>NC_134706.1:54879601-57410851 GCF_043290135.1 Rhipicephalus microplus
TGATAGTTCACCGGTGACGTGTGTTCATTGATTGTATAGGGACCAATGAAGCGTTATCGGAACTTGTCGCACAATCCTGGAGTACGAATGGGTGTCCAAAGCAACACTTCATCTCCCGGACTGAAAGAGACGTCGCGATGAGAGCTGTCGTAGCGTTGCTTGCGATCTAGCAGATTAGCTTTTGTATTATGGCAAGCCCGTTGCCGACATTCCTGGAGCCTTGTGATGAACTGCTCTGATACGGTTGTTGAGGCGTCAGTTGGAACATTTAGGAAAGAGACGTCGATGGTGAATGTTGGTAAACGGCCGTACACGAGTTAGAAAGGCAAGTATCCAGTAGTTCTTTGAACAGCGGTGTTATGGGCAATTGTCACAAAAGGCAAAATTGTATCCCAGTTTTCGTGGTTTGGTGTGATGTACATCAATAGCATGTCTGCCAGTGTCCGATGAAATCCCCCTGTCAGCCCAATAGTTTGGGGGTGGTAGGCTGACGTCGTCTGATGTATTGTGCCACAGGTTATGAGCAGGGTTTCGATTATTGTGGAGAGGAACGTCTTGCTGCGATCACTCAGGAAGACGCGAGGTGCACCTTGACGCGATACAATGACGTTGAGAAAGAAGTCTGCGACGTCTGTAGCACAACTTGTGCGTAATGCAGCAGTATGCGTACCGTGTCAGGTGATCGATAGCAGTCACAATCCAACTATTACCCGCTAGCATGATGAGGAGAGGTCCGAGTAGGTCTATGCCAACGATAGCAAATGGAGTCTCGGGACACGGGATAGGTTGCAGAAGGCCAGCAGGAGACGAAGGTTGTCGCTTCCGCCGTTGACACAGATGGCAAGATGCAACGTACTTGGCCAAAAAGGTAGAGATGCCTGGCCAGAAGAAACAGTTTCTGATGCGGCTTTGTGTTTTGTGAAATTCCAATTGGCCTGCACATGGGTCGTCGTGAAAGGCTTCGAGGACTTGGTGACGTAGAGAACGCAGAAGTACTGGAACCCAGCGGTGTCCATCAGAAGTGTAAACGTAACAATAGAGCTTATTTCTATCGAGTTTAAATCGCCGTAGTTGTCGGCGCAATCTAGCATTAGGAATAGGTGATATACCATTTAGGCGTTGGATAATGCGATTGCAATATGAATCATCCCGCTGGAGTGTGGCGAACTCTGTGTTGCGAT
Source organism: Rhipicephalus microplus (assembly GCF_043290135.1). Classification (NCBI taxonomy): domain Eukaryota; kingdom Metazoa; phylum Arthropoda; class Arachnida; order Ixodida; family Ixodidae; genus Rhipicephalus; species Rhipicephalus microplus. The sequence goes on from NC_134706.1 coordinate 54,880,783, forward strand.
TTGAATGCGGCGTGTCAATAACCACAAGATGTGATAATATGAGGGGTGACAGTGTCTGGCCCACCAGACGAGCAATCAAATGACGTACTTGATACTTGCAGTGGCAGGCGGCAGCGAGAGATAGCATCTGCATTTTGGTGACTTTTGCCAGACTTCTAGATGACGTCAAAGTCGTACTCTTGTAGGCGGACCAGCCAACAATCGAGGTGACCAGACATGTTTCTCAGTGACGATAGCCAGCGCATTGCGTGATGGTCCGTAATAACTGTGAAGTGGCGTCCGTAAAGATACAGTCGAAGTAGTTCTGTTCAGCAGCCGTAAGAGCACGACTAGCATACGCAATAACTGTTTCCCGCGTAGTGACATCCGCTGTAGAAGAACCGAACCAATGCCATGGCCACTCGTGTCTGTGTGCAGACATGTAGGTGCGTTCTTGTCGAAATGGCACAGAGCAGGGTGGGATGTTGAAGCATGCTTGAGGTCTCGTAGTCGTCGTTCCAAGCAAAAGTTGATCCGGATGTCAGCAACTTGTGTAGTGGTGACGCGATGGCAGCAAAAGTGACTGATGAAGCGGCGGAAGTAGGACGCCAGGCCCAGGGAACTTTGTAGGTGTTTCTGATTTTCTGGCCGAGGGAAGCGTATCACGGCAGCAAGCTTGTCAGAATCCGGCCGAACGCCATCTTTGCTGACAAAGTGGCCTAACACCTTGGTGTTCTTTTTGGCGAAATGGCATTTCTTTGTGTTAAGCTGTAGTCCAGCATTAGAAATACACGTCAAAGCTTCGTCCAAACGATCAAGATGCTGACGAAAAGAAGAGGAGAAAAAAATGTCATCTATATAACAGAGACATGTTTTCCATTTTATGCCGCGTAGAACTGTGTCAATCATGCGTTAAAACGTGGCAAGAGCTTTACATAAACCGAATGGCATGACGTTGAATTCATTTAGCCTGCCTGTTCTTGCAAAGGCAGTTTTTTCTTTGTCCACTTCATGCATGGGTATTTGCCAATTACCACACCATGAGTCGAGGCTGGAGAAAAATTCAGCGCCTTGGAGAGAGTCAAGTGCATCGTCGACTCGTGGCATCGGGTACACGTTTTTGCGTGGCATCTTATTAAGTGCTCGATAATCGACGCAGAATCGCACCGAACCATTCTTCTTTCGGACTAGCACTACAGGCGATGACCAAGAGCTGGACGAAGGCCAGATAACATCTCGTTTTAGCATAGAAACGTTGTCCTCTATGATTTTCCGCTCTGTGGACGACACTCGATACGGGCGGCAGCGTACAATTGTATTGCCTTCCGTTTCAATTCGATGCACGGCGATTGAAGTACGACCCAAACGCTTGGAATTAACACCAATTGAAGAACTGTGTTTTTAAAGTTACCAAAAAGTTCTTGATTCTGCGCTTACGTGAGATCGGGATTTATTGTGGCTGTTAAAGCAGCCGTTGTAGCAAGGTCATCAGTACTGGTAGAGAAAGGTGACGAGTCTGCGTGAAGGGGCACCAAAGAACGTGGTTCGGTATCTGGGAAGCAAACCACACTGGTGCCCTGGGGCAATGCAACAGGAAAAAGTAGAATTAACTGCCGTAAACGAAAGCGCACCAGGCTAGGAGCGATAGTAAGTCCGCCAAAGATGTAGCGTCCACACGGTGGAAGGAACACATCACCAATACAGATCTTATCTGATGTCAGGGTCACAATATGATCATTACTTGGAGGTATAAGATAGTCATCAGCAGTGAAGAAGCGCTGGCTATAAGCATCGTTATCAGATGAAAGCGCAGTATCTGGCATGCGATTGACCGTCTGATATAGATATCACGGCTCAAGCTGAGCAGAAAAAGTGCCATCCTAAAATTAGCGCATTAGTACACAATGACAGAACGAGGAACTGTATATGGTAAAGGATGCCCTCAATAAAATTTCGTGCTGTGCAAGCACCAGAAGGCTGAACAAAAACCACATTAGCACAGCGAAGGGGAGGGCCATCATACGGTGTCTTCACTTTGCGCAATTGGGAACACAAGTCCACACTTGTAACTGAGAGCGATGCATCTGTGTCCACCAAGCCTTCACTCTATATTCCATCAACACACACTGAAAGTACATTTGAGGGAAGTTCTGGAGGAGTTCAAAGCGGTCCGTCAAATGCAGCTTTTCCTCCTGAAGCTGCACTGTATAATTTTCCGGGCGATGATCAGACGCCGTGGTAGCCGGACGAAGTGGTGACGAGGAACGGCGCATAGGCGACGGTGAACGATGGCACGACGAGCGGAAGTTACTGGCTGCATCGAAGTGCTGTGGAGATGGTGAGCGGCGTTGGTACATTTGGTATGGGTGGCGATGTTGTGGAGCAGGGTTAACCTTGTCCCTCTCGAAGCCACCATAGCCGCTCCTTTCGTCTTGTTGACGTCAATGACAGAACCGTCATTGACGTCAACACGTAGACGTCAACACGTAGACAACACGTAGACTTGGTGTGTTTGGGTTGTATAAGAGAAACAATTATTCAGCGGCCCGCTCATAATAAGTTCACGTGCTACGTGACGCCAAACATGCGAATAAGAGTGTTTTCACACTCGTTCTTTGGCTTATAGATGGCGCTGACTGTCACTCCTACTTCTAAATTCACATATAAACCCAAAAAAGTGGATGAAGGGAAGGCCGCTTTGATAGCTCAGTGGTTAGAGCATCAAACGCGTTATTCGAAGGTCGTAGGTTCGATTCCTGCTCACGGCTAGTTATATTTTCATCCACTTTTCTTTCTTCTTATTTGCATTCCAATGGTTCTAATAACTTCCCCTGTACATTACCTGGGATTACTGTCTGTTAGATCTCATATATATATATATATATATATATATATATATATATATATATATATATATATATATATATATATATAAGCAGGCGTGGTGATTGAGTAGCCGCAGCATTGCAAGTAGTCAAGCAGAGCCTCCGTGAGCGGTCACAACGTGGTTTATTTCGACGTTTCGGCCTAGAGGCTGGCCTTCATTAGGATTGAGGGTACAGTTTGTTGGTGCTCAGCTGTATACAATCTTAAAGCAGCGGGGGAGAGAAGGAAAAAGAAAAAACGAAAGGAAAAAGAAGAAAAAGAGAGAAAAAAAACAAAAAAAAAGAAACAAGAGAATATATGGTGGACTCCCCCGGGTGCCCCCTTTCACTCTTCCTTCCCCGTCCCCCTCAAAAGAGTGAAAGGGGGCGCCCGGTGGAGTCCAACCCTATATTCTCCTTTTTTCTTTTTTTTCTGTTTTTTCTTTAGTATCTTTTTCTTCTTGTTTTCTTTCATTTTTTTCCTCCCCCTTTCTCCCCCGCTGTATATATATATATATATATATATATATATATATATATATATATATATATATATATATATATATTCTCAAATTGCTAGTGGATAGACACAAAATTTCAAGGGATTCAAGGGGGTTTCAAAGGATCTTTGGTTATACGACGCTGAAGCTTTCAATCTAAGTATCACCAATTTTAGCGGCCCAGCTTGTTCATTCACACATATCATAAAGTCACAGGTCGAGATATGCTCAAAAGAGATCGCGAAAACCAACAATGTATGAAGTAATAAATTACCAGAATAACCAAAAGCGTGGCAGCTAATACCTTTTTATTTTAAATTTTTCTAAAAAATTGCAGCATATCTACGGAGCGCGTGATGAGTGTGGCGAAGCATCGAAGGGGTTTATCGGAAAACCACGAATCCTCCATCCGTCCTTACGTCGTCCGTCTCTCTGTCCGTCCGTAAGTGTGTCTGTCGGTCTGTCCATCTGCCCTTATGTCTGTTTGTGCGTCCGTCCGTCCGACCATCTCTCCGTGCGTCTGTCTGTTTGTCCGTTGTCTGTATGTCTATCTATCCGACTGCCCACACGTCTTTCTATCTGTCTGTCTGTCTGTCTGTCCGTCCGTCCGTCCGTCCATCTGCTCGTTTCTCCGCCCGCCCGCACCTGCTGAGTGAGTCATAGAGCTAGGTGATCACGTACCAAGAGACAAGCATGTACAGACAGACGTCTTCAGGAGCTTCGTCCCTAAAAAATCTTCATACGTCGGCGGCTCACTCAGGAGACCTAAAAAAGGGCGTCTCAGCCTTGCTGGGCGAGTAAGTCGAGCTCCTTTTAAGATTCGCTGGAGTGGGGGAGAGATTCGCTGAGCGCAGTGATACGTTAGATTCTAGCTACGTATGAATGGGGAACAAGCCTGATGGAACTAGCAGCCGACCGCGTATCTCAACTGCCGTAACATGTAGCAACTCGATAAATTTCAAGAAAAAGTAGCGCAAATATCATGCGCCAAGTTTTTTAATCTTTCAAGAGCTACTTCTGTCGGGGAAGCCTCCATGCTTGACTTTAACAGTGACGTCGTCGACGCTTTGGTGAAAGTAAGAGTTGGAACTCAACGAATGAGAATCGCGAGGTGCCCAAACTACATATTTTCTTGCGTTTGACAGTACTGGAGCTCTCCTACATTTTTTTCTTGCTTCTTTATATTTTTGCTTCATTGTGTCCACTGAGGTAAACTTCTAATTTTCTAGATCGGTCAGATACCACGCAGATTCAAGGACGCGGCTACTTACAGGGAAAATATAATGTTCTAGCCTATGACGAAGGTTGCTTACTCCTTGGATTTGGTTCTTTTGCGAATGGTGAGTATGCTTGTTTTTCGTGCAAAGATGTGCTTTAGGCAAATATGTTCAAATAACTACCAGTTTTGAAATCTCTTGTGCCTCGAAAAATATCAGCTGTACCTACTGCAGAGGTAGTTGACAAAAGGAGAATGTGTGAATAGGGGCAGTGCGTTATCTGACCGTCACATCTCCCTTATTCACACACACAAAAAAACATGCAAGTATCCACCGATACTTTGATTGTTGTAGCTGCTTACAGATATTTTGTTGCGCTTCTCACTAAACTGGTTCCACTCACCTTGGTGTCACGAGACCTTGCCATGTCTTTACATCGAAGTAATCACTCTGAGGCAGTCACTGTGCGGCGATCACTAAAGTATCTTCTTGAGACAAAAACAACAGTCTATGATCAATTTTCTGGAAGTAGGCATATGAATTTCTTGACTACTTGAATGCAAGCATCCAACACTACTGTTGCACGTAGCAGAACTGTCGATGTGGTGTATATAGGCTTCGGAGTACTTTAGGACCACGGTATGAAATGGGAATAAAATATTCGGTGTACCGTTATAGTTGTTATAGAAACTTTTTCCCGAAAATAAGATGCCTATTTACAATGCCATTAAGGATAAGCTGCTCTGATTTTCTGCCACGCAAAACTAAACTCCCGAGAAGCTGCTTGTGGTCACAGAGCATCGTGCGGCGTGAGGTGAGGAAAACGTTGTGGTTGAATGGTAATTGGTCCGGTACATTGCTGCCTCTTTAACATACATAGCAAAAATTTCGCAACGATTGAAACGTGACTGTCCGTGTGTCTGGATTTTCTGGTGACTGCACTCGGTAACTCAAAAGGATGCTGTGATGAGCATCATGAGAAAATGTGCGCACTGTCACTTCTCTCATGGTCATAAAGAGTCATAAATCACTTTGGCCAGTAAGCAGTGAAGTACCTCAGTATACCAGTATATATCTTCGCAAATTGATATCAACCTGCATTTCTACTCGCGAGGTTTTGTCAGTAGCACGAGAAGGTACAGGAGACTGTCACGCACTTTAATATTGTTGCACGATATCGGGAACCTTACCGACATCGGGCACCTTTCAAACTTACCGGGAATCACCTCAGGCTAACAGTAAAAAATGTTCCTTCTATGCCACCATATCGTCATCGTTCTCCATCTCCGCATGCTCACCAGTCCCGTTCACCGCTCTTTCGTCACCCGTCGTCTCACTCGCACTGATTTTGCTGACCAACGTCGCCGACTGACCACCTGCCGCGGGAAAACTAGATGATGCCGCTCCCGGAGGTATGCTGGATCGACCACTTGCCCGCCAAATCCTTTGACCATGCTGCCGACTCGACGCAACCTTATTGACGTTGAAGTTGACGACACACCCGTTGTTGCACTTGTGGACACAGGGGCTCACATATCAGTGATGAATGCAGAACTTTGTTGCCTCCTTAGGAAAGTTTTAACGCAACCCGCAGTACTACTCATCAAGGTCGCCGACGGTGGCACATTTCCCGTGCTTGAAATGTGCTCCACGCGTACAAGTGTTGCCGATAGCTCCAGGACAGCACTCTTTGCTGTGCTTGAGAAATGTTCCCATGAACTTATCCTCAACATGGACTTTTTATCCGCCCACTCTTCCCTTATTGATTGTGTAACCGGCATGCTTCAACTTGATTTACCATGTTACCATGACGATCCAACACAAGCTCAACCACGTCTGTGTTCTGTAGATCACGTTCGCCTAGCACCTCAAACCATTACCTACGTGAACCTGAAATCTCTCCCTACTGTTCCCGACGTTGCCTTCATGTTGACTCCTATTGCTGACGCTCTGCTGGCCAAAAATGTTGCCGTGCCTCACACACTTTTGACAGTCACGGGAAACACAATATCTCTTCCGATCCTAAACTTCAGCTGGTGCTCTCAAGTTATCCCAGATGATATGACTTTGGAAAAGGGGGATCGCTAGGTGGCATTGAGGAAAACGTTGCTCCCGCTTTTCTAAATGTTTTCGGTCGTTTCTTTGCTTCAAGATCACTTGGCTTTGTGCTTATTCGAACAAGAAAGCTTTGTGGTTTCAGTGGAGGCGCCATTTGTGGTGGTGAGTGAACTCTTAGACATATTTTTGGACTTTAAAGTTGCGACGCGGTGAGCGTCCCCGCTAACCCTAACCACACCTAGGGTTGGCGAGGAGTACGGTCGTTACACGTAGCCAAGGGCTCGGCCAGACGCAGCAGCTACTGGATCAACCTCCGTACGTCGCAGCCGACAACCAGGCACTGAAAATGCCTTCCACCATAACCGTGGAGAGAATGGAAGTAAGCGCGGAGATCTTCGACGGACCAGGACCGGCCACCGCCATGGGACGCCGAAGACAGACGACTCTGCCGAACGAGGAGCTGGCCGCTGGGACGGTCGAGCACAGCAACCAGCCGAAGCCCCCCAGGGGCTATAAAAAAGTCAATTGGCACTACACCGTGTGATATCCGTTTCCAGGCTAACCCGTCTACCCAAGGACCAGATCAGGGTAATTATGAGACCCAGACGAGGATCGGACGTAGCCCATGTCGACCTCGTTCTGCTGGCGAAAGCCGTCATCATGGCCGCCCAGATCACCGACGAACAAGCACGGGAGCACACGATCTGCCCCAACAATATGCAAAACATCATTGTTATTTCTACGCCGTACCAAAATAATGCTACATCATACGTGAACGTGCAGAAACTGCACACAAACCAAGGCTCGTTCGAAGTTGCCGCATACGTGGCCGCTCCCGATGATACATGCAAGGGCGTCATCAAAAACGTTGACCTCTCCCTTGACGACGCAACGCTCAAACGCCTGATTGTGCACGACCGAAATTCCACTGCCATTGAGGCAAGACGCATTAAAAAGACCAAAGTAGTCGCAATCTTCTTCGACGGGTTGCGCGTTCCGAGCACAGTGATATGCGGAACCGCCATGGTTCCCTGCTCGCTCTACAAGCGACAAGTCGATGTTTGCAGAACGTGCGGAGGGGTCATCCATCGCGCCGATGTTTGCCGGCACACAAACGCAACGAGCAAGAAATGTCACAACTGCGGAGAAACGCTACAAGAAGACGGCGTGCATCACTGCGAGCCGAAATGCAAGCTTTGCGATGGAAATCACCCCACGGAGATCGCGAATGCAAAAGACGCTTCCACATTCCATACATAGGGAGAAGGATAAGAAGACGCAAAAAGCAAGAGTGGCAAGCACAACAGCGTCAAGACGCACCAACATCTGTCACGTTTAGGGAACCATGCCACAACTAGGTGCCGGGACGGGAGAACGCCTCGAGCGTCCATCACCATTCTCCATCCAGGGGGAGATCCCGATTCAGAGGGCGTTCCCGATCCAGAAGGCGTTTTTGATTCAGAGGCCGTTCTCGTTCCGGAGGGTGCCCCTCGACCCTGTCTGGATCCTACAACAACCTGTCATCTCGGGAGTGCTCCAGATCCCGATCGAGAACGAGACCAACAGCCACGCAGCAGCAACAGCCGAACAATGGCTCCTGGGCCAGCAGGGTTGCAGGTGAATCACGAAGCACAAGTAGCCAGCCCAAAGGTAAGCCACAACCAGAGCATGCTCCCGATTCTCGTATTGTAGCGCTTGAACAAGAAAACAGGGCCCTCAAGAAGGAGCTTGAAGAGCTCCGGGCCTCAATAGCTAGAATGAAGAGCTGCCACGGAATTAATCAGTCGAGCTCACCGGCACCACCGACAACACGCTCACAACAAACGATCCACAACACACAAAAATGCAAAGCCGTAGATAGCGACAGCGAAACGACAGAGGAGATCGAGATTGTCTCGATAGAAAAAGAAGCCCAAATGACAAATGTCGAGTCCGCGACAACTAAGCTCAACGACAATATTGATACGTTGGCGAACACGCTTGCCAAGTTTATGGAAACCTTTAGGACTTACACTGACAAAGCTGACCAGAGGCTCGTCAGCCTGGAGAAGATGGCAGCCAACCCACCTGTGGCAGGTGCTCCTCAGAAGCTAAGCGCGGAAAAACCAGTGGTTACGGCAAGCGTGCAGAGCATAACTTCTAGAGCTAAAGTCCGACCAGTCAAAGCACGCAATCTCGCGGAAAATAACGAGCCGTGACACACACAAGCTACCAAGCCAAAATGGCTGCAGACCGTAACGAGATTAAGATCTGGCAGTGGAACTGTAACTCACTTCAGAAACGCAAAGCAGCACTAACACAACTATTGCTAGCCTGTAAAAAAGTCGCATATAATATTGCTACAGGCATGTGGAGAAAGCGAAACTGCTAAAAGCGTTGGCATACAGGGGTACATGGTAGCCAGGCGGACACTGCACCCCGAGCAGAACAAGACGCGAGGAGTGGCTACATTCATCCGGAAGGACATAATGTTCGCCGAAAGGGCCGCCCCCGTATATAAAAAAGGCCCGGAAACGGTCCTGGTGGAAATCTTACCACACAGGACTGTTAAAAGAAGCATCTTTGTGCTCAATGTTTACAGTCCTCCATCAGATAAGAAAAGAGATTTCAACAGACTACTTACCTCGGCGGTAAAAATGGCGGGTGACAATCCGCTCATAGTAGCGGGTGATCTTAACGCCAGGAGTACCTAATGGGGATACTTAAAAAGCTAAGGCAAAGGCACCTAAGTAGCAGAAAGCGCGAATGCACTAGACCTGCAGCTGATAAACAACCTTGCCCTTCCTTCAAGAAGAGGTAATTCGCTACAGCGGGACACAATGCCGGACTTAACCTTCACCAAGAACGTCAGAGCTACCCGGAATAACCTCGCCGAAGACCTAGGTAGCGACCACTGCATCCTGGAAATCACTGTTGAGAACGAGGCGAAAGCACCAAGAAAATTCAAAATCGCAGACTGGGACCAGTTCCGTAAAATACTGGAGCAGAAGGGCAATACAGAACTATCATATGAAGCCTTCGTAAATGAATTAAAAATGGCAGCGAATGAGGCCACCAAAGAATTCGAGACTGGTGAATCCATCCAGGCATTCGATCTCACCTGGCCAGTTTGCTGCAGGAAAAGCATGACCTAAAGGTAGCGTGGCGTAAAAACCAGCTCAACAGACACTTACGCACAAAAATCGCGGACCTTGGCCGCGAAATCAAATCTCACGCCAAAACACTCTGCGCCCAGCAGTAGAACAACACATGTGACGAAGCAGATGGCAAAAATGAGGAAGGGAAGCGAATGGGGGCTGCTCAAACACCTTATGGCGGACAGCGACAAACTCACCAGAGGCGGCACCCAGCTGCAAATTGAATGATTGGTGCACAAGCATGCCCAGGATAGTGGTGGACCCCAAGCTCTCCTCATAACGCTAGGCCAAAAATATCTCCCACTGGAAAGCAAATGAGTAGCCTGGGAAAACAAAAATCCCTGATATGGAGGTCGACCGCAAGAAAAGCTAGACGAACCATTCAGCGAAGCTGAAATACGGTACGCTCTACAACAACTCAATGGCAGATCGGCGTCAGGGCCAGATGGAATCGACAATGAACTGCTACGGAATCTCGACGATCAAGCAATTGTAATCATTACTTAGAAGATAAATGAGGCATGGGAAACGGGTACCGTGCCCAAAGAATGGCGTAGTGCCAAGGTTTCGCCATCCCGAAACCTGGAAAACCACTCAGCATCGATAACGTAAGGCCCATATCACTCACATCTTGCGTTGGAAAAGTAGCTAAGCATGCAATACTGAACCGTATCACGGACCAAATTGAGAGCAATGGGCTCTTTTGACACAATAATATTGGCTCTCGCAGGGCACTGTCCACATAGGACGCCTTGTTGATGTTAAGAGAACACATATGTTACGGCCTCCTTCACACGCCCAAAGCCATATTAGCCCTGGATCTCGCCAAGGCCTTCGAAACCGTAAAACATGAAAACATACTGCGTGAAATATCGCACATGAACCTAGGCGAGAAATTCTAAAATGACATTAAAGGCTTTCTGGCGAACCGAACCGCCACCATACGCATAGGAGAGCAATGCAGCGAACCCGAACGACTCGGAAATATCGGCACCCCACAAGGGTCAGTGCTCTCGCCATTGATCTTAATGTGGTGATGCACAGGTTGTCGGGGAAGCTCGCTCAAATCCCATCCGTGCACCATGCCATACACGCGGATGATATTACCATATGGGTCCCATGTGGCCACTCATAAGGTGCCTTGGAAGGAATACTTCAACAAGCACTAACCAGAAAATGAACAATTTCTTAAGCCAACTGGACTCGCACTGTCCCCCACTAAATCTACTCTAACGCTCTTTCACCCTCGACGAAATTCGGGCGAAGAGGAGCAGGAAGTAGTGCTCGAAGCTGAGAACAACCAAACGATACCGCAAGTATATACGGTCAAAGTACTAGGGCTAACATTAAGCGCCAAGGAGGGCCACAACAAAGAAGCACTCAAGCGCCTTGAAAAAAGCACGAACAATTTTTCAAGAGGCATTGCTAGAATCGCCAACAAGAGAGCAGGCCTCCTAGAAGACAACATCATGAAGGCGTATCACGCCTTTCTCGTAAGTCACGTAGCATACGCATTCCCGTTTCTGAAACTTACGAAGGCTCAAATCAAAAAGGTCGACTCCATGCTGCGCAAGGGACTGAAAACGGCACTCTGCTTGCCCAATAGCACAAGCAACGAGAAACTCGATCAACTTGGTCTGCACAATACAGCCGAAGAAATTTTCGAGGCACAGAGAGTGGCACAGATCACGCGCCTGTCGTTGACGCAGGCAGGCCATCTCATTTTAGGAGACACAGGCATTTGCCGAATTTTTCAACCAGAGAAAAGAACATAACTTGGTAATGACGTGAGGAAACACATTAGGGTTGAGCCAATCCCCCGCAACGTTCACCCTGCGTTCAACAAAGGGCGAAGAAACGACAGAGCGAGGGCGCTCATAAACAATGCAAAAAACACAACACGCACGCGCTATTCGTAGATGCCGCCCGCTACTAAGGCAGGGAGGCGTTTGCCATAGCGGTCGTTGATATAGACGGAAACCTCATAAACCTGGCAACCGTCCAAACAAGCTATGTCCACGAAGCAGAGGAAATGGCGATCGCGCTAGCCTTGCAAAGCTGCCAAGCCTACTCTACAATATACACAGACTCTAAGACGGCGGCACAAACGTTCGCGGCTGGCCTAGTAGCTAGAAGCACTAGCAAACTCACCGTCAACGCAATAAGAGAGTACGAGAACAAAGAGACTATTGTTAAGGAAGAGAAAGCTCAAATCTACGTATCCTGGTTCCCAGCCCATATGGGACAGTTACCGGGACTCGACCACTGCAATCCCAACGAAGAGGTCAACCGCCTGGCGCGTGAGCTCACACGCCGCGCCGCGGACAGCGACCCCTCGATGAGTTAGCGGTACGAGAATCTCTGCAGCCAGGACAAAGCACTCACATACCACGAGATCACTTCACATTACCGAAGACAAAGACGTGCCTTCCCAGCCCCGCACCCAAAGCTTAACAAAGCACAAGCTCTAACTCTCAGAAGATTGCAAACACGTACGTACATAACACCATCCACCTTACACAGAGTCGACCCCGACACACCACCCACATGCTCCCTTTGCAACCATCCCTATTGCAATTTCGAACACGTGCTCTGGATGTGCCTTACCCATAGCGCAGCACAACTGAATAGTCAAGAGGCTTGGCAGGAAGCCCTCAAGAGCAATCAATACAAGCTGCAACCACAGGCGTTCCAGAGGGTCCGGGACATCGCTACAAGCCTTCGGCTGCCAGCACCATCCTGGGCGGAGCAACCAGGTTGAAGTAAGGGTCGAATGGCCCTTTCTCAACCTCCTCAGGATATGTTTAAATAAAGACAATCTCTCTCCCTCTCTTGAAAATAGTTTCTTATTTAGATGCTGCCATTTCGGTGTTCGTTGCCGGATTTTCTTCGTCATCTTCCCCATTCTCCTCCACGAAGAGCACAGCGAATGCCATCATTGACAAGATGATCGTGCCTGACCTTCTTCCAGCACAGATAGCTGATATCTGACACCTGCTGAAATTCTACCGTGACATCTTTCACTTTGATGACCGCCCTTTGGGTCAGACATCCTTCGTAACTCATAGGATTAACACTGAAGACGCCAGCCCTATCCGACGACGTCCTTATCGCGTGTTTAATGTTGAGTGACAAGTTGTCCAGCACGAAGTTGAATAAATGCTCACAAAAGACGTCATCAAACATTCCATCAGTCTATGGGCACCGCCGGTCTTTCTAGTCAAGAAGGGTGGCAGCTGGCGCTTCTGCGTAGACTACCGTAAACAAAGTAACACGTAAGTACGTGTATCCACTGCCGCAGATTGACGATGCTCTCGACTGCCTAAATGGATCTGCCTACTTTTCATCTATAGACTTATGATCAGGATACTGGCAGATTTCTTTCAATCATCGAGACCATGAGAAGACATCATTCATTTCACCTAATAGACTTTTCCAGTTCAAGGTTATGCCATTCGAATTGTGTAAGCTATTGTGTATTGTGTGAGAATTGTGTATATCCTCAGGATGTCATGCACTTACTCAGGCTCGTCAATATTTTAATACCACTACTCTGCGAATTCTTTATTGTGCTTTCATTCATTGTCATATCTCATATTGAATTGAGTCTTGGGGCGGCACGTACACAACTTACCTGGACCCGGCTAGACGACTTCAAAAACGGGCTGTAAGAATCATTACTCATTCTAAGTATAACGGCCCCAGCAAACATTTGTTTTCAGACTACTTATTTTGCTCTTCGAGAAGCTACGAAAATTAAAACTAGCCAGATGCGTACACATAGTTAATAATTACAACCACCCTTTTCATGTGTCGATGTTTTCGGCCCCTTCTCGTTCTACTAGACAACTAACATTTGGTAAATGGAATATTCCACGAACTAACAGCGTATATGGTGAAGGGCTTTTACAGTTTGTTGGTATTAAAATATGGAATGTAATTCCTTTTGAAATAAAAATGCGTTCAAATTTCACTAAGGCACTAGAAAAACACTGTTTAAAGGAATGTGATGATTTATTAATGTCCTGTCATAATTAGTCTGATGATTGTCTTGATTTCAATATGTAAGTAGGCGTTTATTCCATTTTCGTTCTCTCGTGTATTGCAACGGTTTAGTGTGGTTATTTCATGCACTGTAATGTTTCTTTGCCGATTCTTCATTACATTAGGTTGTAAAAACTTTAGTTATTTCTTTATTGATATTGTATAACTTGTTTAGTTATCCTTTTTTGAAGTGCCCTTATAAAATATTTCTTTTTCTGACCCAAACTAGCCTATGGCAATGGGTCCACGCAGTGTATGCAAATTTTTTGTAAAAAGTGTAACCAATAAAATTCAATTCAATTCTCAATGGTCCACCTGCCCAAATGGTCCCCCTGCCCGTGCTATCTCGATGACATCATCGTATTATAACCTACATCTGAAAGCCACCTTAGCCACCTATCGGCTGTTCTTGAGGTTTTCCGGACTGCAGGACTTCAGCTCAACTCTTCCGAATGTCACTTAGGCCATCGGGAAATCACAGTGCTGCGCTACCTTGTCAGTGCTCGAGGCGTGCAACCTGATCCTGACAAAATCAGAGTTGTCGAATGTTTTCCCGTACCACGTTCTGCAAAAAATGTACGCAGTTTTATCGGCCTCTGTTGTTACTTTCCAGGTTTTGTGAAGAATTTCGCTGACATTGCCCGACCACTTACAAAACTACTGAACATGCCTTTCTATTGAAGTACTGACCAAGCCATCGCCTTCAGCACCCTTACAACATTACTTACTTCCCCACCCATCTTGGTCCAATTCGGCCCGTCAGCCCATACTGAAGTTCGTACCGATGCCAGCGGACATGGAATTGGTGCTGTTCTCGCCCAGCGGCAACGAGGACCGAGGATCGCGTCATCGCTAATGCCAGTCGCCTCCTTTCCTCTTCGGAGAGCAAGTTTTCCATCAAAGAGCGTGAGTGCCTCGCCCTAGTCTAGGCAGTCGGAAAATTTCAACCATACCTGTTTGCCCGCATCTTTTCGGTAATTACGGATCGCCATTCCCTGTGCTGGATGTCGTCCCTAAAAGTCCAACTGGACGACTTCGCCATTGGGCCTTAAAACTCCAAGATTACAGCTTTGGCGTAGCATACAAATATGGCCTAATGCACCAGGATGCCGACTGTATACCATGTCACCACGTGGACCCACCCGACCTTTCAGCACATGATTCTGACCCTTGTGTCCTCGCCATGTCTGCCTTCCCCGACATACGCAAGGAACACTTCAGCGATGTCCACTAATGGTCTATCATGCAGAGTCAACGTTTGGCCCACGTAGACCCATCACTGCATTTGTTCGTTCTACGCGGTGGCATTATTTACCGACACAAGACCAGCGCCGAGGGACCAGAGCTACTACTCGTAGTTCCTGCGACAGTTCGTTACGCTGTTCTTGAACTGCTTCACGACGCTCCAACGCGGAACATCTCGGGGTCACGCGCACGTATGATCGCGTGCGGCGTAGATTCTTCTGGCCAGGCATTCACCGTTCCGTGTGGCGATACGTTGCGGCTTGTGAGTCGTGCGAGGGCTCGAAACATTCCACCTTGCCACTAGCTCGTCCACTCCAACCTGTAGACATACCCACCGTTCCCTTATACCGCGCCGGTCTTTATCTCGTTGGAACATTTCCTACTTATCTTACTAGAAACAAGTGGATAGCCATGGCCACTGTTTACGCCACGTGTGGCGATACGTTGCGGCTTGTGAGTCGTGCGAGGGCTCGAAACATTCCACCTTGCCACTAGCTCGTCCACTCCAACCTGTAGACATACCCACCGTTCCCTTATACCGCGCCGGTCTTTATCTCGTTGGAACATTTCCTACTTATCTTACTAGAAACAAGTGGATAGCCATGGCCACTGTTTACGCCACAAGGTACGTCATCGCACGAACGCTAGCGATAGCTGTCCCACTGACGTCGCGGACTTCTTGCTTCATGACGTAATTCTTCCCCATGGCGCTCCTCGACAGCTGCTGACCGATCGTGGTCGCTCATTTCTTTCAAAAGCAGTAGGTAACATCCTTCGCTCGTGTTCGAAGTGTCACAAGCTCACTACGGCCGACCACCCGCAAAGAAATGGTCTTACCGAGCACCTATAATCAAACCTTCACAACAATGCTCTCCACGTACATTTTCAAATATCACCTTGATTGGGATGGTACTTTGTCTTATGTTACATTTGCATACAATTCGTCACGCCACGACACTGCTGGCTTCCCCCCCCTTCTATTTATTATTCGGCTGCTCTCCAGCGTTACCCTTCGAGACTCTTCTTCCATCGACTACGCAAACGGTTACAGAGTACGCCTGGGATGCCACTTCTCGGGCTCTAGTGGCCAACCAAATCACACGGGAACGTCTTCTTGGCTCGCAGCTCTCTCAGAAGGCCCGCTCAAATGGCCATCACAAAGTAGTTTCCTATTCTCCAGGTTTATTGGTTCTCCTCTGGACACCATGCCGCCACGTTGACCTCTCTTCGAAGCTCTTATCTCGCTACTCGTGGCCTTTCATGGTTTTACGCCAGCTTACTGAGGTCACACATGAGATTGTTCTGTTGGACCGTCAGTCGTAGTCGTCCGCACCCGCCACTGACGTCGTCCACGCGTGCTCTCCAAAACCATACATCTCCGCCTTTGATGCTACTCTCTTTTAGGCGCCGAGACGGCGCGGCGGCGGCGGTTTAATGTTACACGTCATTAGCAACGAGAGAACATCAGGTAGACAACGAAGACAATGAATGCTATTGCACTAGTGTTGTTGTTGCTGTTGTATCTCCATCTTGGCCGCAGCCGCCTCTCTGAGTCCACTGTATATATTGTAAATATATTTACTGTATTCATCCTCCCATCCCCATGAAAATATTTTTCTCTCTTCGCTTGTCCCAGCGAGTTGGCGGGCAGCTCATGGTAAAATGATGCTGCCTGTGGCAAAGCGCACAAGTATTACTCGATGCGACCTCATAAATATGGAATGTTGCACTTTGCAGTCCACACTTAGTTTGTCTACTTTGAGTGGTCCGGCAACCTTCAAACATGGCCGCGAGAATTGACGCCCCTGTCCACGCATGGCAGTCGGAGACGACATTCCACGCCTAATTGTGGTACCTCAAAAAGTTGTTATTAATTGAATATATCTATTATATTATCTTGTGGCAGTTCTCGTAGTAATCGCTCAGGTATTCCACGTAAGACTAATTATAAGGCAATTTGTATCAACATAATACACGATGTAAACGGCGAGTTTCTCACAAGAAATGTTGGCGCCACTGTAGGCGACAAAATGGAAGGTAAAAGTTAACCTGAGCTTTAGGTATAAGAAGAGGTGCACAATAAAATAACTTTCTGAGCGTGTTAGGCCTTTTTTATCTCGCCTATACAATATCACCCAGAAGTAATTTATAACGTCAACGAATGCCTAATCAGTATCGGTGTACCTCCCCGAACAATTTCAAGAGTTACAATAACTTGAGTAAGAACTAGTCAAGTGTGCATTTGATACCAGCAACAATAATCTATAGGGCAAAATTAACAATAACTGTATTAGTGCTACAGGTTTCATCTGACCAGATGAAACGACTTAGTAATATGTTTACTTTAACTTAGCATTATAAAGAGTAGGCAGAATGTTACTGCATAATTGGAAGTAGTCTCGTGAAAGCATAACATTATCCGGAAAGGCTGTTATGTGAATAATATATGCCACCACCTCAAATGATTCGCCACTAGATATCCTTGAAGTTCAAAGGCTAAAATCACCGTGTAAATAATTGTACAATTATTATCACGTTTACAGCCCAGCTTGATTGCATACTACTGGTCTCGTTAAACTCCTCTGGCGAATTTAAAACTACCGTAAAAAAATGTTTCGATACCAGTGAGAGCTTTTGCCGAGAACCAATGGCCAATGTATGGACAGTAGATTGTAAGGAATTCTACAAAAGCGATAAGAGACAAGAAATGAAGGCTGCCAAGGAAAGAGAAGCCACCCAAGCACACCGCACTGATGGTTCATAAGTGAAGCTGAAGCGTGTGACCATGATGTTAATTACTAGGTTGCTTTTACTGGTTCAATAAAGCTTTTTTTCTCAGTAGTTCCTTACGTCTCTCTAAAGCATCATGTGGGCTCTCAGTGAGTAGTGGCGCTTGCGCCTTTTTTGTTGGCTGCAGGCATTAAGGCCTTTTGTATGGTTAACGGTGGCGTGATTTCGTATAGAACGTCACTGTAAAAGAATGGCATTTTCTCGTAGTTTTCTTCTCTAAATATTCAAAATAGACCTTCAGTTAAGCACTAACATTTTGCGAACATACATTGTTAGAATAACTAGACAGAATAAAGCGACAAAACACACAGGAGATGATTTGCGATGCTTGTGACAGTAGACTCCTTCGGCAGTGAAAACGTTTCTGGTGTCATGTTCTAAGTGGTTCAAATTACATCAACGTGTGAGAAACACATCCTAAAGTACCATAACTAAGCCTCGAGAAGTGGTGAAATTGCATATATGGCTAGTTTAGGATCCCGTCTGCCAAGGCTAACAAGTTGGCTTGCCGCGTAAAGACCTCAAACTTCGAAGTAGAAAAAAATTTGCCTGCTCACCAGGTGGAAGTAGAACACTAAGTGCACCCCTGCAAATATCGACAACCTTGGTAAAATCAAATAAGCTGCGCAACTCAGATTGAGCTTCCACAAGCTCAAACACCTGTGGCCGCTTGCCGTGACAGGGGCGTCTGGCGCCTAGTGAGTTGGTGTTGGTGGAGCTGAAAAACACTCACGAGGAAGGACAGCGATGAAAGCCGCTTAGAAGGCACTAAAAATTCGGTGAAGTCACCATTCCGAGTCCGCATAGGTTAATACCCGAAACCCGACCAAAGACTTCTGGCGCGTAGGTCAGAGCAAGCAACAAAAGGTACTTCCTAGCCCCCAAAGCAAGAATTAGATGTGAATCGGGTAAGGGCTCTCTTTTTTTCACAGGACCACCCTATGTGAAAGACACCTACAAACTTCACATTACGCTTGCATTGTTCCGTGGCCGCATGGGTGAAATGTTTCATCTTTACAATGTAATATAAAGTACTGGTCTAGAAGCTTACTAGGATAAGCTCGTCGGCTCCTTCAACCCTCTTGTCAAGGTGGAGCAAAAGTAATTACTGTGCTTATTTTCAAACTTTCAATATGCTGAAGGAGGGTGTCATAGTTTTGGACAGCGTTTTTTTTGACAATGAAGTAAAACTACAGGAAAGAAACTAGTTCACACTTACTCCTCCGTAAAGTGGTCCAGTTCGTCTTGCGCTTGGATTGACGGCGGTGTTCGAATAATAACATTGCATACAGTTTCCTTCTGCTTAGACAGCCACATTTCAGTGAAATTTGTCACAAGCTCCTTCAGTGAGTTGTTGGAATGGCTGGGGGTCGACAAACGCTCACCTAAAGACAAAGGCGCCATTTTGACTGTGAGTTGCCGAATAAATAAGTCTTGCAGCAACGCCACATTTCACTGAATTAAGCGAAACGGATGCGTATATCTACTTGGTTTGTGCTGCCTCTTTTATAAACGGGGTCCCTTACAAAATAAGGTAATATTGTGTGTATAAATTTTACGCGGAAATATGGAAAGGAGTAGTGGGACTTCATTGTTGAGCGGTAGCACACGCCCTTTTCGGCTGTCATAGCGTTCCCTTAATTTATAGAAAATTTCCGCGAATATAGTCCTCCCCATTTGCACACTTCAGAATTGAGCCAATCCGCACTCGCTTTCTTTTTTTCTTGCATAGTATTTGTTACACGTCTGAAGCAGCTTCGCACACAGAAGCTACCAGAGAAATTTTCGCCTAGCTGACCTGAGCGAGCGTTGCGAAACACACTTGTTAAATAAGTCCACCCACAAATATAGTACTGACTAAGGCAAACTCTGAGCACAGCTTCGTGTTGGTACAACGCCAACTCTGCTTGATAATTCGTATATCCGCACTTGTATGATGTAACATTCTTTCTATATAGCAATAAATACTTCTAACGTTGGAGTGTAATGCACACAACCCTGCGGATTGCAGGCTTCGTAAACAAGCCATGTGCCGATCGCCTTGTTACAACTTGCGAACACAGCCGCAGCGCACATGCGATGGCAGTGGCTTGTTATATGGATGACACTGTGTTCATCCTGTTTCGGCCCCGCTAACTTTATTGGCTACGCCGACGCCAGTCAAGAGCGACGCCGCTGAAAGCAGGGTGTCTAAGAGCTGCGCTCCAAAGCTCTGTGTGTCTGTACTGAGTTGCTGAACTCCTCAGGTATACGTCTTCTATGCGGAGCAGCATTAGTGGAGTTTGATTCGGTGGACGGTGGGGCCACCCTTAGTGCGCATGAGCAACAGCTGGCCCAAGCACTGCCAGAACACGCTTACGCGCTGGCGCGTTCCGGTCTGTGTATAGGAGAGGGTAAGACCTTGTGGCCTTTCCCCCTTCCACTCTCTCAGCAATCTGGGGATGAAAGCGGGGTACGGTTTTCTGTAGATTTCCTTCCCGGATGCTTTAGAGAAGCCGAGAAAAATTTCAAGCAAAAATCAAATAGTAACTACGTTCGAGAATAAATGTAGAGTGCATTTGTGAACTCAATTTATAATGGATTTGATTTTTTTCAGATAACAGGTTAAGCTGCATCTATGTAATTTGTCACCTTTGTAATAATGTCACAGGTAATGGGTATGAGCCATCAACTGCAGCATGAAATCGCATGGAAGTGGAGAAAGAAGAGCACATTGCTTCCTGATCTGGGAGCGAGCAAGACGTCGATTCGTGGCCGTCTGTTATTTCGTTCGTGGCACTGGTGGAGGTGCTGGGTAAATGCGCTCTGGCTCCAGATTTACAGCCGGCAAACCTAGATGCTTGGAAACAGCTACATCTCCCACGGCAAAAAGCAGTCGTCGCCTGCGAGGACTATCTCCCGAATACGGTCCTATCTCTCAAGACGAGATGGCAACCTTGACTACCAACCAGGTGAGTCAAACCAACAACGCCTATTCTTTTCTGCCGCATGTTTTTCATGCGCCACAAACACCACGCTCATTTCATGAAAACATTTATGAGGATGTTGATGAATGGCTTGATCACTTCGATCGAGTTGCCAACATCAACGAATGGTATGAAGCTCGCGAACTGCAGAGAGCATACTTTGCGTTGGAAGACTGCTGAAACGTGGTATGAGAATCACGAGGGTTCCTTTGCGACGTAGCAAGAGTTCAACCGACAGTCTCGCGATGCGTACCGCAGCGCCGAAAGGAAAGAGGTAGTGGGGTAGGCCATCTCGTCTCGGAACCAACGACCTAATGAAAGAGCTTCGATGTTTGTCGAGGACATGCTTCGACTCTTCAAGCGTGCCGACCTTGCAATATCTGAGGAAAAGAAGGTGAAGCTTTAATGCGTGGGGTGAAAGAGCAGCTCTACGCTGGACTCGTGCGCAATTCACCGAATACGGTGGCTGAGTTCATAAAAGAGGCAACCACAATGGAGCATACGCTCCAGCATCGGCCGTCACAGTATTAACGTAATGACTTCACCACTGCTGCATGCTCTACCGGAGCTGGCAGCGAAAAACATGCCCTTGCAGAGTTCATAAGAAGTGTCGTGCGGGACGAGCTGCGCTAACTCCAAGCAGCGGGACCACTACCACCCGTAAATGCTCTCGCAGACTTAATCCAAAGTGAGATCCAACAGGTGGTGAACCCACTCGCGCCAACAAGGCCTGAGGTCCGTGTGCTGACTTTTGTGGTGGGCCAGCGATCCCCTGCACCACATGCTCCTGATCCCACTATGCGGACAATGGATCTGGCTAGCCATCGATTTCAGGGCACCTCTTCGACTCCGTCACCAACCTCAAGGTTTCTGAGTGCACCCACTTATCATCCGTCTGAATCTCGACAGAACGCCACAACGGTCAGCATGTGGCGTACGTCAGATAACCGTCCACTCTGCTACCCCTGTGGCAAAGCGGGTCACGTCTACCGCAATTGCCAGCACCGACAATTTGATCTCCATGGCTTTCACCCTGATGCTCGGTGCCCGCGTTACGGTAAGCGTCCCCGCGACATCGAAGCGTAACTTACGGGCCAGCAAGCTCGTCACCTTGGTCAAAGCCCCCAATCTCGATCACCATCACCTCGCCGCCCCTCGTCACCTAGCATTTTCTCGTCATCTTATGCTTCTTTCAGAGGCCGGTCACCGAGTCCCCACAGGGGAAACTAGAAACCGCGGCTCCTGGGGGTGAAGCCGCGTCCCAACGAACTGTCAAAGAGACTCCCTCGACACAAAAACCAGACGAAGACCGTTCTGATTTTTCAGTCGTTTCCGAAAGTCACAAGACTGTTTCCACCGACATCACCGTACACGTCCATACCCACGTCGTCACTGCCCTCGTCGAAACCGGCGCTGATTATTCGGTTATGAGCAGCGCCCTGACAACCCAACTGAGGAAGGTAACAACAGCTTGTCAAGGACCCCCATTGCGCACGGCAGGGGGCCACCTGGTCACGCCGACTGGAATGTGCACAGCCCGTGTTCGAGTCCGTGCTTCGAAGTTCACAGGGTCTTTCCTCTTATTACCTTTGTGCTCCCGTCCACTCATTCTGGGACTGGACTTACTTCACGAACACGGCGCAATTATTGACCTACGAGACTTGCAGGTGTCGTTCGAGGACCCGTTTCATTCTGAACCTGAAAACACCCACTTATGGAAGGCTGCCCTACGTGTATCCTCCGAGTCTGTTACTCTGCCTCCCCGCAGCAGCCTCTTTATCAGCGCTGAATGTGACAAAGACGTCCCCGTTGCTGTAATTGTCGAAGGAAGTTTGTCCCTACTTTACGCACAACAAATCTGCGTTGCCCGAGGTAATGTTCAGCCCAGGAAGAAGCAGGCTTTTCTATTCGTCAAAAATTTCAGCGAGAAGTATCGCCATCTCACAAAACAAACTGCAATCGCATACCTTGAAGGTATTGCCGACGTCCCTGGTCCTTCAACATTATCTGCCCTTTTGTCGTGCGACCATTCCACCATGACATTCGCAAGCACTCCCGACGTAAACCAGAGTCTACTGTCCGCACAACGGGAACGTCTTTTGAAGGTACTCGACTCATTTCGGGACTGCTTCGTTGACGACTTAGAAAGTGAACCAAACCCCGCTTGCCAAGCAATGTATCATCACCGAGCCTACCGAGAGACCCATTCGACAGCACGCCTACAGAGTCTCGCAAAACGAACAAGACGTTATACGCTAACAGGTCCAGCAGATGCTCAAAGACGATGTCCTCTAGCCTTCGAAGAGTCCCTGGGCGTCCCCTGTTGTGGTAGTAAAAAAAAAAGATGGTACACTGCGATTTGGCATCGACTACCGAAAGTTGAATAAGATCACGAAGAAAGACGTGTATTTTTTACCACGAATAGTTGACTCCCTGGACCGCATTTGCAACGCTCCTTACTTTTCGTTCATCGATCTACGCAGCGGCTATTGACAAATTTCTGTGGAGCGCGACCGCTCAAAAATCGCCTTCATTACTCCTGACAGACTCTACGAGTTCAAGGTCCTTTCCTTCGGCTTATGCTCGGCGCCAGATTTTTTTAAATAATGATGGACACGGTTCTTTCTGGGCTAAAATGGCGATCGTGTCTTGTCTACCTTGACGATGTGGTCGTCTTCTTGGACACGTTTGAGCAGCACGTCCAGCGCTTACAGTTCTTCAGGCGATTCGAACAGCTAGACTTCCTGTCAAACCTGAGAAATGCCACTTTGCTTTCGAGGAGCTGAAGTTTCTTGGTCACGTTGTCAGCCACACTGGTGTACACCCAGACCCTGAGAAAACGAAAGCTGTTGCCGCATTTCCTGTACAAACGAACAAGTGCGTTTTACGCTGATTTCTAAGACTATGTGCATATTACAGACGCTTCGTGAAAGGCTTTTCTGAAATCGCTGAACCACTAAATGAACTTACAAAAGACGGCGTACCATTTGTATGTGGTCAGGATCAGCATCACGCCTTTGACACGCTACAAAATTATCTCCAAGCCCCATCTGTACTCGGTCACTTTGACAACAACGCTGCCACAGAGCTACACACAGATGCCAGCAACGTCGGACTTGGAGCTGTATTGGTTCGATGGAAAAATGACGTAGAGCACGTGATTGTCTATGCAAGTAGAACACTATCATCCGCAGAGAAAAACAACTCTGCAACAGAAAATGAATGCTCAGCCCTTGTTTGGGCTATAACAAAGTTTCGTTCTTATTGGTACGGTCGACCATTCAGGGTAGTTAGCGACCACCATTTTTTATGCTGGCTCGCCTACATCAAAGATCTTTCCAGTCATCTAACACGGCGGAGACTTCGGCTGCAAAAATTTGACGTAACAGTCATTCACAAGTCAGGACGCAAACACACCAATGCTGACTGTCTCTCATGTGCGGCAATGGGAAGTACGCACGTGGACATTCAACAGGACGATACATTCCTTTCCTTTGTATAAGCAACCGACTTGGCTCAAAAACAACGCGACGACATGGAGCTAAGCGCGCTGATTGACTATCTCGAAGGCCAAAAAAGCAGTCTTCGAATTTTCGCGCGTTCGCTGGCCTCGTTCTGCATCAGGGATGGAGTCCTCTATAAGAAAAATTTCGACCATACCCAGGCTACTTACTTACTGGTTGAACCGACCTCACTTAGGGACGACATTTTCCATGCTTGTCACGACGAATCATCATCCAGACACCTTGGCTACACGTGCACCTTGGAAAGAGTTTGCCGCTCATATTATTGGCCACGCCTCACGAAGACAGTCAAGCAGTAAGTCCGCACATGCCGCGACTGCCAACGCCGTAACACTCCACCTGTCCGACCAGCAGGACTACTGCAGCCAATTGCCACGCCGAAAATACCATTACCTCAAATTGGCATTGACTTGCTCGAATCATTTCCCACGTCTTCGTCTAGAAACAGGTGGATTGTGGTTGCCACCGACAGTTTAACGCGTTACAGCGAAACAAAAGCTCTGCCTAATGCTAAAGCAGCCGAAATCGCCCAGTTTTTTGTCTCCAGCATCGTACTTCGTTACGGAGCGCCAGCTGTGATAGATACTGATCGTGGGACAGCTTTCACCGCAGAGATACTCCAAGAAAGGCTGAGACTAAGTGGTACAGAACATCGGAAAACCACCGGTTATCATCCACAAACAAACGGACTAACTGAATGGTTGAACTTGACCATTTCAGGTATGCTGAGAGTGTATGTGGTCGTTGATCACAAGAACTGGGATGATATACTCCCTTACGTAATTTTGCTTACAATACAGCAGTTAAAGAGAGTACAGGTTTCAACCCATTTCGCTTAGTTCATAGTCGAGAGGTTACTACAATTCTCGACGCAATGCTTCTACCCAACAACCTGGGTATCTTCAACGTGGACGCTGCTTTGTTCACTCAACGCGCCGAGGAGGCCCGTCAACTCGCCCGACGCTGTATTCAAGCTCACCAAACTGCCGACGCACGCCACTACAACCTTACATACCGAGAGGTTACCTTCCAACCAGGCGATGAAGTTTGGGTGTGGGCCCCCATTCAACAGCGTGGTCACTCTGAAAAGTGGCTGCGGCGCTTCTTCGGCCCGTACAATGTTCTACGCTGGCTCAGTGGCGTTACATGCGAAGTTCTGCCTGAGGGCACCTGAAGACGTTCCCGTCGATTTCCACAAAGTGTTGTGGTGCATGTGTCAAGACTTAAGCCATATTTCTCGCGTCATCAATCGAACGTGGACTGACTTACTATGCAACGACTATTTTTGTCACTTGTGTTTCTTTTTGTTGTCTTGTGTCCTAACTCCTTTCTTTATTGAATACTTCTATGGCACCAGCCCATTTTCGCCTTACGACGCAGTTGTTAGATTCCATGGTGACATCTTTTCTTTCTAACTTTTCTTCAGCGCTCATCACCAGCATCAAGACGACGCTTTTCGAGGAGAGGGAATAATGCCACAGGTAATGGGTATGGGCCATCAATTGTAGCGTGAAATCGCTTGGAAGTGGACAAAGAAGAGAACATTGCTTCCTGGTCTGGGAGTGAGCAAGACGTAGATTCGTGGCCATTTGTTATTTCGTTCGTGGCAATATTACAAGTATTGTACTCGCGAGCTTCAGCGCTGTACTTACGGGTTGTTTTTAATAATTTGTGACAGGAAAAAGTCACAGCTTTGCCGCGAAGGCAAAGCATTCAACACAACACCAACAAATCAGAAGGTCACGCGCAGAATGG
The DNA here is from genome assembly GCF_043290135.1 of Rhipicephalus microplus. Taxonomy (NCBI): domain Eukaryota; kingdom Metazoa; phylum Arthropoda; class Arachnida; order Ixodida; family Ixodidae; genus Rhipicephalus; species Rhipicephalus microplus. The sequence goes on from NC_134706.1 coordinate 54,906,862, forward strand.
CCAGTCGATCTAGACGTTCTCCGCGTTTCTCACGCACAAGTGACGCACAAAACGTACTAACAGGTACAGATGAACGCGAATAAGCGTCTCAGTTGTTACTTTTCTGTGCCTGAAAAGCGCACCCTTTTCGCAAAAGGAAGCTGTGAAACTATTGCAGTGATCTATGTGAGCCCCGTACCTAGAACAGAATTGTTCCAGTGCAAGCCCAACGGCAGCCAAGAAGTATGATCCACCAGACAGAGAGATAAGCGCGCGCAAGAGATCATCAACTCCCCTAATCTCCGGTGGCTAGATAACGCATGAGAGATGAGAGCCACCACGCGCTCATTGCGCGATCTTCTTGATAGTGCTGAAAACACGATAGTTCCCCCTGGGATTCCCGCCAACAGCCGTAAGTGACAGATATAAATACCTCGCCGTTTAAAGTTCAAGGAAGTGGCCCTCAGTGGTTCAGTGGTTATTGCCGCGCATTCACGACGTGGAGGTATATTTTCTAGTTTTTTTCTTGCAATTTCATATTTATAGATACGTATACATATACGGTGAATGACATCGACGCCGATGCTGGCGGAGAAATCCCGCTGAGAGTGTCCATATAATCGCTAAGGCAATCAAATGGCTCAGAGAGCATATATATATATATATATATATATATATATATATATATATATATATATATATATATATATAAATATATATATATATAATATGAAGTCTTGGTAGTCTTGGTTGCGTCAACGTTTATATAAGGAAAGACCTCGCAAAACGAACGGGCAGAGCCAGTACACAGACAAAGACGATGACGATGACCCAGAGTGGCAATGAGGACAAAGAGACAAGCGGATGATGGTGATTGTGATCATGAAGGGATGACGACGAAGTAAGTACCAAATGTCCACACTAATTTCCCCCACTTGAAAGCGGACACCCTGGCCACCGTAAGTCAAAGTGACGGAGAACGTCGCGTGAAAGGTTTCATGCGACAAACGTGGGCAATCTCTGTGCCGCGGCAGCGGCGGTCTGTTGGGGCGATGAGTGGTGTCACACGATAATTAATCGGCGAAGTCTGTTATAAAACAATGCATGGCCCGATGAAGCGTGGTTGGAGTTTGTCACAGAGACCAGGAGTGCGAATAGGTGTCAAAAGCAGCACCTCGTCACCAGGTTGGAAAGACACAACGCGGTGGGATTCGTCAGAGATGATCTTCCGCTCGTGCTTTCTCGCTTCAGTATTGATGCGAGCCTGATGGCGAGACTGGGCCAGGCGGGAAATGTATTCTTCGCTAGAAGACTGACATGAATTCCCGTGGCTGGTAAAGAAGGAGACGTCGAGAAAGGTATTCTGGGTGCGTCTGTACACGAGGTAAAACGTGAGGAGCAAGTTGTTCGCGGAATGGCGGTGTTGTAAGCGAATAACAGGAATGGTAAAAGAGTATCCCAGTTTTTGTGGTCAGGTTGGACGTAAACGGCTATCATGTCTGCAATGATTTGGTGAAATCTTTCTGCGAGACCATTTGTCTGAGGGTGTTAGCTTGAAGCTGTGTTGTGAGTAGTTCCAGAAGCGCGGAGAATTTTTTTATCATTTGTGACAGAATCACATTGCCACGATCACTAAGCAGTACACGAGGAGCCCCATGACGCAGGATTATGGCGTGCAGAATAAAGTCTGGCTCTTCCACAGCTGAGCCTCTAATAACAGAGGAAGTCTCAGCGTAGCGTGTCAGGTGGTCCACAGCGGTCACTATCTATCGCTTCCCAGCAGATGTGACAGGGAGAGGCCCCTAATATCCATCGTTTGCCAGCAGATGTGACGAGGAGAGGCCCGTAAAGGTCAACACCTACAACCTCAAAAGGCATTGAAGGGCACGGATGTGGCTGTAGAGGCCCAGCAGGTGCAGACGTGGGTAGTTTACGACGCCATCTTGGGTAGCAGGAACCGACGCACCACGCTACACTAGAGGAAAGACCAGGCCAGTAATAACGACATCAAATGCAGTGAAGAGTTTTTTCAGAACCAAGATGACCAGCAGTCAAGTCGTCGTGGAAGGCTTCGAGCACCTGAAGTCGGAGAGCGCTGACCGTCAGGGTGGTAGACGTAGCAGTAGAGAACCCCATTGTCCAGCTTAAAGTGCAGAAGTTGACAACGGAGTCGCTCGTTTGGTGGATGAGAAACTCCTGAAAGGTGGTCCATCATGCGTCTGCAGTATGAATGTTGAAGATAAATGTTGGCTCGTTGTCCGAAAAGGAATGCCTTATTGATGCGAGCATATGAACTTTGGTAGATGTGGCAGTTGAGTTCTCACCAACGCTGATATGAGTAGTTGGAAGCGGGCAACGAGATAAAGCATCGGCGTCTTGATGTTTTCTGCCTGACTTGTAAGTTAAATCAAATTCGTACTCCTGCAAGTGTAGTATCCGCCGACCCAAGCGTCCGGACACATTCTTCATGTGTAGAAAGCCAGCATAAGGCATGGAGGTCCGTAACGATTGTGATGTGACGGCCATGGAGATAGGGACGAAACGTCTGGACCGACAAAACCACAGCCAAACACTCTTGCTCAGTTATCGTGTAGTTCTTTTCGACAGGGGTGAGTACGCGACTGGCATATGCAACAACTTTCTCTAGGGAACACTTGTCGCCTTGTAGAAGAACGGCTCCTATACCAAGGCCGCTAGCGTTGGTATGGAGAATAGTCGGCTTCGTCAAAGTGGCAGAGCAGAGGTTCAGATGTGAGTGCCCGCTTCAATAGGTCGTATGCCGCTTGACATTCTTGAGACCACAGAAAGGGGACATTGGAAGCGAGTCGTTGGTGTGCGGTAGAAGCAATAGAAGCGAAGTTCTGGATACACCGGCGAAAATAGGAGGCGAGGCCAAGGAAACTGCGAAGCTCCTTTGGTTTTCATGGACGAGGAAAGTGAAAGACTGCAGAAATCTCGTCAGGGTCGGGCCGGATGCCATCTTTGCTAACGACGTGTCCTAAGACCTTGATAGATTTGCAAGTGAAAGAGCATTTCTTAGTGTTTATTTGAAGCCCGGCGCCGGCAAGGCACGTCCGAACTTGATCCAATCGTTCTAAGTGCTCAATGAAACGTTGACGAAAAGAAAATAATGTCGTCCAGGTAGCAAAGGCAACTTTTCCATTTCAAGCCGCACAGCACGGTATCTATCATGGGCTCAAAAGTCGCGGGTTCAATGCGGAGCCCGAAAGGCATCACGTTGAATTCATATAGCCCGTCGGGGGTTGCGAACGCCATTTTCTCCTTATCGTCTTCATGCATGGGGATCTGCCAGTACCCAGAACGCAAATCGATGCTTGCAAAGTATTCCGCACCTTGTAGGGAAACAAGGGCGTCGTCAATGCGTGGCATAGGGTACACGTCCTTGCGTCTGATCCTATTATGCGCCCGGTAGTCCACGCAAAAACGCACAGAGCCATCTTTTTTACGGACCAAAACAATAGGAGACGACCAAGGGCTAGATGAGGGACGGATGACTTCCCGTTTAGGCATGTGCGCAACGTTTTCTTCTATACTTTTTCTTTCAGCTAGAGACACGTGGTATTGTTTGATTGTGTACGATAGTTGTCCCAACAGTTTGAATTCGATGTGCTGTAGTATTAGTGCAGCCTAGCTTAGACGAGCAAATATCGAAAGAATTTGCATGTTTCTGTAGCAATGCAACAAGCTGCTGCCTCTGTGAATATGTCAATTCGCTGCTGATAGTGGTGGTGAAGGTGGAGGAAGAAACACGCTCACCGAGGGAAAGTTCTTTCGATGCGATGGCCTGAAGTGGCGTGACAAATACAGGCTCAAAGTTGGGAACACAGGGCACAGTAGTGCCCTGTGGCAGTAAGATCTTCTCCGGTGTAGAGTTGACAGTGGTGACAAGTGCAGAGCCATTGCACAAACGAACGACACCGGACGGAAAAACTACACCTTTACGAACGCAAAGTGGTGATGGTGATACCAATACATCAACGTGGTAGATGTCGTTGGACGTAATGCTGACAAGTTGCTCTTGTAGTGGCGGCAGTTCGATGTCTTTCGCAGCGACCAGAGGACGTGGCTTCTGATTGTCGTCATCAAGCATGTAGTCGGTGTCAGCGAGGTGAACGACACGTTGTCCACAACAAATCGCCGCGGAAGCAGATGACAGAAAATCCCACCTTAAAATTAGTTGGTGAGAGCAGCGGGACTGGACAGCAAACTGTACACGATGGCGGATGCCGTCGATGAAAGCACGCACAGTACAAAACGCGGAAGGGCGAATGACGTTCTCCTGGGCAGCAACTAACTTGGGGCCATCGTAAGGCGTCATTGCTTTCCTTAAATGTTCACACAAATCAACACGTATTACAGACAATGTCGCACCGGTGTCCACCAAAGCATCGATTCGCACTCCTTCCACTTCCACAGAAAGCATGTTACACGGGCCTGATGGAGAAATTTCAGTTTTTATTCCGAATGCAGTTTTTCCTCCACAAACTGCGTGAGTTAGTTTTGCGAATGAATATCAGAGGAGAAGGAGGCGGCCGAAGTGGAGAAGTGGAACGGTGGAAGGGCGAAGGCGAGCGGCGTCTCGTGTTTCGGCTGTTTCATGGTGCAGTCGATGCCGGAGGAGATGGAGACTGGTGCGGGGTAGACGAATAACGCCAACCTTGATAAGACGCCCTAGTGTACAAATCCCGTTCGCGCACGTCGTTCCGACGCTCATCTTGCTGGCGTTTTTGGCAGAAACGCGATATGTGGCCGCGACAGCCACAGTAGTAGCATACAGGGCGAGACGAGCGCCAAGGTGAGTAATAGAAGGCATTCGAGGCAACTGGAGATAGCGCGGTCAGGTGGGCCGAAGGGTCAGGGGGCACGGAATGGTAGTTTACCGGGGGAGCGCCAGCATCTAACACGTAGGATGGACGTGGCAATGTCGCGTGGGCGTCGCTGGAAGGCACGGCAGCAACTTGAGGGTACGTGGATATAGGGCGAGCAGCAGGTGGCTGTACGGGCGCAGAGCCAGTCAGGGATGTGAGTTCCTCCTTGATAATGTCACGTAAGGGCACTCCCGAAGGCTGTTTAGGACGCGGTGTAGGAGGTATGAAGCACATGTACCGCAATTCTTCGCGTATAATTTCCCAAATAAGGTCACGTAGATGGCCATGTGACGTGGAGTGGTGGTCGCCAAGGTCCAGTTGGAGGCGAACAGAGTCCAGCGCATCAAGGCGCTGGTATGTCGTCACGACATCAGGGATGGTAGCTGGGTTTCGCACAGCGAGGGCACTAAAGGCAACAGGCCCAATGCCTTTCAATATATAGCGCACTTTGTCCGATTCCGGCATGAATTGATTGACATGCCGGCATAGTGCGAGGACATCCTTGATGTATGAAGTGCACCATTAACCAGGATGTGGTCGGCGAGTATCGAGTGTCCTCTTCGCGACGGCGAATCGAATGTCAGGTGTCCCAAAGACGTGTCGCAGCTGCTGCTGGAAGGTAGTCTGGTCGGGTAAGTACACGACGTGGTTAAAATGTCATGTCTTCGCGACTCCGGTCACATAAAAAGGCACGTAACGCAGTTTGGTGGCCTCGTCCCACCTATAAGCGGCACTAACGCGGTCGTAGTCATCGAGACAGTCTTCTACGTCTTCTCCCCGAAGACCAATAAAGAGCGCGGGTTCCCGCTGATGTCAGTGTATGTAAGTAGGAAGAACAGCTTGCGGCGCTGCGTGGTTGATGACATCAGCGCCGGCAGGCTTGTCTGGAACATGCTGCCTGAATGTGGGCGCAAGCGGCGGCCTGAACGAAGCTCCAGGGGGTATAGCGTGCTGCGGGAGGTCAGAGGAGCGAAAATCCACCTCCACCACGTATGAAGTCTTGCTAGTCTTCGCTGCGTCAGCGTTTATTTGAGGAAAGACCTCGCAAAACGAACGGGCAAAGCCAGTACACAGATGAAGACGATGATGACCCAGATTGGCAATAAGGACAAAGAGACAAGCGGATGATGGTGATTGTGATCTTGCAGGGATCAGGACGATGTAAGTAACAAATGCCCACAATATATATATATATATGTACAATATATATCCACATTATATATATTCATATATATATATATATATATATATATATATATATATAAAGTACCCTAGATGACGGTAATTCTACGTAACCAATATATGATGAAAAGATGCGAGACCTTGGTACTTGGAGTGTTGCCTAGATAGACGATGATACAGATGCACGCACGGACAGATTGACCTACGGCTGGACGGATGGACTGGTGTACGAACGAATGAATGGACGCTTCGCCTAACTCATAATCATTGAGTTCGTAGATATGGTGTGATTTTGTTTTTAAACGAAGCATTTTTAGCAAAGTTTGAATACCTCGAGCTTATCTATCTATCTATCTATCTATCTCTATCTATCTATCTATCTCTCCGCCTACAATTTGTTTTGCTCTCCTGGCGGCTTCAATAATGGCATCGATACCAAATAGGGCATGGCATAACATTACTGTATAACGAAAATCGGAGTAATAGTAGCTGTAGAGAACTTTATTAAGGCAGCTGACGGTTTCCTAAGTGGTGAGGGCTGTCAGGCAATGCCTGGTCGCTAGCTCCTCAGCTCGTTTGATGGCCCAGAGCTGGGTGTCCAGTCTTGTAGCAGGAGGATTCTCTCCCAGGCCTCACTTGAAGATGAGTGTCCTTGGAAGTTTGGTGGGGGAGGGCTCTTGCTGCATCCCCAGATGATTTGGTCCAAGGTTGTGGTCTGCGTCTTGCAAAGGATGCACGTAGATGTGAATGAGGCGGGGTATACGTGTCTGTATACGTACGGGGAAGGGAATGAGTTCGTTTGAAGCCGCCGCCAAGTGATTTGTTAAGCTTTGTTTAGTTGCGGATGCGGGGTTGTTCTGGTTTACCTTGATAGCTTATAGTACTGCGTGATGTCGTGAAAGGCGATGAGTGGTTAGGTTGCTTCGGTGTCCTGGTCTGAAGTATGACCCACCGCTTGGCATACGAGTCCTCGAGCTTCTCTGTGGGCGGCTTCGTTACCCGGGTTTCCTGCTTGCGCTGGGACCCAGATGAGTTTATTTAAACGAGGATCGTCATCGTTGGTGCTGCTGGTAGCGGCATAGTCTGAGGCGTTGCGTGCCGCTTGGGGCAGAGGAAGGATTATTCGCGCCGTGGTTGGGGAAACAGTGGCAGGGGCGAATCGGGTGATGGCAGATTTGGAGTCACTTACGATTGTTCCAAATCCGGCTATTGCGGCAAGTGCTATGGCAGCTTTTTCAGCCTCAGTTTGGTCCTGTGTGCGTATGGAGCCGGCACACATCGTGGTAGGCTCTTTATCGACTGGGGTACGTATCGGTGAGACATTGATAGCATATGCCTGTTTGGGGGCTGGGTATCTTGCCACGTCGACGTGAGCCGCCTTAGTGTTTGCGCAGTAGGTATTGTGAAGGTTTCTGGCACGAACCGATCGTCTACCGTCATGAATGCCGGCCAGCATGTTCTTCGGCAACAGCTGCACAAGGAAGCGCTGTCTTATCAGGGGTGGTAGCGAGACCAAGTCTTGTCCGCTTGGTGACGAGAGAATGCCGATACGTTGGAGTATCCATCTTCCAGTTTTACTACCACGCAATCGTTCAACTTGGGCAGTTCGGTGTGCTTCGATAAGTTCATCTATTATATTGTGAATTCAAAGGCTGAGGAGGTGCGTCGTCGATGTGGTGCGAGAGAGGCCCAAGGCAATCTTGTGGACTGTGCGAATAAGTCTGTCAACTTTTTTTTGCTTTTTCGGCCTTGAGGAGCCGTAGGTATGGTAAGGCGTAAGTCATTCTTGTGGTTACGAAAGCATTTACCAGATGGAGACGTTCGTTTTTTTTCATACCATATTTCTGCGCAGAGATTCTTGCTAACAGACGGGCAGTCTGAGTGACGGTGACCGGAATCCTCTCTAGTGCGATGGTATTGCTCCTGCCGGCTTGTACGTGTCGACCGAGAACGCGGATGTGCTGCACTATAGGTATTTCGGATCCGCCAATCCTGTGATGGTTGGTAGTGGTGGGTGTTTAACCTTACGGTAGTCAGGAGGAAGAAGAAGGATGAATTCTGATTTCTCCACTGAGCACTAAGACCCGCACGCGCGACGTATTCGGCCACTGTGTCCACGGCGTCTTGTAGTGCCTCCTCGATCAGTCCGTTAGAGCCGGTAGCGGTCAGTACCGTCACGTCGTCCGCGTATAGGGTGTGTCGGATGTTGGGTATGTGGTCTAGTAACTGTGGGAGTTGGCTGCATTACAAGGTTGAAGAGGATAGGTGAAAGAATGGCTCCCTGTGGCGTGCCTTTGTTGGATAGGGCAAGTGGCTTCGTGGCATTGCTATCATTCAGGGAAAGTTCCACAGTGCGGCCTTGTAAGAAGGAGCATACGTAGTTGTAAATATGTTCCCCAGGGTTTGTTGAAGCCAAGTGTTGGGCTGACGCATAAGTGAATGCCTAGCATTGCTCGCTTGCCCGCACGTATGGGGTCTTGCAATAAATCGTGGTAGATTTGTACCAGGGCGTCTTGAGTTGATAAGTAGGCGCGAAAACGGAGCATGATTTGAGGGAAAAGATCTTGCTTTTCTGCGAGTGTTTCTAGCCGAGTCAGGACCACATGCTCAAAAAGTTGGCCAAGGCATGAAGTTAACGAGATGTGGCGAAGATTTGATAAATCTGTTTTTTTCAGGCTTTAGTATAACACTATTTTCGCGTGCTTTCATTCTTCTGGTATACTGTCGGCATGCCAGCAGTCGTTGAAATATTCAGTGAGGGCAGTTACTGACCTTGCGTCATGGTTGCGGATTGTTTTGTGGGAGACGCTGTCTGGACCTGGTGCCGAAGTTGTGCGAAGCTTCAGAATGACTGCATACACTTCGGCTTCTGTGATGTCGGCATCACGAGTTGGGTTTCGTTTACCTTCATAGCGTGGTAGTGGTATCGATGGTCCGTGGGCTTGGTTGATGTATTTGCCCGCCAGGTTGGTAAGTAGATTCTCGTCTGATCCAGGGTAGTGACGGAGAAGTCGCTTAAGTTTGTGCCGTGCGGCTGTTATCGAGTCATCGAGAGGCAGTAAGCGGCGTAACAGGTGCCACGTCTTCTTGTTGCCTAGCTGTCTATTGAGTCCATTACAGAGCTGGCCGCATTGTTGACGAACAAGGTAGGTACTGTGTCGCTCGATTTCTTCAGAGAGGGTCTCTATGCGGTGACGCACTTTCTTGTTGTAGCGCTGCTTCTGCCATCTGCGCAGCACCCTTGCGTGTGCATCCCACATGTGGAGAAGACGAGAGTCTGTGGCAGGCGTTTTCACGGCTGCTTTACTAAACGACCACGTGCGTCGCACGTGGTCGTTTGTTATGCGTTCCGCCGTGTCACTTTCGCGGACGTCTCTAAATTTGTGCCACTCCATGATTCGAGCAACCGCTTTGTGTACTCTCTTGGCAGTGGACGTCTGTACCTGGATGTAAATGATTTAGTGGTCACTATCAGCGACTTGACAGGTGTTCTCGCACCAGGTCTGCGCAATATTCTTGTAGTATGCGAGATCGGGTGACGTGTCCCTACACACGCTGTTTCCTATGCGTGTCCGTGACTGCTGCAGGTCATTTAGTAGAGTGAGACGGAGGTCCTGACTTAGTTGCCATAGCTTCTTGCCTCGTTTGTTTGCCTGAAGGTTGCCCCAGTCAGGGTGCCTGGCGTTGAAATCTCCCAGTATAAGCAGTTGTGTGCCTCGGGATAGCGATGTGGTTTTCTAAAAGAGCAGGTTGAAGTTGTCAATGCGTGGCCGGGGTGTGCAATATACGTTGAAGATAAACACTGAACGATGCGAGCGTTTTCGCGGAAGAATTTCCATAACCGTGTGTGGAATGTCCGGGAATTCCAAGTCGTGTTGTTTCCCAGTGAGGCTCTTGTGGACGAGTGTACCTGTTCTTGGGGCTTCTTGGTTGTGCAGGTCAGTGAATTGTTGGAAAGCTATGTAACCCGGAAGTGAGATAGCAGCTGTTGTTTTCTGTAGCGCGATGACGTCTGGAGGCGTTTGGCAATTCGGCAGTTGTGTTTCTTGCTGGAGTCGCTGCAGGTGTGTTTTTTACGGCAGCGTCTGCAGTTCCACTGCCATATAGTCAAGCGGGTGCTGGCCATGATGTATCAGCTGGACCATTACTTGAGGGAGTCGTGGGTGCGCTGGGATGGGTGGCAGAGTGAGAGGACACTCCGTTGGGTACTGTAGCTGGTGCTCTGGCCATGCTGTGTTGAATTACATCAAAACTGGTGTTTGTGAAAGTTCTGAGCGCTTTTAAACCGGCTACGGTTTTGTTTTTCGCGGCTTCTATGTTTGATTTTCGTGCCTCTATGTTCGTTAGGCTTAAGTCTACGGTTGCGAAGGCTTATGAAACGGCGGCGCGAATGGCATCGGCGACCATGGCATGGATTTTCGTGCGGAGAGCTACGGCAACGATGCGTTGACCGTTTGAATAATTCTCGCCGTCGTGTCCTCTTCGGATTGCAGCGTTTCCGTGGAAGTCGTTGCTTTACGTTTGGCTGCTGCGGCTGGTTGGGGTTATTCAGTTGAATTATGCATGGACTGGCTGGCCTTCACCAGTCTGCTTTCTAGAGAGTGGTTCTGCGCAGGCAGCGTTTTGATCTGAGCTTGTTGCGTAACCATTTGAGATTTCAACGCGCTGATTGTTTGCGTAAGTTCCTTGACGAGTGGATCATGCGTTGAGGCACACAATTTCGATAGCTGCGGGTGAGATGATGGAAGCGGAGACGCTGGGCTTTGCACCCATGCCACACTAGGTTTGCCTTGTGATGCTTTTTAAAAATTGGCATGCCGAATGTGACTTGATGATCGCGTTATTGATTTGAACCTTGAGTGAGAGGTTGCTTCACCCTTACGAGATCGTGAATTCGATCGGCTGTCATGTTTCGTCGGCGTTTGTGATGTCCCGAGACTGGGGTAGTTACACTCATCCAAGGCAGGCTGGCTATCGTCATTTGAGGTTGGCTGCGTCGCTGGTGACTCAGTTTGTAGCGTCTTTTCTGCTTGTGCAGCGTTAAGTGGTTCAGGCTTTTTGGCAAAGCGGCATTGGCATCTTGAGCTGTTAGTCATGTCTCCTCCTTCACAGACGATACAGCTTGCTTGGAATGTTGGTGGCGTTCATTGCGGCGGTGGCTCATGGTCTTCTCCGCAACGCGGGCAGCGTCGGCGCCTTGTTTGAGGGCACACATCGGAGTGGTGCCCAGTCTTCCGGCAGTTAAAGCATGCGTCTACTTTGGGATAGAAAGAGTATTCTCGGATGAGACCTCCACCGTGTAGAAGCCACCTAGGTAGGTGGTCCCCGAGCAGCGTTATCAGGAAATTCTTCGTTTTTTTCATGCGTCTGCTACCTACTATTTGGTAGTGAGGGTTGCTTTCTTGAAGGTCCTTCAGCGTCTCATCATTGGTGGGGAACGTGTGGGTGCAAAAAGTGATGCCGCATATCGCGTCGTCGGGCGGCGGGGCGTACATGTGTAGCTCAATCTGCCAGTCTTCTCCGAGAAAGATTTACGTGATGCATTGGTACGCAATTGCTCGGTCAGTGGCAGCCACACTGACGGTGAAAGTGTTATTCTTCGGGTGTATACGTATTTTGTCATGCTTGGCGGGGTCTAGGTCACACAAAGATGCCGCTTTAGACAGTGCTCTTTACGAGTCTCCAGGTGAGCATAGGAGACAAATATGAAGGTCTTAACACGTAAGTCATGAATGTCAACATCTACATTTCATGGTATTGCTGCTTTTGCGGTGGTTTTGTTCGTGTGACATATTGCCAAACTGGTGTGGTATGGTGAACATAGGTGACAGACCCTAGCGGAAAATTATGACATACGTGTCTTGTAAAAACGATCGACATACCCTATTCCTGATTCACTCGCAGCCGTTTCGATAGCTTCACATATACAAAATTAGGTACTACGTGACGTGAATAGATGACGAAGGTAAGTTACACGTGCAAGCATGATAATCATGAAATGCGTGTCTTGTAAAACATGGCTATATAACACGACTGTTTCGAAATGAGAGCGCACTACGTAGACACAGACCGAAAGATCGGGACAAGTGCTTTCTGTCAGTGTCTAAGTAGTGCGCTCTAATTTCAAAACAGTCATGTGTCACCAACTCGCCCAATCAACCATATTGATATATAACACGCTCATAGCACGCTCGCAGCTGTTTTGCTCACTCCACATATACCAAATTTGGCATCAAGTCACGTGAGTACACAGAAAGGTAAAGGGCACGTCCAAACAGAATAATCATAATTACGTCTCGTGTAAAACATAACATGCTAACTCATAGCATGCTCGCGGCTGTTTCGCTAGCTTCCCATGTACCAGTGCTGGTATTACGTGACGCGAATGAATGACGAATGGAAATGACACGTTCGAGCATGATAATCATGCCACGCGTGTCATGTAAAAATGACTACTCATTATGCTCACAGTTCGCTCGCGACTGTTTCGGTAGATTTTTACATAGCGACTTTGATGTTGCGTCACGCGAATGAATGACGAAGGTATATAACTGGTGCAAACATGATATTTATCACATGCGTGTCATCTACAACATGGCTACATGCTACGCTCATTAGGTTTTCGCGGCCGTTTCACTAGCTCCAAATGTAGCAACTTTGGTATCACGTGACGGGAAATGCGACCAAGGTAAATAACACGTCTGGATATGTTCTTCATGACATGGAAGTTCTATACGGCTTAATTTATGCCTGCCTCGTAACGGTGGGCTAATTTTAAAGTGATTTATTAATCTTCCTCCTTCGTACTTCGCATATCACCGATTGCAACCGTACGTGGGATCTGCCATTTTTTTAAGCCATCGCGTTGTGCTTGCACTCCCTTTTTATTAGAATGTCGACTACAAAGGCATAATACACCTACTGCACGAATGCGCATAAGCATGAAAGATGCCGAATTTCAGACGCAATATTGTCACCGGGTGAGAGTAGGCAGAGGGTAGAAATATATTTGGAGATTGTGCACGGAGTACACAGTGTCCTTGAACCAAGATGGTGGAGTAGCAATAAGAACACGAGCTTTTGTTCAATTGTCAGCTTCGTTACCTTTATGGTGCATTTGATGATGTTAATTATGACTTGTATCAGATAGCCGCCGCTGGTGAAAGCGCCGTCTCGGCGCTAGCATGCGATCCTGCGCAGAGAAGTATGGCTTAAGGCGGGATACTCGTACAAAATCAGCGGACGGCAGAGACGATGAAAATGGAGTGTCCAAGGGGGCGATCTTATAGGTGACCTTGGTTAGTTAGCGCACGACTTTGTAAGGCCCGTTGTAGCGAGCGAGGAATTCGAGGACAGGCGAACGTGACGGGAGGGAGTGCAGGGCAAGACCAACGATCCTGGGGAGTAACAGACAGCTCTGTGACGGCTGTCGTAGCGATCCTTTTGAGATAGCGTTGAGGCAAAAAAGGCGATTTCGGGCAATCTGGCGAGCCGCTCGAGCCCGTGTAGTTGCATTGCGAGCGTACTTGGTAGGAGTATCAGTATGCGACGGCAGAAGAGTGTCAAAATGCAAAGTGGGGTGGCGGCTGTACAAGAGATAGAAGGAAGAAAAGCCAGCGGTGTCGTGTCGTGACGAGTTGTAGGCAAATGTCACTTAAGGCAAAGTGGCATCCCAATCGCGATGATCTGTGGAGACATACATTGATAGCATTGTCGTGAGTGTGTGGTTAAGGCACTCAGTGAGTCCATTTGTTAGTGGGTGCTAGGCAGGGATTAGTTCATGACGTGTAGAACACGAGCGAAGAATGTCATCCACGACCTTGGAGAGAAATGAAGGACCACGGTCGGTGAGCAGTTGACGCGGCGCTCCATGGTGGAGAATAACGTCATGAAGGAGTAAGTCCGCGACATCAGTATACCACACCTTGTTGGTAGCGCTCGCGTGATGGCAAAGCGAGTAGCCTAGTCTGTAGCCACTACTACCCACTTATTCCTACTCAGATACGTTGGAAATAGTTCATTGAGATCGAGACCGACGCTGTAGAACGGGTCTGTTGAAATGTCAATAGGCTAAAGTGGGCCAGGTGGTGCCAATGAAGGGTGCTTGTGGCGCTGGCAAGACTCACACGATGGAAAGTATTGGCGCACAGAGCGGTAAAGGCCGGGCCAGAAGAATCGACGCCGTACGCGGCGATACGTGCGGGCTGCTCCGAGATGTCCAGCAGTTGGGGCATCATGAAGTTGTTCGAGCACAGTGGAACGGAGCGCTGCGGGAACTACCAGAAGTTCTGCGCCTTCAGTACTTGTGGTGCGCCTATAGAGAATTCCATCATGAAGCGTGAACAGGTGAAGGGAATGATCCCAGACGTCAAAAGCTAGACGGCGTATGATAGACCGCAAATTGACATGACTCAGTTGTTCCGTACGTATGTCCGTGAAATCAGAAATGGCGAAGCTACAGGCATCAGAATCGTGCACTGACAGGTCAGGGGGATTGGTGGGATGGAAAGATGGACAGTCTGCTTCCTGGTGCATTCAGCCAGACCTTCAGGTCACGTCAAAGCTATATTCATGTATCTTTAAAGCCCAACAATCCAGGCGTCCAGAAGAACCTTTGTGGGATGACAACCAGCACAGGGCATGGACATCCGTGATGACCGAAAAGTGGCGGCCGAACAAGTATGGTCGGAATTTTCCAACTGTCCATACAAGAGCGAGGAACTGGCGCTCAGTGATGGAAAACTTGCGCTCTGATGGGGAGAGGAGGCGACTTGCGTAGGCGATTACACGATTTCGACCTTGTTGCCGCTGGGTGAGGACAGCGCCAATACCGTGTCCGCTGGCGTCGGTGGAAACTTTAGCGGGCGCTGAAGGATCTAAATGACCTAAAATGAGCGGGGAAGTGAGCAACGCAGTAAGTCAGTGAAATGAATTGGCTTGCTGGAAACCCCAAGAAAATCACGTGTCCTTCTTCAGTAGCTGTGTCAACGGATGGGCAATGTCGGCAAAGTTGTGGACGAAACGCCGGAAATAGGAACAGAGGTCGACAAAGCTCCGTGCATCTTTTGTGGAATGTGGTGTGGAAAAATCTTTGACGTCGCGAATTTTGTGGGGATGGAGTTGCACGCCGTAAGCACTGACAAAATGGCCTAGCAGAGTGATTGTTTGGCAGCCGAAATGGCACTTTGAAGAATTTAGCTGTAGGCCAGCCCTTCTGAATCTTTCGGAACAGCTGACAGACGGTCAAAGTGACTTTCGATTGACGGTGAGAATACAATGACGTCATCGGGATAACAGAAGCACGTTGACTATTTGTAACCCCGTATAAGGGAGTCCATCATTCTCTCCATTTTAGCGGTAGCATTGCATGAGCCAAAGGGCATTACCTTAAACTGGAAAAGTCCATTGGGTGTAACTAATGCAGTCTTTTTGCTGTCTAATTCGTCGATTGAAATCTGCCAGTATCCTGAACGCACATCGATAGAGGAGAAGTAGGCACACTCCTGCGGGCAGTCGAGGGCATCGCCAATCAGTGGCACTGGGCAAACATCTTTGCGCGTGACCTTGTTTAAGTGATGGTAGTCGACGCAGAAGCGCCAGCTGCCATCCTTCTTTTTTACTAGAACGACTACTGATACCCATGGACTGCAAGATGGTTCAATGACGTCTTTTGTGAGCATTTTATCAACTTCACGTTGGATGACTTGTCGCTCTGCATGTGACACGCGATAAGGACGTTGTCGAATTGGGCTGGCGTCTCCAGTGTTGATCCTGTGAGTAACAACTGACGTCTGACCAAAAGGCTGTCGCCAAAATCGAAGATGTCCCTGAAGGATGCCAATATATGCCGGAGATCGGCTGCCTGTGCTCGAACGAGGTCTGGTGCGATCATCTTGTCAAAGTCGGCGTCAGTGGAGCTCTGTGAAGAGGATGCAGTAGCGGACAAAGGATCGTCTGCTGTGAATGCAGAAACAGAATGTTCACTGATAGAAGAGACATTGGCTAAATTCATGCCATCTAGAACAACTTGAGTGCGCTAGCTGAAGTTGAGTATTGGTAGCGACGCCAAATTATTTGTAATCGTCAAAAGAGTACGAGGAAGAACAACATTTCTGTCTAATAACACGTCAGAAATCAATGCCAGCACATAGTCATCATTGTGTACCGGAAAAAAAGACCTTATGTTTACACAGGTAACGGCTCGGGGCATTAGTTGAACGTACTCGACAGAACACAAACGTGATTGAGGTGTAGTTGGAGTGCCATAGCAATACGGTTGGTCAAGCTGGAGCAAGCATATTTCATAGTCAATTAAGGCAGACTGGGCGGCAAAAGAGTCCATGTCCAAGAAGAGTTCATGAGAGCACTTCTCGAGCACGGCAAAAAGCACAGTTGTGGAGTGGTCAGAAACACTAACACACGCGGAGCGCATCTCAAGCACAGGAAAAGTTCAACCGTAGGCGACTTGAATGAGCGGCACTGGACGTGGTGTTAAAACCTTTTTAATGTGGCGGCGAAGCTCCGAGATCATCACCGACATGTGGGACCCTGTGTTTACATGGGCAACAACACGTGCATTGTCTAATTTAACGTCTATGAGGTTTCGTCGTGTCGGCATAGTCAGAGGATTTGGCTGGCGAATCATCGCTGAAGCATCACCTCTGGGAGCTGCATCGTCTAGTTTTCCCGAGCCAGATGTGCAGTCAGCGAAGGAGGACGGCGAAATTGGGGTGAGCGTGACGATGGGCGACGAGACAACGCTGAGCAGGAGTAGTGGTCGGGAGAGGATGGTGACCGACAATCCACTGTCGACGAACCATCACTACCGACTGGCCGAGGCGACTCGTGGCGAGTTCCAAAGTGGCCATCATCTGCCTCTGCGTGACAGATGCAGCCATACGAAGGATCACGCCAATGCCACCTGTTAATGCAAAAGCGGGCCACGTTACCAGCACGATGGCAGTTGAAGCAAATGGGCCGGTCATCAGCAGTCCTCCACTCAGCGGGATTTTGAGAGCGCGCTGGGAGCCTCTGGCCTTGGGCGTAGGAAGCTCGCGGACGATGGTCAGTCGGTCGGGAGGGGCGGCAATGTCCACAGATTCCAGGCCAACGTTCGAAAGCTCTTGACGAACGATGGCATGCATTAAAGGCACCATTTGGGAGCTGGACTCACGGGCACGAGGGAAAGTTGAAGTGGGAGACATAGCTTCAAGTTCTCGACGGGTGATCTTCGTGACGTGCTCTGCAGTCAGCGGTGCCTGTGGTACAGGCATGTCTTCGCACGACCATGTTGCTGCGGTGTTGGGAAGTCGAGCGAACTTATGGGAAATACGTCGGATTTTGGCGGCCTCAAAACGCCGGCACTCTCGGGTAATGGCATCTACTGTGTCACAGTCCTTGCAAATTATCAAATTAAACGCGTCATCGGATATGCCTTTTAATATTGTCACGGGGTCATGACATGTCCGAAGACAGAATACTTTATGTTGAGATTTAACAGTTTATTTGGGCGAACCTTTGCCCGGCAAACGGACAGTCCAATTACAGTAGCAGTCTTTCACAGATAGCAGTGAACGGGGCATCAGCCGTCGATCAACTACGGACAAGCGGTGAAGTGCGTCGGATTTATACTCTTGCCATCGAATGTTCTACCATTATCGCTGGCGGTGGCGTAGGTTCCAGAATAATCTGTAGAGTTCGCAGAGTGGGCGTGATCTTATCGAAATGATCTACTAAAGTCCGGAAGCTTCTCGAAAACTGAACGCGCGTTTTGCGCTTCGAATTGTGTAGTTTTTTGGGGCGATAACAAAACTTGTGAAATGGAACGTGGTAAATCCTTCCTTTGAAAAAGGCATCATTCATTGATTGATTGATTGATATGTGGGGTTTAACGTCCCAAAACCACCATATGATTATGAGAGACGCCGTAGTGGAGGGCGCCGGAAATTTCGACCACCTGGGGTTCTTTAACGTACACCCAAATCTGAGCACACCAGCCTACAACATATTCACCTCCATCGGAAATGCAGCCGCCGCAGCCGGGATTTGATACCGTGACCTGCGGCGGGTCAGCAGCCGAGTATCATAGCTACTATACCACCGCAGCGGGGCGTGCTCAGATTTGGGTAAACTATAAAGGCAACCAGGTGGTTGAAGTTTCGGGCGTCTTCCACAACGGCATCTCTCATATTCACGTGGTGGTATTGGGACGTTATACGCCAGATATTATTCAGTCAGCTTTCTGTATACCTTCCAAGCTTTAGATGATTTGCTTTCATTCTTTTCGAAGCGCCTTCGCTGTTCATTCCTTCACTAAGAAATGCAGGCGAACGTGCACGTAGAAAAAAACGAGCTTAAGGCTCACTTCTTTGTGGTGATCAGAACAGCCGACAGCTTTCGTGTTCAGAAATTTAGCTCTTACCTTCTGAGGAGTGTCAGAGATGCTGTCTGTGTGCAGCATCGAAAAACTGAAACATTCAGTAAACAAGATTTCAAATTCGGCAATGAAATCCTACAGATGTCGGGAGGAACACAGAAGTCCTCCCCAGTCGCATTATTCCGTGAATTTTGCAGTGAGCTGCTCAGCAACTGCGATAGCCTGCTCCAACAGATGCACTTTTTTATTGCAAGCGTGCCAACTTCAAGACAGATTTTCTAGTGACGTACCCAACTGTGTAACAAATTGATCTAGAGTCGCTTCTTTTTAAAGTCACATCAATGTAGACAGCAAACTTTTAAGGCATTGAAGCAATCGTGCTTTCAACCTCTTCAAGTTTTCCTTGTGATGAAAGGTCATCGATGTGAACTACTTTCAAGCCCTCTCTGTCATGCGTGGGGACGAGAGCGTTGATCATGCCCCGCCGCGGTGGTCTAGTGGCTAAGGTACTCGGCTGCTGACCCGCAGGTCGCGGGTTCGAATCCCGGCTGCGGCGGCTGCATTTCCGATGGAGGCGGAAATGGTGTAGGCCCTTGTACTCAGATTGTACTCAGAGAACCCCAGGTGGTCAAAATTTCCGGAGCCCTCCACTACGGCGTCTCTCATAATCATATGGTGGTTTTGGGACGTTAAACCCCACATATCAATCAAGAGCGTTGATCATGTCGGTACTTGCACTGACACTGTCCACAGCTTGAGCCCAGTTATAAAAGAACAAGCAGTCAACAGTGATCAGGAACACGTCCGGAGAGGGGTGTGCGTTGCAGCCGCTTGACTGGTGAACGATGACGAAGTGTTCTACCGGACTGGTGCTAAGGTGCGATGTCATCAAGTATCTGAAACCTATGATTTCTATCAGCTGCTTCAACAAAGAAAAACTGTTTGCAAAAGTTACCCTAAGCCCTGTGGCCGTGAATTTACTGATAGTGTGATGCTTGCCGTCATTCAAGCCTCACAGACACTTATGTTGTCCAGAAATTCGGACATAAATGCAGCATCAGAAGAACCTGGCCTAAGTGCCTCGTCATTGAATCTTGATGTCATCACAGTTATCAGATGGTTGGTTTTCCAGCAATAAAACGAAATGTACGTTGAAAGGGCACTCATAGCGCATATTACATAGTTATATTCATATTTCATTTGAATTTTAAGCTTGACAGACAAGCCGAACAGCAATGTTGCCTCGGTGCAGCAACATTTTTTTCTATTCCCTCCTCGATTTCCTCCTTCTCGATTCCGCACTGTTTGCAATGGGCGGCGAATGAAAATGGTTTGGTGTCTGATAGTGATCGTTGATGCTTTCTAAGAAGGGTATTGACACATCTCCCGCTCTATCCAACACAAGATTTTCGGCATGACAGTCGAATTAAATACACAATGACCATTACGCTATAAATATGCTGAAAAGTGTGTTTGATGCCACAACTGCTGCGAACACTGCCAATTTCTTTGATTTGTGTGTGAATCCTTTTTTTTACTTTTGCGCACGTGATTTCTAGCTTTTCTGGGCAGAAAAAAACTACATCAACGCCGTACGTAGGGCCACGTTTTTCAAACCGTAAGCCACACGATGAGTACACGGAATGACCGTATGCTTTTTTTGCTCTTCTAGCCCGTTCTTTGTCTTCTCCTATCAATAAGTATATGTAATATTATCCGTCCTACGGAGTATGAACAATCACCGTATCAGACACCGAAACATTTTAACTCGCCACTCAATGTAAAAAGTGTGGTGGCATACCATTCTTTGCCAGCACTCAAATACTGTCACGTCATGAATAACAATTAGCAAGAGAGTGTTCTACTTCCAAAGAAAAGAGGTTTAGTGTATCAGTGTACCTTCTGTCATGCTAAGTGATACGAAATACTGTTATCTAAGGGACACCTGCGCATATTTGAATCAATGATTATATATTTGCTTTCATCTCGTCACCTTTATATTTACACGTTCTTTTTAATAAAATTCAGTTGCGAGTCTGCGCCCTTGTTGTGCTTTGACGTTCTTCTTGTCCTCGTTCCATAGTACGCTGTTAAAATCAAGATCAAATGCAATCTTGCTGTCGCTTTGCCTTCCACTTTCGCACTACTCAAATGTCACTTGCGATTCAACAGACACCGGCAACATATCAAGCTTTTCTGGACACATAACCACCAGCGCCCCTGGCGGTCGCGGCGTAAAACTAGCGCAATTTTGTGGAAAGAGCGTGTTCTTTTGCGAATAATTTAACATATAGGGTGAATGTATAAATCGCTGACGACGAAATGCTTCTGAGAACCTACACACACGAGAAGACTCCAGCGAATATGTTGCGGTGAGCTTCAGGTTCGTTCCCGGAGCAGTTTAAAATCATACAACGGGAGTACAGGAAAACGGCTAAAAAGTGGCTCGTTTTTTTTAGAAAAAAAAAAACGTTCACTTCGGTGAAACTAACCAAGTTATATGAATGGTCAGTACATCGCATGTGGTCCTGACACACAGCTTTCGATCGGAGCTATTTCAAACTTGCCGCAATAGCCTTAACAATGTTTTCTAACACGTTTTTTGAAACTCGGTCGTTAAAATGTTTGTGGTATATTGATATAACTTTGCTTATCACCGGCGGCTCCGCATCGTTCGTGGCTAAATGTGTCAGTTGCGCAGTTTCAGCGCGCAATCTGACCCCGCCGAGGTAGATTCGATGCAGCGTGTCGGAGCTCTTTTTTTAAAGACGATAGCTTTTCTTGGGGCCTTTCGACGCGAAAATTTTGGTCTGTCTGTCTGTATATACATTTGTATGTTTGTCCACTTTTAAAAGCACCGGGTACTTGAAACGGCCAACCCCCTCCGCAACGCCCACCAATGTTACTCAAGGTTCAGCGTTCATACTTGTGCAATCATCAATTTAAAAGCAAATATTGCGCATGTCTAGGGCACCATAACGACAAGTATAAATTGTGCATGTGCGTCTTTTACTAGAAAAGGAAAACATAAGTAATTGTAAAGACCCTAGCGCTTATCACGCTGCGGTGGCCATGTAACGCTCGAATGAAGAGGCGAGTGTTTCCAACGCTTTGCTAAGACGATACGGTGGTGGTACCTACCCGTCACCTTGCGTTCTACACCTTATCACCTCTGCGACGGGCGCGCACACCCATCTCTGAGCCACGCGCTTTGTTTTCCAAGAAAACTGCCAGATGGCACTCATGTCTCACGTGTGACGTGCTTGACGCGCTCGTTCGCCTTTGCTGCACGTTCAAGGCACTCAAACGCATCGCCTCCGGAATACCGATCACCGATTTTCTTGCGCAGAATATCAAATAAATTTTTTGTTCACTCTCTCCACACGCAAGACAATCGTCTTTCGATGACATTTGCAGATTAACATGTAGATACAGGGCCAAAGTTTTTAATCAGCTGGTGAATTATATCCACGGCATCCTACTAGGTGTCACCACCGAAAGGAAACAAATGTCTCTTTTCAGGTCTTGGTTTCTTGCTGCAAGTTATCGCAGTACGTTTTTTTCTGAATTTTTATTCCTATTAGAGTATAATTGAACGCTTTATGCGTGTCCGTGTCTTAATATACACCTTTGTATATCTTGTTTTCGTGTTTTAAATGTCTTAAGAAAAGAATGCTCCATGAAGTTAGGTGGACCATGACCTATCGCTTCTTCGAGCACGTATTCTGGTGAAAAGTTCTCCGTTTTTATGATGCCGTTATGATCTTCTCAAGTACCTGCAATTCAATGATTCAAATAATACAAACTGAGCTAAGAGAAGCGAGGCATCGTAATGTGATGAACAACTTATACCATTTTCGCGGTTGCTTTTTAAATGCGAAGCAATCATTTGCGTACTATCTATCTATCCATCCATCTATCTATCTATCTATCTATCTATCTATCTATCTATCTATCTATCTATCTATCTATCTATCTATCTATGTGTATATTTTGCCGTATATCGCGTACTATTTTCGGTATATTGCCAGGTAAGAAGCTGGTACACGTACTATAAATCGCCGTATATCATATACGGCAAGATATACAACATATATTGCCTTGAACTAGAGGAAGACCAAAATTAGTACAAAGGAATCAGGAAGCTTCACGAGCAAGTTTGTCAGGCCATGACATAATTAACTTGAAAATACAGTCGCATAAGTGGTCAAATTTTCTCCTGCAGACATCCGTGGCACATACCCATAGATATACCCAGTATGGCGGTACGCGGGTAAACGACAAAGGAAATTGACAGTTAGTCTACCTAGGAACAGCGGGAAAAGACATTTGCCATTTAAGTGCGTGAGCGTCAAGACAAACTAAACTCAGCAGCTTGTACCCGACGAATGCGAATGTTCAAAAGCCTCAACCACATTATAACAGAATGTAAACGTCATTACGCATTATCCCACATCAGACAGTGTTAAAACCGAACATACAATAATACACAAAATCTAATAACAGAAAATAACAAGGCAACAAGAATTCCTCGGTGTCCATTTTACTGTACGATTTCAGGCATCACAGTAACGAAGCTGCAGACATTTTTGTATTTTCGGTACATTGTACTGTACATTTTTGTATACTCCGTGTCAATAATAAAATTGGTATGTATGTACCTACCCCTGCTCAAATCTGAAGAGGGCCTGTCGTTTTCCGAAATAAATGAATACATCAAGAAAACTGAGCAAATAAAATCTGTTCGCAGTATCGAATTCGCGTAAAATCTTTACTGAAACATATTTCTAATATTTTTAAAACAATGCGCACTTCGTCCGTAGACCACCTCATTATGGCACCCAGGAGTTCTAAAGATTTCTATCGAGGGGGAACACACGCTACTTTGCCAAAGTACCGTGGAATCCCAAACCTATTTTCTCAGGCGGCGACAACTCCTCTCAACGCGATATAAATATGAAATAAACAACAATATTCCAATGCTTACAAATTTGGCAGAATTAGCTGAATATTCTTCTTCATATCCCTTAAGGCTCATGACAAAGTACGAAACAAAACATCGCGCACAAAGTACGGGGTTCAGATGCTAAGAACAGTTTTGCCCTCTGTGTTAAACCTATTATCATAAAATGATTGTGACATTGATTGCTGCAAGTCTGCACTTCAAGCTTTTTTGGTGAGGTGAACTCTAAAACGTCAGCTTTGAACTTATTTTTGATGTTTTTCATTGCGTGTAGAAGAATGTATGCTTCCTGTGTGTTTATACTTATGTACACCACTTTCTGTATACCATCACTGCATGCTGAACTGTAATCGGCTAGGAAGCCTAGTCAAGCTCACAACAGCTTTTTCTTCCCATGCCCTTTAATTCCTGAAGTGGAAAATAAATGATCGATTGATTGAATGATAATGCTGCCCTCATATATTCGTTCATTTTTTATATCAAAGGCAAGCCAATGACATGTTGCGAGATTATTTAGGAGGTTTTCGTGTCACTGTCTAATTTAATAAAGTGCTATGATAGCTGAGCAGCTTCTAATCTATCACTAAAAACTTATCGAAACATTTTTTTATTCTCTGCCCTTCGAAGGACGGCTAGTTCTGCTTGTTTTATTGTGTTTATAATTAAGAACCACCAAAACGAACAAGCACTTTCGAAGGGCATAGAGGCAGCCACTACTACCAATTTAGTTTTATGTAAAAGTAACGGTCTCTTATATATAAACTTTATGTCCTCATCAAAATACTATTAGGAAGATTAATACAAAAAAGACAAAAGCGAAATAATTATTCTAAAGGCTCATTTACTTTGCTAGACACAATATCAATGATAATTAGGAGACAATAAAGCCAAGGAAAGTATAGCGGCTGTGACTAGAAACAACTGCAATGTAAATTTGAATAGGTTAAAGTACACAAAAGGACGACTTAGCACCATTAGGAATGAATTCTGTCACTTTCGAATAATGTAATTCATCCAATCCCTACCACTCAGCAATGGCAACAACTTGCTGCATCCCCCTCCGCCATCAAATTTATAGGGTATATGTATACGCATCTACACCAGGAAGCGTCAGCTATAGCGCAGACAGAGCGAACTACATTGAGTGCAGAACACTGTTCTTTTGACTGTTAGCGTCAGGTAGCATGTGGTCCTAATACAAGCTAGTAGCTGACCAATAATAACTCTCGTACTACCTGAAGGCATGAAATCTGCCAGGACGAAACCCTCGCTATGAATTAAAAAAAGAAGTGCACTTCTAGGAACCTATTTTCTTTGTTAAACAAAATGGTAATGAAAACTAACAGATAATGATTCTAAAAAAACTGTGGAAGATGTCATTAAAAGTAATTGTCTTGTAAATGTCAAGAAAGAGATGCCTGTTAGTTAATAAATGAGATATATGGTATACACTTTCAACTTCACTCAATAATTAGGCGACTGCAACTAGATCTTGTGAATTCCCATAAGCAGAATGACATGCACTACGTGAATTCTTAGAACTTACATTCACCTAATGTCACAAAAGTTACGTTATATGATGCGCATTTCAAATATATTGACGTTTCTCAATGCACCACTTCATTTGTATAGCCATGAGTATAATAAGATGTAGATCTTTTTCACAAGTCTCACTGAGCATCTTCAGAAGCTTGAGTTTATTCGAAATGCCTTGGCACTCTTTAAATAAGTCATGACGTGCTCATTCTACTTATCTGACTAATTATTATCATTTACAGTTGAAGACATAACATCAAAGCCACTGCAGAAAACTTGGGCTCGTTACCCATACCCCTACCACTCCTACCACATGAGTGTGAAAATGATGAAACGGAGGTCAATTATTTCACCCAGCTTGCTGAAGACGCCCGACAAATAACGCGTATACGTATTCGTCGTCAGCAGGACTACGATTCAAGGCGTGACAACCAGTCTCATACGAGCCGGGAGAAAAAGTCTGGGTCTGGACTCCAACTAGGCCTCGCGAAAACTTTTAAGACAGTACTTCGGGCCGTATAAAATTCTGCGACGCCTCAGTGACGTTAACTATGAGATCGTTCTCGATAGTGCGCACTGCTTAAAGTGTGAAAGGCATGCACCAGAAGTTGTGCACCTTGTTCGAATAAAACCATATTTGTCCGAAAGAACTGATGCACTGCCAGGGAATACCAACACATTTGATTACGTAGCATCGGAACGAGGCTCTCTTGGAAGGGAGGCTGATGTCACGACAAAAATCTGTCAGGATAGTCGAGGACAACAAAGTAACGAGCACGAGGAACAACCCCTACTGAGGTCTGAGGAAGACGACGTTGGGGCTTCCGTTCTTGCTTCATTGGGTACGACACCGCCTCTGCGCAAAGCCATGGATTAGAGGATACACACAAACAAACAAACAAACAAACAAACAAACAAACGTTCTGGCTTGTGATCTGCAAATACAGACCTTCGTTATTACTTGTCGCACTGGACTCCTGTCTTCGGTTATTTTCCTCGTTTTGACAATATATACAAATGAATCATGCACTCAAGAAGCGTCAGCCTGTGCGGTATTTATACCCGAAATTCAGAAAAATAGGATGTACAAATTATCTCACAAATCTTCATAGACGACAACAAAATTGGTAGCTATTTTTGAAGCAGTTAAGCTTATCTGCGAGTATTCTGAACCACGAACGTGGGTGATATGCACGGATAGCAAGCCTGCCATTCAGCTAATCAAAAATGCGACATCACCTTACAAAAATGCTGAAATGAAAAAACTTACTCACTCTCCGTGCACTCATACTGACTCATGCCTTTTGAATTAGTGTAACTGAACATACTTACCAGTTAGTATACCTAGCTACGCTCCAAAAAATGAGTTGTAAATTAGAAAACAGCTCCAGCGGTCTAAGTGCCTATATGTTGGATTGTCATTTTTTTGTTATAAGAGCCATTTTCAATATTCATTGCAATTGAAAGAGGTCAATTAATTCATGCTTTGAAGCTTGTTTCGACTTACTACAATTTTTAACTAAATAAAAAGGGGATAGCTTTCGTTGTTGTTTACCACATTAAAGTCAACATACCCAGCTGACCATAGCTTAGCCAAATTTGTTGTGCTTTCATGCTCTAAATCAATAGAAAAACTGCTGATTGAATTTGTGCAAGCTACATGTCACTCATATTTTGTTTACCGTGAACTATCTGGAAATATTGCCATGGCAGAATATTTATGTATTTTGTGAGCATTCATTACCATGACCAACAATGTATCTGAGTGTATCTTGTGTTTGTTACCATTTGTTTGCTATATGTTTCTTTTCAAATGGTCAGGTAACGTTCAGACCATTTATTATGCTCCGCAAGCAATGTGTTTGGATTCATAAGGCTGAGATTATAAGCACTGTTGCACTACGCGCAGTACATATGCTATTTATGTTGGAATCCTCTCTCTGCAATACCCTCGGGTGAAATGCAGGCAACGAATCACGGAATAACTTAGTAAATACTAGTGCATGAGTAGTGTGGCTTTATAACATGGACTGTATTGCACTTACACTAATTCAGTGAAGCACTCGCAGATAGTTGTGCTAGTTTGGCAAACTTAGCAGGATTGAGCACACCAAAGGTGGGGGGGGGGGTATGCAAGTGAGGTATATCCAGTGGGAACCGATCTGCGAAATTGACTGAGTTAAACACCCCAGGGGCCCTTTGCCTTAATGTGACTATGTTGCAATTCAATGCCTTAGGTATGTGAAAATAGAACCACACACAAGCCACCTGATCTAGCTAGGATCAAGAATTCATGTGGATCTCATCCCATGTCACATGAACACGTTCGTTTACTCAAAATAGCAACAAGTCTGAACAGTTGCCCTGTGCAGAAGCCCGTATGATGCAAACACCTTTTTAACTTATATGGTTAGTGAGACAATAACTCCAGCTACCAGTGCATGCAGCGTCCGGCAAGAATCGTCTTGCGATCACATAACAAGAGACCCAACATATGGCCACGGGAGATGTGGCTTTGCAATCTGTAATTGGAAACCAATTGGCAACCGTTAAGCTGCAATAACCTAAAGGGCCCTGCAAAGAGGGCTCGATCCATGACTAAACCCAGTAATTTTTTTTGGCAGTATCTATGTGGTGAACGGCTAACTTTAGCTACAGGTGGTTGATGTGAAGGCGTGTAAATACTTTAGTGCATTCTAAAAAGTTCAAGCATGAAGAAGCTGTGGAGAGTGTCAGAACCCGCTGAACTCTTCCCTTGCCCTGGCTCCTTTCATAGTAACTGACAGGTCTTTAATTCAATAATGTTGTGTTTCTGTCTCTTACGTGAAGTCTCGAACTGCAGAGGTTAAGTTATTTTAACTCAAAATTCATAAATGTTATGTGAAGCGAAACTGTGTTTACAATATTTACATAGCCAAACCCCATATCATTTCAAAATTTCATGATCAGCTTGGCAAAATATGGAGTGCCAAATTTGTTTACTGCTCCTAGTAAGTCCATTGTTGTTTACTTTTCACTGCACAGGTTCGAAACCGTCATCTGAAAAGTCTTCACTGCTGAGATAGTAAGCATGAGTATCTTCACTGTTGCTGTCACTCACTTGTCCCATCCGCTTCCTGGAGGCGGCCGCCGCTGACGCCGCTGGTGCCGGCAGGCGTGCGGGGTGGTCTACATTCATCCCCTCCAAGGGAGCCGCAAAGCGAAGAGGAGGAACATGAGGACATCCTCATCCTCAACTATCCAAACTGTAAGTGAAGCGCCAAAATCGAACACTTACACCATCCTGTCTCTGTCTGCACTTCCTACCGTCATCCTGAAACGCCTTAACAGACAGTCTGTGTCGAGATCTCTGGAAACGCTCGTGACAAATCAGATCACGGACATAAGAGTGAACGCCAGAAAGAATATACTGGCTGTTGACGTTTTGCACGCAAGTGCGTTGGGCGTTCGGTGCAGTGTAACTGACTTGGACGGCAACCAGGTGCGCTCTCATGTTCCCTTGGGATGTGATGTAGTAACCAGCGTGATCTACTACATAGATGTGGCTATTTCCAATAATCACTTACAATTTCTTGTCAAGTCAACAACTGATAATCCAATTGTTGATGCCACCCGGCTAGGCAAGTCTCGCTGTGTGAAGATTGCGTTTAAGAGCACATCACTCCCCTCTCATGTGAAGGTGGGGTACTTCTGATATGCTGTGCGGCCTTTCATTCCAAAGCCTCTCCAGCGCCGTAAATGCATAAAACTTGGACATCTGAGCAGCGTCTGCGAGAGTTCGGTGGTATGCCACCGCTGCGCGGAGCCCCATGAAGCGGATAAGTGCGTCGCAGCTGTCAAGAAATGCTCTAATTGCAATGGATCCCATGAAGCCACATCGAAGGACTGCCCGCGGATTCAGAAGGAAATTGCCATCTTGAAGGAGATGGTGCGCGATCACTCATCTCATCGAGAAGCGCAGCTAAAGTCAGAAGGCGTCGTTCACGTCGACGTCGGTCTTCAAGGACGCCCGTTACCTCCTCGACACGTATGCCAGATCCCTCATCAGTACCACCTCCTTTGCCTCCCAGACCACATGCCGTGGAAAAGGCTGTAAAGGACAAAGCGAGTAAGCATAACCTAACTGCGACAGAGTGGCCTGCACTTCAAAGGGAAGCAGCATCAAGCGAACCGAAGGAGTTTCATGACGGCCAGTCCGCGATCTCAGTTCACGATCTTTCCAACCAAGGCAGGCAAGTCACTGCAAACGTGCAATCAATAATTTCCACGATTCGCACGCTACTGAGCAGCATACAATCTCCGTCTCCTAAGAGCGCACTGCAAATACTGGATGCACTGAATCCAGTTTTTGCTAACGTCGTATAAGCACAATGGCTCAACAAAATCTCATCTTCCGCACTGAAGTTAATAGTGCATCGGTTTTTCAGTGGAATGCCAGAGGCATGAAGTCCCGTATTTCGGACTTTCGCCAATTTGTTCGGGCCAATCGATTCCTTATACTTGTCATATGTGAACCAAACGTACCGACGCCTTATAGATTGTACGGTTATGAAGCTTTTTGTTCAGGCGCTTGCGAAGGACGAAGCAAAGTAATTGTTTACATTCGCAAAGACTTGACTTATCTTTCGCACCCAATAAGTTCAAATGACGACAATCAGTACATGTGTCTTCATGTAAAGAAGAATGCAGTTTCGTTCACGCTTATTGGTGGATATATGTCTCCGTTATCGCGATTTGACTGCGACAGATTAAAAGACATCCTAATGAGGACCGATGGTCCTTGGATCATCACCGGTGACTTCAACGCCCATCACATGCTTTGGCGGAGCACTAGGTTGAATGCCAGAGGCCGGAACATTGTTACATTCGCTTCCGATTACGACCTTTCCATCATGAACAATGGTACCCCAACCTATCTGCGGGGTCTCACGTATGGCAGTTGCCTTGACCTGGCATTGGTGTCATGGTGCTTCTCTCACAAAGTTAAATGGTTTTGCGATATTGAGACTCATGAGAGTGATCACATACCCAGCTACGTGACGATCGATGGTATCATAAAAAATTTCTCTTCCGGTGTTGCAATTGGCACTGACTGGTCAATGTTTACATCGCGTGTTGAGGACGCTTGCCAAGAAGGCCTCGCCTGCAGCCTGGAAATACCATAGCGGAGGCTATGCAAGCGTCCAAATGTAAATTACCATTTTCGTCTTAAATAACAAAGTTTGACATCAAAATGGAAAGATTACGAGCTATACAAAGGCGTGCTGAACGACGATACAGACGCACATGATCAATTTACGACCTGAGGGAAGCAAGACGGCTGCAGAAAAAGATTCAACGACGCATTCACAAGCTGGAGAGCGAGCGCTGGAAAGCATGCTGCAAATCTCTAGACCCTCATAAACCGCTGTCATATATCTGGAGAACAGTTCGTGGTCTTCGCTCCTCTCCGCAACAACGGCACCCTTTTAAAGCTTTGGCACTCCATCAAGGAAAAACAGAACTCGAGGTAGCTGAAGAATTTTGCACGAGAGTTGCAGGGAATATTATGAACGAGAGCATCGACCCCTTGATCGTTCCTGAAACGCGATTACCAGAAATGGACATTCCATTCACCATGGAAAAACTAGAAGGTGCGTTAGTCGCTTCTAAGCGCATGTCATCACTAGGTCCTGATGGTATTACTTATAGTGCGTTGAGACTCCTTAGACAAAAAGCCAGAAAAGAACTTTTAACATGCTTCAACAACTCCTGGCTCAGCGGAAGTGTTCCCCGAGAATGCAAAATAAGTCGATTAATACCACTTTTGAAATCGGGAAAATCACCATTGGACTTGACAGCGTATCGCCTGGTTGCCCTCGCAACATTCCTCTGAAAGGTGACGGAAAGAATGGTTCTATTTCGTTTCCAGTGGTACTTGGAACGATACACCAAAAACCCTTCTTGCATGGCAGGCTTTCGTTGGGGCCGTTCCTCCATCGACTGTGTCCTTGACTTATCGATATTTGTTCAGCAAGAAAAAAGTGCGAGTGGGTGCATTTACGTTCAATCCTTGCGCTCCGCAAGCGCTGCGAAGCTTTAGGAAGGCTTAGCCGAGCGAGGCCAACTATTATTTTCATGCATTTTCGGAGTGCTATTTAGATATTGTTTTATAAAAGCTACTAGACTGCTTTCACAGTACTGGTGCTCTGCAATACCAAATGAGGATTATTTCGTGACATACATATCGCCATCCGCTGCCGCCCGCGAAAAAAAACAACAAAAAAACAGGCAGATCCCAAGTAACTTCAGAATGAACGCTATGCAAGTAGACTCTGTTGTAATTTTTAATAAGTGAAACATTATAAAGTGACGCTTAATATATGCGAGAAATTGGATAGTTAACATTGGAAGCAGCATTCGCGTTGCACGAACGTTTGGCTCTTCTTGCAAATATTTCGAAGACCTGGCGTGGCTCTGTAGTAGAATACTTGGCTTCCACGCAGATTGCTTGGCTTCGATTTCTCTGCTAGGACACAAACGTTTAGTATTTGCATTCGTAGGGTCAACGTTGCCAATGCCAGCCTAATGCTCACGCATTGAAAAAATGTGGCGAGAAGGGTTTGATGGCGTACGTGACGGGATTGTGAAATTACTCATGTCAAGACCTGTGAGTCATATTCATCAAACCATCTCTTACGCGCCCACGCTAATAGTGGATTATCGTAAGTTAAGACGTGATCATGAGGGCACACAGACGTAGGCGATTTGATAGATAGACAGACAGACAGACGGACAGACAGACAGACGGACGGTTGGTCGGACGGACAGACAGACGGACAGATAGACAGATAGACAGACAGACAGACGGACGGACAGTTAGACAGACAGACAGATGGACAGACGGATGGACAGAGGGATGGTGAGATAGACAGAAAGACGGACAGACAAACGGATGGACAGATGGACGGACAGATAGACATACAGACAGATGGACAGATAGATAGATCGACAGACAGACAGACAGACAGACAGACAGACAGACAGACAGACAGACAGACAGACGGACGGATAGACAGATAGATCCACAGACTGACAGACGGACCGATGGACAGACGGATGGACGGACAGATAGATGGACGGACGGACGGATGGATGGACAGATAGACAGATAGATGAACGGACAGATAGACAGAAAGACGGACAGGCGGACGGACTGACGGAAGGACGGATAGAGAGACGGACGGATAGACAGACGGACAAATAGATAGGTCGATAGACGGACAGACGGACAGATAGACAGATAGGTAGATAGATAGATAAATAGATAGATAGATAGATAGATAGATAGATAGACAGACAGACAGACAGACAGACAGACAGACAGACAGACAGACAGACAGATAGATAGATAGATAGATAGATAGATAGATAGATAGATAGATAGATAGATAGATAGATAGATAGATAGATAGATAGATAGATAGATAGACAGATAGATAGATAGATAGATAGATAGATAGATTGATTGATAGACGCTTAATGTTGTTGCAGTACGCAAAGAAATTAATTTTAAAAACCATTGACAGTATAACCACCAGAGTTATTTTTCCCAATGTACTTTGTTGTTGAGAGCAAGAATTATCACAGAAGACCCAATAACCTTTACTTTTTAGCCTGCATTCCATTTGGATTCGTGTGAAAACAAAGCATGATAACATGCCAATGAACAATCTGACACTCGTCGCATATGTATCCTAAAACGTTGTTGGAAAGGGACTCCGACGATGAAATGGGAGAGAAACTGTGTATATAAACTTTTAAAGGATATTTACAATTTTTTCAGATAAATAATAATATTTGAAATTATGCCTAAACGGTGATTTCGTTCCCGACATCGTTGACCCTAATCCGAAAAGATAGTTCGATGGAGTCATTCTCAGAATGCCTTTCTCAGCCTTCAGCCTTCTGACTGCCCTCTTGATCTTACTTTTTCATTCAGAAAACCGCTCTAGATTCGTTAGTGCGGGGAACGAGACACCTCTTCCTTGTTCAACCTATAATTTCTTTGACAAAGCGACACAGTACACGTCCTTTCTTTGCATTGACGCTTATACTTACCACCTCAGGGCGTTGCAGTGCACATACGACACCGTTAAACTTCACAGGAAAGCAGACGGTAGCTGTAACAGACTGATTTTAAACGCGGCGACGTTCTGGCAGCAACAGGACGAGATGAATTTCACGCGTTCGTGCACCTTCTCGGCACGCAGCGCCGCTTGTGGCATCTGAGTGCACTCATCACATGCGGGGCCACCTTCTCTCCTACGGAATGCGCGCGCTCGACACACTAGGCAGTATATTTCTAAACACTGTAGTATTAGCACATTCTTAATGCCCAGCCATCTTGAACTAGGGACTGCGTTCATATTTGTGAATATTGTCGATCAAAAAATAAATTTATGCACATCTCAGGCGCAAAATTATTACTTGAGTATTAGGTGGTGTATTTCTTCAGTAAAAAATTCTTTGATGTGTTATTTGAAAGAAAACGGTGTCTCTTACGCTGCACTAAAAATGTCACTCTCTGCACGAGGAATTGCTTGTGCCGACCATACGGTGCGGAAAACTTTGGCAGGCGGCATCTACTTTGGTGCCCCAGTAGTAAAAACTTCATTATTAAGCTAAAACTTCAACGCAGCATGGCCGGGCCACAGCTGGTTTCAAGGTTGCAAGTGTTGTACTCCAAAAAAACTTCTGGTCACCTCAATTACCAGCGCTTCACTTCGAAACTGAAAGTACGTTTTCAAGTTGTTTTCAAGGGTAAGGAAAGTCTATTTTTTTGATTTCACAAAGTATAAACGTGCGTAAAGTACAAGAAAATATTTTATAACTTTAACGCAGCTCAAAAGAACAATATTGTGAATATATTTTGCGCAATAAGGGATCGGAAATGTAGAAAATCGACGGGCTAAGTTCTTGTTGACCACCGATGCACTTACACACGTGCCTGCCGCTCTTCTAGCCTGGCCATGAATACAGAAACTTCAACGCAATAAAATACATTCAAGTCTCGCAAATGGTTCTTCTTCGCAAGCTATCATGCTACACAGTAGTACACGCTACCAAAACATTGTTGACATGTTGTGAAGGTACATACGCATAGCATGCCAGCGGCAATAATGCAGTAAAATTAAATCTGTTGAAACAAATCTTCACTGCAATTATTATGGAAGGACGGAAATTGTTCGAAAACAGAATTCTGAGTTTACGAAATTCTGAGTTTACAAACACATTTACAAATTGCTAGGGACATGAGACAGCGGTTCACGTCGCTAATAACCAGGGCAGTAGGAAAGGCAGCTGGGGCCTGACTCATTATTGCCGGAGCCGTCAACACCCGACTTCAAAATAGGGATATCGCAAAACTAACGCTAAGGGTAGAGATCTCTGGCAGGCTGCTTCAGACCACAACCTAATGATGGATCCTTCATTCCCTACCAGAATAGAAAGTTCATGCAATTCATGCTCCACAACACTACCCCGAAACTAACCTTCGTGGCAAACGTGGGGTCAGTAACCTTCCACAATCTCAACGAAAGTCTCAGCAGTGATCTTTACAATCCTCCAAAAAAATTTCAGTTCACGGATTGGGATTGTTTCCGTGAAATCAGGGTGCACAAAAGTGAAAACCGGCAGTCACCAGATTCTTTCGATCACTGAGTGGCACAGCTCAAGGAGGATGTAGCTGCAGCTATCAAGTTCATAGCTACTGATCGTAGGGTTGGCAGAATGGACAGCCGTCTAGCGCATTTGATAGAAGCTAAAAACACCTACCTCCGTTGATAGGAGGGACAGAAACTAAACCATAGGCTGCGGAAAAAAATCACTGGGCTGAATCAACATGTTGAGGAACACAGTCAGACGCTCTATAGAGAACAACGGCAAGAAGTTTGCAACTTGGTCGATGGCCAGATGCGCAAAGTAGGCAGGAGGAACTTGCCGAAGCACCTGCTAAAGGAATCGGACTCCAAATCCAATCCGGGGGTGCTATAGACGAAATCCTTCATATGGCCAAACAAGAAGACTCAGAACGAGAAGTTCTCAAACGCCTCGCGAAAAGTTATGTGCCAGTTGATCTCTTGTGCGATGCCGACAACCCCCCCCCCCGCCCTTGCGAGTGTCCGCACGTGGAGTCCCTAAGTGAACCTTCCGCACGGTATGTGAGGGAGGGCCTCATGAAACTGAATAGTCGATCAGCCCGAAGACCGGACGTTATCTCAAATTGAATTCTGCGTGATCTGGATGATGCTTATATACAAATACTTACCGACGAGTTTACCAAGTTATGGGAAGAGGTCACTGTCCTGGAATCGTGGAAGCTGGCGTCAGTCATATTTATCGCGAAACTGGTCTGTCCACTGAACATGTGTAATCTGCTAACCATATCAATTATAACCTGCATAAGAAAGGTGGCCGAACACGTCATTATTAGCCGCACTATTCAACACATTGAGGATCATGGCTTATTTCCGTACAACATAATAGGCTTCCGACCTGCATTATCGACCCAAGATGCCATGAGGTTGATTAAACACCAGATTATTGACGTTGAATTAAGAGATGTCAGGGCAACCTTGGAACTAAATTTACAGAAAGCTTTTGACTATCTCTTCTATACTCTTATTCTCAACTCCATCTCACGTTTTGGCTTGCGGCAGAGATTCCACGCATTCAGCAGCTCTTTTCTCAAAAGTAGAAAGGACATGATTAGGATAAGAGATCTGAAATCAGAACCCTTCGTTCTTTGCTCCACAAGGTTCCGTGCTCTCACCGATTATGTTGATTATTGCTGTGTGTGAGCTTTCCAAGATGCTCTCGCAAATACAAAACATATCTCATATTCTTTATGCCGATGACATCACTGTCTGGTGCACGGGTAGCAGTGAGGGCAGAGTAGAAGAGGCACTCCAACAGGCTGTAGAATACACCGAAGCTTTTCTCAGTGGCACTGGGCTACGTCTCTCTCCAACCATTTCGGTACTTTTGCATTACAGACCTAATAGGAGGGGTGTAAAGCCTCAAGGCTGGGTCCCCTTCCGGATATCAATATAGTGCTTCGCACCAGCTCTGTTCATATCATTTCTAGGGTAGAGGCAATCAGAGTACTTGGAATTCTCATATAGGCGAAAGGCACAAATGAACTGACCATAAACAAGCTCCCGGCTAAAACGGCAAGCATGATTTGGCTTATTCTTAGGGTCTCCAACTCTAGATGTGAATTGAGAGAGGACAATTTACTAAGTCTATTCCACGCTTTCTTAATAAGCCACATACTGACGTTGCTGCCACGCAATGTTGGTGAAGTCATGAAAAGGTTAAGATTAATATTCTCATCTGCAAGCGTATCAAAAGAGTGCTAGGGGTCCCTTCAGGTACCAGTACGGAACGCCTCATGCAGTTAGCTAAACACAACACGTTAGAAGAGATTACGAGGCACAGCACATGACTTAGATTGTCAGGCTCTTCTCTTCGTCTACAGGAAAGAGCATCCTGACAATCCTAGAGTGCGGTAGAAGAGAAACGTAGTCAGTCTCTCACTAAAAAGCAAAGGGCTAAAATTATGGTTGCTCCGTTCCCCGGCAACGTACCTCAGCAGAACAACGCGAACAGGCGGAAGGCCAGAGGAGGACTGCTCAAGAGTGTTCGTGCAAACCCGGAGTCTGCTTGCTGCATGGACGCAGGTTGTGTTTTTTCCTCCGCGTATATCAGGAACACTACTCCCGCTAAAGCTGAACAAGCAGCCGTAGCTCTCGCTCTCCTTGACGACTCCCGGAAATACATCTATACAGACTCACGAGTGGCAGTGCGAGCCTTTTCATCCGGATCGGTATCGCGTGAAGTAGCCCGGCTCTCAGGTAATAGGCATATTTCTGAACACGCCATAATTTGGGTTTCCGGCTCACCTCGGATCAAATTGGGCCTCAATGGCAAACCTAAAGGTGATGGCCTGCACCCAAGCACACGAACTTACTCACCGTGGTGGGTGGCCTGCGGGACCTTCAGACGTCAACCTAATGGTTGAATCACTAAATAAAAACTGAGTCCACGATACCAAATCATCTCTGTGGCTGGTTATGAAATAAAACGACGACCAAAATAACGATGCAGCACATAAGACATATTTGAGCTATGGGCCAACAACCAACTTGCTCGGTGCACATATAATGCACCATTCAGGACCGACAGGCAGTACAGTAAATCTGGCGCATTCCATATTAATATATCGAAAGCCTTTTTCTATTATTTAGTGTTTTTCAATGTAGTTTCGCGTGTCAATTGAGGGAAGAACGTATGCACCATGGCAAGCCGTGCGAAATTTAGTTGTGTTGCAACTGCGCAAGACTGCAAGAGTCTACAGGGAACGCGTTCGTCAGCTCGTCTGTCTACCTCTCCAAATTACCTTCTTCAGTGAGCTAGGTGAAACTGAAGGAACGCGAACATCTGCCAGCAAAAGAAGAGGGAAACTTGAGCGTCTTTCCTGGCATCTCCCGCGACGAATGCGGCGACGGCTTCGGAAGCTGATGAAACGCAGGTTGTGAATGCAAGCTCTATAAGGAGCAGTACTTTCATGAGCAAAAAAATG
Organism: Rhipicephalus microplus; assembly: GCF_043290135.1. NCBI lineage: Eukaryota > Metazoa > Arthropoda > Arachnida > Ixodida > Ixodidae > Rhipicephalus > Rhipicephalus microplus. Next base: position 54,944,412 of record NC_134706.1, read on the forward strand.
ATAATGACACCAAACAAACCTAAAGCCGTTTTTTAAATGCTAATCATTTCTTAGTGAACTTCGGCGACATTGATGGTATCTATCTATCTATCTAGCTATCTATCTATCTATCTATCTATCTATCTATCTATCTATCTATCTATCTATCTATCTATCTATCTATCTATCTATCTATCTATCTGTCTGTCTGTCTGTCTGTCTGTCTGTTTGTCTGTCTGTCTGTCTGTCTGTCTATCTGTATGTCTGTGTTTCCATCTAAGATTGTGTATATCGCTGTGTATCTCGTACTAATTTAAACTCTTCCCAGTTAAGGAGCCAATATAGGTACTCTAAATGCCGTATATCATATAAGGCGATATATACAACATATATTGCCTCTAACTAAATGTACACGAAATTTAGTGTGAAAAGGTCAGGAAGCTTTTTGAATAAGTTTGGCGGGTCAGGAAATGATTAACTTGAAAATACCACCACATACATCATCATTCCTTCTCCTTAGGCGTGTGGCACATACTCATGGATATACCCCATGTTGTGGTACGTGGGTATACGACAATGGTTTTTGACATTTTGTGCACCCAGGATCAGCAGGAACAGACATTTGCCCCTGAAGGGCGAGAGCTTAAAAAAAAACGGAAACCAGTGGCGCTGATGCGACGAATGCTAAGTAAAAAAAAACTCAACCACATTATTACAGAGTGTAAATGTCGTTGGAAATTACCACACACCTTACGATATTGAAACTGCATAATACAATATTACCCACAATTAAGAAACAGTAGTTGGGGTCCCTAAAACAATAGTAACAAAAGATAGCAACAAGGTCACAGGAATTGCTTGGTGTGTGTGCTATAGTATTTGTCAGAATTCACAACATTGCAGCTGCAGATTTTTTCGTAGTTTGTGTATATTTGTTTCCGTAAAGTTTTCGTATAATCCGTGTTTATGTTAACACTGACATTTATGTACCTACGCCTGTTCTAATGCGAAGAGGGCCTAGCGTGTTTGTAAATCATCGAGTACAATCAGTAGAAAGAATAAGGTCTGTTTGTAATAACCGATTTGCCTAAAATATTCAGCAAAATAAACTTCAATAACAACATAATACTACACAATTTGACTGGGAACCCACCTTATGATGTAACCCAGAAGTTCCAAATATTTCGTGCCTAGAAGAACACAAGCGTCTTTGCCAGAGTACCGTGGAACCCTAAGCTTATTTCTTCAAGAGGTGACAACTCCTCTCGACATGCGCAAACAGTCTAATATTGCTGCTCTCAAAGGTCTGTTCAATTTCATATATCAAAGGCAAGCCAAGGGCATTTTGCGATATTCACAGCCGCGCCGTGAAGCGTTGCCACCATCGATACGACAGCAGCGCACCGCCGGCGTGGGTAAACAAATCTCGACAAAGCCTCTTTTAGGCGATCTTTTTGTAAAACAAATACACTTGAGACAGCAAAATAAACATCCTTTTGTCAATTTTCATGCAAATACATTACAAACAGCTAAAATTTAAAGAAATATTTGCAAAACAGGGGTCGTTAACCGCGGGAGCAGACGACAGTAGCACACGACTTGTGTGCGAGAGCATCAACAGCATCAGCGGGTGCAGCTGCAGCAGTCTACATTCGTTCGTGATGCATTAAATTACCGTGCATACTGCTGCGCAAAATAGTGGAGCAGCCCCGGAAAAAAAAAGAGTACTAGCTACTTCTTAAGAGTTCCTACAGACAACAGGTACGTTCAACCAGGTTAGTTCGTACGAGTGGTGCTGACCAGTCGGGGGCGATCAACAGGGTGCACCCCCAACAGAGCCGTTACTCAAATCGGTTAAAGATAAGTTGTATCGTTATCAATAACATGAATATTGAAGTTTTCTTTGACCTCTGTCCGTACAGTTGATGAGAAATAAAATTACAGTAAACATTTGATTGATGGCGAGAAGAATCTGCTGCGCAATACTTTGGTCGGTCATCATATTCACTAACGCACTCTTCACAGTGAGTCTCGTGATAGAATAAGTGAAGTTAACGCCAGAAGTGGGACGCATAGGTAACCAGAGCATAGTTACATTAATAACAAGAGCTTGAGTGTATCTCAAGGCATGTCTATCATTAGGTCGCGGTTCTCGCCATCTCTTTACAGAACGAAGTACCAAGTTTGCAACAGTTCGCGGATTTATGCGACGCGAGAAAAGGGTTGTACGAATTAGGAACTGTTGATTTTAGAAATGGTGAGGTCGTAGTATCGCGAATCAGCAGAAACACAGAAAACCTGATCGCTGAGGCGGGGGACGGTCTACTTCGACATGCGCTCCAAATTTTCGTGTCGTCTTCAACTTCCCGATGCTTGAGGAGTGCTTGCCAATCAGACAACCGTCCTCGATTCCCTCTAAACGCTTTCCGGTCATTTTCTTTTATATCAAACTTTGCCTCTCTCTGCTCTATCACGTTTGATTACTCCTTATTCCTTGTATTCCTTCCCTCTGAGCTGAGTTGCAGTAATCACTTTGCATTTTTTTCTATTTAAAGATCACTAACTCCCCTTCCTCGCCCACATTGTTGGCCCGAAATCAAATCCTTCGTGTGCACCTCCCGGACAAAAGCATTCAAACTTCTCCATGTTTTTTACCTTTCCATGTGCCATAGACTGTAGTGTCTCTCTCTCACAAACAGCAGCAGCGTAGTCAAAAATACATTTTACAGGGGGAAGGAGTGGTTCAACCATGTTTGAAGTATGTTTGTGAATACTTTTGTATGAGTAAGTGTATGTATACGTGTGCAAGCAAAATTATAACTTTTCGGCAGGGTTGGAAGCTTCAATCCCTATCTGAATACGCCCATGACACACACAAGCAATCACAAGAGCACACACATTTATAGATATATATGTAGATATATATGAGAGGTTCAACTTGTGTACCTACTCAAACGAGCATATTTGAAGCATTGCTGCGTTACGTAAACCAGCCGCATCTACAAGAAAAGCCGAGAAGACATATACATACCACGTGCACGCTGTCCTCGAAGCACATCGCAAGGGGCTACTCCACTAGTAATGCTTGCAAAGGCTCACCCTTGGAGCAGTCTCGTCTGTGAAATTGCAAGAGGCAAAGCTGAGGCCCTTAGTGCCCAGGTGAATAGAGTTAGCATTGATCAAGCATTACTGTTGCTCTTCACTACTATCCACATAAATGTCTCCAAATCTTTTGGGACTGTAGTTGCACCTAACCAATAATGTTTTATATTACAATTTTTTCAAGAGCTCGGCCTGCATGGTAAGCCACACAAAAAGCGATTTTGTTTCTACTCAGAAGGTATTGCTCGTTAAGTACATATGATTGGGAGAAAAATCTGCAATGCACATTGTATACAATATAAATGCACTCGCTTATAGACTTCTCAAGCGATCCGCAATTATTGATAGTAATTTGACATCGCAGGCTACTGCCGTTCATCAACAGAGGCAGAAGCAGAAGACGGCAGTGTAGGAGGTAAGAAAGCTGCTTTTTTAAAATGCATGGTAAGAAGCTGTGGCTTCTTGCCATAAAATTGCGGGCTCAAAAGCACAGCCACCTACGCAGAAAGATTACTTCGACATGGGCAAAGGCTATCGGAGAGACATTAATTATTGCGACAAGAAACTATACAGAGGTGATTATTTCGACATGAAAAACAATGTCAGCCATGTCAAGTATTCACAAGTGTTCTGACAAAATAAGAATAAAATAATTTGTGTAAGACCTTAGCAGACAGAACGAAAAACACAAGTAATGAATGTCAGTTTTGCTATTACGAAGAACCAGATTTCATTCTCTAGTGCTGAACAGTAATTATAGGTACAAGTAATTACCTGCACGTAGCGCCTAAATGAAGCAAGGTTTGCGCAATTCAAGGTGATCCTATTATAAATTCATCGCGCCAGCTTTACTGTAAAATGCTGCATCATTCTCGTAAATCGCCAAACTCGCTCAAGAATTGATTCACTCAAACTATTTAAGTCTGAAATCAAGCCTTAAGTCTGAGTGAGTCCTGGAGAGGTTAATTTTGGTGAGTCTGAGTCAGAGTGAGTCCAGTAAAGAAACTTTTTGTGTAGGCCTGTGTAGTTGAGGAAAATTTTATTGAGTACGAGTTAGAGCAAGCCATAAGCACCAAATATATTTTATAGGTTAGTCTCAGTGAGCTCCATCTTTTTTGTCGACCTATAATTCAGACTAGGCTACCACTGCATGAAAGACAAACTCATCAGTAGTGCAGCTCCGCGTGGTCTTTCGCCACAGTCTCATTAAACCATGCCACATGTAAATAATCTGTGCATTTTGGGGGAAATAAACGTTTTTTTTTCGAAACCGGGTAGTGGTGCAGGTTCGGCGTCAACCTTAGGTGGGAGTTCTCAATCCAGGAACCCTCTGGCCTTCGCTGCCTCCTTTGCCCTCGCGACGAGACGTCGTTGTTGGTTCAGGTCCTCCGACTGAGCGTGGCCTCCGAGGTTTTCAAAAAGGTCTTTGTTTTCTTTACCAGCGTCGCAGGTGTTCGGCGTAGGCGATAGACCGGTATTTGTATTGCATGGACACTTGAGGATCAGGTGGACCAGCGTGTCAGGTACGGTGCAAATCGGGGAAACATATTCTAGTAATGTTGCGTACAATCAGTGAATTAGTATGCCGTGTGTGTATGTGTTGCTCTGCAGTCTTCTCAGTATGGTGCTGTCCTCTTTGTGGAGCTTTAAGTGTGGTGGTGGATACTCTCTGCGCGCCAGCCTATGGTGTTGCAGTATTGCAAAATAAGATTTAGGTACAGACTCAGCCTCCGCGGACACAGTCCTGGCGTCTAGAAAGTGGGAAGGGGTATCCCGGTAAGCGTGATCGCGGGCTGCGCCACGAGCCTCCAGCCCTTCGTGCTCAAGAAACCGTGTCACACAGGTGAATGGCGTCGTAGGGCTTCGGCGCTTCAATATCTGAATTGCTTGGGTAGACACATGATCTTTGTAGTTTCGCATGGCTGCTTGAGAGTCTGTGAATACCACAGCTGCATCCAAGCACGTGTTGGTAGCCAGGGCGATTGCCGTTTCGTCTGCACTTTCTGGGCTTCGGGTGCGTACTGTGGCAGATGCGAGCTCTACACCCTAAGTATAAACGACGATTAAAGCGTAGGCGTCTCTACCAGAATACTTGGCTGCGTCTCTTTATGTGGCGTTCTTTCTGCATGGCATCTCCGTGTCCTGGCTGCTAATTCGTCGTAGAGCGTTCACTCGTGCCTGCTTTCTATTCTTGTGATGTGTGGGCTATATATTGCGGCGAATTTGTGCAATACAGAAATATTCGTGGATGTTTGGCGGAATACGTCCGTTTCGGTTTGTACATGTGTCGCCTATAAAGGTTTCGCTATAGTTCAACCGTTGTAGCATTGTTCTTCCAGTGGGCTAGAGCTTTAGTCGCTGTAGCTGGCTAGCCCTGTGTGCTTCGGCTAGTTCCTGCTAGATATTGGCCGAACCACACAGGGCTAGCCAGCTAGAATGACTAAAGCTCTCACCCATTGGAAGATCAGTGCTAGAACGGCTGAAGAATGATTTTTTTTCTCGTAGTGAAGCCATATTTTAACCTTGGGATTATCTAAAGCAAAACTAATTTTAACCCGATAGGTTACTAGCAGCCCTCAAGCTGTGGAGAATCACAACTTGTGCTCATCTGGCAAGATCGTATTTGCTCTTTTATATGGCTACACGCTCGTTCTTTATGCATGACATCCTAGTTGCATTGATTGACTTCATATTCTTGTTTCGCTGGTGGCTTGATTACCGTGCTCGAGCGTACAACAGTATGACGACATGTTGTCATTTACTGGTGAACACCAGCAGAAAGAAAGAGTGAGAGAAAATTAAGGGAAGGCAAATGGATCAGCCTGAGCTAGTGTGCACAAAGGAGAGTGTAAAATGAGTCAATGCAAAAGAGATACGCGTATATGCAATAGCTGTTTACCATAGCTGTTTTACTAGAAAAGCAATGGTCCACCACAACCAAATATAAAGCTAATTTAAAAATTTATTTCATATGTACACATTGTTGTGACGTATACCTCTCACCTTTGTTTGTCTCTTTGAATAATGGTTTGTAGTTCTCAGCTCATCACACCCACCCAGATGCTACAACACCCGGCACAGAAGCTGCTGCAGCTTCCTCACCAGTCACACCAACAACGGCCACACAATTTGGCCAACCACCCCTAAAATTCAAACAACACGTAATCCGGATGAGTGTAGGTCTATTCACTGAATTACATGTTGTTTCACAACACTATTGCACCCTTAACAACTGTAATTCCTCGGTATAAGTTCGCAGGCATAGCATGTCAGATATAAGGGTATGAAGAGTCAAGTTTTACGCCTATTGATAGAATGGTTTGGCACTTGAATGTAACTTACTCATGAGGCAATATGTCAGCCACACGATAGATTTCGAAGCGCTAATAGTTCAGCGATAAATGCAGGTGATGCAGTAAACATGAACAGTCACGCAGAGTGTACTGCAACAGTTAGAGAAAAGTGATGCGGATCGAACTCCTAAAGAAGTTCAGTGACGGCCCCTTGTTTTCAAAAGGTGCAAAGCAGCACAGGCAAGAGTGGTAAGAGTTGCAAAAAACTTTTTTCTCAAATATCTAAAAGATACCCGTGTATATAAAATAGACGTGAAAAATTTACGCACACAGAGTGTTACAGGAGCCGATGTTCCAACAAGCAGCCTCCAAAAAATATCCCATTGTGGAAACATTGTCTACAGCGACACCCAATGTTCATGATTTTTTTCAACCTCTTCTGGCTTGTATCTTAGAACTTCTGCCTGTCTTGTACATAATAGAGTCTTTTTAAAAAGCATACCAGATTTGATTGTTGACCTATAGGTAATACATTGTGTAATTTATTCTATTTACCACAGCAAGATGCAATAAATAAAAAGAATAACCTGATTAACGTTCCTTTCTTGGTTCTGGTAATTTCAGTAGCCTGCCTGGGCTTGCGCTTACCCCACCCACTGCAGCAATGCACACAGGTCTTCAAACCACACCCAAACCAGCTCGTAGAACTCATAGTTCTGTGCACACCATAGAACCAAGAAACGTATGGATAACCTTGTGAATTGAAGCAACAAGTACCGCCAGGCATTTAGAAGAATTTGATGGAAACAGCAAGTTAAAAAGAGAACACGACTTGAGGCACTGAGCAGGAATGAACCACTTGTACGCAGAGTCCTTTTAGAATGAATATAATCTCAAATTTGGTTCTATTGTTATTCATATTCTTAAAAAAATTATAGATGAAAAGAAATGAAACAATTCGGACTAAATTTATCCTTACAATCACCAAAAGCAAATCGCTGTTTGGGGGTGATGTTTTACTTGCCCCCGTGAGAACATCAAGGCGGTGGTTGGCAGATATCCCTATGACCTAGCATCATACCCAGTGCCATGGACACAATTTGATCTTTAACGAAGGATTGGCCATTTCAAGACAAAGACTGCTGTATGCTATTTGATGAAATGCCTTTGAGACAAAATTCAGTGTATGATGAACCAAACAATATTGTAGTTCGCTTTCAGCTAACGTACATATGAGAAATTTTTGTGGGGCCAACACAGCACTTGTTCTGGCTGTGTCTGACGTATCGACAGGTTTGATGCAGCCAGTCGTTTTTGTGGTCTCTCTCAACGCAACTCCAGCTCTTGTGATGCGACGGCGTTCGCTAGACGTAATTCAACAGCTTGAAACGAAAGGTCTCTTGGTAAATGACTTATTATGATATTAGGGCTCCAACAATGTGAGTTTGTCAGAAATGCTTGTTCATTGTTTAAATGAGCGTTTTTGTAGGTTAAGAACAGAAAATTGCATTTGACAGTTCACACTCCACACTCAATCAAAAGCACAAGAAAAAGTTTTAGGATACTAAAACTCACAATTAGCTCACAGGATGTGGATTAAAAACACAGTGAAACCCAGTACAAAAATCGCAGACACCATGTGCAGTGGAAATTGATGAAATGCAATTCACGAATGAGGAAGGTAGATATGTCATTTTAAAATTGCTTAAAATTATGAGACGAACATAAATTATGCCGTACATGACTTCCACATTAGAATTAATTTGCTTGAACGTGTCATTTGCCTTCGTCGTCTATTTACGTCACGTGGTAACAAATTTGACATATGAGGAGCTAGCGATACAGCCGCGAGCGCGCTGTGAGCCTAGCATCTAGTCATAATTTACATGACACGCGTGTCTCAATTATCATAGTTCGACGTGGCAATCACCTTCGTCGTCCATTCACATCACGTAACAGCAAATTTGGCATATGTGAAGCTAGCGAGAGGGCCACCAGCGCACCGTGAGTGTGACATATAGCAATGTTCTTACTAGACATACATGTCATGTTTATCATGTTCGGACGTGTCATTTACCCTCATCGTCAAGTCACGTCACGTAATTCCGAATTTGGTATACATGAAACTAGCAAAATGACCGTGAGCGCAGCTTGAGCGTGGCGTGTTGTCACGACCTACGTGATATGCATATCATGAATTCCGTGTTAGAATCTATCACATGTGTTTGTCATGCAGTCATATCATACCATACGGGTTTTGTAACATGTCATGTGAATGAATCCACCACAAGAGCACCAAGACCATGAAATGTAAATTATGACAGTCATGATATACATGTCATAATTTTGAAATTATGACAAGTCAATATTGCTCGCCAAAGGATCATGTTGTGCCCTACCAATTTTGGTATCGATACCATTATTCAATACCAGATTCGGCATCCAACAAACCTACCAAACATTTGAATATTAAATTGGCAAAAAAAAAACTCAGGGATCAACACATCTACAGAATGCCTTTCGCTAAATTGAGAGTGCAGTTTCCTACTCAGGTTTTAGGCGAATCTGTTTCTGTTGCATTACCCCCTGTCACGGCCATTATAGAGCTTCCCATAGATGCAAAAGCTGCAGGAGAACCCATAGAGAGAATGGAAAAGCTACTCAACAGCCTCAAAAGTTCGGCAGTGAGAAAACAGGACGACAAATTGAGGTATGTAATGCCACGTGAATCTGAACACCACACATTCCTAGAGAAGGGCATAAATTGGATTGCTGATTGGCACCTTGGTCGTCCTTAAGAAAAGCTGCCACACATCATCAAAAGATGACTAATAACAATAAAAGCCCTGTTCTCCCTTTGGCAAAGCTTCAAGACAGAATTTGGCTTCTGGAATATTCTAAGTCGCCGTTTACAAAGAAGTCCTATTGGGGACCTTCTTTGCCACTACTGCCAAAAGCATGGTTGAGTCCTAAAGCCCTCAAATATTTCAATTGCAAGGCTCTCCCGGCTACCTGCACAAAAAAACTGTGAAGTGACAAGAAATGCATTGCTCAGCAACATCAAGGATGCTTTTGAATTTGTGTCACTAAGATGCACACCTCCAGCTAGCCAGAGCACACGACGTGACTCTGATTGTGATTATGCGACGATGCCTTTACTAGTGTACAGTGATGTTATATATGAAAATGTCATATATCATGTCACTGGAACTCTTGTAAAGGATTTCATTGGCCTGAGGCTCATCGATTGCATATGCAACAGCACGTTTTTGAAGGAAGGGGTTGGGGTTTTTTCAGGAAAGAACCAGTTTTTTGCATTGCTACAGAAAGATGGTGTTCTAGAGCACCTGTTGATTACTATATCAGTGGTCACGGAATAGTACATAAATTGCATCAAACAAGTGGACAGTCACTTCACGCGCGAAATAATCAACAATGTACATTTATAAATGCATGCAAGCAGCTAATCCAGGACATGCCAAAAGAGCCAGATCATCTTTGTTCCCCTGTCTGCAACAGCAAATTTCTACGCATGCTTTGTAAAAACACACTCTATAGGTACCACATTCGTTAACAAAACAGAAAAAGTAAGTCCATTAAAAGTGCTGCTGCAAGGATAACGCGCAAACTTACAAATTAGGTTCTATTCCAAATTACAAGTATTTCAATACGCGACTTTGCATTGAGGAGTTTCAGGTTATTTCGATCATCCGGTGTTGTTGATACGGCCACTCACCAGGCTTGGCAATTGTGAGCTGAGGATCACATCTGCCGAAATTCGCAACGCTATGCGCCATGGAAATGGGTCACATTACAAGATAGACGCTGCTCTCTCTTTCTTTTGTGGCCGCGTGCCCATAGTATGAGAGTATGGCGTACACGTAGGTATTTCTCTACGTACACGACACTGTTGTGTCGTTGGTCGTCTACATAGACGACTGTGTTTTGACGTTGCCAACAGTAGCACGTGACATGGCGGAAATTATTTAACACATCTGTAGTTTATGTTTTTGTCTCTTAATAGTTGAATAAATCTTGACATAAGTAATAAGACGTAATAAGGGAATGTATGCATATTTTTCATTTTCCCTCAGTGAATTGAAACGCGATGTGGGGCTAATGTGCCTGCGTTTCACATGCGTTCGCTTCACATTTCACATGCGGCAACAGATGCCGCATGCGAATGGAATGTCGCGATAGCGTTATCCTGTTTGCAGCGCGTACTTCAAAGACTTAGTGCATGAAACCTTTTCAAATTTGCTATGCACCCACTACATGGCTTTAAGCAAATAGAGGAAATAGGTTGTGTGCCTTTTGTGGTGGGCTACCAGCTTTCAAGTACGGAGCCACAATATTAATAACATATTCTGACACCCGTTGGAAACGGACGCTTGACCACGCCGCATAACTGCAATATTTCATGTTGCATTTTGAAGCATGTATACACGAAGCTTGTCTGTGTGAAACATGAAAGCTACATTCACTGCATTTTCAAGCAGATGAAGTGTTTTTCACAGCTTTATAAACAGAGTTTGTGGCACTGCGGTGTTACATCTGTTTGCCCTGCAAACGACCAGGGTTCAATTGCCAGTCTGCTGCAAGGTTTTTATAATAATAACTATGTTCTTTGCATCGTTTTCAACTTTTCGCTCACCTATAAGGTGATGATTTTGGTTCACAATGACGCCGAAGCTGACACCAACGCTTACACCAACGCGGACACCGAAATTTCTGCGAAACAAGCTCTTTAACGCTATCGAGTTAGACGAAAGATTCATAACTCTATGTACTCTCCAAAACTAGAAGGACAATCTGCACCCACATAAAACGCTAAGAAAAGGAAGTGATCACTACCAACCTCCTGGACATTGGGTATACGATTAGCTTTATTCACGAAGTATGCCGCTGTCATGATGGCTGGTAAAACTTCGCCCAGTTGCCCTTTTTGGCAAACGGTAGCACTCACAATGGAGCCTCCCCTAGATATTCCTGCCGCGTCACGGCTTCATACGCTCTGGGAATCATGGACCAACTTACCAGATTGTTGAGAAAGGAGCATATTCAGGTGGCCCACAAAGCCGCATCGGCAGTTGGATGGCTCTAGCAGTGACCAACACACAGGCTGCCAAATGAGAGGATATTTCGGCTAGTCAACTAGGTTTATGCACTGAACGCTACACCATTTACATCAGTGAGCAAAAACACGTCCCCGGAAACAATACGGCAGCACCAAAATTACGTGTGTAGCCTTAAGACTGCACGAAATGCTGTCGCAAAGCACAGCAACAAAATGAAACATCGAAATATTATGGGTGCCATCTGCGTCATCGACACGAAAGGTAACAGTTAGAAAAGGCAGTTTTTAGAGTATTGACATAATCAAAGAACACCTTAAATAATTAACACTAACACTGGGACCTTGCTGAGTGTGCATGTGCACGGTGTGCGGAACAAGGGAAGACAACATCGCAGAAACAAGAAAGTTGGAAAGAAGGACGACAGAGAGAGTGGCACCGCTAAAAAAAGTGACCAGCTCTGGAGCTGGCAGAGCAGTCACCCCTGAAGAAGAGGCCAAATCAGTCGAGAAACGTGGGGCCAATTTGTAGTTTATTATTATTATTTTATTACTAGACACTTTTGACTGAAAATTTAGAGTAAAATTCATTTTTGTTGTATCAATTTCGGCCCATCCAGACAGTATTATGCCGAATATATTCACCTTCAAGTCATCTACATACATTTATGTCCGTCTTTCGCAAGCCCAGAGATAATTATTCGTATAACTTGTGGGCTTGTGCCTCATCAATGAGCTGCCCCTTTCATCTGCAAAGTAATCTATGTAACTTAACTTGATCATACTGTAAGGAAAAGCGGATGCCACTCGTTAAGAGAAGAGGCCTCCTGTGATTCCTACTTGATGTTTCCTATCGACTGCAGTGGCTATCTCCAATCGCGTATGCAAGTTGTAGTTTAAAAGGGGTCATGTCATAGCACTGCTTCTTCAGCCTTGAAAACCTACTCATTTAATGTGCGCTTCTCCAAAACTTTGCGGGATGACAGGTGTGCTTACTTTTCTAAATATGTGCATGTGAAAGTGTGGTTCAGAATTTTACTATTTGATTTTTACCTCTCTGCAGATAATCAGTTAGGCCAGTAGCCTCTCTTGATCAACTCCGCAATACCAGAATGTCTGTGTGTCATTACGGCAACATTTTAAGTTCGATTACGTGGAAATGCTTCGTTGAACTTTTACGACGTACTAGTGAAATGACTGCCACAACTTAACCCATCGCCGCTCACCCTCAATGACTATTACGATTAGAGGCAATGTGAGCAGATCTAGGCTGTTCCGTAGTGGCCTGCCATGTCTTACCCACCCGCGGCTAAGGCCTGGTCATTTGACATTTCACTTTTTTATTGCTATGCTAAGCGAATGCCTCAAAAGCCTAAAAGGGATCGTAAACTTCTCACGCGAATTCTTTACGTCATTATGTCCCCTCGAAAGTATACGAGGCTTAAGCGTTAAACTGGCGAACACTTCTTGATTCGTACCATTGAAAGTAATAGTTGGTTCAAAAGTATGTCCAGCTGCCTCAGCTTCTTTTCTTTAATAACTCTAAAAAGAGTAACCATAATTCTTATGAGCTAGATCACAATAATAAATGAGCTGTAACGGCTCAATCAACAGCGTGATTTCAAGTATCATTTGTTTTCTCAACATCAAAATTACTGAAAACCCAGCAAAGCTTCACCTAAGCAGTCTGAGAGCTTTATAAAAATTGCCAAGTATTTTCCGCTATTCTAATCAATGTTGTGCCACCCAAGTCGTGTGGGTGTTTACTGCGAAGCATTTGTGTACTGAAAAGGCGATGATGAAGTCAACCACAAGCACATATTTAGCGTAGTGGAGACGACATACGAGTGTTCATTAATTAATGCGGGAAGTAAGTGTTAATATTGGTGCTTATGGGAGAAAATTTTCTCTAATATTAAGGGTTGTTTTGTGCTGCATTTTTTTAAATACGATTTTAACGCAAGCTTCCGCGTCATTCATATTTTCTTTTCCTAGAACTGCGGTAAAGCAGAAAGAAACAATGCCACTCCTTTTGGTCATCGTGATTCTTGCTTGCATGGTATCTCACGTTGCTGATGGTGAGTTGCTTGAATTTTTTTGAAATAAATAGCTGGTAGTATCCAATAATTGAATACTTATGTAGGTATCTCAGAACCCGGTGGCATTTATAATCAGCATAGTGCTTTTATACAGTAGTGATATGTAGAGCGATGCCAGCTTCCTACATCACACATTATTTTTTTACAAACAAAAAAATTGTCATTTATTTTAAAACGAAAGGGCCAGTTAACGGCTTATTTGATTTTACGAAATTGTTCATCATAGTTCAGAAGGCAACGTTGCTGTTATTCCCTTGTTGAGCTGCCGTCTTCGTGCGATGATTTTCTGCAGTTTAATATCCAAGCCACAAGTCCCTTGCTTTCGATGACCTCGACTCCAATCTCTGGGAGGCCATACGAACTAGAAAAATAGGGGCTGGAAATATTATGTTCTTACTCGAATGTTCCTGCAAGGTTTCGGGGGACCTGTGGCGCTCCATTCATGCTGATTTGTTTGGGCATGCGGTAACCAGCAGAAGTACAACACTTTTGGCTACTGCTCTATCAGTGTATTCTTGAAGCTCCTAAAGTTCAGAAAATTTGACTACAAGTTCACACAACGAAATAAGGATTTCCAGCATGTTCAATGAAGTCTGCTCTCACTTTCTCCTATGGACTATTAGGTGTATCTCTCAAAATCAACTGCTTCTTGCCACAGCTCTTGCAGTAGGTTCTTTGACGGTTCTGAAAGTCCGGAAAATTTGAGTGCCAGTGACACACAACAATGCAGTGCCTGCCGAAACATTCAATAAAGTCTGCTCCCACAATTTTCTAAGGGCTATTAGGTGTATTCCGCAAAATCCATTACTTCTAGCCACAGATCTTGTAGTGGGTTCCCTGAAGGTTGTGAAAGTCCGCAAAATTTGAGCGCCAGAGACACACAACGATTCAGTGCCTTCCGACATATTCAATGAAGTCTGCTTCCACTCTTTACTACGGGTTGTTAGGTGTATCCCGCAAAAGCTACTATTTCTAGCCACAGCTCTTGCAGTAATTTCTTGAAGCTTCTCGAATTCCGGAGACATTGCGTACCAGTGACAGACAACAATGCAGTGCCTTCTGACATATTCGAAAACGTCTCCTCCCACTCGTCCTTATTGTATGACCAGGTATATCCCCAAAATTCAAGTTTGTCGGCTTGTCTGTAGGCATGCAACTTACAAGAAGGGCCATGCTCTATCATAGCAGTTATGTCGCTGTTCATTCTAGGCTGATACAAAACCTGTCGCACGCGGGCTTCGCACTTTCAAAAGACAACGCGGCAGTGGTGCTGGCGATTTAACGTTTGTTGACGCATCGAAGTCGGAATCACAACTTGTGTTCCCGTCGCAGTAAGCTCCCGACAGGCGATAGCTCATTGAGCCTATTTTAGACTGAATTTTGAGAGGCTGTGAAGCTTTATGTCGTTTTATCACAATGATCAGTTTAAACTCTGCTGCGAGTAATCAGCTTGTTCAGGCATTGTTTTAGACTTACTCGACGAGACAAAACGCTTAAAGCATGACGTTCCACATCTTCCGAATAATCACCTGGCAATTCTTGCCCTTGATTGTGAGACAGCATGACTGCTATTGTCAGCTTCTTCCCAGGAACGTGCTGGAAATCATAGTGTTAATATTATTTGCCAAAATTGTCTTATCGTTTTGGTGGTATATCATCGAGCCCCATTTAACAAATATCTTACAAAGGGATGTAGTCAGTTTTTGCTACTACTTGCCTACCCATGACAAATTCGCTAAAATTTTCGCACCCCAAATTGATGCTCATGGCCCCAATTCCTATCTCTGCATAGAAGTTCTCCACACCTATTAACGATTTGGGGCGCCACCGTAGTGGTCAAGTGCCTGATGTACTCGGCTGCAGAAGCAGAGATCGCGGGATCGAATCTCGGCTGCAGCAGCTGCCTTTTTTTATGGATGTATAAATGCTGTCGGTTCGTGTGCTCAGATCTGGGTGCACGTTAAAGACCACCAAGTGGTTCAAACTTCTGGAGCCCTCCACTATGGCGGCTCTTATTATCACCTGGTGGTTTCGGGGCGTCAAACCCGACAAATAGATCAATCAAATCATTATACACCATCTGTTCTTGAGCCTGCTAAGCCAAATTATGGGCTACCTCATAATGCCGAATTACTTGTCAAGTTCGTCCACGGTAAAACTCCTAACATTAAAGAGTCGTTCAATGATGTCGTGTGGGAGCGAGATCCAAAAAAACGTGTTTTTCAGACATATAACATTAAAAATGTGCCGGCTTGACGCAGTACTCACCTTTAATGATGGCAATATAGCTCGTGTAAATGTGCTGAACTACTTTGAAATTTAGATAAGTGACTACACAGTGCAGGGCCTACGCGCACTTGACCTGCGTTGACAGTACTTCACTGACAGGACTGCGAAACATGCGCCAAGCGAGTCCCGCCAGGCCCGATGCCTCAACTAAAAAAGGACAGGTGATATTGGTGATGAGTGTATGGCTAATGCATATTACAAGTGTCTTTCGATTGGCAGTTATTTTGTGGTACTTTTTAAATATGGCATAGTTTCTAATTAAACGCGATAATCTTAAACATGCTTTTCTGTACTTATGTACTTTTTTTCTAAGCAACCCTTCTGTATACACTCTAAGGCAAAAGGGTGTTCAAAGAGTGTGTGGTTCGTCTTTTTGGGGACTAAGGGGGCTGCCACAATCATTAATCTCTTTAGGGACTAACGGCACCGGGTCTAACAGGTAATCCCCACATGCGAGCCCAAGCAACTAACATTTAGTCCTCACAGTTACACCTTGGTGAGTAACCGTTAGTCCCACAATCCACCTCAAAGGACTAACATTTATTTCTCACATTTGCAACTTATAGCACCACTGTTAGTCCCCACGTTTACACCTACCGGGCAATCATTAGTCCTTACAGTTGTGCCTCACCGGACGAACGGTTGATCCACTCAACTACTGTAATCGGATGAACTTTTTAGCCCCACTTTAAAAATTGTTTTTTATTTATTTTCCGTCAGGCCTAATGCTTTTTTCGCCTGTTTTTCTGCGCAGTGAGCAACAAATAGCGCAAAAAAAACACACGAATAAGTAGTTAGCCTTCTATGTGTAACTGGTTTCGCAGTCACGGCAACTACGAAAGACAAAAGTGAGACATCGAAATCTTTTGTTTTTCTACATACACACGAAGTTCCTTCATTCTTTGTAGTGAATTCATGGCGAAGTGTGCAAGTCCAGTCTTTTTGTCACATTTTGTTCACTCCATCTGGAGCTCCTCCAACGGAAGCGATAGATGACAGGCATTGCAGACGCCAGCGCACGCAGCCTTCTGCATGTTGTGTTCCCATGGCTGTACGTACAATAGGATTGTAAAAATAGTTAGACACACGTGACAGAAGATGAAGACGCACGCTTAGGACAAGTACGTGCAAGTTAATACTAAAACATGCGTGTTAAATATGACACACAAATAACTTTACCTTCACATCTCGTGCGGTTCTTCTGAAGATGCTCTGATGAAAGAGATGGATGACAAGCATCGCAGACGCCAGCCCACACTGCCTTCAGCACGGTGTGTTCCCACGGCTGTACAATAAGTGTGTAAAATAGTGAGCCACACGTGACAGGATGAAAACAAATGCATATGAGAAATACGTGCAAGGTGAAATAAAAACATACGAGAGGTATGACATGCTAATAATTTCCCCGTGATGCCACACATCGTCAAAGGCTCATTTCGTTCTCCGTAGCGCAACAGCTTAGGAACGGCGGCCGCAAGCACAACTCCGCGAACCACCGTGCCGCTAACAATTCGGCGAGTCCTAAGCGAGCGACGTCGCTTATCTCGAGCAAGCGAACGCGAGACCAAACACAGCGTTGTGCGCGGAGCGTCTACCACCAGCGAACTTCGAACAGGAGAGCGAGCGTACGCTTGGCCATCGCCACGAACAGCGCCGAGCTGGTTTGGAGTTAGCGCCGGAGAAATTGATGTTAATGCGGCCCTTTTCCACAAACTCGAGCGAATTCAGCGGGCAAACGCGATTCCGCCGCCGCGGCCAACGGACGGCGCCGAGATGCTTGCGACCGACCGACAGGGAAGGCAACTCTAATGGCGACCAATTTTCACCGAGTTTTGGTGCTAGCAAAAACCCCACCAGCCCGTGCTGGTGCATTTACAGCGCACGACATACTCCAATCAAGCTCGTAACGAAAACCTGCAACGTGTTTTCGAGGACTTTTAACACAGCGACGAGGTCTCAGCCCAATATCGTGAGCCCTAAGCTGATTTCGGTGGCGAAGACAGGGGAGCACTCGGTGAGCAAGCGTACGGGAGGCCGACGGCAATGGCGGCCGATTTCCAGGCGGTTGCATAGCACAGGCGAACTGGGCGAACTGCAGACGCCCAAGCTGACCCTCACGGTGCATTTCGTGCGTGCAATATACAACACGACCGAGCCCGTTGCCGGCAAGCGCGATCCGTATCGCACACGCGACAAGTAGAGTAGAATAAAGAATGATCACCTTACTTGCGATAGAATCCAGCGCTGATTTCTGCATGAGTCGGACTGAAGTAATTTATCCGATAGGCCTGCTGTCTTCTCGGCCGCCATGTTGGCCTTCCCAACTGTTGCTGTCATGTGTTGTTCGTGACTATCTTGATGTCAAAGATATACAGTGCAGCGTGGTGACGTGTCGAGACCTATTCCAGACTTCATGGGTGCGGCGAAACATAAAAGCTGCAGCGCAGGCTCACCCAAGCGTACACATAGGCACCACGTCGTAATTCCTAGATCGTCGAATTCAGGCAGCCGTGGCCCAGCCCTCCGATCCCGACGCAACGCAAACCGTCGCCAGCAAAATACGGGAAAAGATTGAGCCAGGAGAGAAGGAGGACGGATAGTGACCTTGGCAACGCTTTTCGCGCTGCCTGCATTTCCCGGGCGAATAATCCCTTTGGAGCGTGTTTGGAGACTTACCCCCGTATTCACAGACACTCCTTCACTCAAGGGCTCTCCTCGACCTGAAAAAGTTGGTGGGAGCACCGCCTCTTGGCAGACCAAGTCACTGCATATCGGCAATATTCTGCAGCGATTCTTGAGAAACGCAGCGTCAATTTCAGTCGAGCAGCGGCGCAGTGCTCAACTCAGTCATGTGAAAGATGGAATTCGAGTCGAGGACCGTTTCTGAATACGGGGGAAAGTGGTTGGCACGCGGCACGCTTCCCTCTGTGGTTGCTCCTTAACGGTCTATCCGTTCATCGCGCGCGCCTATTGGGCTCCTTTTTCGGGTAATTTTGCCTTAGAGTGTAGAAAGATAGATTTCAGCCGTTATTTGAACAGCGTGCTGTGTAATATACTGAAGCAGAATTATTCTTTTGTGAGAAAGGACATTTATTACCAATTAACGGGTGGTAATTAGGTGCGTAAGGTAAACAAATTACCAAAAATAAACATTGCCAGTTTCAGGAATAATTTTTCTTCAATAATAAGAAGAACCATTTACGATCATAACCACTGTAAAATGTTTACTGTAACTTTTATGGTTATGGAGAAGATGGTACCTAATGTTTGTCTAAAGTACATGGCGCGTATAGAGCTTACCCTCTTCGCCTAAATGGAACCCAACTGATCTTACTAGTGGCGTAGAGCGCTTACGTGAGAATCCTCATTCTAAGTGGAATGATAATGCTTCTTCATTTCAAGCATTCAAAAGTAAATTACAAGCTAGAATGCAAAACGCTATGAACTGCTACTTTAGCAATGCCATCGCTATATTTGTGAAAAAATTCAACCAAATTCTAGGGGCTGAATTGTGGATATGGCGAGTTGGTAGATAATCAACGTGGATCATTTTACAGCACAACGAGTTAGATACAGACAATGATGGGACACAGTGCTGAACTCTCAACTGAAATTTCTTTGAAAAAAGAAAGGGCATATATATATTCTTTCTTTAAAGTAAGTTTTAGTTGAAAGGTCCGCGCTGTGTCCCTTCTCTGCCCGTATTTAACCCGTTGCGCAGTAAAATATTTCACGACAAATTATAGGGGTCGATTAGTCCCGCATCATTTTTGCTCTTAGCCTTTATTTTTGATGGGCGATCATCCTCAAATCCCGAATGTATACAAATGTCTTTAAAATTACTTGCAATCATTTTTTCTGCGAACAACGGCATCACTCATTCATTTCACCCACGCAGCAAACTTTCTGCCGTTTATAATCTTGAATGAAGCTTCTCTTGAATACGTCACCTTAAACTAAATCTAGAGGTGTCGAAATGATCTGGCAATGCGGTATACCAATTAGGTTTCTAAATAGCTATTCAGAATAAATCGCGGATTATCTCACTGTAACAATTTGAAAATTGATATTTCTAGCAAGCCTTAGCAGCAAAAGTTCGCAAACGTCGTGCCAGTATTCAAGTCTGGAAAAAAGTAAATAATGGTAAATACAGGTCTATAATTTAGCTTTTTACAAGCTATAAGCTTCTGGAGCATACGATTACCAAAATAATGGTATCATACCCAAATGCACACAATATACTTTTACGTACGCAGCACATCTAACGTGCTGATCATTCTACTGTTACACAGTTGCTTCAACTTGCGCACGGCATTGTTTCCCGTAACGATTGAAAACTGGTTGATGTCATATTTACTTATCATTTGAAGGTCTTTGGCATGGTTTGCCATCCGAAACATTTAGCTTCTTCAGAATGTTTTTTTCGGACTGCAAGCCGGCTGTTTAAATAGCATATAACTTAACCTCGCACTCAAAATTTGCCCCGTCTACACATACTAAGTTATCTGACTCATATACCACGTCAGAAACGGACCGCAAGGCTCGGTGTTTAGTCCTCTTTTGTTCATTATTTGTAAACTAGGTGGAGAAAAATTATTGGCGCTACTCAAATTGAACTTGGAATAGATGCAGACGACATGCGTTATGTGCAAAACCATCTCTGATACACAAGATTGGGATTCACTGAACAGTGTTTTTTGTTAATTGTTTTTTACCAGAAGAGAAACATGACAAACAAACAAAAAGACACCAGTCACGACTTTTTCAAATAAGAAAGAGCTTCTTCAATTTATATTTGATACTGACACTGTAAGTCTAATAGGTGATATATAGCTCTCAAAACAATTTAAAGATGACACAAGCACGTCGAAACAATCTGCAACAAGCTGTTCAAAAACATCAGTGTCAAAAACATCAATGCACGTTAAACTGCTCGAGAAAAGACTGCTGACTGACAGCGCATAAGACTTCAGTCAAACTCCAATATGCGTATGTTGTTTGTTGGACTCACCACAACATGAAATAAGTATTATACAATCTATTTGAAAAAGCAATACTGCTTAAATTACTTCGCGGTGAGCAGCGTTTCCTGCCTACTTCGCATGAGCATGTTTTATCGCTGCAGCCCCCTCGAACAAGGGCGCACTTGCAATCGAGTCATCTTCCTGCATAAATAAGATAGTTCACACTGGTTTGAATCTTCTAGCGCCAATATCATTTGTTGTCTCTTCTGCACACTATATCCGGTTTTTCGACCCCCAAATACCTTGTCCATTAGAGCAATTATTATTTGTTCTCGTTTTGCTTTGTTCGTTTTTTGTTTTTGTTTTTTTTTGCGTTTCCACAGAACGTTCATTTTGGAGTGAGCTTGATGTGCAACTGCGATAGAATTTCTTGTTGAGGAATTGAGAAAAAGACTAGCATAAACATGTATTTTGACAAATTGCATTTTTTAAAAGTGCTGAACAGTTGCATTTACACCTGTTATGTCTCGAAAACTAATATGCAAGTGTCTGTAAATAAATGACATTTAAACACGCTACTATCGCGCTATCTGCTTCGCCCTTTCGGGAAAACAGATGTTTTTTTTCTTGCTTTCAAAATTCAAGAGATACGTTGCTTTCCCTTTCCATTCTCTAAACCTAATCCTACAAAAAAATCTTGCCGAGCAAGGTCCTCAAATGTGACTTTTGAAATGCTTTTATAAATATTTTACAGCATGTGTAAAAGATTATATGTTTCAATTAAATATCATATTTTTCCAGAAAAAAATATCGCTCTCTAGAAATAACAAAAAATTGTCGAGAAGCAAAGTCTACTAACACTCGTTTCCGCATGCCTAATCTTTTAGGGGAATCTCCCAGTTTCATACTCAACCAGAAAATCTTCTGTATAATGGTTACATTCAAGTCCATGAGCTTTCACAGAAAATTTCTGACTGTTGCATTGAAACATCCTTTAGAGAAATATTGTCGCAATGAGAGGAACTTTTTTAAATGTTCATCTTGTTTACGCAGTTATCGTATTTTTTTCTGGTTTATGTTACTCTACGTATTACGAGAAAGTGCTGCTGGTACTTGAAAAAAAATAAACTTCTTAAGACTTGTTTTTATGCGAAGCAGTATTTACAAATGCATGTCAAGAAAAGAAAGATGTGTCAAATGGAAAAATTTTCACTCTTATTCATTGCACAGTGGTATATCTATGAACTTGTGGAAGCAAAATTTACTTACTGTGACGAACTGCTCAGATGTGCAGTTTACCTACTAAAGCCTCGTTTTCTCTTCATATAGCATGTGCAGACTGGATAAATGAAGTACCTAGATTCTGCTGGCGTGGCCAGCGTTTATATCAACGATATTGCCCGGGCTTTGAAAACAATTCACAGTACATATGTTTTCGAGGAAGTACCCTTGGATGCGCGTGCAGCACACTTTTTCGAGCAATGGATGGAAAATGCGTGCGCTATGAAGACTGTGGTAAGCAGAGCGATGCTCATTATAATTTACATTATTGCCCTATTTGCCAAAATTCAGTTTAAGTCTCACGAGCTGTGTATATAGCGTTAGGTTACTAGATTTCCAGCTAAGATTGACGCGGGTCTGAAAAAGACTCGACGTCATGTAGGTAGTTCGGAAGCGTTAACATACTTGCCCTCAACAGAGACCACATACTGTATTCTTCAAAATAGAAAATTTTCTACGCTAGTTTTTTACAGCGTAGAGTACTTCCTATTTGAAGAATACAGCCTTTCTTAGGATGAGGGCAGAAATTGTGGTGTGTCTGTATGTCGAATTGTCCCAACACTCAGCCACGTAGCCAAAGTCTTGACACTTTCTCAATGCCCTGCCACACTAAACTGGTGGCTGTGGTCATACTTTGAACATTGTCGATCAAAAAAGCAAGTTTGCGCACATCTGAGCCGCAACACCAATACGTGAATATTGCGTGGCGTGTTGCTTCAGTAGAAAATTCAAGCATATGTAATTCTAAAGACCCTTGTGTTTCTTCCGCTGCGCTCAAAATGTGACGCTTCACACGAGGAAGCACTCTTCTGACCATATGGTGCTGCCAAGTTTGGCTGGGGGCATATACTTCGGTGCCTCAGTGGTATAAACTTCACACATGAACCTGAATTTCAACGCACAAACTTTAACACAATAAAATAACATGAACTGTCACAATTGGTTTTTCTTTGCAAGCTATCATCATACCAGAGTACCACACGCGACTAAAATATTGTTGACATGTTGTGGAGGTACATACGAATGATATGTCAACTGTAACAATGTAGTAAAATTAAACCTGTTCAAACAAACCATCGCAGTTATCATGAGAGGACAGAACTGGTTCAAGAACAGAATTTACAGTGGTCGCGGATCATACCAGGACCCATGTACTACGGCCGGCAGAGTATTATCGTCTTCGGACGACGTTTCCACGAAAACCGCAGATGCTCCGACAATAGTATATTTTTTGAAAGGATAATGCGCGCACTTATTGGCGTGCCTGCCTTAAAAGCTTTTGGCACAAAAGCTTTTACATTTTGAAAAAGTACATGTAGAACGTACGCTGAACGTCACTTGCATGGTGAACGATTCCGGATGTAAGACGGACATCGACATAGAGGTAATTTCTATGGTTCTATCCTAATTTACGCTGAATACGTGCGATCATCGAAGCCAATCGAAAGGAATCACTTCATTGCAGGTAGACAGTAAGCTTGGGCCAATGCACTTATTGCAAAATATTTGTATGGTTCAATAAGTCTTCAACAAATACTTGTAAATATTATCCAAGAATTTTCATGATCAGTGAAGTTCAGGTTGCGCTTTAAGGTGAAACAGCTTGTCGTGTTACAATTTCAATAGAGCAAATATTACACTTTTATATGTGATATGCATTTTCAATATCTGCGTAAACCACAGGCCGCAATGAAACGGAATGTTGCTTGCCGAGCGACGTGGCACATTTTATCACTTCGACTACATACTGAATAAAATGCTCTCTAGTGACAATAACGTGCTCCAAGGTGAATTATTAATGAAGATGTTTGGTTGCTTACCCATAACTCACTGGTTCAAACTCGGCCGCGGTGGTTCAATTTCAGTGACGGTGAAGTGGCAGAATCCGGTACCGTGTGATGTCAAAGCACGGCGAACAAAAACACGAAAGAGTGAGAAGCGGTGGAGCTCTCCACAACACAGTATCCGATAATCATATCGTTGTTTTGTGTTCTAAAAATTGGTGAAAGCTGAGAAGACGAGGTTGTGAAGGTTGGGTAAAAAACATAGTGATTGTAGCCTTAACTAACTTCAATATTACTTGACAATACTTTTGACAATACGGCCAAAGTAAAAAAGAAATATACCAATTTGTCATGTTGTCCGTCCAAGAATGCCGCATACATATAAACTTAGATTGGAATACACTGCTAACTCCAAAACTATATATAAATTTTTGTCATGTTGTTTCTACAACTTCTCTCTATTTTGTGGGTATGGTAGCGGCACACGAGCACATAGGTGCAGATATAAGAAGTGGAACACTCATGAAGAGAGTCGGAAATGCACCCTCTAAAGCATCTGCGAAGGCAACTGTTGCAGCAACCAGCAATGGGGCTGCACCTACGGGTAATATTTACCAACGCACAACAAAGGTAGGTGAATTTCTGTCGTCTAACTTGTAAAACTTTGACCTCGTGACCCTCTTCTGTATATCCTTCACGCTGTAACCCCGCTATTCAAGAATAAAATTTGGTTTGATTTGACCGGTTCATACCCGAAAAGATTTCCTGTGATACGCAGTGGTGTTTGATAGGCCAGCTTTACATAAGGGAGACTAGCAGCACAGTGCACTAGTGAAAACCGCAAGTGCGTCGTGAGCACCGTGAAAGAAAGCTAAGTTTCGACCACTGCGCTGTCAATCGTGGTCTTTTCTTCTACTACACAGAGATAGCTAATACGCGTCAAAATTTGGCCTAGGAAATGGACACTGCACAATCTAACGGAAATCAGTGGGTGTGACTCAGTTTGGTCGGTTGGTCGGTCGGTCGGTCGGTCGGTCGGCTTGTCGGTTGTTCGGTCGGTCGGTCGGTCGGTCGGTCGGTCTGCCTGCCTGCCTGCCTGCCTGCCTGCCTGCCTGCCTGCCTGCCTGCCTGCCTGTCTGTCTGTCTGTCTGTCTGTCTGTCTTAAACAAAATCACAGCCACCGTATTAAGCTGGTAGAAAATAAATTATCACTGGAAGACATCATCGTATGACCGACCCGAATGACAAATCATGAAATGAACCATTCGGCAGATCCCACGTACCATGCGAAGGTTATGCGAAGGCTTTTTAACAAAGATGACCAGCGTTAGTTTTAATGAACGAAATGCTATGAAATGACGCTAATCATAATAACAGATGTTGGCACAACGACTTCTAAAGACGTCGCATGTCATTAAGTAATTTGGAAATGTGGAATTGGCTCCAGCAGGGCGAAAGTCTGGGCGCCACCGCCTCTCTGAGCGAACGGATACCCGTCCCCTACTTGCACCACCTCTGAAACAGCCCTGCACCGACATTGCGCTGCATCACCATGCAACTACTCCGCATGGTGGAAACAATCATACGTAACTTCCTGCAGAGGACGCCTGTCATAGCTGCTGAAAAACTAGAAGACAATACAGGGCAGCGCCATAGAGTGCACATGGCGTTTACCGTCTTCAAAATATGTCTAAAAAGAGTACTTGTGCTGTGGAAATTACGCATGTTCAACCTGAAATGTGTAGCCCCGCCGCGGTGGTCTAGTGGCTAAGGTACTCGGCTGCTGACCCGCAGGTCGCGGGTTCATATCCCGGCTGCGGCGGCTGCATTTCCGATGGAGGCGGAAATGTCAAGGCCCGTGTGCTCAGATTTGGGTGCACGTTAAAGAACCCCAGGTGGTCAAAATTTCCGGAGCCCTCCACTACGGCGTCTCTCATAATCATAAGGTGGTTTTGGGACGTTAAACCCCACAAATCAATCAACCTGAAATGTGTACGTGATTGACGCATTTGTATACGAAGCAGTGGCAACTCTAAGAACAGTAATTGCTAGGTGGCCGCGCAGTATACTTCCTCATGCTTCACTGCAAATCAGCTGCCAATTGTTTTTTTTCCTCTAATGGTTTCATCCTAGTTTTTGTGTGTAGCTCTGTGTTTGAAATACTTTGCATTCGCTATACTTGATTATTAGCGGTCATCATCAGAAATATCAGCAAGTCTAAAATTTGTTGAAAGATTGACAGTAAAAAGGAAGGCGCGGTGTGAAAAACAAAAACGGCGCGAAAGACAAACATGGATATGTATGCGTGTAAACGGGCTCTACGAATTGGACAAACAAGTCAAGAGGATGTAGATTTTTGATTCGTCTGTGAATGTACGTTTAGTGACGTCGATCAACTTCATTATGGGGTTTCTTGACCTGGCCATTTTTAAATCCTACCTTGCACTAACGACATTGTGGCCTTGAGCATATCACACTCAAGAAAACAATCAATATGTAATTACGGAGCAGAAACCTGGAGATATACAAAAAGGGTTCAGCTTGAATTGAGGACGATGCAAATGGTAGATGTAACCTTAAAATACAAGAAGAGAGCAGAGTTGATTAGGAAACAAGCGGGGGTGAAAGATATGATAGTGGAAATCAAGAAGAGGAAATGGACATGGGCCAGGCATGTAGCGCGTAGACAGGATAACCGCTTGTCATTAAGGGTAACTAACTGGATTCCCAGAGAAGTCAAGTGGGTTAGGAGGAGACAGAAGGTTAGGTGGGAAGATGGGATTAAAAAGTTTGCGGGTATAAATTGGCAGCAGCAAGCACAGGACCGAGTTGACTAGCGGAACATGGGAGAGGTATTTGTCCTGAAGTGGACGTAGTCAGACTGATGATTATGATGATGATGATGATGATGATGATGTACTTACAGGGCACTTGTGCATTGATAAAAATCTTTCAGGGCTAAGCAACAATGAACCTTCGTTTGCAGTGTCCACAGTGTGCATTTTTTTTTATTTAGAGTTTCAAATTGAACATTTTTATAATAGCTAATATTACATTTTGATGCCCAAATTACGCTGATGCCTGTGTATTACGGGAGGGACATTCTTGCATCGAGACAGCGTATAGCGACCAGGTATACGGTGACGTTACGCAGTCATTTTGACTAAATACGCAGTCATTTTGAGTAAGTGCTCGCGCGTTTACATCTGCGAATATTGTGAATGAACGCAGCACGCAACCACACACGCTGCCACGTTTACACAAACAGTCAAGTTTTCAGACTGGGGTGATAACTGCTGCTGCGTACTTGTTATTTCTTCACTCCACAAACAGTTGTTTTCAATGACACGTTCTGCGTTAGTGATTACGTTCCTTTGCGTTTATGTTACCCTACTACATAAAGTACAACGATCAGAAGAAAATTTAGATTTAGCGAAGCTGAAGGCCCTCACAACGAACATTTGCAAAACAATAAGAGACTAGAGCACATCGCGTAACAATAGAATAACAATTTAGATTCTCCCGTGGCATTACTGTATCTTTAACAAGTTTGATTCTAGGTAATTAACCTTGATATTTTGATACCTTCAATTTTTTTGTGGCTGTAGCAACTCGCAGTGTCCACAATGCTGCCACAGAATTTAGACCGTTGCCATGTTTTTTCTGTCCGCGTTCTTGATAGGTGAATGTGATATTTTATCGGTGTATTTGGCTTCTCAATGTATCGCTGCCCGGAAGTGAACGCATGGCCGTCGTTGATGGCAGTGTCAGCTAAGCTATTCCGTTATAAGCACGTGGATGAAGGTCCTATTCACAGTATTAAGAAAGGGAAATGTTTGGAGAAAGCATTTCCCAATTAGACAGCAAAAAATAGGACAAGTACCAAGTCAGGCCTGCATGTGCTAATCGTTCCTTCCACTCAGTGTTGAGCAGCCAGCTACGGGAAATGAGGTCCCAGTCCCGGCATGTGCAAAGGAAAACTTTCGGAAGCAGCAGTGTGCAGTACTATAATAAGGTGCAAACGGAAAACAACGCAAGAAAAGTAGGTGAATTCAACTAGATGAGAAGGCAAGGGAATGCCACACTTCACTTGCCTCTATTTGACCGTAGGTGAGACGGGTTTTTAATTTATTCTGTACTCTCCTACACATGTTTTTTTTTCGTTCTTTCACTTTTTTCGACCAAAGAGGTTGCGCTGGTAACGTAGTCTCGTTCTATAGGGGAAAATTCTGAATTATTCACTGACCATTTAGTTAATCTAAAGCTAACGTTGCCTGTCTGTTATTACAGCTCATGAAAAGTCAAGGTGTCCTCGAATTGCTGATGATGTCAGTAGACTCATGGGTCCATAATGAATGTCTTTGCCTGAAGTCAACACGTCTTAAAGATGCTGCGGAAGGAGCTAAGCGAACCGTTGAGTGTTATGCTTACAGGAAATGGATGTCAGTATTTTTTTATCTTTTACACTATTGTGACATATTGTTGTCAGTATGTACTGTGTTCATTTTTTCATATATGACAGTTTGTTTTTTTATCAAAAATTCTGTGGTGAGTGTGTAGAGATCTGCGCTAGCCACCTTGTGCCTGGGTTTTTGGAAACGAACCATACCGTCTACTAACATTGTGTACAAGATGGTCGTTTACCAAGTCAATCTTTGTTCGTCCATCTCTGAAAACGATATATCGTCCCCTAATTGGCATGTGCCACTGTGTGAATCAAGTGGCTAGCTGCGAATCACTACAGACATAAAAAAGTAATGGAAAAACATACACAGAAAAAAATTGGCAGATCCCATGTACAGTGGGAAGCGATGGTATGCGAAGCATGAATGAATAATGTTTATATGTTACTTCAAAATCAGGACAACATTAAGAGATCGAGGTACAGATGCCGTATATGACTTCCGCGTCATGAGTATGAAGTTTAGATGTGTCGTTCACCTTTGTCATCTACTCACGTCACGTGATACCAAATTAAGTATATGTGGAGCTAGCGAAACGGCCGCGAGCACGCTATGAGCGTGGTATGTTGTCATGTTTTTACACGACACCCATGTCCGGATTATCATGTTTGCACCGGTGATATATTTCGTCAACCAAGGTAAACTGGTTAAGTCCGCCTCCATACGTACCTCATCCTCCGCGTCAGCCGAGGCAACTGCCATCACTCTCGCGATTCGTAAGGCAGACATAGCTGTGCGATTGCATAATAAATATGAATGCTAAACCTTGAGCAATATTGGTGTGTGCTGCGGATGGGGATCACCATTTCGTTCAGTTTGAGGTATCGTTAGGGCGGACAAACAGACAAATGTACAGACAGAAAGACAGACGAAAATTTTTCTGTTGAAGGTCCGCAAGAAAGACTATCATCATTAAAAGCGATTATTGCGCATATCTCAGGCGCCACAACAACGCTTCGATGTTTTGTGTGTCTGCCTTTATACTAGCAGAGGCACACACAAGTATCTCTAAGGTATGTAGCGTTTATCGCGCTGCGCTGACAGTGCAACGGGAAGCTGAAAAAGGTGTTTTCTACGCTTTGCTAAGACGTCACGGTGATGGCAACTGCCCATTGCTTTCCGTTCTACACCTTGTCACCTCTGAGACTGGCGCGCATTTTTCTCCGTGGGTTGCACGCCTTCGTTTCCGAAAGATAACTGCCAGATTGTACTTCTGTCTAACGTGCCTCGATGCGCTCGTTCACCCCCGCTGCACGCTCGAGGCACTCTAACGCAGCGCTTCCAGCATACCATTTACCGCTTTTCTTGCGCAGAACATTAAATAAACGTTTTGTTCACTCTCTTCAGACGCAAGATTATCTTCTTTCGACGGCATTTGTGGTGTAACGTGGAGATTAGGAACCAATTTTTTTCATGTTAGGGTCTATCGCTTGTGTTCACCATGCAATCATGCCATACCATACCAGTTTTGCATCATGCCATGTGAACTAAACCACCAAAAGAGCTGCAGGCTATGAAATTAAAATCATGACATTCATGACATATATGTCATGAATTTTATGCTATGACTTGTCAAATATGTTCCTCATACAGTCATGGTATTTTTGGTAGTTTGCTATCGAAACCATTATCGAAATGGTCAGGAGAATTAGAAGAAAGTCGTAGTCGGCTAGATAGATAGATAGATAGATAGATAGATAGATAGATAGATAGATAGATAGATAGATAGATAGATAGATAGATAGATAGATAGATAGATAGATAGATAGATAGATAGATAGATAGATAGATAGATAGATAGATAGATAGATAGATAGATAGATAGATAGATAGATAGATAGGTAGATAGATAGATAGATAGATACGCTCAAAGTCGCCGAAGTTCACTGAAAATGCTTTACATATAATTTATACAGAAACATAACCTTATGTGCCGAAGAAAGTTCCTCGCTGAGTGTGATTCAAATTCCCGTAACTTTGACCCAAAACAGAGCATCTTGATCACTCGGGAATGCAGGCAAGCTAGCACAGCATAGCATAAACTTGTGTGGTATTGTGCCGTGACGGTGTGGAAATGGAAAGTGAGGTTTGGGAGTACAGACATGATGGTCACGAAGTGGGGATAGAGCAAAGAGTACCACTGAAAAAATGAAAAAGATAAAAAGAGAAAAGCTATCGAAACAGAAGAACGAGAGGTACAAAATCAACTGAAAGGCGAAAGATATATGTAAAGAAAGAAGAAACGATAGAAAGAGAATACAAGTCCCGTGTCGTTCAGCGAGGAGACAGTGTCCCATTGAATAGAGCTGTGCGTGTGAAGTAGTACAGCCACATCCATCACGCGCAGTACATGGTGGCGTTTCACCAGCTTGTCATGATTTGCTCCGTAAAGAAGCGTGGATTCTCCTCCTGCTGCGGCAACTGTTGTGTCCTCGACCTACATTAAGACTTTTTGTTGCTTAATTCAGCGCTACGACGACCGATTTGATTGAAAAGCATTTATATACGTTTGTAAATTGTCGTCCGAGACTCACGTCAGTCCCAAGACCGGCAAATGACTTAGACGTCGCATGTTTCCTGTAATAGTCACATTTGCATTGTTTGCAGCCTGCTACTGTGCAAGGTCATAATATGCGGAAACAGATTGTGATTACCCATTTAACTTACCGTTGTAGCATGAGTGTCAAAGATTCATGTTTATACTGACCCGCAGGTCGCGGGAACGAATCGCGGCTGCGGCGACTGCATGTTCGATGAAGGCGGTAATGCTATTGGTTCATGAGCTCATATTGGGGAGCTTGTTAAAGAACCCCAGATGGTCAAAATTTTCGCAGCCCTCCACTACGGTGTTTATCGTAATTGTATTGTGGCTTTGAGATGTTAAACCCTATATATCTATGAATGATGTATGTTTCTGTACTTTGTGTTTTTTATATACGTATCAGTGATGTCTGACAACAAAATACACTTCCAGTATGCTGAGGTAGGAGCTAACATTTTATTTCTATTTACAGTTCTCCTCCTGTCAGAATAGCTCGTATGTAAGTATATTTCATTGCGTTTTATTTTAACATACTTGGTCTGATTTGAAAAACAAAACTATTGTGTTGCCTCCCCTATAAAAGTTCCACTATGGCATGCAGTAAAATTATTATTTTTGGCTATAAACGAGTGTAAGAATCACTCAGAAAATGGTGTCCTAAAATTTTAAATCTCTTCTGCGTAAGGAAACACAAAATTTACACTAAAACTGCCAGCCTGTACTTTCCTGTACGTATGATATGAAGATATAAAATTGTCATATTAACTAGCGTACAGCGGTTATTCCCTTGAAGTATTTTGTGCTCTTAGAGGGTCGGTTGCTCAGCTCCAGAAGCTAGACAAGGGGGGCATCATTTGCAATCGAATGAGGCGTGGTTGTCGAAGGCCAACGTTTACCTTACAGTTAACTCATAATCTTTCTTTTCTTTACGTTCTTGCGACCTCATCAGCATTTGCCGCCTTCAGGTGTCAGAATAAATGGTCATTGTCTGCGAAGAAGACATTTTAAAAAAACGTTCCTTTGTTTTAGAAAATGTATTTATCAATTGTTGGGCGCCTTTGTCAGTTCTGTGGCACACAAACGTGCTATTCCTTTCAAAGATAACATTTCTACACACTGTGTTTTAGCTGAGATGCATCGAATACACCTTATTACCTGCTTCTGTGGAGTGGACGCCTTCATGACTCATCTCCGGCGCATATGGCTACCTACATGTGCGACACCCGTGTAGCTTAGAAGGACAAAGTAACTTTGCCGTGGCATTGTTTGCGTCGGGAGGCATGTCACTCATTGATTGCCGGCGAACGATGTAGCGGGTGCTATAAGAACCGTCTGATTGCTGGAAGAGCGGGTCAGACAGCGCGAAAGTGGCATGCCGACTCGATATGGTAAAAAGATATTTTAGGGTCACGACACCATAATTTGGGAAGAGATTTTCTCTTTCTGTGCACAGAACGATTCCATATGCAGGAAGTTATAAAATGATTTGGTATTTTATTAGCAGTAATGTTTCCATTCACAATTCTTTACAGACGTCGTCTTCAAAAATTGACGAAAATGTGAGTATAGATACACATAATATTCATGTTTTTTTCTGTGTTATTGTCCTAAAATGGAACTGCAAACGATGCGTCTTTGTCATTCTAGGTTACCTGTTCTTTATCACTCACGCGCATCGAATAGCATGCCAAATAAGTGTTTAGTATATAAATGTCACAGCTTTGCCGCAAAGGCGAAGCAATGAATGCGATAGCAACAATTTTAGGGTCACGCTCAGAATGAAAAAAAAAAGATCGAAATGCGCCCCGCGTTTTTCGCGAACAAATTAAGCCCGAAACATACTCACAGGTACGGATGCACGTGAAGAAGCGACTGGTTTGTTACTTTGCTGAGTCTGAAAAGCGTGCACTTTTCGCGAACTGTGACTTCAATGATTGCAGTGACCTTTGTGTGCCCGGTGACTACAGCAGAATTGTTCGAGGTAAAGTCAGAGGCCAGCCAAGGCGTACGGTCCTTCCTTTCTCGCTACCGCGAGATAAGGGCGCGCGAGAGCAGCGTCGCTCACCTTCTCTAAGCCAGGCAAATTACGCGTAGGAGATTAGAGCAGGCGCCGCTGCGTGATGGGGCGATCTCTGCTCATTGCGCCATCTTTCTGATATTGCCAAAACACAGCAGAGGTAAGTGCTAGATATAAATAGCTTCCCGTTTGAATGGTGAAGAACGTTCTCCAGGGTGGCTCAGTGGCTAACGCCTCGCTTCCACGACGTAGAGGTCCCGCGTACAATTCCACGCGCCAGAGTGCTTTTTACCGAATTTTTTCTTTTTTGCGTTTTCATACGTATAGAGACGTATACGGTGCATGACATCGACACCGACGCCAACGTCAGCTGCAAAATCCAACTGAGAGTGTCTATATAATAGATATCGCAGTAAATCATATTCTATATTGAATTGGTTCGCGCGAAAAAAATTGGCTCGCGTGTATTTGCCTTGTGTTGTACCTGTGTATTCTTAAAAAAAATCCATATGATTATTGCCTGAATGCAGCTCTTAACCAAACCACTGTAAAGACTTTACCACTGCGTTCCATAGCTACGCCAGCACTTATGCGCAGTTAAAAATCCTATCGCCATTGGCCTTAAAATTCTCGAATAAATATTGTAGTGTTCTTAATTAAAAGAACGGAACAGCATTATAGCCTCAGTATGGAATTGGTGTACACCTTAATCTGCTATATTCTTAACTTCATTCTTCTCTTCTTTCAAGATTCGGCTCCCATGCTTCTTTTTTTGTCCCAAGGCTCATACCGCTTCAGCCTTCCCGGTTTCTTTTATTTACCCCTCTTGGGGTATTACTTTAAGACCTTTCCAATCGAAACACATTCAACTGATTCACGTTCACCAGTGTACTAGACAGTCTTCGAAATTCCATTGTGGGTGGCTGTCTTGGTCACAGAGTAAGGACCGTAAAATTTGCCACTGTCATCTCTTATTCCTTGCCTCACTGGTACGAGGTCATTGACTGGAATGTCTCGCATGTCTGCTCCATGCCTCTTGTCAAAATTCTTTTTTTATATTTTCGGTATCTCTCCTACTGTATTTTTTTGCCTCTCCTCGACAATCTTCATGTTTTTCAAGAGCTCTCAAACTCACGGTCTGCCTGCATATTTGGGGTTTCTCCTGAAGAAGAATACTGTGGACTGCACCCCGAACCACTTGCATACGATCAATAATGATGTTTCACGGCGGCTTCTAAAAAATATTTCCATCCACCAGAAAAAGTACAGTTCATCTGGATGTACTGTTTCACGTTACGTATGACACATACTGCTAGCCCATTCGCTGCGGGATGATATAGAGCACAAAAATTTATCGATATATTGTGATCCCGAGCCCATCTTGCTAGCCTTTCGCTCTTCAACGTAGGGACGTTATCGCATGCGATTAACCGCGTATTCTTAAATATGTCTCTTTCTAGGGGAGTTATGACGCTATTTGCATCTCCTTTCCTGCTCGTGCCACGACCATCCTCGTGCATTCATCTATGGCCAGACCAATTCATCCATGGCCAGATAAAAAGCTTGCATTTTCTTGACTCCGTCCCAGTTCTTATTTATATTGGCAAAATCTAGGTAAACTACTTCGAAAGGCACGTTAGAGGGGCAAGGTATTATCATAGCATCCATAGGCTGTTTAAACTTGACTTTGTGCACTTGACACACCTGGCAGGAACGAACGTACTGACTGACGTCTTTGTTTATGTGAGGCCATGTAAATCTCTTGATCAATTTGTTGTAGTTGCGCTGAAATCTCTCGTTTCCTCTAGATTCTGGGCTATCGTTGTACAAATAAAGGACTCTGGAAACAAGTGTTGGAGGGATTTGATACCTCCCTTCAGTGAAAACCAGTTGTTCGGAGCCTTCCCAAAGCTTAACTTGATAGAGAATCTGCATCTGTTGAAAGTGGTTCTGGTCGGTGCGATATGGTAAAGTTGAATCGCTGCTGGTAATTCACCCATCTAGCTATACGTCCTTTAGTTTGGGCCAAAGTAAAGAGATGAGTGAGGGCCTGGTAATCGGTGAACAAAGTAAACTTCGTACCTTCCAGGTACGTAAGGAAGTACTCAATGGCCTTCAGAACCGCCAGGGCTTCCTTTTCCGTAGCAGCGTAATTATTTTCAGATAGCTCCAACGTGTAACTGTAGTAATCTACTACCTGTCGCTTTTCTCGGCTGGATGCTTCAATACATTTTTGATACAAGAGTGCACCAGTCCTATAATGTGAGGCGTCAGTGTTCAATTGAAAAGGTAAAGTGAAGTCCGGTAGGCGTAGGTCAGGGTTAGAAGAAATTTTTTGCACCAAGTCACGGTAGACTCTCTCACATTCAACACTTCTTGCAAATGGAACGTCTTTCTGTGTTAAACCTGTGAGACATCTAGTTTTGACAGCAAAGTCCTTTATGAAAGATCGGAAGTATCATGCCTATCCCCAAAACACACGCAGTGAATGGACGTCATATGGTTTCTTCAAGTGGGAGATCTTCTCGACGGACTCCTTTTTCCTGTTTTTGGTGTTCCCATCAAAGAATCGTCCAATAAACACAACCTGTTGTTGAAAGCATGCACTCTTAAAGTTAACCTTGAGATTTGCCAAGCTCAAGGTGTTTAACACCTGAGACAGATGGTCCTGATGCTCAGCCTCTGTTTGAAAGAATACTATTATGTCGTCTATCTACAGATTGCAGAAAACGTCAAGACATGGCTTTAGCTCGTCGTTCATGATCTTCTGGAACTACGCTGGCGAGCTTTTCCAACCGAAAAGAAGCCGCTTATACTCGTAGAGATGGAACGGCGTTATAAAAGCTGTGCACATTTTTGTTTTTTCGGTTAGCGGGATCTGCCACAAGCCTTTGCATAAATAGATGAGAGAAAAATGTCGGCAACCACCAATCTCATTTACAATTGTGTCAATCTTCGGCATGAGAAATGGTATGAGTTCTGTATGACGATTCAGAACCTTGAAGTCGGTGCACACTATGAAGGTTTCGTCTTCTTTCGGTGCGATCGTTATGGGAGAAGTGAAAAGGGATGACAATGGTCGTATGATATCAGCATCTAGAATCACCTGCAACTCTTTCTTAAGCCAAATCTCGCACTTTCTTGACATATTGCAAGGTGATTTCCGGATAACAGTCTTGTCAGCGAGTTCAAAAGAAACCTTGTATGTCTTCATCGACTGAGGATAGCTTTCTCTGCATACAGGCTCAGGGTAGGTCGTTGAGATATCTTCTGCACACTTGACAACTCATAGGCTATCTTGTCTATCTTATTATGTCTCGTTCCTTGCTATGGCTTTGACTAGAACCATATCGTCCCAGTATACATTGATCTTTAATTTATTTATATCTGGTCTTGATAGCAAAACATCGTGCGTCACCCTCTCTACCACCAACACTTCGTTCTCTATTTTCTGACTCTGAACTCATTGTTTACAGAGACCCATTGATCATGCAACGTTATTTATTCATCATAGCCTTGTACCCGTAGGACTCTTCCTCTATGCACGCTTGCATCCACCATCTTGGCATATATAATCGACACAAATGCACCGCTGCCCACGAAAGCCACCATCGGCTTCTTTCCTACTTTGACGGGAATGTAAAGTAGGCTTGTGCAACCTAAAGAAACAGTCCCACTTGGAGTCATCGGGCCGGACTGATCACCCTAATTTATTAGTTTTTTTCTGTCTAATCGTCCTGAGCTTCAGTGTCGATATTATTCCCTCGACCTCTTGCAGCGCGCCAGGTCCAGTTATCCATGCTACTTGGGAGGTGGCTCAGTTTTCGGTGATCGCGGCTTGACCAGTTCGCTTTACTCCGGCTGAAACAGCTGCTTGAACGAGCGGTTATGCTTGTTTCCGAAGTTTATCGTATGTTCTGAAGACACTCCAGGAGATCGTGTAGAGTTCTTGGTGACCGTATTTGCATCTGCTTTAAGACTTCAGTGCGTATATCATGCATTATTGAGGCTACTACGGCCGTAGATGGAAGCAAAGGCTCAGCTAGCTTTAAAATACGGCATTACACGAAGAAATACTCGACAAGGGAGCTTTGCTTGGACTTGAAATAAGTGCTATACTCCATCTATGTACTGGATTGCTTCCGAATGCAGTCAAAAGTTTCTTCTTCCGCTCACTTCAAGGGTTGTCACTGTCTTCCTCAGTGCATATTTCATAACACTTGAGCCCAACACCTCTCAAGTAAACACGCATGTTAGTGATTTTATCCTCATCAGAGAGCCACCTGTTTTTTTCAGTGGCATATTCGTAGATCTCAAGCAAACTTTCTGAACTTTAATACATACCGTTGAAGGCATCAGGCTGTACTAACTCAGGCAGCGGTTTCTCAGCATTCAGAAAGTTTTTAAGGAATGTCACTATTTGGTTCTGTCATTATTTGTAATTATTTGTCGCTATCTCTAAGGGATGTGATTATTTGTTGCACAATCTGCTCCTGTTGCAGCTGAAGAGCTTTCATAACGAGGCTCACCTCTTCCGTCGAACACCGTGATACTGCGTCTCTTTGACGCGCTGGTATAAGAACTAGGTTGCAGAAAGTCGCCACATGCAAGTTCAGTTCTACAGCACGTTTCCGTCGTAGTTCAGTAGTGTCCACGGCTGCCTTTCTAGCAACAAGGTTCACTAGTTATTCCGAGCAGAGCTCACGAAGAACGTCCACCGCTTCTGCATCTTGAACTTGGTATTTCGAGAATATGGTCTTGTGCACGGAGGTCTCATCAACGAAGAAAGTCACCCACATATTGGCTTTGATGGCCGGCTGTGCCAAAAATAATGTAGTGTTCCTACTTAAAAGAACGTAACAGCACTATAACCTCAGTATGAAACTGGCATTCATCTTAATCTGCTTTATTCCTAACATTAGCCTTCTCTTCTTTCCGGCCATGCCTTCGTGCTTCTTTTTCTCCCGTCCTAAAGCTCATACCGCTTCAAATAATATGCACTACAATAGTGAGATTGTGATAAAAGACAAGCAATGTAATTAGGTGAAACCTTAGCAAAAATATGCGATTGGGTCAAAAAAATGGAACCACCGATATCGTAAGATATATATACTTCATAATGGCTCGTTCAGCATGGTGTTTTTTCTGGCGAGGAGAGTTGTGTGAATGCTTTTTGTGACATGCAAGCTAGTATAGCCTGAGTCAGCACATCCGCATCCCGCCACAATGGTTGTCATAGTGACCGGCTCCCCGGCAGGCAACCCTTACATGCAGAGTGTTTGGCCATGCTGGGAGCACTCAGCACTATTCTGGTTATATAAGGAACACTGACTGCAAGCGAGAATGTTTGAAATGATTATAGTACATATACCGATTTTGTATTAGGTACGAAATAATACGTAATACAAAAGTGGCCTGCTTCGGATGGCCTAGAAGAGATCGACTACCTCGGGTGTTAGCGACTCTCAGAACGTCTTCTGAAACGGATTAATGCCAACTGGTGTTATCTTGATATGCTCACACTATGCACCTAATAATTCTTTCCTCCCATATTCCCAAACAGCCACCCAGAGCCGTGCTTTATTTTAATAATGTTTACATAGATTTATTCATTTGTATGGAGTGGCTATAACTTTTTTTTATGAATTTTGTTTTTGGGGATTTTAATGCGAAGCCTTTTTTCGAAAACTTCGGCAACTTTCAGCGTATCTATCTATCTATCTATCTATCTATCTATCTATCTATCTATTTATCTATCTATCTATCTATCTATCTATCTATCTATCTATCTATCTTATCTAGCCGCCTTGCTCCGCCGCGGTGGTGTAGTGTCTAAGGTACTCGGCCACTGCCCCGCAGGTCGCGGTTTCGAATCCCGGCAGCGGCGGCTGCATTTCCGATGGAGGCGGAAATGTGCTAGGCCCGTGTGCTCAGATTTTGGTGCACGTTAAAGAACCCCAGGTGGTTGAAATTTCCGGAGCCCTCCACTACAGCGTCTCTCATAATCATATGGTGGTTTTGGGACGTTAAACCCCACATATCGATCAATATATTATCTAGTGCCTATGACTTCTGCTCTTGTGGTCGTTTTAAATGTAGTATCGACACCAAAATATTTATGGCATAATATGACTGTCTGACGCGCATAAATAACTAGTCAAACATAAAAGCATGAAATGCATGTCATGAATGGCATGATTTACTTTTCATTGTCTTGCCGCTCTTGTGGTGTTTTGTTCACATGAAACATTGCAAAACTGGTATTGCATGACGTGACTGCATGTCGAACATAAATGACAGATCCTAACGTGGAAATCAAGACGTGCATGTCATGTAAGAACATGACTACAAGCCACGCTCATGATGTGCTCGTCAAACCTTCCTCAAACGTGCGTCGGATATCATCGATTTGCTCTGTACGTGGGATCTGCCATATATTCTTTCTGCATTTCGATATTTCAGATCAAGGAACATTGAAGTTACAGTGAAGAACAAGGCAGGTAACACAACCGTTTACTTCAGGCATGCTAACGGAGGTACGTATTCACACTTGCAAACAGGTCGTGTAGTGAAATCACCAGTTTGAAGATTTCTTCAACAAAGCGCTTTCTGCGGTGTTCTATTGTGCAGGTAGTATGGGCCAGAACAAACAGAACAACAAACAGAAACGAATGACAGAACAAACCTTTCGGTTTGTTCTGTCATTTGTTTATTTGATACCATATATAGCACCCGTTTCACTTATTATTTATCAAGCAAGGCGCGTGTTTTCAACTCTTTTCTTAGGCATAAAGAGGTATTTGATTTTTAAACGAGAACTATCAGCCATTTTGGCACTATAGCGGTGTTAACCACGTTGTGAAAAAGCTATGAATCGGTGAATAAACCAGACCAAACGTCGTTCATGATTTCAACTACATTTCTGGCAGCGCTCGCCTGCACGCGTTTATTACTACATACTTGTCTACATCTCCATTCTCCCCCCCCCCCCCCCAGTAGATCTGCACAAGTCGAGCTTGAAGCATTTCTGCCCTGCTATTCTTAAAAAGTTTTACTTTTTGAAGTTTCAGTCTACAAGCTCGGATGATTTCACCTTAATCGAGTCAGTGTTTGTGATTTGAGTTGGGGGCCATTAACTTTCACGAAAGCCGGATTCCTCGCTGATCGCCACTGCATACGTTTTGGGAACCGCTGCTAGGATGTGCTGAGCAACGATGAAGCGTGTGTAGTCCCTGTAGACATTCCTAAAGTTAACGGGGTGAAATATATACGCATTGTTATGGTGCCCCAGACATGCGGAATAATTGCTTTTTAATAGGCAATTGCAAAGATATGAACGCTAAATATTGTGCAACATTTATTTATTTATTTATTAGAATACCCTCAGGGCCCGTAGGGCATTACAGAGGGGGTGGGTACAACATATATAACACACAAGAAAAAAAGACAAAATAAAGAAACAAGTGTCAGATGCGCAAATCAGGAAGGCAATAGAAGTCAACTAAAAATGTATGAGAATTCAAGCACATACAAGACAAAGATAGATAATGGAAACTGCGTATAGTTACAAGCATTGCTGAGAAAGTGCAGTCTTGAATAACAAAGGGTCTGTTATTGATACAAAGGAAGAGGGAAGATACATTGGTGGGCG
The DNA here is from genome assembly GCF_043290135.1 of Rhipicephalus microplus. Lineage (NCBI taxonomy): Eukaryota > Metazoa > Arthropoda > Arachnida > Ixodida > Ixodidae > Rhipicephalus > Rhipicephalus microplus. Next base: position 54,984,950 of record NC_134706.1, read on the forward strand.
CTGCAAATAGGGTCGTCTGTTTCAAGTGCCCGGTGCCGTTAAGAGTGAACAGACAGACAGACAGACAGACAGACAGGCAGACAGACAGACAGACAGACAGACAGACAGACAGACAGACAGACAGACAGACAGACAGACAGACAGACAGACAGACAGACAGACAGACAGACAGACAGACAGACAGACAGACAGACGGACAGACCAGACCGACCGACCGACCGACCAACGAAATTTTTGCGTCGAAGGTTCCCGAGAAAGACTGTCGTCTTAAATAAACTTCGACTCTCTTCGATGAGATGCAGACTTCAAACAAAGTGCTCTGCGCTAGCTTTGGGTTCACTGCTTAATCAAAGCAGTCGAAGAGGGCTGGTATGCCTTGAGTGGGTGATAAAATGTGAAACACGACTCTGAAGTCAAAAAGTTTTCTCTTACAACTTCTCGATGTGGCGCATAATAGTTGGTCCAATACACCGTCGCATTCTCAGGTAACACATCATAGTGACTTTGTTCCATGAATTGTCGGACATATCGCTTCAACAACTATTCTGATCATTGACCCATTACTAGCTTTTTTGGGAGAGAAGGAGAGATAAATAGAGAGAATAGACAAGGAGGCTAACAAAGATTGGCTCGGTTGGCTACTCTACACTTGGGGTAGGGGAAATGGGAATATTAGAAAGGATAGAAATAGAAGAGGATTAAGAAATAGAAGAATAAATTGTGAGCTCGAGACTACACAGCACGGTCTCACACAGTTCTTTCGCAAGTGCTTGTGAAGTCTGGTGGCCCTTAAAAAGTACAAGAGGGCTTTCGTGACTTTGCACGTATGCGAAATCGTTGGCCAAGGTCCCAGGATCTTCTTTCCTCTAAGCGGCCGTGAGTCCATCTGACAGAGCTTGGCATCCATAGTACCTCGTTCAGCCTGGTATGCCGGGCAGTGGCATGGAATAGCTCAAGCGTCTCCTCGCAGGCGCCGATGTTGCATGTCAGACTGCTCGCCATTCCAAAGAGACAAGAACACGCATACGTAAATGCCATGCCCAAACTCATGCGACAGGGCAAAGTTTCAGCGCATTGTGGGAGCTCGGATGGCAAATGAAGTTGAAAGTTGGGGTCGATCGAATACAGGCGTGCGTTGTAAAAACCCGGCGTGTTCCATTGTAGAAGAGTTATACGGCGAGAAAGAGATTGTAGTCGCCTTGCAGCGTTGTTCTCAGGAGTGGTGTGGGCGTACGCAGATGTTGGTCACGGGCCAATTGAGCAGCTTCATCCGCCTGGTCATTGCCGAATATTCCGCGATGACTCGACAACCAGTGAAATACAGTATTGTGACCTTTAACGAGCGCTTCGTTGTAGTGGTGCCTTATCTGATATACTGATTGTTCGTGTAACCCGTGCTGCATACTGAACAATAGTGTCTGTAAGGCTGACCTCGAGCCGCAAAAGATGGCCCATTGATTAGGTTGCTGCCGAAGAATGTACTTGGCTGCACCTTGAAGTGCTGCGAGTTCTGCTGCTGTCGACGTTGTGTTGTGAGAGAGTTCGTATTGAAGCAACGCATTACCAGATGCAGCAACCACTGCTCCTGTAAAGATGTTGGAGTTAGTGGAGCCATTGGTGTAAACAGGCATGTGGTCAAAGTACTTTTCGTTCAACAGACACAAAGTCGATTTCTTCAGGGATAGCGGTGGCATGTGTGCCTTTTTAACAATTCAAGGAACCAATAAACGCTTGTTATGTTGACGGAGACTCAATAACGCAGCTGTTGGATGCATCGCAAGTTTGAAGCCAGGTGGTTATATGCCCTGATGCTTCGTCACGATACCGCAGAATGAAGAATGGGGCCTCTGCGCTGTCAAACACGCTAAATGATCTGACCACCGGAAGCCGTGATAAATGCCGAGTGTGCGCTCTCAGCGTCGCAACAATGATATGCGTTGTGACCGGCTGTTCTTTTGCGATAAAAATGGGTGCCACTGTCGATGAGCATCTTGGAAAGCCACGACATGTCCAAAGTGCTCGGGCTTGTACGCTCTGTAGCGCACGCATGTTAGTCTCATACGTGTTAAACAGGGCAAAAAACTGTACCTGAGAAGTCCGAAAAATAGTTTTTGTGAGCATGTCATCTCGGTATTACGGTTGCTTCCGACTAGCTTTTTCGGATATTCCTTCCAAATGAAATGGTGTTCCCCCTTTCTCCTGTCAGTCATTTCTCGGAAGCTCCCAATCGACTCAAGTAAGTGTGGTTCACCGGGATTTGTGGCGGCTGCTCCTTCAAACTGTCGGAATGGTTGGTAATATGCGAGGCTGTGTTGTTGACGCCGCTCACCTCTACTCGCAGAACAGGAAGTGTGATGTTCGTGTCGTCGTCACTTGAGTAACTTTGATGACTGGGTCCTGCAGTGTCCATACAAACACTGCCTTGATTGCGACCACTTCTGGAATTTTCGTACTCGTTATGACTCTTCCTGTAAGAACCTTCCACAGATGGTCAGCTCCAATGAACAAGCTGAGGCGATTTCCCGTCTCTGCATCACCCTTTTTTTAATCTGCAATGACTTTCCCTTCGCTACGCAACGTTTGTATTAGACAGTCATCACCTGCCGGTGAAACAATGTCGTCACAGATAACAGGTATGACAGTGACTCGGATGGTGTGTGAACTGAAGAACGGTCTTGGCTCCGCAGAAGAACTTCAACAACTTTTAGGTTTTCTGCACAACTTGGGGGAACAATACCAAACGTGTTAAATGAAATTTGAGACTCTCCCAGCAGCTTAAGTTGCATTTTTTCTGCTAGATTTTTTATATTATGTGATCGCTGGTTTCCTTCAATAAGAATCTATTTTATGTGCTGATCTGTTACCGTTCACGACAAATACGCGAATTGTCTTCAGGTCCACTCCTGTGTCCGTCTTTGCGCAACCACGTGAGGAGTTCTTGACACATAATTGCTGAGTGCGACGTCCTTGCTATGATAGCAGAAGCCTCAGCTGGTGAGGACGTTTCAGCTGTAGTCAATTTTCTTACGTAGCTAGCGTCACGCATACTCGATGCGTGCTTTCCGTGAAAAGCTGAGCACTTAAGCTTCACGTTGCAAGAGCTTGCCAGCTGACCTCGTGACGTACTTCAGTAGCAGCGCCTGTCTTCAGCTAGTTCTTCTTTATTTAAAATGAGCAAAAGTTTGGCGTCACAGGTGCGTGTGCAAGGTTCCTCAAGTTTACTGAAAACACACTCACGTCAGTTCTTATATGCGCTGTGTAAGTACAGAAGTGGTGCTGGTGCTGTCGTCTTGGTCTCTTTGATGGCTGAGAGTGAGGCTAATAACAGGTCGTTCTGAGAATAGCCGACACTACTCTCGACTTTCCAATTTAATACGGATGCACATGAGCAGCTCTAATAACTCAGAATCCGAGGTTGCAATGGCGAGTTCTGGGTCTGAGGCATTCGCAGAAGGCTTGTGTTTTCCTAAAGGCTCACTGCTCTTTGCTCTGATGTATGCTAGAACGATCTCGTATGGCAAAGTCTCTGGTATAGTGTCAATCAACATAGCCGAGAACGTTATCGTTGGCACGTTTAGTGCAGCGAAACATTGTACGTTGAGCTGCAAAGAGTCGTTAAACGGCCTAAGGCTTCATACGTTGCTTTCTGACTTGGCATGTGGATGATTGCGAAGCGCTAACCGGTGGTTTTCCACGATTCTATTCCAATCACCGAACCAATCTTTCTGTAGCTCTATGGCGTCAGTGCAACACGATTCGTAAGTGGAGAACCTAGAAACCGCAGCTGCCGCTTCAGTCTCAAGTTAATGCCACAGGCAGAAAAACTTCGCCGTCATCGATATTGTATTGTTAAGATCAATAGTCTGCTGGAACTGCTCCCAGAAAGCTGTCCACTCGTGACTATCGCCTCTAAATGTTGGCAAGTCAAGGTGCGCCAGTCTTGGGCCCATAATGGTTGGAGCGTCAGAAGGCGGTGTGGTTGCGTTCTCAGGAGCAGTCGCTGCTGTGCTGTCCGCGCGTCCTAAACAACCTATTTTGCAGCGAATCTCGGTGAACATGCTGATGGCTTGGTCATTATACTCGGCTGCCACGACATATTCCGCTTCAAGTTTCTCGTCAGCTCGGTGCGCCTCGAGTGCATCATTGATTTTCGAGAGCTCGATGGTGCTAGCTGACAAACGGTCACAAATACCTGCGAGCTTAGTCTTGTCCTAGGTAGGGTCTGTCAGCAGTGACCTTGAATCCTGCAGGCGCTTTGTGTACTGGCCCCGTCGAGTGCAGCGCTTCGTCTTGAAGCGATTCGTCGGATCCTTTGTTGAAGTTGTTGTTGTTGTTGTTGTTGTTGTTGTTCACCTGTTGATAGTGGCGCATACCCACTATGGTGGACTGGCCAAGAATCGAGTGGTTTTAAAAATTACTGCTTAGCTTTGGAATAATGGAGTTATAACAGAAGGATTACCAATAGCGTAGGAAAGTGTGGTGCTTAATGTAATGCGTACAAATATTTAATGAGGTCTAGGTTCATGCTGATCAAGAATAGTCCATTGCAGTGCCTCGCCGCCCTGAGCACAATGCAGTCGAAGAAAAGGCCCCCTTGAGTTCTGTGAAAAAGGAGACGTGTTCTAACGAGTGGTTTTGGCACCACAGTGTGAAAAAAGGCTATGATTTGGCGAAGAAACCACACTGAACGCCATTCATAATGTCAACTACTTGGTTTTTTCTGGCAGTGCTCACCTGCACGCGTTTATTACTACATGTTTTTCTACAGGCGAAATTTTGCGGATCTGGAAAGAAATGCGACGAAACATGAATACCCGCAGGAGAAACGCCACGGCACTTTGAAGACGATAAACTGTCTTCGGGTACTTCCACGCGAAAATGTCTGTCTGTCTGTCTGTCTGTCTGTCTGTCTGTCTGTCTGTCTGTCTGTCTGTCTGTCTGTCTGTCGGTCGGTCGGTCGGTCGGTCGGTCTGTCGGTCGGTCGGTCTGTCTGTCTGTCTGTTCACCAGTACAATATCCAAAATGGCCAAAATTCAACGCCAACCACAGCGCCCAACAATATTGCTCAAACTTCAGCATTCATACGTCTGTGATTTCAGTTAAAATCACTTATTGTGCATATCTGAGGCACCATAAGAACACCACGATGTTTTGTAAGTATGCCTTCATAATTTAGAGCGCATACACAAGTAGTTCTAAAGATCTTAGCGTTTTTCACCCTGCGCTGACAAGAAGCGCTATGCACAAAAAGAAAAGTGTTTCCAACGCTTTGCACGGTGGAGGCACCTGCCCGTCTTTTTGCGTTCTACACCTTATCACCTCCGAGACAAAGGCGCATGCCATCCTCCGTTTTCCAGGATAACTGCTTAATAGTGCACATATCTCAAGCGGCCCGATGAGCTCGTTGGCCTCCGCTGCACGCATCGAGGCATTTTAACGTAGCGCCTCCAGAATACAACTCACCACTTTTCTCGCGTGGAACATACAATAAAGGTTTTCTTCACTGTGTCCAGACGGAGGACTGTCGTCTTCTAACGACATTTGCATTGAAAATACATATACGGGGCCAATTTTTTTCTGCTGCAGATGCTTGCTTATGCACATCATTCCGTCGTCTACTTGGCGTTTTATACTACTACTACTACTACAACTAATAAAGATAATAATATTATTAATAATTTTAGTAATATTATTGTTAACAATAATAACATTATTTTTTCTATACTACTATTACAGTAAAATAAATTCCGGCCATCCGGTGTTCTTTACCGTCCACTGACATCGCACAGTACGCGTATATAAACACGGGCTTCAACGATTTCGTGTCCATCGAAATGCGACCGCCATGACCGGGATCGAACCAGCGACCTGCGAGCCAGCATCGGAGCGTCCTAGTTACGATTCGACCACGGCGGCCGCTCAGTGTACGCCGATAGCGTTGTAAAGGGATCACAGAAATTCTGGTGACCGTGTTTGTGTCGGCGTCGTTAGTTGTTGGCGAAAATCATCATTTCCTTTAAGACTAAACATGGACAAAGATGCGAAAAATAACAATAATAAAAATTCACCGTCCGAGCGAGCGTCGAACTCAGACCCTAGATTGTCGCAAGCAGATGTTCGATCACAGAGCTACGCTATCACCGGACACTGCTTGGAGGAAAAAAAACAGTATTTGCAATGCCCACGAATTATAAGTGATGCTCTCTACGCCTAAAGAATGCGCCTATAGGGGGGTCAACCCGTTTGCTAGCATAAAAACAGATAGCACGGCGGACATACGGAACATGCATTTTCCCCTGACAAAGTCAAGGGCTGCACAGAAATGTATATGCCCCCAAAATACTTTTTTAAGCCATATAAGTTCGAGACCCGTTTGTTTGCTGTTGTTTGGAAGGTTATATTTCCGCTCTGTTACAGTTCATGAACGACGCTTTGAGAAATATTGTGAGCCTACAGAGAACTGAACAATACAATGTATGAAAAGATCGAGTAATAAGGTCGTCTTTTTATCCCACAACAATATTCTTCATCTATCTTGCGTTATTTTACTCGCACTATTGCCGCGCGCCGCCTGACATTCTCAGGGCAAGAACGACAGGCGCGTTTTCAGAGAGAGAGAGAGACAGAGATAAATGGAGAGGAAAGGCAGGGAGGTTAACCAAGCTTGGCTCGGTTGGTTACCCTACACTTGGGGTGTGGGAAAAGGAAAACAATAGAACAGAAAAAGACAGAAAAGAAGAGGAGTAAGAAAGCGAAGCATAAATAGTCAGCTCGAGACTACACAGCACGGCCTCAGACAGTTCTTTCACAAGCGGTCAGAGTGGCATAACTAGTCATGGGAAAGCAGCTAGCGCTAAAATCTCAAGAAAGGAAGCGAGTGCAAGCACATGACAAATATTGTTGTGGAACAAAAAGACGCCCTTTTCGGTTGATCTTCATTAGAGTGTATAGTGTAGACGTAGGTGCTGAGTGGAAAATACGTATGAACTGAACTGGAATTGACGTATGATGTGCCCTTCATATTGTGTGATGTGAAGTGTGTTGGATGTGTAAGCTGTTCAGCTGGAGCGATGCATAATGGTGGGTAATTTTGTTGCGTATGTAAAGAAAATGGGTGGGCCGCCTTCAAAGTTACGCATTCTTCCCGTCTTTTTCTTTACTCTAGGATTGAGTGACTCTCACATTAAACATAGCGACATTTCCCCCCCACCATCTGGTTGCCCCATTGTACGGACAATCAGTCAGATAACTAGCACCACATGATTTTCTATGCTGTCTGTTTATCTGAATCTGCGCCAAGTTGTTCACTTTCTGCTAAGCACTTTCATAGTTCTCTTCCTTCAGGCATTCCTCGCAACAACAATCTTTATTGAGTGAATAATGGGTGAATGAGTTAGTGAATCAATCTTATTTGTTTTATCAAAACGAGACAAAACGCGCACCCAGCTAATCCCACGGCGGAACCGACAGGTCAAGCCAGCCGGTACAATCACGAATACGCTGGACGGCCAGGATTTTGTCTCAGAAAACGGGAGTTCACCGAGGGGTGTGATGTCCCACTCTTCCTTGCTCAACGCCAGGCTCAACGACCACCATTCCCAGAGCATGTGAGGCAAAGTAACAACCTCGCCACATCCTGCGCAAGAACTATTCGCGTTAATGCACGAAAAGGTCATAATGAGGTATGCATAACTTTGCTATTAGAGTGACAACCTATGGCGTGCTTAGCTTGGAATATGGCGGTTGAAAGACTCTTCTGTTTGAGTAAAAGGATGTATTTGTCTCTATATGAGTGCTTGGAACGTCACTGCTTCCCGGAGCGTGGTCGGTGACACGTGATTCCGAACATTTTAGCGCTTATGTTTTGTGTGGTCGATTGCTGATTCTCAGGAGGAGCAATCGTATGAGTGAGTGTCGCTAATGTGTATAATCGGAATTCGAAAGAATTCTGGTCTCAAAATAACTAGCCGTTTGCCACGGGAAAAGCATACGTTTGTGTATTGATGGAATCTTGCTTCAGTTTGTTTTTGCTGAATGGTATACGTTTGGCAGGCATCCGTGACACGATCCTACGGAGAGCCGTCAATATGACCTTGGAGTTCCGAGGTTTGCGTTCACCTATATAAACTCACTCTGTCACAATTCTAAAATTTTCAGTGATTGTCTACGTTTAGCTATTCTACAAAGTTTTACCAACTGCTCATCCTTATTTTTCCCGGTCATTAATATATCTTGTTCAGTTATGGTGAACTTCGAAACCTGTGAAAGCCATGCTTTGCAGAAGATTAGGAGTGTGTAAAAGAAGCTGTCTTTGGTGTGATTTTAAATGCGGAGCATTTATGAGGGAACATCGGAGACGTTGAGCATATCAATCAATCAATCAATCAATCAATCTATCTATCTATCAATCTATCAATCTATCTATCTATCTATCTACCTATCTATCTATCTATCTATCTATCAATCAATCTATCTATCTATCTATCTATCTATCTATCTGCCTGCCTGCCTGCCTACCTGCCTGCCTGTCTGTGTGCCTGCCAGCCTGCTTGCCGGCCGGCCTGCCTGCGTGCCTGCCTGCCTGCCTGCCTGCCTGCCTGCCTGCCTGTCGGCCGGCCTGCCTGTCTGCCTGTCTGCCTGTCTGTCTGTCTGTCTGTCTGTCTGTCGGCCTGTCTGTCTGTCCATCGTCTGTCTGTCTGTCTGTCTGTCTGTCTGTGATTTTTTTTCTCGACTCGTTGTTTCCACTGCACGAACGTTTTTTTACATCAATACAGTGTCTTGCATGTTGTGTCGTATGACCGATAGTACTTGCGATGATCACCAAGTTTTGTTATACATGGCGCATGCTTCCGAGTTTGCTAAAACAAAGTCACTGTTCAGTTTCTAAAAGTCGCAGCATTTTATGGTGAAATCATGGTTGTTAAGCCATTTTTCTTTCTACCCTTTTTTCTTTCTTCCATTCACTTTGGTATCTTTTCGCCTGATATTTTGTCTGGTTGTCTACATTTGAGCAATCCTCTGGTCACCTGCTATGCCTAGAGTAGCCACATGCTTGGAAGGTGGAAGCATAAATCACCATGAATTTATTTTTTTTGTCTTTCTTTCAGTGTGAATTGGTGTATGCTAGTTTGGGAATTCTAGCACTTGAAAGCCGATAGAATTTTTTCTAGTGCACTCGTTATATTTATGCTCCTAATATGCAACCTTCTCATGAAACTCGGTTCACAGGGGAATCTTTTTGCACATTATAAGGGCGTAGGGCGAACTCGCCACGTAATGCGTGCTGTATGTGAAAAGATAGTCCATATTGCCTGCTTATGATTATTCATGTGCAATTGTGTGGTCCCGTGAATAGAATCAAGACACCCCTATACGTATTTTTTTTTATTCAAGTAAGATGTGCTTTCTACGACCTCCTTCAAGTTTTCACCCATGTTTTTTTTTTCAGCATACGATACATCACATACTGATAGTTCGCTTTTCGGCCTAAACAATGAATACGGCGTTCTCGTGGCAAAAGAAACTTGCGTCACTCTTACGTATGTATCAGTTGAAGGTGAGTGCTGCCACAAATACGAAACAAAGCTTGCAGAGCGCTGCATTTACTAGTATAAACTAAACAGGTCTCAAGAATGAATGCATTACAGGACATATTGGTTATGTTGATACTGTACACCATTAGTTTGCCATAACATAAAGAAAACTAGAAAAGATGACAGTACTAACAGACTTTTCACGTTACAAAATCTTTTTAATGTCATCAGGTTTCCAGAAGAGGGACACTTGTACATGATTCCTCAACATGAGTTAGTTTAACGGGTAGTTAGATGAATGCATACGAATGTTTCATCATTTTATCTGAATTGAGAGAGAGAGCATTATATTGAGAAAATAGCGGGGAGGTTAACCAGAATTGTAGCATCTAGATTGTTATCTGGTATAGAGAAGACGGAATGAGGAAAACGTATCAAAGAAAATGAAGAAAAAAATAGACGCGCTAAAAATAACAAAAGCGAAGATGCCATAGCCTATTCATTACGCCACCGGCACGCAACAAGTTCAATAACGCCTCGGCAGATTTGCTGCGTGAAGACGGATTGTGTTGGCCCTCGAGCATTGACTGTTATGGCAAGGGTTTGCAATTGAGGAGGATTGTGATGGTAGCACTGAATGATAACACCACAGCACTAGCTACGGTTGCATAGTACGATTCGCGTATTTGCAAAACCAATAACTGAGCGCCGCTGGCACTTCACAAATGTATTTGCAGCACATATTTTAGGAAAACTTCAAGAGGTGAAATTTGCTCGTAAACATATTTCGTTTCTTTCTGTGTGCAACGAAAGCAAAGCGAGGCTACCGATCAAAACAAGATGCGAAGGGTGCATAATTACGCTGTCAAGAAGATAACAGCATCCAGGTTATTTCTTTCTTTGTTATTAGCCTATCTCTCTATCTAGCTCTCTTTGTGGTAAGATAAAGCGCCTTGTAGCTTCAGTTCCTATACGAATATTTACTGCTTCAATTACCTTGACTGTTGTTAGGTACCAGAATACGCCCATAACTGAGAATACAACAAACATCCCTGGGAAACATAGAGGCAAATCGGTACTTGCAAAACTATTTCGATCCTCCTCTTTGTGAAATCTTTCTGAGATAATTGACTTATATTGAAACTTAAAGCGCATGGTGTTCTTTTTAGTGAACTCGACTCCGACCGGTGATTTCCCCGACAGATCGTGCAGGGATAAAGTATACAGGGGGTCCCAGGTAACTCTAGACAGATTTTAAGATATGCCGGAACACGCAATTACAGCGCCACCACATGCTTGTTGCTCACCGTTGCCTGTAGTTATTGAGAATTATTTTGTGTTCTGAAATATTGTTTATTTACACCTGTTAATTAACAAACTTTTCAAGGAACGAAGATGCATCAAAAATTTCAATGAGAAAGTAGTAGATCGGTTTGCAAAACGTCAAGATAGATAGTTTTGAACTCTATAATTGTTAATTATTAGCATTTTTCTGCTAATTAGAAACTCTCGCGAAATACATAAAACATTTCACATGACAAACCCGCTCGCGCGTCAGTGCGCACGATGATTCTAGTGCTCGCTTAAGTTCCCTAAAGATCCCTGCCACAAGCAGGCTTTTTACCAGAAGTGAAATTGCTGCTAGATGTTCAGCATCTTATTTTGTAGTAATCATTAATACCAGACTATCTAACTCGTACAAAAGAAGTGCAATATTCCAGGGAAACTGCAATGATTTGCAGAATGAGTGGAGTTTTTCTGAAATTTGTCGCTCAGTACGAGTTTCCGATTCTCTGTATTTCTGAAACAAGAGCATCCACTGAATTTCGCTTCTCCACTTATGTGGTGTACCAAGCAGAACGTCCTGCTGCAAAAATCAGAGTGATGTTGTGTGTGAGACGCTATATTCCGTCGACACTTTTGGCTACTTCAAATACATATGCGCCGGAATTTGTTAGATGCAAAGTGAAGTTTGGTGACGTTACTGTAACTGCATTTAGTGTATACGTGCACCCTCAAGCAAACGTTTCATACGCAGAGTTGGCTGCAGTGTGTAGATATGATCATGATCCCATAATTGTATGTGGGGATTTTAACGCACACAGTGAATTGTGGGGTAGTGAGCATTGTTCTGTAAGGGGATCTGCTATAGTAAATATATGCGAAGACCATGGTTACGCTATACTAAATGATGGTTCTCCGACGTTTCTACGGGGGCATAAACACTGCAGCGTACTAGACATCACTTTGTGCTCCTCTGAATTAGCGGCTAGAGCAGACTGGACTACAGACACTGATACGAGAGGAAGTTACTGCTTGCTAATAATAATACATTACCCAAAACTAGAGAAAACGAGATAACCGCACAACAAGAATTACAAACTGGGCAATCTTTCTAGAACTACAGAGACAAAATCTTGAACCTTGTTAGGACGCAGGAACGTATGCATCGATCATAAAACATTTTCTAACAACTGCTACTCATGCAGTACCCATTCTAGATGGGTATTCTGGTGTTGACGCTGAGCATGAGAAGCTTCAGGCAATACGACGCCGATCTGAAAGAAGATATCCCGGGTTGGGTAATTTATAAGATTTCAAGGTAGCACAGATAGTACATTCTGCAATGCATTACTAACTGCAGAATCTTTCAACCAAAAGGTGGCAAGATTTATGTGCCTCACTTTCTCCTATTACCTCAGCGCCTCAACAGCGGAACCTGGTACGCGCCCTCCGACAGCCAGTAGTCCACTCGAGGCCACTACAGGCTCTAGTGCTGTCTCGAGGAGTTAGCGAACGTGTGATTGCCGAAGAGTTTTGTGATCTTAAACTGAGAAATGGAGAGACTGTCCAAACTAGCAAATATAAATCATCAGCAGAATCAGCTTCGGCGGTTGTAAATAAGATTTCTGCGGTCAGTTCATCAGATCTGGATGAGAGCTTCACACTAGAGGAGCTCCCATATGTGCTGTCTTAAGTAAAACGAACAAGTTCACTAGGAACAGATGGAGTTACATACGCTGCACTTGCTAATTTGTGCGAGAAAAGAAAATTACACCTGTTGGACATCAACAATATAGTTGGCAATAAGAAAAAGTTTCGGAAAGTTGGAAGATATCAAAAGTAGTACCGTTGCTTACCTTTGCAGCTGGAATCGTTCAGGCTGGTTAGTTTGACAAGTTGTTTTTCGAAAGTGATGAAAAAAAGATTATTGAATGAATTTTATGGTGGCAAGACATAAAAAACTACTACCAGAAAGCATAGCTGGCTTCAGAAAAGGTAGATGCACACTCGACTACATTCTGGATTTGGTCACAGATGTGGAAAACCAACGAACGCAAGGAAACATCACTGTCGTTGTATTCCTTGATATCCACCGAGCATACGACACAGTGAGTCACGTTCAAGTCTGGAAGGCCTAGCTTTACAGGGATTCAAGGGCAAGATATTGTGTTGGATCGCTGACTTCCTGAAACACCGGCAAATTTTTGTACTTACGCAGGAGGGTCCAACGTCAGAACATGCCGTCAACCAAGAAGTGCCACAGGGCAGCGTGCTGAGCCCTATTCTCTTTAATTCAGTCATGGCTCAGCTCCCGTACAATCTTCTAACTAACATCAGATGTTCAGTATATACTGATGATATAAGTGAATGGGCGTCAGATCCATCGGTTTGGATGTACAACAAACTTTACAAGACGCATTAGATTCTGTAGACTATTTTCCAAGAAAGAGAGGTATGGCGCTGAGTCTGGCTAAAACAGCCATACTACCGTTTACATTAAGAAACCCTGGAGATTTACAGATTATTCTGCAAAACCAGCCTATTCAAATGGTTAAAACTCATAAATTCTTGGGAGTAATTTTAGACTGGAGACTAACATGGTCGTCTCATGTCAGTCCTTTGAACAAAAACTGAATCAGGTGATTCGAATCCTCAGCATCACTACGGCGCCAAATAAAGTGGTACTACAGAGTCGTTACTAGCCCTTCATGTTGCCCGGATACGCCCCATCGTAAGTTTCTTACTGCGTCTGCTGCATGGACTCCCAGCCTCCACCGAAAGGAGACTTCACTTGTTATTGACAAGGATCTTGAGGGTATGTCTGGGTTTACCACGGTCAACTTCCAGTGCTTTAGTGTATGCGGAGGCTCGAGAGCCACCTTTGGCAGTACTCCGAACTAAAGAAACATCTCGAAATTTATTTAGAATTTACACGCAACATGAAAGTCATTTTTCATCTGGTGCACTAACACAAAGGACGGCAACGAGACTACAGGATACTATATCATCATTTTAAGCAGTAGTACCAGAATTTAAACAATAGAAACCTTCAAAACCACCTTGGACGCTGCCACTTCTCAACGTTATTCGTGAAATAGACGGCATAGAGAAGAAAGCAGACATGGCACCTCTAGTAGCGGCACAGTTGGTACTTCATCAGCTTCATGCAATGCATAATGAAAAAACAAAGATATATACAGACGGATCATGCACAGAAGAAGCGTCAGTCTGTGCGGTTTTTATACCCGACATTCAAAAAAAGAGAGTGTACAAATTATTGCACAAATCTTCATCGACGACAGCAGAATTGGTGGCTATCTTTAAAGCAGTTAAGCTTATCGGCGAGAATCCTGAGCCACGAAAGCGGGTGATATGCAAGGATAGCAAACCTGCTCTTCAGCTCATCAGAAATGCGAGATCACTTTACGAAAATGGTGAAATAGCACAATGTATTGCAGAAACTGTAAAATATGCCTCATCGCAGGGTCGCAACATCGTATTACAATGGATACCCAGCCATATGGGAATAAAGGAAAATAAAGAGGCTGAGAGCCTCGCGAAGAAAGCATTGAAGGAAGGACGGGATTCCGCAATCTCTATGCCTGGGGCGGATATTCGACATTTTATAACGCAAGGAGCTAACCATATTGTTCGATAGAGCAGTGGTTTGCTAGTCCTAAATCAAAGGAAACAGTACTTTATGAAGTTGATCCACACAAAAAATTTTCAATGGCGACAGACCTCCCACGACACCTAGAGACATTAATCCACCGATTTCAATTGGAAGTAGCATACACGAACAGCTTCCTGCGCAAGATTCATTAATCCAACTCACCGAAATGCTATTGCGATCATGCAGAAAAAATTTTCGCCATATTTTTTTGAAGTGCATTGAATACGCTATTGAAAGAGAAAAATTAAAGAACAAATTAGCAAGTTTGGACAGATGGCTCCTCGCACTAAAGAATTTACTTGGACAATGGCCTGAGACGCATCTCCAGAAAAAGGCAATAATCTTCCCGACAGACTTTTTAGTGGAGATCGGACTGGACAAGCGCCTATGATAGACAGTCAGAGACGGATTTTCATAAAATGTGTTTATGCATATACTGACAGTAGTGAAGAAAGGTGTGCGTGTAAACAGTTTATGACTGTGTGAACTTCTCTAAGAAAACTGTATTTGCCATGATATTCGAACTGGTTTCAGTGCTCTATTATGTTTTTTTCTTTTTTGCATTGTTATTTTTTGGGTACCGTTCTGTATTATTCTTTTTTTTTCACTGTAGAACTTCGTGATATGCAGTAGCCGAGGCAGTATGCACCTCAACCTCGCCACAGCAAAAAAGTTAAAACAGAACAGAAGAGAACAGACACGCTTACCTCGCACCAGTTCATAACAGCGATAAGCAGTCACAACAGTTATCGTTTTTGTCGCCGATGGCAAAACGTGACCACCGTTGCGGCCCTGCCGAGGCAGCACATTGAGGCAAATGCTATGGTCGTTCGTACACGGAACGTAAGGAAGCACCAGAAAAATTGTGCGCATTGGCGAACGAGCGGGTTTGTCTCATGGTATTTTTTGTAATTTGCGGGCATTTGTAATTAGCAGAAAAGCAATAATACCTAAATGATATTTTTCAATTTCAATTTTCAAAATTTGTTTTATTGTTTTTTGTACAAGACACAAGACACAAAAGGACGTTGGGGCTAAAGGCATATAGCCTGACCGAGGACCCAACACCCTTATACACAGTTCCTACATCAAAAAATAAAAATAAAAAACAGCTTTCGCGGCATCCAGACTTTCATGAACAAAAGAAGCAACATAGCAAAGAATAGCTGACGAAAAATATCATGTTACATTGAATCTGACTGATTATACAAATCTTGTAACGTACTTACTACATAACATACTTAAATAACAATCACTCAGGAAGGAATAAGATTAGAACATTACAGACGTGTGATACATACCATTATATTTTATAAAATACATGCAGTACAAGATTTTCATCGCCCGACTACTACCATTACTAACATCGGTATTTTTAGGATATAAACGGTATATAAAGGTATAGAAATACACCTTTATATATATATATATATATATATATATATATATACATATATATATATATATATACATATATATATACTTATATATATATATATATATATATATATACGTATATATATTTATACATATATATATATATATATATATATATATATATATATATATATATATATAAATAGGTTTATAAGGTATAATAGGTATATAAAGCTCAGAACTGTCTAATAGGGTGTTTTACAAACCAATACCCACTGTTTTATTGAAATTTTTTCATCTATCTTCTTTACTTGAAAAGTAAGTTAATTAAACATATCTATAGAAACAGTATTTGACAACACAAAAAAGTCTAACTATTTCCAGGCAACGATGAGCAACATGCTGTTGGTAGCGTAGTAATCGCAAGTACCGCCATATTTTTAGACCTGGCAAAAGTTACCTGGGACACCCTGTATAGTATAAAGGCGCGTATTCCACAATATAGAGCCACTTGAAAATCCTACACAGACTTTTCACATTACCCACCCGATTAAGTTCAAATTGTTAGAGATCATTGAATGTAACTGGGCTGTGCTTGGCACTTTGCGGGAAACGCCGAATGCATGGGTGCCAGCCAAGTGTCGCTAAAATATTGAGAGGTTTGATGCCATTCACTATTAGCTGGCCAGGACGATAGAGAACGTCTGATTTGTGGAAATTTAGGAGCATTTGACTCTAAACATATATTTAAGGGAAGAAGCGTATACTTAAGCGCTCGTTTTTCCCTGTTTGACACAGTACTAACGAGACCTAAAAGACAAAAATGCCAAGGAAAGTACAACGAAAGGTATTACACCGTATATATATATATATATATATATATATATATATATATATATATATATATATATATATATACATATATATATATATATATATATATATATATATATATATATATATATATATATATATATATATATACGTGTGTGTGTGTGTGTGTGTGTGTGAAGAAAAAAAGTGTATACTGATGGCCTCATTTTGTTATTTTTAGACACAATAATACTCGGATCTAACCGCCAATAATGGAAAGCAAGTGTAGGAAATGTATTAGACCTAATATATATCACTGCAGAGCACTTGCCGATTGCTCCAGGTTGTTTGTAACTAGAACATTTTTGTTTACCGTTAACCGCTAGTATTGCACCATGTTGTTGTCGAGGCAATCGATATATTCTGTGGTACTGTCAGTGTTGTTTATTCACGTTTTATTTCGCAGGAAAACCGCAGTGCATGATATGGGGAACACGTAAAGGTGACGAAATTGAAAATAATGACTGCGAAAACGACTCAGTCTCTTTCTGCGGAGAAATGGCTATTGCAATCGAAAACCCACACACAGATCCTTGCAAGTTGTACGACGTAATGTGAAGAAAAATTGCACAAAAATTGCTTTATTTTGAATAAATACCAGATACACCGACATTCCTGTTATGATTAAGTTTAGTGGGGCGTCCGACACAGCTCTGTTAACGCGAAGATTTCTTGGACATCACTCTCAGCCTGCGTTGGCAGAATTGCTAGAGATGCCAGACTAAAACTATGTATTGAGCTACTACTACATTGTGCTCAGTCGATTAGAGATTGAGGGGCATGACCTTAAAAATAATAAAGTTTTACTTATAGAGCCTTGTCGAATTTTATTGTTTTTACTCAAAACGCAACGGGTCAAATAAAAACATTACTGATGCGCTTCAAATTACTGTCCGACTAGCTACAACTATAGCTGGGTATTTTACTTCATTTTGTAGCTACATACAAATTATTAACAGTGGACGCTTCTAGTCTAATGTAATTATATGACAAAAGTTTGGTTGTGCAACCAAAGTCACAAATTTCTGCACTCTAGAGATTGACAAGGCTGCGATAAATAACAGAAATTATTTACCTAAGAAAAAGCGGAACTTAAGCACTCAACAAAACACTCAAAACACATCGTCTCATTCACAAGCAGAGAAATAAATACACCAATGAAACAAGCGTAAGTCAATATATTTATAATTTTATATTTTTCGGTCGCTTTCCTTGTAGTAATAGTAGAATCACGTGTTGCTAACGGAGAAATTTCTGGTCACCTCATTTTTTACTCTCTAACACCGAAGCAGAAATCTTGTGTTTTAAGTTGTGTTGAAGTAGGGAAAGACTCTTTTTTCACGCTCAGGTAAACTGGAGGAAATAAAAATCGAGGACTAACCCTTATAATGTGTCTTCTAGCTGAAAAGAAAGGTTCCATGAAATATTTGATCAGACACGAGGAGAAACATTTCAAAATGAAGTGGCTACTCGTTAAGCCTTTTCTTATCATCAATACTGCTAGGCTGCGGTGGCACACATAACCGAAAGCCATCCAGCACCTATGTTTGTAAACTGCGATGGAATTGGTAACCACCTCCCCTTCAAAGAGATTACGGAACGAAGAGAGAGGGGTTGCAATCTCGCCTCCAGTTTCATATCACTGATGACCGGTTCTTTTGCTCACTACTAGATGACGGAATAGACGTTGTGATTGCCATCGCACCCGCTTGAACGCTCTACAAGCAGCCGCTGGATAAAGCCCTTTGTTCGTGGGAAAGTACCGCCATCCACTGTGCTCGACGCCGCGTGCTCAACCTCCTCTCCCCTCCTCACCTCCCTTCGCGTCCCCCCAGCCTCGGACACTTTTTCCACTTTTTCTGTACAAAGATCGGTCTCCTGCGCGGTTCTCTTGGAGACGCGTGGGTCTTGTGCTTTGCTTGTGTTTTTCATTTTCGCTCGCGCCATCTTTTACCGACGTTCTGCGTAACAATCTGAGCGCGCTTTATGAAAATGAATAGAAGTTTTTCATGTTCCATCGCTATCTACAGAGGCCACCATTGCAGTCTTCAGGACCGTCTTTTAACAACATGGGCTACCAGACATCATTGTGCCAGACAATAGGCCAGCATTCACCAGCAGCCAGTACGCTGCCTTCCTGAACAGGAATAGCATTCATCGCATGCTGGTGCCTTCATATCACCCTGCTCTCAGCGGTAACCACTTCTGTCACTGGTCCCATGAGCTGTGCGTTATCTGAGGTTGAATTACAAGATAAAACTGTGTGGCAGAGACATGCAGACCACACTCGGCCCAAGCTCGCATAGACACCAACACCTGCAGACGCTGTGCCTCGGGACCGGCCAACTGAACAGTAAGCAACAGAACCTGTGGAGCCTGCAGAAGCTGCTGCTGAGCCGGAACTGCCATAACCAGTCCTTCCATTGGAACAAAGTCCTGTTCTATTACGAAGAAGTGTCCGAACAAGACGCCCTGGTAATTGGTATTCGCCGTGACAAGAACTAAGCGGGGAGGAGTCCGACAATTGGTAGTGTCATACCACCGGCTGCTAGTGTCACCTACTGCCACGGGCAAAATCACAAGATCAAGTCTGGGCAGCTTGTGGAGGGAAATAAACAGTTGTGTTCGCCATGAACAAGGGTGACAACGGTCTCAGCTCCACATCTTTCGGCATCATGTAACAATTTCCTTCACTGTTTGTTCTCTGTTTTTGCTGATAATCTTAGTTTCCGTAAAGCGTGGAACTCACCAGCATCATTTGGCATGCGCGGGAGTTTGCGTATCATCACTTTTACCAATACTGCTGGTTTGCGTCCGGAGGTGGTCCTTATTACACCGGCCTCTGACGGAGGTCTAGAATATACGCACTCACGTAGCATTCGCAATGGTGTTCTCAAACTCCGGCCATAAAGAAGCTCTGCAGGGCTAAAACAAGAGCTTTCATGAGGAGCTGATCTGAAAGCGAACATAGCGGGAGGAATACACGCTTCCCAGTCCCATTCATGCTCGTAGCAAAGAGCTCTCAGTATCCGTTTCAGAACGGAATGCATTCGTTCTATCGGATTAGATTGCGGGTGATGAATCGATCTGTCCACTACTTTTATTTCACATTTATCCAAAAAGGTAGAGGTAAGGCAGCTGGCGAAGATACTACCATTGTCGCAATGGATTTCAGAAGGAAATAGGAGGCGTGCAAATACAGATAGCATTGCATCCACGACATGAGGGGAATTGAGCTCCTTAAGTGGTATCACTTCCGGAAATTTTGTGGCTACACAGAGTGCCGTGAGGATGTACCGACAACCTTGCCTTGACTCTGACAATGGCCCGACAATATTAATTACTAGGCGCCGAAAAGGTTCTGTGATAATTGGCTCAAGCTTCATGGGTGCCTTCCCTTTGTCCGTAAATTTCCCCGCTCTCTGAGAAGTGTCGCATGAGCGTTAAGTCTTCAATATCCTTCCAGCATTTCGAACAATAAAATTCAAGGGAAACACTAGCCTTGGTCTTTTTTATGCCTAGGTGCCCTGCCCACGCCATTTCATGCGCCAGTTTTAACAGATGGCGACGATACTTTTGTGGCACCAAGAACTGCTCACACTTGCGACCTTGCGCATTTGTGTAGCTCCGATACAAGAGCCCTGCTTTCTCAAAAAAGGCAAAATTCTTTTTCTTTTTTTTTGAAGTTTATGCTTTCCATTAGCGCTTCAATCGAGAGGTCCTCACACTGCTCTCGAATGAGCGTTTCTCGATCAACCCTCAACAGCTCACTCCAACTTTTCGTCATAGGCGAGAGCGTTGCACCCCCCTCGCTCTGACTCAATGGCGCCATGCCGTCTCCTCCGCCGACACAGCCCGCGCCAGTCGCTTCGGTGACGGGCCACTCGAGTGACTGCTCAATTGACTCACACGGAGAACTTTCTGTCCAAAGTTCCGTCGACTCACCACCAAGGTCACGCAGATCAGCAGTCTTTGCAGGTGGTGTTTGACCACACTGAACAAGATCAAGTTCCTGCGAAAGCTTTCGTGCTTGCGATTGCGTGAGGGCCATGTACGCGAAGTTGGAGAAGCACGATTTACTCTGCTCTTTGAGAAGCTGCTCTGAGTTATTAGAGTAAAGATAAGAAAAACGATCGGGAAGTGCGGCAGACACATCCGCTTCGGTGCGAAGCTTACCGAACGGGCCTTTAATGACAACCGTAGCGATTAGTAAGCGAGCACTCTGCTCCTCAGCGACTTGTCTGATCCACGCGCTTTCTCCTGTAGAGTCATCTGGAGACACCAACGAAGGAAAGACAACGTCCATGGTTACCGCTGAGTCTCGAAGTGCTCGACACGTTTTCCCATTCACACTAATTTCTTGGAGGTACAGCTCTAACAACCGCATGTTCTTTTCTAAATTTCGGATTGTTGCGAAAGCAAACTTTCGCTTACAGTTTATGACCACGTGCCCTTCATTTTGGCTGTTGTAGCAGGTTAGCGGCTTCTGTGATTCAAACGCCCTTGTGGTATCAGTTCATTGTTTAGGAACCTCACTCGATTTCTCCGCTTCTGTTGCCCTTCCCTTAAAGTGTCCTTCGTAACAGACGGGTCCTTCTTGAAAGTACGGTGCGGAGCGGGTTTACGTTGATCAGATTTTTTTAAAAGCCCTCTTTCCTTTCATCCTTTTCAACGCACAGTGCCCTGCTATGGCCTTTCGGAGAGTATAATACTCCTCAGCTAACTCTGCTGCCTTGTCTAGCTGTACTTCACCAAGTTTGTGCTGCAGCCAAAGCTTGACATCCTCCACGATGCAGCGGTAGAAATGCTCCAATGCAATGCATTCTACCACTTTATCGCGATCGTCATAAACACCTTCGCCTTTGAGCCATTTAATTAAATCGGCTTTAAGACGAAACGCGAAGACAACGTGTGACTCATTCTCCTTTTAAGCATACCGGAACCTTTGCCTGAAAGCCACAGGTGACAACTTATAACTTCTCGAGAGCACTTCCTTAACCTCGTCATAGCTCTCAAACGCTTACCTCGACAAGCACGTTATCACGTCGGACGCTTCGCCGGGGAAGAGAGCTAACAGGTTCAACGCCCAAAGAGACCACTCTAAAGCGTTTCGCTCACAGACGTGTTCAAGCTTGACCAGATACTTCGCCATGTCCTCGCCTACAACGAACGGTTACAGTTGGTTCCGAATTCTATAACCGCTGACCTGAACTGTCGCAGAAGCTACGCTAGGCGCCTGCGAATACTGTATGATTGCGAATTCTATTTGTTTGACCTTAAGGCACTCCTGCCTCGCGGCTTCCTCACGCTCGCGATGTTCACGCCTTTCATCTTCCTCGCAGCGTGCTTTGACATCCGCCCAGGCTCATCGGCTTCCTCAGCCGACACTCCTTCATCCTTCATGATCTCAAGGGTCGCTTGCTTTTGTTTCGCACGGCCCCAAGTAATGCCAAGTTCCTCACAAATTTTGATGGGTTAATTGCTTCACTTTAAGGTTCTCTACGTTCACACAAGCCTCTTGCTGCTTACCCCTGCTAAGAATTTACTTGCCGCACCCCCTGCAAGTCTAATAGCAAGAAACGGAAGCAATTTTTAACACACTGCTGTGTTTACACCCTCCGCATTATCTTTGTTTTCAAAGAATCTCTCCGTCTTGGCTTGAAACGATCAAAGCTTACTCATTATTGTTTCACACAGGCCTTCTCTAAACTACTATAAGCTGTGCTAGAGTAGTCTGGTAAACTGAGGGGCAACATAAGGCCCTCACCGCATCGAAGCCGCTGATGCCGGTTGATCTCACAACTTCCTATCGCTGTTACGAAGCGAGCCGCCGACAAGGTTACGAAAGGCGCCACGAAACTTGCCGCTTACAAGGACACGGGCCGCGCCGCAGCGCGGGGACTCGAAGCAATGAGAGGCTTCTCTGGCACATAGGTTTACTGCTTGCGACGCGCCGCAGGGCTTTTTTTAAGGCACCGGGTAGATCTTTTTAGTCACCAACGTCCAACTAGAAGTGCCACTGGCCGTGATGTCAGAATCCTTCAATGGGGCCCACCGCTTGGTCGCGTCATGCTCATCAAGTCTGAAGCCGCTGCGCATGGTTGCACCCAAGGACGAGTGACGTTGCCACGCATTGCGTAAGACTCGCCAGACTGGAAGGCGCCAATTGCTTCAATAGGCTCGTGGGCTGAAGGAGCTCACAGTGCATTGCGGGACAGACTGGCGCCGCCGCTTGATGACGGCGTTGAGTTGATCGCGTCAGGCGGGCTGGGTCGCTGGCCTTGACCCAGATTGCCTTTGCAGAGGCATTCACGTTCGGTGGGGACTCCCAGGCGTAACACAATCTAGCCGCCTACGTTTGGGCGCTCTCATGGTCAACTCCTTAGCTTGGCGTGAACCAAAATTAGCATGGGAAGATGTGATGGTCTGACGAATATGACGCGCTGGTCAAAGCATGAGTATTGTCACTATCCGATTACGTTCATCGTCAAACACGTCCCGCTATGCAGTGGTGCTTACGCCAGGGAGGTTATGTGCCGCTGGTGTGCACATATGTGCCACAAGTGATCAACACTCATTATCTACCAAGGAACGACGAGAACACACATGGACAATTTTAACGTGCGAGAGTTAAGAAATACCCGACATCGTTCGCAACGACCAGACAAATGCATCGAATAAATTAGGGTCACAGCTGGAATCGAACTCAAGTAATAGACGCTAATCTTCGTGAAATGTCAATAGTGGTAGCACTTTTGCGTACCCACCAATTTTTTAAACATTACATATGTAATACTTTGATACAGCCGTCACGTCGCCTTAACGTAAATTGTAGTTAGTTGTCATGCACTGACGTTGATTTATGTCGCTGTGTCCAGGGCCACCATCTTGGCGAGTATCAACGCTTCATATTAGCTTCTGGTGTTGCTCATACATATGTTTCAGTTGACATCCTAGTGCAAGTGCAAACAACTGGTTATATAAGCATCTGAGACTCGTCAACATATGTCTGTGCGTACAAAAATTGTACATATATCTAGTGTCGCCCAACACAAAAATTGCAACACGGTCACCTGCTCTCTACACGCTTCGCAGAACGTTGATTCCCAGTAATTGGGATCTGCCAATTTTTTTCGCTTTCACATTCCTTGTTTTCCTTAAGTAGCCAAGCTGTGACTTTTTTTTACGTACATTACATGTGTAGAGCTATGATAGAACTGTCATGTCGAGTTAACGTGAGTTTTTGTTAGGTACCATTCGTGTAGGATGGTTTATGTAGCAGTGTCCAGGGCTATCAACCTCCTGAGCACCAGCGCTTAACACCAGCTCATGGCTTTTGGTGTTGCTAATACTCATTTTTATGTCGGCATTGTGCGCAAGTGCTAAGAACTGTTCAATAGACATCAAGAACGTTTTACCATATGTCTCTGTGTGCAAAATTTGTATATATATTTAGCGACACTTGATAACGGTTCGCTCAAATAAAAAATTACAGCGTGGTCGCATTTCTTCTACATGGTTCGCATAACGTTGATTTCCGAGGTACAGGGGGTCTGTCGAATTTTCACACTGGTCAAACAAGACGACGTATTAAAGGCCACCTCAGGGAGCTTGCTAATACAATTGGGAAGAGTGATAGTTCGCATATTTCCGCACCTGGCAAGTCATGCTCGTATGTGCCACGTTTCGCGCAAGCTGGAACCGTCAGCAAAAGCAGAGGTCTCCGAACAAGGGGAAAACTACAGGCGTATAATACTAGAAGTATTGGTTTCGCTTGCGCCAGTGACCCATCTATTGTACTATATCAACCTGAGGTGTTTTTCTCCATTTAACTGCTCATGTAATGACATGTGGGAGGTAACACTTCTCTGCCAATGCGCATCTGGGGAAGTTTACGTGTTTCTTTTTTTCAATCCCACGACGGAAACGAACACTCGGTAGTTTGGCGCTCATCTGTTACTTTCCTCCCCTATTTTTTAACGCTTCCATCTTTGCGCCAATTACAAAACGTCGAAACGTTCAGCAAAGGCTGTACACTGATAGCAGCGAACATAGCGTCGGTTGTTGATAAACTGGCCTGTGGTGAGGAGCATCGGAGTATTTAGTTGCTACATGGAACATTCTAGCCGCGTCACATGTGCTGGCGTAAGCTCTCGAACAAAAATACTGTTCGCGTCCTGCATGTAAACTTGCAAATAAAGGAAACAATCCATTGTACGCTACGCAGAGCATGATAGTAGGTTTTGTGAGCAAACTATAAATACATCAATATGAGAAAGTAAAGGTGCATTGAAATATCCAATAAATTCGCCCTTATCGCACGAGATCAAATGCAACCGTGCGCTTAGCACATACCAAAATTTTCGAAAACAGCACAATCGAATATTGATAGTTGTGGAAAATGCTTAAATATCAGTGTTTCTTGTAAGCGTTATCTGGCTCTCACCAACCGCATAGTCGATTCAAACATACAATATTTTTAAATGCGAAGTATTTCTCAGCGATCTTCGGCGACTTTGAGCGTACCTATATATCTATCTAGCCACCTACGACATTTAGCTTTCCTGGCCGTTTCGTTAATGATATCGACACCAAACTTGGTATGGCATAATAAGGCCGTATGAAGAACATATTTTACATGTCATAACATGAAAATGATGACATGCTTGTGATGAATGTCATGATTTACATTTCACGGACTTGCAGCTCTTGCGGTGGTTTCGTTCAGATGGCATGTTACAAAACTGGTATGGTCTGGCATAATTGCATGACGAACACAAGCGACAGACCCTAACAAGAAAATGAAGACATGCGTGTCATATAACACCATGACTACATGCCACGCTCATGATGCGCTCGCGGCTGTTTTGCTAGCGTCACCTATACCAAATTTGGTATTGTAGTACGTGAATAGATGACAAAGGTATGTGACTGGTGCAAACATGGTAATCATGAGATGCGTGTTATGTTACAACTTGGCAACATGCCACGCTCATGATGCGCTGGCGGCCGTTTCGCTAGCTTCGTTGATACGAAATTTGGTATTACGGGACGTGAATGGACGACATAGGTAAATGACCCATTCAAACGTGATAAACAAGAGATGCGTGTAATGTAACAAGATGACTACATGCCACACTGATGATGCGCCCACGGCCGTTTCGCTAGGTTCACTTATGCCGAATTTTGCATTACGTGACATCAACGGATGACGAAGGCATGTAGTTGGTGCAAACATGATAGTCATGAGATTGGGAGTTGATTTAGACTCCAACCAAAAGTTTTGAAGAAACCCGACGTTTCGGAACCAACTTGGTTCCTTCCTCAGGGGTAACTGCGGAGGCTACTAGCAGCGTCGTCTTCAAAGCACTCGCGGAGTGGCTAATGACTCCCCCCTGTCTCTCTCTCGTTTTGCGGTGGAGCGCAGTCCGTGTAAATACACTGGGGAAAGGGTTCCGAGAGAGCGGATGATATTATGGGCTGCCCTCTGTATGTGCCACGACTCGAGTAACAACCTTCTCCTCCAGATCGGCTCGCTTTCAAGGATGGCCGTCACTTCGAAATTTACTTTGGCGACTGCGCTGCGCTCTTTGGAGTATATTGGGTCCTTTATGATGCCCTTAAGGCTGTTTGGCTAGCTCCACATATGTCAAATTTGGTTTTACATGACGTCAATCAATGACGAAGTATATGAAGGGAGCAAACATGATAATCCTGACACGCGTGGCGTGTAAGAACATGACAACATACCACGCTCGTAGCGGAAATGTTGTAGGCCCGTGTGCTCAGATTTGGGTGCACGTTAAAGAACCCCAGGTGGTCTAAATTTCCGGAGCCCTCCCCTACGGCGTCTCTCATATTCATGTAGTGGTTTTGGGACGTTAAACCCCACATATCAATCAATTACAACGCTCGTAGCATTCTCACGGCCGTTTCGCCAGCTTCACTTACACTAAATTTGGTATCGCATTACGTGAATAGGTAAAGAAAGTAAACGACACATCCAAACATGATAATCATAACACGGAAGTCATGTACCGCATGATTTACCTCCACCTCGTAACGTTGTGCTTTTTTAAAGTCACCAATGAATATTTCTCCTTCGTGCTTCGCATATCATCGATTTACACTGTACGGTGGATCTGCCTTTTATTAATTTGAACATTTTCGGCTGGTCAGACAACTAGGACTACCTGATGGTAAAATGTTATCAGTCTGGATTACACTCTATAGAGGTCCATTACTTTGGAACAATGCTGATGAACTTTTACATTGCTCAATAACTAGGAAGCAGTTATCAGGGATATCACATTTAATAACGGGGAGCAATGCGAAATGTCCACAGCAGTTTGTCCAATTATATTCGTCACTCTATATTTAGTGGTATGTGTTCTACAATAAATCGTGTACATCATTTTCTTCTCTGTTAGTTCTTATACTTATTTTTTTTATATAAGGAATTTAAAATATTGTTTCCTGTTTGGTAAAGTACCCATAAGAATTTTCTTCGTGCTCTTATAAATTTTCTTTCTGAGATTAACGCAATCAACTTATCCTTACCACTATTTCCTAAATATAAAATGTATACCGCGGCTTGCTATGTTTCTTTATGGTGCATTTGGGCTTGACTTACATTTGCAATGGTTGGAAAAAAATTCTGAAATTCCACTTATTGCTCTGACCATCCTTGTCAGGTCCTAAAATACTTTTTTGTGAACCTATTTGGTCAATACGCACCTCAAATGGAGTATGAATAAAAACTGCTTGCCTCATAATTAGTCTTCTTATCACCTCGTACCCTTCAGCACTGAATAATATTCTGAGTACTTCGGATTACATTAAACAAAGAATATGACACCACCGCAGGACGTTGACAAGCGTACCTGCCTCCCATGTTTACTCACTCTTGACTTTTTCCTGTACAGTGTAAATTTGTATGAATGGAAACAAGCCAACGCAAGACCCGCGCGCTTCGGCAGTGAAGGCCCTTTATCGTGGGAAAGTAAGGACACTCTCCTCCAAGCGCGCGTTTCCTTCTCAATTCTCCTCGCCCTAGCGTACGCGCGGTGCTGTTTTCGCAGACCTCTCTCTGGCGAGCCGCCGAATTCATTGGAGGCAGTTTATTTTCGGCAGCTTGCGCGCCGCAGTAGTGCTGAAAAAAAATTAAACGTTAATAATAACTGTTGCATCGCTGTTCCTACTCCAATTAGGAACACCGATGCAACAGTTATTTTTTTGTGCGTTTGCATCTGATGTAGTTCCGCTTGTGGCATATGCCCGTCTATGTTCGGATTTTTTTTCATGTTTGTGCGCCAGTATGTGACACAGGTACTTACAGCGTCATTTGTTGCAATGACTTCGTTGGTGGTGGATCGATTAGCCATGTTCTCACCTTCTCGACACGTAAGTGACTTTTTGCAGTGTTGTCCAAACTGAAGAAGGCCTTTGAACGATGTCAATCCGATTTAGTGTCGCCAACAGTGAATCATGTACCACAATAACAGAAACATAGGAAGATGATTAATTAAACTGTGTTTTCCCGATTTTTGTAAAAAAAAACTAGCGATAGGGTTACTTGTGAGAGGAGAAACTCTGCACCAGAAATGTCATCACAATCTGCGCGTCAATAGTGACCAAAAAAAAACTGGCAGCATATCCACGGAGTGAATGATGGAGAGTGGGGCGAAGCATTCGTCCGTCCATTCGTTTTTGCTTCCATCTGTTCATGCGTCCGTCTGTGTGACCGTCCATGCATCCATCAACCCGTCCGTTCGTGCGTCTGGTCATGCGTCCCTGCGTTCGTCCATGCAACCGTCCTGCGTCCGTTCATGCGTCCATCCATGCATGTGTTGATTGATTGATATGTGGGGTTTAACGTCCCAGAACCACCATATGATTATAAGAGACGCCGTAGTGGAGAGCTCCGGAAATTTAGACCACCTGGGGTTCTTTAACGTGCACTCAAATCTGAGCACACGGGCCTACAATATTTCCGCCTCCAATTCTTGCATCCGTCTGTGTGTCCGTTCGTCCATCTATTGAACAATCCAAGTACCACCATCTCGCATATTTTCATCATATATACCCCATAAAGAAGCACTGCCATCCAGCAGACATTCCAAGGACTAAACGAGAGTTGGCACACGCACACTTTCTTTCGGCTTGCGCTTCGAGTCTACTTCCCACCTTTAACCATCTCGAGTTCATGGTATATACTAGTTTACTGTATTCATGGCACTGCGACACAACGCTCGATAAAACCTTTCTAAAACCAAGGAGGTTACGCCCAGCGAGTATAACGTAGCGACCTTTTCCTGTCAGATAGTGCTCAATGTATATACCAATGGCTGCTTATGGGGATCGCAGCATGCGCGTTAACTAAAAGCCGAATGCTCTTGTCTCTCATTTCCTTTTACAGCCATTGGCATGTACATTGGATTACTATCTTTTATTGCTCACCAACGCACAAAAGAAATCTGTCACCGGCACCACCTTGGAGGTCAAAATGTTATACTCGTTTCACACTACAACGGCTACGAGGGACGAACGGGTGCCGCTATAAGGAGTTTCGCCCCTAAATATCTTATCCGGACTAACTGATCCTGGTCAGACATGTGACACTGGTACAGAATATAATATAGTTTCTTATTGGGGAATGAAAGAAATGCTAATGCAGGCCTAACCAAAACGATTGCGGCCATGGTTTTCTAGAAAATGGCTCGCTCGATATACCTATTCTAAAGCTTTTTTTCTTTGCGCTTCTGTACTTCTTGATTTCTACCATGAGCCGCATCTCTTTTATGATTTTTGTGTGTTATTCTTCCTCTAAAACAAATATCAAAATAACAGCCCTTATAGAAATGAGCGCCAATTAGTATCATTTCTTTTTGTTTATTCGTTTTTTTTCTCCAAAAACGTTCTCGTGAACGAATCCTAACAGTCACAAAAAGCAAAATCAAGAAGCTGTGTCATTCCACGTAATTGTTCGCAGCGAAAGCAGACTACAGCTGTGCATTTTCGATGGTTGCCGGTGTGCGTGCGAGGTGAAGAGGTATGAGCTGAATATTTAATTTATTCATTTATTTAGACATAGTGTAAGCGAGACTTTTGCTCGAGGTAGAAGTGGCATAAGAAACATCAAGTTATTCGTAACAAAAAGAAACAGAAATCGCAGTTTACAAACATAGGTGCTGGATGGCTTCCGGTTCTGTGTGCCACCGTAGCCTAGCAGTATTGATGATAACAGAAGGCTTAATGAGAAGCCAGTTCATTTTCGAGATTTTTCTCCCCGTGTCTGATCAAATACTTCATGAAAACTTTCTTTTAGGTGAGATGACACAATATAAGGGTTAGTCTTTGATTTTAGTGACTGCCCTTTACTTGAGCGTGAAAAAAAGAGTATTTTCTTACTTTAACACCATTTAAAACACAAGATTTCTGCTTCGGTGTTAGGGAGTAACCAGTGAGGTGACCAGAAGTTTCTCCGTTTGCAACATGTGCCTCTACTGTTACTATGTGGAAAGTGACTGAAAAGAATAATATGATAAATATATTGACTGGCGCTTGTTGCATTAGCGTATTTATTTCTGTGCGTGTGAATGAGACGATGTGTTTTGAGTGTTTTCTTGAGTGCTTAAGTTCCGCTTCTTCTTAGGTAAATTATTTCTGCTATTTATCGCGCCTTATCTATCTCTAGAGTGCAGATATTCGTGACTTCGGTTTCACAACCAAACTTTTCCGATATAAGTACATCAAACTGGACGCGTTCACTGTTAATAATTTGAATGTAGCAACAAAAAAAATACCCAACTATAGTTGTAGCAGGACAGTATTTTGAAGCGTATCAGTAATGTTTTTATTTGACCCGCTGCGTACGGAGTAAAAACAATAAAATTCGACAAGGCTCTATAAGTAAAACTTTATTATTTTTAAGGTCATGCCCCTCAATCTCTAATCGACTGAGCACAATGTAGTAGTAGCTCATTACATAGTTTCAGTCTGGCATCTCTAGCGATTCTGCCAACGCAGTCAGAGAGTGATGGCCAAGAAATTTTCGCGTACGCAGGGCTGTGTCGGAAGCCCCAGTAAACTTATTTTATTTTTATTTTATTTATGAATACTGCAACCCTAACATAGGGTTTTGGCAGGGTGGGTTCAATCATACAGAAATATTGGTGTATCTGGTAATTATTCAATAAAAAGCTATTTTTGTGCAATTTTTCTTTACAGTACGTCGTATAACTTCGCCGTTTAAGGGGTGAAGCTTCTTAAAGCGGCACCTGTTCGTCCCTCGTCGTAGTACGTAAGATGTCTAATGCTTTGACCTGCAAGGTGTTGCCTGTGGGAGATTTCGCCTGTGCGTTCTTGAACAATAAAAATTTGAAGCGTGCGCAAAAACTAAAAGCCGAATTCTCCCGTCTCCCATTCCCCAGTAGCAGCCATTAGCATGTACATTGAGCACTATCAGACAAGGAAGGGTTGCTACGTTATACTCGCTGGGCGTAACCTCCTTGGTTTTAGAAAGGTTTAGCGAGTGTTGGGCCGCAATGCTCTGAATACAGTGAACTAGTATATACCATGATCACGAGGTGGTTAAAGGTGGGAAGTAGACACGAAGCGCAAGCCCTAAGAAAGTGTGCGTGTACCACCCCTCGTTTAGTCCGTAGAATGTTCATTGGATGGCGGTGCTTCTATATGCGGAATATGATGTAAAGATGCGAGATGATGGTACTTGAAGAGTTGACAAGATGGATGAACGGACACACCGACAGATGCAAGGATGGACGCAAGGACGCATGGACTGACGCAGTGGCGGATGCATGGACAAACACAGGGACGGACGCATGAACAGACGCACGCATGAACGGGCGAATGGATGCCCGCATGGTCACACAGACGTACGCATGGACGGACGGATGCTTCGACCCACTCTCCATCATTCACCACGTGGATTAGCTGCCTTTTTTTCTCATTTACGTTGAAGAGCGTTCATTAAATTTCGCTTTCAC
This sequence comes from Rhipicephalus microplus, assembly GCF_043290135.1. Taxonomy (NCBI): domain Eukaryota; kingdom Metazoa; phylum Arthropoda; class Arachnida; order Ixodida; family Ixodidae; genus Rhipicephalus; species Rhipicephalus microplus. Next base: position 55,016,698 of record NC_134706.1, read on the forward strand.
CAGAACGCATGCTTCAAGTTCTTGAAAGCATTATAAGGCATTAACAGCCATGCTTTCCAGAATGTTCCAAAAAGAATGTTAAAAGAAATGTGACAATTAGGTTACCACTCAATTGGTTCAATGTTATTCATACATGGCCAGATTGCGCTGTTGTACTGGTTGTTATCTTAATCATTAGGACAAATTTTTGAAACCCAATTGGTTTAAAAAAGAAAATCTGCAGATCCCTCGTAAGGTGGGTATTGTTGATATGCGATGCACTAATGTGGAAGATTGATATGCCACTTTTCAATCAGCACAATGTTAAAAGGTGGAGGTAAATTATGCCTTACACGACGTCTGTGCCATGATTGTTATGTTTGTATGTGTCGTTTACCTTCATCGTTGATTCGCGTCACGTGATGTCAAATTTAGCATATGTGGAGATTGCGAAACGGCCGCGAGCACGCTATAAGCGTGGTATGTTGTCATGTTCTTACATTGCACGCGTCTCAAGATTATCAAGTTTGCACCAGTCATATACTTCGTCATCTATTTACGCCACATAACACTAAACTTGGTATATGTGGAGCTAGCGAAACGGTCTCCAGTGCATCATGGAGGGCCCAATATGCTCCAACGTAACGTTGACGTGCGCGAACGCGGGGCACAGCAACGCTACGTTAGCGTGCACTCTATGGTCTGACGCCAAGCGCGACCGGCGCGACCAGCGTCCGTCATCGTGACCCGACGGCAACCGGCGCCAAATGAGACATGCTGCATTTTTGCGCCAATGCGTTACCCAGACAGCACTGCGTCCGCCTCTTCTCGAGATGGAGGGACACCGATCGCGCTGAAATACGCATGCGTCAAAGCAACGCAGCGTGCGCCTGCGAGTATACAGCAGGACCGCCGCCTAGCATGGCAACGCTGGCGTGACGCTACGAAACGAACGGCGGCGCTCACGCGTGCCGGGTCTCGTCGAAATGTATTGGCGTCTTGACTGTGGCTTGTAGTCATGCTCTCACATGACACGCACCTCATATTTATTATGTTCACACCAGTTACATACCTTCTTCATTCTTTGATGTCACGTAATACCGAATTTTGCATGTGAAGCTAGCGAAATGGCCGCGAGCGTATCAGGAGTGTGGCATGCAGTCATATTGTTACATGACACGCATGTCGTGCTTATGATATTTGGATGTGTCAATTACCTATGTCGTCCGTGCGCGTAACGTAATACCGAATTTGGCATATGTGAAGCTAACGAAACGGCCGCGAGTGCATCATGAGCATAGCATGTAGTCCTGTTGTTGCATGACACGCAACTCATGTTTATCATGCGTCAGCTGAACCCTCTTTGTAAGTCTCATAGTTTCTGTGCTGCAGCTAAGTACCAGCAAGATACAGCTGTTATATACCTTCCTCTTGAGGGATAGTGGCAATCTATTTGTCATAATTTGAGAGTGCTTGCCCAATGTGCTCTACCCCATCTATTCTTCCAGGTACTTCAGTCTCGTGGTTCGGCTCTGCGGTTATTACCTGCCCTCAGTAGACATAATCTTTTACAACTTGAAGTCCACTGTTACCTATCTCGAAGCTCTGCTCTTTTTCGAGGTTGTTGTACATTACTTTCGTTGTCTGCAGATTAACTTTAAGACCCCCCTTTCTGCTCTCCTTGTCTAACTTCGTAATCATGAGTTGCAATTCGTCTCCTGAGTTACTCAGCAATGCAATGTCATCGGCGAAGCGCAGGTTACTAAAGTACTCTCCGTTAACTCTTATCTCTAACTGTTCCCATTCTAGGCTTAAGAAATCCTCCTGTGCGCACGCGGTAAATAGCATTGGGGAGATTGTGTCCCCCTGCCTTACACCCTTCTTGATTGGTATTCTGTTGCTTTCTTTATCAAGCACTATGGTAGCAGTTGATCCCCCGTAGATTTCTTCCAGAATGTTTGTATACACTTTATCTACGCCCTGATTCCGCAGTGTCTGCATGACAGCTGATATTCCTACTGAATCATACGCCTTCTCGTAATCTATGAAGGCTATGTATAGTGGTTGGTTATACTCTGAGCATTTCTCTATTACCTGATTGATAGTATTAATATGGTCAATTGTTGAGTAGCCTGTTCGAAATCCTGCTTGTTCCTTTGGTTGACTGAAGTCTAATGTTTTCTTTACTCTGTTAGCACTTACCTTTGTAAATAAATTGTATACTACAGAGAGCAAGCTGATCGGCCTGTAATTATTCAAGTCCTTGTCATCTCCTTTCTAATGTATTAAGATGATGTTAGTGTTCTTCCAAGACTCTGGTACTCTTCCCATCAGGAGACACCTCGTAAACAGGGTGGCTAGTTTTTCTAACACAATCTGTCCTCCATCTTTCAGCAGATCTGATGTTACCTGATTCTCACCAGCAGCTTTGCCTCTTTGCATGCTCTCCAAAGCTTTTCTGACTTCTTCTATCATTACTGGTGGGGTGCCATCTGGGTTACTGCTAGTTCTTATAGTATTAAGGTCATGGTTGTCTCGGCTACTGTACAGATCTCTGTAAAACTCCTCCGCTATTTTAACTATCCTTTCCATATCGGTAGTTATTTTGCCCTCTTTGTCCCTTGGTGCATACATCCGATTTTTGCCTATCCCAAGTTTCCTCTTCACTGCTGTGACGCTTTCTCCATTTTTCAGAGCGTGTTAAAATCTCTCCATGTTATACCTTCTTACATCGCATACCTTACACCTATTAATCAACTTCGAAAGCTCTTCCAGTTCTATTTTGTCTGTTGCACTTGACACTTTCATGATTTGACGCTTCTTAATTAGGTTCTTCGTTTCCTGGGAAAGCGTGCCAGTGTCCTGTCTAACTACCTTGCCTCCAACTTCCACTGCACACTCTTTGATGATACTTGTAAGAGTATCATTTATTGTATCTACGCTAAGGTTCGTTTCCTCACTAAGAGCTCAGTACCTGTTCTGCAGCGACACTCTGAATTTCTGTACTTTCCCTCTCAGTGCTAGTTCATTGATTGGCTTCTTGCGTATCAGTTTCGGTCGTTCCTTCTTCAAGTCTAGGCGGAATCGAGACCGTACCATTCTATGGTCACTGCATCGTACCTTGCCAACCACTTTCACATCCTGCACGATTCCTGCGTGTGCACTCGTTATAAAGTCTATTTCGTTCTCATTTTCGCCATTAGGGCTCCTCCATGTCCACTTGCGGTTTTCTCGTTTTCTGTAGAAGGTATTCGAAATCCGTAAATTATTGCGTTCTGCGAATTCTACTAGAAGCTCTCTTTTGGCGTTTCTAGTACCGATGCCGTAATCTCCTACTGCCTGTTCTGCAGCCTGCTTTTTTCCTATCTTTGCATTAAAGTCGCCCATCACTATAGTATACTGTGTTTACCTTACTCAATCCCGATTCCACGTCTTCATAGAAGCTTTCAACTGAAGCGTCATCATGGCTGGATATAGGCGCGTAAACCTGTACTACCTGCATTTTGTATCTTTTATTCAGTTTAACGACAATACCTACCACCCTTTCATTAATCCTATAGTATTCTATGTTGCCAGCTATGAATTCTGTGAGTCTATGAATTTCTGTGAATTAGGAACCCCACTCCTAGTTCTCTTCTGTCTGCCAAGCCCCGATAGCAAAGGACGTGCCCATTCTGTAGCACCCTATAGGCCTCATCTGTCCTCCTAACCTCACTGAACCCTAATATATCCCATTTAACACCCTCTAGCTCATCGAATAGTACAGCTAGACTTCCCTCACTAGATAAGGTTCTAGCGTTAAACGTTGCCAAGTTTAGGTTCCAATGGCGGCCTGTCCGGATCCAGAGATTCTTTGCACCCTCTGCTGCGTTGCAGATCTGACCGCCGCCATGGTCAGTTGCTTCGCAGCTGCTGGGGACTGAGGGCCGTGAGCTATTTGACGTATGCATGTGGTAGGTAGTGGCCAGATACTGCACCAGGATGGCCAATCCTTCTCTGGTGAGGGAGTGCGTTCCCGGCAGTGTTTGCCAGTGAGGCCGCACCCCAGGCCTCTTAATGCAGTTCCATCAACACGCGGATTTTTTTTTAATCCGGTTGGGAACTGCGCGGCACCGGGATTTTAACCATGGACCTTTTCCATGTGAGGCGGATGCTCTAACCACTACGCCATCGCCGCACCTTCTGGATGCCATGCGTTTATTCTAATGCACACGCACTTCCTCTTCGTCGGCTTCTCCTAGAATCACCTTGTTATTGCGTCACAGTTCCATTCCCCTCGAAAAAGTCTAAGTTCAGAAGGTACAAAATAACGCTGCAGTTTGCTAACATGCACAATGTCAGAGTTTCTACCTAAGGGAGGCAGGAAGCGGTTGATTTCATAGTTCACTGTTGAGACCTTGCGTAGAATCTTGTAGGGTCCTTACACGACGGAACTCAGTTAGCCGTTGTTGGGATGCCATGGTGTCTCGTTAAGGACAAAGTCACCGACTTGGAACTATTTCGGAAGAAATTTTCTATCATAAATGACTTTGTTCTTATTGTGGTAGGCGATAGAATTGGTAACTGCAGTTTTTCGCACTTCTTCGACAGTTTCTTCTCGCTTCAGTACAGCAGGATAAGTTGAAATTCTATACATCAGGAAGGAAGGTGCGTAGCTGGTCACTTCGTGGGGTGTTCTGTTGTATTCGTCTATTACCTCCGGAAGCAGCGTAGTCCAAGACTTCCGTGTTTCGTCATTGATCTTACACTTAAGTCTCGTTACGATAGTCTGGTTTGTCCGCTCGTTCATGCCGTTGTATTGTGGATGGTGAGATGAGGTGAATAGTTGGTGTATACAATTATGTTTTAAAAATTGCTTGAATTTTTCTGCAGTAAATCTTGTTCCACGATCTGAAAGGAGCTACCGTGGTTTTCCAGAAGAAAAGTTTGTTTTTAAGCATGAAATGCCGGCGTCGCTGTTCTCACTTTTATGAGCAAACGCCCATACGTAGCGAGTCGCATGATCAATAACCAAGTGTATAAACCTTTTTGAGTAGCCATATCCAGAAAATCCTCCAATGGTGTCTGTTGCAAAGAGGTCGAAGGGCTCTTCAGCTGTAGGCAGTGATTCAAGCGTTCAAAACTTTTTTGTTTTCGTCTTCTTGCATCTCTGGCATGTATCACAATGCCAGATGTAAGTGGAAACATCGGTTACCATATGCGGCCAATAATATTGCGGAGACAGGGGTGATAGCGTCTTCTTCACTCCGACATGCCAAAAATGTTGATGTGCATTCTTTATAATGGTATGGCGTAATTTATGGGGCACGTATATATTCCGTAGTTCTTTCCTTTTGACGATGATAATGTTATTTTCCAATGAATGCTTTCCTTTTGGACGCTCATTGTTGCATCGCTGAAGGTCGTCGTGTGGTAGAAGATTAACTATTGGTGCTCTGGAGAGCGCATCTGGTTCGACATTACTTGCGCCCTTTTGATGACAATGTTCACATCATACATTTTAAGTTTCAAGGACCCCCGGAAGAGACGACCTTGAGGATTTTTAACATTCTTTTGCCACTGGAGTGCAGAGTGATCTGTTACAACAGTGAATGACTTTCCATGAAGGTAGCAATGCCATTTATCAATGACATCTACAATGGCAATAAATTCTGTTTCTGTAATAGCATAGTTCATCTCGTGCTTAAGTAGTTTGCGGGAATAGTAGGCAACAGGATGTTCTATGCTTTTGTCATTAGGTTGTTTCAGCACTGCACCGATGCCTTCGCCAGATGCGTCACAGTACCCAGGGCATGGTCTCAAAGGGTCGTATATGTGAAGCACCAGTTCTTCAGTTTTTCGCTTCTTCAGTTCACGAAAGGCTTGCTCGCATTCTTCTGTCCACGCCCACTTGCTGCCTTTGTAGAGTAGTTTTGTGAGTTGAAGAGCGATATCGCTTAAGTGGGGGATGTACTGACAGTAGGTGTTTACAGTGCCCAGAAAACGCTAGAGATCGTTTTCTCGTTTTGGTGTCGAAAATTTGAGTATGGCAGCCACATTACTTTGCTTAGGTATTGCTGTTCCTTGTGAAATATTGTGGCCCAGGTATTCAATTCAGCAGCGTGCAAATTGGATTTTTTTCGTTTGAGTTTTACGTTCTCGGTTTTGAGAGCTTTCAATAGCGCCTCAAGGTGTCGTATATGGTCAATAAATGTATCCGAGTACACGAGCACATCGTCAAAGTAATTACCAACATTGGGGAGCTGATGTCTCACTATTATTGATTTCATGGCTCTTTCAAATGTAGCTGGAGCGTTCTTCAACCCAAACAGCATTACCAACCACTCAATATGACCATCAGGCGTCACAAAGGCAGTTTTCTGAACATCGTCAGGATGCATTTGAACATGCCAGTATCGCGACGTTACGTCCAACGTAGTGAAAAACTTCGCCTTTCCCAAGTGGTCGAGAATATCATCTATACGTGGAATTGGTTGAAAGTAGGGTACCGTAATGGCATTGAGTTTCCAGCAGTCAATACATAGAAGAGTGAGTCCTTCACCTTTATTTTCTGCTAAAATGACAGGTGCGGCGTAGGGCTATAATGAAGGCCTCACGACACCTTGCTTGAGGAGAGCATCAACTTGTTCGTTGATCTCCCCTTTGTCTGCCTGTGAACATCGGTATGGTGCTCGACGAATAGGGACAGCATTGGTAAGTGCGATGCTATGTTTCACAGTAGTGATGCACCCAATATCTGTCTGAGATTTCAAAAATATCTCGTCATACTTGCTTAAAAGAGAGTCAAGCGCCGCAGACTCATGCTCTGAAAAGTTTTATGAAGTCAGGGTTTGCATCAGCGGGGCTTGAATGGTTTTGTTTTCATTGTGATGCGGAAGGTTCATATTCTTACGTGCTTGTGTCGCTGACTTGCTTTGCTTATTTACAGAAAAATTGAAGTACGAAGCGCTGTCTAGGCCAAGAATTAATTGCGTTCTCATGACTCACAGCACATGTGCATAAACTTTCTTTATGACGTTCCCAATTTGTAACTGAATGTTTACGCGACCCAAAGTTCGAATGCTTGATTCAACTTGCTGGACCATGATGCTGGAGTCTCTCATCAACTGAAGTTTCAGCTGTTTGTACACATCCTCGCTGATACAAGTAATTGTTGCTCCAGTATCGATAATTGCATTTGCTGGCTTTCCGTTGATGAGAGCCCTGAAGTGTAATAATGAAACTCTGGGTCGCCCTCCTTCATTCCCCGTTCAGTATCAATAGCGGACACACTGAAGTGGCGCGGACATTCGTTGTGCCAGTGAAATGGTCGTGGGAAACCAGCAGCTGAGCAGTATATATATTAGTTTTGCGGGGCACGCGGTTGAGGAGTTATTGTTGGCTGCTGCGGTCTGCTGAAGAGGTGTGGAGCTCTTGATGCGATACTAGCGTTACGAGTAAAGGAAACTCCTCTAACCCGTTTTAAAGTTGTCTCAACCCGTTGAGCAGCAGTGAGCCACTCTAATGACGAGTTGAAAGACAGTCCGGCGAACGGCAGTTCCACATCAGGAGGAACATCATCAGTGAGTCCAGAAATGATGTGGCACTCTTTCAGGTCAGCCAAGGAACCCAGACGCTTTTTCTCGTCGTAGTTGTCCTTGATAGTCTGCCCTCCTTTCTGTCGGTAGTGAATGAAGAGACGGAAGGCATCTCCCTCAGTCATAGCAAAGCGGGCTTGCATGTCGCGCTTGATATCGTCCCAAGTTGTCTCGCCGTTGCCGAAAATCTCTGTCAGGTACCACTTGAACGCTTCCCCTTTAATGTATTCGCTGAAGTGACTGACCCGATCGCGGTGAGTTCATGACGCCTCGGCTGCCTTCATGTCGAAAAGAAGAAGCCACTTGTCGATGGGGACGTCTTCTGGTGTTCCCTTGAACTTCTGTATGTTGAGCAGAGGCTTTGGCTTAGCCGTGATACGTTGATGAGGTCGATCCTGCCGACTTGTGTGACGCTACAAAATGAAGACACGTCATGATTCAGATGCCATGCATGGGTTTATTCTAATGCCCGTGCACTTCCTCTTCGTCGGCTTCTCCTAGAATCCCCTTGTTATTGCGTCATACAAATATATATATATATATATATATATATATATATATATATATATATATATATATATATATATATATATATATATATATATATATATATATATATATATATGGCACAACGGGAGCGTTGGCAACAAGCATAAATATATTTATTTCCCAACAGTTTCGGGAGGGGTCCTCCCTTCATCAGGGGATGAGTTATACGCATACCTTAACGAAGACTAACTGACCCATTGAATTATTACTACCATATATATATATATATACATATATATATGCGTGCGTGATATGCTGCAGAAGGGTGTCATTCAAGAATCATCGAGTCCTTGGGCGGCTCCCGTGATTCTAGTCAAAAAGAAGGATGGTACCTGGAGATTCTGTGTGGACTATCGCCGTCTAAACTCCGTCACAAAGAGAGATGTCTACCCTCTCCCACGCATTGATGACGCTCTAGACTGCCTCCATTCAGCATCCTACTTTTCGTCCATAGACTTACGCTCAGGCTATTGGCAAATACCTGTGCATTCAATGGACAAAGAAAAGACGGCGGCTGTTAGAGCTTTTAAACCACCTGGCTCAGTGAAGGAGCTTCGGAGCTTCTTGGGCCTCTGCTCTTACTTTCGCCGATTTATTCCCGCCTTTGCAGAAGTTGCCTTTCCACTGACCTGTCTTCTACGCCAAGGTGCTAGTTTTGAATGGACTCCTGATTGTGAAACTTCTTTCAACCAACTGAAGTTCTTGCTCACGTCGCAGCCTATCCTGCGGCACTTCGATCCTTCTGCGGCGACTGAAGTTCACACCGACGCAAGCGGCATTGGCATAGGTGCAGTCCTCATACAGCGATGTAATCAAGTGGAACACGTAATCGCATATGCCAGTCGTACTTTAAGTAAGCCGGAACGCAATTACACTGTGACCGAACAAGAATGCCTTGCACTCGTCTTCGCTGTGCAGCGATTCCGCTCATACCTATACGGTCGTCCTTTCCAAGTAGTTACGGATCATCATTCTTTGTGCTGGCTTATCAACCTTCGGGATCCGTCAGGCCGTCTAGCACGCTGGGCCCTCCGGCTGCAAGAGTACAACTTCACGGTATCGTACAAGAGCGGCAGGAAACACGCGGACGCAGACTGCCTTTCAAGGATGCCAGTTGATGCTACAGTTTGCGACGCTGACGATTTCGATCATCTGATTGCGTCCGTAGCACCAGCGTTCCCGGATAAGGCCACCTTTGAAACTGAGCAGCGGAAGGACGTGAGTTTGAATCCGTTATTCGTGATCGCACAAGCATCCACTCCGGAAAGCCGCTTTTGCGTCCGTGATGGTCTACTGTACAAGAAATCCATCTCCGGCACCGGTTCCCGCTTCCTGCTGGTGGTTCCAGAGGCACTACGGTCATCTGTTTTGTACGCCATGCATGATGACGCCACTTCAGGTCACCTCGGAACGACGCGCACTCTTCATCGTACCCAGGAACGCTTCTACTGGCCACGTATGCGCCAGTCAGTTGAGTTGTACGTGGCCAGTTGTGCGCAATGCCAGGCGCACAAATCTCTCTCAGCAGCTCCGGCCGGACATCTACAACCTGTGACGCCTCCCAGTTCTCCGTTCGAACAAATTGGCATTGACCTGGTGGGCCCTTTTCCGCGTTCATCGAAAGGCAACAGATGGATTGTGGTATGTGCTGACCATCTTACTCGGTACTGCGAGACTGCTGCCCTGCCATCCGCGACTGCTGGTCAAGTGTCGTCCTTCCTTCTCCATTCTATCATACTGCGTCATGGGCCCCCTCGCGTCATCATAAGTGACCGTGGACGTCAATTCACGGCAGACGTTGTCGAACAACTTCTCCGTATGTGTGGCTCAGAGCTCAGACACTCGACGCCTTATCACCCGCAGACGAATGGTCTCGTCGAGCGAACAATTCGAACATTGGTGAATATGCTTTCTATGTACGTTGCTTCGAACCACAAGAACTGGGACGATGTCTTGCCGTTCGTCACATACGCGTTTAATACTTCCCAACATGAGACCACCGGCTACAGCCCGTTCTTCCTCCTCTATGTTCGACCCCCCCGTTATACTCTGGATACAATATTTTCCTTCTCTGATCGGGACCAATCAGAAATCTCCCTAGCAGAAACTCTTTGTCTCGCCGAAGAAGCTCGTCGTCTTGCTCGTTTACGTACAATAGCCTCGCAAGACAGATCGAAAGTTCGTTATGACAGCAAGCACCGGCAGGCCACATATATTCCGGGAGATCTCGTGTTGGTGTGGAAGCCTTTACGCAAACGTGGCTTGTGCCAAAAACTGCTCGCGCACTACATCGGACCTTTTGTTATCCTTGACCGCCTGAGCGCAGTCGACTACCGCATCGCACGTCTTACAGCTAGCGGGAGACGTTCCAGAAAGACAGAGGTCACGCATGTCGCTCGCCTGAAGCCTTTCAGTCAACGCGACACTGCATGAAACGCGCGGCGCGCTTTGTCTGCGAGGGGGGAAATGTTACGCCACGTATGTGCCGGACGAAGAAGGAAAAAGAAGCAAGGGGTGTGGAAGAAGAAGATCATCATCATCTGCCTGCGCCGATACGGCTCGTCCCTCGAACCGTGTATCAATAAACCCCCAGACGCCTACTGAGGTCGTAACAATATATATATATATATATATATATATATATATATATATATATATATATATATATATATATATATATATATATATATATATATATATATATATATATATATATATATTGTGAGCACTATTTATGCGTCCAATCTTTTTAACTATATATACTCATCATCACCAGTCAAGTTTATGTTGTGGGGCACATACTCGTGACAATAAAAAAGAGTCTTGAGGGTACTCGACGCCATTTTACAAGTGGTGGAGAGTGCTGTCCGGTTCCTGCGTCCTCTCGCGATCTCGGTGAGCCTCAGCCGCTTCTCGAACACATCCCTGGAGCTCCGTTCAGGCCACCGCTGAAACGACCTCGGTTCGGTAATGTCGCAAGCCGACCAGCCCAGCGCGCCAGCTTCGCCACCGCTCCCACCTCCAAGAAGCCCTTCTCACCTGGTCACCAGCCCTCAAAAGGATCCTCCACTGTTCGCAGGGCTTCCGGGTGAAGACGTTGAAGACTGGCTCGAAGAGTATGACCGCATGAGTGTTATCAACAACTGGGATGAGCCTGCAAAACTCACCCATGTTGCATTCCGCTTGAGTGGCGTCGCAAATACGTGGTTTTTCAACCACGCCACAGATTTTCCCACATTGCCCACCTTTACACGCCAGTTCCGCTAGATTTTTCCCAAGCCGTCAGTGCGCTCGTATATCGCCAAGAAGAGGCTTGGTGCACGTGTTCAACGCCCCGGCGAGTCTTACACTTCTTACGTGAAAGATGTTCTCCTCTTTGCCGCCGCATCGACAACTATATGGCGGAAAGTGACCGTGTGCGCCACCTGCTAAAAGACATTGTGACTGTTGCTTTTAATGCGTTTGTGGTGCAGAATCTCCAGACCGTAGCCGATGTTGTCGCTACCTGTTAGCGCCTTGAGGAGCTTCAGAGCACTCGGGTGCAACCTGATATGTCTGATCAAAGCTCAAGCCATGATGCAACAGACCTGCGTGCATTGATCCCCTCTATCATCCGCGAGCAACTTCATGCAGAGGCTTCACCTCGCCCCCTTGATATCCGAACGACACCACCTGCTACTAGTTTACGCGACGTCGTGAGGGAGGAACTGGCCTTGATCAAAGGTACACCAGTTACGAGTTCACATCCCGTGCCCATTCCAAGTTATGCTCACGTTGCTGCAACGACACCTGCGCCCCAGCAAAGCCTGGCCTCGATGACAGTCGCACCAGTTCCGAGCTCATATCTTGTGGCCATGCCAACTTATGCTCAAGTTGCTTCTAGGACACCTGCACCCCAACAAAGCCCAATGCAGCTACCAGCGGCCCAATTGCATGGTTCACTCAACTCACTCTCACCACGACCATTTTCCCAGCCTTACAATGACTGGCGCACTTTGCGGCCGAGTTGCTTCTCTTGCGACATCCGTTGTCACATTTCAAGGTTTTGCCGACGCCGTCAGCGAGACGAAAGACGAAGCTAGAATAACTTTGAATGGGACGACTTTTACCGCACTGGAACACCCTATCGCCGACTGTATCAGAACAGCACACGTCGGTCGCCGTCTCCGCAGAACTTTGGCTCAGTTGGCAGTTCCTGTTTCTCACGTCGTCGCTCACCTTCACCGATGTAGCGCTCCTCTTCTCCTCTCCGACCTTTTACTTCAATTCCCGACTGCCAACTGGAAAACTAAACAGTGCAGCTTCGGGAGGGAACGCTGCATCTTTCAAACTGCGTCACACTCCTCCGGACCGCTCATCGAATGTTTTATTAGTGCATGTCGAAGGCATACAAACAGAGGCACTGGTAGACACAGGCGCATCACTTTCCGTGATTTGTGGAGACTTTTGTGCCCGCTTGAAAAAAGTTACGACGCCATAGGTTGGATCTCCCCTTCATTGCGCAGATGGAGTCCTTATTCAGCTTTTAAATGTTTGCACTGTCCGCGTTTTCACAGACGGCACCCTTCACCACATTCAGTTTCTTGTACTTTCTTGGTGCACTCACAAAAGTAATTTTAGGATTGGACTTCCTTTCTTCGGCATAAGCTTTTACATCGTGTCGTCAGGGAGTAATTCAAATGTCAGCTACTGAGAGTTTATCCGGTGTCGATCCATACAGCTTCCGTTCCATTGCTGCCGCTGATTGTTTCAGTTTGCCAGGAGATGAACAAATTCTCATGGTCACTTCGGACACTATAGTTAACGGTGACGTGTTCATAGCTCCATCAGTTCGCTCCAAACCTGCGGGGCTTACCATAGCACCTGGCCTTGTGCGGTTTAACGACAGTAAAGCATTGGTCACCACCTTGAACCCAACTTCAACGCCAGTCATGCTGCCCCAGGGCACTGCTGTGAACTGCTTCGCTGACAGCGAGTCTTTTTCGCTGGTTCTCCTTCACGCAGAATCAATGCCTCTGTCTGCTACAACTGATATGAAGGCTACCACTATTGCTTTAAATGACACCATAACTCCTCACCTCACTGCCGAGCAAAAGAGAGACCTATTTGACCTTCTCCAAAAGCACAGCCTTTCGTTTCACGTAAATTCCAAAGTTATCGGCCGTACCTCTGTTGCAGAGCACAGCATCAAAACCGAACGCAGCTAATTGTACGCCACCGCCCATACCGTCTGTCTTCGGCGGAACAGCAAATCATTGAGTAAAACGTCACCGTCATGCTCAAACGGGATATTATTCGACCTTCGTACAGCTCTTGGTCGTCTCCTGTGGTGTTGGTCCAGAAAAAGGATGGCTCTGTCTGCTTTTGTGTTGATTACAGAGCGCTCAATAAGATCACGAAAAAAGACGTATATCCGTTGCCACGCATAGATGATGCCTTGGACTCCCTACAAGGCGCAGAATATTTCTCCAGCCTCGACCACCGATCCGGGTATTGGCAAATACCTATGCGCGAAGCAGACAAGGAGAAAGCAGCGTTCGGGACGCCTGATGGGCTTTACGAGTTTAACGTCATGCCTTTTGGCTTATGCAACGCTCCAGCAACATTCGAGCGCATGATAGATACTGTCTTACGCGGTTTGAAATGAAAAGCCTGTTATTTTAGTGAGACGACATAGTATTTTATTCTTCTACTTTTCCTCACCACCTTAAGCGTTTGGACGAAGTACTAACGTGCATTTCGAACGCTGGTCTACAGATCAATACAAAAAAGTGCCACTTCGCCAGCATAAGCATCAAAGTATTGTGTCACCTTGTCAGCAAAGATGGCGTTCGACCCGACGCTGACAAGGTTGCTGCCATAATTAGTTTTCCACGTCCGCGCAATCAAAAACAATCGCGAAGTTTCGTGGGCCTGGCGTCTTACTTCCGCCGCTTCATCCGTCACTTTGCTGCCATTGCGGGGCCGTTACACAAGCTTCTGAAGTCAGGAACGGCTTTCATATGGACTGACAAGTGCGAGTGTGCTTTCCGAGCCCTTAAGCGTGCTCTGACATCAGACACCGTCCTCCATACTTTCGATGAGAGTGCACCCACTTTCCTGCACGCAGATGCCAGCGGCCACTGAATCGGTGCTGGCCTCTTCCAGCGCGACGAAACATCACGTGAGCGAGTAGTTGCATATGCCAGCCGCGCACTAACACCTGCGGAGCAGAACTACTAGATAACAGAGCAGGAATGGTTCACTATCGTTTGGGCCATTCACAAATTTCGACCTTATCTGTATGGACGCCACTTTACTGAGATTATTGACCACCATGCCCTATGCTGGTTGTCCTCGCTGAAGAATTTTTCTGGACGCCTAGGTCAGTGGAAACTGCGTTTGCAAGAGTACACTTTTGACGTTCTGTACAGGTCTGGCAAACTGCATCAGGATGGAGCTCTCTCTCGCTGCCCTCTGCTGCTTTCATATCCAACCACGCATCCTCAATGCCCCTCAGGTGATCAAGCGGCTTCCTCTTCACTGAAGTTATCACCCCTGGCAGTTGCTGGGTCACTATCTTTAACAGCAGCGCCCAGTTAGCCGCGTGCCAACGTGACAACCCTTCTTTAACCACATAATCGGATACTTGAATGGCTCGTCTTCTCCACCTAATGCCAGGCTACGTCGTCAGCTACAGCAGTTCAAGCTAGAGAACAATGTCCTGCAGCCCTTTACTTAAAATGCGAATGAGCGTCGGTGGGTGCCAGTACTTCCCCGTTCGCTGCGAAAACAAGTTCTTGAAGCATTGCATGACGACCGATCAACTGGACACTTAGAATTTCAAAAGAGCTACAACCGCGTTAGGAGCCGTTTCTTCTGGCCTGGTCTTTCTACCTTTGTGGCTAATTATGTCGCTTTTTGCGCACTTTGTCAACGCCGGAAATGACCAACTTCAGCTCCTGCTGGCTTATTACAACCCATTTCATGTTCCAACACACCTGTTGTCGTTGTCGGAGTAGACCTCGTCGGGCCACTTCCCGTAACGCCAGCGAGCCACCACTCGATAGTCACAGCCGTCGACCACTTCACACGATACGCGGAGACTGCTCCTCTACGCACTAGCTCTGCCTCAGACGTTGCCGCCTTCTTTTTAGAAGCAATTGTGTTGCGTCATGGCGCACCTCGCGCATTGTTGAGTGACCGAAACAAGGCCTTCCTGTCCTCAATTCTCGACGAAATCCTAAAAACGTGTGGCAACTGCTCCTATACGCACTAGCTCTGCCTCAGACGTTGCCGCCTTCTTTTTAGAAGCAATTGTGTTGCGTCATGGCGCACCTCGCGCGTTGTTGAGTGACCGAAACAAGGCCTTCCTGTCCTCAATTCTTGACGAAATCCTAAAAACGTGTGGCACAGTTCATAAGACCACATCCGCTTACCACCCGCAGATAAATGGCCTGAGAGAGTGATTGATGATGTTTGATGTTTTATGGCGCAAGGGCCGTTTCACGGCCAAAGAGCGCCAGTTCATCTTGCTAAAAAAAATGGACAATGATTGTGATAAGCGGCTGTATAAGGGCCATAAAATTCCTCGCGGTAAGGCGGGTAAAAACATACAAGTAATAAAATCATGACCATGCCGTGAAAGGTGTGTGTGGTGTGAATAGAAGACAAAAGTTGGTGATAATAAAAGACGATGGTGGATATGTATGGCATTAGCACAAGTGCCTTACTCGTTCATAACCTTGCGTCCAAGGGCTGACAGAGTGATTCCACCGGACTATAATCGACATGATACCCATGTACATCGGACCAAACCACGATAACTGGGACAAAATCTTGCCGTTCGTTACATTTGCACGCAACACCGCTGTTTAACGAACCACCGGGTATTCACATTTCTTCCTCGTCTATAGTCGTGCGCCGACATTCACCATTGATGCCTCTTTCTTCAATGTAACGACAAAAACGTACATGTCTACGCCAGAACATTTCGTCTCCAGGCTCACTGAGGCACGGCAACGTGCTCAACTCAACACGAAGGCCAGTCAACAAGACCTCAAGCAACGCTATGACAGCTTTCGTCGAGACGTCACTTTCTGTCCTGGAGATGAAGTATTACTTTGGACGCCTGTTCGCACGCTCGGATTGTGTGAAAAGTTTCAGTCACGCTTTCTGGGACCTTATGTTATTTGTGAACGAACATCTCTTGTCAATTACCTTGTCACTCCCGTTGAGGGTTCCTCGGACCGTCGTTACCGTGCCTCCGAGATAGTCCACGTTTCACGTCTTAAACCCTTTGTTCGCCGTACCTTTCCCGCCTAATCCTCGGCCGGGCCGGCCACTCAAGTGTGCGGGGAAAATAAGTGTGAGCATTATTTATGCGTCCCATCTTTTCATCTGTACATACTCATCACCACCAGTCAAGTTTAGAGGGTACTCGACGCCATCCTACTATATATATATATATATATATATATATATATATATATATATATATATATATATATATATATATATATATATATATATATATATATATATATCTGTGTGTGTGCCGAGCACCTGCTGATTGCTTGTGGCTGTTTGTAACTAGAACTTGTTAGTTGACCATTAATATTGCACCATGCTGTTCCCGACGAAATCAACATATTGTGTAGTAATGTTCAATGTTTTTTATTTACGTTTTATTTTAGAGGAAAACGACAGTGCATGATATGGGGATTGCGTAACGGTGAGAAAATTGAAGAGAATGAGTGCAAAAAAGACTCCGTTTCATTTTGTGGAGACATGGCTATTGCAATCGAAAACCCACATACAGATACTTTTGAGTTCTACAGCGTAATTTGATGAAACAAACGTGCAGAAGGAATAGTTTTATAGTAAATATCACATGCGCCGACATCCATGTCATTTGTAGGTTTAGCGGGGCGTCTACAACAACCACGTGTACGCTTAAACATCTTGGGCATCATTCTTTGCCTGCGTGGGCCGAATGGTTAGAGACGCCAGCCTGAATTTCTGTACCGAGGCATTGCTTAACTGCAATCCGTGAATTATAGCAAACAAGCAATGCAGCCTTTAAATAAATAAAGTCCTACTTGTGAAACTTTGTTGGATATGATTGTTTTTACTCTATAACCAATGGGTAAAAGAGAAAAAAATGCCGCCATATCCACGAAGTGAATGATGATGAGTGGGCGAAGCTCCGGAGGTAAACCTGGTAAACCATGAATCCTCCGTACATTTTGCCCACTCGATTTTATTGCAACGCTCCCCCTAGCGTACGTCGCCGCACTATATCGAACGATGACACGCGCCATATGTGGCATCATTGCTATTTTATAACACCTCACATCTTTCATAAGCAGCTACACGTACCGCCGTCTAGTTTATGACATCTTGCATCTTTTGGACGGACAGACGGACGGACGGATGGACGGACGGACGCACGGACGGACGGACGGACGGACGGACGAACAGACGGATGGGCGGACGGACGGACGGACGGATGGATGGACGAATGGACGGACGGACGGACGGATGGACGGACGGACGGACGGACGGACGGACGGACGGACGGATGGATGGATGGATGGATGGATGGATGGATGGACGGACGGACGGATGGACGGATGGACGGATGGATATGGCTGTACCCTTTAGATCGGGCGGTGGCTAGCGTAATACTTATAACTGAAAGAGAGGTGGCTACATACAGGAGACGCACAGCCCACGCCTTAAGGAGCTTCGCTCCTAAAAGCCAGGTCTGCATGGAAGGTGCAGCACAGTCACAGCAAAAGCCAGAAGAGTTACCTTTCAGAGCCTTTCGAAAACACTCATTGGGTAACTACTGCAAACACACTTGCAATAAGTCATTTTATTAAAACATTTATTTGGGTAGTAGGCTGGCATTCGCTAAGCTATATTTCGTCATTCTTCTGAGAAGCATGCTCTCCGCTAAACACTTGCAAGAAATTTCGTTCTATAGGGGGGGGGGGCGCTTACGCACTAACATGAAGTTTTCAACTACACGGTGCATAGTTTAGGGACATCGACGTTTCTGAATAATCAGAAACATGTCATAATTCATGCCATTTGTTGATGCATTTGTACATAAACGTGCCATTTGTTCATGCAGTGTCTGACGACAATGAGCAATAATTCCTCAAGGGAGTACTGCGACGGTTTATAGGTGGTTCATTCCACGCCAAACGTCCCAGCCATTTTGGCACCCATCGCAAATGTATTAAAAAATTGTGCTGATTAACTACATTAGGTGAACTGCAAGAATAGTTTGGAAAGAAATTTTTTTCGGTCAAGTGGCTGTCTTCTGAACTCCTCGGAATGTCGTATGGCGTTATTTGTGGAAAATTTTTTTAAAGTATCGCTTCTTTTTTTATACTAAATTTGGTGTACATGTTAAGTAAAGGTGCTTGTGTGAGGTGTTTGAAGCTAATTTTTTTAAGGGCAATTTTCCTGGCACATGCGCCTGTCAGAATTCAGCCAGAATGTGAGCCAGATTGTGCTGCTTGCATTTTTTATTGTAGTTATGCACTTTGTATGAAAATCTGAGTAGTGAATACTGACCCCACAGAAGATATATTTTGAGGAAAAAATACTTTTATACCTCTCATGCTGCTAAACTTTACAATAAAAATCCCAAATTTCATAAAAATGTGATTTCTGTCCAGCTTGAGATGCCATTTGCACCCCGAGGTGGTTTAAATAAAATTACTTTTTTACTTAATTCGAAAGAAAATAAACCATGCTTTTACTATGGCTACTATTATCATTACGATTTTTGTTTTAAGGAAGAAAATAATTTTTGAATTTTCCTATAGCCGCTTATTCTCTCATTTCGGCATACGACAGCTGCTGCTTTGAAATTCTCCATTGCCGTCAATGGCAATTTTCAAAAATTACTTCCTTAAAAGAAAAAAAATTACTCTTAAGATTTGGCATATGAAAAGAACTATTTGTATAAAGGTGATTTTAATTAGACAAGTCATGGTGCAAGTTGCGTCTTACAATGGACGAAGATGACAATTTTGCGAAATTTGTGAATTTTGTAAAGCTTAGCCGGTTGAGGGGTCTAAATATATATTTTTGTCATATTATATCTTCATAGAAGTCTACTATTCATAGAAAGTCGATATTCATAGAAAGTCTACTACCACAATAATCAAAATGCAAACACACACATTTTGGCTAAATTCGTGGAGGCAGGCTATGGGCCAGAAAATTGCACTAATAATACTGAGCTTCGAACACTTCCCACAAGAACGTTTACGTCACATGTAGACCAAACTTGGTATAGAAAGAAGGAGTGGTACATTTAAAATATATTTTTCCACAAACAACACCCAAATCTATTCCGGCAAATTGAGAAGGCAGCCACGGGACCAAATAATTTTTTCTCTCGGAAATATTCCGCCGTTTCACTCTTATCAATCCAGTAAATCATCACGATTTTTTTTCGAATACATTATCTATGGTCACAAAAATGACTGGGACGTTTGGCGTGGTATGGCCCAGAATGGATATTTTCATGCATCAATGCAACACGAAAGTACAGTGCAGTGATACATACAAACAGCAAGAACATAGTGCAATGCAGGATGACCATTTTCTCTAATATATTGAAATAATATATAAAAAAACACGGCAGCTGCGACAATATTGCGCCGCAGTTTGAATGTGGGTCAATTTATGCCATACGTCTGAACCACTTTGGCGAGCATCTGAAATGTATTCGGAAGAAATCGGGCTGGTTTAGTGCATTGAAAACATTGAACTGCTAAGATAGTTCTGAAAGAAAAAAAAATTTGGTGACGTGGCTGCCTCACGAACTTCCTAGAATGTATTTTTGGTGTTGTTTGTAGAAAAAGTTATTTTAAAAGTATCGCTTCTTCTTTCTGAACCGAATTTGGTCTACACGTAAAACAAAGGTGCTTGTCTAAGGTGTTTGAGCTGAGTAATATGAGTGCAATGTTTCTGGCACATACGTTTCCTAGGATTGAGCCAAAATGATTTACGTTTGAATTTTTTCCATTGCAATACTGCACTTTGCATAAACATCTGAGTAGTGAATACTTACCTCACAGAAAGTACATTTTGAAGAAAAATTATTGTTAGACTTCTCTAACTGCTAAATTTTGCAATAAACATCCCAAATTTCATGAAATTGTCATTTCTGTCTATATTGAGACGCAATTCGCACCTTGTGGTGGTCCAATTAAGAATCACTTTTACACCTAAATCGAAAGTAAATAAACCATACTTTTTACATGGCAAACATTATCAATACAATTTTGTTTTCAAGAATGAAATAATTTCAAACTTTCCCATCTACCCATCTTCCTATTTAGTCATACCACATCTACCACCTTGACCTTTCCCGTTGCCGACAATCGGAAAGTTCAGAAGTTATTTTCTTCCTTAAAACAAAAAGTGTAATGATGAAGTTTGCTATATGAAAACAGCTCTTTATTTGCTTATGATTTATATAAAGAGGTCATTTTAAATTGGACCACCACATTGTGCAAATTGCGTCTCAATGCAAGCGAATTTGACGATTTTGTAAAATTTTGAACTTTCGTCATAAATTTTAGCAACTTAACAGGTCTATAAATATATTTTCCTAAAATATGCCTTTTGTGCAGTAAGTAATCACTACTCAGATAATCATACATAGTGCAGTTGTCATAGAAAAAATTCCAACATAACACTTTTTGCCTAAATACCAGGAGGCGTATGTGGCAGCAAAATGACACCTAAATTACTGAGCTTCGAACATCTTACACAAGCACCTTTGCTTAACATGTACACGAAACTTTGTATAAAAAAAAGAACGCTACTTATGAAATAAGTTTTTCCACAAATAACAACTAAACGGCATTATAAGAAGTTGGTAAGGCAGCCAAGTGACCAACATTTTTTTCTCTCGGGAGTATTCTACCGTTTCACTGTTTTCAATGCAGTAAGTGAGCCCAATGCTTTTCAAGTACATTTGAGATGATCGCCAAAATGACTGGGACGTTTGGTATGGAATGACCCAGGTGAAAAAAACAAGCTTTTGTAATGAGCTGGAGACTTGGATAACCCACTCGTTATACTATTCGAATTGTGCGACTGCTCGTTCTTTCGCTATTTTAAAACACTTTGAAAGTCGTAATAATGTCAGTACTTTCCCGGCATCTAACCATCCTAAGGCAAGTTTGCCAACAGGTCCCAAGCACCGGCGGGGCTGAGCGGTAGAATACTGGGCTGGCACCAAGCGGACGAGTAAAGAGAAATAGTACAGGGTATCTGGCAGACAAAGTAGAAATCACGAGTATAGAGGGCGTTGTGCTCTGGTCAAATGACAACATTCGTGTTTATATATGTATTTGTACTATTTATACAATCATTTGTGAGTTCTACGCTCCGATATAGGTTCGCATGCCGTGCGCGGTGTACTTTTCTTCGTTGCCATTGGAGGCAAGGCGTCACTTCCCCGCATAACTAAGCCTTCAACTAACCTAGTTCCTAAGAATGATGTGTACGATGACCATATTCTAGAACTTTTGGCACATTAAACGCCACATATCAATCATCAATACCACATTCTAGATTGTTCTCTAAGCTAATGAAAGTCGGAGCCATGCAGTTTGAGAGTGTAGCTGATAGTTGCACAGACGACCAACAAGGATAAATTGCTTCTTGTGGGTGCGAAACTTCACTTAGTGCCAGACTGAAGGTAAAACAAGAAGACCAAAATCCGCATGACGAAACTGTCCTTGTATGGAGAGTTGGAAGCTGTAAACCTGAATTAAAGCTGGAGATGGTAGATAATAAATTGTTCATCGAGGAGTTTCTTGTGCCTAGAACTGCAATCGCCTTGATTAATATGTGGGGTTTAACGTCCCGACACCACCATGATTATGAGAGACGATGTTGTGTAAAGCTCCAGAAATTCCGACCACTGGCGGTTCTTTAACCTACACCGAAGTTTGAGCACATGGGCCTACAGTACTTTCGCCTCCATCAAAAATGCAGCCACCACAGCCAGGACACCATTCCGCGACCTTCGGGTCAGCAGCCGAGTGCTTTGACCACTAGACCACCGCGGCGGGGCTTCCTAGATATATAAAAAGAAATGCAGATAGTGCTTCTGCAGGCAGCGCGGTAGCGCCAAGAAAAACACTCATGAGTTTCCATACATTTATTACCCTTTTAAATGAAGACCGCAATTGCCCAGATACCTATATTCAGAAGTTAGAACTTGCAGCAGTCGTTCAAGAGTGACCGAAATAAAAGGCGTGTTCTACTTTGAGCTTTTGTCAATCAGGAAACGTTTTACCAGTATAGGCGGAGTGTCACCGCAGTTTTTAGGTTCCAAAACCCTAATTTAACACTGTTGCCACAGTATCGTTACATTATCCTGGAATGCCGAGAAAATTTTTGAGAAATAATGCCCCAAAAGGCTGACACAGGCGATGGTTTGCCAGAACGCCTGCACGTTACTATGACCGGTGGTTTAACACTCCTAAATTAAAGAATTCGCAAGAGCCTCTACAACAAAAAATAATATAGAACAATGACTGAACTGTCACCACAAAAAATTTGTGGTCTTTTTTAAGAAAAGCCAATGTTTTCTCACAAACAACAATTATAGCTGAAAAGTTGAAATGAAAGAAATACTCAAAAGAAGAAAGTAGAACATTGTGCCCCTTACCGCTTACCCTGTGCATTGTGCTCTTCTTTTTCAATTCTGAACTAAAAATACGTCTTTATACAACACCAACTGACCGAACAGGAAGTTTGATGAAAACGTTTTCGACCCCTAAAGAAATGGTTACTCTAACAGGTGGTTCTCTAAACTAACACTATTGTCCTAAATAAAAAGAAATAAAGGCACAAAAGAAAGAAAAAAAAGCTTTCATTTCATATGGTGAGTGATTTTTAAATGAAAAGAAGAGTAAAGTGAGCCCCGTTACTGTACCTCCGTGGGAGGACACCTCAACAATAGCTCACGAGGGAGGGGGTAGAGAAGGAAATAAAAGGATAGGATTAAAAGGTATATAATTAAGGAATGATGACCACAACAGGGAACAACAAGCATCATCGAAGAGTAAGGCACCACGCGATCGGCGCTCAAGCTCCTCCATCTTCCTCGTCCTGTCGCTATCTCGAATCTTCCACCTGCTCGTTTGGTTCGCCCAAGAAACCTCTTTGCAATTGGCTGATCGTGCTGGGTAACCACATCGCCTACAACCTGGAACTACAATCCCGCAACCTGCCGTCGACCATGCAAGTTGACGCAGCCCAACAAACAGTACCTCTCGTGGCCGCTACTTGCCCTGGTCCGGTTCATCAGCGAGACCCCCCGATCTTTGCGGGCACCGAAGACCAGGACGTCGAGGACTGGCTGTCGTCGTACGAGAAAGTCAGTGGATTGAAAGAGTGGGATGACGCTGCTAAGTTGGGCGCTGTCAATTTTTATCTCACCGACGTGGCCAAGCTGCGGTATATGAACCACGAAACCGATTTCGCGAATTGGTCCGCCTTCAAGGAGGCGATATGTGCCGTTTTTGGTCGCCCTGCCTTACGGAAGCTACGTGCCGAACAACATCTGCGCACACGGGCATAAGAGCCTTGTGAAACTTTCACATCATTTATAGAAAATATGATCGATCTCTGCCGGCACGTCGATGCTTTCATGAGCGAGAATGCAAAGATACAGCACATTATGAAGGGCGTCGACGATGACGTTTTCCAGATACTTCTCGAGAAGTCTCCTAGCACTGTGGCAGAAGTAGTGACTTTGTGCCAAAGCTATGATGAATTGCAGAGGCCACGAGCTCAGACGTGACACTCATTTCAGACAATCCAACCAGTGACCACACTGGACGTCATGACTGACCAGACAAACCTCCTCGCACAAATGAAAGACTTCGTGCGAGAGGAAGTGGTCCGGCAGCTTTCTCTACTGCCTTTTGCTCAACGCCAGGAGCTCTCGCAGCCACATCCACTGCTACATCCAGCACCATTGGCTCCCATGCTTCGACATGTGGTCCAGGAGCAGATTTCCGAGGCTATGCCGTTGCTCTTGCAGCAGCCCCCCGTCACAGAGCCTCTTACTTACGCTGAGGCACTAAAGCGGCAGCAGCCACACCACCCCCCGCCGTTCCAGGGACTGCTGTATACCTCAGCCCTGACTCGGACGTCCACCGCTTGGGTTCCTCCCGTTGCCACCACAGCCTCAACTCACCCGTCTGCTGCATGGGCTGTGCCCCTAGTCGCCAATACTTGAAGAACGCGCGATAACCGGCCCACCTGTTTTGCGTGCGGCGGCCCTGGCCATATCGCTTGTTACTGCCGTCATCGCGTGCCGCAATACACAGATGCCCAGACACAGAACAGCTTCATAGACCTTCCTCCATCTCCTCTGGAAAATTCTGATCATCAGTCAAGCTCGTCTTCACGGGACTGTCCGCGTACTATGTTGGGTCGCTCACCTTCACCCCGTCGTCACTCCCTGTCACCCATGCGCCGTCGGCCAGCTCCTGAACACAAGGGAAACTAACTGCCGCTGTTCAGGAGGCAAGAACTGCGCTGTCGAAATGCTCAAGACCTCGGACATTGCCGTCGATTATTGTCGAAGTTTTTGTAGAAGGTACTCGAGCATATGCTCTAGTGGAGACCGGTGCTGCCGTTTCCGTGATAGACGCTAAAATTTGCCGCAAGCTCCAAAAAGTGACGACGCCCATTGATATGATGTCCTTGCACACAGCGAATGTGTACCCGGTTCAGCCTGTAGCCGCCTGTACTGTTCGAGTGATGATCGTGAAGGACCACTACACTGTTGAGTTTATTGTCCTTTCGTCATGCTCACACGACATAATACTTGGATGGCATTTTTATCGCGTAACCATGCCGTTATTGATTGTGCAAGATCGGAGCTTGAACTTTTCCAGTTTTACGACCAACCAACCAGCCGCATTCAGCCCGCCTTACACAAACTCGTCGTCAAAGAAAGCACAGAAATTTCCCCGACAGCAGCTCTGTTGCTCCCCGTGTTCTGTAATGGCATTAGTGACGAAGGTGCATTCTTTCAACCATCAAGCCTCTTCCTTAGTCGAAGATCACTTCTTCTGCCTTATTCAACCCTCTCTATTTCTGAAGAAAACAGTGCTCTTTGCCTCATCAATCCTATTCGGTATCCCGTCAAACTGCTTCAAGGTGAATCTCTTGGACACGTGCATGCGATTGATAAAGAACAAATTTTTACCATGCCGCCAGCGTGTTCCGGTGACTACGACACCATCAGTGCCCTCAACCTTTCCAATATACCACCTTCCGAGCTTTTCAATTCATCGATCGCCGACGGACTACCACCATCTGAACGCTCTGAGCTTCTTCAGCTGCTCTACCAGTTTCGTGAATCCTTTGACGTTGCTCAACCTACCCATGGCCAAACTCCCAGTTTTTTTCACTGCATCGACAGAGGTTCCAACGCGCCAGTACGACAGGGACCATACCGTGTTTCCGCCACGGAGCGTCAGGTTATCACCGAACAGGTTGACGATATGCTCAAGCGCGACGTTATCCGACCTTCCCAAAGTCCATGAGCATCACCTGTCGTTCTTGTTAAGAAGAAGGATGGTGCAATTCGCTTATGCGTTGATTACAGGCGCCTAAATAAGATCACTCGCAAAGACATATACCCTTTGCGCAGGATTGATGACGCCCTTGATTGCTTAAGAGGTGCTGAGTTATTTCGTCGTTAGATCTGCATTTGGGGTATTGGCAGGTGCCCTTAGCAGATGCCGATCGTCCAAAAACAGCCTTCCTGACACCAGACGGGCTGTATGAGTTCAATGTCATGCCCTTTGGCCTCTGCAATGCGCCGGCCACATTCAAGTGCATGATGGACTTGGTTCTGCGGGGTTTGAAATGGAACATATGCTTCTGCTACCTCGACGATATCGTTGTCTCTGCACCCGATTTCGCAACACACCTTGTTCGCTTGAAACATGTCCTGACGTGTCTGAAGAATGCGCAGCTCCACCTGAATCTCAACGAATGCCACTACGCTGCTCGGACACTCACCATTCTAGGTCACGTGGTATCAAAAGATGGCGTTCTTCCCGACCCGGCTAAACTACGCACTGTCGCTGCATTCCCCAAACCGACGACTGGAAAACAGTTGCGCAGCTTCGTAGGATTGTGCTCCTACTTTCGACGGTTTGTGCGCAACTTTGTCTCCATAATTGCCCCTTTGACCCAACTTTTAAGCAGTGCCAACGACATCTCATCATGGTCTTCGGAATGTGATCACGCATTTACCACTCTTCGCCATCTCCTAACATCACCGCCTATATTGCGCAACTATGATCCCACGGCTGCAACTGAAATCCATGCAGACGCCAGCGGTGTCAGTCTCGGTGCTATTCTCGCTCAACACAAGCCTGTATCCCCTGAATATGTCGTCGCCTACGCCTGCAGAATGCTCAACCAGGCTGAGGTAAACTACAGTGTTACCGAAAAAGAGTGCTTAGCCGTACTTTGGGCGAAGGTGAAATTTCGCCCATGCTTATATGGCCGCACCTTTGCTGTAGTTACAGACCACCATGCCTTATGTTGGTCGTCATCGCTGAAGGTTCCATCAGGTCGCCTTGCTTGTTGGGCTCTGCGACTTCAAGAGTATTACATCCGCGTCGAGTACCGTTCCGGCCGCCAACGTACTGATGCTGATGCGCTCTCACGATCACCACTGTTCGCTGAGGTTGCCTTTATATCTTCTATAGAACACGCGCTCGTGGCAGCCGTGTTCGCGATTTTGCTGTCTGCGGCCTCCCCTAGCCGAGTTTGTTGAAAGCACAACAAACAAAAAAATCAAGCGTAGTTCAATAAAGACGCTTAAAAACATCTAGAAGTTCATAAAAAGCAAATTATAAACTGTTTAAATTGTAACAATATCTGTAGTACTGCATATTTTAGGATTCGAATGGACAACTTGTATTTACGGGAGAAGCCAACGACAAGCAGTCGACCGTTGCCTTCAAGCGCTTAGTTCAGCTCTCACCCCGTCGGAGCTGTTGGAGCACCTCGAAGCGAACAGATTATGAGTGTCGAGAGCTTTTAGAGTACGTCACAACGTATGCGCATTTCATGGCCGAATGAAGAGATCTTTACAGTAATTGACCGCGGGCAGGAGCGACTGAAACAGACTTGAGGCGCCAGAAGTGAAAAACTGATGCGTACAACGAGAATAACGCTTCGCTGCGACTACACAGCTAGGAGCGGGACCATCAGATTTAAAGCGAAGGTTAACAATCTCCCACAGCAATACAGGTAAGTGTTGGGAAAATTTTATTTAATGATAAATTTATTAAATTACTATTGTAGTGGCACTCAGTTTTTGACATTCGAGCAGTTCTTGCACGAATAGCTTTGCTGACTTAGGGCTCTATAGATATATCGTTCGCCGAGTTTTGTCAGTGGCATAATTTACGGCACGCAAATGCCAACTAGGGCATTTCATTTGACCCAAGCTCAAACCAGATTAGCTTGGGCTGTGTAGAAGTGGCCATAAAGTTGATCACGATCAAGAAAACTGATCCAGATCACCCTGATCATGATTAAAAGAGCCAGTGTGACCCCGGTATAAGAATATCGTGTCTTTTACGTCCAAAAAGCACCATATGATCACGAGAGAGGCCGTAGTGAAGGGATCTGGAAATTCCGACCATTCGGTGTTCTTTATCGTGCGCCGACATAACACCAGACGGGCTTCTACCAATTAGGCTCTATCAAAATGTGACCGCTGTGGCCGAATTCGAACCCCTTATCTCCGGGTCAGCAGCCAAGCACCTTAACCACTGCTCTACCACGGTAAGAGAACCGTAATTTTAGCCGGAAACTTCCGTTTCAGCTGTGCTCAGTCAGTATTTCTTCGAACTCATGCGGTGCGTTTCGAAATGCGCTAATAAATTCATCCTGTTAAAAGACTGGTGGCTTCTCTTCAATAATGGGTCTGTTTTTACCTTCGTTAAACTGGCTGCTTCATTTTAAAACAAAGAAATTCTCTCAGCTATGTCCTCTTTTAAAAAGTAGCATAGCAATATAGCTCTGTTTGTGGCTCTAACAAAAATGGCTCCTATAGAATGCTTGTTAATGAGTACCAATCTGAAAAGGTCATAAATCTCAACTCAATATTGAAACGTGTCATTAAGATGTTCAGACATATTCCTGACCTAAAGGCTGGAGCTACGATCTAATGCGCGGTATTTCGCCTAATGAGTTACGTCTTCACACTAATCTATATAAAATACTTCCTAAATGCAAAATCAAGCTGCATATGAAAATAACAGGGTCCAGAATGCTTTCTTGATATTTCGAAAAAAACTGTGGAGGCCCTAGAAAACCAGGTACGTAAGTTATACCTTGAGTGCGAAGTTTATAGTGAGGTAAATTATGTGCAAATGAAACTTTTGAATGCGAAGACTTTCATATTTGTAACATTGTTTCAGCGCGCGACCACAGGAAAAAGGACAGGGTAGACAACGGGAACACCGAAGCAATGTGCACAGTGTGGTATAAGGGTATCTTGGCATTCATTGCCGAGATTGTGGGTGCACCCCCCTGTTTGATCAGTGCTCTATATTGGCAAGGCACAGGGACCAGCTTACCCGAGAAATTATCGAAGCTAAAAAATACACGTGATTGGAGATAAGTGCGTAAGCACATCGGTTGCTTTATCACAGGCTGAACGTGATTACCTGGCTGGGCTTTGAAGCAATAGAGGACCCGTCACACGAGCTTTGTTACTGGTGTGTAGATTAGGCTTGCTTTTTACCTTCATGCTTTGTAATCATTCCTTTTAGACACATATATTCTAGCCACTCTGTGAAATAAAGTAAGTTGGAAGTCAGCGCTCTTTCTGTCTACCCTGTCTTTTTTTCAGTGTTCGCGCGCTGAAACAATCTTGCAAATATGACTGCGCACCAACTAGCCCAAGCTTCCACTCCTGCGAAGATTTTCACAGCCGAATTTGGCAACTTTGACAGTATCTATCTATCTATCTATCTATCTATCTATCTATCTATCTATCTATCTATCTATCTATCTATCTATCTATCTATCTATCTATCTATCTATCTATCTATCTATCTATCTGACAGTACATCAATCTATCTATTTAGCTATTTAGCCGCTTACGTTTGGGTACTCTCGTGGTCACCCTCTTAACTTCACGTGAACCGAAATTTGCATTGGATGGTAAGATGATTTGACGAATATAACGCACTGATCTAAACATGAATAATGTCACACTGCTGACATGTACGTTGTCAAACACTTCCCGCCCGACAGTGGCACACACACATGGAAGAGTATTTGCCACTGATATGTGTGTATGTACCACAGGTAGATGACGAGAACAGACATGGGCAAAACTAATGCGCGAGCGATGAAAAATATAAGCCATCAGAAGCAGTCGACCCGACGAATACCGAGAATATATGTCAAGGTCTCAGCTGGAGTTGAACCCAAGCATTCCACGTGGCATTGAAGCATTCTACCAGAGCGCTACGCCAGTTCTCAGAACTACATTCCAAATCAACACTAATATTCGTGAAACATCACATCAAGAGTGGGTAAGAAGATACCTTGCCGTGGGCAGGAACCGAACCTGCGATATTTGATTATGGGGTCCTGCCCACGGCCAGTTATCTTTTCACCTACTTTTCTTTCTTCACATTTACCTTACAATTCTGTCTAATAACCTCCTCTATACTTTCCTTGGCATTATTGTATACTAGGTGCCCAGCGTGCGCGCGTCAAAGCTACATTGGAGTATATTGGACGCTTCATTATGCGCTCGCGGCCGTTTTGCTAGCTCCCCATATACAAAGTTTGGTGTTACTTGACTTGAATGGTATATATATATATATATATATATATATATATATATATATATATATATATATATATATATATATCGCGTTCAACTGTTAAACGCAAAACTTAATAGTCACGCGATTCTAAATGCGAAACATTTGTTAGCGAACTTCAGTGACTTTGAGCGTATCTATCTATCTATCTATCTATCTATCTATCTATCTATCTATCTATCTATCTATCTATCTATCTATCTATCTATCTATCTATATATCTATCTGTCTATCTATCTATCTATCTAACCGACTATGACTTTTAGCTCATATAACTTTATAAAAACATGTTTGACTAGTGATAACATGAAAACCAAGACATGTTTTTCATGAATGTCATGATTTACAATCCATAGTCTTGCAGCTCTTGCGCTGCCCCGCCGCCGTGGTCTAGTGGCTAAAGTACTCGGCTGCTGACCCACAGGTCGCAAGCTTGGATCCCGGCTGCGGCGGCTGCCTTTCCAATGGAGGGGGAAATGTTGTAGACCCGTGTGCTTAGATTTGGGTGCACGTTAAAGAACCCCAGGTGGTCAAAATTTCCAGAGCCTTCCACTACGGCGTCTCTCATAATAATATGGTGGTTTTGGGACGTTAAAACCCACATATAAATCAATCACTTCTTGCGGTGGTTTCGTTCATATGTCATCTTGCAAAACTGGTATGGTACGAAATGATTGCATGGCGAACACAAGCCACAAACAATAACATAAAAATCATGACATGCGCGTCACGTAACATAACTACATGCAACGCTCATGATGCGCTCACGGCTGTTTCGCTTGCCTCATATATACCAAATTTCGTATTGCGGGACGTGAATCAATGACAAAGGCATGATACTGGCGCAAACATGATGAACATGAGCTTCGTGTAATGTAACAAGATGACTACATGCTACGCTCATGAAGCGCTCGCGGCCGTTTCGCTGGCTTTACATGTACTAGATTTGGTATTATGCGACGCGAATGGACAAAATAGGTAAATGACACATCCAAACATGATAATCCCGACATGGGTGTTATGCAAAGACATGACTATATGCCACACTCACGACGCACTCGCAGCCGTTTTGCCAGCTTCACATCTGCCATATTTGGTATTACGTGATTGCAATGAATGGCGAAGGTATGTGACTGGGGCAAACATGATAATGATGAGATGCGTGTAATGTGAGAACTTGACTACATGTAACAGTCAAGGCGCCAATACATTTCGATGTGACGAGGTCCACGTACTCGCTGGTGTTGCCACGCTAGCACCGGTCCTGCCATATACACGCAGGCGCACGTCACGCTGCGTTGCTTTGGTGCATGCGCGTTTCACTGCGTCCTGCGTCCCTCCGTCACGACAAGAAGGAAACGCAGTGGTGTCTGGGTAACGCATCGGCATGAAATGCAGCATGTCGCATTTTGCGCCGGTTGCCGTCGGGGTGCGCGCCGACGAACGCTTGTCGCTGCCATCGCACCTGGCATTAGACTATGGTGCTCGCGTTTCGCTAACGTAGGGTCACTGTGCCCAGCTTGCGGGCGTCAAAGCTACATTGGAGTATATTGGACGCTTCATGATGCGTCCGCAGCCGTTTCGCTAGCGCCCCATATACCAATTTTGGTGTTACGTGACTTCAATGGATGACGAAAGTATATGACACGTGCAAACTTGATGATCCCGACACGTGTCCCATGTAAAAACATGACAAAATACCGCGTTCATAGCTTGCTCGCGGCCGTTTCGCTAGCTCCACACATACAAAATTTGGTATCACGTGACGTGAATATATTGCGAAGGTAAACAACACGTAAAATCACGATAATCATGACACGAAAGCCACGTAGGCCATTATTTACCTCTACCTCGTGACGTTGTGGTTGTTCTAAAGTGACATATCAACCTTTCTCATTCGTGCTTCGCATATCGTCGATTCCCACTGTACGTGGGATCTGCCAATATTTTTTTTCACTCTAATACAAAATAATGACTTCAAGCAAGAAGTTAGACTTGCACAGTTCGAAAACGTCTTGTGGTATACCCACTGGTATGTTTGAGTTGATAAAGTGTCACGTGAATCGCTTTTTTCAAGCTGCAAACAAAGTCCATGAAATGCAAAAAAAAAAACACGTGAATGGCGCCTTTGAGTTGTGAATTTGCTCCTCTGAGATAACTGTTGAATAATCATTTTTGTCTGCCGTAACTACTAGCCGGCTGTGCTGCAGCGCCAGGCCGTTAAGATAGTGGCGATTTTGTAGATCCACTTGCTACAAGTTGCACCATAATGCAAGCAACACTAAAAATGAAATAATAATAAACTTAACTCGGACTCATACCATAGAACTGATGAAAAATACAGGACTGCCTAACAAGGCTTTAGTGCTTGATGAAAGGGTATTCTTACGTCTCTTTGGTTAACAACCAAAGTGGTTTACTGTCGTTTTCTTCCATCATTTGAATGTAGTGTGCTTGTAATAAACGCTGAATTCTCTATTTTTTACCGAGTGTTGAGAAAGCTGTAGCTTCTTTGAATCGGGTATACTATATTAAGAAATGGCCGGCCTCACTTTTACTAAAATTCTGTTGTCAAAGCTATGGCGTCAATTCCAGTTCATTTCACTTCTCTTAATATTACAGGCAATCAACTGTGTTATTTTATAATGAATCTTCTGATAAGCATTCTTCTCACAACATGCACTGTTAATGCTATGACTGAAGGTAAGGAAAATTTTCGCAAAAACATTAACTTGTGTATAATAAAGGGCTGAATGTTTCTTTTGCATATGAAAAGAAATGCATTGCACAATAAATAACGTTATTGTATTGTAAGACCCGAACATTTTCATTTATTCCCGTCAGTGAGATGGGGCTAAAGAAAGTCCAGATGGTCCGGTGCGAAAGAGCAACAAAAAAAAAATCTGTTAACGACAGCGAAACCCACCAACCCTCGCACAACAGATGCCGGGCATACTATCTACCACGTCATACTCTCAAATTCTAGATCCTTCACAAACATGCGCTTTATATATCACACTTGCCTCCCACAGGGCCATTGGTCACCGTGGTGCAGTTTCCAGAATGTGGAATGCATGTAGACTACTACTACTACTAGTACAACTACTATTACTAGAGAGGAGGAAACGACCCACACCCTAATTAGCTTCGCCCCTAAAAGTCACTTAGGTAAGGTTTAGAATAGTGTATCTGTGTCCTGTGTTGGCTGCATGTTTACTGGCATTAACTTATGCTTATTAGGTGCTGGTTAGCGGGGCATAGTGGTGGCTGGGACAGGACTATGATGCCACGCAATCAATATCGCTTTGCGTGGGGTGATATTTATTTCCCTGGTTATTGTTGCTGAAAGGTAGGGCAGTTTTTCCTAATGCTTGATAATTTTTGGCTAACTAGGGTTGCTGCTATCTGCCTGCCGTTTTTCGGTGACTGTATTTTGTAGTGTTACCAAGCTACTGGCTACCTTTAGAACTCTTCGGTAACAGAAAGTGCGTTCCTAATTCTTGCGATCGCCAATATTGCGAGTTATGAGACAATGTGGTCTGCTGCTGTTTTTTACTGCGGCTCACCGACCGACATATGTAACTAAAGAATGGCCCCTCTATATTTGTCGCACTCAATATAGATCTTAAAATTTAGTGTTTCTATAGTGTACATGATTGTGACCACGTATTCTGGCCAATGTAGATGGCGCATCGTGGTTCGTTTTTCTGAATGAAACCAGTGGGCGCCAAGAAGATTAAAAAAATTGCTGGAGTGTTATTGATTGCGCAGAAGTGAAGCCGTTCCTCTGGCAAGATGGCGGCTGTGGCGTTCATCTTACTAGGGGCATCGTAAAGTATCAC
This sequence comes from Rhipicephalus microplus, assembly GCF_043290135.1. Lineage (NCBI taxonomy): Eukaryota > Metazoa > Arthropoda > Arachnida > Ixodida > Ixodidae > Rhipicephalus > Rhipicephalus microplus. The sequence continues at coordinate 55,050,565 of NC_134706.1, forward strand.
TGTTCAGCGATTAAAAACGAAGCGTTTCTTTCGCACGCCCAACGAGTTTATTGGGGGAACTTTTTCGGGTGACATTGTGCTCAAGTGCGTCTCACAGTTACTAGTTTTCCTTAGTGAGCCTCTAATTGGAGGTAAAGTTATTTGAAGATTCAGTAATCTATACTCATTTGGGTGTTTATTTATTTTATTTTAATTTAGGAATACTGCAGGCCTTTATAGGCCCAGGCAGGAGGGGAAAAGTACGAAGAAAAGTACAAAGTCTGCAAATATCAAGAATATATACAAGTAGGATCTATACAAAGCAACAACAAAGTGAATCTACTAACAAGTAAATGAGCACTAAAGAATTGTGATACAAAGAAAAATAATACACAATATTATTACAACAATATTATACAATAATATACTATTTTGTTGGGAACAACTATCTTTTATTATAGAACTAACATAGCATTTTCATAACATATCAAAGCCACATGCTCTTTAAGGGGGCACAATCAGAAAAGAGCATGTTTCCGCCATCTTGGCAGTGGCAAAAGCTGGCTTCACTTCTGCTGGCAAGGCATTGCGGGAGCTTCCACTCCAGCTATTTTCTTTATTCCTCTTTGGTGGGCACACACTTATCAAATTTAACTCAGGTGTCTCGTTCAACTGGTGCGCCAGGGAAGATCCCGGTCTCTGCATCACTTCCTGTTCCTTATAAAGACATAAATTTTTCTTGTGAATTTTAATCTCAATGTAACCAATCAACCTTAAACAGTTGCTTGCTGAATGAGAGCGTGTGGGGTGTGCCTAATTTTTTTTTTACTTGGAACAATTTGGATTATGAAGTTGAATTAAACTCGTGCTGGTATTCGGAAAAGGTCAAAACACTATTTTATTTCTGATGGAAGTCGCCCGCAATGGGCATTCATGAAACGCACTGTTTATTTTTTACCCAGCTTGTGCAGACTCGCAAAATAAAGAGCCAAGATTTTGCTGGGGTAAACAGCTTTTAAGCCAGAAGTATTGCAAGAATGTGAAAGACCTACATCGCTGGACGTGTATTGGTGGAAGCTCATTAGGATGCGCATGTAAAACTAAATTCAGAGCTGATGACGGATCATGTGTGGAAGAACGTGAATGTGGTAAGTGATTCTAATAATACTTCCAAAGCTGTGTAAAACTGGTATATGGCGAGTGTCTGGCGAATGCGTGCAGCATGATTGTCATCGCGTGACCATGACACCTGACACATCATCCTTGCTCCCGCCTTAAACGGCGCTATGGAGCCCATCATCATATTTACACCACCTGCGCCATGGCTGTCCTGCCTAACTTGCTTACGGGATCATAGTTCGTGAACTGGGGCGTCGGTAAGCAAATTGTGAAGGGCACATAGTGCAGCAACAATAAAATCCTACTTTAATGTGCAGTGTTTACCAGCATACGTGTGCGTCAACGTCCAAGTCATAAAATTATTCCCTTCTGAAGCCTTGTAAGCAGACTCCCAGCCGATTGCGTGCCTATTCGAACGTGCGGCGTTTTTTTGTACTATGAATACTACTTTATATTGAAAAAGTGTAAGTAATTAGAAAATTCAGACCAAGTATTTCTATATGGTTTGCTTAGTTTACTTGTATATCTTGTTTATTATGTACTTATATCGCTTAGAGCGCGTTTCTTTAACGTATTTGTTGTAATTTTTGGTACTTCTAGTATTCGCTTCCACTTACGCTGTGTAATATTAGATGCTGTTATATTTAATCTTTTTAATGTTATTGTTGACCGAGGGCTTCACTGTAGTCGCCAAACTTTGGGACCCTCGTCTGCATACTTTTAGATGTGAATTTTGTAATTTGAATTGAAAAAAAAAAACTGAAACTCAAACCGAATGAATGCTTGCATAGTTCGCCTGCGTTTACATCTGGACAAAATCCCCCAACGCTCCTGGGCCCGGATTCACAAAACTCACTTACGAAAACATTTTTGCGCAAGAGAAATTTTCTTGCGTAAGTCGATTCACGAAACGAAAAAACGTCGTAAGAGGCCATAGTTGTCACATCGGCCGCTGCAAATAAAGCGCGCTGTGACTACCCGGGAACATGTCAGCGATGGTGATGCAGTTGCTATATTTGCTTACGTCACCGAAAAGTGCGCGTAAGTGGATTCACGAAGCGAAATTGTGCGTAAAAACAGCATGGCTGAGAGAAAATCCCAAGAGTGGTCCGGACCACTCTTAGGAACAATGTGGCTACTTACAACCTGCTGCCGCAGCGGTATACTTTGGTGCCCTGGCTGGTTTTGAGTTAATTCACGCCCATCAAGGGCTGCCTGATGACTGCTGGTGCTTTTTTATTTCTTTCGGCGCTTTGAGCTTCGCGTGTTGTTTCCCTTGTACGCAGTGGATGGTGTTGACAACCACCATCGTCCAATGAGTTCGAAGTCGCAGTAATTGAAGAATTCTATTGGGCGTCAATGGCATAAAACTACGCATGTAAAGAGTTGTGGTTGGATGAAAACAAATGTGATACGTAAATGGTCGGTGCAATCGAACGCGACATGGCATAGGATCAACCTTATTTGTTATGTTGTTGTGTTGCGCCCCATCTCATCCAATTAAAAGTGCGACTCGAGATCTTTGCCTCATTGGTGGAAATTACCACCAAAGAGGTTAATGGGAGCACATTCTTTGCACGCTATTGGAAATAAAAATGAGAGGAAGTTTTCAGTGAGTGGTTCCTAAAGCTTGTGCTCTAGAGTACTTTCATTGGCTCTAACTGTCCAATGGTTGCGATCTCAGAAATACAGCTGTCGATACACTTTGGGACGATCTGGAACAAAGCGTACTTTGTAAACCAAAGCGTATTAGGGGTGCGCATGATTACGCATGGAACTACAAACAAATCATGCATCTTCACCTTCACTGTTCAGACACCGATATGGACCGTGATACTATGGCAAGCAATCGGAATGAAATGACCCTAGTAACTTTGTATGACACCAAAAATATGCAAACCCTACCGATTCTAGAGCAAACCTTGCCTGAATTCATCCCTGCGTCAATTACCAGTCATTTAACTTGGCGCACGAACATCATTCAAAGGTAGAGCGAGCCACTGACATGTATTTTGTGCGACGTAGCGACCACTTGACCTGAGAATAATAGCATTGCGAAGGCGAATCCCCTGTCGCATGCTCTGATCGAAGCAGACGACAAACGCGAGCAGACGACGGCTTGGCCGACAGGCACAGCTTGTGATTGGTTGTGAAGCAATACCCTCCACATCAGCTCACTCCGTGACGTTGCCAAAACACTTCTTTCATCTGGCACGCCTGTCCTGTTCGTCATATCACCCCCCTCGCATATAGGAGAAATTTTTTTCACGCCGTGAAAATAGTGCAAGTACTTTCTAAGAGCTCTCTTATCATCTTATGTGCTGCGCAGTTGTCGAAAACAACATGGCGTCGTAAACGGCATATCGGTCGGTGCGACTTTCAGCAAACGCTTCTCGCACGAGTTACTTCAGCGTTTGACCGGATGTGTTGTGATTACAGCAGCTCTTTCGGTGCGTGTAAGCAGTGCGGAAAGCTGTGGCAGTGCAATGGTGTACGGTGAAGCGCAGCGAAGCCTGTGTGTCGGTGTGGTTATCAAGCGGGGATCGGCGTCGATGTATCGACGACAACTGGCACTCGAGAAGCCTGCAATGTGTGTTTGTGTGCCGGTAACAGTTCGTTCGCTTGACTTTCCAGTCTCTAAGTTTGGTGCTGTGCGACATTTCAGATTGACAGCGTTTTGACACGTTACTTGAGTGACCCCAAGTACGTACGGAAACGTATGAACTACGCGCTCGGTTCTTGCTTCGCCACTAGTTAGCCCGCACGCTTCTATTTACTTGAGAGCAATGTACTCTTCGGGAGTGAAACGATGTTCGTTGTGAACAGTGGTGCTGTGTTGACGTTCCAAGACTTGTGAACAAGCTGTGCTCGTGTGACCGAAACTTGAAAGACAGCGTTGATAACTGTTTTGCCCTGCGAAGTCGTGGTGGGGCAGCTTGGCGCTTTTGTTTGTTAAGTCGTCACTTCTCCTTTTTGTGATAACCATAGTCTTAGCGCTGTGATGTGATCAACCAAAACTGCGAGATGCTACATTCTGTTGTGGATCGTGTTACTTTGGAAGCGCGCCTAGACTGTTTTTCGGTAACAAATTAAGAGTTCTATGTGGCAGCGAGAGCCCGTGAACGTCAAGCTTCCTTCCAGCCCACCCAAAAAGCAAAGATTTCACCGGTGCCTTGCTTTGGATGAAGTTGTAGGCTAATATCGCCTAACTACAGGTTTCCGAGTTCGTCTGGCCATCGTTTTGCACGGTACTAGAGCCTTGACAACAGCCGGTCATGGCCAGTTCTCACACTTTATCGATGAACCTTCATTGCTGTCATTGGCAGCTTCCAGTCTGCAGATGCCCTTTGCCTGTTCGCCGTACTTGGTTCCTTATGACACCGACGGCCACTAAATGCTGCCATCGGTGAGTTCACCTTGAAGAACTAAATTTCACCGGTACTATAATTCACGCAGTTCTATAACGTGTGCAAGTTTTTAAGCCCATCAGATGTAATGTTTCTCTATTGTAAATTGAAGCATGAAAAATTTACTACTACTGTTATATACATACATATATTATGGAGCAAATACATAAAAAGTTTTTTGTGATTTGATACAAGTGAGCTCTTGTTTGATTATGAGGTTGGGCCTGTCAATTGACCACGTTTGATAGTTGGAAAGTTAATGTGAATTTATTTTTCAGGAGCCAGGTTGCACCTAAAAATTTATGTTATTTTGGAAAATTAATTCTATAGACGATTACCACTCTGGTAGTACTATACTTCAGTAGGACATATATATTGCGGTACGTAAATTTTACATGAGGCCATGAGGCTTCAGTTTATTTCAAAGTGATTATAGCAGACTTTGGTCACTTTAACGAAGTGATAGCTTCCTCAAATAAGTATTAGAAGTGAGTGCTTTTAATCATTGTTTTTAAATATCTCGTTTTTGGCTCTTCACAGATCGCAGAGATTGGTTTGTTAAGGTCCTGTGATGCATCGGTTGCACATTCTGGTACATCAATCCTCACCATTACTTGGAGCACCTGTACAAAAATAGGAAGGACACGTTCTCCCTAACTGTGCAAGCCTATGTCACTGCTCGGACTGTTATCATTCAGCGGATGTGGCGTGGAAGCATGCATGGCAGCCTCATCTGGAAGGACTGCAATCTGCTTGGGAGCTTCGAGGGCACAAAACTGCCTAACGGCTGGCTGCAAGGATAGTTTTTCTTTAATACAAACGATTACGTGAACACCACTTACTGTGCACAAATTGAAAACCCAAGCATGGTTGCTTTCAGTGGATACCTGTAATATTCTTACACATAATTCTTATTCAACATTTATAGAACTAAATTGCAAGATAATTGAGAATGTTGAAAGCTGAAAGCCTGCAGCTTATGAATGAAACTCCAATAATCTGAGACTCAAAAGCTTGTGCTTTGAAACGAGCACAAACACTTTGATTCCTTATTGAGCTCTCCAGCTTGTGACTCCCTCTGTGGATCAAGTGCTCTGGAAGGAAACAGCAAGTGGGTGAAAATTGCCTGGCTGTTCACAACTTGCAAGGAGAAATACCTATTGAAGAAGCCTCAGATGACATAAGACCAGTAACTGCATCTTTTACCTAATGTAGCTTTTTCTCTCTCAGTGCTGTTGCTTGTGTTTCAGCCGAACATGTTCACCACGATTGCATAGTGATATATATTTTTCTACAAATTGTACCTGACCTAAGTATGCATTGTTGATCTCTAAAGATGACGTTCAGTGTGTTTCAAAGCCATGGCTTCTCATTTCTCTGACTGTGGCTAGCCTATTTCAGCAGCAGAGCGATGCAGCTAGCACACATGCAATCCAAGTCATGGAGCGCTCCTTTGGTGTTCTGTGCAGGACACAGCATATCCATCCGGCAAGACACTGGTATCAACAATAATGGTGAGTGTTGGTGGCACCTGTAGGAGCCCGTTGTGTTTGTTGTGTATGAGTATTTCCCCTGATGAAGTGCATTTTTGAAAGGTTTTCTTCATTTAAATACTAGATGTCAGAAACAAGCACACACATTACCCACAAGTTCTTTGTGTCTTCTAGACTGCCCATTTGCTACTATATGCGGTATGGTGAGCTGGCTATGTTAGATAGCCTTAAAGTTATCAACATTGGCTGTTGCGTTGTAATGCAGTCTGTGTTTCTTAGTGAACTTATTTGTGGTCTACTTCTCGCCCCTAGTGTGAAGTCGAAATAAAAGAAACTCTATTGGCTTTTTATGCCTGTCAGAAGTTTCATGCCTTCATCTATAACATTGTGGTTTTGCTCTTGTATCATATTGAATGTATTTTAAGCCTTCACTGTTTGTGTGTGTGTGTGTGTTGAGGCTTGTCATTGGCTTCTGAAAATACAATATCTGTAAATATGAGCACATAATTGACAACTATACACTCTTGCATGTAGCATGGTTGTAACAATGATCTGTATTTTTCTAAGTTCCAGCAGTAACAAGGGGTTCGGTGCTCCACGGTCATGTACAGTGTATCAAGAACAGAGCACAGAAGACCAACAAGTATAAAGGGACTGCCAGTGACTGTTCTCCTGCTTAAAGTTTACAACAGCAGAAAGAGCACATTGTGATGTCAGGAGCAGCTGCTGCTTAACTTCTTAGCAGTGCATTATTCAGCAGTTCCTTTGCTTGCATTCGAAATTATTTAAATTTTGCTAGGAAGATACCAAACTATGACACTAATTTAGAGGCTGCTGTAGTGTTAGTGGGCAAATATTTTTGAGCTGAAGTTTTTAACATGTGTGTTAAGTGCCTGCGTGCCTCTACATTTGCATGCCAGAAATCACAGCATCCATGGTCGCCAATGGTAACTGTGTTTGCATTCTTTGTAGTACAAGAAGTAAAGCCATGGATGCAGTAATCATGTACTTAGTCGATGTAATCCTTCAGTGTACACTCATTTGTATAGCCCAAATGATGCCATGAGTGTATAAGCTCTGGGAAGTGAATCTATGTGGATTATTTTATTTGGAAGGAAGAGGATCATCACTACTCCTAGTATATCTTAACAGTAGATTTTAGTGCTTGGGTATTATCCCACTGCCTGTCCGTCCTTCAACAGTCTACTTATCTACTGTGTAAGTGTAACTTTTTAAATGTATACATTGCTCGGATAGGTTTGTTCATAATGTAATGCAAGTGACTTATCATCTATGCAGCTCTACTCAGACTAGAAATAAAAGTATTTATTTTTATATGTAGCTATAGCATGCATTCACTTGTGTTTTTCTAGGTGCCTGTACAATTTTTTAGCCCTACAAAAGTGCTGGTATACTCTAATATTGAATCTGGCATCTTAAAATAGTTTGTTAGTGGAAGTAAGAATGTGTTTACAACCAATATTACTATTCTCAGATGAACTGTGAAAAATCTGTGGAAATATATTTACAGTTTTTGAACGTTGTGAAGGCAAATGTTATGTTCTTTTATTGTGGTCCCTGTTTTATGCAAATGACCCATAATTACTTGGCAGTGGCACAGTATTAGTTGTTATTTTACACATATGTACTGAGCAACATCGCAGTTGAGGCCAGCAGCAAGACATACATGCAGTGCACTGGAGCATCACCTCACATAGTGTACAGTCTTTGCCCACCAGTAAACTCGATATTTTTCAAGCAGACTAATAGACAGCTGTATGGGAACTTTGTTGGTGTGCAAACTTTGAAGTCTTCTTGAGGAGTGTTTTTCATCATTTTTGTCCAAGTGAAGTAGCTACCCAAGGCCACAACTGGTGGGAATGTGGTGGTTTCCTCTCTCTAAAAGCACTCCTACCAGCTGCCTCAATGTTAGCATGGGGTGAATTCACGAACTGGAAAAATAATTGGTCTTTGTTTTCTTGGCCGAAAGAGTCACTTCCACCGTTGAGCCACCACGACGCGCCAGAATAGAAACTTTTAGCTAAATAAAGTTGATTCTACTTTTGAAAAGTGTTTTGGGGGAACGAAATGGCACCTACAGCTGTCAATATAAACACTGTTTGCACCAGGGAGCTTAGTAGCTTATATTTGTATTATTCATGTATTGTCTAGAATTTACTCGCCCTGTGCTAACTTTCAGCCCAAGTGTCCTAACATGCTTTGTTAGTGGCTTGTGAATGAGCCAAGCTATGTAAATAGAGTGATATTGCAGACATGTACAAAATATTGATACACAGCCCTTTTCTTTAGCACGACATTGTCAAGGGCTTTATTCTTGTGTTTTATATAAAGAGTGCTTGTCACTGGGCATCAGCGGAAAACTATGCATCAAGCTTTTGCGAGATGGTTCGAGAAACACCGTGTTCAGACATAACAGTGCCGGTGGATTTCTCTCGTAAGTTACTTTCTGTAGTATATTCAAAATGAGTTTATTAGAATTGTTGTTTTATAGCCATTCATTTTAATATTTATACCTGAGTGTGTGTATGTATGTATGTATGGGTGTACATATGTATATGTGTGTGTGCGTATATGTATGTATGTGTGTGTGTATGTATGTATGTATGTATGTATGTGTGTATGTATGTATGTATGTATGTATGTATGTATGTATGTATGTATGTATGTATGTATGTATGTATCTTTTAAATGAGAATCCGTTTATCATTGGTGAGTAAGTTTGGTAATGATATGGCTGAATTTGTTTCTAGTTATTTCTCTTTTGAGCCATTACATATTTCAATCTATTTTGTACTGCATAAAATAAATGTAACCTTACACAGAATATGTGTGTTCGAAGAAGTTGTTTTATTTACCAACCTACAGTCATGGGCAAGAAATTGGGTAAAATGGAACGGACCTGCGAAGATTTGTTTAGAGCATAGCTACTCTACACGGCATATCTCGTACACATTGCGTTGGTTGAATATGTCGATCTCAACCTTTCAATTTTAATCAGAATAGACAAGCTATCACCCGTGGTTGTATATGTGTGTGATATTTATGCATACTGTGATACCGGTTCGCAATTACAATTAGGTCACAAGCCTAGTCAAGCTGAATACACGAATTTTGTCCATGCACCTTTCATCTGCACTGGAACTGTTGTTAATAAAAATAAACTTCAGTTTAGAAATTTATTCTAGTAACCAAAAGCAGAGTATCTCTTTATCACACAAATCAAATTGCCATTGTTCTGTTCCATTCTGGACAATAGGGGACCCTCTCAGCAGAACTCGATTAACTGCTATAGTTCATTTTAACCATTGACAGCGACACTACACTGAAGCGTGCAGCATGACAAATAGCGGGGGAGAAGACACAAACTAATCCCTCTGTTCGCGTCAGCGCTAACTGTCCGTGCTCTTTGGTCTTGCTGCATGTGATGATGCCCACCAAATTAGCACGAAAGCGTGTCCCTACAAAGGCAGTCAACTTGGCTGCAAGCAGTTAGCTCACTGCATGTGTAGATTTTCTTCAAAACACCGTGAAGACTGATTGCTGGTCGAATATTCAAACACGTGAAAAGTAATATACCAGGTATAATTTGGTATTTCAGCACTGGACACTTTTGCGATAAGAGAGAATGGAGGAAAAAAAATTATGAACTCTGAATTGTTTAATTTTTGAAGGAGCACAATACAGCGCTTTTGGGTCAAAAGGGGAGTGAAAGAAACAAGTGCGAAAGCCTACTTCTCAAAAAATTAGTACCCGCCACCACGCATAATGTCAGGCCAGGCAACCTCTTGAAAGAAAAAGTTCTCAGTGATTCTGCGAATCGAACCAAGTACCTCGTAGATTGTAGTTGGGCGCTGTAACCACTCGTCCACTGCAGCAGTGCTTGCATTCGCCCTATTGCTGATATATCGTCATTCCTTCGAATGAAGCGAAATGCAAAAACGTCCGGTGAAACTTTGTCAAAAATAGAAAAAATAGTTAGCATGCGTTTGCCCAAGGTTACAAGAAGATAGAAACCGCCACGTGTGACTGTATAACCGTGCGCTATTTATTCTTACACATTACTGTCATGACGTTAGGATAGCCGGCTCTAACGTAGGCTACCTTCTCATAGTTTGCCAAATATAAATAAGAAAATCAAAATATATAACAGCCTGTGACAACGCTAATCAACTATTATGAGTTCACTGTCACTAGTGTCACTTTCACTAGATGAATGCTCAGTTTGCTTCCATTATCGTTATTTAGGAAAGTTTTGGCTCATTAACTCAACTCTCCTAATTAGCAATGATTCTCACATCTAAGGACAGTCACACTTCATCTCGCTTTCTGAGTGGCTGTCACTCCCATATAACGCGTACTCCTCTTTTTTATGCTCTCCGAGCATCTGACGCTGCTTTGCGGAGACTTTCCCTGACGTCTGCTGGGCCAGAAAATTGTCTTTATTATCTATCAATTTCAAGCTTTCGCGAAGCCGAAACGAGAGTCTCTCTCTCTTCGTCCTTTTTGCACGTGTGATAACGTATCTCGACCTCAAGACTCGTATGCACGTCCCTTGCTTTGTTTGCGCACTCAAACAACGCTGGACGAAATATTTGCACCGTGTTTTGTGAAAAGCATTAGCACTGAGACACTTCCCGACGAGTCTCCCTCATTTTACGTAGACATATACTTAAGCGTAAGCGTATGCACGTTCTCGCATTCCGGCTTTATAAAATGCCGCGGTGCATGGAACCAGCGAAATTGCGCTCACAATTTCATTTGATTACTGCTTTTATCTATTTTAGCACAATACGTCTGCAGGCACCAAAGTCGCTCATGTGTCTTGTAATAAGAATATTGTAACAAAGGCTACCTTTGACTATAGGTACAAAACACCCTTACGTTCACCACTATACCGTGCTAGATTGCACGGAATTCGTTAAGTAGCAGCGCAGCTTCAATGAAATGTAAGGTAAGTGGTCGCTTTAAATAAGAGAAGACATTCAAGGCACATTTTAAAACATTGCATGCATCGATTTATGTGTGGTTTCATTTATGTGGTGCACCTGGAGTGTTGTTTACTTGTACTTGGCGAGATAGTGCATGGATTGCTCGGTCGCTTAAGGCCATCGAGCCATTATTTTTTTAGCTACAGTCATTGATTAAAGGCGAGTGCTTGGCTTTGCACCGCCCCCCAAAACGTCTATTACAACGTACGCGGCATCCCGTAAGCGCTGTAGCAGACGCTCGCGGAACTGAAACTTAGATGCAGCAAATCATTGGCTCTCATCGTATACTCTCGATGCTAGACGCTTTGCGTGCTACCTTGATATTATCGGCACACACTTCTTTTTTTCCTTGTCGTTTCATCGGCTATCGTCGGTCCTCCTTGCCCTCTTAAGTGCCGAATAAGTTAAATTCATACCCGCGCTATAGTAATCCCTCCAGATAAGAGAATTTTTGGCTAAGAAAATGCGTAGCCAAAGAGAAAGCTTTGTGAATTCGGGCCCTGATGTTGCTTAGGAGTTGCCCATACAGGAAAACCACCATCGTCCTGTAATTCTCTGCGTAATATTAGCGCGGATTTGCTACTAATATGAAAGCGTTCACTTTATAAGAACTAGGTCACCTGAAAGCATTAACAAATTACGAGTTATCTGTCATGCGGATGTACAGTCCTGCGAAGAGCTCTCCACTAAGAGTTTCCAAGTCACACCGCAGCGCTACGCTAATCAGGTGACACGCTTTCGCCAAAATCAAGTAACATTAGTCACGTGCTGTTAACCATGTAGCATTAGTCAGTCATGTAGCTGTAGTTTGATTACACGTCCTTTACCTCAGCATGGAATCAAGCAAGCCGGGGTCACTCCTTGCACGACCATCACGATCCGGGCGAGCCGTGCTTCTTGCGGTCGGTGATGATTGTAGTCTGCGATGCAAGAGCCTCTTTCCTTCTTAAAAGTTCAAACGATCTGGAGCAAGGAGCTGTATCGTTGAAAGCTGCAATGGTTAAGTTGCCGGAGTCGCTGAATCTCTTGCGCTTTCACTCGGAAGTTTTCAAAGGTTCGATAGCGTGTCGGTGTGGCACGATCCGTCAACTTAAGCGTTCCGTTGTTCATTTCATTGTGTTGTGTCCACTGCGGTCATGCGCTTGTCCAGCTTGTCGTGCACGATACCTGGTATCCACGTTTTCCATAGCCACAAGGCTCGAGTCCAAATACGCTGTCCAACTAGCCATCACTTTTCTCGATCGTTTCACTGCTTTGTTCTTACAGCCTTGGTAGTAGTCGTAATGCAGCCGAGTTTTGTTCGTATTTGATACCCGACAAAAGCTCCACTGAAGACTTGCCCTTCTTCACTGAAGTGCCGTGGTAGCGGAACAGAAGTTTTGATATTCGATTCTGTAGGGGAATGTCTTTGTTTTTTCCTTCAACTTTTCTTTCAACGCTCTTATTACTCACTCCGCTAAATTGTTTGGTTGAGGATGATAGGGGCTGTAGTCAAATGTTTTGCTTGGTTCGTAGCTCGGAAATTTCGGAAGCGGAAACCGCTGAAGCGAGGTTTATTATCCGTCACAAGAATACAAGGTAGACGAAACTTCGCATACATAGCTCTGAGAGCCCACACTGCCACTTCTGCTGTTGCCGATTTCATTGAAACTGCTTCTATCTATTTTGTTTCTGAATCCACAACTACCAACATCATCTGTCCTTCAATTGGACCTGCATGTTAGGCGAGGCGCCTGCTTCGTTTCTCTTCCGTCGTGAGTTATGGTGCAGGTATTTGGACTCGAGGCATCACCGCAGCTTGTGCACAAGCGGATTATTCACGCACCAATCACTCAATCTCACCTTTACACCCGGAAAGCAAAACGCGGATCTTCCAATGTCCTTTATGGTCGCCATGTCTGGGTGCGTTTCATGAAGCACGTCCAATATTCGCCGGCTTAGAGCCGTGGGAAGCACGACGTGGTGTCACCGGTAGACGAAGCCTTGGTAGTAATTGAGCTCAGCCTTCTCTCTGAAGTACGGCCAGAGGCGGCTCTGCTCTTCACACAAAAATTTTGGCAGCCTTACTTAATGTAAAATTTTACTTGCTGAAACAAAGCATCCGTTTCTGTAAAATGTACTACATCTCTATCACTAATCGCTTCCTTTTGCAAGTCCTCCGAGTACAGGCCGTATCATGGCGGATTCTTCGTGCCGGTGTCGTGTAGCTTGTTCGGTAATGGCAGGCGACCTATTGCACCATCATTTTAGTTTTCTGTTCTCTTGCGATACTGAAATTAGTAATTGCTATTGTATGAGAAATGATGCTACTCCTGAATCCTTGCCACAGCCATGGGAAGAATGGCTTTCTCTGGGTTAAACAAATAAGTTGGGGCTTATGGTCAGTCACCACAACAAAGTGATTTCCTTATAAGTAGCCCTTAAGCAGCGTGACGCTAAATACAAGGACAAATGCTTCTTTTTCTAGATGGGAGTAGGCTCTTTGCGCTTTGGACAGACTTCTGGAGAAAAATCCAATCAGATTATCCGTGTCATTGATGCTATAGGAAAGCGATGCCCCCACTCCTACATAATATATGGAACCTCACAATCCAACTTGAAAGTTTGTTACGTTACAAGTGTTTCACAAGCTTTCGCGCAGGTATGGCCTGCTTAATTCTTCGAACCACTTTCTCGTGTACCTATTTCCATTTTTACGTAGCTTCCTAAGTAGACTGTATAATGGCGGTAGCTCTATGTAAAGGTTCGGTAAAAGTTTGGAATAATAGTTGATTAGACCCCACAAACATTTTAGTGCGCTCACCGACTTTGAGACTGGTTCTTGGAAAACTACTTCAATGTCGTTGTCTTTTGGTTTGAGTGCATTGGTAGCCGATGTCCAAAAAAGGCTGCTTCTTGCCTAGATTAGCATATATTGGTGTTTAGCCTGAGACTATAGTCACGTAAGCGCAGCCAGATGTGATTTAGCAAAGAAGTTTCATTGCGCCTTTCAGCCACTATGATGTCATCCAGATAGGCTTGTACGCCTGAAAGATCTTTGAACAGGGCATCAATCTGCCTCTGAAAGATGGCTGGAGCTGAGATAATTCGAAATGGAAGCTTACTGAAACAAATTATACACTTGCTAGTGTTTACGCCTGTCAGCTTCTTGGCCTCGTCGTCCAGCAGCAGGTGGTTGAACACTCAAGCCAAGTCCAATTTACTAAATTCTTCACCGCCATTTAGTCTTGCGAAGATGTCGTCCACACAAAGTAGTGGGTACTGTTCAGTCACTGTGGCCATGTTCATGGTCAGTTCGAAAATCCCCGTATAGTCGAATGCGCCCATCAGTCTTAACAACCGGAACCACTGGTGTCATCTATTTCGCTGTCATGCAAATGATAAACGACCGTCGGCAACTACTAGGTACAAATCATGATTGATATGATTGGTTGATTTGATATGTGCGGTTTAAGGACCCAAATTCGCCATTATGAATATGAGAGACGCCGAAGTAGAGGGCTCGGGGGATTTCGACCACCTAGAGTCTTTAACGTGCACGCAAATCTCTGCATACAGGCCTACAACATTTTGGCCTCCATCTAAAATGCAGCTGGTGCAGCCGAGATTTGATCCCGCGAGCTGCGCGTGAGAATCCGAGTACTTTAGCCACTAGAACACCGCGGCGGGGTGGTGCGAAGCATCAGACACCTTAGTTATGAAAACGTATGGCACGACACATGCTTTGCAGAAGTGGGGTGTGTTGTTTTCTTTTAGAATAAAATTCACGGGCAGATTTTGGTATAGTTCTAAACCTGGCGCATACACGTCTTCGAACTGATTGAGCAAAGTCCGGAGTTTCTGGCTCATGCGGTCTTCTTCATGCGTGTTGAGGTTTGCGATGACATTCTACTTCAACATGGCCACTCCGAAGTTGTTAAACGCCTTGATTGTATCCCTTTCACAGACTGCTGGTCTAATGATATGTGAGGTTTGACATCTCAAAACCACCATATGACTATGAGAGACGCTGTATTGGAGGACTCCGGAAATTTCGACCACCTGGGGTTGTTTAACGTGCAGCCAAATCTGAGCACACGGGCCTACAACATTTCCGCCTCCATAGTAGATGCAACCGCCGCAGCCGGGATTTGATCCCGCGACCTGCGGGTCAGCAGCTGAGTACCTGAGCCACTAGACCACCACGGTGGGTCAGACCACTGGTCTAGGTGTATCGATGAGAACCAGTGTGCCCTGTACATCATGACCTTTACAGGTTTATTTTATGTGTAGTCCTCGAACCACTGAAAGTTCTCTAAAAAACATGACAATTTGAGAGTGGTGCTGCTTGGTAGTGGACATGTGCTTGGTAGTGAACAGGCTCATTGAATTAAACAGGCACATCGATAATTATGGTAAGAGACACATCATTCAAACTTATTTTCTTGAACAATAACTCAACCATGTGGTCATTACTTGATTTATTAGTCATTGTAGTATAGAGCTGCTGTCGTCCACCGAGCTATCAGCTGCGACCAACAGAGTGTAAATGCCATGGGGACTTTTACTGTTTCTTCTCGGCACATTCGAGCGAGATATCCTCCTTCACTGCATTGACCGTATACCGAACGGATGCGATAGCACTACTCTTTCGAGTGAGTTTCACTACCACACCTATGGCAAGGTGTCATGCCTTCGATTGCACTTTTCTTGGGCGATTTTGCCGCATAAATTGAAAGCTACTCTGATCTGTAGATTGCATGCTTGTAGCATTTTGCGCAGCGTTTTGAGCTGAAATAACAAAATCCTCTGCTTCCGTAAGCGTCATATTTCTCGTAGTCAGCAAATACCTCAGTAAGTCAGTAATACCTTCATAAAGAGAGTTTCTGAACTGTCATAGCTCACTCAGACTTGACCAAGTTTTAATCTTGTATTGATTCATTGATTTCCAGAAAGCGTTTTCGATTTTTTTCTTTATTATTTCACATATCCTAAAATTCACTTGTAAGAAGAAGTGTAAAATTTTTACCGTTTTCCCATAACCGATAAATATCTCATAAGCTATAGGCAGCTTTACGCAAGCACGAGAACTTCTACAAAAAAAACCAATAGGTCAGCTGTTTTATGATCAAGGTCTTATGATGTTTTATGATCAAGATCAAGGCCTAGGACAAAAAGGTACGTAACGCTGTAAACCACCAATTAGGTTAAAAACCGTCCATTTCTCAAAAAAAAGTCACATGCAGCTAATAATGCTAAAATAAATTGGGACATGTTGAGCTGCTTTCTAAACAAGTATTCTACGCAGCAAGTATTCAGAATTTTAATTGATAACACTGATTATAACTCGCATATTGAAATACCTCACGCTTTCTGTTACTCCTTCTTTAGCATTGACACACCCTCTTCCACACAAATCACACGCCTTAAATGGCTCCCTCAATTTCCTTCCTCTTTCCCTCCACTCCTCAAGAAATACATTGTGTCATACAACAATTCAAATTCACAGGTGCGGGAATTGATGAAGTCCTGTCTGGTAATATCAAATTAATTTAGTATAATTTTTCTGTATCTTGTGTTTTATTACAAATTTGATATTCAGGACTGGCATATTTTCTTATTAGTTTAAACGCGGTAAATTAATCGCAGGTCTTAAAAAAGGAAATTGCACAATAAATATCAATTACGAACCCATTGGCATTCGTCCCATTATTGGTAAAGTTCACGAGAAGTTAACTGCAGTACGCCTATCAAATTACCTTGTTAAGTTCCTTAATTTCTGTTCTTGTCAGTTTGCTTTCGAAACCATTTATGTACTAATGAGGGAGTCATTCATCTAGCCGACATACTAACAAAACCAATAATGGAGGTTTATTTGCAGAATTAGTAATAATCGATTTATGAAAAAATTGGACAGATTATATCATAGTATTCTTTCGGTAAACTTGATGCGATCGGTTTAAGTGGTCCTACTTTAACGCGACTAGAAAGCTACCTACATAACCACGTTAATTATCTATTATCTGTTAACATTGGTGTTCCTCGAGAATTCATTATAGAACCACGGCAATATTTTATTTATATAATGATCTTTTCAACTGCTTGTGCTCCACGAATTTATTTTATATGCACATGACAGTTGCATGTATACTTCTGATAAAAGCATTTCACTTCTCGTCGACAAGCTAAGCACTGATTTGAAAAAGATTTCAAGTTGCTTAAGGGTTAACTTGTTAACTATTACCGCAACCAAGAATAAATTTGTAGTACTTTAATCGACACAAAAGGTATTCAGCACCCTTTCCTTCTTTGCTTTTGGCCCACAATATATTTCTTCCAGTCCCTGCTCTTGAAACTTCTCTTGACTCTAATTTGAAAAACATAGATCATACTTATTGGGATAGCCAGGAAGAGCAAGCAGTGAAAGTGCCTCAGATAGGCAGGCCGACGTTTCGATAAGATATATCTTTAAACGTCGGCCAGCCTGTCTGAGGCAATTCCGCTGTTCACCCGGATTATTCCACTCCGTTGTTCTCATTTGTCGCCTCCCATCTTAATTTTGCATAGATTATACTTGTAACATAAAATACAATAGCACACGATGTCCTCTCTTTAGTTAAAACTCGTTCATGCTTCACACGTGCCACATTATTAGTACTCTAATATCATTCTTCATTCTCATATTAATTATGGCATCAGTGATGGGGTAGCACCTATAACATTCATTTTGCTTCTGTTCATTTAATACAGAACCAGTTCATAAGAATTATTACTTACGGTAATTGCTTACTGCACGATAACAACATCTTAACCATCTCATAGTCTGAAATGCAGCTTAGGTAATATATTCTATGAATACATGACCAAGGCATCACTTCCAATCTTCTTCTCATCTGCTGTCCTGGTTACTCATAGTAAAACTAGAATTTTGTATATCAGTAAGGTTCTTCATGCCTAAGATGGGAACTAAATATGGTGAACTGACTGCAGACTTTTTATCAATATTTATATAAAATACACTACCTGCTTCTATCAGAAATGGAAGAAACTTTCATCCATTCAAGACAGAACAAAATCACACTTTATGCATGCTTAGTATTACTGTTCCTTTCCATGGCTTTACTTTGTTTCAATTTCCACGTTTTCTGCATATAATTTTTGTACTATTTTTCAGTTATAATGCTTCCATTATCATTTGTTTCATGTTGTTTTATAGTGTATATTTTGTTTTTATTTAGTATATGTATCTTATTATTCGGCTGAAAAACGTGTTTAGTTGACGCCTTCTATTATTGTTTGATTACTCTAGCACAGTTTTACCACCATTTGCCCTTAGTAAGAAGTCTCGACAAAGCCTTCGACTTCGGGATCTTTTTTTGTATACTAAGCAAATGTAACACTCTTGGATTTGTCTCAATAAAAATCTGCAAAAAATGTCGTCTCACATCTTCATCCAGGACTCCGCGCAAGATTCTGCCTCGTACCATATGTTTGAGACACGATTCAAAATTGCATTTTTCTGCCTGCCGCCTTATTTCAGCATTACATTCCTGTACAATCTCTTCCTCTTGGTGTGACCGTATGAAAAAACACACATAACTTCCCGCTATTTCGTTGACTTGAGAGGCGTAGTTATCCCTCGAGGAACTTAAGGCATCGCCATAGCTGAGTACGTTGATTTGCCTCGGATGCCTCAGATTCGCTCCTGGACCCATCAAATGGCGTTGTTCGGTAGTGAGGCCACTGATACTGTTCATGTTTTTCCGTGATGTCTTGCGCTGTGAAGTAGGCTTCCAGGCAAACATGGAAAGTTGACCACGTCCTTGAAACACTGGTGGCCGTCACAAGCTCATGGCTGTGCGGGTTTTGGACTCATTGAGGTCGGCATTGTCCTCGTCGTCAGTGTTACAATGCACGACGCTCACTCAATGAAATATCTTTGACACGTCATATATTTTCACAGCATGAAATTCGACAAGCCGAATGCACACCTAGCGTGAGCGTCACGAGCCGGCGAACCACGCTTCTTGTAGACGATATTGATGGCACAAAAACACGTAAAAGTAGTCACTTGACACTCCTCGCCAAAATCCCTGAACACAAGTCACGTGACGTAAAGTCACGCCACAATGAAGTTGTGACGTGAAATCATGTCGCATGCCACATGACGTAAAAATGATTGCACGAGTCAGTTGACATGCTCCCTTCAAAATGAAGTAATATCAGTGACGTTACGTAATAGGATATAGCAGTAGTCAGACAACAATAAAAAATGAATAACTTTCACGTACCATGTCCGCGATAAAAACTCGTGACGTAATACGTGAAATAAGCTTTCCACAAGCTAATTCCTGTGAAAAAAATGTGAAATTACCCACCCAATATTTTTCTCCAATTATCACGGGACACTGTCCACATGAAATACTCGCACCAAGAGCATCAGTACTTAAGCTTCCTAGAGAGAGGGAATTAACTTTTACTGTTAACAAATGCACACTGAGCCTTCCTAGGGTGGGGCCCTTGGTCCAGAGCTCCATTGACTTGCGCGACCCTGCGAGCCCGTTGGACCAGCTGCCGCTATTCCTGCCGGCGTAATCTGAGCAGTGCTGATTCCCAGGAGGAAGAGGTGGGGTTGGGAATGAGAGGAACGCCCTGTGGGGCAGAGCGTTCCCACGCGGAGTGGTACACTATCGGTACGGATCCACAGAAGGGGAAGTAGGAGGGGTAGAGAGTCGGATGAAAGCGTTTTAGCGTATAGATGCAAGTAAATGAATTCGTCTGTAGTTGCCGCCAAGCGACGGCATCTGCTCTGTTAAGTGAACGATGAGGGGAAGGATACGTATAACGGCCCTGTCACTAATACTTCAGCATAGTGTTGTAGTTCAGTGGCTCTGTCGATGCGTCGTCTGGTTTGGGCAGCTCTACTAGTGGTGCCCGGCCGGTCAGCTTTCGGGAAACCGCATGAACGCGTTCATTGCCATGGAGAGAGGCGTGTCCAGGAGTCCAGATGATACACACAGGACGTAATGCGGTCGGCGAGACAGAAGAGAGGATATTGTGTGTATGTGCAGCCACAAGTCCTTGAGCGAAAGCACGGCAAGCAGCTTGTGAATCTTTTACAACAGTGACAGGGGAGTCATGTGACCATGTTGTAGCGTGAGCACTTGGCAGAGCAAGAGCTCCCTCCTCTTCCAAACCATTGTCTGTAGTGCGAAGTGCGGCAGACGCCACAAGGGCGTCCGTGTCGTCTATCACGGCTAAACACATGGCTGATTTCTCTGGGTAGCGTGCCGCATGAGTGTAAAGGTCTTGTAAGTATGTCGTACCATCCCCAAAGACGCTTATCATAGCCTGAACTCGGGCACGTCGATGACCGGCTTGGCGGGAGGAATTCATAATGCATGCAATCGGAGGCACTTTGCTGAGTGTGTGGACAGTAGAATCTAGTTTATGTTGCGGTACCTGTGCAGTTTTTTTTTGTGAATCGGGTAGCCAAGACGAGACAGGATGGCGCAGCCCTAATGGGTCTGTCTGAGCCATTGTAGCTGACTGTTGTGCGGGACCTCGATGAGTTCGGTTACGGTGTTGTGAACACCTAGTTGAAGGAAGTGTGGCATGCTTTTGTAGCGCCCCGCTACATTATCATCGACATTCATCATCATAACCATTGTCATAGCCACCGCGCCGCGCCTCTCGCGCAGCTCGAGCGGCGCGAGGAGAGAACGAGCTTCTGACCTGGCGGTTTGGACGCTGCAGCTGCTGCCGCTCCGGTTCGGCAAATCGTCTTGGAAAATAAAGTGGCGAGAGAACGACACGACCCCGTTGGCCGCCGTCCCGTCCTCCTCTTCCGCTACATTGGTGACCCGGACGTGAATGAGTCCTCTTCACCGACTAATTCCGCTTAAGCATCGGCGCATTCAGCAACTTCTGTGCAACGAAGAGCTCGGGGACCGCCGTCCCACACAGTTTCTGCGTCACCTGCCGCACCTGCTTGGGGACCAGCCGGACGGCTCGGAAACATCCACACTACGTGAGTTGTTTCTATAGCGTCTTCCACCTACCATGTGAATGGCTCTTGTCCCAGCTCAGGATAAGCCACTGTCGGAGCTGGCAGAATTGGCCGATGATATGATTGACGTTGCTCCGGCAGTCATAAACGCTGCCCACACCTCTCCGATTTCCGAAGCAGATTCTCTTCGAGAAACGGTAAAAGATCTCGCAGCTGAAGTCGCCAACTTGCGTCTGCAAGTGCTGAGCATTCGCAACTTAAATGACCACCCTCGTCCACATCGACCATCTCTCACGTCGGCTGCTCCGCAACGCCCCCCCCCCCCACCAGCCCGAGCACTGCTTTTCACCGCAGATTACATGCTATTATCACCGGCGTTTTCGTGCCGCGGCTCGCAGATGTGTGCCACCTTGCTCATTGCGCATGGGAAACGCTCCGGCCGATCGTCAATAACAGCGGCGGGCGATCAAGGCCAAGCAACAAGCCGCCTCTTCCACATCACTGACAGAACCACAGGTCTGCGCTTGCTGGTGGACACTGGAGCTGAAGTCAGCATAATTCCAGCGTCCAAAACTGACCGGCGTCTTCGCGAGAAGTACACACCTTTACAAGCGATCAATTCTTCGGTCATCGCAACTTACGGACAGAAGTCTCTGACCCCTGATCTCGGTCTTAAGAGGAAACTCAAGTGGTTATTTTGGATAGCAGACGTACGCTACGCTATCTTAGGCGCCGATTTCTTAAGGCATTTTCATCTGCTCGTGGATATGAACTGCTGTCGCCTGGTGGATAGCTATACCGGCTTATCGGTCAATGGTTTTCTATCACGCGCTATGGCCCTAAACCCCATTTTTGTGAAACTGTCCACGTCACCATGTACAGCTCTGCTCAAAGAGTTTCCGGAGATAAAAACGCAGTCTCCAATGAATAAGACCCCCAAGCACACTGTGACCCACTGCATCGTTACCATAGGCCCACCGGATCACTGCCGCCCTCGCCGACTTGACCCTGATAAACATCGAATTGCTCGCAACGAGTTTGAGCAAATGTTACAGTTGCAAATCATTCGTTCGTCAGCAAGCTCGTGGTCGTCAGCGCTACACATGGTTCCCAAGAAGAACAATGACTGGCGGCCTTGTGGTGATTATCGTGCTCTTTATGCAGTCACCGTTCCAGATCCATACGCGTCACCCAATAATCAGGACTTTACTGCCTTTTTAACCGGCACAACTGTATACTCGAAGATTGGTCTTGTGAAAGCTTATCATGAGATCCCTGTTGAGCCTTCTGATATTCCCAAAACTTCAATTATTACTCCATTTGGGCTCTATGAGTATTTACGAATGTGTTTCTGTTTGAGAGACGCAGCTCAGATATTTCAGCGTTTTATAGGCGAAGTTATAAGAGGCTTGCTGTTTTGTTTCACCTATATGGATGATCTTCTCGTTGCCAGCAAGGACGCTGAAACGCACAAGGAACATCTACGTCAGCTTTTCACTCGACTGCGTGGTTACGACCTTGTCACCAATGTAGAAAAGTGTCAGTTTGGAGTCTCGGAGATAGCATTCCTCGGACATCAGATCATAAAGATGGCATCACTCCTCTACTTGACAAGGTTCAAGCTATCCTCCAGTACCCGCCTCCCACGTCCATACGCAGTCTACGACGTTACGACGTTTTCTCGAACTCGTCAATTTTTATCGCCGCTTCATCCCTACATGCTCTACACTGCTGCAGCCTCTGGAAGCACTACTCTCTACTTCGCAAGCCGAGTCAGACGCACTTCCCTGTGACACGGTCGCGGATCAAGCTTTTGCCTCCGTTAGAACAAAGCTCACCGAGGCCACCCTCCTGCACCACCCTTCACCAACTGCTCCCACTAGCCTCATGGTGGACGCATCTTCAGAAGCAGTTCGGGTCGCTCTTCATCAATGAATCAATGGTGCATGGTCTCCGATTTCCTTCTTTTCCCGCAAGTTACGCGACACTGAGCGCCAATATAGTACTTTCGGACGGGAGCTCCTCGCGGCCTACCTTGCGGTGAAGCACTTCAGGTACTTCCTTGAAGGGCGACAATTTGCCATTCTTACCGACCACAAGCCCCTTGTTTCGGCTTTACGTTCCTGTAGTGCCACGCACACTCCTAGAGAACTTTGACACTTTGCTTTCATGGCCGGATTCACCACAAACATTCATTAGGTAAAAGGCAGTTTTAACAGTGCAGTGGACGCTCTCAGTCGTATTACCATCAATGCCACGACAGGCACCACCGACCTTTCATTGTCCTTGCTCGCGGAGGCACAAGCATCAGACGATGAGCTTCCACGACTCCGATCCTTTACTTGCCTCTGACTGGAACAAGTCAACTTTCCCGACGACGGCGTTACGCTCTGGTGCGATGTTTCACACAACTGCACTCGTATCTATGTTCATTCACAGCTTCATCGTGCTGTTTTTAACACCCTCCACTCCATCTGCATCCAGGCGTAAGAGCTACGCAACATCTGGTCACTGAACGCCATGTCTGGCCGCGCATACACGCTAACATTCGTGACTGGGTTCGCACTTGCAGAGCATGCCAGCGTATCAAGGTGCAACGGCACACCAAGCCTCCATGGGGAAAATTCCTTCTCCCTGATGCACGTTTCGACATCATTCATTTGGACATTGCCGGCAATTACCTCCATGTCGGGGAAATACGTATTTTCTTACGTGTATTGACAGGTACACTAGGTGGCCTGAAGCAGCACCAATGCCTGACATCACGGCAGAAACAGTTGCTCGTACCTTTCTTGCAACCTGGATTAGCCATTTCGGTGAACCATCAACGATGACTACTGATCGAGGCAGCCAGTTTGAGTCAGCACCGAAAATTGGATATCACACTTCCCCATCGTGCTTCTCGGCCTGCGTTCAACACTTCGGCCAGAACTTGCCTGCTATAGCCGAGATGCTTTATGGGTGCACACTCCGTTCGCCTGGTGACCTCGTTAGCCTTGTTACTACGCAGAGTGTTTCGGATCCACCTTTTTTTGTCCAGCGTCTGCGGATCTTCATGCAAAATTTGCGCCCATTTTCAACTTCAGCTCACACTAAGAACGACGTTTTTCTGCCGGCAAACCTACAGACATCTTCACACGTTTTTGTTCGTGTCGATGCGTCTCGCCGTGTTCTTCAGCCTCACTATGACGGCCCTTTCCCAGTCATCAAGCGTTCTGAACATCATTTTACAATCCTGCGTAATGGGCATGAAGACACAGTCAGCATTGAAAGGATCAGGCCGGCACCCATTCTGACAAGCTCCGTCTGATCATTTTTTTTCTTTAAGTGCCCACGGCCACTTGTCTGCAGTGGGAGCCTATCTGTGGCATACTTTTGTAGCACCCCGCTACATCATCATCGACATTCATCATCATCACCTTGTCATAGCCACCGCGCCGCGCCTCTCGCGCAGCTCATGCATAGCTCGAGCTGCGCGAGAAGAGAACGAGCTTCTGACCTGGCGGTTTGGACGCTGCAGCGGCTGCCGCTCCGCTTCGGCAAATCGCCTTGGTTAATAAAGTGGCGAGAGAATGACACGACCACGTTGGCCGCCGTCCCGTCCTCCTCTTTCGCTACCGAGGCAATGTTTACATTCGTGTGGAGGCAAGCCAAGAGCCGCCTTCACAGCTGTTCGCAGAAGGATGTCCATCTTTTTTTAGATGCGGAGCATCTAATACTCGAGGTTTGTAGTGCGGCGCCGTCCGCAAGCTTCCTCCTCCTTCTTCCACCATCTGTGCATCCCTTCTTCCTCTACACAGCGCGCGCGCTTCACTCCTCCACCATCTGTGCACCCTTCCTCCTCTACACACCGCGTGCGCTTCTCCTCTTCACGAACATTCGCTAGCTGTATAATGTAGCGCGCATGCGCCGTCACGCTTCGAGAACATCGGCAGCTGACGCGCGCGCATGCGCCGTCGCGCTTCGAGAACATCGGCAGCTGACGCGCGCGCATGCGCCGTTGCGCTTCTCCCCCTTCTTGAACATTCGACAGCTGACAGTGCATGCGCCGTCGCGCTGTATATATACTCAAGGTCGGCGCTCGCTCGCTCAGTTGCCGCTCGTCGGTTGGTTTGTACGGCGCGTCGACGTCCAAGGTCGTGGTGAAATGAATTCCAACGAATCCACAAACGCAATGATCGACGTCCCTTCGACCAGCGCCGCCCTTTCGCATACGTGTGTACGTGTTCACTCATTTAACACCCCCTCCTACAACGACGTTAACCAATTTAGCCATCGACCCAAGTAAGTCGCAATTTAACACCCCATTTCACAACCACGTTAACCAATTTAGCCATCGACCCAAGTAAGTCGCACTTTAACACCGCGTTAACCAATTATATGCCCCGCATCCTCCTCAGTGTTCCCCCGAGGGAAGCTGCGGGCAATTTTTTTATTTGAGCTAGCATGACATTGTGTAAGCCGACTAACAATAAGTGCTTGTACTAAGCGGATGACATCCTGCTCACAGATGCCTCTTTTGCGATTGGTGATGCGTTGGATCATGTGTGTAATTTGAGTTATCTGCTCCGCCAGAAGGTGTATAGTGTGCGAGGCCTTGCCTTCGGACTGAAGGTAGACGCCTAAATTGCGAACTCGAGGTACCAGAGGAATAGGGTGTTCACCAAGAAACAGCGCAATGTCAGGAGAATCAGCGGTTTTTTGGCACCACTTGTATACCAATAACAACTCTTACACTGCGCCCGTAAGGCTACCGGCAGCGACATAGTCTTGTACCACAGACACAGCTTCCTGTAAGGCATCCTGAATGGTTCCGTCTGATTCTTTGGTTGCTCAAATTGTAATGTTACCTGCATAGATGCCATATTCTGGATGTTGGGATACTGTTGTAATAGGGAAGGGAGTTTAACCATAGCCACGTTGAACAATGTGGGTGAGAGAACCGAGCCGTGCGGTGTTCCTCTGCCTGCGAGATGAATGACGTCCAACCGGAGGTCTCTTATCCAAATAGTGGCCGTGCGGTAAAAAAGAAGGAACCTGACGTAATTGTGGATACGTGAGCCACACTGAGATGAAGCGAGATTGTCAAGAATAAAGTCATGAGAGACGTTGTCAAAGCACCCTTCCTATCCAGGGCCAGAATAGCTCGGACCTTCTTTGAAGTGGGGCTATCGAATACGTCCTCTTTAAGCTGTAATAATACGTCCTGTGTAGAGATACCAGGACGGCCGCCGAATAGTGTGTCAGGAAAAAAGTTATTGTCTTCGAGAAATGGTTATAGCCGAGAGAGTGCAACACGTTCAAAGATTTAACTACACATGAAGTTAAGGATAGAGGGCAAAGATTATGGAGGGATAGCGGCTTGCCAGGCTTTGGAATAAGTATGATTTCTACGTGTCGCAACTCCTGTGGTCGCGTTCTGTTGTTCCAATGTTCGTTGTAAAAGTCGGGTTAATATTCGATGAACCGGTTATCTAAATTACGCAGAACTGCGTACGTAATCCTACCTGTCCCGGGTGCCGTGCTACGCTTAATGCTCTGCAAGGCTGCCCTAGCCTCTGCTTCTGTAATGTCCTCCTCTAGAGGGGTATCGTGAACGTGTAGATAATCACAATAGGCGGGACGGAGGCCCATGGATACATAATGTTGCTTTAATGTGTGCAGCAGGGTGGTATCGTCAAGCCTTGATTTGTGGAGAATGGTGCGGATTGCGTTAGCAGTGTGTGATTTTGTCTGCGTGGGATTTGAGAAAGCACGGAGTATACGCCACATTCGAGGTGTACTTAGTGAGCCGTTGAGTCGATCGCAGAAGTTATGCCAATTCTTGCTTGTGAGGATGTTCGCATAGTCATGTGCCTCAACACCTAATTGGGCGATTCAGAGACGAAGTTTTCGTTATGATTCTGCCGCTGACACCGCCGTGTCAAGCCTCTGTGATCATCCCAAAGATACAGCAGATGCCATTCCACATATGACGTTTCGGTCGTTGCAGCGATGAGTTTGGTAGCTGTTTGAAAATCGGACTGAAGTTGCAGTATCCAAGCCTCTAGGGAGGGAGAGTCCTGATGGGTAGTTGTACAATTACGCCCAAATGTATCCAAATTTTTTTTATTTGATGGTGTGCTCTGGGGCGCGCGTGGCTGCTACTTGGTGCTCTGTAGTTAGTATACGGTAATCACTGCCTAGATTCACTATGAGGGTTCACCAGGAATGGTGACTAACTCCCTTGACTATCGTGAGGTCGGGGCATGTGTCCCTGCTTACACTATTACTTAAGCGATTCGGTTGATCAGGTATCGTCAGCATGGGCTTGCGATGAATCGCGAGAACCTGTGCGAGTTGTCGGTTTTTAGGCGTTTCTGTTGCGTAGCCCCAAGCCGCATGGGGGCGTTGAAATATCCTGCAATAACTATGTGTTTACCCAACTTGCATAGTTGTGCGAATAGCTGACCGAAGTCATCGTTCCTGGCGTTAGGTGCACTGTAAATGTTAAGCACGTACAGGCTGCTACTGGAACAAGAGAACGGGACTAATTCGAGAAGTACGTGCGTGATGGACGTGCTTTGACAAGCTTCAAACAAAAGCAAAAGTGTCTGTGGATTCAAAATATTTTCGCTACAAATGAAGCCCGAGTGACCGCTGCAAGCTATACATCGTAAGTTTGCAGTTTTATACGGTGTCAGCCAGTGTGAATCAACGCAATTTTTCATTGAATAAACTCATTTCTTACGCTTTGTGGAACATTTACACTCAAAAGCATCGTAAATTATTTGCTATACTGTAAATAGTTCTTCAAATAATGTTTTGATAAATGAGTGCTTGATCAGTCCGTCTGTGTCAAAGGTAAGATTTCAGACAAACGAATTACAACAATAAGATCACGCAACCATTTCACGCGTGAATATACACATCCGGTGCGCTGCAACGGGATGGTGTGAATATGGTGGCTCATGTTCACCGTTCCACATAGAGCTGGCGTTGCTGACAAGAGTGGTTTGAAGTCACGATAATAAGATGGTGCTCGGGGCGTGGTGCGGCTAACGGCTCACCAAAGAAATTGACAAACTCTCTCGAAGAGTAGGTATGCCTATCTGCGGCGTGATAAAAAAGCCTGTCCCACCATGGCCTCGCCTGCCTCTCCAGTTCATGTTCAAGGGAGTGCCTATCGTTTGATTGATATGCAGGGTTTAACGCCCCAAAACCACCACAAGATCATGAGAGATGCCGTAATAGAGGGCTCTGGAAACTTCGACCACCTGGGGGTTATTTAACGTGAATCTTGGCACACGGGCCTACAACGTTTCCGCCTCCATCGGAAATGCAGACGCTGCAGCCGGGATTCGATCCCGCGACCTGCGGGTCAGCAGCCGAGTACCTTAACCACTAGACCTCCGCGGCGGGGCGGAGTGCCTATCGTCACATTTTGGTTGACTCGCAATGCTGTAAAGTTGCACTCGGTCTGGTGCAGTGAGAACAAATTCCATGAGATTCCTTAGAACAGACGCAAGTGTTTTGATTGGTAAAATAGAGGCGCCCTATATACATGGTACAGCTTCTCGCGTACACGACAGGAGTGTTCTATGAAATGGAATATGATATACTGCTTTTCAATACGACCACCCTGTTTTACGCACAAAATGGGGTGTGTATTATGTGCGAGTGATTCCTTTTTTAAGGCTCTAAATACTCTGCATACCAGAATTTCTTGTCATCAAAACTACCACCTTGAACTAACAGCACCTGTCGGTGCTGATGGTGAAAGGTGGTTAAGTTGATGGCAAGAATGTAGTGTTGATGACAAATTTTCTCTCGCCGACAGCACCAACAGTGTCCACACAGAATCTTCATATCTGCCGACGCAGTGGAATACTAGTGACTACGTGGGCATGCTTAGTAGTTTTCAAGCTGCTGTTGAAATGGCAAGCTTTGCAATATCCAGCATAGTGATTTATTTCAGTCACAATAATCTTGGCATTCTTGTGGCGAAACCAAGACTTTTGTGACTAGCGCAAAGCTGTTTTCGCATAAAATTGAGGGAAATATTTTTTTTTTTGGGGGGGGGGTGAATTTTTGGTCAGTCCCCAAGTTCTGTAAAGAGAGCTCCAACATAAATTCAAAAATAAGTTTTCCTAATAAGTCGCAACTCACTGTTAGATGCAAAGCATCTCTTTTTCTTGTCTGTGTCCCACAGCGTCGGCGTTGGCGTACGCGCTCACACAACGCATGCGCAGCTCCCCTCCTCCTCTTTTTCCAACAGCTGCGTGTTACTCTGTCCACTTTTCTTCTGCCACCTGACGCGCTTCTCCTGTTGTCTCGCTTTTGCTCTTCAGTGCGCGTGCTGCTCCCCTTTTCTGGTCTCTTCTCCTTCAAATGTGAATATATAGCGCATGCTTGCCGTCCACCCAACTCTCTCCTACGCTCCGCCGCTCTCTCACCTCCCAATGCCGACGCTGGCAGTCTGCTAGTTGATTGACGCCAGGAAACACCAAGTTGTATATGTGAAGATAGCGAAACGAGTGCGAGCACACTGTGATCGTAGCACATAGTAATGTTTTGCATGACAGCATGTTATATTTATCATGTTTGGACGTGTAATTTACCTTCACCGTCCGTTAGCCTGGCGTAATATCGTGTTTGGTACATGTGAAGCTATCGAAACGACCGCGAGCGCATCACGAGCGTAGCATGTAGTCATTTTCTTTTCGTGACACGCATCCCCCGCCGTTGTGGTCTAGTGGCTAAGGTACTCGGCTGCTAAACTGCAGGTCGCGGGATCGAGTCCCGGTTGCAGCAGCCGCATTTTCGATGGAGGCGAAAATGCCGTAAGCCCATGTGCTCCGATTTGCCTTCTTGTTAAAGAACTCCAGGTGGTAGAAATTTCGGAAGTCCTCCACTACGGCGTCCATCACAATCATATTGTTGTTTTCGGTCGTTGAACCTCACATATAATCATCATCACGCATCTCATGATTATTGTGTTTGCGTCAGTCATATACCTTTGATGACCATTCATGTCCCCTAATACCAAATTAGGCATATGTGAAGCTAGCGAAACGAGCGCGAGCGCACCATGGGCGTGGCGTGCGTAGTAATGACCTACATGACATGATTTCCACGTTAGGGTCTGTCACTTATGTTCCTCATGCAGTTATGTCATAACACACGAGTTTTGCATTATGTCATGTGAACAAAAGCACCACAAGAACAGCAAGATAATGAAATGTAAATCATGACGTTCGTGACATACTCGTCATAATTTTCATGTTATGACTAGTCAGTTTTACTCGTCATTCAGTTCAGTTTTGCCACATCAATTTTGATATTAGTTTCATAACTGGTACAGCCAGGAGAGCTAAAAGACGTGGGCGGCTAGATAGATAGATAGATAGATAGATAGATAGATAGATAGATAGATAGGTAGATAGATAGATAGATAGATAGATAGATAGATAGATAGATAGATAGATAGATAGATAGATAGATAGATAGATAGATAGATAGATAGATAGATAGATAGATAGATAGATAGGCTCAATGTCGCCGAAGCCCACTAGGAGATGCTTCGCATTTTATAACACAGACTGCTCGCGCTCCGCAACCGTTCGATGGCCACTCGTATCTATCAGCACTGTGTTTTGATCGCCGATGCAGTGCCGGTGAGAGATTTCTCCTGTGAGTTGCTGAACAATTAAAATTCATTGCGTGAGCGTTGACTAAAACCAGACTGCGGGACTCTGTGTTCACTCGGAGTCTCCCCTCTCTCATTGTTTATTAGGGGCAACTGGGATGTTCCAGTAGGAAACACCATTCCGTCACTGCGTGCTTTGCACCTCTCTATTTTCTACGCTGTGCAACGCAGCGGTAAGCGGCAGCCTCAATGTCGCCACCAGTGTAAGCGTTGGTGCCTGCTGTTTCGTATGTAGACGAGGTTTCCTTTGGCGGGAGATGGTGCTTTTTTTTCTGTTCTTCCATATAGCACATGTCGGTTACTGCTGCAAGTTCACCCTCTAACTAAAAAACAGCGGTGTTTCTTTATACTTATAGTGTGTTGAAATGCCAAGCGGAAATGGATGTTTGCGCAATACCATAATTATATTTGGCACCGTTGTGACTTCTGATTATTTTGTAGAAGATCACGTAAGAGAGAAAAAAACAGCAGCTACCCTTGTCCGGACAACCACTGAAGCTGTGCCTGTGGCAAGGAATGATTATCGCGATGCCGCCGTGACGGTGAGTCTGGTTCGTTTACCTTGGGACTGAGGAGTTGTAGAAGTGGCCTCTACAGGGCGCACCTCACTTGCGTACGACGTAGAATTACACCATTGCGATTCTCCCAGGTTTTTTCACTGGTGTTTTTCGCTGTTCTAGGAAAGTTAGACGCAGCAGCTCTTTTATATATTACTGTAAAAATTTTTTAAACGTGACAAATTTCTCTGCGGTGCTGAAACCCAACGAAACACCTTTGTGCACAATGCAAAAAAAATTATGTTCGTGCGTAAATAGAACGGGGGCGTTTGAATTATAGTGGAGTTCCCGAACGAACAGTCATGCCACTGCTTGCGAAAGAATGCATGGTATTATCCAAACTATCGCATCAACTTATAAATTATACAAAAAGCGTCAAACAACACCAAACATGTCACACATCAAATAAGCAATACGCGAGTGGTATAAATCTTTCCCTCCATTACAAATGGCGCAGTCATATTTCTCTAACGTCATCTCTGACAGCTCCAACACGTCAGGTCTTACGGAAGCATAGTGGGTGCTTTATTTCTGCGCTTATATGAAAGAGAACATGGCCGCACTATCGCGACTATATAAAAAAAAGTGATGACGATTCATGGCGTACTGGGCCCCACACAAGCGCACGGGGGTTTAAACTGCGCTAGATTAAGACCGCCTGGTGTTTATTGTAACTATGCTGCGCGTAGCGCTTAGCTTTGTCACTTCTTGCAGTCAGAATATAAAAATTGCAGCATATTCATGGAGTGAATGATGATAAGAGGGGCGAAGCGTCCGTCAGCCCATCCGTGCTTCCGTCCGTCCGCGCGAGCATCCATGCGTTCATCCATGCGTCGATCCGTCTGTTCATGCGTCCGTCCGTGAGTCCATCCATTCGTCTATCCGTCAGTTTGTCCGTCCATCCGTCCGTACGCACACGCGTCCGTCCATCTGTCCGTCCGTTTTTTAGTCATTCTGTCCATCCGTCCATGCTTCCAATTAGTGAACACTCCAAGTACCGCCCTCTCGCATCCCCTGAGGCACGTACCCACTCCGCGCATTCATTCATTGGTTCGTCCGTCTGCTAATGTGTCTGTCCGTCCGTGCATGCGTCCGCCCGTGCATCCATCTAGTGAACACTCCAAGTATTGCCATCTCCTATTACGCATTCCCTGTGGGCTTGGAGAGAAAAAATAATCAAAACGTTGCTTGTGCTTTGTACTGAGTCTCCTCAGATCATCTGATCATCTAAATAAAACTATACTCACCTTTCGCCGAGTACACCGCAGAACGCATTATTTAGGCGGATATCATACACCAATATGACTTCATGGTGTAATTCATTGGTGTAACATCACACTGTGATAGATACCAAGTGACGAAATCTGCTGATACCAGATACGTTATTCCGTATGAAAACTTTTTCTCACATAAAACAAAAGCTGATTTTTAGAGCTTATACCAGTAAAGTACACTACAGAAAAAAGTCTAACCCATATTTTTTCATGGACAGCTTCATCGCCAAAGTGACGCTGCAATACGGGTATAAGTGCTATTTTTCTGAACTATGTCACAAAATATCGGCACTGTGTTTGCTTCTTTCGGTACTGTATCAAACATTTTGAAATTTATTGTACAAAGTCGTAACTACCAGAACCTGAGTATTTTATTCGCCGAAGAAGTTTGTTTTTCTACAAAACATCACCGAGAAGATTTTTCACCCACGCTAAAACTAATGAAAGTTAAAACCAAAGTTATTAAACTGTCGGGACGCGTACAAGCGTGATGGCGACATTAAACCGCACGGCGTGAGAACTCTTAGATAGCTCTACTCTTGTTCCTTCGCTTTCCTCGCTTTTTTTTTTGCCCACAGGGTGAAGAAGTTGAGTAGGCGACGGCAGAATCAGCTCTGAAGTAAAAAAAAAGAACAACTACGGAGTCTGGCTTCATTTATCTGTTGCCACAATTACCACTACAAATCTAGCATAGTCATGAAACATGAGAGGCTTGAGATTAAATATACAAATAATCACAGTAATTGGGCAAATCAGTATTTTATACAAGTTATGTAGCTCGATCATGTTTTCACTATTGTCCCCAACTGCCTTTTTTACTGCTAGTATTGCATCGCACCGTCATCGGTGCAGCATTCAGTTTTTCTGTTTACTATTTTCTTTCACAGAGAAACTGGACTGCATAATATGGGGAACACGTTCCGGTGAAACTATTGAAGTGAGTGACTGCTACAAGGGCTCCTCCTTGGCCTACGGAAAGCTGGATATGGCAGTAAAAAACTGAAGAACTGATCATTGCCGTTAATATGTTGATATTGATAAAACTACTCTAAAATTAGCTTAGAAGAAGAAGGAATTGTGACGGAGCCACCAAAAATACTTACAAAAAAATAATGCATTCTGTAGTTTTAGAACTGCTCATTGTCAACTGAAGTTTTTTGACAGAGCTGAAGTGTTGGCGACGCCAGAATAAAACAGTGTTCCTCACTAATACTTTGCGTAGTGGGTCTACCACTCTTTCAAATAATGAATTATTAACCATAAACTCGCGTGCGACACTACTCTTTCACTGGTGGGTAAAGCAAAAAAATGACTACACATGAGTTTGAAATTGGTGTTGAGCACTGTAGGTTTTTAGCTCAATTGGATTTTATTGTCAACATGTTGTGAAGATGTAAATTTGCGCAGCAGAGGCTTGAATAGAAATTTAAACTCTCTATACTGCAAAATTTTTATCTCGCAAAAGGATCTTGCCTCAATACACTGACGGGAAACACCGCAAAAACATAACGAAGAAATAATGATCATCAAACACAAAACAAAAGAGTGACCAAACAACACAAGCGTCGTGTTGTAGTATTTTTCCTTTGTTCTGTTTTCGCTCTGTTTCTCTCAGTTTTATGTACACACTGACCCTTCAAGACACCCTTTCGCTTCACGAGATTTTTCCAGCGTTAAACACTGACAAGTTCAGGTTGCAATGGAGGCCTGTCCGGACCCACAGATTTTAAGACCCCTCTGCTGTGCCGCATATCTGATCACCACTTTGGTCAGTGGTTTCACAGGAGACTAAGGCCGTGGGTTAATGCGTATTCATCTGGGATGTAGTGGCCAAGCACTTCACCGGGGTGGCCAATTATTCTCTGGTGAGAGAATACGTTACCGGTGGTGGTCACTGGGGAGGCCACTCCTCAGGCCCCTTTAATGCAATTCGATCATCACGTGGATAGATTTTTTAAATGTGGTGAAAATGGCACCGCACCAGGATTCCAACTGCGGACCTCTTGCATGCGAGGCTGATATTCTAATCACTATGCGATCCCTGCATCCAGTCTTTCTTAGTAATGAAGTTCAACTTGCGGTAATCTACATAAAATTAGTGCGAGCCATCTTTCTTCTAAACCAGTACAAAGGGTGGCGCCCACGGACTTGCAGACGATTGAATAACATCGTCATCGAGCATTTGTTTGACTTACCTACGAATAGCGTACTGTTCTTTCAGTGAGATGTGGCAAACGTGTTGACGCACTGGTTGCATGGTAGGCTCAGTGATGATTCTGTGTTTGTTTATTGGAGTCTGTCGGTGCTCCGTAACAACACTAAATGGGTGCCCATAGAGATAGAATTGAAACTTTCCTATGGCCCACACAATGGCTAAGCACTCTTTTTCTGTAAGTGAATAGTGGGCTTCGGCTTTGATTAGAGCACGACTGGCGTAGGAGACGAAGTATTCATCAAATCTTCGTTTACGCTGGGTGAGCACATCCCTAAGACAGACACCGCTAGCTTTCGTGAGAATTTTAGTCAGGGCAAGTGGACCAAAACGTCACAAAATAGACGGTGACGTAAGAAGGCGACGAAATGTGACGAATGCATAATAAGATGCTTGTAAATACCCGGACAGGTCATAATTTGATTGATATGTGGGGTTTAACGTCCCAAGCCACCATGATTATTAGAGACGCCATAGTGAAGGGCTCCGGAAATTTCGTCCACCTGGGGTTCTTTAACGTGTACCCAAATCTGAGCACACGGGCCAACAACATTTCCGCCTCTATCGGAAATGCAGCCGCTGCATCCTGGATAAGGTGATGGTTCCAGCGGAGAGTTCAGTGAAAGGCGATATGAGGCAGGCAATGTTCCGAAGAAAACGACGAAAATACGAACAAAGGGCGAGGAAGCTGGGAAGTTCAGCATTTTCGGCTTAGAGAATTTGGCAAAGGCACGCACATTTGTCGGAACAGAAAGAACATCATCCGCATAGATGACATGGCCAAAAATGAAAAGTTGCCTCGCGCTAAAGCAGCGCTACTTTAAGTTGAGCTATAAACCCACAATGCTTCGGCAAGTGATAACTGTTTTGAAGCTGTTTCGAAGATGTGTTGAGAAGTCGCACGAAAATAGTACGATATCGTATAGTGGTGAGAAGGTCTTTGTAAATGAGAAGAACATCCGCCTACTATGAACTGGTAGCTTTGCCAAGCCGATTAACCTGGAGAAACATTTAGTTGACAACAGCGCGTGCGCGCCCATTGCCCGGCAGAGAGGCGTCACCAAGAGTACAGAGTAAGCAGATGCAAAAAGTAGCAATAAATATAAAGCGTGCAATATGGCAAAAAAAGTCACAGCCTTGCCGCAAAAGTGAAGCAATGAACGCGATGGCAACAAATTGGAAAGTCACGCACAGATTGGCAAGCAGATCGAAACGTGCCCCGCGTCTCTCACGCACAAATGATGCACGAAACGTACTCACAAGTACAGATGTATGCGAATAAGCGTCTCAATTGTTACCTCGCTGTGTCTGAAAAGCACGCCCGTTTTGCAAGCGGAGGCTGTGAAACGATTGCGGTGGTATTTGTGCGCCCCGTAACTACAACATAATTGTTCAAGTCAAGCCCACCGCCAGCCAAGACGGATTATCCTTTCCACCGGGAGATAAGGGCGCTCGAGAGATTGTCCACTCCCCTCCCCTCCTCTCAGCAGGCCAAAGTTTGCGTGAGAGATGAGAAGAGCTGTTGCGCGCTTTTTGTACCATCTTGCTGATAATGCTGAAAACACAATCGCCCCCCCCCCCCCCTGCCATGCCCACCAACAGCGGTAAGTCGTATAGGTATAAATAGCTTGCCATTCGACCGTTGAAGGAGTTAACTCTCGGTGGCTCAGTGGTTAACACCTCGCATTCACGACGCAGAGGTCCCTCATTCAATTCAGCGTGCCGGAGCCGATTTATCTGGATTTTTTTTCTTTTTTGAATTTTCTTATATATTAATACGTATACAAATACAGTGCAGAACATCGACGCCGATATTTACGCCGACGCCGGTGGCGAAATGTAGCCTAAAGTGCCCATATATTTGCAATCGCAATAAAAATTGTTGTCCTGCTCTCGGGATGCCATGTGCTGAAAGAAAGACTGGACATGCCCTTTGCAAGTCTCTGGCAATAAATACCCCTCCCTTCGAACACAGATTGCGTATTAATTCTTCGTAGCAACACCAAGAATTGAACCTAAATTGCAATCTTACCACATATAGCAGCAGAGTCCTGCATGGTAGTCGGTGCCATCCAACACTATCTAGGTGTAACCAAATTCAGTGCGTGCTCTTTCATTGTAGAGAGTATGCGATTCCTCCATGTTTTCAAGCATCCGGCTAATGTATCGTACACAATATTTGTGCCATCGCTTCTCAAGCTCCTGATATAGATTACTTCGCTAGGTATGATTGTTTCCTGTACCACAGGTAAAAAGGTAGTGGGATTAGTTTCAGCCTTAAAGGTCCGTAAACAACTCAGTAATCAAAATTGAGCTGTGGTGAATTGTGCATGAGTGCACGATAAACACGGAACCGTGAAAATTTTAAGACACGGAGAAAAGATAGCACAGTTAGACGCGTTTGATTATCGAAGCTGCGACGGTTACTCATTTCGCTCTTTTGTATGCTTCCCTCCGCTGGTATCAACTTCCAGGCCGCTTTGCCCTCTTCCAATGCCCCTTCCAATCTCGTGCCCCTTCCAATATCGCATGGCGTACATTATCGCTGACGCTGCATGAAACATCGTCTACTTCAGGTTGCCACTACTCCAGTGGTCAACTTCATCAGTTGCGTTGTAGCTGCGTGCTTGTTGGCGAACCGTGGCTGCCGTAATTGTGCCAGTATGAACCCTGCGTTGCGCGCACGCCTTCAAAAAATCGCCAAATCGATGGGCCCCTAAGGAGACAAGCCAGCCACAGTAGCTGATTCGTAAGCGGGAGCACACACGCTGGCAGCACGACGAACAACAACAAGCAGCCTGGAGAGCTGCTTGCAGGCTGACCGGAAGTGGAAGGCTCATGCCCAGCCAAGCAGCATATTTGGCTTGGCGCGTCAGAGATAAGGCACGGATCTTCACGTGGAGTCTTGAAAGACCCCGAAAGGAGGAGTAATTGTTTTTAAAAATTTGGGGCACGCCGGCGGCTCGTAGCGCTGCCACTTGAGGAATCATTGATCACGACAGCAATCTTCACACAATGCGCTCATATACTTGACATGTTTTCAAATTATTGGAGCTGGTTTACGAGCCTTTTAAGCGGTAAGACAGAGTATCCTAGCCGAGAGAGGGGATGGCACCCAGTAAGAGTGAGTATAGGAGACGTTGGCACTGGCTGATCTAATCTGTCTCTAGCAGCTATCCTATTGTGTTGTCTGTCTTCAAATTACAAAGAAGACTTGTGGAAGAGCTGTTCCGAAATTTATAGAGCAGCTTTGCGGCTTTGCAAATCACTGCGTCTATGCACGGTTGTTCTGCTTGGGTCAAGTGCTGGGAGGGTAGGAGATTTGTCTGCCAGCTGATCATAGAAGTGTCAACCAAGCGCAGCAGCTCCATTTCATGAAGCCCAGAACGCGTGTTTCAGAACCACCAGTTCATGACCAAAACGTCTTCAATTTACCTTGCTAGTATAAAAAAAGCAATAGTGCATTAGCTTTGTCATACCCTTCAACGTGTAGTTCAAGAATGTTGGCGTGATGGAATTGTGGTAGGAGTTAATGGGAAAACAGAAGTGAACAAACTCTATCTCGCATGTTCTTCAGAGACTGCTGCACAAGACATTCTTTAAAAGACTTCTTTTCGACCTGGACCACCATCTTCAGCGAAAAGATGTCTTGCGAGTGGATGACTGTGCTGGAACATATCACTCCTTTCCACCATCATAGACGAGGCTCTGAGTTGCACGTAGACATCACTGAGTCGCTCTTCCAGAAATTTGATAGCCAACACCATGGTACGGTGTGAGACAAAAGTATAGAAGTATAAGACAAGAGGTTGTGCAGATTATGCAACAGGATTCACAAACCCTAAGAAGGAGTCAAGCAGATATCGTGTGCCAAAAGCTTTTTTTCAACATCGCGAAAGCTGTCTCAGACGGTAGCTGAAATGGTGGGAGGAAGAGAGGTGGAGAAACAGAAAAAAGGCACTCCACGTGTCACCCATGTCACGGGTAGTGCCAACAGGCAGGAGACGACGAAGGTGGCGTGTGATATTTCTATGAGGAACTGGAGGTGCGCGAAGCATACGTCTCAGTTGATGTCATTCGGGAAAGGGTGCTCGGTGTACTATGCCTCCATTGTTTCTACCGTCGAGGTTTTCTGGTTAATGCTGGCCACCGACTCTTGTTGAACTTGTCAGCGTCACTTTGTCCCCTTCGAAGCCTTAGGAGTTGGCGTCATTGGCTTAAGAATGCTGGGCGATGCACTTTTTTTGCATGCACAACGGGAGCATGGTGTCCTCCTCGACCCGCTATAGAAGTAGCGGGGGTACCATGGTAGCCCTAAAAAAGCTTGCGCGCTTTGAGGCGTGTAGTCAGTAAGAAATAAAACGACAGCGGAGCAGAGAAAAGCAACCCTCCTTCTTGCCATTGCGCCTTGTTCCCCCGTTGTGCTTCTGGGAACTCATATACACGTCCAAAATTAAACATCGCGATGTCGACTCGGGCAGTAAACTTGAATTCTTACTGTGCTGCTGCTGCCAGCGTGATTACGCAGATGCGCCAAGTCCTAGCTAGAAAATCAGCCGAACGATTAGATTACCCCTTTAAAAGCCATTGTAGCATGAGAGATTTGTGGTGCTGGAGAAAATAAACAAAAATTAACACTCTCACCGCAGCCTACGTGAAAATATAGAACGTCGTAACACAGGTAGGCAAAACTCGGTCTCCGCTGGACGCTGCCAGGTTGAACTTACTTCCATCTGATTACTACACATCTGAGGCATGTCTTTTGGTAACGTATGCCTGTTTCAAATATTTATTGAAATTTGAAATATTGCAATGAATATTTGTTCTCCTATGAATTAAAAAGTTTTGACGTTTCATTGAAAATACGATGATTCAGATAGGCCGTCTCTGTAGTGTCACGAGCAAGTGTTGCGGGACATTACCACACCAGCATATCTAGGGAATAATATATTAAACTTTCTGTAATAAATTACACAATACGCTCATCCAGCATTATTTGGCCTTTCAGCTGTTGTAATGAGTTCCTTTGCCAGCTAAACGAGCTTGTAGAGAACTTGAAAACCTTCATTTCATACATTTGTAAGATATTTAATGTGATGCGACGCCTTTCGTTTTTGGGGTGAAGCTCCTTAAGGCGTGGGTCTGTCCATCCTTTCTACGTATGTAGAAGTACGTAGCCACCGGTGGCACATACCCACTCTAAAGCGGGTATGTGCCACAGGGGATGCTAGATAGAAGATGGCGGTACTTGGAGTGTTCACTAGATCGACGCACGGATGAATGGACAGACAAACTAGCAGAAGGGCAGACATATGAATATACGCGCAGATGTACGGACGGATGGACGCACAGACAGACGGACGGACATTGATGGACGCACGGATGGTCGCGCGGACGGACGGAAGCGGGAACGAACGGATGGCGTAATCACGGACGGGCTGATGGACGCTTCGCCCTACTCATCATCATTCACTCCGTGGATATGCTGTGATTTTTTCTTATCACCTGGTGCTCAAATATCACTGCTCAAGTATCAAGCACTAATTTATTTGGACAGCTATAATTACATGACGACATCAGTAAGGCACTCCTTAAAAGCATCCCCTGTTTCTATGAGGTTAATTTCATGAGGCACAAATCATTCTTATTATCACAAGTGGCTGACTGCTCAGGAGAATAAAATATCACTTGCTAAAGGAGACCACTACGAACAATTTGTTCTGAATATCTCGTTTATCACAAGAGATTTCTCAAATTAAAAAAAAACTCGCCTATTGTTTTTGGAAATGACAAAAACAACAAAAAATTGTTCAGATGGCGATTGTTTTTACGAACTAATAAAATTGCTCGATTGGCGACTTCGCTCAAATACCCTTTTTAGCCAATTTCTGATAAGAAAAAAATTGATCCTAGTTGCAGATAGAAATATTCAATCAATTATGAAAAGTAGCACCTAATAGAGAAATATATAAAACGTCAAGTACATGCCCCAATACTGAGCATAATTTTGATGTAGTGGGTAAAATTGCGAAGTAAATGTCACTCACTAAACATTGCTCCGGCGTTTATCGATTCGCGCCTTCTATTCGTGACCGTTCTTGCAGACGAGCTTTGTTGTTCTGCTATATACCTAATACGTGGTCGACGTCGCCAATCTCTTATTGCTTTTCCAAACGCTGCGCAGTACTTGCTAGGATCGCCTTATCAAAGAGCTTTAAATTGCATATTCTTTATTTGAAAGCTGTAAAAAAATTCAGTATCTTCCTATGGACTAAAAAATAAAGAAATTCATTATTGCGATAGAAACATTCGTCTGTGAGTATATATACGTACAATAAGAACAAGAGACAGAGACAGCAGCTGCTTTTGAGCAGGGTTTTTTATTTTATGGCTTCGTCGTTGTCTTCCTCTCACTTTCTCAGTTGATACTCAAACTCTGGTGGATTTTTCTGCCATTGCAATATTTGTAAAGAACTGCTTTGTGCAAAGTTTATCTTCTGTCCTTATCATTTGGTTCATAAAATCACAGACATTACTCACAGAAGTGTTTGAGATCATAAAGTATTATAAAAGACAAAATTGAAAAAGCACAGTTCAAAAAGATAATTGAACTTTATAACAAGGCGTTGGTTTCATAAGCTCACTATTTGCAGGAATGGCTCTTTGGTAATGGGATCACGTACAGCAAAAAGGCACAGTGTACGTCACAAGTGCAAGTCACATTTAGAAGTATTTTTTCAGAATTTCAAAATTGCTGCAAGCTTTGCAGGATGCCATGAAGTCTTAAAATAAGAGTAACGGGTAACGTGAGGCATTCCAATGCTATGTATCTTATTTATCGCGTAAAGCAGGTGTCGTTCTCCAAGGGAAGTTGATTCCATAAATTTATAATATAAAACGTAACAATATATTTTAAACAAAAAACTGTGTAAGACGAATACTCACCCTTTCATTCTTAATTGTAGTGTACACAATAAGTGTTGTCCTAATGCAAATACACGTTGTTTTGGGCAGGCAAACGAAACTAAGTGAAATAATGGTCACACATTTCTATAGCTGTCACTGTGATTATCCATGCCTTTCTTCAACTCGTGTCAATATACTTAACAAACCAGCTGTCCAGATTTATTTATAAAATTGCCTTCGCAGCTTCACCTTGTATCCGTAATTACCTGCATCAGGAGCCACGAATGCTGCTTCCTTAACTAAGGCGCCCACTGTTGTTTCACTTGCTTCAAAACAACCATAGCTGAACGCAAAAAATAAAGCCTGAGTAAGTTTTACTATGAGTGCAACATTTTTTCAGTGCGATATATTTTTAGCACACTACGAAAAAAACGATTTAGTTAGTACGCTGTTGGACCACGATAAATAATACGCCAGGTGCCCCAACTAGCTGGATTAAAAAAAAATGACTGACGCACTTCTATGAATACAAGACAAAATACATGGTGACGACTAATGCAGGTTTTCACAAATTTTTTCGTTGTACTCAATTGAGTGCGGAAATTTTTCCTCGAAAGAAGAAAATAGGAATATATCGTTTATGATGTTGTTCACAGGTTCACGGAGTAAGCACAAAACAACTTCTTAAAAAAAGGCCTTCTACTTTTGTGGTATAATGATTGCTAACATGAACGGATCAACCAATAATTTTTTTCTTTGTTGTGCACAGTGGATGACGCAAGTTTCTCAAGAAAGAATGAGAAGAAAAAAAATATCGATTACGATACTGTTCATAGGTTCACAGAACGTTGGATTACATAGTTTTAAGTGTGAAGCGCGTTAGGATCTCTCCTTATCGGAATGTAATCTCGTCAGGGTGTCTGCTGTAGAGATGGTCTGCCGTACCCTTTCCGACCCTGATTGATTGATATGTGGGGTTTAACATCCCAAAACCACTATATGATTATGAGAGACGCCGTAGTGGAGGAATCCGGAAATTTAGACCACCTGGGGTTCTTTAACGTGCACCCAAATCTGAGCACACG
Source organism: Rhipicephalus microplus (assembly GCF_043290135.1). Classification (NCBI taxonomy): domain Eukaryota; kingdom Metazoa; phylum Arthropoda; class Arachnida; order Ixodida; family Ixodidae; genus Rhipicephalus; species Rhipicephalus microplus. The sequence continues at coordinate 55,093,282 of NC_134706.1, forward strand.
GGCCTACAACATTTCCGCCTCCATCGGAAATGCAGCCGCCGCAGCCGGGATTCGAACCCGTGCCCTGCGGGTCAGCAGCCGAGTACCTTAGCCACTAGACTACCGCGGCGGGGCACCGTTTCCGACCCTGAATTGTTTAAACAGGTGCAAAATGTTTTTTTCTTGTGAATGTGCCGCGACTACCACTTCTGAAGCACACAATCATTACATTCTGAGCTCACCATCAGCATACAATAAAATAGTACCAGTCAACATGGCATTCTCTCGATTCACTTTAAGTGTTCTGATGAGGACTAGCGTGTTTCGTAAATTGGAAAGCAGTGTTTGCCCTAAGAGCTTGCCATGCAGATTGACCAAGCTAGTGATTACTAGGTAACTTAGGGAGACATTTAATGTTACCACTCACTTTTTTAATACTTCGTGATGCAGGAATAATTGAATTACTCAGTCATGCGAGCTCAGTCAAGCCAACAAAACCTTATTGATGCTCCGAGGGAGTCCACTTGGAGGAAGGTTGGTTCTATGACGGTCCCTAGCTCACCGTGGAATGCTCCCAAGTTGCAATCAGAAACCATGCTTTTTCGCTCTATCAAACGAAAACTCGACAGCATATAGCTGGGTACTTGAAGCGGTCATATAAATGTCCTCTGCCCTGTTCCTGTTAGCTCGTTCGTGGGGTTTCATGTAACGTCGAGCACTGCCAGGAGTAGATCTGCGAGTTCCTATGTAATGTTAGCTACGTGGTTGATTGATAGTGCTGTTAATAGTGATTGATGTTTAATAAGTGGTGAATTGATAGTGCTGCAGCCATAATATACATTACACCAAAATAAAGTCTGGATCGCGCTTAATTGCAAGTCCGTTTGACTACCTCAGTCAGCTGTGCGTCAATATATTGACTACCACGTGAAGCGCCTGGCTTTAATTCCTGATTGGATACTGAGTTTATTTATATTTGGCGTGTACAGCACCTCCGAGGGCCGGACAAGGCCGGTCAGACACTGGTGGTGTGCAAATATGCCATGCTATAATGTATCATTATAGTGTCTGTTCTCGCCTTCCCAAAGTACAGATACGAACCACCTGCGGTAAATACTCATGTATCACTGTGCGTGGCACATGGGTACGTGCCACACTTGACGTTGAAGAAACGGTTTGACATGAAACAGTGGCAGGATTTTCACTTTCTTTGTTTGAAGGTCAACACGGTGATGTTCGCTATAGCTCGTTGCACTTCTATGCGCATTTCTTTGTACAAAAAGTTGAGACCTGGACCATGAGAAGATACAGTATGTAGGCGGCTGGATAGATAGAAATAGTTATAATAAGTTAGGTAGATATAAGCGTTTCTAGAGCATTCAGTTTGCTTATGAAGATATTGCATTTGAAAAGAATACAAAGCGCAAGGTGTTCAACTCCTCTGGATGATGTAATGTACATTGTTGCAAACATCGCTTAAGGTTTCAGAGTACCATATGAGTAAGGATACAGCGATTTCTGTTTCTTCAATGGGGAATCAGAAAAATGCACTTGCTCGAGACATTTGTTGTTGTTATTTTGCATACAGAGCCAAGCCAATCGCAATTCGCAATGACATAGGGGTTGGCATTTTATGCGATTACGACTGAAGTTAACAAAACAGTCGTCTGTAAGTCATATTTCTCCACACACGAGGATCAGCTTTGAGGTTTTAACACCTGTCTGACCGTAAAATATTTCGCTGATACTGATTGCTGAATTAGCAACCCTTCCTTTAATTGGCAGTTATTTATTTCTATATATCGTATGCTTTAAATTATTATGGATAACAAGTGCGTAATTGATTGAAGTTCGATAGGAAGAATCGAATATTTTCCTGGTTATGTTATGGCTATGGTAATAAAAAAAATGTGCTGTTTTGCTATAGAAGGTAAGCTTGTCCCATTCACACTTTCGAGAATATATGGACAGCCACTAACATTTAAACATAGTTTTTGGTTAAGCCAGTATATTCAGTTAACAAATGAGTCTAAACACCAGACGTAAACTTTATTCCGGACCTTATTTAGTTGGCAAGGTAATCATGAACATGTATCGCTATAATTACTGACACATAGCTAGCTATGACGAGTTAGGTAAGTTATAGAAAAGAAGTAATTGGGAGATTAAACAAAAATAGAAACATTTTGTGTTTCGAAAATCACTGTTTTGTGCAGAATGCTTGTTTCTGAAAAATTTAGAACATGAGAAGGAAGCACAATAGATAAAAAAACTCGCATTTCCCTCTCCAGAACGGTGCAGTGAATGGGATAGCAGCAAGTTACAATGTTAAATGAAGTAAAGACGGCAGCAATTTTTTATCCAGTGTCGCGCAACTCTTCAAAATCTTGTGTAAAAGAATATGAGCTCCCGGGAGAGGACTGCGCAGAACGTGGAGAGTTCAGTGGGCAAATTGGTATATCACCCGTACAATGATGCCTGCCCAGGTACCGCATGCACCAGCTATTGCAGCCGCTACGTTGGTATCAAACTTCAAAGCAGCTGCTAAAGTGAGCCTCCCACTCCCTCCGTCAACCATGAAGTTCTTCATGCTCTTCCGAGAATAACTTTGCGATTTTTTTCTGCTTGAATAGCAATAAACGGCACGGCTTGCAAATGTTACCACATGCGCCTTTTGAGCGGCATGTGTGGATCACTTCCATTGATCACTGCATCACCCAAGGTTTGCCGACCATATGACAATTATCATATTTAGAGGGCATTTTGGTATATCTGGCCAGCCTAGCGTAGTAAAGCAGTAATACAATTTTTCTATAAGACGTAGGGTCATTTCAGCATTTTGCTCATCTATTATCATTAGAATTCGTTAAATCTCTTCGCAATACATCAAATGGTCGCACTTTTATAGATATAAAATCTGAATAATTCTTTGAATATAATTGAAATGGTCCTAATTTACATGTCTCTAGAACTAGGTAAAAAACAAAGACAATACCCTCCACATTTTTGTGGTAGCATGGTTGTTTTTCCAAGAGTATGGTTGTGTTTTTTATCCACATCTAATTTGTTCATTTCATGGAAAAGCTTTCAAGCTTTCTGACGCTTGCCAATTTGGGTCGTAAATGCGACAGCCTCTGATGCTTCATCAATCACGAAAAGTAAGTGTCGACGTCAACCTTAGCGCTGCGAGAAATGATCTTTATAAATGACGCGACGGCATTTCCCTGTCGTAGCATCACGTATCACCAAAGGTTTTGGTGATCATGAAGTCATTTTGACGTCAATGTCCCGTCACAATGTGACGTCAAACAACAACGTCATAACACGTCATTGTGACGTCGTCATGGATGCAGCGAGCATCAAGGTACACTTTCAAAGCTTGTGATGCCTTCATTGCTGGAGACATTGTAAAACCACGTATACGGTGCAACAATCCATTTATTTATTTATATAGTCATGGGATCATACAGGCCTTGAAGATAATTGAGTAGGGAGGGGGTGTTCTGAACCAGGCAAGATTAGAACAGAGACGATTGCTTAGATATTTGTTAGTATATGAAAAGAAAGTTTGCCTGTGTGTTGCGCACTTTTGTGCTGGCGATATCATCATCGGCACTCACGTGATCGGTGTGCATGCCGTTTATGCAAAAGTAATTATCTTTGAGTATATGGCTTTATCAGGTGATGTCGGAGCCTTCTTTCGTGATGCAGTAGCATCACTACAAAGCTTCATGACGCTGCCTTCATGTAGTATATTTTTTTCAATTTTAAAAATAAAAAACGAGTCCTTTTTTCTACTGAAAAAAATATTGAACCGCATTAGGAACTCTATAACGGTGATACCTTTTTTGCCACTCTTTAAAAGTTCTTGGCCAATACGAAGCCGGTTTCGGTCACAAGTGTCAGGTAAAATACAAAAGCACACACTGCATGTAAATAACCAAGGCATGCGACTGCCGCACACTTCAGTTATTTGAGCGAAGAACTGATCATTCTTACTTGGAGAAAACAAAAACTATATCTGGTAATATTCATGCGAGTAATTATCATTTATTATTTTACGTTATAAACTGACACTCTAAATGTTTATGGCAGACGCTGTAGAAGACTGCAGAAGTAATGACAACCTGGAATTACTTGATTACCTAATATGCACCTCATTCGAACTACTGGGACAAATCACCTTGCGTCCCAATCGTAATGCAGCTGCCGCGACCTTCAGGCCAGCAGCAGGGCTTTCAAGCAAATCCGAAATTCAACTGCTTGGGTATGCGTAGATGGCTTGTTGTCGGTGGTTGATTAGGACTAGTCAAGGTTAAATTTATTGTAGCGCCTGTGTGTCAGAGCTGTAAGATAGGCGGAATTTCGAGGCATGAATTTGTAGACTAATGTAGAAGGATCTCAATAATGGGAAGTCCTTGGTCAAACTATCAAGTTCGGGGCTATTTCCAAATTTTTTGTGCCTCGCTCTTTTATTGCCTTTTTTTTCGCCGAACTGGTGAAAGATGCACAAGTAAAGGAGGTTTAATTCTGCTCTCCGGCCCAGAGCCTCCCTCTAACTGTATAAACTTCATTTCTTTGTCTGTTGACATCGCCGCACGCTAACTCATAAGAACACTGACGTCATTCGTGTGACTTAGTGTGCGTGCCCATAAGGGTACATGTCCCTTCGTGGTTTAGGAATTCACTATTCAAGCAGCTTTGGGTGGCTTGAAAGACGTGATGCATGCCTTCAAGAAATCAACAGGTGCGCAAATTGAGGTGTCTATATGTACGCAGCCAGGACGTCGTCAAGCCGCTGTGGTACTCTAACGGCTACCAGTGTGAGCCGTGGGACTTCCCGGGGGGCCTCTGCCCAGCCGCAAATGACAGCCAGGGAAGCTTATTTGCAACGTCAGAAGAATTCTGGCGTACTTGTCACAATGAAGATTCACAGACCGGCTGCTGCACTCTAAGGCAAAATTACTCGAAATTGAGTAACGGAGCCCAACAGGCCCACGCGAGGAACGGATAGACCGCTGAGGAGCAATTACAGATGGAAGCATGCCGCGTGTAAACCACTTAGTCTCCAAACACGCTCCAAAGGAATGAACCGCCCGGGAAATGTGGGCAGAGCGCGAAATGTTGCCAAGGTCACTAGCCTTCTTTCTCCTCTCCTGGCTCAGTTTTTCTCCGTATTTTGCTGGTGACGGTTCGCGTTGGGTCGCGCTAGGAGTGCTCGACCACGGCCGCCTGGATTCGACGATCTAGGAATTATGACGTGGTGCTTGTGTGTACGCTTGGGTGAGCGTGCGCTGCTGCTTTTACGCTTCGCCGCACCCATGAAGTCTGGAGCAGGTCTCGACACGCCACCACGACGCGCTGTAAATCTCTGGCTTCAAGATAGTCACGACCAACACACGACAGCAACAGTGGGGAAGGCCAACATGGTGGCCGAAAAATCAGCAGGCCTATCGAATACATAACTTCAGTCTGACTCAGGGCAGAAATCAGCGCTGGATTCTTTCGCAAGTAGGTGATCATACTTTATTCTACTCTACTTGTCGCGTGTGCGATATGGATCATGCTTGCCGGCAACAGGCTCGGTCATGTTCTATATTGCGCGCACGAAATGCACCGCGAAGATCAGCTCGAGCGCCTGCAGTTCGTATGTGTTTGCGACCGCCTGGAAATTAACCGCCATTGCCGTCGGCCTCCCGTACGCTCGCTCAACGAGTGCTCACCTCTTTTCGCCGCCTCGATGAGCTCCGGATTCATGATATTGGGCTAAGACCTCGTTGCTGTGTTGGGAGTCGTCGAAAACACTTCGCGGGTTCTCGTAACGAGTTTGGTGATGGTAAGTCACGTGCTGTAAGTGCACCAGCACAGGCGGGCGGGGCGTTCGCTAGCGTCGGAACTGAGTGAAGATTGGCTGGGATTACAGTTGGCTTTTCCGTCAGTGGGTTGCAAGCAGCTCGGCGCCGTCCGTTGGCCGCGGCGGTGGATTTGCGTTTGAGCGCTGCACTCGCTCATGTTTATGAAAAAGGGGCGCATTACCATTGATTTCTTCAGCGCTAGCTTCAAACCAGCTCGGCGCTGTTTGCGGCGGCGGCGAAGCGTACGCTCGCTCCCTGTTTGAAGTTCGCTGGCGGCGGACACTCCTCGTGCAGTGCCATGTTTGGTCTCGCGTTCGCTTGCTTAAGCTGAACGACGTTGCTCGCTTAGAACTCGCCGACTTGTTGGCGGCACGGTGGTTCGCGGAGTTGTGGCTGTGGCCACCGCTCTTAAGCTGTTGCGCTACGGGGATCAAAATTAGTCTTTGGCACTGTGTGACATCACGGTGGAATTATTAGCATGTGATATTTCACGCATGTTTTTATTTCCCCTTGCACGTATTTTTCATACGCATTCGTAATCATCATCTGTCACGTGTGACTCATAATTTTAAATTCTTATTGTGCAGCCATGGCCACACACCGTGCGAAAGGCTGTGTGCTGGTGTCTGCGATGCTTGTCATTCATCGTCAGAGCAGCTCTTTTGTCTGAGCAGCTTCAGAAGAACTGTACGAGATGTGAAGGTAAAGTTGTTTCTGTCATATTTTACACGCATGTTTTGATAATAACTTGCTCGTACTTGTGATATGCGTCGTCTTCAGCTTCTGTCACGAGTGTCTAAAAACTTTTATAATCTTATTGTACGTACAGCCGTGAGACACAACAGGCAGAAGGCTGCGTGCGCCGGTGTCTGCAATGCCTGTCATCTATCGCTTCCGTCAGCGGAGCTCCACAAAGACTGAACAAAGTGTGACAACGAGACTGCACTTGTACAGTTCACCATGAATTCACTTCAAAAAACGAAAAAACTTTATGTGTATGTAGAAAAATAAAAAAATTTCGATGTCTCACTTTTGTCTCTTGTTGTTGCCATGACTGCGATAGCAGTTACACATAGGTGGCTAACTGCTTTTTCGCGTGTTCTTTTCTGCGCTATTTGTTACTCACTGCGCAGAAAAAGAGGTGACAAACTATAAGGCCTTGCGGACAATAAATAAATATACAATGTTTGAACTGGGCGAAAAAAGCTCATTCGATGGGAGTGTTTGATTGAATCAACCATTCGTCCGGCGAAGTGCAGCTGTAAGGACTAACGATTTCCCGGTAAGGTGTGATTGTGTTGATTAACAGTTGCCCTTCATGGTGCAAGTATGAGGACTAAATGTTACTTTTTTAGGGTGAAATGTGGTGCTAATGGTTACTTACTAAAGTGTAAATGTGAGGACTAAATGTTAGTCCGTTGAACTGGTCTGTAGGGACTAACAGTGTGACCCAGTGCTGTTCGTCTTTAAAAAGATAAATGAGTGTCGTAGCCCCATGAGTCCCTAAAGGATGAACCACACCCTTTTAACATCATTCTGCTTTAGAAAGTGTATAGCACCCATGGAAGTCGCGTGCGCGGCCAACACGCTGAAAAAAACTTACATCGCTGACCTGGACGCGTCGGGGGTGGCTGAGCAATGTTTGAAAGCTACGGCCAATAATTTTGCTGGGCAGCTGTGCCTGGCAGGAAGAAACCATTTCAACACGTAGAAAACTTGCAAGAAAGCTTGCGTGCACTGAAGTTCAATGACTGTGCAATAGTATGCCACCTTTGGTTGCATCCTCGAGACGTGTTTAAGAAGTGGCTGCTCAGTCGTGCTTTATTTCTTAATAAATGTTCCTTCTACAGGCACTCCTTGCAGAAACAAGCTATAACGCCGACATGTGCTTTCGTGTATTTTTATATATATAGAACAGCAGACTCATTGGAAGGCGATTTCTTTGTATATGTTTCGAATAATCGTAATAGTTCAGCAATGCCATTCTTACAATTTTCATGGAAAATGTGGGCCAAGTCACGACACTTTTTGCTATAAAGTTAAGTCAAAGAAAAAGGAAACAGAAGAAAATAGTGTTCGCGTGACTAGTAATGACTGCCTCGTCCCTTTAAGGCAATGGCCCAACTCGATGCCTCTTATCGACTAACAATGATGTGCTGACATGCTCCCATGTATGGTGATGTCTACTTTGCTACGTTTGTTCCCGAAAAGGCTGTACTTTCTCATATCCTTCTTTATGAGTATAACAGCGAGAGTAAAAGCTGAGTGAAAAAACTACATATCTCACGTCTGGTGCGAACCGGTTCATGTAAAAAATTCAACGCGTACACGTATGCATTTTTTGGTTTTGAGCCAAATTCTAAAGTGTGAATCAACGTGTTTTTTGTCTGTTTTGGCGAATGGAAGAGCTGTAAACATATTGACGGCGTAAGCCGCGACAAGAAGGTCGGGGGATCAACTCCCGGTTTCGGCGGCTGCATTTCCGATGCAAGCGGAAATTTTATAGGTCCATGTGCTCAGATTTCAGTTCACGTTAAAGAACTCCAGGTGGTCTAAATTTCTGGAGCCCTCTACTACGGCGTCTCGCATATTAATGTGGTGGTTTCGGGATGTTAAACCCCACACTATAAACCAAATCAATCATAAGCCTACTTCACATGTGAACGATTTTGCCCCAAGCGTGGAGCGGCAGCCGCTCCATGAGCTCAAAACATATTTTTTTAAAGCGTTTTGTAGACGTGGCAATCAACATTGCCTGAGTTGAAAAATTCTCTCGTAGCACAGCATTTGCTCAAGATTAACCAACAGGGGAGCATTGACGTGATTAGCACGTGACTTCAGGGGCTGAGCCGAGAAGCGGTCGCGCTCGCCGAGGGGAACTCGCTCCGACTCTTCGGCCAGAACATCCCACGGGCAGCACATCCCATCAGAGGAGCGGGTATCGCGCAAAAGTGGTGCATGTCAAACGAACTTCCGGCCGCATGTCCTGCTGCCGCTCATCGCCGCGACCACAGCCGCTCAGTCACTGGCCTGTGAAACAGGCTGTACCCTCACCCGAACCAGCAGGAGGTAAACTCAACAAGTGCTGCTTAGCTGAAGATGCAGTAGAGTTTCTGAGTGAGGTCATCGATGCTAATAGTTTTTCTCCCCGTCTTAGTACTCTCAATTACGTAGGATATTTAGAGGTCCCGAAGGACGTAGTTAGTGTTGAATTCTTCCTCAGCATGGCTATTCATAAAAGCTGCTACCCACACAACCTTTTCAAGCAACATCCCCTATTCACGCCTTTCAAGGCAATAAGAATGCAGGGGAGTAGAATCCACTTCAAAGTCTGCTTTTAATCTGATCAAGACGATGCTCACTTCAGGCCTCTGTGTCGTCAAGTACCATTTTATCGTATTACAACTGCATCATGTGACACAAGTTCTTTTGAACTGGGAACTGTTCTTCTGCAGGAACAACCATCGGGGTAACGATGCATGGTACTGTTTGCATCACGGTCGCCAACCACGCGGAAAAACGCTACAGCGAAATTGAGAAAGAAGTTTTAGCGGTAGCATGAAGAGAACTGCATTTTGACCAGAGCGTGCGGGGCTGAAACTTTACGATCCAAACGGATCAGCAGCCGCTAATGGTATTACTTGGAAACACTGACGTGGACACGACGTCTCCGTGTGTTCCAGAGTTCCACATCAAACGTATCCACTACCAAGTCAAAGTAGTATACATTCAAGCGAAACAGCTAGGCACTGCTGATACTCTTTCAAGGGATACTAACAAGAAGCCATAGATTATACCGGTGAATGTGTTAGAGCAGTTCATTGAGTTACGAGTGGCACTGATAACCGACAAGGAAATTTTTGCTACAGAAGGTGCCCATAGGTACCGTTAACTTCATGGGAAACGCAACCAGCTCCTCGGGTATTGCACCGAAGGCTGGTCTTGTCAAGACAAGCTTTCAGACCGCCTGAAACAGTACTGGAACCATCTCAATAATCGTTTTGTGCAACAGCGTCCTGCTGAAAGGTAAACGCTCTGCAACACTGCTCTTGCTGCAAAGCAATATGCTCCTAAGTCTCCATAAAGGCCACCAGGGTATTCACCGATGGCAGCTTAGAGCGCAGGACTTCGTGTGAGAGAATGGACTTCTGCAGCAAATATGGGACAGAGTCAGCAGTTGCAGGCAGTACCCTGCCACATGAACATATGAGCCATTTTGTTGACGTAAACTCCACCGCAACCATGGCAATAGGTAGAAATTATCCTATTGAGTCACGTCGGACACAACTGTCTTCCAGTGTTCGTTAGCATGAACACCCTGAAGTTATCTTCTTGTAAAGTAAAAACTAGGAGGCGACCATCGATGGGGTCAAGATCATTTTCGAGTGTTGGGGCACCCACGAAGTAGTACGGAGTAACAGTCCACCATAGTTGCTTTCACATACTTTTGCTGCATATGCCACGCATCAACTAAAGACAGAATAAACCTATAGTTTAACGAAGACGTTGAGTGAACGGTGTTCATGGCTAAATCATTGTTCGAGGAAGCAGAAGATATTCTTCAGGTACTTCTGTCTCACTGAAAGACTGCACGTAGTAATCTGTTTAGTCCAGTGCAGCTCCCAGTGGACCGCTGCAAGCAAACTTGGCTTCCCAAGCCAGCTTACTTTCTGGAATCACCTTGGCTTGAGCAATACACTGTGAAGTGCCAAGACGAGGAGATAAAATGGCACCAAAAGACTTCGATCGCCGTCATACTGCGACCTTCCTTTCTTCGTTGGATCAGAGTGACATGGTGTGGGTTCGAAAAAAAAACTGCATGCGTTTTCAGCCCAGCCTCCAAGCCTCGCTCGTAAATCTTGGAAACACCCACCGTGGTGCTTGTGTGTTAGATTGTCTCGTCCCTTATTTAGACCCAGCGACGAGCCAAGTCAACGAACCAGCCTTTGGACCGAACAGCGAAGGGAACGAAGAGTAAGCCACTGTTAGAGACGCTACGGAAACAGCGATACCACAAGTCTTCAATGACGGTGGAGTAAGATTCGCTAGGTTTGGTCGCCGAGTTAAGACGCGTTAAACAAATAACGTGTTATTCGAAGGTTTCAGGTGCAGTCTCTTCCTAGGACAAGGCATCTTTTTCATTAACTTTTCTTTCTCCACAATTAAATATAAATTAGCTTTATTAGTACCCCTTATAGATTTCTTGGCATATTCGAATGCCGGAGGTTGGGTTTTTGCCCACGGCAAGTTATCTTTTTTTATTCATTTTTCTCTCTTCAGATTTACAGAATTATTTCTGGTGATATTCCCTCGATTCTCTTTGGCATATTTCTCAGTCAGTTATCAATATTATTGTTTCTAACAAACAAAAAAACGAGTCCTTTAGTGAACACTCCTTTTCTCCTATCGAATAAGGCTGGGGCACTAGTTTGGTCAACACGACTCCACGTCACTTATATATACCCACCTAGCATTTGTCTGCAAGTTGCATCACACAGCGCTTTCTCACTACTTATCTACATCCCCCTAAAACTCACATCCTTCACCCCAGTCGGACTTCCTCTTCCTTTCTCCTCACTTAACCTTCTGTCATTATACCATGATTGACATTCCAATTCAATACACGGTTTTGTTCAGAGTAGTATTGTGAGAGAGTTCCTTTATTTCAACTTCTAAGAGCAGTTGACCTCCAAGCCCTTAAAAAAGCTTAGTAGCCTCTGTGCACTTCAGGACATCACGGTTTCAGCTCCGTAATGCCTTATGAGTGACTGAATCAAATTGCCTAACGTACAAAGAATAAAATTTGTTATGTAAGATATAAACTTCCCAGCCATTCTTACATAGTGTTACGTGCCGCCAATGGCGACAGATCAATCATTAAGACAGCAAAATATAAGTCATTATTGCTTGGGAATGTTTAAATGTTGGACACATGCTCATTTCAGTAATCACCTCTGGTAATGAAATAGCTATATCCCGCTAAAATTGGTGAAGCATAACAAAGGCTTCTTGGTTTCTGCAAAAATGTATATTAAGTAGAACGCCACAAGTGCAGAGTTCATTGTACGAACTCTAGCATAAAAAATAGAGTTCAAATATGTCTGCAGGATAACGTCAGTTCAAGTAATCAATACAATACGATTGAGAACAAGTGGCCGTGTAAATGCTGAAAATGACGCCCCGTATTATTAAGTGCGAAGCATTTCTTAGTGAGCTTTAGTGACTTTGAGTGTTTCTATCTACCTAACCAATTACGTTTGGGTGCTCTCGTGGTCAGCTCCTTAACTTGGCGTGAAACAAAATTAGCATAGGAGAAAAGTAGGGTTTGACAAATATGACGTGCTGCTCAAGACATCAATTACGTCACAATGCCATCGCGTACTTCGTCAAGCACGTCCTGCCAGACAGTGGCACACACCTACGGGCGGGTATGTGCCGCTGGTATGCGGGTATGTGCCACCGGCGATTGAAACTTACCCAGGAACGACGGGAACACAGATGGGCATTTTTAACGCGTGAGCGTTAAGCAGTGCCCAGCGTTGATAGCGCTGACCCAACGAAGGCATAGAATAAATGCCAGTGTTACAAAAAACCTGACATAGGCAGCGTTGACGCTGTGTCAGAAGATTGCGGCCGCGTGACAACGAGCAGGAGAACCGAAGAAGGAAGAAGTTAGGCACGAGCTGTCGGAATAAAAGGACGTTCTTGGAGTAGGGCTCAGGTTTTGAATACGCGACATCTTTCTGGTGGCGGAAACCGTCCGGTCAAGCCCTTCCAAGACTTCTACTTCCGATGGCGTCGTTGGAGCGGCTGCGCGAAAACCGTGGCGTCGTCAGGGCCAGCGTCACACGAACTATCACGCTCTTACCGATGAGCTGTAAGCCTCCGTTCCCGATGCTAGCTAGGTCGACTCCCACGTTGCCTACATTACTCAGAAGAATGCCGAACTCGTCACTTTAAACAAAGAAATCTTGAATGCGATTGACGACGATGACTCTCTTACGCCATTTCCCGAGCGCGCTTCTTCTTCCGACAGGCCGCAAACAAGGCGAGAGTAACGAGTGCTGCGAGGTTGGTGGCTACATCATCCAACGCTGACGCCGGTGGTGCCAGCACCGCAGCCCACAGTCAGGTCAGTGACTCTTCTCGAGTAGCCGATGCGATTCCCAGCCAAGGAACGATGCCGCGTCATCTCATGGTGGTCGTGGCGCAACTACAGATCCCTACGTTTTCCGGCGCACTTCGCGATTGGCAGTCCTATTGGGACCATTTCAGTGCCACGATTCACATGAATGAAGACCTTTTACAGATCGAGAAATTCAAGTACCTTCAGTCGTATTTGAGCGGTGCAGCAGATAGAGCAATCGAGGGCGTCCGACTAATAGAGGATAATTACAACATCGCGATCAAGATCTCGACAGAGAGATTTGGTCGACGCGACTTGCTTGTCGACGAGCACGTTGACCACCTGCTCGCTTGAGCGGTGGTCAAGTCATCGGGAGACGTGAAGAAGCTTCGCCTGTTCTACGACAAGGCCAACTTCCGAGTCTCCACGTTGACCGGGTTGGGCATCCCACCTGACCAGCACATTGTGCTCCTCAATCGCGTCTGGATGAACTGTCTGCTGGTCGATCTTGCAATTCTGTGCCACCAGAAGGTGCAGGAAGCGCCGCCGAAAACGTCCGGCATCGCGACGCCTGAACAGAGAGCTCACCAAGCTGCCGAATTGCTGTTTTCGGCGCATTCAGATTGAGGTTCGGGCGGAAAGCAAGCCAAAACAAACGGCGTCTGGTTTCTCACGGTCACGGCCTGAAGAGGTCAAACCTCCGTCGGCATCGATGGGACATTTGCCTACGGCATCCACACTTGCTGCCAAATCTGTTACAGTTACGGAAGAGGAGTGCCCTTTATGCAGCTGTTGTCAGGTCACCATCGCGGACTGCAATGTTCAACTCTCGGCTGAGGAAAAACGGGTGCGGTAGCGCACAGCTCGCTGCTGCTAGCGTTGCGGCTTGCAAAACCACAAGGCGCGTTTTTGCCGACCTGCAAGCAGCATGACCTATAGAAAGTGCAACCGACAACACCTCACTATTCTCTGTGAATTGTTCACACAGCAACCCCAAGCCATACAAACGCGATGACAGTGAACCAAGACGACCCACGCGTCGCTGGGTGAGGCACTAACACGCCTTCAGTAACATCAGCCCCACACGTCCTCAGCGGAATCAACGCCTTTCTTCTTCCAACAGGACAAGTCTAGATTGAGTGTGGGTCCCAAAAGCGTCTCGTGCACATTCTTCTTGACAGCGGCAGTCAGCGCACATTCATCCGAGCAGATGTTTCGAAGGACCTCAGATGCCCGGTTATCGGAACCAAAGAACTTTCCTTGGTTACGTTTGGCCACTCGAAGCCCCGCGAAGTAAAACGCAGTAGACAGGTAGTCTTGACTCTAGGAGGCCTTTATAGGTCATAGCGGTAACCGTGGAGGCCTTGGAGGTACCCGATGTGTGTGCAGTCACAAGCCCGCCACTCAGTACTGATGTTTTGCAACTTTTGTTGACAAGAACTATGATGCTGCATGCAACTTTCATCCCGACACCTGGCACTCAGAGGAAGTAAGTGTCTTAATTAGTTCCGACGTTTACTGGAAGTTGGCGACTGGAAGGGTTGATCATTCAACCAGCAATCTGACGGCCGTGGAAACCAAGTTTGGCGGGACCGTTCAAGGTACCATGGAACACGAGGGAAGTTCAGCAACCACGAGCGCTGTACTCATGCACTGTAACACGAAGTTTGTTCCAGACGGTGATCTTTCTGCGATGTGGCATTTCGACGTCATGAAGATCAAGACGCCTACTGAGGAAAAGAGCAAGGAGTCATGAGAACTTGAGGCATTCGAAGAGGGAATTATCAAGCTAAATGGGCGCTACGAGGTGCCACTGATAATAAAGGATCCAAGAATACCTGCCGGTAGTGACAATCGATGGTTGGCGGAGCACCGGCTGCAAGCACAAATAAATAGGTTCGAACCACAGCCCGAATTTCTGAAGCAGTATGGCAAGGCAATCAAGGCGCACTTTAATGAGGAGCATGCCGAGCGAGTTGACGAAGAGCCACTATAAAGAAAGAATGTGTATCATATGCCTCATCATGCCGCCATACGAAGAGAGGCGGTTACGAGAAAACTTCAGGTGGTGTTTGACGCTTCGTCGCACGCGCCTTGCCATCCCTGCCTGAATGATGTCTTGTTCAAAGGTACGAGGCTGGGAGTAGACATTGTGCAACTGCTGCTCACCTTTCGAAGTCACCCTGTGGCCCTCATTGCGGATATAAAAAAAGCATACTTGCATATGCTTATTCGCCCGGAAGACCACGACGTGCTGCGATCCTTCTGGATTGATCGGTTGCCCACGGACAATGATCCATTTCCAGCTGTGGTGAAGAGGTCAATGACGCGGGTTCTGTTCGAAGCTTCGTCTAGCCAATTGTTGCTCGCAGCAACCAATCGATATCACTTAGCATTTTGTAGAGCAGGATATCCGGAGACTTGAGCGTTACTGGAGAAGGCTTTTTACGTCAATGACCTTATCGTAGGATTTCCAAGTGTGGACGAAGCTGCCAATGTGTACAATGAAGCGCGCAAGATATTCTCGGAAGCAAGGATGGAATTGCTGAAGTAGGCTTAGACATACCTTGCGGAAAATCTTCTTAAAAGACAAGATTGCTTTTGAAGACGAAGCCGGAGAGAGCACCCTAATCAAGGTCCTTGGTATACCTTGGGAACGCGAAGGCGACAGATTAATGCTCATGGTGCGCGAAGCGTCTGAATTCCCTTCGAACAAGCCTTCAACCAAGCGCGTTGTGCTCCAGACATTAGAAGGAGTGTATGATCCGTTGGGGTATCTAGCTGCATTTTCGCTCAGGGCAAAGCTTCTGTTTCAAGACTTGTGGAAGAAGAAATGCGCATGGGACAATGCCCTTCAGCCAAAAAAGCAAGCAAGCTGGAACAGTTGGCGCACTGAATTGGACACCATGAATTCCTATTCTGTTGAACGTTACGTATTCCTGCAAGCAGATAATGCGACAATTTCAATGGAACTACACGCGTTCTGCGACGCAACTCGCAAAGCGTATGGTACCTACATCTTCGTACGGGCGCGCTCAATGAATGGCAGCTGCAACTCACAGCTCCTCCTAAGCAAGAGCTGCGTGGCACCACCTAAACATATTTCGCTTCCACGTATAGAGCTCTTGGCATGTGTTCTTGGCGCAAGGTTGTGCGCATACGTGACGACAGTACCAGTGCTAAGCTCTGTTTCTGTACACTTCTGAACCAACTCACTCGTGGCATTGCATTGTATTCTGAACAAGCCTGCCAAAAGAGAAATGGTTGTACGTCATCGAGTCTCCAAGATTCATATCCTGACATCACTGACCTAATGGCATCAGTGTTCCGAGAGGGACAATTCTGCTGACTAAGTTACACCAGGGATTTCATCACGTCATCTTCTTGCGTCAACAATGTGGTGGCATGGTCCAACTTGGCTTCGTTATCCCGGAGAGCCAATGCCTACTGAGCGCGCTGAATTGACCGAATAATTTGCAGTCTTCAAACAAAGTCCAGAAGAAACGTCGGTGTGTCCCACGGGCTTTGTTGCGAACACTATATTAACTGTAAGCAACTACAGCAACCTGAACAGACTGCTAAGAGTCACCGGATGGGTGTACCGCTTCACCGCAAATGCGTCAGAGAAACAGTGTTCATTTGGCGGGACCGTTAACAGCAGTAAAGCTTCGCAAGGCGGAAAACTACTGGTTGCAAAGAGTCCAAGAAGAAATGTTCTCAGAAGAAGTGCAGGCGCTCCACGCAGCGAAGGAACTACCATACACGAGCCCAGTTTTTCAATTACATCCTTACCTGGATGAAGGTGGTCTGCTTCGCGTCGGAGGCCGTCTGCAGGAGCTAGCCGACTTTTTTGGTGTCAAGCACCCAATACTGTTACCCGCAAGGTACACCTTGACCCATCTTGTGGTTTCAGCCGCACATGAACGCGTCCTTCACAGCAGAGTAGAGAGGCCACGCTTTGCGAGCTTCGAGAGAAGTTTCGGGTTGTGAAGGGATGACAGACCGTTAAAAGTGTACTGAGGAATTGTTTGCCTTGTAAGCGCTACAAGCCTGTTGCTGAGTCATCTCCATTTGCCCCATTGCCACGAGAACGCATCACGGAAGCAAGCCCTTTCTCAGTCGTTGGGTTGGATTTCTGCGGACCTCTCTACACGCCTGACACGGCTGCTACGAGCAAAAAGGCATGCATACTCATGTTCTCCTGTGCTGCCACTCGAGCTATACATTTGGAATTGACGACCGACATGACAACGACAAAAACTCTTTTCGCCTTCTGCCCTTTTATCTCACGGCGTGCAATCCCCGACACCGTTTTCTCGAATAACGCGTGGTCTTTTCACGGCTCAGCGCGAGTTCTCATGATCATTCTTCCAGCTCGGCGAGAATATGCAGCCAACAACAAGACCAAATGGTAGTTCATTACTGAGAGAGCTCCGTGGCGGGGCGGCAGGCGGGAGCACCTCATTAGACAAATGATCACTTGAGTGCAACAGTCTCGACGCCGAGGAACTCGCTATGGTGTTATGCGAAGTGGAAGCGCTCATGAACAGCCGACCTCTTACGTATTTTGATAGCAGCCCTGATGAACTGCAACCGCTAACTCTGTCTCACTTCCGAAGATACTTCTTTCCGGGTTTCGGCACCCAGCATGTTCAAAATTATGTAGAAGACGAGGAGAGGTGATATCATCATTAGAAGAGCAGTGGTCGGAATAAAGAAGATGTCGACGGGTAAGCTTCGCCATGGGCACAACGGCTTGTCCTTTCCTTTACATTTTGGTGTCGTGAAACCCGAGAGGAAGTACCTTTGGAGGTGAGATTGAGCGGACATCATGAATTTTTACCGCACACATAGCCTTGAGGACTTTTGTCTAGGCGCCATGGCTAAAGCTGATGTGTGAGGCCTAACCACCGCTGTGACACGGGAGCACGGTTCCAGTTGCAACTAAGACTACTAGGAGCAACCATGGACT
The DNA here is from genome assembly GCF_043290135.1 of Rhipicephalus microplus. Taxonomy (NCBI): domain Eukaryota; kingdom Metazoa; phylum Arthropoda; class Arachnida; order Ixodida; family Ixodidae; genus Rhipicephalus; species Rhipicephalus microplus. Next base: position 55,111,214 of record NC_134706.1, read on the forward strand.
GACGAGAGCACAGACATCGTTCGGAGGTTCACGAGACGGGAGCCCTCGCATCTACTTCGACTCCGTCCGGACTCACCCTTCACGACGATGACCTGATGTTCACAAGTGAAAGCAGTCCATAAGTCAATGACGTACATCTTGACAGCACAGCCCCGTGAGTGCAGGCACCGTCTGGAGGTTAGTGAGACGGGAGCCCTTACGCCTACTTCGGCTCCATCCTGACTCCCCCTTCACGACGGCAGCCCAATGTTCACAAGTGAAAGCAGCCCATAAGTCGACGACTTGCATCTTGACAGCAAAGCCCCATGAGTGCAGGTACCGTCTGGAGGTTCGCTAGACGGGAACGCTCACGTCTTCTCCGGCTCAGTACTGACTCGCCTTTCACGACGATGGCCTGATGTACAAAAGATCATGAAGAATGGCAGCCCGAAAAGTGACGGATATTCTTTGTGCGAACCTTCTGTTATGGTTGCCGTGTTGAAGCCGAGTTCGCCTCGTGACCCTGCTAGCCAGTGACTTCAAACGTTTCCGGCACTGGTCCGGATAATGGAGGCTCTCTACGAAAGGTGGAGTCAAACATACAAGGCCATCACGCAGGTCATCGTAGATGTCGAACGTCTCCAGAAATTGGATTGCCCACCAATCTGTGAGCTACGACGTATTCACCGAGTTTCGATTGAGCAGTATGAGGAACTCAGAATAATCGACAAAGAAGTAGAGGATGAAGTTAACATCAATCACTTGGAAGCAGAGATGGAGGAAGCAGAGCTTTATGAACAAGAGATCATTCTAGCCAAGGTCACAGTGGAATATAAGATTGTGGACGTAATAAATGCTCGACGAGCTCGCTTGAGGCCATGAGGGAAAGTATTTGGATAGAAGTACAAGCTAACGTGGACTTTTCATCTGTGGCGCCGCCATCTAGCCTTTGCTTCTTCAGCAGAAATCTTGTTCTACAGAAGCTAGACGACTCAGACTTACGGCAGATCGCTGAACGTGCTGGACGCCAGAAAATCGCCAATTTCACTACCATAACGAGCATCCAAGCACGAACAGAACAACCGCTACTTCCAAAGAACTGGCTCACGCCTTTAGAACTTCCATCAGCGTACACTATCAATGAAGCAAACGACACGACAGTTGCAGCAACTCAAGTGCGCATGCTGGAAGAGACTTGTGCGAAGGAAAAGCAGAAGGCATCTGGAAATCCAAAAAAAGACACACCAGAGCCTGAGGATGATTGCACGTCGAAGACCTCATATTATGTTGTATTGCAGTCCTCACGTCTGTGCAACCAAATACCTGATGAAAGGAAATCAAGGCCCTTTCACCAGGGGAAGAGAAATTTAAAGTCAACGAGAAAACGGAAGCTTGCTGCCCGTACTTGTCAAAACTACGGCACTTCGGGTGTGCCATTGAAGTCAAGATTAGAGAGACTGTGGTTGGCACGGAATATATTTGCGAAAAAGCGAAATGTCCAGACAACGTCCACCCCCCAACGTCCACCAACGCAGAGTAAAATGGCTGATGCTCCCAAGGCAAGGACAGCCAAGAGAACAAAATCAAGAAACGTTCTGAGGAACATCTGCACCAGAAACTTGCGGAAGAGTCTGCATAATGGACCTTCCTGCCCAAGGAAACCGATCGTAGAAAGCAGTTTACAGAACGTGGCGCGTCTACTGGGAAGAGCGTGGAACAAGCGCCGTAAACAACTCTGGAAGGCCAAGCGCAGAATAAAATTCGGATGATTTTATACAAGGACTGACATGGAACTCTTATTGGTGAACATTGTTTACTCAGAACCCATGTGCGATTTTGGTGTTCACCGTCGTCATTCGCCACTGTGGGGGCGCAAAGAATGTCGAAAATTATGTAGAAGGTGAGGAGAGGTGATATCATAATTAGGAGAGCAGTAGTCGGAATAAAAATGTTGACGGGTGGACTACGTCTTGGGCACGGCGGCTCGTCCTTCCTCTGCAGACGCCCCGAGGAACGCAAATAATAAATTTCAGAGTACCAGAAGGGATCGAACTCTAGCATTCTACCGCAGAGCTAGGGCAGGTCTCAAAACTACTTTTCAAATAAACGCTAATCTTTGAGAAACGTCAATAGTGGCTGCAGAACTGCCCACACAATTTTGTAAATATTACATATGTACTGCTTTGATGCAGCCGCCACGATGGATTAACGCCAATTATGGTTAGGTGCCACGCATTAAATTTGATTTATGTAGCAGTGCCCAGTGCCACCGTCTTCACGAGTGTCAGCGCTTCATATCAGCTTCTGATGTTTCTAAATCGCACGTTCGATTTGACATCGTTGCCGAAGTGCAACCAGTTGGTTATTTTATATAAACATCTGCAACTCGCCAACATATGTCTGTGTGTGCAACAGTTGTACATATATTTGTCGTTATTTCATGACGTGTCGCTCGATAAAAACATTGCAACGCGGTCACCTTTCCTCCGCATGCTTCGCATAACGGCGATTCCTAGATACGTGGAATATGCCGAATTTTCAGCAATCAATGATAACTACATACTTATGCACCGCGATAAACAAGCATAAATCCTCACTGTGCAATTAGGCTGTATCGTTGAGCGTATTAAAAGTATTCGCTGCAAACGCAGAGTCCACATTATGTGCGTGATGTTGTTTTTGTTGAATCAACCAGTGGCAAGGAAAAAGAAAACAAAATAAAACAAACACAGAGCTTATCTCTTTTGTTTGATCTTATACCTCTACGAAAACCTGCAGATAATGACATTGTGAAAGTGGCTACAATATTTAGATTCAGTTAGAAGTAAGAATTTTCGAGATCTACCAAAAAAGTTAAATTCTTGCTTGCTCGGAAAGAATAAGACGTGATTCTCTTTGGACAAAAAGAAGCACGAATAATATCACGCCTAACAGTTATTACATATTACTCGAAATAAGTCTTACCGATGCACTGTGAACAACTGAACATACAGCAATGGTGAATTGGTAAGTACGAAATTCTGAGTGGCTTACAATAAGTTCAATGAATACTCTATATTTGCACACTCTGTCTAAGTTCGTCTTAGGACGTCATATTTATGTTCTGCGGCAAAAGTTCCAAGTCATGCGTATGTCTATATTCAAAGTATATCGTACGCTCATATGGAAGGAGTGTAAAGTGATCCTACACACATGTTGATAGTTATGTGTACGTTTTACCTGTTTTTAGACACAGGTTTAGCAGATGCAATCAGAGTATCTGGATGAAGGTGTCGTCTTGTATTATTATGATGTGACCTGCTTCACTCCTGCTATAGACGAAAGCATTGTTTCAATTACTTCACTGTGACGATGAAAGCTGGTAGCAATTCGTTTGAAAAGCGGTGTTTTATTTTATCACACACGACAACTGCTTCACAATAAATGTGTGCTAACAATAAAGCTTACGTAGAAGCTTTCGTGATTGTGGTATAACACGAAGCTATTCGCATAGACGAGATTCACCTGAAGTCAAATGAACACCACTACAAGTTCCATGAGATTAAAAAGTAACCTGAAATATTTATTGGGCCCTCTTGATTATTCACATTACATAAATTTGAATATAGTTCAATCACCTACTAAAATGACAGCTATTAGGCAAGATCATCACTTGATAATTGATAGCGTTTCATTAGTGATCTGACATAATTAGGGTAATTTCAGCTTAAAAAGATTTCACAACCTGAACCGGTCTAAATTAGGCTATGTTAGAGAAAATATTTATGCTGGTAATAAGGAATGAAGAAATTTGGTTCCTTATTACTGCATTGACTTGTAACTGCAAGAACATTGATCACTCAAGATGAATGTTCACTACTTGCCTAATAAATGCGATGTTAAATATAAAATTTCTGTACTAATTACAACTCCCTGTCACAGCGTACATATTCGCAAGTTTAAGAAGTTATTCATTGCTTATGTTGTAGAAGGTTGCTTTGAAATGGAACAAAAAGATCAATAATGCATTTTTTCTTAAATCAATTTTTTGTCAAATTTTTTTGTCTGTCAGATAAATCAATACCTATCAATATGTTTAGTTTCTTGGAGACTATGTTGAAACGAAGGCATAGTTCTTAACTCTACAAAAAATAAGCACGTTTATAGTACACTATCTCAAGGAGGAGGCTCGGAGACCATGTTGAAACAAAGCCATTGTTTTCAACTCTACGAAAATGAACACGTTTATACTACACTACCTTAAGTAGTAGTAGGAAAGTAAAAAAAAACGTCAAAGCACAAATCCGGCTTTCACGCTGTTCTGGGAAAAGTGACTAAGAGATGAAAAGGAACGAAATCAGCACACAAAAGCAAGTAGTGCGTCTTTTGAAGGACAAGCGACAACTAAATTTCTTTCTGCAATTCTACTGCCTCTAAGGCTCGGTCGCAAACTCTCACCCCACTTCTTTTTCTCGCACACACACGATGATATTTCACTAAATAAGACGGTAAAGGTGTCTGGGTGCAGTTTGGCCATGAGGACGTTACACGTACTATATGCGTCAAATGAAACGCAAACAGCGGCAGGTTTTCTTGATGGTATAGTGCACGCCGTCCACTTATCACTTTGAACAGGGACGCACTGTTGTGCAGAGCTGCCGATTAGGGTGCGCGCGCCTGTCAATCGTAATAAACAGACCATGCGCACAATACTAACGTGAAGGCCTGACGCTGTTTGGGTTTCATTTGACGCTGATAATACATACACATATTTATACATACATACATACATACATACATACATACATACATACATACATACATACATACATACATACATACATACATACATACATACATACATACATACATACATACATACATACATACATACATACATACATACATACATATGCTGTGTAAGCGCACAGACGCGAGTAGATTGTCTCGAGAAGGGCAACCAACTTACTTCCTTTCTGCTAATCTAGAGTCACAAGGGGTAGTGACCACATCCCAACATACCTGAAGATTGACGGCTTTCCAAGTCTGAAGTCCTCCAGAGCCGTCCAGTGCATCGATTGGCAAAAATACAAATTAATCATGGAAGACCATGTTGGCTCCTAACCTTTCAACCTAGAGGACGCAATAAAGAATGCCCTACAGTCAACGACGCGTTCGCTTCCGGTGAGCTCATCTCGCACTGATATGGACATTGATCTCGAAAAACGCCGAGCGATTTGTCGTCGTGCCGAACGACGTTATAGACGCACGAGGTCACTTGGTGATCTGAGATTGGCCAGACGCACACAAAAGAAAATACAGCGTCACATGGACAAGTTGGACAAACAACGAGGGGTATCTTTTTGCGAGTTTTTGGATCCCAGAAAGCCTCTGTCACTAATCTGGAGAACTGTTCGGGGTCTCCGTACAACCATTACTCATCGCAACCCATTAAAATCCCTGGCGCTTCCCTTACGCTGCGAAGAGATTGATGTCGCAGATTCTTTCTGTCGAAAGATTACCTGTGGGTCAAGTTCAACTGGGACGAAGACGCCCGACTTTTCTGTATCCTCACGTGATCTCCGAATGGAGAATTCGTTTTCAATGGACAAACTAAAAGCTGCGCTTGCTTTGTGTAGACGTTCTTCAGCGCCAGGACCTGACGGCATCACTTACCGCGCTCTGTGTCACCTAGGTGATCAAGCTCGGAAGGCACTTTTGCTGCTGTACAAGGACTCCTGGCAAACCTGGCATGGTTCCACAGGTATGGAAGTCAAGTCGCCTGATTCCACTTCTCAAAGCTGGCAAGTCACCCTTGGACATTTCCTTTTACTGTCCGATTGCCCTTGCAAGCTGTGTGGGAAAAGCTATGGAAAGGATGAATTTAACGCGTCTGGAATGGTACTTAGAGTTCTACGAAATATATTCAGATGCCATGTCCGGGTTCAGACGAGGCTGCTCGTCGATGGACAATGTAGTTGACTTGGTAACATATGTAGAACACCAGAAGGCCTGCAAACGGTTATCTGCTGCTCTGTTTATTGACGTTAAAGGGGCATATGACAATGTCACTTACGAAGCCATTCTCAGCGCACTAGAAGGAGAGGGACTCGGTGGCAGGATATATACGTGCGTTCAGAGCTACCTACAGAATAGATCATTTCACGTGCAGACAGAGAATGGCCTGACACCCGAGTATTAGTGCAGCCGAGGAGTCCCGCAAAGATGAGTGCTAAGCCCGACGCTGTTCAACCTAACACTCATTGGACTAGTTGGCAAGCAACCAAGCAGAGTACGACTTTCCATTTATGCTGATGACATCTGTGTGTGGACATCAAGTGTGACTCGACTTCAATTTTGCGCTCGACTTCAGAAGGCAGCATCATTGACATCGCACCACCTACGAGAACAAGGGCTCGAAATCGCAAGTGGAAAGTGTGCAGTGGTGGCTTTCACCAGGAAAACAACGTCCGCTTACGGCATATCAATTAACGGGCAGTTGGTGTCATGCAGCTGGAGTCACAGGTTCTTAGGAGTCGTAATCGACCAAAACCTGCCTTGGACACCCCACGTAAACTACGTGAAAAAGCGGCTGACGGCCATTTGTCACTTATTCAGGTTTCTTGCCGGGAAAAGTTGGGAAATGTCGGTCGAGTCTATGTTACAGCTGTACAAGGTATTATTTACTGGATTTCTGCGGTATAGCCTACCTGTTATATCTAACACGTGCAAAACGAACCTGCGCACAATCCAAAATATTCAAGCTCAGGCGCTTAGGTTATGCCTTGGTTTACCCCGCTGCGCATTGACAGTTGAAACAATTGTCATTGCACAGGACTACTCGATCATGACGCTCATCACCATTGAAACGATGCGCACGTACCTCAGGCAACATGCTAGGAGACCTTCCCACCACTTGTCAACCCTCGCTACTGAGAGGTCCCGCACGAAATTTAGTGCAATTGTTTGTGCACATCGTGCGTCAATTACGCCAGGTTTCACGCCTGCTGAGAAACTGGTGTATCCTCCATGGTGCCTGACTCTTCGGCAAGTACGCATTTCAATTCCAGGGATACAGAAAAAATCAAATTTGCCTTCATCAGCCCTAAAACAATTGAGCTTGAACCTTCTGCACGAAATGTAAAATAACCACGTGCACATATACATTGATGGCTCAACCACAGCGTCTGGTTCTGGCGGTGCGGTGGTGATTCCATCTAGGGGAATCACTCTGCGAATCAAGCTGTCACACGCCACTACGTCTACGGCGGCAGAACTTGCGGCTTTGCGTGGCGCCCTAGAGTACATCAAATCTCAGAGACAGAGTAAATGGGCTGTGTTTTCAGACCCGAAACTGGCCCTACAGAGCATGCAGTCAGTCCTTCGACGAGGTTTCCATGAACAGTTAACTTAGGATGTTGTCAAGCTGCTTCACCACGTCACAGAAACAGGCCACGAGGTCAAGTTTCTGTGGCTTCCTGGCCATTGTGGGATCAGTGGCTGTGATTCTGCAGACAACACCTCTCACACATCGCACCAAGAAGAGTACATCCTTCTAATTTCTTTGTCAAGGACTGACGCTGCAAAGCAACTTCGTCACCTGGCACGAAGTCTGTGTCTGCAGGGGTGGAACACCCCAAGCATAAGACATGCGAGACTCTACCAAATAAACCCTCGACTGGAACTTCGACCTCCATCCGGACTTCGTCGACGTGAAACTTCGCTTCTTTGTCGCGTTTGATTGGGGGTTGCCTTCACAAAAGCATATAGAACCCTCATCGTATTGACCGACAATGCGGAATGCGACGTCTGCTGCGTCAAAGACCTGAACCATCTGATATGCCATTGCCCTCGATTTGCCTCCGAAAGACAGAAGCTTTCGGACGCATTGCGACAATTGGACGATCGACCACTCTCTATGCAGATGCTACTGGAACACCGTCCTCGCCTTTTGTCGGCTCAGAAAGTAGTCAAAGCTGTCTTGTGCTTTTTGATTACTACAGGCCTACGTGACAACCTTTAAGTTTTGTGTAGTGCCGCCACTGGATACGCTCCAGCCGATAGACTGACAATCCTTTTTTTCTCTCTTTTTCTCTTCTCTTTCCCATCTCTCTCATCTTTATGTCACCTTCCCATTCCCCCAGGGTAGGGTAGCAAACGGGGCATGTGCCTGGTTAACCTCCCTGCCTTCTCTCTTGTTGTTCATCCTCCTCCTCCTAGAGTCTGTACGGCTCGGTGGTGCACCCTCACACCACTTCTCTTTCTTGCACGCAATGCCATGATATTTCACTGAAAGAGACAGGACAGGGTGTCTGAGTGCTGTCAAGTGACTGTGAAGCCACCACAGTGCCATAAAGTGGCAACAGGTGCACCTCTCAAATATATGTTTATAATCAATCCTGTCACCTGCAGCAATTTCAGAATTGCTTCAATGTCTGCATAGTTTTGCATTGCCGCGAACTGTGTGCTAACGTTCATTGTTTGAGAACAACTTAATACGAAAAATATCCATTGCCTATTTGCTTCTTACCATCTTAGCCTCTGGCCATAAAGTACCGACACTGGACCGGATCTTGAACCGGATCTGGACCGGATCTATTCTACCGAAGGTCCGAACACAATATAAGATCGCCGAAACAATTAAGGCTTGGCAGGCTGGTTTGGAAAAATTGAGACAACAGATTAGGACAAAAGTAGAAGCAAAAACACTCTGTCTCAATCACCACCTATTCAATGCTTCTTCAACACCAACATTGCCACACAGGAGCTAAACGAGTCGACTCAATGACAAAAAGTGCAACACACTGAAAGCAGACAGACTACAATCCCGCTGCAGAGAATTTAGTCTCGAAGTTCAACACGAAAGGCAAACCTACAAGTCTAAAGGCATCTTCAGAATTGACGATTTCCTTCAACTTAGTGTTCCCGCGAAGTCAATGCTAAGACAGCGGCTGCCACTCAGGTGTACCGTATACTTGTATGAAAGCAAAACTGGATGCAAATAAAAATCTAAAATGCCATCTTCCCAACCCTCACAATGATCTACCACTGAAGACGACATATTCAGATATCATGCAGCCCTCATGCTCCGGCGCACATGTGCGCAGAGGAAAGAAACCACAGCCAACTCAAGAAAAAAAATAAAAAAACTTCGGGCAGATTTCACGTACATTGAGGATTGATGTTACGTGAAGTATCCACAGGGAGGGTGATTGTGTACTTTTTTATTGAGGGAGAGGTTAAGAATTGGAGCTCCACATATAGACACATAGACATATGTTAAAGAGTCGCAAGTTCAAAATTGTGTGGCAATGCTATAACAGCAACGTGGGTACTAACAACGCTAGAAGCGTCAAGCTGAAACGTAGTGGTTGGGCCAGTGTGAATGGCGGTCTTGGGAATGCGAGATAATTGAGCCTCAGTGGATTGTACTTCACAATAGTCGTTAACACGACGGGACGGCTGTAAAACAGGGCCATTGTTTTGGCCATCGCTTGCTGAAAAACCACCCCAAAATTTGTATTCACGTTTCTGTATCGGGCCGACCAGCACATATGCAGATTTCGAACTATCTGTTAAAAAGTTTGATCACCTTTTTCAGCAATTAGGACTATGCGAAATATGTGGTTTAGAGCGATGTAAAGTCTTTATAATTAATGATAATATTCATACTTCGTGCATGGTAAGTTTACATTGACATTTTTTTGTAAGAGCAATGCCGTATTCAACCATATACACAGCCATTCCGAATAATATTGAAAGAGTGTCCGTATGTCGAAAGGGCCTTCTAAAAGGGTTCATGACAGGCCTTTCTGAAAAATAAATGTCAGACACTTGAATATATCTGTTTCCAACACCTGCTTTTATTCGGCACTGCTCTCACGCAGGTGCTCGATTCTGAATTCAAACAAAAACAACTATAATTTCGCACACCAATGAAACACTGGTATGTTCGAAAACCAATATTCAGGGTTAAATATAACGAAACTAACACGTAGGCACTAAAGAGTAGTAAATTCAGGCAAAAGGGAGTCACAGAGAGCTAATCTTTAGCCTGAATGATGCATCAGGTGATTGGAACTAGGCTAAGTTTGGCACACGATGAAAAACTATGTTTCGACAATCTTAGTCGAGTTGTAAATGGCTGTCACACGTCTCATACGTACTGTTGCCAAAGTAACAGTGTACTATCACGTGCATGAACATGAGTAGTAACATTGAGAATAACTTTGTAGAAATTAGCTCTGTGTGCACAAGTGCTTTTCGTCAGACTGCGTGCATAGAATTTTTCTGTTCTTCCCACTGGAAAGTGCAACAGCTGTCAAGTCAATATAAAGATGGATATTTTCAGCACAAACAACTCATCGCTCTACAATAAAAATAGAGCAGCTTTCGGACATTGCAACAGAAATCAGCTTACCAAAATTAAAAGAAAAAATAGGTAGATATCACGTACAGTGGGAATCAATTATATGCGAAGCACGAAGAGGAGTGTTGAGCTGTAACATTAAAATCAGCACAACGTTACAAGGTGTACGTAAATTATCCCGTACATAACTTTCATATCATGAGTATTATATTTCCGCCTGGCATTTGCGCTTCTCGTGCATTCGCGTCACGTAATACAAAATTTGGTATATCTGAAGTTAGCGAAACGCCTGCGAGCGTGGTATGAGCATTGCATTTAGTAATGTTTCACGTGACAAGCATGTAATGACTATCAAGTTTGGACATGTAATTTATCTCTATCTTCTATTCACGTCACGTAATACCAAATAGTATATGTGAAGCTTGGAAACGGTCATGAGTGCTTCATGAGGTTGCATGCAGTAAAGAGCTTACATGACACACATATCATGATTACCATGTTTGCACCAGTCATATACCTTCGCCATCCATTCACGTCTCGTAATACGAAATTTTGTATATGGGAAGCTTGCGAAACGGCACCAACCGCACCATGAGTATGGCGCGTAGTCATGAATTACATGACATGCATGTCGTGACTTCCACGTTAGGGTCTGTCAGCTATGTTCACCGTGCAGTCATGTGATACCAGTTTTGCCACCGTACACTCTAATAATTCTTACACCCATAAGGGTGTATTCGTTTTGTCCCTTGGGCAACACCCTTTTTGGTTATCTAGGAACACCCTAAACAATGAGGTGTGTAGAAGCACCCTGAACTGTAGGGTGTAAAGAAACGTTACACTCTACTTTAATAGGTGTTTATGAACACCCCTAAACTATGGGTGTTGAATGAAGCTACACCCATGCGAGTGGGGTGTGCACTGAATACCCCCTTGAAACGCTGGCAGTTATATGGATGAGCATACTTGATCAAATGAAGCGCAATGAACGGGCAACAAAAGCAGAGACACAGGAGGTGACGCTAAGACTTGTGTGTTGAGGAGAGCCGTTCATAGCACTTCATTCCATCAAATATGCATCACCAACTGGCCCAAGCCTCAATTGTTCTCAGGGAGAAGCATATATGAACCTTCTCTGCCAGGGAAGAAGGAAGATACTGGTGTCACCCACTGCACTTATACCTGCATGCATGCAGCTGATAAAATAAGATATCATGGTCTTGAATGAGCTGCATGAGACCAGTGTATATATGTGTACGCAGACTGGGCCATAAACAACAAAGTAAGACGCGGAAGGCACTTACACACACACAAACACACACACACACACGCGCGCGCGCGCGCGCGCGCGCGCACCACACCACAGTAGTGAAAGCAGTAACCTGTAGCGTAAGGTTCAACCGAACATAACGCCGAAGCAAAAAACAATTAAGCCCATATATTAACATCTCCCTTTATTATGGAATAACTGCAAGTCTTACAAACAGGACTCTGATGGCATTCTAGAAAATTTTGAAATATGTCACGTGACCAAGTTTCTTTCAATCTACACTAAAAATTCATTGTTTTAGAAACAATAAACCTCCACAACATTCAAAAATATTTGCGCTAGTCGGGCAGACGACTAAGACGTATGGCGTTTGATTGACACCTATACAATAAAAACAAAACACGTAGAAAGAGTAAGCGAGTTTCAGAAATCACATCTACAACCTATTACATCTAGCAGTATAAATTTTGACATTAAAAAGAGGAAATTTGACAAGGTAGTGTAATTTAGGTTGTATTATTGTAATGTGAGTGTTGGTACACTTTTAACTGCAAAACCACTCGTCACTGCTGCTTGCACAGTTATCTTCAGCTGCTAAGATGACTGGTGCCTTCGAGAGAAGTGGGGCGAAGCTGTTCTTTCTGTACAGGAAATTCAATATCGGAAACCTAAAACAAATACACAAGGAACAATGACTGAAGTTTCACAAAAAGTGCAACATACAGTGTGCACCATGCATAACTAACTGCTTTCTTATGTGTAAGTATAAATTGAGTGCATAGCAAGCACATTCAGTGGCATCGGGCTCCGCTGCAGTGAGAAATGCTAGAAAAGGTATGCTGAGCAACAAACGTCATAAAAAACGCGCTGTGGCAGAATCATTATACCTTTCGTGCCGTATATGAACCTTACTTTACCTTTTCAGCTTGCTCGCACAGGCAAATAAAAAGGTGCTGCTCCAAGTTGATAATGTTCCGTCAGCTGCATGCAACGACCAATCTAAGTGAATGTCAAGTTCTTTCCCTAAGTATGCATCAACACAGCTTTCTGCAGATCTAAGATGGTACTCATTCGATTAGTTTATTGAAAGGAATACAGTACGACGCACAACAACATATACATATTTTATCTGTATTGCACAAAAGCACAATGCCACTGAACATACATGACGGTATGCGCATTGAGAAGGTATTCAGTGCATATAAATTGTAAAATTAAATACTGTATAGTTACGTATTAAAACGCAAATGATACTAGTGTTCATAAACTGGCTCACATTGACACGATTATATAATGGAAGAATTGGCTATTGGGTCATTCCATATCAGACGTCCTAGCCATTTTGGTGCCCACTGCAAATGTATTAACAAAATTGAGCTGATTATACTTCATTAAAAAGATAACCGCTAGAATATATCGCAGATAAATAATTTATTGATCACGTGGCTGCCTCCTGAACTTCTGGAATCTAGTCTAGTTGTTTGTGAAAAAATTATTTAATAAGTATCTCTTCTTCGGTGCCAAATTTGGTCTACAAGTTAAGTGAAGGGCCTGCGTAAAGTGTTTGAAGCTCAGTATTATTACAATTTTTCGAACACATACGCCTCAAATACTTTAGCCGGAATGTGTTATATCTGCAATTTTCCATATCAATACTGCACTTTGAATGGATAGCTGAGAAGTGAATACTTAATCCACATAAGGTATATTTGGAGGAAAAAATATTTTAGACCTCTCAAGCTGTCAAACTTGACGAGAAAAATCGCAAATTTCACAAATAATTATTTTGTCTATAATGATACGAAACTTGCACCATGTGGTGGTTGAATTAAAATGGACTTTGTACCTAAATCGAAGCAAGTAAACAGTTCTTTGCATGTGCCAAATTTCGTCATAGCAGTTTATGTTTTCAGAAAAAGATCACAGCATATTCACGGAGTGAATGATGATGAGTGGGGAGTAGCGTTCGTCCGTCCGGACGCGCAAACGGATGGACAGACAGTCTGACGCCAGTATGGACAAACAGAAAGACGGACGGACTCATGGACAGACCGACACATGGAAGCGCGGACGGATGGATGCACAGACGAACGGACGAAAGCACAAAAGTACGGACGAACGATTCGCCCCACGAATCATCAATTTGTCCATGCTGAGAAAACCACTAACGCTATCTATTGTGCAACTCATCAAGTGGCTACAAAATACTAGTACGACTACAGAAAAAGGAACGACCCACGGCCTCAAGAGCTTTGCCCCTAAATGATTTTTGAAGTTCCAAGGTCCCCATTCGCCATTTGGTCATACGGCAGCCGACGCCCCGAAGTTCCCCATTGCCGTTGATGGAAAAATTAATAAAATATATTTTATTCCTCGAAATAGTAATTGTAATGATGGAACTTGTCGCATACAAAAAACTGTTTACTTGCTTTGAATTTAGGGAAAAGGTGATTTTTAATTGGACCACCACATGTCTCAGTACGGACAAAAATGACAATTCTGTGAAATGAGTGATCTTTTTTCGTAGAGGTTAACAGCTTAAGATGTTTAATAATAATTTTTCATCAAAATATCTTGTCTGTGAAGTAAGTAGTCACAACTCAGATATTCATACAAAGTGCTGTATAGCAATGAGAAAATGCAAACATAACACACTTTTGTTCATTCTTGCAGACGTATGTGGCCGAAAATTTGTATTATTATGGCTAAGTTTCAAACAACTTACATAAGCCCCTTTACTTAACATGTACCAAATTGGTATAAAGAAGTTGCTGAACTTGTAAAGTTTTTTTCACAAACAACACTCAAACAACAGTCTGGAAAGTTTAAAAGGCAACCACGTGACCAAAAAATTCTTTCTCTCCAAAATATTCAAGCAGTTCACTGTTTTCAGTGCATTAAATCAGCCCGATTTGTTTTTTTAAACACATTTGCCATAGCCGCGAAATTGGCTCGGAAATTTCAAATAAAGTGGCCCTGTTACCTTCACTCAAGGACCATTGCATACTGCTAAATTAGGGCCATTTGTTTCAATCAAGCAGTCAGGGTGAGAAAGCATAACTCCTTCCCGATGCAGCGTAGGCTGTTCAGTGTCTGTGCGTGTTGTGTTCCCAAATAGATATGCTGCCCAGTCTTACATTTTGGCTGCAACACATGCTTAGATACCGTGCAGTATGTATAACAACAAAGTGTTTTTGTGCAACAAAAAACTAATAATACGCTTCACATAGCGAAAATACCTTTAACATCTCAAGTACTTAGCGAAGTTAAACGCCAAAGCGAGGCGATGGCAATAAAGCTCTGAATAACAAGAATATTTTGAAAGATACACATGATAGAAACAATTTAAAGAAAATGTACTCGAACGATAGCAGTTATGTTCAAACAAGCGTTTGCGCTCTTCAAGTAGGCAATTCGACCAAACGCACAGAAGAAAGGTCTGTTCAAACAAAATTCCAGCTTCAGTGCTCGATCCGCTACACAGGCACGGCTGTCGGCAATGTCACGCGACATTGCGGGTGAACGAAAATACCGGTGAAGACAAATTTAACGAAATTGAATGTATTAGCAAGTAGGCAAACTTCGCGGGGCACACCTAACGCGAAGCAATATGCTGTGTTGTCACGCGATGCATCAACTTGAGTTATCACGGTAGTGTTCACGCACAAAACGAAAAAGAACCGAAAGGAACTACATGGACACCACGCCCTTGTTTTCCGTTCTCAGTCTTTTTATGCAATAAAAAAAGAAAGTAAATGAACTACCGACATGCCCAAGTATATGCGTCTTAGATACGGTTGATGCTTAGAGCTAACAGGCGCCGTCCCCACACATGTATTAATTAGTATACTAAAATTGATGTGCAGCACGAGCGGGCCCCGTTAAAAACGGCTGCCAACAACGGGCACCGCAAAAATCTGTTCTATTTCTTCGCTGAACCTCAGCGGCGCACGCTCATTCTGCTTTATACTCCAAACAATCTAAACAAACAAACAAACAAACAGAAAAGCTTCCTTACAATCACACTTCGCCGTCATCTCCGTGAAACAGTTCGAACAAATATTCTCGCTAAGTAAACAAATGCTGATTTGTCATCAACTAGTTGAAAACAAAAATGTTTGAAGGCATTGTTCTCGTGCTCACGCAGTTACCAAAGCACTGAACGGAACAACGTCAGAGCGGTACTCACTATTTCACTTCGAGTGCTCCACAATATGAATCCACAGGCCCAGTCTTCAGGACGGTGCACCTTCGCAATAATCAGCACTGCCAGAACACACAGGTCGAGCACAGAGCGCTGGAACATTTCAAACTAAACACTGACTAATAAACTCTATCGATCGAGAAGCCACGCGCACCACACGCACACACACGGGAGGTTTTTTCGCCAGGGCACGCAGTGACATGTAAGATGATGTCGACCCCTTTTCCGTGCTGTGCGCCCGGCGCGCCGCAATGCCGGGCAGCCAAGGTTGTCTAGGCGACGAGACTTTATGGCATCGGTGCGCTCTCAGACAGGCTAGATGCGGTTTAACGCTAGCTCCGGCCCTCTGCTGATAGCGCAGGCGCTGCTTTTTTTTCGCAGCAGCGATCTGTTGCGTTATACTCGTTTTTTAACAGTGCACCTGAATCGCAGTGAACATTGTGACGGTGCAGTGCGGCCAGCACGAGCTACCAGTCAGAACGCGCATTGCATGCATCAGCCGTCACACTATTTGATGAGAACATATTGCCACGTGTGTACTGCTACGAAGACAAAGATTACAGCGCATATGCGCAACTGCACGCTTTTATGCAGCAAGCAATAACAAAAAAGAAGAGGAACGCTCCGGTGCGCAGTAAATAAAAATACTGACCTTCTGATACTTTCTCAACCTGGTAATTACTACTTCTGTCTTGACGTTGCGGCTATAGATTTGTACTTAGCTTTCAGTCCTTGGATCAAGACCACGGCTGAAAATATTTAATCTATGTTGTTTTCTCACTACCTATAAAGTCAAAGTTTTGACCGAAGCACGTCTGCTGGGGAAGTTACATAAATTAAAAGAAGGGGATGCACAAAAAAAAAAACGGAGAGAGAACAACAGAGAGAGTGAACTAGAGAATGCGTCTCGGCTCCCCTGAGTAGAGCCTTGTCCGCAATTTAGTCGACAAGGCTCCCGTCGTTGAGAGCAAGGCTGCGTCAAGGTCACTGAATTGTCCTTATTCTGCATTTTTCCTTATGGTCGGTGTCCTCTTCCTAATTTCAATGACGCACTTTTAAGGACACACGAAGAGAAACATTCGCTACAGCAATTAAATAAAGCGTGCCTGCTAAAAATACACGACGTTAATGTTCGTTTTTAAGGGACCTGATGGCCTGCTGAGGTGGTGGTTATGGCTAAACAACTGTGCTGTTGTTTTTTTTTTGCAGGTGGCGGACGTTTTATCTCCAGCTTTAAAAGCTTCGATTTTATGGGGGACGGGGGGAGCAGGGAGTGTTCTATGCATGGCTACACCAATGTGCTCAACATTACCTTGTTCAGGCAAATCAGTGCACTTTGTGAGTGTTGACTAATCACGCAAATGACACAGATGAAAGAAACAGGTACAAGAGAATTGGCCCTTACTCTATTGAACAAGCGTCGCTCCTATTGTATCTTCCATCTTATAGTAGTTTGCACGCTTTACCGATGAAAACGGCGTTTCTATCACATTACATTTTGCTTCGATTCATCACTAGACTTGCAAGCAGCTAGTAGTAGGAGCCTTGCTGGTATCAAGATCGTTAACATAGACTAACATTATAAGCAAAACGGCCCGAAAATGCTCAAATTTGGGTGCACGTTAAAGAACCCCAGGAGGTCGAAATTTCCGGCGCCCTCCACTACAGCGTCTCTCATAATCGTAAGGTGGCTTTGGGACGTTAAACCTCACATATTAATCAATACTTGTAGCCTTGTTCGTTACACCCCAAATATGAGGGTTTAAATGAGATGTTTTGAGGTGTTTTATTCACGAACACCTCAAATTTTTAAAAAAGGGGGTGTAAAAAGGATGTTTATAAGGGTGCTTCAATGCGTACACCCGTTTTACATCTTTTAGAGTGTAAAAGTTTTTATAGTGTAGGAGCAGAAAGACCATCACATGTCACATATATTCCGGACATACATGTCGTACATATCATACATATTATCATACAGTCACGCTATGCCATACCAATTTTGGTGTAAATCCCACTTTCAACGGGTCAGGGAAGCTAAAAGTCATACGTGACTAGATGGCAGCCGCATAGTGGACGAATTGGTGAAGGGAGAGTTTCGCCCGTTCGCTGGTTTCAGGAGAAAGAGAATACATGAAGAGGGAGAACGAGTCAGTAAAGGTAGGGGTGTCACTGCACAGACGTCACGCTGGTCCAGAGTCGGTGCATGAGTTTCACATCGCTGGATTGTTTAATTGTCTTTTTGCGTCGGCGCCGAATGTACTATGCAGGAAGTTTAGCCCAGTGACTACGGCGATGGTGGGGTGGAATCTGAAGAAACTCCGCCCCTAAAGAAGAAGTGTGACTGCGCAGCTCTGTACAACCTCCTAAGAACTGAACCGAGTCTGGTGTTGCAAAAAAAGTGTCAACACTACAGCCATGGCAGCCTAGAAACTTGCGGCAACCGACAAGCACACACAGCAACATATAAAGGTGTCATTCGCTGTTTATACGAAGGCAGTGTTTCGTCACATAAGAGCAGCGCCTATGTATCGCCCGCATCCACAGCAATTGATGGTAGAAAACTAGGCAATAAAAATGTACATTTATTGGTAAGGCGGGAGAGCGATAATTTTTTTAAAGCTTTGCCAACTTATCCGTTACATTGAGCTAATTATTTGGTTTATAGGGTGTTCAACGTATACAGTTTTAATTCTACCAACACAATATGCATTCAGGAATGCAGATTCAAGCTATACTTACAACGTTATTGAACAATCCGATGAACAGCGTTGGTATCAAAGAAGATTCTGTGACGCTCGTAGATGAGCCCATATGTTCTTAGAAAGTGTATGTGGCTCATAGTATTCTAACCATATGCTCGTCATATCAAGTATCACTTGGCATGCGAGACCTGTATGGACCTCTCGGCGCAAAAGTGTGTCATGATGGCATTCACCGAGATTTCACTGACGGATTTCCATCACATATAGGACATAAATAAAATGTGTACTAACAAATGAATAACAAAAAAAGCTAGAAAAAGCTTAGTTGCCAACAGTCCAACCCCCGACTTCTCAATCCGTGATGATTACAGGGAACCGACGTCTTACCGAATACGTCAGCGAGGCTCGTGAACGTGCTTTCACGAAGGCACCTTATATTTCTCACACGTTATCTCTCGCGTGGCCTTCCTGAATGGGAGAGAGAGGACGCCGTCTCGTGTGGATGTGAAAACATCGGCTCCGCGTTCGAAAATGTTTTTGGACAGTTTTTTGTGCAATTGTGAGCGTCTTTTGGCGCCAGTCGACGCATAAAACTGCATGGACTACATTGATACTAAGGACTTCACTGTGGGTGAGCTTTTTGACCTTTTATCGAGACTCTTCTGGTTGCCCATCTGCTCAGCTGAGTGCGCTAGGCTTAGGCTACGGCGGAGCGGCCGGCAGCCCTTCTCGGAAGGGTGTTTCAGCGCTCTACGCACGGAATGTCTATGCAAGTCTCTGTCGATGTGGAGGATATCACTCCCGATGATCTTCAAGATTCTGGATGGTCTGTGGCTACCAATAAACGTAAACTTCTTGGGACACATACCCCCAGCACCAAGACGCAAGGAAGAGTCTCTATGCACGGCGTCGCGTGGTTGCCTCAGTGCTCCCGAGCTGCGGTGAAGAAGCGTCTTATCGCTGCTTCTAGACTTCCTCATCTTCCAAGAAATCACCATCGAGTCATCGTGAGACCTAGAAATAGCCTGGACATGAGAACTGTGAGTTAAATTAAGTTCGCGAAGTCACTCGCAGTGGCTGCAGCGCTCAGTGAGGAAGAAGTCAAGGAAGACGTGGTATGCCCGAATATGATGCAGAACATCGCATTTATAAGCACTCCGGTGGAGAGGAACGCCAGAGCCTATTCCAAGATCACTGCCATTACTATAGGTACCGCCAGTTTTGATGTTAGTGCCTACCGAGCTGCCCCAGATGACACCTGCAAAGGTATCATCAGGGGTGTTCACGCCGACATTGGTCAAGAACAACTTTTTTCACTTAATGTACACCCAAGGAACCCGCTGCACTCCAGGTGAAAAGAATCGAGAATTCTACCACAGTGATCATCCTCTTTGAAGGATTAAAAGTCCCAAATTACGTTATATGTGGAAATAGTTTGGTTCGCTGCACCATGTATCGTTGACAGACGGATGTCTGTTATGCCTGTGGAAAGCTACGTCATCGAGCTGGTGTTTGTCCCCATCCAGAAGAGGCGATCTGTAGAGAGTGTGGTATGTCATCTCCTTCAGAGGATCAAGTCTGCACTCCAGAATGCAAGTTGTGTGGGCGTCCACATCTCATGGCAGACAAGACTTGTAAGCATCGTTTTCAAGTGCCCTACATAGTCCGTCGACGAAAACGAGAGCGACGGATGCAATATACGATGAAATTTGCGGAACAAGACGCGGACGACACGAACTTCACAGATGTTGGAGGAGATTTCTCATCGCCACCAGCTGCTGCAGGCGGCCGCGCTACGACTGAGCGCCCGAGCAGCAGCTGGAGCCCGCCTGACGTAAGCCAGCATCTACAACCACCGCGAGGGCGATCCCGTTCCAGAGGCAGAGCAAGGGGCCGTTCGAGATCCAGAGGACATTCTAGATCCAAGGGCCATTCGAACTCACGGGTGCCTACCGTCCGTATTGGTGTGCAGCAAAGAAATCCGCACGAGACCTGGGCATTCAAGATCAAGAGCTCCCAACCACAGGTAAAGGGGGGTACCAATCCAGAGCAACACTCAGATATATACGCGCAGATGCAAAGAGAAAACTCTAATCTCAGTGCCCTTGTCGAGCAACTCAGGGCTGAAATAGCCGACTTAAGGAAATCACAGCAAGTTTCGTCTCCGTCTCCTTCAAACACAGTTCACTGTACAGAGGCCGCATCCGATGGCTAGTCACGAAGAGGTACCCATGGACGTCCAGCCTGGGGCAAAACCAAAAAAAAAAGGAGAATGCTAGAACAACCAGCCAATAACGAGGACAGAGATTTCAAAACACAGGTCAAGGATAACTTGAACGATATCAAAAATGCTTTCAGGGCGAAGGTCGAGTCGATTGCGGTATTGGACAGCAGAGTCATAAAGATCGAAGCTGACCAAGATAAAGCTTTACAATCTGGCGAGGCTACTCCGGCCCAAGTAATACCGAAGGTCAGGATCGTGCAGAAGGTAGCAACCCGTAGCGTCTCTCAGGAGAGAGTTTTTGAGGGTCCCAACAATAGCGGGACACCTTAACAATTTCATAATTTGGCAGTGGAACTGCTGGGGCTTCCAATCAAAGAAGGCAGCTCTCCAGCAGTATATTAAATCGCAGCCAATACAACCACATGTTATTATGCTGCAGGAGACGCTTACGGAAACAATGAGCCTGCCAGGCTACACTCATCACATCACGAAACCTCTAGATGGCCGCGGTATCTGCACGTTTGTGTCCAAGAAGTACACTTACATTGAGCAGAATTTGCACATGGCAAATAGCCAGATTGAACACTCTCTTTTAGAAATTATACCAAGCAGCAGCCTTAAAAATAGCATTTTCATACACCACATATATAGTTCTCCAAAAGGCAGGCACCATCGCTTCACCTCATTGTTATCGAAAGCCGTTTCAATCACTAGGAAAGTGGACGCACCCATAGTTATAGCGAGAGATTCCAACGCGCCCCATCAAGCTTGGGCTACCCTCGCACCACTGCCAAGGAAGCCGAGCTCTGGCAAGCGGTATCGGATCTGAATCTTACTTTGGTCACTGACCCCACGTTTCCTACCCGCACTGGAAATTCTTGCTCTAGGGATACTACCACAGACCTCACCTTCGTCGCAACCACGGGGGAAGTATCATGGTTTAACTTGGGAGAAAACTTGGGGAGCGACCATTGTATTCTGAGTACGACATTACAAATTCAGGCAAAGCCCCCTAAAGCATTCAAACTCACAGATTGGGACCTCTTCCGTAAGATCAGAGCGGAGAGCGCAGAGGAGAATAATGACTCACCGAATTTCGACAAGTGGCTGTCTCAGCTGGTCGAAGACGTCAAGTCGGCCACCAAAACGATAGAGACTGACCTTCCGGTAAATAAAATGAATAGCAGGCTTGCTCATCTTCTCGAGGCTAAAAGCGCTCTCCTTGCCAGGTGGAAAGCACACCGCATGAATCGAAGACTGTGAAGACGCATCGCAAGTCTTAACCAGAAAATAACGACTCACTGTCAGACGCTGAAAAAAAAGCATTGGGATGAGATTTGCAACACGGTGGATGGCCAGATGAAAGTTGGGGAAAAATGAAACCTCCTCAAACATCTGCTGCAGGAGACCAAGTCTAAATCGAACCAGACGCGCTTGGTAGACCGAATATTGCACTCAGAAAGGAAGGTTAAATTGGACACGGAAATAACGGAGTGTCTGGCACAGAGATACCTCCCTTTGCACACAACTTGGCCTCCTTCTGGCTATGCGCAATACACGGGATCACCAGCCTTCGAATTGGACAAGCCCTTCCAGGAAGGAGAGGTCCGGACCATCTTAAACACTTTTAATGGGAACTCCAGCTTGGGCTCGGATGGCATTAGAAACAAGACATTACGCAATTTAAACGATGACTCTGTCACCTACCTCACTAAATAAATCAATCGTATTTGGGAGACGGGGACTTTCCCTGAGCACTGGAAAAGGGCGTCGGTTATTCTCATACCTAAACCTGGCCGGAGTCCCAGTTTTAGCAGCTTACGTTCCATTTCACTGACGTCCTGTATAGGCAAGGTTACCGAGCATGTCATCAACGATCGAATATCAAAACACATAGAGAAGACTAACTTGTTCCCGTACAACATGGTAGGTTTTAGACCACACCTATCTACTCAGGACGTCATGAAAATGCTGAAGCATCACATCATTGATCAGGAGACGAAAGACGTTAGAGCTATAGTCAGTCTGGATTTTGAAAAGGCCTTTGACAATGTCTCACACTCCCACATACTTGCCTCCATCTCTTCTCTCAACTTAGGAGCCAACCTTCACAATTTCATCAGCTCATTCCTCAGGAATAGAAAAAGCCACTTTACAGCCTTGGGATCTAAAGTCTGAGCCCTACAATCTCGGTTTCTTTGGCACCCCGCAGGGCTCAGTCGTCTTCCCATAGCTGTTTAACATTGCAATGTGCGGCCTTGCTGCCAAGCTCTCAAACCAAGAAGGCATCAAGTTCACCATCTATGCGGACGACATCACCATATGGTGTGGCGGTTGCTCGGAGGGCTCTGTGGAGAGCTCTCTTCAAGAGGCCGTCGACTGTGTTGAAGTCTACATAATTGAAATGGGCCTCAAGCTCTCGCCAGCAAAGTCCAAACTTCTCTTATATCGACCCACGAGATGGGGACCCAAACCCAAAAACTGGCAACCACTGGCCGACATCGACATTAGGCTACACACGGCATCGGGGCAGCTTATTCCAAGGGTGGACTTCATACGCGTTCTTGGCATGATTATCGAAGCTAATGGACAGAACGGCCGCACGATTGACCGTCTGACTTTCAAGGCGGAAGGGGTTATCCGACTAATCTCACGCATTTCCAACAGTCGGGGTGGTCTTCGAGAGCACAACCTCCTCAGACTGTTCCATGCATTCTTGATGAGCCACATAAGCTATGTCGCATCTATGCACCGGTGGCAACTCCATGAAAGAAATAAATTGAAAATCCTCATAAGGAAAAGCATCAAGAAAGTTCTTGGCATTCCTATGCGCACAAGCACTGAGAACCTTATGAAACTTGAAGTTCACAACACGCTTGAAGAAGTTATCGAGGCTCAAGAAATGGCTCAGTTTGCCAGACTTTCAATCACACCAGCAGGAAGGAAGATTCTGGTTGACACCGGAGTCAACCCCCTGATGCTCGAAGTGCAAAATACGCCGCTCGATGATTATATACGCTCTCGAATCAAAGTGTTCCCCCTTCCACTAAATATGCATCCACAGTACAACGTGGGCAGGCGTGTTGCTCAAGCCCCCTCTCTTTTAGCTCAAGCTCAAAACACTCGTCTGTTTCATGCTTTGTTGATGCCGCCCAGTACAGCGTTTTCGCTCGCTTTGCAGTAGTATCCGTAGACACTAAGGGTGAGATTTTATCCTCGGCGTCGGTTTGAACCACTTCTTCTTACAAAGCAGAACAGATGGCCATTCTGCTAGCACATTTGATCCACAAAATACTGATATTTATACGGACTCTAAGTCCACTGCTTGGGCCTTCGCTTCTGGTTCCATGTGCAAGGAAGTTTTGAGAACTCTCGCTCAAAAGGAACTCACCCACCACACTATTAGTTGGTTCCCTGCTCACCTTGGCTTGAGGATTGGTGGCCTTCCGAATGTCAACGAGCTAGCCCACTCCAAGGCGCAAGGCCTCACTTACCGCGCCGGGACTTGTGCTTCTCAGACAGAAGAGTCAGCCCCCAGCCTTCATTTTAGGGACATTTGGACTACCTTCAATGAGATCACGAAGCATTTTAAATTAGTCCGTAGGTCGTTTCCATTGCCACACGAAAAGTTGTCCAGGCCACAGGCAATCTCTCTTCGCAAGCTTCAGACGGGAACATACCCTAGCCTCGTAACCTATAGCCATTACTCCAATATTTCAGAACTTTGTGCGGATGGCCAGAATTGCAGTGATTTTAATCACATGCTCTGGAGGTCCCCTCTTTACAAAAAAATGAAGAATGTTCTGAAAACTTCGTTCATTTAATGCTCACGAGTCCGGTTCTCATACAACTCAAGGCTGTCCAGAAGGCCCACGATGCGGCGTTGAGGCTGGGCCTCCCCGTCCCAACGTGGGAGCGGCCCGCGATCCTACCCCTATAAAATGGGGGTGGAATCCTTCAGGACCCCAATAAAAGTTTTTCATCCATCCATATCTCTCGCGTGGAGCTAGCTAGCTTTATGTGGCGAAGTGAAACTGTCGCCTTTGAACCTTGAAGTATGACTTCATGTCAGCTTTCTGATGAAGTGGCTAGGGTGCTCGGCTGCGGACTTGAAGGTTGCGGTTTCATTCCCGGCTACGGGAGTCACATTTCGATGGATGCGAATAAGTAGAGGTTCATGCACTGCATGATGTCAGTGCACGCTGAAGAACACCAGATGGTCGAAATTTCGGGAGCCTTTCACAGTGGCTTCTCTAATAATCATCTCGTATTTTGGGAACGTAAAACACCAGATCTCATTATTATTATGCACTACAATATGACAACAAGTGACGATAGCAAGGCGTTTTGTGACGACGCTGTTGGTGCGTCTTAATGCCAGTAACGTTCTCCTACCGCGGTGGCAGCGAAGTTGCACTAAAACGCAGGTAATTCGTTTGGTTTTCACGTAATGTTAGCACGTCAAGGCTCAGGTCAGGAACACTTCAACACTTACATCTTTTTTTTTAACTCGCCTATTATTGAGTAGTTCTTTTCTTATAGCGAAACCTAGCTATTTGCTAATTCTCAGCCGCATAAAGCGCATTTGCAGTAGCAGTACTATTTGTGAATCCATAAAATGAACTAAATTGTTTGCAAAGCCCACGCGGCCTTGCATATCACTTCAACGGTGCGCATTCCGTGGCACCGACAAAAACCACGACACCACCGCTACCGCGGTGACCGCTA
The DNA here is from genome assembly GCF_043290135.1 of Rhipicephalus microplus. Taxonomy (NCBI): domain Eukaryota; kingdom Metazoa; phylum Arthropoda; class Arachnida; order Ixodida; family Ixodidae; genus Rhipicephalus; species Rhipicephalus microplus. The sequence continues at coordinate 55,136,669 of NC_134706.1, forward strand.
TAGGCATCACTCACGAGTACAGCACGGCTATACGAATAATGACAGCTGGAGGTCACAAAATACTTGCTGCTGTGCAGTTTTGTCGTCATTGTTTTTCACACGCAAAGAAATGAGTGTCCGCTGTCCCCGCAGATTAAGCTATGGAGCGATAGACTTAAACAAATGAGACGGCCCGCAATCGTTGTTTCGGTTGCTCGCAATGCATGGCCATGCCGTACGCCGTTTCTGTGTGCCTCTGCTTCATTCGGCGCTAACCTTCGGGTCAGTCGCTTGACAGCGGCGTTCGCATGGCGCAAAAGAGACAATTTAAACTGTTATTTCTACCAGCATCTTTTAGTTTGTGTATAACACATTCTTTGCTTCACTGATGGCTCACAGAGCTCCCCACAGCGGCCAGTGTGGCAGTGGTGTGCTCGCCATGGCACTGCCTTGATACCAGCGGCGTAGCGTGGCCTTCTTGCCACCTAGAAGTAGCTGCCGGTTAAATAGCGGTAACACTTCGAGAAACTACCGTCGCTTGCGTTCGAGGCAAGTGTGTCGCCGGCGAGTCCCCCGTACCTGTGGCCAGCCACCTTGAAACCTCCTGAGGTCAAGTGAAGCCTACTTCGGATCCCTTCGAAGTTTTAGACGGTGAACCTCCAGAAGCAGCCAGATGACACCCATATCGCACACAACACCTCCGAGTTAAAGACTACCGTCTCTGGACTACATTTACAGTGAAGTACGCAGATACGCGGCAAATTTTTACATGGCTTTATTATTGAATAATGCGTTCTACTTCATTTCTTTCACTAATATACCCAATTACGACGCACAGGGGCCCTCGTTTCATACAACACATCTGTCTTGCACGGTAGCACCCAGCACTTCCCAATAAAACACCGCTTCAGCATTCCTGTATACAATGCAATACTTTGCTCATATAACGACATCGCGGTGAACGCTGGTGTGTATTCCGTGCGTGGGGTACACCATGTTTCTAGCATTTAGAGGGCATCTGTCATGTTCAATTATTGAAACGGTGGGATGTCCCTAACATCTGAACGAGTGTCTGTTATTCTGTGAGAAAATATGCTACCAATTTAAAGTGGTCGCATGAATGTGCCTCTGCTAGTATGGATCATTCACAATGAAAGTGAAGATATAGCACAATGCATTTTTATCATATCAGACTGGGTAGCGAAACGTCCAACACTAGAGCAGGTGACTGCAGAGTGTAGCCCTAAATATACGAGGTTCATGCAGCAAATCAATGCGTCAATGTCAGTTTTCCCATTTTGTAATTTCATTTATTGCCTGCTGCATATACCCCTAATTGTCGATTAAGGAGTAATTAAAACTTCTAGCGATTGCTAAGCCTTACATCAATCACGCACTCATGTTGTATACTAGAAAGTATAAAAGCAGGGCTGTCTCCCTGAAAGATAGTGCCCGAGGCTCTTTAAATAATGGCCTCTGACGAACATATCGGTCTATTCGCTTAGACGTCGTGGAGATAGATCACAGGTAAGTTTATAAAGAACTGAAAACTTGGCAAATTAGTTATGGTTCGCGTTCAATACAGTACTATACCCACTGATGACCTCCGTTGAGAAAATGTTGCTTTTTTTGTTGTCATATCTGCATCAAGAAACTCACACTGGTGCGAATAAGTGTCGTTTATTTTTTTTAGTACTGTCTTATTTTTTTGCACTTCTGCACGCTAATTCATACCCGAAGTATTTTGTGCTACAGTATAAGACTAATCAGATAAAAGTGCAAGCTTTATGACTCACTGCCCGCTCTAAAGCAGTGTTTCCGATGAGCGTTGAAAAGTGCACACGAAAGGAAAATAAAGGACATCAGGTTTACTGTAGAAGTGGTCATTTTCGAATAAGTCCAGCGTAATTTTCTGCCTAGATATATTCAAGAACGACAAGGTCTTTTTAAAAAACACCGTAACTTGCGCGTCGAATATTGTCCTGTGAGTGACAATTTATAAATGGGTTGCGATAGCACTAGCTCTATAGTTTTGGCAGCCTTGTGTCGCCGCTGTTATGTGTCCAATGTGTTCCTATACTCAGTAAAAAACTACTACGAGGTCAGAGTAACACCTTTCCGTCTAGCGTCCTCCTACACGGAGCGATTTTCGCTCCGGACATCCGGAGCGGAATTTTCGCTCCAGCATGCCAGATGAATTGCGTGGCACACCCGGTGTACTTTTAACAGATATTTTACTCCAGCCGACCGGAGTGATTGCTTGGGGTCACCGAAGTAATTTTACTGGTCTTTTTCTCCAGCTAGCCGGAGTGATTACGTGGCACCTCCAGAGCATTTTTCGCGGCTTTTTCATTCCGGCTACATGGCGATTTTGTGTGGTACTTCCGGAATATTTTACGAACGTACATACTTCGTCCGGACAAAATTTCAGTGAGGTGGATCAGTACTTTTTAAAATGTTAGCTCCGCTGCCTATTTATTGTATGCTGATGGGTTCACGCATTGGTTAGAGGAAGGAAGTCCCAATTCCCCTGCAAGCACTGCAGAGTGACAGTGTAATTGTTTCCAAAGCAGCAGCTTCAGCAGATGAAATAAAAAAATCAGAGTTCTTATTCTTCGATTTATTCAAAATAAGCTGCCATTTCTAGATTACTCAGCATTTGGAAAAATGAGACAAGAACTAACAAATATGCACAAAGCCACAAAAACAAACACAATAGGACAGGTCCCATGAAGTCAACAGCACTCAAGTTTGAAGCCCAGCTCTTCAAACTGAAGCCGATATTGCTGCAAAATGATGCACGACAAACGAGAAAAGCATGGTTACCGAAACCAGCTCTTCACCATCACCGAAAGACCAACCATCAGATTCATTGACGACGCAAGGCTTGAGCTGATTGCTTCGTGCATAATTTAGCAAAAAAAGTCTTATACATGGGAACTGCGAGTCATGTGACAGGCACGGAAACTGAAAACACTGAAGCCACGGACACTCAATAAATACTATACAGTCTGTGAGTCTATGAGAATAAACAACTTTTAAACCTGACCACGCCCACTCACACAGACACAAACACACACACATACACCCAGACACACACACACACACACACACACACACAAACACAAAGACGGGATGAGCGTTCAATACCAAGAAGCACACCCGAAGTAATCCGGTGTGAGACAGCCGCAACCTGATAAAAACATACCTGCAGACGCGAACAAAGTTCAAAACTGGCCAAAGTTTTCTATGTATTTCTAAATCCATAGCTCTACATTTGCTGAATCATTCAAAAGGAATTTTTCAAAAAAATAATCTTACTTTGGTAGTCTCGTAGACGGCATCTGGAATGCCCCTCCCGATCTTTTCCTAATGTTATCGAATAAATATTTTGATTATTACAATCGTAATTTAGTTTCATATGGCTGATAAAATCTTTCTGTAATTGGTCACATCACATATATAGCAGCCTTTTATATATGATTCGCAGCTGAAAAGACCAAAATTACCAAGATGATAAACTGGATTGATTGATATGTGGGGTTTAACGTCCCAAAACCACTATATGATTATGAGAGACGCCGTAGTGGAGGGCTCCGAAAATTTAGACCACCTGGGGTTCTTTAACGTGCACCCAAATCTGAGCACACGGGCCTACAACATTTCCGCCTCCATCGGAAATGCAGCCGCCGCAGCCGGGATTCGAACCCGCGCCCTGCGGGTCAGCAGCCGAGTACCTTAGCCACTAGACCACCGCGGCGGGGCAATGATGATAAACTGGAGGAACACATAAAAGCACTATAAATGTGTCCTGCAAAACGACGAACAAGAATCTCTACTGGACGAAATATACTAGATAAGCCGTGAATGAATTACCATAGCCAAAACGGAGAAAAGAGAACGGTCCCGAGAGAAATTCATGAAAAACCTCTGGTATTTATTATACCCAAGAACAAGCACTCATATTACAACAATGCTAGACGCGCAAGTAGAGCAGAAAAATTGATCCAGAGCAACGGGTCAGACGACAGAGCCGCCTTCATAGACGCAGCAGAATACCCAAACAGAAATAGCTACGTGGCATTAGTCGTAGATGATAATTAAATCTCGTTACCAGCGTGTCAGTTAATACCAAACTTTCTGAGACAACTGAGGAAGTAGGCAATGCACTAGCACTGGTCTCAATGAATGCTCAATACTTTATTAGGAATTCACAGGCGGCCATTCGAAATTACGCTAAAGGTCGAATCTCCACGGAGGCGTGGCATGTCATGAGTGTAAACGAGGCAAAACTTTCCACAGTAGAAAAGAATGACAGACAACTGCTCTGGTTCCCAGTGCATACAGCTCCAGACATTCCCGCAGTCATTCCGAATGAGGTAGCACAATGAGAGACTGGAGGTCTTACTCGCCGAGCTGAGTAATGAGTGGCTTCTACGGGTCAGAGTATAACGTGGAGGAGGAAATATGGAGATAAAAAGATCGATCAACCACATTCAGCGATACAATCAACTACTACCAAATGCAGAGCCGCGGCGATGGCGTAGTGGTTAGAGCATCCACCTTGCATGCAAAAGGTCCGTGGTTCAAATACTGGTGCCGCGCAGTTCCCAACCGGATAAAAATATCCGCGTGCGGATGGAACTTCAATAAGAGGCCTGAGGTGCGCCCTCACCGGCATCCACCGCCCGGAATGCACTCCTTCACTAGAGAAAGATTGGCCACCCTGGTGCAAAATCTGGCCACTACCTCCCACAAGCATACCTCTATAAACTCACGGCCCTCAGCACGCAGCAGCTGCGAAGCAACTGACCACAGTGGCGGTCAGATCTGCAACGCAGTAGAGGGTGCTAAGAGACTCTGGATCCGGACAGGCCGCCATTGGAACCTGAACTTGGCAACGTTTAACACTAGAAACTTATCTAGTGAGGGAAGTCCAGCTGTACTATTCGAGGAGCTACAGCGTGTTGAATTGGATATAATAAGGCTCATTGAGGTTAGGAGGACAGAATCGGGGCTTGGCTGACAGAAGAGAACTGGGAGTGGGGTTCCTAATTCACATTATAGCAATAATGAAAGAGTGGTAGGTATCGTAATTAAACTGAATAAAATATACAAGATGAAGCTGGTACAGGCATATGCGCCTACATCCAGCCAAGGTGACTCTTCAGTGGAAAGCTTCTATGAAGACGTGGAATCGGCGATGAGTAAGGTAAAAACACAGTTAACTATACTGATGAGAGACTTTAATGCAAAGGTAGGGAAGAAGCAGGCTGGGGACCAGGCATGAGGAGATTATGGAATCGGCACTAAAAACGCCAGAGGAGAGCTGCTAGTAGAATTCGCAGAACGCAATTATTTACAGATTTTTAATACCTTTTACCGAAAACGAGGAAGCCGCAAGTGGACATGGAGGAGCCCTATCGGAGAAAATAAGGAAAAGCACAATAAGGAAAAGTTCACTACGACGTAGCAAAATAAAAAAGCAATAAAAGATACAAAGACTATGCCAACAAAGCCAACTGCACTTTCACAGAAATAAGGAAAAGCCGACCAGTTTACTCAACCTAAAGGACCGTGAAAACATCCTGAGGCCACAGAAGGAGACCTCGCAGGGGGACGCGTCAGGACGTGCCAGTGCCTCCTCCTCGAAGAACTTTTTTTTCCCTTCCTCTGCTCACAGGCAAGTGTCGTTCCATTATCCAGGTCAAAAGTACGTCTCAGCAGTGTTGCCACTTCCATCTTTCGCAAAAAAAGTGCAGCCACAGCCACGGCATCATGATTGAAAAGAAAAAAAAAGTTCAGCAGCAAGAATAGTAATCTCTTCCATAATCGACACAAAAAATACGGCCAGTTTTTTGAAAGGGTGCCTTCTCTTTTCTCTTTTTCTTGCACTGCGATGCCCCTGCCGTTTTAGAATGTTGAGCCGGGCTGTCAAATGGGTTATTTTTACTACCCCCCCCCCCCCTGTTCACAAAACCTTCGAGCGCTGCACGACTCGTTCTCCCAAGCAACTCCTCCTTTTTTTTGCATTCCTCGTCTCTAGTTTCTTCAGTTTTGTTTGTTTCGCCGTTGTCTTTTTTTTTCTGAAAGCACCACGCCCCTCGAAGAGCCTAGTATACTTCTAGGTTATTATCTTAGATGCCCCTTATCCGACCAAAACGAATTTTTCACAACAATGAGTGCGTGTACGAGTTCTAAATTTCTGTACCAAACGCATTGCCCTACCTCAGTTTACTACATTTACCAATAATTAACACTAATTTTAGTAATTTAGGCTATAATATTTAGGCTTACATATAATATCAAAATAACATTTGCGCAGTGGTAGACCTCGACCTGCAGTTTAATATCATGGAAAGCAGACAAATGTTACCGTTTACGTGTACTGACAAGAACACAAATATCTTTTAATCAGTTAGGTTTATATATAACAATTTCTATTGTTTGATGGAATCAGCCTAAAACTACAATATTTTATATTGTTGCATATCTAATCAGTGCTATAATTAATACAGTGACTTGATCAAATTTACCGAAATTGATATAGCGTAAATGCAGCGCAAACAGTACGAGTACAAGAAAGTGAACAACCACAAACACTTGTGGTGTTCACATCTTTTTTCTCGTCTTTTTTGCGCTACATTTACTACATAGTGAATCAGTACCTACTCGCTCACCTTTTCGTTCTGCTTCACCGAAGGTATGTTGAGAAAAAAAAAAGAAACACGTAGTCCACCCAACGCATTATCGGAATCCCACTGGTTTTTCAGTGACGTCTTGTGAAATTACCCTAATATTGATCACATGTTTTTTTAAAACGCAATAATATGCAATATTAGCTCTACTTGACAAAAATAAGGCAGGTAATTCAAAAAAAACTAACTCACCATTTTTTCGCCGCACCAGCAACCACCGGGTCCCTCAACACTGGCGAGATTACAATGTGTCGTTTACTGCAAGGAACCATCTCATGATCACCGTTCGCACAACTCCCTTCTGTCGTTGATAGCCTTCAATGCTGGTTGTCGCTTGTGATAACCAGAAGATGATCAGAACGATTTTCTTTCCTCCAACGTGGCCAAACACTTCGCACAATGCTCATTGCACCGGCTTGGTCAGCGTTATGTTGGTTTGTGGAGAACGGCCTCCCTATGGCGAGGCTACCAACGTCACTCCTCGAACAGCCAATGAATGCCACTGAACGATGTGCCGGAGCACTTGGGGAGCATTCACCGGGACAAAAGTGATGCGCTGGCGTGATTCCTAAGCAACCATTGGAGTATAATTAAGGGATTGGCCTTGTTTTCCTTTGGTTTCCTTCGTTCAACACCCACCGAAGCAAAACGATGAAAAACGAACGTATTTGCTCCAGTACAGTCTGGTTTTAGTGAGACCACCGGAGCGGAACGGGCGTAAAATTCACCGATTCCCTCTAGCTAGGTATTTTTTTGTTTAGAATGTATACGAACCAAAGTCAACTACAACGAAAGGCACCTAACTACAATCTACGTTATCTCAACATCATGGCTGTATCATATAGAAGAATATAAGAAAGGTTCACAAAATTTTATAGCAGGTACTACAATACACACACACACACACACACATATATATATATATATATATATATATATATATATATAGATCTAACAGACAATAATGGCAAGGAATGTATAAAGGAAGTTATTACAACAAATGGATTGTAAATAAGAAGAAAGAAAAGTGGGCGAAGAAATAACCAGCCGTGAGCAGCAATACCTTTCCTGCTCCATCCCTGCTCACGGCTGGGTATTTCTTCACCCACTTTTCTTTGTTCTTATTTACATTCCATTTGTTCTAATAACATCCCCTATACATTCCTTGGCATCATTGTCTGTTAGATCTCAATAATATTGTGTCAGAACACGAAAAAAGAGCCCTTAGGTATACACTTCTTTCCCTTATTCATTAACGAGACTTGTTGTCATTAGGTTGTATACGAGGGACTATTCGTCAGCTGCCCGCTCGTAATAAGTGCACGTGCTACGTGACGCCACACATGCGCATAAAAGGGTGTTTCACACTTGCGGCTTGGCTACAGATGGCACTGAGTGACACTTCCACGTCTAAATTCACTTATATAAACCCAAAAAAGTGGATGGTTGGAAAGCCGCTGTGATAGCTCAGTGGTTAGAGCATCGAGCGCGTTATTCCAAGGCCGTAGGGGCGATTCCTGCTCATGGCTGGTTATTTCTTCCCCCACTTTTCTTTCTTCTTATTTACAATTTATTTGTTCTGATAACTACCCCTATACAATCCTTGGCATTATTGTCATTTAGATCTCAATACTATTGTCTCAAAACAGGGAAAAACGAGACCTTAGGTATACACTTCTTTCCCATATATATATATATATATATATATATATATATATATATATATATATATATATATATATATATATATATATATATATATATATATATATATATATATATATATATATTTATATATATATGGGAATGAAGTGTATACCTAAGCCTAAGGTGTATATATAGGTGTATACCTGTATATATATATATATATATATATATATAATTATATGTATATATATATTTAGGACGTGAATACCTGACGGCTCGTTTTTCCACGTTTTGACAGAATAACAATAAGATCTAACAGATAATCATGCCAAAGAAAATATTAGAAAGTTATCACACCAAATTCTATAGTTGTTGTGAAGAAAGAAAAGTGGGTGAAAAGATAACTAGCTGCGGGCAAGAACCAAACCTGCGACCTTCGAATAACGCGTTCGATGCTCTACCACTGAGCGTCCACGGCGGCTATCCCCCCGTGTGCTCAGATTTGGGTGCACGTTAAAGAACCCCAGGTGGTCGAATTTTCCGGAGCCCTCCACTACGGCGTCTCATAATCATATGGTGGTTTTGGGACGTTAAACTCCACATATCAACGGCGGCTATCCCTTCAGCCACTTTGATGAGTATATATGTGAATTTATCTGTTAAAGTGTCAATAAGCGCCACTAGTAGCCATAGTGGCGAATGTGTCACACTCTTGATAAACCTGTTTGGCGTAACGTAGCAAGTGAACTTATTAAGAGCTGGCAGCTGACCAAGAGTCCTTTGTATACCACCTAAAGGTGCAAAGTCTGCCAGTACGGGACCCTTGTTGCTGAATAAAGGAAAGAAGTGTATACTTTAGGTATTGTAAAGAAGTATACTTGAGACGTTTACACTTCTTGTCAGCAGTGGTTGACGAAAATGAAGAAATGATTTACCTTATGTGGGTATGCGCCAGAACTGAAAAGTGATAAACAACAAATTTTGTAATGGGTTGGAGTATTGGACGACCCACTCATTACGCGATTCCCATTGTGTGATGCCTGGCTGTTCCTTTGATGTTCTAAAATACTTCATCACTCATAAGAGATCCGCCGCGGTGGTCTAGTGGGCTAAGGTACTCGGCTGCTGACCCGCAGGTCGCGGCATCAAATCCCGGCTGCAGCCACTGCATTTTCGATGTAGGCGGAAATGTTGTAGGCCCATCTGCTCAGATTTGGGTGCACGTTAAAGAACCCCAGGTGGTCGAAATTTCCGGAGACCTCCACTACGGCGTCTTTCATAAACATATTGGGGTTTTGGGACATTAAACTCTACAAATCAATCAATCAACTGATAATTACGCGATTTCTTTACCGACATCAAGCCTGCCTAAAAACATAGTGCCTAAAGGTGATAGTGCCTAAAGACAGTTTAGAAACGAATCCTAAGCACTGTCGTGGCTAAGTGGGAGATGACTGGGCTGGCACGCAGTGGACCTTGGTTTGAATCTCATTTTGTCATTGTTGTTTTTTATCCACTGAATATTTTGGTTCGATAGTGGCTACGGACACCACTGGTGGTGGCGGTGGATAACTACGGCGCCACGCATGACACGTGTTTCGAACTCATGACAGCTTTTTGCTGTAAAAGACAGACAGAAAGGCAGACAGACGAACACAAGGACATACTCATGGACGCATGCACGAACAGACAGACAGACGAACAGAGAGACGGAAGAACGGACGGACGCTCGCCCCACTCATCATCATTCACGCTGTGGATATGTTCCGATTTTTCCTAACGCTCAAGCGTTAAAATTACCCATGCGTGTTCTCGCCGTTCCTGGGTAGTTATAAAAAGTCTATCACGCGTGGTTCATACCCGCATACCAATGGCACATATCTGCCCCCGGTTATGTACCACTGCATTTACAGCAAAACTGGTATGAGATCACAACATGGTTTATGTGTTTGACGTAGTTGTCCTTAACCACTATTGCACGAAATGAAAAAAAACTATGAAAAATGAAAAACACCACGCTCAAAATGGGAATCAGCCACGCCGGCGCTTGGAACTTTTTGCAAACTTGCTTTAAGCGTGTGGCAGCTTGGGCTAGTTGGTATGGCATAACAATAGTTATAGCGCGAGAACAAAACGACGACACAGAGACGTGTCCTTCTTGTCTCTGTGTCGTCGTTTTGTTCTCGTGCTTTAGGCGGGCTTAATGTCGGTAAAGGAATTGCGTTAATATGACTAAGAAAGCGTTTTAGAACACTAAACAAACAACGACGTGTTACATAATGCGGAATGCGCAACGAATGAGTCGTCAAATCTTCAAGCCATTTACAAAAGCTTGACTCACCTGTCAACACTATAGCGCATGCCTACTGGGAAGTGTTGTAGAGTTTACAAAATCTTCTGGCATAATTCTTTATCTTAGTGAGCCATAGCCCTAAAAAATGCACAAACTTTTTTGCAAGTGTGCAGTAGGTGCCATGCTTCTCCGAAGACTGACGAAGGATGACACAGTGAATGTCTGCCGATACTACAAAATGATTAATGGCGTTGTGGCTACCGTGCAACTGTGCCTGCAGGAGCTACCCGAAGTAGGTTAAAAAGGATCTTAAAGGCTGTTGTAGCTTTCACTGTGTCATTACTGCACGCTCAGCCCTGGCCTGGCGTTTTTTTTTCAAAGTGCTTGATGACGTACTTGGAATATGGTGACATCATTGACTTTATGACCAGCGCGTCATCTTCGCGAAATCATCTAACCTACCTGTACTATTTTCGCTGTACATCAAGTTAAGGGGGTGTTTATTAGAGCGCCAAAACTCTATCTATCTATCTATCTATCTATCTATCTATCTATCTATCTATCTATCTATCTATCTATCTATCTATCTATCTATCTATCTATCTATCTATCTATCCGCCTATGGCTTTTCGCTCTCCTGACCACACTGTTAGTGGGATGGACAGGTTGGTCCACTGTAACAGGGAACACGCAAGCGCGTAGCCTGCGTTTTGCGGCGACTGCTACCAACACCATCAGCCGACAGCTGAAAAAATGGCCCCGTATCTGCTTGTTTCTTCGCCCCGCCGCGGTGGTCTAGTGGCTAAGGTACTCGGCTGCTGACCCTCAGGTCGCGGGTTCGATTCCCGGCTGCGGCGGCTGCATTTCCGATGGAGGCGGAAATGTTGTAGGCCCGTGTGCTCAGATTTGGGCGCACGTTAAAGAACCCCAGGTGGTCAAAATTTCCGGAGCCCTCCACTACGGCGTCTCTCATAATCATATAGTGGTTTTGGGACGTTAAACCCCACAAATCAATCAATCAATCAATCTGCTTGTTTCTTCAAATGTCGTCGAAAGACGATAGTCTTGCGTGTGAAAAGAGTTAACAAGGCATTTACTTGTTCGGCGCATGAAAATCGGTGAGTGGTATTCTGGAGGCACTGCGTTAAAGTGCCTCGAGCGTGCAGCGGAGGCGAACGAGCGCATCAAGTCACGTCACACGTTAGACATGAGCGCCATCTAGCATATTTCTTAGAAAACAAAGCGCGTGGCTCTGAGACGGGTGTGCGTGCCTATCTCAGAGATGATAAGGTGTAGAACGTGAGGTAACTGGTAGGTGCCACCTCCATCTCGTCTTAGCAAAACGTTGGACACACTCCCCGTTCCGTGCAAGCGTTGCATGGTCAGCACAGCGTGATAAGCGCTACGGTCCTTAAAATTACTTATGTACGCCTTTTCTAGTGAAATACGCACATGCAGAATAGATACGTGTTGTTATCGTGGCCCAGACAAGCGCAGTATTTGCTTTTTTAATTTACCATTGCACGATCATGAACGCTCAACCTTTAGCAACATTGGTGGGTGCTGCGGATGGGATCGGCCGTTTCAAGTACCCGATGCCGTTAAGAGTGGACAAGCAGACAATTGTACAGATACACAGACAGGCCAAAATTTTTGAGTCGGAGGTCCCCAAGAAAGGCTATCCGCTTTAAAAAGCACGTTCGCTTTCGGCGTCATTCATTTCCAGACAGGATAACGATTCATGGCCAGTTGACAAGCGCTGCTAGATTACAGTCCCTCGCCGTTCGCGCAACTAGGGATGTCGGGCGTTGGTTGCAGCTTGCGCGGTGTGTGCGCACCACGTGCAAATTGTTGGCAGCAGTCTGCGCACTGTAAGCATCGCCCTTTGTGCTAGTGGAGATGGAGGGTAATCCGGCAGCGCTTGCCTACCGGTCATGACTCATTATCGTGTTTGGCAATTGATGACGCCGAAAGCGAACGTCTGTCTCTTCTTCAAATGTCGGTTGATGGTGCTGTTTGCAGCCGCCGCGGAGCGCAAGCCACGCGCTCGCATGCTCCTTCAAGAACAGTGGACAAACCTGGACACTGTAATTGGTATGGCGTAATACCACTGTGCGAAAAATACAAATTACTAGTCAATAATGCAAATCATAGTTTTTGTCACGAAAGATAATATTTGGATGTCATGACCTCGCTGCTCTTGCAGATCTTTATATCAGCATGGCTAATATAAATAACTGATAATAATATGAAGAATATGATATTTATACGATGTAAAGCATGGATTGCACACCACGCTCATGACCCACTAGCAACTTGATTGGCTTTGCGGGGCGTGACTGTAGACGAATATATATTACACGTGGTAATCATGAAAACGACCACATTCGTGTTATGCATAGGCTGATTTGCGTGCCGCACTCATGGTGCACTCGTGGCAAGCTCACTAGCTTTATATACACCCAATATATGAATTTAGTATTGCGTAAACTGACTATACAATAAGCAAAATTGAAGGCGCTAATATGAATATCATGGGAATTCGTTCATGTAAAGCATGAATTGCTTGCTACATTCACGCTGCGCTGACGGCCATTTCGCAAGCTTGAGAAATGCCAACATTACTTTTGTGTGAAGCGACTGTGAGACAAGCATAAATGACAAGTCGTAATATCATCACTATGATATTCATGTAAAGTACAGCTTGATTTGCTTGTCACGAACATAGTGCGCTTGCAGCCATATATGCGCCAAAATTGATACTGCGCTACTTCACTGTGAGACGAATATAAACTACAGGTCCTAACATGCACATGATCACAAGCCATTTCTACACAGTGTGATTGTGAGTTATATAGAGCATGACTGTCAGCTGGATTTTTTGTGTATATGTTTTTTCACGATGTATATATGTCAGCGTCTAGCATTCCGCATAAAACAGACCGGTTTCTTTTCAGGGGAACGCTCCGCTTGAAAAGCAATGACTTAAAAAATCATGCAAGAGAACAGGGAGTGTGACAATTTACAGGAATTTGGTGCTCTGCCCAAAACGCCTGTATCGTCTGCGCATATTTATTGCATGCGTTCTCTAAAACGACCTGTTATTATGTTGCTGCCCAAAAATACGGTGTAAAAAAATAAATCCCTACCGGCCAAGTGAAACTCATATTTTCAGCACATTAAGGATTTATCTGCAAGTTGTTCACCGACATTTAATGTGGGATCTCAAAACACTGCTTATTCACCTGAGAGGTGGCATTGACAATTTTGCGGAATGCTAGTTGAATGTATCGAATGGCTGACGTTCTGTAATCCTGAAGTTTTTCGAAATATTTATAAAAGAATTCAGCTCCGGTTCTTCTATCAATCCACTTATTATTGAAATCTAACGACACAGCCTGAAGTGCGCACAACCCATCTGGTATATGTTTAGATGAACAATCTTTCATGCGTATGAATGCCAAGTTCATGAAAAAAGGTTTACAGCGATGTATTGTTTACGTGAAAAAATACATTTCGAAGGTGTCCAGATAACGAAAAATAGAGAAATTGTAATCTCATTCAAATTTCGCTGAAATATTCTGTAGATGCAGATTTTACACGCGGAACAACATTTGCCACAATAAGCTTGTCGGAAAAAATTTCGTGGCCTGAAACTTTTTAAAGTTTTTACCACCCATACGATTCCACCCAGTAGGGAATATCTCAAGCATGTGCGCGCCGGACCTTCAACAATGCAGGTCTGTGAACAGATAGTTATTATTTTCATAGAGTTAGTAAAATGAAACCTATAGGTGATAGTGACAGGCCATTTTGAGAACTTTCAGTCATAGTGAAGGGCACGAAATATCTGTATTATGAAAAAGCTATCGATGTAAAAAATGATGCACTCATTATTATGAACTTTGTAACCTAGTACATGGATAATCTGACCCTCATGTTGCAAATATTTCGTGAATATTGCGTGCACCGCCACACTTCACAACTGTGCTGCATATCGTGTGTTTTAAAAGAAGTTATATTGAAAATTTTTTTCACAAAAAGAGGATTATTTTTGTAAACATACCTATTTGGATTTAAGACGAGTTTTATAGCTCTGCAAAGAAAAAAATCTCAATTTCAAGAGAAATCAAGATGTTATGTTGCGCCTAATTTAACAAACTCAATCTAGCGGCTGTGTCATTCATGATGGGCTAGAACTCAGAGGTTTCACAAATCATTATTATACAAAATACTCACGTAGCAGCTGTTCAAAGACAAAATATGTGAGCCATGTCTATGTCCAGGGTAAACTTTGTGATCAGCCGCGTCGTTAACTTTAGTCCGCAACCAGTACCTGTCGCAACTAGAAGCAGCGGGCCCTTAGATTACTGTCGTAAATAAGACGCCTGGACAGCGAATGCGATTAGAAATTGGTTTCTGTGAAAAGTTACAGCGGATAATTTCCAAAATAGTGATCACAACAGAACAAAAACTGTGCCCGTGATTGAACAGGGAGGGTCTTTATTGCTAGACACAATCGCTACAATATATTTGATAACGCTTGATGTTTTCTTTAGATGGATTTTTTCGTATAGAAGAAAAGGTAAGAAACTGCAGTTAAACGTTCTGCACATTAAGACAGATAGGCACGAAGTTCCTAGAATTGAATTTTGTCAATTATTTTTGCTTTTTAGTCACGAATAGTTATACTTCAATTTGTTTATTACAGCAATAGATATTTTCCTACAGGCGGAAACTCAGGAAACACTTCGTTCTATCAATTTTTTCATGAAGGTCAGCCTTGGTCATGAGAGTGGCTTGAGAATCTCTGCTGAGATCTACGTCACCGCCGCGGAAAATGGTGTGCACATTGACTACGTTGATATCAATTAGCTCTAGTGAAGAATATTCGTCGGAAAATTATCCTAAATGGAAAGTACGAGTGAGCATAACTAAACAATTATTTTTAGGTATTCAAGGCTCCTAACAGTAAGGATGCTTACTATGACACTGTTGCTCGATCGTCTCATTTTTATGAGCATTATGTCAGTGGTCAAGGCATGTAAGAGACAATTTTTTTAAACTCTCACTACAGTATGCAGCGCTTATATGCATAAAGTCAGCAGCGCGCTCGAGAAGTGTGTTCAATGTGAAGTGTCCTTCGTTACAGTCGATAACCTTGTACCGTATATCATGTGTTTACGGGTTAGTAAGAACACAGTTATAAGTAAAATTGAGTCAGTTGGAATGCTTACATGATTGATGCAGCATTAGAGATGAAGACCAAGCGAACACAGAGTAATCAGTGAACGAAATGGTGGACTCTTTAGTGGCAGTATCACTGAGTCGACTGATCATCCCTGCTGTACCAGATAAGGCGTACGTGTCAGCGTTAAAGTTTAGAAATGCAATGCAAAATAGGAGAATTGTCATTGAATAAATTTCAAGAGTTCGAGCATTTAGGTATTGATGAAGTAAATGGTGGTGGAATTTTAATAGTTAAACGTTAAGTATACAAGATTGAGCTGAGCAGATCCAAACTAAATTATTAATTTAAAAAAGCTGAACTCAAGGTGTTTCCATTTTATATTTTTTGCAACAATATCAAAAAATTGAACACTTCCTTTTCTCGGGCGCCATTATTCTTATCAGATAAAAATTATTTGAGAAGCTTCATGGCAGAAGTTAGCAATAGTAGTAACCGTCACAGTACCGTTATCAATTGGAGTCACTGCATTAAGTTACTGCCAAAGGGTTGTGTTGTCTACGTTTCACTACATCAAAGCCACAAAAATATTACGGTTTTAGTCTATTCTCACTTATTGACAACCATTTCCAGTAATTTGTATTTCTTTCAAACAAGAAACAGAGATCGTTTGAGCCCTCACTTAGTAATCATTTTCACTTATTAAGAGTTTTATCTCTCAACAACTTTTCATAACGGTTTCAGTTTCATTACTTAAACATCTTGCCACCCGGTTCTTCAGCAAACCCCTCTTGTGGGTAAGTGACACCCAAAGGAGGTCATCACTATCCCAATCTCTATTTCTTTCGTCAATATCTCTAGTGCTGCGTCAAATGCTAGCAAAAACAGTCCAGTACTGATTACGAAGGTGGCTCAAGCATACAATAACTAAACTGTCTAGCTCCTTCGCACAATGAATGCATGAGACAATTTGGTCCCATCAAATGAGACCGACCATCAGTGCCTCCTCACCGTTTCATTGATGATGACTCATTGATATGTGAAGTTTAACGCCCCAAAACCATCATATGATTACGAGAGACACCATACTGGAGGGCTTCAAAAATGTCGACCACCTGGGGTTCTCTAACGTGCACTCAAATCAGAGCACATGGACCTACAGCGATTCCAGCTCCGTTGAAAGTATAGCCGCCACAGCCGGGATTCAATCCCGTGACGTGGGCGTCAGTTGCCGAGTACGTTAGCCACTAGACCAGTGCGGCGGGGCGCTCATCACCACTTACTTCAGCCTCTTGCTGGCTTGCCTTTTGCTATGGTGGTGCGAAGTTCACAGGGCTAAGATTTCTGAGACCAAAAAAAAAAATTATGGAAGCAGCTTTTGTGGCGCCACGCTTGAGAACCTTGGCATCGTCTCTTGTTTTCTAGTTTTCAGTCTTTTCCTTTCTTTTTTGTCATTATTCCTTCCATGCGTTTTGCTATGTATTTCGTCTCCGCCTATTTTATGTCTTCTTTTGCGTTTTTTCCTTTATTTATGTATTTCATTTTTGTCCTCACTTTTATTATCTTTTGCTCAAGCTTAAAGCCTGGTACACACCGGCGACTAGCAGCGGTCGCGCGGCCATTTGCGACTGGCCTCCAAAAAGCTACTGATGTTCACACTGGCAGGGGCTGCATGCATGCGACCGGAAGTCGCAAAAGCGGAGAGTCACGTCCGGATCACGTTATCAGCGAGAACTCTTGAGACCGGCGCCGATCAGCTGATCCCCGGCAGCTGAGTGAGCAGAGCAAACCGGGCGCGCCGCATTTATTGTTTTCGTTCGTTCTCGCACAGCGTTCCCAACAGCGTCAAGTTCGATTCAAGCGAAGAACAAAACAGTATCATGGTGCTGGTACGCTGTGCCATGTTGTCAGTCTAGCATCACAAATGCCTCCAAAGAAAAAAAAAGCAGGTAGTGGATGTGACCGTCCTTTTGCTCGCGGCAGTTTGCTGGCCATGCAAGCCGCCTGCTTCCCGTGCTACGCTGAGACGACGACGAGTATTTCCGAGAGTCGTAAGTATTCAGAAAGAGTCATTGAATTCAAGTTGACACTCCACAGCCTACAATACAGCATAAACGCGTCGCAAACGCAGTGTCCTAAGTCGTTGCCAAGGCATGAAGCACAAAAGCGTTCCAAACGCGTCGCATTGAAGGAGGCGACAAGTTCAAGACAAAAAACCTTTCTGAATACGGAGAAAACATAGTGCACAATTCAGTTTTTATTTGCTTTGATGGTGTTTAGCTTCTTGCGAATGCCGCCACGTAAATTCGACACTTTGCTCAAGCTGCTGCGCCCCGCCATCTCCACGCCAAGTATTCCGTGGTGGTCATGGTGCCACAGACCCAGAAGAACGCACTCGTTTGTATCTGGTGGCAGGAAGCCAGCGCAATGAAAAAGCAAAAGAAAAAAAATTGAGCATTGCTGATTGGTTCGACCAGCTTTGTGACTGCAGTCGCGCGACTGAAAAGTGGGTCAGGAAGCGACTAGCCAAAGCAGTCAATTTGCGACCGTTTGCGACCGTTCGCGACTGTTTGCGACCAGTCGCAAATGGTCGCGTGACTGCTGCTAGCCGGCGGTGTGCATCAGCCTTTAGATCTCTATACCTCTCCCTTCTTTTTTGTTCTCTTTTTCCTCAATTTATTTATTTCTGTCTCTTTGTTCGCTTCTCTGTCTGAGCTTTTTTCTTCCTGCGTGAGTTCTTTTTTCTCTGAAGTGCTATCTTTGTATGATATACTTCGCTCTATCCACTCCACAAAACCCTAACTTCTCTTTTCCACTTTCTTGTCATCTAGCCATGTGTGGAGATCAAGTAAGCTGGGTGCTGGGATATTATACGATTTGATGCTATGTTTTTCTATGCTCTGCTAGCGTACTTAAATCACGTCGGGCTGTGTGCAGAAGAGAAACAGTATTTCACCACCACTACCAAGTTTCTTTTCAAGATATGACTACCCTGCTGCTACATTGAATGAATGTCATGAAATACCTAACAAGACAAGGATAGCCAAATAATTGTGGTGCTCGTACTCGGATTGAGCGAGCGCAGGTTTGCATAACACGTCAACAAGAATTTCTTTATTTTATATTGCGATAGCAAATGAACACTCTCTGCTGGATTTTGCCGCCGGCGTCACTGTTACTAGGGAGCTTTAGTACTGCATACGCTGCGTACGAGGCAGCGTTGCGTACGTAAGGACGCCACGTTCTGCGTAGTGCGCATGCGCAGACCGCAATGCGCACGTATCGCATTACGTACGCAGCCGCTACGTACGTACGCATGAGATGCGTGCGTGCGTACGTCTGAGGTGATCGCGCCGCTCTCGAACAAGTTCGCGACAGCGCGAGATCTCGTTTTGCAAAATGGCGGCACTGAAGGCAAGTACCGACCGGCTCTTTGGCTTAAAATATGGCCATAATTTGGCTATAACACTTAGAATGGCTCACATTGGCTGTCAAAAACACGTGCTTCTATTTTGATCTGCCAGATGGCGCAAAACGCTTGACGCTCGTTACATACGCGGGTACTACGGCGTACTAAAAGCTGATTAGTGGCAAACGATGCCACGTAACGCAAGGCGCCTGCGTGATGCGTACGTAGCACCATTCCGCAGTACTAAAACTTTCTACTGACCGTAATGTATGCGTATCTGTATATATGAATACACCAGAAAGAAAAAAAAAATCCTAAAGACTCCAGCGCACAAAATCGAACGGGGACCCTCTGAGTCGTGAATATGAGGCGTTAATTCATGAGCCACGGAACATCACGCTCCTCAACGTTTTAATGACAAGCTATCTATATATACAACTTACCACTGGGGAGGGGCATCTCGGAAGGTAGTATCGTGTTTTCACCATTACCAGCAAGATGGCGCAATGAGTGCATGGCGGCGCTCGTCTTGGGGTGAACCATCCCGTTTTCAGCATTACCAGCAAAATGGCGCATTGACCTTGAGGCGGCACACGTGCGGATCTCCTACGTGTACTTTGCCTCTCAGAATGGAGAAGGTAGATGCACACTCACGCGCCCTTATCTCGCAGTGTGTGTGTGTGTGTGTGGGGGGGGGGTGATCGTACGTCTTGGCTGGCGTTGGGCTTTCACTAGAATGTATATGTTGTAGTTACCGGGTGCACAAAGGTTACTGCAACTATTTTGCAGTCTCCGTTTGCAAAAAGGGCACGTTTTCCAGATACAGCGATGTAAGCACTGAGACGCTCATTCGCGTTCATGTGTACCTGTGAGTACGCTTCGTGCGTCATCCATGTGTGAGAAACGCGGGGCACGTTTCAATCTGCTTGCCATTCGACGCGTGACCTTCTCATTTGTTGCTATGGCATTCATTGCTTTTCCTTTGAGGCAAAGCTGTGACGATTTGATATGATTTCTTACCTCTCTGTTTGTTCAATTTTTTTCTACTCACTGGTTCATATATCAAGCTCATTGCTTCACCGACCGGACAAGTTACTTCACAAAAGCTCAATGCTGAAGCAAAACATGAAAACGAGGACGATGACAGCGTGGATCAGCTTATGAATAAAATAGTTTTTTATTCCCTTAAGCGGACAACCGGTCAGAATCAACAGCTAATCCGTTACATGCCTCATCTAAATGGTCCCGCTACTTTGTTGAACGCGTCTTCTGGAGGTAATTGAAAAGGAAAACCTCACGGCTACATGAGCTCAGTACCAACTCTTACTCAACTACAATCACCAGAGATATGCAAAGCATGCATGTGCGTGAAGAGAGGAGATCATGTTAGCTGAGTGAAAGAACCATTCATAGTTACTTCAGTACTTACATTATTTCTTGCTCATTGTTGAATATTTGAAGTTTTCAAATATATGCTAAAGCATTTGTACAAAAACATCAGTACTGTCGGGACCGATTTTGATTGGCTATAAACATAGCAGACGCAAAATGGCATAGTGGCTTCGCAAATAAACGCGAGAAAGGTGATTGTATCGCAGCATGTTTGTCGTTTGGTCAGCTCATCAGCTACATGCCTGCTTGCCATACATAAATTTAAGATGATGGCCATTACAATATTTGTGAAGCAACCATGCTGAGATGCTTCGGTCTGAGCCATCACTGAGCCGCTGCCTCTAAAAAATCGAACCCAGCGAGAGCAGTTAACTAGTGTGTTTTGTGTGTTGCGCATCTCAAGGTTAGGGTGGAGGACTGATCATTTGCGTCAGGCTTCCGGTGCAAGTAGGTTTTCGCTCGACAACGTCGTTGCTATCGCCAAGTTCTTTGTGCAATGGTGATCTCGCTCATCAGTGCACTCTACCAGTACGCGGTGGGCTGTTCCAAAGACAGGAAGAAACCAAAACATAACACCTGAACTGCCAATCTAAGCAGTCGACCGAAACCCTTGCATCGATAAAGCTTATCAAAGGAGCCAATGCACAAGTTCGGATGACGTCGCTTCGTTTAGCGTGAGTGGAAAAAGACCGACAGGTAAAATAAATTACACCATATTCACAGATTGAATGATAATGAGTGGGGCGAAGTGTGCGTCCGTTCATTTATCCGTGTGTCCGTCCGTTGTTCATGCGTCCATGCGTCTGATCGCCTAATTATCACAATGCAGACGGCGCGCGGGTAACACCAACGAGACGCGAGACCAGGAAGCCGAGCGCAGGCATCTTCAACGCGCCCACCACTCTGCTTCGTCCATGCCCCACCAAAGATCCGCGGCATACGCGACTATCCAGGAGACTGAGAGAAGCGCTCGTTCTCCGCGTACGCAGGCACAGCCCCTGCAGAAGCAATTTAGAGAGTAGCGGTATGGCGCCATCAAGTATATCCTCACTCAACTGAAGTTTGTACGTACTTCAGTGAGACGGCGCCATTATTTACACGGTTCGGGTGATACTGCGATCTTTCCTTTCTCTTCTCTTCTTCTGTCGGTAACGCGTGACGTATGACAAGGTTCGACTGAGAGAAGCTTCGCCCCTAAAAATATGCTTTGGCGTCTCACGCACTGGTAACATGAGTACAGATTCTGGGTGTTTTGTAAAAGAAAGGTGACGGACAGGCGGAGCATTATTCATTCTCTTACCCACAGCTTTTTTTGTGATTGCAGCTACTTGTAGTGCAGTTCGCACATTCCTAATGAAGATGCTTGAAACTAATTTCAGTGAATAATTACCAGTGACTTGTTTGTTGATTTCAGTGATGTGGTCATTTGTATGCTTCGTTTTATTTTAAGACGTTCGCTTCCAAAAAAAGAGGTGTTTTTTCCAGTTGGAAGCTTAGGTTCAGAAATTCGACAGGAGGTTTACTTAAGCATTGAATAGTCAACCTTTATTCGAGCTGCAGAAATATTATAATTTTTATTATAAATTTCTCCCATATTGTAAAGCATGTTCGGAAAATGAAGTGGTGCGTTTTAGCCAAAATTATGACTTCGTCCCGCAAAACTACTGCAAAAACACCAAGAAGGATTCGTGGTGCTGTAAGCCCGGGAGTAACGGGAGGTGTGCATGTCCTCCTAATTTATTCAGAGCGGCCAACGAAAAGTGCGTACAGCAGGAAGAATGTGGTAAGCAACTCAGTACCTGCATTTCAATTAAAGGCACTTAGAATAGTAAAATCAGTTATTCAAAATTTGAATGCTACTTTGACACATCAGAGATAAACAGAGTGACACGCATTTACTACAGGTGAGGTATCATTTGCATCTTGCTCGTTTGTCGAACTTGTGGCCAGCAATAAAAAAGTAAGCAAGCCTATATACCGGCATGAAGATATCGAACTACATCACCATACCACTTCACATTTAAGACTCGTGCCAACTACTGTGAATTAATAATAAAAATAACATTAACAATAATAATGATTCAATTGGCGTCACCAGGAACAACCATAATGTCTTCGTGCTGGCACAAGTAAAAATAAAACATTAAATATAAGCAATACAGTTAAGTCTACAAAAAAAAGATCAAAAATAAAAAGAGCGTAGATACACAGACAAAAATAAATAAGCGCGAAATGAAAAATATGAAAGACAAGACGACAATGATGTAATTGCAGTGGGAAATAAGGGGGAATATGCGGAACTATGTTGAAAGCTTTCTGAAAAAAAGAAAAGCATCTGTACATTACGAAACACTATTTTAAGACAGTGCGAGGCTAAGATAAGAACAATGAAAGTGGACTATGAAAAACCTAAAGATCATCAAAGTTGACATAATATAGACTTTGTATTCTGTGAGTGGTAAAGAGTTAAAAAAAGTTGGTATGCACACTAATTGCTCGATTTTCTCTCGTTACTTTACGTGGAATTCGAATATTCACACAACTGACAAGCTAAGTGCAGTGCAGAATATTTCTAAACTCACTCAATGACGTCACTGCCAGATTTAGCCATGCGACTCCAGATCACTGATACATACTCCAGTGTAGTAAATCATATCGTGGTGTACAATTTCTATGATGTTGTTGGAGAACTAAATTCTCGAAGGCTTCTGCAAACGCAACGAAGAGAACGAAGACTTCGCGTAGCAGTGTTTTTGGTGTGCGCAGAAAAATTGAGTGTGCTATCAAGAAGAACACTAAGATCGCTCATCTTATATATCCTATAGACACGCTATTGACAAAGTATAAAAATGACAGGATGAATGTTTTGAGAGATATACTGAAGAAATCGGTCTGTGAAAAAATCAGAGGTTACGCGTTACCACATCATTTTGAAAAATAACACAAATCTGACGGCAGCAAGTGACAGTCATTAAACAAATATTTTCCTGAATTATCTTGATGTCATAAGCACACGAGAGAAAACAAGAATAACAAATTGCAAAAGAAACATTGTTAACGTAAACTAAGTATAAAAAAGGGCCTAATACCGGCCCTTGCGGGACTCACTAGTCACTCTCTATAAGGAAGACATTTTGCCAATTACGGCTAAATAACATGATTTATTAAGCAAAACGCTATTCAGGAGATTCACAAAAGACAAGTGAACATAAAAGTTTGATGTTTACCAAAAAACAGTGGGTGGCTGTGTAGGTCAAAAGCCTTGCTCAGGTCACAAAAGACTAAGTGAACCTGTCCTCTTTGAGAAATAGGTGAATATATTTGTGTCAGTAAACTAGCAAGGTTTGCGGTAGTTAAGCGGCTAGTGAGAAACCCGTGCTGATTAGAAATTATTGACGTATTAATTCTCACACAACTCTGTAGATCGTCTCGCACGATGGAGTACGAGACATCAGGAACTCGACATTACCATCGCTTAGAGGTCTATTACAATCAGACATTAACTGCCTCTCTGGTACCTCCATTGACAAGCCCCCACAGTATAACTAGGATGCTCACGGCTTCCTGAGATCTATATCTCTCGATGAATTCACTGAAAGACAACGAGCCAACCCAGAACTCAGCAGTCTTGCGGAATACCTCGATGATAGGATGACCCCTGTCTCGAATGTATATATGACGTGACTAACGTTGTTTTACTCGTGAAACAGCGGTCACCTAAAGAATAACTTTCGGCCCCTCTGAACTCAACACTTCCAACCGCTTCGTTTAGCAGTAAGACGAGAAGTGCTCCATACCCTACACGACGCCTCTATGGCTGGACACTTCGGCGTTTTCCGCATACTTGCAAGAATACAGAAAGTACTAGTAGTTATACCGTGATGATGAGACCGCTGCGTACATCATGGCATGCATGCCGAGACTGTCAGTGGAAGACACCGCCGACAGTGCGACCATGCTTTCTGCAGCTGATAAAATCGACAATCCAAGCAAATTGGTATAGACCTACTAGGGCTGTTCTTTACGGGAACTTGCAGGAATAAATTAATCATCGTAGCTTACGACCACCACATCCACTACGCCAAAGCAAGGGCCCTACCTAGAGCCAGTGCTACCAAGGTGGCAAAGTTGCTGTGACATGTTGGTGTGTCATGGATTCCCAGAGGCTCTAATCATCGGCATTGGTACGGCCTTTACTACAGAGCTAAGCCACGTGATTTTGAGACAGACAAACAAGTCAGCGCCAGGCCAGCGCTCACCACTCACAGACCAATGCCTTCCCCTAGCGGCTAAAGAAGGTCACCGTAGTTAAGCTGGTCATCTATGAGGATGTCAAGCACAATGAATGAGATCCCATTTTTCTGTATGTGTCCTTTTCACACAACACTAAAAGACAAGAAATGGCGCATCTGTCCCCATGCATGTTGGTCCACGTAAGTTGACCGGCAACGATGCGCGCCACGATGCTGCAATCTGACACCAGTAAACAGTTTTGATGGCACCACCTAATTACAACATGTTGAAGAAGCATGATAGTTCACCCACCTGTTTCTAAAGAACCAACGGAAGATTGACAGTCCTCACTATTGTCTTCGGTGATGTCACATGGAGTATGAACCAGGAGACCACTGTCATGTACGACCATAACTCTGATGTAAAGTCAGTGAAAAACTGTCGCGATGGTACTTAGCACATTATAAGACACTCCGACGCCTCGGCGCACTCCGATACAAAATCATCCCCTGCAGCTACGAACACTGAACGGTGCCTTACACAACTTGTGGTGATCCATATCTAGCGCCTCAAGCCACGTTGTGTGCGTAGACGAGCTTGGGGCTTGCGGGTCTGTCTTTTCCTGTATTTTTATTTATTTCAAGACATTTCTTGTACGTATCACCTAATGTACTCTCTTGCTTTGTTCTTGTACTTTGATCTTTCCCTAAAGCTTCAATACAATGTCTTTTCGGAAATGCCAAGTAAACGATGGCAGCACTGAAATATACAGCACTTATTCTTGAAAATTCTGTATTAAATGAAAGTACATATTTCTATTATGCTAGTTTTAGGGGCGAAGCTCCTTAAGGCGTGGCTTGTGCATCCCTCGTAGTACGTACCACCTGTGGCACATACCCGAAATAGCGGTCCATGCAATGTCTGCTGGATGGGGGCACCCGTATATGATGATTACATGATGAAAAGATGCAAGATGGCTGTGCTTGGAGTTTTCTCTAGACATATGAACGGACGATCGGACTGACACACGCATCAACGGACAGACAGAGGGGCGCACGGACGGATGGACAGACAGAGGGATGACCGCAAAAAGAGATGGACTGACAGACAGACGAATGAACAAACGGACGGGTGCACCAAGGATCACACAGATAGGCGGACGCAAGAACGAATGGACAGACAGACTGACGAACGCTGCGCCCCACCAATCATCATTCACTCCGTGGATATGCTGTGATTTTTTTTTTCACCTCTCTATCAGAAAGCAAGATTGTGGGCTTCCAAATGGCTGAGCACTAAAAGCAGATGCGATGCAAAAGCCAACATACGCGTGGCAGTTTTGCCAATAAACTTGGTCCTGTTTTATATAAATAAATACAACTTGTTTCTCAGGAAAGAGTAACAACAAACCACCAGAAGTTCAAAAGAACATACCAACAACGGACTTACCTTTGGAAGTACCTAAAGAACTTCGAGAATATCCACGGGATGATGTAAAGGTTCGCTAGGTAAGGTGACCATTCTTTGCATTGATGTACCTGTGTTAAGAGGAATAGTTATATATTGTCGCTAGAGGAAACGACAAAAGAGACCGAGACGTAGCGAACGGCTGTTTACTTTCATTCTCAGAAGCCCAACACTACTTCCTCCTCAGCCTCGACTGCCACTAGCGCGTGGCAGCGACCCTATCCTCACGAAGAAAAGTGCTTCAGCTCGATACCATAGTTCGAAACAAAAATGATAGCTGAGCCGAAAAATTTAGCGACCACTTGAATAGTAAAGGGCGAAATTAGAGAAAACACAAAAAGAGACACAAAAGGCTTGACTGAAGGTGCAGTACAGCAAAGTTTGTGGCTTGCAGTAAGCGCAAATAATACTTTCATTCTGGTGACGTGAACCACTCCAAAAGAATGTGATGGACGGGAATGACGAGACGTCTCCACTTGCACAACTTGGTAGTTCACTTCGCCAATGCGATGCAGAGCGTGCTAGAGTTCAAAATACCGGCACAACATTTCTTCTGAGTGGCCGCGTCGTCGTGTAGGCATTTAAATTCAGACTAGGTCACCCGTCTTGTAGACCACCGCTCTTTGATGGCTGTTGTATCGGCGAGTATCTTGGTTTTGACGAGACAAAATGCGCTGCCGCGCAAGATTTCATGCTGCATCAGCGCGCTGAACGAAGACGTTTGTATCCGGAGAGGTGGTGGCAAATGGAGTCGGCAGGAGCATTACGTCAAGCATCGTGGTGACATTGCGGCCGTAAACAAATCTGAAAGGTGTTAATCTGGTGGTTTCTTGGAGAGACGTGTTTTAGGCAACTGTTACATATGGGAGGACTTTGTTCTGATTCTTGTGATCCGAGGCTACATACATTGAAATCATGTTTGCACTAGTTTTGTTGAAGCGCACGGTTAACCCGTTGGTCTGCGGGTGGTATGCTGTATGCTGCTCGGTGTGTGGTACAGCTGAGGTGCAAGATATGATGGAGCAACTACGCCGTGAAGGCAGTAACACAATTTGTGATGACAACTGCTGGGTCAACAAGGCGGAGAACAATGTTTCTTACCAAGAAGTTGGCCACATCGAAAGCAGTAGCCCGCTGACCAGCTTGGGTTTCGCAGAATCTAGTCAGATAGTCGGTAGCGAGAGTAACCGAGGCCGTTATTAGCTGTAAACTTGGAAAACGGCCCGAGCAAATTCATGCCGATCTGTTCGAAAGGTGCGTGCGAAGTTATGGCAGGCTGGAGGTGACCGGCTGGTTTTCTAGGGGGAAATTTGCGGCCTTGGCAAGTAGTACAAGTTTTGATGTACTGCTTCGCGGTTTTTGTGAGTTTCCGCCAATAGTAGTTATGTTTAATCCCCACCAAGTTGCGTGTGAAGCCAAGATGCCCGAATGATGGCTCGTTATGGCACGCACGTAAAACGTCGTCATGGAGAGGAGCAGGAACTACTAACAGGTAAACGGTTTGCGTGGGATGACAGTTGTACTTGTAGAGGACGTCGTCGCGTAGAAAGAAAGATGACAAGAAACAAGCAAACTGACGGGGAGGCAGGGGGGGACGTCTTTCAATGTAGTCGATTAGTGATTGCTGTTATGGATCTTGGCGTTGATGTTGGGCCACATTGGAAGATGCTAGAGTGGAAAGAAAACCGCAGTTTTCGTCAGAATCCTTTGGTGCAGCCTCGACGGGGGTGCTAGAAAGGCAGTCGGCGTCGGCATATTTCTCGCCAGACCGGTACATGATGGTCAACTCCAATTCCTGCAGTCAAAGGCTCTATCTCGAAAAGGAACCCGATGGATTTTGGAGATTCGCCAAACAGCAGAGAGTGATGATCACTGACAAGTATGACCGGAACTTTGTAATAGCCCATTTCTTTCCAGTTGTTGAGTAGTTTTTCTCGGCAGAAGACAACGCGAGGCTAGCATAAGCGATAATGCGGTCGACGCCATCTTGAAACTGCACCAGAATGGCTCTGAGACCAAGGTTGCTAGCATCAGTGTGCACTTCCGTTTCTGCTTCTGTGTCAAAGTGACCAAGGATCGGTGGGTTCTGATGAAGTTGCTGAAGCTCACGGAGAGCGTTAGAATGTGCCGAGCTGCAGGTGAAGGCGACGTCGTCCTTGATCAGTTGTTGCAAAGGTTCCGCGATTTTAGAAATATTTGGCACAAAACGGCGGTGATTACAATTGTGATTTATGTCCATATTGAGATGCCATTTGCTCCATGTTGTGATACTATGAAAACTCATATTATACATAAATTGTAAGAAAATGAAATTTTTTCTATAATAAAAATCTTAACGCAAGAATGACAGGAAAGAGCACTGTCAACTGAATTTTATTGAAGGTGCTACGACCGTTTTCATACCGAGCACAAGAACAGGGCTCATCTGCTACAACACATGTGTGACCACGACAAAATAATTTTAACCGAAAAAAGAATACTCTTTTTCGGAAAAGTGAAGGTGTACTGATGCATTGATCCTTGGCCTTCCTGATAAAAAGTTCTAAATCTCTCATTTTTTCTGCTTGCTTTTCTTCAAAAACCGTGTTTTATGAAACCTAGAACTGCACTTACATTTTTTACGGTGTATGGCCATGAGACTATTGTAGGTATTCTTAACATTTAAAGCATGCTGTCTTGCTCGATCATTGAAGCATTGCCCAGTTTGTTCTATGTTTACTTTTTCACATGTTAGCGGTATCTCATACACATTAGATGAACTAACTCACCCAAATTAAACTCTTCTTACGTAACACGTATACCGAGTTTCGTATAGAAAGAAGGAGCTGTGCTTTTAATATAAAATTTTTCACATACAACACCTAGACGGCATTCCAGGAAGTTCAGAAGGCAGCCACGTGACCAAGTATTTTTCCTCTCCTAAATATTCCAGAAGTTCACTATTTTCAATGCAGCATGAGTTTTTCGAATACATTTGAGATGGTTGCCAAAATGGCGGGGACATTTGGCATAAAATGACCCAGCTGCGTCATTAGTCGTAATTATGCATTACCTCTTTTGTTTTTTGTGTATCCTCACTCAGTTTTGTGTTCGTTTTAGCTTATTCTGTTTCTGATCATTGTATTGGTTTTGTAAGTATTCGCTAAAGTTAAATGTGCGAAAACCCATATATGTTTGCATGTACATTATTTCTCATAACCAATTGTTATACATCCAGGAATACAAAGCTTAAACCACTGTGATTGTATACATTTGAAAACACTATCCGTATATATTTTTGTGTGCATCACTTCTTGGGAACGATTGTGTACATAAAAGCGTATATAGTGAAATCATGGTGATTGTATATATTTGAAAAAATTATAAGTATATATTTGCCTGTATTTCATTCCTATAACCCGATTGTGTGCATGAAGGAGTATTAAACTGGAAACCACTGGGATTGTAGATACTTGAAAGAATTATGGGGATATATTAGCGTGTATTTCATTTGTAGTCTCTATGTACTTGAAGCAGTATACTAAACTGAAACCAGTGTAATTGTATGTTTTAAAGAATCGTCAATAAAGTTAAACTGAAAAAATATGTGTACGTATACATCATTATGTTACACGTCTCGTGAAAAAGTTGTGTGGCAGAAGAAAAGTTTATAAGTTTTATTTGCCTAATAAATAAATGCAATATGCAAGGGCACCAAGGCTTAGCTTTCTGTAACATTCATTATGCACATACTGTGAAGTATATAAAGATTCAGCAGAAGTTCATACACAATTGTACATGTTTATATTTTTGCCCACACGCAATGAAAGGAGCTCGACAGGTGGCGCACCATTGATAATCAGGACCACTTTCTTCAAGTAGTGTGTAATCAGTGCATGCTGATATATATTAGTGCAGTCTAAAAGAATACTGGCACCCCTGCCATAGGCACTCAACACCCTTGTGCACCCTTCTCGCACCCTCCTCAGAGGGTGCTCAAAAAGTGATGGACATCGAAGGCACCCTTCCTTAAGGGTGTTTTTGTAACACCCTACAGTTTTTTTAAATGTACACCCTATTCTAAGAGTGCATGGAAAAGCACCCTTTTTGGAAGGTGCTCAATTAACACCCTTAGGGTGTCGTCCATAGGACAAGCTCATTTACACCCTTCAGGGTGTAAAAAATTTTACTCTGTAGTAAAACGCGAGCACTCTATAGTCTGACGCCAGGCGCGATGAGCGCCTGTCGGCCAGGCCCAACGGCAACCGGTGCGAACTGCGACATGCTGCATTTCGCGCCGACCTGTACCCAGACAACACTACGTCTCCCTCTTTTCGTGACGGAGGGACGCCGGACGTGCTGAAACGCGCATGCGTCAAAGCAAAGCAGTGTGGCGCGTGCCTGCGAATATATGGCGGGACCGGCGCCTGGAGTAGCAACGCCGGCGTGACGCGAGAAAATGAACGCCGGCGAGCACGCGCACGGCGTCTCGTCGAAATGTTTTGGAACATTCATTGTGGCATGAAGTCATGTTCGCACACGACACGCATCTCATGATCATCATGTTTGCAGCAGTCGCATACATTGGTCATCCATTGGCATCACGTATTAACAAATTTAGCATACGTGAAACGAGCTAAACGGTCGCGAGCGCATCATGAGTGTGGCATATATTCATATTGTCACATGACACACATGTCGTGGTTATCGTGTTTGGATGTGTCATTTACCTATGTCGTCCGTTCGCGCCACGTAATACCAAGTTTAGTACATGTGAGGCTTGCGAAACGTCCGCGAGCTAATGATGAGCGTCGCATGTCGTCATGTTGTTACATAACACGCATCTCATGTTCGTAATGTTTGCACAAATATCGTACTGTCATCAGCCATTCACGTTCTGTAATATCCAATTTGGTATAAGTGAAGCTAGCGAAACGGCCGCCAGCGCATCAAGAGCGTGGCTTGTAGTCATCTTGTTACATAACACGCATCTCATGATTAGTTTGTTTGCACCAGTCTCATACCCCCGTCCTTCATTCACGTACTGCAATACCAAAATTGGTATATTTGACGCTAGCAAAACGGCCGCCAGCGCATCATGAGTGTGGCATGTAGTCATGTTGTTACATGACACGCATGTCATTATTTTGATGTTAGGGTTGGTCGCTTGTGTTCGCCATGCAATCATGCCATACTATACGAATTTCGCAACATACCATGTGAACAAAACCACCACAACAGCTGCAGGACCATGAAATGTAAATCATGAAATGCATGACATACAAGTCATGATTTTCATGTTATGACTAGTCAAATATGTTGCTCATACAGTCATGCTATGCTATACCAAGTTTGGTAACACTACCATTGTGAAACGGCCAGGAGGGCTAAAAGTCGTAGGCGGCTAGATTGATAGATGGATAGATAGATAGATAGATAGATAGATAGATAGATAGATACGCTCAATGTCGCCGAGGTTCGCTAAGAAATGCTGTGCATTTAAAATAACTTGCCGTGAGCAGGAATCGAACCTGTGACCGCCAAATAACGCGTCCGATGCTCTACCACTCCGCCATCACGGCGGCTATTCCCATAGCCACTTTATTGGGTTTATCCGTGAATTTAAACGTGCTCGTGTCAGTCAGCGCCACCTATAGCCATGGCGGCGTATGTGATATTTTCTTTCAATGAGCCTGTATGGCGTCACGTAGCACGTGAACTTATTACGAGCGGACAGCTTACAAACAGTGCCTCGTGTACAACCTAGCGGCACCTAGTCTGCCAGTACGAGACCCTCGTTAATGAATAAGGAAAAGAAGTATATACCTAAGGGATCGTTTTTCCGTGTTTTGACCCACTTTCTTTCTTTTATTTATTTTACATGGGTTCTAATAACTTGCCCTATACTACCTTGGCATTATTTTTTGTTAGATCTTATTAATATAATGCCAAAACACTGCAAAACGAGCCTCTTAATTATACACTTCTTTCTCTTATATAATATATATATATATATAAATATATATATATATATATATATATATATATATATATATATATATATATATATATATATATATATCATCATCATCATCATCAGCCTGACTACGTCCACTGCAGGACAAAGGCCTCTCCCATGTTCCGCCAGTTAACTCGGTCCTGTGCTTGCTGCTTCCAATTTATACCCGCAAACTTCTTAATCTCATCTGCCCACCTAACCTTCTGTCTCCCCCTAACCCGCTTCCCTTCTCTGGGAATCCAGTCAGTTACCCTTAATGACCAGCGGTTATCCTGTCTACGCGCTACATGCCCTGCCCATGTCCATTTCTTCTTCTTGATTTCAGCTATGATATCCCTAACCCCCGTTTGTTCCCTAATCCACTCTGCTCTCTTCTTGTCTCTTAAGGTTACACCTACCATTTTTCTTTCCATTGCTCGCTGCGTCGTCCTCAATTTAAGCTGAACCCTCTTTGTAAGTCTCCAGGTTTCTGCTCCGTAGCTAAGTACTGGCAAGATACAGCTGTTATATACCTTCCTCTTGAGGGATAGTGGCAATCTACCTGTCATAATTTGAGAGTGCTTGCCGAATGTGCTCCACCCCATTCTTATTCTTCTAGTTACTTCAATCTCGTGGTTCGGCTCTGCGGTTATTACCTGCCCTAAGTAGACATAGTCTTTTACAACTTCAAGTGCACTATTACCTATCTTGAAGCGCTGCTCTTTGCCGAGATTGTTGTACATTACTTTCGTTTTCTGCAGATTAATTTTAAGACCCACTTTTCTGCTCTCCTTGTCTAACTCCGTAATCATGAGTTGCAATTCGTCCCCCGAGTTACTCAGCAATGCAATGTCATCGGCGAAGCGCAGGTTACTAAGGTATTCTCCATTGACTCTTATCCCTAACTGTTCCCATTCTAGGCTTCTGAAAACCTCCTGTAAGCACGCGGTAAACAGCATTGGGGAAATTGTGTCCCCCTGCCTTACACCCTTCTTGATTGGTATTCTGTTGCTTTCTCTATGAAGCACTATGGTAGCAGTTGATCCCCTGTAGATTTCTTCCAGAATGTTTATATATACTTCATCTACGCCCTGATTCCGCAGTGTTTGCATGACGGCTGATATTTCTACTGAATCAAACGCCTTCTCGTAATCTATGAAGGCTATGTATAGTGGTTGGTTATACTCTGAGCATTTCTCTATTACCTGATTGATAGTATGAATGTGGTCAATTGTTGAGTAGCCTGTTCGAAATCCTGCTTGTTCCTTTGGTTGATTGAATTCTAATGTTTTCTTTACTCTGTTAGCAATTACCTTTGTAAATAGCTTGTATACTACAGAGAGCAAGCTGATCGGCCTGTAATTCTTCAAGTCCTTGTCATCTCCTTTCTTATGTATTAAGATGATGTTAGCGTTCTTCCAAGACTCTGGTACTCTTCCCGTCAGGAGACACCTCGTAAACAGGGTGGCTAGTTTTTCTAACACAATCTGTCCTCCATCTTTCAGCAGATCTGATGTTACCTGATCCTCACCAGCAGCTTTGCCCCTTTGCATGCTCTCCAAAGCTTTTCTGACTTCTTCTATCATTACTGGTGGGGTGTAATCTGGGTTACTGCTAGTTCTTATAGTATTAAGGTCGTGGTTGTCTCGGCTACTGTACAGATGTCTGTAAAACTCCTCCGCTATCTTAACTATCCTATCCATATTGGTAGTTATTTTGCCTTCTTTGTCCCTTAGTGCATACATCCGACTTTTGCCTATCCCAAGTTTCCTCTTCAATGCTTTGACACTTCCTCCGTTTTTCAGAGCGTGTTCAATTCTCTCCATGTTATACCTTCTTACATCGCATACTTTACGTCTATTAATCAACTTCGAAAGCTCTGCCAGTTCTATTTTGTCTGTTGTACTTGACACTTTCATGATTTGACGCTTCTTAATTAGGTTCTTCGTTTCCTGTGAAAGCTTGCCAGTGTCCTGTCTAACTACCCTACCTCCAACTTCCACTGCACACTCCATAATGATACTCGTCAGATTTTCATTCATTGTATCTACGCTAAGGTTGGTTTCCTCACTGAGAGCCGAGTACCTGTTCTGCAGTGACACTCTGAATTCCTGTACTTTCCCTCTCAGTGCTAGCTGATTGATTGGCTTCTTGCGTATCAGTTTCTGTCGTTCCTTCTTCAAGTCTAGGCGAATTCGAGACCGTACCATTCTATGGTCACTGCATCGTACCTTGCCAATCACTTCCACATCCTGCACGATTCCAGGGTGTGCACTCATTATAAAGTCTATTTCGTTCTTATTTTCGCCATTAGGGCTCCTCCATGTCCACTTGCGGTTTTCTCGTTTTCGGTAGAAGGTATTCAAAATCCGTAAATTATTGCGTTCTGCGAATTCCACTAGTAGCTCTCCTCTGGCGTTTCTAGTACCGATGCCATAATCTCCTACTGCCTGGTCTCCAGCCTGCTTCTTCCCTACCTTTGCATTAGAGTCGCCCATCACTATAGTATACTGTGTTTTTACCTTACTCATTGCCGATTCCACGTCTTCATAAAAGCTTTCGACTGAAGCGTCATCATGGCTGGATGTAGGCGCGTAAGCCTGTACTACCTTTATCTTGTATCTTTTATTCAGTTTAATTACGATACCTACCACCCTTTCATTAAGGCTATAGTATTCCTCTATGTTGCCAGCTATGTTTCTGTGAATTAGGAACCCCACTCCCAGTTCTCTTCTGTCTGCCAAGCCCCTGTAGCAGAGGACGTGTCCATTCTGTAGCACCGTATAGGCCTCATCTGTCCTCCTAACCTCACTGAGCCCTATTATATCCCATTTAACACCCTCTAGCTCCTCGAATAGTACAGCTAGACTTCCCTCACTAGATAAGGTTCTAGCGTTAAACGTTGCCAAGTTCAGGTTCCAATGGCGGCCTGTCCGGATCCAGAGATTCTTAGCACCCTCTGCTGCGTTGCAGATCTGACCGCCGCCGTGGTCAGTTGCTTCGCAGCTGCTGGGGACTGAGGGCCGTGAGTTATTTGACGTAAGCATGTGGGAGGTAGTGGCCAGATACTGCACCAGGGTGGCCAATCCTTCTCTGGTGAGGGAGTGCGTTCTCGGCGGTGTTTGCCGGTGAGGCCGCACCCCAGGCCTCTTAATGCAGTTCCATCAACACGCGGATTTTTTTTTTTTTTTTTAATCCGGTTGGGAACTGCGCGGTACCGGGATTTGAACCACGGACCTCTTGCATGCGAGGCGGATGCTCTAACCACTACGCCATCGCCGCCTATTTCCCATATATATATATATATATATATCCCCATATATATATATATATATTCCCATATATATATATATATATATATATATATATATATATATATATATATGTGTGTGTGTGTGTGTGTGTGTGTGTGTGTGTGCAGAACACCCGCTGATTGCCTCTGGCTGTTTGTAACTAGAACCTGTTAGTTGACCACTAATATTGCACCGTGCTGTTCTCGACGAAAACAATTTATTGTGTAGTAATGTTCAATGTTGTTTATTTACGTTCTATTTTACAGGAAAACTACAGTGCAAGATATTGATATTGCGTAACGGTGAGAAAATTGAAGAGAATGAGTGCGAAAAGGACAACGTGTCATTTTGCGGAGACGTGGCTAATGCAATAGAAAACCCACATACAGATCCTTGTGAGTTCTACAGCGTAATTAAAAATAACAGGCAGCATGAATCGTTTTATAGTAAATAATTATCACATGCGCCGTCATTCATGTTATGGTCAGGTTTAGCGGGGCGTCTACAACAACCCTGTGCACACGGAAATATCTTGGGCATCATTCTTTGCCTGCGTGGGCCGAATCGTTAGCGACGCCAGACTGAATCTCTGAACCGAGGCATTGCTTGACTGAAATCCGTGAATTACGGCAAGCGAGCAATGCAGCCTTTGAATAAATAAAGTCCTACTTGTGAAACTTTGTTGGATATGATTGTTTTTACTCAATAACCAGTGGGTCAAAGAGAAAACGCCAAGCCTGCATGGAAGGCGCAGCACAGTGCACAACAAAAGCTAGAAGAGTGACCTTTCAGAGCCTTTTGAAAACGGTCAATGGGTAACTACTGCAAACACACTTGCACTAAGTCCTTATGTTAATAAATTGATTTGTGTGGTTGGTCGGCATTCGCTATGCTATTTTACGTCATTCTTCTGAGAAGCGTGCTCTCCGCTAAACACTTGCAAGAAATGTCTTGCTAATTGTTCATGCAGCGGCCGATGACGCTGATGAAGTTTGGCTGAAGTGGGTATGCACACAGTTATAGGGGAACAAGAACAAGCTTTCGTAATGGGTTGGAGCATTGGACGGCCCACTCGTTACGCTATTCACATTGTGCGACGACTGCATGTTCTGTCGCTGGTTTAAAACGCTTTATAAGTCATGTTAACGCAATTTCTTCCCAATTTGAAGCCCGCCTAAGGCACGTTTGCCGACAAGTCACAAGCAGCAGCGTAGCTAAGTGGTATTTTACCGGGCTGGCACCCAGCGGACCCGTGTTCGATCCTCACTGTATCCTTAGTGCTAGGTTTGCCAACAAGTGACAAGCACCGGCGTAGCTCAGTGGTGGAGCACCGGGCTAGCACCCAGCGGACTCGTGTTCGAGTATCATTGTGTCTTTAGTGCTAGCACAATTTACAAGCTCCAGCGTAGCTCAGTTGCAGAATAGTGGGCAGGCACTCTGCAGATCTGGGTTTTGAGCCCCCCTGTGTCTTTGGTGCTGTTTTTTTTCAATTTTGCATGATGTGGTTACGGGCAGAAGTTGATGCAGCGGACAACTGCGCGTGGCCCGATTTGTCATCTCATAACAACTTTTGCTGTAATAAATTCACGTATACGTGTTTTAATTAAAGTGTGTTTGAGTTGTGCACGAATGATATTGATGATTAAACTTCATTTTGGTCAAGAGAAGAAACAGGGGAGACCCCGCGCCAACCGGTTTTCCAACAATTAAGGAACTTTTTAAATGTGATGTTCTAGTAAATACATTACAAATCAAACAAAGAAACACTGTAATGTCGTTAGTTGTGGTCAGATGAAAATGGTAACGTGATTTGTTTACTTTTTGAGAGAAATTTTACCTCTCTGTCGAACCACATGGCAGCCGTTCATAACACTGCGAATTGAGTAAAGACAAATATGTTTTTGTGCTCTGAAATTATTTGCACGTGTTCTGATCAACGC
This sequence comes from Rhipicephalus microplus, assembly GCF_043290135.1. Taxonomy (NCBI): domain Eukaryota; kingdom Metazoa; phylum Arthropoda; class Arachnida; order Ixodida; family Ixodidae; genus Rhipicephalus; species Rhipicephalus microplus. Next base: position 55,174,185 of record NC_134706.1, read on the forward strand.
AAGTGAAATAAACATGGTTTAATGATGACAAAGTGTAATATCACTTATATACCATCCAACAGAATTGTCTACACAACGAAACCACGTGGTCTCCTCCGAGAATATCCACATTCACAGCACCATTCGCTTACTATGAGCTATCGTGTGTCAGGGATGTTAAGCGTATTGCTAATTCGAATGTGCTGCTGGTCCCGTGGACACATAGTGATGTGAACCGCTAATGCGTCGAAATTCTGAACGTGACTGCATCAAAAGTACATTCTCAGTTCGATGAAAAGCAAGGCAATCTAGGTGTCTCATTGCTGTTGGTGAAAGTGATGGTGTGTGCTCGATCGTACGATCGTGGTCATAACAGAAGTGATCTTTCAGGCCCAAATATGCCGTTGTAGATCCTATCCGTAAAGCATCACTAGAAACGCCTTCCTGTATTGAGTCAAAGGCGAATTTAAGCCGCAACTTAATAATCATGAGCAGATGGTCAGTACCTAGAGTGTTCTATTCTATGGGGTGGGGGGGACACTTGCGCACTAACATGACGTTTTCAACTACACGGTGCATAGTTTAGGGGCACCGACCTTTCGGAATAATCAGCAACATGTCATACTTCATGCCATTTGTTGACGAACTTGTACATAAACGTGCCATTTGTTCATAAAGTGTCTGACGACGATGAGGCTAATAATTCCTCAAGTGAGTATTGCGGTGGTTTATAGGCGGGTCATTCCACGCCAAACGTCCCGGCCATTTCGGCACCCATCGAAAATGTATTAAAAAAATTCGTGCTGATTAACTACATTAGGTGAACTGCAAGAATATTTCGGAGAGTAATTTTTTTTGGTCATGTGGCTGCCTTCTGAACTCCTCGTAATGTCGTATGGCGTTGTTTGTGGAAAAAAGTATTTTAAAAGTATCGCTTCTTTTTTTAAACTAAATTCGGTCTACATGTTAAGTAAAGGTGCTTGTTTGAGGTGTTTGAAGCTAAATATTTTAAGGGCGATTTACCTGGCACATGCGCCTCTCAGAATTCCGCCACAATGTGAGCCAGATTGTGCTGTTTGCATTTTTTATTGTAGTTATGCACTTTGTATGAAAATCTAAGTAGTGAATACTGACCCCGCAAAAGGTATAATTTTATGAAAAAATATTTTTAGACCTCAAAACCTGCTAAACTTTACGATAAATATCCCAAATTTCATAAAATCGTGATTTCCGTCCAGATTGAGAAGCCATTTGCACCCTGAGGTGGTTTAATTAAAATTACTTTTATACTTAATTCGAAAGAGAATAAACCATGCATTTATTAAGGCAAATATTGTCATTACAATTTTTTAAGGAAGAAAATAATTTTTGAACTTTCCCATTGCCGCTTATTTTCTCATTTGAACATACCACAGCTGCTGCTTTGAAATTCTCCATTGCCGTCAATGGCAATCTTCAAAAATTACTTCCTTCTTTAAAAGAAAAAAAATTACTGATAGAATTTGGCATATGAAAAGAACTATTTGTATAAGGGTGATTTTAATTAGACAACTCATGGTGCAAGTTGCGTCTTATAATGGACGAAGATGACAATTTTGCGAAATTTGTGATTTTGTAAAGCTTAGCGGGTTGAGAGGTCTAAATATATTTTTAGTCATAGAATTTCTTCATTAGATTATGTATTTATTACTAAGGTATTCATAGAAAGTCTACTATCCCAATAGGCAAAATGCAAACACACATTTTGGCTAAATTAGTGGAGGCAAGCTATGTGCCAGAAATGGCACTAATATCACTGAGCTTCGAAAACTTCACACAAGAACGTTTACACCACATTTAGACCCAATTTGGTATAGAAAGAAAGATTGGTGCATTTAAAAAAAAGTTTTTCCACAAACAACACTCAAATGGCATTCCGGAAAATTCAGACGGCGGCCATTGGACCAAAAAAATTTTCTCTTGGAAATATTCCGCCCTTTCACTGTTATCAATGAAGTAAATCAGCACAATTTTTTTCAAATACATTAGCAAGGGTAACAAAAATGGCTGGGACGTTTGGCGTGGCATAAACCAGAATGAATATTTTCATGCTTCAATGCAACACAAAAGTACAGTGCAGTGATACATACAAACAGCAAGAACATAGTGCAATGCAGGATGACCATTTTCTCCAATATACTGAAATATTATATCAAAAAAACACGGTAGCTGCCACATTTATACGCCAAAGTTTGCATGTGGGTCAATCCATGCCATACATCTGAGCCAATTTGGCGAGCCTCTGAAACGTATTCGAAAGAAATCGGGCGGGTTTACTGCATTGAAAACAGTGAACTGCTAGAATATTTCTCAAAGAAAAACATTTTTGGTGACGTGGCTGCCTCACAAACTTCCTAGAATGTCGTTTGAGTGTTGTTTGTAAAAAGGTTATTTTGAAGGTATCACTTCTTCTTTCTGAACCGAATTTGGTCTACACGTAAGGCAAAGGTGCTTGTCTAAGTTGTTCGAGCAGAGTATGATGAGTGCTATGTTTCTGGCACATACGTTTCCTGGGATTGATCCAAAATGTGTTTACGTTTGAATTTTGCAATACTGCACTTTGTATGCATATCTGAGTAGTGAACACTAACCTCTTAGAAAGTATATATTGAATAAAAATTATTGTTAGACCTCTCTAACAGCTAAAGTTTACAATAAACATCCCAAATTTCATGAAATCGTCATTTCTGTTGATATTGAGGCGCAATTCACACCTTGTGGTGGCCCAATTAAGAATCACTTTTATACCTAAATTGAAAGTAAATAAACCATACTTTTTATATGACAAATATTATCTTTACAGTTTTGTTTTAATGATTAAAATAATTTTTAACTTTCCCTTCTACCCATCTTCCTATTTGGTCATACCAGATCTGCCCCCTTGATCTTTCCCGTTGCCGACAATGGGAAAGTTTAGAAGTTATTTTCTTCCTTAAAACAAAAAGTGCAATGATGAAATTCGCTATATGAAAACAGCTGTTTATTTGCTTTCGATTTATATAAAGAGGTCCTTTTAAATTGGAACACCACATGGTGCAAATTGCGTCTCAATGCGTACAAATTTGTTGATTTTGTAAATTTTTGAATATTCGTCTTAAATTTTAGCAACTTAACAGGTCTATAAATATTTTTTTCTTAAGCTATTCCTTTTGTGCAGAAAGTAATTACTACTCCAATAATTATACATAGTGCATTGTTGCAATAGAAAAAATACAAACATAAATCTATTTGCCTATATACCAGGAGGCGTATGTGCCAGCAAAATTGCACTTATATTACTGAGCTTCGAACACCTTACACTAACACATTTACCTAACATGTAGACGATATCGGTATAGAAAGAAAGAGCGGTACTTTCAAAATACGTTTTTCCATAAACAACACCTAAACGACATTCTGGGAAGTTCGTAAGGCAGTCAGGTGACCAAAAACGCTTTTTCTCTGAAATATTCTTTTGTTTCAAAGTTTTCAGAGCAGTAAATCAGCCCAATTTTTTTTCAAATACGTTTAAGACGATCGCCAAAATGGCTGGGACGTTTATTATGAAATGACCCAGGTAAAAGAAACAAGCTTTAGTAATGGGTTGGAGACTTGGATAACCCACTCGTTATGCTATTCTAATTGTGCGACGACAGCTTGTTCTTTCGCTGTTTTCAAACGCTTTGAAAGTCGCAATAACGCCATTACTTTCTCTACATCAAACAAACCCAAGGCAAGTTTGCCAACAAGTCCCGAGCACCGGTGGGTCTGAGTGGTAGAATACTTGACTACCAAGTGGACCAGTAAACAAAAATTTTACAGGATATCTGGCAGACGAAGTAAAAATCGCGAGAAGAGAGGGCGTTTTGCCCGGGTCAAATGACAACGTTCGTGTTTATATATGTCTTTGTACTATGCATAAAATCATCTGTGAGTTATACGCTTCGATATAGGCTCGCACGCCACACGCGGTATACTCTTCTTCGTTGCCTTAGGAGGCAAGGCGTCACTTCCCCCATAACTAAGCCTTCCACTGTACCGAGTTCCTAACAATAATGTCTACGGTGGCCATATTCTATAACTTTTGGTACATTAAACACCACATATCAATCATCAATACGACATTCTAGAAAGTTTATTAAGCTAATGAAAGTCGGAGCCATGTAGTTTAAGAGCGTAGCTGATAGTTGCAAAGACGACCAAAAAGGATACATTATTTCTTGTGGGTGCGAAGCTTCACACAGTGCCACACTGAGGGTTAAACAAGAAGACCAAAGTGCGTACGACGAAACTGCCCTTGTATGAAGAGTTAGAAGATGAAAACTGAAACAAAGCTGGAGATGGTAGATGATAAATGGTTCATTGATGAGTTTTGTGTGCCTAGAACTGCAATTGACTTCAATAATATGTGGGGTTTAACGTCCCAAAACCACCATGATTATAGGGCACGCTGTTGTGTAGGGCTCCGGAAATTTTGACCATCGGCGGTTCTTTAACGGGCACCAAAAGCTGAGAACATGGGCCTACAGCATTTTCGCCTCCATCGAAAATGCAGCCACCACAGCCGGGACTTAATCCCGCGACCTGCGGGTCAGCAGCCGAGTGCTTTGACAACTAGACCACGGCAGGGGGGCTGCCTAGAACTACAAAAAGCAATGATGATAGTGCTTCTGCAGGCAGCGTCATAGAGCCAAGAAAAATACTCATGAGATCCCATACATTTATTACCCTTTTAAATGAGAACCGGGATTGCCTAGATACCTACATACCGAAGTTAGAACTTGCAGCAGTCGTTCAAGAGTGAACGAAATAAAAGTCGGCTTCTACTTTGAGCTTTTGTCCTTCAGGAAACGTTTTACCAGTAATATGTGGAGTTTCACCGCAGTTTTAAGGTTACAAAACCCTAATTTACCAGTGTTGCCACGGTATTATTACATTATCCTGGACTACCGTGAAAACACAGGCAACGGTTTGCCAAAAGGCCTGCAGCTTACTATCACCGGTGGTAGGACACCGCTAAATTAAAGAATTCGCAAGAGCCTCTAAGACAAAAAAACATTTCAGACCAATGACTGAACTGTCACCACAAAGAATTTGTGGTCTTCCTTAAGAAAAGCAAATGTTTTCTGACAAACAGCTTTCCTAGCTGAAAAGTAGAAATGAAAGAAATACTCAAAATAAAAGAGTAGAACGTTGTGCCCCTTTCCGCTCACCCTATGCATTGCGCTCTTCTTTTCTGTTCTCATACGTTCGTTTCTTCTGCAACTTTGAACTAATAATTACGTCTTTATAAAATACCAACTCGCCGAACCAGGAGCTTGATGAAAACGTTTTCAACCCCTAAAGAAATTGTTGCTTTGACAGGTGATTCCTTGCAATAACACCAATGCCCGAAATAAAAAAAACAAAGAGACAAAAAAAGAAAAGCTTTCATATCATAATTTGAGTGATTTTTAATTTAAAAGAAGAGTGAAGTGAGCACCTTAACTGTCTCTCAGGGAGAGGACATCTCGCCAGTTGCTCTTGAGGGGTGGGATTAAAGGAGGGAATAAAGGATAGGGTTAAAAGGTAATGAGATAGGAAGGAAAGAGAGAGCGAGTCATAGGGACAGCAAACGACAGAAGACGAAGGAACTAAAGAGGAGATAGGAAAGATAGACATGGTCGCAGGAGTCGGAGGACAGGACATCACTCGGCGAGAACTCTTGTCGGCGTCAGGAGATGGCGTATGGCGAAACCAGTCGGCCAGAGCTGTGCTGTCGTCGGAGATCGCGGGGACAAAACCGGTCGGTACCGAATCAAGCGAGCAAGTCCTCGTTTAGTAAGGAATGCATTAGTGCTGACACATACCCTATGATCAAGATGTGGAACGATATAAAATAAATGCGCAACACTCACGCTACTTTCGAATATTTAATTAAGAAAAATCGAAAAAAAATCACATCATAACCACAGATTGAATGATGATTAGTGGGACGAAGCGTCCATTATTCGATCAGTGCTTCCATCCATGCATCTGCTGTCCATGAGTGCATGCGTTAGTTCATCTGTACATTCGCCCGTTCGTGCATCCGTCCGTGCGTTCGTCTGTGCGAGCGTCCGTGCGCTCGTTTATCCGTCTATCTAGTGAACACTTCAAGTACCACCATCTAGCTTCTTTTTATCATATATTCATTATACGCAAGTACCACCATCCTGCGGACAATGTAAGGCCTAAACGAGAGTATATAACACATTTCTGCTGTCAGCGCTTTTTTAACACAGAGAACGTGATAACGACGCTGTTCGTAAACATGTTGACATGCGGATATGTGCCCGAGGAAAGGTATGTGCGACTAGTATGCGGTTATGAGCCACATGTGAATAATGAGGGGTGGTTACATATGATGACGGGATGCACGAGCCACGCCCTACGGAGCTTAGCTCCTAAGAAGTTACTCCATGCATATGCGGCTACAGAGAACAATGTGTAGATGCGAAGCAGTGGGCACGGACGCTTACACTGGCATTGGCTTTATCGCATGCTGTCATTGGGGTGTTTTGCAGGAGAGAAACCTGGGGAAGCGCAAAGCATGCACTGATGGACTGGCGCCTCCTACTGGAACATGCCAATCGCTTCCAATAAGCAATGAGAAACAGAAGACTCAGATTGGACACAGAGACCCGTAGTCTGCTTTAGGGACAAAGCTTCTCAAGCCATGGGTCGAGCGTCCGCATTGTATGTAGTAGTAGTAGTAGTAGTAGTAGTAGTAGTAGTAGTAGTGGTAGTAGTAGTAGTAGTAGTAGTAGTATAGTAGTAGTAATTGTTGTTGTTGTTGTTGTTGTAGTTGTAGTAGTAGCAGTAGTAGGTAGCCCCCTCCACAGCCGAACTAGAGGAGCAGTGGGCACGCACTCTTTTGAGTTGAGGAGCAAAACTCGCGCACGTTAATCATAAATAAAAAGATACTTCTTTCTGATGAAATAACCTACAGAGACGAGTATAGGTGAACTCATCTCCAATAAAATTTGCCTTGAATTTTATACTTATTGAAAAAAAAAGCTACGAAGGACGCACTCTGAGCCCCATGTGACCAGGAAAGGCTGTCACGTTAAACTTGCTGGGTGTAACCTCCCTTGTTTTAGCAAGGCTTGTTCGTGTCTCTTCTTTACTTTGACTTACTTTTTGTGGCTGTGTTTGTGTGAACCGTTGAATGTACATGTTCTTTCAACGTCATCTCATATCCGTGTTCATGCAAATGACGTCTGTTTTGTCATCATCGTTATTGTATGTCTAAGAAGAAAATGTTCTGTTGTCTGTTATTAACGTTTGTGACAATAAATTTTGTATACAGGCTTAGTGAGAGTTGGGCCGCAGTGCCATGAACTAGCGGCGGTGAAAGGTGGAAACTAGACACGAAGCGCAGGCCATAAGATTGAGCGCGCAGGCCACTTCTCCAGTACGACCATACCAGCTGTCGTTTAGTCCTCGTAATGTCCGCTGGATGGCGGTACTTCTACATAATGAATATATGTTGAAAAGATGCGAGATGATGGTGCTTGGAGTGTTCACTAGATGGACAGCCACATGAATGGATGGACAGACAAACATACAGGAGCACAAATGGGCGGATCGATGGACGAATGGATGGATGGACGGCCACATGGATGGACGGACAGATGCGCAAATGGGTGGACAAACGCACGAACAAACGCAGAAAAGGATGCCTTGACGAACGAAGGTACGGAGGCATGGACAGATTAGCGGACCCGTGGACGGGTGGGCGGATGGACGCACACACGGACGGACATACACACGGACGGTCGCGCAGATGGACGCATGGACGGGTGTAAGCAAGAACGTACGTATGGATGGAAGCGTGGACAGACTGACGGATGTTTCGCCTCACTGATCATCATGCATTGCGTGGATATGCTGTGATTTTTTATACTTAACGTACACGCTGCGGACATTTAATGTTCATTAAAGCCCAGGAGAAGCATTCCACTGGCACCTTGGAGGTCAAAATACAGTGCTATATATATATATATATATATATATATATATATATATATATATATATATATATATATATATATATATATATATATATAAGGACTGGCAAGTTAAAAATTTTGTAGCACGTGCTGTAGTTTTTTTGTCGGCGTTGCAAGGTGAAAGAGGGTAAGCGTAGGAGAGGAGAGACAGGCGCAGGGGACGTGGATGTGCAGGATGAACCACAGGGACATTATCACCACCGGGAGGGATGCCAAGAGGGGAGAGACAGTGGAGTGCGCTTAGGAGAAAAGAGGAAGTAACGGGGTTGAGGCGCAGGAAGATTGGTCATGCCGCACACCGGATGGAGCTTCCAGTTATAGAGATTGAAGAGCGGCTTCGGGGAAATCTCAAGATTTCATTATGAAGATATGCTAAGTTTTCCATCTATTTGCGTACAGTGCGGTACAGAATATAGAAAGGCTACTGTTTCATGAGACTGTAAGACGTGGATGAATTAGACTCCTGTCTGAGAACGGAGGCTGAACTTAAAGTGGTGACCCTCAAGCCTCCTGTGGTACAGATCTTCAAAAATAAGATGAAACTATTGTGACGTAAGCAACAGGCGAAAAAATTTTCTGGTTGTAATTGAATAATTTTACAAATATGCACCATACATCGATCGGTTCCTTAGCTGTGATGAAAGATCCAATGAGCCAATAATCAGTATATTTGTTTCGGATACATGCTGCAGTAGAGTAATAGTGCAAAAAGATCTTGCACCATGCGAAAATTTATTTTATTGCCAAAAACATATCCCTTCGTTCGTACTGACAAAACTGCTGACTACCTTTCCAAGATATATATCAATGTCTAAATGTCATGCTTCTCAAGAAGCGTCCATTTGAGGGGCATGAATTTAGGGGATATTTTTGTGTACCTAAACCTGGGCACACGTGGCTTAAGCATTTTTGCCTGCACCTGAAATGTGGCTGCCGTAACAGGAATTTCATCCCGCGACCTGCGGGTCACCAGTGAATTCTCTCAATCACTAGACCACAGCGGCGGGTTCAAGAAGTATTGCATTTTCTCAATGTCTTCAAACCGAGCTTCTACTGAGTTGTATGACCTCAGTTAATAACTCACACCACCTTACACAGAGACCTTGTTAAAGTCTCGGTGAAAAGGTTATTCAATTCGTAATTTTCCTTTAAGCCAAGTAGCTTACCCAATCAGCTAAACTCTAGAAATAACTGAAGCTACTTGTTATATAGGCATTGTCTACATTTTTGTAAAAGGTTAGCCAAAGCTGATTTCAGTTAAACAACTCTGGTTATTTTAAATATCAGCACTCTGTATTTATAGACAGAGCACTTCTTTTTTTTGACGAATAAGTAGAGAGAAGAATTTATTTGTACCAATATTTTTTTTTGATACTTCTGAGTTTTTAAACAGATTGGTCGTGTCGTGTAATCTACGGTGCTGATACACTACATTACAAAAACACACTTTCGCCTTACAAGCATCAAACTGTTTTTTATGTTGCTGCAATTTTTCGGCAAACTTATATTTAAATATATTTGCTAGTCCATGTTTGCATTGCCGTAGTAATGCTTATTAAGAGAGGTTTTATTAATTTTGATACTTTTTTCACTATACTGCTTCGTTTGGCCCCTGCTGTGTGTTCTCAGAAATGCAGCGCTAATAAAAAATATTATAATAAATAAGGTTATGAATGTTGTCTTCATTTTGAAAAATTCGCAACTGCTCAACTTCAGATACCAAAAATGTACGCTTTCAATACGAATGGATACTCTCTTTTTTTATTTTAAAATAAAAGCCGTGAAATCTTGAACCAGAGATGAATGTGCATATATAGTGTTAGTGCAAAATAGGTGCTTGTAATTGTGAAGCAAATGTCCGAGTATGAAGCTGCGCTACCATTCAGAGGCAACCTAAGAACAATAATACCGGTGTCACACGGGCACTTTTAATCGCGATCAGTGTGGATCCAGATTAACCACGATACAGATTAGGTGCTGCGACACGGTCACTTTTAATAACGATCAGGCGTGATCGGGATCAAGACTTACGCGACCCGCGCATCGCAGTTGGCCTGACAGATGGCGATTTTGCGGTCGTTTGCATCCATCCCCTAGCTGAGCTTGTTGAAAGCACAATAAACAAGAAAATCGAGCATAGTTCAATAAAACGCTTTGAAACAGCTAGATGTTTATAAAGAGCAACTTGTAAACTGTTAAAATTGGTGCATTATCTGGAGTAATGCATATTTTAGGATTCACATCGACCGCATGTAGTTACGGGAGAAGCAGATGACAAGCTGTCCACCATTGCCTTCGAGCGCTTAGTTCAACTCCCGCTCCATCGGGGCTGTTGGAGCACCTCGAAGCAACCTGATTATGCGTGTCGCAAGCCAAGCCTTTTGAGTACGTCTCAACTTACGCGTACTTCGTGGTCGAATGAAGAGATCTTTACAGTAATTGACCACGGGCAGTAGCGACTGGAACAGACTTGAGGCGCCAGAATTGAAAAATGGCGTGTACAACGAGATTGACGCTTCGCCGGGGCTACACGGCTACGAGCGAGGACCATCAGAAATACTGAAGTAAAAGCGAAAGTTAAAGAAAGAGAGAAATAAATAAAAGGAAGAGACAGGGTGATTAACCTAGAAGAGCTGGTTTGCTACACTGTACAGGGGTGGGGAAAAAGGGGTCGAAAATAGGATAGAGATAGAGAGATATAAAATAAATTAGAGAAAAATCACATGCGCACACAATCAGGGAGTGCCGAGCATAGTCGTTTGGACAGGCCGGTTGAACGCAAGAAGCACAGGCGCGCATTCACAGCCTTTTTTGCGTCATAAAGTTTTGTCGGTAGCACAGGATTCTTTCTTCTAAAAGAGCCTGTTTGTCCTGTTCGTCTAGTGCATTGGAGAGTGACTGTCTCTGCGAGCAGTATTGTGGGCATTCAGACAGAATGTGCCCAGTTGTTTCGTCACTGCTACAATGCTCGCACGCAGCAGTGTCAGCCATTCCTATGCGGAACGCGTTCGCATCGGTAAATGTCACGCCCAACCATAATCTGCACAGCATAGTAGCGTCTCGTCGGCGCAATGCCGGAGTAATTCGAAGACTGATAGTTGGATCTAAGGTACATAATCGTGCATGGGTAAAATGTGACTCGTTCTATTGTGACGTACTGCTCTTGAGAGCAAGCTTGCGGAGTTTCCGTGCAGCGTCGGTTCTGGAGAGCGGAATGGATATTTGATCGCTTTCACTATGGGCAGAACAGGCAGCTCGATCGACGCGCTCATTGCCAATTATTCCACAATGACTTCAAAGCCATTGAATGGCTTTTTCATGTTCTTTCACAGTGAAATGGTGAGTCTTTTCTGCAATCTCGAATACCAGCTGTTCGTACGGGCTGTGGTTTAAAGGTGATAGAAGGGATTGCAGTGCCGCCTTTGAGTCACGGAAAATTGTTCATTTTTGTGGCGGTTGATCGCTGATGAATTGCAATGCGGCACGAAGAGCTGTGAGCTCTGCTCTCGTTGACGTTGTAAGGTGGGACGTGTTGAATTTTCTTGTCGTGTCTTTTATTGGTATAACAAATGATGCCGTTGAACTCTTCTGTAAAACACAGCCGTTGGTGTATACGTGTACACAGCCTCGATACACTTCGTATAACAAGAGCAGACCAAGCTGCCTAGGAGCAGGTGAACACAAATATGCTTTTTGCTGGATGTTAGGTATAGTTAGCCTGATATATGTTAGCCTGAATCAGGCAACAAGAAGGAGTCTAAGGCCTCGCGGTGGGCGCGAAGCGTGTTGGCCAAGAATCGCAATATGTGATTACCGTTTGACAAAATGACGAACGTAGTCTGTCTGCTGGTAAAGAGGCTGGGTGGTGGCAGCGTGTCCAAGCAATATGCCTTATATGTGTCCTGAGTGCCTTAACGTGGATATGTGTCGTGATGAGGTGGTCACCGGCGATAGCTATAGTAGTCATTGTCGACGCACTACAAGGCAAGCCGAAGCAAATCAGGAGAGCCTGGGACTGAACACTCCGTAAGTTTCGTAGTCTTGTTTTGCTTCCATTGGTCAATACCGGTAAGCTGTACAACAGGAGACCAAAAAAAAAGTACCCTCTACAGCTGTAGCATTGCACTGGGAGGCATTCACAAAGCATTCTCTGCAAAAAACTTCCGCATATTACAGATGTCTATTAACCATTTTTTATCATGTACTAAACGTGATCGCTTCACGATAGATTGCAGTCAATTAATTATGATGCCCAAAAACCTGTGCGATTGAACGTATGGTACAGTTTGACCATTGATGCTTATGATGTACTTATCCATAGGCTTTTGTGTAAAAGCTACGATGGTGCATTTCTCGGAAGAAATTTCTAAGCCTCGATTTCGGAGGTAACGTAATGTTTAAATGGCAGCTTTTTGAATTCTGCCTTGCAACTGCAGGCGTGTTACAGCTGATGCTCAAACACAGAAATCATCAGCGTACAATAATAGCATGACTCTGCTTGGCAGATGCTCAGATAGAGCTATTAGCGTAAGATTGAACAGCACAGGGCGGAGTACGCCACCCTGGGGGGCGCCACGGTGGCTGTAATTTGGAGAGGTTTGACCGTCTTCAGTGCTCACAAAGAAGGATAGCATTGACAAATATCTACGTATCCAGCGATACATCCGACCACCTACTTCTACATCTTCGAGAGCGCTGAGAACTGCTTCTAGCGTAACGTTTTAATACGCCCCTTTGACGTCTAGGAACAAAGATACGCAGAGACTCTTACGGCCCTCTCGTGTTAGACGTAAGTGACCGGGTCGACAATGTTGTCAATTCATGATCGACCCGCCGAAATCCGGCCGTGGCATTTGGGTAGACGTTGTTGCACTCCAAGTACAACTCTAGACGTCCCAAGATCATCCTCTTCATAGCTTTGCCTACAAAACTGGCCAATGTGATCGGGCGATAAGATGAGAGCTCTAACGGTGACTTGCCTGGCTTATATAAGTGGAACTAGGCGACTTGTCTTCCAGCTTGACGGAGCGTTTCATCTTGCCAGGATTTGTTGTACAGCTCCAAGAGCAGGATTCTTGCGCTTTTACCGAGATGACACAGGACCCTACAAAAATTCTGCCGGGCCCTGGTGCCGACGTGCGTCCCACAAAAAGCTATAGTGCTGCTATGAGTTTAACGATGGAAAAAAGCATATTTATGCGGGAATCCAGTGTTTGTGGACAACAAACAACGCCTGAGAGCAATAGGCTATTGGGCACTGCGAGTGGCCCAGATACTCTGGCACAGAAGTCTTCAGCCCCGTCAGTGCCGCGTCTCTGTTCAGAAGTTTGAGAGCCCTTAATGGTGACGACTGAGTGGGTTTTGTGCGGATTCTTCATACCGTCTTCCACAATTGTGATAAAGGCTTTCGTGGGTGAAGCAACTCGCAAGAAGCAGTCCAACGCTGCGACTCGATTTTATTTATCCGGCACTGAATCTTTTTTTTGCATTCGTCGAGCGATCCGTAAATCTTTCATTGCCTCCGTGCGTCGGTATCTTTGTTCAGCACGCAATCGGATTGCTTGAAGTCGTTCTAACTCGATGTCAAATGCCGTTACTTTGGGAGAGCATGTGAGGGTACATGCAATGTCGTGTATTGTGATTTTAAATATCTACTCTAAATCGAGGGATCTGTTTGCTTGACGATGCTCTTCCATGCAAGAATGAAATTTCAACCAGTCCACTATCTGAACGCTATCGTGTATCTTAGCATGGCACAATCCTTCGATTTTGACGTAAGTGGGAATGTGGTCACTTTCATGCGAGACAGGAATGAGAGACAGGAGCATTCGGCTTTTAGTTAACGCGCACGCTGCGATCCCCATTAGCAGCCATTGGCCTGTACATTGAGCACTATCTAACAAGAAAGGGTTGCTACGTTATACTCGCTGGGTGTACACTACTTAGTTGTAGAAATGTTAAGACAGCGTTGAGCCGTAGTGCCATGAATGCAGTGATTTTGTATATACCATGAACTCAAGGTGGTTGAAGGTGAGAAGTAGATACGAAGCGCAAGCCGTAAGAAATTAAAAGCCGAATTCTCTTGTCCCTCATTTCCCATTAGCAGCCATTGGCATGTACATTGAGCACTATCTGACGGAAAAAGGTGGCTACGTTATACTCACTGGGCGTAACTTCCTTGGTTCTAGAAAGATTTAGCGAGCGTTAGGCCGCAGTGCCATGAATACGGTGAACTAGTATATACCATGAAGTTGAGGTGGTTAAATGTGGGAAGTGGACCCGAAGCGCAAGCCGCAAGAAAGTGTGCCTGTGCCACCTCTCGTTTAGTCCTTGGAATGTCCGCTGGGTGGCGTTGCTTATATATGGGGAATATATGATGAAAAGATGCGAGATCGAGGTACTTGGAGGGTTGCATAGATGGACGAACGGACACGCAGACAGATGCATGGATGGACGCATGAACAGAGGCAGGAGCGGTTGCATGGACGAATGCAGGGACGGACGCACGAACAGACGAACGCGCGGACGGGCGGATGGACGCATGGATGGACGGAAGCAAGAACGAATGAACGAACGAGTGCTTCTCCCCCCTCTCCATCATTCACTCCGTGGATATGCTGCCAATTTTCGTAAATGACTCCTATGTGGTCGCACCATCAGCTCGTATGATGAACCTAACTGCAATGTTTCCCAGTTGCGTTACTTGTTGCAGCATGCTCAGCGCACTCGAGTGCTGCACATCTACAGGCCGGATGTTTCTTCTTGTACTTAGCCGCACGTCTGTGATCTCTTTCGGCACATTGTTTTCAAACTAGAGCGAAAGCGCTTGCCTGTTCAGAACACGCAGACTTTCGGTAGCGTTCTTTGGCACGAACAGACTGGAATGGGGTCATCGCTGGAGCGCCGTTTTCACGGTGGCCGTACTTGACACTGAAGATGGATTTCCAATCCGTCGCTTGGCCTTGCAGTGCAGGACAGGTTGAAAGCCGTCATATGAAGACTCGCCGCAAGATGTGGAGTACAGCTCAGTGTCATCGCTTTCGCTGGATGTGTTTCCTCGCTTCCTCGAGGTAGTGGCCGTGGTTAAACCAGTGGCGGACGTCACGTCGTGATGTTGTACATTCATTGCCGCAACGTACTGGGGTATACACCCCACAACTGCTGCGAAAATTCCAGAAAAGCATTGAGACGAACGAGATGCGTTCTACAAAGAGTCACTTCGCCTTCCTGCTTTTTGCGAAGGTTAAGAATCTCACGCAGCAATACAGTCAAGGGCTAGAAAAATTATATCGAATGATGTATTTATGAAATATGCTATTCTAGTGGCACTCAGTTTTTGACATTTGAGTAGCTCTTGCACGAATAACATTGCTGATAAAGGGCTCTATTGATATATCTTACGCCGAGGTTTGTCAGTGGCATGCTTTACGGCACCCAAATGCTACCTGGGGCATTTCATTTGACCCAAGCTCAAACCGGATTAGTTTAGACCGTGTATAATTGGCGGTAAAGTTGATCACAATCAAGAAAACTGATCCGGATCACCCTGATCGCGATTAAAAGAGCCCAGGTGACACCGGTGTAAGAATATCGGGTTTTTAACATCCTAAAAGCACCATATGATCAAGAGAGATGTCGTAGTTGAGGGATCCGGAAATTTCGACCATCTGGTGTTCTTTAACGTGCGCCGACATATTACCACCAATTCGGCTCTATGAAAATGTGACCGCTATGGCCGGATTCCAACTCGCTACCTTCGGGTCAGCAGCCGAGCACCTTAACCACTGCTCTACCACACGGGGACAACCAAACTTTTAGCCAAAAACTTCCGTTTCAGCTGTGCTCAGTGAGCGCTTCTTTAAAATAGTGCGGTGCTTTTTGAAATGCACTAATGAAATCTTCATGATAAAAGACTGGTGGCTTCTCTTCAATAATAGGTCTCCTTTTACCTTCGTTAAACTGGCTGCTCAATTAAAAAAAAAGTTCTCTCAGCTATGTGTTCCTTTTAAAAGTACCATAGCAATATAGCTCTGTGGCTCTAACTTACCGGCTTCTTTAGAAAGCCTGTTAATGAGCACCTATCTGAAAAGGTCCTCAAATCTCAACTCTATTTTGAAAGCTGTCATTAGGATGTTCAGGCACATTCCTAACCTAAGAGCTGAAGCTACGATCTGATGCGCGGTATTTCGCCTAATGAGTTACGTCTTCAGACTAATTTGTATAAAATACTTCCTACCTGAAAAATCAAACTGCATTTGAAAATAACAGCTCTACAGTGCATTGTCCTTGATATTTCTAAAAAAAATTGTGGAGACCCTAAAAAACCAGGTACGTAAATTGCACCCCGAGTGCGAAGTTTATACTAAGGTAAAATATGTGCAAATAAAAAGGTTCTAAATGCGAAGCATTTTTAACCAACTTTGACAACTTTGAGCGTATCTATTCATCTATCCACCTATCTGGCCGCTTAGGTTTGAGTGCCCTCGTGATCACCCCTTAACTTGGCATGAACCAAAATTAGCACGGGAAAGTAAGATGGTTTGACAAATATAACGCACTGGTCAAAACATGAATAATGTCACACTGCCGACACGTAAGTCGTCAAACACTTCCCGCCAGACAGTGGCACATATACACGAGCGAGTATGTGCCACTGGTATGCTTGTATGTGCCACAGGTGATTGACATTTAACGTCTGCTCGCGAGTAACGACGAGAACAGACTTGGGCAGTTTTAACGCTTGTGCGTTTAAAAATTCCTGACATCGGTAGCAGTCAAGCCGACGAATGCAGAGAATATAGGCCAGGGTCTCAGCTGGAATCAAACCCAGGCATTCTGCGTGGTATTGAAGCATTCTACCGCAGAGCTACGCCAGGTCTCGAAATTACATTTCAAATAGACACTAATCTTCGTAAAACGTCAACAGTATTTGTAGTGCTGTCTATCCAATTTTATGAACATTATATATGTACTTTTTGATTCAGCCGTCAGGTCGGTTGACATCAATTGTAGTTTGGTGCCATGCCCTGAATTCTATTCAAGTAGCAGTGTCCAGAACCAGCTTCCTCGCGTGCATCAGCACTTCATATCGCCTTCTGGTGTTGCTAATACGCATGTTCCTGTTGGCATCGTTACGTAAGTGCAAGCAACTGGTTATATAGGCATCTGCAACTCTTCAATATATGTCCTGGCGTGCGACAATTGTATATGTAATGAGCTTTATTTTCATGTGGTGTCGCTCTCTATAAAAATTGCGACACGCTCATCTACCCTCCGCATGCTTCGCATAACGTCGATTCCTAGGATACGTGGGATCTGCCGAATTTCTTTTCTGTTAATTACTCAAGTGATCTAGCACAAATAATTGTATATGAGTTATTGTGTACTATTTTAGGTAAATATTGATTGATGCCAAATAAAGTGGGCTATCTGATCATGTCTGTTTTTTTTAAATGTGTGCTTAGTGAACAAGTGCACTGCATTGTATGAAAGATATTACAGGGCCCATAACGTTGAACACACATGACGTTCGATGCCCTTAAAGCCGTTACGAGGCAGCAATTTGCAAAAAATAACTAAAAAATACTCTTGAATGTCTTTATTCACTTGCAGTGGACTTACATTTCTGGAGCCTCAAATGTCGAGTAGAAAATACTATTATTCATAACATGAAGTAGGCATGAGTGAGTTATTCCTGTGTTATCGTCAGCGTATATGGCAACAATAAATAAAAAAAATAAACAAAACTGAAGATTATGTTGAGGTAGTAATAATTTTAACCTATCCTTGGTTATTGAACAGACAGTGACATGGCTCACCTGAACAAAACTAGGTCGTTAGGTTGACAACCATTTGGAAGCTAGTAAAAGTACCAGTTTGATTTTCAGAAATTCCCAATGAGATTTATTGTAGTATGGTTAAAACCCTCTGATCTGTCTGTATATATAAGAAACAACCACAATGAACGTAATTTGGAGCTCTTCACGAACAATGAACGTAATTTGGAACACTTCAGTTTGAATACTGAAGTGTTCGGATTTGGTGGTTCAGTGGTCTGTGGTCGCAAAGCTTCGGTCTCACCTCCCCATTGTGGAAGCCAAGAACAACGACGTTGCTTTCTCTAGAATGTTTGACTAACACTCTGGGAAATGATATCAGCATAAAATCGAGTGCCTTTCTCTGAGTTTTCGTTTCCTTGAATTGTTTCAGGTACAGCGTTCCTGTTTAAGGCGGAGTAGTGTACATAGCTTCCACGCATTTCAGGTTCACTGGTAAACCATTAGGTGCTATTTGCAGTCAAAGTTTGTTGTTGCTTATTGTCCATGAAGGCCTCTTGCAAGAAAGCCGGGTGCATGATTTTTGTGACCAAATATATCTGGACTGAGAAACACTTGTACTTACAAACCTGTCCAAGCACGTCAGCAGTGCTCGTATCTCTATTATGGTAATCTGCGAATGCCCGCCACCTTCAGCGCAGTATGCGTGGCTTTGTGCCATTCGCGATAGAACTTGTCTGTAAAACACTTTCAGCTGAATACTGCTCCGGCACTGGGTCAGTGACTATAGCGCTGTCTCAACCAGAATCAAGAAGAGCATGTTCAATAATTCTCAGTGTTTTTAATTCTGCAATCTGTACTTGGAACCAAACCTGCTCTATGCGGCCCATCAGCCGAAACTTTGCTTAAGGTAACATTTGTACGCAGGCTGGTCCTTCTTTTATCATATATATATATATATATATATATATATATATATGTGGGACTGGCCTACGATAAGTGGCTGGGAGATTAGCCGCCGTGGTAGCTCAGTGGTAGGACATCGAACGCGTTATTCGAAGGTCGCCGGTTCGGTTCGGTTCCTGCCCACGGCAAATTATCTTTTCACCCACTTTTCTTCCTTCATATTTACTATATGATTTGGTCTAATAACTTCCGCTATACTTTCCTTGGCATTATTGTCTGTTGGATTTCATTATTATTGTGTGAAAACACGAAAAAACGAGCCCTTAAGTATACACTCTTTCCCTCATTTATTAACGTGGGCCTCGCACTGGCAGACTTGGTGTCTTAGGTTGTATAGGAGGAACTATTGGTGAGCTGCCAGCTCGGAATAAGTTCACCTGCTACATGACGCTACACAGGCTCATAAAATTGTGTGCCACACTCACCGCCATGGCTACAGATGGCGCTTACTGCTACTCCCATGTTTAAAATTCACATATATACTCACTAAAGTGGCTGGATAGATAGCGGCCGTGGTAGCTAAGTGGTAGAGCATCGAACGCATTATTGGAAAGTCGCAGGTTCGGCTTCACCCCAAGGCAGGTTATCTTTTAACCCACTTTTCTTTTTCCATGTTTACCTTACAATTCGGTCTAATAACCTCCCCTATACTTTCCTTGGCAATATAGTCTGTTATATTCAATTATTATTGTGTCAAAGACAGAAAAACAAACACTTAGGTATACACTTCTTCCATATATATATATATATATATATATATATATATATATATATATATATATATATATATATATATATATATATATAGCCCCACCGCGTTTGTCTAGTGGTTAGGGTAAACGGCTGCTGACTCGCAGGTCGCGGGACCAAATCCCGGCTGCCGCGGCTGCATTTTTGATGCAGGCGGAAATGTTGTAGGCCCGTGTGCTCAGATTTTGGTGCACGTTAAACAACCCCAGGTGGTCGAAACTTCCGTAGCCCTCCACGGTGGCGTCTATCATAATCATACGGTGGTTTTGGGATGTTAAACCCCACATATCAATCAAATCAATGAAAATCCCTATTGAAAATCCTATTGAAAAACCCTACTGAAAATCCTGGGTTGGTGGATGCTGGAATCGTTGGTGAATATGGTGGAAAGAATGGTGGATATTGTGGAAATATTAGTGGATATGGTGGAAACTGTAGTGGGCATAATGGCTGTTAGTGGCGAGAGCAGAAAAAATGGTGGCCGATGGTGGTGGTGGTGGCGAGCCAATTGTGGTGACAGTGGAAAATGCTGGCCGATGATGGCTAGAGTGGAAAAAATGGTGGCAGATGGTGGTGGTGGTGGCGAGCCAATGGTGGTGACGGTGGAAAAGGCCGGCTCATGGCGGCGAGGCAAAACGTGTCTGGTGGAAGGCTTGGTGAGCAAGGTAGATGACGGCGGCATGATGGAAGCTTGGTGGATGCGGTGGATGACTGCGGCATGAAGAAAAGCACATGAGAGTATACATGTGAAATCGCTCATTTGCAGTGTTTCATTTTTGAATGAACAGAGATATATGTTTAGCTTCAAAAGAAACCAACGCTGCTCATTATGCTTTCTAGTACGTTTTTTTTTTATTTCTGTGGTGTCAACAATTTTCGTGGAGCATAGAATATGCGATCGGGGATATGTTTACATCTCGCGCACGTACTTACATCAGTTCGACATCCGCGATGTGTTCCTTTGTTGTGATGTTTAGAAGACTAAAATTGTCACTGTGAACTTGACAGTAAATGTTTTACATCCGCGCGCAGTTGTCGACCAATAAATGGGCTCCAGTTCGCAATCGCCCGTGTCAATGTTGGAGCAGAACACAGTGATCCCTCGATGTCGCCACGCTAGAAACGCAACTCAGGTAATTCTTGCATACTCTATGGTTTGAGCCGTACCTTTAAGTTAACAAAGTGCGTGCGAATATGCATAAACTTTCACTTTCGACGTGCGTCGAGGTAAGCCCCAGCGAATTTGACTGTCACACTTCTGTTCTACCACCATGATTTCCACCAAAGGTTAGTCATACCGACCGAGCCCGTACAAGTATTATCGGTGCTTGTGCGTTTCAGAATACATCATTTTGTCGAGTAAAAAAATTGCCCGCAGCTTCCCTCGGGGGAACACTGAGGAGGATGCGGAGCATATAATTGGTTAACGGGGTGTTAAAGTGCGACTTACTTGGGTCGATGGCTAAATTGGTTAACGTGGTTGTGAAATGGGGTGTTAAATTGCGACTTACTTGGGTCGATGGCTAAATTGGTTAACGTGGTTGTAGGAGGGGGTGTTAAATGAGTGAACACGTACACACGTATGCGAAAGGGCGGCGCTGGTCGAAGGGACGTCGATCATTGTGTTTGTGGATTCGTTGGAATTCATTTCACCGCGACCTTGGACGTCGACGCGCCGTACAAACTAACCGACGAGCGGCAACTGAGCGAGCGAGCGCCGACCTTGAGTATATATACAGCACGACGGCGCATGCACTGTCAGCTGTTAAATGTTCTCGAAGGAGAAGCGCGCGCGCGGCACAGATGGCGACGGCGCGACGGCGCATGCGCTGTCAGCTGTCGAATGTTCGAGAAGGAGAAGCGCGCGCGGCACAGATGGTGGGCGACGGCGCGACGGCGCATGCGCGCGCGTCAGCTGTCGAATGTTTGAGAAGCGGTGCGGACGGCGTGGACGGCGCACTACAAGGCGCGAGTATAAGATGCTTCCGCATCTAAAATGTCAATACAGCACAGCTGCGGCATCATTTACCCTAACTGAAGCCCTTTTTATTGTGTACGGTGTCCGCGCAAGAAGCGACAAACATTGATGCGACGCGCTTACAGCACTTCCACCAAAGGTACTCCCGCCTCACCGACAGCCGCCGGTCGCACTCGCCGGCGCTTCGCTGGCTCTTATGCGATAACATAGCCACGTCAATTCGTATGCTTACTGAACCAATATGATAGCATAATGTTTCTGGGGCACTGCTTTCGTTTTGGATAATCTGTTATGTAGCTGTTCCTAACGACAGAGCAACAGCGGTGCGCTGGCACGACTGCGGTGTGCGTTGCGCGAAAAACATCAAAATCAATTGTGTGGGCTTATCTATCGAATGAGCATAGAAGCGGTAAAAATCCTGAAGTCATATCGCCCTTTGGAAAGAGCGAGAAACGGATAATAAACTTGGCAGTAACCGCCGATAAACTCTACCTGCTCATCAGTCCACTGAGTTGTTTTTTTCCTTGCGGTTGTAAATTGTAACAAAAAAAAAGTGCTGTTGCCATTATCGCAGTGGCAATCGTTACAGGCAGCAGTTGTTCTTGTTTATGAAATGTGCAAATCTTAGTACAAGGTGCAGATCTCGTCCGACCCAAATAAACGACAAACAGAAGTTAAACAGTCACTTTGTGGGTTGACTAATTCTTTAACACCAGCACCGCCATCTGTCAGCGTGGCGCAGTGGTTAGTGTACTCAGCTCGAAATTCAGAGGAGCCAGGTTTGATCCCACGCTGGCGCACGTTTTTTTTACGGGTCCTCGCTACATTCTTCTTTATACAAATATTTTTAATATTTCTGCAGTGGCAGCTCATTACGGTGGTTCTGAGGCTGCTTCGCGCTCCAGCATTGGCGGCTGGAGCGCGCCATACACCATTCGTTCCACCATTGCCACCAGTGCCACCATTTCCACGAAAATGGTGGTTGGTGAAATCCACCATTCCTAAGGTGGACGTTTCTTCAATAGGGTATATATATATATATATATATATATTTATATATATATATATATATATATATATATATATATATATTTATTTATATTAAAATAGAGGTGTTGTATATATATATATATATATATATATATATATATATATATATATATATATATATAGAGAGAGAGAGAGAGAGAGAGAGAGAGAGAGACCAGGTGCATGAGCCAGAGACCAAGCATGCGTGACATACGATAGTTAGCGCTCACACTATTTTCCTTTTCCCCCTTCGTGAAAGAGGGCAGCAAGTTCGAAAGGGTTGGAACGCCGAATATATGGTTTGAGTCGAGAGACGTGGGCGATCTCGGTGTGGCGGAGACGATGGTCAGGAGCCGCGTTGACAAGAGCAACGCGATAGTTGACTTCAGATGTTCGTTCCAGAACGGTGTATGGACCGAGATATCGGTGAAGGAATTTTTCGCAGAGCCCAGGTGCATGAACAGGTGTCCACAAAAAGACCTCATTGCCTGGGCGGAACAGAACAACTCGACGCTTTGCATCAATGTCGATTTTTTTTTCTCCTGAATGGTAGCAGTGTTGGCGCGGGCGATTTCACGGCAGCGGGCGACGCGAGCAGCGAACTCTTCCGGGAGAGATGAAGCTGAAACGGAAGATGTGGACAAAAAGGTGGTGTCCAGAACAAAAGTCGGTACATGGCCATAAACGAAAAAAAGGGGCTGTAATCCGTCGTACGCTGTATGGCACTATTATATTCGAACGTGACAAAAGGAAGTATAGTGTCCAAGTTTTTGTGATCAAGTTGAACGTACATGGAGATCATGTCGAACAAAGTTTGGTGGAAACACTCAGTCAGACCAGTAGTTTCTGGGTGATACACTAATGTGGTCTTGTGGACGGTGTTGGAGGCCTGGAGAACTTCAGCCAGGACATGTGAAAGAAATGTCTTTCCACGGTCACCAAGAAGCACACGCGGTGCGCCATGTCGTAAAATAATGGCGCGAAGAAAAAAATTGGCGACTTCAAAGGTAGCACTAGACAGAAGAGCTGCCGTCTCCGCGTAGCTAGTAAGGTTGTCCACGGCAGTGACAATCTAACGGTGACCGACTGGCGTAAGCGGAAGAGGTTCGTGTAAGTCTATGCTCACAAATACAAAGGGAGTGGACGGGCATGGCAGTGGTTGCAATGGTCCCGCGGGAAAAGACGTGGTACGCTTTCGGTGCTGCAATTTCGCTCAGCAGGTGAAAGAGTACGGCTCGCGTAGGCCACGACTTGTTCTTCGAAAGCGTGGTTCCGCTGAGGAAGGACAGCTCCGATGCGAAGTCCACTTGCATCAGTGTGTAGCAGAGTAGGTGCTGCGGGGTCGAAATGGAGAAGCACTGGTCGTGATGTGAGGCATCGCTTGAGGGTGTGAAAAGCTGCTTCCAGTCATCCGACCAGACAAAAGCTGCAATCGTTGTCAGAAGTTTGGGCAGAGGCGCCACAATAGTAGCGATATCATGCACGAAGCGGTGAAAACAGGATGTCAAGCCTAGAAAGCTGCGGAGGTCTTTGAGTGTGGTTGGTGTAGGAAAGTGCAGTACCGCAGCAACCTTGTCGGGATCGGGCTCAACGCCATGTTTACTGACGACGTGACCTAACACCTTGATGCTGTGACTGGCCAACCGAGACTTCTTAGTGTTGAGCTGGAGACCGGCCTTAGCTAAACACGTGAGGACTTCGTCTAGTTGTTCCAAGTGCTGTGAAAAGCTGGACGAAAATACGGCAATGTCGTCCAGGTAGCAAAAGCACGTCTTCCATTTCAATCTTCACAGTACCGTGTCTATCATTCTTTCAATTGTGGCTGGGGCGTCGCATAGGCCTAAAGGCATCACATTGAATTCAAAGAGCCCATCTGGTGTAACAAACGCAATCTTCTCTTTATCAGACTCGTGCATCAGAATCTGCCCATAGCCAGAGTGCAAGTCGATACTTGAAAAGTACTCGGCACCTTTTAAAGTATCAAGAGCGTCGTCAATGTGAGGCATAGGGTAGACGTCCTTACGAGTAGTTTTGTTGAGTGATCTGTAATCAATGAAAAACCGTACCGAGCCATCCTTTTTTTACTAGTACGACAGGAGAAGACCATGCACTTGTCGAAGGCCTGATGACGTTGTGCGCGAGCATGTCGTTGACTTGTTCTTCTATAAGCTTGCGTTCAAAAGCCGACACACGGTAAGGGCGGCGGCGAATGACACTGGATCCGTCGGCGTCGATACGATGAGCGGCCACTGTTGTTTGACCCAGACCTTCGTAACAAACGTGAAAACAAGTTTTGTGCTTCATTAATAACGCTAATAAGGCATCAGTTTCCGTTGGGTTGAGATGCTCATACAAAGTGGCCTTGAGAGCAGGAGATGAATCTTCAGCTGGCATACACTTTAAGAATGACGAAGCAGATGAACTAGTGACAACACAAACTGGGGCTTTTTTAATAATGCTGGCAGCAGTGGTCTCCTCTGGCAGAAGTAGTAGTTCTGGCGTCGTGTTGCAGCAGGCGATGCTTGCACGACCACGAGAGAATCGCACTAAAAAGATGCGATGGTGATCGCCCAAAAAATAGAGCGCTGGCATGGAACAACCACAGCTTTACCAACTAGAATGTCACGTGACTTTATCTTAAGGACACGTTCTTGTACGGGAGGCAGGAGGAAATCCGCAGCTGTGACAACGTTGGGCGACAAAAGGTCGGCAGCAGAAGAAAGCTCAGTGTCCGTAATACGAATAAGGGGCCGACCACACGGAATTACAGCAGACGCAGCTGACAAGAAGTCCCAGCCTAAGATTATCTGCCGAGCGCACGAAGACAGCACAGCTCATTGTACGTGATGACGGATTCCATCGATGAGAACACAAGCAGTACACAATTCGGTCGGGCAAATCAGACTGTCATTAGCGCCGCATAACATGGGACCGGAAAAAAGAGTTTGCACTTTATGCAGGCGAAAACACAATTCACGATCAATTACTGAAATGGCGGCTCCAGTGTATATAGGGTCATCAACAAAAACACCTTCCACAAAAACAGGCAGTAAATTAGCTGGGCGAGACGGAGCAGTTGTAACGTTTCGAGAATGAGCAGTTTCCCCTCCAAAAACTGCACCTTCTAGTTTTCCGGGTCCAGAGAGATCGGCGCAGGACGCAGGGGTGATGACTTACGCCGAAACGGTGATGGAGAACGGCGGTGAGATGAACGAGAAGGATGAGGTCCAGATTGAGACCGTGGAGGGGAGGGTGACCGACGGGATTTGGACGTATACGGTGAAGGATTGTATTGACGGGGTCTCAGGGCAAAGTCTCTTTCGTTAGCTGGATAACCACGGCGTTCATCTTGCTGACGGCGGCGGCACAAACGGGATATATGACCCCTTATGCCACAGTAGAAGCAGACGGGGCTCGGAGGACGCCATCTTTAAAAGTGGGGTGGCCTTGGCACTTGCATTGCCATCGCAGCCAAATGGTCACATGCGATGTCCGCAGGCACGGTTGGAACTGGTGCCGGGGCCCGTGATGCAACTTCTGCGTACGAAGGCGCCCGAAAGCACACATGAGGCGGGGCATGTGCAGCGCTTGTCATTGATGCCAGTTCGTCCTTGATTATTTCACGCAAGTTGGGAGGAGGTGGGGGGACAGACGCAATGGTTGGTTTGCTTGGAATAAGGCCGTGGAGCTCCTCCCTGACAATTGTGTGGCAAAAGCTCGCAATTCATGCTGTCCGGTAAAGCGAGCGTCGCTGGAGGCATGTGGAAGGCGCATGGAATAAAGCGTGTCCAGGCGTTGGCATGTGGTGGTGACGTCCCGGCCGGTAGTTGGGTTCTGGATAACGAGAGTAATGAAGGCCACAGAGTTGATACCTTTCAGTAGGTGTCGGATGCGATGCGCCTCCATCTTGTCATTTTGTGCTCGGCGACAGAGAGCCAGAACATCTTCAATGTAGGACGTATATGATTCGTCGTCCCCCTGGATGCGGGTTGCGAGCTTCTGTTTCGCTACCGCAGAGCATCCTGCAGACATACCAAATACAAGACGTAGATGCCCCGTGAAGGCCAACCAATTGGAGAAGTTGCTCTTGTGGTTGTAATACCAGGTTTTATTGACGCCATTGAGGTAAAAAGGACCGTAGCGCAGTTTCTGCGCCTCGTCCCAATAATTACACATGCTGCTTCGATCATAACTGTCCAGCCAATCTTCGACGTCTTCACCGCGATGGCTGGAAAATACCGGAGGGTCTCGGTGAGAGGTACTCACGGTGTAGTAAAGGCTAGGTGGCTCAGAAGCAGCGGTTGCATCAGCGGACGCGTTGGGTTCTGCCATCGCTGTTGCGTGAGGGCACAACCGTCGACCAGACCAGAGCTCCAGGTGTGACGGGCAGAGCAGGAGGACGGGGGAACCAAAGCACGCTCCACCCCTTATGAGACGACGTCCGGTACGGCAGTAACCAGGGTATATTATTAAAAATCCAGGTGAATGAGCCAAAGAGACCCAGCCCGCGGTATACATACGACGATGATCACTACAATGCTTGTGTCATAGAGATGAAGATGAAGTACATAGTCAGCACTCACACACACACACACATATATATATATATATATATATATATATATATATATATATATATATATATATCAGGGAAAGGAGTGTACACCTAAGGGCTCGTTTTTCCGTGTTTTAACACAATATTAATCAGATGTAACAGGCAGTAGTGCCAAGGATTGTACAAGGGAAGTTATTAGAACCAATGAAATGTAAATAAGAAAGAAAAGTGGGTGAAAAATTAAGCAGCCGTGAGCAGGAATCAAACCTACGACCTTCGAATAACGCGTTCGACGCTCTAACCACTGAGCTATCACAGCGGCCTTCCGTCCATCATATATATATATATATATATATATATATATATATATATATATATAAGGGAAAGAAGTGTGTACCTAAGGGGGATCGTTTTGCTGTGTTTCGACACAATAATTTAAATATCTAACGGACAATAGTTGGGTGAAAAGTGGGTGTTTTTTCACCCATTTTGCTTTCTTCTTATTTACTTCACATTGGTTGTAATCACTTTCTCTTTACATTCTTTGGCATTACTGTCAGTTATATGTCATATATATATATATATATATATATATATATATATATATATGTATATCAATGGGAATAAGTGTATACTTAAGGGCTCGTTATCTCGTTTTTACACAATATAGAGGAAACCTAACAGACAATGATACCAAGGAAAGTATGGGAAAATTCATTTTGAATGCGCCGCATTTTTTAGCAATTTTCGGCGAATTTAGCGTGCCTGTCTGTCTAGTCGCTGACGGGTTTTAGCTCTCCTGGCCGTTTCGATAATGGTATCTATACCAAACTTTATTTGGCGTAACATGACAGTATGAAGAACATATTTGGCTTTTCATGACATGAAAATCACGACATGTATGTCATGAGTGTCATGCTATACATTTCTTGGTCCTGTGGTCCTGCAGCTCTTGCGGTGGTTTCGTTCACATGGCATGCAGCAAAACTGGTATGGTATGACATGATTGCATGGCGAAGCGAACACAAGCGATAGACCCTAACATAAAATTTCTGACGTGCGTGTCAGGTAACAACATGACCACAAGCCACGCTAATTATTTATTATTTAGTATTTATTCAATACTGCCAGCCACCTCTTGGCAGCCAAGGCAGGAGTGGTACAGTGCGGAGTTTGAACACGGAGTTTACACACGACCAGTAACATGGTCCGTGGCACACAGAGAAGCAATAATGTAGTAAGCCTACAGATTGTCACGACACACAAGCGCGCGCAATCAGTAATACTGCCCACAATTCGCAAAGCAGCAGTAATTCTTGTAACGAATAGCTACGTGAATATACAATAAAACGGGCAATGCTAGTCTGATGCAAAACACACAAAGTGCACTACGCGCATTAACGAAGAAGCGTGAGAGAAAAAAATGCGTTAGTGGCATAGTAGCAAGATAACGCGTGAAACAGGTTAGTTCAGCAGAACAGGAGAACACGACCAGCACTTCCAATCGTACACATTTCTAAATAGCCGTTTTAATTAGTTAAGTTAGTAACGTCGCGTGGCAAAGTGTTCCATTCTGCTATCGTTCTCGGGAAAAAGGATAGATGGTGAGCGTTTGTTCTCGTTAAAGGCATTAGGATTGTATTGTTGTGCTTATTCCGGGTGGGGCGTGACATGTTGAAGTCGAGATAAGTATTGAAGACAAGCTTTGAATAACCATTGACTATGCTGTGTAATATTTTAAGTCGATGTGATTTACGGCGGGACTCTTGTGTTGGTAGGTCAGAACGCCTGCAAAGCTCTGTCACGGATAATCGCCTGCTCTATGGATTGTGAATAAATCGCATCGCTTTCTTTTGTATCCGTTCGAGCATCGCTGAATCCGTATTTGTTTGTGGGTCCCAAATAAAGTCTGCATATTTGAGCAAGGGGTGGACCAACGTAGTGTACGCAACGGTCTTCGTTTTGCTTGTACAGTGCTGAAGTCGGTGTCTTAGAAGACAAAGTCTGCGTAGCGCTGATGATGTAATGTTTTGTATGTGTTTGTTACAGATGAGGTATGATGTCATGGTTACAACCAAATATTTGAACTCGTTTACAACATCTAATTCAACATTTTTGATTTGATAAGTATATTGAAACGCCCTGCCGCGGTGGTCTAGTGGCTAAGGTACTCGGCTGCTGACCCGCAGGGCGCGGGTTCGAATCCCGGCTGCAGCGGCTGCATTTCCGATGGAGGCGGAAATGTTGTAGGCCCGTGTGCTCAGATTTGGGTGCACGTTAAAGAACCCCAGGTGGTCTAAATTTCCGGAGCCCTCCACTACGGCGTCTCTCATAATCAAATGGTGGTTTTGGGACGTTAAACCCCACAAATCAATCAATCAATCAAGTATATTGAAACGAATACTTTTTGCGCGTTATTGTGATTTGGTGGCACTTTGTTGTGTTGGGGCTCATGTTCCAATCGGCGCAACAATTACTAACAGCTGTTAAGTATTTGTTGAAAATTTCCTGGTCATTTACTGATTCAGTAGGAAGGTAAACTACAAAGTTATCGGCAAAGAAACGAAAACGCACCGGACAGTCGAACTGTATATCGTTTAAATAGATAACGAAAAGTAACGGACCTAATACAGAACCCTGTGGGACTCCAGAAACAACTGATGACAAGTGAGATGCAGAGTCACCTGTTTGAACGTACTGATACCGGCTTGATGAGTAGGAGTCCAACCGCAGAGTTATTTTCTCATTTTTGACCAACTTTCGAATTTTCAACATAGGATTGCTATGGGGTGCTCGACAGAAAGTTTTTTCGAAATCTAAGAATATAGCGTCCATTTGCCCCCCTCCTTTCCAAAAATGTTGAGATGTCGTTAGTCGTGTGTATTAGTTGTGTAACTGTGGAAAATCCACGCCAAAAACCATGTTGATTGCTCGTAAAAACATGTTGCTCTCAAGATACGTTATTAGGTGTTTAAATAAAAAGTGCTCCAAAATTTTACCACCTGTACACAAAAGAGATATGGGGCGGTAGTTCTTTACAGAGAGGTTATCGCCGAATTTATGCACAGGAGTAACTTTTGCAGTTTTCTAACCGTCTGGAACCGCTCGGCTTAGTAGACTTTCGTTAAATATATTGTAAATGTATTTCGAGCACCACTCCGCATACCGGTAAAGGAATGCGTTTAGTATTCTGTCGGGACCTGCAGACTTTTTATGGTCAAGGTTAAGCGAAGTCGAAAATATTCCCGGCTCGCTAATAGTTATATCGGGAAAGTGAAAGCCAGGAGTATTGAAAATAGTGCAGCACTGGGTTGCACGTACAAATACAGACGAGCAAAAGGCAATAAAAGCTTTTGCCATCGAGCAGGCATAGGACACTTCCCTATCGTTTATTTTATTTTGACAACTGCATGGGTCTTTTTTTTTAGGGGCGAAGCTCCTTAGGGCGTGGGCTGTGCGTTCCCTGTAGCCTGTATGTAGCCACCTCTAGTTTAGTTCTTGCAGTGTTCACTAGATGGCGGTACCGTCCCCTGTATGTAGCCACCTCTAGTTTAGTTCTTGCAGTGTTCACTAGATGGCGGTACCGTCTCCTGTATGTAGCCACCTCTCGTTTAGTTCTTGTAGTGTTTACTAGATGGTGGTACTTGTAGCTGATGATGAAAAGATGCAAGATGTTATAAACTAGAAAGCGGTACTTGTAGTTGATGAGAGACGCGAGATCCTATAAAATAGGAATGATGTCACATATGGCGCGTGTCATTGGTTGAAGGCAATCGTTCGATTTAGTGCGGCGACGTAGGCTAGGGGGAGCGTTGTAATAAAATCCGTTCGCTGTTGGCGCGCGCTCGGAGTCGCCGGATAGATAAGGCTGCACAGCGGAGAGAGCGCAAGGCGGCAGCCGCGCGCGCTTGCAGACAGAATCCCGATGTGCGAGCGCGCGAGGCAAGGGACATCGCAAGCCATCCATCGTCTAAGAACAAATAAAAGTTGATTTGTGTGTATACACACACAGCGTTTCTCACGTCTTTACATGATGATCGACTGGGCGCATTACACGGAAGATTCACAGTTTACCGATGAATCCCTCCGGAGCTTCGCCCAATCATCATCATTCACCCCGTGAATATGCCGTAATTTTTTTTTGCGTGATGTGAGTCCAGAACAATTAAGTGTTGGTGACTTGATGCGCTCGTGGCCTTTTCGCTCGCTTCACTAGTACTAAACTCGGTAATAAGTGACACGAACGGACGAGATAGGTAAATAACACACCCGAACATGATAATCACGGAATGCGTGCCATGTAACAACATGAGTAGATGACACAATCATGATGCCATTTCGCTAGCTTCGCATATGTCGAATTCGGAACTACGTGACGTCAATGAATGGTGAAGGTATGTGATTGGTGCAAGTATGATAATCATGAGATGCTTGTCATGTGACAAGCATCTCTTGAGTATGTGGTCTAACAAGCCATTCTTTTGTCTCGTTCAGGTGCTTGTTCTTGGATCCGCCGGCTTAACACATCGACGGGAACGTGTGCCTTCCGGAATAAATCCGCAGCTCGAACCAACCGAATTTGGCAAGCTTCATCAGTATTTAGCGTCATAAGAGGAGCCACATCGTGATACTGCCAGCAGTGCGATATCCGTGCTTCTTGACACCTGTGCGCAGACGCAGTTGGCACCCCATGTGACTGCCGCAGAGCACCTTATAAGGCAGCACCGCCACTACTCTTTCAGTGGGCGCGGTGGACCAGTAGCGAATATGTGGTCTAACAAGCCATTCTTCTGTCTCGTTCAGGTGCTTGTTCTTGGATCCGCCGGCTCAACACATCGACGGGAACGTGTGCCTTCCGGAATAAATCCGCAGCTCGAACCTACCGAATTTGGCAAGCTTCATCAGTATTCAGCGTCATCAGAGGAGCCACATCGTGATACTGCCAGCAGTGCGATATCCGTGCTTCTTGACACCCGTGCGCAGACGCAGTTGGCACCCGATGTGACTGCCGCAGAGCACCTTATAAGGCAGCACTGCCACTACTCTTTCAGTGGGCGCGGTGGACCAGTAGCGAATATGTGGTCTAACAAGCCATTCTTCTGTCTCGTTCAGGTGCTTGTTCTTGGGTCCGCCGGCTCAACACATCGACGGGAACGTGTGCCTTCCGGAATAAATCCGCAGCTCGAACCTACCGAATTTGGCAAGCTTCATCAGTATTCAGCGTCATCAGAGGAGCCACATCGTGATACTGCCAGCAGTGCGATATCCGTGCTTCTTGACACCCGTGCGCAGACGCAGTTGGCACCCGATGTGACTGCCGCAGAGCACCTTATAAGGCAGCACTGCCACTACTCTTTCAGTGGGCGCGGTGCACCAGTAGCGAATATGTGGTCTAACAAGCCATTCTTCTGTCTCGTTCAGGTGCTTGTTCTTGGATCCGCCGGCTCAACACATCGACGGGAACGTGTGCCTTCCGGAATAAATCCGCAGCTCGAACCAACCGAATTCGGCAAGCTTCATCAGTATTTAGCGTCATCAGAGGAGCCACATCGTGATACTGCCAGCAGTGCGATATCCGTGCTTCTTGACATCCGTCCGCAGACGCAGTTGGCACCCCATGTGACTGCCGCAGAGCACCTTATAAGCTGCACCGCCACTACTCTGTCAGTGGGCGCGGTGGACCAGGAGCGAATATGTGGTCTAACAAGCCATTCTTCTGTCTCGTTCAGGTGCTTGTTCCTGGATCCGCCGGCTTAACACATCGACGGGAATATGTGCCTTCCGGAATAAATCCGCAGCTCGAACCAACCGAATTCGGCAAGCTTCATCAGTATTTAGCGTCATCAGAGGAGCCACATCGTGATACTGCCAGCAGTGCGATATCCGTGCTTCTTGACATCCGTGCGCAGACGCAGTTGGCACCCCATGTGACTGCCGCAGAGCACCTTATAAGCTGCACCGCCACTACTCTTTCAGTGGGCGCGGTGGACCAGGAGCGAATATGTGGTCTACCAAGCCATTCTTCTGTCTTGTTCAGGTGCTAGTTCTTGGATCCGCCGGCTTAACACATCGACGGGAACGTGTGCCTTCCGGAATAAATTCGCAGCTCGAACCAACCAAATTTGGCAAGCTTCATCAGTATTCAGCGTCATCAGAGGAGCCACATCGTGATACTGCCAGCAGTGCAATATCCGTGCTTCTTGACACCCGTGCGCAGACGCAGTCGGCACCCCATGTGACTGCCGCAGAGCACCTTATATGGCAGCACAGACACTACTCTTTCAGTGGGCGCGGTGGACCAGGAGCGAGTATGTGATCTAACAAGCCATTCTTCTGTCTCGTTCAGGTTGGTGATTACTTAAGCTCAATTAAGAGTGATCATCGTGGTCTTTTGGTCCTATCGTGCCCACAACGCTTATTTAGCTGTGCAAATGATGTCGTTTGTGTGTGCTTGCTTTTGATTTGTGGTGACGTGGAGTCAAATCCCGGTCTTTGCTAAGTGAACTGTTGGCTGGTCAAAATAAGTTAGCTGATGAAGTGGCAGCCATTAGAGCTCAGCAGAATAATATGGAAAAGCTCATGGCTGACTGGGTCGCTCGTGTTTCGGAATTATAAAAGCGAGTGGCACGTATTGATATTCTAGAAAATACAGCCAAGTCCTTGCAGGCGAAGTTGACTGATATAGAAGACAAATCTAGGCGTTCTAATTTGGTGGTTTTCGGCATACCGGAAGAAGCACAAGAGACCGATTCTATGTTAAAATCTAAAATCTTAGACGATGTATTTTCGAAGGAACTTGACGTTCAGTGTAAATCAATCGGCAGAATTCACCGTCTTCGTAGACCCGGTAAAAAACGTCCTGTAATAATTTATTTTCAAGACGATAAGGAAAAACAACAAATTCTAAAGAATGCCTACAAACTCAAAGGGACTGTCATATCTTTGCAAAATGATTACTCGCACACCACATTAAGAAAGCGCAAGCTCCTGTGGAACAGTGCAAAATTGGAAAAACAACAGGGAAAAAAAGTCAGTCTAAAGGATGACAAGCTACGTGTCAATGATGACACATTTATCTGGGACGACACCCAAAACGCAAGAATTAATATTCGGACCCACGGATCTTCTAAACAGAACTGACCCTCCCATGAGGTCTGCAAGGAACTACGACTACTTAATATCAACGCGCGCAGTATTGTAAATTAAAGTGACCAACTCGAGGCAATTATTTTACGATACGCCTCTCACATAATGGTGATAACCGAGACATGGTTACATGATGATATTGACGATACGGCTGTTTTCCCCCCTTTTTATTGGGCTTTTCGTCGCTCAAGAATACTAGAGGAGGAGGAGTAGTTATTTTGATCAAAGACGATATTCCTGTCGTGCTTTTAAGTCAGCCTGAAAATATAGAATGCGTTACTTTAAAGATTACATGCTGGAATATTTCATTGTTGGTGTTTGGCTTGTACCGCCCTCCTGATTCATCCCCTTAGTTCTTACATGACCTCTGTGAACACATGTCTTCATTTTCTCATGACAAAATTTTTCTTGTTGGAGATTTTAACCTGCCTGAAATAGATTGGGTGAATGAATACCCTGGTCCCGATTTAAATTCTAATTATATAAGTAATATCATGTTGTACCACAACTTGAGGCAGGTTACCAATCAACCGACACGTGTTCATGGTACGTCAGCTACGGTACTTAATCTTGTCTTTGTCAGTCAAAAAATCAGTGATTTTTCTGTATCGGTTGAACCAGGTATATCTAATCACCACATGGTGTATTTTTCCTGTCCAATACAGTCTTGTAGCACCAATCCATGTAAAAAGGTGACTGTTAAAGATTTCTCGCGCGCCAGAGACGAGAGTGTGTTGGACTTCCTTGATTTTAGTCTCAACAGTTTTCATGGTGACGATGTTATCAGTCTTTGGAAAAAGTTTATAAACATGTGCATGTACTGTAACAATAATTTTATTCCTGAAAAAACAAAGAAAATAGCAAAGAAAAATTCCTGAATGACGCGAGAAGCGCTGCAACTAAAAACAAAGAATAAACGCTTAAGACAAGGTGCTTCTCGTGATACTGTTCTAAATATTCAACCTAAATTAAATTAAATAGTGAAAAACGCAAAAGAACGGTACTTCCAGCCTACGCTGCCAGGTTTTATGCGAAATGCCCAGGAAAAGTTTTGGAGGTACTTAAAAGAAAAAAACAAGGTCAGTTGACCAAATTGTACACGAGGGATCCCTAGTCGTCGAGAAGCAAAGCATTGCTGATCATTTTAACAAATTTTTTCACAGTGTTTTTTCCCGTTCTTATGATCTGCCGTTAATAAAACATATGCCTCACATTGTACCACCCGATATAGTATCGCAACCAGGGTTAGTTTCTATGTTGCTTAATCTGAAAACTAAGTCATCACCTGGTCCGGATGCCTTACCAAATGCTTTTCTGCGCAGATATGCAGAAAAGTTGTCCCATTTTCTAGTTGTCATTTTTCATGCATCTTTATCTTCTGCAGTTCTTCCTAACGATTGGTTAAGGGCACGTGTCGTACCTGTGCCTAAGAAATGAGATGCAACACTTTTAACTAACTATCGTCCGATTTCACTAACATCCTCTTCGTGCACACTGCTTGAACATATCATAGCAAACGAGATCAACAAATTACTTTCTGATAGAAATATTCTCTCTAACTACCAGCATGGCTTTCGTAAAGGCTTTTCTACGGTTACCCAACTGACTTCCATCGTTCACAATTTTGCGTCTGTCCTTGACAAATCTGGGCAAATTGATGTAGTTTTTTCAGATTTTAGTAAAGCGTTTGACCTTGTGTCGCACTGTAACTTTATAAAAAAACTCGAAATGATTAACTTGCTTGAATATTTAATTATTTGGATTTCTGCCTACCTGACTAACCATAAGCAATTTGTTGTTATCGATGATAATTTTTCGGGTGGACTTCCGGTAACTTCGGGAGTCTTACAGGGCAGAATTTTAGGACCTTTGTTATTTTCAATTTACAATAATGACATCACTGACACAATTACAGAGCCCGTTCAAATCAGATTGTTCGCCGATGATTGTGTGGTGTTCAATGAAATAACTTGCAGTGACGACCAAGCTGCACTTAATTCTAACCTTCAAAATATCGTATCCTGGTGTGGAAAATGGAATATGGAATTAAATTCAGAAAAATCTGTCTATATGAAAATCACCAAAAAGGTTAGAAAGTTATCATTTCCATATAATATCGCTTCCAAAGCCCTAATTGAAGTTAATCAACATAAGTACCTAGGTGTTACTATTACTAACAATTTATCCTGGAATACGCATATCTGTAACATCTGCAAGTCGTCTTTCCGTAAGCTCTGCTTTTTGAGGCATAAATTAAAACAGGCTCCCCACAACACTCGTCTAACAGCTTATTACTCGCTAATCCATCCAAAATTAGAATATGCATGCACTGTGTGGGACCCTTACACCAAACGTAACACTGACGCATTAGAAATGATACAACGCAAAGCAATAAGATTCATTTTCTCTAAATACCATTCAACTGATTCCCCATCAACCCTAATGCTAACTAATAGCATTCCAACATTACAACTACGGCGTAAAATTCTCAGACTAAAATTCATGTTCTTGCTGAAAAATAACCGTTTATCCCTTAACCCGCAGCCTTTCATAACTCCGCTCGAAGCACGCCGGACAAGGCATCGCCACGCTGAATCCCTAACGCCTTATAGCACTAAAACCAACGTATTTAAGTATTCATTTTTTCCGCGTACAATAACAGACTGGAACAACTTGCCTTGTGAACAGCTGTCCAATATTGACGCTATTGCTCAGTTAAGATGTTAATTTTTTCATGCTTTGTATATGTCTTGTGTATGCCTTTTTGTTCTTGCCTTGTATATGTTCTGCATATGCTTTGTTTATACGCCAACTTTTGTATTGTTTCTTTTCCCGTTCCATACTTACAATGTTGTTTCCCTCTGGTTATTATAATTTGTACTTCCCATGTCCCTCCTGCGTGGGCCCTTCCTGGGCCGGCAGTATTTCATAAATAAATAAATAAATAGAACAAGACTACGTGCCACCGTCAAGGTGCCAGTACATTTCGACGTGATGTGGTGCGTGTGCTCACCGGCGTTAGTTTTGTCGCGTCACGCCGGCGTTGCCACACCAGGCACCGGTTCTGCCATATACTCGCAGGTGCGGCCGCGCTGCGTTGCTTTGACGCATGCGCGTATCAGCACGTCAGGCATCCCTCCATCACAAAAAGAGGGAGATGCAGTGTTGTCTGGGTAACGTGTCGGTGCCAATTTTGCGCCGGTTGCAGTCGAGCCGCGCCGACAGACGCTGGTCGCGCCGGTTGCGCCTAGGCGTCAGACAATACAGTGGTAGCGTTTTGCTAACGTAGCGTCGCTGTGCCCAGTGTGCGCGTGCGTCAACGCTACAATGTAGTATATAGTTTAGCCCTTCATGATGCGCTCTCAGCCGTTTTGCTAGCTCCACTTATACCAAGTTCGGTACTACGTGACGTCAATGGATGACGAATTATATGACTAGTGCAAACATTATAATCCTAACACGCGTGTATTCTTAGAGCATGACAACATACCACGCTAATAGCGTGCTCGCGGCCGTTTCGCAAGGTCCACATATACTAAGTTTCGTATCACGTGACGTGAATATATGACGGAGGTAAACGAGACATCCAAACATGATAATCATGATACGCAAGTCACGTACGGCGCATTTACGTCATCCTCGTAACGTTATGCTGATTTTAAAGTGACACAACAACCTTTCTTATTTGTGCTTCGCATATCATCAATTCCCACTGTACGTGGGATTGGCCAATTTTTAAGACCGAATGGCAATGTAAATGTCAACAAAGAAAAGTGGGTGAAAAGATAACCTGCCGTGGGCAGGAACCAAACCTGCCACTTCAAAATAATGCGTTAACGAGCATCGGACGCGTTATTCGAAGGTCGTAGTTTCGGTTCCTACGCAGGCAATTTCGCTTTTCATCAGCTTTTCTTTCTTCACATTTACATTATTATTCTGTCTGATATGTCAATTCCCTAACTCTTCCCTTGGCATTCATGCCTGCGATATATATATATATATATATATATATATATATATATATATATATATATATATATATATATATATATATTTAACGAAAGAAAGATGCATTTACAAGTAGATGAG
The DNA here is from genome assembly GCF_043290135.1 of Rhipicephalus microplus. NCBI lineage: Eukaryota > Metazoa > Arthropoda > Arachnida > Ixodida > Ixodidae > Rhipicephalus > Rhipicephalus microplus. Next base: position 55,212,504 of record NC_134706.1, read on the forward strand.
GAAGTAGTGAGAGTGGAATAAACATGGCGCATGAGCCAGGCCACGTCTGCCACCCATCATAGCACCACACGAGTCGTCAGGATGAAGACCTCGCAACCACTTCATCAACCGGCCATCATCATCAAAGACCTCAGCGAGACACAGTGACCGAACGCGTACCACAGAAGTGCATCACCATTGGACATTGTTGCAACCATCATGACGGAACCATCGACGGACCTCCCCATCCCCAAGTACACCGGAGCCGCGGACGATAGACCCGTGCAAAACTGCTTCTATCTGTTCGAGCTCCAAGGTACCGCTGCATCATGGTCGGAACTGGAGATGGTCGCCAACTTTACCAACTACGTCTCCGGTGAGGCCTTCAAATTCTACCTCACCCACATATTTCAAAACGACGAGTCATGGGAAAAGTTCAAACAAGAAATGATTGTTTGGTTTAAAGAATACAATGACGACTACGACGAAGACCTGCTTATAACCTACCATCCACAGACAACCGAACTCGGTCACCAAATACAAAAGCAGCCTTCACGCATTGACCAACCTCCGGCTTTTCCATCACGTGGATCATTGGTGGCTCACAACGCCCACCTCCCGTTTCACACGTTCACTATAGTCGGAATAGAGCAGAGAAGCTCGAAGCATACTCAGTCAAGCCCGGGACATACAGTTCAGTTTCATGCGCCAGAAGAGCTCGCATCAATAATTGCAACAGCTACAAACTGGACAATACGTCAAAAATGCCAAGAAAAGCATTGTCTTATTTCAAAAAGGCTGCCACCTCAACACTTTTCGCAACATCAGCAAGGCCAGCAAAATAACACCGACCTGATTAAGCGCCTTGTTATTCGACACGAAGAACTTGACACGTCGGAAAAACACACATGGCTTCAAAAAAAATGTTTATAAACGAGTCAACCAAAGCGACAACATATTCAAGATGTCTCACTCGAGGCAAAGAAAGCATCGAACCCCAGACGTTTTCCCAAGAAACATGGAGTAAGCAAGTAAGCAGAGATCAATACTCAAACAACATGACATACGACGTCGGAAAAGGTGAAAACCAACACTCTGTATTCCGGAAGGGCGCGGAAATCACCGCAACAACCTTGGTCAACAAATACGCAAACGGGTGGCGCCGCATGTGTACCAATCAAGACAAAAAGCACGACGCCTACGCAAGTTATGCTGCTGGTGCTCCAAACCCTTCACTCCACGTTCATTTTTCGCAAGAATACAAGCAGTGTCATCATCAGTTTCCACGCTCAAGGTGCACTTGTATTTTCCAGAACGCAACACTCAGCTTCGCCCACCAGAGCTGTACTAACCCCGGATAGCTGCCCTCTCCTGTGAAATATTTGTGCGACTTTACGGTCAATCTGATTTGGAAGTACAACCCATTTGGAGATTTTTCTGTGTGTTCTAAGACTGCTTGTTCATCATGCATCATAATGTGCTACGCGCGAACTTTTCGGGGGGGGGGGGGGAATCCTGTAACGTAAAAAGGTAGTGATGGTTAGGAGGTAGAAGTAGATGAGGAAGAATTGATAATGGAATAAACATGGCGTATGAGCTAGGCCACGTCTGCCACTCATCATAGCGGCACATAAATATATATATATATATATATATATATATATATATATATATATATATATTGTCGCAGTTCAACGTAAGCAGTGCATCGAGACGTTGAGTCCGAGAACAGACGGCGTGTGTTTTTATGCAGGAGCCAAGAGCAGGCGAGCCAAAAACGAAAGTACGTCGTCTTCTTCAGTCCTCCTTTTCACGAGGCTGTTGGCGCGCACATCGTCTTCGTTCTTTGTTTCGGGCGCGGCATTTGCCTCCCCTTAAAAGAGCATCGCCCCGATGCTATAGCTGAGACAGTAATTTGCACAAGAAGTCACTTTGTAGAAGTGACGGTGCCTCGCAAAGTCACTCGCTGACGTATGGCTTAATGCGCACTACGTGCACAAGCTCAGGTCAGTGCTGGCGACGCCTTGAACAGTTTGGGCTATCCGGGACGACTTCATAGGTAACGTCACTTAGTCGTCGCAGCACTCGGTAAGGTCCGAAGTACCTTCTGAGCAATTTTTCGGATAGTCCCCGTCTTCGTAAAGGTGTCCACACCCTTACCCTGTCCCCGGTTTCGTACGTTACAGGTGTATGACGTTGGTTATAGCGGCCTGCGTCGTACTCTAGCTGTTTGTATATTCGCAGACATGCGAGCTGCCTGGCTTCCTCTGCGCGTTGAGTAAACGCGTCAGCACTCGTTTCGTTGTCATCGCATTCGTGTGGCAGCATCGCGTCTAACATCGTTCTTACTTCTCGTCCATAAACAAGGCTGAATGGGGTCATCCGTGTGGTTTCTTGTTTCGCAGTATTGTATGCGAACGTTATGTAAGGGAGAATCTCGTCCCAGTTTTTGTGTTCGAAGTCCACATACATTGAAAGCATGTCTTCTAGAGTTTTGTTAAGTCGCTCGGTCAACCCGTTGGTTTGTGGATGGTAAGCTGTCGACTTGCGATGAATAGTACCGCTGAGCACCAACACATGATCTAAAAGCGCGGCCGTGAATGCGGTTCCGCGATCTGTTATAACGATCGATGGCGCACCGTGTCTCAGCACAATGTTCTCTATGAAGAACCGGGCTACCTCCTCTACTGTGCCTCTCTGGATGGCTTTTGTCTCGGCGTAGCGAGTAAGGTAGTCGGTCGCCACTATAACCCAACGGTTACCAACACTAGAGTTGGGAAGTGGGCCCAAAAGGTCCATTCCGATCTGGTCAAACGGCGTTGTCGGGACCTGGACAGGGTGTAGCAAACCGGCTCGTTTCGTTGGAGGTGACTTGCGCCGCTGGCAATCGAGGCAGGTCTGAACATGATGCTTCACGGTAGCGGTGAGTCTAGGCCAGTAATATCTCCCTCGAACTCTGCTCAGTGTGCGCGTGTAGCCTAAATGTCCAGATGTTACCTCGTTGTGGCACGCTTGCAACACTTCAGTTCGAAGAGTGGTAGGGACGACAAGCCGGTAGGTGGACCCGTCTGACGAGAAGTTCATTTTGTAAACGACATTGTTTCGCAGACAGAACGACGATAGTCCTCTTGTAAAGGCTTTGGGTGCATTTTGGCTTCGTCCTTCTAAATAATTAATCAAGCCAAGTAGCTCAGGATCGTCATGCTGGTGATCTGCGATGGTTGACGTGTCGAGGATTCCGAGGAATGCTGTTTCTTCATCAAAAGCAGCAGCCGACTCTATTGGTGATCGAGATAGGCAGTCGGCGTCCGTGTGTCGTTTTCCCGACTTATACACCATCGTTATGTCAAACTCCTGTAGTCTAAGGCTCCAGCGTGCCAATCGCCCGGAAGGATCTTTCAGACTTGTTAACCAACACAACGAATGGTGGTCACTGATAACCTTGAATGGGCGGCCGTACAGGTATGGGCGAAATTTCATAACTGCCCACACCACGGCCAGGCATTCCTTTTCAGTGGTCGAGTAATTTGCTTCTGTGCGTGACAGAGTTCTGCTTGCGTAAGCAATCACTCTTTCCTCGTCATCCTGGTGCTGTACAAGCACAGCTCCGAGGCCAACATTGCTGGCGTCAGTATGGAGCACTGTAGGGGCTGTGTCATCAAAATGGGCAAGTACAGGGGTCGTCTGTAGACGTTGCCGCAAGTCATTGAAAGCATCTTCCTGTTCGTCGCCCCAAACAAATGCAACGTCATCCCTCGTGAGACGAGTTAAAGGTGACGCAATGCGTGCAAAATCTGGAATAAATCGCCGATAATATGCACAGAGACCGAGAAAACGCCTCACTGCCTTTTTATCTGATGGTGTTGGAAACTGTGCGACGGCGGCAACTTTTTCGGGGTCTGGACGAACTCCTGCATAACTGTCGACATAGCCGAGAAACTGCAGTTCCTCAAAGCAGAAGTGACATTTTTCCGGCTTGAGCGTCAGGCCTGCGGCCCGTATGGCCTGCAAGACCATTTGCAATCGTTCAAGGTGTTCGTCAAACGTTGTAGAAAACACAATGACGTCGTCAAGGTATACTAGGCAGGTCTCCATTTGAGGCCCGAGAGAACGGTATCCATGAGACGCTGGAAAGTAGCAGGAGCGGAGCACAAGCCAAATGGTAAAACCTTAAATTCGTAGAGTCTGTCTGGCGTCACGAAAGCGGTTTTTTCACTATCCCTGGCGTCTACTTCAATTTGCCATTATCCGCTCTTTAAGTCCATGGAAGAGAAAAAACGTGCGTTTCGAAGCCTGTCAATCGAATCATCTATGCGGGGAAGCGGGTACACGTCCTTTTTTGTAACCTGATTTAGCTTTCGATAGTCCACACAGAAACGCAGGCTGCCGTCCTTCTTTTTCACTAGAACAACAGGTGATGCCCAGGGGCTTTTCGACGGTTGAATGACGTCGTCTTCAAGCATTTTTGTTACCTGCTGTTCTATCGCTTCTCGCTCTTTTGAAGCCACACGGTACGGATTTTGATGAATTGGTCTAGCCGTGTCCTCTGTGATGATTCGGTGCTTGGTCAAGGACGTCCGGCCAACTTTCGAGGTCGACGCAAAACAGTCGTGGAACTCGTCTAACAGCACAAGCAGGCGTTCCCGCTGTTGCTGAGTTAAAGTAGGGCTGACGTCAAGGTTAGGTGCTAGGTCACGTGGGTCTTGTGCAGGTGTTGCTTTGAGTGCTGAAAAGCAGTCATGAACATCTGCGATCTCGTCGAAATGTGCCAACGTTGTGCCTTTCGGAAGGTGCCGTCGCTCGGAGGTGAAATTGGTCAACAGCAAGTTCGTTCGGCCGTCGGTGACATTGACTATTCCTCGTGCTACGGAAATCCCGTGAGTGAAAAGCAGCGAGGTTATTTGGTCGACGACTCCTTCACCGTCGAACGGTACGTCACATGCTACTGAAACGAGGATACATGATCGAGGCGGCACGACTACATTGTGGTCTTTGAGACGAAAGGCTTTGTGCTCTGGTAATGTAGGATCAGTCACACGAGCACTCTCGTAAAATGAAACCACGCGGTCCGGGATGTTGATTATTGCGCCATGCTCCTGAGAAAGTCCATTCCTATAATTAAATCTTTGCAGCACTCTGGGAGAACAATGAAAGTCGCGACGAAAGAAGAGTCCCCTATGCTGATTCTTGCTGTGCATCTTTCAGTAGGGAGCAGCAATTGACCACCCGCTGTTCTTATATGTGGTCCTGTCCATGGCGTTCTTACTTTTCTAAGATGATCAGCCAGCTTGCGACTTATTATGGAAAAATCAGCACCCGTATCGACTAAGGCCGTCACTTGCTCTCCGTCAATAATTACATGGAGGTCGGCACTCACCATTTCGTCGTTCTTAATATTCGTTGGCGTCAAGTCGTTCTGTCGTGGCAGTACTGGGGACTTTTTATCGTCTTGTGGTCGGGCTGCGACCTTACCCCGAGAGGTCGCCGCCTTTAGTTTCCCCGGTAAGGGCTGGGCGTCCTTGTTCCCCGAAGGTCAGCAAAAGTACGTCGATTCGGTGATGTTGTCTGAGCAGGGGATGGAGAGCGTGACCTGTGGGCGGAATCGGGCTGGCGATGAGGAGGCGACTCGTGATAGGGAGACCACGTTGTTGAAGGTCCTCGAAAACCAGGGTCGTCATGGCGAACAATGTAGTCGTCATTGGCACGGCGACCGTCGTACCCTGGCCGAGACGGGCGAAGCGATGTGTCGCGGTACCAACAATAGCGAGCTATATGGCCGGCACCACCACAGTTGAAGCAGAGAGGGCGCCGATCGACGGTGCGCCAAGCGTCCGTTCTGCGAAATTGTGGGCGTCTTATGTCCTCTCGTGGTGGTGAGTAAGGCGCGGCAAGTGGTGGCTGGTGGCATGGAGACATCGGAGACATGGGCTGACGTCTGAAAGCCTCCTGCAATGGTTGCGACGAAGGTGCGGCTGTAGGTGGCTGGTAGTATGATGCAATGGACGGGACGGGTGGTGGTCGGCGGACAGCGTCGGCGTAACTCAGTTGACGCTGATCGCGATCGAGATCAGCTGCTGAAAAAGCGTGCCTAAGTTCGTCACGAACGACCGCGGCAACGGCGGTCACTGGTGTATCCACTGGAGGAGTCCAAAGCTTCTGCATTTCTTCGTGGACAATATCTCTGATAAGGTCACGTAGGGAGCCCTGATTGTCCAGAGTCACTGAAGCGGCGTTGATTGGGGTGGTAGTGGACGAGCGATCATATTGCCTCGATCTTTGGTGCAGAGCACGCTCAATGGCAGTGGCTTCTCTTATAAAATCGGCCAAGGTAGTTGGGGCATTGCGCACAAGTCCAGCGAACAGTTGTTCTTTGACGCCACGCATAAGGTAGCGCAACTTCTTCTCCTCGGACATGTTGGGATCAGCCTGACGACAGAGGCGCGTCACGTCTTCAGCGAACATTGCTACAGTTTCGTTAGGTTTTTGAAGCCTTAACTCGAGCAGCTGCTGAGCCCGCTCTCGACGATCGATGCTAGCAAAGGTGTCAATCATCTGCTGACGAAAGTCATCCCATGTGGATATACGGCCTTCTCGATTCTCAAGCCACGTGTGAGCGCCGTCATCGAGAGTGAAATACGTGCGGGCGAGCTTCTGTTGAGCATTCCACTGGTTGATGTCGGCAACGCGTTCGTAATGCTCAAGCCAATCTTCAACATCTTCGTGTGGGGCACCACTGAAGCGATTAGGCACAAGTGGCTGAAGAAGTGTTACCTGGGCTGGATTGGAATCGGGGCTGCCTTGTATCCCTTGGACCAACTGTGGCTGGCTAGCGGAGGCCATTGGTAGAGGTACGTAATGCCTGGTAGAATGTTCGTCGAAGGAGGTCAGCTCTGGAGATAGGCCTAGCAACCGGCGACTGAAGCGGTGCACTGGTGTCGTAACAGATGGCTGCGTGTCGGGACTTGATGAACGGCTCCCAGATGGGGTGTTGAGCAAGTACGTCGTCTTCTTCAGTCCTCCTTTTCACGAGGCTGTTGGCGCGCACATCGTCTTCGTTCTTTGTTTCGGGCGCGGCAATATATATATATATATATATATATATATATATATATATATATATTTATATATATATATATATATATGGACGGGATATGACTGTTGCGTTCAACTCCTAAAGGCAAAGCTTAGGCGTCGCACAATTTTAATTGCGAAGCATTTCTTAGCGAACATCGGGGACATTAAGCGTATCTATCTATCGATCTATCTATCTATCTATCTATCTTTCTATCTATCTATCTATCTATCTATCTATCTATCTATCTATAGCCACTTACGACGTTTAGCTTTCCTGGCCGTTTCGATAAAGGTATCGATACCAAACCTGGTATGCCATAACATTACTGTATTACAAGCATAAGTTACTAGTCATGACATAAAAATCGTCATTTGTATGTCATGAATGTAATGATTTACATGTCATGGTCTTGCTGCTTTTGCAGTTAGACCATGCTTTTGTGAAGGTCTTGCTGCTTTGGACTACGTGCCACGATCATGATGCGCCCGCGGCTGTTTCGCTAGCGTCACATACACCAAATTTAAATTTGGTAATGCGAGACGTGAATCACTGGCAAAGGTATGATACTGGCGCGAACATGATAAACATAAGATGCGTGTACTGAACAAAATGACTACAAACAACGCTCGTGAAATACCCGCAGTCGTTTCGCTTGCTTCACATGTACCAAATTCGGTATTACGTGACGCGAATGGACGACATAGGTAAATGACACATCCAAATGGGATAATCACGACATGCGTGTCATGCGGTAACGTGACTACAAGCCACACCCATGGTGCGCTCGTGGCCGTTTCGCTAGTTTCCCATATGCCATATTTGGTAATATGTGACGTCAATGGAAGACGAAGGTATGTGACTGGTGCAAACATAATAATGATGAGATCCGTGTCACGTGAGAACATGCCTATATGCCACAGTCAAGGCGCCCATACATTTAAATGTGACTCGGTGCGCGGGCTCGCCGGCGGTGCCACGCTAGGCACCGGTCCTGCCATATACTCGCAGGCGCGCGCCACGCTGCGTTGCTTTGGCGCATGAGCGTTTGAGTGCATCCGGCGCCCCACCGTCATGGCAAGAGGGAGACGCAGTGGTGTCTGGGTTACGCATCGGCGTGAAATGTAGCATGCCGCATTTTGCGCCAGTTGCCGTCGGGGCGCGCACTGACGGACGCTGGTCGTGGCCGTCGCACCTGGCGTCAGACTCAGGTGTTCGCATGCTGCTAACACAGTGGCGCTTGCCCAGCGTGCGCGCGCGTCAGCGCTACATTAGAGTATATTGGGTGCTTCATGATGCGCTCGCAGCCGCTTAGCTAGCTCCACATATACCAAACTTGGCGTAACGTGACGTTAATGGATGAATATATGACTGGTGCTAAGATTATAATACTAACACGCGTGTCATGTAAAAACATGACAACATACGACGCTCATAGCGTGCTCAAGGTCATTTCGCTAGCTCCACATCTACTGAATTCGGTATTACGTGACGTGAGTTGATGACAAAGGTAAACGACTCATGCAAACATGGTGATCATGACACGGAAGTCATTTACTGCGTCATTTGTCTGCACCTTGTAACGTTGAGCTGATTTTACAGCTGCATATCAACCTTTCTCATTCTGACTTCACATATTGTCGATTCCCACTGTACGTGAAATCTGCCATTTTTTTTTACTCTATTGTGAAATAATGATTTGAGGCAAGAAGTTAGACTTGCATGATTCGAAAACATCTTCAGGTATACCCAATACTATGTTTACAATAAAAACTGTCTCATGCACATCACTTTTTCAAGCTGCACACAACGTCCACGAAATGCAAAAAAAAAGAAACAGGTGAATGGCTCATTCTTGCTGTGAATTTGCTGCTTGGAGATGTCGGTTAAACAATCCGTTTTGTCTGCGGCAACGGCTAGCCGGCTGTGCAGCGCGCCAGGCCGATAAGGTGGTGGGGTTTTGTGAATCAATCTGCTACAAGTTTCACCATCACGCAAGTGACCTAAAGAATAACAATACTACTAGATGTAACTCGATCTCGTACCGTATAAGTCACGAAAAAATACAGCACTAAATAACTACGTTTAGTGCTTGATGAAAATGTATTCTTACGTCTCTTTGGTTTACAGCCAAAGTGGTTTACTGTCGTTTTCTTCCTTCATTTGAATGTCGTGTGCTTGTAATAAACGCTGAATTCTCTATTTTGTACTAAGTGGTGAAAAAGCTGTATCTTTTCTGCACTGAGAATAATATATTGTGAATTGGTCAGCCTCATTTTTACTAATATTGTGTCGTTATAGCTGTGGCGTGTTTTTCAGTTCATTTTTCTTTCTGTTAATGTTACAGGCAATAACATGTGCTATTTTATGATGCCTCTACTGATGAGCATCCTGCTCACTACATGCACATTTATTGCTATGACTGAAGGTAAGGGGAATTATCACAAAAAACTGGTGTATAAAAATAGGCTGAATATTTCTTCTGAATTTCAAAACAAATGCATTGCACAATAAATAACGCTTTTATGTTGTAAGACGCGAACATTTCGTTTTATTCCCGTCAGTGAGATGGCGCAAAAAAAATCTAGACTGTCAGGTGCTAAAGAGCAAGAAAAAAAATCTGTTAACGACAGCAAATACCACCACCTCACGTATAACAGATGCCGGGCATACTATCCACCACGTCATACTCTCATATTCTAGCTCCTTCTCAAACGTGCACTTTATATCTCACACTTGCGTCTTACAGGGCTGTTGGTCACATGAGGTGTTGTTGCCAGGAAGTGGTCAAGTAATGCATCTAGAATACTACTACTATTACAAGAGAGGAGGAAACGACCAACACCCTAATTATCTTCGCCCTTAAAGGTCACTTTTGCATGGACTAGAATTGTGTATCACTGTCTTGGGTTGGCTGTATGTTGACTAGCATTAGCCTATGCTTATTATGTGCTGGATAGCAGGGCACAGTGTTGGCGGCGCCAGTACTACGATGCCACACAATCAACATTGCTTTGCGTGGGGTGGTATTTATATTCCGTGGTTATTGTTGTTTAAAGTAGGGCAGTTCTGCATAATGCTTCATACCTTTGGATTAGTAAGGATGCTGCTATCTGCCTATCGTATTTCGGTGGCAATATTTTGTGGTGTTACCAAGCTACTGGCTACCTTTATAAATATTCGGTAACAGAAAGAGTCTTCCTATTCCTTGCGATCGCCAATATTGCTAGTTATGAGACAAGTAGCTCTGCTGCTGTTTTCTACTGCAGCTGACCGATATTGATAACTAAAGAATGATCCCTCGATATTCTTTCTACTAACTGTGGATCTTAAAATTGAGCGTTTCCATAATGTACATTATTGTGACCGCGTATTATGGCCAGTCTAGACGGTGCATCGTAGTTAGTTTTTCAGAATGAAACCAGTAAGCACACAGTTATAAAATTTATTTCTGGTCTCTCGTTCAACTGGTGCGCCTGGGAAGATCCCGGTCTCTGCATCACTTGCTGTTTTTTATCAAGACATAAATCTTTCTTGTGAAATTTAATCTCAATGCAACCAATGAACCTTAAACAGTTGCTTGCTAAATGACAGCGTGTGGGGCGTGCCTATTTTTTTTACTTGAAAAAATTTGGATTATGAAGTAGAAATAAACTCGTGAAGGTATTTGGAAAAGGTCAAAACATTATTTTATTTCTGATGGAAGTCGCCCGCAATGGGCATTCATGAAACGCACTGTTTATTTCTTACCCAGCATGTGCAGACTCTGAAAATCAAGAGCCCAGATTTTGCTGGGGTAAACAGCTTCTAAGCCAGAAGTATTGCAACAATGTCAGAAACCTAGATGGCTGGACGTGTTTTGGTGGAAGCTCATTAGGATGCGCATGTAAAACAAAATTCCGAGCTGATGACGGATCATGTGTGGAAGAACATGAATGTGGTAAGTGAAACCAATGATGCCTCCAAAGCTGTGTCAAATTTGTATACGGGGAGAGTCAGGTGAATGCCCGCAGCGTAATTGTCATTGTGCGTCTATGACACCAGACATATAATCTTTCTCCTGCCTCAAACGGCACTTTGGAGCCGATCGACATGTTTACACCATCTGCGCGATGGCGTTCAAGCCTAGATAGCTCACGGAATCTTCGTGCGTGAACTGTGGCGTCGGTAAGCAAATTGTGAAGGGCAGATAGCGCAAAAACAATAAAACTCTACTTCAATGAACAGTTTTTACCAGCATACGTGTGCGTCCACATCTAAGTCATAAAATAATTGATTGATATGTGCGGTTTAACGTCCCAAAATTACCATATGATTATGAGAGACGCCGTAGTGGAGGGCTTCGGAAATTTCGACCACCTGGGGTTCTTTAACGTGCACCCAAATCTGAGCACACGGGCCTACAACATTTCCGCATCCATCGGAAATGTAGCCGCCGCAGCCGGGATTCGATCCCGCAAGTCATAAAATATTCGCTTCTGAAGCCTTGTAAGCAGACTCCCAGCCGATTGTGTGCCTATTCCAACGTGCGGCGCTTTTTTGTACTATGAATTTTAGACCAAGTTTTTCTATATGGTTCGCTTGTCCACTTGTATAACTTGTTTATTATGTACCTATATCGCGTAGATCACGTTTTTTGTTGTTTCATTAATTTGATGTAGTTTTTCATACTTCTAGTATTCACTTTCACTTACGCTGTGTAAGCCTAGATGCTGTTATATTTAAACTTTTTATTGCTATTATTAACCGATGGTCTCACTGCAGTCGCCAGACTTTCGGACCCTCACCTGCATATTTTTAATTGTGAACTTTGTAATTTGAATTAATAACAAATGAAACTGATACTGAATGAATGCTTGCACTGTTCGCCTGCGTGTACATCTGGACAAAATCCCCCAACGCTCCTGATGTTGCTTAGGAGTTGCACAAACAGGAAAACCACAGTCATCCTGTGTTTCTCTGCGAAAACTTTGCGCGGATTTGCTGATAATATGAAAACGTTCACTTTGTAAAAACTAGCTCGCCTTAAAGCCTTAACAAGTTACGAGTTATTTGTCATGCGGATGTACAGTCCTGCGAAGAGCTCTCCACTAGGAATTTCGAAATCGCACTGTAGCGCAACGCTAATCACGTGACACGCTTTCGCCAAAATCAAGTAACATTAGTGACGTGCCGTTAGTCATGCAGCATTAGTCAACCATGTGGTATTAGTTTCATGACACGTCCTTTACTCCACCTCAGCATGGAATCAGGCAAGCCGGGGTCACTCGTAGCACGATCGTCACCATCCGGGCGAGCCGTGCTCCTTGCTGTCGATGATAATTGTAGTTTGCGATGCAACAGCTTCTTTCCTTGTTAAATGTTGAAACGATCTGGAGCAAGGCGCTGTACCATTGAGAGCCGCAATGGTTAAGTTGATGGAGTCGGTGAATCTCTTGTGCTTTCACTCGGAAGTTTTCGAAAGGCCGAGAGCGTGTCGGTGTCGTATGATCCGTCAACTTGAGCGTTCCGCCGTTCATTTCACTAAGTCGTGTCCACTGCGATAGTGCGCTTGTCCTGCTTGTCACGTACGATACCTAGTATCCACGTTTTCCTTAAACCCAAACACGCTGTCCAACCAGCCATCAATTTTCTCGATCGTTTCACTGCTTTGTTCTTACAGCCTTAATAGTAAGCGTAATGCAGTCGAGTTTCGTTCGTATTTTATACCCCAGAAAAGCTCCACTGAAGACTTGCCCTTCTTCACTGGCGTGCCACGGTAACGGAACAGAAGTTTTGATATTCGAGTCCATCGGGGAATGTCCTTGTTTTAAAGATGATATTCTTTCTTGGAGACCTTCGACGCAAAAAATTTTGGTCTGTTTGTTAGTCTCTCTGTACATTTGTCTGTTTGTGCACTCTTAACGGCATCGGCTACTTGAAACGGCTGACCCCATCCGCAGCACCCAGCAGTGTTACTCAAGGTTGAGCGTTCATTCTTGTGCAATTGTCGATTGAAAATCAATTATTGCGCATGTCTGGGGCACCACAACAACAGGTATATTTTCTACATGTGCGTCGTTTACTAGACAAGGCATACAAGTAATTTTAAGGACCGTAGCGCTTATCACGCTGCGCTGACCATGCAATGCTTGCACGGAATGGGGAGTGTTTCGAGCGCTTTGATAAGACGAGACGGTGGTGGCACTTACCTTTCGCCTTGCGTTTTGCACCTTATCACCTCTGAGATGGGCGCACACACCCGTCTCAGAGCCACGCACTTTCTTTTCTAAGAAAACTGCCAGATGGCGCTCATGTCTCACGTGTGACGTGTCTTGACGCGTTCGTTCACCTCCGCTGCACGGTCGAGGTACTCTAACACAGCACCTCCAGAATACCAGGCACCAACTTTCTTGCGCAGAACATCAAATAAATGTCTTGTTTACTTTCTCCTCACGCAAGACTATTGTCTTTCGACGACATTTGCAGAAACATGCAGATACGGGGCCAATTTTTTTTTCTTCAAGTCTTCCTTCAACGCTCTTATGGCTCACTCCGCTAAATCGTTTGGTTTAGGATGATAGAAGGCTGTAGTGAAGTGTTTCGCTTGGTTCTTAGCTAGACAATTGCGGAAGCGGAACCCCGTGAACCAAGGTTCATTATCCGTCACAAGAATACGAGGTAGACCGAACTTCGCATACATAGTCCTGAGAGCCTACGCTGCCACTTCTGCTGTTGCTGATTTCATTGAAACTGCTTCTATCTATTTTGTTTCTGAATCCACAAGTACCAATATCATGTGTCCTTCAATAGGACCTGCATGTTACGCGAGGCGCCTGCTCCGTTTCTCTTTTGTCGTGAGATATGGTGCAGGTGTTTCGACTCGAGTCATCGCCTCAGCCTGTACACAAGCAGATTATTCATGCATCAATCACTCAATCTCACCTTCACACCCAAAAACCAAAGCACGGATCTTCCAATGTTTTTCATGGTCGCTATTTCTGGGTGCGCTTATCGAAGCAAGTCCAATATGCGCCGCCTTATAGCCGTGGGAAGCAAGACATGGTGTCCCCGGTAGACGAAGCCTTGGTAGTAATTGAGCTCAGTCTTCTCTCTGAACTACGGCCAAAGGCGGCTCTGCTCTTCAGACAAAAGTTTAGGCGGCCTTATTTAATCCAGAATTTTACTTGGTGAAACAAAATATTCGTTTCTTTAAAACGTACTACATCTCTAATACTAGTCGCTTCCTTTTACAAGCCCTCCGAGTACAGGTCGTACCCTAGCAGATTTTTTGTGCCGGTGTCGTATAGCTTGTTCGGTAATGGCAGGCGACATATTGCACCATCATTTGAGTTTTCTGTTCTCCTGTGATACTGCAACCAGTAATTGTGAATGTACAAGAAAGAAGACCACCCCTGAATCCTTGTCACAGCTACGGGAGGAATGGCTTTTTCTTGGTTAAACAAATAAGTAGGTAATTAAAGTCGGTCACCACAACAAAGCGAATCCATATAAGTAGTGCTTAAACCGCATGACGCCAAATACAAGGGCAAATGCTTCTTTTTCTAGCTGGGAGTAGGCTCGTTGCGCTTTGGACAGAGTTCTGGAGTGAACCCCTTACGGATAGTCCGTGCAATTGATGCGTTAAGAAAGTGCTGCCCCCACTTCTACAGAACAGGTGAAACCTGACAATCAAACTTGAAAGTTTGTTAGGTTAAAAGTCTATCACAAGCTTTCACGCAGGTATTGCCTGCTTAACCCTTCGAACCATTTTCTCGTGTACCTTTTTCCATTTACACGTAGCTTCCTAAGTAGACTGTATAATGGCGGCAGCTCTGTGGAAAGGTTCGGTAAAAATTTGGCATAATAGTTGATTAAGCCCGAGAAAGGTTTTAGTGTGCTCACTGACTTTGAGACTGGAGCTTCGAGAACTACTGCAATGTGGTCATCGTATGGTTGGAGTGCATTGGTATCAACTAGATGTTCAAGAAAGGCTGCTTCTTGTCAAGATTAGCATTTATTGGTGTTTAGCCTGAGACCATAGTCACGTAAGCACAGCAAAATGTGATTTAGCAAAGAAGTCCGCTCTTTTCAGCCACTATGATCTCATCCAGATGGGCTTGTACGCCTCAAAGGTTTTTGAACAGGGAATCAATATGCCTCTGAAAGATGGCCAGAGCTGAGCTAATTCCAAACGGAAGCTTACTGAAACAAAATAAACACTTGCCAGTGTTTAGGCCTGTCAGCTTCTTGGCACCGTTGTGGAGTATCTGGCTGAACACTCGAGTCAAATCCAATTTAATAAATTCTTCACCGCTATTCAGTCTTGCGAAGATGTCATCCGCACAAAATAGCGGTTACTGTTCACTCACTCTGGCCATGTTCATGGTCAGTCAAAAATCTCCACATAGTCGAATGGACTCATCAGTCTTAACGATCGGAACCACTGGTGTCGTCCAATTCACTGTCATACAACTGATATAAGGCCGTCGACAACTACTAGGTGCGAAGCATAATTTATTTAATTGGTTGATTTATAAGTGGGGTTTAACGTCCCAAAACCACCATTTGAATATGAGAGACGCCATAGTGGAGGGCTCCAGGGATTTCGACCACCTGGGGTTCTTAAACGTACACGCAAATCTGAGCACACCAGCCTACAGCATTTTCGCCTCCATCGAAAATCCAGCCGGTGCAGCCAATATTTGATCCCGCGAGCGGCGGCTCAGCAGCCGAGTACCTCAGCCACTAGACCACCATGGCGGGGCGGTGCGAAGCATCAGACACCTTAGTTATGAAAACGTATGGCACGACACGTGTTTTGCAAAAGTGGGGCGTGCTATTTTTTTTTTAGAATAAGATTTATAGGCAGCTTTTTTGCAAAGTTTTCAACGTTGCGCATACATTTCTTCGAACTGGTTGAGCAAAGCACGGAGTTCCTGGCTCATGCGGTCTTCATTGTGCCTGTTGAGGTTTGCGACGACATTTTACTTCAACATGGTCACTCCAAAGTTGTTAAATGTCGTGATTGTATCCCTTTCACAGACCACTGGTCTAGGTGTATCGATGATGATCATGGTGCCCTGTACGTCGTGCCCCTTACAGGTTTATTCTGATGTGCAATTCTCAAACCACTGAAATTTCTCTAAAAAAACATGACAATTTGAGAGTGATGCTGCTTGGTAGTGGGTGTGTGCTTTCATTCTCCTTGAACAGGTTCGTTGAAATAACGCTAATAGGGGAAACCGCATCGATATTTATAGTGAGAGACACATCACTCAAACTGTGTTCCTTGAACACTGGCGTAACCATGCGGCCATTACTAGTTTTTTCAGTCAGTATAGTATACAGCTGCTTGTCGTCTACCGAGGTATCAGCTGCGACCGACAGGGCGTAAGTGCCATGGGGACTTGAACTGAGTTTGTTCCCGACACATTCCAGCGAGATGTCCTTCTTTACTCCATTGGCAGTATACCGAACAGATGCGATAGCACTGCTCCTTCGAGTGAGTTTCACTGCCACACCTTTGGTAAGGTGTCATGCCTTTGATTGCCCTTTTCTTGGCCTATTTTGCCGCATGAATTGAATGCTACTTTGATCTGTAGATTACACGCTTCTAGCATTTCGTGCAGCGTTTTGAGCTGAAATAACGAAATCATGTGTTTCCGTACGCGTCAAATTTCTCATTGTCAGCAAGTCAGTATTACCTGGATAAAGAGAGTTTCACAACTGTCATAGCTGACTCAGACTGCACCAAAGTTTCATCTTTTAGTGATCCCCAAGAAGCGTGTTCGATTTTTTTCTATATTTATACTGCATATTCCAAAATTCACTTGAAAAAAGAAGTGTAAAAATTATTAGCGTTTTCCCAAAGCCGATAGATACCTCATAAGCTATAGTCAGCTTTACGCAAACACGAGAACTTCAACAAAAACAAAAAAGTCAGCAGTTTTATATTAAGGCAATTGCCTACGACAAAAAAGTTACGTAGCAGTGTAAACCGACAATAAAATTGGCAAAATGTTCATTTCTCGAAGAAAAAAAATCACATGCAGTTAATAATGGTAAAATAAAAGAGGACATGTTGAGCTGCTTTCTAATTAAGGATTCTGGACAGCAAGTATCCAGAACTTCAATTGATAACATTGAATAAAGCTCGCATATCGACATACCTGACCCTTTCTGTTGCTACTTCTTTAGCATTGACGTGCCCTTTTCCCCACTAATCACACCACTTAGAGGTCTCCCTCATTTTACTTCCTCTTTCACACCACTCCTGAAGAAATAAATTGTGACATACAACACGTCAAGTTCAAAGGCGCAGGGATTGATGAAGTCTTGCCTGCTAATATCCAATCGAATAGGTACCTAACTTTTCATGTCTTGTATCTAATTACAAATTTGATATTCAAGACTGGCGTGTTTCTTAATTAGCATAAACATGGTTAAATAATTCGTGACAATAAAAAAGGCGATCGCACAATAATTATCATTTATGGGCCCATTTGCATTCTGCCCTTATTGGTGAAGTTCTCAAGAAGGTAATTGGAGTACGCCTACCAAATTACCTTGATAAGTTTTATATTTTCTCTTCTTGTCAGTTCGGCTTTCAAAAGTATTTATCTACTGATCTGGCACTCAATCATCTAGCCGGTCACCTAAAAAAATCAATAACGAAGGTTTATTTGCAGGATCAATTAATCATCCATCTATGAAAATATTGAACAGTTTATATCATAGTATTTTTTTCACAAATCTTGAGGCTATTGGTATATGTAGCCCTACTTTAGCGCGACTAGCAAGCTACCTAAATAACCACGTTCTACTTGTGTCCATTCGTAATGTGTATTAAAAAAATTTATCTACTAACCGTGGCGTCCCTCAAAAATCTATTTTGGGACCGCTCATATTTTTCATCTATATATTGATATTTTGAACAGCCTGTCCTCCAAGGATTCCATTTTGCATGCAGATGACGCTACTATGTTTATTTCTGACAAAAGCATTTCACTTCTTGTTGACAAGCTAAGCAAAGATTTGAAAAAAAAAAGATTTCAAGTTGTTTTAGTGTTTCTTTGTTACCTATTACCGCAACCAAGACTAAATTTGCAGTATTTTCATCGACACAAAACATATTCAGCAACCTTTCCTTTTTTGCTTTTGGCCCGCATTCTATTTTTTGCAGTCTTTGCTCTTTCTTTCGGCTCTAACTTGAAATACATAGATCACACTTATTGGGATAATCAGGCTGAACAGTGAAAGTGCCTCAGATAGGCTGGCCGACGTTTCGATATTGTAGATATTTAAACGTCGGCAAGCCTGCCTGAGGCACTTCCACTGTTCACCCTTATTATCCCACTACGTTGTTTCCATCTGTCAGCTCCCATCTTGATTTTGCATAGATCATACCTGTAACATTAAAAAGAAAATAGCATACGGCGTCCGCTTTCTAGTTGAAATTAGTTCAGGCTTCACATATGCCTCATTATTGCCACTCTAAAATCATTCGTTTATTCTCATATTAATTATAGTATAAGTGCTGGGGTAACACTATAACATTCATTTGGCTTCCGTTCATACAATACAGAAGAGTCCATAAGAATCATTACTAACAGTAAATGCCTACTACATGATAACAACATTTTGACCATCTCAGCTCCTCAAATACAACTTAGGTGCTATATTCTATGAATACTTCACCAAGGCATCACCTTCAATCCGCTTCACATCTGCGGTCCTGGTTACCCATAGTAATACTAGATTTTCGCATATTAGTAAGGTTTTTATGCCTAAAGTACGAACTAATAATGGTAAACTGACTGCAAATTTTTCATTATTATCTATATAGAATACACTATCTGTTTACGTCAAAAATGCAAGAAAGCTGCATCAATGAAGGACAGAACAAAAATCACACTTTATGCATGCGTGTATTAATTATGCATGTATAACTGTTCCTTTCAGTGGGTTGACATTGTTTTCATTTCCACGTTTTCTGTATTATAATTTTGTATTCTTCCTCAAAGACACTGCTTGCACTTTTATTTGTTTCATTATGTTCTATTGTGTATATTTTGATTTTATTTATTATAAATATTGTCACAAAGAAGAAACAGCAGCAGTTGAATACAGGACAACTCGCTTTACTTGTACCAGAACACTGGCAAACTGATCGGATGAGAACCTCGTCTTTATCTCTAGCTGCGCGTGCTCTTCGTTGTTCTCTTGGTGCTGCATATTCAAAGCAGCATTTGCCCCCTCCAAAGAGCAGCATCTCGATGTTCTGCTACAAAAGACGGTGCAGTAGATGTATGGTGCAAATCAGTCTGAAAAGTAGGGCTTCATTCGCACAACGTGCACCATTTCTGGTTTTTGCTGGCGAGTTGTCGACGGGCTGTCCAGAACGACCGCGTAATTAAGGTCACTCAAACGTAGTAAAACTAAGTAGAGGCCAAAATACCTCTTCAGCAATTTACAGAGAGTCCCTGGTGGCAGATCAGGCTACATACCAAGAATCTCTTACCGGGCCAATAGAGGACATGTCAGTATCGCAGATTACAACGTTATGTGTCGTTTTTTTTTTGCTACTGGGTGATTTGGACGTGTGCGAGCTTTTTCGCTTCTTCTTCTCGTTGGGTAAAAGATGCAGGGTCCGAATCTATGTCATTGCAGTCGTGCAGTAACATGGCGTCAAGCATCGTCATTACTTCACGGCCATGAAGGACACTGAACTGCGTTCTTCGTGTAGTTTCTTGCTGCGCTGTATTATAGGCGAACGTGATGTGCGGTAGAAAGTCATCTCTGTTCTTGTTATCCACGTCAATGTACATACTCAACATGTCGTGAATGGTCTTGTTGAGACGTTCTGTTAAGCCGTTGGTTTGTGGATTATAGCAAGTGGTTTTCCGATGGGCTGTTCCACTGAGCTCAAGCGCTGTCTTCAGCAGCTTGGCCGTGAAAGCGGTACCTCGATACGTTATTATGATTGTTGGAGAACCATGCGTCAGGACAATATCTTCTATGAAGAATCATGCGGTGTCAAAGGCAGTGCCACTTGACAAAACCTTTGTTTTTGCGTAGCGCGTAAGATAATCAGTGGTGACTATTACCCACTTGTTGCCAGCATGGAAAGTCTTATATGGTCCGAGGAGATTCATTTCAATTTGGGCAAAAGGTACCGTGCACACTTGAATTGGTTGTGGTAGTCAAGCTGGTTTTAACGAAGGCGATTTTCGTCTTTGGCAATCGAGGCACTTGCGCACGTGATGTTTTACAATAGCTGGAAGTCTTGGTCAGTAGAATTTTTGTTGGATTATGGCCAATGTGCGTGTGTATCCGAGATTAGTGGATGCTGGCCCATCGTGTCAAGCACTAAGTATCTCCTCACAGAGTAACGTTGGAACGACAAGTAGGTGGGTGCTTCCTCTGGGAGAAACTTTCTTCTTATACAGCACTACGTAAGCAGAAACACGGCAGGCTCCTTGCAAATCTTCTAGGGACGGTTGTGGTCCGGCCATTCGAAAATTCAGTAAGGGGAAACAACTCGCTGTCTTCCTTCTGCTTGCACAAAATCGTAGTGGTGTCGACGACTCCTACAAACGCCATGTTGTCATTTTTTGTGTTATCATTGCGCTTTATCGGTGACCTTCATAAGCAATCGGCGTCGGCGGGCTGCCATTCGTACTTATGCACGATCGTCATATCAAACTCTTGAAGGCGTAAGCTCTACCGTGCGAGCTGACCAAACGGCTCTTTCAAGGTAATCAGCCAGCAGAGAGAATGATGGTCGCTGACTACGTGGAAAGAATGACCGTACAGGTATGGACGAAGCTTAATAACCACCATACAACAGCAAGACACCCTTTTTTCGTTGTGGACTAGTTGAAATGAGCGCGGGCAGGCGCCCTATTAGCTTATGCGATCACACGCTCGGCTGAGTCTTGCCACTGGACAAGTACAGCGCCTGAAATTACGTTGCTGGCATTTGTGTGGACCATGGTAGGAGCATACTCATCAAAGTGAGAAAGCACAGGCGGTGTCTGCAGGTGTTGTCGGAGATCGTCAAATAGCGCTTGTTGATCGTCGCTCCATGTAGACGAAACGTCTTCTCTTGTGAGTCGTGTTAACGGCGAGGCTATGTGTGAAGAATTAGCAATAAGCCTTCAGTAGTATGCGCATAGGCTAGGAAAACACCTGTCTGCTTTTTTAATTGTTGGCACCGGAAATATTCTGACAGCCGCAATCTTACCGGGGTCAGGTCGAACACCTTCATGGCTCACAACATGGCCTAAAAATTGGAGCTCCTTGAAACCGAACTGACACTTTTCGGGTTTCAAAGTCAGGCCGGCAGACCTTTTGCCCTGAATACTGATAGCAGCCTGCTCAGGTGTTCATCAAATTTTTTTGAAAAAACAATGACTTCGTCCGGATAGACAAGAAATTTCTGCCACTTAAGGCCTGACAGAACGGTATCCATTAGTTTCTGAAATGTAGCGGGGGCTGAGCACAATGCGATGGGCAAGACTTTAAATTCATAAAGCCCGTCAGGCATTACAAAAGCCGTTTTTTCTCTATCTCGCTCGTCAACCTCAATTTGCCAATGCCCAGTTTTGAGGTCCATTGACGAAAAGTAGCGTGCATACCTTAGCCTGTCGACTGAATCATCGATGCGCGGTAATGGGTATACGTCTTTCTTTGTCACACGGTTCAGCTTGTGGTAGTCGACACAAAAAAGAAACGCAAGCTCCTGCCTTTCTTTTTAACCAGCACTACCGGCGATGCCCAAGGGCTTCTTGACGGCTGGATGATATCATCATCCAGCATTTTGTTCACTTGTTCCGGAATTGCTTTACGCTCTTTCGGTGCTATGCGGTATGGGTTCTGTCATATTCGCCTTGCTGTGTCCTCCATTATTATCCGGTGCTTCGTCAGTGGCTTTTGACTGACCCTCGAGGTCAATGAAAAACAGTCTTTTAACTGGTGAAGAAGTTCTACTAGACGCTGTCTCTGCGCTGGTGATAAATCCGTGCTTACGTCAATAGGTGGTGGGGCTGACGTGGCTTGCGGCTCTTCCTGTTGTACTACACAGCACTCGCGAATTTCGGTAATCTCGTCGAAGTAGGCAACTGTAGTGCCTTGTGTAATGTGTCGTTGCTCGTTCGTAAAATTCGTCAACAGTACCTCCGCTTCACCATACACAACATTGACGGTACTTCTGGCAATTGCAACACTGCGAGAGAGTAGAAGCGTCAATACTTGTTCAGTAATTTATTGTCTAGTATGCTGCGTGCTGCACGTGACCGAAACAAGGCAGCGCGATAATGGTGCATGCAGACGACGGACCGAATCCGGATGTGGCAGGACGGACGGCGCGTCACGCGACATCACATCAGCGACTCCCCTCGTCCTCGTGGCTCGCGGACGGATGAGCCCAACCTGTTTTTCACATCTGCATTCTGGGGGGAGAAAGCCGATACTTCAGCGGATTAGCAAGGGGTTTCTGGCAACCAATAAACTTTTCATCTGCTCGCGGTAGCCCTACTCGCGGCATGTCTCTATGGCTCGCGGCACCTTTCCTTCGTCCGTGGCTCGCGGACAGCTGCAGGACTGGTCGGCTTCATCTACGCTTCAGCATGGTTTACTTAGCTTCCGGGGGCTTTGTTCTCAGGGGATTAAATACGCAGAAATCACTTTTGGTGGTTCAGGAAATGTCGTCGTCATCGTTTGACACGCGAGATTCTTAGCCGTCATGGTGGTGAAATATTCTAACGTCTGCAACCGGCGACGTGCCGCTTCTAAAAAAAAGCTGGGAGACGCCTTCAGAAGTTCTACAAGTGGGGAACAATGTAGTTGAAAGAACATTCTGCCAGCAACTCCCGTTTCTCCTCAAAGAATAACACTCCTCGTTCATTTGTCACAACGCGACAGACACCGCAGCCAAGCGTCGCTTTTTGCAGGCATCCATGTTGAATACTCTCAAACCGGTCTGCTGCCAGCGGGCGCAGATGAGCGCCGAATCTGCTGTCGAGGGTAATCCGGCTGTTTTCTCCTAGGACACCGTGCATCGTGTGGATGAGCCTGCAGGCAGATCATCCGCGGAATAGCCGTCCACGTCTACGACAAATCCAGATTCGGACCGTCGTCTGAATGCACCATAACGGAGGTACGGTCACATCGTCAATGACTCGCAGGGATTTTCGGAGTAGCGCTGCGCTTTGATCCCCCGAAAAGGTTAGTACACCGTCCGGTATAATGATGAGGACACCATATTTACGCAAGAAATCCACCCATAAGATTGCCTGTTTGCAACACTCGGAAACAATAACGAAAGTTGCGACGTAGGATGCATCCCCTATCTTCATTCTTGTGGTTCACTTTCCAATAGGTGTGAGTAGCTGCCCTCCAGCTCCTCTGATCTGCGGTCCTGTCCATTCCATTCTAACCTTCCTGAGCTTGTCAGCCAGACTTTCACTCATTATTGAGAAGTGCGCGCCAGTGTCGACCAATGTCGTGACGTCGTATCCGTCAATCGCAATTTCAACGCCGGCAGTCACAACCACATCTTTCGTCGAATCATTGAAAATTTGTGTCTCTTCGCTCGGCAGTATTGGGAGACTTTTAGCACTTGGGCAAGTAGCAATCTTCCCCCTGGAGGTCGCTGCTTTCAGTTTCCCCGGCGTGGAGTGGGAGATCTCCCTCTCGGCATGTCAGTGGTGTTCCGTCTGGACGACGGAGAATAGCGACCAGGAGAGGGTGAGTGCGACCAAAACCCAGGAGGAACATCCCGCGGGGTCATGACACTCGTGTGGACGTCAGGCGTTTCGCTGAAATGGCGCCGAAGAATAGTGGAAGGAAAGCCCTGGTACCCTGCGACGCGATACGGGCAATACCGAACGGTGTGGCCTGCTTCCCCACAATGAATGCACAGGGGCCTATAGTCAGGGGTATGCCAGATGACAGTTCTGCGAAGTGGTGGCCACCTCGGCGTCGAAGTTTCTTTGTACTACCAAGGTGCTGTCGGCGGTGTTGCTGGTAGTACTGATACGGTGTCGGCACATTCGGTGGCTGCGGGCGGACTATGTCTGCATAGCTTGCCCTGGGGGGGGGGGGGCTCGTATTTGGCTCAGGAAGCGAGAGCGTTTGCCTGATCTCCTGGCGCACAACTTCTGTTACTGAGGCAGATGCGCAGTCATTCGGTTTGGCGACGAGATTCTTGACCTCTTTTTGTACAATTTCTCGTATCAGTTGGGGCAAAGAACTTTTGTCGGGTGTCGTAGCTGTGGTCGTCGCTGTCGCGCTGATCGGTGCACTGTGGGCTGGGCGGTCATACTGCTTGTAGCGTAGATGCAGTGCGTGTTAGATGGATGTTGCCCCCTTGAAAATTCATCTACACTAGTAGGCGGGTTTCGTACAAGACCAGCGAGCAACTGCTCCTTAACACCCTCATGAAGTAGCTAACCTTTTTGGCTTCTGGCATATCAGGATCTGCTCGACGAAACAGGCGTGCCGTGTCTTCAACAAGCATCGTAACGGATTCATTTGGTTTCTGAATCCGTGACTCGAGGACACGCTGTTAGATTTCTCGTCTTTCGGTGCTCGCAAACGTATCTAGAAACTTTTGCCAGAACTCGTCCCAAAATGACCACACGTGATTCGTAAACCATGTCCGGCTCCATCTTGAAGCGGAAAATACATGTAGCCTAATTTCTCTGTGGTGTTCCACTCGTTAACAGTCGCTGTGTGTTTGAATTCCTCGAGCCATTTATTTGCATTCTCATATGAGTTTCTGTGGAAGTCAACCGGAAGTCGAGGGTTCAAAACAGTCACCTGTGTCGTGCTTGGGCTGGACGTGTTGAAGCCAGTGCTTGCAGGCACCGTCATGCTTTCTGGCACGGTCACGTTTTTCGGCAAAAGACCGAACTCCGGGCTGAGGCCTAACAGGCTACGGCTGCTGTGGTGAACGGGGGTGTCGATGCGCAGAAGTCTTTCTGGACTAGGTGCGGGGCTGTTGTCAGGCGTCCCGAACATGTACCCAGCACCTCCACCAGTGTTACAATGCAGAAACAGCAGAAGTTGAATACAGGACAACTCACTTTAATTGTACCAGAACACTGGCAAACTGATTGGATGAGAACCTCATCTTTCTTTCTTGCCGCGCATGCTTTTCGTTGTTCTCATGGTGCTGCATATTGCCAACTGGTGCTCTGTGCCAGCGAACAGTGAGCGAGTTCTGTGCCAGTAAACGAAGAAGACGAATACGAGCAACCCGCACCAGCGGGGACTTCCTTTTTTGTGTCTCAGATTTTGACAGTCGCGTCTTCTTGTACATTTCTTCGAGCTCCTTGCGCGTGACAACTGGTGGAGGTGCTGGGTACACAATGCACCGAACCCCTCCCAGTACAAGAAGCTCAAGCCCCATACCAGTGGTTACGCTTGTTCACCGCGCTAGCCGAAGGATCCGTGGACTGGACCCCGAGTTTGGACTTCTCTCAGAGAGCATGATGGCCCCAACTATCCCAGGCAGCGCCGTCCCAAGTGGCTCCAACCCAGCCGGTATGGAAGGCGCAACGCCAATGCGCTATGCGCTGTTCAAACTACGAGCGCCGAATCGCTTTCACAGTGCTGTCCATGAGGATGTTGAGGACTGGCTAGTTTACTATGACTTCGTTGCCGCTCATAACTTGTGGAATGACACAGACAGCTCCGACATGTCTACTTGAGTTTGAATGACGGGGCGCGTGTTTGATACGAAAACCGGGTGGGTCTGTTCACGTCATGGGTAGACTTCAAACGCCGGCTTCTCGAAAAATATGCAAGTCCCGATTGCCAATAGCGAGCTGAACGTGAAATTCAGTGCCGTATGCAAATGCCAAATGAAGGCGTAGCAATCTATATCGAGGACATGACGCGTCTTTTTCGACGAGCTGACCCTCATATGCCGGAAGAGAAGAAGGTGCGATACCTGATGCGTGGAGTGAAGGAGCAGTTTTTCGGTGGTCTTGTACGCAGCCCCCCAAGACTACGTCAGAGTTTTTTGCTGAAGCCATCCTAATTGAAAGCACGCTTCGGCAACGGACACAGACGTACGAGCGACAAGTGAACTTTGTCTTTGCTACGGACTACATGGGCGGTCTTGGGGGCCACGTCGACTTCTTCCGAAAGCTCATACGCTCTGTAATCCGCGAATAACTGCATAAGGTTTAAGTACCCTCGGTCCCTCTGTCAGTTCTTTGTCCGGCATCGTCCGAGATGAAGTTCAGCATTCACCACGAGTACCGTCCTGTCAGAGATAGCCGTGGCCCCTAAATGACTTCCCTCGCATGTCGTATGCGCCAACTCTGTTCCAGCCAGCACCACCTTTGGCTCCGCCTCCCATCGCGGCCCCCGGCATGCTTCCTGTAGACCACACTCTGTGCCAACCTGCACCGCATTTCACTCCGCCTCATACCACGGCCTCAGCCATGCTTCCGGCAGTCTAAGCGGGCCCGTACCTCAGCGAACGCCGACCAATTCCGCGAAAATCAGACGTGTAGCGGGCCCCTGATCGACGTGCTTTTTGCTATCACTGTGGCGAACCTGGCCTCATCTACCGACAGTGCACTTATCGAGAGCTTGGACTTCGTGGTTTTTCGGAGAACTCCCCACCTCCTACGTTCGGCCAGCGGCCTCTAGAAATTGCGGACTACGTATCCCAGCAGCGCGGATCGACATCTTACACCACCCACGTTCTCCATCACCGCGGCGGTTCTCGCCGAATCATCGCACGTATTCGGGCGTGGTGCATGGCCGGACACCTAGCCCGCGTCAAGAAAACTAGCCACAGCGACCTTCGGGGGCAAGGTCGCTCAGACTGGTCATGCGCAAGGCCCCCTATTGACGCGGACTGAAGGTACCGACTATGCATCGACAACGACATGACCGTCTGGTTGCGGAAGAGTTTACTTAGATATTCCTCTTCTGCTAGATGGTCGCGAAGTCAGCGCTTTAGTGGACACTAGTGCGGACTATTCTATAATTAGCCAAAAACAGGTCACCCTTCTGAAGAATGTAACGACTCCTTAGAACTGCACTCCAATTCGTACAGCTGGCGGGCATATCGTCATGCCACTCGGTATGTGCATGGCAAGATTGCAAGTCCGCGGTCGTAGTTTGTTGCCAGTTTCAGCGTTCTCCAACAGTGCTCTCGAGACCTGATCATTGGCATGAATTTTCTCAGGGAGCATGGTGCTATAATTGACATTCGACGATGTCTAGTCACTTTCGCGATCACAAACGCCACAACAGCTTACGCCAACGCCAGCCACTCCCGAGTGTCTCTTCGCGTCATCGACGACGCTGTCACGTTACCAGCCCGTGCATCTGTTGTGGTTCAGATGGCGTGGGACGGAGTGATGCACGGTGAAGCAGTCGTGGAAAGCAATTACACGCTTCTGTTGTCTCAGGGTGTCTATGTAGCGAGAAGCCTTGTTGACCTTCGTGATGATTCCTGCGACGTTTTTGTCACAAACTTCAGCTACGAGCACTGGCACCTTTTTCCAGGAACTGTCATCGCCTACGCCGACCCAGTCGCCAATGTCACCGAGTGTTTTGCTTCTGAGGCCGTCGACACTGCTGAAGCGCCTTTCCGCAGCGTTGACATCAATCCAACGCTTTCTGAAGCAAACAAGCAGTGTTTCAGCGAGCTGTTGCTGGAACTCCGCACATGCATTGCATGTTCCGAACATGCATTGCATGTTTTTCGAAGATACGTCAAACACCAATTACGAAACGTCGTATTAATATTTATGACGACGCGCATCCTATACGACAGCAGCCTCATCGTGTTTCACCAACCGAACGGCACGCGATTCAAACGCAGGTTAAGGAAATGCTTCAGAATGGTGTGATACATCCTTCAAGCAGCCCTTGGTCATCACCAGTCGTTCTTGTGAAAAAGAAAGATGGCACGCTTCGCTTTTGTGTCGACTACAGGAAGATGAACAATGTCACAAAAAATACGTGTACCCGTTGCCCAGAGTAGATGATATTCTTGGCAGGCTGTGCAGCGTGAAGTATTTTTTGTCCGTCAACTTGAGGAGTGGTTATTGGCAAATAGAGGTCTATGAACGTGACCGAGAAAAGACCGCTTTTGTAACGCCGGAGGGCTTTTATGAGTTCAAAGTGCTCCCTTTCGGCCTCTGTTCCGCTCCAGCCACATTCCAGCGAATGATGGACACCGTCCTGGCAGACCTCAAGTGGAAAAGCTGTCTCGTGTACCTCGATCACCTTGTTGTGTTTTCAGATTTCAGAAAGGTTTGACAAGCATCTTCGTCGCCTTCGGGATGTACTCAAAGCCATTAGATCGGCCAATTTTGTACTCAAGCCTGAGAAATGTCATTTCAATTATGAAGAATTACAGTTTCTTAGTCACGTCGTGAGCGCCGTTGGTGTTCGGCCTGATCCTGACAAAACAGCTGCCATCTCCGCTTTTCCAACTCGAACTGACAAGAAAAGTCTCAGACAATTTCTGTGTCTGTGCGCGTATAACCACTGCTTATTGCAAATTTCTCCGACATTGCGGACTTCTATTACGCCTCACGCGTGAGGACACACCATTTGTCTTGGCTGACGAACAGCAGGCTACCTTTGCGGAACTACAGCACCGGCTCTCTTCCCCTCCCGTGCTAGGCCACTTCGATGAAGATGCTGACACAGAAGTACGCACTGATTCCAGGAATATTGGTCTTGGAGCTATTTTGGTACAACGACAAGATGGCATTGAACGGGTAATAGCCTACGCAAGTCGCACACTGTCTCGCGCAGAACCTAACTGTCCTACATCAGAGAAAGAATGTCTCGCAGTCATTTGGGCAATTACAAAGCTTACGTTGAATCTCTAAGAAAGACCATTTAAAGTGGTAACTGATCATCAAGCTTTGTGCTGGTTCAGCAATCTACGAGACCCTTCAGGACGATTAGCACGATGTTGTCTGCGCCTACAGGAATTGGATCTCACCATCGTGTACAAGTCAGGCAAAAAGCACGAAGATGCCTACGGGCTCTCACGAGCACCTCTTCAATCCGCCAGTACAAGCGCAGAAGAGGACGGCGCATTCGTGGCAACTCTGAGCGGGCCGGATCTGATGTCTCATCAACGAAATGACGCCGATCTAACAATGATTAGAGATCACTTAGAAGGTGGCACCGCACCCATTCCTCGTCCGATGTCGCGAACGCTGTCATCATTTTGCCTACGAAATGGCGTCCTATACAAAAGGAACGCCGGTGCTGGTGACAGATCGCATCTTCTCGTCGTGCCTGAAGCCCTCCGCGATGACGTCTTATTAGCTTGCCATGACGAGCCCACATCCGGTCATCTGGGCTACTCGAGAACTATGTATCGGGCGCGACAACACTTCTGCTGGCCTAAAATGTCTGCCTGTGTCAAACGCTACGTGAAGGGATGCCATGAACGCCAGCTTCGCAAGACACCACCCTTAAAGACTGCAGGCCATCTACAACCGATTGATCCACCACCTACACCGTTTCATCAAGTGGCAATGGACCTCCTAGGCCCGTTTCATTTGTCTTTTTCCGGCAATAAACGAATAATTGTCGCAACTGATTACTTGACGTGTTACGCTGAGACGAAGGCATTGCCACGAGGGACCACAGCTGAAGTTGCCTGTTTTTTCATGCATCAAATTGTGCTTTGGCAAGGCACCCCGTCATATGACATCAGTGATTGAGGGACATCATTCACAGCGAAGCTCTTGGTTGATATCTTCAGGTTGAGTTATACAACCCATCGAAAGACCACTGCGTATCACCCTCAGAGTAATGGTTTAACAGAAAGGCTAAACAAAATGCTAGCCGATATGATCTCTATGTACGTGGATGTGCAGTACAAAACTTAAGACGACATCCTGCCGTACGTAACATTTGCGTACAACACTGCCACGCAGAAAACTACACGCTTTACGCCATCTCGGCTCGTTTATGATCGATATGTAAGAACTATGCTAGACGCCATGATTCTGTATGAGGACATCGACGAGCTGGACCAAGTAGCCCCCGACATCAATGAGTACATTCAGCACGCTGAGGAAGCACGTTGACTGGCCCGTGTGCACATCAGAACTCAACAGTGCGCAGATGCACAGCGGTACAACATCCGCCATATAGAAGTTAATTATAAACCTGGTGAAGATGTTTGGGTTTGGACACCCATTAGGCGGTGAGGTCTCAGTGAGAAACTCTTGAGGAAGTATTTTGGACCTTACAAAGTACTCAGACGTGTGAGCGACGTCAACTACGAAGTGGTTCCAGACGGAGGCTCACCATCATCCAAGCGCAGGTTACCACGCCCAGAGATTGTACACGCCGTCCGCCTAAAACCATACTTTACGCGGTGATGCGAATTTTCTTCGTGTGCCAGTGAAGTCTTTATGTGAACCGTGAATGCTGTTTATTTCCGATTACAGGGCCCAGGGCGCATTTTCTCTCGTGCGCTACTTTGTTTATTGTTTGTTTATGTCGCCTACTTTGACCCACTACTGTGCACACTTTTCTTGAGCATCGGATCGATGCTCTCTTGGGGGGAGGAATAATCCCACCTGGTGTTCTGCGCCAGCGAACAGTCAGCCAGTTCTGCGCCAGTGAACGAAGAAGACGAAGACAAGCAACCCGTGCCAGCGGTGACGTCCTTCTTTGTGTCTAAGATTTTGACAGTCGCGTCTTCTTATACGTTTCTTCGAGCTCCTAGCGCGTGACAATATTCAATACGGCAATACTTTATTATTCGGCTGAAAATGTGTTTAGTTTACGCTTTCGATTGTTGCTTGTTTTCTCCAGCACTGTTTTATTACCATTTGCTCCTAATAAGAGGTTCCGACACAGTCTTAGACTTCAGAATCTTTTTTTGTGTACTAAACACATGTAATACGTGTATTTGTCTCAATAGAAAAGTCTGCGAAAAATGTCGTCTCACATCTCTATCTAAGACTCCGCGCACGAATCTGTCTCGTAGCATACGTTGAAGACACGTTTCGAAGTCGCATTTTTCTGGCCGCCGCCTTATTTAGGCAATAAATTTCTGTACAATCTCTCCCTCTATGTGAGATTGTACGAAACAGCAAGCATAACTTCCTGCTATTTCGGTGACTAGCGAGCAGTAGTACCCCTCGAGGTATTTATAGCAGAGTCGGAGCTGAGTGCGTTGATATGCCATGGATGCCTCGGATTTGCCCCTGGACCCCACGAATGGCGCTGTCTGGTAGCGAGGCCACTAATTACTGGTCGTCACTTTTCGTAGTGTCTTGCGATTTGAAGTAGGCTTCCAGGCAAACATGGAAAGTTGACCACGTCATTGAAGCACTGGTAGTCTCACACGCTCATTGCTGTGCTGGTCTACGACTCCTTGAGGTTCTCGTTGTTTTCGTCGTCAGTGCTACAATGCACGACACTCGCTCAACAAAACATCTGTGACACGTGATATATTTTCTCAGCATGAAATGAGGCAAGTCGAGTTCACTCGTGGCGTGAGCATCGCGCACCGGGTGAGCCGCGCTCCTTGTTGGCGATAATGATGGCACAAAAAGACGTAACAGTAGTCATGTAGCAAGGTCCCGCCAAAATCAATAACACAAGTCACCTCACGTAAAAATACGCAACAATCAACATCTGACGTGAAATTATGTGACACTTGCCACATAACGTTAAAAATGGTTGCACTAGTCAGTTAACATGCTCCTTTCAAAATGAAGTAACATAAGTGACGCTACGTAATATGGTATAACAGCAATTAGACGACATTAAAAATGAATAACTTGTCACGTAGCATGTCCCAGACAAAATCAAGTGACATAATACGTGAGATGTGCTTTCCACAAGCTTCTTCCTGTCAAAATAATGTAAAACTACCCACCTGATATTTTTCTCCAATTATCGCGGGACAGTGGCCACATGACATACTCGCACCAAGCACATCACTACTTAGGCTTTCAAGAAAAGCAGAGGTGTCTGTGTATTCAAAATACTTCCGCTACAAATAAAGCTCAAATGAACGCTACAAGCTATACGTCGTAATTAAGCAGTTTCATGCGGTGTCGGCCAGTGTGCAATTCCTCGCAGAGAAAACTCATTTGTTACGCTATGAGGACCATCTGTGCTCACAAGCATTGTAAATCATTTGTTATACTGTAAATAGGAGTTCTTCGAATCCTGTATTGAGAAACGAGCGCTTAATCAGTCCGTCTGTGTAAAATCTAAGATTTCAGACAAATGAATTACAACAATAGGTTCCCCCAACCATGTCACGCGTGAATATACATATTCGGTGCGCTGCTACGTGGTGGTGTAAATGTGGTGGCTCATCTCCACCGCTCGACATGGAGCTGGCGTCGCCGGCAAGGAGAAGGGTTCGATGTCACGATAATAAGAAGGTGCTCGGGGCTTGGAGCGGTGAGCGGCTCGCTGATGAAGTTGCCGAACTCTCTCGAAGGGTACGTAAGTTTAAGTGCAGCGTGATAAAAAAGCCTGTCCTACCATGGCCTCACCTGCCTCTCCAGTGCACGTTCAAGGGAGTGCCTGCCGTCACACTTTGGTTTACTCGAAATACTGCAAAATTGCAATTGGACTGGTGCAGTTAAAACAAACTCCGTGAGCGTTCATAAAAGCGAAACAAGTGTTTAGATAGGTAAAATAGAGGCGCCCGATATACGTGGTGTCGCTTCTCGCGTACACGCCAAGAGTGTTCAATGAAATAGAATATGATATGCTCTTTTCGAATACCGCCACCCTGTTTTACGCCCAAATCACGGCGTGTATTATGTGTGAGTGATCTTTTTTTATGTGGCCTAAAATACTCTGGATACCTGAATTTCTTGTCATCAACACTACCACCTTTCACCAAGAGCGTCTGTCGGTGCTGTTGGTGAAAGGTGGCAGTGTTTATGAGAAGGATGTAGTCTTGATGACGAATACTCTCTTGCCGACAGCATAAACTGTGTCCACACAGGATCTTCAAATCTGCCAAAGCAGTGGAACACTACTGACTACGTGCTCATGCTCAGTAGTTGTCAGACTGCTTTTAAAATAGCAAGCTCTGCAATGTCAAGCCTAGTGATTTGTTTCGTTCACAATAATCCCTGGATTCGTGTGGCGAAACCAAGACTTGTGACTAGCGCAGAGGAGTTTTCGCATAAATTTCAGAGAAACGTCTTTTTTTTGTGTGGCAGTGAATATTCGTCAGTCCCAAGTTCTGTGAAGAGACCTCATACATACATTCCAAAAAATTTTCCTTAATAAGTTGCAACTCACTGTTAGATGCCAAACATCACGTGCTCTTGTCGGTGTCCCTCGGCGTCGGTGTTGGCGTACGCACTCGCACTACGCATGAGCAGCTCACCTCCTTCTCTTTATCCAACAGCTGCGCGTTAGTCTGTCCACTTCTCTCTGGCACCTGCACGCGCTTCTCCAGTGGACTCGCTTGTGCTCGAGCAGCGTGCGCGCTGCTCCCCTTTTCTAGTCTCTTCTCCTTCGTAAGTGAATATATAGCGCATGCGCGCTGTCCGCCCAACTCTCCCCACGCTCCACCGCTCTCTCACCTTCCAACGCCAACGCTGGCAGTCTGCCAGTCCAGGCTCGCCCCCCCCCCCTCCTCCAGTTCCTCACCGTGTTACCCTCTCTCTCTCTCTTGTCCAGAGCCCTGCCGTAGGCGTGTACACACCCATTGCGCAAGCGCGCACTTCAACACACTCCTCCCCTACGCTCCTCTTTACTCGCGCCCCAAAATGCCGACGCTGGCAGCGTGTGATAGCGGGTTTCTTTATTGAAAAATCGGCAGAACCCACGTACGGAGAAAATGGATATTATGCGAAACACGGGTGAGAAAGGTTGATATGTCACTTTTAGATGACAGCCGCAAATCATGCAGTGTATGACTTCCTTGTCGTGATTACCATCTTTAGACGTGTCTTCGCCTTCAATGTCTATCCACGTGACGTGATACCAAATTTGGAATATGTGGAGCTAGCGAAGCAGCCGTGAGCACGCTATGAGCGTTAATTGTGGTACTGTTTTACATGACACCTAAAGCTAGATTATCATTCTGGGATGTGTCAGTGCCTTCGTTTTCTATACGCGTCACGTGACGCCAAGCTCTGCATATGTGGAACTAGCGAAACGGCCGTGAGCGCATCATGAGCGTGGCATGATGACATGTTCTTGCATGACACGCAAGTCATGAATATAATGTTTGCACCAGTCATATACCTTTGTCGTCCATTGATGTCAGGAAACACCAAGACTGTTATATGTAAGATAGCGAAAGGACAGCAAGCGCACTGAGCATAGTATGTAGTAATGTTTTGCATGACACACATGATAGAGTTATCATGTTTGAACGTGTAGTTTACCGTCATCGCCCGTTCGCGTCACGTAATACCAAATATGAAAAGCTATCAAAGCGGCTGCAAGTGCATCACGAGCGTAGCATGTAGTCATGTTCTTTTCTTGACACGCATCACCCCACCGTGGTGGTCTAGCGGCTAAGGTACTCGGCTGCTGAACCGCTGGTTGCGGGGCCAAGTCCTATCTGCAGCAGCTGCATTTTTGATACAGGCGAAAGTGCTCCACGCCCGTGTGCTCAAGTCTGGCTGCTTGTTAAAGAACCTGAGTGGCGAAATTTCCGGAACTCAACTAGGCTGTCTATCTCAATTATATTGTGAATTTTGGATGTTGAACCTCATATAATCATCATCACGCATCTCATGATTATTGTGTTTGCAACAGTGCATGCAGTCATTTGTCGCCATGCAGTCATGTCATACGAGTTTTTGCAATATGTCACGTGAACAGAACCGCCGCGAGAACAGCAAGCTCATGAAATGTAAATCATGACATTCATGACATACACGTCATGGTTTTCATGTTATGACTAGTCAGTTATAATCGTCATACAGTCAGGGAATACTACATCAATTTTGCTATCAATACAATTATCAAAACAGCCAGGAGAGCTAAAAGGCGTAAGCGGATAGATAGATAGATAGATAGATAGATAGATAGATAGATAGATAGATAGATAGATAGATAGATAGATACGCTCCAGGTCACCGAAGACCGCTAAGAAATGTTTCACATTTAAAACACTGACTGCTCGCGCTGCACAACCGTTCACTGGCCCACGGCAGCTATAAGGAAAAATTGGCCCGAATCGACATATTGCACTGTAAATAACGTCGAAAGACGATAGTCTTGCGTCTGGAGAGAGTGAACAAAACGTTTATTTGATGTTCTGTGCAAGGATATCGGTGAATTGTATTCTGAAGGCACTGCGTTAGAGTGCCTCGAGCGTGTAACGGAGGCGAACAAGCGCATCTAGGCACGTCAGACGCGAGCGCCATCTGGCAGGTATCTTCGAAAACGAAGGCATGCGCGACCGCGGAGAACGATGCGTGCCAGTCCCGGAGGTGATAAGGTGTACAATGAAAAGCAACGGGCAGAAGCCACCACCGTGCCGTTGTAGCAAAGCGTAGGAAACACCTTCTTGAGCATCGCGTTGCACTATCAGCGCAGTGCCTTAAACGCTACAGTCCTTGGAGTGTTTTGTGTGTGTCCTCTGATAGTATCAAGGCAGACATACAAAAGATAGACATGTTGTTATAGCGCCTTAGATATGCGCTATATTTGCCTTTTTACTGACAATCGCACAACTATAAACGCTAAACCTTGAGCAATATTGGTGGGCGCGGCGAATCGGGTTGAGCATTCAGTGCCGTTTGAGGTATCGTTAGGGCGGACAAACAGACAAGTGTACAGACAGACAGATAGACAGACAGATCAAAATTTTTCCGTCGAAGGTCCCCAAGAAAGACTATCGTCTTTAAAAGCACACGGTACGCCCTGCCGCATGGAGCGGCTTTCTATGGCAGAGCGCGTGTCAGCCGTAGGGTCAGTGGCGGCCGCGTCAGTGCGACGAGGCGGGGACGGGAGGGACGGGGAACAAGTGGCGGCGGCTCCCTCGAGGCCGAAGCCGCAGCCGCAGCAAACTAGCTGATGCTTGCACACAATAGTTATCCAGTTAGTTGTTCTAATGAGTGTTTTTTAAAGACGATCGACGCAAAATTTTGCTCTGTCTGTCTGTCTGTCTGTCTGTCTGTCTGTCTGGCTGTACATTTGTCTGTTTGTCCACTCTTAACGGCATCGGATACTTGAAATGGCCGACCCCATCCGCAGTGCCCACCTATGGTGCTCAAGGTTGAGCGTTCACGGTTGTGCAATTGTCAATTAAAAAGTCATTATTGCGCATGTTTGGGGCACCATAACAACACGTATATATTTTGTATGTGAGCCTTCTACTAAAAAGGCATACATAAGTAATCTTAAGGACCATAGCGCTTATCACATTGCGCTGAGAATGCAACGCCAGCACGGAAAGACGAGTGTTTCTAACCCTTTACCAAAATGCCACGGTGGTGGCACCTACCCGTCGCCTAGCGTTCTACACCTTATCACTTCTGAGATGGGCGCGCACACCTGTGTCAGAGCAAGGCGCTCTGTTTTTCTAAAAAAACTGCCAGATGGCGCCCATTTCTTGATGTGCTCGTTCACATTCGCTGCACGCTCAAGGCACTCTAACGCAGCGCCTTCAGAATATCATTCCCCAGTTTCATTGGCAGAACATCAAATGAGTGTCTTGTTTACTCTCTCCACACGGAAGACTATCGTCTTTCGATGACATTTTCAGATTACATGCAGATAAGGGGCCAATTTTTAAATCTCATTTATCACAGCGTTGACACTTCACATATTTAGTAGACTACAAGGCACCATTTAGTTAAAAAGCATATTGATTTTTTCTGTGCGGCCGAGAACCTGACGTTTTTTTTTTTCAAAACCAGCTTCTTATTTTGAGGCTGACGGAAAATTCGAAATTCAAGTAGCTGAATAAGCCCCGCCACCTAGGACGAGTGGCTAAGGTACTCGGCTGCTAACCCGCATGTCACGGGTTCGATTTCCGGCTGCGGTGGCTGCATTTCCGATTGAGGCGGAACTGTTGTAGGCCCGTGTGCTCAGATTTGGGTGCTCGTTGAAGAACCCCAGGTGGTCGAAATTTCTGGGGCCCTCCACTACGGCGTCTCACATAACTATATGGTGGCTTTGGGACGTTCAACCCCACATATCAATCATGTAGCGAATCATAAGCACTGAATGCGTGACAAAGTCATTGTTCTATTTATGAAGATGTCTTAAACTAACAGCCCGAATGCTTGACAATAATTTTGGACGCTTTACAATAGACGTATAGACGTTCACAGTTTTTATAGTGTGAAAGTCTTTCAAAAGTGTATTTTGAATATTTTTCATGTTATCCGGTACACAGTAGTATGTATGTATGTATATATATATATATATATATATATATATATAAATATATATATTATGCTTACGCATCGCCATACCTTGGCTGCTGTAGGGCAGTCGAGTGCACGTGACGTGCCTTCGTTTGAGCGAGCACAGGTGCCTATTTGTCGACGATACAAAGTAGAACAAATAAAGTAATGAATGATGGAGATTGCCAGAAGACAAGCGCATTGGAGGGCTATCGGGACTCACCGGTGCACGTGGAGAGGCTAACATGAAAAGTTTGAATGGATGGTGTTAATGTCGATAGACACAGAAGCCAAAAGTTGGGCGCATAAGCTGGAGCAATTGCCAAGTCGTTTTATTATGCAAAAGTGTAAAAAAGTAAAAAAATAAAAATGCCAGGATCAGCCCTGAATTGAGAATAAGTAAAATATTTTCATGCATCTTGTTTCAGTCATGTGTGCACTGTTGAATAAGTTGCAATATCATAAGAATGTCGGGACGGAAAGAGACGAGAACACTCAAACGCGCGGGAACGCAAGCAGTCGTGTTCACATTTTGCAGCATTTCATCGCTCTTTTCGTCTCAAAGTTTTGATAGTATTTACTTCATAACTGCTCGCTCAAACGCCAGCACTTGAAGTAGTCACTGAAATTTCAAAGGGGCTCGAGTTCAATGTTATCAGATCGCACACGCGCTACGTATATTTCGTGGCTGTTGCATGTGATACTGCATTGTATGAATACTATAGACGTGTTTGGAGAAAGTG
Organism: Rhipicephalus microplus; assembly: GCF_043290135.1. Classification (NCBI taxonomy): domain Eukaryota; kingdom Metazoa; phylum Arthropoda; class Arachnida; order Ixodida; family Ixodidae; genus Rhipicephalus; species Rhipicephalus microplus. Next base: position 55,250,651 of record NC_134706.1, read on the forward strand.
AGAAGTCTATCTTACTTTGTGTTAAAAGGATAGAGGCAACTGCACTTGCTGAGGTTAAATATTCTAAATGACGTTACTAAATTTCAAGCAACGTTTTCTGAAGCGACATACTTACAGTTATTATAGTCAATTTAGATGCATTAAAAAGTGTAGTTCTTTCAGATCTATTTGTTGTAATCTTGTAGGATCCGAGTAAAATGTGCTCACAATTTTTACTTTCGCGAAAACTGATCGGTGTAAAAGGCTCCATCTCGGGTAAGACAATACCAAAAGTTTGCAAGGGCTGCGGGTATCTAAAAATAAGTTCGGTGATTACCTGGTGCGCACACGCCAGACCGATAATAAAAAAGGATTTTGCGGTTCACACAAACGTACGCGCGCTTAATCGTCACTACCGCAAGCGCGCCACGCATGCGAATATACGGGTACTCGCGAAAACTACCCCCCCCCCCTGGTGGCGCCTCAGCGGTGGTTCGGGAACTACATCTGTCACGCCGGTTTCTGAGCACGCGGCGGGCCGTAACCGTGCGTTCTTTTGTGCAGCAGCCGTTGCTGGCCACTCGTATATATAAGCACTGTATCTTCATAATCAACGCAGTGCCGGTGAGAGATTTTTCCAGTGCGCTGCTGAACAATTCACATTCATAGCGTGAGCGTTGACTTAGATCAGAAGACTGCGGGGCTCTATGTCCAATCGGAGTCTTCCCTCTCTCAATGTTTATTAGGAGCAACTTGGATGTTCCAGTAGGAAACACCACTCCATCACTGCGTGCTTTGCACCTCTCTATTTTCCACGCTGTGCAGCGCAGCGGTGAGCGGCAGCCTCAATGTCACTACCAGTGTAAGCGTTCGTGCCCGCTGCTTCGCATGTAGACAAAGTTTCCTTTAGCGGGAGATGGGGTTTTTTTTTTCTGCTTTCCCATATAGCACATATCGTTCACTGCTGCAAGTTCACCCTCTAAATAAAAAGCAGCGGTGTTTCTTTATATGTATAGTGTGTTGAAATGCTAAGAAGGAATGGATGTTTGCGGGATACAATAACTATATGCGACACCATTCTGACCTCTGATTATTTTGTAGAAGATCACTTAAGACAGAAAAAAACCAGCATCTACCATCGTCCGGATGACCACTGAAGCTTCGCCAGGGGTAACAAATGATTATCACGATGCCGCCGTGACGGTGAGTCCGATTCGTTTATCTTGCAACTAAGGAGCTGTAGAAGTGGCTTCTACAGGGTGCACCTCGCTCACGTACGATGTAGAATTACGCCAGTGCAATTTTTACAGGTTTATTTGCTAGTGGCTTTTCCTGTTCTAATAAAGGTAGACGCAGCTGCTCTTTTGTATATTTTCGTAAATAGTTTCTAAACGTGAGACATTTCACTGCGCTGCTGAGTTCCAACAAACTACCTTCGTGCGCAATGCGAAAAAAGTTATGTTCGTGCGTAAACAAAATGGGGCGTTTGAATCGTAGTGGAGTACTCTAACGAACAACCATGCCACTGCTTGCGAAAGAATGCATGATATTAGCCAAACCATTGCGTTGATTTATATATCATAAAAGAAGCTCAAAACAAACCAAGCATCTCACACATCAAATAAGGAATAAGCGAGCGATATAAATCTTTCCCTTCGTTAAAAATGGCGCAGTAATATTTCTCCAACGTCATCTCTGACAGATGTAACACGTCAGGTCTTATAGAAGCGTATAGTGGTGCGATTATATAAAAAATGATGGCGATTATTGGCGTACTGGGCCCCATACAAGTGCAAGGGAGTTGAAAATGCCATAGATGAAGACCACCTGGTGTTTGCTGCATCTGTGCTGCGCGTGCCTCTTATCTTTGCCACTTCTTCCAGCAATAATGAAAAAAACCACAGCATATTTATGGAATGATGACGAGTAGGATGAAGCGTTCGTCAGCCACTCCGTGCTTATGTCCGTCCGTTCGTTCTTGCTTCCGTCCGACCACGCGGCCATCCACGCGTCTATCCATGTGTCCGTCCGTCTGTCCATGCATCCATCCGTGAGTTCATTCATTCGTCTGTCCGTTCGTTTGAGCGTTCATCCGTCCGCACGTCTACGCGTCCGTCCATCTGTCCGTCAATCTTCTAGTCATTCTGTCCGTCCGTCCGCGCGTCCATCTTGTGAACACACCAAGTACCGCCATCTCACATCTCGCATCCCCTGTGGCACATACTCGCTCTAGAGTGAGTATGTGCCACCGGTGGCTACGTACGACAACTACGGAGGAAAAAAAGACCCTCATCCTAAGGAGCTTTGTCCCTAAAATCAACAATGCGAATTTAAAGAATTGCTTCGACGCTTCCTGCGCTAGCGGGCAACGTTCGCAGAATCTCTAGGACAAAACGTGTTCATAGCGTTCAAGCGTCCTGTTCATACCACCTTTTGGCTCCCAATACAAAGCTGTTGGTGGTGATGGAAGAGCTGAATAATCATAACTAACATGCTCTAAAAATCATCAACTGGTGATCAAGTTATAAACATCTTGAATAAGTGAATTACATACGAAGTCACAGTGGAGCGTCGCCAAACATTTGCTCAGGTGGTGGCACCTGTTTACGTTACTGAAGGTACCAGCGTTGATTGTCACCCATATAACAGTGAATAAAAATCATACATATTCACTGACAACTCAGTAAGCTGTTTTGCTAGTGGTATTAGTAACCAAAGTGATTCACCGACAAAAGTTGGCTACAATATACGTATACGCCATAGCGCCATTTAACCATATATTTGATAAAACTCACGCCATCGCCATTGGAGCGGCGATGGCGTAGTGGTTGGAGCATCCGCCTCGCATTCAAAAGGTCCGTGGTTCGAATCCCGGTGCCGCGCAGTTCCGAAGCAGATAAAAATATCCACGTGGTGATGGAATTGCATTAGGAGCCCTGAGGTGTGGCTTACCGGTAACCACCACCGGTAACGCACTCCCTCACCAAACAAGGATTGGCCACCCTGGTACAGTATCTGGCCTTTACCTCGCACATGCATACGTACATTAACTCATGGCCCTGAGTCTCCAGCAGCTGCAGGGCAACTGACCACGGCGGTGGTCAAGTCTGCAACGCAGCAGACGTTGCTAAGAATTTCTGGATCCGGACAGGCCACCATTTGAACCTGAACTTGGCAACGTTTAACGCTAGAACCTTATCTAGTGAGGGAAGTCTAGCTGTACTATTTGAGGAACTAGAGGGTCTTAAATGTGATACGATAGGGTTCAGTGAGATCAGGAGGACAGATGAGGCCTATACGATGCTGCAGATCGGGCACTTTCTTTGCTATCAGAGCTTGGCTGACAAAAGAGAACTGGGAGTGAGGTTCCTAATTCACTGAAAGATAGATGGCAATATAGAGGAATACGATATCAATAGTGAAATTACGGTAGGTATTGTAATTAAACTCAATAAGAGATACAAGATGAAAGTGGTACAGGCGTACGCGCCGACATGCAGCCATGATGACGCTTCAGTTGAAAGCTTGCATGAAGACGTGGAATTGGCAATGAGTAAGGTAAGAACACGGTACACTATACTGACGGAAGGCTTTAATGCAAAGGTAGGGAAAAGGCAGGCAGGAGACCAGGCAGAAAGAGATTATGGCATCGGTACTAGTTGAACTTGCCGAACGCAATAATTAACGGATTTTGAATACCTTCTACTGAAAACGAGGAAAGCGCAAGTGGACATGCAGGAGCCCCAATGGTGAAAATAAGAACGAAATATACTTTATAGTGAGTGCACACCCAGGCATCGTGCAGGATGTGGAAGTGGTTGGCAAGGTACAATGCTGTGACCATAGAATGGTACAGTCTCGAATTCACCTAGACTTGAAGAAGGAACGACAGAAACTGATACGCAAGAAGCCAATCAATCAACTAGCACTGAGAGGAAAACTACAGGAATTCAGAGTCTCGCTTCAGAACAGGTATTCGGCTATTAGTGAGGAAACCAACCTTAGCGTAGAGACAATAAATAATAATATGACGAGTATCATTGCGGAGTGTACAGTGGCAGTTGGAGGCAGGGCAGTTATACAAAACACTGGCAAGCTTTCCTGGGAAACGAAGAATCTGATTAAAAAACGCCAAATCATAAAAGTCTCAAGTACAACAGACAAAATAGAACTAGCAGAGCTTTCGAAGTTGATTAATAGGCGTAAGGTATGCAATGTAAGAAGGACATGGAGAAAGTTGTACACGCTCTGAAAAACGGAGGAAGCGTCATTGCAGTGAAGAGGAAACTTGGGAAAGGCAAAAATCGGATGTATGCACTAAGAACAAAGAAGTCAAAATAGCTACCAATATAGGTAGGATAGTTAAAATAGCGGAGGAGTTTTGCAGAGTTCTGTACAGTAGCCGGCTCACCCACGACCTTAATACTATAAGAACTAGCAGTAACTCAGATGAAAACCCGCCAGTAATAATAGAAGAAGTCAGAAAAGCTTTGGACAGCATGCAAAGAGGCCAAGCTGCTGGTAAGAACCAGGTAACATCAGATCGGCTGAAAAATGGAGGACAGATTGCGTTAGAAAAACTAGCCACCCTGTTTACGAGGTGTCTCCTGACAGGAAGAGTACCCGAGTCTTCGAAGAATGCTAACATCATCCTAATACATAAGAAAGAAATTGACAAGCACTTGCAGAATTACAGGCTGATCAGCTTACTCTCCGTAGTATACAATCTATTTATAAAGGTAATTGCTAACAGAGTTAAGAAAACATTAAAATTATATCAACTAAAAGAACATGCAGGATGTCGAACAGGCTACTCAACAATCGACCACATTCATACTATCAATAAGGTAATAGAGAACTGCTCAGAATATAATCAAACACTTTACATAGCCTTAATAGACTAGAGAAGGCGTGTGATTCAGTAGAAATATCAGCCGTCATGCAGACACTGCGTAATCAGGGCGTCGATGATGTATAGATAAACATCCTGGAGAAGATCTACAGGGGATTAACTGCTACCATAGTGCTTCATAAAGAAAGCAACAGAATACTAATCAAGAAGGATGTAAGACAGGGAAACACAATCAATCTCCCCAATGTTATTTAGCGCGTGCTTACAGGAGGTTTTCAGAAACCTAGAATGGGAACAGTTACGGATAAGAGTTAATGGAGAGTACCTTAGTAACCTGCGCTTCGCCGATGACATTGCATTGCTGAGTAACTCAGGGGATGAATTGCAACTCATGGTTACGGAGTTGGACAAGGAAAGCAGAAAGATTGGTCTTAATATTAATCTGCAGAAAATTAAAGTAATGTACAATGGTAGCTGTGGGCCTTTGTCAAGCTGCCTCTTTTGGAGAGCAGCTTTTACGTGCGGCTGTCCATCAAACTATTGATGAAAAATAAACATTATTATTATTATGATTATTATTATTATTATTATGATTATTATTATATTATTATTATTATTATTATTATTATCATTATTATTATTATTATTATTATTATTATTATTATTATTATTATTATTATTATTATTATTATTATTATTAATATTATTATTATTATTATTAACAACCTCGGAAGAGAGCAGGACTTCAAGATAGGTAATAGTGCACTTCAAATTGTAAAAGACTATGTCTACTTAGGGAAGGTAATAACCACGGAGCCGAATTACGAGATTCAAGTAACTAGAAGAATAAGAACGGGGTGAAGCACATTTGGAGAGCACTCTCAAATTATGACAGGTACATTGCCACTATCCCTAAAGAGGAAGGTATATAACAGCTGTATCTTGCCGGTATTTAGCTACGGAGCAGAAACCTGGACACTTACAAAGAGGGTTCAGCTTAAATTGAGGACGACGCAGCGAGCAATGGAAAAAAAAATAGTAGCTGTAGCCTTAAGAGACAAAAGGAGAGCAGGGTGGATTTGGGAACAAACGAGGGTTAAGGATATCATAGTTGAAATCAAGCAGAATAAATGGGCATGCATGGGCCGGGCATGTAGCGCGTAGACAGGATAACCGCTGGTCATTAAGAGTAACTAACTGGATTCCTAGAGAAAGCAAGTGGGTGAGGGGGAGGCAGAAGGTTAGGTGGGCAGATGAGATTAAGAATTTTACGGGTATAAATTGGCAACAGCAAGCACAGAGCCGAGTATCTGGCCGAACATGGGAGAGGCCTCTGTCCTGCAGTGAACATAGTCAGGCTGATGATTCTTATGATGATGATGATGAGAGTGAGGAAGAGGACGTCATTTTAGCAACCTGAGCGCTTACGCTTTGGGTTACTTTAGGCTTCGTTCTGATTGCGCTGCAGTAAATGTGCCATGTAGCCTCAATATTGACACGACTACCCAAATAAACAGGTGGCTCTATTCGCCTCGTAATGTGCCGCTTGAAGTAAACTAAGGAAATTTCTGGCTGATTTCAGTTAAGCACCTGAGTGTGTGAGATGTGCTGAAAATTGCTGGTGGAAGCATTTCCTTGAACTGCCACTACCCACGATTACACTCATTTCAGTTTACTCAGTGCATATTAGGCGTAGTCAATCATCTACAACAGTCCCAGCTTTTCTCGCGACATGCAATAAGACACTTTTCCGCTTATCTGACTCAATACTTGTTTTGCAGTTCCTTAAGACCCAAGATAGAATACAATTGTTGATGATCTCAGAAGAATCTTGGCATGATAGCGAGTGTGAGTGCATCAAGTCGAGTCTTTTTGCGCGAGGCATAGATGGAGCTGAACGAACATTAGAATGCTACAAATACGTAATGAGAAGGTAAGTGCATTCTCTTTCAAGAATGGAGACCACGCCCAGCATTTTCGGCATATTTCTGATATTAGCGATTTTGCGGGGTTCAGTACCATGGCTACTGGTACTGCGTTTTCAATAGCAATGAGACAGACGTTGAGCGGGTTATTTAAAGTCATCGACAGCCGATTTGCTTCACAGTTTCTCTTGTATTGCAAAGAGTTTTTCCTCTGGGTAACTGTAAGCGTAATCTGTCAACGATGTATCTTTTCGTGCAATTAAACAAATGAACACTCAGGCTTTAGCTGTGGTGTTTAGGAAATATACTACGTAGTTTCCATAGCATTTGAAATGTAAACTTCTTTCTTTTGCGCATATACCTCAAAACAGTAGCATTTTAGGTCTATAATAAGATACTGTATCAATTACATTTAAAATATTTGCACTTATGGTAAGTTATCACTGTTAATTGTGAAGCATTTCATAGAAAACTACGGCGGCTTTAAGCGTATCTATCTATCTATCTATCTATCTATCTATCTATCTATCTATCTATCTATCTATCTATCTACCTTACTGTCTGTCTGTTCGCCTGTCCGTTTGTCCATCTGTCTGTCTATCCGTCCGCCTGTCTGTATATCCGTCTGTTCGTCCATCCGTCCATCCGTTCGTCCATCCGTCCACTTGTCTATCTATCTATCTATCTATCTATCTATCTATCTATCTATCTATCTATCTATCTATCTATCTATCTATCTATCTATCTATCTATCTATCTATCTATCCATCTATCTATCTATCTATCTATCTATCTATCCATCTAACTATCTATCTAGCCGCCTTCGCCTCTAGCTTTCCTGACCATTTCGATGATGGTATCGATACCAAAATTGGTACGGCATAACATGACTACATAACGATTATGACTGACTAGTCATAGCATGAAAATTATGAACTCTACGTCATAAATGTCATGATTTCCATGTCATGGTTTTGCTGCTCTTGCGGTGCTTCCGTGCACATGACATGGTACACAATTGGTATTGTATGACATGACTGCATGGCGAGCACAGGCGACTGACACTAAAATAAAAATCACGACATGCGTGTCATGTAACAACATGACCGCAAGCCACACTCATGATGCACTCACGGCCATTTCGCTAGCTTTGCAAATACCGAATATGGTATAACGGGACGTGAATTGACGGCAGGGGTATGTGACTGGTGCAAACACGGTAATCATGAGATGCGCGTCATGTAAGACATGACTACATGCTATGCTCATAGTGCACTCGCGGTCATTTCGCTAGCTTCACATATACCAATTTTAGTGTTACGGGACATAAATGAATGACAAAAACATGTGATTGATGCAAACATGAATATCATCAGATGCGTGTCATGCAAGAACATGACTACATGCCATGCTCATGACGCGCTCGCGGCCGTTTCACTAGCTGTATATTTAACAATTTGGTATTACATGACGTGAACGAACGACAAAGGTAACTGATATGTCCAAATATAGTTACATTGAGATGCGCGTCATATAAAACTCGACTAGATGCTATATACACTCTTAGCATGCCCAAGGCCGTTTTGCTAGCTCCACAGATACCGAATTTGTTATGTTACGTGAATAGACGACGAAGGTAAATGACACGTCCAAATATGGTGACCATGTTATGCGTGTCTCGTAAAACATGACTACATGCTACGATCATAGCGCGCTCGAGGCCATTTTGTTATCAAATTATACCAAATTTGGTATTACTTCAAGGGAAATGACTATGAAGGTAAATGACACGTCCAACCCTAATAATCATGACATGAAAATCTTGTACGGCATAATTTACCTGCGCCTCGAAACGTTTTGCTGATTTTAAAGTGACGTATTAACCTTCCTCATTTGTGCTTTGCTTATTATCGATTCCTACTATACGTGTGATCTGCCATTCTGTTCTGCATTGTGTACTTTATGAGTAGAATGTTAGAAAGTTGCTTATCGAACGTATGGCAAAGTGATTAGCAACTTGCATATTGAAATTCGTCGCCTAGCTACGCAGCTTAAAAATGTGATCTATAAGAAACACCCAAGTAGGTTATTTAGAAAAAAAATTGCCCGCAGCTTCTCTTGGGGGAACACTGAGGAGGATGCGGAGCATATAATTGGTTAACGGGGTGTTAAAGTGCGACTTACTTGGGTCGATGGCTAAATTGGTTAACGTGGTTGTGAAATGGGGTGTTAAATTGCGACTTACTTGGGTCGATGGCTAAATTGGTTAACGTGGTTGTAGGAGGGGGTGTTAAATGAGTGAACACGTACACACGTATGCGAAAGGGCGGCGCTGGTCGAAGGGACGTCGATCATTGTGTTTGTGGATTCGTTGGAATTCATTTCACCGCGACCTTGGACGTCGACGCGCCGTACAAACCAACCGACGAGCGGCAACTGAGCGAGCGAGCGCCGACCTTGAGTATATATACAGCACGACGGCGCATGCACTGTCAGCTGTTGAATGTTCTCGAAGCGCGACGCCACATGCGCGTCCACTGGAGAATCAGGAGAATTGTAGATGTCGAACGCGGTGTGTAGAGGAGGAAGGGTGCACAGATGGTGGAGGAGTGAAGCGCGCGCGGTGTGTAGAGGAGGAAGGGATGCACAGATGGTGGAAGAGTGGGCGACGGCGCGACGGCGCATGCGCGCGCGTCAGCTGTCGAATGTTCGAGAAGCGGTGCGGACGGCGCGGACGGCGCACTACAAGGCGCGAGTATAAGATGCTTCCGCATCTAAAAACAGAAAATAGTGTGAATATACGTATTATTAAGTAAAATGTCACTGACACCATCACAGATATGAGTTGGCGAATAATCAAATGCTGGCCATTGAGCTCTCAAGCACGCTGCGTACGTTGTGGGCGCATCTAGCGTAAATGTTCACTGAGATTAAGCGCTTGGTGTCCGCACACGTGTATTCATCCTAAGTAAAATGTGTGCTACCTAAAAGGATAAGACATAACCCTCATACGCAGTTGACTTGATTTCCAATGATTATCTGGAATGCACGGTGTTCAAAAAAAAAACTTCCGCTAGACAAGGACTTTTGAGCTCACATTTAAACCTCTCATTTTGACGCCAGCGTCTCTTAGGTTTTTTTCGATAACTCACAGCGCAAGAAGGATGCAGTGTTATGACCGGCGTCGGGACTGACAAAAGATCGGCGTTCCTTTTGATGTTCAAAAAAGTCGCCGAATGGTCTGCGGCTTACGTTCGCCAGGTATTGTTTCACTGGACGGAGGTTGAGGCGTCTCGCCACCCTGACACCGTAAGCCGTTCAGGAGACGACTACAAGTGCAGCATGTTCTTTAGAAGATGACGGTGGTGGCGGCCATAAATCGCCCCTCTAATTAAGCGGGCAGTTCAGCAGACCATTTTAAGCTTGTTTGCGGCAGTCCTTTTGATGAATGCCGTCATGAGCTTCAGACCCCTCGCCCAGCGGCACAAATCGACGAGGAAGAGCCACGTTTGTGCCACATGGCCGTGCAGAGGCCACGCTTTATTATCAGACGTTCACGTGGGCCATGCACGCCCGTCACCCTCGCCGGTTATGTGTGATCCGTGATTGGACAGTGCTATCTGTACACATTCCCCTATCTAGAAATCTGGGGAGAACATACCCTATTTATTAAGCCCCTCGGCTCATTCGGGATGCTTCTTCGAGTGGAGAGCTCACCATGTACGAAGAACGCCACTATGTAACTAAACTTTTTTATTTACTCCTCTCTAGTGTAAATAAACGTGTGTTCTCCGTTTTACGTACAAGCATTGTTCTTCGTTGTAAGCGACGAGTCAGATGGGGGGGCCAGCTACCAACGAAGAGACCCACCGGACCCGAGTCACAACAGCAGACCAAGTATAGGACAACACAAGTGCTGACTCTCAACTAAAGACTTAATTAAGGAAAGGCACGAATACATACACAGGTTACCCCGCTTTACCAGAGCAACTACGCATGTGCCGCGGAGTCATTCACGTGATATCACTATTTCAGGACATGTGAAGCATCCACGCGCGTCAAAAACAAAAAAACAAAATAAGAAAACGAAGAAATCTATCTACGCAACAGGTCATACTAACAAAAAAAAAACGGACTAGTGAATCGTGCTAAGATTGTTGGCACTTAAGAAATAGCAGTTACTTTTCGCGGAGGGCAAGAGGCGGATTGCTTATGCACCATTCACCTTTTGTGTCGATGAAGAAGGCCTTCATTATCTGCTTTGTTCTCTGATGCTTGTGGCGGAGCAAAATATCGGCTTCCCTTACCATCGGCTCCCAACCACAGTCTCTGCAGTGCGATGGCAAGTTCAAACCACCTGTAGCGCACAGCTACGCCAAATTCTCCCTCATTCTAATATTTACACATCGTCCGTGTGCAACGTTACGTGATAAACGCTACGGTTCTTATAATTACTCATGCACGTTTTTTCTAGTAAGAGACACATATACATGATATGTTGAGTTTAACGTCCCAAAACCACCATATGATTATAAGAGACGCCGTAGTGAAGAGCTCCGGAAATTTTGACCACCTTGTGTTCTTTAACGTGCCCCCAAATCTGAGCACACGGGCCTATAATTTTTCCACCTTCATCGGAAATGCAGCCGCCACATCTGGGATTCGATCCCGCGACCTGCGGGTTAGCAGCCGAGTACCTTAGCCACTAGAACACCGTGGCGGGGCGAGGCACCCATACAGAATATGAACGTGTTGTTAGGGCGCCGCAGATATGCACCATATTCGCTTTTAGATGCGGAGCATCTAATACTCGAGGCTTGTAGTGCGGCGCCGTCCGCAAGCTTCCTCCTTCTTCTTCCACCATCTGTGCATCCCTTCCTCCTCTACACACCGCGCGCGCTTCACTCCTCCACCATCTGTGCACCCTTCCTCCTCTACACACCGCGTGCGCTTCTCCTCTTCACGAACATTCGCTAGCTGTATAATGTAGCGCGCATGCGCCGTCACGCTTCGAGAACATCGGCAGCTGACGCGCGCGCATGCGCCGTCGCGCTTCGAGAACATCGGCAGCTGACGCACGCGCATGCGCCGTTGCGCTTCTCCCCCTTCTCGAACATTCGACAGCTGACAGTGCATGCGCCGTCGCGCTGTATATATACTCAAGGTCGCCGCTCGCTCGCTCAGTTGCCGCTCGTCGGTTGGTTTGTACGGCGCGTCGACGTCCAAGGTCGCGGTGAAATGAATTCCAACGAATCCACAAACACAATGATCGACGTCCCTTCAACCAGCGCCGCCCTTTCGCATACGTGTGTACGTGTTCACTCATTTAACACCCCCGCCTACAACCACGCTAACCAATTTAGCCATCGACCCAAGTAAGTCGCAATTTAACACCCCATTTCACAACCACGTTAACCAATTTAGCCATCGACCCAAGTAAGTCGCACTTTAACACCCCGTTAACCAATGATATGCTCCGCATCCTCCTCAGTGTTCCACCGAGGGAAGCTGCGGGCAATTTTTTTAATTCACAATCACACAAGTATGAACGTTGAATCTTGAGCAATATTGGAGGGCACTGTGGATGCGGTCGGCCGTCGTGTGTATTGTTTGCCTGCCATTTTGGCGCCGTTTAAGGTACCGTTAAAGACAGATGAAGAGACAAATGAACAGACAGACAGACAAAAAATTTTTGCATCGAAGGTCCCCAAGAAAGACTATCGTCTTTAAAAGCGGCCTAGGTTGGTACTGCCTTTTCTAACGTCACGAGTTTCACCGATGGTGCAATTGCGCTGCCATCGATGTGTTCTGTGAACCACTGCAAGAAGCGAGCCCATTCCGCGTTTACATGTCGCTTGAAGAACCGTCTCAATTACATAGAGTGATACTCCATCGCAGCCGTGATTCACAATAGGTGGTAGGTTGAGCATAGGGTCAGCGCCCACCCTATCACCTTCAAGGTATAGATTTTTGTGCTGACGTTTAGGTGGTTTTGCGGACGCTCCCTGACTGATCAGCCGTCTTCAGTTAATCACGTAACGAGGAACCTTTGCGCGACGGAAAAAAGTCTCTCTGGTATCACGGTATCTTTCATGAGGCACTGTTTGGGTGAGGCAGGAAAATCAATGAGAACCTCTACTTCATGGGGGGAGAAAAATAACCGTTTGGCGGCATTCACGTTACGATAATCCTTGAATTCCTCAAGTTTGCAGCACCGTCACAACAGCTAGGCCAGAGACATCTCTTACCGAAGGCTCTGCAGCCTTCTTCGCCAGCGTGGGCACGCTCCCAGAAGTACACATGATTCTTATGCAGCCTGATTGTGCGCACATTTGACCCAACCTAACGAAGTAGTTGTGTGGTAACGCCACTTACTCCCGACTGTCGAGAAAACTCTCAATCTGCTGAAACACACCCACCTTTTTTTAAAGTTACATGCAAATTGAGGGTTGCACCATGTCCGCTTGAACAGTGGCTCGCTGATCTACGCGAGCTTCTTGACTAGGTTTAGCAGATACCGTGTGTAGCAGCTTTCATTCGGCATAACGTCAACTCAGGAATACTCTAGCGCCAGAATGCTCACCTGCTAGATGGACTGCCGGGCGGTGTTATCTTATTGATGACATTATTCCATTTTAGTCGCATCACAGAACAAAAGCGATAGACTAATGCATCCAGGTAGTCATCGGTCGCCTCGCCTCCAACATGAAGGGGGGAGGGAGTGCTTTCAAAGCGGCAGAGTGCAGTTTCAGCGTGTTCACAGTGTCTTCAGTGAAGAATTATTGAGTGTTCGCATGTTGCCTATAGCATCGGTCCTAGTACACACGAAGTTGTGGCCATTCAGTGTATTCAAACTGCTTCAAAGGTTCATAGTGTCCAATATTTTCTTTCGGTTTTGCTCAACTAAGCGAGTCGCTTCGTCCTAGTTCAGTCCTAAACGAATGTACCAAAACGAAGTCGCCTTAACAAGACTGTAGCCTGGACGTTCACCAGCGCAAGCTTCAGCCTTTGAAATGCCGAAGACTGTGCTGTCTTCAGACAAACTCTTCGCAAGGTACAACCCTGCATGGTTGACAACAGTCTTTTCAGATGTCAGTTCACTAGGATGGAGTGCTGTGCATCTTCAAGACCTGCTTTCAGGGGAGCGCCGAACAGTTCAATATCTCTCTTGTGCACCAACTGAAAAAGAACGGAGGTATGAACGGTCAAAAGAGCGATAGCACTGCTGACCACCAGCACCATTAACTGGTTCGACGAGTTTGTTCGGGTTCTTTCTCTAGACCAACCATAATCTATTTATGAGGTTCTCTTAAACCGCGAAAATGTTGTATACAAAAGAAAATGAGAATGAGCGCTTGGAGAGACTAAATGAAGAAGACGATGTTCTGGCATTGAATGCGTCAGTCCTGTACGGTATGATACAACATATTGGCAACAAGATTTCTGGTGAATCAATTGTCCATATTCTGAAGGAGTTTTTCAAGTTGGCAGATCGGACTTTGAATAGTACCATATGGTACCTGGTGTGACTGAGCCCTGCTCACTGCTCATAGAGCGCAGCCTCAATGCTCGCCTTCCAGTCTGAGCAGTCACGTCAAATCTAAAGTCCTCTAACGTAGCCAAGTTGTAATGGCCCGATACGGTCCAACGGCGTCACCACCTCAAATTTGACGGAAGTTGAAAGAAAAACAAATTACTTGAAAAGTAACCACGTAGCACAATCTTCTTTTCATCACCACCGGCCTCAAACAGTATCTGAATTCGCGCAAAGTAGCTTAACCTGGAAATCAAGGCTGCTAGTACTTATTGTACCAACGACAATTTGAACGAAGTCAGTCTGCGGAACCACAACAGAAACACTAATGGTCGTTGCAGGTAGACAGCCAGAATGATGTCACGGTTTAAGGCAATGGTTACAGAGGTGTCGTTCATGTTGCTTAAAATATGTGAGTCATGTGCCCTGTAGTGGCAGGAGCAGCCCGTCCACCTACACCTGGATATCAGTGGGCAGTTGGTATATAGACACTCGCTAATTTTTGTCGTCACAGAATATGGTACTTGCACGGTGTTGCCTCTAAATCAGGGTGAACTTTATTACTTCGCAAATACGACTAGACCCGCTTCCCTGAAATCATAAAGCTACATTGAATTCTTGGCGTCAAGAAGATTATATTCCTCTGTGGCATTTTACTCAGTGGCAATTCGCAAATTAACAAATTCAATTCTGCATTGTCTTTTTCTCACCATGTGTTTATGTACTTAGGCATCCTAAGATGGTTGCGGCTACATAAAAACGAAAAGGTAATGCATGGAAGACATGTTGCTATGAAATGAATTATTTATCAAAAGTTTTTACGTGTTTCATAAAACTCCCGCAGTAAGCGTTCTTCACCACTAATGCTGTGTTAGTGTCAGCGGGTGTACCCTTTGATTCCTGCGGAATATTGTATCCGCCGAGGGTATTTCGTCATCTCACCAGCTGCATCTTCATGAGAACACATAATATTAGAGAATGCACTAAAATTTAATGATATGGTGGTGCCTATTGATTTACATTGAGTAACTGAAACATATTTTAACAAATGAAAATTGCTTCTTGCTATTATAAATTTTGCTCCGCGCACTGCCAACATGCATTTTAGAATGACCCAGTAACAACCTATTGACATAGTTTGTATTGACTTCAACGGTATTTTTCTTGCATTTCAGCGGAGTTCCGACACACATGGAAGATTTGTATGTACAGTTCATTTAAATTTTCATAAAATGATTGAGGTTTGTTCAGTAGGAAACACAAAAGTAAATTTTAAACATTATTTGCAACCACTGCCCTTACAAAAAGTTTTTTACGTTACCTACTTGGTGTGTGTCGATTGTAAATCTATGCCTGAGATGAAATATAGTTTAAGTAACAAAGTTTTCGTTGGACAAATTTATACTTTCTATCTGACAAACGTTTTTTGTGAGTAACTGTAAAATCTAGCTTATTGCTAGAAAGCATATTATCTAAGTAAGAAGATTGCTGTTGTTGATAAGTTCAGGAACTGATATTGGTAATGCGTGAAGCATCAGTTATTCTATTAGGTGAACTTAGAGAATGCAAATAAAGATGTGCATTTACTAACCTGAAAGAGAATACCATAACACTCTGAGCTTCATTGCCATGTTAAGTCATTAAATGGGTGTAAGGCATCGCGATTGTTGAGCTTCACTGATAATGGTGTGCTTCTATGCTCGGGGACAACTTTCTGTGGCAATGAAGGGAAGGCTACGGTGAGAGCTATTGCTCCTGTACTCCTCCGTATTGTAGTCCACTTCGGCTCGCGTTTCGAATGACAGCCGCGTTCATTTATTTCCACTGCACACAATGTCATACGCCTGCTCACACAGCCGTTTGTGAGAGAAATTCGACACAAGCTCCTTCGGCGACTTGTCAGAATAGCTGGAGGGCGACGAGCGCTCACCTAAAGACAAAGACGCCATTTTGGTTGTAAGGAGCACGTAAAACGTGCGACGTTTTCAGACTCGCAAAAACACGAAAGGACTCTTCAGAAATGGACAATAAATATTAGCATCTCCTCCGCGCGTGCAGCTTCTCTTTATAAACAGCATCTAGTACAAAATTGTGTTGTTCTTTTTAAATACTTTCACGCGGAAAACACGGCCGCATTTGTAGCACTATATTCTATAGCGGTAGCACATGCCCACTTTGCCACAGAAAGTTGTCCCCGAGTATAGTCTCGACAGCAACGTTCCTTGACCCGCGGGCACTGGAATGTCTCACGCAACATGTTTTGGCATGATTAAGAATAATCACCAGGCATGCAGAGCAGATGCAGCCCAGCCCCAGCGAAGGCTGACACTATGGTATTTCTAAAGCCTTTTAAAGCAATCTTTAAGCACCTATCACAACTACACTTGAGAGATACGCTCTAGGCTATAAATCAGTACATTTTTTTTTATGGAGTAGGGATATATCGGCTATAGTATTATGCAATATTTTGAGGAAAAGCGTTTCACCGCAACTTACTTGTAAGACATCATGCGAATATGGTCGATGCTGTGGCTGACAGTGATGAACAATTGAGCCTGAGGCCTTTGTAAGGGGTTGCAGCATTGAACGACTTCCTCGTTGCGCAATTCGCTTTGTGTGAAGACTGTTTGTTGCTCAACTATTTTAAAAGAATACATCACACATCTTAATGCTCTTCCTCACTCGATATCAAAGCAAGATGGGGTCAATTTTCAACAAAATTTTAAGCATTGGCGCAGCTCAGTGGTAGAATACTGAACTACAAAACAGAGGTACTGGGGACCATCCCGTAGGATTATCGTGCTTTTTTTTATTTACTGAGTGTGCATCCTTTCCTGTGTTAGTGGTTACGAGCCCCTGTCGTTGCGGTGGACAACTACAGCTCCAAATTGGCCTCTGTTGTGATCTCACAACAGCTATCACTGTAAGAAGAAAATGAATTTAGTTTCGCGTTATTATTATCATAATAACAAAAGTACATACCCAATCACAATGAATCTGTAGAGAGTACATTTTTATTTACAATGTATCGGTGTATTGTGCGCAGCAGTGCGTTTTTGTGTAATGAACTATATTATAGTCGCATCCAAAGGCATCGCTGAAAGCTCATTTCTAGAAGTACAATAATAAATTAGCATTTGTTCTCCTACATTGCCAATAATACTAAATCTCGTGGGGAAATTTGCATGCTGCTTGTGTAATTTTGAATGTATATGGATGATTTTTGTCTTCTCAAATTGGTTTGTAACAGTTTGAAATTCATTTACTTAAAGAATCGGCAAGGACCATCTCGTAAAGGTGTAAGTACACAAAATATTGTCACAATAGCTCACCTTAACCCTCGATATTTTGAAAACGTTATGAAATTATCCTTTCCTATAAATTTGCAGAGATTTCGATTATTGCTACTGCGCCTAGCCCCTAACTGTATTTTCAGAGGTGGTGATAAAATTAGTGAACAATCATGTATCTCAGATTTTGGATGATCCTACAAATACTATAATTAGTCAGAGAGGCTACGTTGTCTAGTTGCTCTAGATAATTCTGTGAATTGATGGCATGCTTTTCTGGACAATACATTCCCTTGATCAAAGCAATAATGTCCCGAAACACTATAAGCGTACAGAAATGAGTGAAGTTGAAATTGTGAGTGTGCAAACACCTGGATTTTTCTTTTACTACTTTTTACTTTTTCACATTTACCCACCCTAAGGTACCATATTGTGGTATATGTATATATATAATAAAAAGAAAAATACTAACGCTTGCTATCCCGAGCTCTCTGCTCTTCAACACCGTACAATAAGGTTCAGCTACATAAAGCATGAGGTTAAGCGCAGATTCACAGTGCTCTCTCAGCTGATCTCATACCTGCTCGGCTGTTAATTCTCAAGGATGTAAGGCCACATCAGCGCACTGCATACGAACGAAGTTTCTCTGCTTATCTTTCACTTGCGGGATTGTGGCGTATTTTTATATACTCTTACCATTTTTTGATGCAAGTTTATTTTAGAAACATAAAATAGGAGAGAAGTAATTTGAATACTTACACTACCTTTTTTCCTGAAGTGCTCTGATGTGACGTTGTTTATATGAGAAGGAACAGCGTAGCGGACGATGGGAACAGCAGCGTGATTTCTCTATGCAGCACTATGTAGATTTAAGTAGTACGAACTACGCTTTCGCCATGCAAATAGAATAAATGCTTCATTGAGTGCTGACCTAAGCAAAGTTTCCCGCAATAAAGGTCAGTTGAAGTCCAGCCTTTTTGCTTTCTATATGCTTTTTCGATCGTCTTTTCACCCGCTGTGCGCTGCGAAACAGAGGAAGTAGTAACTAGAAAGAGGGGTGTTATGAATTATCTTAAACTAAACAGAGAAGAAGTGGACATTGGCCGGATATCCAGCGTGTAAGTGAAATAACCGCCAGTGGAAAAATGCGTAAAAGAGAAACAGAAAGTTACGCGGAAAAGTGAGACAGAGAAGGTAGCAGCTCTAAAGTAGCTGCCGCAAGAACAAAGCCAGGTTATTCACAGGAGATCGTAGAGGCATTTACACTGCAGTTGGTGATATCAGCTTGTTGATTATGACAGTGTAAATAAAGAATTTTATCTGCATTATTTATTCCTCTTTATTGGCTTTTAAAGGTATTATAGGAAGAGAGAGGGCAAGGTCACAAATATTTGTGTTTCTTTTTTATACTGTGGTAAAGAAAGTTATAAACATACACTATATATGTTTGAACAAGAAAACCTAAAGATAAAGTTCTTGCAATCGGTAGTACGAATGCTAGCGCAAAGGTGTGGAAAAACTGGTTGGACGTCCTAACAGAGAGGCTGATTGAAAAATATATTGAAGCATTGAAAATGTTTAGATGCGAAGCACTTCATTGACTAGCCTGTATAACGCTGGCACTCCGTCCGCACCGCTCCTTTCGCCGTCTGTGTTGGAGCAGTCCCCAGTAGCTCACGCCCTCCTAGTAGTGTGTGGTGATGTCTTTTTCCCTAAATCACTGCGTGTCACCTCACTTGCGGAAGCTACCGCGTTGCCTGCGTCACTCCCGGTGGACCTGCGCGCACTGTGCCACTTGAAGCATCAACACAGGACACCCGATGGTGGCCGCGTGCTCGTGCGGATACGAGCTGTGCCGAATTCCCGTGTCGCGAAACTCCTTGACGTCTATGACGCCGCTGTGGCCAACAACCGCTCGCACCCTTCACGCTGGCAACCACCCCACTGGTGAGTGCCCCGGCGAGTAAATCTTCACTGGCCGGGACTCCAACCGAATTGCCACACCGCGCTCAGTGCCATGACGCAGGAGGCTGCGTCGCGAATGTACGGGGACTTGGCCGGAAGGACGCAAGTTTTCACATATGGGTTCGTCCTGTGGGACGGCTGTGCTGCGGCCTCCCGCATAGCCCCTCAGCTTGGCACGGAGTGACAGCGCCGCTTGTGGTATTGTGGGTCCTCGAAACAGCTGAGGTAGTCAGGCTTTTGTTGGCTGCCAACCTCCTACTCGAGTCGCCAGCCGCCAAGAGCGCAGCAATATTGTGCGACTGAAAACCTGCGCTCAGTCAGCTCGCGAGGGAGAAACGTGGCCCACTTCTGCATCAGCGCGCTGCAAGCAGCCTACTGGCCCTTCGAGAGCACTGCTTTGATCTTGTGCTCCTGTGGGTCCCATCACACGTCGGCATCGCGGGGAACGAGGCTGCAGACCAACTGGCCGAACGTGCGCCCTCCGCCGAGACCTGCTTACCGACTACGCAAACTCTTTCGACTCGCCCGCTAGAACCTTCACCGGGAGGCAACGCGCTAGCATCCCAACGCTCGGGTTGCCGCACTCCTCTCATGCCAGTGACTTGTTTCACCCGCCGCGAGCGAGGGCTCCTCCTAGCCCTGAGGACTGGCTCCGTGTGGCGCTAGGACCAGCTGAACAGAGACATCGTCTGCGCGGCGCGAACTCTTAAAACTGCGCTGACTGCGGCGCGGTAGAAACACTGTCCCAGCTCTTGTGCGAGCGTCCTGCTCTCAGTGAAATGCGCAAGCGGCTCGCGATGAGATACCGTCTTGACGGACTGCCATGTCTAACCCTGCAGGACCTCCTACACCGCACCCGCTACGAGGACCAGCGCCGCTCTGCCCTTGCGGCCTTACTGGACTTTGTTGAGGACACAAGCTTGAGCGAGCGACTTTTATAAGCCTCTCGCCACGGTGAAGCGTGTCCTCCTCCTACCACTGTATTTTCCTTTTTTTTCTTCTTGATTTCACATCCCCATTTTCTTTACCCTTTCTTTTCTTCTGTAACTCGTCCTCCGTTCCCCCGTGAGTGTATCGGTTGAGGTCTCCTCACATGAGAGACAGTTATCGTTCACTGCACACCCTATTTTCTTTTCTTTCCGCCCTTTTTATTGCGAAGCACTTCTTAGCAAATTTCGGTGATTTTGAGCGCATATATATATTTATCTATCTATTTAGCTTTCTAAGACTTAGCTCTCCTGGCTGTTTCGATAATGGTATCAATACCAAACATGGTATGACATGAGAAGACTGTATGAAGAACAAATTTGACTAGTCATAGCTTTAAAAACTTGACATGCATGTCATGAATATTATGATTTTTATTTCATGGTTCTACAGCTTTTGCAGTGGTTCCGTTCACATGGCATGTTGCAAAAGTGGTATGGTATGGAGTGCTTGCACGGCAAAAACAAGCGACAGACCCTAACAAAAAAATTATGACCTGCGTGTCATGTGAAAACATCACTACATGCCGCGCTTGTGATGCGCTCGTGGCCATTTCGCTAGCGTCACATTTACCAAATTTGGTGTTACAGTACGTGAATGGATGACAAAGGTACGTGACTAGTGAAAGCATCATATTCATGAGATGCGTGTCATGTAGCAACATGACTACATGCCACGCTCATGATGCGGTGGCAGCCGTTTCGCTGGCTTCACTTATACCAAACTTGGAATTACATGACGAGAACAGACGATATAGATAAATGACACATAAAAACATAATAATAACTACATGCGTGTCATCTACCAACATGACTAAATGCCACACTGAAGATGCGTTCACGGCCGTTTCACTAGCTTTATATATGCTAAATTTGGTATCAAGTGACACCAATGGATGACGAAGGTATGTGACTGGTGCCAACAGGACAATCACGAAATGCTTGTCATATGAGAACATGACTGCATGCCACTGTCAAGGCGCCAATACATTTTGACGTGACGTGGTGCGCGTGCTCGCCGGCATTCATTTCTCGAGTCACGCCGGCGTTGCCACGCCAGGCGCTTGTCGTGCCATATACTCGCAGGCACACGACGCGCTGCGTTGCTTTGACGCATGCGCGTTTCAGCGCGTCCAGCGTCCCTCCTTCACAAAAAGAGGAACACGCAGTATTGTCTCGGTTGATTGATTGATATGTGGGGTTTAACGTCCCAAAACCACCATATGATTAAGAGAGACGCCGTAGTGGAGGTCTCCGGAAATTTCGACCACCTGGGGTTCTTTAACGTGCCCCCAAATCTGAGCACACGGGCCTACAACATTTCCGCCTCCATCGGAAATGCAGCCGCCGCAACCAGGATTAGTATTGTCTCGGTAACGCATCAACGCGAAATGCAGCATGTCGCCTTTCGCCGCCGGTTGCCGTCGGGCCATGCCGACGGACGCTGGTGGCGCCTGGCGTCAGACTATAGACTCACGCTTTTGCTAACGTAGCGTCGCTCTGTCCAGCGTACGCGCGCGTCAACGCTACATTGGAGTCTGTTGGGCCCTTCAAGAAGCGCTCGCGGCCGTTTTGCTCAATCCACATACACCGAATTTGGTGTTACATGACGTCAACGAATGACAAAATTTATGACTGGTGCAAACATGATAATCATGACACACGGGTCACGTAAGAACATGACAACATACCATGCTCGTAGCGTGCTCGTGGCCATTTCGCTAGCTCCACATATACAAAAGATGGTATCACGTGACATGATTAGATGACGAAGGTAAAGGACGCATACAAACATGATAATCATGACACGGAAGTCCTGTACGGCCTCATTTACTTCAACCTCATAACCTTGCGCTGACATTAAAGTGACATTCAACATTTCTCCTTCGTGCTTCGCATATAAACGATTCCCACAGTACGTGAAATCTGGCAATTTTTCTTTTATTTTCTAAAAACTCACCCCCCCTCCTCCTTCTCGATTCATCCTCTTCACCACTCGCAACGCGCCAGTCCACTTCTCACGTCAGCATCACACCCCACTTTCCACTCGCGCCCCCTATTTCAATCTGTCGGCAAGAAGAAGGTGCGAGCCGGTGGGTGGGCGCATCGCGTACACCTCGAGATTCTTGCGGCGCGGACAATGTGGACAGCGTGCTACTGCTTACCCCCCGGTCACGTCGGCAGGCGGGACGCTGCCACGGCATACTTTTTCTGGTGTGCGCATACCTTTCCCGGCTGTCACCGGCGTTGCGAGAGTTAGCGATTGATTGATATGTGGAGTTTAACATCCCAAAACCACTATATGATTATGAGAGACGCCGTAGTGGAGGGATCTGGAAATTTAGACCACCTGAAGTTCTTTAACGTGCACCCAAATCTGAGCACACGGGCCTACAACATTTCCGCCTCCATCCGAAATGCAGCCACCGCAGCCGGGATTCGAACCCGCGCCCTGCGGGTCAGCAGCCGAGTTAACGAATCCGATCACGTTCGCGAATGGCAACGTCACCACCAACGAGGCGCGAGCCAGGTAAGCCGGCGCAATCGTTGGCAGTAGAAGACGAGCGACACCGACGAGGTGCTAGTCGGAAACACACATCGCTTTCGAGAATGCAGACCATGCGCAGGTAACAAAAATGAGACGCGAAAAAAATTGCCAGAGCTCCCGTACAGTGGGAATAAATGATACGCGAAGCACGAATGAGAAATGTTGATATGTCATTTTAACACCACCACAACGTTACGAGGTGGAGGTAAATGATGCCGTGTCATGCCGTGTCATATGATGATACCGTGTCATAATCATGACACTTCCGTGTCATGATTATGATGCTTGGGTGTGTCGTTTACCTTTGTCATTTATTCATGTCACGCAATACTAAATTTAGCATATGTGGAATCAGCGAAATGGCTGCGAGTGTGCTATGAGCGTGGTATGTTGTCATGTTCTTAGATGACAAGCGTGTCAGGATTATCATGTTTGCACCAGTTACATAATTTGTCATCCATTGACGTCACGTAGCACCAAACATGGTATATGTTGAGCTAGCATAACAGCCGCGAGCGCATCATGAAAGACCCAATATGCTCTAATGTAGCCTTGACGCAATACTCACGCTGGGCCCAGCAATGCTACGTTAGTAAAACGTGAGCACTCAATCGTCAGACGCCAGGCGTGACCAGCATCTGTCGGCGTGGCCCAACGGCAACCAGCACGAAATGTGACATGGTGCATTTTTCGCGTATCCGTTACCCCGACAACACTGCGTCTCCCTCTTTTCGTGATGAAACGCGCATGCGTCTAAGCAACGCAGCGCGGTGCGCGCCTGCGATTATATGGCAGAACCGTTGCCTGGCGGCCAACGAGACGCGACTGAATGAACACCGGCAAGCACGCACACCACGTCACATCGAAATGTATTGGAGTTTTGACAATAGCAAGTTGTCATGTTCTGACATGACCCGAATCTCAAGACTAACATGTTTGCACCAGTCACATACCTTCGTAATCCACTGGCATCATGAAATACCAAAATTGGCATACGTGACGCTAGTGAAGCGGCCGCAAGCGTATCATGAGTAAGACATGTAGTAATGTTGTTACATTGACATGTATGTTGTGATTATCATGTTTGGATAAGTCGCTTACCTATGTCGTTCATTCGAGTCATCTAATACCGAGTTTAGTACATGTGAAGCTAGCGAAATGGCCGTGAGCGCATCATGAGCATAGCGTGTAGTCATGTTGTTAGATGACACGCATCTCATACTTATCATGTTTGCACCAGTATCATACCTTTTTCATTCATTCGCACCCGGTAATACCAAATTTGGTATAAGTGAAGCTATCAGAACGGTCACAAGCGCATCATGAGCGTGGCATGTAGTCATGTTACGTGACACGCATCTCATAATTATCATATTTGAGCAGTGGCATACCTTCGTCATTCATTCACGTACCATAATACAACATTTGGTATATGTGACGCTAGCGGAGTGGCCATGAGCGCATCATGAGCATGGCATGTGGTCATGTTGGTACATGACACGCATGCCATGATTTTCATTTCATGACTAGTCAAATATGCTCTTCGTACATTTATGGTATGCCACACCGTGTTTGGTATAGATACCATTACCGAAAGGACCAGGAGAGCTAAAATCGTAGGCGGCTAGGTAGGTAGATATTCTGAAAGTCGCCGAAGTTCGCTAAGAAATAATTCGCATTTAGAAGGAAGCCGAGTGCAAGCGTCTTCAACGCATCCCACCTTCCTTGCCTTTGCGTTTCAAACAAACGTTTACTCGAGTAAACGCTACACCAAGTTTCGCTTCAAACCCTTCCTCCAGCACCCGCGTCGACGCCCGTTTCAGCTGGGTCACAGGCGTGCGCAGCGCTGCTGCTTCGTATTCCTTCAGAATTTTCCTTGGGGAGATGGTCGGTAGCTTTTTCTTGTCATCTTAAGTAAATATATTTAGATTTTATTTGTGAAGCTGCATTTTCAAGGCTGCCCATCGGTTGTTGGCGTAATGCTGGTCACATGGCCTATGGTGTACCAGGAGTGTGATTCGGCAGGAAGGCGAACGGCTGCATCATGCTGAGATTCGCGTCGGTGAGCCTCGGCAGTATTAGGGAAAGCTACAAGTGATGCATCAAAATGGGTAATGTTGGGTGCAATGAGTCAACCAAAAAATCGCAGCATATCCCCGAGGTGAGTTTTGACGAGTATGGTAGAGCGGATGGCCGGCCGGACGAACATACGGAACAACGGACGGATGGACGAAAGAACAGACGGATGCATGGACGGACGCACAGACGGATGCATGGACGGACGCACAGACGGATGAATGGACGCATGGACAAACGCATGAATGGACGCACGGATGGACAGATGGACGGATGCAAGGATGAATGCACGACAGGACGGACGAGCGTACAGACGGACGGTTGGACGGACGCACGCATTGACGCACGAGAGGATGGGCGGGCGCATGGAGGGAGGCACGAAATAACGAACCCACGGATGAACGGATGAACGAACAGATGGACGGACGCATGATCCAACGCAGCAACAGATGCACGGACGAACGAATGAACGCACGGATGGACGCATGGATGGACGCACGAGAAGATGAACAGACTCACGCACGAACAGGCGGATGAAGGCACGGACGGGCGGATGGACACACGGACAGACGCATAAATGGACAGAGGCATGGATGAATGAATGGATGGACGGACTGGCGGACTGACGCCTCGCCTGACTCATCATAATTCACTCCATAGATATGATGTGTTTTTTATTATTTATCATACTAATAGTAACGTTCCTTAGTATTGTACCATTTTCATTTTTCAGCGTATATGCATTTCGCTATATGTACAAGTACCGCCCTCGACGGCCGATTCAAGAACTCACGAGAGGTGGTTACATACGATTAGGACGGGACGCTCAGCCCACGCTTCATCGAGTTTTGCGCCTATTAAGAGAAGGAAAAAGAAAACTTGGAGGCTTGAGGTTCACCTTCTAGAGCAAAACACGACAGTGTAATTGGGTCCTATACACATTTCTCTGAACCATGGTGCAATAAAAGAAACGTCTGGGCGTGTAACGCTGGCTGTTTATTGCAATCATACAACGTATATTAGATGTGCAGTTGTCCAGTGTTCACTGAGCCATAATTATTCAATTTTTTATTGAAGGAGTACCCACAATTCGTACGTTATGTAGCCCGTGAGCTTATGCCACTGAAGGCTTTCTTATAGAGCGAGAAGCTTAAAGGGCCCCTGCAACACTTCTATAACATGGTCAGAAAACGCCACCGATCGGTAGGAGAGCCTCTCGACAACACGCGGGCCAAATATTATAGCGCAACACGTCACCTAGAATTCACAATGAACTATCAAAGTCGTGCCGCTAAATATTGCTTTCTCTTCTCTCAACAAACACGCAATATGCCGAAAAATCGCAAGCTCATTTATCAGCAATTGGCTGATATGAACAAGGTGCGCTCGCTCGTTGCCGAGATTGCCGTGGAAGGCCGCTACTTTTCCACGAGTGCGCGAGTGATCACACTGAAAAAGCCGTGCATTAGATGAAAAATAAAATAAAAAGTCCTCAAGTTCACGAAGTGCACCTGACGTTTTTTTGTGGTTCTGCCATCTTTCCCTGCTTAGCTTCAGCGCTTTCGTCGGGACGAGAGAGAACGCTATTGCAACATGCGACAAACTTTTGTAACTTTACTTGCACTGAACGGAGTCTTAAAATTTGTGCGCCGTTGAATTTGTGAGGCAATAAGCTCATGCGACAAACGTTTGTTACTTTACTTGCACTGGACGGAATCTTAAAATTTGTGCGTCGTTGAATTCGTGAGGCAATAAGCTCTTTCAGGAAATTCGTTCCATGCTTACTTGAAAAAGTATTTTAGGGCTCCTTTAAAGTAACCCACTTGTTACGCGATTTATATGTTTTGATGCCTGGTATATACTTTTCATGAATATGTCATTCATTACTACACGCCTTAGAGAAACTTCTTTTCCCAGACATATAATGTAGTTTTACAAAGCAATTTTGAATGAAGACTTGGCTCCTTGGTAAGATACGTCTTCGCACACACATGGCCTGGTTTCAATTGTCACTTCGAACGGAAAGTTCTGATGTATTTTACCTGAATCTTTTCCAAGTTGTCGGTCAAAGTCATGATTACTTTTCACTGAGAATCAATGATGCAGATTCCGACACCAATGCTGAATTTTTTACAAAATGAACCGGATATATCTCTCGCATGAAAAAACGAAGTGCCGAGGCTACGCAGAAATGGTTAAAAATTCGTCATCATCATCAGCCTTACTACACCAATTGCAGGGCAAAGCCGTCTCTAATGATCGGCCTGTCAACGTGGTCTTGTGCTTTCTGTTGCCAAGTTATAATAACGAACTTTTTAATGTCATCGGCCAACGAAACATTCCGTCTCCTCTTCGTGCGCTTGCTTTTACTGGGAATTCAGTATGTTACCCTTAATGACCAGTGGTTATCCTACCTACGTGGTAGGCATCTGCCCCATTTCTATTTCTTTTTCTTGATTTCAACTATGATATCCTTAACCCCGGTTTGTTCCCTGGACCACTCTGTTTTCTTCTTGACACTTAAGGTTACACCTATCTTCTCCTTTTCGATCGCTCGCTGCGTCTTCCTCAATTTAAGCTGAGCCCTTTCTGTAAGCTTTCAGGTTTCTGTTCTGTAGGTAAGCATTGTACTGGCAAGATGTAGCTGTTATATACCTTGCTCTTGAGGGTTACTGGAAGATTACCCTTCACTGTTTGGTGAACGATTTTATGCATGCTAATGTTGGTGTGGGGGAGTCTGATGAAGAGAGGCATGAGTCTCACAGTTTGTAAAGGTATGGGAAGTACAGCTGCCCTAATTGTTGTTTTTTGATCTTCATACTTCCGTGGAATTGCTGAATGAATTTTCTAGGCACGCATGCATGCTGAGCTCCACCTATTGTAATAGATATATTCTTGTTACTAATCGCCATACTGTATTAAAAGGTGGCCATGTTCACTAAATGTTTCCGGACATTAGTGAAGAGTGCGAAAGTCGTTCGACCACAGGTGCCGCACTTGCTGACGTGGCATTGTGGGGGTGTGCGATTGAGGGTCAGCAGAAAGGGCTATGCCTCGGCGAAAACGTTGAGTGAGTTGGTCGGGAAGAGTGCGTAGACGCAACTACGCGGCACCAAGCTTCGCCAAGGCGGGCATTTCCTGCACAGCAGCCAAGACTGAAATACTGTACGCGTTCTATTGTAGCTCGGATAGCATTACACGTTTTAGAGGAGTGGCTGAGTTGAAGTATCCAAAACTGCTCTATGATTCTTCGCGACCCCTGAGGTCTTGAAGGAAAATGTTGTGTCTGTGCTCGTGAAGGATCACATTGTGACATGAAGCTTGATTGCTCAGTCTCCACAAAAAGTACATTAGAGCAATTACACGAAACTTGAAATAAGATCATGCCACACAAACGGGGCGAAAACAGATGCTACGGTACTTAATTGAACAACCGGCATATACCGATGTAAAATTTAATAGGGAGATCTTAGAAAATAATGGCTGAACACTAAAATAACCTGAAAAAAAATCAGACCTTATCAACGGAGAGAATGATGATGAGGGGGCAAAATATCCGTCCATCTGTCCTTCCATCAGTCTGGCTGTGTGTCTGTCTGCCCGTCAACTATCTGAAAACCACTAACACCACCTAGTGATAGAACATTACACACAATGTCATCTATTAAGCAATTCATAACCTGGGGTGGCTACATTGCTACTACTGCTACTACTACTGCTACTACTACTACTACTACTACTACTACTACTACTACTACTACTACTACTACTACTACTACTACTGCTTCTAGTACCACTAAAAAGGAGGGAATGACTCACACCCATAGGAGCTTGGTCCCTAAAAAGGAACATAATCTGTGGGGATCAGATGGCCGTAACGGAGTAGAGGTGGCTCATTTCGTGCTCTGTATTTTGGAGAAACGTACGGTATTACATTTTTTGTGGGGTTCAGTGCCATTGTTAGGACTTTTTGGTTCATGTTAACCTTATTGTCAGGCAAGTAATAGGTGAATTACGCTGCATGCGAATAGTGAATAGTGTATACATACCAGAGCAGTTTTTTTGTCAATTGTCTATTCCAATTTCATCTTTAAGCCTGCACTAATATATTTTCAGAACAGCAGAAATTGACTTTGATGTTAAGAGTGAAGGAGGCACAAAAAATATTCTTAAATGACCTGATCGCCGTGAGTATACAGATTCGTCCGGTCTTCTAAAACATGGCTAACGCTTTTATTTTGCGTCCGCAGGAGTTAGCCTGTCGTAGCATATTATGAAAGCACAGCTTCGTATTTACGAAGGCTTCCATGGACATTTAGGTGGTCCGAACATAATCAAAAAGTAGTAATTGTGTACCGGTTCGGAAAGCTGCCTTCAAATATATAACAAAATAGTTTCACTATAAAGAAAGGACCTACCCGTATAACAACTATTGATAATAAATACCATCGTTTGCAGCCGTTAAAGCAAGATTTTAAGTAGTAGTATGCAGCATACGAACTACAGTATATTGTTGCCGGAATGAAGTACCTTTACAAAGCATCTGATGAAGATGAAGTAATTTTACGTAGCAAAAAAATAGTAGAAAAAGCATCTGTTTAAACCATAGTCATGAAACCCACTTGCATATGGCATTGAATAGTGTTCTTTTTCTTTTCAGTATTGAATTCTGTTTCTACTTGGTAACATTAACAAACCGATCACAGAGTACCACGCATGATCAAGCTCTTAAAAGCCATGTCTTGTAGCACCGCAGTATTGTTGAAGATGAGGCGCCGCCACGCTGGCTGATGGTCCAAATTCCACCTGAGAGCCGTTCATTTAGCCCGGACACATTGCCACCCATTGCAACTCTCGTGTGTCGCTACAGTCAGATGCTGCAAAGCTTTGCTTGCGAGAATTGTCTTTCAGGTTGCACTTGCCCTTTATCATTGGCCAACGTTGGCCTGGAACGGGTACTTCAAAACAGCTATCCGTCAAAGTCACCCCAGTTAGCGCTTGTTCAAGCACATATGCCTGATTGATGGGTGCGCGCATGAGGTTTTCGAAGACTTGCTTGAGCAATGCTGATGTCATGCTGAAATGAACTTTTGCTATGCTCCACAAAAGCGCTGTAATGTCTGAAAGTTGTGCTCGTATTTCAGAGGAAAACTGAGGTGGTAGTCTGCAAATCTACAGCAATTTCAACAGCAAATTATTGACACACTTACAATGCCGAAAGAAGTCACCACGTCCAATAACTATACTTGTGTCACAGGTTCGAAGTTCCAATGAAACAGTTGCAATTTTACTGAGGATTTCACGTGTTTCTTTCGTAGAGCTTGATTGTACATGATCGATGATAATCAAAGATGTACCTGTTGCACGGCGTAAAGGAACAGTTCCTTGCGGCAATCTGCACAAGCCACTGAACACTACGGTGGAATTTAATGAGAACGCTACTCCTATCTAACGGGCAGTTCCCTAACAGTGCCGGCTGTGCGATCACTCGTTCAGCAGCAGCCACACTAATACTGTCGTCATGACGTTTGATAGTCATATACCCTTTTTTCACTTGGCCAGAGTGATTGCTCGTGAAGAACCGCCACAGTTGATGACTCTGGTCGTGGACCACCCAGGGTTTCTGTCGCTGTAGTTGTTCAAGAGGAAATCTGTCACGCGTTATCAAATACTGATACTGCTGATGAATACTGGGCCGTGAGGTACACCACCACCCTGTCACAACTACCATCCTTATTTCCGCCGATCACAGCCCTTATGCACGCCTATGCAGAGGCCTAAATAAAGCGGAAGAACGGCTTTTACTCGCACTCTTCACGAACACTATGCTATGCCTGGCAGCCCTCAAATATTTGGATCCCACCATTTCCGGCAGCTGCTCACACTGTGGGGAGGCGTCTGCCCCTGCAACCCTGTTGTACTCCCTTTACTCAATCTTATCCGAGAGGAGTAGGAGGCGACTCTGCTTGGCTGCTCTAACCTTCAGGCCCAAAAGGCCTTGGTTCAACGTGCCCAGGCAGCAGACGACGCCACAAGACGGCACCCACCTACTCGTTGTGGGTGCTGTCCTCTTATGAGGTGGTCGCTGTGTACCTCCTGTTTTTTGTTAAATAAATGTTTTTTTTCACCAATCGCCAGCCTTCTCCAGCTATTACTCAGTCACTGCCTTAAGACGAGGGTTTGAGACACCCTGACACCTTGGCACTATGTGAATATACGTCTGCTGGCATGTCAGAACACTTGTTGCGAAAGGACTCAATTTAACAACCACAGGCTCGCTAAACTGATTCTTCGTATCTTGTAGACAGGTGTAAACGTTGTTTTACCTGTGGACGTGTGGCCCACTCCTGTCCGTCATTGCAGGCACCACGTCGCTTCGTTTCGCCCTCTCAGGTCATTGTTTTACAATCGATAAGTGAATGGTTGCCACTCATCGCAAAGCAGCAACGATATTTTTCAACTTTCAGCGTTTCGGCTCCAATTTGATAACTGCCGTATGAACTATGACTAAAGCAAGCCTTCTTCACCGCAAGGTTTCAGACATCGATTGAGCTGACTCTTTCCTGCCCACTCAACTTCATGCACCACCTAACCTTTGCTGATCTCAAAGCAGAGAGGTCCCCAGCCATCGACAGGTAAACAGAAATTGACGAGGCCCTGGGTCAAGGGTGCACGCTGTCATGACGACCAAACACCCCCAATAAACTTACCATAGGGCGCCGCAGAGCCGCGAAGTGGCAACTCTTACGAAACATCAACAGCAAACCTTGCCGACATTGGTCTTGTACAGCAAGTAACAGTACTCGTCGACACGTGTATCGACTTTTTTATTATAAATAAAGGCCTCTTCAATATCTCAAACAAGTAAAGTGACCGTGGACGGTACCTCACCTGACTGGTGGCTAGGAATTGAGGCCTATCAGAAGGTCCAAAACAAAAATCCGTAAACTTCTATTTTTCTTCGTGGGAATGTTCGTCATTCGTAACTACATTGCTAAGCCCTAATTTTTGGGTAAGTTATCTTCAGAAGGTATGACACCATGATCAATATTCCGGACATGGCGTATATACGCTGCGAAATGGCCCTAGTTTAGTCCAGTGTTCAGACGGAAGACGAGCATTCGCGTTCAACAGCGATGACGATGTCATGCCGCTGCGGTCAGACACTATATTTCGCGGGGCACGGCATTTCAGTACCTTGGCGCTTCAGTTGGCTGACGTATTGTCATTGTCACGTGTTCCTTCCCATGATTAGTTTTCAGGTCCAGCACTTCTCGAAAAGCCCGGCTGAAGTGCATTTTGACAATGTCATGAAGTCACAGGCTTCATAGTGTCACGATGAGTCACAAGTACTGGGGGATTTATTGAACTACCGGGTAGCTAGCTCTAGGACGATGCGTCAGTCGTGGCTGGCTCTCGAGCAGAGAAGAAAGCACGCGATCATCTTTTTCCTCCAGATTGAGAGCCGCTCTTGCTGTCGACCCACTACGTGCTGGTGGCATTATCCCCCCTTCCGAAAAGAAAAAAAAACAAGTCCCAAAAAGAGGAAAGAAAAGTACATAGCATCACCGCGATGCTACTACATAGGCACGTGAAAAAGAAATTGGAAATTCGGATAATGTGAAAGTAAAAATTGAAGAGCGTGCCAATATAAGAAACGTCAATGAACGAGAAAGCAAGTTCACACAAATAAACAAAAAACACAAAGAATGCTGTACGGTAAAGGAAAAGTTACGAGCAACGCGCAATAAATGGTTTCATGCGCAACACATGAACGACGTCCGGCCTCAGCCGTGTCCTGCTCCGTGCATGGGGTGTTGAGTACGGAACCACTTCGTAGTTCACGTCACTGACGCGGCGTAACACTTTATATGGGCCAAAGTACCGGCTCAGCAACTTTTCGCTAAGGCCACAGCGGCGGACGGGCATCCACACCCAAACTTGATCTCCGGGGCTGTAAAACACTTCTCTGTGGCGGGTATTATAGCGTCGTGCGTCTGCCTGCTGTTGCTGGCCGATGTGCAGTCGCGCGAGCTGCCGGGCTTCCTCAGCACGCTCTGCGAATTCTTCGGCGTCAGTTGCCAACTCGTTTTCGTCTTGACACGGTAGCATAGTCTAGCATGGTCTGCACTTCACGGCCGTAGAGAAGCCGAAATGGCGTGAATCGCGTGGTCTCTTGCACGGCGGTATTATACGCGAAGGTCACGTAAGGTAAGATCCGGTCCCAGGTTTTGTGCTGTACGTCGATGTACATTGAGATCATGTCTGCGAGGGTCTTATTCAGTCGCTCGCTAAGTCCGTTGGTTTGCGGGTGGTACGCAGTTGTTCTTCGGTGTCTGGTGTTGCTCAGTTTGAAAACTTCGTCCGTAAGCTGCGCCGTGAATGCCGTCCCTCTGTCCGTTATTACTCTGGAAGGAGCACCGTGTCGTAACACGATGTGGCGCATGAAAAATTGTGCTACCTCAGAAGCCGTGGCTCGTGGGATCACCTGGGTTTCAGCGTAGCGTGTCAAATAGTCGGTCGCGACGATCACCCATTTGTTGCTGTCCGCAGACAGGGGAAATGGCCTGACAATGTCCACGCCGACTTGGTCGAATGGCGTGCAAGGTGCTTCAACGGGCTGAAGCAAACCAGCTGGCTTAACAGATGATTGCTTTCGGCGCTGACATTCCCGACAGCTCTTCACGTACTTCTTGACGCTTGCCGAAAGTCCTGGCCAATAGTACCTCTCACTCACTCTGGCAAGTGTTCGTGAGTAGCCCAGATGACCGGATGTGGGTTCGTCATGGCAAGCGAAGAGGACGTCGTCTCGCATGTCTCGAGGAACCACCAGGAGGTAGGCACGGTTGTTCGAACGAGCGTTCTTCTTGTACAGCACACCATCTCGAAGGCAGAACGACGGCAACGAGCGGAATAAATGACGTGGTATGATTGTGTCCTGGCCCTCTAAATGATCGATGATCGGACGAATCTCTGCGTCATCCCGCTGCCGTTTACTCAAGTCTGATGAGCTAATGGCGCCCAGGAAGCCTTCGTATTCCTCTGCTTCCTGACTGATGACATGAAGGGGCGCGCGTGACAGTGTGTCAGCGTCTTCATGCTTACGGCCGGACTTATGGACGATGATGACGTCAAATTCCTGCAGCCGCAAGCTCCACCGTGCTAGCCGTCCTGAAGGGTCGCGCAGGCTTGCCAACCAGCGGAGGGCGTGGTGGTCCGTCACTATCTTGAAGGGACGACCATAAAGGTACGGGCGGAACTTGGTGATTGCCCACACGACTGCGAGGCACTCTTTCTCCGTAGTGGAATAATTCGCCTCAGCACGCGATAGAGAGCGGCTGGCGTAGGCTATCACTCTTTCGATGTCTTCTTGACGCTGAACGAGCACTGCACCGAGCCCAATGTTACTAGCGTCGGTATGGACCTCCGTGTCAGCATCATCGTCGAAATGAGCGAGAACGGGCGCTGATTGCATGCGCTGTCGCAGCTCATCAAAAGCTGCTTGTTGCTCGTTTTCCCAGACAAACGGTGTGTCGTCCCTTGTGAGACGAGTCAGAGGTTCTGCTATCTGTGAAAAGGCATGAATGAATCGGCGATAGTAGGCGCACAAACCAAGGAAGCGCCGGACGGCTTTCTTATCGACAGGAGCTGGTAATTTGGCAACAGCGGCAAGCTTGTCCGGATCGGGACGGATTCCTTCGGCGCTAACTACATGTCCAAGAAACTTTAGTTCTTTATAGCCGAAGTGGCACTTATGTGGCTTTAGTGTGAGGTCCGCCGATCGGATAGCCTCCAGCACGCTGCGCAGGCGCTGAAGGTGCTGCTCGAACGTGGCAGAGAAGACCACCACATCGTCAAGGTAGACAAGACAAGTCTGCCACTTCAGCCCTGTGAGGACAGTGTCCATCATTCGCTGGAAAGTCGCCGGCGCTGAACACAAGCCGAAAGGGAGTACTCGAAATTGGTATAAGCCGTCTGGAGTCACGAAGGCTGTCTTTTCGCGGTCTCGCTGATCTACCTCGATTTGCCAGTACCCGCTTTTGAGATCGAGAGAAGTGAAATAATGGGCACGACGAAGTCTATCTAGCGAATCGTCGATACGCGGTAGCGGGTACACATCCTTTTTGGTCACGTTGTTAAGCTTTCGGTAATCGACGCAGAAGCGTAGCGACCCGTCCTTCTTTTTGACAAGCACGACTGGAGATGACCACGGGCTGTTGGATGGTTCGATAACGCCATCGTCAAGCATCTCGCGAACTTGCGTACGTATCGCTTCACGTTCTTTAGCCGACACGCGGTAGGGGTGCTGGTGTATTGGGCGTGCGTCCTCGTACGTGATGATCCTGTGTTGAGTGATGGACGTCTGGCGGATCTTCGAGCAACTTGCGAAGCAAGACCTGTACTCGAACAAGAGCGCTCGCAGCGCAGTCTGGTTATCGGTGGACAGATCAGGATTGATGTCAATGTTGCTCATTGATGTGTCTGCGTTATCCACTACTTCTGACGTGAGACAGTTGGTTACGTTTGCTACTTCGTGGGCAAACGCTATCGAAGTGCCACGGAAAAGGTGTCGATGCTCATTGCTAAAGTTGGTAACGAGCAATTCAGATCGGCCGTCACGAACGTGTATTACACTTCTCGCTACACATATGCCTTGCTGCAGGAGGTGTTCTAAATTTGTCTCGGCCACCACATCGCCATCGCTCAAACCACAGCATGTTACGTCGACTAGAACACTGGCTCGGGGAGGAAGCGTCACGCTCTGTTCAGAAATATGAAGTACGTCGACACGCATTCCGTCATCCTGCACGTTGATTGCTCGCTGGGCTGAGAACGTGACGCGGCGCCCTTGCAGATCAATGATAGCTCCATTTTCCTGTAGAAAATCAACTCCCAGAATGACGTCACGGGAGCATTCACGTAGAACAAGGCAGCTTGCTACGAATGTGTACCCTTGAATCTGTACTCTAGTTGTGCAGGCACCCAGTGGAGTAACGACATGGCCACCAGCTGTCCGAATCTGCGAGTTATGCCATGGTGTGATTACTTTCTTCAGCTGCGTTGTCAGTTTCCCGCTCAGTATGGAATAGTCTGAGCCGGTGTCCACTAACGCATTAACTACACAACCACCAATTGTTACTGCTATGTCGAGTGAAAGCCGGCTATCCTTTGCAGCAGCAGGTGATGTCGTACCAGTTTCTGTACAGTTCTGCGTCAATAGGAGGTCTTCAGCGCTTCGACGTTCAGCGACCCCGCCCCCAGAGGTCGCTTCGGCTAGTTTTCCCGGCGAGGGCTGGGAGATCGTGCGGTAGAATACCGCTGGGGCGTTGATGAAAATCGCCTCGGTGATGGCGAGCGCGACTGGCGCCCGGCAGACGGTGGTGCATGCTGCTGGGAGAGGTAGTTTTGGATGTCGCGTGGTCTCTGACCGTAACGGGGTGGCGGCGAGTACGCAGAGAAGCCGCGAAGCCCAAGACGGCGATATGGGCACTGGCGGTACAAGTGATCAGCTTCTCCGCAGTGAAAGCACAGAGGCCGACGATCAGGTGTGCGCCAAACATCAGACTTT
The DNA here is from genome assembly GCF_043290135.1 of Rhipicephalus microplus. NCBI lineage: Eukaryota > Metazoa > Arthropoda > Arachnida > Ixodida > Ixodidae > Rhipicephalus > Rhipicephalus microplus. The sequence goes on from NC_134706.1 coordinate 55,287,375, forward strand.
CGAGGAGACGTGCGCCGTTCGTCGATGTACTGAACTGGTTGCACTGAACGATGGGCGACAGAAGCACCAGGGACAAAGGGCAGGGGCGGTGGCGTATACGTGCCTTCGTAGTACGGTATGTGCTGCGCTGACTGTAGTGAAACAGCAGGAACAGGATGGACGAATAATGGCGGCGTTGCAGCAGGGCGTTTCAAGGCTTCCGCGTAGGTTGTCTCGCGGCGGTATTCAGTTGGAGCTGGCACAGCTGTATCATGAGGCAAGGTGTCCCGGAGGGCCTGGTGCAGCTCATCCTTGATCACAGTTGCAATAGAGTTGACTGTAGGATGAGGTGTTACACCAGCCTTTTGTAACTCTTCACGTACTATATCACGGATGAGTTCACGTAGACAGTCGTTGTTGGTTCTAGTGGCGGTGAAAATGTCGGCAGTAGACATGCCACTGACTTGCCTGTCGTATTGGTTGGATCGCTGCTGCAGCATTTTTTCCATTGTCACGGCCTCGGACAAGAACTCCGCGACCGTCTTCGGAGGACTTCGCACGAGGCCGGCAAAAAGCTGGTCCTTGACACCGCGCATCAAGTGACGCAACTTCTTGTCCTCCGTCATTCTTGAATCGGCCCGTCCGAAGAGGCGCGTCATGTCTTCGACGTACGCGGTCACAGTTTCGTTTGGCGACTGGACGCGGGCAAGAATAGCTCGTTCAGCTCTTTCTTGGCGGTCAGTGCTGGCATATGTCTGCAGAAATCTACGAGAGAATTCGGGCCACGTCGTCAGCTGCTCCTCCCGATTTTGATACCACGTGCGAGCCCCGTCTTTGAGATAGAAGTAGACACGACCCAGTTTCGCCGCGTCGTCCCACTGATTCAAGTTGGCTACGCGCTCGAAGTCCGCCAACCAGTCCTCAACGTCTTCGCGCTCCGTACCATGGAACGTCGGCGGTGCCCGTGGGCTTTCCAACGTATAGCGGTTCGGCGACGTGCTTCCCGTGCCGGTTGCCAAGGTTTGTACCGAAGTGCTGGTCATGTTTGTTGACGTGGTGGGAGCAGTATCGTTGACTTCCGGAGGCAATCCCCTGATTCGGTGGCTGGTCCGATGCACGGGAGTGTTGACTGGCACTGGACTCGTATTACGGCTTCCTGGGGGGGTCTGCAGCATCCGTGAGGCTACCCAGCACCTTCCACCAGTTTGTCACGATGAGTCACAAGTACTGGGGGATTTATTGAACGACCGGGTAGCTAGCTCTAGGACGATGCGTCAGTCGTGGCTGGCTCTCGAGCAGAGAAGAAAGCACGCGATCATCTTTTTCCTCCAGATTGAGAGCCGCTCTTGCTGTCGACCCACTACGTGCTGGTGGCAATAGTCATACTGGACAAAACACGTAAACAAGCATTTGTGCGTCTACTTTACATTGCCACTACTTTGCCACAGAATGAGCAATATAGTCCTGTAGAGTTGGTACCTAATTGAAGGTGGGATCTTTATTGCCAACACGAGTTGGTCCATCGCCGTTATCCAAGCATCAGATAATCACACCACCCATATGATGAGTGCTATTTATCAGAACCTTTTTTAGGGACCCTATGTAAAGTGAATCAGCTACGAGTAGCGAAACTTTTTAAAGACGACATGGCTCAGCCATCACAGACGCCCTGGGCATCGCTTGTAGTGTAAATAAAAAAAACCAGGCCTGTGCGGAACACGCAGCAGTCACAGCGAAAGCCGGAAGAGTGGACTTGCTAGAGCGTTTTTAACATTATTTGGGTAACTTAAACAAGAACACTTGCAGAATACCCACCACTCTTAAGTTATAATTTTGCGTGGTAGGGAGGCTTCATGATGATGATGATGCTTCCCTGTATCTATGTCTCACACAGAGACTATGCCATATTTTGTCATTCCGTGCATAATCGTGCTACCCGCTATGCATTTGCAAGAAATTTCGTCCGAATTTTTGACGCTGTGGATGCCTACATTGAACAATTATGTCTGAAGTTTTTGTAATGAGTTGGAGGATATGACGAGCCACTCGCTAGGCAATCCGCATTGTGTGCTTGCTGTTGGCTTGCTGTTCCAAAACGTTTTATGTCTCATATTGAAGTGATACCTTTTGCGACATGAAGAGTGCTTAGGTCAGTTTGCAGTACAGTTTCAAGCACCAGCGTGGCTCGATGGTAGAATATTTGGCTGGCAAACAGAGAACCTGGGTTTGAAAGCCATTGGGCCTTGGAATTTTTGAGTAATTAGGTTTTTTTATATCGAACTTCATTGATTGCAGACATTTGCGATGGACTACTAAAGCGCCAGCAACGACCCTTTCCGTCAAAAACAACAAGAGAGAAGGCAGGGACCCTTGCTGTGGTCTCATGTTAGCTTTCGTTGTAAAAACACGACATCCTGCATTATGACACGAGCGAGCAAAAACTATATCAGGTTACCAAGAAATGTGTGCTCGTTTTCCACGCGACAATACTTCCCTGAACGGACGTGGACACGCTTCCTACTTGCCTTCAATAAATGGCAGATTTATTATAGGCAAAAAAGGTAAACTTGAGAGATGAAAAAAAGTGTTTATGTCATTTCAGATTTTTTTCTGTTATTTATTTTGGCACTCTTCAGTTTGCTTTCAACATCTCCTGCTTTTGGGAGGTTCATAGATGCCGTGCTTGCAGATTTGATGTAAAAAAACTGCTCAATTTATTTTGACGACTGCATACTTTTTCCACAGCTTTTGACGTGCACCTTAAAAACTTGAAGCCGTTTTACGAGTTGGTGAGGGCCCCAGCCTTATGTTTAAGCTTTGATCTTCGCACCATGTTCTCGCTGAAAGAGTGCTAAAAGTGTCATTGATTGAAGACCCCTAAGCCTAACAAACATGAAAGTGGGAGCGCCATTTCCAATACTTTTAGGTCATTTGCTGGTCGCCAACTCAAAGTTTGACACCACATAGCAGGCAATATCTGCGAAGGCCGAACATACTACGTTAACTCAAAGGGCTTTAGCTAAAAACTTGTGATACCGCCATAATCCGGTCGACCTTCAACGGATTCCACGAATGAAAAAAAAGGTCCTTCAGCTTTACTGTGCCAGCATTGTAACTATGTAAATATAGATTATGAGGTTCTTGTAAAGCAACCTAAGGGCTGCAGAGCATGACGAAAATGATTGGAACCTTAGATCCCTTGCCTAGAGTACTATGCAGGATGGCCCGAGCGTTTCAGTCCAATGAGTTTGCTCCGAGCTCGCCATGCGGTGGCCATGGCATGAAGACAGTGCGGAGCGCGTGATCACAGAGTTGATAAAAATGGCAACTAGAACGCGCGTAGTGTTGGAAACCCATGTGGGACATTTGCAGAGCTTATCAAATAAACACCGCGTGCAAAAACATTAGCACCACCACTCAGTCAACATTTTAACAGTGCAGCTACGTCAGTATGATTGTCGCGCTATTTTTTTGCCAACTCAAGACGCACCTACCACAGCCGTGTTCGTGGGCGTTTGTCCTCTTTCGGACAGGTTTTTTGTTCCACCTGCAGCCTGAAAATTTCGAAAGCAGCAAACGTGCACATGCAGCACTTTTGTGCTGCTCGTTTCGCTCCTATCAAATGTTGCAGATATATATAGGGACAGGTTGTCACTGGGGGCGCTCTCATCATGTCGGCAACGTGGCTGTCATCGGCAACGTCGGAAGCACGGTAAAATTGAATGCGAAACATCGTAGTCACGTGGTGATATCACATTTAATTCTTCGTGTGTGTGTGGATAGTCTGCACGATAAAGCTGATAGATAAATAGTCCTGCTCGGCGTCAGTACAGCTCCTCGGAAAGAGCAAACGTGGTGGGCGTACCCGATCTCCGCCGCGGGCGTCTGTCAATCAAACAGATTGACGCGTGATTTCAGATACAAACTCTTTGATTCTGAGACGGCCCGAGTTCAATTCGGGACTAGTGGCAGTGTGACTGTCGAGCGTTTGAGGCGGTGAACGCTAAGCGGCAGATTCTTTGAACATAAAATAGTTTGGCGAGCTTACACTACTTGTGCAAAGCTGGGGCCATGGCGGAGCTTGTGATCACTTAGCTTCTTGCAGCTTTTTAAGTTGGTTGTCAACTCATGTGCGTGATTGTCTTCGAAGTGACCACATTAGCTCTGTCCTAATTTTCATTCTACTAATTGATTGAGGCCTCATTACCATTTCACAGAGCTGTCTTGTCTTTATTGATGATGCTTCACTTAAAATTATCGCTGGTGCAATTAGCAAGACAATGATCTATATGAAGATGATAACGTAATCCTGCATATCATGATAATATTTGTCATTATAGTAGTAAGAGATAATTAGCGTGGTTTTACTTAGCGCGCTCGTGAATGACGTCGCGGTAATTAGCATAGTTTATTGGGCTCATCAACTGGCACAGTTTTGTTGCCTTGGTTCTAGCTTTACATGGCTTCATCAGCGTGGTATTATTAAGAAGTGGCGCTATTAGCTAGCCCTTACCATGATTTGGCGTCTTGGTTATAGTATGTCCTGGCCTATATGTGGCGTCGCAACTGTCATGACCTATCGCTGGCGCGACTATACATCCAACATGGCGGTCGTTCAGATGATCACCCCGAAAGATAAGATAGCGGAAAGTACACTTTTGGTGAAGACTGAAATTCTTCGCGCTTATGTGGCCCTTGGAGTTTAGTTTTTGAGAAAGTAGGGAAGCTCTCACATATTATGTTAAGTAAAAAATGTCGGGCTCACAGTGTAATCAGTCGGATTTTTTTTCTTCCTACTTTCCGTTTAATTCGAGAAACTCAATGGGTTACGGTAATATCTAGAACGTTCAGAACGTTGAAAGACGACCACCAACGTGAGAAAACAAGCATCAGCGTCTGCTGTTTGAAGCAGGGTCAAGATTTCAATGATCTCAACAGAGCTTCTGGCCGCCACCGCTTAGCGGCGTCAGGTTACCTGGAAGTTGCGAATACCGGCCAACCAAATAGATAATTAGCCGGCTGCATGTGCTCAGGTGCTAGCGGTGATGACAACAAAGCCGACGCGCACTGGCTGAGCAGCGCCCTAGAATGTACAGGCTGACACGTGGCCTCGCTAGAAAGCACAGACCAACACGTGTCCTCGAATTTGGCTTCGGTCACGATGTTCTAAGACGCTCAGCCGGTACTGATTTCAGAGGGCACCATGCTGATTATTCTAAAACAGACATAGAGCAGGCATTAAAAGCTCAAAATGAATTTGAACTCCCCAGTCTCTAAATATATCATCACCAAATGTTTCTGACACCTGTATTACATGGGTGCACTTCTGCATTCAATGGAACGAGAACAAATGTAAGAAGGTGCCTCTGGTTTGTAAACACCGCCCAAATTCTCGATCATCCTTGACGCGATGACTGGTTTCATCGCAACCAATAATTCAGTACACCGAGGGGTTGATCTGACTTTTTTGTCCTGTTGGATTGTTCATAAGGGCATGTCGGCAGAGCTCGAAAATATGCTGAGTTTCGGAAAACTCAGCATATGCTACCGATCTTGTGTAGCACTCTATAGTTTTGACGAAAACAAGAGCCTGCCGTATACAGGGGCAACGTCACAAGCATATAGAAAGACTATTGAGGAGTTTAGCGACGTTACTGGAGAGGTACGTCTGCAAAAAACACCAATAAAAATACTGATCTCTGCATTGAAAGAAAATTTTGAAATGATCGATTTGCTAGCTCTAAATCAGCATTCACTTTTCGCCATATTTCCACAAAGTGTTACTGGCGACGATGCTTCAATGAAAGGTTGTTGTAGGATTTACGATCCAAGATATCAAAAATACAATTGACTGCTGAGCGAAGTCGCTCGAAAATTGATGCCATAACAGATATATTGCTGCCATACCACTGCATTTTTACGTGGGTTAACTTACAGCAATGTATACTAGGGCCTCGCTTTTGTGCTTGTTTTGCTCAACAAGGAGCTGTTTATATATATGGTTTGCAGAAGGCAGTATGCGAGGCATTATAAACACACGGAGAAAAAAAGAAAATGAAGATAATTGTTATCAGCGAAATACTGTACTTGTAGCGTATGCCAGCACACTAAACAGGTATAAAATAGTACGCATCAACAACGCACAGTAAAAAAAAAGATTTCCGAAAATACCACACACAATCGAGATTGATTTCATGTGAGGCAGGCAGTGAGTAGTTGGTTAAGACCCAAAGTGATCATGATCATCATGATCCTGCTTTTGTGCTAGTGGAACAGTGATGTGCATATACTGACTGCGCTGGCATTGAAGGAGTTATGGCAGCCCTCGTTTAACTGCACAGATGTGATTTTTTTTCATTCAGGACGAACAGCGTTCAGGGGCGGACTCCTGCGAAGACGAGCAGCATTGTAATATTATTTGTAATATGATTGCGTAGAGAGTGCTTTGCTTGTTGCAACAACATCACCAAATATGTCAAAATATTGCTCTTGGCTATTAAGAGATTTCTTAGGTCCCATATTCTATTTTTCTATTTTTGTGGACATGAAGTAGGAGTTACGCTTGGATGGTAAAACGTTTGTATGTGCCACGCGTGATTTTTGTAAAGGTTTTGAAGCATGCACAACGTGTGTGTCATTCGATCCTGTCAAAAGCTCTCAGTCGTGCTCATCTAGCATTGCAACGCTTATGTCAGTTTCGGCATGTGCTAATACAAATGTGATCTCCACAACAGCCAAACGTAGACGGCGGGATAAATTGGTAAAAACAGGCAAAATGATTGATTGATTGATATGTGGGGTTTAACGTCCCAAAACCACTATATGATTATGAGACACGCCGTAGTGGAGGGCTCCGGAAATTTAGACCACCTGGGGTTCTTTAACGTGACAGGCAAAATGAGATATCAACCAAAATAATTGTTGTACATCTCAACTCCGAAAGCTGGAGTTCTTCAAATAAAAGAGTTTTCACTGGGCTACTGACCGAACTAGTCGTGGTGGCATTGCTTTACAGCCATACACAGCGCAACAATTATTCAACGTGCACTTTTCATCCACATGCACAGCGACCATACGCCCATTGTGCCCCAACGAGAATTGTTGGCCGTAGCATGACTGGTTTTCCGTGACTGCTATAGGCTAGCTTATATTCACTTAATTGTTTCACTGAAGTGAACAGCAAATAAATATAAATAACCAAAAAAGATTATGCACTAAATCAATCAGGAAAAGTAATTTGTGTCATTTTTACTTTTATACCTGTGTCCCCCACATCCATCAATGAATCAAAAGACTAATCAATCAACTGTTTGGCATTAGGCCAGAAAAGGAATGAATGAATCGCAAATTTTCGCTGCAAATCATATACACAATAATGCACACGGGATAGTTAACACCACAATTGTAGCCCTTTTTATCTTGCTTTTTGATAATGTAACTGCACTTTATTTTCGTCAACTGATCAGTAGGTCCTCGAATCACTGCAACTTATTTTGCAAATTTTCTAGCGGGGACTATACCGTACAGAGATCATCCACCTTTCAATTTAAAGACAGAATATGGAGTGCTTAATGTCACAGCTACTTGCATGGTGGTTACCTTTGGCCCAGAAGTGGACGGTGATTTAAGTTAATACAAATACGATAAGTAATGTAGTCTTGTTCACTAAATCAAATTTTAAAGAATTACTACAGGAAAAAAATTATGCTGATGTACACACTTGCCTATCCCCCTATAGAACAGTTTTAAAGAAGCCCTAACCAAAACTTCCTAATCACATGCACGCGATTTCCGAGCGACAGCAACAAGTGGCAGCGACAAGCTTGCTCCGTCTGGCTGTCGCTACCCATAAATGGCAAATAAAAGTTTAAAAGTTGGTCGATGACAACATACTAAGTTCATTATGGTCTTGTGTGACATAAGAAAGCTGCAAAAGCCTTTCACGACTTTTTTTGAGTCTTAGATTTAGCGACGACAGGATGCCCAAAAGCGTATGTTATGACGGCTACGACGCACGACGATTTCACATTGCAGCAAGCGATCACATAGTCAGAAGCTACTGTCGAGACATCAAACTAAACATTCCATATCGATATCTACGACAAAATGTCACCGCTCTCTCAGTCGCCGCGTGAGATGAGAATGTAAAAATATGTAGCCGATGCTTTACATCTCTTGAAGTACGCGCGCATAACAACCATCAAGAGCAAATCGCAACCGAAATGAGGACCAGGGGTGCAGCCATGTTACCGGAAATCGTCATGCTGGCTTTCGGGCGACAAGGGGTCTTTTCTAGTTGTCCAGAAACACGCGACACGATGAGCTGCGGCGACGGATAGGCCTCCACTACACCAAATCTTGCCAGTCGTTGCTGATTGATTGATTGATATCTGGGGTCTAACGTCTCAAAACTATCATATGATTATGAAAGGCGCCGTAGTGATAGGCTCCGGAAATTTGAACCACTTGGGGTTCTTTAACATGCACCCAAATCTGAGCACATGGGCCTACATCATTTTAGCCTCCGTCGAAAACACAGCTGCCACAGCCGGGATTCGATCCTGCAACTTTCGGTTATGCAGCCGGGTGCTTTAGCCACTAGACCAATGAAGTCGCTCATCGCTGTCGTTTGTCGCTGTCGCGAGGAAATCGCGTGCATGTGGTGGGGGCTTAGTTATTTAGCGGCAATATATTGAGCTTGCATGTAAATAAATCTTGCCGATGCAACAAACGAGCATAGTGCAAGCCATAAGTGCAGCTTTTCAAACGCCGTGCGTGGCATTTTATAGACTATTACCTTCAGTTGCAAAATACTCACAACTTAAAGATAAACATTTCTCTGAAGAAAATATTGACGTTTATTTTAGTCAATAACGAACATTTTAGTGAATTAAGTTTGTTGAGTTTTCCACAGGCAGCAGCTATTTTTATGTACAATGTATTGATTTCTGTATCGAACGTGACAAACGAGTGCTGAAGAAAACGTGCGCCTCAGATTTTTAATGTCTACGTGAAAATCTGGCACCGATGGGACGCGACAGAATCAGGCGCAACGAAGAAACAAGCATCAAAAGACGCCGTGCGCACATCTCATCTCTCCCTAGAAGCGGCTACCGAGAACCTCCTCGAGAACTTCCTGCCGCCAAAGGAATTGTAGAACCTTAAGGAAAGGAAGGTGTGAAATACCACTAGAATTACGCTACTGGGATAGGAAACTATCAATAATATCTCGTCCTTTCCCCAGCTTGGACTGTGCGGCATGCCGGTGAAAAAGCCTAGAAGCTTCGAGAATGCCGAGGCCAGCACATATAAGCAAATCGGCGGAGGCAGGCGAGACAGATGATTAAGTAATTGCGTGATACCGCCAGTGAGTGAAGGCGCGTCCTGCAGTGGCTGTGCGCGAGTGGCCGATGATGATGCCAGCGAAGAAGATTTTTTATTGTTGTACGGTCAGATGAAGTTTAGGTGTTGAAGAGTTACAATGCTTTCAAGAGCGTTTCCCGGAAAAGAAACTTTGGACGCAGTGGTACGACAACCGGCGCTAGACTTTGTGTGAGTGTTTCTTGTCAGGGAAACATCCAAGCTTTGTTGCAAGCACTTTAAACAAAATACGTTTGACGAACATTGTGTTATCTTAGAGTTCTTGGATTAGAATTCATTTTAGCGCGAATGGTTGTGGCCGTTGTTTTTAATATATTGGCCCACCATGAGAGTTGAATCTTATTTGATAACTGCCAATTGCGCATGTTTGCGCGGTGTCTGTACTACCTTACGTGAGAATATATTTTTGTTTGGTTATCAACTCTCGGCTCTGCCTCGTTTTTCGGGCCACAACCGACCTTCACTGGCACACCAAAGGGCAACGCAATAAGTTGTCCACGCTTGCATTGTAGGTTTCGGGGGCGGGGGAATATGTAAGCTTCTGTAATCATTCCGGCGATTGACTCCTTACTAACGGGAATAGTCACAGCGAAATGCGAACAGGTATCACCTGCTTTTAGCAGCATAGAAGGGGAGGGTTTTGATGATTCGGTGGCATCGTCTGCTGCTGGTACTGTTAACGGGACGGTGCCGCTCTGAGCAGAAGCGAATGCGTCATTCTTTAGGCAATCAAGGCATAGCGTCCGAAAGCGAGCGACTCGCGTTGACTCATGGCCTCAAAGATGGCGGGCGTGCGTCCTGCTCTCCAGCGAAACCAACGTGTATCACCTCGCATGCCGGCTATACCGCGGGTTGGCGCATTCATAGAGCTTCATAAATTACCTATACTCGGCGACAACTATTCTTGGCGTTGGAGTGAAAGTATTAGGCCAAATCAAGTGCATCTTATGACCAGTGAATATAGTTCAACAATAGTGCCCGTATTTTGAACGGAAATTCCAAAGTTCCCCCTTTATTTTCTAGGGGAAGCTAGTTTGGGACAGGGCGCAGCTCACACATATAAGCTATTAGTATTCCTCTTAGTTTATTCGTTGTGCCTTCGTGTTCTTGTACGCGTGAGAAAGTCTCGTCTTTTCACGTGTACCGCAAAGGCTAAGCGGCGTCTGTGTTTTAATAAAACGCTAACAATGCACACCCGTCATTATCTACAGCGTTACGAGACTCACACCAAAACGAACTACTTCGCGTAGCGCTACATGTCAAGGAGCACCGCCCCTGTAGCTTTCCCTTCAGTGCCAAAAAATGTTGTTGCCTAGTGTAGGCTGGACTCCGGCGCGGTTATCATTCAGCGACCATGGCAGCTATAGGTATGACATCACGTTGCTTAGTCTTCGTGCTTTCAGGCGGTGAATCACACTTGTAGCTTTGATTATTGTTGTGCTTCGGTCTTGTTTCGAATGAAAAAAGAAATGGCAGCATATCCACAGAGTGAATGATAGATAGCGGGGCGAAGCATCCGTCCGCCCATTCATTTTTGCTTTCGTCTATCCATGCGTGCGTCTGTGTGGCCGCCCGTGCGTCTATCAGCCCGTCCGTGCGTGCGCCTGTTTGTGCGTCCGCACGTTCATCTGTGCGTCCGTCCGTGCTTTCGTCCATGCATCCGCTCCTGCGTCCGTCCATTCGTCCATCCGTCCGTGCAGCCAGGCGTGCGTACGTCTATGCATCTGTCTTTGCGTCCGTTCGTCCACCTACTCAACACTCCAAGTACCACCATCTCGCATCTTTTCATCATATATTTTTCATATAGAAGCACCGCCACCCAGCGGACATTCCAAGGACTGAACGAGAGGAGGCACACGCCCACTTTCCTATGGCTTGCGCTTCGTGTCCACTTCCCACCTTTAACCACCTCGAGTTCATGGTATATACTAGTTCACTGTATTTCTGGCAATGCGGTCCAATGCTCGCTAAACCTTTCTAAAACCTAGGAGGTTACGCCCAGCGAGTATAACGTAGCAACCCTTTCTTGTCTTCTGTGCGTTGTTGAACAATAAAAAATTCCTTGCGTGCGCGTTAACTAAAAGCCAAATTCACCTGTCTCTCATTCCCCCTTAGCTGCCATTGGCATGTACATTGAGCACTACTTTTTATTGTTCAACAAAGCACAGAAGAAATCTCTCACCGGCACCACCTTGGAGGTCAAAATGTAATACTGGTTGCACACTACGACTTCTACTACGGCTACGAGGGACAAACGGGTGCCGCTATAATGAGCTTCACCCCTAAAGCTAACCGTTTCAAACTTCGTGAGCTCATTTTAAATGGTGATCCCAAAATGGGACAGTAGTGAAGCGTAACTGCCAAACATTTCCCGATTTTTATTTCGTGACAGATAAACTTCAAGCAACGCGAAGCCAGAAGAAACGTAAGTTATGAAGGCTAGGCAAATACATGCACTAGCTATAATTTTCATGCTCCCTCAAGCGCTTGTGTTGCAGCTGCCATAGACACTAGCGCCAGAGTTCCATGTAGTGTGTATTAAGCAAACTCTATCGGGTTTTGTGATGCCCTTGACATAATTACCTACTATCAATATAATTTTCCTGCATGTAGCCAAATCTTACGATGCAGCAAATGAGGTCCTTGCAAGCCGTTAACGTAGCTTTTCAAAGCGTAGAGCATAACAATTCATGTGCTATTTTCATACGGATTGAAATAGACTAACTGCCACCGCTGTCGCCTGATGGAAAGTTTAACCGCCGCCGCCCAAATCCGCCAGAATTCACAGTGAATGCGCTTTTACGCCGCGTTCACACTGAGCATTCCGGCCGCCGAAACTGCTCCGAATCCGGTTCGGTGGCGGCGAGTTTCGCCGAAAGGGCACTCTCCGCGCCGATCGCTCTTGAGCCGATTTTTGCGGCGTCTGCCGCCGAATCGGTCACCGCGGGCCAATAGGAGCGCTAGTCAAGGAATTTCGAAAAAAGGCGACCAAGCCCTACTCACTTGTTATGCCGCAGTGCACGTAACTGAATGCTAAAACCAACGGGAGTTTAACATACTCTGTGCCTACTTCGCCTCCGTATTTCGTGAAAGAGGTGACCCAGCTTGCTGTTGGCGTGACCGAGCTTGTTGCGGTCTTGCACAGCAAAACAAACCCACCGACGCTGCTGGCGTCGGTGGTTTTTCTGCTCTTCGTGCGTTACAAGACAGCCACTTGCCAGCAGAGTAAGCAGTACTGTCTTTTCTTGCTTCTTGCGTACGAGAATCGTCGAAGTATACACCACTGGATAGCGTAGTAGCGTTTGCAAGCCGCGACAACAACCGGGTGACAGCGCATACATCCCGCGTTCGCCCCATAGTAGATGGCATATTCGGCGGCGCAGGGCGCATCCAGTGCGAACGACGCTGCGTTTCGGTGGCAGGGGAATTTCGGTCGCTGTAGAAAGCGGATGTTTCAGTGTGAACTAGGCATTATACGGGCTCATTCGCTGTGGATTCTGACGGTGGTGCAGACTGCGGCTGAAAGCAGAGCACGCGGAATTCTTGCTCGTGAATGTTTTTTTTTTTTTCTGGTTTTCCGCGTACGAGCGAGAATCATTTTCATAGTCTTCTGGCTGCATGGTAGACAAGTATTTTTTGTTACTGCAATTTTTAAGTCCAATTTATCAAGAAAATCAAGGCAACAGCTGATTTTTTATGATATATCCTAGCATTGTAAAGAAGCACGTATTCGTCTGTGGCAGTATGACATTTTTTTCATTGTGGTTTGTTTCGTCTCAGTGACTTCAATTTGAGAGATATAGATGCATTGTAGCATTCATGTGTTCTTGAGACATGTATCAATAAAAATTGAACCAATGATCATCGTTCAATTATATTTCCCTCTTATTGTAACACCTTGTTTTGCTGTTTCACCGGGATGCACATATATCAGGCGTTCAACCGAATCACAGTTACATTCTAGCTAACTGAGTCTCAAGGTTATGTCTCTAAAATTTGATGATAAGTAATATTGTCAGAATATATTGAGAAGCTTCTATTAGCTGAGCTACATTTACTCCACACGGCTTTCACAGTGGAAGTGCCTGAGTTGTCATCGTCTCTTTTTTGTCTTCTGGATTTTGATTATGTTTTGGTAGCAAAATGATAATATCAGAATCGTGTTAATTTTTGAACTCTCAACTGTATCTAAACTGAAGGGTCGCACATGCAGCACAACGATTTTGCGTTTGTTTCCGTCCTAAAGTCTTTGACATTTTCCGTGAGGGGCACGCAGAACACAAACACGTGCACGCGTGCCCATGTATCTCAGCCACAATTCGCCGACAGATGCAGGGCCCGAGAAGTGCTCGTCATGTTTCATTTTCACGGATGCCGTCACAAGGTTACTTTTTTATCCATTAGGCTAAATGTTCTGGCGCTGCAGTCAGACTGGAAAACTTGACTGAACTGTGCCTATTCAGGCGGCCGGCAAATAACACGTCACGCGCCCGCCATCTCGGAGGCCGTTACTACAGGAACGCTCTTTCTGCAATCAGTGCTAAACTACCCCCTTGCAAGGCGAGAGCGCATCGTCACTCTAGAGATACAACGAAATTCAAAGTTTGCAATAAAAAATTTCTTAGGATTTTGTTTTTATTGAAAGAGGTGGCAGTTTATCCGCAAGGGTGAAACGATGAACGGGACAGCAACAAAATCTAGTGTTCTACGAAGGGAGGCTGGCACTTGTTCTGAATCCGATATCGCGCAACCCTACAGAGTACAACCACTCCAGATCACACTCTTCGCACGTTCTTTTACCATTGAGAGTGGAGCACCTAGAAGGGTACACCAGCCATCTGCTGACAGCTGCTGAGAGAGCGAGGTAACAAGCGCGCCAGCAACGATTGCACTTGTAAAATCAAAGGTCGCAAAACTGCACGAGTGACAATGCTACCCCCTCACGTCTTTTCAGGCTCTTTGAATACGAATGGGGCCTTTCCGCTCTTCTTGACCATTCATTATAACATTATCTTGCGTTTTACGTCCCAAACCACAATGAGAATATGAAAGACGCCCTAGGAAGGGTTCCGAAAAGTTTGACCATGTATGTAGCGTTCTTTGACGTGCACTAACAACACAGCAGCACACTGGCCTCAAACATTTTGCCTCCAGCGAATCTCTACCCCTACGGTCGCGATCAAACTCGCCACCTCAAGGTTAGCCGCACAGCACTGTAATCCACCGCGGTGGACTTTCTCGAGTATATTTGACAGGTCCTCTTATACCGCATTGCCTCTGTGTGACGGTTGACCGGCTCGTTGAGCTCTGCTTCAACAGCATTGGCCGCCCCCGCTAGCACTCCATTATCCGCGGGTATAGCATACGATGCGCTGGGAAATCTTATGAATTAAGAATTTATATTTAAATTGACGGCAATGGCAAAAAGCTCTTGAGAGTGTTCGTATATTTGCTACCTTTCCCGGCCACTCTCTCTTTCTCTCTCCACACAGACATATATATATATATATATATATATATATATATATATATATATATATATATATATATATATATATATATATATATATATATATATATATATATATATTTATTTATATAGGCAATCAATTTTGACCAGCAGAGTAGTGCCGGGCCAAAATTTCTATTGTGCAAAGTGCGCTTGTTTACCGAAGCAGATTGCGGGACTCTACGTATCATATGAGCCAATTGCTGTTCCGATTGCACCCGTGAAGAGTGCATGTTTCGCCCGTCTCCGTGTTTTACAATGGTAAAGCGATTACTATTTTGGTTTATGATACACTATTCTCTTGAGACGTGAATAAGACCTTTTACTTGCCTGTTTAACGCTGTCCATCCGTGTCTCCGTGTGAACGCGCCACACCACGTTGCCCCCATCGCAGTTGTTGGAACGGTGCCACGTTGGTCAAGGCACAGCTGCGCTTTGACGTCTCTTCCTTCCTCATCCGCTGAAGCCACCGGGTGCCTCCAACACACCTATGAGGTGTTGCTCGTTCTCCCACTGCAACACACTTCTTTTTCGCTTCGCCCTCTCTACCACCCGCAACGCTCAACTCCACGCCGAGTAGAAACGGTGTGTCGGCTCGTTTATCTGCGACGAAACTTACGCGAAAGCCAACCCGCCTCCCATATAGTTGCGTTCTGAAAGAAACGTTTACTCAGTAAAGGCTACAACGGGTTTCAACATTTTTCAAGCACCTGCGTCAACACCCGTTTTAGCCGTGTAAACGGCTATCGCACCACTGCTGCTTCGCATCGCATCATTGTTGGTTTCAGAATTATTGTTCATATTATTTCTTTGCCAGCGGCTAATGGCACATCTGGGTTGGAAATGTATAAAAATTAATTCCGTCAATCAAGAAAAAAAACACACTTTGTAATACGTGCATTTTTTCATGTCCGATAAATTCCAACAGAGCAGCTGCATTTTACGTGTTGTTCATGTTGCCTACCTATACAGAAGGTTTCATTTTCTAAGAGAGAAGCTTGTAGTTTATTCACTGTATGCAGTATTGTTAATTTATGTTTCTTTCTAGGAGAGCCACAGTGTATGGTATGGGGAAAAGAAGTCAACGATATTGAACAGAGTGAATGCTACAACATTTCCTTGTCTTGTGCAAACATGTATACCGTCTGGGAATCAAAAAGAAACGACCATTGTTTGGTAGTAGAGAATGAAGAAAAGCGAAGCGAAAGGAGGGCGGCTATAGAAGCTGGAATGATAATCGAGTGAATTGCCTGTTGTCTCATGGCAATCGTATGTTTTGTTGTAAGAGATGTACACATGTGGAAACAAACTTATTATCATATAAAAATATAATAAAATATCTCAGTCTTTCAGAACAATTTTCGAAGGATCTTCTTTGATAAAGAAAAACAGCTTGGCATATCGGTGATGGGAACGACAAACAGGGGGTGAAGCAGTGGGTTTGTTCGCTGTCCCCGTAAATCACCCGTGCATGCATGCAAATCGGTGACAAAGTGGTGTACAATTTTAAACAAGGTTCACTGGTTATAAACTGTATATTGTATTGAGTGTGAATTTTGTTGTATCTCCAATATTGCTACTTTGATTTATCGCATCTGCCAAAAGCTCGCAAAGCGAGGTCTGTGCACGTTTCTTGCGCTGGCTGCTGGTCGTTTCCAATCGCACACAACGCATCGTACGCCATTTCGCGGCGTTATACACTGTACAAGCGAGTTTTTGTCAGTGATCAGCATTGTCATCAGCGTCATCGTGATCACGGCAACGGCGCACACCAACGTGCAAACGGACAAGCCTCACGCTTAAAGAGCTTAGCCCCCATGAAAATGTACCATTTCCTGCAATATGTAACCATGAGTTGCTAGCAAAGATACGCACGGGTCCATTTATTGTTCCGCTCATCACGGGCAACTTGCCGGATGAAAACGCGTTATTGCAAGTGTAGCGCACTATGAATTCACTGTAGCTTCTGCTGTTGTTACTAGTCTCGCCCGAACTCATGTTTTAGTGTGACACGCCGGTTGATTTCCATGCCACGCTAGAACCGGTTAGTTCAACGTGCGTCCGCAGAATCTTGTTCTCAGATGCGATCACGTGATTGCTGAGAAAGTGTAAGGAGGAGAGGCCACAGCCTTTCACACAGCCGCTTGCGCCGGCGTGAACTCCTTAGCGAGTGAGCACTTTCTGTCAATGGTTGGGCCAGCTGTTGCGCACGCACCGTAATGGCCGTTCCACGCGCTTCTCGCACAGCCGCAACGCACGTGCCGGGATCCCTGCCGCACGCAAGCGGGCAGAAAATAGGCCGATTGGCGACGCTCTTTCACTTTCTGCTCGGGTGTGGCCAGAGAGCCGGTTTGTTCTTCGCGGCTGTGTGGGAAGCGCGTGGAACGGCCCTAATGGTTGTCACGCTGCACACCATCGTATTGAACTCTTCGATAAACTGCTTCACAGTAAAAAAAGAAGCCAAGCTACCTCGCGTAAGCGGCGAAATATG
Source organism: Rhipicephalus microplus (assembly GCF_043290135.1). NCBI lineage: Eukaryota > Metazoa > Arthropoda > Arachnida > Ixodida > Ixodidae > Rhipicephalus > Rhipicephalus microplus. The sequence continues at coordinate 55,304,735 of NC_134706.1, forward strand.
ATCCGTGCCAAGCTGGGTGATGTGTCGTCCCACCTGCTAGGGCTGAAGAAGTTGCGTTCTTTCATTTTCCTCAACGTACCCTCGTGTTTCTTCCTAGCCGGTCTTGATCATTTCATGTAATGCTAATTTATACAAAGGAATGTGAAGTGATACTAACATGTCTGAAGTATTGGGTGGTGTTCAGTGATTCTAATGGGTTTCAGTGCAGTCACATTTCAGCTTCATTTCATACATTTCAGGTTTTGGTCATTCTACGTTGCGAACTACCTTAAGCTAGTAGAGTCCAGCAGTCTCGGTTGGGAGCCCGCCGCAATTCCCTGTAAATTGTTTCGACTTCTGCAGAGTGGTCGTATCTTGGTCTACCCATATGGCACCGCGCGACACTCATAAGAGTTGGCCCTACAGTACAAACGTACGCATGATTAGTTGGTCTTGACGACATATCTGGCTTTACCATTGTTTCACCGCAGTGTCCAGGCAGCAGGGTTGGTGGTAGATGCAGGAGTCCGCAACCGGTTGCTAGACAACGCGCGCTCAGAAGCCTGCCAAGCAGACTGGAGTTATCGGACCACCTATAACTAGAAGCTCTTTGTTTCTGCCTTCTCAAGACTGAATAAACTCTCCCAGTTAAGTGAAAATGATAATATGGAAACACTCAAAAATAAAGAAAGCAATTGTTTTACATCAAATTAAGATCATTTTCAAGATCACAGGTTTTCAAGCATTTTGATGTGTCCTGGTGAACACCTCTCACCCCCTTCTTTTATGCAAGCTTTTCTAATTTGTTTCGCGGTACAATCAAGCGCAAAAAATTTAGGAGCAGTATTACTTAATAGCTTATTCGGTGACATGAAAATGTTCTCTGCTTTTTTTTTTCAGCAACAAATTAATGCAAAGGTCATACACTTCTAGGGCCAGCCACATTTGAGCTCTAAATTCCGCCAATTTGTGTACCTATCTTTGAGATAGCAAAGTTTGGAAGACGACTTCCAACAAGAATATGCTGTTGGAATTGGCAGCAGCATCTGCAATACCTTGAATTTCGCGCCTATAATAAAGAAAAGATTTAATGTGATATGTTATGGATGTGGCCGTCGTTTGAAGTTTGGCCCACTACAAGCAACTGGAGTGTCAGCATGCAGTTTGTTGTGGTTTACAACAAAGATTTCTTTCCCCTGCAGGTGTGAAGGCTGTGGTATCACTATCTACCACAGCCTTCATGAGACTGTGGTAGATAGTGATAATATTCCAAATTATATTGAAATATATCTATAGACGGTTTCGCCAGAGCCTGCCGGTCTTTGGCAACATTGTGCGTTCGCTGAAAACCATCCCTGAAAACTTCCGGTTTAGCTTGTTTTTGCATGGTCTTAGCGTTTGTTGCTGGCCGCGGCTGCTTGTGTTCCGAAGTTTTATGCGGATAAAATTATTTTGATGAAGCACTGGCAACTCTAGCACAGCTGTATCAGTCCCGGATGCAGTCTACATGCCTGAATTATTTTATATGCTAGTCAAAACGTGCTGTTTCCTGACCGATAACGATAGAAAGAGTGTCTGCATTGCAGCGACAACGTGAGAAAACTGGATTCCCACGGAGAGCGCGTAGGCTTGTTCTGCCTATTTCATCAAAGGCAATGTAAAGCTAGCTCAGGGCAGAATAGTGGCACAGAGTCGATACTCAGACGTTGGGCTAGTCGAAGGCCCCCGTTACCTGGAACACATCAGTCACTGGCGTCTTCCACTCGTGGCAGCTAAGCGTACTCACGCGGGAAATGGGTAGCAAAACGTGTAAGCGAACACTGAAAATCCATCGCAAAGGTGTTTATTGTATAGTATGAGCTATATCAGTGATGCATACTGTTCGAAATAACACGGGGCACAAAGTAGCCACGCTTAACATTGATCGTCGCACGTGTACGTCATGGTGTCCACGTTTTGTGGTCGTTGCATTTGATTTTTTTTAAGTGACGTCGGCGAGTGGGCTCTCATCTGTGCGAGCAAATGACTAATTCACATCGCCGCATTCAAGCTCATTTTTCGTGTGAACACGAACTGCAGGCTTAGGTAGGTTCAACTGGAAAATTTGGTTCACGAATAGCATACTCGTGAGTAAAACGTAATAGTTCGCGTAACCCTGCAGACGCAGTTTAAGGCATCACATCAGTAAATTTTACAATTTCCCAGTCGCATGAACACTTCGGATCGTGAGCGGTTCCGATCGCCACTGGTCTCTTTAAAAAGTGACCAGCGTGACACCGACGCAGAAATAAGCGTTTCAACCTGAGGTTGTGTGCTTAGACGAAGATACGAATATGTTCGGGGTTCAACAGTAGGAATGTTTTTGAGTTCTAGTTGAAAAGCTGAATTGAACAACTTCACTTTTCTCCTGCACATTGACGATGTGGGTGCGCTTTGAAGACTTGGACAGGGAAAAGACAGGTGTGAGCTGTCAATTCCCGGTCCACGTCTTCAAAGCACATCCACATCGTCGACCTAAAGAACCAACTGGCCCAATTAAGTTCCCTGACAAATTTGTCCTGGAATTTGTGCTTCACTACTATCAGAGGTAAAACAGAGCAGGGGGCCGCGCTCATCGGAAGGCCACGATGGATATTTGGCGCGGCGCCCGTCGGCCACGCGAGCCGCGTCCCCTGCAGCAGTGGCCACGCCTGTGCCTGCCGTGTGCTACGTCGAGCCCCTTCATGCAGTCGCTAGGCGTTGCTCCAACCACATCATAAGTAACGCGCCAGAAATAATAGACCAGCAAACTCAAGCACACCAGGAATACACCGCCGGAACCATTGAAAAAGAATTGTCGAAATCGCCGCACTGAAAGTCCACAGGGGTAGGCCGTTCGGCGCGAGCCAGTTTGTTTACAAACACCGAAACCGTCTATAAAGTAGTGCACTTATAGCACACAGAGTATTCCGGAACTGATATGGACACAGTGGTATAGCTAAAACCATCGAATATATATGCATAAATCTCGACGTGTTTTGCTGATGATCTATTCGTTCAGTCATCGAGGAGTATGTGCACCAATTTTCTTGCAGTCTGTGGTTTATTTTTTCCTGGGCTGAAGCACAACCAGAGAAAACTTTCACCTTTTTGGGATGTATGACTGCACTGCAAAAAATTAACGTGACTTTTTCAACCTTCAAATATTTTTCGGCGAAAGAATACAGTAACCTCAGCTTTAGGAATCACTTTTTTAAAGTTTAGATTTATCAATGCGGTTGCAAACCTCAACTGAAATAGCTTTTCTAGGAATAAGCGAAATACATCTGTTGAGTCCAGCTGGAGGCATCTTTTCATATCCCGTGGTGGGAATGCCTTACCAATGAACGCGTGCTGAATAATTTTAATGGAGCGTATATCATAAAGCTTGTAGCATTCTCTCAAATTTTCGGTGGTTACAATGGACTGCAAAGCCCTATCGTTAATGCGCGATAAATATGTATATGTGCTATTTTATTGTCTACCTAATGGAAAACTGGAAGTATTTTTTTTAATTTCTAGATAAGCTGCTTACATATGCGAGCACTAACATGTTACACGTAATCATAGGGGGCAATGCAGCATTACCTTTTGCAGCAAGGTGATACAACTCGCAATATTAAACGGCTGCTTGATTCATGTGCGTGTGATAATAATATTACTGAGCCTACACGAGTCACTTCAGATACTGAAGACTCATCTATTTACTTATCACAAACGACATAAGTGATACAACAGATTATAGTACTGTTATTGCCGATATTAGTGATGAGCCCCGCCACGGTGGTCTAGTGGTTAAGGTACTCGGCTGCTGACCCGCAGGTCGCGGGATCAAATCCCGGCTGTGGCGGCTGCATTTCCGATGGAGGCGGAAATGTTGTAGGCCCGTGTGCTCAGATTTGGGTGCACGTTAAAGAACCCCAGGTGGTCGAAATTTTCGGAGCCCTCCACTACGGCGTCTCTCATAATCATATGGTGGTTTTGGGACGTTAAACCCCACAAATCAATCAATCAATATTAGTGATGACTACCCTATATGCATATATCAGAATCGCAACGAATTTCTTAATGCTATAAAAGTGACAGCTCCAGAGTCATACAAAATGCAAAACATTATTAAAAAAGCATTAGACAACTTTAGGTGCGAAGTTGCTAATATTAAGTATTTCCATCTATAGATAAATCAGATAACACAAAAGGGATTATGAAATAATAATGTGCCTGTTAACAAAAACTCTAAATAAGTGATTTATGTGTAAAATTGTCTAAGCCCTCAGAAAAGGTCGAAAGCAATGAATAACGTGAAAATGTCTGAAAATGATTGGCAAGAGATACCTACGCTGCGCAAAATTCGTGGAAACAAGAGCGCTTAATAATCTTTGGAAATTCAAGTGGTATCAAGTTCTTGTAACCAAGCACTTGAACAAAACTGAAAATCCATACTATCAAGCTCTCTTTGCTAGAGTTAGCTATCGTGGTTACATGCCTTGGCGAGAAATCAGTAAGGTTTTAAAGTTTAAATAGTGGTTCTTCTCGAAAACACGCAATCGAATTAAACTTAGATGATAAGACGATAAAAGACGAAAAACGTGCTGGTAACTTTGACATGTACTTCACAACACTAGTGCCAATCAATTTGTGTGACCCTTGTCGTGTGCACAATAATATTTACAGCAGCTTTTTGGGTGTGTCACTCTTGTGCACTTCATACTTTTTACGCGCAGCTCCTGAAGAAGTATTCTCGGCCTTCAAGTCAATAAAAAGTACTACTCCTGGAACTATAGATAACCTACAAGTTGTCCCTAATAAAGCAGCACTGATCTTCTGTTACCTGCTTTTTTCCCAACTATTTAACGCCTGCCTGCCTGAGTTTTTTGAAGGAAGAATGAAATACGTGAGAGTAGGTGTATCATAGTAATTTTGTGACCTAAATGTTTTTGCTAACTATCGTCCCATCTCGATACTTCTTGGTATATGTAAACGGTTAGGGAAAATATATACAAACCTTTCATGACTTTTTGTGAGAAGTACTCTATATTATCTTCACATTAATTTAGCTTTCGACAGGCTATGTCCACAGAACTGGCTCTACATACACAAGAAGACCTCATACTTATTTTATTGGAAAACAAAGTGTTAACATTGGGTGTTTTTATATACTATACCAAAGCCCTACCCATAATTACCCATGAAATACTATATGCTAAGTTGCCTCATTATGGTTTTTGCGGAACGCCTCTTGACTTCTTTAATCATACCTATTGCAAAGAAAGTGATTGGTAGTCATGAATGACAGCCCATTCTTTTTACAAACCATAACGTGAGCAGTACCTCAGGGCAGCATATTAGAGCCTCTACTCTTCAATATTTATATCAACGGCATAAGAAGGATCAGCAATATTGTGGATCTCAAAATTTATGCAGATGACACTAGTATATTTTTTACGGTAATGGTTTGGGTAAACTTGTATATACAGCCAATAACAATCTTCAGGATATTTGCGTGTAAAATATCACAAATTGTTTAACCAAACATAATAAAATCCAAAACTGTGGTGTTCGCACCGGCTTCCAAAGCAATCTATCGAAGTTTGGATATACACGTAGGACCCAAAAAAGTTTATGTCGTAAAAGAAGACCTGCGCAATGATTCAATCTGACCCAAACTTGTTCAAACGGGTCATAGAACTTATATTGTAGACATGCTCACCCCTCATGTAGAACCCCTTCCTTTAGAGGTGTTTGAAGTATCATAAGTAAATGAAAAATAAATAAAACACTGTTACTTTTTGAATGCTCATGAGTTATGCAAAGCTGAAAGGGCTGTGCAGAACGAAAGCGAATCTTTGACTATGATTTCCCGGCTATTGTGCGTCGGAAGTTTTCGATGCGCCATGACGACCACCATTAGCTCAGCTTCAGAAAACAGAGTGAAGTCGCGTAGCCTCGCAGCAACACACCCAACCAGCCGAGCGACTCGCGTACTATTCGCACAGCTGCTCTTCGGTCATTAACAGAAGCATGTCCTAGCAAATATTCTAACCTGTTCTCTACAGGAAATATTGGGATTGAAATTTATATTTTGGAAGAAAATGCTCATCCTAGTCTATCTTGAGAGACAGATTTGGTTCGTTACTTATCAATACTTCTACGATGTTGACACTTATACATTCAAGTTTCTTTTGTATGTAGATTATCTGAGGTGTATGAAAACGCAGCCATTGGGTGAGAAAGAAGGAGTCTTTGTCACTGATAAAAACGTATTCATCTCCTTACTGGCAAGCTATATAATTTTAAAAATATTTGCACGATTAATAGGTGGAATCGATAGGGCAGTGAAGGGAGACGTGGTTCCTCATCCACAGCATAAAATGCTGCCGATCTAGGGAGCCCCAGACACAAGCACAGAGCTTCTCACTTCAAGGTTATCAATGGCTTAGTTTTAGAGGCTTATTTTTTTCAATTTTATGCTGCTGTCACTGTTGCTAAGTTTTTACTTATTGTTTTAAACAGTGTCTAATTAGTGTAAACATGTCCTTGAATATGGGTACCGAGTTTTCGGACTTCAAACGTGACAGTCGCAAAGAGATCAGAGTTACATAAGAGCCTAAGAATGTTGTGTAACAAGGTATAATTAGACAAACCATTCATTACGAAATGAGAGGAGGTTGTTTGTCTGCGCTCACCGTGGGGTAGTGCACAAAATATATCTAACATCTCTGGAGATGAAGCTACTGCTTATTCGACTCTACGGAGAAGCTTTTCACGAGGCTAGTGTGAAAATCACATGAGAAACAATGACCCCGTAGTCTTACCGAGTGCGGACGAGGCTTCGGAACAAATTTATCAGACATTTCCTGTCATTACGCTGTGTTGTGCGTGACAACACTTTGAAAATACTCACGATTTTTAAGCATCTGTTTTCGAACTGCTCAATGTACGGTATGAAGGTTCGAAGCGTGTACATTATTAGGCCCAGAAACTCATGCTCTGACTTTACAGACGGTTGTTATGTTACAGACGGTTGAATGCAAGTTAACCTCAGTATCTAATATCGGAGTCCAAAGAGTGGCCGGAAAAATCTGGTTAGTCTGAGTTGAAAGCGCAACTTGCTGTTGGTGCTTGAATAACCGTGCGGCAAGTGTTTCTCGTTGCTTTAGTTTTATAATTTTCAGTAAAGGGCTATGTTGTTCTGTACAGTGCACGGTATTGTTACGGTACGTGGGTGGTTACTGCCGAGGTTAGCGATATACCGTCGGGAAGTCTGTGAAGCGCCACCTCCACTAAGCGGGTAAGTCAAACATTAAGCAACGCAACTAGGCGGTGGTAAGAGTGTTCGTATGTGTAGATTGAGGCATTGCTTTCGAAGCACCAGTTGCCTCTTTCTTTGTTGGGAGGAGAGGGATAGCGGCTGCGGACAAAATATGACAGGTGGGCAAATAGGAGAATCTGCGTTGAGCTGCCCTGCCCCTGCCACTCATCGAATCAATTGATTTGATTTAGGGGTAAATTTCTGTATCCCTCCAAAAAAAGTGGAAGACTCATAAAACGCACCGAAGCACCTTGGAGCTAAAGAAAACGTAGTTCTAGGTGTAATGCGGGTTATCCAGAGCGAAGTAGCAATTTTTATGGAGATTGGATGCCTGTAGGTAATGAATTTGCACGACCAATTTTTAGGATAGTGACACGTTTCTTGGCCGCAACACCAGCTAGACCAAATCATTTTTAATGACTTTGCATATATAGTTACTGAGTGCTTTTCACATCTGTAAATAAATGATATTACGGCACTGTGAAAACTGTACAGTCTTACGCTCTGAAGCGTACTTGTAAAATACTATAGGTCAAGGTTAAGCGGCTAGCTTTATTTATTATCAATTCGCCGCGAAGTTTTGTACGAAATATTTACGCCACAGCCGTTCAACACTACCTTTCTACTTCCTATAGTGAACCAGTGGGCTCAGTTTTGTAAAAATAGCTTTTGACTTCGTAGTGCAAGATACAATTCCCTGCAATTTGCATAAAATTTGTTTCAGAGTAGTGTGCCAGATACTAAATGAAATAAACTGAAATCACACTCAAGTCACGACACAAGCCTAAGTTGTGACACTTAGGATATAATCAATAAAATAACAACCTAGCACAATTGTTGGTGGTCGGACATACAGCTAGGTACATGACGAGTCACTACCCAATAAGAAATTCGCAAAGCAGTGGCATAACATTTGTTTCACGAGAAACACAAAGACCCTATGGCATAATCATAGACGTTAATCGAACGCCTGAGAAAATTCCGCAGTAGACTTTGTGTAAGTTTGAGAGTGCACAAACATAGAAGGAAAAAGGAAGTTTGTTATCTTTAACATTTGCATTATAATAGATAGCCCTCTCCTCAACCTGCGTGCGTCTGGGTAATAAAACCCATTATCGATCAGTTTTATTCGATGGCGTTATGGCCAGGTTCACGGAAAAGAGTTATTTTACGATGGCCCGTTTGGAAGAAGTTGTGAATTGAAGGACAATTTTTAAAACAGTAGGCACAGATGCCTATGGATTGACTGCACATACTATTCAAAAAGGCATTTAGCAACCAATCTGGTCCAAAGCAACCAGTATATGGGTTAAACGGTGAACATTTCAAAATGGTGCTGTAACTTATAGTGATTGTTGCAGCTAAACGGCCAATTAGCATGACACGGTCATCCAAAAGAAAGGCAGGGTGGGTATATTAGTCTTCCGATGAGAAAGTAGTAAGTAGAGGGTGTGTTCTGGGGGCGACGTTTTAAAAACTGTACTTGTCTTTTTATAGCAGCCTTGAAAATCAATATTGCATTTACCAAATGGTGCATCCAGCACATGAGCTCTGTTGATGAGTTGGTCCTGATATGATCATGGGGTACACCGTATCAGAGGGCTCCTGAAATTTTGACCACCTGGCGTTTTTATTGTGTTTATAAAAGTAACACACGAATATCTAGTATTGCCACCTCCATCTAAAATGTAGCTACTGCTACTGGGATTCACTCGCACGAGCCTCGTGTCAGCCGTCAAGCACCAGAAACACAAGACTAATGTACCGAGGATTGTCAATGGTAAAGTGGATGTGAAGGTATCATAATTTGAGCCCGCTTTTTTTATACCAATTGAAGAGGACGTTTTTGGACCACAACAGCCACCACCTACTTATCCTCAGAACAGAGTTTTGTTAGCCGTAATAAAACTTGCATAGGTGGCACAAAAAACGCAAATACTCAAAGAGGTCTTCTTGCCATTCTGAATGATGTGGAAAAAACTTGCGATGAAATAAATCTAAAGGCTAGAAACTGTCACTTGTTTTATGGCATTCTATCATATAGGCCTTATTTTTTCTAGAAAGTTTGCATTTTGTAGAGAAGCTACTCTCCATAAGATGCAAGATGTCAGCTTTGATTTTCCATATTTTGTCATTTTATTTTAGAATTATTCCAAAAGTCGTGAAATGTGTATATGAGAGCAGTATGCGATGCTTTGGTGATCGGTGTACTTTGCTGAGGACGAGATCATTTTTTAGAGGGTGATGGTGTCATAAAAGAAATATTGGTCCCAATACTGTAACTGGATTCTGTATGGGAGATTTCAGGACATTGTCTGCAGTGAAAACATTCTCTACAGCGACAAACCGCATCCGACACTTCGTGATGTCACAGATATCAATCATAAGATTGCAATGGAACCCTGTATGGAATGCTATAGTGGATGTGTGTATTGGAAATATAGTGCGAAATAACAAAAACGCCGATCAAGGTGAAATACAGAAAAAGTTAAAAAGACGTTTCTGCTCTCCACACGGGAGCCTTGTTCACAGCGACCCGGCCAACTTTTGTGTATTTCACCTTGGTCGGCGTTTTTGTTATTTTGCACTATGTGTGTCCCCGACCAGACGGGACTCCGTCGGACTCTTGACTGTAATGAAAATATCCTCGAATGAAAGAAAGCACACCTGGCTCCTAATGGTGCAAGAGATTTTGGTCATAAGAGAAAAACCAAGCACTGCGTTGAATTTGTTTGGGTATAGTCTGTAGTTTAAATATGCTTTAACGCACTAACTGTGCCCAACACTTCGTGATGTCACAGTTATTGCTCAAAAACCTGCAACTGAAGCCTTTATGAGAGATTTCTGAACGTTCTCTTCAGGTAAAATATTCTCTGAAGCGACAAAACGAACCCAATACTTTATAAAGCCACAGATATTGGTCATAACATTGAAACTGGACCCTGTACGAAAGGCTTTTCAACGTTGTCTGCAACCGAAATGTTCCTATGTGCAACGAACTACGCCCTACACTTTATGATGTGATAGATTTAAGTCATAAGGCTATAGTTGTGCCCTACTTAGAAGGCTTTTGATGATGTGTGTTTTAGAAATATCCCCTAATGCAAGAAAGCACACCTAGCTCCCATTGATCTAACCGATAACGACATACGATAAGAACCAAGCACAGCATAGAAGGCTTTTGAACATTGTTTCTAGTACGCCCTAACGCTACTAACTGTGCCTGCCACTTCATAATGCGACAGATACTGCTCATAAGACTGCAAATGAGTTCTGTATGGAAGACATTTGGACGCCGTCTGTAGTCAAAATATTCTCTGAAGCGACAAACTGCACTCAACACTTCGTGATGTCACAAATATCGATCCGATCATAGAATTACAACTGAACCCTTTGTGGAAGGCTTTTGATGATGATTGTAATATAAATTTCCTCTAATGCGAAAAAAGCCACCTTGCTCCCATTGATGCAACCGATATTGGTCATAAGAAAGGAACCAACACTGCGTAGAATGCTTTAGGGCATTGCCGGTTGTCGAAATATGCTCTAACGCAACTAACTGTGCCTGACGCTTCATAATGTGACAAATATTGGTCTTATGACTGCAACTAAATCCTGCGTGTAGGACTTCTCGACGTTGTCTGCAGTAAAAATATTTTCTAAAGCCACAAATCGCGCCCAAAATCGCGCCTGTAGCCGCAATGTTTTCCAAGCCAATAAAACACACAAGACACTTTATCATGCAACAGATATCAGTTATAACTTTTAAACAGAGCAGTGCGTGGAACGATTTCGGTTGGCATAATTATTTATTTTCAAATGCTGCATCCCAATGCGTGGCTAATACTGGAGTGGTGTACATAAATGCAAAATGAAAGCTTTTGAACAGTAATAGCACAATAGGTGTGCAAACGTAAACAAGTATTACTACCTCCTGACGGCAGCCTGGTAAAAAATGAGAGAAATAAAACTATAATATGATACAAGTGCCTCCTAAAAGTCAGACACATTGGTATCAGGAAGCAAACTCAGTAGATCATTCCAGTGTTTGGCAATTTATTTGAACGTGTTAAAGAGCACTACAAATAACTTATAAGCTGGATAATGCTTGCAGATAAGTGCTGTGTTGAAGGCTTTTTCAATTTGCTGGTAGTTTAAATATTCTTTACCATCTACAAAATGCATCTCACACTTCTTGATGTATGTGCCACTATCTGGCTGGAAGTGTTTTACGACGTACACGACGGGATTGTGACGTTATTCTTGTCTCATCATGTCTTATCATGTCTTCATGTCTTATAAAAGATCTTATCCTCCCATGCTAATTTTGGTTCACGCCATTTTAGGGGGGTGACCACGAGAGCACCCAAACGTAAGCGGCTAGATAGATAGTTTGATAGATACGCTCAAAGTCGCCAAACTTCGCTAGGAATACTTCGCATTTATTAGTTACAATGTCCTGTAATAACGATGAAGATGCATCGCCTATCTAAGTTCCGCTATCGGAGGATATTACCCAGTTAGACGAGGATGACAGAGATGAGAATTATGGTCGTGTGATGGTTAAGGAAAATTCACCGTTGTTAATGAATTTTAACATCTCGAAATCACAATATTATTATGAGGGACGCTGTAGTGGAGGGCTCTGGGAATTTCAAAACCTGGCGTTCTGTACTCCTAAATTGATGATGATATGTGGGGTTTAACGTCCCAAAACCACTATATGATTATGAGAGACGCCGTGGTGGAGGGCTTCGGAAATTTCGATCACCTGGGGTTCCTTAACGTGCACCCAAATCTGAGCACATGGGCCTACAACTGTGCTCCTACAGTATACACAGCCTTAGTTTACAGTTTAGAGCAGGTGCTCAGCCGGTTCTTGCTTACGGCCGTCGATATTATGGATGCGACTGTGGTGACAATAAAACAGACTACGAAAAACAAAACGACAGATGAGCAATTCTATTATCTGCTATGGTGTAAGAGATAAAAGGCTAGACGCGAAGTTACTTAAAGTGCGCACAAGACACAGGTAACTCGCCTTTATGCAGTTACTCGGTATAACTGTTTCATGGGAGGTGCTGGCAAGACGAATTCAAACATAGGCAGCTTATAGGTTTGCAAAGCGTCCAACAAAATGGTGGCGAGTGACTTATACTTTGCTAGGAAGTGATAAGCAACGTTCGTTGCTTATTCAAAGCACATGATTCAACGTCACTGAAATTAAATTCTGAAGGTTAACCCCCCAAAGCTATAAGAAAAAGTGGGATAACAAGCCGAATGGAACTGGCCGTTGAACAACGTCAATGCTTACTGACAGTGCGTCTTTTGTTCAAAATTCTGGCTGAGCAAACATTGCACTTCGTTGGAATTGCGCCTAACGAAAAAGACGCAGGTGCAATAGAAAAAACTGGCACAGCACGATGCCCACGTAGTGCAGTAATTGTTATGTTCGCATAGGGATTGCATATTTCGTACCATTTCACATTAGGTGCCCAACAAATCTGTAAATTTGTTTTTTTGCGATATGTCAAGGCCCAAAATATAATAAACCACTTTGTTATATTCTAATAACTAATAATTCTAATAATAATAAGTTTGGCCTGACCATCGATCATGGGTCACATCTTTTAAACTAGGCGCTCGTTCACGATGAAATTTGCAGTGTGATCTATGCTGACAGAGGTACAATAAAAATCACGTCTGTTTTTATGGTAGTCATAAAAGGACCGATCCCCAAAAGATTATCGAAACATGCGCAGTAACGTGTGTGCCATTGTAATGAGTCGGCTGCTTTAAACCATAAATTCTTTATTATCGTCACATTTGCTAACGCCTGGCGGCAATGTACTGCTTTAAAAGCTCAACATTATTGCGTACCACCGGTTGTATTCTGAAGCCTTTACATTAGAGGAGTGTAATTTTCACGCACTACACCTAGTTTCTGTGGATTTCTATGCATAGGAAGTTCTTGTTACACGGTATTACGGTAACTTCAAGAGGAGACGTGGCTGCGTGGCTAAACAGCTGAACACACGCAAATTACCAGGGTTTGATTCTCACTCTGACCTGCAAAATTTATTGTATTATATTTGCATCTTTCTCAATTTTTCGGTCACGAACAAGATTATTTCTCGCTGGCAACCAACGACGCACATGCCGACATGAACGCTGACGCCAGAATTTTCGCGAAACAAGCTCTTTGACGCAATTGCATTAAAAAGATCAAGAACTTTACTGAACAGAGATAGACGTTTTATTATAACAAGGCCGAATATTTTTCTGAAATTATTCTCCTTGTTTCCACATTGCATACCTTACCATACATGGAACGAGGCTCTTATATGTAGGCGACAACGTCACATAATTAGGCTTCAGTACATCACTTCAGTAGAAGCATGACCTTTTTTTCAGACCCTGGATATTGTCACGTACTACGCTTCCTTAACTAGCACAACTGACCTATAGTTTAGGAAAATAAATCTTATGAGGTCTAATGCACATAGTATTCGATGCATCACGATACAATAAATTGCTTCACTTTATACAATACTTTTTTTCGTGCTTTGACATCTTACAAGCTATTCTGGAATAAGAGGAACGCTTCAAAGCAAATTAAAAGTGAACGTACTGCGCTTGCTACAGTATGTGCCTGTTTTCAAAAAGATATTCGTGCCAAGACAATTTATAAGAAAAAAATACGTAATAGTGCCACTTTCAAAATTGTGTTAAGTTTGCATAGCACGAAATCATCACGAAATCCATAAAGCGTATTTTGCACGAGTTATCTCAAGCACCCCATTTACAAAATGGCTATCACGGAACCAACATTCGACAGCATCTCACGTACAATGAATACCTGTAGTGTTATAGCCTTTTCGCTGAAATTATGCCCAACCGTCAATGTCGCGCTGTGAAATGACTGCTTAGGTACAAGGTTGACATATACTAGCCCTAATAAAAAGCAAGAACTCTAAGTATAAGTAACCACTTCATTTATTTTACTCCCCATTACGAAGCCAAATAGACCAGAAGTGATAATCTAGGTAGTGTTTTCTGTAGTAAAGTGTAAATGTTACAGAATCGAAAAGGAAAGAATATAGATGTAAGAGACCATTATTTTTTTTCTCGTTCAGTTTAAAAGCGAAAGGTAAGTCGCTAATGATTCAACAAGTAGAGATAAAGTCAGCGTCCTAACATATTACGTATGCAAAGTAGACTGAGTTCATGCCAGTTAAGTGGAAGTTAGTCATACGTCAAATTTGAATTTTTTTTACCAAAGTTCCTGAATTTGGACTAAAGAAAAAGCACTGCTTCTGCTTTTCGCGTGTGTTTTTGTCAAATCTTTACGAAAACACACACGGCACGTCAAATTAAGGAACTGATGCGTAGCATGAAGGTAGTGGGTGATTACCGCAAACAGCGTTCCGAGCAGTTGTGCCTCCGGACGTGACTAGGCCCACCGACCTCTCCTTGCATTTATGAACCAAACGTACCTGGCCACCCGTTTATAGACAATTGATTATTATTTTTAGTTGTTTTTTTACTCATACTCATCGAAGTTTTCGTTATTTTTTTCTCTTCGTCATCTTCTTTCCTCTTTCTCCCCTCTAATCTTTGTTTCCTCTGTTTCTTTCCTCCTCCCGAAAGAGTGAGCAGGCGTTGTGCCCGTCCAGGCGGCAGTTGCCAGCTTGCCCTCTCTCTCTTTCCTCCGTGTCCTTGTGTATTTGTGTATGCAAATCAAATAAATAAACAAAGAAATAAATACATAAATAAAGAAAAAAATAAATAAATGCTAGCAGCGCATTTAGCAAAATTAGTAACACTGGCATTGGCACGCGATTTACGTATTCTGTACTTTCTGGTGCAGCGTACATTCCGTTTGCATGAATGAATGCGCATAAGCCTGCAAGTATTAAGAGAACGCGGGTACATCAGGTGACAACAGGAAGGATGAGAAGTGGCACACCTTTCAGAAATAAAAGCAAACAAAACAGGCAAAGCTTGCTCTATGCCATGAAATGATTCAAACAGCAAAACGTGACGACTAGATAAGTTATTTCTACGTTATTTATAGCCTTTAACGGGGCTTCAAAGCTTGTTTCTAGGTGAACGGTAGCCTTCAACTGTGCAATGCTATACAATTGCATAGTTTGCAACATCTCTCCACTCTTCTGAGCAACTTCTCTGCGTTTACTAAAAATAACAGCGAGGAGAACTAAGTTCTGCTCACGGTTATATTTAGGGAGCGCAGAAAGTTCGAGTAAAACAGCATGCGGTTACAGACATGTCAAGACTGTCCAAAATCCAGACACATATACTTGTACTGGCACAGAGCGCTCACATCTCTCATACATATGCGGGCTCGTGGTGATAAGATGGGCGTGCCATCACTTCTCGGTCTTCTCACAGCTGCCAGTGACTTTTGCGTGCCCTAGTATTCTCTCGTTGAATGTACGGGTCTTCAGCTCACTGCCATCACTTCGCAGCCATTTTCTGATCTAACTCTTGTGTTCTGCATAATCGGTAGTTCAGTGTGGAGTAGTGGGATGAAGCTAGTTTTTATGGCGCATGCCAGTTACTGATTTCACCAGTGTTCAGGTTCAACTGGTGGGAAAAATTTGTCAAATAGCCGATCTGTTTAGCAAACCTACACAAGTAGACAGAGACCCAAGCTTTCTGATATGCCAACGTTCGTTGAGACTAAATCTTCCATAAACAGCTTGTATCTTGACAACATCATCGAACGAAATTCCCCTTTGCTCTTTTATATCTGTCAACATAGGGATTCTGCAAAACAGATGAAAAACTGTTTTCCCTAAAATGTGTCGTAAACCATAAATAGAACTTGCAACTCTTCTTGTCACTTTGCTGTTCATTTTCAGTGTGATGTATGCCCTGTTATTGCTAGAAGTTACAGTTAGTGTCATTATTGTATCTGTGTTTTTTACGTTTTATTTATTGCGGCAAGTTCCAAGTTTTCTTTTGTCCTTGCGGGATGTTTTTATCTAAGGCATGATTTCCCTTATGTTTTTCTGAAAAAATCTGTTTCCCGCACTATCGCAATGAGTTGCATCAATTTTATGTTCTGTTTATATATATTTTTCTTGAAAATTCGGTATTGTTTCATCACGTTGTGACTTGTGACTGTATAGTCCTTGCATGCGCTAACACGTTGGCTCGCAGTTTGTAGAAATGCATAAACAATTCAGTAAACAAATAACTACATAAATGTTTAAATCATTCATAAACCCGTTAACTGCGGTGTAGGTCAACAGTTGGCCACGGCTTGTACTCCTTGTATGTGATTGCAAATTTACGTGTATTTGTCTGCTTGCAGCTGTGATAATTTTTTACCCTTGAACGCAGATGTATGACTTTGTTGCAGGAGGATGCACACGCTCAGATAAAAAATTATCCGATCTGAAAGGCTAAGACTCGCCGGTGACCCACGAATGCACCCAATCAAATTGTTTTGTACCCTGTGCGGCGTGACTAACCGGTGGTCCACGTGCTATAGAGTTTTCCATCTTGTGCTCCCCAGGAAGTCCAAAATTGCAAATAATATATATTGTCTAGCGCGCTGTACACAAATTGGTGCGATTGTGTCTAAGCAGCCCAGCAGCGGCACGTTCCTTCATTGTGTTGCTTGCAGACATTTACCGCCATTGTGAAGTGAATGCCGTTGGACGAAGTGTAAAAATTCTCGCCGCTGCTACAAACATAATTAAGGGGGCCTAATGAAGGCTTGTGACTCTTAAAAAGGAAGTGCAGTCTTTAAGAAAAAAAAACCAACTTACCACAAAAATTGACCTCATGTGAGTTTTCAGCGAAAGTATATTTAAACATATATTTATGAGAAAGTTTTGTATCGTGCAATAAACGCCCCAAACGCCCGTTGCAAAGGTGGTGGTCATTATTTATATTTCTATGTTTTTATACTTAATAAATATTTATATCGCAGAAAATAACCTCATCTGTTCTTCTGGGGCAAGCACTTTGTAGCAAAAGATGAAGGCATAACTGCGTGATCCACCAGTGGGTCACGACACACATGGAAGATATACCCAATGACCCACTGGTGCGTCACTTCACGCGTAAAGCCATGCCAACAAGAAAGATACCGTAGTGAACATGCTTGGTAAGTAAATAACGAAAGAAATAAAATGGCTAATTGATGGAAAAAAACAGAAGTCAATAAGTAGGGACCAGGTAGGTGCAGAGACTACCTAAATTTTAGCTAACGTATTGGAATCATTGATTTATGAGTTTAAGCTATCTAGCAGCCAATGCCAACAGCGAATAAGAGTGCAGTTGTTTTCTTATTAACTGGAATGATTATAGGTTGTATGGAATGTTGAGAGCGCTTCTAAAAGTTCAATGCAGATTTATTGGGACTACAATATAACGCCTGAGATGGTTGCTCATGACATTTCTTTGATCACCTTTCTGTCTAATGATTCATCCAAAACGTCTTCCCTGCAGGTATTTGCTACAGTAAGATTCACATAAAACAAAAGGTTTCAATAAAAGCTAAACATGAATGATTATCAAGAAGTAGCTCATTTTAATAGTGAAACACAACAAGGCTGGGTTGATGCTTCTAATATACATGGTAGCTTATCAGTACTGCAAACGTGAATTCTTTCACGTTGGTAATTAAGACTGAGTTTCCGAAAGTTCGCAAGTCACCATAAAGGTTATCTCGCATATACACAGCCTTCATACAACGCGTGTCCTTGTACTTATAGCAGTAACTCTCCACAATTTCATATAAAATAAATTTCTTACCTTCACATGTTCATAACACAGTCCACGAGGCAGCCGCAGACGCTCCGCCTGAAACTCAGAAGACTATTGTAGTTTGACTTGTTTCGGAACGACGGTGGTTGACTATCTAAACAGCGCTTGCGTAAGTTTTAGTGCTAGAGTAACAATTTTCAAGTCAGTAATTTTTTTCTGGATATTTACTGAAATGAAACCGTCCATTTCACTTTCGTATAGATAGACTACAGAAAGCCGTGTAAGCTTTGTAGATCATACCATTCTAATTAGCAACAGTCTTATATATCTTACCAGATAAATCGCTTAAGATCTGCATATTCCACCAAACGTTTACGTATCTTACGCAACCTGGTGCTTCACTTTGAGCGGTGTGTGCGTTTGCGTAAGCATGCGCGCAATTAGGCGAGCAGGTTCTCGATAGTTTACGTATTGTTACCCCATATTGCACGGAAAACGCTGCCAGTATACCTTGTGAGCTTAAGACGAATTCTAACGTTCATCGGAAGTCGCCTTCATTGTTCAGCTTGTGGGAATTGAGGCTAGCCCGCTGCCTTTGCGCGGGCTTTGCCGCCTTTTCTGCCGTTCTCATGTTCCGACATGTCTGTTCTCCTTTGCTGTCTGCCGTGGTGAGAGAGCGGAGTGACGTTTAACTCCCTCACCCGAAAGCGGATGGGTACTGTGGCGCCGCGCGCGGGGACTCCTGAGAGGTTTACGCGCGCCGCGTCGGGAGCGGTCAGTACTCTCCGGGACAGCAAACGGTGAGCCACGCAATCTTTTCTGTCCGTCGACTCCCGACACCCGGGGCTAGTCGGACTTCGCTGACGGCGCCTCGCGCCCGATACGAACGCTCACCTTGTGTTGCCCCCACTGCGTACTCACGGCCGAAGGGCGGTACGGTGTCCTAGTGCGTGGCCTGGCTACGCCGACCCGTCTCCCTCCGAAGCCAACGCGAGCGCCTTTGCCCTCGCTCGAGCAACCGGGCCCTGGTCCCGGTGTCTCCGTGGATCACCTTTACCGCGGAGACGTGTTCGTGGCACCCTGTGTAGTACTTTGCGCCCGTGGCGTGGATAAGCCTACTTGCTTTCCCGCCGCGCCTTTTTGCAACGGGCTGTACTGCGTTTGGTGTTGCCACAATAAAGTGTTGCGACTTTGAGCAGTATCGTGTTCTCGCCACGGCGACGGTTAACGCGTGCCCTGCGGCTCGCTAAGACCGGACCCACCCGTACTCCTTCGGGATACGTGTACACCACAAGCTTTAACATCGCAATCTTCACTATTACGTAATAATGGTGTACTTGTTCAACAAATTTGTCTGACAAATTTTAGGTGTCATTATACGAGCATCTGACAAGTTATTACAAGCACGGGTCTTGTATAATATATAGAGCATGTTGAGGAGGTAATACGTAATATAGGCATACCCTTTTTTCGTAATAATATTTAGTTATTATAGTCGTGCGCTGCGTTATCTCTATAACCTAATATAATTGTAAACTGTCTAACCAAAGAGGGAAATTTGAAATATTTATCCTGAAGCATAGCCGCCCACTGGCACCACTTGCGTTCACAAAACGTATGGCTGTGAGCGCTCCTAGAAGCACTTACAAGCTGAACTTGTCGCGTGGGCCTATCGTTGTGCCGAGAGTCATCGGACCCTATCGATTCAAGCTGACGCGATGAGGTGAGTGATGCAAACACTTCATTGTTTTCGTAGGAAGTTTTATTGCCTTTCGCAGCTCTCTGGAATTAGAAATAATTTGCTCCATATATTTTCATCCACTGTTCTACGTAACTAGGCTAGCCGCGTATGTAATTACTAGTATGCATATCTGACTCCCGACTCAGGATCATTACTATATCTATATACCAGTGTTTTCTTTATTGCTCTGAAACACCAACAAAATACGATTCAGTCTTGAAAGCAACGCCTGATTGCTTTTAGTAATGAAAAATTTTTCGCGTTTACTTTTCATGCACTCCAACCACCCGCGACATATACGCTTAACGTAACAATCACGCCGAAGCAGCCGATTAGCTCGCAAACCAGGAGCACGCATCTCGTCAGTTGACAAGAAACGTTTAAGTGAGAGTGCGATCTCTCGAAATCTGCAAAACTCTGACATTGCGGACACTTTGAAGCCAACAATGTCAAAATTGAGTGAGACAGGAAGAAGGAGTTAGGAGGGAAGAAACGCCTGAAAAGATTTGTTATCCAGGGCACCAATCTGGTTCAAGCTCGCAGAGGTCGGAAGTTCGAAACCGAACCGTGTTTGATTTTTGATAATCGGAATGTGAACTTTAAAGCAGCTCAGAAAAGGCCAGGTTAACTACTAGTCTTGTGAAGTTGAGAACTGATTGATGGTGAAGTATAATTCTACAGTGCTAATAAAGTGCAACAGAATCCAGTACTTAGGGATGGCAGTACAGCCTAGAACGTAATGACAAAATTTGGATTGAATGCAGATGCCGAACCATTTCGATTCATATATTTAACTTATAACAAGTGATAAAGTAACCGTAAAAAAGAAGTCTGGGGTGCGGCTTAACTGGCGACTATGTGCCGGTAATCCACTTCTTCACCAGAGAAGGGTTGACCACTTTTGTGCAGTACCTGGGCACTACCTTCCTTATGAAAGTACCAATCAACCCTGAGCCCTCAGTTCTCAGTGGCTGAGCAGCAACTGTTCAAGGCGGCCGTCATACCTGCTACGCAGCGGAGGGTGCTAAGAATGTCTAGGTCTGGACAGGCTACCATTGAAATCTGAACTTCGCTGCGTCCAACACTCGATGATATCGAGTGAAGCTAGCCCAGCTGCGCTATTCGTGGACTTAGAACAGAGCTCGGCGAAATCAGGACGACAAGCGAGGCTTTTACAGTGCTGAAGAATAGGCACGTCCTATGCTACCGTGGATTAGTTAGGAGGGAAAAAAACGAGGGGTGGGGTTTCTCATACACAAGAATATCGCTGGAAACCAGACATTTCAAAGATTCTGCATATGATCACAATTACGTCGAGCTTTCTTACCTCCAATGTTCGGTTACCGATACAAACCTGTTGATGTGGGAAGCTGCCAGAGATAAATCACTCTAGTAATTAAAATTGACACCAGAAGTATGTCGTAAAACTAGTGATACTTGAGTATAGGCGAACTATTGCCGTATTCAAGCCTCTTTGACTATAACAAGATATCAGAACGTCAAATGAAGGTGGTTTGATTTACTGAAAATAATTTGGGGATAATAATGAAGTTTGGCTTAGAAATATTCACGTAGCCGAGACAAAGTTCAAACATCACGCTCCCATCGTAGGAGATAACAAACGCTAGCAGACAACATTCTTGCGCGATAGACCCAGCGTGTTATTGGCGTGGTGTGTGACCGATAGCTGCACTGCAAACCATGCCTGTATGGCATCAGAACGGGGATTGCGGTGCCATATAGACGCTTTTCCGCAGCTAGTTTTCTCAATGAAACTAGTCGGCGCTACCGCAGCAAAGCCCCATGGCCTTCTCCTTGGTGTGGCGGTCATTACCCTGCAGATGGCGAGAAACTGGGGGCGCAGACCATGTGGGCGCGGGCGTGCGTAGCAAGAAGATATGTCTAGTTATAACGGTGGCTCTTTTTTAGAAGGTGAAGAAAAGAAATAAGAGGAGACGCTTCTTTCCGTCTCCCATATTGGGGACACAGCTAAGCGCCTACTCGTTCGCCCTTAGCAGTTTGCCGAGCCCGGTGCGTGACCGCGTGACGATGCGAGAGTATATGTGAAACACCGGCGCTCATTGCACTGTGTGCCACGTCGACATCTGATTCTATAAGCGCTGCACCCGCTTTGCTGGTTTTCAATCAAGGAGTGGCAGTGGCGAATCGGCTGGCCGTCAGCCACCGTGGAAAGGAGGCCATTAGATCACGTGTTCAAACGTGGCAGTGCCCGTTCATCGCTGCGAAAACGGTCTATAGGAGCCGCCATCATGGTAAAAGCCAACAATGACACAGTTCAGATGGTTATCTTGTGTGTGGTGGCTACTGAAACTGTTCGAACAACCGTAATCCTCCGCTTTAAACGTTCATCTTTAAATCGAAACGCTTCGTTTCTTAGAACTGCAGCCACTTGCCACTTGTCTCTGTGGTGAGTTCTGCACAGTGATGAAGTGCTGCTCTGTGCCTATGTACAATCATGCGACCATAAAAAGGGTGTTAGGTTTTGCAACAATTTTAGGGGATCAAGAGAGAGATATAAATAGAGAGGAAAGGCAGGGAGGTTAACCAAGCTTGGCTCCGTTGTCTACCCTACACTTGGGGTGGGGGAAAAGGGGAATAATAGAACGAAAAGAGACAGGAAAGAAGAGGAGTAAGAAAGAGAAGCATAAATAGTCAGCTCGAAACTACACAGCGCGGCTTCGCACAGTTCTTTCACAAGCGGTCGTGAAGTTTGGTGTTCCTTAAAAAGTACAAGAGGGCTTTCGTGGCTTTGCGCGTATGGGAAGCTGTTGGCCAAGGTCCCAGGATCTTCTCTTCTGTAAGCGGCCGTGAATCCAGCTGACAGAGCTTGGCTTCCATAATACGTCGTTCGGTCTGGTATGCCGGGCAATGACATAGAATGTGCTCAAGCGTTTCCTCGCAGGCGCAGATGTTGCATGCCGAAGTGCTCGCCATTCCAAGGAGACGAGAGTACGATTTCGTAAATGCCACGCCCAACCTCATACGACACAGTAAAGTTTCAGCGCATCGTGGGAACCCGGATGGCAAACGAATTTGCAAGTTTGGGTCGATCGAATACAGGTGCGTGTTGGAGAAACCCTGCGTATTCCATTGTAGAAGAGCTATACGGCGAGCAAGTGATTGTAGTAGCCTTGCAGCGTCCGTTCTAAAGAGTGGTATGGGCGTGCGCTGGTCTTGGTCATGAGCCGATCGAGCAGCTTCATCTGCGCGGTCATTGCCAACGATTCCGCAATGACTCGGCAACCACTGAAATACAATATCGTGACCTTCCGCGAGCGCTTCGTGGTAGTCGTGCCTTATCTGATATACTGATTGTTCATGTAGCCCGTGCTGCAGAACAAACCGTAGTGACTGTAAGGCTGACCTGGAGGGGATCAAAGCTGATAAAGAAGTACATAGTCCAGCTCAATATAGAAAAGTGCTCCTGCCTTCATCGGCCATGTGCAGCAAGCGCTTCGCTGACAGTGACTTTTGCTCTACCCGCCGTACGCGCCACTCTTTTGTAAGCTCGCAACTGTGTTTCAGTGCCTCGCCAGCGCTTCAACCATTTATTGAACAAAGTCTACAAGCGTAGACGGCTAACACCAGGTGCCGTCCCATCTCATAGAGTATAGCGCGTTGGCCCCTAGGCAGAGAGTCGACGACACAATCTCCTAATCACCTCTTGTATGCGCCTCGTGAGCGCAACTTAGCGGTGCAAGATATCGGAGACGACGGATTTATTTGGTTGCTTTATGTACATATATACGTACTTTACCCATAATGACAAGCGCGCGCATACCACTGCTTATCTACAATTTATGGGCGAAACCTGCTGTCACTGTTGAGTGCACTTTCTCAAATTTTTCCTCTGAGGCTGTGCAGACAGACAAAGCGGTGCACCTTGAGCTTTTCGTTATGCTGCGTGCGTGAAAAAGAGCTCTACTAAGCTTGTCTTTGCCACGTTAATCTCTGTGGCATTGTGCGCGGTGCGTTTTAATGCATGATAACTATTTGTTATATTCGAATACCAAAGTGATGGTTTTGTGGGGTATTAATATTGTCGTGGTTCAACGTAAGCAGATCACCGAGACCTTGAGTCCGAGAACTGACTGCGTGTATTTTTATGCAGGAGCCAAGAGCAAGAGACATGAACAAAATTACGTCATCCTCTTCAATGTCCCTCTTCACTAGACTACTAGCGCGAACATCGTCTGTGTTCTCTGTCTATTTCGAGCGCGGCATTTGCCTCCCCTTAAAAGAGCATCGCCCCGATGCTATAGCTGAGCCAGTCATTGGCGCATGAAGTCAATTTGTACAAGTGACCATGCTTCGCAGATTCACTCGTTGACATATGGCTTAGTGCGCACTACTTTCTCAAGTTCAGGTCAGTGCTGGCGATGACTTGTACGGTTTGGGCTATCCTGGACAACTTCGCAGGTAACGTCAGGCAGTCGTCGCAGCACTTGAAAAGGTCCGAAGTATAATCTGAGCAACTTTTCGGATTGTCTCCGTCTTCATACAGGCGTCCACACCCATACCCTGTCTTCGGTTGTGTACGTTACAAGTGTATGACGTAGGTTATTCGCAAGTTTCTTCGCCTATAGGGGGCGCAGTGGGTGATTCGATATGGCGTCTACAGAGAGCATCAGAGTGCATCTTTCACAAAACGCCAAGTGCGTATTCCACAAACAGTTACGTCTTTATATCGGTTTCCCAAACTGCTACGTCTTTGCACACAGCGTCTTTCACAAGACGCTGAGTGCGTTCTTCAGAAACAGTTACGTCTTTCTAAAGCACATGGGATGGCCTAAGCTGCTCATCCCCGCTGCGCTGTCTACACCTGCGCAGCTATACCTAGTGCTGGCATACTGGGTGCAGCCCAAGGTGTAAACATATGCGTTTCTAACGAGACGAGTTGTAACGGCGACCATAAACTGGGGCTTGACGCAAACAAAAATTAGATATTCTCGTTTTCTTGCCTACGTTGCTGCAGATGTATTCGGGGCTGATAACGGGTGTGCAGCACACTATCATTAGTGATGTGACCGACCTGCGAATTCTCAGCTTCTCTATTCATTCTTTTTTCCTCGCTTCATCTCTAGGGAAGGTATTGAGGCTGACTGTCGTCGATTCTCTGTTTGTATGCTGTGGCACGCAGCAGATGCGATTGCTTTTGAAGCCTGTAAATTTAAGCATTTTGTTGCCACGATGACGACTCGAACAACACAAAGCGAATGCACCCCGGGACGCGCATTTGTAATCTGCAGTAGGTTCAACGCATGGCAACCGCAGCGGCGCGCTATTGGTCACACTCTCGCAGAGACGCCGCTGCGACGTGCGCCTAGCAACGGCCGCCGCGCCTCATGACGAAATACTCTCGTTCTCGGAGTGCGCCCTGAAGGAGTCCCTAATGGCCGTTCCTTTCAGCGCAGATGGGAAGAAAAGGTTTGCGCTGTTTCGTTCAATGCCCGTGGCATTTTCGTCTCCGCCTGTGCACCATGGACTGCTCTCGCGTTGACCGAGGAAGAGGCGCTCGGCGTGGCGTTGGACTAATTTGTGGTGCATTTTTCGTGCGCGCGATTTTTTTTTTTTAATTCAGTGAACATTTGTGTTGACGCCTGCGCCTTTTTGCGGCCTTGGCCCTTCAGCCGTTGTGTCCTACTGTGCGATTTTTTTTTTTTTACAGTGAACACGCTTGGCTTTCAAGTATATTTGGTGCCGCCAGTGTCTTGAGCCCTCGCCTTGTCGCTCGACGCGATCACCTTTGTGTTGAACTACTCGCCTCCCCCCCCCCTTTTTTTTTAACTTAGCGGCGCGGAATACTCTGGTGACCACGTGTTTCAAGACGTGATCGCCGCGATCGCAGTGTGTTGTACGGCTATGGCTAGTGAAAGCAGCGCATGTGAAACATCGGCGCACAGCGCGATCGAATGCGTCAAAGACAATGAGAGCTCATCACCTGACGTCGACGTGCTTCGAGCAAACATCACCGATGAACGTCACGCCTGCAGCTGGGTAGAAGACTACGGCTTGAAGACGAATACGTCATGGGTTGTAGACTTCGTCAAGCCAACAGCAAAGTGTGAAAGGTAATGCAAAAAATGATCTTATAACTCCAAAAATAACTTACGTCGTCTCTGGTGATAAAACTTCATGTTTTGCGGATAATGTCCAACGATGCGCCGTCTCAATGGTTGTGGACAACGAGGAGATGATCGGTACGAGAGGGCTAGACTCCGCTCATTCAGTGACATTTCTCAAATATATAGAAATAACGAAACGCGCATTCCCACCGCCTAGCCGCAAACTGGACACCCTTAAGGTGATTCACCGGAGTTGCCTTCAAACCGAAACTTAATGCGCTTACTAGTGTCCTCGCATGGGGGGCAGAATAGAGTGCATTTTTCTTTTTCTCAGAAACACTACAAAAAAGAACGAAAACTTAAACAAACCTGGTACAACATGGCCGTAAGTTTTCGCAATTACATCCGCGAGGCAAAACGTATCTTCTATATTAATAGAGGAACCACCTCAAAGCATGTATTCTGGGACTGTGAAATAGTTAAGAAAAAAGTTGTATTACCCCCCCCTCCCCCCCCTGCACTTACCAGATGAACTACAGGCCCAGTAGAGACTGCAGTGACTAGCTTAGATCCCCAATACCAACTTTTAACTTTGTGCCGATTCCAGGAAGCTATTGTGAGAGTGTCTCTCGACTCCCCCCCGGTTTGGCTAATACAAAAGCAATTCATTAGCAAAATATTTAGTAAAATTGTCTCACTCAACAATTACTGTGCCAGAAAACTAATTGACTGAATCCCCTTTTCTTGGAATTGTGAGAGCATCAAATGCCATAAAGTTCCAGCTTGCACAAATAAGAGCTGATGGTCACGATAAATTCAAATGCAGAGTTTGTGCAGGCTTTACAACTTTGATCTCTTGTTCAAATTTCAAGTGTTGTGGCAAGCCTCTAAGATGTGTCCACGGTAGCTGGTAGCTTTGCAGCAGGATTGGCATTTTCCGTGATTTATTTATCCTAATGATGACAATGCAGTCACTGAACAAGTGAAAATGAAAACTCACGAGAGACACCCTGAGATCTGTAAGAGCCCCTTGATTACTACTTGGAACCTGTACTAGTCCCGAAACGTCTCTCATTTGTTTTCGCCTAAACTTGTTGAGTGACTGTAACTTTATTATCATGTTTCCTCACCATCTGAACTGTCGTCAAACTCTAACCTACAAGCTGAAAATGTCTTAAATGTGCTTCGGTAATGCAAGAAGTAAAATTAATGATTGTGTTTTTGGCAGGTTTGTTGAGTTCATCCTTTCAGATGCCACCTGTGAAGAACTGCCTGTAAATGCGTCAAATTGACACATGATTTCAAGGCTGTCTATATTCTATTGCAACAAAAATAATTTTATAATAGATTGATTAGGCATTTCATAGCAGTTAATTGAAATTGAGCTTTTATGAAACATCTACTTATTCTAAAGACATTCATATTTGATTCTTGTATATATAGAATGAAATCTCAGACTAGATATATACTGGATATTGGTTTCTCATTTTAAGTATATTGAGAAAAGAAAAAAAGATATTTCGAAGTGGCTCCAGCGAAGCGCTGCATTGAATGACTCGTCGACAATGGTAGTGCTTCTGGAAAAGTGATTATATGCAACAGTAGTGTGAAAACTGAAGTTAAAGACATGTTTATTAGGGAGGAGGTTGATTATTTCATCTAAACTTCATTGTATCTTGCACTTTTTTAGCCCCTAGTTGACACAACTAGCAAAAACAAGTGATGTACACAATTGTGTACAAAGCGTCTAAAAGGGTTAAACGCACTGCAAGGAGATTTGTGCAGGTACCTAGTAAGTGCTCAAGTAACTGGTGTATTTTTCCTTTGATCAAATGGCATTTGCAGGCAAAGCAGACCCCTTTCGTTGCTGTCACTGAAATTCTAAATTCGTACTGCTTTGCAGGATGGTGTTCCACAAAGTATGGCGCTGCAAAGAGGCAAAGCGGGAAAAATCATGTGGTGAGGCTGCAGCACACTGTCCAGCAAAGATTGACCTCCAAATCAAGAAGGTCAACAGAAATACAAAACGTAATGATGCCTTTTTACGTGGGGAAAAGCCACTGCCAGCTGTGATAAAGCTCTTTCATCACAAAAACCACAGCCACAGCACTGCAGCAGCAGACGCACTTTCTCGTCTTACTCCAACAATGCAGACTAGAGAGACCTTTTTGGCATACTTTGACAGCGGCATGTCACCAGCTGAAGCCACCAGGCTTCACGAGAGCAAATTGCTTGTGCAAGAAGATGGGTATGCCCTCGTTGCCAACTCTGCAGTGAACCCATTGCCTCCTGCCATATACTACAGGCACAGGCTCTGCAGAGAAAAAAACTTTGGAAAGGATGTAGACCCCCTCTTAAAGATAGCTGAGATGCCACTTTATGCTAAACATGGTGAGTTGACTATTACAGCACTGCACTTACACCATACGTTCCATACTTGCTACAGCTGTCTAGTGGTTATGGTGCTTGACTGCCAACCCAAAGGTCGCAGAATTGAATCCTGGCTGGGGCAGTTGCATTTCAATGGAGCCAAGATGCTAGAAACCTGTCTGCTTAGATTTAGGTGTGTTTAAGAATGCCAGGTGGGCAAAATTATGGTTGTCTCTGTATATAGTGTCATGATATCGTGGTTTTGAGACATAAAACATTATTATTATTATTATTATTATATTTGCATTATTAAAGGCTATTAAAATCCTAAGCCCTAATTTGCATGCATTTTTAGAAGACTTTTAGTTACAACAGATCTTGAAACCAATTTTCTAAAATGTTCTGTCAGTGCAGCACTTAATTCACAGATTTTGGACACTGCTAAAGCACTAAGAGAGCTGTAGATGTACCACACTTAGCGTTTTCAGCCACAAAAGATAATACATCCAATCTTATAACAGTTCAGTAAAGTTTACAATATTAACATGAGACATTCATGTAATATTGTGGCCAATGTTTCAAAGGGAATCCATACAAGTTCCTAGAATGAAAAGTCATACATCACGCAGTTGCATATAGTAGAAGCAACATTATTGCCACTACTCACAAGCTATAGATGACACCCAATGCTAGCAAAAAAGTTCAGCATAGAGTAATGCCGAACAGAGCTACTTTCTTTCGTAAAGGGTCATAATGTCATCACCAGGGTGCTGTAACATGTGTAGCCGATGCAGGATGACATGCCATAATTTTGCTTGTAACGAAATTGAGAAGCACATAAAATCAGTGCACAGAGATCTCTTTATGAAAAAACTATCATTCAGTCCCACAGTGAAAACGGTTTGAATACTCCAACATGCCTCTATATTAATTGCATACTAGGTGTCACTTAGTAAATATGTTTGCCTGTTTATGAAAGTTTCAAGTGACGAATAGATGAAAAAAGTGGAACAAGTTCTGACTGTTTATTTTGCTCTATAATATTCACTTCCAGCTTAAATTACTAATTTGTAAATTGCTAAGAACACTGGATAATAAATTTGTGGCAAAACAGAAAATGAGTACCACATCCCAGAGCTTCATTTTCACAAAACAACTGAGTACCATACAAGCTTTTCCAACTATCTCTTGGGCTAACTGCACCTCAGGTTACATAGTTGCAGGTGGTGCTCCTCTGACTATTACTCATCAATGCTGTACAGTTAGCATTTGGAACTATATGTGGGCTATTAATGGCTTGTCACCAAACATTTGGGTCAACAACAGCTCAATGGTCACAGCACACTACAGCTACACCCTGGGGTGCTTAATTCCAGCATTTACATGGTGTGGATGAGATTCTAGCTCGCATCGGCATAAAACTTTTCAAAATGATACCATAAAAGCTGTCGTCAAATAAGTGGATGTGGAGCCCCTGCAGCCCAATGTAACACACAATTTTTCATTGAAATAAATACAAAGGTCATACAAATCAATATTTTCATAACTAGTTATTTATTCAGCCGATTCAAGTCTTCAAAAAATATGTCTTCCTGTATTCTCCCTCACTCAACCTTTTTTCAGATGCTTGCTTGAATACCAATGTAAAAAGAATTCTTTACATTAATGTGCTTCAGTCATGTACCAGTTGCTGTACCTCTTCATGCGGTCATTACTTCTTTCTGCCCAATTTTTCGTCGGAAGCATTGAGGCAACATGCACAGGTCTAACGCCCATGAAGCAAATGACCTGCTATTGACCCATAAGTCATTAGTATCTGTAATTGTTGTGCAGGCAACCTTAGAGTGTGGACCATCTTCTGCAAAATTACTCTGCAGACAGCATTCTCAACTACCTAGTTTTGATAAGAGGTATTCAATGAGCTCTTCCTGCCAGGCAGCACCAGTGCGTGCGCTGCCATAGCCCTGGTCGGTCAGTGATCTGGGTTATGACAGCGTGTTATTTGGTGGCGCTGCACATCACTAACCCATTTTCTTATGAAAATATTAGCAAAACACACACTGCCGAGAACTTTGGTTGTGGAATGATGATGTTTATGCGCGAAAGCACAAATATGGCGACTTCCATGCTAGGGCCTCTTGCATATGACGTTATGTGATTACCTCCATTATGTAAGAATAAGATAGTGTTTTAGTAGATAAAGAGTACTATAGTTGAAACCTTTTATAAGAGACACTGATATAAGAGACAAATGGATATAAGAAACACCAGTGTGCTTAGAGTAAAATACGGATTGATAGGAAAAATGCATACGTGGTAATCTGTATTAAGAGACAAGAATTGCTGCCCGGAGAATGCCACTTATTAAGGGGTTTAGCTGTACTAGGCATGGTATCTGGAGAAAAAGTCAGTATTCTGTAACCACATTTGTATCTTAGCAAAAGGCGGAATCTGATACTTTTGCAGATGGTTACTCACAAGACTGATCCATTCAGTCATTTGACTACTGCATCTCACTTTCCTTGTTTTTTTTAACACTTGGTGGTTGGCCTATGCTTACACCCCAAAGCCTTAAAAACAATTGTTCTGGAAGTCGCCCGCTAGCATTTCACAGTGTGCGATTCCCTGATACAGCTCTTTTATAAGCCACTGTGGTAACCATTTCGATTACACTACGAAGCTGCGGCACACCGTAAAAAGTGCGATTGCATCATCCACAGGTTACATCAACAGATACTTAGTGACTTGCCTGCTCTGACTTGTCAACAGAAGTCGTAAAAAAAAACTGCGGCTCGCAACTTAGTAGCAGCAGCTGTCATTCTGCTGTCATATGCACATGTTCACCTAAAGGATGAGTAAGATGTCATCCAAAGACTGACAGCGATTTCTGCTATTTAAGCTGCATGCAGGACGCAGGTTTCGCAAACTTAGTAACTGTGTTGTACTGTGATAATGTCCACTGCAGAGAGATTGGCTTAGAGATGCTGGGCAATAAATACTTTGAATTCAAATTTAAATATTTCATTCATGTTGCCTGGTGTGCAGAGAGTGTTAATAGCGCACACCATAGAAATGAAGAATGTTTCTTTTCGGTGTCTGAAAATCGTGTTGGTACTCCTTTATGGCATGCCATTGTAAATAAATATGTGTTATTGCTTCTTAAATTATGAGGTCTATCTTGATAAAAAAAGGTATCTTCAGTGTTCTTAAAAAGTACCGAAGTGTGTACTGGGAGACTATTGAGAAAATACTGTGCTTCCAGTATTTGAAAACCTAATGTTTGAAGCTATACCTAATAAAGTGACGATTGTTATAGGATGCAGACAACAGCCTTGAAGCGCTGATTGAGCAGTTACAGCGAGTTCATGCAGAGGAGAAGAGCAATGCAGTCTACAGAAGGCACCTCCTCAGCGGCACTAAACGCCTCTGAAGACTCCAAGAGCAGAAGCGCGGTGTTGGTGCCATGATGGCAATGAACGCTGCTTTAGGTCTGGGTTATGTATTAAAGTGCAGCCAACAGCAATTTCAAGACGACGTCCAGGACTAACTAGAGGCTCCAAGCGAGTAGCTGCAGGACGACCAGCGAGTGGCCCTTCACCCAAACGGGCAAAGAAGAGGCGCCATGTGCTGCAGCAAAGTGTGAGCCAGAACATTCCTCATGTGAAGCTGCATGGCTATGGCCATTGAAGTGATGTTCTAGTGACAACCTAGTGACTACTCGGGGCAGAAGATTGAGTGTGTGTGTGTGTACAATGGTGCGTGCGCGTGGCATTCCTGGCTGAGGCACGATGTTCCCATGGATGCATATGGTCACGATCATGCTTTGACAGGACAGCTGCCCATGGTACAAGCTTGCAGGGATGTTACATCTTGCAGATCATATACAGTAGACTCTCATTGAATGGAACCTGAAGGGACCGGGAAAATGTGTTTCATTTAACAGGAGTTCTGTTTACTGAGAGGTGAAGTGGGTTGCAGCATTCCAGTATGAAACCAATCATAACAGAGAAAGTTGTTCCATTCAAGCAGCAGTTCAGTTTTACAGATTTCCATTTACTGAGAGTCTACTGTATGCTAGAAAAGACAGAAAATCAGGCATGAAGGCAACCATAGTACAAGTGCAACATCTTTCTCACCAGGTTACGGAAGAAGCCGATCAAATCGGCAAGCCACTCGGTCCTGTTTTTCAACTACTTCAACAGTCTTCTTTTTTTTTTTTCAACTATTCCACCTGCAGGTGTATTTTGCCAAAACAGTTGAGAAATTTCTTCCCTAAGTTGCTGTCCTGGTAAAGGAGTTCTGCCGCCTTGTGATCGATGCCCACAGGATTAGCAATGGATGTGTCTTCTCTGGAGAGCTGTAACAGATGCCCTGACGGCAGCTCAATGGCAGCATGGTGTTTTATGCGCAATTTCTGGTTGCTTCCCACTGCTTAGAGTGACTCCTCTAGATGGCTCATCAGGCTTGCCAATTACCATTCGTAATGCCTGCTGATTCAGAGTTGCCTATCTCTATCACGTATTCTACATATTTATTATATAGGGACATGGCACAAGAGCACTAAACACATTCCTTGACCACTATAACAAGTTTCACTCTAGTATTAAATTCACTATTCATGTTCTTCCAGTGAAATTAACTTCCTAGACAAGATGGCATCCATTGAAAGGAGAAAATGAGAGATGACGTTTAATTTGATGACGCCAAGAAATGCGGGAATGAAGAACGCTGGAATGCCTACAAGCTCGCGTCTAAAAATTATGTAACAGCACTAAAAAAGGCCAAAAGTTATTACTTACAAAACGTGTTACCATCCATGCTAACCAACGATATTAAAAAATTCTGGCGCACAATAAACCCTAAACGCGACGACGCAATCACCCTAGAAGATGCTAGCAGAAATCAAATTCCTTTTGACTTATGTGCAAACATTTTAAACGATGTTTTTTCCTCTCACTTTTCCCTTGATGCAAATGATGTTTTACCTAACGCAGAACCCTTTCCCCATCCCACTATGCCTCCAATATGTATTGATTGCAGTGGTGTTGAAGCGATAATTAGGTCCTTAAGATTGTCTTCCGCTCCTGCTTGTGACCAAATTGACCCGAAATTCTTAAAGAGTACGTGTGCTTCTTCATCGGTCATACTAACAATGATCTTTCAGCAGTCACTCAACCAAAGTTGCTTGCCCGCTGAATGGAAGATCGGGAAGGTGACTCCATTTTACAAAGCTGGTAACCGCCATTCCCCACTTAATTACTGACCTATATCACTTACCAGTATACCGTGCAAAATATTGGAACACATCTTATTTTCGAACCTTGTAAAACTTCTCGAATCTAATTCATTCTTTACCCTAGCACACATGGTTTCCGAAAAACATACTCCTGCGAGACCCAACTGGCATCTTTCACACATAAACTGAACGTTATACTGGATCACTCTTCTCAGGCCGACTGCATATTTTTGGATTTTTCTAAAGCGTTCGACAAGGTTTCCCACAGTTTATTAATGCACAAATTACATCAGCTAAACCTTGACAGGAAATTACTAACTTGGATTGAATTCTTTCTTAACAATCGTTCTCAGTATGTTGCTGCTAACGCGGTGAATAGCCGCCACACCGCTGTTCAATCTGGAGTACCGCAAGGGTCAGTGCTTGGTCCTCTTTTTCTTATTTATGTTAACGACTTACCTACGTGTCTTTACTCTCATGTGCACCTATTTGCTGATGACTGTGTAATATTCCGTGAATTAAGCTCCGATGCCGACGTAACTGCTCTTCAAACTGACCTTACTGCTGTCTCAATTTGGTGTCAAAAATGGTTAATGCAACTCAACGTCAACAAGTGCAAGGTTATGAGAGTGTCTAGAACAACTAATTCACCTCCTACCTACTCTCTCAATGATCTTGCATTGGATACCGTTTCTAGCTATAAATATCTAGGCTTACACATAACCAGCCCTTTAAATTGGCCAATCCACACTGAACACATGAGAGATGACAGAGAGATAAATAAAATAAATAAATAAATAAAACACATAATTGGAAAAGCAAACAGAATGCTTGGGTACCTACGTCGCAACTTTGCTAAAGCTCCTTTTTCCTTAAAACTCACCCTCTACAAAACATTGGTTCGCCCTAAATTAGAATATGCTGCCTCGATTTGGGATCCTGTACCTGCCAATCTATTACACTCAGTTGAAACGGTTCAAAATAATTCTACGCGCTTTATTTTTTCCAACTATAACCGCACCGCAAGCATATCGGCAATGAAATCTAGCTTGAACCTACCATCTTTAGCATCTCGCCGTCAGTTTCTTCGTTTGTGTCTTTTTCACAAAATATATCACCATCCCCAATTACATAATGAACTTATTTCACTACCAGATTATGTATCACCTCGTCTAGATCATCGTCACAAGGTCGGAGTTCCATTATGCAGAACAAATGGCTGCCACACATCATTCCTACCACGCACGAGCATCGAATGGAATCACCTTCCCCCATCAATAGCAACTATCCAAGATCATGAATTGTTTAAAAACGCCATTAGCTAAGACTGTGTGAGTAGGAGCCGCACCACTGTAATAACTGCATATCCATTGCTGCATTTCAGTATTCCTTTTTTTCTTTTTTTTTTCTTTTTGTGCTAATACCACTCCCTTCTGTAATACCTCCCGGTCCTGAAGGTACCAAAAAATGAAATGAATTATTTTTGTAATAGTTTTTGCAGTGTTATTCGTATAAGTTTACTTGATATTATTCATGCATGATTGTCGTCCATTCCTGCTGCTTTGCCAACGTGTGAACGGAATTGGGACCTCGCCAAGCTCTTAAACTTTTAGTCCTGTACTCCTCCTAATCAAAAGGAAATAAAACGATTGATTGATACACATCACATAAAATACAGCTTTACTGTTACTAGTTGAAATGTTGAAGATCGATAGTTCATTGTCACAAGTGGTACGTTGGCAAAACAGGACAAGCTGTTAATGTTAGATTGAATAGGCATCGCATGGACACAGGGAAAAAATAACCAAAAGCACTGGCACAACATTTTATTGTAGCAGTTCACGACTTCAACTGTATACCTCAAACTTTACATCCTACAAACTACCAGTCCCCAAGATATAGAAACTGTGCAGTCACACCA
The DNA here is from genome assembly GCF_043290135.1 of Rhipicephalus microplus. Taxonomy (NCBI): domain Eukaryota; kingdom Metazoa; phylum Arthropoda; class Arachnida; order Ixodida; family Ixodidae; genus Rhipicephalus; species Rhipicephalus microplus. Next base: position 55,340,141 of record NC_134706.1, read on the forward strand.
TATTAAAAAGTTTAATACACTCTGACAACCATAATTCAAAGACACGTGTACAACCCCCCCCCCCCTTTTCATGGAATAGCCTCTTTCCTATTGTGTCGTGCAACCTCGGGTGTCATTTCAATTCACCAGTGTATTCACGATGCCTGTCTATGCCACTGGATGGAGCGAGGTGTCCAATGATGTCCGTTTTCTGTAGCCAAACTGTGTGGCCACACAAGTCATGTGACTCATGAAATGCTTGCCAATAACCCCTTTTTCCCCTCCTTTAAAAATGTGGTAAAATAAATGTTGGACAACATTCTCTAGTATCGCCAGAGTTTCGTCTGCGTTTTGCCCCTCCACACACCGTCGTGTTGCCAGGCCTCTCCATCGGCCTGCCACAGGTCACACCATACTACCTGGCAATAAAAACAGTTATGACCAACTCAATTCATCATTGTAGTCTGTCATCGTCTCCTTGTACCCCTTCCCCACTTTTTTGCAGTTGCCCTCTCCTCCTGCTTAGCTTGGATTGCAGGAGAGGGAATGAAGCGTACACACATAAGTGCTAAGGGAATCTGTTACAGCACCCACACTTTGTCAACCATTTTGTTATTACAGAGCGTGGGCAACAAGGATATTTGGGCAAATTGGTTTCAATTCATTAACAAGAGGACAAAGAAACATCAAGACAAACAGTGATCCTATTTGGTCGGTTGTGAAAGGCTAACCACTTTTATATGGAAGACACTTCACTGCAGTCACTGGCCACGTGCCATGCTGTCTGACACTTTTGAAAAACGTATTCGGACAGTTCGGTCAATGAGCTGCGCATGCAAACATTTCCGTACTCACTTATATATTCTATCTGTAGATTGCTTACTCGAACACCGTCAATAACCTTGATGATGCTGATGAAGAACACGACGCATTCTATTATGTCTGTATTTGACTTGATTTATGAAGTGAAAGAATAACATGGTTTCTTAATGCCAAAAATTATTAATCACACAAACCATCATTGAATGAAGACTGTGTTGACACTGTGCTCCATCAGTGCACTCCATACCACTGCTTTTTCAGACTTGAAGAGCCTGACTGTGTTACTGCTATGCCTGGACACTTGCTTAGAAGCAATCTCACCGAGCTTCCCTATATGTCCACAGCTGAACATACTAGGTGCCGATGAGCAGTGCATGTGCTAGACTGTCTGCAATAGCTCCAGCTTGAGTTGCCTAGATAGGAACCATGTTCCTTGAAGGCATCTGTGTGGTTAATCTAAGGCACGTTCATCTTAGCACTGGGGCTCTGTCCCGATATACACCGGGATCTATGGTGACAGCGTCGCTGCACAGCTGATGTGCCGTGAGTTAGTGAGTGTGCTGTCGGTGCGTGAACAGACACTAGACTGGAGCGTGTTTTATATGTTTCTGCATGTGCAACGTGCCTGTCAGTTCTATCCTGCGTCCACATCGAAGCCTCTATCTTTTGGAGAAATTTTTCTTGTGTGTAAAAGGCACAAGCCCACATCATTACCACAATCACAGACTGAATTCTCTTCACAATATTGTATATATGATGTAATTTAACAATAAAAATCTGATCAAAATAAGCACTTTATGTTTTTATGTTGAATGGCTTGGCCATTTTGTCATTCCCATAACACACAGGACCAGTTTGAGCATGACAATCTCGTGCAACTTTCAGAATACATGTACTGCAGTCAGAGACTGCATGAAAGATCACTGAGCGCCATCTTCTTCCATATCTTGTGCATCTCTGATGCCTAATAGCAATAATTTCCAAAAAGGTGACAAGTGTTTTAAAGTGGGCTTGCTATTTCCATCAGATTATAATTGACTGAGGGTTGCAGCTCATTACATGTTTGCCTTTGGCATGGAGAATAAATACTTGTGATACTTTTGCTGTTCCTTTGTCTAAACCAGTTGATCTAATTTGTGTAATAGCTCCCTCGCATTACAAAATAAAGTACCGAGACATCTGAAGCCTTTTCAGTCTTGGTTATAATTTCTCACGTTTCATACAACTTTGTAATGTGGCTTTCCCCATCTCGCACATCGTGTAGAACTTCGCATTTTCACCGAAAAAAAAGTTACTAGCACGCTTGGTAATTAATTCATAACGCCACCGAATTCGGTACATTTTGAAACACCACTTGCCCCCAGCCCTTTTTAACTAGCTTAAATGATACGAGCGACAGTATTCACAGCAGCGCAAGCACCATTACTGCGGACTCTTTTTTTTTTTTTTTTTTTGCTATGTGTGAACAGCATGTCTTTGCATAAGTTTTTGTGTGTGTGTGTGTGTTTGTGATCATGCTGCTCGACCAATAGGCGCCAAAAACTGCGGGAACTAATACAGCGCACCCATCAGAAAGCTTCCCTGATGCTGTTGCGAGTGAAATATGGTCAACTGGTACAAGATGCAACTTACGAAAGCACCTGCACGAGTTCCTTGAGAAAACAGCTACTACTGAACTGCAAACACATCAAGGTAACATGTTACGCAGTACCAAAATCGGGTTTTTCATCTAGTTTTGCAACAGACAGTAGTAGCCGCACTTATTTCAAACACATTATTGATGAGAATTAATCGTGCTTTCCTGAAGGAATCAGTTAGCAGCGCTATTTTTAGGTAACGCAACAGGGTCAGCCAACACGTTTTTAATGGTCAATTCAATTTTTGTGGAAAAGCGTTCCGATGTTTTTGTCACCCCTAACAGCTTTCGTGTGGCACAAGACTGACGTATATCGTGTAACTTGTTTTATCAGAAGCGGAGTAAATTCTGCACATTAAATACGTCTGCAGCGTGCCCGAGGATTCTGCAGTCTGCCGCCTTTGTCATTATTCGAGAAACAGGGCAGTAGTCGGCTACTGGTAGCAAAACAAGCACAAACCTGTACTCCTGGTTTCGTGACTGGTTGGGACTCTCTCCATGCTCCAAAATCAGCTTGTACAAATACTTGTTTATTTTCACACTCATGCTAAACATTACCTGGTTATCAGAAGCGTATTTCTGCACCATAAATCACGAAATGACTGCAAATTTGTATGTGCAAACGCCACATGAGTCATCCGCGAGTGTACGCAGATGCCGTATTTACATACTGCCATCATTTTCAGCACTTTGCTGTTGATGTCGATGATGATGCAAATGCTTTTATTTTCAGACTTTCAAACTTTTACCTGCTAACGTTCACAATAATCTTTAAAATTATAACTCTTATTTTATTACTTACTACTATTCATAATTTTGTGTGGCATTTCAAAAATGTATACGCAACATAAAAAAATTTTTTACATTTACACAAGCTTCGGAGACAAAATCCGAGTCAAGATAAACCAACACACAAGCAACATGGGCGCCTTGAAACGGTGCGTTCGCAGTGCGTGGTTGCTTGTTTTACAGACCTCCGTGTTTCGTAATGTCTCTGCCATTGACAACTTGTGTTTTCTTGCTCTGCCACGACTAACGACGAAAAGGCTCTAGCATTGATAAAGACGTCCTGCGAAATAGCGGCTCAATCAGGTTACTGTAGTCAGGTCGTCTGCAGCTCAGTGGAGTATGTCTTCAGCCACTTTCACTGTCACTGCCCTTAGTATATTTTATGCATGCATTTTGGTTCTGCCTTAACATTTTTCTTCTAGCTGCTTTGATGCTGCCATGTTTTTTTTTTCTTTTTTGATGCTGCTTCGCCATTTTTGCATTGTGGTTATGTAACTCTCTTTTTCTTATTGACCAACGTTGTTAGTTCAACAAATTTTATTTTATGCATTCATTTTGTCAACTTCATGTGTTGCCCCTATTAAGCTTTTTCTAGTTGGGAAGAATTTAGTTCGCTTCTTACCTCTGTGCACCATTGCTGCTACAGAAACCATTTCATTTCGTTCGTTCTCTCTATGTCGTTATAATTTCCGTTTTCTAGTACATCGTCCTATTTTTTAAGGGCTATCCTGGATTCACGCTAGTCGATCTCGGCAAATATTTCTTGCCCTAATTTTACCTAAGTGGGCCAGTTTCTTAATGGTTATAACTAATAACTTTTATCTTAGTCGGCATGGCTTCAGAAAAGGTTACTCATGTTACACTGAGTTATTTAGGTTCATGACTAATATACACTGTAATCTAGACACAAACGATAGAACCAATTTCCCCTTCTTTGATTTCGCTGTGCGTTCAATACTCAAACTAATTACCATTTGATTTCTACATTGTCTGTCCTTTGTATTCCTTCATTACCACCATCTTGGCTACAAAAACTTTCATTCTTTGTGGTCAGCTACATCTCGTCTAATGTTTTCGACATCACCTGCAGTGTTGCCCAAGGCAGTGTGCTAAGTCGGTTACTCTTTCCAATATACATTAAAGGGGCTCGGCAACACTTTTGAAATGGATGTCACTGTTGGCTCATGATGCCTCACAAATCACATACCGAAATATTTTTTTGAATATGCCAATTACAAGCGGAGTTCGAGTAATTTGCTGAATACTTCAAGCGGTTTCTCTTTTCGTACAAGCAAGTGCACTGAAGGCAACTTGGGTAGGGACACAAGGGGGCAAAAAGATGCACCCTTTTGTCAGCGCACATCATGACCTTGAGCACTTTCCTTTTTTTTCTTAGAATGCATGGCTACTTTCAGGGTGAGCACAAGCGCTGGCACATGGCAGCAGTTGCAGTGGCCACAGTATTTGCATAGCCTATGATGCTCAAATCAGTCAATGGCTGTGGACTCGGGTATGACACAGTAATCCAGGTATAAGGCATCACCTGTAGAGAGACGGGGGAGCAATTGCTGGCCGACTTTGAAAATTAATTGTGAATTTTAGACTGCATGCTGCACTCTAATGTTTGGCTCATGTGCTTTCGGGAGCTGCGACTACCAATCAGCAGCATTTTCTGACAATGCTAAAAAAGAAAGTGTTGCAGGGCCCCTTTAAGGACTTACCCGCTGACCTTTCATCCTTGATTTAGTTACTTGACAACACGTCTATCACCTATTGCAGTATTAATTTATGGGCTAGTTTTTCTTTCTCTTTTTTTGATGATCATTTCATTTCTCAAATGACCTTAACTTGATGTTCAGGTAGAGTGCAACTCGGCAGAACTCACTCATTGTACGATTAACAATACCATTATTTCAGCTGCCCCTTTATACAAATAAATATCTTTGTGTTTACCTTTCATCAGATTTATCCTATACTACGGCGTGTAGCAGCTATCTCAGCAAAAGCTCAATCTGCAGGTTACCTCCACAGAAACTTGTGCAATGCATCTTCTAATGTATATGCATTATCATATCTTATCTTTACCCACATTTAGAGTAAGCTTCATCTAGATGATCACCATAACGAGATTATCTAGTCCATATGTTGGAAGCCATTACAAATAGGGCAGGCAGATTCACCTACAATAAAACATGAAACCATAGAGTTTCCTAAATATACACTAGAGAGAACTCTGGCGATAGTGTTTATGGCAACTACCATGCATGGCAAATCAGCGAGCAAGGAATGGTGCGTAGTACACGGATTCGTCCAATCTTCATACATCTGGATTTGTGTGTATTCGTGTGGCTTGGAGCTGTTTTCTCACAAAACGAAAATCAGCAAATATTCAGTGATGGCACTTCACCACGTTATTCTTCTAGGCTTACCCTTTCAAATCAGGTCACGGAGTTCAAAAAAGTTCCTTTTCTTTGAAACAAAACCGAAAACAGCAATAAATGAGGCCACAAGTGGGGTTCGCCACCCGCAAGTACGAAGAGTAGGCAAATCTGTGTACTACCCATCATTCTCAGGGTCGCTGAACGATCACTGTGCCAAAGTCCCCTCTAGTTAATTTTAGTAAACTATGCATGACATGGCCCAGCCACATCACTGCTCTTATGTGTCTCTTTCACTGGTAGAGTATTGTGATGAATTTTAGTCCTGCTTTATCCCTCTGTGTACTCGTCTTGGCACATTCACAGCACAATTAGTTTCATGTGCACTCATGGTTACACGCAGGCATTTAAGTTGTCATTACAACCTAGGCACTTGCATATTCGAATCAGTCTTTTGTATCACATTGCATCTAACTATAATTATAAAATTTTTAGTAGGCTTTCAGTGATAATCTGATTCGTTACATGTTGGTATTGTGTAACATTATTGCCCCTTGCCATTTGTAGTTTTTGTTTTACTGTTTTTTCCTTGTATTTTTTATCTGTCTTTCAGTTACTGATGTCCTCCTATTGGCGTGTAAGGTATTTTGAATGAATAAATCAACTGGCTCTTGGTCTTCTCACATTGAGGGCTACCCTCACCAGCCTATGATAATTACATTCTACCTTGCCCCTAACTTCTCTCATGTGCATTGCCTGGGTCCCAGGATTATATAAAATCTAACACTCTGTTTCTCTGTGAGGACTTTCCATATCCTCTTCCTGTTTATTTAATTTCAGAAAAAGGTGTTCATTATGTGGAGTTCATTTCATTCTTCTAACATGTGTATTATTTAAGGGTGTGAATATTCATGTTTAGAATTATAATTGAGTGCTTTGGTTCAACTTTCAAATACAGGAAAATATCTAAAGTGTCTAAACACAGCCTAATTGCGCAACTCTGTTAGCGTGGTGTCCAAAAAACTATAGGCTTTAAAACTCTCACTGATACCCTGGTTTTAAAGCCAGCACATATTTCCCTTGAGATTATGCCATTCCTGCATGTCGTGGCTCCAGCAAAAAAAGGCAGGGAATGTAATGGAAGACTGTTGTATTGCAAGCAAAAAAAAAGTCAGATCTAGTCAAGAAACTAAAAATTACTGCACTGAGCTTGTGAACAAAAGAAAGGTTTGAAATACTGGAAAGAGTTTTGAACTGCACTTTATACAGGTATTACAAAAATTGCTTTCTGATACGTTCTCATCTACTGAGGTGGCCAGCGACCGCAGGTTTTTTGGCTGCTGGAAACATCATGAGATCACGACGAGAGCCTGAAGACTTGTAATGAGGCATGACTTTTGTTTCTTCATGACAATGTGTTCGACAGCAGTTTCTCACCATGGTGTGTGCTCGAGGACATGAGCAAATTTGATTTTCTTAGTTATTTCTTTTAATTGTCAATAAAACCTTTAGTATTCTATTTGATATTTTTCGCCGCTATATGGCACTACTTGATCCAAGATAAAGTTCTAGTTTCAACCCTAAAGTTAATATTGTAGCTCATCATCTCACCTTTCTGTTTCCTATCTTCACACTGAAGTGTTTCATGACTATGGTGCACTGAGTATAGTTCTCTTGCATTGCATATTCAATATACTTGCCTATTACTGCTTCTTCACAGTAAAGGGCAAACAGAGGAGCGAACGCCTGCACCACTTTAAGTTTATATCTTATTTAGCTGGATGACTAGGATTGCTGGCCCTTCACAGACAATATGCAATTCTTGAATGTTTCCGGCAATGTTTTTGTGAACTAGAAGCCCTAAGCTGCACTCTTTTATCGAAAAGCCCTCAGTAGCAGTGTGCCCATTAGTGCTGTATGTGCCTTTCCAGTTCTAATATCTCTAAGGTCAATTATATTCCACTCGAAGTTTTCCAAATCTTGAAATAACTCTGCTAATCTAACTGCACTTGAGAAGGTACTTGTGTTCAACATTGTGCAGGACAGATAACCACAGGTCAGTTAGAGCTACAGTATAGATACCAAGGGATGAATGCCATAGGCAAGGATGGCAGTGGATCGATAAAGTCACAAAATTTGAAAGTTCACTCACATAAAGTGAAACCAGATCCCACAGAATAGGGTTAGTTGCATATTATTGGCAGAAGCCTTTGACCTAGCGTGCATATAAAATAATAACTCAAAAATTATGAATGGTGATGATTTGCTGGTATCTAAAGCTAATATGGAGGGATACAACAGGATGTATGAATTGTGTTAAAAAAAATGCCAGGCCTGCGCAGAAGACGGAGCACAGTCACAGCAAAAACTAGAAGAGCGGCCTTTCAAAGCCTTCCAAACACTCATTGGGTAACTACTGCAAGCAAAGATGCATGATATCCACTAGGGTACTAATAATAAAATTTCTTGGGTAGTAAGTCGACATTCACTATGCTATTTTTCGTCATTTTTCTGAGAAGCGTGTATCTGCTAAACACTTGCAGAGAATTTTGAGCCAATTGTTCATGCAGTGGCTGAGTACGATGAGGAATAATAGCTGAAGTGGGTCTGTGCCACAGTTAATAGGGGAACAAGAACAAACTTTTGTAATTGGTTGTAGTATTGGATGATCCCTCGTTACACTATTCGCATTGTGCGGCGACTGGTTGTTCTTTTGCTGTTTTAAAACGCTTTGTAAGTCGTATTAACGGGATTGCTTTTCCGACATTAAGCCTTCCTAAGGCAAGTTTGCCAACAAGTCCTAAGCACCGGTGTGGCTCAGTGGTGGAATACTGGGCTGGCACCCAGCGGACCCAGGTTCGAGCCCTACTGTATCATTGGTGGTAGGTTTAATTTCGAGCGATGTGGTTAAGGACACCGATGGCCGTGGCGGACAACTGCACGTGACCCGAGTTGTGATGACATAACAGCTTTCGCTGTAAAAAGTATTGAACTTTTCTGATAGCTCGCCAACTACCAGAAGGAGCGGGCTGCAGCTACTAATTCCACATAGTGGCAAGTTTCAATCAGAACTGTCATTAGCCCTGTTTCACTCTGACCTTTGGTTTGCACGCTACAGCCGCTAAAGTGAGCACATGGACTAGATTTTCTTTGAATTAGTGCCCAAATGGCAAAGAGCTGGAAGAATGATGTGTGTGTGTGTGAAGTACAGCTAAAATTTGGGAAAACGTTCACATAAAGATTTAATTGCTTCATGAAGCATACGGGGAGCATTATAGAAGTTGTACTCAGTGCTATGAGTGGTTCAAGCATTCTGATAATGACATAATGTAGATCGATAACGATGTCAAGCCTGGACGACATTGTACATAAACAGATAATAACCACGTTAAGAGTTCGTGCAGTGATTTGAGGATATCTCTATTGACTGTTGGAGAAATTGCTGACGAAGTGGGTGTTAGAATAGGTTAATGTCATGAAATTTCACTTTATTTTCTTTATTCCAAACATAAACTACATTGACAGATGCCATTTCCAAACAATACAGAAGGTCCTGGACAATACAAGAAGATACTTCCAGGCCATTAGTGCGTTCCAGGAAGCTTACCAAAAATGAAAGAAATGATTGCGACACTGTATTGCCAGTAGAGGGGAGTAGTTTGAGGGAAGCAATGCTTCAAATGTTGTACCACAAGCAGTGAAAGTGTGAAAAACATTATTTTTTTAACACATTTCGTATATGTATGCAACTTGTGGGAGTCGTTTCAAGTTTCATGAGTGCTCGTACACATGTGGGGATAAACAAAATGGCAGCTACCTTGGGTCAGAAAAACGAGTTGAAGTCTCCCAATTTTCTGACGCACTTGGTTCAGAAAAATGTGACTGTGGCAAGAAGTTACAAGGGTGTAGCAAAATATGTGTTACTTGAAATAAAACATATGTTAATCTTGATAATTATGCTCCTTAGATGATTGGAACCAAGCCACCCAGGGGAATTAGCCAAGACTCGGGCAGATGATTTGATCTTGAGTACCTGGATTCATACTAGAAATTATGGCATCTGGTAGAATGAACAGTTATTCTTAATTATTAAATTGTCCACTTTTATTAGTCACCAAGAAACAGAAAAACGCATGCAATAAATCTGTGTTTTGCAACGTAAGAAATACGTTCTACGTAATGATTTTAAGGAGAAGCGAGGTACAATACACACTGAAGAGGGATTATATGCACTTTGTTGATGCTCTAGCTGATGACAAAATTATGGCTGAGCCATTTCTAATGGTTGGGCAGCTTTAATCACCCACTTGTTAAGTAACTTGCCATGTATGGCACCTTGTTGTCTTATTCCTCTAGCACACTATATAACCTGTGTTGATGTGGTTCCTTACCTTATACGACACCTGATTTGGATATTTTTGAAAAGTAGCTTCAAGCACAAGCATGGCCCTGTAGTAAAACACTTGACTGCCACGTGGATTGCCCAGATTAAAATCCCACACAATCTTAAACATTTCTTTCCTTATTGTGCATGCCAGCGGTAGACAGCTATGCAAAAACTATCAGCTGTTATCATACTCTCATAACTTTTCCTTCAAAACCATGAGCAATTTATAAAGCATGAAATTCAAGTGATCGACGTAGGGATGTTTCCACAGAAATGTGTATATTCCTGTCAAAGAGTTCCAGTATGGGATTCCCAAATGATAGCAGCACAATAGCATGCCAAGTTGCCGCATTATTTCATGGTTAATTTTTTAAAGGATGTAATATGAATCTTGTAAACACTTTTGATGGCTTTGTGCTTTGTTTTCTTCATTTGTTGTCAATAGTACCATTATTAATGCAATATTGGAAGTGCTAGTTGCATTCCCTCCTCACAAATTTGTAACTTGTTAGGTAGAAGCTTTTGAGGGCTTTGATTGTTTGTTATGAGTACTGTCAACTATCAAAAATATGCACAGTTGTGATTGTTGCTACCCTGTTATATAAATCCATGACTTGAAACAATGCACAAAGCAAGGTAGTGCTAAGAAGTTGGAGCTCATTAGCATAAAGTGCCCTCCTTCGTGGAGCATATTAGGCCGACCCAAACGAGAGGGATGATACTGCAGGTGACAAGAAAAGACATTGATGCCAGTACAAGATCTGATGCACTCTACATCTAAATGAAGCGCATACACATGCAGCGAGTGCTTTGATAAATCTTGTGCTACATTATTTCAAGTGTTCTGAAATGGGAATTGTGGTTCACTATGCATATACTATGATTTGTGAGGATGGTGATTTGGGCTAGTTGGCATGGTAGCATGACAATTGATGGTAGTGCAAACAAAGGACATCAACAAAAGAAGCCACATTCAAGACATCACAGTGCTATGCGTTGTCTTAAATATGCCTTCTATTACTGATGTCTTTTGTCTGCAATGATGAGAAAACACTAACAATGAACAGGCTAGTGTAGTGAAAGATATAGCAATGTATATAACAAGGCTGTTGTTTCCTTCTACTAACTGTTAAAGCCAACACTGTATCAATTGTAAGAGTACAATAAAATGAGATTGTTTTTCGTTGACTGGAGCTCTTTCGAAAGTTAAAAAAATAATCAAGAACTGCACATGAGAAACAGAGGTGGTTAAGCACGAAGAAAAAAAAATGCAGAAAGGAACTCGGGAAGGAAAATTAAGATTTCACACATTGTGGCAATCTATTTCATGCAAAGTAGTCCATAATGATGATGCCTATGATACAATATTTGGCATTGAGCCAAGTGTCATTGCATGAATGAATGTGTTTTGATAAATCTAGCAGTTTCGTGCTCATCAAGGACTTACCAAAAACGTTAACTACACAGGAGTTCAGAAAGTAACTTATGGTCTGACACATCGGCACTAATCTTACAGCACAGCTGCCAGTTTCATCACAACAAAGTGCATGCTATGGTACGACAATGTGAAGATTGTTCATTAGCATATTCCTACGTGGTCGAGCAACACTTGAATGTAGCTTACCGAGTCATATGAAATGTTTATTATGACTTGCAAAAGTGGAGGCCACCCCGGAACCACAATTGGCATTAACCCAACATGACAGCTGTATTTTAAGTACACATATGTCAAGTTTACTACCTTTTAATCAGACTACAGTGCCGGCCCTACAGCCATAGTTAACATTACACTGATATGATGCCTGCATAGAACCTTTTTTCAAAAGCCGTCTCAAGACATGCCGTGGCTCTGTGGTAAAATACTTGACTGCTGTGCAGAATACCGGATTTTGATTCCTGCTAGTAGCCCAATTGTCATTCTTTGTATTATTTTGGTCAATGCTGCCAAAGCCAGATTTTATTTAAATTGCTCAAATTTAACTTGCCAATATTTATAAACTGTCATCACGTGCAACGCAAACCACAGTGTACCGGCTTATGCTGCCTGTGACTGGAAAAAAGGGCTTCATGACGTACACAACAGGACACTCATTGTATACATGTCATAACCAGACAGTCATGTTCGTCATATTGTCATTCCCCACTGTGCCTTTTTCAGTTGTACCAAGTTAAGGAGGTGAGCCTGATAACAGCCAGATGCAGGCCTCTAGATAGATATAAATGCTTTAAGTGCCTTTGTTCTTTAAAGAAATGCTTTGCTTTTAAAAGGCTTTCTAACATAAAAAGAAAAGCTGCTCAAGCATGCCACTGACTTACCCAAGGTGAGCAAAAAGCAATCAAACATCTGAGAGACTGGAAGATGCATTGAGTGAGTTACTAAAAGCACAGGTTTTGTATATGAAGAAATATCTGTTTGTGGCACACTGTTTTGCTTATTGTCAATGATATTTACTGTTTGAAGTGAATAAATATGCACCATATGTAAAAAAATAGCCAGTTACAAATGAAAGTATTTATTTTAATTACATCTGCTATTTTCATTAGTGTTAGCTTTCAGCACCTTTCTGCTCTATTTCTCCCAAGCCGCTCATAAAATCTTCAACATTGTTAGGCATATCACTGGTACAAGATTATTGGTTCCATTGGGCACCCCGTGCTGGACCACCATTATCTAGGTCTTCCTACTCCAAAAGTGTGTGTGTGTGTATGCCTTCTGTGTGTCTTCATTTTTAGTGCGCTATTACCATTCCACCTGGGTGTACTCCTAGTCAGCAAAATTAATGCATAAGTTATGAAGCATCAGAGGCAATAGAAAACAGCCATAATACGGTGTGGCACTTAAGGCAAACAAGCTGGCATATTGTTTCCTTTAAGCTGCCAAAACTGTTTTATATTAGGACGCTCATTGCTGAAAACCGCTTGCTAAAACCAATGTGTGTATTTCGCAACACCGCGCGATCTTTAAAAGTCTGAGTAAGAAGGAACATAGAAGGATGTGCTGCATATCGTGAAGCAAATGGCTCAGCTTTGTTGACATACTTTTGGAAGTTTTATTGAAAGTGATGTTATTTTGAATATTATAGGATAAATATTTTTGCTTAATCTTCTAATACAGATGCTGAATAATTGCCTTCATAGCTACAGATCGCTTAAAATTTAAAGCTTTCGTTGGAAGGAGTTTCAGTTCATGCAGTTTGCACTTTAATGCATACATGCAGAATACACTTTTAGTGCAAAACTTCCTGGGGTACAAATTGTTTTTAAAAAAGAATACTTTGCGCACCTACCATCCTTAATTCACTGGACAGTGGTTCTGTCAGATAGACTCATGGCGAGGAGAATGTCGACCATCCTGTGAAGGATCCTTTGAACAGAGCTCTTCAAGCGGCTTGCCGCCTCTCTCGCGCTTGTTTTATTGGCTTCACACCAGCGCATACATAAGAAAAGTTCATTCCTAGAGAAGAAAAGAACGCTGGCCTGAATTATGACGCCGGGCGTTCACTTCAAAAAGAAAAAAAAAAGTTCACAGCAAGAGAGCACAAGCGCGTTACGCAAACGTAGCTTGAACTCGCCAGATAAATGCGAGTTTCTGCAGATCGCGCGGGCACTCGCATGCGGTTGCTTGTAGTTGACGAGCACGTACGCGAAACCCAAGTGCTCACGACAAGGCAGAAGTTTGCGTGCAGAAGGCGCCCACAACACAGTATTTCTTTTTCATTTTCCTTTTTCCTACAATACTTTCACTTCGTGATGTGCGGTACCTCGTCGTTCCTCGATGGCGTCTAAACGCGCTTAGACATCTCGACGGACGGGCAGGGCAGATCATAAGCCCTAATGTTCGGTGGTACAGTACCTTAGTAGCATCACAGTCAAACTAAACTTGCAACTCTTTCCGAGCTGCTCCTACCAGAAACAAAGGTGCACGGAGCGTGGTGTTTTCCCATATTGGCTTCCTTGAAGTGGCGACAACGCGCAGGCGCCGAACATGCCGCACGTAAAAATGCGCAGTCGGCGCGCACCACAGAGGAAGTTCCTCCGTGGCGCGCACTGAGTTGTTTATTCCTCCATGTTTGGCCGGCGTGTTTCGCGGGCGCAACAGGGCGACGGCGCAACCTGGAAACGAGAGTACGGCGCGGAGGCCGTTGCTAGGCGCACGTCGTGGCGGCGTCCCTGCGAGAGTGTGACCAATAGCGCGCCGCTGCGGTTGCCATGCGTTGAACCTACTGCAGATTACAAATGCGCCCCCGGGACGCCACCGCCCCACGGACCAATGCTCTTTGAAAAAATTCCGCCGGTTTCCGCGGGGCGGCGTGACACTCTACGAAACTTGCGAATAGTGACCTGCGTCGTACTTTTGCTGTTGGTATATTCGCAGACGTGCAAACTGCCTGGCTTCCCCTGTGCGTTGAGTAAACGCGTCAGCACTCGTTTTGTCTTCATTGCATTTGTGTGGCAGCATCACGTCCGACATCGTCCTTACTTCTCGTCCGTGAACAAGGCTGAATGGGGTCATCTGTGTGATTCCGTGTTTAGCAGTACTGTATGCAAACGTCATGTAAGAGAGAATCTCGTTCCAGTTGTTGTGTTCCATGTCCACATACATTGAAAGCATGTCTTCCAGAGTTTTGTTGAGCCGCTCGGTCAGCCCGTTGGTTTGTGGATGGTAAGCGGTCGACTTGCGATGAATACTACCGCAGAGCTGCAAAGCATGATCTAAAAGCGCTGCTGTGATTGTGGTTCCACGATCTGGTATAACAATCGATGGCGCACCGTGTCTCAGCACAATGTCTCTATGAAGAATCGGTCCACCTCCTGAGCTGTGCCTCTATGGATAACTTTTGTCTCGGCGTACCGAGTAAAATAGTCGGTCGCCACTATAACACAGTGGTTGCCAGCACTAGAGGTGGAAAGTAGGCCCAAACGTTCTATTGTGATCTGGTCAAATGGCGTTGTCGGGATCTGGACAGGGTGTAGCAAACCGGCTGATTTCGTCGGAGGTAACTTGCGCCGCTGACAGTCGAGGCAAGTCCGAACATGATGCTTCACAGCAGCGGTGCATCTAGCTCAGCAATTCCTGCCTCATACTCTGCCCAGTGTGTGCGTGTAGCCTAAATGTCCAGGTGTGACCTCATCGTGGCACGCTTGCAATACCACAGAATGAAGAGTGGTAGGGACGAAAAGCAGGTAGGTGGACCCGTCTGACGAGAAGTTCATTTTGTAAAGGACACTGTTTCGCTGACATAACGGCGATAGTCCTCCTGCAAATGCTTTGGGAGCGTTCTGGCTTTGTCCTTCTAAATAATTATTCAAGCGTAGTAGCTGGATCACCATGCTGGTGATCTGCGGTGGTTGGCGTGTCGAGGATTCCGAGGTACGCTGTCTCTTCATTAAAGAAAGCAGCCGACTCTAATGATGATCGGGACAGAAAGTCAGCGTCCTTGTGTTGTTTTCCCGCCTTATACACCATCGTTATATCAAATTCATGTAGTCTAAGGCTCCAGCGTGCCGATCACCTGGAAGGATCTTTCAGACTTGTTAACCAACTCAACGAATGGTGGTCAAGCTGACAACCTTGAATGGGTGGCCGAGGCTGGTGGCAATGGCTGCCAGATAAAGCCGTGTTAAAATGTATTTCGTTTTTGTGTGTTTAGTGGCCGTTACATTTGGTGGCAGCGGTGGGATATGGCAGAATGGAACGCCCGAAGAAGGACTTGTCGAGGGACGCACTTCAGAATATCTTGTCAATGTATGACAGAAATTGGGTCACCTTTATTGAACAGGTGCGCTTTGACTTGACCAATAGACATGGAAGTAAGTATACTGCTCTCGCCCTTCACTCAGTTGTAGTGGTGGGCACACAGGACGTCAGAGACGAACGTGTGGTTGCTCAGAAACAAAGCCATGTTTGTTTCAAGAATACGCCAAGCGTGCGCCAAGATGAACCGATGTGTTGTTTCGGTGGTGTGTGTAATGATGAGGAGGACGCATGTGGAGAACGATGTCGAAACGAACGCAACGAGAGGAAAAAACGGAGGAGATGGCCGTATGCGAAATTGCCCCTCTCAGCTTTGTTCAGAGCAGCAGTTCTGAGAATCTGGCGAATGCGAATGGCACAAGTGGAGAAGCACGACGCAGATGCTGAAGAAAGAAGAAAAGAAAATTTGACGACCTTGCTGATGGACATTTCCAGAGTCTGGCATTTGCTTCTCGTGACTTTCGATCACAGCCGGGACCAACCACAATGATTGTGCAAAACACATCAAACAACCAGTGCTCTGAGCTATGGCGTCAACCATGTAAATCATACCAACAGCCCAAGCGTCTATTTCGCTCACTTCGAACAGCTTTCCCGGAATCACCGAACACAGATGGCTATGGGACCTCTGTGTTTAATGTTTGAATATCAGGGAACGGTAAAGAGGCGAAAGACATACATCACTCTCATTGTGAGCTGAACAACATCGAGCAGGCACCTGCTCTTCAACAACTGATGACAAGTAAAATGATTGTCTAGAGACTGCCGAGCGAAGAGACAAGTTTCGAGGACCAGGTTCGCACTTCGGAGAACACTATTGAAAAAATTAGCCACGTATCTGCATGTTAATCTGCAAATGTCTTTTAAAGACGATAGTCTTGCGTGTAGAGAGAGTGAACAAAATCTTTATTTGATGTTCTGCGGAAGAAAATTAGTGAATGGTATTCTGGAGGCGCTACGTTAGAGTGCCTCGAGAGTGCGATGGAGGCGAACGAGCGCATCAAGTCACGTGACACGTGAGACATGGGCACTATCTGGCAGTTACTTTAGAAAACAAAGCGTGAGGCTCTGAGACGGGCGCGCGCGCCCGTCTCAGAGGTGATAAAGTGTAGTACGCGAGGCGACGGGTAGGTGCCACCACGGTGTCGTCTTAGCAAAGCGTTGGAAATATTTGTCTTTTCGAGCAAGCGTTGCATGGACAGCGCCGTGTGATAAACGCTTCGGTGCTGAAAATTATTTATGTATGCCATTTCAAATAAAATATGCACATACAGAATATATATGTGTTGTTATGGTGCCTCAGATATGCGCAATAGTTGCTTTTTAATTGACATTTTCACAAGTATGAACGCTGAAACTTGAGCAACATTGGTGGGCGCTGCGGATGGGGTCAGCCGTTTGGTATATCCGCTGGTGCCTTGTCACCATATTCCTCGCAAAGTCAAAAAATTTTTGACTTGTGTTATCTTTTTTTCTCATCGCAACTTGTCCTTCAGCCTACTCGCATAACTAATGAGAGTGCAAATACACTAGTCCTTACTATTTCTACTCAATCTGATCTCTTTCCTTATTTATCATACTTACCTGGAGTAGGTGATCATTTAGCTATTTCATTTGCTCTTTGTATCCCCACTAAGCAAAAAATAAAACTGACAAAGTGCATTAAGAATTATAATTGAGCTAGTTTTGATGCGATTAACGCCGACATAATCTATCATTTCGACTATTTCATGATTGGTTTCGAAACCCGAAGCGTAATGTTAAATTGGAACCTTTTTCTGGGTAAAATGCATGAACTAACGGAGAAGCATATTCCACTGTGTAAAATTTCTAGTAGTTCTGGCTCGCAATGGTACACCAACCATCTAAAAAGATTATCCAATTAAAAAAGCGACTCTATCGCCTTGCAAAGAATTCGTCATCGAGCACCCGGTGGAATAACTATAAAGGAGCAGACATCGTCTACGTAACGGCCTTCAAACAAGCGAAGGCGAACTTCCAGCAACATATTTTACCATCCTTGTTAAAAGACAACCCAAGAAAGTTTTGGTGCGTCATTATTCCTAACCATAACAGCATGTTTCATCTAATCGGTAGAAACGGCATGCCTATAGCCGAATCTCATGCGTCGAAATATTGAAGAACGTCTTCTGCAATAACTTCGCAAGGTATAATGACGTGACACCTACTTATCATCCCGGTTATAACTACTCAATCATGGATCCTATTATCATTTCACCCTCTGGTATCTCTAAGCTTATTGATTTACTAAAGGCATCATCAAGCCCTGGCTCAGACTCAGTTACTCCCAAATTTTTAAAAAAGCACCAGTGCCATTTGTCATTGTTTCTTGCACAGATTTTTCAGCAATCCATCGATAACGGCGCTCCCTCGCAGGACTGGCAGGTCGGGAAGGTGGTTCCCATACACAAGTCAGGTAGTAAAAGTTCACCCTTAAACTACCGCCCCATATCATTAACCAGTATTCCTTGCAAAATATTAGAACTCGTTATTTACACTAACGTCGCCTTAATTTTGGAAACACATTCTTTTTTTTTTCTCAGACGGGCAACATGGTTTCCTTTAAATCAATCTTGCGAAACACAAGTGGCGTCCTTCATTCACCAACTTGATGTTACTTTAGATCGTAGGTCATTAACTGATTCTATTTTTCTCGACTTCTCTAAGGCTTTCGACAAACTAAGTCATAATTTACTTCTCTTAAAGCTCAAACAACTAAACCTTGGTAGTAACGTCATCAGATGGATATAAAATTTCCTGCTTAACCGCACGCAGTTTGTAACTGCCAACGGGTGCTATTCTCCATCTCGTGCTGTTCATTCTGGAGTACCACAGGGTTCCGTCTTAGGACCCCTTTTATTTCTAGTTTACAATAATGATTTTCCTTTATGTGTTTCTTCTAACATAAAACTGTTTGCAGATGACTGTGCGGTTCTCCGTGAAATTAACAGCCCGAATGACATCACTGCCCTTCAAAATTACATTGGCTCCATTTTTAACTGGTGCACGACTTGGCAAATGGAACTAAATGTTTCCAAATGCAAGGTATTGCACATTTCTCGAATATCATCTTCTGCTGCTTCTCACTTACTTAATAGTATCCCACTCGAATTAGTCATCTCTTACCGTTATCTAGGCGTACACATCGCCACTTACTTAAGCTGGTCACTCCATATCCAGTCCATTATTAATCACGCAAACCGCATGCTTGGGTACATTCATCGCAACTTCTCTTCCGCACCTGTCTCTCTTAAACTACTAATGTACAAGACGCTCATTCGTAGCAAGATTGTATATGTCGCTGCAGTGTGGAATCCGAGTTCAACTAATTTAATCATTGCTCTTGAGCTAATCCAAAACAATCTGTTCGTTTCCTTCTTCACAACTACAGTCGTCACTCTAGCATTTCTGCCATGAAAAATTCACTCGAACTGCTGTATCTTGCCTCTCGTCGTAGGCTCTTCCGCCTCTGTCTATTTTACAAAATTTATCATAATATTTCAACTCTTCGTGAGGCACTTATTTTACAGCCTTCTTACGAATCATATAGAATTGATCATCCTAATAAAGTTGGCCTTATGTCATGTCTAACCAAGACGTGCAGCGATTCATTTATTCCCAGAACATCAGTAGACTAGAACCACCTTCCCGGATCTGTGGCCATCTTGACCGATCGTCACTTGTTTCGTTCTGCGCTAACTAGCATTGTATAAACGCCCATACTTACTTACTTGTTCTGTTTGTACACAACCCTTATATTTTGTTCTTTTTTGTTTTTGTTTATTTTTATTATTAGCTAACATTGTATGAGTAAAAACTCGTGTTTCACTCCCCTCCGTAATGCCTTTGGCCCGGAGGGTATTACGAAATAAAAAATAAGAAAAAAGTACCAGGTACTGTTATTTGTTGACAAGCAGACAAATGTACCGACAGACAGACAGACCAAAGTTTTTGCTTTGAAGGTTTAAAAGCAGCACAACGGGACAGTGCGTTTTTCATGATCCGGCAGGCGAAGTAGCGTACCGTGCGGCATAACATTCTCCCCAAGCTCATGGTTGTCGACAACAGCTTTTTCATCACCCCGTGCAAGTTTTCTACAACAGCCTGTGTCTCAAGAATGAATACACCTCGTCATCGCGAAGACCGTCCATTGCGTTCAGTTTAGCACTATGCACTGCACTTTGGTCAAGAACATTAGTAGAACTGATGCTGATGCTGATGCTGATGACCTCTGAGGATGGCGCTTACCCACAAAGGGGGATGGGCCAAGAACCGGGCGGCAGGATACTTAAATGAAACTAAACTAAAAATGAAGCCAATCTGAAAAAGTAGCGTAAAATAATACTACCAAAAATCAAAAATGTGTGCTGAGCAAGCGGTCAAACCATCTTTTGTTTTTGAAAGACATTACTATGAATTATAAACTAAAGATCTGAAAAGGTAGTGGTTCACTAGCATGGTAATCTTTTAGTTGCGTTGATGTAGTCAAACACAGCGGAGCATACATCCCTGTGGCAGTAACCAAATGAAGCTCCGCCAAGTGATAAAATTACTGGTAAATTTACTTGTATTCCTAGCTTTTGTAATGGGGCTACTAAAAATCTTTTTCTCTGATAAGAATAACGACGACAGAATAAAAAGAAATGTTCAATTGTTTCAATTTCGTTGCACCAAATACATAGCGGTGACGCCTTGAGCTGAGCTTTATTAAGGTAATAATTTAGTTGTGTAACTGCACAGCGCAATCTGGTATAAGTGATCTCTAACTGGCGAGATAAACACCACTGTTTATTCCAGCAATAGCTCAAATGCTCGAAATCTTTGAAGTTATCCAATTTACCTTTTCCCCATTGCAGGCAAGCATTTCGGAACCTTAGCGCGGTTACGTAAGCCGTATCTGGCAAAACTGGAATGGTGGGCCCACCCAGGGATACTGCTGCTAAAGAGTCCGCCATTTCGTTCAAATATAATCCGCGGTGGCCTGGTACCCATAGCAAATGCAGTTTTTTTACGTTTTTCGGTACTAAATGCCGAAACGTATTCATCAGCTCTGAATTTACTGCCGCAGAAAGTGCATTACAAACTGATAACGAATCTGTAATGATCACTGCTAATGATTCGCTTGAGGGTAATTTGCGTAGGGCAAGAACAATGGCCAATAATTCTGCCATGAATACCGGGGTATAATCGCCCTAAGGCACAATAGTATCTCCCACCCTCTCGTCTTCTTCTATCTCCTCTCTCGTCTTCGGCGAAAAAATGTTATGGGGTGAACTGACGGGCAGTGTGATACTAGCAGAGGAAAGCTGCAGGAGAGAGAACGAGAAAGAAAGTCTTTGAGAACGTTTAAGCTTGCTTTCGGGGTGTGGCCAAGAATTAAGTACCTGTTGTTGGTTAATTGATCTATCATCGTTTCTAATGCTGCAATAGTTCTTTGATGAGTGTTTTTTGTGCAGTTCAGACAAGACAAGATGCCCTTATATTCGCCAGGGCCAGGGACTTTTCTTTGGTCTGCTTCTACGTATCCGAAGGAGGTGCCAGTGGATCTTTTCTTGCGCAACGGAATATCACAGGTTCCAGGCTCTAGTCCCGACCAATGATGGCATCATTCGGATGAAAAACCAGAAAATCATTCAGGCGCAATTACGGTCAGTGACGGCCGATTTCCAGTCCATAACGGAGGTCCGCCAGTTCGGCAGAGGAGGCATACTGTGCTTTTCGCCAGACCAGTCCTGTGTCCTAGATCTACTGAAGTGCTCGATGTTTGCATCCCAGCCGGTGAGCGCGTTCATACCTTCGCATTTAGCATGTACCCGAGTTCCAGTGCGTGGCGTCGATGCCAAAATGCCACCCTCCGAAGTACTAGAGCTGTTTTCGCCAGCAGGTGCTATTTCAGTCTATCGGTGTGGACGGGTGGTTGATAAGAACAAAATACCAACTGATTCTGCAATTGTGACCTTTGCGGGATCAGTCCGACCATCAGAAATTAGGGCTTGGCCTTTAATTTACAGCGTAGAGCCACTCTCTCCTCATCCGCTCCAATGCATAAAGTGTTGGCGTTATGGTCACACAATGAAAGGCTGTAGGTCAGCGGTCAGGTGTAAGGTATGCGGGGAAGGTCACAATTCTAGCGACTGTCAGAGTGATAAAGAAAAATGTTGCCTATGTAACGAAGCTCATGCGGCCGATAGCTCTAGTTGTTCGGCAAAGGTACGTCAACTGCAAATTCTAGAGATAGTAGAACGAAGACGGTGTTCACGGAAGGAAGCAGCACTTGAAATACAAGCACGAACACAGGGCTACGCCGGTGTTACAGCTCATAATATGCCAACAATGAAAGCTCTCCCTGTCCCTATTGAGGAAGCGATTGAGAAGGCAGTGGAGAAGGCAATGGAACGCATCGCTGGAAATCTTTGTGAGTCCTTGGCCCAGATTATATCTCACCAGATGGCTCAAGTGTTGTGTACAGCGGAAAACAACCTCAGTGCACCACGTAACATTAGTGACTCCTCAGAGTTTGCAAAAGAGTATGACTCTGATACGCCACAGCAGGCTACGGAAGCCCTTCACATTTGTGACTCCCCTGAAATTTCAAAGGAGTATGGCTCCGATACGCCACAGCAACCTACGGTAGCAGCAGATTCAGTAAGGAAAGGTAGCGTATCTCAATGCGAGCTTACCAGGAAAGTGGAGGACTCAGACGAAATGGAGATGGATCCCCGATCGCTAAAGCGCTCGAGATCTCTTTATACAAAAAAGGCATCGCACGTGTCAATTCAAAAACCAAAAAAGTACCAGAAGAACACCCTGTCTAAAGCTGATTTTCTTAAAGAAAATATTCTAAACAAGGCCATCGCTGAGGCTACTTTAGAGCAACAATAGGGTCACTTAAAATCCTTCATTGGAATTGCTGATCGATTTACTCTGCAGCAACTGATCTAATATATTTGGCATCAAAATTTTCTCCAGATATTATTGCACTACAAAAAACATGGCTTTCAATGCATCAGCCTTTTCAATTAAATAGACTCAGATCTTTTCGTCTAGACCATCCATTGAAAGGTGGAGGCTTGGCATTTTTTAATAATAATAAAATAAGTCTCAAAGCAAAAAATGCGTATAAGCTCATGTCACCTGACAGTGAAATTCTCGCCTGAGAAATAACCTTACCAGGCTGCATGCCTTTTTTGGTGGTGAATGCATACTTTCCTAAAGGTGTAATAGATACTTGATGTTTAGACGCTGCAGTGACTTCTAGTTATCGAAGTAAAATTCTAATCGGCGCTTTCAATTCTCATCTTACATGCTGGGGTTTCCGAACTGATCAATGCGGTAAGAGATTGTAGGAGTGGACAGCGGATAATAACTTGTGTTGTCTGAATTCAAGAACACCCACTTTCATTAGTGATAGGTCTCGTTCAGCCTTAGATTTAAGCTTTGTGAGTTCATCACTCACTAGTTTGTCGTGGAGTACGTGTGATTATGCAACTAACAGCAATCATTTGCCTATATTATTCGAGATTGCTTGCCAAGTTATAATGTCAGGCTCTCAGACTCGAGTGTTTATTAATTACACCAAATTTAGCAAAGATTTAGAATCTGCTTTGGCAACTCATTCTGAAGAGCAAGAAGATACCAAAGCCATGAGACTAAGTGCACTCATCAAAAGAACACATAAAAGTGCAGATTTCGTTGTGGAATCCGCAAAGAGCACAACCCATAGTCCGTGGTGGAACTCGGACTGTACCCGGGATTTCCGACGAAAAAAGGCAGCTTAGAAAAACTTATGTATAACCAGTGCCCCAAAAACTGGTCTGACTACCAGTATCACGCTGCAAGTTTTAAGCGCACAGTCTCTTTAGCTAAGGAAGAATATGATAGGAAACATTATGATCACCTTTCAAAAGCTTGTAACAAAAAGGCACTGTTCCGGTTCATGAGATCACGTAAAATGATGCCATCTCTAAATAATATAGTGTTTGAGATTATGTCCTTGGAAGTAAGAAAGAAATCCTTAGAAACCATGGCTAAAGGCCTG
This sequence comes from Rhipicephalus microplus, assembly GCF_043290135.1. Lineage (NCBI taxonomy): Eukaryota > Metazoa > Arthropoda > Arachnida > Ixodida > Ixodidae > Rhipicephalus > Rhipicephalus microplus. The sequence goes on from NC_134706.1 coordinate 55,363,946, forward strand.
GAGTGTAGATTTACATCAACTAAGCCTTACGATCCACAAAAACCAGCGTTAACAATTGAAGTTACTGAAGTTACAGAGGAAGAGTTAGCACAAGTGATACAAGGTTTGCCCTCGTCAGCTCCTGGTTCGAATGGAATAACAACTGGTATGATAAAAATATTATTCAAATGATCACCATGTGACCTACTAAATACTGTAAATTATTCGTTAAAGTATGCCTGGATTCCGTATGAGTGGAAATTAGCTAAAAGAGTGCTGATACAAAAAAGACAAGGATTCGGATATGCCATAGAAAACATTTGACCCATTTCTCCTACATCTAATATGGTGAAGCTAATCAAAAGAGTGCTTCATAAAAGAATTTTAATATGGATGGAGGAAAATACGATAATAAATCCAAATTAAATTGGCTTCAGAACAGATTGTTCAATCTGGTGTGCACCCACAGATTTAGAAAGCCGAATTCAGCTTGCTCGCAAAAAAAGACAACATGCGGCACTAGTGACATTGGATATAGCTAAGGCATACGATAGTGTAGAACATTCAGTTTTATTAGACATATTAGAGAGCCACAATCTCCCAAATTATATATTGGCATGGGTGAGGGAATTTTTGAGAGGAAGAGAGTTCTATTGTTTTAAGGATGGTTGCGCATCGTCAAAGTGCAAACACGCGGTGTCCCCCAAGGCGCTGTATTATCGCCAGTTCTATTTAACATCTTAATGAGCACTATACCGCATTGCCAGGACGTGAAGGTGTTTATATATACTGATGATATTGCATTTTTTACGGCGCATAGTGACATATATTTTTTATATGAAAGGCTACAGAGATATGTCAATGTGCCGTAGAGATGGCTAGATGCAGTCTGCATGACCTTAAATGTAAATAAGAGTGCAGTATTAATATTTCCGTTATCCGATCCCATCTCAATTTCAATATGTTATAAACAAGAGCCCATTCCGCAGGTGGAATCTCTTGAAAATTTGGGAGTAATTTATAATTAACACCTAAACTGGTCTCCTCACATAGAAACCATGGCGTCTAAAGCGCCTTAGGAATTCTTCGTAGACTGAGCAGCCGCCAATATGGTCTACGCAGAAGAACAATGGTGATGATATATAAAATGTATATGCGACCAATCCTAGAATTTGGGTGCGTATTGTTCTCAGGTGGCCCTGCTTATAAAATAAAGCCTCTGATTATGCTGGAACGAGAAGCCTTGAGTTTATGTCTAGGACTTCCTAGGTTTGTAACAAACAATGTTTTGTATCAGGAAGCACGATTACCTACGTTGCCTTGCCGTTTTCGTATCCGAACGGTTCAGACGTTTCTGAAATTTTATAGCTATGCGCTAAGACGATCTGAATATGATTTTATAAATGACCCAGACAGCTTTTTTCTTGCCCGTTGGCCACGGCTTTAAACACCTCTAATTGCTTTTGTCCAAAAACAACTAGATAGGTTAAATGTAAAAATTCGAGATGTGATTGCGGCGCAGGTTACAAATCAAATTCCTAAATAGAATTTGATGACATTTTTCCCTCTAAGCCCAAATTACAATTCTATAGGGTCCTAAATAGCCGACTGCAGGATTATCTTGCACACGCAGAAACGAATAATATTATAGCCACAGATGCTTCAGTAATGGATGAAAATACAGGTGTAGGTATATACTCCCATTCACTTGACTAGTATTTTTTCATTAAGATTACCGGATTTCACCCAAGTTTCTGAAGCTGAACTGTTGGCAATAGTTCTAGTGCTGCGAAAGCTACCTTTTAATGCCGCTATCGCGATCATAATCACGGATTCCCTGTCAGTAGGTACGTTGATTACAGCGTCAACAAAATCGATGGCCTTAAAGACGCCCCTTATGCTAGTTCCTCCTACGCTGCAGCTACTGAAATTAGTATGGTGACCCGGTCATTGCGGCTTAGAAGTAAATGAAATCGCCGACTCTCTAGCATCAGCAGCATTGGAAGGGCCAGTACTATCAGCCCTGCTCGAAGTGGCCACTATAACTGCGACAAGATACAGAAAACTTGCGCTTAGTGCGGACGCTATGGAAGCAATATTGTCAACACCAGAATTCACTCACTTAAGATTTCCATGGAAAATTCATTGGTGTCCTACAAGACAGTTGAAAACCATAATAACCAGATTTCGATGTCGTGTCCCCCCGTTAAATTTCTATTCACATAGGGCTGGTCTGGCGATATCACCACAATGGTACTTTTGTTCAGAATCGGAAACAATAGAGCACTATTTTTTATCATGTCGCCGATACAAATTGCTCAGGAAAACACTCTTAATCCTCCTATTCGCTAGTCTGGGGCTGAATTTTTCTATAGAAAACATACTTTCCTTCGGTGCTTACGATCTGGGCTTCAGCCACGAGAACGTTTTATATGCAGTTTGCAAGTACCTTAATGAAAGTAGAAGAATTAAGCTTTTAATTGCGTGATTATTATTCGTACAAAAACATTCCAACATACACAAGAGCATTGTTTAACCATGCTGATTCCTATTGAAGGTAATGAACAATTGTCTTATCTGAACGAGTGACAAACAACTATCACACTCCTTTCATTCTGCCTAGGGTGTCTTCTTTTTTCTTTCTTCTTTCTGGTGGGTGGTTTCGATATTGAAAAAAAAATCTGACTGAATTAAGTCATCGATTCTTGGCCGATCCCCCTGAGTGGGTACGAGCGATGGCTGTGGAATCATAATCATCATCATCATAATCATCATCATCATCATCATCATCAGTGAGGCTGGTGGCAATGGCTGCCAGATCAAAGCCGGGTTTCAGTGTATTTCAATTTTGTGTGTTTAGTGGCCATTACATTGTGTTCTGAAGGTGCGAAACGTGTTCTTCAAATGTCCGACTGAAGACAATGCAGTCATCCTTATACACCAGGGCATTGTCGTATTTATTACCGTCAATCATCGCATCCACGTCTCGCTGAAATTTGAATGGGGCACCTTTAAGGCCAAATGGCATCCGAAGGAATTTGTAAATACTCCACGGCATGACGAAGGCAGTCTTCTGTATGTCATCTGGATGCATGGCGATCTGATAAAATCCAGACACCAAGTCCATAACAGAAAAGTACTTGCTTCCGCTGAGTGCCTGCAACGCATCTTCAATTCTTGGGAAAGGGTACACAATGTCCTCAATGACGGCGTTGAGACGTCGATAATCAACGCACATGCGCGTTGTCCCGTCTTGCTTTGCTACAAGGACAAGGGGTGATGCCCAAGGACCCCGAGAAGGTCGCACTATATTGGCATCAATGAGGTCCCTGATCATACTTTTGAAGAGATCATGCTGTGCTGGTGACAATATGGGAGGACGTTGCGGTATTGGCTTTGCGTTTCCTGTTGGAATGCATTGTCGCTCAACTGTGCTGGAGCCTACATTTGTACTTGACTTTGCAAAGCAAACCTAATGTTGCACCAACTAATCTTTCCCGACCTGCAGCTCATTGGAAGATAACGGTATTTTAATGCTATAGCTGACGCCTCCTATTGCAATTGAACGGTGCTGCGGATCGACGACTGTATGAGCTGGTTGTGCATCAAGGTCCACAGGAGAAGGAAGGCATGGAATTCGGAGGATCTTTTGGCAGTCCTTTCCAGAAAGTTCAATATCGTTGATTCTACTTGCTTCTTCAATGAGGGCAATTGTCATCTGATAAGGAAGCAAGACGGCTTCAGAAGAGCAGTTCGTGATCAATACCTTCATTGTATTTTCCGATGCAGCTGTTACCATGGGCTCCAATATGACTGAATAGCGGTCGTACAAGAGCTTTGTCCCGGTGATGACCAATAAATGATTTTCATCTTCCGACACGCGATGCCAGGCCACAAAAACTAACTTCCGCGATAAAGCTGGCAGTGGTTGCTCCCTAACCAGGCAGACCTTGCGTAGCCTTTGGGGGACAGATACCGCGAAGGTCTCCGAGCCACAGGCGATGACGCCTGTTGAAGCCCGCATCTTTCGGGAGGTAACTGGGGAACAACAACTAAGTCATGCTGAAGTGTTTGGTCGTCCTCTGTCACCACAGCACTGACTTGATCTTAATTATGTATCTGATGGCCGCTTGCTCCTACGAAACGTAGGAATGAAGGTCTTATGCTTAGTTCGAGTTTGTCAACTTTGGTACCGTAATGAAGCTTTTGACAGCTCAAGAATGCAAGATGCTTTTAATTGTTTGCCCGTTGATTGCGATAGGAACAGAAAAACTACACACTTCAGAGACTCAAGACACCTGCTCAATTAATTACTGGCGACTGCCCGTGGGCATCGGCGTCACCAGCTGTTCGTTTCCCCGCTGTTGTGAGCTGGAAGAATCAAAATCTTTCTGCCTCTTCGAAAATTCTGCACTCAGCGGTAGACGACACTGCGTGACAAAATGGCCACTTCGGGAGCAGTTCATGCACAGTTTACGAACTCCCAAAGCATTTCCTCGCGACCTTTCAAAAACACGCGTTGCGGAATGAGTCGATTGCCGCGACGATGATGCCTTCGCTTTCGTATCCCCTTTCACCTTTCTCTCAGCTACTACATAATCTGAGGAACCGCTAGACTATGCTGCACGCGCATTCACGATGGCGCATAGACTTCCGAGGTGAACGCTTTGCCATAACACGGCATTCGGCGGTGGTGCTGTGGATGGCGCTCTGCGTTCTTTCGCAGAAAAAATTCAAATGGTTTCCTCCGAACACCTGATCTGCTCCAAGCGCAGAAAAGAGCGTATCATATCTTCCAGCCACTGAAATGTTTTATAAAAAATAGCAGCATATCCACGGAGTGAATGATGGAGAGTGGGGCGAAGCATTCGTCCGTCCATGCGTCCGTCTGTGTGACCGTCCATGGGTCTGTTCGTGCGCCCGTCCCTGCGTTCGTTCATGCATTCGCCCCTGCGTCCGTTCATGCGTCCATCCATGCATCTGTCTGTGTGTCCGTTCGTCCATCTATTCAACACTCCAAGTCCCACCATCTCACATTTTTTATCATATATTCCCCATATAGAAGCACCACCATTCATTGGACATTCCGAGGACTTAACAAGAGGTGGCACACGCACACTTTCTTACGGCTTGCGCTTCGGGTCTACTTCCCACCTTCAACCACCTTGAGTTCATGGTATATACTAGTTCACTGTATTCATGGCACTGCGGCCCAATGCTCGCTAAACCTTTGTAAAACCAAGGAGCTTACGCACAGCGAGTATAACGTAGCAACCTTTTCCTGCCAGATAGTGCTCAATGTACATGCCAGTGGCTGCTAATGTGAAATGAGAGACAGGAGGATTCAGCTTTTAATTTCTTACGGCTTGCGCTTCGTATGTGCTTCCCCTAATTAACCACCTCAAATTCATTCATGGTATATACTAGTTCATTGTATTCAGGGCCCTGCGGCTCAACGCTCGCTAAACCTTTCTAAAACTAGGGAGGTTACACCCAGCGAGTATAATGTAGCAACCCATTCTTGTCCGATAGTGCTCAATGTACATGCCCATGGCTGCTAATGGGAATCGCAGCGTGCGCGTTGACTAAAAGCTGAATTCTCCTGTCTCTCGTTCCCCGTTAGGAGCCAGTGGCATGTACATTGAGCACTATTTTTTATTGTTAAACAACGCACAAAACAAATCTCTCACCAGCACCACCTTGGAGGTCAAATGTTATACCTATTTCTGGTATGTGCCACTGGTGGTTACGTACCACGAGGGACGCACAAGCCACGCCATAAGGAGCGTCTTAGCGTCTCACGTCGGTGTTAGCGTCTCACGGCGTCTCTGGGCTGGCGGACGCCCGTCATGGCGAGCCAGCCCCCGAAGAAGGCGTTAGCCTTCGACGTAGTCGTCCCCGAGGGGACTAGTCCTGAAGACGTCGTTGACGCGACGTCTTCAATAGTAGGAATCGAAGAAGTATACTGCGTTCAGCACTTCGGAGGCCGGAACTACCAAGTTACCGTCAACAGTGAGGCCGCACTGGCCCAAATCGTAGACGCGTCGCACCTTATCATCCGAGGAGAGCGCGTCGCCATCGTACCCCTGGGACCCCAAGTGACCCAAGTGACCGTCCTGTTCCTGCCGTGCCGCGTACCCAGCGAAGTCCTCGCACAAGCACTCTCTCCCTACGGGAAGGTGTTGCACATCACCAGAGGACTCATGGGATCGCGCCCAACCGTGACCACTGGGACGCGATACGTCCGCATGGAAATGAAGGCTTCGTCACCGGTGCCCAACTACCTCAAGGTCGCGGGCCATCGAGTAACCTGTGACTATAAAGGCATCCAGCGAGTGTGTCGTCGATGTGGAGACAGTGGGCACTTCCGCATGAACTGCACAGCTCCGTTTTGTGGAAGGTGCGGCGTTTATGGCCACGACGGGAAAGGCTGCTCGCTGCCCTGTCGCCGTTGTGGGGACCCGCATGCCACCGTGGCCTGCACCATCAGGCCATCGTATTCCGAGGCGGCATCCAAGGATTTCCCTCCACTTCAACCAGGAACGCCATCTAAGAACAAGTGCGACGATTCGGCAACGCGAGCCACGGTAACCGACCACGACCAAGGTATGCCAATCGCAACGCTGCACCAGACGCCCACTGCGTCCCCAAAGATTCCGGGCCTGGTACTCCCTCCAGGTACTGAAAACTTAAGTTCCCCGCGTCCCGTGGCCATTTCTGAGGAATCGCAGGCCAAGCCCTCGTCTGACGAAGCGCCTCGTGAGGACGGCGTCTCGGATGGGAATATTGCATCTGAGGCTCCTCGCGTTGCTGCTCTGTCGACAACAAGTTCAGGTGTCATCGAGGAGTCTACATCTCAAGACGACGACGCCTGCATTAACGAGGACTCCAGCAGCACGGCGAGTGAGGCGCCCCTACAAATTGACGAAGACACCAGCCCCAGTGACTTAAGCCAGGACAGTGGAGACGTCTTTGTACCATCCTCGCTCAAAAACCCGGACACGAAACGCCACCGGATAACTACTCGTGACTTGGAAGCCCCCACCAGAGACAGAAGTCCCCTGCGGACTTCGACGCGATCCCGGAGGCCCCGAGCTTCCGGTGGATCGCCTGGCCGGAAAAAATGACTCAGTTACTTGCGGGGCATTGGCTCCCGCACCTGATAAAGGTACCCCTGCGTTTGCGTGATTCTATACTATGTTTTCATTTTCCCCATGGCTCTTACTCTAAAAATTATTACTTTTAACGTTCAAGGTTTCCGAAATCCACAAAAACAGGCTGAGGTATTGGCTTTTGCACGTTCAGTGCACTGTGATTTGCTGTTCCTGCAAGAAACAAATTTTTTCAAGCTTTCTGATGTACTCGCTTTCAAGCGCGCGTTCAATTTTGATTGTTTCTTTTCGTACGCCAGCACGCATTCGACTGGCGTCGGAGTCGTTATTTTTAACCGAGGTCTTTTACGTGACCATCATGTTTCCTTCGATGCCTTCGGACGCGTGCTGGCGTTCGACTGCACCTTTTTTTCGTTAAGAATAAGATTCGTTGCCGTGTATGCCCCAGCGGCACGCGAGAACTCAAACGCGTTCTTCCAATCTCTTGATGCGTTTCTTTTAAATTCCCGACATGTGGTACTTTTAGGGGATTTCAATTGTGTCTTAGACTCACGCGCAGACGTTCGAGGTCCGGGTCGCGGCCGGTCAAACTGGAATGCCAGAGAACTCGAACGTCTAGTGCAGCAATTGGCATTGAGTGACATTCATCAAATTGTGCATGGCAGTAATTATGCCTATACTTGGCGTCGAGCAGCGTCGAGCAGCCGAATTGATCGCGTGTATGCATCCCCCAATCTCATTACCTACGTTCACGACACCGGGGTAATGTCATTGCCACCGACACCGGTGTACATTAGCGACCATCGGCCGGTCATGTTATCTCTCCGCCTGCCAGCGGGGACGCCGACGGTTCACAGACCATGGCGTCTCGATTGCCGCGTCCTCCAGGACTCTCAGGCTACGGAGAAATTATCCCGAGCGTTACGCGCATCGCTTATAGGGGCCGATGTAGCTGATTGGGATCGCCTCAAAGAACAGTGGCGGCATCATTGCAGTGCGTCGGGCAGAGGACTTTGCACCCGTATGTCGAAAGATGCGTCACTGTTAATCCAGAAGATACGCATTGCCAATCGAGATCCCAGTCCTTCCACTGTAATGCGGGCATGGCAAGAGGAGCTCGTTGAACGGTACCAGCGTATTATGCGCGCTTCTTCACTCTCGGCTGCAGCTTGGCGCTGTAGACGTGCATCCTGTGCGCACCCTGAGGTGCTAAGGTATGCACGCAGAGCTCTGCTTCGTCCACCAGGCTCGCCTGCCCACTCGCTGAACTCTATCACCCCAGCTGCTGCGGGTACGCGCGACTTTCAGGAATTCACTCAACACTTTGAGTCAATGGCTAAATCTGGTGCTAATGTCTGTTACCCAGGATTCGTTTCTTCGCATCCTCTGCTGACAGATTTACCTCATGATTCCAACATGTCAAATGACGTCCTCCTATCACCGCCATCCGATGACGAAATCAAAGGTGCATTAGACGCAATGAAAAAGGGATCGGCCCCAGGGCCTGACGGACTACCTGCAGAGTTTTATGTACAGTTCTGGCCTATCATTGGTCCAACTATGTCACGCGTCATTCGCAAGTGTTTCCAAGATATTACACTTCCAACTTCTTTCCACAAAGGCCGTATAACACTAGTTCCCAAGAAAGACCCAATGTCTACGCGACCAGAAGATTGGCGCCCTATTACCCTGCTCAATGTAGATTACAAGCTCTTGGCTAACATTTTGGTGCGCCGAATCAGTCCATTTCTTGCAACATTAATCGCTCCCCACCAGGTCTGTTCTGTTCCGGGCCGAGAAATACACGCCCATACGTGGTTAACGCGTGACATCATTCAATACACCATTAGCCGATGTGCGCAAGGACTGTTGGTTTCATTAGATCAAGAGAAAGCTTTTGATTTCATAGAACATGGCTACATACTAAATGTTTTACATGCATACGGATTCCCGGATAAGTTCATTGACCTTATCAACGCGATGTACACTAATTTAGAAAGTACCCTTTACTTAGATTCCCGTGAGAGTCACGCATTTAGAGTCACGCGTGGGGTCCGTCAAGGGTGTCCCCTCTCCCCAGTGTTATTTATCCTTGCATTAGAGCCCTTCTTAAGGGCCGTTGAACATCACCCGCAGATTCGTGGCTTACCTCTACCCGGTAACACTCAAGTAAAAGTCGCTGCATATGCAGATGATATCACCCTATATGTACATAATGAACAGTCGCTGCAGCATGCTCTTGATACATTCCATGATTTCGGTATTATCTCTGGTGCAAGGTTAAACTTTTCTAAAAGCCAGTATTTTTTCATTGGCAACCCCAGCGGTCGCATCAACATCACGTCGCCTTTACAGTGGTCTCCTGAGATTTCAATACTCGGAGTTACTTTCACTGTATTTGGTATACAGGATAGCATCTGGTCATCCGTTGTACAAACTCTTATAAATGATATCAAAGCAGCCAGGCACTTCGAATTCCCCCTCTTGGAACGCCGATACTTAACTCAAACGGTGTACCTAGGAAAATTTTGGTACCTTTGCCATTCTGTTAAACCACCGCTCCACGTCTGCAGGAAAGTGCAAAGCTGCATCAGTTCATTTTTTTGGTCTGGTGGCACAGAATTGTTATCGCGTCCAGCGTTAGCTCAACCGCGAGATCAAGGTGGTTTTGCATTCCCCGACGTTTCCGTCGCGGCTTCTACATTGTGCCTCCGCACTCTATTGCGAATACTAAGCAATGATGACATACCCGCTCAGACACTGGCTCGCTACCATCTGGGGCCATCACTACGTGTCTTCTTGCCGGATAGCCAAACAAACAAAGGTCCCCAATCAACTGAATTACCACCCTTGTATCGAGCCCTTCTGGCATTTCACCGACGTTTGGAAGCTACGTGCCCAGAGATAGAGGTGGCCGATTCTAAAGTGGTGGACACAATGGCCGCCCTTCTACGGCCCCTGGTGCCCCAGCATCGTCAATCTGTATTGAACCGCGCTTGGAAACCAATAACTGCCGCAGTGTTGCCAGGGCATCTCAGAGACTTTGTCTGGAGGCTGGGCTGGGGCTTGCTCCCCACGCGAGATCGGTTGCAGCGTTGGCAGGTGGTTCGCATTTCCATTTGCCCCAACTGCGTCATGGTAGAGACCAATCGACATGCGACGTTTGAATGTGTGGTTTCCCGCCTTTTTTGGCGTGCGGTTAATGCTGGTTTTCGGGGACAGGGTGTGCGAACTTTCGTGTCCAACGGCCGATTTCCGCGTAGCCGCTTCTCCGCTCTCTTAATAGTTGCGGGGCTTTTCAGCCTTTGGAGAAACCGATGTGAGGCCGTAGCTGCCAATTGCCGCCGGCGTGCTTTGTGGCCGATACTGGGGAGAATGAGACGAGAGATCCTCGCGTTCCTCTCCGAAGAGCTTTTCTTCCTCGGGGAGCAAGAGTTTCTGCGGCATTGGTCGTGCCCTTTCGTCAAGGTGGAACACGAAAGGATACAACTCATTTTTCGACCGACTTGGTGCTAAGTAGCGCCCGTTGAGTTGTTATATATGATTTCATTTGTTACAAATTGTGTTTATTTGGATCTATTGTATCGTTATACCCATGTATCGTGATATCACATTGAATTTTTGTGTACATGTATGCCAACATAATCTTGTATATTAGAGCAAATGTCTTTACTGTGACGTAGTGATGTTAGTCGTGAAATATAGATGTGCAGAAGTGTATGTGCCCTGTTGCTGGAATGGTATGAAGCCTTTGTGTTCTGTACATGCTGTAAATAAACTTTTTCTAAACAAGGAGCGTATTAGCGTCTCACGTCGTCGTTAGCGTCTCATGGTGTCTCTGGGCTGGCGGACGCCCGCCATGGCAAGCCAGCCCCCGAAGAAGGCGCTAGCCTTCGACGTAGTCGTCCACGAGGAGACTAGTCCCGAAGACGTCGTTGACGCGACGTCTTCAATAGTAGGAATCGAAGAAGTATACTGCGTTCAGCACTTTGGAGGCCGGAACTACCAAGTTACCGTCAACAGTGATGCCGCGCTGGCCCAAATCGTAGACGCGTCGCACCTCATCATCCGAGGAGAGCGCGTCGCCATCGTACCCCTGGGACCCCAAGTGACCCAAGTGACCGTCCTGTTCCTGCCGTGCCGCGTACCCAGCGAAGTCCTCGCACAAGCACTCTCTCCCTACGGGAAGGTGCTGCACATCACCAGAGGACTCAAGGGATCGCGCCCAACCGTGACCACTGGGACGCGATACGTCCGCATGGAAATGAAGGCTTCGTCACCGGTGCCCAACTACCTCAAGGTCGCGGGCCATCGAGTGACCTGTGACTATAAAGGCATCCAGACAGTGTGTCGTCGATGTGGAGACAGTGGGCACTTCCGCATGAACTGCACAGCTCCGTTTTGTGGAAGGTGCGGCGTTTATGGCCACGACGGGAAAGGCTGCTCGCCGCCGTGTCGCCGTTGTGGGGACCCGCATGCCACCGTGGCCTGCACCATCAGGCAATCTTATTCCGAGGCGGCATCCAAGGATTTCCCCCCACTTCAACCAGGAACGCCATCTAAGAACAAGTGCGACGATTCGTCAACGCGAGCCGTGGTAACCGACCACGACCAAGGTGGGCCAATCGCAACGCTGCACCAGACGTCCACTGCGTTTCCAACGATTCCGGGCCTGGTAATCCCTCCAGGTACTGAAAACTTAAGTTCCCCGCGTCCCGTGGCCATTTCTGAGGAATCGCAGGCCAAGCCCTCGTCAGACGAAGCGCCTCGTGAGGACGGCGTCTCCGATGGGAATATTGCATCTGAGGCTCCTCGCGTTGCTGCTCTGTCGACAACAAGTTTAGGTGTCATCGAGGAGCCTACATCTCAAGACGACGACGCCTGCATCTACGAGGACTCCAACAGCACCGCGAGTGAGGCGCCCCAACAAATTGACGAAGACACCAGCCCCAGTGACATAGGCCAGGACAGTGGAGATGTCTTTGTACCATCCTCGCTCAAAAACCCGAACACCAAACGCCACCGGATAACTACTCGTGACTTAGAAGCCCCCACCAGAGACAGAAGTCTCCTGCGGACTTCGACGCGATCCCGGAAGCCCCGAGCCTCCGGTGGATCTCCTGGCCGGAAAAAATGACTCAGCCACTTGCGGAGCATTGGCTCCCGCACCTGATGAAGGTACCCCTGCATTTGCGTGATCCTGTACTATGTTTTAATTTTCCCCATGGCTCTTACTCTAAAAGTTATTACTTTTAACGTTCAAGGTTTCCAAAATCCACAAAAACAGGCTGAGGTATTGGCTTTTGCACGTTCAGTGCACTGTTATTTGCTGTTCGTGCAAGAACATTTATCGCTCCCCACCGGGTCTGTTCTGCTCCGGGCTGAGAAATACACACCCATACGTGGTTAACGCGTGACATCACTCGATACACTAATGGCCGATGTGCGCAAGGACTGTTGGTTTCATTAGATCAAGAGATAGCTTTTGATTTCATAGAACATGGCTATATACTAAATGTTTTACATGCATACGGATTACCGGATAAGTTCATTGACCTTATCAACGTGATGTACACTAATTTAGAAAGTACCCTTTACTTAGATTCCCGTGAGAGTCACGCATTTAGAGTCACGCGTGGGGTCCGTCAAGGGTGTCCCCTCTCCCCAGTGTTAGTTATCCTTGCATTAGAGCCCTTCTTAAGGGCCGTTGAATATCACCCGCAGATTCGTGGCTTACCTCTACTCGGTAACACTCAAGTAAAGGTCGCTGCATATGCAGATGATATCACTCTATATGTACATAATGAACAGTCGCTGCAGCATGCTCTTGATACATTCCATGATTTCGGTATTATCTCCCGTGCAAGGTTAAACTTTTCTAAAAGCCAGTATTTTTTCATTGGCAACCCCAGCGGTCGTATCAACATCACGTCGCCTTTACAGTTGTCTCCTGAGATTTCAATACTCGGAGTTACTTTCACTGTATTTGGGATACAGGATAGCATCTGGTCATCCGTTGTACAAACTCTTCTAAATGATATCAAAGCATCCAGGTACTTCGAATTCCCCCTCTTGGAACGCCGATACTTAACTCAAACGGTGTACCTAGGAAAATTTTGGTACCTTTGCCATTCTATTAAACCACCCCTCCACGTCTGCAGGAAAGTGCAAAGCTGCATCAGTTCATTTTTTTGGTCTGGTGGCACAGAATTGTTATCGCGTCCAGCGTTAGCTCAACCGCGAGATCAAGGCGGTTTTGCATTCCCCGACGTTTCCGTCACGGCTTCTACATTGTGCCTCCACACTCTATTGCGAATACTAAGCAATGATCACATGCGCGCTCAGACACTGGCTCGCTACCATCTGGAGCCATCACTACGTGTCTTCTTGCCGGATAGCCAAATAAACAAAGGTCCCCAATCAACTGAATTACCATCTTTGTATTGAGCCCTTCTGGCATTTCACCGACGTTTGGAAGCTACGTGCCCAGAGATAGAAGTGGCCGATTCTAAAGTGGTGGATACAATGGCCGCCCTTCTACGGCCCTTGGTGCCCCAGCATCGTCAATTTGTATTGAACCGCGCTTGGAAACCAATAACTGCCGCAGTGTTGCCAGGACATCTCAGAGACTTTGTCTGGAGGTTGGGCTGGGGCTTGCTCCCCACGCGAGATCGGTTGCAGCGATGGCAGGTAGTTCGCACTTCCACTTGCCCCAACTGCGTCATGGTAGAGACCAATCGACATGCGACGTTTGAATGTGTGGTTTCCCGCCTTTTTTGGCGTACGGTTAATGCTGGTTTTCGGGGACAGGGTGTGCGAACTTTCGTGTCCAACGGCCAATTTCCGCGTAGCCGCGTCTCCGCTCTCTTAATAGTTGCGGGGCTGTTCAGCATTTGGAGAAACCGATGTGAGGCCGTAGCTGCCAAATGCCGCCGGCGTGCCTTGTGGCCGATACTGGGGAGAATGAGACGAGAGATCCTCGCGTTCCTCTCCGAAGAGCTTTTCTGCCTCGGGGAGCAAGAGTTCCTGCGGCATTGGTCGTGTCCTTTCGTCAAGGTGGAACACGAAAGGATACAACTCATTTTTCGACCGACTTGGTTCTAAGCAGCGCCCGTTGAGTTGTTATATATGATTTCATTTGTTACAAATTGTGTTTCATTTGGATCTATTGTATCCTTATACCCTTGTATCGTGATATCACATTGAATTTTTGTGTACATGTATGCCAACATAATCATGTATTAGAGCAAATGTCTTCACTGTAACGTAGTGATGTTAGTCGTGAAATATAGATGCGCAGAAGTGTATGTGCCCTGTTACTGGAGTTGTATGAAGCCTTTGTGTTCTGTACATGCTGTAAATAAACTTTTTCTAAACAAGGAGCTTCGCCCCTAAAAGTGCTCTTTTGCCTTGGGTAACAGAGCATTCATAATAACTTGGCACTGTTTCTGTTGTTGTACAGGATAGTTGCACTGCTCCATCAGGTCGAGCTTTCGGTATGCGAAATCTGTACATGACTCGCCTGCGCGTTGCGTTGCGCTGAACATTCGCTGCTTAGATGTTACATCGCAGTCCATGCTCTAACGTCAGCGGAACGCGGCCTTCATGTCAGCCCGTGTACTGATACTAGCCATCTTCGTGTGGTAACGCATCCATGTAAAGTCTTTAGCTGCGAGCCTTGAAATAATGAATGGTATGGCGACCTCATTGAGAACGCGGAAAGTTCTAAACCAAAAGTCAACTTGGTGAAACCAGACGTTTAGATATTTCCCGAGATGCGGTAAGGAGATCGCCTCGAAACTCTAAAATCAGTCGCGAGCGTCTACACTTTGATATGCACACGGGAATATCGCTTCTGGCTTGTCTTTGTTGCTTTCTCGAGCCGCGTTTGAGATTCATCGACGCAGCGTTTTCTTTTGCACTCATGCTTGATTCGGCGTCAAGGCTTTCATGGGTTTTTATCTCCAGACGCTCGATGCGCTCTTTTATTGGAGCAAGTGGGTTACACACGAGGCCGTGACTTGCCTTCATCTGCGAGTCAAGAGGCGGTTTTGGTGCGTCGCCATTTTGGGCGGCGTCGTGGTCCTTGAGAATCAACAGTTTAAGTTCCTCCAAATTGCTCCGGAGCTGGCCCACCTCAGTCCTTAAGATATCGGCTTCGGGCTGGCCGGTAGGCTCCCACCCGGGCGGCGTCATGCAGCTTCTGGAACACGTCGACAGAACATGGGGCCGTCGCCATCTTGGGATCACGGGAGCCGACGCTGTCCAAATATCAGTGGATGAGCCAAAGGAGCGCGTAGGGAGCGACGTCCGCGCATAGAGGATGTAAACGTCTTCTTAGCTCATCTCTAGCCGTTGGGTGCCAATTGTGACGTGCCGTTGTGGCCGTCAGATATACTGGGTTCCGAGGCGGCCTAAAAAGGACGTCCACACCCTTTCAAGATCAGGAAGGGACCGCCAGACCTGTTTCTTATTCCACGTTTCTCAAGCGCCCGCGAGCTCGGCGCCGATTTACTTCGCTTTCCTCGCGCTAAGGAGCGAGGCACGCATTGAGCATCGTCTGCTATCGCTCATCACAACTAGTAAGAGTGATGTGCCTATTATTACAGTGAAGTTAAACAGATTTTATGCTAACTACGAAGACTGTTCTCCTGTGTACATCGACGGATCATGCCACGTTCTACGTCGGCATTCTTTCTATCATCATCATCATCATCATCATCATCATCATCATCATCATCACCACCACCACCACCAGCCTGACTACTTCAACTGCAGGAGAAAGGCTTCTTCCGTGTTCCGCTAGTCAACTCGGTCCTGTGCTTGCTGCTGCCAATATATACCCGCAACATTTTTAATCTCATCTGCCCACCTAACCTTCTGTTTTCCCCTAAGCCACTTTCCTTCTTCAGTAGGCCAGTTAGTTACCCTTGATGAGCAGCGGTTATCGTTTCTATGTGATACATGCCCGGCCCATGCCCATTTACTCTTCTTGATTTCAACTATGATATCCTTAACCCCGGTTTATTCCCTAATACACTATCTTCTCTTCTTGTCTCTTAAGGTTACACCTACCATTTTCCTTTCCATTGCTCACTGCGTCGTTCTAAATTTAAGCTGAACCGTCTTTGTAAGTCTCCAGGTTTCTGCTTCATAGTTATGTAATGGCGAGATGCAGCTGTTATATACCTTCCTCTTAAGGGGTAGTGGCAATCTACCAGTAATGATTTGAGAGTGTTTGTCAAATGTACTCCACCTCATTCTTATTCTTCTAGTTACTTCAGTCTCGTGGTTCGGCTCCACGGTTATTACCTGTCCTAGTCTTTTAGAACTACAAGTGCACTATTACCGATCTCGAAGCGCTGTTCTCTTCCGAGGTTGTTGTACATTACTTCCGTTTTCTGCAGTATAATTTTAAGACCCACTTTTCTGCTCTCCTTGTCTAAGTCCGTAATCATGAGTTGCCTTCCATCCCCTGTGTAACTCAGCAAGGCAATGTCATCGGCGAAGCGCAGGTTACTAAATTATTCTCCATTAACTCTTATGCCTAACTGTTCTCATTCTAGGCCTCTGAAGACCTCCTGTAAGCACGCGGTAAATTACATTGGGAAGATTGTATTCCTCTGCCTTGCACCCTCCTTGAATGGTATTATGTTGCTTTTTTTATGAAGCACTACAATTCATCCCCTGTAGATATTTTTCAGGATGTTTATGTATGCTTTATTGACGCCCTGATTCCACAGTGTCTGCAGGACTGCTGATATTTCTACTGAGTCAAAACACCTTCGTCAAACTAAAGATACATTCTCCCACTTCCTGAAGAGAACCGTGAGGAAATGCGAATGCATTTATTCCTTGCACCGAGAGTACACCGCGTAGTAACTTTAAGGGCGTAAATTACTGACGAGACCAGAATTCGTACCGCAACCACTTATTTACAGATTCTCCAGCCAGCGAATGGCAGAGAGTGAGGCATGCGCTCCACTCCATTTATAGATACGTACGAGCGAGTCGACGGGAGGGTGCCACCATTGCGCATACGTGGTCCCTCTCTCTCCTCTCATGCGCTCCCCATCTCTCACCTAGCAATGCTGACGCAGGCAGCGTCTGCTAGCTGAAAAAAAAGAAAAAAAACTACTGATGCTGCACAACTACGGGCCACCGTACAACTCATGAGTCACCTCATATGCGCGTATATAGGCACTGGATCTTCGCCTACAACGTAGTGCTTGTAGGAAATTCCTCCAGTGTGTTGTTGAACAATAAAAATTCGTAGCGTGTGCGGTAACTAAGAGCAAACTGCTGGTCTCTGTGTCCAATCACGGCCTTCTGTTTTTCATTGCCTATTGGAAGTGATTGGCATGTTCCAGTAGGAAACACCAGTCCACTCTGTGCTTTGCGCTTCCCTATTTTTCCATCCTGCGCGACGCTGCGATGAAAGTCACGTCTAAGCGAGTGTAATCGTGAAAGCCGTGTTTAAGTGTAGGTGTAAGCATTAGTGCCCACTGCTTCGAATCTACGCATAGTTCCCTTGAGCGGGAAATGGTGTAATCTTTAGAGTTATAGTTCTTGATGATCCCTACTGACGAACACTTTCGATCGGTTCATTTTTCCACAGCACAGAACTAAAGCGAATAAAAGATATGAGGTTTGTATTAATCACCATGGCTTCGATGGTAGCCGATATCAGTGATGGTAAGTGACTTGCATTATTTCACCCAGACCGTAAATAGCTTTGAACAATGTCGAGGTGCCTATACAGCATAAATAGCAATGTGCGTTCACAAACGTTAGCATATGGCATTCTTGTACTGCATTATTATTCTATTAGCGTATAGCTGTCAGTTTTGATAATCCAGTCTTTTTACGGGCAACAGCACTGATCTGTACTCTCTGCAGGAAGTGACACTGTGCCCGTGAAATCCCTACATTTCCAACATATTTCTTTTTACTGTTATTAGGAAAACTATCAACCAAAAACAGAACATGCGATCAGCCACAGACTTTTTAAGCATGCCTATAAATGTTTTACTATTTCTGTTCGCTATATGCACACTCGTTGATAATTATCAAATATGAGCCAAAAAAATGTTTATGAACAACGAAGGGATAACTTCCCACAAAATTTAACGCTGTAAGCAAGATATACTCAGTGCGTCCTAACCGTTGAGCCAATAACGAATATTCAACTTACCTCCGAAACATCAAACAGCAAGATTTAAAAGAGAGGAACGTCACTACACAGTGACTACATGTAAATACATCCTGTGGATACTGTTCCCAGTACAAAGTGGTAGCACTACTTTTTTTGAGATGAAAGTATGAGTAAATATTATCAATATTTTTCTGATAGAAGTGACACTCAACCTAGTGTGAAAATCTTAACAAGGCATTGGAGGCATGCTAAAACCCGTAACAGCCCTCATTTTCACTACACTCTAATCAAGCACTCATTTTTCGTAGTCTCAACAAACAAGTGCGTGGAACATGAAAAATAACGCGTGGCTAAACTCCAACTCGTTATAAACGCGAGAGCTTAGTCTTGACTTGTTACTTAATAGGTGCAGGCGTTGAATGAAGATAATTGCCACAGTCTAGTCGCGTGTCATTTGTGATAATTCGGGAGCTTTCTTTGTTAGGCAAATGAAAGCGCACACCATTAGTACGTTCACTAAAATAACGCTGATTAACGTCTTTGACTGTACCATTGGGGTCTTTTACGGATATATTTCAGTACCGTGATATTGAGCTGTTAAGCATTGCGTTTTGCACCTATAACACCAAACGAACAATGTTCCGGTAGATCCGTTAAACATGGAAATGGTTGCGTTGGGGCATATCACGTTTTGTGACCTTGTTCCTTCACGTCGCAGTAAACAAAAACAAGAAAACACCAGTTTTACAGCTCAAGGTGGTGGCAGTCTCATGTCATTGGTGAAATGTTGAATGTATGCTCTTTGTAGAACACGCCCTTCGTAGCAAGTGGTGCATCGTAGCGCATGTCTAAGAAAGACATGCCAAGTGATGATGGTGACGACGATAACCAAACACACATTGGTGTGACGCCCTAATCGGGGTCGACCGTCTTTCTTCATTTCACTGCCCCTACTCATTCAGCAGATAAATGCATCCAGTTAATCAAACTGGAGCGTTAGTTGAGAATTGTTCTGCGCTAAATGCGATTAGAGGAACCTATGACGTATTGATATATTCGCGAACTCCGCCTTGTCATTCGGAACCTTAATGATGCATCTGGAAATAGTGCCGACAATTCCAGC
This sequence comes from Rhipicephalus microplus, assembly GCF_043290135.1. NCBI lineage: Eukaryota > Metazoa > Arthropoda > Arachnida > Ixodida > Ixodidae > Rhipicephalus > Rhipicephalus microplus. Next base: position 55,383,315 of record NC_134706.1, read on the forward strand.
TTGGAAACAAGCGAATCACACGAACGAGCTGCGAGCTATTCACTATTGGCTAAAGCTAGGAAGAAAAGGTTTAAGGTCCTCTCCTTTTAGTAAAGTTATCTTTCAACTTTCTTTATTAACGCGACATGGCAGCGCATAGATTAAAATGCACTCTTCTCAGTGAAACTTGATTCAGTGCTCCGCGATTCAGCAAGATGCAGCGTAAGGGAGACGGATGGACTTGACCATAGCAAAAGCCCACAAAGCCGTTTTTTCGATACATATCGCGAAAGAAAATACCTAACCCTCGGAAGCGGGAACTTTGTGAATACAGCATTAGAAAGAAATTCAACTATCGTACAGGGAAGCATACGTGAAAAAAACGTTGTCCATCCAATCATGCAAATAATTCATCGCGTAGACGTACGATGAGTCACCGGATGAAACAAGTTATATGATTAGCTTTTTCCTTCTAAGCTTCACCCTCAGCATTGAAAGATAAAAGTTCGGGGACACTGGAGTTTCATCTTCATGAGTAGAACGCGGTAGAGTATTCGGGCGCTGTTGACGTGGTCTTCTCAATCGCTAGACTGCTTGCTTCATCGAACTGCGGGCACTGGAACACTGCCGCAAAGAAACGAGCGTCTGTGCTTACAACATTGGCTGCTTCAACTATTCTAGCAATACGCCACGGGGGAGCAATGGTTACGGTGCTAGGCTGGCAACCCGCAGGTCGTGGTTTTGATCATGGCTGTAGTGGGCACATTTAGGGCCGGGTATTGTCCGATGTCAACGCACGTTCAAAATTTTCGGAGATTTGTCCTGCGGTGCTCCTCATAATCATATTGTAGTTTGGGGACGTAAAACTTGATTTAATATATTATCATTATAGATTATTTTATACTAAGAGCATTATTATGATTATTATAAACTATTATTTCAAACCTACCGATTTTACTGTCCTGAAGTGCTCTATACGGGTGCCTGTTTTGCCAAGCACACTTGTGCATATATGCATTATGTTAATGTTGTTCGTGATAGTTCATTAGGCCTGAGTGCTTTGTAACTCTTGGGCTTCAGAACACCCGCTCCTTACACTACTCAGAAGTTTTGAGACTTGATGTCAATTCAAGCTTCTATCACGTAATATCACATGCGTGATAAAAATTTATTCTGAGACATGGATATCATTGTGTGTTTTTGTGTCCCAAGCAGGTTTGAGCAAGGCCGTGGCTCTGTGGCAGAACATCTGCTTCCCACCAGGATGGCAAGGGTTTAATTTTGAGTTGAGACAAATTTTAATTATTCATTTATGTGCATCTTGCTGATTTTTTTTCTTCACGACAAATGTTGATTTTCTGTCCACAACAAATGATGCCAACGCCATCACTAAAATCTCTTCGAAACTAACTCTTCGACGCTATAAATTTTAAATCTACTAGTTATCTCACAAATTCCTTGAAGTTGTGTTCATGAATACATGTGTGCGTAATGTGTCCCGTTGAAAATACGTGGAACTGTAGGCGACTTCAAACTTTGAGACAGGTCCTTAACTATTTTGTACATGTTAAATTGTCTTGTCAGTACTACATCCTTTGCCGTAACACACTCAGTTTCGTATACTTCTGTTTTATAGTATACAAACTCTTCTATTTCATACGGAGTAGCAATTGTTAATTTAATAAACTCGTTGGTGTACATTTGTTGCGTGTTATTCTTTCTTGAAATCACGTTCGTTAGGAACATGAAGGTAAAAGCACGCCACAGTTCCAATATAACATAGATGACACGCCTTATTCCACAAGAAATGTTGGCTTTACCTGATTGCACGACGCGTAGATGCTGTCCGTAGTGTGCAAGAGTTTGGAGCCCTCGTTCCCTCGACCGCGTCAATTGTCAAAGTCCTATGAGCGCAACATATGATGACACCTTCTCAAACCAGCTCTGTTGACATCAATTTGCCTCATAAAGCTACACATGCACTCGGCAGGTGTCCACGTTGTGCTCAAGTGGAAGTTGCTGTTAAAATGATTGAAGCGTCGTGGAAGTGTTGATGCATCATCATCATCATCAGCCTGACTACGTCCACTGCAGGACAAAGGCCTCTCCCATGTTCCGCCAGTTAACCCGGTCCTGTGCTTGCTGCTGCCAATTTACACCCGCAAACTTCTTAATCTCGTCTGCCCATCTAACCTTCTGTCTCCCCCTAACCCGCTTCGCTTCTCTGGGAATCCAGTTAGTTACCCTTAATGACCAGCGGTTATCCTGTCTACGCGCTGCATGCCCGGCCCATGTCCGTTTCCTCTTCTTTATTTCAACTATGATATCCTTAACCCCCGTTTGTCCCCTAATCCACTCTGCTCTGTTCTTGTCTCTTAAGGTTACACCTACCTTTTTTCTTTCCATTGCTCGCTGTGTTGTCCTCAATTTAAGCTGAACCCTCTTTGTAAGTATCCAGGTTTTTGCTCCGTAGCTAAGTACCGGCAAGATACAGCTGTTATATACCTTCCTCTTGAGGGATAGTGGCAATCTACCTGTCATAATTTGAGAGTGCTTGCCGAACGTACTCCACCCCATTCTCATTCTTCTAGTTACTTCAATCTCGTGGTTAGGTTCTGCGGTTATTACCTGCCCTAAGTAGACATAGTCTTTTAACAATTCAAGTGCACTATTACCTATCTCGAAGCGCTGCTCCTTTCCGAGGTTGTTATACGTTACTTTTGTTTTCTGACGATTAATTTTGAGACCCACCTTTCTGCTCTCCTTGTCTAACTCCGTAATCATGAGTTTCAATTCGTCCCCTGAGTTACTCAGCAATGCAATGTCATCGGCGAAGCGCAGGTTACTAAGGTATTCTCCATTAACTCTTATCCCTAACTGTTCCCATTCTAGGCTTCTGAAAACCTCCTGTAAGCACGCGGTAAATAGCATTGGGGAGATTGTGTCCCCCTGCCTTACACCCTTCTTGATTGGTATTCTGTTGCTTTCTTTGTGAAGCACTATGGTAGCCGTTGATCCCCTGTAAATTTCTTCCAGAATGTTTATATATACTTCATCTACGCCCTGACTCCGCAGTGTCTGCTGACGGCTGATATTTCTACTGAATCAAACGCCTTCTCGTAATCTATGAAGGATATGTATAGTGGTTGGTTATACTCTGAGCATTTCTCTATTATCTGATTGATAGTATGAATGTGGTCAATTGTTGAGTAGCCTGTTCGAAATCCTGCTTGTTCCTTTGGTTGATTGAATTCCAATGTTTTCTTTACTATGTTAGCAATTACCTTTGTAAGTGGCTTGTATACTACAGAGAGCAAGCTGATCGGCCTGTAATTCTGCAAGTCCTTATCATCTCCTTTCTTATGTATTAAGATGATGTTAGCGTTCTTCCAAGGCTCTGGTACCCTTCCCGTCAGGAGACACCTCGTAAACAGGGTGGCTAGTTTTTCTAACACAATCTGTCCTCCATCTTTCAGCAGATCTGATGTTACCTGATCCTCCCCAGCAACTTTGCCTCTTTGCATGCTCTCGAAAGCTTTTCTGACTTCTTCTATCTTTACTGGTGGGGTGTCATCTGGGTTACTGCTAGTTCTTATTGTATTAAGGTCGTGGTTGTCTCGGCTACTGTACAGATCTCTGTAAAACTCCTCCGCCATTTTAACTATCCTATCCATATTGGTAGTTATTTTGCCTTGTTTGTCCCTTAGTGCATATATCCGACTTTTGCCTATCCCAAGTTTCCTCTTCACTGCTTTGACGCTTCCTCCGTTTTTCAGAGCGTGTTCAATTCTCTCCGTGTTATACCTTCTTACATCGCATACTTTACGCCTATTATCAACTTTGAAAGCTCTGCCAGTTCTATTTTGTCTGTTGTATTTGACACTTTGATGCTTTGACGCTTCTTAATTAGGTTCTTCGTTTCCTGGGAAAGCTTGCCGGTGTCCTGTCTAACTACCCTGCCTCCAACTTCCATTGCACACTCCGTAATGATGCTCGTTAGATTATCATTCATTGTATCTACGCTAAGGTTGGTTTCCTCACTAAGAGCCGAGTACCTGTTCTGCAGCGACACTCTGAATTCCTGTACTTTCCCTCTCAGTGATAGCTCATTGATAGGCTTCTTGCGTACCAGTTTCTTTCGTTCCTTCTTCAAGTCTAGGCGAATTTGAGACCGTACCATTCTATGGTCACTGCATCGTACCTTGCCAACCACTTCCACATCCTGCACGATTCCTGGGTGTGCAGTCATTATAAAGTCTATTTCGTTCTTATTTTCGCCATTAGGGCTCATCCATGTCCACTTGCGGTTTTCTCGTTTTCGGTAGAAAGTATTCAAAATCCGCAAATTATTGCGTTCTGCGAATTCTGTGTTGATGCACTTGAATACAAATCAAGCGAGTCCTGTAAGATAACGCAACTGTAAGGCAACTAAACCTTTTCTACGTGGGTTTTCGTACCACCAGGTGTTCAATTTCCCGAGTTCAGCCCGAAAGAAGAAAGCGATGAGTTTGGCGCCTGCGTGCCAAAGTGCTCGTGAGTTCGTTCGAAGAAGACGAGGAGTAGCCATGTCTTACGCTTGGGGCTCATGCGGGCGCTAATAAATGTTTGTCTAAATTCTTAAAGTTGTGTTGGCTGTTCAGTCGGCCATATATATTACACCAGGTGTTTTGTCTTGTGAACTGGTATCTGGTGTTGGAAGTTTTTTTAGGGATTTCGGACTTCGTAACTGTGGCATGCAATAACATATTACAGTTGAAAAAATTGGGGAATTCAACCTCAGTTGTGCGAAGCGTGGCACTGCAGAGCATGGGCTAGTCGCCGCTGCTTGGGCAACCTGATCCTTTCCTTTCAATTAATTTTTTTGCTTCTCCTGCATGTTTATTTATTTATTTATTTATTTATTTATTTTATTGGTTTCTTTCAGCTTGTCTATGTTTCTTGCCTGTTTAATGAAACTTTCAATGTTTTTTCAATGTACTTCTTTTTATTTTGTTCTGATCTTTTTGTCGCTTTATTTCTTTCTTCTGTTTCTTTGATTCTGTTTGTTGCTACTTTTAAACACGATAGTCTTTCATAAAATAAAAATTTTGGTCTATCTTTACCTTTGTCTGTTTGTCCACCGTAACGACACTTCAAACGCCCTCAAACGATACTCCAAATGGAAAACCCCATTCACAGCACCCACCTATATTGCTCAAGTTTCAGCGTTATTATTGTGCAATTGTCAATTAAAAAGCAATTATTGCTCATATCTTAGGCACTATAACAACACGTCAATCATTTGTATGGCTGCCTTTATATTAGAGAAGACATGCATAGGTAATTCTAAGGACCGCAGCGCTTATCACGTGGCGCCAAAAATGCAAAGTTATGTTCAAAAAAGCGTTTCGAACGCTTCGCTAAGACGACATGGTGGTGACACCTGCCAGTCACTTTGCGTTCTACAGCTTATCACCTCCGAGACAGGCGCACACGCCTTCCTACAATTTTGAAGATAACTGCCAGATAGCGCTCGTGTCTAACATGCCGCGATGAGCTTGTTCGCCTTCGCTCCCTCCATCCAAAGACCAGAGACCTAGAAAGAGGGAGTCTCTCTCTCCCTCTTTCTAGGTCTCTGCTTTTTCACCTCAAGCAGGTGAATGCGCGAAACTGTCGCTTCGCCCTGTCGTCCATTCAGTGGTTGGTCGGCAAAGTGGGCTATCTCGTGCTAGACTGCACACGCCGAACATTCAATAGCTGAACCACTCCCACCACCGATCACAGCAAATGCTCTCACCACCCACTCCCCACACTACTCTCCTCATGAAAGCCAGCAGCGAGATCAGGCGCATAGTTATTTGCATCCTGTATGTAAGGAGCCTCACTCATCGATTGTATTCGTTCATCGAAGTGTTGGTTCTTTCTTTAGGTATTTCTGTTTTGCATATAATTTTCTTTCAAACGCGATAGAATTTCTTGGGGTACTTCAATGCAAAAATGACTGTCTTTCTGTCTGTACATTTGCCTGTTTTCCCGCCGTAACGATACCCGAAACGGCTCCAAACAATACACCAAACGTCCAACCCCATCATCAGTGCCTACCAATGTTGCTCAAGTTCCAGCGTTCGTACTTGTGCGATTGTCAATTAAAAGCAAATAATGCGCATAACTGAGGCACCATAACAACACGTCCTTATTCTGTATGTGTGTATATACACTAGAGAAGGCATACATAGGTATTTCTAAAGACCATAACGTTGATCACGCTGCGATGACAATGCAACGCTAGGCAAATGTTTCCAGGGCTTTGCTAAGACGACATGGTGGTGGCACCTGCCCGTCTTTTTGCGTTCTACATCTTATCAGCTCCGCGACAGGTGTGGACGACTTCCTTCGCTTTCGAAGATAACTTTTAGATAGGGCTCGTGTCAAACGTGCTTCGATGCGCGCGTTCAACTTCGCTGCATGGATAGACACACTCTAACGCAGCGTCTCCAGAATACAATCCATCAATTTTCTCGCGAAAAACATCAAATGAACGCTTTTTTCATTCTCTCCAGACGCAATACTATCGTCTTTCGACGACATTTCCAGTAAAACATGCAGATACGCGGCCAATTCTTTTTTTAAAGACGATAGTCTTTCTTGGGGAACTTTCATGCAAAAACTTTGGTCTGTCTGTTTGTCTGTTTGTCTGTCTGTCTGTACATTTCTCTGTTTGTGCAGCAAGGAGAAGTTTATTGACTTCCAACCAAGGATAAAGTACATGACAAAAACATCGAGCTTCACGACTACAAAGAGCACATGTACAATAAGGAAAGCACCACTACCGAGGTACAATGTATGTGGGGGAACGTACCCCTCTATTTACTGTACAGCACGTGGTGCTCCAGCAGACTTAATCATGCATGGTGGTAGGTCTTCTCAAGACGCGGTTGGAACAAGTAGCGACTTAGCGCTGTACAACTCTAGGTATTATTTCTTTTTGTCGCCTGAAACAATGCTGCTTTCGTACACGGTAAGTGCATGCCCGGAAGTATAAAAGAGGCCTTGAGGCTGGGGGGGGGGGGGCAGGGGGGGAGTACAAGGGAGTGGGGGGGGGGTCTTGTCTCTCCCCAAATAAGGCATCAGCAACAATCTGCGCGTAAAAAAACTGACTGAAAGCGCCATGCAATGAAGAAGGCGCTATACAAAAATTAACTCAAGTGTCGACCAGCACACTTTGCCCGAATCGATTACAAATAACAACGACAATGGGGTGATGAAATGAAAAAAAAGGTGATACATATGTATATATATATATATATATATATATGTATATATATATGTATATATATATATGTATGTATATATATATATATATATATATATATATATATATATATATATATATATTTATATATATATATTTATATATATATATATATATATATATATATATATATATATATATATATATATACAAGTCCCCTTCTGCATGTGCTAGACAACGGGAGGGGGGGTCATCATCAGCCTCCATGCAACAAAGAGAAGTTTATTGACTTCCAACCAAGGATAAAGTACATGACAAAAACATCGAGCTTCACGACTACAAAGGGTGCATGTACAATCAGGAAAGCACCACTACCGAAGTACAATGTATGTGGGGGAATGTACCCCTCTATTTACTGTACAGCGCGTGGTGCTCCAGCAGGCTTAATCGTTACCGCGAACCGGGTACTCAAAACAGCACCAGCCGATACCCCAAATGGCCGACCTCAATCGCAGCGCCCACCATTGTTACTCAGGAATCAGCAATCATACGTGTGCGATTCTCAATTAAAAAACAAATATTGCGAATATCTGAAGCACCATAACAACACACATATATTCTGCATGTCCGTCTTTTACTAAAAAAGGCATACATAAGTATTTTTAAGGACCACAGCGCTTATCACGCTGCGGTGACCATGCAACGCTTGCACGGAACGGGGAGTGTTTCCAACGCTTTGCTAACACCAGATGGTGGTCGCACCTACCCGTTGCCTTGCGTTCTACACCTTATCACCTCTAAGACAGGCTAAAAAGCCTTTTGGTCGCACGAGCCCTTTCCTGCACATGGTTGCTTGATAAGGTGATGAAATGGGCTAATAGAGCATTCGCAAATTAGCGTAAATACGCTATTGCCATCACGGTAGATTAGCGCACATACTTGAAGCTCCCGCGATGCGAGCACCCTCACAAGACAGAGTGCACTCCTTCTTTCCATCCACTTTCCGCTACTTCACCTGTAACAACTGCTCTGGTTTCTAGGGACGAGGATAAGCTCGCGCACACGGAGCTGTTGCTATAGAAGAGGAAGTGATAGCGGAGAGGTAACACCAGCCAACGCGCGGACTCCACTGGACGCCTGACAAAGCTTGACTAAGAAATTACTTCCATTTAAGACTTGCCTTGAAGGATAAGTGGGTGCATGTTTGACATAACGAAACACCAAAGAGTACGTTTAGCCATAGTGAACACTATAAAGCTAAGACGACTACTTTCATTAATTAAAACTAACAGACAGTGATGCCAAGCATTGCATAGGGGATGTTATTAATATTGTTTCGAATGTAATTATGAAGAAATAAAAATGGACGCACTGAAAGCTTGCCAGCGGCCGGATAACAAACAAGTACTTGCAAATAACCTGTCTGATGCTGTAACACTGAGCTATGGCGGCGGTCCTCCTTCCGTTCACTGAGCAATCTTAGCATCGTGGTGCGAAATGTGAAGGAAGTGTGAGGTGAGTCGTCTTACTTTTGCAGATTATCTTTCGTAACATTTCTCTCCTTCTTTTTTTCCATTGGCACTTTAAATGGGTTCGCGCCTTCGTGGACTTTGCTTCTGCTTGGTGCTATGTGGTTCAGGATGCTGTCATAGTCGCTTGAAGTAACGCTCCATGTGTAGCATCTTGATGACGCAGTCACGTGAAGGAGAAGCTTTGATGTTCTTGTTCTTCCAGTGCCTGAATGATAAATACCACCATTAGTAAAAATATAGCAGCAGTTCTGAGAATCTGGCGAATGCGAATGGCAGAAGCGGAGAAGCACGACGTAGACGCCGAAAAAAGAAGAAAAGAAAATTTGACGACTTTGCTGAAGGACATTTCCGAAGTCTGGCGTTTGCTTCTCGTGCCTTTCGATTACAGCCGTGACCAGCCACAATGACTGTGCAAGACACATCAAAGAACCCGTGCTCTAAGCTACGGCGTCAACCATGGTAATCATACCAACATGTTAAACGTTTATTTAGCTCACTTTGAACAGCTTTCCGGGAATCACCGAAAACAGGTGGCTATGGGACCTCTGTGTTTAACGTCGGAATATCAGGGCACGGTAAAGAGGCGGGAGACATAAGTCACTCTCATTGTGAGCTGAACAACATAAAGCAGGTATCTGCTCTTCAACAACTGAAGGCAAGTAAAATGATCGTGGAGAGACAGCCGAGCCAAGAGACAAGTTACGAGGACCAGGTTGGCACTTCGTAGAACACTATTGAAAAAATTAGTGGCGTATCTGCATCTTAATGTGCAAAATGTCGAAAGACGAAAGTCTTGCGTGTGGAGAGAGTGAGCAGAACTTTAATTTGATGTTCTGCGCAAAAAATATCGGAGAATGGCATTCTGGAGGTGCTGCGTTAGAGGACCTCGAGTGTGCAGCGGATGCAACCGAGCGTATTAGGTCACTTCACACGTGAGCAATGAGCGCCATCTGGCAGTTTTCTTGGAAAACGAAGCGCGTGGCTTTGACTTGGGTGTGCGCGCCCGTCTCAGAGGTGATAAGGTGTAAAACCAAGGTGACGGGTATGTGCGACCACCGTCTCGTCTTAGCAAAGCGTTGGAAACACTCGCCTTTTCTTGCAAGCGTTGCATGGTCAGCGCAGCGTGATAAGTTCTACGGTCATTAATACTACTTATATCTGCCCTTTCTAATGAAAGACGCACATTCATAATATAAACATGTTGTTATTGGGCCCCAGAGATGCGCAATATTGCTATTTAATTGATAAATGCACAAGTATAAACGTTGAGTCTTGAGCAACACTCTTGGGCCCTACGGATGGGGTCAGCCGTTTCAAGTACCCGGTGCCGTTAAGAGTGGACAACCAGACAAATGTACATATCGACAGACAGACAGACAGAGAGACAGACAGACAGACAGACAGACAGACAGACAGATAGACAGACAAACAGACAGACAGACAGACAGACAGACAGACAGACAGACCAATATTTTTGCGTCGAAGGTCCCCAAAAAAGACTATCATCTTTAAAAATAGCACGCGTACTAAAGCACAGCAAAAACCATGTATGAAGAACAAAAAAGCTAGTGCTATTTATAAAGTGAGAGGAAAAATAGACAGAAAATAGAAAGAGTCAGAGCGAAAAAGAAGCATCTGACCAGAAAGAAATAAATAGAAGTGAACAGAAAAAAACGAAAAAAAGAAGAAAAAGAAAACAAGGGAAGGAAACAAGAAGAAAACCAAAGAGCAACAAATAAGCCACGAGGTCCGCCCTTATTGCAGGCTTGTCACTCGAAATGCCAAACTATTTGATCTTTTTCTCTTTGTTTGCTTGACTCTGCTAGGAGTAGAAGATGAACGCCATGCATGAAAATATAGGCATAGAGCGTTTCAGCTCCGATGACGGGAGCTTTTTACATAACAACAAAAAGGACGAATGAAGCTATGCCGATGAGGATTTCGAAATGTTACTTAACCAGCAGTGGTAAAAAGACGCAGGCTTACATCACTTCGGTTCATCCTTTCAGTTCGCTGAGCAATTTGTGTTAGTGATGCTATGTTATAAGAGCCTTCATGCCGCAGAGCATCTGGAGGGCCCGAGATGGAGAAGGTGGTATCCAATTTTATAAACCAGGCGAGAACTGCATTGAATGGCACACAGGCACCGAATTTCTAAAGCGAGGACGTGCAACCAGTCCATCACCCCACGTGGCGGTGCTAGAGTACGGGATATTGTGGGCTCTGACGAAACCCGGTGGAAACGCGGTCACCATCGGGAAGGTTTGCGGCGTGCATATGACAAGGGGTAGCAGTAGTTATGAAGCGAGTGCTAGGCCTACCGTTGGCAGTGCTCGGCGAACGGTAGTCGCCATTGCCGGTAGGAATGTAGGTTTCGTCAGCACCAGGCAAAAACCTTGCGAAGCTCGTTGTATTTGATCTAGAAAGAAGCCTGGAGCCTTCAAACTCATACGCAAGTGCGGATTGTCCGACAGCAGCTTTCTGGATTCCGTGCCGACCGGTTGTGCCCTCGCGATCTCCGGCGTCAGCGTAGCTCTGGCCGACTGGGCTCGCCCTACGTCACCTCCTGATGCCGACGACCTTTGACGACAGTGTAGCTCTGACCGACTGGACTTGCTCTACGCCATCTACTGTCGCCGACAAGAGCTCTCGCAAGTGGTGCCCCGTGCTCGGACTCCTATGACCGTGTATCCATCTTTCCTATCTCTCCTATCTCCTCAGTTTGTTATCGTTCCTTCTGGCTCACCACCTCACGTCTCTTTTACTTTTCTACACCTTTACTCCTACCACTTTTATCCCTCCTCCCCCCATTCCTTGTGAGCTACTGTTGAGGTGTCGCTCACTGAAGCAGGCAGTTACGGGACTCACTTTTCTTTTCCTTTGTCTCTTAAGAATCACCTTCTCTCTCCGACAGCAGCAGGTCAAGTACCCAGTTTTTCAAGGTCTGAATGAGAGGCCATCGTTGTCCCGAAGAAAGGCATCCGTGAGTGGATGCGAGTTCCGTGGCCGTTCGGCCTAAGAGATTCTAACCACAATCCCGAACTTTCTCGCCTGCGTGAGCACGCCCCTCTTTTTTTCTTTGAAGAACGATATATTCCTGTTTATTTCTCTTCTTCGAATTATCGGATGCTACGGCATCCACTCTCGCTGGCTCGCCTTACGTTCTCCTTCAAAGTAATTTTAGTGATGACGTAGTAGAATTGGTCCACATGATGTGGACATATCCCACTCTCATTGTGGTTTCGCGCAGCCCAAACTTCAACGTCAAGACAGACATTACCAGTGAAGCCCTTGCTGCTGCTGTTTCTGAGAATCTCAAGCAACGGCTAGAAGTGAGGGGCCATGCCTGGCGTGACTTATTTGTTTTTATATATTTTTATTCATCTTTACTGCATGATACTCGCTATTTCTCGTGGATAGGTTCTCGGCTCAGAGAAAGAAAAAAAGTGAATAGACCGCCTCTAGGTTCATTACGACGACAATGTTTTTTTTTGTGATCAAGCCAGATTTTTAAAGCTAAAACGATTTCACTGTTCTACTATCTTTACCCTGTAGGTCATTTTACTAAAGAGCACTTGAAGCCTCCCGTTTTCTCAATATAGCTTCGTTTTTTATCCCAAATAGCTTGTGCGGACTCAGAAAACAAAGTACCTAGGTTTTGCTGGGGTGGACATATATTATATCAAGCATATTGCCCGAACGTCGAAAACTTTTCGGAGTACACTTGTGTTGGAGGAAGTTCTTTGGGATGTGCATGCAAAAGCCTTTACCGAGCAATCAACGGAGAATGCGTGAAGCTGGAGGAATGCGGTAAGCAACCTATGCCACACTGGCGATTCAGGAGCATGATTGTGACACAGAATGAGTTCTAATATGTTAAAGTATTCTTCGTTCGATTGTTGAAACATGAACATCAGTCTTTTTCCCAAACACACAAAAAGTATGGGAACTCGCTGTACTTGTTTTTCGACAAAGCTGCAACTTTTTTTGTGAAAGGAGTTGAGGACATCTTGTTTAAATGCTTCCATTTCAGTGTCGCATACAGCAAAAGCCTCACGTGTTTATTCATGACATGATGCCCTATAGAAACTTTTTTCATGCTTGCTTCTTAAAGTTTGAACAAAAAGCCATGGCACCAGATGTTATTGATCAAGCATAGAACGTAGTACCGAATACGGTGGTAGCGCACAGGAGTAAGATACCAGATTATGAAATCGACATGGACTTTCTGGCGTTTTGTTTATTTTTTATTCACTAGTTCTGTGTAGAAAATATATGAGAACCAAGACAAAAAGTGATTTCCAGGCATTCAAGAAAGCGTAGGCAATGTATTTATTCTGAGCATTTTCAGGGTTTTTTTTTTCTGCAAGTAATTCTCAAGGTAACCACCAATGTTAACGGAGTTCGCGAGCACGCGCTGAATAGCCTGTCCACACTCTCTCGTGGTACGTCATCTACCATCGACCGCAGCGCTAGACCAGAAACAGGTCTTCGTTTTATAATGTGGCACCTCAATTTCCTACTACCACGCATAGCATTGATGTTTGTTTTCACGGAAAGCGCTTATGTGTGGTATGAGCATCACACCTCTATTTAGGGCATCATCCATCAGCGGATTTGGAGTGACCCACGATCTCTACGCTGTAGCACTCAACTCTGACGGAGGCCAACAGAAAGGAATCTACCAATGAAACACAAGCACTCCCTCTGAAGCAAATGGCAGAGTCAAAATGAAACGCGATGCGCGTGTCTTTCTTCTAGCTTGAGTGGGCACGCTGGACACAGCTGCGACACGCTAGCAAACCTTCAGCTCCATTGCGAGACACAACTGACGCGACCAGCGTCCCTTGGCGTGCCGAAAGTTAGCACTGTTATGTTGAATTCAAATGGCAGATCTAGATCAAGTTTTTCTGCTCTGAGCAGAGCAATCACATTCCAATGGCAGATTGGGTGCGTGAATTGTGTGTTCTATAGAATGGCAGACTGAGAGCAACCGCAGATCACAGATTGCTCCGTAGAGAAAGAATTCTTGCTCCGCCGAAATCGGTGCATGTGACTGGAAGTTCGAGTGAATTATTCTGTGCGCCCACCTTTCATTTAATCACCAATAGATGTTCAGAAAACGCTTTGTACTTTCTCGCACCCTCTCGTGCTCTCTCGATAGTTTTCCGCTCACTAAGTGGGCCCGTCGTAACGCGTGCGTTCAAATCGCAGATTTGGCGAGAGCGATTCCGCTTAGGGAGCCTTCATGTGCGCGCGTCTCCGTGTTTTAGGGTGGTGACAACTCCAATCATGGTTGCTTACAAGTGGCTAAAACGGCCCCCATACTTGACAGGCCGCCATGTTAGTTCTGAGTGGTCGCTCATTTACATTGATGGCAGCCATGGGTTTCAACGAGAAGAGGGTTTCTTTTTTATAGCAAGTGCTGAAGGCTAAAGGGTTGTTTTCTGAAGTGAGCAGTGGTTTGGTAGAACAGGAAAGACATGTCCGTGACTCGAGTTTGTATAAAATACTGTTAAAACAGTTCAGTGGTTTGGTAGAACAGGAGAGACATGTCCGTGACTCGAGTTTGTATAAAATACTGTTAAAACAGTTCATTTCTCCCACTTGGTAGACCCACCGCATTGGCGGAGTGAGGTTATTGAGGGAGCCTATATTTGCGAGGGGGAGAACCTCGATGTCACTATGAATGCCCTTCAATATCGGCGCGCCATTCATGAAGCATATTCACCTTAGCACTGCAATTACCTCAAAGGCCTCTTAGTGCAGGGCTCGAAACCGTGCTGTTAATATGATAGAACTCGTAACGACAGGGAAGGCAGAACAAACAACCGGGTAGCTCGCGATGTTCTCTGATAACCGAATAGCTCAGCTAGCCTGTTTCTTATACCCTAAACATTGCGTTTCTCCGTAATATAATTTCCTACAACAAGTTTAGTTCCTGCGAACGAATCTGTACAATGACTGCTTAAAAACCTTACAAGCTGTAAGCATTGCCCGAAAAAGTAGGGCATTCAATCACATTACACCACCCTCCCCTTAAGCCCACAAGCCTGTATATTAGGCTAGAAGAAAAGCAAAGGGGAGCAACGAGGGACAAATCAAGTTTTTCCAGGTCAGATTTTATTGCAAACAGCATCCAAACGGCATCTGGCCTTGTGTCTTCAAACCATCCTGCCTCCTTTGCTGGAAGCTTGTGTCCTCGCAGTGGGCCTAGAGTAAAGTAATAAGGCAAAAAATCATACACGGCTACGACCACGTATACGGAGTTCGTACACATTTTCTCTACAAGCCCTAAATAAAAGCAATGTTTACGATTTCAAATCATCTGTGTGTCAGGTTATGAAACAAAAGGACGACACAAATAACGGTGCACCACATAGGGCATATTTGAGTTATGGGCTGACAACCGACTTGCTTAGTGCACATATACTGCTCCGTTCACGACCGAAAGATAGACAGAAGGATGGACGGACACAAACAGTAAATCTGTCTCATTCTATGTTATGAAAGAGAAGTCCTGTTTGCACTTATTGAGCGAGTTTCGGTGTGGTTGCGCGTGTCATTGAAGCGAAGAACGAATACCCCATGGCAAGCCACACAAAAAGTTAGTTGCGTTGCAACTGTGCAAGACAAGCGCCTACAGGGAACGCGTTCATCGGCTTGTCTGTCTACCTCTCCAAATGCCCTTCCTCAGAAACCGAGGTAAAATTGCAGGAATTGGAACATCTGCCAGAAAAGGAAGAAGCAAAAGGGAGCGTCTGTCTGTAGGTGGTTTATTGGCCTGGCGTTTTCCGCGACGAATGCAGTGACGGCTTCGGAAACCGACAAAGTGCAGATATTGAGTGCATGCAGGATCACACATTCGACTTGTCATATCATTCGATTGAGGAACTGCGCTTCGACTACAAGGATAAACAAGTATACTCAGCCATCTTCCGCTTGCACAGCGTAGCCGAACGAAGCCTAATTTATTATTATACTGTGCACGTTGTCCTGCTTACTTTGCTCAAACTGCTTTTCGGTGCATGGCTAAGTCAGCCATTTCACGAATTGTACGGTGATATACTCAACCCACTCGCAATACAACGGGTACTCACCTCACAAACACGGCGAGAAGTAGTCGCCTCCAAGCAGTCTCACTTCACTTGTGTAGCCCAGCGTTTTCGTTGGCTAGAGCCAGTCGGGAAGCGGGAAGGTCTCCGGATGGTTTTGCATTATGGCACACAGCACCCTGGCATATAGACTTCAACATTATTTTATGTGTGGTTAGCACGAGAATGGTGTCGTAGCGGAAGCTACGTCTATGGGGTAATCAAACGCAGCTCATACCACAGCTTGCACACTCGCGCCAACATGCAGCTGGTGCAGTGCGACAGAGCAGGAACACCTGGCCGCAAGAACCAACATGGCGCCTGTTTCCACGGAAACCGGGACTGGCAACATTGTGTCTCAGCGGGTGGCGGCAAGTGGTGAGTCAAAGGCTGACACCACCCTAAAACACGGAGACGCGCGCACATTAAGGCTCCCTAATTTCGCTTGCATCTGAGCGCTCCATTCGCAGTCCGACCCAGCGCTCGCGATCTGTCATAGGCACCGTTCAGTCAAATTTTTCAGTCTGACTGCAGCGCCAGAATACATAGTTTAGAGAATAAAAAGAATCCTTAAGACGGCATAGATGAAAAGGAAACGCGAAATACACGTCTCGCGCCCTACATCTGTTGGCGGAATGTGCCCGCGGCCGCGGGATACATTGGGGACGCGAGCACGCGTCTCTTTTCTGCGTACTCCTAGCGGTGAATGTCAGAAACTTTGAGACGGGGCAGTGTGGGCAACGCTGCTCCCTCTGCTCAGTATGCGGTGCCTATTGGAATTCAACAATAAATGGCCCGGGGTGTTTGCGACTTCCGGTTAAATCCACCTATTTTCGCAGAGTAGAAAAAGTTGCTCCGTTGAGTGAATCTTATGGCGGAGCTGCTCCAAATCTTCCAATAAAACATACAAGGAGCACTCTCAATCAGCCAATGGAATAGACTTTCTCCGCATGGAGAAGAATAGAGTATTACCGGAAGTGACCCAAACCTGCCAATGGATGATGCCACTAGACAGCAAAATCTAAGTTACAATGAGTCGCTCCGAAGGAAGAGCCGTTGGGTAGATATAATTTTGGGTGGATTATGACTGAAATTTTGCCTATATGCTGTCGTGCTGCTCTCTAGACCGAAGCACGTATCTCCGGTTGCAAAAGAGCACACTACGAAAAAAAGTGAAATGTGGAAAGTATTCGTACCTAGTGTAAAACTTGTCAGGCGTTTGATTGAAAGACAGGCGCATTTTTGGTGTAGAGATGCTGTGAATCACCGTTTACGTTGCCGAAATGTCGCGTAGAGACGCTCGCCCACATGAATTTTCGTGTTTGACTGTACATATCGTGTGACACAGTTAGTAGGTGTCATATTTTCTTGCGTTCTTCAATGTGTAAAGCGTTCTTTTGTTACACAGATAGTGGCAGAAATCGGCTTCTTTTTATGGAATGAGATCTTGTCATTATCCGCGTGAAGGTGACCTCACTTCAAAAGAGCATATTCCTTGCCAACAAGTCGCTCCGTTTTGTCAGTTTGACTAATTATTGGGAAACATTCCTTATAATTAAAAAAGACAAGAAAAGTCAATAAAAGGTCGTGCTAATAATAACTCCAATGCTGTGGCACCTCCTAAAATCGGCCCTACACACAAGTCTTCTTTGCGATTCATCCCCTTTTAACAAAACTTGGGTTAAGAGAAAACCCTGCATACGTTGAAGAGAATAAAAAGGATATTACCTGCCTCTGAAGTTCTCTCTGCCTATACGTTTGCTCAGGAGTATTTGGCACAGAAATACAATGATTCATTCCGTTTTTTATGAGCACAATTGTACTGTTCAAACTGTATAAATACTTTATGTAACATGCACGCCAAAATATAACAGGTTAATACCAGTAAGCCATTGTAAAATGAAAAAGAAATGAGCAGTGCATTGAGCTCAAATAATATTTTAAGTCAAGGGGTTTTCACTATACAAAGTGGCCAATGCAAATTTTTAGACATAAGTTGGTTCCGCACATATATATGAGCACATATATACTTGAATAAATATCTCGAATTGGTAATATATACAGGGCAAAAGAGCAGCTAGTAACTGCATTTCAACATTTTTCATTATAGAATTAGGGTATTATCTCTTCTTTCAGTATTACCCCTATATGGCTAGATTTCCTGAAAAGCAAGACTGAGCAGATATACTTACTGTATTCAAAATGTCGATATCGAAATATAGAGACATAAGATTTTGTATACAAATAAATACACAGGTTTGTTTTTGACGCAGTGGAATATTTTGTAGACACATTTGTAAGCGATGAGTATAGCCCCGATCACTGCTATGTGGTCAGATGTACAAGAATGCGTATACAGGAATACTTTTTGGGACCAAGCTTCTTATAGCCTAGTGCCGTCCACCCGTTCGGCGTCGCCACCACAGCATATCCAGATACAGAGAGACAGACACGGACAGACGGATGCTTCGCCCCATTCATTGTCATTCACTCCATAGATATGCCGTGATTTTTATTCATACGGAAGATGTTTATGCTCCGCTCAGACATTTATTAAGTGAACGATTATATTGGGATCGTTGTTGTAACACACCAAGACTTGCGAGTCAAGAGCATCACTGGAGTCACTAGTGAACCCAGGTGCATTAGCACAACGCGCTCAAATATTTAGGAACAAAGTTTTTTATATCCAGTTAGCAGCCCTTGCGTGACAGCAGCTTTTCAATCACGATGTCATTTACTTGTCGCCGATTTGGTCTTGAGGAGACAACCTCTAACATCAATATCGCTAAGATACTATCGCAATATTCTTGTATCACTATACTGTGATGTCTTGCTTATAATAAGAGCTAGGTGTAATATTTGTGGTATGAAATTCTTCGCTTGAATTGACGAAATGAGCTACGCCTGCACTATAACCGAATTTTCGGTATTTTGTTTTTACATTTTCCATTTACCTCGTGGGTGGGACAGGGTTGCACACGCATAAATACCCAGACATAAGAAGTGGAACGCACAAGACCGAAGTCCAGCATACAGCCCTTACACTATTCGGAGAGACGACCAAGATACCTACTGGCACTGTCCCTGGTCGACCGAAGAGCACTATTGAAGTGAATGTTGCTGGGGATAGCAACCTTGTAGCTGCTACGAATGTAAGTCAATGCCCGTGTTCCAGGTCACATCAGCTTCCTTCACACTATTACCTGTCGTTCTGTACGTATAGAAAAGCTCGCCTATTAATAGACCAGTGACGTCGTACGCTAATGCACACGTAGTTTATTGCGTCCCGTGAGAACTTAAATCAATTTGCAGGCCGAGTCGTCCAGTAACGCATCTCGTTTCTGCTTGCAAGATACAGGAGAGGACTCAGTTTGTGGACTGTAGAAGTGGTGGTGTATCAGGTCCCCCTTGCCGAAAGCACTATGTCCGACAGACGGGTCGGGAAGATTTCGAGAGCACTGGAACAGACAGAAAACGGGAGCACTGAAATCTTGTAAAGATGGGTAACAATGGCTGCCTCGCGATTCGTTGCAGAGCTTGTGCCTGCGCGCTGATTTCGACAAACCGCGTTGTTGGCAAACCGTGATGAACTAACCAGACTAATATTAGAAATTACCGAATTCGCGTAGTTGGGTAGCGATGGTATAATACGCCAATCCTCACTCAGTCAGAAAAGGACTTGTGTTTTTTGAACAAGCATTAGTTTAGTTAACGTAGATTGTTTTGTGAACGTCTTGCAAAAAATATTAGGAGAATATTAGGTTCAGTTGCATGCACATCACTTGTAAAAAAATAAGATGATAAAAATGGCAGATACCTCGGGCAGTGAGAATCGATATGCGAAGCATGAATGAGAAATGTTGATATGTCACTTTAAAATCAGCACAACGTTACGAGGTGGAGGTAAATAACGCCGTACATGACTTCCGTGTGGTAATTATCATGTTTGTATGTGTCTTTTACTTTCGTCTTCTATTCACGTCACGTGGTAGTATATTTATATATGCGTAGAGCTAACGCAACGGCCGCGAGGACGCTATGAGCGTGGTACGTTGTCATGCTCTTGCATGACATGCGTGCCAGGATTATCATGTTTGCACACGTTATATATTTCGTCATTCATCGATGTTCCGTAACACCAGGTTTGGTATATGTGCAGCGAGTAAAACGGCCGCGAGATCATCATGGAGGGCCCATTATACTCCCATGTAGCCTTGACGCACGCGCACGCTGGATAGGGTGACGCTACGTTAGCAAAACGCGAACACTCTATACAGGTTGTGTTCCAATACTCACCGTAGACGGCTAACTAGATAGCAAAATGGACGGCGGTCATCTTAAGTCTCTTTGCAATTCTCACGTAGCCAGCGATAATGACAGCTCTGAGAAGACCGCATCGTAGACAAATATGATGCAGGCTACTTTGTTGTCTAATCGAGGCGGCTGAGCAAATTGCTCAGATATATCAAATCTCACCGGAATGGTCACACAATCTGCATACAAGTAGACGCGTCTTCAGATGCTCAATGTGAGTAACGTTACATTTTTTTTAGATTTTAATACAAAATAAGGCACAAAATACAACTGTTAAGGTTTTTTATTTTGGCTTTCTCTTCTCGGCGCCAGATGTCGCCTAGTAGCGGAAAAGCCATCCAGACGTGTTCCGATTCTCGGACAGCATGGGCTTGGTGCTGTCTTCTAAGCAGTCTACGTAGACTGTATACGTGCTGTCTAAGAATTGGAACACAGCCATAGTCCGACGCCTGATGCGAGCAGCGTCCGTCGGCGCGGCCCAACGGCAATCGGCGCGAAATGCGACGCGCTGCATTTCGCGCCGACGTGTTACTCTGACTAAACTGCGTCTCTCTTTTCGTGACAGAGGGATGCCGAACGTGCTGGAACACGCATGCATCATAGCA
Source organism: Rhipicephalus microplus (assembly GCF_043290135.1). Classification (NCBI taxonomy): domain Eukaryota; kingdom Metazoa; phylum Arthropoda; class Arachnida; order Ixodida; family Ixodidae; genus Rhipicephalus; species Rhipicephalus microplus. The sequence continues at coordinate 55,404,073 of NC_134706.1, forward strand.
ACGCAGCGCGGCGCGCGACTGCGAGTATAAGGCAGGACCAGTGCCTTGCGTGGCAACACCAGCGTGACGCGACGAAACGAACGCCGGAGCACACGAGCGCCGGGTCACGTGGAAATGTATTGGCGCCTACATTGCGGCATGTAGTCTTGTTCCCACATGACACGCATCTCATGATTGTCATGTTTGCACCAGCCACATACCTTCGTCATGCAATGGCGTCACGTGAATGTATGTGAAGCTACCTAAACAGCCGCGAGCACATCATCAGTGTGGCATGTAGTCATGCCATTACATGACAAGCATTTCACGATTATCATGCATCGATGTGTCATTTACCTATGTCGTTCGGTCGTGTCGCGTAATACTGAGTTTGGTACATGTGAAGCTAGCGAAACAGCCGCAAGCTGATCATGAGCGTAGCATGTAGTCATGTTGTTAAATGACACGCATCTCATGTTTATCAATTTGTACCAGTATCATACTTTCGTTATCCATTCACTTCCTGTAATACCAAATTTGCTTATCATAGGTGGTTTCGGAACGTTAAACCCTGCAAACCAATAAAGACTTGGTGTATGTGAAGAAAGCGAAAGGGCAGCGAGTGCGTCATGAAGGGCCCAATACACTCTTACGTAACACTGATGCGCGTCCACCCTCGGCTTAGCGACTCTACGATAGCAGAACGCGAGAGCTCTATTGTCTGACGCCAGACGCGACCGGCACGACCAGCATCCGTTGGCACGGCACGGCGGACTGGCGTAAAATGTGACATGCTGCATTTCGCGCCTACAACGTTACTCAGACGGGAGACGCTCTAGGTGCCGACCAGTGCGGACGCGCGAAGATCGGCTCCTGCTTTCAAGAATGCTTTCCTGTGGTATTTACGAACTATTCGCCAAGTTTTCAGTCCCATTGTGTGCCTAAGTTCTCAAGAAATCAGCAGATACCACCTTTGTGCTGGTGAGTAGACTATTAAGCCGTTTTGGGGGCATTTTTTCACGGCAACGCCACCGAGAATTTAAGCCTAACAACCAAGGAGGCGATTGTCGCCGATGCGCCGACCCGGCGCCAAAGTGACTCAACGCTCTGCGCGTTCCAGGACCTGCAACTGAGAATGGAATACCAAGTAGAAGGAGAGGACATCTCTCCAGAGGATTGCACGGAAGACATGGGTTGGAAGGAAGCCGAAACGAGACGCTCAAGGAATAAGCAAGCCGCGGTTAGCGTTCCTGCTGCCAAGGGTTCGACCAAAGCTGGCGTTGCGGGAGACGCTCGAGCCAGTCGTAGTAGGTATGATACCAAGCATACAATCGTGCGAGCTGAACGCATGCCGCCACTACCCAAGGACTTCAGCAAAATTGTGCTACGACCACGTGGACGATTAAATATCTCGAGAATTGGCACTGGAGCCGTGGCAGACGCGATAGTACTGGCGGCCGGCATCGAAGAGGAGGAGGCCATGCAAGACGTCATCTGTTCCAACTTTCAGCAGAACATTTTGGTGGCAAGCACTGCGGACGAAGACAGAGCTTCAAGATACCTCAAGGTCAAGCAAATTGACATTGGAGGCAAAGTTTTCGAGGTTAGCGCGTACGCCACGGCACCCAACGATACTTGTAAAAGAGTGATTCGCGGGATCCCCGTAAGCGATACTCAGGACATTTTGACCCGAAAGATTGTGAACGCGAATAACCCGCTCGCGCTGCAGGCCAAGAGAATCAAGGACACCGGGACAATCATCATAGCGTTCGAAGGACACAAGCTGCCCAGATTCGTGAGATATGAACCTTCACTTTTGCAGTGCTCCCTTTACCGCAAGAACATCGATATATGTTACGTCTGTGGAAAGCAGGAACATTGGTCTGACGTCTGTCCGAACCCAGCTGAAACCATCTGCAGAGGCTGCGAGATCAAGAACCCTGATAGCCTGCACCAGTGCAATCCAAGATGCAGGCTGTGCGATCGTCACCATCCCACGGCAGACAAGGAGTGCAAGAAGAGGTTCTTAGTGCCATACGTCGTCAGATGCAGACATTGGAAAGATCGCGAGCAGCCGCAGAAGCCCGGGACGCATCAATCACATCGAGTTCAGACATCAACGACAAACAGCTTATTCCAGCCTACGGGACCCAGAGCATCCAGACTACACAAGAACAGGAAAGGCGGCCCCACTCCAGGGGGAGGTCGCGTTCCAGAAGAGGTTCTAGACCCAAGGTCCGCTCCCAACCACGGGGGCGTTCGAGTTCTCAAGGTCACCGTCAGGGTCGGGATCAGCCTGGTCGGCACCCGAATGGCCAGCTGCCTGGCGTTCAGTTCGAGATCACGGCTTCACACCCGGGAGGACGCCTGCAGTTACATCGAAAGGCAGCTGGGCTGAGCGAGTGCGCAACGGCGCGGCAGAGGTGATGACAGGTAAGCTGCCAGAGCATGATAGAATTGCACAGCCTGAGCAAGAAAACGCGAGACTTACAAAATCGAATGAGAGGCTATCAGCTGAGTTAAAGGAAATAAAAATTCTTCTCACTAAGCTAACCAGCGCGCAATCTTCACAGCCAATGCCTCAGCCAGTTGATGTCCCTGTGGCTGAAAATGTGGGGGACTCGAGAACCATTTGCGAGTAAAAAAAACTTTGTTTCGAGAATCTTAGGCCGATATCGTTAACGTCTTGCGTAGGTAAGCTCATGGAGCATGTCGTTCAGACGCGGCTCAACAGGTACACGGAAGACAATGGTATGTATCCGGACACCATGATCGGTTTTCGACCCCGACTATCAGCGTGCGACGTGATGCTACAGCTCAAGGACCAAAATATAGACTAGCCAACGCGAGACACAAAAGTTATCGTGGGGTTAGATGTGGCAAAAGCATTTGACAACGTGAGGCACGTATCGATCTTGGAGAATCTGAGCTCCCTGAACGTCGGAAAGCGAGTTAATGACTACGTCAAGGACTTCCTTTCGAAGAGGACAGCCACTTTAAAAATTGGGGAAGAATCCATCGAGGACATTTAATTAGGCAACAGGGGGACACCTCAGGGCTCGGTGTTATCACCCACCTTTTTCAACATTGTGATGTTGAAACTGCCTGAGCAGTTAAAGGATATTAAGAATTTATATCACACCATTTACGCGGATGACATAACATTATGAATGAACAAGGGCAGTGACGGCCGCATTGTCTCTGCGAATCGCCATTGAAAAAAACGTGGAGTACCTGGAGCCCCAAAAGACTTAAATGCTCGGCCGAAAAGTCGGAAGCACTCTTCCTCATGCCCGCCGGAAAACGGCGGCTCCACAACAGGCCTGAAGTGGATATGCACTTGTATGTTAACGGCGCAGAGATCCCCGCGGTCGACAGTATCCGTGTCCTTGGACTAAGGATTCAGGCAAACCGTAAGAATTCTGAAACTCTTGCTAGGTTGGAAGCCAGTTCTGATCAGACATGTCGTCTCATCAGACGAATAGCAAACAGGCATGCTGGGATGAAGGAGACGAACCTTCTTGATTAGTGCAGACCTTCATAATAAGTAGGATAGTGTACGTGGCACCTTATTTAAAATTAAACCAAGGGGAGTGGGGCAAACTCGACACCATTATCAGGAAAAGTGTGAAAGTCGCGCTCGGACTTCCCCCAAACACGTCAACTGACAGGCTTATGAAGTTGGGGGTATCTAACACACTCGATGAGCTAATTTAGGCTACTGTGACTGCACAACATCAAAGACTACTCGGATCTAAAACGGGGAGAGCAATATTAAAGAGATTAGGCTATGAGCCCACGCGTGAGCAGGCGCGTTCAAAAGACATATCGATACAGATCAGGGACAGGATAAAGATACCTCTACTACTCAGAAATATGAACCCTACCTTTCACGACGGCAGGCGTAAAGCCAGGGCAGAGGCATTACAATCCAGGTACAGCGGTCGACAGGACGTAGCGTATACAAACGCTGCGGAATATCAATGCAAAGGGGCACACACGGCAGTGGCGGTCAGGGAAGATGGTGGCCTGATAGCGTGCTGCACAGTCGTTGGTGTTGAGACTGTAGAGGCCGAGGAAGTGGCCATAGCTTTGGCCATCAGCCAAAAGGGAATCAGGGTGGTCATCAGTGACTCCGAAAACGCTGTGAGAAATTATGAATCGGGAAGGGTGACGGAGACTGCCGTCCGTATATTAAACATGGTAGGAGTACCCAAAGAGCAGGTTGTGCTTGTCTGGGCTCCAGCTCACCAAGGACTTAGAGGGAACGAGGAGGTTCACTCCGTCGCCCGAGGTCTCACATACCGGTCGACCCCCGGAACCTCCCAAGTTACCGAGCAAAGAAGCGAGTATATGCGCACATACCATGAAATCGTCGCACACTACAGGCTGAATCGGCAAGTATACCCGAGAGCGGACAACTCACTAAGTAAGAAAAACGAGGTTTTGTGGCGAAAGTTACAAACCGGGGTTTTTCCAAACCCCGCACTTTACAGCAAGTGGCACCCCGCAGTTTTCCAGTGCCAGTGTAAATTTTGTGATGAGGTAGCGAATTTGGTCCACATGATGTGGACATGTCCAAGTAAGAAGGATGGTTCTCACACTTTAGAATCCTGGGAGGCCCTGCTCTGCAGCCCATATCCCAACGTCCAGCGCGACATTATCAGTCAAGCCCTTGCTGCTGCCGCGTCTCAAGGGATTCCGGCCGACAGTTAGGGGTGACGGGCCATGCCTGAGCAATTGACGGACTTTTCATTAAAGTTTTCTCTCTCTCTCTCTCTCGAGAACCTCAAAAAAGAGGGCAGTCAAGGCAGAACACGTGGAAGCCAACCAAACGATCATTTCAGATATGAAAGAGGTCTTTGACACGCTCAGCAAAGTAGTAGCCAATCTTAGCGAGCAGATGGGTAGGCTACAATCAATCGTGGTGGCACTGGAAGAACATATGACTTTGCGCATTACAAAGGTCGAAGCATATCTGAACAACACAGAAAGGCCTCCTCATGCACCAAACTCACCCCTTCGGCCACCAATACTAGTGGTACCAAACCTGTCGACAGGTGCAGCATCAGGCTCTGGCCACCCATGTAATAACCATGATGGCAGCGCTACGTGAACAATTTCGTATCTGGCAATGGAACTGTAAAGGTTACCTTGAAAAGAAGGCAACCCTACAGCAGTATATCATGGGCAGCCAAGAAAAGCCTCATATTATATTATTACAAGAGACCCTTTCACCGCAAGCAACGTTGCCTGGATTCCGGCCTGTTATAGGGGATACTGAAGGGAGGGGAGTCTGCACCTTCGTAAGCAACAAACTAACGCACGTAACCCATGACCTCAAGATAGAAGCAGGCCGGTTGGAACACGTCATGGTAGAGATCGTGCCAGGTACCAGCAACCGTCAGAGCATTTTCATTCTTATTATATACAGCAGTCCAAAGGAACAAAAGCAAGGGTTCAAGTTGGTTTTAAAGAAAGCTGTTAATATCGCCGGGGAATGTCCACTCGTCATAGCAGGTGATTTCAACGCCCCTCATTACACATGAGGTTACAAGTGCAACACTGGGAAAGGAAATCGACTTTGGCAAAGTGCCAGCGAACTTTATCTCACCCTAATCACAGGCCCCAGCCTACCAACAAGGCTTGGTACATCTTGCTGCAGGCATTCCACCCCGGACCTTACATTTGTAAGGAACATCAAGAAGGCCCGGTGGACGAACCTTGCTGTAGACCTAGGGAGTGGCCACTGCATTCTTGCCCCTACCTTCTCCGTGGAGCGTAAAAAGCAGAGAGAATTCCACTTCACAGACTGGGATACGTTTAGGAAGATAAGGATGGAAAGGAAACGAGATGGCCACAGACAAGGCTTGGAGCAGTGGGTCAAACAGATTAAAGATTGCATCAAATCTGTCTCCTCCACCATTACAACAGGTTTTCCGGTTGAAAGAATGGATAGCCGGCTCGCTCATCTTCTTGAGGCAAAGCAAGCACTACTGAACCGTTGGAAGGGTCAGCGCCTGAACCGAAGACTGAGGAAGAAGATAGCCGAGGTAAACAGATCAGTCGAGGAACATTGTCACGCACTATCGAGGCAGCAATGGGACGAAATCTGCAACTTCGTCGATGGTCAGATGCGCAATGGCAAGACATGGAATATGGTAAAGCATCTCCTCAACGAAAACACCACCAAAACAAATCAAAAGCATGTTATCGCTCAAATTTTGCATAAAGAGATAGGGCGTACTACAGAACAGCAAGTTGTGCAGCGGCTCGTGCATAAGTACCTCCCAATCAAAAGAGGGTCGGCACCACCAAGTAGACAGTACCAGGGCACGCCAAATCCAGGTCTTGAGGGCGTCTTTAACACCGAAGAGATCAGAAGAGCCTTGCATGATCTCAACGGCAGGTCAGCCCCTGGCCCGGACGGTATATCAAACAAGGCCCTTCGTAACCTTGATGACGATTCAATTGAAACCCTGAAGGATATGATCAATTCAGCATGGAAAGAAGGTAGGGTGCCAGAGCAGTGGAAGCTGGCCAGCACGATCCTTATTCCTAAGCCAGGAAAACCCCCTAACTTGGATAACATGAAGCCAATGTCCTTGACATCATGTATCGGCAAGGTTGCAGAACATGCCATACTCCACAGGATAAACAAGTACTTGGAAGATAACGACATATATACATACAATATGGTTGGATTCAGGGCAGGGCTATCCACACAAGATGCATTGAAGCTTATCGAATACCAGGTAATCGACAATGAAACCAGAGACGTGAGAGCCGTTCTGTGCCTAGATCTAGAAAAAGCGTTTGACAACATTCACCACTCATTCATACTCGAACCAATTTCCAACCTTGGTCTAGGGAAAGCCTTCTATGACTACGTATGGTCCTTTCTTACAGATCGGAAAACCGTGATGAAGATTGCAGATATCGAGACCGCAGCAATCGAACTAGAAGCAAGGGGCACGCCGCAAGGAGCAGTGATTTCACCAATGCTGTTCAACATTGCCATGATTGGACTGTCAAAGAAATTATCAAGCATTGGACTGAAGCACAGCATCTACGCAGATGACATTACCATCTGGTGCACAGGGGGAAGCGAGGGGCAGATTGAGAGCGCTCTGCAAGAGGCGATTGACACCGTAGAAGAGTACCTTCGCCCTTCCGGGCTCAAGTGCTGCTCGAGTAAATCAGAACTTTTGCTTTATCGGACTGCACGTCGGGTACTGAAGCCCAGGGGATGGAAGCCATTTAACCAGATAGACATCCACCTCCGTACAAATCAAGGGGATGCCATCCAGAGGGTCGACTTCATCAAAGTCCTGGGCATGCTGATAGAGTCTACCGGTGCCAACAGCAAATCTATAGGCAAGGTAACTCGGAAAACAGACAGTGCGGTGCACCTGATACGCAGAGTGGCCAACAAAAGAAATGGGATCAAGGAAGACAACCTCATCAGGTTGATGCATGCGTTTGTTCTAAGCCACTTCACGTACGAGGCAGCAATGCACAACTGGTCAAGAGCAGAGTCCGAGACACTGAATAATATTCTTCTCAGGAAAGTTATCAAGAAGGTCCTGGGCCTACCCATACATACCAGCACCGAGCGTCTGCTTGAGCTTGGCATACACAACACGCTCGAAGAAATAGCAGAAGCCCAAGAGAGAGCACAGTTTGCAAGGTTATCTGCAACAAGGTCAGGGAGAATGATCCTGCAGCAGCTGGGCCAACACCCAATTGCAATCACACGCAATTACAATCATATCCCTTACAATATCAGGGAGACTATCACGGTATCTCCTATACCAAGAAACATGCGTCCAGAACACAACGTCGGAAGAAGAGTAGCGAGAGCCAGGACTATACTTCGTCAAGTCTCAAACGAGGAACGAGGGGTCATATTTGTTGACGCGGCTTCCTACGCCATTGGGAAAGCGTTTGTGGCAGTAGTGGTCGATGGGGCTGGCCATGTCGTCAACTCAGCGACGGTCAGGACGAAAGACCAAATCATTGCGGAACAGGTGGCCATCGCCTTAGCACTCAAGATGGATAACATTGAAGTCGTCTACAGTGACTCCATGGCAGCACTACGGGCGTTCGCCAAAGGGATTGTCTCTGACCAAATGCTGAGATTACTGCAAGGCAAGAACATAACACATCATCTTCTGAGTTGGTTTCCAGCTCACCTTGGACAAATCAACGATTCCCCTCCCAATCTCAATGAAGCAGCACACGATGCGGCGCGAGAACTCTCCAACCGCACCTCCCCGGGGATGCGTTCTACCGGTAAAGGGGATAATCGGGAAATTCTTACAACATATAATGAGCTCACTAAACATTTCTACCTGTCTAGAAGAATTTTCCCTCCACCTCACAAAAATCTAACCCGGCCCCAAGCACTTACATTAAGGCTTTTGCAAACGCGGATGTACTCTACTTTGAAAACGTTACACATCATGTACCCTGACCTATACCCAAGTAATCTTTGTCCACATTGTGGGGAAATAGCTTCATTAGAACACATGCTCTGGCAGTGCACCAAATTCGCTCATTTATCGAACATCACCTCTGCCAGATGGGAGGCGGCAATCCACAGCTCGTCCTTGGCAGATCAGCTCTAAGCTCTCCACCAAGCTCGCGAGGCGGCTGAGGAGCTTGGCATCTCAGTCCCCACGTGGGAGCTGCCCGCAACACAGTGATCTGTGTTTTGGAAGACCAAATAAAAGTTTATCCAATCCAAACGTTCCTCAGACAGCACCACGCCTGCCTCTCTTCGTAACGGAGGGACATCGGGTGCACTGGAACTCAAATGCGTCAAAACACGAAGCGCCTACGAGCACACAGCACGCAGATCGGTGCCTGGCGTGGCATTGCCAGCCTTACACGACAAAACAAACGCCGGCACGGACGCCCGCCAGGTCACATCGAAGGTCACTGGCGCCTTAAGTGTGGCATGTGGTCATATCGCTACATGACACCGTATTATGATTATCATGTTTCCGCCAGTCATATACAATCGTCATCTATTCACGTGACGCAACACCAAATTTGGCATATGTGAAGTTAGTGAAACGGCCACGAACGCATCATGACTCCGCAATGTAATAAGGTTGTTATATGCAATATATCATGAATATCATGTTTCAACGAGTGATTTGCCCAAGTCATGCACTCGTGTCACGTAATACCAAATTCGATATATGTGGAGCTAGCTAAACTGCCGCGAACGCAACATAAAAGTGGCGTGTAGTCATGTTGTTACATGCCACTAAGGACATAAATCTGATGTTTGGACGTGTGATTTACCTATGTCATGCGTTCGCGCCAGGTAATACCAAATTCCGAACAGGTGAAGATAGCGAAACGGCAGCGAACGCATCATCAGTTTAGCATGTAGTGATGTTGCTACATGCCATAAATGTCGTGAAGATTATGTTCCTACGTGTGATTTACCTACGTCGTGCGTTCGCTTCAAGTAATACCGATTTCGGCACATGTCAGCTAGCGAAATAGCCGTGAACGCATCATTACTTTGGCATGTAGTCATGTTACATGCTATTAATATAAACACCGTGGTCTGACGTGTGATTTACTTATGCCGTGCGTTCGCGTCACGTAATATGGAATTCGGTACAAGTGAATCTAGCGAAACGGCCGCGAACGCATCTTGACTGTGGCATGCAGTCTTGCTGTTACATGCCACCAATATCATGAAGATTATGTTTGGACGTGTGATTTACCTAAGTGGTGCGTTGGCCTCACGTAATACGGAATTCCGTGCATATGAATCTAGCGAAACGACCGCAAACGCATCATGACTGTGACATGCAGTCATGGTGTTACATGCCACTAATATCATGAATATCATGTATGGACGTGTGATTTATCTATGTCGTGCTTTCGAGTCACGTAATACCAAATTTGGCATATGTAAAGCTAACCAAACGGCCGCGAGTGTATGAAGACTATGGAATCTAGTCATGTTGTTACACACAACTAATGTGATGAATATCATTCTTGGACATGTGACTTACCTATATCGTGTGTTCGCGTCACTAAATACCGAATTCAGAACAGGTGAAGCTAGCGAAACGGCCGCCAACGTATCATGACTTGAATGTACTCATGTTGCTACATGCCACTAATGTCATGAATATAATGTAGGAATTTCAATTTACCTATGTCGTGCGTTCGCGTCAAGCAATGATTAATTTGTGGGGTTTAACGTTCCAAAACCACCATATGATTATGAGAGACGCCGTAGTGGAGAGCTGAAATTTTGACCACCTGGGGTTCTTTAACGTGCACCCAAATCTGAGTACACGGGCCTACAACATTTCCGCCTCCATCGGAAATGCAGCCACTACAGCCGGGATTTGATCCCGCAACCTGCAGTTCAGCAGCCGAGTACCTTAGCCACTAGACCACCGTGGCGGGGCGTTCGCGTCAAGCAAAACGGAATTCAGTACATGGGAAGCTAGCATAACGTGCATGAACGCATCATGGCTGTGGCATGCAGTCATGTCGGTACATGCACAATTATCAAGACTATCATATTTGAATGCGTGATTTACATATGTCATGCGTTCGCTTCACGTAATACTGAATTCAGCACATGTGTGCCACAGCCTTTGCAGTGTCACAAGTGCTGCAAGTTGGGACACGTCAGCGCAGTGTGCAGAAGTGAGACAACTTTCCAGTGGTGCGGCGGGTCTCATAAGGTGGAAAACTGCGATACTGCTGTTCCATTGAAACGCCCAAACTGCTCTGGTGCACATGAAGCAACGTCAAAGGAGTGCCCGAAGATCAAAGAAGAAATTCGCGTCCTGCGGAAGATGGTCAGAGACAACTCGACTCACAGAGAGGCAGTCACGTCCATCCGCCGACACAGACGTCGTCCAAAACGTAGGCACCAGTGAAATCATAGTGGACATAGGAGTGATGCATCACCATCAGCAACAGATGAACATATGCGTACGCATTATCGGGCCGCTACAACCATGTTGTATGCACCACGTCCCATGGATGCAGAAAGTGGACCAACGCCCGCGTTGCACGCAGATACTTCAGATACTGAATGGCCTTCGCTTCCGTCTGGAGCAATAAAAAAAGACCACATCACGGGCTGCAACTTCAAAGAGGGCGGAAAATGATAGGCAAGACACTGAGAAGAGCCAAGCTATGCTGAAGCATCTATTAAAATCTATTCGTGCGATTCTCAACGAGCTACAAACACCAGGAGCGAAAACAGCAGTGCAGATCCTCAACGTGCTGGAACCGCTACTGCTGACCCTTCCATAAACAAAATGGCGAATTTCTTCGATGAACGCGTGCGCACCTCTACCATAATGCAGTGGAATGCACGGTGTTTGCGAAGCCGATTGTCTGACTTTCGACAACGGATGTTTAAATACAAATTTCCGTTGGTTGTAATATGTGAGCCGAATATGATGTCGTTTCGTATTTCCGGATACGTCACATTGTGGTCACGTGATGATCGTAATGCGAGCAAATTAATTATATGCGTACGTCAAGATTTAACGTACGTGAGACAAGCTGTGGCTCCTCATGCTTCTAAGGACTATATTTGCTTATCTATAAAGCACAAGCGACGTTCAATATCAATCATTGGTGGATACATTCCTCCTAGAAGCCACGTGGACTGTCCCCATCTCTTGTCTGTTCTCCAAGCTTGCCCTGGACCACATGTATTAGTTGGGGATTTTAATGCACATCATCCCATGTGGCGTTCTGCCTTAATGAACACCCGCGGCAGGGACATTGCCGATTTTGTGCTGAATCAAGGCCTTATGTCCATTAACGATAGCTCACTTACTTACCTCCGGGGCGCATCGTACAGCAGCTGTCTAGACGTATGTTTTGTGAGCAGAAGTCTCTTGCCTACCACCTGTTGGTTTGTAGACGTTGAAACACATGGAAGTGACCATCTCCCTACATATATACAGCTAAAAGGTTTCTATCGTTCATCTCCCCGGCCTGTGAAAAGCGTAGACTGGCCAGGATTCCAAGCTTTTGTAAATGCTCAGTGCGGGAACATTCAGTCTATATCTGAAATAGAAAGCATAATTGCATCAGCCTTAACAACGCATACGAAACTTGGGAATGTGTCGCTACCAAGATCACAACTTGACGCACAATATAAATATTTTCGTGCTATTCGTCGCCGGGCAGAGAGAAAATACAGGAGGACGAAATCACCAGCTGACCTATCTACAGCACGCCAAGCACAACGACATGTATTGCGACACCTCGATAAGCTCGATAGGCACGGTGGAGGGTATTTTGTAGCTCTCTTGATCCCAAAAACCCCTGTCTCGAATATGGCAAACTGTCCGAAGCCTTCAGACGCCCACTAAACAGTTGTTCCCTTTCCGATCTTTGGCTCTAAAGCAAGGTCGACCTGAAGTAGAGGTTGCAGAAGACTACTGCCACTTACTCGTAGTTATGTCCTCCTCATCGATATCACCTTTGTATTTAGCCTCACCGCCATCCAGCGACGATCGCCTCGACTTGCCATTCACAATGCACGAACTCGACCCTGCGATTTTTACGTCCCGACGGTCGTCCGCACCAGGGCCTGACGGAATTACTTATTCGGCTCTATATCACCTCAGCCAGGAAGCAAGGCAGGGTCTCTTGTCGTTCTACAACTATACGTGGCAAACAGCGACAGTACCAGAGAGTTGGAAGTGCAGCCGCATAGTGGCCTTACTGAAACCAGGTAAGTGTTCACATGAGTTGTCTTCTTATAGACCCATTGCCCTAGCCAGTTGCATGGGTAAGGTGATGGAACGCATGGTGCTGGCAAGATTGGAATGGCTGCTGGAGAATAATGTCGGCTTACCAGATTTTATAAATGGCTTTCGTAGAGGTCGATCATCTATAGATGGTGTTGTAGATCTAGTTTCTTCTGTTGAAAAGGAAAGACAACGTCGGAGATTGGTAGGGGCCATTTTCTTAGATATAAAGGGCGCGTACGATAGCGTCTACCATGAGGCCATTCTTGACGCACTTGAAGACATCGGCGTAGGTGGCCGACTACACGCATGGATAGGGAGCTATCTCAGAGGACGTGCCATTTTTATGTCGACATCCGACGGTGACACGGCCAGGCACCTCGTAAGCCGTGGAGTTCCGCAAGGCGCCGTCCTGAGCCCCATGCTTTTTAACATAACACTCATTGGCCTTGAAGCTGAGCTTCCCGACGTTGTCAGAATCAGTGCGTATGCGGACCACATATGCATATGGGCATCTGGAGCAACGCGACCACAACTGCGAGCAAGGCTACAACAAGGCACATCAATAACATCTAAGTACTTACGTCGTCAGGGCTTGGAACTTTCAATAGCAAAATGTTCTGCATTGTCATTTACGAAGAAATCAAAGTCGCGGTACCCAATCTTCGCTCACAGAGCAGTGATTCCCGTGGTTCAGCACCACCGCTATTTAGGGGTCGTCATTGATCGCAGCCTGTCCTGGTCAAAGCATGTGACTGTGCTGAGAAACAAACTAATCAGTTTTGTGTATGTTCTTCGTGTTATAGCAGGACTGAGATGGGGCCCTTCGGAGAAAAGTCTTCTGCAGTTATACAAGGCATTGTTTGTGGGCTATATAAGGTACAGCTCACCTGTGCTTTCCAGCATGCAGGCAACGTGCCTTCGTACTTTAGAGAGCCTTCAGGCACGAGCACTGAGAATATGCCTTGACCTGCCACGGTGCACATCTACCTCTGGCACTATAGAGGAGTCACGCACCTACCCTATACAGGTTTACACGTCCTGTGAGCCTCTTCGAGTGCAGCGTTGTCTGCTGACCCGACATGCACAGCACCCGTTATCTTCGCTACAAGTGGACCGACCAGGCTGTACCTATTCGCGATGCCTTTATACGCATAGGCACATGATCCCGTCAGGCTTTGCACCTGCCGTAATTCCTGCAGTGCCTTCATGGACATTGACTAAACCGCTGGTGTGCCTTCACATACGTGGAATTTCGTATAAGTCGCATGTTTCTTATATTGCCCTCAAGCAACTCACCTTGGCACATTTAGATGACCGATACAGCGACTCTGTGCACATTTACACCGATGGATCCGTAACTTCATCCGCCTCAGCTGCAGCTTCGTGATCCCTCAACTCGGTATTTCCCGACAGTACAAATTAGATCATAGGTCATCTTCGACAGCTGCAGAACTTGTTGCTATACAAGAAGCCATAAAACTTGTGAACGACCAAGCACCGCGTAAATGGACGATTCTGTCTGATTCAAAATCAGCGCTTCAAGCTATTCATTCTCGCTTAAGAAGAGGCCAATTTTACGAGTTAACGTTAGGAATCGTCCAAGCATTTGACCGAACACACAGGGGCGGTCACTTGATTACACTCTAATGGATTCCTGGACACTGGAATCTGGTTGGCAACAAAACAGCCGATAGCGAAGCAAGAGTGGCAATATCCAACGCTCCTGTGTACGTCAAAGTACCCTACTCGCGAGGTGACGTCAACATATTGTTGAGATCACTCATGCGCGAATGCGCTGCCACTTACTGGTTGCTACCAGATCACCGGAACAAGCGCCTGCGGGAAACAGACCCCAGTATGACTTTTCGTCTTCCAGATAAAATCAGCCGAAGACATGCTAATATACTGCACCGAATTCGCCTGGGCGTCGCCTTCACTCGTCACTACACCCACCTAATCGGCCGTGCGGACAGCCCAAATTGTGAATGCTGTTAAGTGCCCGAAACGATAGCTCACCTATTTTGTGACTGTGCACTATACGTGGCACAAAGAGAAATGCTAACTGCAACGTTGGCAAGCATTGGACAAACACCATTAAGTGAAAGCCACATATTGTCAGCAATGAACGACCAGTGTCAAAAGCTACTACAAAGGCTGTTCTAGACTTTATAAAAAGCACTGGACTAGAAACTAGACTGTAGGGTACTATACTAAGTGGCTACTCTACATACGCACCACCTCTTCTTGTCCCCATCATCACCCTTCATCCCTCTTTCTTTCCCCTTTCCCTTATCCCCTGTGTAGAGTAGCAGGCTAGAGCGAACTAGCTCAGGCCGACCTCTCTGCCTTCTAATAAATTCTCACTCACTCACTCAGCACATGTGCAGCTAGCGAAACGGCCGCGAACGCATGATGAATTTCGCATGTAGTCGGGTTGTTACACGCCACTAATGTAAAGAATATCATTCTTGGACATGTGACTAACCTATGTCGTGCGTTCGCGTCACGTAATACCAAAATCGGAACACGTGAAGCTAGCGAAACGGCCACCAACGCATAATGACATGAATGTAGTGATGTTGCCACAAGCCACTATTGTCATGAATATAATGTTTGGGTGAGTCATTTACCCATTTCGTGCGTTCGCGTCACATTATAGTAAATTCATCACATGTGAAGCCAGCGAAACGGCGTAAACGCACCATGACTGTGGTATTTATATATGTTATTACATGCCACTATTATCATGAATATCATGTTTGGACGTGTGATTTAGCTATGTCGTGCCTTCGCGTCCCGTGATACCATATTCGGTACATATGAAGCTAGTGAAACGGCCGCGAACGTATCATGAGTGTGGCATGCAGTCATGTCGGTACATGCCACTAATGTCATGACTATCATATTTGGTCGCGTGGTTTACTTATATAGTGCGTTCGCTTCACGCAATACTGAGTTCGGCACTTGTGAAGTTACCGAAACGGCCGCGAACGCATGATGAATTTGGCATGTAGTCGGGTTGTTACACGCCAATGATGTAATGAATATCATGCTTGGACATGTAACTTTCTTATGTCGTGCGTTCGCGTCCCGTAGTACTTAATTCGAAAGAGGTGAAGCAAGCGAAACGGCCACGAACACATCATCGCTTTAAAGTTTTCATGTTGCTACGTGCCACTAATGTCATGAATATTATGTTTGGACGTGTGATATAACAGTGTAGTGCGCTCGCATCACGTATTACCGTATTCGGCACATGTGAAGCTTGCGAAACAGCCATGAACGTATCATAACTGTGGCATATAGTCATGTTGTTACATGCCACTATTGTCATGAATGCCGTGTTCGGATGTGTGTTTTACCTATGTCATGCGTTCACGTCAAGCAATACCAAATTCAGTACAAGTGAAGCTAGCAAAATGACCGCAAGCGCATCATGATTCCAGCATGTAGTCATGTTGCCACTAGCCAATACCATCATGAATATCATGTTTGGACGTGTGATTTACCTAATCCGTGCGTTCGTGTCACGTACTACCGAATTCGGTACATGTGAAGTTAGCGAAATGGGCGCGAGTGCATCATGGCTGTGGCATGTTGTCATATTGTTACATGTCAATAATATCATGAATATCAAGTTTGAAGGTGTGTTTCACCTATGTCGTGCGTTCGCGTCACGTAATACCAAATTTGGCATATGTGAGGCTAACAAAACGGCCGCCAGCGCATGATGGCTATGGCATCTAATCATGTTTCACGCAACTAATTTAATGAGTATCATGCTTGGATGTGTGACATACCTATGTCGTGCGTTCGCGTCACGTAATACCGAATTCCGTACACGCGAAACTAGCGAAACAGCCTTGAACGCACGATGACGATGGCATGTAGTCGTGTTGTTACACGAAATTTATGTAAAGAATATCATGCTTGAACATGTAACTTACCTATGTCGTGTGTTCACGTCACATAATAACGAATTTGGTACACATGAAGGTAGTGAAACGGCCACTAGTGCATCATAGCTGTGGCATGTATTCTTGTTTTACATGCCACTATTGTCATGAATATCAGGTTTGGGCATTTGGATTACCTATGTCCTGTGTTTCCATCACGTATTGCCGAACTCTGTACATGTGAAGCAAGCGAAACAGCCGCCAACGCATCACTACTTTGGCATGTAGCCAGGTTGCTACTTGCCACTAGTGTCATGAATATCATGTTTTGAAGTGTGATTCTGCTCTTTCTTCCGTTCGTGTCACGTAATAACGAGTTCGGGACATGTAAAGCTAGCGAAACGGCCACGAACGCATCACGACTATGGCATAAAGTCGTGTTGTTACCTGCCACTAATGTCATGAATATCATGTTTGGAAGTGTGATTCAGCTCTTTCTTGCGTTCGCATCACGTAATAACGTGTTCGAAACATGTGAAGCTAGCGATACGGTCACGAACACATCATGACTATGGCTTGTAGTCGTGGTGTTACATGCCACTAATGTCATGAAGATCATGTTTGGACGAGTGATTACCTATTTCATGCGTACGCGTCACGTAATACCGAATTCTAGACGTGTGAAGCTAGCGAAATGGCTGTGAACGCTTCATGACTGTGGCATGTCGTCATGTTGATACATGCCACAAATGTCATGAATATCATGATTGGACGGTGATTGACCTATGTCGTGCGTTCGCATCACGTAATACCAAATGTGGCATATGTGAAGCTAGCGAAACGGCAACGAGCTCATGATGACTATGGCATCTAGTCATGTTGTGACACACAACTAATGTAATGAATATCATGCTTGGACATGTGACTTACCTATGTGGTGCGTTCTCGTCACGTAATACTGAATTCGGAACCGGTGAAGCTAGCGAAAATGCCGTGACCGCATCATGACTTGAATGTAGTCTTGTTGTTACATGCCACCAATGTCATGAATATAATGTTTGGACGAGTGATTTACGTATGACGTGCGCTCGCGTCCCATAATGCCGTATTCGGTACATGTGAAGCTAGTGAAATGACTGTGAACGCACCATGACTGTGGTATTTAGTCATGATAATACATGCCACTAATGCCGCGAACATGATGTTTGGACGTGTGATTTAGCTATGTCATGCGTTCGCGTCACGCAATATCGATTTCGGTACACGTTAAGCTAGCGAAACGGCCATGAACGCAGGATGAGTATGGCATGTAGTTATGTTGTTACACGCAACTAATGTAATGAATATGATTCTTAGACATGTGACTTACCTATGTCGTGCGTTCGCGTCCGATAACACCGAATTCGGAGCAGGTGAAGCTAGCGAAACAGCCGCGAATGCATCATGACTGGAATGTAGTCATGTTGTTACAAGCCACTAATTTCATGAATATCAAGTTTGGACGTGTGATATACCTATGTAGTGCGTTCGCATCACCTATAATGCCACATTCGGCACAACAACTGAAGCTTGCGAAACGGCCGCGAACGCATAATGACTATTTCATGTAGTCATGTTGTTACACGCCACTAATGTCGTGTATATAATGTTTGGACATGTGATCTACTAATTCGTGCCTTCGCGTCATGTAATACCGAACTCAGTTATTGTGAAGCTAGCGAAACGGCCGCATTTGCATCCCCACTGTGGCATGTAGTGAAGTTTGCAGGAGTTAGAGGCATTGGTGGCTGCGACACTGCACGTGAAACACAAGGTGGCTGCGAGTGGGCTGATATACAGGCGCGCCGGCCTCATTTGTATAAAACCGCACTATTTTTATTATTTGATCATTCCTATATCCTCAAATAGTTGGTGATCAACCGTTCTTAATATAGCCAACCTATATACGATCAAGGTTAATTGTCAATTGCTGTTGCCAAATGTCACTGTGGAAAATGTTGCACTCGTACGCATGTCTTTGATTATTCGATTCCTGGCTCGAACGAAAATAAACGTTAGCAGTTGGTATAATGCAATGCTTGAGAAAGAAATACCTGCCATGGTGGTCTAGTGGCTGAGGTACTCGGCTGCAAACCCTCAAGTCGCGGCATCGAATCCCGGCTGTGGCGTCTGCATTTCCGATGGAGGCGGAAATGTTGTAGACCCGTGTGCTCAGACTTGGGTTAAAGAACTCCAGGTGGTCTAAATTTCCGGAGCCCTCCACTACGGCGTCTCTCATAATCACATGGTGGTTTCGGGATGGTAAACCCCACGTATCAATCAATCATAGAAAGAAAACACTAGGTCAGGAACGTACGCGTCAATATTCTTTTGCCCCCACTCTTGGCCTTTGTAAAGCACATGAAAGCGTGTCCGCTTCCCAGCATGTCGGAAAGAAAAGGCTTGGTGGGAGCAATGTGCAATGCAAAAGAAAGAAAGAGCGACAAGTTGTTGGTAAGGCATGCTAACAGCAATATTTGCTCGTCCTCATTTTTTAATACAAGAAGTGCTTCTAAATACTTTTGTGATGCTTCAAGCACACATAATTTTATTTCGATCACTTCATCTGACAGGAGAACTGTGCAAAATAACAAAAATGACGACCAAGGTGAAATACACAAAATTTAAAAAACGTTTCGGCTCCCCACACGGGAGCCTTGTTCACAGTGACCGCAAATGGCGTACTGCGCTCTTCTTATGCACGTTTCATCACGTGTTGCAGACATCGGGCGTACACAGAAGGGAGTGTCCCAATATTTCTGTTCAACGTAGGCGCATTAGTGTGAATGGCCAGAGATTCCATGTGCAATCGTGCTAACAACTTTCTTTCCGTGGCAATGATGCAGGCTTTATCCCAGTCGATAGCGTGCCCAGTAGACGCAACATGTTCTCGGAGGACCTTAGAAGCTACTTTCTTGTTCTTGACGTCATTAAAATGTTCCCGGAGCCTTCTTTTGTAATTGCCCGTTTCGCCATTGTATCCGTATTTACAGTTTTTGCAAGGAATTTTATACACCACGCCGGCAAAATCATGTCTGTCCAACTTATCTTTGACATTTGTAAGACGGCCTCCGAGCTTTTGTGTCGGAACGTGAGCCACTTGGACGTCGTAGCCGCGCAATACCCGAGCGAGGGTCTCGCTGAAGCCTGCGACGTAAGGCACCGATGCGCGTTTTCTTGTAGCAATGGTGTGTGACTGAGCCGGACGCTGCAGTTGTCGCTGCACCGAGTTCATGAAAAAAAGCGGGTATCCACAAGTAGCCAGCTCCCGTCGAACGAACTCAACATCTTCTACTGCGTCTTCTTCCTTAGAACAAATCCTCCAAGCGCGCTGCTTGAAAATATAATAATATTAAAAAAATTATTCTGCTTTCACTTAGCGTGTATTACGCGTTACTAAAACTATCTGCTTGTTGTTTTGCAGCTCATGAAAAGCTCACTGCTGCTTGAATTGCTGATGACGTCTGAAGAATCATGGGTTCGCGATCAATGCCATTGTCTGAAGTCAATGTGGATGGCAGACTCACCTAAAGGAGCCGAGCGAAGCCTTGAATGCTATGCTTACAGGGATCGGCTGTCAGTATCTTTATAGTTTACATTGTTTTAGTACATTTACTGTGTCAATTTTACTCGTTAGTACAGTTTTTAAAAGTGCTTATTTCGCTACATAATGCGGCGGTAAGAACCCATAAAGGACGCTTCTGCTGTGTAGAGATAGGCACTTATCCATGTTTGTCTTTCTGTATTCCTGTCTATTTTGTGGCACATAACAGTTTACCCTGAAAAGGGCCTAATTTAATTTACGAATCTAATATTGTACGCTTAGCAATACAGCCGGTGGTCTTTTGCTAGTTTTTGCATTTTCATTTTTACAGTATAGTGGTTATGATCTTGATAAGCTATGTGCCTTAGATAAAAATTTGGCAGGTTCCGCGTACCTGGGAACCGACGTTTTGCGAAGCATGCGCAAGGAACGTGACCGTGTGTTGCAATCTTTTATTGGGCGAGGCGTCATCAAATATCGTTATATATATATATATATATATATATATATATATATATATATAAATATATATATATATATATATATATATAGTCCAGTAGATCCTCCGTGAACGGTCACAACGTGATTTATTTCGACGTTTCGGCTTAGAGTCTAGCCTTCATCAGCATGAAGGCCAGACTCCAGGCCGAAACGTCGAAATAAACCATGTGACCGCTCACGGAGGATCTACTGGACTATATGCAACGCTACGGCCACTCAACCTTCATGCCTGCCTATATATATATATATATATATATATATATGTATATATATATATATATATATATATATATATATATATATATATATGTGTGTGTGTGTGTGTGTGTGTGTGTGTGTGTGTGTGTGTGTGTGTGTGTGTGTGTGTGTGTGTGTGTTGCGCGCACAGACTTATGGTAAAGAGTTGCAGGTGTTTATAGTTTATATAACCAGTTTTCTGACTAGCGCAATGATGCCAACTGGAGCACGCGTATTAGCAATACCAGAGGCTGATATTGATGCTCGCGAGGATGCTGGTCCTGGACAATGAAACATAAATCAACTTCAGTGCAAGGCAACTAAAAACAATTGACGTTAACCCGACATGATGGCTGTAACGAGTACATATGCAATGTTTAAAAATGAGGTAGGAAGCAATGCAACCAATATTGATGTTTCATTAAGATTGGCGTCTAATTGAAAAGCAGTTCCGACACCTGGCGTAGCTCTGTGGTGAGTTGCTTCATTTCCACGCAGAATGCTTAGGTCCGATTCCACCTAGGACCCTTACATTTATTCTTTGCATTCGTCGGGTCGACGCTTCTGATGTCGGGTGTTTCTTAACTCTTGCGCGTTGAAATTGCCCATGTGTGTTCTCGTCAATCCTGGGTAGATACTAGGGGTCAATCACCTTGAGTTTGAGTTTATTCAACCACGTGACAAGTACACGAAAATGCACTGTAGACGTGGTTTGGTGCGAAGGGGAAAAAAGCTGCATTTCACAGCTTGACTGGCCCCTTCACCCAGAAAAAGTCTAAACTACAAATTTACAAAACTTACAAAAATTATAGGCAGCGCAAAGCGACAATACAAAAAAACACGCATGTGGCCCATGACAGCAAATAATAGAATGACAACTCTGAAATACATACAAAAAAATTCATAACAAAGCACTTTATGAAAGAATAAAAACTGAATAACCATTACAGAAATCACCCAACATTCATTTACAACACAATCAGCACATCCGATTTAACATTTCAGTTTTAGACAATATACGCAGATTATCAGTTGTTAATTTTCATTTGTTCAACACACTTGGAAGGCGGTAACGTAGTGTTTCAAACCCATAGTTTGTACGAGGACAAGGTACGTGTCAAGTCTCCGTACGCCGAGTAACGCGACTGGCAGGATTTGAATGCAAGGTGGCCAAAGTGCGTAAAAAGATTCTTCCTCTGCGTATTTCTAATTTAAAAGATGAGAGAAGCTGGTATTTGGAATAACAGGTAATTCTTAAAATTCTATACTTTGCAAATATTTAAGCAGTGCGTGCGTTATGGGATACACTTTCAATGCACCGCAAGGCATTTTTTTGTAACACGACCAGGTTCTTTAAAGATGCTTTACAACCTGTAGACCACACCAGATGACAATAGTGTAAATGTGAAGAACGAAGAGCATTGTACACTAATATTTTTTTTTGTTTCACAGGTAGTATGTTCTGGCATCGACGCAACACACCTAAAACTTTACAAAGTTTGGGACTATTGTATTCGGCATGGTAATTTCATGCCATGTGTTCGTGAAAATGTACACCGAGAGTTTTAACTGTTTGACAAAGTTTAATTTCAACGTTATTAAGTATTAGTTTGTGAGATGTCTCAAATGACCTGGCTTTCGCACGGAACAGTACAGGCTTGCTTATAGAGCAATTAATGTGTAGAGAATTAGCCACAGTCCGCGCATATATTTTATTTAGTATTTCATTAGCAGAAACAATAAGGTCATCAGCCGTTTCCCCAGAAAAAAATATACTTGTATTGTCTGCGTAGATTACATATTCTACAGAGCAGTCAATACGTACAATATCGTTGATAAAAATAATAAAAAATAGGGGTCTCAAAATGCTACCTTGAGATACACCATTCTTAACGTTCATGGATAATGATAGCTCTCGATTGATTGATACACATTGTTTACTATTAGATAAGTAGCTTCTTATTAAAGCTAAAACGGTACTGCGAACTCCATAACTGTCAAGTTTTTCTAGCCTAATATTATGATTTATCGAATGCTTTCGAAAAATCTTGAAATATTCCTAGGGTAAGTTTTTATGCTTCTTTATTTCTTAGAATCAATTCTTTTTGGTATAGTAAGGCTTTTTCGGTTGAGAGGCCTGACTTAAAAGCGAACTGCGACGGCGTAATATTGTTGTGTTTATTAAAGAAATCAGATAACCGAATGAAAATTAGTTTTTCACACCCCTTAGAGAAAACTGGTAAAATCGAAATTGGCCTGTAGTTTCCTAAATTACTTTTGTCTCCACCTTTATGTATAACCTTTACTTTACCGTTTTTCATTCCCTGAGGAACCAGCCCTGTGGTGAACACGAGATTATAAATATGTACTGAGCAGGTGGACATGAGATCTAAATTGTATATTATAGGTTGTAATTTTAAGCCGTCTATGTCCTCGCTTTTACTCAATTTGAAATGCTGAAAAACGCTGATGACCCCTTGCGCGTCTGTAGGATTACCAAACACAGAATTATTTAAAGCAGGAGGCAAATAACCTGATGAATCACAAATATGACTACTGTCAACTAGTGAGGTAAAGTACTCGTTAAATTTGTTTGCTAGTACTCCGCCCTTGTATATTTTATTTTCAATCACCAGCTCACATGTGGCGCATTCCCGCATACGAGCGGCATATACCTGCCCATGGGTATGTGCCATTATCTCGCGAGAATCGTTTGACAACGTAAGTGACGGGAACATGATATTATTCATCTATTGACGACTGCGTCATATTCGTCAAATCATCTTACTTTCCCATGCTAATTCTCGTTAACGCCAAGTTGAGAGGCTGACCACGCGAGCACTCACACTTAAACGGCTAGATAGATAGATAGATAGATAGATAGATAGATAGATAGATAGATAGATAGATAGATAGATAGATAGATAGATAGATGGATAGATAGATGAATAGATAGATAGATAGATAGATAGATAGATAGATAGATAGATAGATAGATAGATAGATAGATAGATAGATAGATAGATTGATTGATAGATTGTGGCGAAGCCTTCAAACAGTGGGTCGTCCTCTTCAGCGCCTTTTAGTGGGTTGCACTTTTTAGCAAACAGAAGAGCAGCTCGTGCAAAGAGTCGGTACCCGCATTGACTGTCACTGTCAAGCATCGTCGACAAGTGTCCACCAATAAACGTCTCAACAATTTGGTGGAGAGTGCTGTGCCCTTCTAACACCTTCGGTTAGCATTTGATGCCCCTGGAGCTTCGATCCCGCACCGTGCCTTCTACCATGCACCAAGACGCCGCACGGCAAACGCTTCCTCCTGCGCCGACGCCATGTTCCGGTGTCCCCCGCCTCCGCGACCCTCCTGTCTTCACCGGCGCGGATGGCACCGATGTCGAGGACTGGCTTGCTATGTACGAACGCGTCAGCGTCCCAAATCATTGGGACGAGGCAGATAAACTCGGCAACCTGGTTTTCTACCTCGCGGGTATGGCCGGCATGTGGTACAACAACCACGCATCCGCTTTCCCCACTTGGTCCGCTTTTAAAACCGCCGTCGACGTGTTCGGCCGTCCTGCCGTTCGTAAGCTCCAAGCCGAACAGCGGTTACGTGAACGAGCACAGCAGACCGGTGAGTCCTTCACAAGTTACATAGAGGACATCCTTGACTTGGGCAAAAAAGTGGACGCGAGCATGTCAGAGGCCGACAGAATTACCCAAGTTCTAAAAGGCATCGCCGACGATGCCTTCACCATGCTCCTGGCCAAGAACCCTCGCACTGTGGCAGAGATCATTACTCTTTGCCAAAGTTACGAGGAGCTGCAACGGCAGCGCTCGATGGGCCGTCGACCACCCTCGCGTGACGCTGATATCTCGGCCTTGTCAACACTTCCTGACCACACTGCTTTGCTTGCTGAAATCAAGTCGTTCGTGCGTGAGGAAGTTACCCGCTAGGTCTCTTTACTGGCCTTTGCTTCCCCGCAATGTGCTGAACAGTCGTCAAGCACACTTCTGCCTCCCCTCCGCCGAGCCATTCAGCAGGAAATCGCGGAGGTCGTTCCAGAATATCAGCAGCCGCCTCCAGTATCTACATCACTCAGTTACGCCCAAGTTGTCGCCAGGCCACCCCCACCGATTCCTGTGACTGGCCCCCTTGGTTACACCGAAACCATCGCCAGACCCAAGGCCTTCGGAGAAACTGTGCCTCCTACATATACCGATGTCATCCACGTGCCCCGTGTGCCGCCCTCTATGCAGTTATATGAGCAGCCGGCTCGCCCATCGCGTTCTTCGACATGGATGGGACCCGCGAACCGATGGCGCATTGCGGACAATCGCCCCATCTGCTTTGCTTGTGGTTGCGTCGGTCACATAGCACGCTACTGCAATCGTGTGCAGCGAACGCAGGTCGCCTCCAATTTTCCCAGCCAATCGAGCCGCTTTTATGACCAACCGCCACCTACGTCACCATCGTCCCGCCCCGCTCCATCTACCCGCCGTTCACATTCTCCGCGACGTCGCTCACTGTCGCCGATGCGGCCACGTCCACTAGAGGGTGACCAGGAAAACTAGTCGTCGCAGTCGCTCAGCAAAGACCATCGAACGTGATAGACGTGCTTGTGGATGGTGGTCGTGCAACTGCCCTTGTAGATACTGGAGCCGCCGTATCCGTCATGGACGCAAAGCTTAGCCGATTACTGCGCAAAGTGTCACGCCACTTTCCGTGCTCTCCCTCCGTACAGCCAACGCCCAAAGCATTCACCCTACAGCAATGTGTACAGCCCGCCTCATGATTCAGGGCGTGATGTATGCCGTCGAATTCATCATAATTCCTTCATGCTCTCACGACGTCATCCTAGGATGGGGTTTTCTCTCCCGCCACGACGCCGTCATTTATTGCGCACCAGCAGAAATAGAGCTCACACCATCCTCTTCTTTGACGCCGGCCAGCAGTCCATCTGCTGCAAGCAAGTTACTCGTCAGGGACGACACGCAAGTGCCTGCAAACTCGTCCGCGGCTGTGTCGGTCTACTGCGCAAGTCTTTGCGACACCGCTGCACTCCTCTCACCACCTCATCGTGTTTTCACCAGAAAAGGTTTGCTGGTTCCTTTCGTGACCGTGCAAGTAACTCGCGGCAGCACCACCATTTTTGTTCTGAACTCATCCCCGTACAGTGTTACGTTGGTGCAAGGGGAATGTCCCGGCTGCGTGGAACCCATCGAAGACGAACAAGTCATGGATCAACCTGATGACACGCACTGCCGAAGCTCCAATACGCTTAGTGCTGTTTCTACATCTGTTTCATCATCCGCTGATGTATTCGGTTCTTCCATTGCCGACAACCTTACGCTGTTCCAGCGCTCCCAGCTTCTGGCCCTGTTGGAAGAATTCCGCTCTTCTTTCGATGTCGCTCAACCTTCTCTCGGCCGCACATCCACTGTTACGCATCGCATTGACACAGGCGCACAACCACCACTACGGCAACGTCCATATCGCGTATCTCCCACAGAACAAACGCCGTGTAATCAACGAGCAAGTGGACGACATGCTACGCCGCGATGTTATTCGATCCTCTAACAGCCCCTGAGCGTCTCCTGTCGTTCTCGTCACGAAGAAGGACGGTTCTGTGCGGTTCTGTGTGGACTACCGACGTCTCAACAAGATCACTCGTAAGGACGTGTACCCACTACTGCGTGTGGATGACGCGATTGACAGCCTGCAAGGAGCCTAATTCTCTTCATCTCTAGATTTGCGCTCAGGGTACTGGCAAGTACCTATGGCTGAGGACGCTCGACCGAAGACCGCTATCGTCACTCCCGACGGCTTGTACGAATTCAGCGTCATGCCGTTTGGGCTGTGCGATGCGCCCGCCACCTTTGAGCGCATGATGGATACCGTTCTGCGTGACCTGAAATGGCACACGTGCCTGTGCTACCTCGATGACGTCGTCGTTTTCGCTCCGGACTTCTTAACGCACCTTCAACGCCTGCGGCATGTTTTAACGCGTCGGAGGGACGCCAGTCTGCAACTGAACCTAAAGAAGTGCCGATTTGCAGCTCGGCAGTTGACAATACTCGGCTACGTCGTGTCCAAGGACGGAATTCTCCCCGATCCAGCCAAGCTTCGGGCCGTGACCAAGTTCCCCAAGCCGACATCCGTCAAGGAACTGCGCAGTTTCATAGGACTGTGTTCCTACTTTGGGCGCTTCATCTGAAACTTCTCGTCTATCGTATTGCCGTTGACAAAGCTCCTCGGTAGTAACGGGCCTCTCCATTCGTGGTCATCACAGTGTGACGACGCATTCACAACGCTCCGTCGTTTGTTGACGTCGCCTCATATACTCCGCCACTACGACCCTACTGCCCCTACAGAGGTACACACGGACGCCAGTGGTGTCGGTCTCGGCGCTGTCCTTGCGCAGCGCAAACCAGGGTTCCCGGAATATGTGGTGGCGTATGCAAGCCGTACGCTTACAAAAGCCGAGACTAATTACACCGTCACTGAGAAAGAATGTCTGGCAATCGTCTGGGCCCTTACCAAGTTCCGACCTTATTTATATGGTCGCCCATTTGATGTAGTCAGCGACCATCACGCACTATGCTGCTTGTCATCATTGAAAAATCCCTCAGGCCGTCTCGCCCGGTGGGCACTTCGCCTGCAAGACTACGACATCCGCGTGCTGTACCGCAACGGAAGCCAACATGCTGACGCCGACGCCCTGTCGCGCTCTCCCTTGCCTGACGACAATGCCCACTACTCAGCGTCTCACCTTGCCGTTTCTTCCATTAGCATTCATGCCGTTACTACTGAACAGCGCAAGGATCAATGGATTGCCTCACTGATAGACTTGCTGACTGATCCATTCACTCCATCCACTTGCGCGTTGCGTCGTCAAGCCCACCATTTCGCCGTTCGCGACGACCTTCTCCACCGACACAATTACAACGGTGACGGCCGCCAGTGGCTACTAGTCATACCCCGCAGTCTGTGCTCTGACATATGTGAATTCTTTCATACTGATCCGCAATGTGCGCACTCCGGGGTATCGAAAACTTACCAGCGCATTCGCCAACGGTACTTTTGGCGCAGCATGTACCGCTATGTGCAGAAATTCGTTCGCTTCTGCATAGAATGTCAGCGCCGCAAAACTTCAACGCCTCTGTCGCCGGTAGGTCTGCAACCTCTACCTTGCACTACCAGGCCGTTTGGGCGCGTTGGCATCGATTTGTATGGGCCACTTCCACTAACGTCGGCTGGTAACCGCTGGGCCATTGTTGCTGTGGACCACCTCACGCGATACGCCGAAACTGCCGCTCTCCCCGCGGCTACAGCGAGCGATATGGCCTTCTTCCTGCTCCAACGATTCATGCTGTGACACGGTCCACCTCAGGAACTGCTCAGTGATCGAGGCCACGTCTTCCTGTCTGAAGTCGTCGAAGCCATTCTCAAAGAGTGCAACGTTGTTCACCGCAAAATGCTGCTTACCACCCGCAGACGATTGGCCTCACTGAATGCTTCAACCGTACGCTCGGTGACATGCTCTCCAAGTACGTCGCCGCCGATCACACTAATTGGGATTCCATTCGACCCTTCGTCACCTACGCATATAGCACCGCCCCTCAGAGCACTACTGGCTTTTCACCTTTCTCTTTATTATATGGAAAGCACCCGTCGCACACCATCGACACTATACTTCCGTACAAGCCAGATCCGTCAGAGTGGGCGCCTATTTATGCTATAGCCAAGCTTGCTGAAGAGTGTCGAGGGCTTGCAAGGACCTTTACAGCGCATAATCAAGAGCGGCAAAAAGGCATTCGCGCTGACACCAGCACTACTGCGCCCACGTTCCTCCCTGGAGCGCTCGTCTGGCTCTCGTTCCCTACCACTTCAACTGGCCTATCTTCAAAACTATTGCCCAAATACGAGGGCCCCTACCGTGTCGTCGAACGCACTTCCCCTGTAAATTACTTGATCGAACCCATCGAACCATCTTCGGACATGCGCCGTCGAGGGCGCGAGATTGTCAACGTGGAGCGCCTCATAGCGTACCACGACCCACTCACTCATAGTAACCAGCTGTTAGGTCGCCAGGCGGCTCCCTCTTCGTACCCGGGGTAGTTGTGGCGAAGCCTTCGAACAGTGGGCCGTCCTCTTCAGCGCCTTCTAGTGGATTGCCCTTTTTAGCAAAAAGAAGAGCAGCTCGTGCAGATAGTCGGTACCCGTATTGACTGTCGCTGTCAAGCATCGTCGACAAGTGTCCGCCAATAAACGTCTCAACAAGATAGATAGATAGATAGATAGATAGATAGATAGATTGACAGACAGACAGACAGATAGATAGATAGATAGATAGATAGATAGATAGATAGATAGATAGATAGATAGATAGATAGATAGATAGATAGATAGATAGATAGATAGATAGATACGCTCAGAATCGCTGAAGTTTGCTAAAAGATGCTTCGCATTTAAAAATAATCATCAGCACGAACCCCCGCTTGCTCATACGTCCTCTTCGTAACTGTTCTCGCTTTTATCATCTCATGCTTCGCTGCACAGAACACGTGCATGCGAGTTTTTTGGCGTAGGATGCAATTACTCCTGTGTGAAAAACAAGCCCACAGACAGGGTGACAAAATGTGAAAAAGCGAGAGGAAGTAAAACTATATAAAAAATAGATAACTCTTCAGCGAAGGCATTTTTTGACGTGAGGGATTCGGAACCGCCGAACCATGATTAGAAGGCGGCATTTGTGAAAGCTTGGCTGCTCGGCCAATCTAGTAGAGTACAGCGTATCCTGGCGTTGTGTAGTGTGACAGTGAAAGATATATACTACTATTCGGGCTAGTCGGTTGAATTTCATGTTGATATTGGTTGCAGCGCAAGCATGAACGTGCTGAAAGGAAAGAGTAACGCAAGGAAAAGAGAGACAACACGAGAGCTGAATACCAGCTGAAGCTTATGCTTTTCTTTCAGCAGTTTCGTGCTTGCGCTGCAACCCCTTTTAAGGTAGTACTGCAGAGGTGTAAGAGAGAAAACTAGGTGTGAAGAGGAGAAATATAACGTGAAGATAAAATAAAGTGGGAGGGTAAAGAGTGGAATGCAGCATATAAATAAAGGGACACAATCAAACAGATATACTTAAATCAAAAAGAATATCGAGAGACTAAAAGCAAAAGAAGTACGTGGTTCCCATGACGTCTCCCAAAAACAAAGTGCAGCTAAAGTGGTAAAGCACATGATTTATCTCAGTACAAGTCGTTACCCAAATATGATTCGCTGCACTGACACTTGTTTCATTTGTGAACATTGTAATGTACCAGAAACACTTGAGTCCATATTTTTTGGCTGCCTAGCATACGCACGTGAACGACAAACACTGGTTTCTTCTGCTGAATGATTCTGCAATAGGTCGTCCAATGACGAGACTCTATTGTGCCATTGGCCAGGCACAGAAACAGTGCAACTGCGGTCACAAGAGAGTTTGTAGCCTTCTTAAAAGCAACGGGAAGATGTGCCCACCCATAACAATTTCTTAATTTCAGAGGAATGTATATACGCCCCCCTCTCTGTAATTATCGCAAACGTTACACGTTTTTCTTCTCTTTCTTCTCACCGAGCGCAGGGTAGCAGGCTAGAGCATGCTATCACTCAGGTCAAGCTATCTGACTTTCTGTGCATAAACCTGTTTCTCTCCAACAATATAAACAGTCCAACTAATGGACTATCAGGTGGTCATCGAAACCCGGTTGAGAAACTCAAATGTTTCGAAGTCGGAATTTCGCTGAAACATTTCCCGATGTCGACCTTAGCGTTTTCCGACAGATCGCTTTTATTGTGACAACGTAATATATACTAATAAAGCTCCCGCAGCAAGAACACTGTTTCTTGAATGTGATGACTTCGTCGTCAAAATGCATTCACATGCTTCAGTATTGATCAAAATGGGCAAGCATGGGCGTTTGGACTAGTGTTAAAAGCACTGATTCTCAGACCACTAGAACCATGCTTGAATGTGAGCACCAAAAGTGCATGCATCTTTTCATTCATAAAATTTTGATGCGCACGCACTGGCTGCGACTAAGGAAGGTTTTTTTTAAATAACCCCGTGCTACAGGAAAGTCAAAACAAGCTTCATTTTGAAATCATCGTTTGGGGTAAAACCGAACCAAGACGTTCGTCGTGGCAGCCAAGCATTTTACTACAGAACCCCGGCAATACTTGAAATTTCATTTAAAAAATAATGTGTAGTCTACGTGAACTGTCGTTCCAGTGTCGCCCGTGCATTCTTACAACGTTATAATTGTTGCATATATATTCTTAAGACTCAATGACCAAAAATAAGGTGTTGCACACCCAAAAAGAAAAGGCAAACTACAGCTACTCAAATTATACAGATCATTGCAGAGTAGCGTGCTGTTAATTTTTGGGAAACTGGCCTCTGTGCTGTGACATTCGGATCGCCTTGATATTCGAATGGTAAGCTACGCTTTAGGCGGCAAGGTTGTCGGTTTCCCAGTTATGTCCTCGATATGCCCATGAATTCCTTGTAAATTGACACCCCCTTCCCATTCCCCCAGCGTAGGATAGAAAACCGACCTTGTGTCTGGTTAACCTCCCTGCCTTGTCTCTCGTTGTTCATGTCCTCCCTGAAAACGCTGACCTGATTTGAATGGCGTTGCTTCAAGCAAAAATGAAAGCACTATGCACAGGCAGAGCTACTCGGTGATTGTTTCGCCTACGACCAATTGTGCCAATGCGCGGAATCTGCCGGAATATTTTTATTTCGTCTGTCAGTCGTGTTTATTATAAAGTTATAGCTTCCTATGCTAATTTGGTGGATAAGAAGTTAAAGAGACGAGAAAAATTTACTAAGATGCGGTGACTATTCAGACAGACAGACAGACAGACAGACAGACAGACAGACAGACAGACAGACAGACAGACAGACAGACAGACAGATAGATAGATAGATAGATAGATAGATAGATAGATAGATAGATAGATAGATAGATAGATAGATAGATAGATAGATAGATAGATAGACAGACAGACAGACAGACAGAGACAGACAGACAGACAGACAGTCGGACGGACAGACAGACAGACAGACAGACAGACAGATAGATAGATAGATAGATAGATAGACAGACAGACAAATAGATAGATAGATAGATAGATAGATAGATAGATAGATAGATTCAAACTCACCGACGTTCGCTAAGATATGCTTCGCATGAAAAAACATTGGACGGCCCTTAAGTTTCACCTTTAAGTGTTGAACGCGATAGCAAAATCCGGCCCCTAGTGCGCCCTTCAACCGCTAAGTGCATACTTATCGCTATGTTTTGTTACAAACACGCACACACACACACACACACACACACACACTCTCTCTCTCTCTCTCACACGCACAAACAGGCCACAAGCATGACGTATCCATAGTATTGCAGTGACTGTGCAGTGGGGCCACATACCTCTGCCATAAAGAGTCTCACAATGCCTCACAGATGGCAGCACATTATCTAGCGTTTGCTGCTTGCTTGATCAATGCAACGCCTCTTCTACGTCTCTCGAAAGGCGTTATAAGTTTTCCGATAGATGGACATAGTTGTCCATATTTAGAGCTGTTTGAAATTTCCTGCGTGTTTTTAACGGCGATGGCAGCACTATCTCGGCCTTTTTCGACGTAGTTGGATGGATTCTTGAATGCGCCTACAAATCGGCGAACGGGCTCATTTTCGTCGTGACACCTGTCTAACGAAATGCGTTGAGGAGATTCCTTCCAGCACATAACATTTATGTAGCATTTTTCTCCAAGCTGCTGCAAGTCACATTGTGGCTTTGTGGTAGAACATCTGCTTGCATCGCGAACGGCCCGGGCCTAATCCTCAATGGGTCCAAAAATTTTATTCCTCAATAAACACGATGATCTTTTTTGGGGACCTTCGGCGCAAAATTTTCGTCTCTCCTTCTTGTCTGTCAGTACACTTGTCTGTTTGGCCGCATTCAACAGTACCCTAATTGGCACCAAAGTGACCAAACGATACTCCAAATGGCAGACCCCATCCGAAGTGCCCCCCAGTATTTCTCAAGGTTCAGCGTTCATACTTGTGCAATTTTCAATTAAAAAGCAATTATTGCGCATATATTAGACCCCAAAACAATACGTAATATTCTTTATGTGTATTTTTTACTAGAAAAGGCATACATAAGTAATTCTAACCCCAGAATGCAGAGTTGTTACTTGACTCGTTCTTGACTCAGGACAGTCTTGCCGGTCGCCATAAATCGTTCTCCAACTTGCGGACGACTTGAAGGTGGCTTGCTCGGTCGAAGTCAGGACAAGTTTCAAGTCAGCTGCGGGGTTAGCTTGAAAGGGACTTCATGCCTTATTCCAACATGACCATCTGCCGAATGGACGTCACGTGGAGGGTGGCCGCTTATGAGTTTGCTTGCCTCGCCATAAGCGTAGCATTTTTTGAGGCGCACTGCCTGCCAAAGATTACTCGACCCACTTTACGTTACCGAGGAAATCCGATTGAGTTGTACTACGAGCAACAATTGATTGATTTGTTGGGTTTAACGTCCCAAAACCAGCATATGAATATGAGAGACGCCGTATGGAGGGCTGCGGAAATTCCGACCACCTGGCGTTCTTTAACGTGCACCCAAATCTGAGCACACGGGCTTACATTTCCGCCTCCATCGGAAATGCAGCCACCACAGCCGGGATTCAATCCCACGACGTGCGGGTCAGCAGCCGAGTATCTTAGCCCCCAGATCACTGCGGCGGGACGAAAAGCAACAAGTCTACGCTCGTTACAGATTTACGAAGAACGCCATGCAGCAGCTGCTGGATATACTGCCGTTCGTGAAAGTGGCGACAACCGAAAACAGCCTGTGCCTCTAGTGTAGCAGCTACTGATGGGTGTATGGTTTTACAGCGCTGGCACATTCAGCCCAGTCACTGGAAATCTCGTCCGCATTCCGTATTGGACAGTGTGCCGTGGAGTCGAAAAAGTTACGCTACTCATCGCAAAGCTCCTGTACGTGAAGCTCGTGCGCTTACCGCTGCCGGCGGCAATTTCTATAGTTATGCGGGACCTTTATGAAGTAGCTGAGTTACCCGCTATTAAAAGTTGTGTCGACTACACATACTTGCGTATTAATAGCCCTGGTGGTGACGACGCCCAAGTGTTCCGTGACCGCAAAGGCTATTTCTGTTTTTTCTAAAACATGACGACATTTTCCGTCTCTTTCGGTACAAAACTTACTCGGCGCTATATCTTTTCGTCCCGTCTAGGGCACTGTATCTCAACCAGAAAGGTATTGCTTCCAGCACAGCGCTACAAAAAAACTCCACACACACACAAAAGAAGTCTCCCCCTCACGGGAGATCCACCGCTAGGGGGCCGTATAGACCAGACGCGTCTCACAAGGGCTCCTGCTTTTCGTGCTTTTTAACCCGAAACAAGGCCAGTGACGAACCCAAGAGTTTCACAGCCTCAGCCGCCAAGACACGAGGAATCGGCGGACACCTGCTTCTTTTGGGTGAGTGCATTCTGTCTCAAGATATAAAACTTAATTCCCGACAAGCGCGCGTCCAGTTTATTACGCCTAACACCAAGTTCGTTCCTAGGCAAAGCCGCGCGGCGCGTGCGCAACGCGCTCAGGCGTTCCCGACGGCCCGGCACGAGCGCTCGTGCTCACCGTGGCGAAAAGCTTAAAATGAGCAGAGACGCAGCCGCAGCAAGCGAAATGCAAAGAAACCAGCAAGACGAAGAAAATACAATGCAAACTGACCAAGTGGACGCAAACAAAACAACAGAAAATTTGTGGACCTATGACGCAGGCAGTGGCAGAACAATTGCAACGGAAAGCGCTTGGATCACGAGAAATAAGAAAGACAAGAAGTCTGTCGCCAATCCAAGGTCACCGGCCAACCAACCCACAGAGCAGCCACCTATCAATGAGCAGACGCTAAAGTCATCACCAACACAGCAACAACGCAGGCCTAAGATGCCACCTCTGCCGCTCGATGACTTCAAGATCGTCTACCGCCCGCAAGCAGGTCTTGACCTCGCCAAATGGAACACCGTCGCTGTCACGCATGCCATCGGCAGAGTGAGTGGACTATCACAGCAAGACTTTAACGACAAGGTACGCGTACAAGTCGAGAGAATGGAAAACCTAATCATCGCAAGCACCGCCGCCAAAGAAGACGCCAAGAAGCTGGTAAGCATCCAGAAAATACAGCTTGGAGGAAATTTTTGCACTGTGAACGGCAACATCAGAACACCGGACGATGTCTCCAGAGGCGTCATCAGCGGCTTCATACCCGGTACGAGCACCGCAGAACTCATGACTGGAATTCGCGCACCGGCAAGATACACAGTTCTTCATGCCCGAATGCTAGGTCAATCGACCGCGGCAGTCGTCTTCTTTGAAGGACCGCACGTTCCCTACTACATAATTTTCCAGAGCGTAGACTTCCGCTGCAGACCATATCGTAAGTCAGTGCAGTATTGCCCAGCTTGTCGCAATACGGGTCACCGCCAGGACGTCTGTCCGAAACCTATCCCGGATTTCTGCTATAAATGTGGCAATGCCGGACAAACGCGGGGACATGAATGCGCACCCATCTGCAAGATCTGCGGGGAAGGACACGAAACAGCAAGTAAAGAATGCAAAAGGAGACTAAAGCCAAGTCCACCACCCTTCTACGTAAGACAACAGCGCCTCAACAGGCTTCAAGAAATAGACAACAACTGGAAGGCCAGCGGAGAAGAGTTCCCTGAGGTTAGCATATCGGCCGCTACCTCTAACAGTAACATTGAGGGCCGCGTCTCCACGCGCAGCAGTTCCAAGTCAAAATTGCGTTCGAGTTCGCGCTCCCACTTTCGCACGCGTTCCGTCTCTGCGCGCTGTAGATCCAAATCAATACTGCGTTCCAGTTCGCACTCCCGCTCTCGCACGCGCTCGCGTTCCGTTAAACGTGCGAGCTACGCTGCCATGGCAAGTGGATCTAATGACCGCAGCAGCCTAACCTCCTCGAAGTCGGACACCTCATCCATACAGGGTCTCGAAGATAGACTGAAAAACCAGCAAGAAAAGCTCCAGAATCAGCACAGCCAACTGCAAAGCCAACAAAGTCTCATAAATAAACTGCTTCAGAGTCAAAAACGACAACAAAAGCTTATTGACAAACTACTTGAAAAGTGCACGCATCAGCAAGGACATTCGGACAATGCAGAACAACAGTATCAAGAACAAGCAAACTCAAGCACAGAGCCGGCAATGACGCTGACCAAGGTAGGCGTCCAAGCTCTAGTGAACGCAAGGTACACGATATTCGAAGAATCTTTCATGAATAACATGCACGCCACGATGGAAAAGATTGTCCAGCTTGCAATAGAAAAAAAATTGCCCGCAGCTTCCCTCGGGGGAACACTGAGGAGGATGCGGACCATATTATTGGTTAACGGGGTGTTAAAGTGCGACTTACTTGGGTCGATGGCTAAATTGGTTAACGTGGTTGTGAAATGGGGTGTTAAATTGCGACTTACTTGGGTCGATGGCTAAATTGGTTAACGTGGTTGTTGGAGGGGGTGTTAAATGAGTGAACACGTACACACGTATGCGAAAGGGCGGCGCTGGTCGAAGGGACGTCGATCATTGTGTTTGTGGATTCGTTGGAATTCATTTCACCGCGACCTTGGACGTCGACGCGCCGTACAAACCAACCGACGAGCGGCAACTGAGCGAGCGAGTGCCGACCTTGAGTAAGTATACAGCACGACGGCGCATGCACTGTCAGCTGTTGAATGTTCTCGAAGCGCGACGCCACATGCGCGTCCACTGGAGAATCAGGAGAATTGTAGATGTCGAACGCGGTGTGTAGAGGAGGAAGGGTGCACAGATGGTGGAGGAGTGAAGCGCGCGCGGTGTGTAGAGGAGGAAGGGATGCACAGATGGTGGAAGAGTGGGCGACGGCGCGACGGCGCATGCGCGCGCGTGAGCTGCCGAATGTTCGAGAAGCGGTGCGGACGGCGCACTACAAGGCGCGAGTATAAGATGCTCCGCATCTAAAAACAGCCTCAATATTTGAACACAAGATCACTACGCTTAATGCCAAAATTGATGGGATTGCTGCGCAAGTCAACAATTTTGTCGCACACGTGAAGAAAACTTACGTAACCATGGCACAGTTCGACAGCTCGAACAACCCACGCCAAATGACTCGGAAGAAGGCGCGAACGAACAATCACAATGCATCTCGCTCAGTCTCGCCGAGTCGCGATGGCAGGCGTGACATCGAATTGATTGAAGATGGCAGTCCCTAACCATAAGTATCATAATCAGCATTCAACTTTACGCATATGGCAATGGAACTGTCGGTCATACCGCCCTCGACACGCAAGCCTACAAGAATTCATCAAGCTTAACCAATCAGACATCATTGCACTTCAGGAAACCAACACGCAGAACGTACGACTGCAAGGCTACACGACCTGCGCACAAACCCAATGCACAGCCATACTTGTCAAGAAAGCACTTTCAACGCAAAAACACGAAATCGAGGACACTCAAATAGAGCATACCCTAATAGAGATTCTGCCGGAACGAAAAACGCAGCAAAGTCTTTTCATAACCAATATATACAGCCCCCCACGAGACCGACTACAAGACTTCGATCACTTCATACGAGAAATCAGGAAGCGCACAAATGGCCACCAGATCATAATAATGGGAGACTTTAACGCCTCTCACACGGCATTGGGCTATCATATCACCACGAGGAAGGGTTCTAGAGTGCACGATACTGCTCAACATCACAGACTAACCCTGTGGAACGACCCTCTTCAGAAGACGAGAAACGGGAACAGCGTCTCCAGGGATACAAATCCAGATCTTACATTTACGGCGAACGTCACTAGGACAGAGTGGAGTGTGCTACCGGAAACTTTAGGTAGTGATCATCGCATCATCCAACTCTCCGTAGCCCACACTCGTAAACAGACCAAGACTGGAATAGCGCGGTTAACGGAATGGCAATCCTTTAGGAATGACCTCGACGTTGAAACCACCATAATCGACATTGAAGACTGGTTTAAGAATGTGCTCAAAATAGCCGAACGCTACACTAAGGACATACAGCTTGACGTCGATACACCCGCCGTCGACGCGCATCTCCTCCACCTTTGGGAGGCTAGAAGAGGACTTCTAAAACGGTGGAAGCGGCAAAAACTAAACAGAAAGTTACGGAAACGCATTTCTCTCCTCACCGAGCAAGCTCAAAATTATGCGAACCGATTGGCCAGGCAGAACTGGCATGCTTTCTGTGACAAGCTGCAGGGGACTCTGAGCACCAAGAAAACCTGGCATCTGCTACGCACACTTCTAGCCACGCAACCCTCCAAAGCAGCACAGAAGCAGCACCTTCAGAGGCTCATTCGAAACTACGCCGGTACAGAAGAACACCTCCTAGAAGAATTACAAACGAAGCTCTGTGGCGATGCACCCACTAGGGCTTCAATTCACACCGAAGAATACGCTGGCGCACCAAACACTGAACTCGACCGGCCCTTCAGCCTGGCTGAGCTGCACACAGCCCTAACGAAGTCGACAAGAAATACCAGCCCCGGAATAGACAGGATAGTCAACAAGCACTTACGCAACCTACCGCACCAGACCACTACGACTCTTCTCCGTTACTACAACGACTGCTGGGATAAAGGAGAGCTACCTGCGGTATGGAAGCACTTGGAAATCACCATGATTCCTAAGCCTAACAAACCGCTCGGCATCGAGAACCTACGCCCGATTTCTCTCACCTCGTGCGTGGGAAAGCTGTTCGAACACATGGTGCACGACCGCTTAACCCAGTACCTGGAAGATAGTGGACACCTACCGGACACTATGTTTGGCTTCAGGCAGCATCTTTAGACACACGACGTGCTCTTACTACTCAAAGAAGACCTCCTTGATCACCTCACCCATCGAAGTAAGTACTCCATACTCGGAGTTGACGTCAAGGCGGCCTTCGATAACGTCAGCCACGACGCGATCCTCAACAACCTCGAAGGCGTTGGCTGCGGCATTAGAACCTACACGTATGTCAGAAACTTCCTGACAGACCGTACAGCAACTGTGGGCATATGCAACATCCGCAGCAAAAGCTTCCAACTACCGAAAAAAGGAACGCCACAGGGTTCGGTCATCTCGCCGTTACATTTCAATGTGGCTAGGATCAATCTGCCGAAAATTCTCGACAAAATACCTGATTTACGGCACGCAATCTACGCTGATGACATCACGCTCTGGACCAGGGCTTCGAACACTGGGAGACAAGAGACCTGCCTATAAACCACCGTAGATGCCTTCGCACGGTATCTCAGAGACTGCGGTCTCTACTGTGCCCCCGAGAAATCCGAGCACCTCGTCCTCAAAGCGAGAACAAGAGGCAGACCCCCTCAATACGACGAGCCCGACGCTAGCGTAACGCTGAAAGGGACCTTAATTCCAAAAGTCGAGACGCTGCGAGTGCTTGGAGTTCACATCTACAAGGATAGATCGGGAGCTGTCACAATACCGAGACTCCAACGTACACTATCACAACTCACGCACCTCGTCAAGAGTATCGCGAATCAACGAAACGGACTCAAAGAGCACGACACTCTACGTATAATGCAAGCTCTGTTCACCAGCCGCATTACGTACGGAACGCCGTCCCTAAAGTTGAAAACCGCTGAAATTGAAAAACTTAATATTATGATAAGAAAGGCCACTAAAGTTGCCCTGGGTCTTCCGCCAATGGCCTCTACCACACGACTCCTAAAGATGGGCGTCCATAACACGTGGCAAGAGCTCATTGAAGCGCATAGGAATAGTCAGCTCGAGTGGCTCAAGCTGACGCCCATTAGGAGGTCTGTGCTCCGGTACCTCAACTACAGCGACACGTTCATCGCCGATGCAGACCGGAAAAAGCGCATCCCGCTGTAAATTAGAGAGTCGCTGTCCATCGCACCTATTCCACGCAACATGCATCCTACTTTCCACAAAAGTAGACGCAAGGCTAGAGCTAACGCTATTCGACGCAAGTTCAAGCAAGACCCGGACGCCCGCTACACTAACGCAGCCAAGTATCCGCTTAGAAACGCGTACGCTGTCAGCGTCGTCGATTCTCAAGGCCGAGAATTAGCGTCAGCCACGGTCAACGCACTCAATTCAGACGCTGCAGAAGAATCGGCAATCGCTCTAGCAACCACAACATGTACAGACGCCGCGGTGATTTTCACCGACTCACAAGCCGCCTGCAGGAATTTTGCTAAGGGCCGTATCTCAGCCAATGCCATCAATATTTTGAACCGGCGAAGCACTCCACTCCCTTACACTTGTGCATTATGGGTGCCAGGACACGAGGGTCTGCAGGGAAATGAAGCGGCCCACGCCGCTGCCCGCGAGCACGTCAGCCGGGTTGGCCCCTGACCACAGGACATTCGATCCGTCGTTGAAGAGACGGAAGTTGTTCAAAACACCTACTCGTCGTTACTCCAGCATTACAGGCTGGAGCGACGAGTATACCCTCCACCACACCCAAAACTTACAAAAGAGGAAAGCGTAATACTGAGACGCCTGCAAAGCAGCACATACACACACGGGGCCCTAATGCACCGTCTCTACTCAACGAGATATAGCTCTAAGTGTCCGCTTTGCAACGTAGCGGACACCCTAGCGCGCTTGCTTCTTGCATGCCAGTGTATTGCCAGACGTAATCAGCTACAACACACGACTGATAACAAAGCAGGACGGACGAACGAAGACCTAACCGAAACGTGGGAGGCGAAGCTCGCCCTCGAGGACCTGAAAGAGCAACAACAACTCGTCGCCAGGGCCAAGAGGGCAGTAGAAGCCAGAGGGTTCCTGGACTAAGGAGCCCTCCCACCTCAGGGTGACATCGGGCATTGCTCGGAACACTGTTTCAAAATAAACGTTTACTTCTCTTTCCCCCTCACGGGTTTCCTGATCATGTGCCTCCCCATTCACCATTAGGCAGCGAGACATTGCTGCACAACGCGAGACAAAATTCTGCTGAGGGCAATGTCCAGACCCCTGCTTTTTCTCTTGTGTTTACCAAGCTCAACAAAAGGATACGAATCGCTTTTGTTACCAGAATATGTTTTAT
Organism: Rhipicephalus microplus; assembly: GCF_043290135.1. Taxonomy (NCBI): domain Eukaryota; kingdom Metazoa; phylum Arthropoda; class Arachnida; order Ixodida; family Ixodidae; genus Rhipicephalus; species Rhipicephalus microplus. The sequence continues at coordinate 55,445,228 of NC_134706.1, forward strand.
TTTTCCTATATAACTGCCACCTACCCCGCTACAAGCATGTTCACAGGCAAACAGAAAGACGAATACCGTGAAAATCGCGTTGCCTCGTGAGCCATGCCAGTACAAATGCATGCCGCGGTGTTCGAGTGAAAAAAAAATGGCAGCATATCCACGGAGTGAATGATGGAGAGTGGGGCGAAGAATTCGTCCGTCCATTCGTTCTTGCTTTCGTCCGCCCATGCGTCCATCAGTGTGACCGTCCATGCGTCCATCAGCCCATCCGTGCGTGCGTCTGTTCGTGCGTTCGTCCCTGCGTTCGTCCATGCAGCCGCCCCTGCGTCCGTTCATGCGTCCATCCATACATCTGTCTATGTGTCCGTTCTTCCATCTATTCAACACACCAAGTACCACCATCTCGCATCTTTTCATCACATATTCCCCATATAGAAGTACCGCCATCCAGCGGACATTCCAAGGACTTAACGAGAGGTGGCACACGCACAATTTCTTACGGTTTGCGCTTCGGGTTTACTTCCCACCTTTAACCACCTCGAGTTCATGGTATATACTAGTTCACTGTATTCATGGCACTGCGGCCGAACGCTCGCTAAACTTTTCCAAAAACCAAGGAGGTTACGCCCAGCGAGTATGACGTAGCAAACTTTTTCAGTCAGATAGTGCTCAATGTACATGCCAAGGGTTGCTAATGGGATGAGAGGCGGAGAATTCGGCTTTACTATCTTACGGCTTGCGCTTCGTATCTACTTCCCATTTTTAACCACCTCGAGTTCATTCATGGTATATACAAGTTCATCGTATTCATGGCACTGCGGCTCAACGCTCGCTAAACCTTTCTAAAGCTAAGGAGGTTACACCCAGTGAGTATAACGTAGCAACCCTTTCTTGTCAGATAGTGGTCAATGTACATGCCAATGGCTGATCGCAGCCTGCGCGTTATTTAAAAGCCGAATGCTCCTGTCTGTCATTCCCCATTAACAGCAATTGACATGTACATTGAGCACTATTTTTTATTGTTCAACAACGCACAGAAGTCTCTTACCGGCACCACCTTGGAGGTCAAACTTTTATACTTGTTACATACTACGGGGGACGAAAGGGTGCCGCGATAAGGAGCTTCGCCCCTAAAAAACGATGAAAAAACCCAAGCGATTGCTGTTTCGTCTCCAAACAAGCAGAGTTTCTCTCCAGCTTCAAAGAGAGCGGAAGTGCGTTTCTTGCTCTCGCGTCTGTGAGAGACGCTCTCGCGTTTCTTGCAACGCTTCCGCTTTCTTTAGCGTTTCTCACCGCGTTTCTGCCGCGCCCGGTCGCCCCCGACATGGAGTACATGGTTGAAGGAGCCACGATTTCGGCAGAAGAATGGCCGGATGGCTCTTGGCAGCCATTGCGTGGTGTTCGCGCCCAGCAGAAGAGACGCCTCGAACTCCACTAGGCAACGCCGCACCCGAACGGTGCCCAGCAAGAGACGCTCCTACGTAACAACCGGAAACCGCGCCCACCGCTCTTGCGAATACATGGTCCACTATCTAGGATGCTGCCTGACGCCATCCACATTATTGGACGGCCAAAAACTCCCGTCAACCTAACGAAACCAGCGCCATGGCAACTGTACGAAGCCCTGCTGAAGGCCGCGTCGCTACCAGATCCGCCACCAGCGTCCCGCAATAAAGTGCGGGTTCACTCCACAATCAACACCTTCACCCTTAGTGTGCGAGAATCTGTCCGAGCACAAGCATCAGGTCACGCATCACGCATCAGGTCCTACGCGTACCTACGCATCAGGTCACAGCAGATCAGAGTCCGGACCATCGAATTTCGCGTTTACGCCCCACCTCACGACGATGCATTTCGCGGCATTGTGTTCAACGCCTCTGACAGCTTTACTGATGAAAACATCTTGAAGGACTTGCAATAGAGCAACCCCACTATGCCTGTCTTGGGTGGCCGTCGTATGGGATGGACCTACTACGTGCTCGTCACCATGCTTGGAGATTCGTTTCCATGATAGATCTTCTGTCACGGCTTCTACGTTCGCCTCTACCTTTTTTACCCAAGAGTAGAAGCATGCCTGAACTTCCGCAAGGTGGGTAATCGAACTGACGTTTGCCCTCATCCAAAACGCAACCGCTGTGCGCATTGTGGCGAGGAGCACCCTACGATCTCACAGAGCACCCAACTGACTTGCCGTGCCCGCTGCGTCGTTTGTAATGGTGGTCACGCAACGAACAGTTCGAACTGCAAACACCGTTTTGTTAAGAAGCCTACCCCGTCCGGCCATGCACCGGCGCAAGCACCTGACGAAGAGCCATAACCACAGCAGCCATCAATCCTTCGCACCAATCACTCACCGTCCCAAGAGCAGTCGTACCCGCCTCACGGCTGCAGCAGTAGCAGCAAACCAACCAATCCAGACCCCGCAACCGTGGCCGGTCCCGGTCGAGGTCCCTGTCAAGGACCCGGTCCAAGTCCAGGTGCAAGCCATGGTCCAAGTCACGGTCCAATCCCGATCACGGTCTCGTTCACTAAGCCACATCAACTCGTCCTCGTCACCTCTCTCCTCTCCCCTGGTTAGTCCCAGAATTGTCACAGTTGTCATCCGTGCCTGGTCCAAGACGCTTGTCTCGGCCCAAGGGCCCCCAGCGTCGCTCAAAGCATCACCGGCGTCGTCGCATCCAGAGGTGAGGGATTTGGTCTGGGAGAACTGCTCACTTAAGACACAACTTTCCTCGCGTCAGTCTCAGCAGTATAAGGTAATGTCCTAGAGAGGAAATCTCACACAATACATCCTGTCATTAGAAGCAAGGCTAGACGAAACCCTTGAGCAACCAGCCACGAACTGACGGAGGCCGTCTCTTCCCCATTCTAGCCGATATCACAGCCCACGGGTAAGCACAAAGCAAACATCTCTACCACGTCGCTTCATGCCGAAACCAATATCGCTACGGCGGTCTCTAAAGCAGTATCTGTGGCTTTGGCGACCCTAGACGTAAAATTCGAAGTCCGTTTAAACACTATGAAAGAAGCTTTTGTAGACACGAATACCTCACTGAACGCCCCGAAAAGTTATACGGAGGCCACCATTAATTCACTGAATTATTGGTGGCCACCACACCACCACCACCACAGAAATCCATGCATGGCTCGAGCGCCGCAAGCATCCGCCCACGTTTGGCCAACCTGCCACGCTGCAGGTGGGCGCCATGCCAGCAATGGCTTAATCATGGCGTGTCCCACACTGACCATATGGCAGTGGTATTGCAGGGGGTAGGGGTAAGAAACGGAACCACCTGCAGCAGCTCGTATAGAGACTGCAAGCTGATCCGCAGGCGACCGAACCGGCCCCGGATGTTATCGCCTTGCAAGAGACGTCTACTCTCTCCACCCTGCCCTGTTACGTGACCTACCATCAGCTTGATACGCATGCTTCCCCCTGCACGTTTACGCTCGTTCACAACAGTCTCACAGGTGTACAGCACGAATTGGAAGCAACAGGCATTCAGCATACGATCGTAAAGATTCTACCACGCGAACGCACAGGCAAGTCGCTCTTCGTCCTGAATGTGTACAGCTCACCTCGTGAGAAAGCGGCAGATTTCTCTCGCCTCTTCACTGAGACGATCGCTCTCGTCGGAGACACGCAGCTGCTCTTACCCGGGGACATTAATGCACGACATCCCGATTGGGGCTACACGCACACGGATTCGAAAGGAAGAAAGCTATGGTCGTTAGTACAAGACCTTCGCCTTACCCTACATAACGATCCGAGCAGCCGCGCACACGCCAAGGCAACAGTGTGTGCCGTGACACATCGCCGGACCTAACATTGTGCAAGAACGCTACGCATGCTACTTGGGACAACACGGGCCTTTTAGTGGGCAGCCACCACAACATCCTCACGATAACAATTCAAACGCGCCTCAGCAAGAAGACAAAACCCACAGATCGCATTACCAATTGGCCGAAATTACGCCAGTTGCGTGAAGAACAAGCTTCCGACACCATTACGGACATCAATGAATGGATAACTTCTTTGCAAGAGCACGTGCAAGTCACAACCCGAAAGTGGAGACTATCACCGACTTACCCACAACCGACTCTCATCTCCTCCACATGCGCGAAGCACACGCTGGCCTCATGTGCAGGTGGCACCGGCAGCGTCACAACACGAAATTACGCCACCGCATCAAAGCGCTAGCACGCGAAATTGAGAACCAGAGCAACGCCCTCGCGAGACAGCAGTGGGGTCAGCTGCGTGACAGTCTCAATGGGCAGATGAGCTCCAAGAGAACGTGGCATCTTATAGGACACTTGCTCGATCCCTGAGCGTCCAAGTGGTCTGCGCGAAAACAGCTTCACCGGCTGCTACATCGTTACCCTGGCACAGACGCCGAGCTGCTTGAAGAGTTGGCTCGTCGTTATGTGAACCTCGCCCAGCCAAACGCACCACCGGAGCGCTTTCCTTTATATAGCGGCTAACCGAACCCCCGACTGGACGAAGATATTACGGAGGTGGAAATCTACGCCGCAATGCTCAAACGTCGCACAATGTCGGCGCCTGGTCCTGATGGCGTAAGCAATAAGTCTCTCTGAAATCTCGACGTGAAATCAGTGGCTGCGCTGATGAAGTACGCTAATGAATACTGGCGCTCGGGGCACATATCACTAGAGCGGAGACTCGCGAGGCTCGTATTTATCCCCAGACTAGGCAAGAAGATGGAAATCGGCAACTTACGCCCCATATCGCTCACATCTTGCATTGGCAAGCTAATAGAACACGTTGTCCTTGCTCGATTACAGACCTACGCTGAAGGAAATGACCTTCTCCCTCTCAGGATGCTCGGCTTTCGCGTCCACCTATCGTCGCAAGACGCACTAGTGCAAATGCGCCACGACCTCCTTCGTACCCCGCCGAAGGCCGGCACTCGCACCGTGCTCGGTCTAGATCTTCATAAGGCATTCAACTCCGTGCGACACGAAGCCATCGCCTCAAACTTGGCCGCAATTGACCCGGGTGAACGTACGTATAACTACGTATGTGGCTTCCTTTCGAACCGTACCGTTGAAATATCACTAGCCGGTGGCTCCGCTTCTAAACACCTCACACTCGGAGAAAGAGGCACCCCTCAAGGAGCGGTTTTGTCTCCGTTGCTATTCAATCTTGCTAATGCGTACGCTACCTTTTTCATTCGTTGGCATCCCGTGCCTTCGTCGTACAATATATGCAGACGACGTCACGCTGTAAACGACTAAGGGTTCAGACCGCGAAATAGAGGAGACCCTCCAACGTGCAGCCGACGCCGTCATTAGCCACGCGACGCAGGCAGGCCTCACGTGCTCGAAGAGCAAGTTGGAGCTCTTGCTGCTTCGGCCTCCCGACCACCGTCGGAACAAGTACCCTCCCCAACCGGTCATCTAAATCTATGTCAACGGTGTAGCCGTACCACAAGTTAAACACATTCGCATTTTAGACATATTCATTCAATCAAATCAATGGTACACCATCCCACTGGAACGCCTCAACGTTGCCGTCACTCAAACAACCCGCCTCATTGCTCGCGTGTCCTCTCGAAAGCAAGGCATGCAAGAAAAAGAGCTACTACAGCTTATTCATGCCTTCTTCATATCTCGTCTAACGTACCCGCTATCATACCTGCGCCTACTGGGATGCGAGAGGGACAAACTGTACCAACTTATACGCATAGTGCACTAGACGGCTCTTGGACTTAATTGCACGACCTCTACGTCGCATCTCCTCAGCCTCGGCATCCACAACACTGTCGACGAACTAATCGAAGCGCATCGCACAGCACAGATTCAGAGACTTCGTGGTAGCAAGACCGGCTGCTGGATACTCGCTCGCATAGGACTCACCGCCTCGCCATCGGGCGCAGACCCGGTCTCTATACTTCCGACTTTACGTCGATGTTTTCTCATCAAATCACTGTCGAAAAACATGCTTGCAGGACACCACGATAGTAGACGGCGAGCACGAGCCCAAGCCTTACACGACGACTACGCCTCGCGGTGCAATGTGGCCTACGTGGACGTGGCCCGCCACCCCTCTCAAGAAAGCGTGCACGCAGCGTAATAACTAGTCGCACCCACCTCAACACCGATTCAGTCTTGCGAGTAGCAGGCTCTGTCCGTGCCCTCCACCCCGTCGAAGCTGAGGAAGCGGCCATAGCTCTCGCTGTGTACTCCGGGTTCATTACAATTCTGAACGACTCGAAAACCGCTATCTCCCATTTCGCTCGTGGTACTGTTGCTCCCGGTACCTTACGGCTCCTTGAGTCCCTCACCTACCTCGAAGACGAAGATCCGCCTCCCATATCTATTATCTGGGTCCCGGTGCACGCAGGAAAGCCGGGGTACAAGGCCACCCACCGACAAGCTCGAGAATTCGTCAACCGAGCGGTGAGCCCAGCCACGAACCCAGAGAACTACGGCGAGCCCCTCATATCCTATCACAAAATTGCTCAGCACTATCGCCTCACACGTCGAACAAAACCACCGCCGCATCCCAAACTCACGCAACCACATGAAATCACATGGTCCCGCACTCAAACAAATTCGTTCCCGTTCCCGCGGGTATACGCGCACATTTACCCCAATCTGTTCATTCCGCATTGCCCAAAATGTGGCTCCGTCGCCTCCCTCTCTCATATACTATAGGACTGCAGCGAGGATCCATCCCCGCCTGATCTCCTGACCACTCCCTCGTCCGAGGCATGGGAAAGAATACTGCGAGATACGAGCCTAGACGTGCAGCTCCAGGTCATACAGCGAGCTGAGGTGGCGGCCAGGCACAGCCTGATCGCCATTCCTCCGTGATTTTTTTTTCATTTGAATAAAGTTGTTTCTCTTTCTCCAAACAAGCTAGCGTGGGGACACACGCCACACTTGGGTGGCCACTAAAACCAGCGGGCAATGAACGCTTTACAGAAGCAACACTGTGCATCGCTGTGGCGGCAGGCACCACGTGCCGCTCATTAGCCGTAAAATGGAAAAAATATGCTTGTGGTGCTTCGTGTTTATAGTTATTATCAAAGAGAGAGAGAGAGAGAGAGAATAAACATTTATTATAACAAATGAACACTGAGCCTTCTTTGGGTGGGGCCCTCGGTCCCGGGCTCCATTGCCTTGCGCGACCCTGCGAGCCCGCTGGACCAGCTGCTGCTGTTCCTGCCGGCGTAAGCTGAGCAGTGCAGACTCCCAAGAGAAAGGGGTGAGATTGGGAATGGGAGGAACGCCCTGTGGGGCAGAGCATTCCCACGTGGAGTGGTACACCGTCGGTACGGATCCACAGAAGGGGCAGTAGGAGTGGTAGAGAGTCGGATGAAAGCGATTTAGCATATAAAGGCAAGGAAACGAATCGGTCTGTAGTTGCCGCCAAGCGACAGCATCTGCTCTGTTAAGTGAAGGATAAGAGGGAGAATATGTATAACGGCTCTGTCGGTAGTACTCCAGCATAGCGTTGTAGTTTAGTGGTTCTGTCGATGCGTCGTCTGGATTGGACAGCTCTTCCAATGGAGCCCGGCCAGTCAGATCTCGAGCAACCGCATGAACGCGTTCATTACCATGCAGAGAGGCGTGTCCAGGAGTCCAGACGATACGCACAGGACGTAATGCAGACGGTGAGACAGAAGAGAGGATATTGTGTGTATGTGCAGCCACAAGTACTTGAGCGAAAGCACGGCAAGCAGCTTGTGAATCTGTTACAATAGTGACAGGGGAGCCATGTGACAGTGTCGTAGCGTGAACAATTGCCAGAGCGAGAGCTCCCTCCTCTGCCTGACAACTGTCTGTAGTGCGAAGTGTGACAGACGCCCCAAGGGCATCAGTGTCATCTGTCACGGCTCATGGCTGACTTCTCTGGGTAGCGTGCTGCATCAGTGTAAAGTTCTCGTAAGTCTGAGGTACCATCACCAAATACGCGTGTCATAGCCTGAACTCGGGCACGTCGACGACCGGCGTGGCTGGAGAGATTCATATTGCGTGGAATCGGAGGCACTTTGATGAGTGCGCGGACAGTAGAAGCAAGTTTATGTCGCGGTACTTGTGCGGGTTTTTGAGGAATCGGGTAGCCAAGACGAGACAGGATGGCGCAGCCCTGACGGGTCTGTCTGAGCCGTTGGAGCTGACTGTTGTGCTGGGCCTCGATGAGTTCGGTTATGGTGTTGTGGACTCCTAATTGAAGGAGGCGTTGTGTAGATGCGTGTGGTGGCAAGCCAATAGCCGCCTTCACAGCTGTCCGTAGAAGGATGTCCATCTTTTTTATTTGAGCTAGCGTGAGATTGTGAAAGGAAAGATGATAGGTGAGCCAACTAACTATGAGTGCTTGTACTAAGCGGAGGACATCCTTCTCACTGATGCCTCTCTTGCGATTGGTGATGCGTTGGATCATGTGTGTAATTTGAGTTATCTGCTGAGCCAGAAGGTGTGTAGTGTTCGAGGCCTTGCCGTCGGACTGAAGGTAGAGGCCTAAAATGCGAATTCTTGGTACCAGAGGGATAGGATGGCCATCAAGAAACATCGAAATGTCAGGAGAATCAGCGGTTTTGCGGCACCGCTTGTATACCAATAACAACTCCGACTGATCCACTGAGCACGTAAGGCTGCCGGCAGCAGCATAGTCTTGTGCCACAGTCACAGCTTCCTGTAGGGCGTCCTGAATGGTTTCGTCTGATCCTTTGGCTGCCCAAATTGTAATGCCATAGGCATAGATGGCATGCTGGGTGTTGGGAACCTGTTGTAATAGGAAGGGAGTTTAGCCATAGCCACGTTGAAGAAAGTGGACGAGAGAACAGAGCCCTGTGATGTTCCTCTGCCTGTGAGACGAATGACGTCGAACGGAGGTCTCCAATCTCAATAGTGGCCGCGTGGTCAGAAAGAAAGAACCTGACGTAATTGCAGATACGTGAGCCACACTGAGATGAAGCGAGATTGTCAAGAATAAGGTCGTGGGAGACGTTTTCAAAAGCACCCTTCAGATCCAGGGCCAGAATAGCTCGGGCCTGGTTTAAAGTGGGGCTATCTAACACGTCCTCCTTAAGCTGTAATAATAAGTCCTGTGTAGAAATACCCGGACGGTAGCCGAATAGTGTATCAGGAAAGAAGTGGTTGTCTTCGAGAAATCGTTGTAGTCAAGAGAAGACAACGCGTTCAAATAGTTTAGCTAAACATGAAGTTAACGATATAGGGCGAAGATTCCGGAGGGATAGCGGCTTGCCAGGCTTTGGAATAAGAATGAATTCTGCGTGTTGCCACTCCTGTGGTAGCGTGCGGTTTTTCCAATGTTCGTTGTAAAAAGCAGTTAAATATTCGATGGACTGGTCATCTAAATTACGCAGAAGTGTGTACGTAATCCTGTCTGTGCCGGGTGCTGTGTTGCACTTAATGCTTTGCAAAGCTGCCCTAACCTCTGCTTCTGTAATGCCCTCATCTAGAGGCGTATCGTGTACGTGTGGATAATCACGGTAGGCATGACGGGGGCCCGTGAATACATAGTGTTGCTTTAAGGTGTGTAGCAGAGTGTTATCGTCGAGCCCTGATTTGTGGAGAATGGGGCGGATTGCGTTAGCAGTGTGTGATTTTGTCTGCGTGAAATTTGAAAGAGCACGGAGTATACGGCACGTTCGAGGTGTACTTAGTGAGCCGTTGAGTCGATCACAGAAGTTATGCCAATTGTTGCTGGTGAGGATGTTCGCATAGTCATGTGCCTCAGTAGCTAGTTTGGCGATTCAGAGACGAAGTTTTTGGTTATGTTTCTGTCGCCGCCACCGCCGTGTCAAGCCTCTGTGGGCATCCCAGAGATGTAGCAGATGCCGGTCCACATCCGGCGTTTCTGTCGTCGCAGCGATGAGTTTGGTAGCTCTTTAAAAATTGGAGTGAAGTTGTAATATCCAAGCCTCTTGGGAAGGAGAAACCTGATGGGTAGTTGTACGATTACGCCTAAATGCATCCAAATTCGTTAGTTTTAGGATGCGCTCTGGGGCACGCGTGGCTGATACTTGGAGCTCTGTAGTTAGTATATGGTGATCACTGCCTAGATTCACCATGAGGATGCACCAGGAATGGTGACTAACGCCGTTGACTATCGTGAGGTCGGGGCATGTGTCCCTGCTCACACTATTACCTAGGCGAGTGGGTTGATCAGGTTCTGTCAGCAGGGTCATGCGATGAATCGCGAGAACCTGTGCAAGTCGTCGGCCTTTAGGCGTTTCTTTTGCGTAGCCCCATGCCGGATGGGGGGCATTGAAATCTCCTACAATAACTATGTGTTTACCCAACTTGCATAGTTATCAAATAGAAGACCGAAGTCATCGTTCCTGGCGTTAGGTGCACTGTAAACGTCAAGCACGTACAGGCTCCTACTGGAACGAGAGCATGGGACTAATTCGAGAAGTACGTGTGAGATGGAGGTGCTTTGAAGGGTGTGTTTTATGTTAGTGACATGCTTAGAAACTAATGTAGCTGTGCGATGTCGTGTACTGCTCGTTAAGTCAGTGTATGTAGTGTAAGCCGGAAGCGTAGGGGTTACATTGTACTTCTTGTAACGCTATGACATCGGGAGTTATCTGCTGCGTCGCAATGAATTGCATTAGAGCTCCGCGTTTCCTACGATACCCCCTGCAATTCCACTGTCACACACGTAGGAGTTGAGGGGTGTCACGCGTTGACCTACGGTTTCTCGCCATGATCATGCAATAGCGGGGCCTCGGTAGTACACGGAGGCATTTCGGACTGTGCTAAATCTTGGTGGAGGGTTGTGGGAAGCGGGACTGCAGCAGCTGCGGCTGTTGGGATGGTTTTTCGGAACGGTGATAGGAAACGGGAGGGGCGTATGTAAGGATGCTGTCGCTGTGTTTCACGTGTCGGGGACGTGGAGTGTTTTGATGCAGATGGCGGAATATTAAGTTGGCCAAGTGCAGCCGATATCTGCTATTTAACATCCGTTACAATCGGCTGGACAGCAAATTGCAGGGCCTGCTGGATCAATTGTTCGAGTGGAGCTGTTAGTTCAACCATAATGCTATCCTTCATTTTCTGCATTTCTACCTGCATCATAGCAGCGAATTCGTTCCTTAAAGAAGTAGCTATTTCGTTCAATGCCTCTCGTGTGCAACAGTCAGATCGTGCCGTAGTTGACGACATGTCAGGGTGATGCTGAGTGTCTACTGACATGGGTTGTGGTAGTCTAGGTGGCGTTTGTTGTGGTGTTCTTTCCTGCGTTGATGTTTGTGTGAGGGAGTGGGACTGGTGTGGAGAGGGAGGGAAAGAAGGTAACTGCCCTGCCCAGCTTACCGTTTGTGCTTTCTTGTGGGAACCGCTTTGCTGGCCATGATGATGCGTTGTCCCGTCCGTGTGCCAGCTTTGAGATCCCGGCTGGCCAGCGAAACCGCTCCGCGATGACGAGTTTCCTCGCTTGGGCCCCGACTTATCCCTGGAATGGCTCCTTCGCCTGGCTGCACTCCCGGACGCACTGCTCTGCTGTCCGGGGCTGGGAGATGGTGACTGGGCCTTCTTGGTGGGAGTAGCTGACCGGGGTGGTTTGCGTCGGTTGACTGGTGGCAAAAACCGCTTTGGGCATGGTTTGGCAGCCGTCGGGTGGTCGCCACCACAAAGCATGCAAAAAGGGCGGCACTCGTGGTTGTTGGGTGATAGTGAATCCCGGCACACTCGACATTTCGGTGTGTCACGAGGCTGTGGGCACACGTCCTCACGGTGTTCAGTTTTGTTGCACTTTCTACAGTGGGGAATAGTCCGTTTGTAGAGGCAGCAGCGAAGAGCCTGTCCGTACGCGTTCACGAAGAAAGGGACTCGCTTGCCACAAAATGTGAGCACCATTGCTCCGGAGTTGCCGATGCGTCTGCACGTAAGGAACTCGTAGCCCGGTACTTCAACTTCTGTCAGGAAGTCGTCTGGTGTGATTTCGTGGCCTATTTCGTTGACCACCCCTTTGCACAAATTATCAGGTGCAATTTCATAAGAGGCGATGTCGTAGGTTGCTGCATGCACTGTAATTTTGGTGATTTGTCCAAGTGCCATGGCGATGTGTTCAGATGAGGTGCTTATTGTTAGCACATTTTGATTTTCATCAACTCGAAGCTTGATATCAGGCTTCTCACTGCGTATATTTGCTGCATGAACTACAGCGAGAAGTAATGTCTTGGGGCTAACCTTGCTCAGATTTAATCTACCAAGGGGACGGATTGCTAGCTTGTAGTCCTCGGTAGGGAGCGGTGGGAGTCTTGGTAGACGCGTCTTAAGCCGGCTCTGGCGTAGAGCGGGCTCAGATGGCGTGCTGGGCAGCTGTTGAGTCGGTACGGTATGGGGTTGCAGCTGTCGGCGTTTGTTCGCTCTCTTGGTAACAGTGATCCATGGACTTACGTTGTGCTCATTGCTCACCTGCGTATCGGCGTCTTGAATGGTCTGCGTATTCATCATGTGGTCCGTGGAGCGAGAAGGCAGTGAGTGCTTCTCGTCGGCTGCGACGCTCCCAGAGACGCTCGCCATCCGCGGTAGAGCGGGGCGGCGTTCTTTCCAAGCCGCGTCTCCGGCTTGTTAGGGTTAGTGAGGTGGACCACTTCAAGAACTTTCGCAAGCGTTAAAACGTTTGAAAGCGCACTCACAGGTTGAAGTCCGGTATAGGTTTGACAGTGATGATGCTAGGAACAAGTTCCTATTGTTGCAACAGGTCACCAGGAAGAAATTGCTCTTGAAAATGAACCTGAGCCGGAGCCGATGTGATTCGCGTCCGTCGCACGCTCTCGCTACTCGGCGACCTTTATTATCATTATCAAACGCATGGTCTTTTTTTTTGCTGTAAAGGCTGGTGCACACCGGTGACTAGCAGCGGTCGCGCGACCATTTGCGACTGGCGACCAAAGTGCGACTGATGTTCACACCGGCAGAGGCTGCATGCGAGTGACCGGACGTTGCAAAACCGCAGAGTCACGTCCAGATCTCGTTATCAGCGAGAACTCTGAAGACCGGCGCCGATCAGCTGATCAGCGCCAGCTTATTGAGCGGAGCAAATCGAGCACGCCGCATTTATTGTCTTTGTCCGTTCTCACACAGCGTTCCCAACAGCCTCAAGTTCGATTCAAGCGAAGAACAAAACCTTGTAGTGGTGCTGGTGCGCTGTGCCATGGTGTCACCGCTGGCGTCACAGATGCCTCCAAAGAATAAAGCCGCTAGTGGATATTACCGTCCTTTCGATTGCGGGAGTTAGCCGGCCATGCAAGCCGCCTGCCTCCCGAGCTACGCTGAGACGACGAGGAGTATGTCCGGGAGTCGTACATATTCAGAAACGGTCCTTGAATTTAACTTGACTTGCCACAGCCTACAATGCAGCACAAACGCCTCTCGAACGCGGTTTCCTAAGTCGTTGCTAAGGCATGAAGCACAAACGCGTTCCCAACGCGCTGCATTGAAGGCGGTAACAAGTCAAGTTCAAGACAAAAAAAAAAACGTTTCTGTTCACTCGCGCACATGCTCTGGCAATGTCCCGCGTTACCTCAGGGACCTCTCACCAGTGAGTCCGACTGGGAGGAGGCACTCAGGAGCCCCAATCTCCGAAACCAACTTAAGGCAGTCCAGAGGGCCCAAGAACTGGCGGAACGCCACCACGTTCCCGCCCCGACTCGGGCGTCGCCTACGGTAGCGGCTGCTAGGATGTCCCACGTGGGCACCCTGGTGGCTTAAACTCCTCAGGACCATATATTAAAGTTCTTGACTGACTGACTGAATACATAGAAAAGATAGTGCACACTTTATTTTCTCTTTAATTTGTCGGTGTTTAGCTTCTTTCGAATCCCGCCACGTAAATTCGATACTTTGCTCGAGCTGCTGGCCCCGCCATCTCTAAGCCAATTATTCCGTGGTGTCCATGGTGTCACAGACCCACAGGAACGCGCTCGTTTGTATCTGGCGGCAGGAAGCCAGCGCAATGAAAAAAAAAATTGAGCATTGCTGATTGGTTCCAGCAGCTTTGCAACTACACTCGCGCGACTGAAAAATTGGTCAGGACGCGACTAGCCAAAGCAGTCGCTTTGCGACCGTTCGCGACTGTTTGCGACCAGTCACAAATGGTCCCGCGACCGCTGCTAGTCACCGGTGTGCCGCGGGCTTAACCCATGCCTTCCGCGAACAAATTCATTATTAACCTCGTTAGCAGGTGAGTAGGCTGTCTCTGCTTTGAAGCTCATTCTCGACTTGACCAAGCAAGACAGCCTGAGCATATATGAAACGCGAAGGGTGACTTAGGCGTTTTAAAGTCCGCTTGTTGCTTCACGCCGACTTACTCAAGTCAAGTGAAAGGCGTGAGCCAAGTAACATCTCTGCATTCGGGGGTAAGTACTGTAGCGTTTATCACACTGCGCTCACCATGCAACGCTTGCGCGAAAAAAACAACCGTTTCCCACGCTTTGCTAAGACGACACAGTGGTGGAACCAGCCGTCACCTTGCGTTCGCAAGTTTCATCACCTATAGAGAGCGCATAGGGTGGTTCGTTGGCGGCCACAGAGTGTATCGGAGTCGCTGAGCATATGTGCGGCCGGCACTGCAGTCTTTTTTTTTCTTGCTTCGCGATGGCTCCACCCTTTTTGCAGTCGGACATTGTGCGCCAACTAGACATCTCAGAAACTCGCATATGATGCCTCTTTGAAGGCGAAAAGGTCCTGAATGTCAAACACATCTTTTGTTGTGGCGTGAAAGCCTGTTGTCCATCTGTCGTTGTGCAAGGACTCTGCCTACAGATGTCTCATGTCCGCCAGAAGCCACACGAAGTGGAATTTACATGTGACTGGGAAGGTTCTGTATAGGAATGTTAGCTTTATGTTCGTGTTCCCGCTAGTCGTGCCGGTCTGCTAAATGGGCCTTTCGTGCACTGACGTGCGCTGACACAATTAATCTTGCTGTTCTTCAATGCTTCATACGTGTGTGCCGCGGTAAAGTGGTGGTTACGATGTTCTGCTCTCACCCGAGCGTCGCGTATTCGATCACGGCCGTGACGGTTGCTTTGCGATGTAGGTGGAATGCTAGAGGCCGAGTACCGCACTATGTCCGTGCACGTCGCCCTCCACTAAAAGTGTGCCTCACGTGGTTTGTCACGCAGAACCCAAAATAATATTACAGTATTCTGTATTTCCTTTAACGTCCTCAGTTTTGGACGGATGCTTACTGATGCGAAATGTCTCTAAGTTGTCACAATACTGATACTTTTGACGCATTAAAACAATATATGCCGCAATACTATAGCACTTATGTTACCTAGTGTCGCTGCTTGTGGTTAGAATGGAAAAGTCCAGAGATGAAGGCAGTGCTAGTTCTCTGGCACTTTAGTTTTCAGGGCCATTGCTGCTGCAAAGCAGACAATTCACGATGAATGCAAGCACATCATCGCGATGTGCATGCAGCGACTATTCTTAAACAGGAAACCTCAAAGGCTTTTGCATTAATAAATATAGTATTATTTTGTTGAAATATTATTTCTTGATTGTTGCATGCAGTAAAACTGTGCCCATATGCATGCCCAGGCAAAGTCTAAATCAATTCGTTTAGACACAAGCCGAAGGTGCTGCATTTTTTTTTCGCCTACAAAACACGGAGCTTTTCCTACACCACGCATCATAAATGTATGGTGGTTTCGCATGTGAAGCTCTTAGCTGTTTTGTAAGTTTCATGCAATATTAACAGCACACAAGCTCTAAAAACAAACTTTATTCAGCATGTGCCGCCGGATGAGCTAATTATTACACAGTAAAGCCGTTATCATATGCACACATTTTGAAATGACACAAACCTTGAGAACGCCTGACATATACACGAGCACTATGTTCTGCTGCGGTTTGCGTTCATGACAAGTACTTGTCGTGAGGCCGCGGAGGCAAATATTCACAAGGATCAGCTTCAGTCGCTTCCTTGCAGGCTTCCATAGCTGCGGGTCTGCATAAAAAAAATCGAAATATGGCTTCACCAACGAACATTTCTTCCAGGAATAGATTCAAATGATTAATTATTTTTCACAACACAAGACGCCAAGTGCGTCGTTCACAAGCTGTTAACTATTTCTAAAGCATAACCTAAGCTGCTCGTTCCCGTTACGCTGACCACAACTGTGCAGCTCGAGCTCGTCTTAGTGATGTCATACACACTAAACAAAAATGACCTGAAATAACCTCAAAAACTGGGTAAACCATTTGTCCTCTAGCGCACTACCTTTCCTGGGTTGTTTTTACCACCTACTGCCGAGGTAAAAATTTACTCTCGTGCTAACTGAGTTTTTGAACGTAGGGAGAGTAGTAAATATTTACCCCAGTGAGGTTTTCAGCGAGTATAGAGAGAGTAAATTTTTACTACCTTCACAAGGTTTTTGAGGTGATTACTGGGAGTTATTCCTGGTGGCAAAAAAATAAAAATTGACGGGCGCATTCGGCCAGAGACGACAAATTTATTTAATAGCAGAACTGATTGAATTTATTGAACGGCAGAATTGGTGACACATAGATTCACATACAGACAAACACGCACACACAACAAATGCAGAATAATACACCACTAGAACCGACTTTTTTTTTCTTTCTTTATTGCCTATTTACATACAACATTCACAAACATATATACATCAAACAAAGTAGAAACATGAAACAAAAAAAGAGGTAAAAAGCATCATATTTAACAGGCTTTTTAAAATTCCTTCATCTGTAGAAGGCTTTCTACTTGATGAAGCCATTCGGGCACCTCTTGTTGAACCTTTTGTGCTTCCACGAACGAACAGACAGATTGAAAGAAATATTGCCTGACCGGACGTGCATTAACATCAGCATGGCGCACCGCCATTCTAGATTGCCATATACCGTGCAGGCCCAGTAACATAACTAGGTCGAAAGGTATTCCTTCTTCATTTGATACTGGTAGAAATCTGATGCCATAGGCATCGAGAGGCAGATCCTTTTTCAAAGTCCTTTGGAGAACATCCCAGAAAAAGACGGCATTCCAGCAGTCCAGGAAAACATGTTCAATTGTTTCCGGCTTTTTGCAGAGAAGGCAATCAACACCCCAAGGAACGAATAAGCCTTTTTCTTGCATCCATGTTTTCACGGGCAAGGTCCCAGTGTGCAACTTAAAGAAAAAGGATTTCGCTCCAGGTGTTACCTCCATTTTTTTAACACGGCTTAAGACATTTTGGCCTGGGCCTACACGGTATAATGCTCTATATAGGGGAACAGGAAGAACTGATTCTACTAAATCTTTGTATAACTTTTTACGCGAAACCGTACTGAGGTATTCCAATGAAAAACGCGTTTTTAGAAAGAGACATGAATCAACAACTTCTTTTAAGAAACCTCTAACACTTGCTTTCATGTGAACAGATGCTACCACAAATTCTGGCAACCGTCTTCCAAGCCTAAGCTGTATAACAGTACGTATGAATGGGTCTCGATTATTTCGGAAAAACATAAACCGATTAACTAACTGACGAAGGTACAAATGACACAGACCAAGTCCTCCAGAGCGAACCCGTCTGAATAAGTTAGTTCTACTTGTTCGCTCCCAAGAAGAACCCCACAAGAAAACAGCAAATATTCGATGAAGCTTCTGTAGATTCACACGTGAACAATGCATTACCTGAAGGACATACCAGAGCTTACTGACTAAAAATACATTACAAAATGTCGCTCTGGCGAAAATTGATAGCTGGAAACCATTGAGTTTTTCAGCTTTTTCTTGTAGCTCCACGGCCTGACGCCGCCAGTACGGTTCACTGTCACAATAATATTCTAATGGCACACCTAGGTATCGTACCGGAGTAGTAGTCCATGAAATACCAGCCACAAATTGTGGAGTCACAGGCTATTCGCCGTGCCAGTAACCCAGGCACTTGCTCCAGTTTACCAAACTACCACTTGCATTACAATAAAGGTTCACAATTTTTATGGTTTCAGCGATACTATCATAATCTTTACAAAACACAGCTATATCATCTGCGTATGCCAGTACCCGTACTTCAGCTTCTTGTAGTTTGTACCCCACTATGTTATTGCTTTTCATGACTTTTTGGCAAAATGACTCCATATAAATTGAAAATAGGAGGGAAGACAAAGGGCAGCCTTGTCGTACAGAACGTCTGACATTAATTCGTTTCCCAAGAACTTTGTTGATGATTAGCCGAGTTTTACATCCAGTATATGCCATTCGAACTGTATCTCGAATTACTTTGCCAACATTGACATAGTCTAACAAAAGAAAAAGAATTTCGTGCGGTACTCGGTCAAATGCTTTTTCTAAATCTATCTGGATCATCGCGATGTGATCATTTGTGGCATCGCAGCAATCCAATACACTTCGTGCGTTGTGAATGTTTGTGAATATAGTGCGCCGTTTGATCCCACATGTCTGGTGGTCGCCTACAATGTTATTAATAACTGTCTGCAGTCTCCTTGCTAGCACTTTCATCAAAATCTTGTAGTCGATATTTGAGAGACTAATTGGCCTGTACGATTTCACTTCACGTAATTTAACTGTGTCCTCAGTTTTTGGTATTAAAATAGTATGAGATAGCAGAAAAGAAGGTGGCAAAGTCTTTATGTCTAAGGCTTCGTTAAAAACCGCTGCCAGGATCAGTGCTAGTTCGTGTTTGAATTCCTTATAAAATGCGGCTGTTAAGCCATCAGGTCCTGGGGACTTTCCCAAATGGAGGGCAATGATTGCTTTTGTCACTTCCGGTTCAGAAATAGGACATTCTAGGCTGTCTTTCCTGCAGTCCTCAACCTTTGGCATCAGTTTTAAAAATTCATTCTTGAATTCATCTACATTTACTTTGCATTTATCAAATAAAGTGGTGTAGTACTCGTTGAAAGCATCCTCTATATATCTTTGTTCACTTGTAACGTTACCCATGTATTCAATCTGATGTATAACATTCCGCTGAGCGTTTCGTTTTTCGAGACCAAGCATTCTTTTGGTCGGTTTCTCTCCTACGGTCATTTTCTCTGCCCTTGCCCTTATTTGTGCGCCACGATACTTCTCCTCATCAATTTGTTCCAATTTGGACTTTACTGACCTTATATCATTTGTGAATAAGCCTGGCGTTTTGCTGTCCTCTGCTAGCAGTTCTTTGAGATTTAAACGTAGGGTTCTTTCTTCTTCACTCTTTCCGTGTTTTATTACACATGAGCGTTCTATAGCTATCAACTTTATATTCTGTTTAAATTGTTCCCACTTCACTCCGTATTTTTGGTCTCCACTATCTATGTTTACCAACGCCTCTCGAACACTGTCCATAAATTTTTCATCTTCCAAGAGATTAGAATTCAGCTTCCACGTGTCCCAGTTAAATACTGGTCTACGTCTATTCCTTTTACCTATTACAAATGATACTAAGCAATGATCACTAAATGAAATAGGGAGGACATTGTACTCACTGATAATCGGAATTAAATCCAGTGATACGTAGGCCCTATCTAGGCGCGCATGACTGGAGCCTTGGAAATGCGTATACAGTGTTGGTCCTTTACCAATACACTCTGCAACATCCTCAAGGTCTAAGTCAGAAATTAGATTCGTTAACGCGACTGTGCTTGAGTCGTTGAAATTGGATGTACTTGTTTTATCATCGGCACTGATCACACAATTAAAATCTCCCATAAGGATGACTATGCGATCGCATTCACAATAAGTACGAATTTCGTCGAATGTTACACACCGTTCATCAACTTTAAGAGGTGCATATAAACAAATCACTCGCCAATTAAGAGAAAAGAAGGTCAAATCACACACAACAAACCTTCCGGATGAGTCAGACGTGACGTTTTGAACACTGGCACCTAAACTATTCCGCACAAAGATCACACACCCTGCCGACCTACCAACTGCATGACTGACGCTGGCGATGTAGCGTCCGGTGAAACGTTGCAGTAGGCTCTCGGTGGCGTCCACGCTCTCCACTTTGGTTTCCTGAACTGCAATAATGTCCAGGTCTTGGTCCATGGCTAGTCTGTAGAGCTGAGTCTGTTTCTTCCTGGAAGCCAGTCCTCGTATATTGAGCGTCGCTGCTTTCACGAACCCGCTCAGCGACGTGATCGGTGAGCGGGTCCAAGCTGAGAGCCCTGCACGTTCACTTATTGGGCTCTCGTCGTCCAGGGCGGATCCATGTTGTTCACCTTTAGTTTGAGCGGCCATCGCCACGTTTGAGCGACGACGACCGTTGGCGGGCAGCGTTTCGTTTCTTGCCTCCACTGACCACCTTCCACTGCACTTCCGACTTTACTTGCGTTTCGTCTACTTGAGCACCGTCGTCTGAATCGCGACGGCGTTTTGCAGACGCTGATTCTAATTCCATGTTTAAGGTATCCAGATCACTAGGCAAATCCTCATTTTCATGTGTTTTGTTCGCCAAAGAGTGCTGTGAAGCCGAGTTTAGAGAAGTCGAAGCAGCGTTGGCCTGGGACGCCGGCGTTTCAGGGCGCGTTGCTTGCAGCTGCGACGCGGCGTGCATCGCAGGCGCAGGACGCGTCTCTTCGCTAGTCGTTGGGGCCGCTTGACTTCCCATCTTCCGTTCGGCGTTTGTGTCCGGGGCTGAAGAAACTTGCTTGCTTTTCCCCAGCACCGGCGTGTCGTCCGATGTCGTTTGCTTCTGTGGTATCGCAGGCAAAGACGCTTGTTCAGATTCCTCCTCATCCATGAGAAGTTCACTCTGTTGAGTCTCTGGTCGTCGCCCTGCAGCTCGTGCGTATGAACGGTTTCACTCATCCTGCTCATGACCGAAAGAGTGGCATTCGCTGCACCGTGGGACCTTACAATCGCGTCGCATATGCCCCGTGCTTCGGCACCGCAAGCACAAAGGCGGTCTTCCCGGCACCACGACCAGTGCCGTACTGCTGCCAATACGCACCTGATGGGGCAGTTGATCCACAGAAACGCCATCTCGTAGTTGCATGCGTATTACACGAGTGGTCGATTCAACTCCTTCAAAATCCTCGACTCTCCATCGGTCATTGGTCACCTCCTTGACGTCGCCGTATTCATAGAAGGCACGTCGAATAGCGTCTTTTCTAACATCGAACGCTAGCCAGTGCAATTTCATTTTAACTTCTTGCCGCGTCGGGTCAATGACGAGACATACCCGGTCTTTAACTTTGATAATGCCTGCGTCTGTCAGCGCTTTCTTTGCTTCCACGGTCTTCATGTTCAATAGCCACACGTGCGACATCTGATATGCTCCGATGCCACTTACTTGCTGTATGACGCCTAAATCTTTGAGAGGTTTCCTGAAGTCGTCGATGCGGTACGGTCGGCCGCTGACGTCGCAGTGTAGAGCTACTGCTCGATGCATCGCTTCACCTGATGGCCACGAAGGCAGAATAATCCTGTAGTCCTTTGGAACGAGGGGAGACGCTGTACCGCGGCCGGCGTCGGCCGCTGTCGCTGCTCGGGATGAGCTTTCCATCCTGCGTCTGCACGCGTCGGTGACCAGAAGCAGAATGACCACTAGAACCGACTGCACGCGTTGCTCAACTACACTTCGGCAATCCGGTATATATATAGGCACGACTTTTTGACCGGCCAAGTAGTACCAGTATGAGAGCTCTTTTTTTCCATCGATTTAAAACAACGCTTGAAGGTGCAAGCGTAAGCTTCAGGTGGGCTGCAGGGCACTAAATGTCACACCGACCTTTTATTATAAATCTACACGATCTCACCTTTTTGATTATCCAATAATTGCTTGGCACACCGGGCTCTTTGCCCCACGCGTGTTAGCACTGCTGATGCACAAGTCCATAAAATATACCTAATTACACACAAACCATGGTAGCTCAATGATTTTAATTGAGCGACGGTGCACAAACACAGTAGCAGCACGTATTCATCACAACGGGCGTAGAGGAGCGGTGCACGCCTGCACACAAGCTTCTTACCGACGGCGTTCTAAGCCTTTTCGAGGAGCACGGCTATCCGATGAAACACAGCTGGCAATCACAGAACACATATCCTGTGCGAATTTCGTCGTCATTTCAGACACAAATGAACGCGTGACCGCTATCTTGCGGAGACGGGGCGGTGTATGCATACTTCCAACGAAAGACCACCATCCGGGCAGGTCCGGGTTTTCTTCGTGCTCACCGGCCACCGCCGGTTGGTTCCGTCTGCCTCTTATCGGCTTCGTGCTACATGTTTGAGAACAGTTGGTGCATGAGGTGGGCAATTCGGGCAGCACTTTACTCGTGCAGACATCGCCTACTGTGGAACAAAATATATGCGATGCTTCTTTCACCTGCCCCGGCGACACACTCTCACTGGTCACTGGCGGCCGCGGCTCGGTGCCGACGACAGAGTGAAGCATTTTGCTTATTGCTTCTCCTGTAGGCAAGCACGGACGATGACACCAGATTGATTTTGTTACCACTGGCAGATCTTCGCGATTCGGCTCGGAAGCGAGATATCCGCGACGTGCAGGTTCGGAGGCGCTCGGAAGAGCATGGTCGCTCGATGATGTAGGAAACACGTGAGATTCATCAGCCCAACCAGACACACAGATACCGAGCTTCTTGCACTGTCTGTCTCCAAAGCCACCGCCGAGCAAAAGCAACAATTTGCGAAAATATGCAGGACAACTTTCCACAGCAGGTTTTCTTTCTTTTTTTTTCTCGTTTGAGAGCCCCCCCCCCCTCCGTCTTTTTCTTTTTTTTTCTTTCAAAGAATGTTGTTCTCGCTTGTTGTGCTTATGCTGCCCCCAGTTCCAGTAAAAGTGCGCTGACTTGAAGTAAGTCCAGAGGCACGGCGATGCAAAAAAAAACAAAAAAAAAACATCTGTGGGCTTCGCATACCTTCAGTATTCACTGAGAGCGTCACAAGGGGGGTATGGGGCAAAAGCCGCCGAAGCAGCTGCACCTTGCAGTCACGTGGTAATAAACTCTGAAACGCAGGTTAAAAATCACGTGATAGAAAAGTCCCTAAGTGGTAAAACTGGATTTTGACATCCTTTTACTACTTGCCTGAGAGGTGGTGGTAAAACTACGTCATGTACCATCTTTTACTCCTACGCGCGGTAGTAATTTTAAACGCGAGGGAGTTTTCAGAGGTCATGAGCCGGAAAAACCCCAAACTCGGATAGTTTTTGCTTACAGTGTACGGGCGCAGGATTTTGATGAGGCGAGATGCAACGGCAACCATAAACTGGGCCTTTACACAAGCGAAACCATAAGAAATGTTATATAACGACCACAGTAATGTTAGTGCTACTGCAACACGCTGTCGCAAGCTCTACTTCATTTTTTAATGAACGTCTTCTTTTTCCTCATAACAATAATGAAAGCATGCACACAAGTGAGATATTCTCATTTTCTTACCTATTGCCCCGAAGTAGTCGTTGTCGACAAAGTGCGCCCTGCACTCTTTCATCGGTGACGTGAGTGTCTTGCGAATCTGAACTTCACGATCCATTCTTTTCTTTTTTTCCTGGCTGTGTCGCTTCATTGACAAGGCGTGGAGGCTGACTCTTGTCGACGCTCTGTTTGTACAATGCGGCACGCGGCATGTACGATTGTTTTTAAAGCCTTTAAGTTTGGTCATTTCACGCCAACTCCCACAATAGGTGACCAGTAAAAGAGCGTGTGATTGTGGAGTGCGTCGTCTGCTGCAGGCTTCCGGTTCGAGAAGAACAGACAATGGCGAACCACTTCGCCTCCAGCCTCAGATTATTTGGGATTCGCGCGCGCGGTCGCCCGTTTATCTTCATTCTGGTAAACTATGGTCGGATGTTCAGTGGTTGGCTGCTCCAACTCGAGCGTGAAAGGCAAATGCATGCATTGATTCTCATGAAACGAAGAAAGCAAAATGAGGTGGGCCGCAGCTATGAAGAGAGTCACACCGACAAGTAGACTTTGGGTACCGAACGTTTAAGTCGGAGTGTGCGAATGCCATTTTATCACAGGTACGTATGTATTACGCACTAATAAAAAGTTTACGCATGGATTTGCTGCGATATTATATGAAGAAATAAACTGTCGCGCAGACGTACCTAGCAAAAATATTATGGAAACGTTCGGGCAAATTCTGCCGGCCATATGAGATGAGCGCCGGCAATGGCACCCATATAATATATGACAAAAAACGCGAAAAGTTCACTCAAGAGTAAGTTTACACGAATTGCTGGACGAGTTCATTTGCGTGTATCTTGGTTAAACTCTGCGCCAGGACGGCACGCAAACTAAGAACTGCGTTAAACAAGCGCCGGATTTTGATTATTCAGCGCCGTCTATGTCGGACTGCATTGCTTATGTGCCGCCGTTCCTCGCAGCTTGATCAAGATTAGCGTTCCAATAAGCATCTGGCTTCGACTAAGAAATAGGTGGTCGAAATTTCCGGAGCCCTCCGCTACGGCGTCTCTCATAATCATATGGTGGTTTTGGTACGTTAAACCCCACGTATCAATCAATCAATCAATCAATCAGTCAACTAAGAAATGCATCTTATAGTGCGCTGAGGGCTAGAAAAAAAAAGATATCTCAACGCGCTCACTAAGTGCTGCGCTTCATGCCGATAGACGGATGATGTCGGCCGAATCAACGATCCAGAAATGAACTCTTAGCACACTGCTGCATCCATCCCCATCCCCTGATACCTTTAAAATGGTGAGTTTTATCTGCAGTAACATATCATACAATGAAAACTATCTTGTGTATTGAGTAATCTGCTAGCGAAATTGACAGTATACTTCTTGCTACATAAGAGCATTGCTGATCATTTTAGTGCGGTAAAAAAGTTTTCTTATTGTTTATAGCTTCCGTAGCTTGTCATTGTCGCAGTCATGATTGGCAGAAACAAAAAAAACAACGTCTAAAGAACTGACATTGCACAGAAAGATGCTTTTTTCAATGAAGCGGTACGAAAATGCACGCGTGCCGCTGCTAACCCGCATGGTGTGTCGAACCGGAAGCCGTCGTATCCCACAGTTTTCAGCGATTGCCCATATTACCGGTCACATATTCAGAGGGGGGGGGGGGGGGGGCGATGATAATGACTTGAAGAAGAAAAAAAGCGAACGCATCCTTGGAGCGCCACCATCCCGCCGCTACTCCGATACTCTGAAAAAGTTACGCTGGTGGCCGTGGGGCGTTATCACAGTCTACGGAACTTGCGAATACGTTATCGCCTCAAAGACAGGCTCGCATGCCGCACGCTTCGCTTTTCCGTATAACTGACAGATAGCGCTTATTTATCACGTTTGACGTGACTTGGTGCGCTCATTCGCCTCCACTGCACACTCGAGGCACTCTAACGCAGCGCCTCCAGAAAACCATTCACCAATGTTCTTGCGCAGAACATCAAATAAACGTTTTTTTCACTTTCTCCAGACGCAAGACTATCCTCTTTCGACGATATTTGCAGTGTAACACGCAGATACGGTGCCAATTTTTTATTCGCTTCTTTCTCTATTTTTCGCCCATGGACTAGTTTTCGCTCAAAGCCAACGATGCTGACGCCGACGGCAGAATTTCTGCGACACGAGCTATCTAACGCTGTCGCGTTAAAATCTGAGTGAAGGGTTGTTTGCAGTGCGAGGAGTGGAACCTAAAAGGCGGCCGGTTGAGCGAAGCGTGAAGCTGCGTCCACTTCATTTCACCGTCATTTCCGTCCAAGAAGACCGCGTCTCGGCATATGCGCTCGTCAAAAAAGCGAAATCTAGGCAGTTCTTAGCACTGTCTAGGGACAATGCGCTGTCGTGCGGGTGAGTGCCAGCGCCGTTCAGGTAAAAGTGTGCATGGTCAAGGCATCTGCTAACATGCCAGCCGCGTACGCGACGCCATTTTACGGAAGGAAGTGAATGTTCTAAAGGTGGCACCTTCAAAACCTCAACAACAAGTATACTTGCTGTTGAGGTTTTGAAGGTGCCATCTAGTTTTGAAGGTGCACGTCTGTACTATAGTATAGACGCGCACATACCTTCGAATCTCGAAAGAACCCAGATGAGTGTAATTCCGGTGAACGGTACACTATCAATTCGTTTTTCGGTCGTCCTTTCGCTTACGCTGAATAATAACACTGTAACCTTCGGCACATTGTCAATATCGGTGACAGCTGGGCAACAGCACTGCCCCATTCGAGAGCTTGCAGGTGTATACTACACGAACATTACGAGAACGAGCACTTCACATCCCCTCGGAGCACTTGACAGACGACGAAAAACACGTTCATATTCATGCTGTCGCCAAAATAAACACCAGTTCTTCACAGCAGGCTTCGTCAGGCTTAGCAATTCAGCTATCTCGAAAAGCGGGAGCACTCATGTGCACGTCTAGTCAGCAGGGGACGCGTGTCAAAACAGATGTCAGAGGCCATGCCCAAAGTAGTTAGCAGGCCTGTATTATTTTTTCTACGTGGCATTGGCCAAACACCACTGCCGGCAACGATGGTGTCAAAACTCACGTAACGCACGCTTGCGTGGCGACGGGCTACCATATAAGCACGAACGTCTGATCTAAAAGACTCATCCGCACCTTTTGTGCGCTGATACTTCTTTTTGAACATGAATGTCTCCTTCAGTGTTTCGTAATTTTTGAATGAATATCCCACTATTTACCCGAACTCCTGGGTACCAGCTGAGAAATACTTTTGCTGCCTGTCTCCTGTTTTCGTTCGCTCGGGCAAAGGCGCGAACCATGCTCGCACGTTCTTCATTACAAAAACGTGTCGTTCCAGAATCGAACTTTCGCTTGTCCAAGTGTGTCGAAGAAAAACAAATCGCGCACCGCGCATTGCCATCGTACTTTTTTATACCCTTCGTTTATCAGAATATGACCCTCTCTTTCACCATCATGTTTATCGTTGGCCCGAATCGAAAAGACGAAAATTTGGGATATCCCAGGTGCCTTGCGAAACGACGTCACGGGAAGCATGCGGAGGGAAAGTGACCAAGTTGTAATTTTTGATATTGAGTGACATGTTACAAAATGGCGGTCCATATATGTAAAAAATGTACGCACTGACGTGTGTTCAACAGTCTCACATATTTTATGTAACCAGTTGTTTACGGTTGCGCAATGATCCCAACAGCAACATAAATATTAGCGACACGTGGAGTGGTATGCTGATATGTAACACTTGTACTCGCGAGGATGGGAGCCCTGGGCACTGCGACATAAGTTAATTTCAGAGAATGGCATTACCTACAACTACTAAGTGACATTACTCCAACCACCTGGCTGTATGATTGAACGACATTTGGGTTTAACGTCGCAAAACACCCATAACATTATAAGTGATGCCGTAGTGAAGGGCTTGACGAATTTCGACCACCCCGCACTAAGCGCACAGGCCCACAGCATTTTAGCCTCTTTCTATAGTGGCTAAGGTTTCGGCGGCTGAATTTTAGAATACCACGGCGGGGATAGACAGCTGTATGATAAGAGTACATATGTAACGTTTTTAAAACTGGATAGCCAGCATTGCAGACACAATTGACGTCTCACCGAAGTTTCATTAGAATAGTGTATTTTTCTAAATAAATAAAGAGGTGTTCTCTTTTACTGGCTTCTTCAGAACGTGCTTTAGCACGTTCTGAAGAAAAAAAAGTGGCATGGCTCAATAAAGAAAAAAAAAGTGGCGTGATTCTGAGGTTGGATACTTGATTGCCACGCAGAATGCTTAAGTTCAATTCCCGCTGGCACCCTTTTTGTCAGATCAACGCTGCTGTTGTCAGTTTTACTTAAAGCTTACGCGTAAGTAAAGCACCCATGTGTGTTGTCGCCGTTCATGCGCACTTATATTCTGCCAATCACCTGTGACACGTATCCCCATAGCAGTGGCACATATATACTCACGGGTATATGCCACTGTCTGGCGGAACGTGTTTGATGACGTGCGCGGCGGGATTGTGACAATATTCATGTTACAACCAGCGGGTCCTAATTGTCAAACCATCTTCTCGTTTCATTTTAATTTTAGTTTGCCCCACGTTAAAGGGGTGATGACGAGAGCACTCAGACGTAGGTGGCTTGATAGATAAGTGTCTGCAATACGCAAAAAAATGATTAACATTTTAAAAAGTCACCATTTTGCCAAAATGCCGAAGCATTGAATGCGATAGAAACATAATCGAATGTTTTCCGAAGCAAGTCTGGCATTTTTATAAGCAATACTAATTGTAGTAAACATACGCTTGCTAACTAGAAAAAATTGCTGTGGTGCGGCCACAGCGACAAAATACTACGGTATACGCAGTGAGGCCGGAAATCAACTCATTTAGATCCTATATTACGTAACTCTACAAAACACTGGTCTAAGAGAGCACAGCTGCTCCAGGTACACTTTTGGCTCCGTTTTTTGTGCAGAGAGCGCAGCCCGTAGAAGATCACGCTTGCTTTGGAGGCACACGCCACGCACTGTTTGTTAGGGAGCTTTAGAATAGCGCACCGCGAGCCCTAGCGGTGCGGTCGCTGTCACTGCGCATGCGTCGTAACGCGAGTCGGTGTTCGCGTTCGCGGACCGCACGCAACAAATCCGAAATTACGTGTGGTAATGGCGGCCCGCATGTGACCCGCAAGCGCTGGTTTCGAGGCTACGGGTGGTGATGGCGGACCGCATGTGGCCCGCAAGTGCTGGTTTCAAGGCTACGGTGTCGCTGCGATCCTGCGTTGCGGTTCGCAGCCGGGCAAACGCAATTCTAAAACTCATATGGCGCCCGCTACGCCCGCAATTCCCGCAGCGCTTACAAACGGTATTCTAAATGTCCCTGTTGTCAAAATAGCGCCTTGCTCGCTTATCGGATAAGCGCGTGCGTGCTCAGATGATACGGGGCGGAAAGTCGATGTCCGCTCCGCAGGAAGAGGAGGCTAGTGCATTTATATATATATATATATATATATATATATATATATATATATATATATATATATATATATATATATATATATATATATATATATATATTGCCGCGAGAGGAAACGATAGGCAGGAACTCGAAGTAGAGGACTGTTTACTCAGCCACAGCTGCCATTCACTTCTTCGCTATCGTCTTCTGCTACCACGGAGGAAGGAAAGGTAAGGAGAGGCCCTGACGTCACTCGTTGTGAAGCCGCGATGAAGCCAGAAGTCGGCCATATTGAGTAGGCAAATTCTCCTCTCTTATTTACATATGAATGCGAAGCAGAAGGCGCAACTCCCTCTCCGGCTCGGAAAGCACGTGGGCTGCGCAGCGCATGTGTCGTGACAATCCGAAACTAATGGAACTGGGCTCATCACTCTGAGCCAGCGGGACACCTTCAGCGAAATCACTTCGTCCGATTAATAACAGGGAGTAACAGCTCGCCGACAATGAAGCAACTACGAGAGAACGCGCGCTAGATGCACTCACAACGGCGAGTGCTTTCACGTCATTAATTCAGCAACTGTACAGACAACACGATCGGCCGTGCGCCTTCAACGGTTGCGTTCCGCCACGCGGCCGACGCAGCGTCCTGCCACTGTGTTCGTGTTCCGCATGAAAATCACCGGCGTCAGGATTCTGCGACCGTGGTGAGTGAGCACGGTGCTAGTGACAGTTGAATGTGGTTGCTGTTACGTTGAGAGTACATACAATGCTGTTGGACAGTGTACCAAGCGGAACAGAAAAGGTGTTTTAATACGCACATGCAAGTTGTTACTGTACACACACAACACGAAACTACGTATGTGCACATGGTCCTCACGGCGTCTTGCTGGGCTCAATAGCGCCGTCCGTTGTCAAAAGCAGGAGCACTGTTCAACCGTCACTGACCTGCAAGGCGTTCGTCGTCATTCAGCTTCGTCATGGTGCCCAACGCAATTTCGCTGAACACTAACTGCTCCATCCGCGTGATCCGCCGCACGACACATGGATATGCACTTGTTCTACGCACTGTTGAAACACCGTGATGGACAAAGGGATTTGCAAACGTTGCTAAGAGTAATGTAACAGCCAGGAGAACACTGCGTAACCAATAACGCGGCGCAGACCACAGATATTGTTCGCCACGGCTCAGCACGAGACCTGGGGAGGCACACATTCCGCCGCCAGCCGCGGCCGCTCACTGCTAGACCAGCTCCACTGCGCAACACGTAACCATAGCAACGCCGCCATTGTGCCTAGTGAATATGGCCGCCATGATGTCATTTCCGCCACACTTTTTACGCCCTGCACCGGCTGGGCATGCCCTCTCCTTACCTTTTTCCTTCCTCCGTGTCTGCTACCAACACAGCGCGTGGCATTACCCTCTCCCCAATGAAAAAAAAAAAGAAGCATCGAATGAATGCCATGGCTCCAAAAAACAACAACAAGTAGTAAGAAATGTCTGTGTCCATTGAAAAGAAAAAGAACGAGATGAAAAATAAAAAGGCAAGAAAGTAATGTGGAATTGTCTTGAAGGATATTGCCACATCACAAAGTTCTTGTCTTGCAGTCAACGAGAATAGTACGTCTTCATCCTGGAGACGTGAACCACATCCGAGGAGCGGGGTCTGCGAGAACGGTGTACGTGTCTGCTGGGACAACTTCGTAGTTCACTTCGCCGAGGCGATGAAGAACTCGGTAGTGTCCGAAGTACCGACATAACAATTTTTCTGAGCGTCCACGTTGATGTATAGGAGTCCAAACCCAGACTAGGTCACCGGGTTCGCATTTTACTGCTCTGTGGTGGGTGTTGTACCGGCGAGCATCTTGATTTTGCCGCGATAAATTGCGAAAGCGCGCCAGCTGCCGGGCGTCTTCAGCCCGCTGAACAAATACATCTGCGTCCGGGGTAATCGTGTCCGGCAGAGTTGGTTGCAGCATGGTGTCAAGCATTGTGGTGACGTCGCGGCCGTAAACCAGACGAAAAGGAGCAAAGCCAGTGGTTTCCTGCAAAGCCGTATTGTAGGCAAATGTTATATACGGGAGGATTTCATCCCAATTCTTCTGATCCTTGGCGACATACATCGAAAGCATATCTGCAATCGTTTTGTTAAAACGTTCGGTTAACCCGTTAGTTTGTGGGTGGTACGCAGTTGCTGTTCGGTGCGTCGTGCCGCTCAGCAACAGGATCTGTCGGAGCAACTGTGCCGTAAAAGTAGTACCACGATCTGTGATGACGACAGTGGGAGCACCGTGGTGGAGAACGATGTTCTTGTTGAAAAAGTCAGCCACCTCGGAAGCAGTTGCTCGCTGGGCGGCTTGTGTTTCGCAGTATCTGGTCAAGTAATCGGTGGCAACCACAATCCAGCGGTTACCAGCCGTAGACTTCGGAAATGGGCCGAGTAAATCCATCCCAACCTTTTCAAAAGGTTCGTGAGGGGGTCGCAAAGGCTGAAGCAGACCGGCTGGTTTCGTCGTTGGAGTTATGCGGCGCTGACAGGCTGTGCATATTTTGACGTACTGCCGGACGGTTTTTGTAAGTTTCCGCCAGTAGTATTTGTCCTTGATCCGCGCCAGAGTACGCGCGAAGCCAAGATACCCTGACGATGGCTCGTCGTGACTAGCACGCAAAACATCATCGCGGAGGGCAGCAGGAACGACGAGGAGGTAAACAGTTTTAGTTGAATGAAAGTTGCGCTAGTAGAGGATGCCTTGGCGTAAACAGAAAGATGACAAATCAAGCGCGAACTGATGTGGGGGTTGTGGGCGACGTCCCTCAAGGTATTCGATCAGTGGTTGCAATTCCAAGTCTTCGCGTTGCTGCTCAGCCACGTTTAATAATGCGAGAATAGCAAGGCAGCTGAAGTCTTCATCATTGTCTTCTTCAGCGACCTCGACGAGTGCGCGGGAAAGACAGTTAGCGTCGGTGTGTTTCTGGCCAGACTTGTAAACCATCGTTATATCAAACTCTTGTAACCGAAGGCTCCATCTTGCGAGACGGCCCGAAGGATCTTTCAGATTCGCTAGCCAGCAGAGAGAGTGGTGGTCACTTACGATTCGGAAGGGGCGTCCGTACAAGTGGGGCCTGAATTTCGTTATGGAGCATACAACCGCCAGACATTCTTTTTCAGTCGTCGAGTAGTTCTTCTCCGCAGATGACAACGTGCGGCTAGCGTAGGCGATGACGCGTTCCACGCCATCTTGATATTGCACGAGAATAGCTGCGAGGCCAAGGTTGCTCGCGTCAGTGCGGACTTCTGTGTCTGCTTCGGTGTCGAAGTGACCTAGGATCGGTGGCGTTTGTAGGCGTTGTTGAAGGTCGTGGAAAGCGCTGGATTGTTTGGGACCCCAGACCAAGGCGACGTCATCCTTGACGTGTTGTTGTAGAGGGTTAGCGATTTTCGAAAAGTTTGGCACGAAGCGGCGGTAATAAGCACAATGTCCCAGAAAGCGGCGTACATCATGCTTTCTTTTCGGTATCGGGAACAAAGCAACTGCCATAGCCTTGTCAGGATCGGGGCGAACACCACTGCTGCTGACAATGTGGCTAAGAAATTTCAGTTCCTCATATTCAAAATGACACTTTTCCGGTTTCAGAGAGAGGCCGGCAGTGCGAATAGCCAGTAGAACCGCCTCAAGCCGCTCAATGTGCTGTTCGAAAGTCGTAGAAGAAACGACTACGTCGTCTAAATACACTAAACAAGAGTACCACTTCAAGCCACATAAAACTGTGTCTATCATTCGTTGGAACGTGGCTGGAGCGCAGCACAGGCCAAAAGGGAGAACTTTAAATTCATAGAGACCGTCCGGTGTAATAAACGCTGTTTTTTCTCGGTCCCGTTCATCTACTTCAATCTGCCAATATCCGCTACGGAGATCCATGGAAAAGAAGTAACGGGCGTGTCGCAGGCGATCCAAGGAGTCGTCGATACGAGGAAGAGGATATACGTCTTTTTTCGTTATCTTGTTCAGTTTGCGGTAGTCGACGCAGAATCGTAATGAACCATCTTTCTTTTTAACCAGAACAACTGGTGACGCCCAAGGACTAGTCGATGGTTGAATTACGTCGTCGTCGAGCATTTGTTTCACTTGATGACGGGTAGCATCTTGCTCCTTCTGCGACACGCGGTAAGCATGTTGGCGCACGGGTTGCACGTTGGTCTCAGTGATAATTCTGTGCCTCATTAGAGGAGTCTGTCGGACTTTCGAAGTAGTGGCAAAACAGTCACTAAAGCATGAGAGGAGACTGAGGAGCTTTGCCCTCTTAGGTTCTTCTAACTGGCGATTGACGTTAAGGTGACTAGTCACGTCAGTATCGCAGCTGTTCTCAGTCGAGATCGTCGTAATCAAAGGGAAAGCGTCCAAATCATCCAATACCTCTAAGTAAGCTATGGTTGTGCGTTTCGCAAAATGCCTGTGTTCGCCACCGAAGTTCGTAACTAAAACCGTAGTCTGGTCATTTTGGAGTTGAACGAGACTTCGAGCAATGGCCACTTCCCGATAAAGCAATAACGTCAGGTTACTTTCGGCGATGCCCGTAATCGACTGCTTTTGAAGACACTCAACAAGCACGAAGATACTACTGCGAGGTGGCAACGTGACGCAATCATCGACTACGCGTAAGGCCACGCCACGACGTTTGTGCTCGATGTCGGAATCTGGAGAAACACAGTTAACAAAACTGACGAACAAATCACGCAGAATAATTATCGCTCCATACTCTTGCAGAAAATGCATGCCCAAAATGACCGGCCGGGAACAATTGGGCAGTACAAGGAATGATGCTACAAAAGCCGACGCACAAATCTCAAGCCTGGCTGTGCACCTTCCTATAGGGGATACGAGGTGTCCTCCAGCGGTGATTAGTTGAGGGCCATCCCACGTTGTCAGCACCTTGTGTAGACGGGTGGCCAATGAAGCACTCATCACCGAGTAATCAGCTCCCGTGTCGACAAGCGCAGTCACCGGATAACAGTCGACGGAAGCGGTAATGACAGCGGACGTTCTGTTGGCGGTTTTACAAACAGGCTTTAACGGCACGTCGTAAGGCAGCGGCGGAGGGTATTTGTCGGTTCGCGTGACAGCGGCCTCACCTCCGGAGGTCGCCGTTTTCAGTTTCCCCGGCGTGGGCTTGCGCCACTGACACCAGGAGACCCAAAGGTGGGTCGGGCGCGGTGCGTTGATGTGGACGGACGGGGTGATGGTGACCGTGACTGTCGTCGCGGCGGGACAGGAGCATGATGACTACCTTTCAAGTAATCCGCAATTTCTTGTGGGCGTTCACTATAGCTTGGGCAACGTGCATCTGAGTGGAATCCGCGTAGGCCTATTCGTCGGTAGTAACAGTCGCGGTACATGTGTCCAACTTCACCACAAAGGACGGTTGTCGGGTGCACGCCAGATGGTGGACTTCGGCGGGCCAGGACGAAAATCGGCCTGAGAAGGCAGGCGACGGGCTGGACTTGGAAAGCGTCTGGGAGTCCCAGCTGGTGGATGAGCAAAAAGTGCCGTTGACGGCGCAGAGACGCGTAGGGCATCCGCGTAGGAAAGCATGGGAACTTCGACTTGCGATGGTGGTGAGGAGTGAACGAACTGCCTGATTTCGTTACGAACGACGTCCGTAAGAGCAGCACTACTGGGTGGAGACGCTGCATGAAATTTCCGAAGTTCTTCGCGTACAACTATCCGTATGAGTTCTGTGAGCACCTCCCTGTTATCACCTCCTGGTACAAGCGAGCACGCAGCGGACATGGCCGTCTGACGCTCATACTACGACACCCGCTGCCGAAGCATGCACTCCATAATTGTGGCCTCACGTATGAACTCGGACACTGTCGTAGGAGGGTTGCGCACAAGGCCCGCGAAAAGTTGCTCCTTTACGCCTCGCATTAGCAGGCGCTCTTTCTTGTCTTCTGGCATGTGGATGTCAGCCCGTCGAAACAATCGCGACATTTCTTCGACGAACATGGCGACGCTCTCGTTCGGCATTTGAAACCGCGAAGAAAGTGCCTGCTGCGCTCTCTCTTTCTGTTCGGGGTTACTGAACGCCTCACGAAGCTGCCGATGGAATTCCTGCCAACTTGTGAATGAAGTTTCGTGGTTCTCATACCACACTCTTGCCGCGTCTAAGAGGGAGATATACACGTTTTTCAACTTCCGGCGATTGTCCCCGTCGTTGATGGCAGCGACCCGGTCAAAATGGTCAAGCCAGTCTTCGACATCCTCACCGGCATCACCATGGAATAGGTTGGGTGTGCGAGGCGTGTTCATGACACAGGGTACGCTAGCGAGTGGGTCATGCTCGGTTTGGGTTGCGGATGTGGCAAACATTGTGCTCACGGAACTTGCCAAGGGGCCGTACTGTGGTGGTAGTCCTTGAAGGCGGCGGCTGCTTCGATAGATATCAGCAGACCCTGGTGCACTGGCGGTGGTTGCTTCTGGTTCAGGACCAGCAGGCATAAGACGTTGCAGTACAGTACCCAGCTCGTCCACCAGTCTGTCGCGAGAGGAAACGATAGGCAGGAACTCGAAGTAGAGGACTGTTTACTCAGCCACAGCTGCCATTCACTTCTTCGCTCTCGTCTTCTCTGCTACCAACACAGCGCGTAGCAATATATATATATATATATATATATATATATATATATATATATATATATATATATATATATATACGTTAGTCGCGGCGGCGGGGGCGGCAACGGCAAGAACCAGCCGACACTGTCCGTATAATTATTATCGCAATAAAAAAACCTCTGCTGCGCCCAATCATGCCTTTGGTCTCGTATCGCACTGCACATGACGGTCACTTTTTGGCCTTCCCTTCGTTTCTGTTTTTTTACCTTTTGAATCGGTAACATTCAAACATCTTTTAAAGTTCACTGCAGTTGGTTTAAGCGACCTTCGCGTGCGAGAATACTTCGCAAATTCACTCAGTGTACATTTGAGGGCACTAAAAGCGCTGCACATGGAGCGGCAATGACGGGGCATTTCTCGAATTGAAGAAAGAAGAGTGAAGAATGACAAATAATGGGAAAAAGGGGTGATTTCTAAATTTACAAAAAATATAATTTATGACGTAGCGGATACCTTATATGCGTTCTTATATTAGTTATCCCAAGAAAGTTTAGAATATTCTCTGGAAAGGCCGAATATTCTAGTTTTAAACAGTGAGACCACAGCGCGTTGCACGTACACGTGGTGTATTTCTGGCCTACCTAATTTTGAGCTACAATCAATCGGTCAAATGAAGTTTCTGCAAATGAAGAGGTACATTCAGTAATTATTTCTCTCACACTATGGATTGGTGCGTACCCACAGTGTGAATACCAAGGCTGATAATTGATTATTATGTGAGGTTTATCGTTCCCAACACCACATGATCATGAGAGACGTCTTAGTTCAGAGGTCGGTAAATTTTGACCACTTGGGGTCCTTTAACGTACACACAAATCTGAGCACTTGAGCCTACAGAATTTTCGCCTCCACCGAAAATGCGGACACCGCCGCTGGAGTTCGATCGCGCAGCTTTCGGATTAGCAGCCGAGTACCTTAGCCACTAGACTACCACGGCGAGGCGTGATTATCAAGGCTACTCCGTCATAGGTATTCTACTTGAGGCGTGCAAAAACTGTGTTTTAACCATGTTATCCCTTGACCCGACAAAGGGCGCAAACACTTTCAAAACAACAGCTTACCATTCGAACATCGGTACGATTGGTTCCTGTTTTTAAGTGCATTACAACGGCTGTTTATGTAAATTGCTAAGTTGTCGGTTTAAAATGCTAGAGCCTAAACATGATGACGAATGGTTGCAGCTAAATTTAAACGCATGCACAAATAAAACAAACACTAGGACAGTTTCCTTCCTTCATGCGTACGTTTAAATTTAGCTGCCATGAAATCGAGATGCAAACCACTCTAAATATGATGTTTTTTTGCAGTCAAGTTCCTCACTCTAAAGCAAACTTGTAAGTATATTTTGTGAGAATTACTTCAAATAAATATATATAGGTCTTACGGAACCCCATATTTTCTTTTTATGACGCTTGCAAACAACAAAAAGCGAAATATTCTTTGAACTGGTTTTGGATTCCTAATGCATGTGGCATGCTTGCCAAGAAAGCACGGATGAAGAAGGGAAGTACAAAGAATGGGCAAAATCGTTTTTTAGCGGCCCTGGTATAAGGCTTGAAAGACACCGCTTCAAACTTCTGATCAAAATGACGTTTAGCTACGTCATCCTTGCTATTCACTAAGTTGTACAACGAGAGCCATTGTAGAAGTTATTCAGATAACGCCACTTGAAACACAAGAATATAATACCATGCGAGAAAAAAAACTTCTGAGCCCATTGCGTGGTAGCCCTGTACGACTCTTAAAAGAATAGTTTTAGCATGAAATTTTTCTAACACAGTGGTAATATGACCTGGTGGTCTTTTTTGCAAGTTCATCTTCGTTAACTTTTCGACAGCGGCTTGATTGGCCTTCGCGAGCGCAATAATGAGCTCCGTCTACTCCGTTTTCAGCGTGACACATGTCATTTCAGAATACCCTATTAAAGCAAGCTGCGTGCAATGATTTGTGTCATTATACAGGAGAAGAAATTAGCCCCGTATCTGCATGTTAATCTGCAAATGTCGTCAAAATCTTGCGTCTGGAGAGAGTGAAGAAAATGTTTACTTGATGTTTTGCGCAAGAAATTCAGTAAATGACATTCTGGAGGTGCTGCGTTAGAGTGCCTCGATGCGGTGGTGGTGAACGAGCGTATCAAGTCACGTCACACGTGATACATAAGCGCTATCTGGCAGTAATCTAGGAAAACGAAGCGTGCGCGGCTCTAAGACGGGCTTGCTCTCAGAGGTGATAAGGTGTGCAACGCAGGGCGACGAGTAGGTGCCATCACCATGTCGTCTTAGCGAAGCGTTGCCTTTTCGTGCAAGCGTTGCATGGTCAGCGCAGCGTGATAAACGCTACGGTCCTTAGAATTACTCATGTATGCCTTTTTAAGTAAAAGACGCACATACAAAATATCTACGTGTTGTTTTGGAGCCTCAGATATGTGCAATAATTGCTTTTGTATTGACAGTCACACAAGTATGAACGCTGAATCATGAGCAACATTCGAGAGTTTCAGTGCTGGGTACCCAAGCTCTTGGGGCGCTGCGGGCTTGGGGGCGCGCGGCGTTGCGTACCCAACCCATGCCCAACTGGAATACCTTATAGAGGCGCGCACGCGAACGCAAGCCGCACGAAGGTAACACGAGCTCGCAGCGCCATAGCATCTTGTCGCGTGAGTATAATTTAATTATTTTTGCAATTTAAAATGGTAAATTAAACATACATAGTTAAATGAAGTAAATAATTTCAAATAATTATTTTAAAATATTATGACAGTTATCAACACGAAACAAAAAAAAAGTTTTTTCGTATGCGCCATACTTGCGACTGAAGCTGGCAACGTCGATTCCAAGCAATCCAGACGGCCGGTCTTAACTCAACAAGCGTGACAAGAGAGCAACGATGTAACGTTTAAATCTGCGTAACTTTTAGCTTGTACGTATACTTCTTTACGTTAACGTGTTAACGGATACTAGTTTGCATTTACCGTCTTACAGGAACGCGCCTCTTCCAATGTTTTGAGCTCCTAATACGTAAACATGTATGCCTTTAGGCTTTCGCAAACCACAAATGGTGATGCTAACTGTAAATAAATTGCATTTCTCTTACATAGGAATGAATCATCGCGACGGCAAAATCACGAAACTTTCCTTTTATCGTGTACAGAATCCAGGTGTACGCAAAAAAAAAGAAAAATAGAAGGTTATTGTAACAATAGTATCGACATCTTGTGACACTTCGTGCAACCACAGTCATCAACATGTTGGCTTACGCGTAATGTTTTTTGAGGTGAAAATGAATGAAAAGTTTACTCATTTGTAATAACGCCGCTGCGTGGTTTTCACACAAGACGTACAATGCACAATGTTTCTGCAATAACAATGTTGTGATTGTCTGATTCACTGTGGCCGCGCTAGATCACCCCACCTAATCAGCTGGTCGGGGGCTGGCATATACTTTATTTCCTTGTTCCTGCTAGGCCATTCTAGCTTTGGTAATCTGGCTGAAACGCCCCGCCGCGGTGGTCTAGTGGCTAAGGTACTCGGCTGCTGACCCGCAGGTCGCGGGTTCGATTCCCGGCTGCGGCGGCTGCATTTCCGATGGAGGCGGAAATGTTGTAGGCCCGTGTGCTCAGATTTGGGCGCACGTTAAAGAACCCCAGGTGGTCGAAATTGCCGGAGCCCTCCACTACGGCGTCTCTCATAATCATATGGTGGTTTTGGGATGTTAAACCCCACATATCAATCAATCTGGCTGAAACAATGCAATCGCTATTGGTGCTCGCACTTTGGCTTATTTTACCTCGATGGCTAGAGTATCCGCTGTGCGGATACCGCGAGTTTCTGCGAAGGTGGACCTTACAAGGCGGCCCATCCATGCTGGCCGAGATTTCGCACCTTTGTTCCATGCTATATAGTGGGTAGCCACTATATTATTTGCGTTTAAAGCTTAAAAGTCAAAGTGGTGGCTCTGGCCAGCCTCGGCTTTACTCGCCGTGAAGGGAAAATGATGCGCCAGCATCTGCGCCAGGGCAGCTTGTCTCCGCTAGAAGGCCAGTGGTGGCAGCGTTGTTTATGGCTGGCCGCGCGGATGCATGGCCCGATTGCCCCAGCGATCTTGCGATGCATCTGTTTGGGGTTTGGCGCATGCGCGATACCGCCGCCCCAACCTCCTGGGTACGCAAGCCGCTTGGTTACCCAGCCCTAAAACTCCCTATTGGTGCGCGCTGCGAATGGGGTCAGTCGTTTGGGGTATCGGCTGGTGCCGTTAAGAGTGCCCAGTACGTTAAGGGTAGACAAACAGACAAATGAACAGACAGACCAAAATCTTTGCGTCGAAGGTCCCCAAGAAAGACTCTCATCTTTAAAACGCCAGGCACAAGCTGCCATCTACAAACCCCCCTCCCCCCTCGCGTCGTGGTGGTGTAGAAGTTGCGTTACATGGCTACTGAGGGAAACGTGGGCGCAATGTTTCGGGCTGAGCCTTGCCTTAGTGACCCCATAGATGGATCGAAAACGCAATGGGTGTGTGCTTATAGTTCATGCAGTGTAGTATACATCAGCTCTTTGAAATTGTCGGTACTTTCTACTATGACATGCGTGACAATCGTGTTGTGGTTTTGAAACGTAAAGCCATTCCCCGTCTCGTAGTTATTGCAGAATAACACTGATCATTATATAATAGACTTCGATACTGCATCTGTGTTACTGCGCGAAAAGCTCTTCGTTTCGCCTCACGTGTTGTTGTTGTTAGTGGTTCATGAGGAAAAGGAAGAGGGCACCTAATTTCTGTCTGCCTACAGGCGACACGGCGCAGTGCCTCCTCATGTGTTAGACACTTCCATAGCCATTTTGTCGTATTCAGGTAAATGGAACTCTCTCAGAATACCCTCTGTAGGAATAACTGGTATTCGTGACAAAAAGCCGGTGAAGAGAAACCCGTTTCGCACCTCACCCTTGTAGTGAAATCGTTAAGCTCGAAACATTCCCCATCTAGACAATTAAAAAGAGACAAGTGTCTATGCTGTCAGATAAATACAAGTGAATTTGAAATTACCCCTGACATTACAAGCTCATGTGCACTTAGTGGAAATATTGGCATAGAGGGATCGAACGCTGTGGTAACTCGACTGGTCTCTCAGGCGTGATTGAAATAGACGATAAACACTCCGAGGTTAGAAAGATCATACAAAGAAATGTCGAACTTCATTAATAAGTGACAACACATGCCGACGTTCAAATACAAGTTATGATGAAATGACAAGCTCTGCTTACAACTTACTCTTTTACCATCACGCATGTACCCCTGTGATGAGAAAATGAAATGACGTACAACAAGTTTTTAGGCTATTCAGCGCGGAAGAACAGCGAGTAAATGATGCGCCGAAAAAGCGCACACAGAAAACAAAATACATGCGTAATGTCAAAGCGGGCCACAGTCCATGTATTTCGTCTTCTTCTGAATATCTCCATTCTAGCGTCTCTGCAACACATCGATTACCTTGCAAAACTAAGCTGTCCCAAAAATGGGTAACTGTATATCATATCAAATGGGCAAAGCCCTCATCTTGCCATCCAACAGAATATTGTGCCTAAGATGAGAGTGGTGGTATTTTGAGTAGCCCGCTCTTGCATCCTGAACCACTTTTTTTTTTCAGAACCGGCACCAAGCGATTGATCAAAATGTAAGTAATAAAATATTTTGTTGGTGCGTTTCATTCTGCTTGACTATATTATATATATATATATATATATATATATATATATATATATATATATATATATATATATATATATATATATATATATATATATATATATATATATATATATATATATTATATTATATATATATATATATATATATATATATATATTATATTATATGCTA
Source organism: Rhipicephalus microplus (assembly GCF_043290135.1). Taxonomy (NCBI): domain Eukaryota; kingdom Metazoa; phylum Arthropoda; class Arachnida; order Ixodida; family Ixodidae; genus Rhipicephalus; species Rhipicephalus microplus. The sequence goes on from NC_134706.1 coordinate 55,486,585, forward strand.
TATTATGACTACAAGTGATAGTTTTAAAGTTCTCGATAATTCATGCCCCCTTCAGGAGGCACCGGTTTGCCAGGCAATGAGTTCGTTCTAATCAAAGGTGCAATATAATTCTACTAAAAATATGCGATAAAACAAACTATGCCTAATTGTGCTGCTTATAACACGTTTTATAACATATGAAAACATTGCATGTTCTGTAAAAAAGAAAAAAAAAACAACCGCTCTCATGCATAAGCAGCACATATTCAAAACACTACAAAAAGTTATCCAAGCAATCGTTTCTTATCTGCATCTGCACAGATGAGAAGTTAGATAAATCGAATACACAATATTATTGGCAGTGAATTGTTCATAGCAGGTAATGCACTGAGCTTTCTAGCTTTGTGCTGCAACACTCACGCAGAGTCGTTGAACAAAGTTGAACGACTCGGCGTAAACGTTATGGCGGTGGCTCAGCGGAACAACTATGAGTCGGTTATGGCGGGGCACACATTTTTAGAGCTCTTGAGCACCAAACGAGACAGATTTTCTGAGAAACTCAGAGGCTTCAAGTGCTGGGAAGTTGTTCGAGAGATATTTTCACTGGAAATAATGTTTTGAAGGGTGGACTTGTCATCGTCGGCGCAGCAGCATTGATTTGGCGAAGAAAATTTTTCATGAAAAAATTTTCACTTCAGTGGCATTCCCTCTACTTCTTTCTTATAGCATCGAATACATCACATGTATGTGAGTAACATCATCAAAAGTAAAGAGTGAGAAAGTTTGAAGTCGCGGCTATATGCGTTTATTGAAAAAGAAGAAGCTTCTAATTGCTTCAACTCATTTTAGTTACATGGCGGTAGCAAAAGTAAACAAAAGAATGTAGCCATGCTAAAATAAATTCAAGCCTTTCATTAAATGTATTTGACCGACAGAATAGGCAATCGTCATGACGAATTAGTTTACTGACACTGCGTTTATATCACCCCTCTGATGTTTGCAGAGAACTGGCTTTGCTCTTGTACTCATGTAAAATATTGCCTAATATCCTCTTGAAAAATAATCCGAAATACTTTTGCTCATTCGTCGCTTCTACGAAACCCGAAAAACCTTCGCAGAACCACTGAGACCCCTGGGTTAACACACCAGAGAACCACGAAAACTCTGTGTTTCCCAATTTAGCCATTCTGGTGAAGTGGATGGTAGACTTGTTCGGCATGGCCCACTAGGGCTTCTAGTCGCTGCACGCCAACCCTTTGCCATATCCTTGCTGCAGGTCGTAAGCCAACCTATCGAGATAACTGCGCGTGATCCAGCGTGTGATATCGCTGAGCGAGCGGCAAGGAGGAGCGGAGGAATGCGCTACGAACTCATATCAACAACTTCTCACGCTTCACCCGACTTAAAATTCAGAAAATAAGTGAAACTGTTCAAAGAAGAAAAGAAGAACTATTTACAGATAAGTCGTATTTTCTCATCACTAAAACTATTCAAAATCAATAGGTGAGGCTATCCACCTTGATGTCACTTTGTTCAACCAGATTTTAGGATGCCCAGCAACCGCTCCGAGCGTGCATGTTTCTTGAAACCGAAACTGGCGCCCAGCCTCCGGTGCCTGCTACCAACCCCCGAGGCGCCGGTTCCATGCAAGTTTAATGTGCCTGAGTGCTGACTACAGTGGCAGCACTAGGCAAAGTCTGTGTGGTGTCTTCTGGTGCAATTGCAGCTATGGCTAAGCTGTTATCACTCAAAAAACACGTTCTAGCGGCACTAAGTGATTTAAGTACTCCACAGAAAAGGATATCACTATATATTGCGTTCAACTTTTACATTTCTTGCGAGACCAATCTGTGATTTATAAAGATAAATCATCATCATCAACATCATCAACAGCCTGACTACGTCCACTGCAGGATAAAGGCCTCTCCCATGTTCCGCCAGTTAACCTGGTCCTGTGCTTGCTGCTGCCAATTTATACCCGCAAACTTCTTAATCTCATCTGCCCACCTAACCTTCTGTCTCCCCCTAACCCACTTGCCTTCTCTGGGAACCCAGTTAGTTACCCTTAACGACCAGCGGTTATCCTGTCTGCGCGCTACATGCCCGGCCCATGTCCATTTCTTCTTCTTGATTTCAGCTATGATATCCTTAACCCCCGTTTGTTCCCTAATCCACTCTGCTCTCTTCTTGTCTCTTAAGGTTACACCTACCATCTTTCTTTCCATTGCTCGCTGCGTCGTCCTTAATTTAAGCTGAACCCTCTTTGTAAGTCTCCCGGTTTCTGCTCCGAAGCTAAGTACCGGCAAGATACAGCTGTTAAATACCTTTCTCTTGAGGGATAGTGGCAATCTACCTGTCATAATTTAAGAGTGCTTGCCAAATGTGTTCCACCCCATTCTTATTCTTCTAGTTACTTCAATCTCGTGGTTCAGCTCCGCGGTTATTACCTGCCCTAAGTAGACATAGTATTTAACAACTTGAAGTGCACTATTACCTATCTCGAAGCGCTGCTTATTTCCGAGGTTGTTGTACATTACTTTTGTTTTCTGCAGATTCATTTTAAGACCCACCTTTCTGCTCTCCTTGTCTAACTCCGTAATCGTGAGTTGAAATTCGTCCCCTGATTTGATAAAGATACGCCATCATTTAAAAGCGGGCGGGGACGCGACATGATAACTTCTCATGCTAATGTAAGCAAATTCGACGCGTTACAACAAAACCCATCGCGCCGTCTCTCCCTCGGTAGAAAAATCTATTATAAAAAACTGGCCCCGTACCTTCATATTAATCTGAATATGTCGTCGAAAAACGATAGTTTTGTGTGTGGAGAAAGTGAGCAAAGCATTTATTTGATGATCTGCGCAAGAAAATCAGTGAATGACATTCTGGAGGTGCTGCGTTAGAGTGCTTTAAGCGTGCAGTGGAGACGAACGACCGCATCAAGTCACGTCACATGTGAGCCATGAGCGCCATCTGGCAGTTTTCTTGGAAAACGATGCGAGTGGCTACGAGATGGGCGTGCGCGCCCGTCTCAGAGGTGATAAGGTGTAGAACGCAAGGCGACGGGTAGGTGCCAGCACCGTCTCGCCTTAGCAAAACGTTGAAATACTCGCCTTCTCGTGCGAGCGTTGCATGCTCAGCACCGCGTGGTACGCGCTATGGTCCTAAAATTACCTATGTATGCCTTTTCTAGTAAAAGACGCACGTGCAGAGTATATACACACTAAACAAAAATGACCTGAAATAACCTCAAAAACTGGTTAAACCATTTGTCCTCTAGCGCACTACCTTTCCTGGGTTTTTTTTACCACCTACTACCGAGGTTAAAATTTACTCTCGTGCTAAGTGAGTTTTTGAACGTAGGGAGAGTAGTAATTATTTACCCCAGTGAGGTTTTCAGCGAGTATAGAGGGAGTAAATTTTTACTACCTTCACAAGGTTTTTGAGGTGATTACTGGGAGTTATTTCTGGTGGTAAAAAAATAAAAATGACGGGTGCATTCGCCCAGAGTCGACAAATTAATTGAATAGCAGAATTGATTGAATTTATTTAACGGCAGAATTGGTGACACATACATTCACATACAGACAAACACGCACACACAACAAATGCAGAATAATACACCACTAGCACAGACTGCACGCGTTGTTCGACTACACTTCGACAATCCGGTATATATATAGGCACGACTTTTTGACCGGCAATGTAGTACCTGTAGGAGAGCTCTTTTTTTGCATCAATTAACAACAACGCTTGAAGGTGCAAGCGTAAGCTTCAGGTGGGCTGCAGGGCACTAAATTTCACACCAACCTTTTATTATAATTCTACACGATCTCACCTTTTTGATTATCAATTAAATGCTTGGCACACCGGGCTCTTTGCCCCACGCGTGTTAGCACTGCTGATGCACAAGTCCACAAAATATACCTAAGTACGCACAAAGCATGGTAGCTCAATGATTTTCATTCAGAGACGGTGCACAAACACAGTAGCAGCACGTATTCATCACAACGGGCGTAGAAGAGCGGTCCACGCCTGCATACAAGCTGCTTACCGACGGCGTTCTAGGCCTTTTTGAGGAGCACGGCTATCCGATAAAACACAGCTGGCGATCACAGAACACAAATCCTGTGCGAACTTCGTCGTCATTTCAGACACAAATGAACACGTCACCGCTATCTTACGGGGACGGGGCGGTGTATGCACACTTCCAACGAAAGACCACCATCCGGGTTTTCTTCGTGCTCACGGGCAGCCTCTTGTTGTTTCCGTCTGCCTCGTATCGGCTTCGCGCTACATGTTTGAGAACACTTGGTGCATGATGTGGGCAATTCGGGCAGTACTTTACTCATGGAGACATCGCCTACTGTGGAACAAAATATATGCGATGCTTCTTTGACCTGCCCCGGCGACACTCTCCCACTGGTCACTGGTGGCCACGGCTCGGTGCCGACGACAGAGTGAAGCATTTTGCTTATTGCTTCTCCAGCAGGCAAGCACGTACGATGACACCAGATTGATTTTGTTACCACTGGCAGATCTTCGCGATTCGGTTCGGAAGCGAGATATCCGCGACATGCAGGTTAGGAGGCGCTCGGAAGAGTACGGTCGCTCGGTGATGTAGGAAACACGTGAGATCCATCAGCCCAACCAGACACACAGATACCGAGCTTTTTGCACTGTCTGTCTCCAAAGCCACCGCCGAGCAAAAGCAACAATTTGCAAAAATATGCAGGACAGCTTTCCACAGCAGGTTTTCTTTCTCTTTTTTTTTTTCTCTTTTGAGAGCCCCCCCCCCCTGTCTTTTTTTTTCGTTCAAAGAATGCTGTTCTCGCTTGTTGTGCTTATGCTGCCCTCAGTTCCAGTAAAAGTGCGCTGACTCGAGGTTAGTCCAGAGGCATGGCGATGCAAAAAAAACAAAAAAAAACATCTGTGGGCTTCGCGTACCTTCAGTATTAACTGAGAGCGTCATAAGGGGGGTATGGGGCAAAAGCCGCCGAAGCAGCTGCACCTTGCAGTCACGTGGTAATAAACTCTGAAACGCAGGTTAAAAATCACGTGATAGAACTCTCCCTAAGTGGTAAAACTGGATTTTGACATCCTTTTACTACTCGCCTGAGAGGTGGTGGTAAAACTATGTCATGTACCATCTTTTACTCCTACGCGAGGTAGTAATTTTAAACCCGAGAGAGTTTTCAGAGGTCATGAGCCGGAAAAACCCCAAACTCGGATAGTTTTTGCTTACAGTGTACGTTTTGTTCAGTGGACCAGCGGTCAGTAGTGGAATTCATACAAATTTCACATTAATTTCTACATTATAATGACGATAGTTTTCTAGTAGACTTACCAAACTAGGGCTACAGCTCGAACAGCTTCGCCTAAAAAAAACTACGCTAACTCTTCTGACGCTTGGCCCAGAAGTACCGAAGGCAGGCTTTTCTACAACGGGGTTACGCCGCCAGGCGAGAAAAAAAAGCAGGCCCTTAGGCAAGTCAAAAGCGGAGTGGAATCGACTATTTATGGAATTCTGTAAAAATCACTCCACCATACTCTGTTTCATTCTGCTTGCGGTCATAATTTCATCGTGGCGTGGGATGCGCAATCAGCTGCCATTTTGCAGCAGCTCTTGTGTTGCGTGAGAACGAACACTTGGCTTGCGTACTCTCTACGTTGTTTCCTTCAGGCACTGCTGTAAAGAATTACTGGATGTCCCTATGGCAAAGCCAGTGCCACTGGGTACCAGCGTCCAGCGCCATGCCTGATTATGGGCCCAGTATGGCGCTGGTACCAGCGCCTTCTAGCGCAGGTACTGGGACGCTGGAGCGGCAGAGTCCCAGTACTCTGCGGAAATTGGCTTCCGAGGGATAAAACGGGGGCGCTCATTTGCCATAAATAAATATATATATAAGTAAGATTATGTGCATTCGCAATAAAAGTTAAAAAAAGAAACATTAAAAAATAAAACACCGAGTTAATTTCCTCCTCATCGACTAGCTTCTACACTAGCCAAGGAGGGAAGATGTTTGAGGTTCGGGATGGGTCCCCTCGATGACTCGAGTGCACGATGGCAGCGCGAAGAAAGAGCCGTAGTACAGTGAAGAGACGCTTTATTGCAACCTCAGGCTACTGCCCGAGTCCAAGCCCGAACATCCGCCCTCGTTTCAGATTCAAACAATTTCTTTTCAACCCTCGGTTGAACAAAGAGTCTTCACAAACACCTATCACATGTTGGGACTCACATCATCACAACCAATCGCAGAAACATCTTCATAGCAGGTACTACATTGGTTAAAACCACGTTACCAAACAAAACACGCAAAGGGATAGGTTCTGCGCGTGTGACACTCTCTCCCATGCCAGGCTGTGCTGCCTCAATCGGCCGACTTCTGTCGGCAGCCGTTCTCACGCTCGAGCCCCGTCAATTCTCTCATTAATTGTTGCTTCGTAGAAGCCTCCCTAAAGCCAGTTTCACATGCGAGCGAACGAGCGGTGGCGGCGATGAGCGGCGGGAGGACGCGCGAACGCGCGTTCGTTTCACATGCGCCGCTGCTACCACTGCTGTTGCGCGACGCCCGCCGTTCTGGTGGGCAGTGTTGTCCGCGGAAGGCGCCGATCAACCGCTGTTTTCAGTAGTATCTGAAAGCCGTGCTCTCCTCCAAGTGTCCTTCATTTGGCGCCCCTGTGCTACGGGGGTCATCATCAATAGCAGCTCGACTTTCACGCATCTGTACACTGATTAAACTAGTTTTAACATGTATCTTACAACAAATAAACAACGTTTGCAATTGCTTTTTGTTTTGTCCTGGCTTTTTCACGTATGAATCTTGTTTCGCACTCATATAACTGATATAACTGACCATGGAGAAGAAAAAAAAGAAGAGTTTGCTTGTATGGTTTTAATATACAGCTGTTCTAGCTAGGTGAATGCTTAAGAACTGCGAGCGCGTTTTGCGCAGCACTTTCCATGTTTCTCCAATTCATTGCTTTTGCTTTCAGCGATTTAACATTGGGACACTGAACGAGGTTTCTGTCAGCCCAGTATACACAACTCGCAAAATTTATACCTAAATTTTTGTACCTGTTCGCTCGAGTAAAAAAAAAGAGTTTTTATAAAAGCTCGAAGTAGTAAGCTTCAGCAGTGTTTGTGGTCCCCCTTTGGCTCATGTGAACACATCCTTCATTGAGGTTTTCTGAATGGTCTACATCTCTTCTGACGCTCGAATTCGCATGCTTTGGCCCTAAAGAGTAAGCCTCTTAGATTTTTCAATAATTCAGTAAAACACTCCTAGATGAGGAGTTTCATCAACGGCAGGTAGCATAATATACGTGATACGCTAGTTGTCCCTGTTCTTTGACTGCTGTATATACACTTGTGCGCGGCGCAGGTAAGAGACTACGCAGCAATTCTTGCTTTAGCATGCACTTGCGTCCATAAATGCTGTGGTGGTGAGCAGGACAGCCAAAGTATCCCATCATTTCACACAACACACCTTTGCCGTCGGGACATAGTGACATTCAATTGGTAGCATTCGACCGTGCAATTTAGATGCATGTTTCTATGCATGTGTTTCTGCCCTGGTGCCTGAAATTAACAGCTGTTCTTCGTTATCTACGCAGTGTATGCTGTGCTCGCGACCGAACATCTATTTTCGACTAGCCAGCCGCCAATTCCTGCATTGAATGTCACGGAGAGCAGCTGGCCAGTGTGGCAGGACCTGTCGACAGCCTGCAAACTTGAGCGTTCTGCGGTGCAATTGCTCATTGCGAGAAAAGCGTCTGAGAGGACGCGCATAAGTCAGCCAGTGTATTAGTGAGAAATCGAGGTGTTCCTGAAGGGGAGAACAAAAATAAAGGCCCCTGATGAGTGCCTTATTTCCCCGAACCATGACAGGAAGCTTCGCGCCCCTTCTTTGTTGAGTCACATCACGAAATTCCTTTTCAGTGACCTGTGTAGAATGCAACTTCTCAAGTCCACTACCGTAGAAGCCGTCCTTGCTCTCTCGTTCATGTGAAGCCTTTCATCTATGCACCGCGACACCAAATGTCATCATTTGTTAAAGCAGCAACAATTGCTGCGACATACAAGTACGGCGTGCCATGCGGCTCCTCTAAGTGGGAATAACTTTCGATGAAAACGCAAAAACAGAAAAAAGAAAGTAGTAATAATGTTATTGAAATAAAAAAAAGGAACCGCACGCGATTGTCACTACGGCGAAAGCATCGTCGAGAGCAACGAAAGGAAAACAGCTGCACTTCGACTTCACCAGTGAACATGGCCAGTTCAAGCCGCAACGTTTACTTTATGGAAGCATGCGACTTCGGCAATTTCTTCCCAAAGAATGCTCTTCTTATGGTTCTTGCGGAAATCCTCCATCTTGATGTCCCGAAGAAGAGATCGTTTCGCAACTTCTATCAGCGACTTGAAAGCAGTGCGATGCGAAGCATTTGGGAGCCGGGGAGAGGACGGATATTGTCTGCTACTTAGTCGGAGCGAGTTGTTCTGTGGAACCAGCTCCTCGCAGCGCGCGCGTCAACTTCTCGACTCCACCCCCGTCACCAAGTGTTAAACGACGTCACTGGTCGCACTGCCGCTTGTGCCGCTAGCGAAATTTTCCAACTCTGGCGAGTTTCACAAGGGCGTCTAGTCGCTACGGTAAAAATCTGTTTTGGCCTCACGCGGCGGCTGCAGCTCCGCTCTTGGAGCAAAATCGCTCGCATGTGAAACAGGCTTAAGAGCGGTGGGTACACCGTTGGGCTCCGTGCGCTTACCAGGTGTGCATGCTACAGCGAAGTGCCCCGACATCCTAGCAGCACTCGGTAATGATGTACAGCGGGGAGGTTATGCTCATTTCCCTGCTGCCACTATGTCTCGGTCAGCAAAGTGGTCGCGTCCCCGCGTCATTCTCAATGGCACGCGTGCATGCCAACAATGGCTTAAACTCAGATGGTGGCGCCTGACCTGCCTCTTGCCAGACGCTTTTCCGAGTAAGCCTTCTCCTTCTAGTCCAAAACGGGGATGACTTTGACGGCTCCGCTCGTAAACCGTGCTAACGAAGGAGGCTCCTTTCTTTCCCATACTCGGGGCCTTCCGCGTTCGCTTTCGCAGAACCGATCGGCTTCGCTTGTTGACGGGTCGGGAACTGGCTACGCGCTCTACATCAGCCGCATTATTTACGCTACACACAACACGCCGGTAATTGGTGCCTTATACTAACTCACCACTTGACGGGATTTGAGCTCGCTACCTCCTGATTTCTAACTCAGTACGCTACCCACTACGCCACACCGGAACATGCTTAAGGGGTTGTGAAACAACTATTTATTCGAACAATGCGCTGTTCAACTTCATGTTTACAAGTCGCACAGTCAATACTGCTACGATATTCCTTTCGAAATAGCAATTGCGTCTTGATTCAACAGTGACGAAGGGCTTCCTGGCACCGAATGACGTGCAGATATTAGCAAGAGCGCAAAGTTTTTTGAAGCATCTACTACTTAACTCTGAAAAATCTCAAATTGACTGGAGGAGCAGCCGCAGACTGTCAGATGTTGCTGCCGATAGTCTTTTTTTTTTTATAGTCATTTCTAGCACTTGCTACTGGTCAACAAGTGCAGATAAGTTACATGTCTTGTTTGGTAGATATCCACACACACGAGTGAATATTGAGTATTTTTACTTTCGCGCAAGCGACGATGTAGCAGTACACATCTGGTGTGCCTGATTACATATTTGCAGTTATATCGATACCTGCAACTAAGAAACCGCCCAAGAAATGACTAATGCAATCCGCTGAAAAAGTATGCCAGTATGTTAGTTCACTAACGCGCACCAAATTGCCAACTCAAAATTGCGTGTTCTTACGTACGAGTCAGAGAAGTACCGGCTCCTGCACTCAGAAGGAAGCTTTCTGTTACAGCCTACGTTGCTGAAAGCACGACACGTCGATCGTCACCGCTCCTTGTGCGGGAATCGCACACGCGGATAAATGGTCCATTTACGGCAAGGGATGTCTAAACTGTACTTTTCAGTCATTGTTACACTTTAGGAATGTGCCTACCTAAAGTAAAAATGTACCTACCTAAATGTGCCTACCTAAAGTAAATGTGCCTACCTAAAGTAAAAAGCGCCGGCAGCAGGTACACCGACGCAGGCGGCACGATAGGCCTCGCTTGGACGGGGCACTGGGTAAGGCTGCTTTCGAAGCAGCCGAGTTGCGATTCTCGTTTCTGCATTTGAGCTTCGCAATATTTCTAACTGCTACTTAAACTGTACCTGAAGTAAGTGGAAGGTCAATCAATGCCAGATATGCATTTACGGAGTGACGATGGCGAGCGACAGCCGTTTTTCTGGCCTCCGCTGGCAGTAAACAGCGGGCGTGCCAGTGCACAGATATATGCAGTTATATCAATACCGACAATTTGAAAAAAAAACATAGAAATAGCAATTCAATCCGCTGAAAACGTATGTCAAGGAGTCAGTTCACGAAGGCGTACTAAATTACCAGCTGAAAATTGCGTGTTGTTACATATCAGTCGGAGAAGTACCGGCTAAGTGCGGCCGGCAGCTTTCGGTGACAGCCTGCGTAGCTGAAAGCGCGACAATCGATCGTCAGCGCTCCTTGTGTGAACATCGACACAAGACAAAATGGTTTATTCAGGTTCATGGATGTCTAAACTATACTTTACAGTTATTCTCACGCTTTAGAGTTGTGTGTACACGAAGCAAGAAGCACCGGTAACATATATACCAACGCGGCTGGCATGACAGGTTTAATGTTCGCTGGGCCGGGCACTCGGTAGGACCGCTTACATATGCTCGGTATCTGTTAAAAAATTACGCATGCTCTGTATCTGTTAGAGTACTATCTCTCCTAGCCGTCGAATCAAGCATTACATATTCAACGACACCGAAACAAACCACGGCACATGCACGCTGCAGCTGCGCTGGTAGAAACAGTGCGCGCTCCAGCATTCACCAGTGCTTGCCAGAGGAAATTCCAGCGCATCGCAGTGCGCACCAGCATAACAGCGGTTGAGCCAGCGCCCCGACCAGTGCGACACAGATTTTTCCCAGTGCGCCCAGCGAAGGGTCAGTGATCGTGTGCCAGCGTCTCCAGCGTGTACCAGTGCCAAAAAACGTACTGGCATCACGCTGTTTTTGCAATAGGGGTCAAGTTAGAGAATATGACTCAGGTGCTCGCGTGTTCCAGCATATAATGCTGATATAGTGCGTATTGGACTGCTATATACCACCGCAAAACTTGTTACCTCGTAACTTGCATTCACACTGGCATAACAGTTGCTATATCTGGGCGTTCATGGTTTCGTCACAAGCCAGAGTTTAACACGACGCACCTGGTCAGGCGTCAATATAAACTAACAAGATCGTATCCCACCAATGATTATGTCTTCACCCTTCGAGAATTCTGTAGCGACATATTTTAGCGATAGTTGATTTAGCCGTGTTTTTTTTTTGACGTTTTGCTCTGGCCGGAGGCCTCCCGTGAGTTCAGCCGTTGCCTGCAATCGCCGTAGCAAGCAGCGCCACTCGATGCACAATCTGGCCTGACGTCAAATTAGGAGCTGGTGAAAGCACTTTGCAACAATTCAAAAGGAGCCATCGTTGCAGCGTATATACAAATGGAGTGGCTCCGAGAGATTCGTCGGCAGATACGGAAAATTATTCGGAGAAACTGAAATAAGGCAGTTTTCTTCATCGGAACGAAGCCAAATAGAGCCAGCGTGCCGAGGAGATGGAGGAAAAAACGAGCTCTACACCTCGAGAAGTCTTACTTAAATCACCAAGCGAAACAACCAGATTATCTCTACTTCGCGCTACGCGCACGCAGACCGCAGACGTTAATGAGGTAAGACCAGTCATTTTTAAAGATCGCAGAACAGCCCCGCAATGCGCGCTCGCGGAGCGTGCAGTTTCGACGTTGTCTTCCGTATAGTTAGGCTGTCCACGATTCCATTTCACAACCATCGAACAGCTAGGCGTTTTCGGGTTACCAGAAAATCTGACCATGACGTTGTTTGCTGTCAGTACCAGAATCTCGCCTTGCTCTCTGGCAGCCGGCCTCCGGCCAAGACAATATGATAATTGATGTGTCCGAAGTTGTCATTTTTTGGGGCTCATCGTATGCGCGAGACACAGTCGGTACTGTAAGGGTCGAAAATGACAACAAAATTAGGTTTTTTTTACTGACAAGAAAAACTCCAAATTTCGTTACTTGTGAAGGAAAGGTAAACATTTGGATGTCACATGAAGTTCAAAAATTTACTGTCGGTGGCAACAGCGGTGTCGGGGTCTCGCATCATGCATCACCGGTGTCAACACGAGTGATTGAAAACACATAACTTGATTAGATCGTCATAGCACACTTATGACGTCACTATTGCGCCCCATATTCACGTCTTTAAATATAATCGTCACTTGGTATGAAAAGTGGGCTGATAGAGGACCAAATACAATACCAGGTGAGCTTCTGAAAGCACCCTATCCATCGAACGTTATAGGCAGTGCACGTTGCGTGCACGAAACTTCCACGGAATTGGCGAGAAGTGTACAACGAGTGAGAAACAAAAGAAGTCATAGACGTATTCACAGGTAACCCAGGGAGTCTTTTATTGTTTTTTTATCGGCTGAATGCGTATTGTTTTATCTTGAGACGAGGCAAGCTTGTGAAATTCAATCTATTGTTAGAGTCAAAATGCACATTTCTTACATTACCAAAGCACAGCAAACACTTGCAAGCCAGCCTGAAAAAATTCAAATCAATTTTTTATCCGACTGAAGTTAGGTGCATCGGTTATCTTGTATATGCACGGCCCAGTTTTCCACTTGATGTTGTGAAGAAAGTCTTTATATAATATTTTTTAGACGAAAACTGCAGTGCGCAAAATCATAATGTAAGAGTAGGATTATGGGACGTTCGACTTCATCAAGTGGCACTGTTTCAAAAAAAGCACAGTTAAGTATACTCAGCAACAAATGACTGGTTTTATATTTATGTAGGGATATCATACATCATCGTCCAACAAGTGGTGCGAGTATAAAAAAATGACGTAGTTTATTTTGTGGCTAGTGATTTCTTGTGGTTTCGTCAGGTCTATGGGCAGCCTATTTGAGAGCTGATGATGCATAAGTGTAGACGGTAAGTTCATAAGATTCCTTATTATTCAGAGAGCTCGTGCAACTTGAAAAATACGTGCGAGATTCGAAATATGAATTTTGTGAGTTAGCAGGTGGGCATTGAGTTATTTACATATTTTTTAAAAACAAGTGGAGTGTGACTAATACCTTACTATAAAGTTTTCCCATCGCACGCGTCCTCCATATGCTGTGTTTTCTTCTGCATCAATGACTAATAATACACCAGCCACTGCGAAGTGTGCACTATTGTAGAACTGCATCTAAACACACTACTCCGATGAATTAGAGCTCATATTGCTATATATTATGTAAGGAGCAGAAAAGTTAGAGAAAACATTATAAATCAGCGTATTTTCTTGAAACTCAGATAATATTCACGTGTTCCGCAGCGCAGGATCACTGGCTCCGGTGCTCGATTGCAGATCCTAAGGTTGCGGGTTAGACCCTGGCCGTGACGGTCACATTTTAATTGAGGTAAAATGCCGAAGACCGGTTAGGTGCATTGCACATGCACGTTAAACAGCACCAGATGTTCGGCATTTCTGAAGCCCTTCATTAAGGCGTCCCTCACTGTCATAAAGTGGTTTTTGGATGTAAAATCACTTGGATTTTTATTATAACAGTGCGCCTTATGCTTGGTGGTCATTGCGTATTCAGGTCGTTCTGTTAATTCATCGGGTCATGTTTAATATGAAACTCATTGTATGTTTAGCGTAATACGTTAATAAACATTCTAAAAATACTATTAGTTCATATAGTGGTAATGCATTCTTCATTAAACATTTCTGTTGTTTTTACACTGGTAATTTTCAGAACAAAGGATGTAGAAGTTACCGTGGGGAACTGGAACACGGGAGGTAAAACAAAGGTGTACATCACGCCTGCTAAACGGCGTAAGTCTTTCTATTTTGCATGCATTCTGCACTAAATACGTAATTTGAATATTTCGCAGGAAACGGGTGCGCTATATCTTTGCTTCGCTCGGGTAATATCCAGACTACAATTGTCTCTCCATTACGCTTTCACAAGTCACCCATTTTCGGAAGTGTGCTTATGCAACTCTAAAGTTCCAAACGTGAATGTATATACGCAGCGTGAGACATCTCACGTGTCTCTATCTTTACACTTCCTCTCCACCAATATTATCGATGTTTATAAGTGATATCGACACAACAGTCCAGGATAGCCCCATGGCCTAATAACGTTTCCGCGCTTCGAGGAAGGCACGCAGTTACGGCCATGCTTGAGCCTAAAACTAACGATAGATTGATATGTGGGGTTTAACGTCCCAGAACCACCGTATGATTATGAGAGACGCCGTCGGGGAAGGCTCCGGAAATATTGACCACCTGGAGATCTCTAACGTGCACCCAAATTCGAGTACATGGGCCAACAACCTTTTCGCCTCTATCGGAAATGCAGCCGCTGCAGCCGGGATTTGATCCCACAACCTGCGGGTCAGCAGCCGAGACCCACTACACTACCACGAAGGGGCATATATATATATATATATATATATATATATATATGTGTGTGTGTGTGTGTGTGTGTGTGTGTGTGTGTTTGTGTGTGTGTGTGTGTGTGAATTTAAACGTGGGAGTGTCAGTAAGCGCTATCTGTAGCCAAGCGGTAGGTGTGGAACACCCTTCTATGAGCCTGTGTGGCGTCATATAGCACGTGAACTGAACTTATTATGAGCGGGCAGCTGACCAACAGTCCCTCGTATACAACCTAACGGCACCAAGTCTGCCAGTACGAGACCCTCGTTAATGAATAAAGGGAAGAAGTGTATACCTAAGGGCTCGTTTTTCCGTGTTTTCACACAGTAATAATGAGACCTAAGAGGCAATAATGCCAAGGAATGTATAGGGAAAGTTATTAGAACAAATGTAATGTATATAAGAAGAAAGAAAGGTGGGTAAAAAAATAACCTACCGTGAGCAGGAGTCGAGCCAGCGACCTTCGAATAACGCGTTCGATATACTAACCACTGAGCTATCATGGCGGCCTTCCCCCCATCCACTTTTTTCGGTTTATATATATACGAGGACTATTGGTCAGCTGCCCGCCCGTAATAAGTTCACGTCCTACGTGACGCCACATAGGCTCATAGAAGGGTGTTCCACACTCGCCGCTTGGCTACAGATGGCGCTGACTGACACTCCCACGTTTAAATTCACGTGTAAACCTAAAAAAGTGGATGGCGGGAAGGGCGCCGTGATAGCTCAGTGGTTAAAGCATCGAACGCGTTATTTGGAGGTCATAGGTTCGATTCCTACTCACGGTAAGTTATTTTATCTACACGGAAAAACGGGCCCTTAGGTATACACTTCTTTCCCTTATATATATATATATATATATATATATATATATATATATATATATATATATATATGTATGTGTATATATGTATGTATGTATGTATGTATGTGTATATAAAGTTTATCTATGTACTTACTGGATAGCAGGTAGCCAGTGAACCACCCTTATCTAAACGTCTTCGTGTTGGTCTCTTTTTCTTGTTATGCACCGCATCCGTGGTATATATGCCGGTATTTAAAGTGTGGGGGGAATTTTCGCTTCTAGGCATACGGCTATGCATTCTTCTTCTTTTATAGTGTTTGAGCTGCGCACATTCACGTGACAGCAGCCTGTATGCGCGTATATTCAAAAGACCGTGAATCCTTTTCAAGTGACGTGTATCGCATTTATCCCTCCCACTCTTCAGAAAATTCTTACACTGCGCAGCATAAGTCCTATCGGAACATTATAAGACAAATTCGCTATGCACTGCCTGCTGTACGTCTTGTGATAAAATATTTGGTTCCTATAGATATTCTCAAGTTATTCTATCTTTACAGCATTAGAATTCAAGCAAAAATAATACTTTCATTTTCATTGAAATTAGATGTGTCAGTTACGAGTACAACAAATTTTCGTGTGCGTTTCTTCCAGCAAACGGTATAGCAGACGTCGACAAATCACTTTTTGGTCTATGGAACGAATACGACGTTCTTGTGGCAACTACAACTTGCGTGACCCTTACGTTCACGTCACTGGTTGATGGTGAGTACGGTTCCAGTCAGTATTCACAAAATCCAGACTGTCAAACTGTCATTCAGGATTCGGGAGTATCGTCTGTGTGTGTGGGATGGGCGGGGTAATAGACGACACAATAGCAGCACCTCGAAGTCGTTGTCTCGTTCCGATGTGGTAACCTCATTGTGTAAACGCATTACCCAGAAACGAACGCTACGATTTGGCATATTTTTTGCATCCGTGAACTAACCGGCCTCTCAGCGGCATCATAAATCTGATTCGTTGTTGACACAATGAGTTTTCGTTAAAACATGTGATGAATTGTACTTTGAACGATGGCCCACAGAAAACACACATCAGTTTCCCCAGGGTTTCTGTAGCCACATGGGTTAGATAACCCTTACCATCTGACCATCACCGAGTTTAACTTAAACATAGCATTTGTCGGTGTTTTTTTTTTGAAATGCATGAGTCCCATAACACTGTACGAAGGAAGTCGCACGACTCACCATGTGGTCTTTTGTAGCTGAGCAATTTCAAAGTGACAGCAAGCACTTCACCTGCTTCACTTTTAGCTCCGCACTACCTGTTTTTGTACGCTTCTGAATAGGAAACCGCACACAAAAGGTAATTCACCTGTTGGCCGGTTGGAAAAGGAAACGCCGGGAGAAATGTTCTGATAAGCACCGAGAGTGACAGTGACAATGGACGAACAGATACTAATGAGCGTATCGCACTTCAGATCCTCAATAGCTTAAATGTTCTTTTTATGCTCGTAAGTCACTTTGTATCTAATGTTTAATATTACTGAGTGAGATCAAATGCAGTTATTTCCTGTGCATTGCTTGTCATGTAACATCAAATGTTCTTTTTATGCTCGTAAGTCACTTTGTATGCAATCTTTAACATTACTGAGCGAGATCAAAAGCAGTTATTTTCTGTGCATTGCTTGTTATACAACCTTAAATGTTCTTTTTATGCTCGTAAGTCACTTTGTATCTAATGTTTAACATTACTGAGAGAGATCAAATGCAGTTATTTCTTGTGTATTGCTTGTTATGTAACAATAAATGTTCTATTTATGCTCCTAAGCTACTTTGTATATAAGTTTAACATTACTGAGTGATATCGAATGCAGTTATTTTCTGTGCATTGCTTGTTATGTAACATTTGTGAATATTATGAAGCATTGCGTGCCGCCGACACGCTAGAGGCCTAAGGGAAGTGGTTAGAGCGATGAAACGGCAGTCACGGCCCCACTCTCTGCCTCTCGGCTAACTTCACGCCTGCTCCATTGGTTCCTTCCGAACGTCATTTGTGAGTTTCTTTGTGTTGGACGTACAGGACAGAAAAAAATAAAGACAAACATAAACCACAGCGTCTGTCTATCAGTTCCTTCATTTTTTCCCATTCTTTACGTTCTCCTAAAAGATGTGTTATGAAAAAACCCGCATCGCATCCCTCAAGGACCATTCGTTTTCGAAAAACTTTCGCAGCGTCGAAGCATTTGTCGTAAAAGCTTGTTGAGTGCAGTTTTTGGTATTTCTGTTTCAATCAAGCTTTGAACATACAATATTCTAGTGCAGTGTAAATGCACTTCGGATGGCTTCGGTCTAAACATGGCCGTGACCGACGCGCCCCTGAATTTGATAATAAATGATTGCGCTCGCTCGAAAAAAAAATTACACACATCTCCCCGTCAATCAACCTGAAAGACATTCAAAACAGCTGTAATTACGTTTTGCTGCTGCTTTTTTGGCACGAAGCTTTGAATCCGCTTGGGTGTGTTCATATTGCGCTCCAGTCGCGTGAGCGCGGAACTGAAGGTACACTGCTCTGCGCTCATGTTGCGCCACAGCCGCGCGAGATTTTGTTTCTTCAGAAGTGCATTGTGGCATTGCTGTCGTGCTTTAGCTTCGCTTGCACGGAGTTCAAAGTTAGCTTGGCACCACTGCTGTTTCGCGGCAGCGGCTGGAGCCGATCAGCTGCTGCGAATAAGTCAGCCTGCTGTTTCCGCTCCTACCGATGCACTGCCATTGATTATCACTGAACAAATTCACCTCGTATCTGCATGTTTCACTGCAAATGTAGTCGAAAGACGACAGTCTTGCGTCTGGAGAGTAAACATATCGTTTATTTGATTTTACGCGCAGGAAATTTGGTGAATTGTATTCTGGAGGCGCCGCGTTAGAGTCTCGATACGTGCAGCGAAGGCGAACGAGCTTATCGAAGCAGGTTAGGCACGAGCGCTATCGGGCAGTTGTCTTGAAAAACGTAGGAAGGCGTGCGCGCCTGTCTCAGAGGCGATAAGCTGTAAAAGGCTAAGCGACGGGCAGGCGCTACCGCCAGGTCGCCTTAGCAAAGCGTCGGAAACACTTGCCTTTTTGAACATCGCGTTGCATTTTCAACGCAGCGTGATAAACACTACGATCCTTAGAATTACTTTTGTGTGCCTTATCTGGTATAATGCCACGCAGAAAATATTGACGTGTTGTTATGGTACCTGAGATATGTGCGATAGTTGCATTTTAATTGACAATTGCACTAGGATGAACGATGAATCTTGAGCAATATTGGTGGGCGCTGTGGATGGGGTTGGCCGTTTGAAACATCGATTAGTGCCGTTTGGTGTGTTGTTAGTGCAAACAAACAGACAATTCTAAGAAAGACAGACACACAAAATTTTTGCGCCAAAGGTCCCCAAAAAGGAATATTGTCTTTAATGATGCGCAATCACTACGCAAAACCTGGGATCATGGCACGTGGCCCGTCGACTTTTAGTGAATTCTTCAAAAAGTTTCTTGAGTAGCGCCTCTCGCAGGAGGAGTGGTAGGTAGAGGGGACGGTGTCTAACACGGGTGGTATAGGTTACAGTAAAGGTGCCTCGCATCAAAATTAGCTACGTTCCTGAATCCGCAGGTAATCATGATGACGTCATATACTAGGTGCTCTCCTACAGCTCACACCCTTTCTGGCGGTCACTCGCGTGTACACAAGTGTTGCCATTCTACACTTCTCAGGTTAACGCTTAAATTCACCTCTCAGCTTTTCTGTCGAGTGATTCCTGCAATGCTCAAAAGATGGCGTGCCGGCACCCAAGCAGTCGATCGGACTGTCACGGTGGATGGACGTGTTTTTTGAGCACTCCCTATCGACTGCACAGATAAGTTGTTTTGCATGTTTTGAGCATATCTTTATAATTATTGGGCAACATTTAAAATCCTTGTAGCCCTTATATTATTGTACGACCTTTTCGGGGGTCAGTCACCAGGTATTTATTAGTTTGTGCGTGGGTGTGTGTTTGCATTTCTGTTTTTTGTTGTTGTTTTTATTTTGCTTTTGCCGCCCTGGGGGGGGGGGGAGGTGCAGGTACATAGAACACGCAAATTTTTGCAGTAGAGCTTAGACATTATCTTTTTCGTAGGGCAGGGCTCGAGTTTTGTAATTATTGAGTGAGACAAGTCATAGGGACAATTAGTGTCAGAAAGGCATGGTTAAAAAGACTGTAAAGTGTTCAGGATGTGCGGTTGGTTTGAAAGTGGACCCAAGTGTAGAAGCGGATGGAGAAGAGACTGACGTGAAGTGTAGGCAATCTGAGGTCGAGGGAAAAATGGAAAAAACGATGGTTACCCACAATTACCTGCTGATGAGAATCACCGAGCTTGAAACTGCGTTGGCGACAGAGCAAGAGAAGACGAGGGCTATGGGAGAAAAGCTGAAGTCCGCCGAGGAAGCACTATCCAAGGTTAACAGAGAAGCGCCCTTCGTAGAGAACAGCAGGGAACCGGCAACCAGAACTGCGGAGAAGAAAGAGCAAGCAAGTTTGGAAAAAACAGGTTCAGCCGGTTCATTTGTCGCAAAGCCCAGCTTCAGCGAAGTAGTGGTGGGGCTGGGAGGGGACAAAGCAGCCGCCGTCAGAGATGCTAGTAACCCCCAGGTGAAGGACACTCCAGCTGAAAAGTCTCAACTTGTGATAATCGCCGGGGACTCGAATTTTAATCTATGTACAGAAGCCATCAAAGAGAGGGTAAGAGGTGACAAGAGGGTTGCAGTAGGGGCATTCCCAGGACGCAAGCTGGAAGCAGTCGTGAGGCAAGCGAGCGCAAAACTCAAAACTACAGCTGATCGAAGAAACCTCGTGATAATTTCAGGCGGTTCAAATGATGTCTTAAATGAAGATACAGCAGGACTAGCTACTACACTGGCGAAAGGCGTCAATGACATGCGCGCCACTTCTCCTCAGGTACAGGTAGCGATAAGCACGACACCGGAGGTACCGGTGCGTGATAGCAACCTGCAAAGAGCGGTTGTTAACGGAAACCAAGAGATATGGCGGATGAGTCAAGAAAAAGGCTTTGATGTGGTGCAAATAAACAGAGAGGTGCATAGGTGGGGTGGTTTTCAACAAGACGAAATTCTTTTCAATGGGCGGCTAGGTCATGAGGTAGGTTGGCTACTTGCAGGACGCGCAGTAACTTTTTTGGAAGGCAAGCGGGTCCTTCGGGCTGCAGGATTACTATTAACGAGGAAAACAACCAGGGAGACTCTTTGCCAGGTGATATGAACAGATACGATTCCAAAGTGGCACCAGTATCTAAGATAGGTAGAGTCTGGGGCAGAAATAGACGTAGCCACGAGCACCGAATCAATTCAGACATAGGGTATATTAACATGCAGAGTAGTAGGAAGAGGCTGAAGTGGGAAGAGATAGAAGACCAGCTAAGGAGGAGTGGCCGATGGCATACGGTTTTGTAGAAACACATCTCAGGGACATGGAACAACCTTCTAACAATGCGGACTACGCATAGAAATATTGTAATAAAACAGAAGGCAGCAGAAAGGGTGGTGGTATTGGGGCATTTATTCATGAAGGTACAGACTGGCAAAGGGTCACGCAAAAGTGCAAGGAACATTTATGGCTAAAAGGGAAAGTGGCAGGGCAAATGACACTCCTTGGTTTCGTGTACTTGTGGACGGGAGCAAAGGCCAGAGAGGAAAACCAGGCAATGTGAGAGTGTATATCAAAGGACATTCAGGAGTTGGGAGGAGAGTACGAGATAATTATACTAGGACATATGAATGCGCACATAGAAGATATAGATGGGTATACCGACCCGACAGACAAAATGATCATGGTTATGTGTGATAGGCTTGATTTGATCATTTGCAACTGTACCGAGAAGTGTGAAGGGCAAATTACATTGGAGGTAGGAAGGCTGCAGTCGACGATAGATTACGTACTGATGTCACATAGGATGTATGATGAGCTCAGGGGAATGCACATAGCTGAAGGTGGCTCCAGAAGTCTGGGTAGTGATTACAAACGTATGAAGCTAAGTTTTGGAAAAGCAGTGAAAGTAGGAAAGAGACAAGATGAGCAACTACAGGAAAAGTTTTATTCAGAAAGGCAAATTGAAATAGCCACTAAACAAATTGAGAAAGTAATCACTGAGGATAATAAAACAGTGTGGACATACACGAATCTAATTACACTGTTTGAGCTAGAGCTTGCTAAGGCACGGGACAAGCCACCCCGAAAAAGAAGACACAAACACAAAAGTTGGTGGAATAAGGAAGTTAAAAGAGCCTTAGCAAAACGTCAGGAAGCCTCAAGAGAACACAGATATGCTAAGCAGCCGGGTGAACCGACAGCTGATGTTGAAATAAATGGGAAATCTTTCTAAGCTGTAAAATAGATGCATCCCTTCTGGTCAATGAAAACATTAGAAGAAAGGGAGCCCAGTGACTGGTAGACGTACATAAAAAGGATAGAAAGACTGCTGCGAAAATTTAGAACCATCTAAACTCCTTAAGACATGAGACGAGCCTAGAGCAGAGGTTTTTAACTACAACTTAAAGTGCTAGGCTAGAACGGGGGCTAAGCTATTGATTATACAAGAACAAGGGTGTCACAAAAATTTCAACAAAGAAGTGCTTTATGCACCACAATATACAAAGATGAATCAAGTGGCGCGATGGCTCAATTTTCACAACAAAAGTGGAAAAGAACTGAGAAAAAGGTTCCTAGTAGTACATCAACAGGCCCAGATGGCATTCCAATTATGGTGATAAAGACATTCGGTCCGAAGTCTAAGCAGGCTTTGAGAGAGGCAGTGAGCAAAATAATAATCGATTGAGAAGTTCCCGATCAACGGAAACTTAACAGCATGAGCATGATCTATAAAGTAAAGGGAGACAAAGCTGGCATAAACAACCACCGTCCTATAACAGTGACATCAGTGGACTACAGGCTGGCAATGCAGATTATGGAGGAAAGACTGCAGGCCTGAATAGTGGATGAGGGGGTGCTGGGAGAACAACAGAATGGGTTTCAGA
Organism: Rhipicephalus microplus; assembly: GCF_043290135.1. Classification (NCBI taxonomy): domain Eukaryota; kingdom Metazoa; phylum Arthropoda; class Arachnida; order Ixodida; family Ixodidae; genus Rhipicephalus; species Rhipicephalus microplus. The sequence goes on from NC_134706.1 coordinate 55,509,095, forward strand.
AACACAGGAGGTTGAAAGACAATCTGTTTTCACTGACGCAGTGCATCGAAATAGCAGAAAAGGAACACAGGCCCCTGTGGCTAGCATTTTTGGATATCAAGGGAGCTTACGATAGCGTGGTTCAAGAGGAATAGTGTTGAATACTGGACACACTGGGCATGGAAAATGTAGTCAGTAATTTTTTAAAGGATATCTATAAAGGTAACAAGGTAATTTTCAAGTGGAAAAAACAGGTATCCAAGCCTGCAGAGGTAAAACGGGGGCTTAGGCAGGGCTGTTCTCTGTCACCCTTATTATTCATGATCTACCTACAAGAATTAGAGGCCAAATTAGAGGGAAGTGGACTTGGCTTCAATCTATCTTTCGTCCAACAAGGAAAACTCATTGATCAGGCATTACCAGCATTGATGTACGCAGATGATAGAGTGCTAATGGCCGTCAACAAGGAAGATTTGCAGAGATTGGTGGACATCTGCTGTAATGAAGGAGATAGGTTAGATTTCAGATTCAGTAAGGAAAAATCAGCAGTCAGGATTTTTAATGACAATGAAGGTAGTGAGCTTAGAAAATAGGAGGTCACACTAGAGATAACAGATAAATACAAATATCTGGGCGTACAGATAAGCGATGGGGCCGAGTACATAAGGAACACGAAATATACGTGTCGACTAAAGGTAATACGAATGCAGCGGTAATGAAAAACAGAGCACTGTGGAAATACAATAGGTATGATGTTGTGAGATGAATATGGAAACGGGTCATGCTTCCTTGTCTGACGTACGGCAATGCGGTCTTGTGCATGAGATTAGAAGTTCAAGCAAGATTAGAAATTAAGCAACGTAGAATAGGTAGGCTTGCCTGCTACACCAAATGAGGGAGTACAAGGTGGTATGAGATGGACATCATTTGAGGGGAGGGAAGCTAGCAGCAAGATAAAATTTGAGAAGCGATTGAGATAAATGGGGGAGGAGCGTTGGGCTAGGAAGGTTTTCAGCTACTTGTACATGAAGAATGTCGATACAAAGTGGCGGAAGCGAATTAGAAAATTGACTGGTAAATACATGAAAAACAGCAGGGGGCCACACCAAAAAGAATTATCGGTTAAGAGGAAGGGGAAGGAAGCTGAGACCGATATGTGGAGAATCGGCATGATTAAGAAGTCCGCACTTGAGATATATCATTTTTTTAAGCAGGAAATTGCCAAGAAAAGGATCTATGATAGTACTCGGGTTTGTTCTCAACTGTTTGAGGCCAGCACCGGAGTATTGCGAACCAAGACATATCGGGCCAAATACGAAGGAGTATACACGGTACGCAGTGCGTGTGGAGAGGAAGAAGAAACTGCCGAACACTTGATAATGTCTGTAAAGGGCTTCACCCTATAGTTCACGATGATGGCACAGAGTTTTTCAAAGCACTGGGGTTGAGGGACAGTGAGGGCAAAATAGACTTTAAGCGGGTAGAGTTAACTAGAAGGAGGTTATCCGATTGGTAGCTAAAGTCTAGGCACGAGTGAAAATTAAACCCTTCACTGCAAAGTACGAATCCTCAACCTCACTACATAAGGGAAAAAATAAATCTAGTTTGTGGTTCGTTAAGTATTACGGCTTGGTGGCGCAAGCCACCGCCCGATCTGAAGGATACAGCCATATCCATCCATACAGTTATGGTGCCTTGGTGAGCTCGTTCGTCTTTTTTTTTTTGTAATATGCCTCAATTGCATACTACCTCCCAAATGTGTAGGAAAACGTGGTCAATCGTTTCCGGTTTGATAATGATTAGATTATGACATCCCTATGGCATTTAAAAACCACGCTCTTATGGGAAGTTTTTTGCAGAAAGTGTTGCGGTGTGTATTTAAAAAAAGAACATTTTTGCATTTGCAGCCGCCTGCAATTTTTTACTTACTTAAGTGCATTCTGATTATTGCGTGCTGCATATAGCCCTCTGTACCGTGGGCTGAAGAGCACCATGTCTTATGAATATTTTTAGAGTTTTTCGTACAACAGGTTGAAAAAACGAAAGATCTGCGTGGTAGACGTAGCACAATCACAGCTAAAGCTAGAAGAGTGGCCTTTCAGAGCCTTTTTAAAACACTCATTGGGTAACTACTGCAAGCACACTTGCTTGGTACCCACTAGTAAATTAATAATAAACTTTTGGGTAGTAGGCCGGCATTCGCTACGCTATTTTTTGTCATTAATCTCAGAAGCGTGGTTACCGCTAAACACTTGCAAGGTATTTCGTGCCAATTGTCAATGCAGTGGCTGACAACGATGAGGAATTATGCCTCAAATGGGTATGCATCACTGTTAATAGGGGAACAAGAACAAGCTTTTGTGATGATTTGGAGCAACTGACGGCCCACTCGTTAGCTTTTCGCATATTGCGAGGACTGGTTGTTCTTTAGCTGGTTTAAAATGCTTTATAAGTCGTAATAATGCTATTGGTTTCCTGACATGAAGCCTGCCTAAGGCAAGTTTGACGGCAAGTCACAAGCACCGGTTTAGCTCAGTGGTAGAATACTGGGCTGGCACCAAGTGGACCTGCGTTCGAGCCCCACTGTTCCATTGGTGCTAAATCGTGCCTGCCTAAAGCAAGTTTAAGAACAAATTACAAGCACCGGCGTAACTTAGTGATAAAATATTCGGATGGCACCCAGCGGACGCGCGCTCATGCCCCACTCTGTCATTATTGCAAACATTTTCGCTCAATGTGGTTACGGACACCGGAAGTGGCAGCGGTGGCGGCGGCGGCGGACAACAAGAACTGCGCGTGACCCGAAAAGTGATCCCATAACAGATTTCGCTGTAAAACAGACACACAAAAACCGCACGCTAGCCACAACTTCCTTCCTGTAGCCTTGCGCAGCCCCTGTCGTAGCTTGAGAGTTTGCAACAAACTCCATGTGGTGTAATATAGTGACGTGGTGGTGTTTGTGAAGTGTGGTGTTTGTGAAGTATTAACAGCATAATTCCAAGATTTAATGAAAACCGGGATGACTTGGATGCCTACCTAAAGAGGTTCCTGAACGTTGCCACAGGTCAGGAGTGGCCGAAAAGGAAATGGGCCACAGCCTTAAGCTTATGTCTGAGTGGGGAGGCCTTGAAAGTGTTTGGACGGTTGTCTACCGAAGATTCACTCGACTAAAATATAGCGAAGGTAGCTTTGCTTCAACGATTTCGGTTTACGGCGGAGGGCTACCGGGAGAAGTTCCGCCAGAACAAGCCCCAAGTTGGCGAGACCGGAAAACAATACGCGGCTAGGCTTTCAAGTTTTTTTGATCGGTGGGTAGAAATGTCAAAGACAAACAAAGAGTACTTGGCACTCCGTATCTAATTGTGTCGGAGCAATTTTTGAACAACTGCCATCAACGGCTAACGCTGTTTCTTCGCGAAAAGAAGCACAGCAAGCTTGAAGACATAGCAGAAGCCGACGATGATTTTTTAGAGGCACAACGACAGCCCAACTTGCTCCTGTTTCGTGAGAGAACGGAGAATAGTAGTATCATGGAGAAGAGCGGGGGCTTATTTGTGAAAACGACCATAACGTGTTTTGTATGTGAAAAAGCTGGTCACAGGGTCTCGGAGTGCCGAACCAAGCTTAAATAAACTTACTGTGGATATTGCCATAAACTAGGGCACGAAGCGAAGGTCTGCACAAAAAGAGATTGCTCTATAATGAAAAACCTTGTTTGCTGTCTCCTGAAGAGGGCCCCATTGAAAGTACCGATCCACCATCCAACGAACCAGAGGGAAATGTTGCTAGCACGGTGAGAACTCACCCAAAAGCTGTGACTCGCCAGATGCCGGTTTTGCAGGGCATAGTATTTGGCCAGACAGTTTCAGTGCTGCGAGATACGGGAAGCAAGACGCTAGTAGTCCGTCAAGATCTGGTGACAGATGAAGCTCTAACAGCTACTACTGATGTGTTGTTTCTCGCCGACGGCAGTAGCATTGCCATTCCGGAGGCAAAGGTTGAAATCCAGTCGCCCAATTTTTCGGGTATTTCAGTGGTCAAATGCATGAAAAGACATTTGTACGATGTCATCGTTGGCAATGTTCCAGTAGCAAGGGAAGTCCAAACTCCCGTTGAAAACTAGAAACAGAGAATTCCTGAAAGTAAGTCGAAATCAGAATGGTCATGTGGGAGAAGAACGAAGGATGAAGATTCACCAGATTTTGTGGTGGATGGTGTCAAGGGCCAAGAACGGTCGACATCATCTAAGCTCGACTTGAAGACTTTGAATTTGACCAGAGAGGATGTGAGCGAAGCTCAAAAAGAAGACAAAACTTTAGATTCATGTAGAAAAAAGTGGGTCAAGTGTTACGAGAAAAGTGTGCAACGCACTCTATCAAGATAGAAAAGAGAATTCTATACCGTTGTTACCGAGGCCTCAGACAAAATGATTCAACAAGTGGTGCTACCCCAAAAACTGCAAGGTCAAGTTTTGGCTTTGGCTCACGAAACATTGATGTCGGGGCATCAGGGAATGAAAAGGACTATCGACCGAGTTTTAAGCGCATTCTACTGGCCTGGCATTCAGGAGGCAGGGAAAAGATATGTACGATCTTGCGACATATGCCAGCGGACCTATCCTAAGAGCACGGTTGGAAAGGCCACACTTGGTCGCATACCGTTAATTGACACTCCTTTTGAAAGAGTGGCGGTGGACATCATGGGACCTTTAAAGCCCACATCGCATATGGGGAACCACTACATACTGACTCTGGTAGACTTCGCTACTCGATACGCAGACGTGGTAGCTCTGCCATCGATTGATTCCGCTAGTGTCGCCTAGGAATTAATCGAAATGTTTTCTCGCATTGGTTTCCCTAACGAGATACTGTGCGATCGGGCGTCATGTTTTAGACCTGAGCTGATGAGAGAAGTGAATTATTTGTTAGCCATTAAGCATCTTAGATCGACACCTTACCATCCAACGTGTAATGGTTTCGTGGAGTGATTCAATGGTACGTTGAAGCAAATGCTGCGAAAATTGAGTCAAGAGGAACCCAAGTCATGGGATCGATTGTTGGCACCTTTTCTTTTTGCGTACCGTGAAGTACCGCAGACCAGTACGGGCTTCTCGCCATTCGAGTTGTTGTATGGCAGATATGTTCGAGGACCCCTAAGCATACTCAAAGAGTTACTCAGCCGGTGGAAGACACGATTTAGAACCTAGCAAAAGCTTCACGACCTGAGACCAAGAAGCAACTTCAATCTTTCCTTGGTCTGACAGGGTATTATCGTGATTTGATACCCCATTACGCAGAGAAGGCTCAGCCCCTAAGCAAAATGACCAAGAAAAGTCCGCTGGAAAAAGCGAGAGGGAAGCCGCCTTCGAAATCCTCAAGAAGGCGCTCACCCAAGTACCGATCATCAAGGCTCCGGATGTCAAACGACCCTTCATACTACGCAGTGATACTTTCGATACATGCATAGGCGCAGTCCTTATGCAAGACCATGACTCGGTGTTACACCCTGTCTCATACGCTAGCCGACAGTTATTACCTCGGGAACAGAAATACTGGACTATAGAGCGTGAGTGCTTAGCACTTGTGTGGGCTATTAAAAAATTTCATATATTATTAAGGAATCCCTTTAGTTGTTCAGACCAATCATCAACCCTTGCAATATTTGTCACTGGCAAAACACCTCAACAGCAGAGTCTTGAGATGGAGTTTGGCCTTGCAGGAATATTGATTTCATGTAGAGCACATGAAGGGGTCTGAAAAGGTCGAGCCGGATTACATGAGCCGAAATGAGTGATTATACACTGGTGCAACTATTTCAGCATGGTGAGATTACATCTCAATGCAGTAAACCGTCGACATAATACAACTGGACATATTCGGTTTTCGGCCTACCGTATGTGAGTGTGTGTTTTGAATGACTTCATCCAAGAATTGAGCAGCAGTTTTTCGTGCAGAAAAACTTTCCCCAAAAGGGGTCTATTGTTGTGTAGTATAGTGACGTGGTGGTGTTTGTGAAGTGTGGTGGCACCGTGGTGTTATGTATAACGTGCTCGGAGGCGACGGCAGCGGTGCTTTTCGATTGAGCGGCAGAAAGACGATGACGTTGGCGCGAAACTTCACGCATGAAACTGCGGCCCGCCAAAAGGAAGAGGTAGTTTGCGCGAAAGGTTGCTCTGCTGATGCACGAGAGGGAAGAAGAGGAAGACGAGTCGGGGGTTCTCTTGGCCAATCGCCCAGAGTGGGTATGAGCCATGGAGTAGAGGATACAAACAAACCAAACAAACAAAGAACGAGATCGAGCTGACTGGAGTGCAGATCATGGGTGTCGCGCGACTACGGTGTCGGGTTCCGGACCCGACCACGTGAAGTCAGGCAAGGCCAGGACGCTCCAGCTGCCCACTGTGTACTCGGAGGTACGTGGCCTTCCAGAGTTCTGGCCGTGACTGTTCAAGGTCACGTCTCTAGTGTTAGTTCCGGCCATGACTGTTCAAGGTCACGTCCCAGGTGTCCGGGCTTCGACTCTAATTCCAAACCACACGTGGAGGGTGGAACCTTCCGCGTGGTGATCATCTCCTCGAAACGAGCCAGCATCGGCAAGCAGCCGCAGTTCTTGCAAAGGCAAGAGCTACTTCGTCTTCCGCCAAGCGTCACCCTGCTGGTCAGCGCGTGACTCCAGCTGCTGAGACATCGCCAGCGTCCGCCGCCTCAACCCACCAAGCCACCGCCACCATCAACGCCACCGGTGACTGTTGATTTTTATGAACATTATAGCTCGACTACTTACAGGACATGTTTTATTTGCCAGCTTAGACTCGGTGTCTGACAATTGCAACTTCATCTCTTTTTTTTTCTTAATTATGTTTAAAGTTTCTACTTTTCTTTTCGCACCTTAAGCGGCTTAGTTATTTTTTAGCTTCGAGGCTTTCCCTCTGAGCATCAATTTATTCAATCGTAAACCTGCATCACACTCCGGCAACAGTCTATTTATTTCTGTTAGACCACAATGGAATAAAATATTTAGCAACAGAGAATGCTGATGGATTACCTTTTAATTTATTTAGGATGACAGCCTTGCACAGTACAGGACGCTCTAGAATGGTGAAATTTTACTGTAATTTCGACAGGAGACCAGCAAGACGGCACTTTAAAGAAAGTATCTCGAAGTTTCTAAGGGTAGTAGCAACAATTGAATGTGTTCCTTTATGGTTAAAAAAGGTAGAAGACCAACAGACCATGAAGGAATTTTAAGACAACCCCCGTACTTCCTTTTCTCATGCTTACCACATGATGTGATATAGCAGTGCTTAACGACGGTAGTAACTTTTCTGCCATGTTTGCTGTGTATTGTGATATATTTGTCTCATCCCCGCGGTTGTAGTGTTTAACCGGAAAAAAAAGAAAAAGAAAGCTCGTTTGCTTTTTAGATGACCCGCGCGCGCTTGCCTCCACACTAGTATACATCCACTTCGTTCTCGTTGATTGGTAGGCACGGAAGCACTTGAAAAATTCCCACTATGAGAAGTACATGAAGGGTACCGATATTTTCCCAAAGCCTCCTCACCTGCATGCTCTAAACTTCGTTGAAGAACGTCTGATAGCTTCACATTGGCTATTCATGAGCGTTAGGCATCTGATTCACGGCAGCAGGCAATATAGCATAAATGGGCTGGTGGTTAACGGGCCAATTGAGGTGGCCACCACTGAGAAGCGACGGCCACGGAACGTGCCCAAAAACGCTGCCTTCGACGTACGCATCATGTGCTGGCTCGTTACCAAGCCTTCCTGCGGAAATGGTCTCGCAAAGAAACGTCCTGTGCACCCCCGAGCAAGCTCTTCTGACATCATTCACTTTATAGATACGGCCGTGATTTTGACAAAATCTGACAAGCTCACCATAAGCTTCTGGAATACGCGAAGACTCAGGCCCGTATTCACAAACGCTCCTCCACTCGACCCTTCACTCGAAACGCTCCTTAAGTGACGTTTTCCCATTCACAAACCGCCCTTCACTTGAAACGCTTCCTTCACTTGAGAAAATCTTGAGCGTTTCCTCGAGATTGTCAAGGAAGCGATCGAGCTACCTTGAATCGTCCCTCGAGTGAAGTTTCTGCGCCAGCATCGCGTCCATGGCGGAGCCCGTCTCACTTTGACGGCGTTTCTCGATCAAATAGGCTGCCACCGCCGCGTTCTTTCGACAATGACGGTGCGCGTTTACTACGGAGCTGTCTTCGAACGGTTCAGCAACGGCTACTGTGGCGCCGGGACAAGCGGGCGTGGTGTCAAGAGGAGCACTTACCAGTGCCGTGATGTGTTGCGTTCCGTGCATGAGCCAGTGGATTACCTGCCTTCGGGTGTGCGTATACTCTTCGTGCGAGTGATCCATGACTTACTGTGGATTCCAGTGCTTTGAAGTGTTTTGATGAAGCTCGCACACCGCATCAGTTCAAGCGTGGTGTGAAAGCTTGACAAGCAAGCGGCATATCAAAGTTTTGATGCGCTGGGCTCACCGTACTTTAGAGTGGCTTCCTCTCCGGTGAACCTTTGCTGCCCTAGCCGAAATTTACGACGAAGCACACCTCCGTTAGACGACCATCTGTACCAATGAGAAGGTAAGTTCTCCTGTGTTTTTTTTTTATTTTTTTCCTGCTTCGGTCAGATTACTATTAATGACAGTTTTAGAAAAGCACACTACAATACATTGGGCTTAATGGGTGTGCTGCTGTAGCTACTACGCGTGAAACATAGCTTCTTTATACAGTGTCTATGCAGCTCACAATACCAATGAACAACCAAGTACACATTTAGGGGATCAAGCAGATGATCATGCTCTGTGAAACCTGCGTGTACGCAAAAGTGCTTCGAGTGTCGTATGAAAACGCAAACATATGAAATATAAGTACAGCAGATACATGATGAGATTGTTTTTTTTAATTTGACCCCATTTCTGCCCCCTGAAGAAGAATTGCTGGCTATGGCACTGATTCGTGCAATTAGATATTGAAATTATATACCCATATGCCTGGTCAGCTGCCCAAGTTCCTGAGCCAAACATGTGTCAAAATAGTCAAAGCTCAATACTTCAATCATGTCTGTTCTTGAACGCGAGACATACTAATGAATGTGTGCACAGCTAGAATTAAAGAAAAATGCGGCTTTTGTATCCAAGCTATCACGTTTTTCTAATATTATTTCTTGCCTCTTTTGTGCAGGAGACCAGCTGCCGACAGAAGAATACAGAGAAAAGGCCTCCTAGAATCTCCCGTATTATCAATGCATTGCAGAGTTTGCACGAATGTATACAAAAGCACAAAAACAGCAGTGAATGCGTGCAGCTACACTGCATTAAGTGCGCTATGGTGTCTACTTTCTTATTCTTATTTATGATGTCCTCCGAGCTCGTACTTTATCTTTACAGTGTGTAGGTTGCATATGTTTGATTGATGAACACTTTTCATTTGCATTCTTATGTTTGCCACGTTGAACCTCATCAGCCACATGTAATAAAGGTCCATTTGCCATTCACAACTTCTGTTTTGTTCATTTATTATTACATAATTATCGTCGTGTTTGTCTTTTCATGATGAGACAGGACTGCAAAAACCACTTCTTCGATTCTACAGGAAAGCAGTTCTAGGAAAATTAAACTTGTTTTATATAAAGCAGCACCACTCCTCTTCCACGGAACTGAGATGGCGTGGTTCTAACTGGTAGACTTGCTAATGATGCAGCAATAGCGGATATGTTATTTACAGGGTTCTGACCAGATGTATCCGCGATGACTGCAATACTCTTGAGCATTTTTCACCGCTTTGTTGCACTGGTCTTCAATAAATCAGCAGAATAATATACGGTGCTTTTGACGACACTTTCTCGAAGATTGAGAGAACCCACAGGATAGTTTTTGAAACAGAACAGCGCCAAAAGTCAGACGCGGCTTCAATTTTATGATTTCCAAAAAAATAAAACATCCCCTATAATTTATGTTGTGCCGGGGCTTTGGAATGCAGCACAGACACCACGATCCTTTGCAACAGGTATTTCCAGTAGTTATATTGCAAATAAAATCCAAAACATTAGTGCGAAGGTCATTCATGCACTAACGATTGTGCTTCTAAGCATGCAGATGGAGGAGACAGGAAAAAAATTTAAGACGTTGCCGCTGTGTGAACTTGGAGACGGAAGCTACACCAATTTAAAGGTTACTTCTATGCGAATCTGTCAAATTAGACGCATCCACAAATGCAGGGCAAATAGAAAAACAATGAAAAAACAATAACTTATTCCTTGGAAGTTTAAAATGTTAAAGTTGACACACACACACACACAAGTCCCTGTTAACCGACTATATATGTTACTAAATGAAGAAAACAACTTTAAAATGTATTTTTCGCCAATAGTGAAAGAAAGGCACACGATCGCTTTTCTTAACTTGCGTAGCAGTCTAATTCGAATGCTCAGCCACGAGTATAACCTGCCTAGTTTTTAACGCTATCCTGTTATAGCCTTGAATATCAGTTGCGAGCAATGTCTTTCAAGTTTCCTATTATACGCAGAGGAACAACTACGAAAGCGCCACGGTGAAATTTGCAGTAAATGAGAAAAATAAACATTGCACAGGCCCCTGAAATTAGGAACTGTGCACGTACTCCCGTAGCGAGATCGAATTTACGTACGAGTAATCCTTATACATAATGCGGTGGTGAATGCTAAAAGCACGCCAACATACTGTGATGTATAGTAAAAAATACTCATTCCACCGCGTTATACATTCGGTGGCTACATTACTGATCAGAAGGCTCTCAGTAGAGCGAAAGTAAACAAAGCAACAAACCATCTATTGCGCTTCCTGTAATAACTCACGTTGTTCGTTAGTCACCCCGGCGAAAGTAGGCTCTCAAACAACACACACGCAAACACTACCGTAAATATAAACTGCAAATAATAGACGCATACAAGACAAAATAAACTAAGCAGGTAGACACGTTCAGCAGCAGACGAAATGCCATCAGCTGTTCGTTTAGCTGCCTGGGTTCAACTGTTGCCAGACTTGAAGAAGGTTTTCGCTAACTCTATCAGCAAAAGGCTAAGGGAAACAACACTACCACTCTAAATGCACGTATTTTGCTGTAATGTCAATTTAGAAAAAAGAGTAACTAGAAAAGGCGTCCTCTTAATGTACATAGATAGGCAATCCTTAACCACAATTGCGAATACTCTCGTTATCAGGTGCTTTTCTTGGCGCATGCAGTTAACTCAAGTGAAGGGAGCATTTCCAAGGCCTCCCTTGGCGAAGGAAGTGTGAAGGAGCGTTCATGAAACGCAGCGGCCCCTTGAGTGGAGGAGCACGCTCCACCTTGACTTCGTCAAGTCGAGGGGAGCCCTTGAGTGAAGGAGCGTTTGTGAATACGGGCCTCAAAATCAACATTTTAAGCTCTTCGTTGATAAGCTGCGCATTGACACAAATACCTACATTTTTGATCATTCTGGCTACCCAGTTATGCTGTCTACGAGATAGCTAGAGGGTAACACACGCAATTGTAAGTGGTCTATAGTGAAGTCACTATCTATATCTTTGTGTTTTACTAATATTCGAAGCCTACTGCCCCAGAAGGATGAGTTGTGTTCTTATAAGGTGAAGTTTAGGATATATCGATATGACTGTGTTGATAGATGAGGAAGTGGCAGGTTAATAGCGATGAAATTACAGTCTCATTTCACCTTGATACTAACCATTTTACAGAAAAAACTTGAGCTGTCTGAATTACAACCCTTGCTAAAATACTTATAGGATTATGTTATCACCCACCGGATGCGCATTCCTCTCGAGAGTTTTTGCGTGATAACATAGAGCGAGCTACCCAACTCTATTTAGCTGATATATTTGTTATGATTTCAATTATCGCTGATTAATTGGTCTGTCTTGTCTTTCCCACGTCGTCACTCATCAACAATTTTAGAGCATTCTCAGCTACAACTTGTTTTACTCTCGAATACAACTCACGGTTACAACTTGCAGAACAAGTTGTTTTGCAATTTACCCGCGGCACTGACAAACAGGGCCTGGTTTTCACGAGTGCACCTGAAACTAGTTGATCGATTTCATGCATAGAAAGGTTTAGCTCATTCGTTTTCGTATCAATTAACTCGTACTGTTTACAGGCGCAGTGACTAAAACTATTCGCGATTATAACCATGCTCATTATAAACAATTTAACACCAAACTACATTTTTTTTCTTACGAGCATTTTCTGTCGTCATTTGCATCACAGAACGTAAACGCCAACTGAATACTCTTTGAAGAAATTAATTTAGAGCTACTTAACCAGTTCCTGTCTCTAGTTCTAATAACAATTCGTAAGACAAACCCTTGCTTTACGAATCACGTTTGAACATTACGGAACAAAAATAAATATTCGTATAATATATCAAAACACATGATTCTGCTGCCTACCGGGAAATAAACAACCTGTGCTTGCAAGAGTAATTTGGAGCTCTAGAAGCAGCAAAGGAGAAATATTACTCGCAGAACTTGCCTTTGCTTTTCAAAAATAATTCTAAAATATTTTGTCAACTAATTATTCACTCCTTACAAGAATTCTTCAAATCGCATCAGATTACATATAGCTAACCAAACTCTGATTTCTGATCAAGCTTCCGTGGTTGCCTTTAATGGGTATTTCATCTCAGGTTTTGCAAAAAAAATGTCCCAAGGTGCCATTTCTTTCTGATCAGTTCTTTCGTTTCATAGCTCCCATCACAGAAAGTATCGTGAACCTAATCACAGATCATAAGGTCTCCACTTCATCTGGCATTGATACCATTACTCTTAAATACTGAAAAACATCACTGATATTTACAGTTGCTTTCTGTGTCATCTTTAACGAGTATATGTCATCAGGTGAGTTGTCCAAAGACTGCAAAATTGGCAAGGTAGTCCACGTAATCAAAATCCGTGAAAGGCCCTCACCCCGTAATTATCGACCCATTTCACTCACATGCTTATCGTGGAAATTACTTCAACATATAGCTTCGCATATCTATGATCACCTTAATCGACAAACTTTTTTTCCCCTCATCAACTTGGCTTCAGCAACAGCTACTCATGTGGCACTCCGTTGTTCGAATTCACCACTGACCTGACCACTTTATTATGAGAAATAGCTATCAAACCGATTGCCTGTTTCTCAATTTCGCCAAAGCTATGAGACTCATTGGCGTTTAATTTTTATATTTTCCTATTTCTGTGCTCACTAATTACACTGTATTGATAGCGCAACTTCATGTCGAACCGCCAGAACTTCACGTTGGTTAACGACGCTTCATCAAACATTTGCCATGACACGTCTTGTGCTAGCCATGGCAGTGTATTGGGTACGTTACTTTTTTTTTACTACACAATAATGGCATGGCCACTAGCCTTTCATGCCGAGTTAGGTTGTTCGCCGAATGTTGCGCCATCTACCACAATGTTAAATCTATTGACCATCATGTTGCTCTTCAAAATGACCTTAATCTAACCTACAGGGATTGCGAAGCTTGGCAGATGTCCCTTAACTTCTAAAATGCGAGTTAATCTCATACACTTGAAACCGTACTAACTCAACCTTTCTGTTTACTGTTGACAATACCATTGTTTCTGCCACATATCGTACAAATATCTCAGCATTGAAATTTCATCAGACATATCTTGGACTAGGCACATAGCAGCTGTCTCTTCAAAAGCCTCCCAGTTTCTTGGCTACCTGCGCAGAAACTTGCATAACGCTCCCAGTAAAGTAGGTGCATTATCATATCTAACTTCTGCTCGCCCACATTTAGAGTAGCGTCATGTACAAGGTGAAAACATCAAGATTACCTTGTCCGTAATTTCGAAGCTGTTCAGAATCGAGAATAGGGCAGCTAGATTTTTCGCTCAACTACTAACATTAGTTAGGCATCACCCTAATAAAAGAAGACCTCGCATTCATGTCACTGGATCAACTCCGGGTCATTTCTCTTCTCTTCAGTTGATAGGTACATATACAGTAATAAATTTCACTGTTTGCCGCTTCATCTCCCTGTGCACATACATCGACGCATTCAACACGCACGTAGTTTTATGCGCATCCATGGTCACACACAAGCATTTAACTCATCGCCATTACCTTACTAGCATATTGGAACGGGCTTCCAAATTACATCGTATTAATCTTTAATCGTGAAACTGTTCGTAATATCCTGATTTTGTTTAATTTTACTGTTGCACCTTGCTGTTTATTATTCCTTTTTTGTTAAATGTTAAGCATTTTTAGCGAACTTCGGCGACCTTGCGCGTATCTATCTATCTATCTATCTATCTATCTATCTATCTATCTATCTATCTATCTATCTATCTATCTATCTATCTATCTATCTATCTATCTATCTATCTATCTATCTATCTATCTATCTAGCTGCCTACGACTTTTAGCACTCCTGGCCGTTTCGATAATGGTATCGGTACAAAGCTTAGTATGGCTTAACAAGACTGTATGAAGAACATATTTGATTAGCCATAACATGAAGATTATGACATGTATGTCATGAATGTCAAGATTTACATTTCATGGTCCTGTAGCTATTGTGGTGGTTTAGTTCACATGGCATGTTGCAAAACTGGTATGGTGTGACATGATTGCATGAGGAACACAAGCTACAAACCATAAATGAAAATTAGGGCATGCGTGTCATTGTAACAGCTTGAGTACATACCAAGCTCATAATATGCTCGCGGGCGTTTCGCTAGCTTCACTTATATCAAATTTGGCATTACGGGACGTGAATGGATGACGAAGTTATGTTACTGGTGCAAATATGATTAACATGAGATGCATGTCATGTAACAACATGACTACATGCTACGCTCATGATGCACTCGCGGTCATTTCGATAGCTTCACATATACCAAACTCAGTGTTACGCGACGCGAAAGGACGAGATAGGTAAATGAGGCGTGCAAACATGATAATCACGACATTCGTGTCATGTAACAACATGACTACATGCCACTCTCATTATGCGCTCAAGGTCATTTGGCTAGCTTTACATATGCCAAATTCGGTATTACTTGACCTCAAGGGATGACGAAGGTATATAACTGGTGCAAACATGGTAATCATTACTTGTGTGTCATGTGAGGACATGACTACATGCCACAGTCAGGGTGCCAATTGATTTTGACGTGACGTGGCGCGCGGGCTCACCGCCGTTCATTTCGTCGGGTCAAGCTGGCGTTGCCACGCCAGGCAGCGGTCCTGCCATATAATCGCAGGCACGCGCCGCACTGCGTTGCTTTGGCGCATGCGCGTTTCTGTGTGTCCGGCGTCCCTCCATCACGAAAAAAAGGAGACGCAGTATTGTCTGGGTAACGCATCGGCACGAAATGCAGCAGCACGTCGCATTTCGCGCCGGTTGCTGTTGGGCCGTGCTGACGGACGCTGGTTTTGCTAAAGTAGTGCCACTGTGCTTAGCGTGCGCACGCATCAACGCTACAATGGAGTATAATGGGCTCTTCATGATGCGCTCGTGGCCGTTTTGCTAGCGCCACATATACCAAATTTGGTGTTACGTGACGTCACTGGATGAAGAAAGTATTTGACTGGTGCAAACATGATGATCCTGACATGCATATCATTTAGGAATATGACAACATACCACGCTCATACCCTGCTTGCGGTCGTTTCGCTAGCTCAACATAGACTAAATTTGGTATCACGTTACGTGAATACGCGACGAAGGTAAACGACACATGCAAACATGATGATCATGACGCGGAAGTCCTGTACGGTATCATTAACCTCCACTTCGTAACATTGTGGTCATTTTAAAGTGACATATCAACCCTTGTCATTCTTGCTTCGCATATCTGCGATTCCCACTGTACGTGGGATCTGCCAATTTTTTTTTCCTGTTTTCTTTTTTACTTTTTTTCTGTATTTTCAGTGCGAAGCATTTCTTAGCGAACTTCAGCGACATTGAGCGTATCTATCTATCTATCTATCTATCTATCTATATATCTATCTATCTATCTATCTATCTATCTATCTATCTATCTATCTATCTATCTATCTATCTATCTATCTATCTATCTATCTATCTATCTATCTATCTATCTATCTATCTATCTATCTATCTATCTATCTAGCCGCCTATGACTTTAGGCTCTCCTGGCCGTTTCGATAATGGTATCACTACCTAACTTGGTATGGTATAACATGGCTGTATGAAAAACATATTTGAGTAGTCATGGCATGGAAAATATGACATGTATGTCATGAATGTCATGATTTTTGTTTCACGGTCCTGCAGCTCTTGCGGTGGTTTCGTTCACATGGCATGTTGCAAAACTGGTATATTGTATGGCATGATTGCATGGCGAACACAAGCAAGAGACTCTAATATGAAAATTATGGCATGCGTATCATGTGAATACATGACTACACGCCACGCTCATGATGCGCTTGCGGCCGTTTTGCAAGCTTCCCATATGCCAAATTTGGTATTACTTGACGTCAATGAATGACAAAGTTATGCGACTGGTGCAAACATGATAACCACGAGATGCGTGTCATGTGAGAACAGGACTATATGCCACAGTTAAAGCGCCAATACATTTTGACGTGACGCTGTGCGCGTGCCCACCGGCGTTCATTTCGTCGCGTCGCGCCGGCCCTGTGGCGCCCGGCGCCGGTCCTGCCATATACTCGCATGCGCGCACTGCGCTGCGTTGCTTTGACGCATGCGTGTTTCAGCGCGTCCAGCGTCCATCTCTCACGAAAAGAGGGAGACGGAGTGTTGTCTGGGTAACACACCGGCGCGAAATTTGCGCCAGTGCGACGGACCGCGTGAAATTCTCGCCTGGTGTCAGACTATAAAGTGCTCGCGTTTTGCTAACGTGGCGTCGCCGTGCTCAACGTGCGCACACGGCAACGCTACATTGAAGTATATTGGGCCCTTCATACTCCGGTCACCACCGTTTTGATAGCTCCAAATATACCAAATTTGGCGTTACGTGACGTCAATTTATGACAAAATACATGACTGGTTCAAACATGATAATCCTGACACGCGTGTCATGTGAGAAAATGACAACATACCACGCTCATAGCGTGCTCGCGGCCGTTTCGCTAGCTCCATATATACTAAATTTGGTATCACGTGACATGAATACATGAAGAAGGTAAACGAAACATCGAATTAGGATAATCATGACACGGAAGTCGCGTATGGCTTCATTTGCCTCCACCTCGTAACGTTATGCTGATTTTAAAGTGACATATCAAACTTTCTTATTCGTGCTTCGCATATCATTGATTCTCACTGTACGTGGGACCTGCCAATTTTTTTGTGTGTGCATTGTATATACTGACGCACCCCTTACTCAACGCACAATATTGGGCCTGTAAGGCATATGGAACAAATGGAACGATATGCCAAAACTATTCCAAACATTGTTGTACTACTAAAGTGTTTAGTAGCACGCGTCTGTGCTACTAAACACTTCGTTGAGGCGCTTTAACGAAGCGGAAGTTTATTGAATTCTTTATTTACTTATTTACTTTACACACTTTATCCCCGTAAGATTGCTATTTCAGGAGCGCGAATATAGAGTACAGAATAAAAACTGCAAGAAAGGATACATGAGAAATAACAACACAAGAACAAAAGGTGTTTAACAATTATTACCAAAGCCTCATTTTGCATGAATGTAAACTTTCACAACGTGGTCAATCATTCGTTGGACTTCACAATTTCCAGAACTTGGAAAATATTTCAGCCTCATATGGTAAATTGGTGAAGAGTATTTCGGTTTCATAGCCTCATGTGGTGTAAATGGCACGAGCTGTATGTCTGCACGTGCGCTATGCTTCTAGGCTGATAAGCGGGTTGACTTTCCACTGAGTGTCATCTTGATTCGCACAGCGCGCAACCTACAGTTCGTAAGCAATTCCATTTGTCGCAGGGCTTGGAGAGAGCAAATAATGAAAACATTACTTGTGCTTTGTACTGAGTTTCATCAGATCATCTTACATTAATAAAAACCATACTAACCTTTCGCCGAGTACACTGCAAAATGCATTCTTTAGGCGGATATCATACACCCCTAGGAATTCATGGTGTAATTCATTGGTGTAACATCACACAGTGATAGATACCAAATAACAATAACTACTGATACCAGATACTTTGTTCCGTATGAAATTTTTTCCGCATATAAGAAACTGATTTTTCGAACCTCATGCAAACATAGTACACTACAGAAAAGAGTCTAACCCATGTTTTCGCATGAACAGCTACATCGCCAAAGTGCATGCCACAATAAGGGTATCAGTGCTATTTTTCTGAACTATGTTACAAAATTGTGGCACTGTGTGTGCTTCATTCGATACTAAATATTTTATCATTTATTGTACAAACTTGTAAATACCACAACGTGAGTCTTTTATCCGCCGAACAACTCTGTTTCTTCTACAAAACATTACAGACAAGACTTTTCCTCCACGCTAAAACTTATGAAAGTTAAAAGAAAAATGATTAAACTATTGGGACGCGTAGACGCGCGGTGACGGCAAGAAACCGCACGGCTTGAGAGCTCTCAAGCAACTTTATTCTTGTCGCTTCGCTCCCATCACTTTTTTTTTGCCCACAAGTTGAGGAAGTTGAGTAGACGAGGGCAGAATCAGTTTTGAAGAAAAAAAAACTAAAAGAACAGACTCTGGCTTCGTTTGTCTCTTGCCAGAATCGCCACTACAAATCTAGCATAGTCATGAAGCATGAGAGGCTTGAGAGTACATATACAAATTAATCGCAGTAATTGGGCAAATCAGTGTTATTTACAAGTTACGTAGCTTGATAATGTGTTCATTATTGTCCCCAACTGCCTTTTTTACTGCTAGTGTTTCACCGCGCCGTCATCGAGAAACTCATGTGTAGCATTCAGTGTTTCTGGTTACTATTTTCTTTCACAGGGAAACTACACTGCATGATATGGGGAACACGTTCCGGTGAAAAAATTAAAGAGAACGATTGCTATAACAGCTCGTCCATGGCCTGTGGAAAGCTGCATAAAGCAGTGAAAAACCGAAGAAATGATACTTGCCGTTTATATGATGATATTGATGAAATTACTACAAAATTAGCTCAAAAGGAAGAAGGAATTGTGATGGAGCCATAAAAAACACAACAAATAAACACATGTATTCTGTAGTTTTAATAAGGCTCAGTGTCAGCTGAAGTTTGTTGACAAAGCGAAAATATTGGCAACGCCAGAATAAAAGAGTGTACCTCGGTAATTCATTGTGATAGTGGGTCTACCACTCTTTCAAACAATGAAATATTATTCATGAACTCTCGTTGGACACTACTCTTTCACCGGTGGGTAAAGCAATAAAAAGAATACACATTAGTTTCATATTAGTGTTGGGCACTGTAGGCTTTTAGCTCAATAAGATTTTATTGTCAACATGTTGTGGGGATGTAAATTTGTGCAGTAGGGGCTTGAACAGAAATTTGAACTCTTTCTACGGCAAAATTTTTATCTGACAACACGGTTTTGCCTCAGTACATTGACGGGAAACAGTAGAAAAACGGGACGCAGAAAGAATGATCACACAACACAAGCGTCGTGTTGTATGATCAATTTTTCTTCGTTCCGTCTTTGCGCTATTTCTCTCAGTTTCATGTACCCTTTGACCCTTCAAGACACCCTTTCGCTTCACAAAATAAGGTTCTAGCGTTAAACACTGACAAGATCAGGTTGCAGTGGCGGCCTGTCCGGACCCACAGATTATTAGCTCCTCTACTGTGCCGCAGATCTGACCACCACTTCGGTCAGTGGTTTCACAGGAGACTAAGGCCGTGGCTTAATGCGTATTTATCTGGGATGTAGTGGCCAGGCACTTCTCCGGGGTGGCCAATTCTTCTCTGGTGAGAGAATACGTCACCGGTGGTGGTCACTGGGGAGGCCACTCCTCAGGCCCCTTTAATGCATTTCGATCTTCACGTGGATAGAATTTTTAAATGTCCTGGGGAATGGCACCGCACCGGGATTCCAACTGCGGACCTCTTGCATGCGAGGCTGATAATCTAACCACTACGCCATCCCTGCAGCCAGTCTTTCTCAGTAATGAAGTTGAACTTGTGGTAATCTACAAAGAATGAGTGCGAGCCATCTTTCTTCTAAACCAGTATAAAGGGTGGCGGCCACGGACTTGTAGGCGGTTGAATAACATCGTCATCGAGAATTTGTTTGACTTGACTACGAATAGCGTACTGTTCTTTCTGTGAGATGTGGCAAGCGTGTTGACGCATTGGTTGCATGGTTGGCTCAGTGATGATTCTGTGTTTGGTTAACGGAATCTGTGGTTGCTCCGTAACCACACTAAATGGGTGCCCGTAAAGATAGAATTGAAACTTGCCTATGGCCCATGCAATAGCTAAACACTCCTTTTCTGTAACTTAAGAGTTGGCTTCAGCTTTGATTAGAGCATGACTGGCGTAGGAGGCGAAGTGTTCATCAAATACTGGTTTACGCTGGATGAGCACAGCCTTGAGACAGGCAGACACCACTAGCTTTTGTGTGAATTTCAGTCAGGGCAAGTGGACCGAAATATCACATGACTGGAGGTGACGAAAGAAGGCGACGGAATGTGACGAATGCATCATGACATGGGGGTAAATACCCGGAAATGTCATGGTTATATTGATTGATATGTGGGGTTTAACGTCCCGAAACAACCATATGATTATGAGAGACGTCGTAGTGGAGGGTCCGGAAATTTCAACCTCCTGGAGTTCCTTAACGTGCATCAAATCTGAGCACACGGGCCCACAACATTTCCGCCTCAATCGGAAATGCAGCCGCCGCAGCCGGGATAAGGTCATGGTTCCAGCGCAGAGTTCAGTGACAGGCGATAGGAGGCAGGCAATGTTTCGAAGAAAGCGACGAAAATACGAACATAGGACGAGCAGGCTGGGAAGTTCAACGTTTTCGGCTTAGGGAACTTGGCAAAGGCACGCACATTTATCGCAACAGGAAGAACATCATCCCCATAGGTGATATGGCCCGAAATTAAAAATAGCCGCGCGCTGAAGCAGCGCTACCTTAAGTTGAGCTGTCAACCGGTAATGCTGGGGCAAGTGATAACTGTTAGGTAGCTGTTTCGAAGATGTGTTGAGAAGTCGCACGAAAATACTACGATATTATTGTATAGTGTCGAGAAGGTCTTTGTAAATGAGAGGAGCATCTGCCTACCATGAACTGGCAGCTTTGGCATGCCGGGTTACTCGGAGAAAAATTTAGTGGGAAACAACGTGTGCGCGTTCATTGCCCGGCAGAGAGGCATCACCAGGTGTCCAGAGAAAGCAGGTGCAAAAAGTATCAATAAATATAAAGTGTGGAATACGGCCCAAAAAGTCACAGCTTTGCCGCAAAGGTGAATCAATGAACTCGCTAGCAACAAATTAGAAGGTCACGTGCAGAGTGGCAAGCAGATCGAAACGTGCCCCGCGTTTCTCACGCACAAATGACGCACGAAGCCTACTCACAGGTACAGATGTACGCGAATAAGCGTCGCAGTTGTTACTTAGCTGTGCCTGAAAAGCACGCCCTTTTTGCAAACGGAGGCTGTGCAACGATTGCAGTGACTTTTTTGCGCCCCGTAACTACAACAGAATCGTTCAAGTCAAGCCCATCGTCAGCCAAGATGGATTATCCTCTCTACCGGGAAATAAGGACGCTCGAGAGATTGTCCACTCTCCTCCCCTCCACTCCGCTGGCCAAAGTACGCGTGAGAGATGAGAGCCGCCGTGCGCTCGTTGCGCTATCTTGCTGATAATGCTGAAAACACAATAGTCGCCCCCCCCCCCCCCCCGCACAACCCCTGCGATGCCCACCAACCGCGGTAAGTCTTAGGGATAAAGAGTTTGTCCTTCGGACATTGAAGGAGTTACCTCTCGGTGGCGGAGTGGTTAACGCCTTGCAGTCACTACGTGGAGGTCCCACGTTCGATTCCGCGTGCTGGAGCCTATTTATCAGGATTTTTTTCTTTCTTGATTTGATTAGTATATATAAATACGTATACAAATAGGGTACATAATATCGACGCCGACGTTCACGCCGACGCCAGCGGAAAAACGTAGTCGAAAGTGTCCATTTATTTGCTATCGTTATAAAAATTGTACTGTTATCGGGTGCCGGTGCATGTGCTGGCAGAAAGACCTGGCATGCCTTTTGCAAGTCTCTGGCAATAAATACACCTTTCCTCGAACACAGACTGCGCATTAAAATCTTCAGAGCAACACCAAGAATTTAACCATTAATTACAATCTTACCACCTATAGCAGGAGAGTCCTGCAGGGTAGGTGGTGCCGTCCACCAATATCGAGGTTGTAACCATATTCAGTGCATTTTCTTTAATTGAAGAGACTATGCGATTCCTCTATGTTTCTCTACAGCTGACGCCAACGGAAAAATGTAGCCGAAAGTGTCCATTTATTTGCTATCATAATACAAATTGGTGTACTGTTATCGGGTGCCATGTGCTGACAGAAAGACCTGACGTGCCCTTTGCAAGTCTCTGGCAATAAATACACCTCCCCTCGAACACAGACTGCGCATTAAAATCTTCAGAGCAACACCAAGAATTTAACCATTAATTACAATCTTACCACCTACAGCAGGAGAGTCCTGCAGGGTGGGCGGTGCCGTCCACCACTATCGAGGTTGTAACCATATTCAGTGCATTTTCTTGAATTGAAGAGAGTATGCGATTCCTCTATGTTTTCAAGCATACGGCTGATGTATCGTAAATGGGATTTGTGCCATCGCTTCTCAAGGTCCTCATATATAAAACTTCGCTAGCTATGAATGTTTTCTGTAGCACAGGTAATTAGGTAGTGGCATTGGTTTCAGCCTGAAAGGGCCCGTAAACAACCCAAAAGTCTAAATTGAATGGTGGTGGGGAAATTGTGCACGAGTGCACGACGAGCACGGAGCCGTGAAAATTTTCAGAAACGGTGCAAAGATAGCGGAGTCAGACGCGTTCGATTATCGAAAACGCGACGATCGCTCATTTAGCTGTTTCCTGCGCTTCCCTCCGCTGGTGTAAACTCCCACGCCGCTTTTCCTTCTGGCCAGGCGCCCCTCCTAATCTCGCGTGGCATACATATTCGCTGACGCTGCTTGAAACATCGTCTACATCCGGTTGCCACTACTCCAGTGGTAAGCTCAGTTGCGTTGTAGCTGCGTGCTTGTTGGCGAACTGTGGCTGCCGTGATTGTGCCGGTACGGACCCTGCGTTGCGCACACGCCTTCAAAGGATCGCCAAACTGATGAACCCGTAAAGAGACAAGCCAGCCACAGTAGCTGACTTGTAAGCGGGCGCACGCACGCGGACAGCACGACGAACAACAATTAGCAGCCTGGACAGCTGCTTGCAGACAGACCGGAGGTCGTAGGCTCATGCTCAACCAATCAGCATATTTGGCTTGGCGCGTCAGAGCTATGGCACGGTGCGTCACGCGGAGTCCTGACAGACCCGGAAAAAAGGAGGAATTGTTTTTTTTTAAATTTGTGGCATGCCGGCGGCTTGTAGCACTGCCAATTGAGTAAGCGTTGAACGTGACAGTAATCTTTACACAATGCGCTTGTTTACTTGACATGATTCCAAAATTACTGCACGTGGTTTCGGGCCCTTTAAGTATCCTAGCCGAAAGAGGGGATGACATCCAGTGACAGTGAGTAGAGGGTACGTTGGCACTGGCTGACCTAAGCTGCTTCTAGCAGCTAGCCTATTGTGTTGTGTCTCCAACTTGAAAAGAAGACTTGGGGAAGAACTGTTCCGAAATTTATAGGCCTGCTTTGTAGCTTTGCAAATCACTGCGTCTGTGCACGCTTTTGCTGCTTGGGTCAAGTGCTGGGAGGGCAGCTGATTTGTTTGTCAGCTGATCATAGAGGCGTCAACCAAGCGCAGCAGCTTCGTTTCATGAAGCCCAGAACACGCGTTACAGAACCACTGGTTCATGGCCACAACATCTTTAATTTAACTTGCTGCTATATAAAAACCAACAGTGCGTTAGCTTTGTCATCCGCTTCAACGTGTAGCCCAAGAATGTTGGCGTGATGGAATTGTGGTATGGGTTAGTAGGGCATGGGTTAGTAGTAGTGTGATGTGATGCCTTTCTTTTAGGAGCGAAGCTCCTTAATGCGTGGGTCTCTCCATCCCTTGTATGTAGCCACCAGTGGCACATACCCACTCTAGAACGGGAATGTGCCAAAGGGGATGCTATATGGGAGATGGCGGTACTTGGAGTGTTCACTAGATGGACGCGCGAACAGATGGACCGACAGACAAGCAGATGGGCGGACGGATGAATAGACGCGCGGAGGTACGGACAGATCGACGCACAGACAGACGGACGGACGCATGGATGGACGACAGATTGTCGCGCGGACGGACGGAAGCAGCAACAAACGGACGGACGGAAGCATGGACGGGCTGATGGACACTTCGCCCCACTCATCATCATTCACTCTGTGGAAATGCTGTGAGTTTTTTCTTTTCACCTGGTACTCAAATATCGCTGCTCAAATATGAAGCACTCATTTAATGGGACAGATATAAATACATGACGGCATCAGTAAGGCACTCAATAAAAACATCACCTGTTTCTATGTGGTTAGTTTTAAAGGCACAAATCATTCTTATTAGCACAAGTGGCTGACTGTTCAGGAGGATGAAATATCAATAGCTAATAGAGACCACTACAAACCATTTGATCTGGATATGTCAATTATCGCAAGTGGTTTCTTAAATTAGAAAAAAAGCTCGCGTATATTTTTTGGAAATGACAAAAAGAACAGAAAAAGTTCAGATATCGATTGTTTTTACTACCTAATAAAATGGCTAGATTGGTGGCTTCTCTCAAATACCCTTTTGCGCTAATTTCTGATAAGGAAAAAAATTGATCCTAGTTGCAGAAAGAAATATTCAATCAATTATCAAAGGTAGTTCCTAGTAGCGAAATATATAGAACGTTAAGTACATGCCCCATAATTGAGCATCATGTTGATAATCCGGGTAAAATTGCGAAGTAAATGTCAGTCAATAAACATTGCTACAGCGATTATAGATTCGTGCCGTGTTTTCGTGACATTTCTTGCAGGCAATATTGGTTGTTCTACTATATACCTAATACGTGGTAGACTTCACTGATATTTTATTGTCTTTTAAAATGCTGAGTAGTACTTGCTAAGATTGCTTTATAAAAAAGCTTTAGATTTGCATATTGTTTCCTTGAAATCTCTAAATAAAATTCAGTATCTTCCTACGGACAAAAAATAAATCAATTATTGCGATACAAACAATTGTTTATTAGTATATCTATGTTGTATATGAACGAGACACAGAGGCAGCAGCTGCTTCTGGAAAGGGTATTTTATTTTATGCCTTCGTTGTTGTCTTCCTCCCACTTTCCCAGTTAACACTCGAGCTCTGGTGGATTTTTCTGCCATTTCAATATTTGTAAAGAACTGCTTTGTGCAAAGTTTGTCTTCTGTCTTTATCATTTGCTTCATGAAATCACAGACATTACTCACAGAAGTGTTCTAGATTAATAAAATATTATAAAAGACAAAAATGAAAAAGCAGAGTTCAGAAAGCTAATCAAAATTTATAACGAGGTGTATAACCGATTCCAGCTCGTTTCACGAGCTCACTATTTGCAGGAATGGCTCTATGGTAATAGGCACACGTAGAGCAAAATGGCACAATGCACGTCACAAGCGCACGTTACAAATAAAAGTATTTTTGTTGGATTTCAAAATTGTTGCAAACTTTTCAGGGTGCCATGAAGTCTCAAAATAAGAGAAACAGGGTAACTTGTGGCATTCCAATGCAATGTATCTTATTTAACGCGTAATGCAGGTGTTGTTGTCCGCGGGGAGTTGATTCTCTAATTTTTTTATATAAAAGGTAACAATATAATAAAAAACCTGTTTAGGACGAATACTCCCCCTAAAAAACAAAAATAGTTATGGTAATTGGGTTCTTAATTGCAGTGTACACAATAAGTGATCACCTAATGCTAATACACGTTATTTTGGGCAGGTAATCGTAACTAAGTGAACTAATGGTGACAAATTTCGAGAGCTGTCACTGCGATTATCCATGCCTTTCTTTAACTCGTGTCGATATACCTAACAAACCAGCTGTCCAGATTTATATACAAAAGGGACTTCATAGCTTCATCTTGCATCCGTGACTAACTGCATCAGGAGCCACGAATTCTGCTTTCCTAACTAAAGCGCCCATTGTTGTTTCACTTTCTTCAAAATAACCGAGCTGAACGCAAAAAAATAAAGCCGGAGTAAGTTTTACTATAAGTGCAATATTTGTTCAGTTCGATTTATTTTGGGCACACTACTGAAAAAAAACCATTTATTTAGTATGCTGTTGGACCACAAAAAATATTACACCACGTGCCCCAACTAGCTGGATTTTGAAAAAAAAGTGAATGACGCACTTCGATGAATAAAGACAAACTATATATTGACGACTAAAACAGGTTTTCACATTTTCTTGTTGTACTCAATTGATTGCGCAAGTTTTCTAGGAAAGAATAAAATGGGAATATATCGATTACAATGTTGTTCATAGGTTCACGAAGTAAGTACTAAACAACTTCTTGAAAAAGGCTGCCTACTTTCGTGTTATACTGATTGCTAATATGAAAGGATCAACCAGAGTTTTGTCTTTGTTGTTCTCACTAGATTACGCAAGATTCTCAAGAAATAATTAAAAGAGAAAAATATCGATTACGATACTGTTCATAGGTTCACCAAACGTTAGATTGGACAGTTTTAGGTGCGAAGCACGTTAGGATCTCGTCTTATCGAAATGTAATCTCGTCACGGTGTCTGCAGTATTCATGGTCCACGGTAGCCCTTCCAACTCTGAATTGTTTAAATCAGTGCAAAATGTTTTTCTTGTGAATGTGCCTTGACCACCACCTATGAAGCATACAAGCATTACATTCTGAGCTCACCATCAGCATACAATTAAAATTGTACCTCGTTCAACTATTATTACATCCCGACTAAGCTGTTGTAAAATGAAAAATAGTAAGGTTAAATACTTCAATTTTGGTATCCTTTCAACACGTGAAAGTGTTGTGTAGCTAAACACATAAGAACGACAAATTCGCTAGACCTTCTGAAATGTGAAAAATGAAAAATATATTTGTCGCTTTCAGCGTTCATCATACACGGCTACTTTTTGCACTCGAAAGCCCGTTAGCTAATCACTGAACACTTCGCAAGAGCAAAAATCGTAAAGATCACTGCGTCCAGTTTTGCTGCGTCAATATAATTTTTGTTCTCGTCTGAAAGGCCGAGTTGAACAACTTTCACTTCACCATCGTAGTTTTCTAGTTTTTGCACGTCTCTTTCAGGCTGTGCCTAAAGTGTATTCAGGCCTGCTACGTACAATGTCGCTGTTGGCAAAGCCCTATATATCGGCTAAAAAATCGCGGCTTGGTATTCGAGTTGAATAACTAGAAATTCCAAGCTTACACAATCACTACGGCTCTGAAACCGCATGCAATGTATTTAGATCCTAAAGAACCGCTCATACTGATGTCCTATATTACTGGGCTGACGATTGAATGTTAGACAAGACTCGCTTTGTAAACAAGCTGTTAACCACGTTAGGTTCACTAGAAAAATTACGAGAGGCAATGGTGCAATAGCTAATCACTTAACAATCAAGCATCTTTTTCCGGCGATTGTCGTCTTTTTTGCGTTCAGCTATCTCGCTTTGCACTTTCTATGTTTCAGAAAGTTAACCATGAAACAAAAAAACTGCTACTAAGTTTTGCGCAGGTGTTCTTACAATACCGCAGACAAAATGAAAATTTGTATGTGATTTGAACGACAATACTTCGTATTATCTGTTCATCTCAATTTTATAAGACATCAGGGCCGAAAAGGCTAAACAAGTATGCACCACGAGAACTGGCTAAATTTCACCACTCACCACCGGTGGTTCACTAGAACTGAAGAAGTCTAAAGTAGCCCAACAAATATCAGATGGCGGTCGTGCATCCAAGCCACTCTTTCCCACACGAGTTACGGAACTAAAGGCAGGTACGTAGGGAAAAAAAGAAAAGAGAAAAACATCTTAGCGTAAGCTGCATTATGATAGAGTTTTCAGACCACGTTTCTTGACCGTGTGTTCGCTTCCCTACAGGCATGGTGTCATCTTCGGCATCACTTTTGCCTCAATAATAAAATTACTGTAAGAACACTGCAGGCGTCACCTTTCCTTAGGTTTCGTGTTAGTGAATCTGAAAGAGTCTTCCCTACATGCTTACCGCCTTAGTTATCTGTTTTTTTTTATTTCGCAAGCAATAATTTTTATGTGCATATGACCGCAGCCCGTGTAACAAGAAAAATAAACGTGGCTGGTACAATCGTGAAAGAAAAACTGAAACATATCTTTACAGCAATTGTTGATGTTTTTTTTTTGTAGAGAAATGTTTAATGGCTTCTGCAATATACAGCGCTTGTTGGCAGCTACGACACTGTTTGACGAGGACGCAGCCACGTTGATGCCTGGTGGCACTTCTGCATTGCTAAAATTATTGTCGATGATACTGAATAGTGTCTGTGGTACCTGAAGCATAAAACATACGTTTTGTCGATGCATACGGCAAAATACGTAGAAAGATGAGATCAACGCCTCATATTATACATTTGTCATTCGTGTGCACTGCTTAAAAGCGTAAAGTTAGTCACAATTGACAAGGTGCGTTCTCTCTAGTGATAGGGAGTCCTGCATCTTTGATCCTACATGCGCTATGACAAAAGCTTCAGGAACATGAGATGCAGAATTTCTTAGGTTGAGCGCTAAATATATAAACAAACTTTGCTTCCCGTATGCTCGTCTCTCGTCGAACCAAAGAGCAGCGCTTGCCCATTGCCGGTATTAGCTTTCTGCCACTCTTATTGCAGCAGGCATAATAGTCGACTATCGCACTCGAAGCAGTACGCACCCGTGCATATGTAGTTGTGTGCCACTACGAGACAACACGCGATGACTGTGCAAAACCGTTGTCACAAAACCAATTTGTCTCCTCCGGTGTCCTGAGACTACTGATGCCAGTCTCTGTCAGTGCTTGTCAGTGCCATGATGAAGTACCTTTAAGCTCTGGATGTATAACATCTCTCTCTTCACAGAAATGCCTTTTTGACAGCGACTCACAGTGATATACCCCAGCTCATAGAGCTACACTTTTTTATAATTTAGCGATAACACGCAAATTTTTAAGACAATAAATTTGCCAACCAATCAAAAGTGAGAAGTCACACCTTGACTCGTGCCCCAGCTCAAAACGACGATGAAGCCAACGTCCACCAACACTCATGTCGCCTGTTTGCTTCATCGGGAAGTGGCCTGCTTCCTTGGTCATTGCCTATCCTTAAGAAAAGCTATACCACCTGATGGCAAAAAATCAGGGCAATATATATTACAAATTAAAACGAACTGTAAATACCATGGATTAGACTCAACAGAGATTGCAGCAAAACTTGAGAATAAACCAGAACTCAAGAAGCGATCTAGGGAGGTGGTAAACTGTGACTCCAATTTTTACCTCTGTGTTGTTCGACAACCGGAAAAAAATGAGGAATATATGCTGGCGCGTAAAAAAAAGAATAATTTGCTTAACGCGTGTGCTGTGGGCATCACTTTTATTCGGACCAGCTAAAGAGTAAGCAAGTAGCTGTCAACATGGCATTCCCTTGATTGACTTTAAGTGTCCAATGAGGATAAGCGTGTTTCGTAAATTGGAAAGTAGTGTTTGCCCTAGGAGCTTCCTATGCAGATCGACCGCGCTGGTGATTACAAGAGAACTTAGGGAGACATTTAAAGTAAGCACTGACTTTCTTGATACTTCGTGGTATACGAATAATTGAATTACTGAGTCATGCGAGCAAAGTCAAGCCGACAAAACTTTATTGATGCTCCGAGGCAGCACATGGGGAGGAAGGTTGGTTCTATGACGGTCCCTAGCTCAACACGGCATGGTCCCAAGTTGCAACTTGAAACCATTCGTTTTCGCTCTATAAAAAGAAAACTGGGCGACATATAGCTGTGTACTTAGTGCGGCCATATAAATGTCCTCTTCCCTGTTCCTGTTAGCTGGTTCGTGGGGTTTCATGTAACGTCGAGTACTGCCAGGAGTAGATCTACGAGTACCTATGTAATGTTAGCTACGTGGTTTATTGATAGTGCTGGTAATAGTGATTGATGTTTACTAAGTGGTGAATCGATAGTGCTGCAGCCATAATATACGTTGCACCAAAATAAAGTCTGGATCGCGCTGAATGGCAAATCCGTTTGATTACCTCAGTCAGCTGTGCGTCGATATATTGACCACCATGTGAAGTGCCTGGCTTTAATTCCTGCTTGGATTCTGAGTTTATTTATATTTGGCGTGTACAGCACCTCCGAGGGCCGGACATGGCCGGGCGAACACTGGTGGTGTGCAAATATGCCATGCATTAGTGTATAATCATAGTGTCTGTTCTCGCCTCTCCAAAGTACAGATACGAACCACCTGCGGCAAATACTCATGTATCACTGTGCGTAGTACATGGGTACGTGCCACACTTGACACGATGACACGGTTTGACATGAAACAGCGGCAGAATTTTCACTTTGTTTGTGTGAAGGTCAACATGGTGATGTTTGCTATAGCGTATTGCACTTCTATGCGAATTTCTTTGTACAAAACGTTGAGACCTGGGCCATGAGAAGATGCAGTATGTAGGCGGTTGGATAGATAAAAATAATTATAATGAGTTAGGTAGATATAAACGTTCCTAGAACATTCAGTTTGCTTAAAATGATGTTGCATTTGAAAGGAATACAAAGCGCAAGGTGTTCAACTCCTCTGGATGTTGTAATGTACATTGTTGCAAACATTGCTTAAGGTTTCACAGATCTATATGAGTAAGGATACAGCAATTTCTGTCTTTTATGTCGAATGAGCAAAGTTCACTTGCTCGAGAAATTTGTTCTTATTTTTGGTACTGAGTCAAGCCAAGCGCAATTCACAATGGCATAGCTGTTGACATTTTATGCGCTTACGACTCATGTAAACAGAACTGTCGTCTGTAAGTCAAGTTTCTCAATACACGAGGATCAGCTTTGAAGTTTTAACACCTGTCTGACCGTAAAATATTTCGCTGATACTGATCGCCAAAATAGCAACCTTTCCTTTGATTGGCAGTTTTTATTCCTATATATCGTTTACTTTAAATTAATAGGGATAAGAAGTGCGTAATTGATTGAAGTGCGTTAGGAAGAATCAAATATTTTCCTGGTTATGCTATGTTATTCAAGAAATATGCTGCTTTGCTATGGAAGGTAAGCTTGCCCCCATTTACTCTTACGAGAATATATAGACAGCCCCTAACATGCAAACTTAGTTTTTGGTTAAGCCAGTATAGTATGTTAACAAATCAGTATTAAACACCAAACGTAAACTTTAACCCGGACCTTATTAGGTTGGCAATGTTTAGTTATTTATTTGGCGATACACCAACATGTATCGCTATGATTACTGACACATAGCTAGCTATGACAAGTTAGGTAAGTATTAGAAAAGAAGTGATTGGAAGATGAAACAAAAAAATTGCCCGCAGCTTCACTCGGGGGAACACTGAGGAAGATGCGGAGCATATAATTGGTT
Source organism: Rhipicephalus microplus (assembly GCF_043290135.1). Lineage (NCBI taxonomy): Eukaryota > Metazoa > Arthropoda > Arachnida > Ixodida > Ixodidae > Rhipicephalus > Rhipicephalus microplus. The sequence continues at coordinate 55,540,846 of NC_134706.1, forward strand.
AACGGGGTGTTAAAGTGCGACTTACTTGGGTCGATGGCTAAATTGGTTAACGTGGTTGTGAAATGGGGTGTTAAATTGCGACTTACTTGGGTCGATGGCTAAATTTGTTAACGTGGTTGTAAGAGGGGGTGTTAAATGAGTGAACACGTACACACGTATGCGAAAGGACGGCGCTGGTCGAAGGGACGTCGATCATTGTGTTTGTGGATTCGTTGGAATTCATTTCACCGCGACCTTAGACGTCGACGCGCCGTACAAACCAACCGACGAGCGGCAACTGAGCGAGCGAGCGCCGACCTTGAGTATATATACAGCGCGACCTCGCATGCACTGTCAGCTGTTGAATGTTCTCGAAGGAGAAGCGCGCGCGCGGCACAGATGGCGACTGCGCGACGGCGCATGCGCTGTCAGCTGTCGAATGTTCTCGAAGGAGAAGCGCGCGCGGCACAGATGGTGGGTGACGGCGCGACGGCGCATGCGCGCGCGTCAGCTGACGAATGTTCGAGAAGCGGTGCGGACGGCGCGGACGGCGCGGACGGCGCACTACAAGGCGCGAGTATAAGATGCTTCCGCATCTAAAAAGAGAAACATTTATTAGTTCGCAAATCACAGTTTTGTGTAGAATGCTTGTTTCTAAAGATTGAGAACATAAAAAGAAAACACAAGAGATTAAAAAAAACTCGCATTTCCCCCTCCAGGACGGTACAGTCAATGGGATAGCAACAAGTTAAAATGTTAAATGAAGTAAGAAGAGCAAAAATTTTTTTATCCAGTGTCACGTAACTCTCAAAACTCTTGTGTGAAGGAATATGAGCTTTCGGGAGAGGGCTGCGCCGCATGTGGAGAGTGCAGTGGGCGAATTAGTATATCACCCGTACACTCATGCATGCCCAGGTACTGCATGCACCAGCTATTGCAGCCGAGACGTTGGCATCGAACTTCAGAGAAGCTGCTGGAGTGAGCCTCCCCCTCCCTCCGTCAACCGTCAAGTTTTTCATGCTGTTTCGAGACTAACTGGGTGATTTAATTCTGATTAAGTAGCAATAAATGGCAGGTCTTTGCGAATGTTACTACATGCACCCTTTGAGCGGCATGTGTGAATTACTTTCATTGATCACTGCATCATCGAAGGTTTGCTAACCGTACGGCAGTTATCATATTTAGAGGGCATTTTGGTATCTCTGGCCAGCCTAGCGTAGTAAAGCAGTAATACAACTTTTGTATAAGACGTAGGGTCACTTCAGCATTTTGCTCGTTCATTATCATTGGAAATCGTAAAATATCTTAACGATATATCTAATGGTCACTTTATATATATATATATATAACATCTGAATGATTCTTTGAATACAATTAAAATGGTCTAAATTTACATGACCCCAGAACACAGTAAAAACAAAGACAATATCCTCCACATACTTATGGTAGCATGGTTATTTTTCCTAGTGTATGGTTCTGTTCTTTTCTCTCGCATCTAATTTGTTCGTTGCATGGAAAAGCTTTCAAACTTTCTGACGCTTGCCAGCTTGCGTTGTGATTGCGAAAGCCTCAGAAGCTTCATCAATCACAAAAAGTGAGCGTCGACGTCAACATGAGTGCTGCGAGAAATGATCTTTATAAGCGACGCGACGACATTTCCCCATCGTAGCTTCATATATCAACAAAGGTTTTGGCAATCATGAAGTCCTTTTAACGTCAATGTCCCGTCACAATGTGACGTCAAACGACGACGTCATCACATGTCATTGTGATGTCGTCATGGATGCACCGAGTAGCGCGGGACACTTTGAAAGCTTGTGATGCCTTCATTGCCGGAGAAAATGTAAAACCACGTATACGGTGCAGAAATCCATTTATTTATTTTTATAGCCATGGTATCATAAAGGCCTTGAAGATCATTGAGCGGGGGGGGGGGGTTCAGCACAATCACAACATATAATGCATAAAAAGAAATTTTATCGAGCCAGAAACGAAGAGAATTTTACAATGGAAGAGAAAAGAACCAACATTAAAATAGATTGCAGGGCAATACAAAGTGAAAAAAGACATCAAGTGAAAAAGACAATATGCGTGCTTTCGGAGGTTAAAAAGGGCTAGTCTAGGTTAAGTTGATTGTAGCGCCTGAATGTGAGAGCTGTAAGATTGGCGGAATTCCGAGACACGAATTTTTAGAAAAATGTAGAAGGATCTCAAGGATGGGAAGTCTTGGGGCTGAAATATTAGGTTGGGGCTATTTCCGATTTCTACTATGTGCCACGTTCTCCTATCGGTTTTTTATTCCGCCGAACTGGTGAGAGATGCACAAGTAAAGCGTGATTATTTCTCCTCTCAGGCCCGGAGCCTCCCTCTCAATGTAGAAACTTCATTTCTTTGTCTGTTGACATCGCCACGCACTAACTGACAAGAGCACTGAGGTCATTCGTGAGTTAGTGTGCGTGCCCACAAGTGTACATGTCCGTTCGTGGTTTAAGAATTCACTGTTCAAGCAGCTTTGGGAGGCTTAAAATACGTGATGCATGCCTTCAAGAAAGCAGCAGGTGAACAAATTGAGGTGTCTATTTGTACGCAGTGAGGACGTCGTCGGGCCACTTGGTACCCGGGGGTTCCGGGGGGGGGGGCTCTGCCCGGCCGCATATGACAGCCAGGGAAGCTGATTTGCAACGTCAGAAGAATACCGGCGTACCTGTCACAATGAGGATTCACGGACCAGCCGCTGTATAGCACCGAGGGAAGTGGCGTGCGCGGCAGACGTGCTGAAACAGCCCTACATCGCCAACATGGTCACGTCGGTGGTGGCTGAGCGACGTCTGAAAACCACGGCCAAAAAACTGGCTGGCCAGCTGTGCCTGGCAGGAAGAAACCGTTCCAACAAATTTGAGACTTGCAGAAAAACTCGCGTGCACTAAAGTGTGACGACTGTGTGATAAAGTGCCCCTTCGGTTGCATTCTCAAGACGTATTTAACAGAAATGGACATGGGCTGGGCATGTAGTGCCTAGACAGGATAACCGCTGGTCGTTAAGGGTAACTAACTGGATTCCCAGAGAAGGAAAGTGGGTAAGGGGGAGACAGAAGGTTAGGTGGGCCGATGAGATTAAGAAGTTTGCGGGTATAAATTGGCAGCAGCAAGCACAGGACCGGGTTAACTGGCGGAACATGGAAGAGGCCTTTATCCTGCAGTGTACGTAGTCAGGCTGATGATGATGATGATGATGATGATGAAGATGGTGATGATGATGATTTAACATGTGAATGCTCAGTCACGCTTTATTTCTGATTAAATATTGCTTCTCCAGGCACCCTTTGCAGAAACAAGTTGTAACGCATGCATTTTTTTTATGTATTTTAGTATATGAAAGGGGACGCTCATTGGAAAACGCCTTATTAATATTTAGAATATTGGTATTAGTTCAGCAGTGCCATTCTAACACTTTTTATGAAAAATGTGGCCTCAAGACATGAAACTTTGTGAAGCTAAATTTAATGGAATAAAAATTAAACAGAAGAAATTTGCGATCGAGTGACTGGTAATGACTCCCTCGTCCTTTTTAAGCACTGACCCAACTCAATGCCTCTTAGTGACTAACAATGATGTGCCAGCTTGCTCCCACGTATGGTGATATCTACATTACTGTGTTTGTTTCCGAAAAGGCTGTACTTTCTCATAACTTCTATTTCAAGTATAGCAGCAAGAATAAAAGATGAGTGAAAAAAAATTGCTTATCTCGTGTCTCGTGGTAATCGGCTTGTGTGACAATATCAGCGCGTAGACCTGTGCTAAATTTTTGGGTTTTGAGTCAAGTGTTAAAAGTGAATGAACGTGTTATTGTCTTTTTTGGCAAATGGAAGAGCTGTATACATATTGTCGACTTAAAGCTACTTTTAATGTGAGAGAAATTGCCTCGTAAGCGGAATGCAGCTGCTGCATGAGCTGAAAACAGATTTCTAAAGCGATTTCTAGACGTGGTGATCAACATCACCAGAGTTTAAAAACCTCGCTCGCGGCAGAACATTTGCTCAAGTTTAACCAAAAGAGGAGCAGTGAAGTGAGCGCTCGTGCTCGGTGAGAGGAACTCGCTCTGACTTCTCGGTCAACACAACACATCAGAGGGGCGGGCATCGCGCAAAAGCGGGGCATGTAAAACGAACTGCTGGTCGCGCGTCCTGCAGCCACTGATCGCAGTGACCACAGCCGCTCATTCGCTGGCATGTGAAACAGGCTTTACTCGGTACGCCGACTAGACAGAGGTCAACTCATCAAGTAGAACTACTATGTAGTATAGTGTCTGGGTGAGGACATCGATGCCAAGGAATTTCGTTGAGTCCTAATAAACTCCAAGACGCAGGCAACTTAGAAGCACTCAGGTACGTTGCTGGGGCTATGTTCTTGCTCTGCATGGCTTGTCAAGTTGCTCGCTTCCTACACAACGTTTTTCAGACAAACGCCCGTTTTCACGCCCTGCAAGGCTATAAGAATGCATGGGAGTGAAATTCACTCGAAAGTCTGCCTTTAATCTGATAGAGGTGATGCTCACTACAGGCCTCTGCGTCATCAAGTACAGTCCTATCACTAACAATTGCCTCTTATGACGTAAGTTTATTTGAACTGGGCAATGTCTTTCTGCGGGAACAACCATCGAGGGAGTGATGCGCGGTAGCGTTTGAATCACGGTCGCCATCTCACACGGAGAAACGCTACAGCTAAATTGAGAAAGAACTGTTGGCGGTAGCTTGAACATTATATCGTTATCGCCAGTGCCCGAGGGGCCTGAACTTCACGATAGAAAACTAAAAGCAGCTGCGAGTGGCAGCTGCGAGTCACCACCATTGGCTTGCCACCACCCACCATCTGCCATCATTTTTTCCACTCTCGCCGTCATCAGCCATCATGCCCGGTACAGTTTCCACCATATCCACTAATATTTCCGCTATATACACGATTATTTGCACTATATCCACCAATGATTCCAGCATCCACCAAACCAGGATTTTCAATAGGGCTTGGTAAAACATCTGTGAAATTCACTTGCAAGAATGTTCGAAGCAGTGCATGAGCACAGTCACGAAAATAGGAAAAGCGCCACACCAGTTGACTAATAAATAGGTCTACCAACCCAAGCCCACCTGCTCAGACAGGTGTAAAAACATTATCTCGCCTCATCGGTTCATAGGTTGAGTACCAAATAAAGGCAGCAAATATATGGTGAAATTTTTGTATATAAACCCACGAACAACAAATTATTTGCAGAAAGTCGAATGTTTTTGTTGCCAAAACAGGTTGCATGCTCTAGCTCTGCCACAGATAGAGAGGTTATGAGGAATAAGTTCTGGGCATAGAGCTTTAGGTCGTGTACATGTTCGTTTCAATAATTTGCACTTCATGAATATGCATCTAATGGAACACCAGAGTATTTTGGTGAAACACAAGACCATTCTATGCCCTGAAAATGGTTTGGCTTATATGTTCATCGGCCAAACAGTAGTCCCAAGCTTTTCGCGAAGTTCATTCGTGCCCCTGAAATTTTTTCGAATCCTCCAATTGTTGACACCACCATTTTTATACTAGAAAGATCTGTGCGAAGAATGGTAGGTCATCCACATACGCAAGTACCTTTACCTCATTCCCATAAGCCCTGAAACCATGGACGTTACTAAATCGAACTACACTTAAGCACAGTGGCTCCAAGTAACGAGCAAAAAAGCATTGGTGACAATAGATAGCCCTGTCTGACAGGCGAGTTCGAAAACATGGGTTTTGAAAGATAGCCATTAACAAATAAATGGGTTGAACACTCACTGTAGCATATTTTACACCTTTAAGTATAGCGCAGCCAACGTTGGCATGTTCGAGAAGAGAAAACAGGAAATAAAGGCGAACCCGATCAAAGACTTTCGCTCAGTCTACTTGTGGTATTGCCAGTTGTTCATATGACTGTGAACAATGTTCCAAGCCTGTGCGAGCAATGTGTACATTAGTTAGTATTGAGCGACCTTTTAGAACACTTGTCTGATGGGCACCAATAAGTATTGACATTGCAAATTAAAGCCTGTTTGAAAGTACCTTTGCAAACATTTTGTAGACGTTAAACCCCACATATCAATCAATCAATCAATCAACCAATCAACCAATCAATCAATCAATAATTTTGTAATCAACGTTGTACAAAGTAATGGGTCTGTAGCGATCAACATGACGAAGTTATTCTTTATCTGAGCATTTCGGAATTAGAACAGTGTGGCTTTCAGTAAGGAAGAGGAGCCCACGGGAGCGGCCGCGTCAGCAGCACGTGTAAGTGAGCTCTGCACATATATGCCTATAACTTTAGCAATTTTGGTTTTAGGAGGGTCAGAGTGGTGTCTATTTGTTCGTGAAGATACAAGGAGTTCAACCGCTACAAATACTGCTTATACAAACGAAAATGTTAAATTTTAGGAGCGGAAAACAGTGTGAATCTGTGAAAACAACAACAGTCGGACCACGTGTTTTTTACGATCGCTTGTAGCTTCGTTAATATTCTACCGGGAAACTTCTTACTTATAAAGTAGAAAGTCCTTAGGATAAACCTGACGCTACTGAAGTTTGATCAGGCTAGGTTTAGTAGTTCTAGAGTTATTCAGCATTCAAAATTAGGCCTAATCACTAAAAAGATTAAATTGATAATATCACCTCGCAAACGCATTTAAATTTTGTCCGCTTAATATAATAATAAACCGCACCCTATAGGCTACCAGGAGGCCCGATTCCGTACACTCTAGGTCCTTAATTAAGGTGGTAATCAGCAAAAAGCTCATTTCATTAAAACAAATTTTCAAAAGGAGCTACAAAAACCACCGAAAAATAGCTAATATCTTCTTTTAGAACACAACAGTCCGGTTTTTTTCGTGTAAAAATAACTTTGATAGCTTAAGGTAACCGGAAGATACAGAGTTAGAAAGAATATAACGAAAACCACTAATAAACGTGTGGCACCCGCGTCTTCCCTCGCTCAGAGGAGGAGGGTGGCTCACTGCTCGGGAGAAAGGTACGCCCGTCAGATCAGTCTTGAACCACGTGTTTTTTTTTTACGATCGCTTTTAGCTTTGCTACTAACCTACCGGAAACTTCTAACTCATACAGTGCAAAGCCCTAATTGTAGATCTGTCGCCGCTCAGGTTTCTTCAGGACAGGAGTAATAGTACCGGAACTGTTTCGTGACGAAAATTAAGCCTAACCACTAAAAAGAATTATTTGGTAACATCACCATACAAACGAATTTAAATTTTGCCCGCTTAATATATTAATGAAGAGCACCTCATAGGCTAATCGGAGGCCCAACTCCGTACTCTCTAGACCCTTAATTAAGGGGGTAATCAGCAGAAATCTCATTTCATTGAACATTTTTATGAAGATAACCACAAACTTGACTGATACACCGCTGAAACCTACATTTAGAACATAACAATCCGAGTGCGACGATGGCGTAGTGGTTAGAGCATCCGCCTCGCATGCAAGAGTTCTATGGTTCAAATCTCGGGCCGCGCAGTTCCCAACCGGAAAAAAAATAATCCGCGTGTTGATGGAGCTGCATTAAGAAACCTGGGGTGCGGCCGCACCGGTAACCACCGACGGGAACGCACTGCCTCACCAGAGAAGGATTGGCGACCCTGGTGCAGTATCTGGCCACTACCTCCCACATGCATACGTCAAATAACTCACGGCCCTCAGTTCCCGGCAGCTGCGAAGCAACTGACCATGGCGGCGGTCAGATCTGCAACGCAGCAGAGGGTGCTAAGAATCTCTGGACTACAGGCCGCCATTGGAACCTGAACTTGGCAACGTTTAACGCTAGAACCTTATCTCGTGGGGGAAGTCTAGCTGTACTATTCGAGGAGCTAGAGGGTGTTAAATGGGTTATAATAGGGCTCAGTGAGGTTAGGAGGACCGATGAGGCCTATACTGTGCTACAGAATGGGCACGTCCTTTGCTATCAGGGCTTGGCAGACAGAAGAGAACTGGGAGTGGGGTTCCTAATTCACAGAATCATAGCTGGCAACATAGAGGAATACTATAGCATTAATAAAAAAGTGGTAGGTATTGTAATTAAACTGAATAAAAGATACAAGATGAAGGTAGTACAGGCTTACGCGCCTACATCCAGCCATGATGACGCTTCAGTTGAAGGCTTCTATGAAGACGTGGAATCGGCAATGAGTAAGGTAAAAACACAGTATACTATAGTGATGGGCGACTTTAATACAAAGGTAGTGAAGAAGCAGGCTGGAGACCAAGCACTTGGAGATTATGGCATCGGTACTAGAAACGCCAGGGGAGAGCTACTAGTAGAATTCGCAAAACGCAATAATTTACGGATTTTGAATACCTTCTACCGAAAACGAGAAAACCGCAAGTGGATATGGAGGAGCCCTAATGGTGAAAATAAGAACGAAATAGACTTTAAAATGACTGCACACCCAGGAATCGTGCAAGATGTGGAAGTGGTTGGCAAGGTACGATGCAGTGACCATAAATGGTACGGTCTCGAATTCACCTAGACTTGAAGAAGGAACGACAGAAACTGATACGCAAGAAGCCAATCAATGAGCTATCACTGAGAGGGAAGGTACAGTAATTCAGAGTGTCGCTGCAGAACAGGTACTCGGCTCTTAGTGAGGAAACCAACCTTAGCGTAGATACAATGAATGATAATCTAACGAGTATCTATACGGAGTGTGCAGCGGAAGTTGGAGGCAGGGTAGTTAGACAGGACACTGGCAAGCTTTCCCAGGAAACGAAGAACCTAATTAAGAAGCGTCAAAGCATGAAAGTGTCAAGTACAACAGACAAAATAGAACTGGCAGAGCTTTCGAAGTTGATTAATAGGCGTAAAGTATGCGATGTAAGAAGGTATAACATGGAGAGAATAGAACACGCTCTGAAAAACGGAGGAAGCGTCAAAGCAGTGAAGAGGAAACTTGGGATAGGCAAAAGTCGGATGTATGCACTAAGGGACAAAGAAGGCAAAATAACTACCAATATGGATAGGATAGTTGAAATAGCGGAGGAGTTTTACAGAGATCTGTACAGTAGCCGAGACAACCACGACCTTAATACTATAAGAACTAGCAGTAACCCAGATGACACCCCACCAGTAATGATAGAAGAAGTCAGAAAAGCTTTGGAGAGCATGCAAAGAGGCAAAGCTGCTGGTGAGGATCAGTTTACATCAGATCTGCTGAAAGACGGAGGACAGATTGTATTAGAAAAACTAGCCACCCTGTTTACGAGGTGTCTCCTGACGGGAAGGGTACCAGAGTCTTGGAAGAACGTTAACATCATCTTAATACATAAGAAAGGAGATGACAAGGACTAGAAGAATTACAGGCCAATCAGCTTGCTCTCCGTAGTATACAAGCTATTTACAAAGGTAATTGCTAACACAGTAAAGAAAACATTAGAATTCAATCAACCAAAGAAACAAGCAGGATTTCGAACAGGCTACTCAACAATTGACCACATTCATACTATCAATCAGGTAATAGAGAAATGCTCAGAGTATGACCAACTACTATACATAGCCTTCATATATTACGAGAAGGCGTTTCATTCAGTAGAAATATCAGCCGTCCTGCATACACTGCGAATTCAGGGCGTAGATGAAGCATATATAAACATTCAGGAAGAAATCTACAGGGGATCAACTGCTACCATAGTGCTTCATAAAGAAAGCAACAGAATACCAATCAAGAAGGGTGTAAGGCAGGGGGACACAATCTCCCCAATGCTATTTACCGCGTGCTTACAGGAGGTTTTCATAAGCCTAGAATGGGAACAGTTAGGCATAAGAGTTATTGGAGAATACCTTAGTAAACTGCGCTTCGCCGATGACATTGCATTGCTGAGTAACTCAGGGGACGAATTGCAACTCATGATTACGGAGTTGGACAAGGAGAGCAGAAAGGTGGGTCTTAAATATAATCTGCAGAAAACGACAGTAATGTACAACAACCACGGAAAGGAGCAGCGCTTCGAGATAGGTAATAGTGCACTTGAAGTTGTAAAAGACTATGTCTACTTAGGGCAGGTAATAACCGCAGAGTCTAACCACGAGAATGAAGTAACTAGAAGAATAAGAATGAGGTGGAGTACATTCAGCAAGCACTCTCAAATTATGACAGGTAGATTGCCACTATCTCTCAAGAGGAAGGTATATAACAGCTGTATCTTGCCGGTACATAGCTACGGAGCAGAAACCTGGAGACTTACAAAGATGGCTCAGCTTAAATTGAGGACGACGCAGCGAGCAATGGGAAGAAAAATGGTAGGTGTAACCTTAAGAGACAAGAAGAGAGCAGAGTGGATTAGGGGACAAACGGGGGTTAAGGATATCATAGTTGAAATAAAGAAGAGGAAATGGGCATGCGCCGGGCATGTAGCGCGTAGACAGGATAACCGCTGGTCATTAAGGGTCACTAACTGGATTCCCAGAGAAGGGAAGCGGCTTAGGGGGAGACAGAAGGTTAGGTGGGCAGACAAGATTAAGAAGTTTGCGGGTATAAATTGGCAGCAGCAAGCACAGGACCGGGTTAACTGGCGGAACATGGGAGAGGACTTTGTCCTGCAGTGGACGTAGACAGGCTGATGATGATGATGATGATGATGATGGCTTTCAGTTAAAGAACGACGAAGCGCCACCAGATTCAAACTCAGCGACAAAATTTTGAGAAGTACAGGGCAGAGTATGGATTTAAATGCTTTGTAAAACTCGCCAGATAATTCATCAGGTACTGGCATTTTCGACTATGGTAACTGTTCAACGGCAAGTTCTATTTCTTGTATAGTGAATGGCCCACAAGTAGATTCACATTCTTCGGCAGTTAGAGGAGTCACAAATGACCAAAACTGCGCCATCATATCTTCATTGTCGTTTCAGAAGATGCGCTGAACAATTCTTTGTGATAGCTTTTAAATTCTGACATAATTTCACAAGAATTGTTGACTAACTATCCTCCCGAGTAAAGCTTCGCATAAACTTGATTTCAACGTTGCGGTATTCATCGATTAAGGCTTCAGGTTTGGGCGCCTCTGAAGGCAAAGTACCAGTATTAGGGAATCGAACACGGGCACCTCTCTAACCTAAAGTGTCATACCTCTGGAGTGCGTTTTTGGCGTTAGCAATTTCGGCTGTATAGCGACCAGGGCCCTCGTGCTCAAATTCATATAGGTTTTGAAGATTTTGCTCTAGCGTGCTTTGTTCTAACTTTCTGTTGAAGCTCCTCACAGATCCAATTTCTATAGCCATTGCCCGAACTTCTTGACTGAATAATTCCCAAGAGGCGAACAAAGGCATGTTAGCCGACAAACAATTCTTCAGTGCTATGCGGACGCGTGAAGTAAACTCTTGGTCACTCACAATTGAGGAGTTGAGCTTCCAAAGTGCCCATTAATGTCTGAAGTTAGATCGAATGTTGCTACCTATCTGACCCACAATAATGCAGTGAGCTGAAAAGGAAAAAGGCTCCGGTTTCCATGACACGTCGCGGGAAATAAGTGGTGCTGAACCATGAGTGCGATTAAGACGCCTATGTGTACTTTTTTTGTGCATGCGTATATGAGGGTGGGTAGTTGAGTGATCCTATATCAGCTAGTCCCGCATTTTCAACTATAATCGAGGACACTTCAGCACTCCTGTCATTGCGACTAAGCTCGGTACTATCGGAAAAGTTGCAGACACAGCGGAAATCGCTCATGAACACAATGTTACGGTCAGGATTTGACAAGGTAGCCAAAATTTCAAAAAAACTGGTGTGCCATTGTGCAACGCTAAAGGCATACACGTTGATTAAATGCCACAGCAAACCATATAACACAAAATCATTTGTATCAGCCATCCTTCTTGGTCAACACTCAAAGATATGAATGAATACGGTAAACTCTTCCTGAGAAACAGAAGGCAGCCCGCCAAAACTCCCACGGCATGCGACACAAATACATAAAATACAGAGAGATAAGGCCGCAAGGCCCTCTCTGTATCCACTTCACACTCGATCCTCGTTTCTTGAACAGTGGCGAAATCGAGGTGTCTGAAGAGCAACCGCTGGAGCTGCACCTGTTTCTGCTTGGATCGTAGTCCACATGCGTTGACCGTTGCAAAAGTGACTTTCTGGGGCAGCGCCATGATATCTGTATCCTTTTCAGAGTTGCATTCGCCGATGTGGTGGAGATGGGGCGTGTGTATGCAGCCTGTTACCAGTACTTGGCCTTTTTTATCTTGAGCGTCTGCACTTTCCTGGAGGCTCCGAAGACTTGCGACGACGTTACTGACGAGGACATGCAACCGAGTCGCTTTACTCGCTTGTCGCGAAGTTGGGAGATGCTCAGCATCTACTTATGAAGGCGTAGGTGCATCCTCGCACATCGTTAGCAGTCATCTCCGTATCTAGTGTCTCATTATCGACCTTGCTTTCGAGGCTTTCTTTACGAGTGTCTTCTGACCACCTCCTTTTCGCCGCTGTCTTTCGCGCCATCTTCTTTCGATGCTTGTTCGGATGTCTCCGATACAGCACAGTCATTATCCTCGACTTTCTCGGCCGTATAGGGTTCAACAACTACGGTACGTAGAAGGTCACCAGTTGCTTCAAGTACTTTCGCAGCATTCATAATGGGTTCTTGCAAAGCGTAATCAGGTGGTCGTATGCGATAGCACAGTTTGTTGGCATACGTCGCCACACATTCTTCAGCCGTGTGTCGAAACGAATGGCAATCCTCGCAGCGCGGTGTCTGGCAGTGACGACGAATGTGTCCTACTCTGTTGCAGCGCAGTCTTAATGGTGGTCTGCGGGGAATGAGAACGAGGCTTTGTAGACCGCAAACCGAGAATAGATGTGTGAAGACGCACACACGAACTTCATCTGCGAGTGTCAATACATCATCTAGATTAAGGGTACGCATCTGTTTTATCTCTGACACTCTTCAAGTTTCCTCTGTAATTGACTTGATCTTTCCGAATGACTGCAAGGCCTCATGCACATAGATATCTTCTAAACGTCCAGGGAGCCATAATACCTTCATTTTAACTTCCGTGGGCTCAGGGTCTATCACAACACACCTTCGACCTCGAACGAAGAATTCACCGCTAGTCACAAGCTTCATTTTCACTAGTGCTGTCCTGCAAGTCACCATTCAAACATGTGGCATCTGAAACTGTCCAATTCAGGTTACACCTGTAAGGTCTATGATATTACAGGAGAAATCTCGAATGTTCTTTGCTCGGTATGGACGACCAGCAAGGTCTGCATGCAGAAAAACGGAGACGGTGACGAGTTTACTAGTGGGAAGACGGGACAGGATAATGCAATATTCATTACTGCTGTTAGAAACCTGAGCAGTACCTCGGCTTGGAGCCGATTGAATCTTTGTGGTGAAGAACATCAAAAACTCAACCGTTCTGTACGGCACCTTTGTCTTTCGCTCGTGACATTCCGACTTCCAGGAAGTTGAATGGATAGTTCGTAAGTTGATTGGCGATTTGACAGCTTCGACGAAGTTTGCTGTTAAATCGCCATTCAACTTACGAACTAACCATTCAGCTTCAGTTTTGTTTGTTGCTTACTCCAGATAGACGGGATTTGCACCAGCTACTGAAACGGGCACATTTATCAAATACAAACAACTGCTGCCTAGAACAATTTGCACTGCGATAATGGCAACAGCTCTATGTTATACTTACAAATCGCAACCGCAAGAAGAAACAGACCAAGTGGACTGAGCAGCAGGTACAGTTTACCGGCGGTTACTGTGAAGTTTATTATTCGTTTCTCATTCGTACCCAAGGCCGACATTTGCTCAGGCTTTTATGACGCCTATAGACTCATTTGATAGACACCCGCACAAAAGCGATTGAGTAACGCGATTTTTTTCGCGCAACGTACAGCACAGTCGTGTCAGCGCACTGCTGTAGCTCTACCGTTAGCAACAACCATACAACAGCTTGGCCAAAACAAATGCAGTGCGCAAGAAACAAAATGCAATCGTATTGGTTCAGTAAGCATGCGAATGGACAAGTCTGTGTTCTCGCATAAAAGCCAGAGAAGTACCGGCGAGTGTGAGTGGCGGCTGTCGGTGACCGGAGACGTGTACGTTTGCAGTAGCTGCTCGCACCGCGTCGCGCCGATGTTTGTCGGTTCTTCAGCAGACAGTGTTCACTATAAAGAATCCTTTATTTAGGCTAAATGATGCCACGGATGTGCTCTATTGTGGTTCTTACTCATATAAATTGTGTATTCTGAAACACAGAAGCACCGATAACACTTGTACGGGCTCGGTCGGTAGGCCTAAACTTTGGTGCTAATCATAGTGGTTGAACAGAAGGCTAGAAGTCAAACGCGCTGGGACACGGCTCTACGTATGTCGAAGGTAGAAGTTTATGCATTTTAGCGTCGCACGCACTTTGTTAGCTTAAATGTATGGCTCAAGTAATTGGGTCTGCCAAAACTGCTAGAGTTGCATTTCTAGCGTGGTGGCATCAAGTGACGGCTGTATTCTGGTGTACCGTTGAAAGGGGTAATCGCGAACTGGAGCCTATTTATTTCTCGACAACTGCGCGGCAATGTAAAACATTTACTGTCGCTGTTCACACCGACACCTCTAGTCTTCTAAACACCAAAACAAAGCAGCACATCTCACATGTTGAACTGATGTATACGTGAACGAAATATAAACATTCACAGCAACACTTTACGCTTCACAAAAATTGAAGCTTCGTTGACACCCCAGGGAAAAAAAAGCGTCATAAGAAGTGTCATGAGCGGCGTTTGTTTCTTTCGAGTGTAAATTTATTTCTCCGCGAATTCCAAAGTGAAACACTAGGAATAACTAAGTGATTTGACATACTACTATATGCTTTTTCATGACGCCACCAAGCTTCCATTATGCCACCGTCATCCAGCTTGTCAACCATGCCATCCACCAAGCACCTTTTATATCGCCATCATCAGCCGGTATTTTTCACTGTCGCCACCATTGGTTTGCCCCCAACACCACCATCTGCCTCCATTTTTTCCACTTTAGCCACCAGCAGCCGGCATTTACCACCGTCACCACCATCGGCTCGCCACCACCTCCACCATCTGCCACCATATTTTTCACTCTCGCCATTATCAGCCATTATGACCACTACAGCTTCCACCGTATCCACTACTATTTCCACCATATCCACCAACGATACCAGCATCCACCGACCCGGGACTTTCAATAGGGTCGGTGACTTAGTCTCCATAAACTTTGCCTTAAATTTTATGCTTATTAAAGAAACTAGGAACACAAGGACGAACTTTGAGCACTATCTGACCAGAAAGGTTACCACGTACGTTGAATTCGCTGTGCATAACCCCCTTGATTTTACCAAGCTTTAGCGAGGATTGAGACGCAGTGCTATGAACTACTGGCAGTGAAAGGTGGGAACTATACACGAAACACAGGTCGTAAGAGAGTGCGCGCGTGCCGCTCCTCTAGTCCGGCCATGCCACCTCTCGTTTAGTCCTCAAAATGTCCACTGGATTGTGGTACTTCTGTATGATGAATATATGACGAAAAGATGGGAGATGGTGGTAATTGGGGTGTTCACTAGATGGACGGATGGATGGAAAGACGCACGGATGGACGGACAGACAGACAGATGCACGGACGGGCCGAGGCACCGACGAATGGACGAACGCATAGACAGACGCATGGATGGACGGACGTAGGAACAGACCGATGTACGGACGGATGAATCAAGAAACTCATGAACCAACGCAGGAATGGACACACGGACGCACGCACAGGCAGACGGACGTATGGACGGACGCACGAATGAACGCATGGCAGGATGGACGTGTGCACGGATGGAGGGTTGGACACACGTACGGACGGATGCACAGACAGACGAATGGACGCACGGATGGAAGGAAGCACGGACGAACAGATGCATAGACGCACGGATGGACGGATGGACGGCTGCATAGACGGTCACACGGATGGACGGAAGTGCGCATGGACTCATGGAAGTTTGCCCCACTTATCGTCATGCACACCATGGATATGCTGTGACTTTTTTTTTGATGGAATGAATTTATTCGGCATGTAGTGCTTGTATACGCTTTAGATAATAAAGTATGTACATATTTGTTAGGTTTTATTTTCTTGCATGTGGGTTTATTTTATTCAATGGAAACATTTTGTATGTGTTCCATTGGGTCCACATGTGACCTAGAATCATAAATTGCGAACAACGCTTTTGGTTCATATGACGAACACATAATTGTTTCTAAAACGTAAGCCGCAGATCTTTATATGTACCAATCCCTATTATGTAACCTTTCTAGAGGAGCCAATTCATGATACATTTGAACAGATCGGGAAAATCAGAAATCAAGTGCCATTTGCGCTTCTCGTCGACAGAATGCTGCTATGTTGCAGCTTATATTCTTCAACGACGCCAACACTCTGGCTAGCTTTCACGTCTTCCGTTTCTGCGGGCGCCCCTCACAAGTGGTATAGTCAACGAAAAAGCCTACCTGTTCAACGAGAATGATCGCTTTCAAAGAAATTTTCGATGCAATATCCTTTCTACCATTTTCTTTTGTTGCAAAAAAGGCCAACAATGTGACTCCGTTTCTCTGCGAAAAGCACCAACTCAATGATCATGCCGTGGTCACTCGGCTGCTACTTTCCCTCGGACCTTTTGAATTCTCCCAGGTCAACAAAGCCTTCAATTTGGCCAGATGCTGTCACGCTGAAATGTTCCGACAGCTTATCTTGTTTATTAATAACTGGCCATGCCTTTGGAGGTCTGTCATTCTTGCGGTTTTCTTATTTACAGTATTTATTATTGTGGCGTCAAAGCCAAAAGTCGACTTGTGCGACATCAAGTACCTCTTCAAAGTAGATTTGCTAGGCATCATGAGGTTTCCAATTTTCATGGTTTGCTGATATAGCCGGGGACTTTTTTAGTTTGATAAACAGACATCAAGAATCTGCTTTGATTGCAGCGCATGCCCTTTCCGTTGGTTTGTTTGACAGCTTGAAAACGAACGCGAACACTTGCTTGCTGATGTCCAGGAATATTGATAATCTCACCTCTGGTATTTGATCCGCTACATTCACATTTCGGCCCTGATTTCTTCAAGGCAACCTTCTATGTCAAGGAGCCTTGCTGTTTTTCGCCTGTTTTGTTGGCTTAAGACCTGCAGTTTGGTGGAGGCTGGGTTTCTTCATTCCTTTAGTTTCAGGTAGCTTCTCCTGGTGAGTATTACCTTCCTCACGTACTTGCTTGAAATCCACGAAGAGCGTGAAAGTACACGAAGAAAAAGAAATGAGGTGATTGTAGTATCCTTTAATATATGATATGCTAGAAACGCAAGCATTTATGCAGTTTCCTTTTCTCAAGCCACATTATTCTGTAGTACTAGAAGCGGGAATTGTCGCATTTATTTCCTTACAGCAAACTTAGTACTGAATGCATAATTTTAAAATATATAGGCGACGTCTGCATAAACATTAGCGTGCAGAAGCCTTGTTTATTTCCAGCTTCCTTGCACTTGACACTGAATGCCAAGCCGTCAAATCAGGACATTGGCTTCTCCAGTTTCTTTGCTAGAACTTCAAAAGTGTGGTCAGTCGACGTACCGGCCCCTCTCCAAGGGTGAAGACACTCCGCACTCTGAAGGACTTGTTTGGCCTTGTCTAGGTTATAGGTGACCATTTTGTCCGTCTTGGAGACAAGTATCCTGCGAACGTATGTCCGATAAATGACTTTCCTGCAATTCGTCCCGTAGTTCATGAGCATGGTCTTTTAAATGATCACAATTCCGCGACTAATGAATACCAACAAATGAACGATTCCGTCGCAGTCAGAACATTTATGAATTACCCTGTGAGCACTTGGCTGGACGACGTCTCCAAAATCAAATGCGTTCTCGCGGTCGTTTTGCCCCTCACTTTCGCACTCCTCAAGTGTCACTTCCAATTCAACTCATACCAGCACAGTTATTTTTCACAGCTTGTCTCCAGAGCATGGCGCTGAAGCCGCTCTTTTTCTTGTTTACAGCTCAGGTGTGCGCTGCTCGTAAGCACAGTCCATAGGGGTGGTAAAATTCTGGTTCCGCATCATTGCGAAGCTCCAGCTTTGCACTCCCTTTACACACTTGCCGGTCTTCGATAATGTGTAGATAATGTTTCAGTATGTAATTTTTTTGAAGTGCAACTGACAAATGACAGCGGTGACTTGCAAGGGCCAATCACCTCGGTTGAGAATCCGGTCCCATAGCCAACGCCCTATTTCATCTTGAGGAACTCTAAACAGAGAGAGCTTAGGCTGAATTCTTACTCTGCTGTATCTGTTTTTGCAGCCCGCGACAGCAGAGTAATTTTTACGTTGACGCGTGATCATACTATTATCTTAAAATCAATTTTGAACAGTCTGCCAAGCAACCACACTTACGCGTACGCATACACACACGCGCGCATGCAAAACTGCCATCTGCCCGCGTATTCTTTGTCCAGACAATTTTGCTGCAACAAAGCGGTGCAGCTCCATTCACGCCAAATGTATATTTTATTTTATTTCAATAAATTTTACCTTCAACAAGGTGTGAAAAAAGAACCAGGACACGAATCGCGAGAACAGAGCAACAACACTGCACCCAACAAACGACACTGTATCTAGCAGATAACTGAATTGAGAGCTCAGCGGCTCCCCCAGCGCGCCTTGCGTACCAAACCACCGCTACCACCGAAGCACACGACATTTTCAGTTGAAGACGACTGCAGCGACTAACAAATTTCCGCACCTTTTGCTTCAGCCCCCTACGCGAGATGGTGGTCGCCAGCGGTAATGGTAGAGATAAATGGCCTTCGTTCGAGCTTTGAAGGAGGTGCTCCTTCGTGGCTCAGTGGCTAACGTCTCGCGCTCACAAGTGGTCGGATGGATGATTTCGTGCGCAAAATACTTTTTTTCTGAATTATATTTTTAATGCGTTTTTGTATGTATAAGTACGTATATATGTATGCTGAATGACGGTGACGCCGATGCTGACGCCGGTAGTGGTGGCGCAATCCAGCCAATAGCGTCCATGTAATAGCTATCTCAAAAAATCAAAACACAAAGTTGTTCCAAGATACCAAGATATAACCGTAGCTGCACTTCCAAAAAGCGATTAGATAACGAGCAATCATTACTGCCGTCATCGGATGAACGTGACTCCACTACCAGCTGCTGGCAAAACAGGATGAATGAGGCGTGCCTTCTACTACGCCTATTCCCAGTTTCCCCAGAACTAGCCGCCATAGCCGCTGCATGGCGTTGTCAGCGCTTCCCGGAATAGAGTTTTCACGGCCAAACTGTTCCTCTCCTGCGTGAAAACGCAGCCACATTGTAACAGTCTAAATGTCATTAAACATTACGACACATTACACGTTATTAAAAAGCACAATACAATAATTGATTGATTGATATGCGGAGTTTAACGTCCCTAAACCACCATATGATTATGAGAGACGCCGTAGTGGAGGGCTCCGAAAATTTTGACCATTTGTGGTTCTTTAACGTGCACCCAAATCTGAGCCCACGGGCCTACAACATTTCCGCCTCCATCAGAAATGCAGCTCCCGCAGCCGTGATTTGATCCCGTGACCTGCGGATCAGCAGCCGAGTACCTTAACCACAAGACTACCGCGGTGGGGCAACAATAATACCCATAACGCAGTAACAGAACTCGCCACACCTATAACATTAGCAACAAAATAATAACAACATGGCAACATAAATTCCTTGGATTCGATGCTAAAGGCTTTTACAGGCTTCACAGTAATTGATCTGCGTTTTTTTTGTAATTGTAGTAGCTTTCACTGTAGCTTTTTCTATTTATTGCGTTTCCCTATTAACAAAGATATTTATGTACCTATCCCTGCTCGAGTTCAAGGAGAAACTGCCGTGATCCTAAATAAATGAATACATCATGAAAAAAGAACGAGCAAATGGATTCTGTTTTAAATGACCTATTTGCTTAAAATCTTCAACGAAACATATTTCAATGACAACATAACAATGCCCACTTCGACGGTAAACCGCGCCATGATTCCTCGTTTCGTCACCTTGCTCGTGTCGTAGCGCTGCCCTTGTAAATATGTGTACTATGAACTTGCTAGCCCCAACCAAAGTACTTCGCGTAACCCAGGAGTTCTAAAGATTTGTTGCATGGGCGAACATCGACGGCTTTGCCAGAGTGCTGCGGAACCCCAAACTTTCAAAAACGATAGTCTTTCTTAAAGAGATTCGATGCCAAAATTTTGGTCTGTCTTTATCATAGTCTGTTTGTCCGTGGTAACGATCCCCCTTATGGCACCAAAGAGACCAAACGATACCATAAACGGCCAACTGCATCAGCAGCGCCCACCAATATTGCTCACGTTTTAGCGCTTATATTTGTGCGTTTGTCAATGAAAAAAACAATTGTTTATCTGAGGCACCATAACAACACTTCAATGTTTTGTATGTGTGCATTTGTACTAGAGAAGGCACACACAAGTAGTTCTAAGAACCGTAGCGTTAATCCCGCTGCGCTGGCAGTGACACGCGATGCTCAAAAAGGCAAGTGTTTCCGACGCTTTGCTTAGATGACACGGTGGTGGCACCTGCTCGTCGCTCTGCGTTCTACTCCTTATCGCCTCTGAGGCAGGCACGAATCTTCCTCTGCGGGCGTGCGGAGAAAGATGGTTCGTTTTCGAAGATAACTGCCAGATGGCCCTCGCTTCTCACGTGCCTCGATGGGCTCACTAGCCTTCGCTGCAGGGATCGAGACTCTCCAACGCAGCACTTCTAAAATACAATTCACCGATTCGCTCGCGCAGAACATCAAATAAACGTTTTGTTCACTCTCTCCACACGCAAGGCTATCGTCTTCCGACGTCATTTGCAGTGAAACATAAAAATATGGGACCAATTTGTTTTCTTCAGAGGGTGACAGCCTCTCTCGACGCACGCAAACGCAGTAGTAATGCGGCGGTCATTGGTATGTTCATTTTATTTTTTAATTAGGCAAGCAAATGGCATGTTGCGAGATTCGCGGTTGCGTCGTGACGTGTCACCATTATCGAAAGGACGACAAATCCATTGCAAAAGGATCAAAATGTGGGCCAGTTGGTAATTCATTTTCTTCGTTCAGCGAACTGGGAGCGCAGAGAAAACACAAAGGACGAAGCGAGGAACCACACAACACGAGCGCTCCACACAACACGAGCGCTCGTGTTGTGTGGTTCCTCGCTTCGTCCTTTGTGTTTTCTCTGCGCTCCCAGTTCGCTGGACGACAAATCACCGCTGGCATAGGTAAACCAAACTGAGCGAAGCATATTAAGGCAATTTTTTTGCTAAACAAATGAACTTAGGACATGAAAATAAACAACTCTCTTGTTAATCTTCACGCAAACATATTAGGAGCCATTTGAAACGTTTAAATAATTATTCGCGAAACGGCAGTTGCTAACCGCTGGAGCAGACGACAGTAGCAAGCGACTTGTTGCGGGAGCATCAGCAGCATCAGTGGGTGCAGTCGCAGCAAGCTGCATCTGTTCGTGATGGCATTGAATTACCATGCATATTGCTGCGTAAAATGGTTCAGCCGCTCTCGAAAAAAAAGACTACGAGTCACTTCTTCAAAGTTTCTACAGATAACAGGTACGTTCATCCATGGTAGTTTATATGAAATCTGCTGACTAATTAGAGACGAGCGACAGCACACGCCATTCAGCAACAAAGATGTTGCTCGAATTGGTTGAAGATAATTTGTATCGTTATCAACACAAATATTCAGGCATTCTTTATTCTAAGTTTTTACAGTTGATGGAAAATAAAATACAATAGGTGTTTGATTGCTCCGGAAAAGGATCTGCGGCGCAACACTTTGGTTGGACACTATATTTGCTACCACACTCTTTAAAGTGAGCCTCGTGGTAGAATAAATGAGCTTAATGCCAGGTGTGAAAAGCGTACATATTTTTGACATAGTTACATTATTAGCAAGAGCTTCAGCGTATCTCTAGTTATCTGTACAACGAGGTTGCAATTCTCTCCAAGTCTTTTTACATAATACTGCCGCAAGTTTGCGGCAGTCTGCTGATTTATGCGACACTAAAAAAGTATGTACGAACTAGAGATTGGCGATTCGAGAAATGTTGAGGTTATGGTGTCGCGAGTTAACCCACAAAGACAAAATACAATTGCCGACGGGGGGGGGGGGCGAAGGTCACTTGCACGTGTGCTTTGATTGGTTATGCCATCCGCGACCTCCCGGCCGGTGTTTGCGGAGCTCTTTTCAATCGGCCCACCGTACTTAAACTGCTCCGACCATCATACGTCTTTTGGGGGTGAAGCTCCTTATTTCAAGGGTTGTGCGCCCGCGGTGTATGTAGCAGTAGTAGTAGTTATCGTATAGTAGTAGGTACCCACCTCCACGGCCGGACTAGAGCAGTGGCTACGTGCGCACTATTTTCAATTGAGCAGGAAACCCACGCACGTTGATCATAAATATAAAGATAAAATTTGTCCGATCAAATGCCTAACAGAGACGAGAATCGGCGACCTAATATCCAATAAAATTTGTCTTCAATTGGATGCTTACTAAAAGAGATTAGTATCAGAAGGACGAACTTCAAGCACCACCTGAGCAGAAAAGGTTGCCATGTTAAACTCGCTGGGCGTAACCTCCTTGCTTTCAGCAAAATTCAGTAACGGTAGGGCCGCAGTGCCATGAATATAGTGAACTGGTGTATAGCCATGAACTAGACGTGGAGAAAGGTGAGAAGTAGACACGAAGCACAGGCCGTAAGAAAGTGCGCAATTGCCACTTCTCGTTTAGTCCTTGAAATATCCGCTGGAGGGCGGTACTTCTATATAGCCACCATTGACGAACGAGCCGCTGTGGCTCATACCCGTTTTGGGCTACGAAGAAGAGAACATTTTTCGTTGCTCTGGTTCGGGTGAATTCCTGGCTGCAGGTCTTGTTTTTGCTCGCGACATTACTGGTGGAGACGCTGGGTACGTGTACTTCGGCTGTGTCGGCCATCGTGGAGACAGCTACATCTCCCAGAGCAAGAAGCAGCCGCCGCCTGCGTGGGTTACCCTCTGAATTTGGTCCCTTGACATCGACACCCAGAAAGATGGCAACTCCGATGACAAGCCAGGCGGTCCAAACCAGCGATGCCCATGGTTCTCTTCTCGCCCATGTTTTTCATGCGCCACACACACCAAAGCCGTTTCATGAAGACATCTTCGAGGATGTTGGTGACTGGCTCGACCATTTTGATCGGGTTGCCAGTATCAACAAATGGGACGATGTTCGCAAGCTGCGCCAAGTATACTTTTACTTGGAGGATTCTGCGAATATGTGGTACGAGAACCACGAGGCCTCCTTTGCAACCTGGCAAGAGCTTAGCCGTCAGCTTCGTGACGCCTTTCGGAACACCGAGAGGAAGGAGAGGGCTGAACAAGGCATATCCTGCAGAAACCAGCGGCCGAATGAACGAGTACCCATGTTTGTCGAGATCATGCTTCGGCTCTTCAAGCGCGCGGACCCTGCCATGTCCGAGGAAAAGAAGGTGCGGCATTTGATGCGCGGAGTAAAAGAACGGCTTTTCGCTGGGCTCGTGCGCAATCCACCAACGGTAGTCACCCAGTTAATCAGTGAAGCGACCACTATGGAACGTACGCTGCAGCAGCGGTCGTCACAATACGAACGCCAGATCCCGACCACCGCATGCTCTATCGGCTCTTACAGCGAGAGACAGGCCCTCGCAGACTTCATCGAAGTATTGTTCGGGACGAACTACGACAGCTTCAGGCAGTGGGATCTCATCAACTTGTGTCAGCCCTCGCGGGTGTAATCAGACAAAAAGTCCGGCAGGCCGTCACACCCCTGACCCCAATCGCACCACCGATTCCCGAGGCCCCAGTCCTCACATACGCAGCGGCATAGCGATCCCCTGCGCCACCGGCTACAAATCCTGCTATGCGGCCCAGGTACCAGGCTATGCAGTAATTCCACGCCACTGCTTCGAGCCCGCCTCTTGGCTCAAGGTTCCCGAGGCACACCCACCTATCTGCCGTCTACCTCAAGACAAAGTGGTAGCAACGCAAGCACGTGGCGCGCCTCGGATAACAGTCCGCTCTGCTATCACTGCGGCGAAGCGGGTCACGTATACAGGAACTGTCAATACCGGCAACTGGGTCTCCGCGGCTTCCACCCTGATGCTCGATGCCCGCGCTACGGTGAGCGCCCCCGCGAAATCGAAGCCTATCTCACGGGCCAGCGAACACCTTCGACTGTTCAGCACCACCAGTCGAGATCACCGTCGCCTCGGCAGCCTACGTCACCCAGTTTGCCCTCATCGTCTTCCGCTCCTTTCAAGAGCCGGTCACCAAGTCCCCGCAGGGGAAACTAGGAACGGTGACTTCTGGGGGTGAATTCGCGGCCCGGCGAACTGTAAAAGACCCTCATTCGACGCAACGACCAGACGAGGATCATTCCGGTTTTGCAGTGTTCTCTGACAGCAGAAAGATCGTTTCTGCCGAAATCGCCGTCTTCGTCGACAATCATGCTGTCAACGCCCTCATCGACACCGGCGCCGACTATTCAGTAATGGGCGCCGCACTGGCATCTGAACTGAGGAAGGTTACCACACCATGGCAAGGACCCCAGTTGCGCACGGCAGGGGGCCATCTGGTGATGCCTACTGGTATGTGCACGGCACGCATTCGTATACGTACGTCGACATTTGTGGGCTCTTTCCTTGTATTGCGCGTGTGCTCTCGGCCAGTCATTCTAGGAATGGACTTCCTTCCTGAATACGGTGCCGTCATCGACCTCCGTGAATTACTTGTGTCGTTCGAGGATCCTTTTTGCACTGCAACTGACAGTACACAATTTCGGAAAAGAGCGCTTCGTGTTACCGACGATTCTCTGACTCTCCCACCTCGAAGCAGCCTCTTTGTCGAAGTAGAATTGAGACAGGACATGTCTCACGCGGTAACTGCAGAGGCCAATTTGTCTCTCCTCATTTCACGAGAAATCTGTGTTGCCAGAGGAATCATTCAGCCTAGCAATAGGCATGTTCACCTGCTGGTCACGAACTTCAGCGAACTTCAGCCACCTAACGAGACACACTGCCATTGCATATTGTGAAGAACTTGCCGATGTCGATGGTTCACCCACGTTAGCTTCATTTTCATCGAATAATCACCCTGACGAGGCCTTCGCGAGCACTCTCGACGTAAACGAGAGACTACCTTCGGCTCAACGATAAAGCCTTTTGTGTTTACTCGGCTCATTTCAAGACTGCTTTGCCACTACGTCAAAGGTTAAACAGACACCACTTGCTCAGCACCGTATCATCACGGAACCCACCGAGAGACCCATTCGACAACACGCCTATAGGGTGTCGCAAAAAGAGTAGGACGCTATACGTGACCAAGTTCAGCAGATGCTTCAGGACGACGTCATCCAGCCATCAACCAGTCCCTGGGATTCGCCAGTTGTGCTAGTAAAGAAGGACGGTACGTTGCGTTTTTGCGTTGATTACCGTAAACTGAACAAGGTAACCAAAAAGGACGTTTATCCTGTACCCTGGATAGATGACTTGTTGGACCGTATACGCAACGCTAAATATTTTTCTTCCATGGATTTACGTAGCGGCTACTGGCAAATCGCAGTGGATGAGCGTGACCGCGAAAAAACGGCGTTTATTACTCCCGATGGTCTGTACGAGTTTAAAGTGTTGCCTTTCGGTCTATGCTCAGCGCCAGCTACTTTCAAATGAATGATAGATACGATTCTCACAGGCCTCAAATGGCAATCATGTCTTGTTTACCTTGATGACGTCGTGGTCTTTGCAGACACGTTTGAACAACACGTCCAACCCCTTCATGCAGTACTTCAGGCAATCAGAACAGCGGGGCTTTCTCTCAAGCCCGAGAAATATCATTTTGGATATGAAGAACTGAAGTTCCTTGGTCACGTTGTGAGCCATGCCAGCATCCGCCCAGATCCGTAGAAAACCCGTGCTGTTGCCGCTTTCCCGTGCCCACAAATAAGCGCGACCTACGCCAATTTCTGGGGCTCTGTGCGTATTACAGGTGCTTTGTCAAAAACGTTTCGAAAATTGCTGATCCCCTCGACAAGCTTACAAAAGACGGTGTCTCGTTTGTTTGGGGTCTTGATCAGTGTCATGCGTTCGACACACTCCAAAACCTCCTCCAGGCTCCACCTGTACTGGGTCATTTTGACGAAAGCGCTGACACGGGATTACACACTGACGCGAGCAACGTTGGACTAGGAGCGGTATTAGTTCTGTGGCATAATGGCGTAGAGCGCGTGATCGCTTATGCGAGCAGAACGTTATTCCCAGCGGAGAAAAACTATTCTGCAAACGAGAAGGAATGCCTCGCTGTTGTCTGGGCCATAACAATGTTCCGCCCGTACTTGTATGGCCGCCCATTCAGGGTAGTTAGCGACCACCATTCCCTTTGTTGGCTCGCAAATCTCAAAGATCCCTCAGGTCGTCTAGCACGATGGTGCCTTCGGCTACAAGATTTCGATGTCACCATCGTCCACAAATCTGGGCGGAAACACACCGACGCCGACTGTCTCTCACGTGCACCGGTCGAAAATGCCAAGACTGACCTTGAAGACGACGACACTTTTCTTTCTGCCGTATCAGCAACCCGCTTGGCTGAGCAACAGCGTCACGACTCGGAGCTCATTCGGCTCATTGACTACCTGGAAGGACGCAATTCCCACCCTCCTCAAAGCTTTGCACGCTCGCTATCCTCCTTTTGTTTCCGCGATGGAGTGTTTTACAAAAAGAACTTTCATCCTACACAAGCTATGTATCTGCTTGTTGCGCCAACTACGCTTTGTGGTGACATTTTACGTGCGTGTCATGATGAGCCATCGTCCGGACACCTCGGCTATACGCGCACGCTGCAACGGATTCAACGCTCCTACTACTGGCCACGTCTCGCAAAGACTGTTAAGCACTACGTTCGCACATGTCGCGACTGTCAGTGACGTAAGGTTTCACCTTTACGACCAGCGGGACTACTGCAGCCAATAGGCCCACCAAAGGCGCCCTTTCGTCAGATTGGCATGGACTTGCTGGGGTCATTTCCCACGTCTTCGTCTGGAAACCGGCGGATTGTGGTCGCTACCGACCACTTAACACGCTACTGTGAAACCAAGGCACTTCCAAAAGTAACCACAGCAGATGTCGCCCAATTTTTCGTGAACAGCATCGTCTTACGTCATGGTGCTCCATCTGTCGTCATAACTGATCGTGGGACAGCTTTCACCGCAGAGATGCTGCAGGAAGTCTTGCGATTAAGTGGTACGGAACATCGTAAAACAACGGCTTACGACCCGCAAGCAAATGGGCTGACTGAACGACTCAATAAGACAATTTCAGACATGCTGTCAATGTACGTGGACATCAATCACAAGAACTGGGACGCCATACTTCCCTACGTAACTTTTGCGTGTAATACTGCTGTTCAAGAAAGTACCGGTTTCACACCTTTTCGCTTAGTCCACGGTCGCGAGGTCACGACGATGCTCAACGCCATGCTTCTGCCCGACAACTTAGGAATGTACCGCACCGATGCCGCCAAATTCACGCAGTGTGCAGAAGAGGCCCGTCAAATTGCTCGTCACCGTATTCAACATCACCAAACCACAGACGCACGCCGCTAAAATCTTCGTCACCATGAAGTTATTTTCAAGCCCGGTGATGAAGTCTGGGTGTGGACCCCTATCCGACAACGTGGCCGTTCAGAAAAGCTTCTTCGCCGCTACTTCGGCCCTTACAAGGTCGTACGACGTCTCAGCGACGTCACATACGAGGTTCTCCCAGGAGGCACTTCGACACGTTCCCGTTTCACCCCGCGAACTGAAGTCGTTCACCTTTCACGGCTGAAACCATACTTTTCGCGCTGTGAATCGCCAGTGAGCGACTGACTTTTCTCGTCTCTCCCTTACATTTTTTTCTATTTTTCCTATTTCTTATTTGACTCTTGGCTTCACAACCAACTATGATATTCCGCCTTACGCCATTCATTTTGCTTGCATGGTAATTTTCATCTCATTTTAAGTGTGAATACACTTTATAAGCGACCCCAAACCATCCACCGCCGTCGGCGGCGTCTGCAGTCTTCTCTCTATCTTTAAAAGTAAAAGGACTTGGCGGGCCGCAGCGCGACGCTCTACCGAATAAGCCACGGACGCAACGCTGGTAGTCCCCCTCCCCCTTCGCTCGTTCCTCCGCTCTCCTCACTCGCTGCAGCTGCGCGCGCACCCCTCTCTCGTGCGCCCGCCTTCTCTCTCAGTCTCCCGTCGAGAGCGGGTCGTGAGGGGGAGTAAAGTTAAAATCCGTTGGAATTCGCCAGTGAGTTAACGTAAACTCCCCCGTGTGATCAAATTGCGATTCCCAGGAACCATTACACCATAAAGGCACCATAGTGTGATTAATAAATATAATAGTGCGAATTATTAAATACCCTTTATAGCATCACCCCGTGTATTCGCACTTAACCATGCTCACCCTCGGGGAAATGCTTGGGAGTTTTTCTTTCCTTTTTTTGCCTTGATGTACAGCATCGAGACGATGCTTCTTGGGAGGGGGGGTAATGCCACCATTGATGAACTAGCCGCTGTGGCTCATACCCGTTTTGGGCTACGAAGAAGAAGAGAACATTTTTCGTTGCTCTGGTTCGGGTGAACTCCTGGCTGCAGGTCTTGTTTTTGCTCGCGACAATATGCTGAATTTATGATAAAAAATGCGAGTGGGTGGTACTTGAAGGCTTCACCAGATGGGCTTACGGGCAGACAGACAGATGCAAGGACGGATGCACGGGTGAACGCACAGACGGGCAGATTGGCGCGTGGACCACCAGTCAGATGAACGCACGGACAGACGGAAGCAAGAACGAATAGACGGCCGGACGCTTCGCCCCCCTCATCATCATGCACTCCATGGAGATGCTGTGATTTTTTTCTGTCGTATTGAAGTTTGTCTTTCTCTGTGTATCACTTTTGATCTCTTCTTATCTCTTCCCTCGTGAGTTGACTTATGGGGCTCACTTAGCATTTTTCTCATTCATAAATCACCATTCCCTCTTTCCCTCTGGCTAGAGGGCTGCAATGTTTGCCCGAAATCAAATTCTTCGCGTACATCTCGCTGGCGAGAGAAATCAAATTTGTACATCTTTTTTCACCTTTTGATGTGTCATACACAGTGTCTCTCACTCGCAAGCAGCAGACCCGTAGCCAGAAATATTTATTTTCGGAGGAGGAGGGGCTCGCCCACACTTTATGTATGTTCGTGTGTGCGTTTGTACGTGGGTTTGTGTAGTACCAAGTGAAATGCAAAATTATCAGAGGAGTTCGGCTGCATTTATATACATACACGCGTGCATGCAAATATATACATACATATGAGAGATTCAACGTGTGCACCATTCCCGACATTTCAGACCTGAAGCGTGGCTTGGTTCCGCAAACCGGGAAGATCAACAAGAAAAGCTGAAAACCCAAGTACATGCCACTTAAATGCTGTGCTTGAAGCACTTCACAAGGGCCTGCTTTACCGGTGATGCTTGCAAAAGGCACCCCTGTAGAGCAGTGCCATCTGTGAAAGTGCAAGAGCCTAAGCTGGGGCTCTTGGTGCACCCAGGAGAATAAAAGTTGGTCAAGCAGAACTCTTGCTCTTCACTAATATACACATAAATGTTTCCAAATCCTTTGTAGCAGTGTCTAACAAATTATGTTTATATTACAGATTTTTCTCGAGAGCTCAACTAGTATGGTAAGCCATACAAAAAGCGATATTGATTCTACTCAGAAGGCATTGCTTCTTAAGTACACATAATTAGGAGCGAAATCTGCAATGTACTATGTATGCATTGTAACTGTACTCGCTTATAGTCTTCACAACCACTTACAAAAATATTGATATTATTTCGTCACTAGAAGCTACTGCCGAACACAAACGGTGGCAGAAGCAGAAGACAGCCGTCGAGGAGATAAGACAGCTGCTTTTTTAAAGTGCATGGAAAAGAGCTGCGGCTTCTTGCCACAATATTGTTGGCTCAAAAGCACTGCTAATTCAACACAAAGTTCATATCAACACGTGCACAGGCTATGGTAGGCACAATATTCATTGCGAAAACAACCTCTATAGAGGTGAATTCTCCTAGATGAAAACAAATGTCAGCCATGTCAAGAACTCCCAAGCGTGCCGACAATGGAAGAATAGAATAAATCCACGTGAACCTTAGCAGACAGAATAGAAAACGCGAGGTATGAATGCCAATGTTCGAAATACCACGAACCAGCTTCCCTTGTATGATGCCGTGCAAAAACCGTAAGGACAGGAAGCACAAGAATAAGATCTGTGCGTGGCGCTTGATGGAGCAAAGTTCGTGCATTCAAGGTGGCCATAATATAGTTTCATTCCGCCAGCTTTACTGCAGAATGCTGCAATTCGGTGAACTGACTCAAAAGGCGACTCACTGAAACTCTTTCAGATTCAAATCTAGCTGTGAATCCGAGTGAGTTCAGTTACGGAAAAATTTCGTGAGCTTGATTTCAAGCGAGACCAGCTCAGGGAAATTATGGCGAGTACAAATCCGAGTGAGGCCTCAACGCAAAATATAATTCATGAGTAAGCCTAAATGAGCTTCACCATTTTTGCCGACTTATGATTCATACTACTGTACCACTGCATGAGAGAGAAATTTCTTAGAAATGCTGCTCTGCATGATCTTTTACCATATTCTCATTAAATCAAGCCAGCTGTCAATCATCTGCGCATTTAGGAGAATAGTAAAGATGCCACAATTTCACCAATAGAATAAGTCACGTAAAACTGAATTTTTTCTGGTGGGTTACTGGCAGCCATCTAGCTCTGCAGAATCACAATTAGTGCTCAATAAGCAGTATTTCAGTTGCTCTACTATATACCTACAGGCTCATCTTTTATGCATGACATCAGAGTTGCATTCATTTCCTTCATATATGTTTTGCTAGTGGTTTTATTGTTGTGCTCAAAACGGTGAGACGAAATATTGTCATGTACTAGTGAACACAAGCAGGGAGAAAGAGTGAGAGAAGAATATTGGAAGGCAGATGGGTCAGTCTGAGCTAGTATGCTCTAGCCCACTGCTCTGCTCAAAGGAAAGTGTAAAATGGGTGAATGGGAAAGAAAAGAGTAACGGGTATATGCAATAGCTGTGTACCATAGCTTTTGCTAGAGTAGCAACGACTCACAACAACAAGATACAAAGTTGGTTTTAAATCTTGAATTCAGATCGACACAATGTTATGACAAACATCTCTTTTCTTTTGCGATTGCATGTCCCAATCAATAATATTTTGAAATTTTCAGCCAGTGATATCCACCCAGAAGCCACACCGCCTTGCTCAACAGCTGCTGCAGCTTCCTGATCATCCACACCAACAACGGACGCACAACTTGGCACACCACCCCCAACATCAAAGACAGGCAATGATCCGGATGAGTGTACGTCTATTCATCGAATTACATGTTGTTTCACGAAACCTTTGTACATTCACCAACTGTAACGCGATGATGTAGTTAGGCAGACATACCATGTAACATATTACGGTATGAGGAGTCAAGTTTCACGCCTATTGATAGAATAGTTTCGAATTATTGCAACCACTTCATGAGGCGATATGTCAGCCGCACGATAGATTTCGAAGCACTTATTGTTCCACGACGAATTATTGTGATGCACTAAACCAAAGCAGTCTCGTGGAGTGCACTGCAACACTTAAAACAAAAGGTCACTTATTTACCTCCTAAAAAAGTTTGATTAGAGCCCCTTTATTTTAAAAGGTGCAAAGCAGCTCGAGTAAGAGCATCAAGGATATCGAAGCACAATTTGTTTACAGAAATGTCTAAAAATACTCCTGTAAAAAGAATTGGGGCGAAAAATTCATGAACTAGGGTTGTCGCTGGAGACGATGTTTAAACAAGCAGCCTTGAAAGAAATGTCTAAAAATGGAAACAATGGCAACAGCGACACTGTGTTCATAAATTTCTCAACCCCCTTCTGGCTGCCACCTTGCATTGAACTTCCGCCTCTTTTGCACATAACGTTGTCTTTTGGAAAAGCATACAGAATTTGGTTGTTCACCTACAGGCAATAAATTAGGTGGTTTATTTCATTTTTATACTGCAAGACGAAATAAATCATAACAACCTGATTTACATTGTTTCCTAAGTCCCGCTTGTTCCAGCCGCTTATCTGTGCTTTCGAAAACCCCACCCTCTGCCGCATAACCAAAACAGCCCGTACAAAACATGATTCTGTTTACAACCCTAAAACAAAAAGGTATGGATAACCTTATGAATCGAAGCAAGAAGTGCTAGAAGGCATCGGCGAGAATCGGATGGAAACAGCAAGTTGAAAATTTAACATGACTTCAGGCACTAAACACTATTGAGACCCTTGTATCAAGAGACCTTTTTGAATTGGTGAAAGCTCAAGTTCGGCTCTGTGTTTTTCCTAAAACTAAAAAGCATTGGCGAAAGAAAATGAGACAACTTGAACAAAAAATATTTTTATGTTCACCAAACGCATACCGCTTTTTGAGGTGCTTCAGTTGCCGCAAGTGAGAACATTAGGGCGCTGGCGGGCAGGAATTCCTCGACGCGTGGCATCGCACCCGGTACCAGGACAATATTCAATTCATAACTAAGGATTGGCCAACTCAAGACAAAGCAAGTGGTCTGCTTTTGATGAAATAACTTTGAAAGGAAATTGAGTGTACGACTAGTCAAAGGATATTGTATTTGTCTTTTCAGATGACAGACATAGAAGGACTTCTCGTGTGACAAACACAGCCCTTGTTGTGGCTGTGTCTGGCTTATCGAAAAATCGGATGCATCCAGTCGTTTTTGTGATATTTCTCAATGCAACTCTAGCTCTTGTGATCCGATGGCTTTTGCTAGAAAGTCGGGACTTTCTCATGCGTTCAAAAACGCGAAGTCACAACAAATAAATTAAAGTAAATACGAATATATTACTGGTGTCAGCTGCGTTCTCCTTCAAATTGCTCCACTTAGAAAATAAAGGCGGTACATTTATATTTCACGTTGAAAAAACGGGTGCTACTTTGGAACTACCTTCCCTGGCGGTAGGATGCAAATGATTTGGCTCCGTAGCTTTCCCTTTAGTGCCAAGAAAATCGAGAGTATGCACGAGGATTCCGCGAGCGTAGCTCCAGCTGTGTGCATGCGACTTGTCTGCTGCTGCGCCGGGTTAAACTAATCATGTGACTATTCGGTCCGTGGAGCAGCAGGATTTTGCTCTCGCTTGTGAATCTAGCCTAAGCAGCACACCTGCTGCTAGCCAGATCACACTGAATCACTTTGTGATTACGCGCACGCACCTTTACAAGAACACAAAAACACAGTGATATATTAAATGAAAATATCACATACCATGTGAATAGACCTCTTGTAAAGGACTTTGTTGGCCTGAGGGCCTCTGACTTCACATGTAAAAGCACATTATGGGACACAGAAGCTGGCGTATTCTCGGGATGAAACCAGTTTTTTTTTGCATTTGTTCAGAAAGACGGTGTTCTAAAGGACCTGTCAGTGTCATATCAGCGGTACTGAATCGGGCATAGATTACACCAAGCAATTGGACATCCACACAACGCGCGAAATTTCGTACACTGTACATTTCACAAACGTATGCAAACAGCTAATCCAGGTCATGCTACAGAAGTCTTAAGTTCTTTGTTCGGCTGTCTGTCACATCACATTCCTACACATGTTTTGTAGCAAGTTGCTCCATCACTACATCACAGTTGTTAACAAAAAACACAAACTCCAAGTCCTGAAAACGTGCGGCTGCATGGAAAACCCGAAAGCTTACAAATGATTAAGTTATATTAGATTCTAAATCACAAATATTTAAATACGTAACTCTCTAGTGAGGAGCTTCAGTTAATTTCGACAATCTGGTGTTGTGTAATGTGAAATGCCATCCCCTGTACACGCACTGCCAGCATTTATTTCACCTCCTTCAAAATGCAAGCATTGCAGCTGGAAAACATGCATTTTTCGGATCAGTCGCAGAGTGCCATTACCATCAAACCACTGTGGTGTGCTATGTTTTCTAATTACAACCTCTTACAGGTGTACGTACATTTTTAAATGACTCTGAAAGTGTCTTTTCAGTGTTGCATAGATTTGTGACATGCAAAAATAAAAGTGGTGTATGCAGATGCTGTGCTCTCAAGATATGACTGAGATGGCATCACTACTTGTGATAAAAGCTGCATTGTCTTAACTTTACTTTTTAATTGATTTACTTACGCGTCACTCTTTCGCTGCATACCCAATTTCGGTGTATTTCGCAACTAACGCAATCTAACTTTAAACTACGCAGTTTATTCTGTCTGTCTGTATACTTGCAAAGCTTAATATATACATTCTGTTACTTCGGGATGGTGAAAAGTGTGCAATTATGTGCTCGGCTCCACATTTGCACTTTTGAAAGACGTTTTCAACTTGCTTCGAGTGTTTCAATGTTTGTTCCTTATTGTTTGTGCACTCTACTATTAAACATAAAGTACGTGTAAAGCAGGTATACAATAACGACGCGAGCACTCTTGTGCAATGTGAACAAGACGCGCTTTTAATGCTGTTATATACACACGCAATGGAGGTGGAAATGTTGTACGCCCGTGTGCTCAGATTTGGGTGCAGGTCAAAGAACCCCAGCTGGTCGAAATTTCCGCAGCCCTCCACTACGGCGTCTCTCATAATCATATGGTGGTTTTGGGACGTTAAACCCGACATATCAGTTATGTACACACGCACTATCAATAGATGCAGGTCGTGTCTCGTTGCGTGAAAACGTTTTGAATGACTTTATCTAGTTGCTCCTTAGCGGTGGTTGCGCTGGTGGCTGTGGCGGCTGCATTTTCGTTGGAGGCGAAAATGCTCTCAGCTCGTGTGCTCAGATTTGGGTGCACGTTAAAGAACCCCAGGTGGTCGAAATTTCCGGAGACCTATACAACGGCCTCTCTCATAATCATATGGTGGTAGGGACGTTAAGCTCCTCATATCTATCAGTCAATCAATAACTTATAAAGTTCAGTCATGCCTACATGACGCAGATATGGTCAAAAATATTGTACAGTGTATTTGTAGTAGACTAATTCAATCAGTGTGCAATATCTTTATTGATATAGCCTGGTCAGAATACATGCGCATATTATCATTTTTTGCGTATGTATACCGGTGGAACATGACAAATTCACCGGTGCTGAAGTGGGTCCTGATCGCGAATGCCTTATTTTCAAAGCTCAAAACTGTAAAAGAGGTCCAACAGTGGTCATGAAACTTGATACTGAGAGAGCCTTCATTCCGGTTACAGCCAGTGCAGTGTTAGTATTACAACAGTGCATATTTGCATGACGTGCTACTTAAACGAAAATGGTGCGCATACAAGCATACACAAATTGATTTGAACTACAGTTCGCAAACACTGTCTGTGCCATTGGCTGAGTGTGCAAACTGTGCGCACAGTATTGAAACCAAACGCAACCATGGAAATACGGCCGCAATAAAGGTTTTTGTGTATCTTCAACGTGCGCTGTTCTCGTTCAGTGATCCCACAACTACGACAATCTAAAAACGTCTTACTACATGAAGCGAACACAGTTCAAGATAATAAAGGTAATGGAAACAATTACGAAGGGTTTAAAACGCTCTACAATCATGGCCTACCCACTTTGAGACACCGCCAAGTTAGAAAACGTCGATAACAAGCTGAATAAGCTGCTGACTGCAAGCAACCACGTTGCATTACAACGCCGTGAAAGCAAGAACGTTAGGAAAATGGACGATGGAGAGGGGGACATCACTGAAAAAAGTGGCTAGCTTTGAAGCCGGCCAAAGAGCTACCCCTGAAGAAGAGGTCATAAGGGTACAGAAACGTGGGGTCAGTTTATAGTGTTTTTAACTATAAACACTTTTTTACGGAATGTAGGACTGTAATTGGTTTTCTTTGCATCAATTTTTACCCAGAAAGAGAGTTCTCTGCCGACTATAATCACCTCCAAATCAGCGATATATGTGTAGTGTCTGGCTTTTGCAAACTCAAACATAATTATTTGTATAACGCGTGAACTCCTGCTTTGTCAGTGAGCTACTCCTTCCATCTACAAAGTAACCTATGTGATTTGACTCGTTATTGATACTAGTACGTAAGCAAGAACTGACGCCACTCATTAACAGAAGGTGCTTCTTGAGAATTTTACTTGATGTTTCCTAGCAGCGGCCGCGGGCATTTCGAATCGTATATGTAAGCTTTAGTACAAAAGAAGTGATGTCGTCGCACTGCAACTTCAGACTTGAAAAACTACTCTTTTAGTGTGCGCTTCTTCAGAACTTTTCGGGATTACAGGAGTGCTTACGTTTCTAAAATTGTGTAGATAAAGGTGTAGTTGGCAGTTTTGATTATGCAACTTTTATCTTTTTGCAGATTTTTGTTGCAGCAGTGCCCTGTCTTGATCAACTCCGCATTACCAGAACTTCTACGGGTCATTAAGGCAAAGTTTTTTGTTAAATTATGCAAATGCTTCATTACAATGTTTACGGTATACTAATCAAGCCACTGCCGCAACTTAGCTTCTCACCGCGCATTTTCAATGTATAATACGATGAGAGGCAATGCGAGTAAATCTAGGCTCTTCCATTATGACCTGCCGTGTCTTGCCCACCCACGGCTAAGGCCTGAATTGTCCTTTTTTCGTTTTTATGCTTAGGCCTAAAAGCAAAAGTGAATATTTTACATAAATTGCGTACCTCAGTATGCCACCTCGAAAGTATGCGAGGCTTAAGACTTAAGCTGGTTCACACTTCTTAATTCAAACAAATAAAACAGTTGTTACGTAAGTAAGTCCACCTGCCTCGGCTGCCTTTATTTCCAAATTTCAAAAATAGTAACCGCCATTTTTATGAGCTGGATCATGATAACAAATGAGATGTAATGGCTCAATCATCATCACGAGCGCAAACACCATTTGTTTCCTTTTACATTGAATTTACTGAGAACCCCCCGAAATTTATTTCTATAACACTTTCAAGATTACCTCAAGCAGCATGGAAGCAATATAAAAACTAGAAGATATCACCCACTGTTCTAATCGATGTTGTGCGAACCAGTGGCGTGAGTGATTAACGCGAAACCACTTCCTATTAAAAAAACGATGATATAGTCATGTACAAAACACATTTTTAGAAAAATTAGTGAAGAGTACAGACGAGTATTCATTGATGCGCGAGTTAAAGATAGAATTGGTGCGTATGGGGGAATATTTTGTAAAAATAGAAATTCTTTTGATTCATTT
This sequence comes from Rhipicephalus microplus, assembly GCF_043290135.1. Lineage (NCBI taxonomy): Eukaryota > Metazoa > Arthropoda > Arachnida > Ixodida > Ixodidae > Rhipicephalus > Rhipicephalus microplus. Next base: position 55,578,303 of record NC_134706.1, read on the forward strand.
TTGTTTGTTTAAGATTATCATGCAAGCTTCCTCGTCATTCATGTTTTCTTTTCTTAGTACGGCAATTGAGCAGGAAGAAGCTATGACACTGATTTTGATCATCGTGACTCTTGCTTGCAATGCAGCCCATATTGCTGACGGTAAGTTGCTTTAAATTTTATAAATATAGCATAAACGACTTCTGCCACTGTCCACATATATTTCCTTCTGAAATGCAGTTCGTCATAGCGTACGCTAAATGATGTAGCAGTTCCAATTAGATGAAACGGTCTCTTCTAACGGTCTCTTCTTTATGAGCTAGAGTACTGATGTTTACGTTTCAAATAAGTTGCTTGTTGTGTACAATAACTAAATACTTGCATTGGTGTCAGCAGCCGGTAACATTTATTATCAGTACCATGCATTTATGCAGTGTTGATATGTAGAGTGGTACAAGCTTGCTTTGTTACACACTCTTTTTTACAAACATAAACATTGTTATTTAGAAATATCCTAAAGGACCTGCTAACAGTTTAAAAAAATTGTTCATAATAGTTCAGATGACAAGGCTACAGTTATTCCCTTATTCGCCTGCTGTCTTCGCGATATGATTTTATGTAGTTAGCTCGCCCAAGCCATAAATCTTTTGCTGCTCCTTCTTTCATTTACATTTTTTATGACCTCAACCCCATTCTCTGTGAGGCTATTGAATGTAGAAAAATAGAGACTGGAAATAATTCCCATCTGTAGCTCCAGCCACTACATACCTGACGATGCCCACCCCCCGTGATCCCGGCACATTATCTGCACAACCTGGGCTCGACGTCGACTACTGGCTCCGTATGTACGAGCGTGTTAGCCACACACACCGATGGGATCCTACCATGATGCGCGCCAACGTAATATTTTACTTGGAGAGCACCCCACGGGTCTGGTTCGACGCCCATGAGACCGAGCTCACTAGCTGGGGTACCTTCAAGGAGCGACTACACGACATCTTTGGGGACCCGTCCGGTCGCCAAACGGAAGCGCGAAAAGAACTCGCCACTCGTGTGCAGTCGTCAACAGAGTCGTATGTCTCGTACATACAGGTTGTGCTTGCGTTGTGCCGAAAAGTCGACGAGCAAATGACAGAGAGTGACAAGGTGGACCACATACTTAAGGGCACCGTGGACGACGCCTTCAATTTGCTCGTCTACACTAACGTCACGACCGTAGATATGACTATCAAAGAATGCCGCCGCTTCAAAATGGCCAAAAGCCGCCGTTTTCTGCCTCAATTTACGCGGCTACCAAACACGGCTGTTACATTCACTTGCACCGATCTCGGTGCCACACCACCCATGCAGGACAGAGTGACGCGAATAGTTCAACGGGAGCTTGAGGCATCAAGTCCGGCACCATTTCCTCCATATCCGCTCGACCATGGCGCCGCACAAACGGCTCCGCCGGTCTCCGTTATTCAAGCCGTCATGAGGCAGGAAATTGCAAAGCTTGGTTTTCCTGTGGCCTGCTCTATCTCCCGACCCGTCTCCAGACCAATGACAACAAATGCACCACGCCATGACTTACACTTTATTCCGCGATCCCGCAATCCGGCGGAATGAAGAACTGCAGACGACAAGCCGATCTGCTTCCGCTGCCACCGAGTTGGCCATATCTCCCGCTACTGCCGCAGCACTTGGACGCCCTCAAACTGAAGCCATATTTCCTCTAATCAACCATACAAGGACTCCCGTCGGTATTCGCCCAGTCGTGTGTACCCTTCTTCCGACATCACCAACACCCGCTCCACTGCTCGTTCGCCGTCACCTCAACGCCGCCGTTCCCCATCGCCCCAACCATGCCGCTATCCATCGCCGGTCAACTATGGATCCTCTCGGACGGAAACCTAGATCATGCAGCTCCGGGAGGTAGTGCTGCATCGCTTGCGAATGATCCAAATCCTCCATTGACGCTCCCCACTGATACAAACTTGATGGAGGTGTAAGTGGACGGTAATTCTTTGACGGCGTTAGTCGATACCGGAGCTCAAGTGTCCTTAATGAGTGCTCATCTGTGTCGCCTGCTAAAAAAAAGTCCTCACACCTGCAGCAACTAAAGCCCTCCGTGTCGCTGATGGTGGAACTGTGGCCATCACTGGAATGTGTACAGCTCGTGTTAGTATTGCCGGCCGCCATGTTCCCGTCTTATTTACGGTGCTTGAACATTGCCCCCACGGCCTAATCTTCGGAATAAACTTCCTATCGACACATTCTGCCCTCATCGATTGTACCGCTTGTACTCTCTGCCTAGAACTTCCTCTTCTCCCGGATTCTCACCCTGAACTCCCGAACAGCTTGTGCACCACTGACTTCTTCCGGATACCACCTAAAGCTTTCACATTCATAGAATTGGCAACACCCTCTCCCGTGCTCGACGGTGATTATATCGTGACGCCGATTACTGATGTTCTCTTGGCGCGTGACATTACTGCCCCACACTCTGTCGTAAGCATGGCCTCTAACCGAACATATTTACCTGTTATCAACTTCGGTTTCATAAAACAAGTGCTACCCCAAGGAATTGCGGTCGCCACACTAAGGCCTTTAATTGACGACCACGTCACCTGTTTTACGGCAGACGTATGTCCCGAGAACCCACATCACTCGCAGGATGCCACGTGCCTCGATGCGACCTTACGCTCCATGATTGCCCCGGACCTCAAACCTGAGAAGTCAACCGCGCTCTACCGCCTTCTGGCTTCATACCGCGACATATTCGACATCGACCAGCGTCCACTCTGCCAGACTTCACTCGTCAAGCACCGCATTAGCACAGGTGATGCTCATCCCATTCATCGGCGACCATACCGGGTGTCTGCCACCGAGCGTAAAATAATTCAACAAGAAGTCACCAAGATGTTAGCCAAAGGAATTATTGAACCCTCTTCGAGCCCTTGGGCGTCTCCCGTTGGGCTCGTTAAAAAGAAAGATGGCACGTGGCGCTTCTGCGTGGATTACCATCATCTGAATAGAATCACAAAAAAGGATGTTTACCCTTTACCCCGCATCGATGACGCTCTCGATTGTCTCCACGGCGCCCGATACTTTTCCACAATAGACCTAGGTTCCGGCTACTGGCAGATTGCTGTCGACGAAAAAGACCAAAAGAAGACTGCATTTGTAACTCTAAACGGCCTATATCAGTTGAAGGTTATGCCATTTGGGCTATGCAACGCCCCAGCCACGTTCGAGCGCACGATGTACTTTCTGCTACAAGGGTTCAAATGGTCAACATGTCTTTGTTATCTTGACGATGTCGTTGCATATTCCCCAACAATTGAGACCCACCTTCAGCGTTTTTCAGCTATTCTCGACATATAACGCACTGCAGGCCTCCAATTGAACTCGTCGAAGTGCCGCTTCGGACGCCGGCAAATTACAGTGTTGGCCCACCTTGTCGACGCCTCTGGTGTGCAGCCGGACCCCGAGAAAATTCGTGCAGTCACCAGTTTTTCTGTACCCCAGTCAGCCAAAGGCGTCCGGAGTTTTGTAGGACTTTGCTCCTATTTTAGAAGGTTTGTGAAAGGTTTCGCAACCGTCACTCGACCCCTCACAGAGCTTCTAAAGAAAGACGTCACATTTACGTGGGGTACCGACCAAGCTGCTGCTTTTTCTCACCTAATCACGCTATTGACGACTCCACCCATATTGGCTCACTTTGACCCATTCGCTCCGACGGAAGTTCGAACCGATGCTAGTGGTCACGGAATCGGAGCCGTGTTAGCCCAGCGCCAACGGGGACACGACCGAGTTGTCGCCTACGCTAGCAACCTCCTCACAGCTGCTGAGCGTAACTAATCTATTACGGATCGTGAATGTCTTGCTCTTGTTTGGGCAGTCTCAAATTTCCGCCCATATTTAGATGGCACTAATTTCTCTGTGATAACTGACCACCATGCGCTATGTTGGCTTACGTCAATGAAGGATCCTACTGGCCGGCTCGGGCGCTGGGCTCTGCGACTCCAAGAGTATACCTTTACAGGGACGTACAAGTCCGGACGCCTACATCAGGGCGCAGACTGCCTGTCGCGCTACCCAGTCGCTGAGTCGAGCACTATGCATGGCACCGACACCGATCCTTGCGTCTTTTCCCTTTCGCAAATGACATGCATCGGTGACGAGCAGTGCTATGATGCGTCCTTGCGTGCTATCATTGAGTGCCTCGAATCACCATCTTCCAGTCAGTCCGATCGCTCATTCGTGCTCCACAATGGTGTATTATACCGCCAAAGTTTTGAGCCGGTTGGACCGGCTCTGCTGCTTGTCATTCCGAAACACCTTCGCTCGGAAGTTCTACATGAACTTCATGACCTTCCGACTGCTGGTCACCTTAGTGTGTCACGCACTTACGACCGAATACGCCGACGCTTCTACTGGCCAGGGCTTGCACACTCAGTCAGAAGATACGTTGCGGCTTGTGATGAATGTCAGTGCCGCAAAACGCCATCGACACTTCCCGCCGGACGCCTTAAACCACTTGATATTCCGTCAGAACCCTTCTTCCGCGTTGGCTTGGACCTACTTTGCCCTTTCCCCTTGTCTTCCTCGGGTAACAAGTGGATAGCCGTGGCCACCGACTACGCCACGCGTTATGCCATCATACGAGCTCTCTCAACAAGCTGCGCCACAGATGTCGCCGACTTCCTCCTCAAGCACGTGATTTTGCAACATTGAGCCCCACGGCAGCTGCTTACAGACCGTAGCCACACCTTTTTGTCGAAGGTCATATCCGACATCTTGCAGTCCTGTAAAACGAGACACAAACTGACTACGTCATACCACCCGCTAACCAATGGACTCACGGAGCGTCTAAATTGAACTCTTACAGGCATGCTCAGTAAGTATATTTCTACCAACCACACCGACTGGGATCTCGCGTTGCCGTACGTCACATTTGCCTACAATTCTTCGCGCCATGACACTTCCGGTTACACTCCATTTTTTCTGCTGTTTGGCCGAGAACCAACATTGCCTCTAGACACCGCAATACCGTCCCCTGGAGTGCCGATCAGTGAATATGCCATGGACGCTATCACTCGGGCCGCTCACGCACGCGAAATCACCCGTACTCGCCTTCTGACCTCTCAAGAGAAGCAACGGCGCTTGTATGACCAACGAAACCGCGACGTGCACTTTCCGCCCGGTTCTTTGGTACTGCTCTGGTCTCCTACCCCTCAAGTTGGCTTGTCAGAAAAACTGCTTACTCGCTACACAGGCCCATACCGAGTCCATCGTGTGGTTACTCCTGTAACATATGAAATTGGTCCCGCCACCCCGTTGCCTTCATGTGCCCAGCAGGCGACCAATATTGTACATGTTGCGCGCTTGAAGCCCTACAACTATCCTAGTGACGTTGACATCTAAATGCGCTGAGACGGCACGTGCGCCGTCGGGGGTTATGCTACATGCATGTATATTGATATTCTAGGGGGCGACGCGCGTGTGTGCCTGACGAGGAAGACGAAGAGTTGTCTCCGCTCGATCGCTGGTGAGCCGGGAACGCCATTACCGCTGGTTTTGAATATATCTAATCCCCAGCCTCGTCGTTACGGCGTCTCTTCTTTTCCGTAACAATATGTTCAAAATTAAATATCCCAGAAAGGTATTTATCTGTATAGGGTTGAATTCTGGCCTGTTCTTAACCCGCAGCTGTTGGGGTACGTCGTAGCCAATAGAAGTACGAGACTTTTGGCTACTGCTCAAGCAGGAGTTTCCTAAAGCTCCTCAAAGTCCAGAAAATTTGAATACGAGTCATACACAACAAAGTAAGACTTTCCGGCGTATTCAGTGAAGTCTGTTCCCACTTTTTCTTACGGACTATCAGGTATATCTGGCCAAAGCAAGTACTTGTAGCCACAGCAATTGCAGTACTTTCTTGAAGCTTCTCCAAGTTCGGTAAATTTGAGTACCGGTGACACACAACGATACAATTCTTTCCGACATATTCAAGCAAGTGTGCTCGCACTCAATCTTTTCGGTTTATTAGGTGTATTCCGGAAAGCAAAGGTTCGTCAGCTTGTCTGTAGGCCTCCAACTGACAGGAAGGGCCGTGCTATATCTTATCAGATATGTCATCATTCGTGCCAGCACATAAACTGTAGCACTCGTGTTTCATACTTTTGAAAGCCAAGGGGACCGTGGTGGTGTTGATTTAACGTTTATTGGCGCATCAAAGCCAAAATTGCAACTTTTGTTCCCTTAGTAGTAGGTCCCTGACAGCCAATAGCTCATTTGGGCACATTTTACACTGACCTTTGATAGGCTGTGAAGCTTTCAGTCGTTTTATGACAATGACCAGTTTAGATTGAGCTGCAGTAACGCTAGCTTGTTCTGGCATTGTTTTGAGCTTACTTGTTGAGACAAATGTCTAATAGCATAAACTGCAACATTCACCTAAGAATCACCTGACAATTCTTGGCTTTGAAGGTCGGACAGAATGTCTGCTATTATAAGCTTCTTTCCAGGAACGTGCTGTATCTCGTAGTTCTGATAGTACATGTGCAAAAAAATTCTTGTCGTCTCGGCAGTATATCACCAAGACCCATTTTAAAAAAAGAGCAAACAAAAGTATGTGGCAGTTTATGCGACTACGTGCCTGCCAGCAACAAATTCTCTGACTCCTTCACACCCCAAAAGTGTACAAGTTCTCTCCATATTCTAACGATTTGGCGCTCCACCGTGGTGGTCTACTGACTAAGGTACTCGGATGCTGACCTGCTCGTCGGGGGATTGAATCCCGGATGCAGCAGCTGCATTTTAAATAGAGATGAAAGTGCTGTTGGCCCATGTGCTCAGATGTGGGTGCACGTTGAAAGTCTCCTGGTGGTCGATATTTTTGCAGCCCTCCACTACGGTGCCTTTCATAACCATATGGGGGTTTGGGGACGTTGAACTCCACATATCAATCAATCAATTAACGGTTTGGAATCCTAGTCTACGAGACGAAGTAGACTGCTTCGTGCAAGTGAATTGACCTCTGCTTCTGCTCCCTTTACGGCCATCGCGAGGGTCATTTCTATCTTGACTAACAGCTTTTCATGCAGGTTTTCGCTTGCACTTCCAAAAACTATCTTGTCATGTAACATGGATGCACGCAATGTGCCAAATATACAGCTCCTAGCCTTGAACTGCCAGTTCCCGTAGAATTTTGTGAATATCGCGCCATCTGCTTGAACTTTACTGCAAAATGCGGTCCTCTCGCGTCTCATTACTTTCTGACAGACAATATAGGCTTCGGAGACTTCCATCAGTTTGTCATGGTCGACTTTGTCCTCTTCGCTGAAGCTAGAAGTGCTGAACACATCCACGGTCTGCTGTCAGGCAAGATTAAAAACAGATGACCACTTTCCGCTTTTGGGTGTGTGATTGCTGTGGTTCCTATTCCATAGCAGCAGCTAAATAACAGACTATACGGTGCTCGAAGTTCAAGCAATTCCCTACCAACCTCAACAACCTGTGGCATTTTCGATGAAAGGAAGTCGGCAATGGCTCGTGATGTGGGCGTCAATGCGGGAAGCCATCTTCTGACACCATGGATCGATTGATTGCACACGTGCTTCAATGTCTCAACAGCCACCTGTTTTTATTACCAGCGGCATGCTTTTATACGGTCGTGGCGTGTGCAGTTTTGCCCATTGTAAGATATGCTATACCGTTAAGTTGCCTTTTTGTGATCAATTTTTCCATTTATTTGAGACCGCGTAAAATAACTCCTCAGTATGATCCATACTACACAGAATTTTCGTTTGGGAGTCACGCTTCTGGAGAAAATCATTTCCCGGCAAACAAGCTGGCGCTTGCTTACCGCAAGGGTCCTTATCGGTGGTCTATGAAAGCTGTAGGTTCACTACGTTTCATGGTAACCTAGTTGAGGTACATTGCAGCTTAACGAGACGAAGGAACTGCGACAACGACGTGTCATACCACACGAGTGTGATGAACATGTAACTTACTACATGTTTGTGCATGTGTGCTGTGTTATGTGTCATCTTTCTCTACCTTTTAACTATTTTCTCTATCTCTTGTAGTTCCCTTTTCCCGTTACCCCGAGCAGGGTAGTAAGCCGGCTTTCTTGGACTTGTTAACCTTTCTGCTTTTGCCTCTCTGTGGTCCCGTCTTCTTTCTAGTTGAGGTAGCAAACCACCGGCTTGAATTTGCATAAAAATACATTGAAGAATGCCATTACTATATCCAATTTCAATTGTAAATGTTCATTTTGGCTCTAGTGAGGCAAGCTTGCTACGTGCCGCCCACGTGCGAAGAAACCTGATGAAAATTTGACACAATACGCAAGCAAAACATGCAAACAACAGAATTGAACGCGAGCGCAACAAATTTGAACGATATGCGAAGAATCGAAAGCAGCATACGCTATTATAAAAGAGAGATGCTGAAGCCAGGGCTCAGATTTTCATGCTGCTTATGACTTCAAGTAAGATATTTTGACGAATACAATTTTTGCACATCACGTGCTTTGTGATAATCCCACTAAATAAACAAGCGCGATCTCGTGGGAAACCATATCATGTGTTGCTAGTTATGTCAACTGCCTTGTCATCCTAGACCTTGGGTTTGCCAAGAGTTTGATTCATAGCATCAAGAAGCGACTCGAGGTGCCAACTGTGACAAGAAAATTTCGGCGTCTCGCACTGACACTCCAACCTCAAATTTCGTAAAAGCTCCCTAGATTGAAAGAACTTTGTGTCACTCAATGCATTATTACCTATATATCGCTGCCCTGAAAATCATGGTAAAGAAAAAATATGACTACATTATACTCCTTGTCGACTTCTGAGAACCAAAAAAAGCTGGCCACACCTATACTTTTCTGTTTCCTCAGACTGAAGAGCTATTGAGCAGCTTTGTCGGCCCAATAGTCTTCTTCTAGTTGGACCTTGCATGCGCCTACCACCAGGTTGGGCTTCAAACCGAAAGCCGACACTTTAAGGTATTTATGACTCACGACTGCCTGATGCGTTTCAAGAGTGTATGCTTTGAGCTGGGGTCTGTTCTCACAGGCTTCCCGAAGGTGTCGTAGACTACCAATGAATGAATGCTCTGGCGCTTTGTTCTACATAAATGATAATATTGTATTCAGATACACAAAATCTCTCCGCAGTTCTCCGCTGCGTCAAGGCCACTGAACTCAAACTCCACCACAACTGCACCTTTTGCGTCAGAGAGTTGCCTTTCCTGGACCATAAGTACACAGTCCAAGGCATTCCAGCACTGCCTGAAAACGTTGATTCAACACTCAACGTGTCTTGTCTCATTGACGCCGCTACTCTGCGTTTGTTTCTTGGCATAACCGAGCGCTACGCCAAGAGCGTTCCCTACCTTGCTGAAATAGTGGACACAAAGCGTGCACCACTCTGCAACAATCAAGGTTTTAACTTGAGTGACGCCATTGAGAGTATTTTCTCAAAGGTCAAGTTGCTGTTGTCATCTAGTAGGGTATTTCAGATGTTTGATCTTGCTCTTCCGGTGGTTCTTCCCATATATGCGTCGGACTGCAACGTTCGGGCAGTTTTTCAACATGACGATGCACACCAGGTACGCACAAACACCTTCACATCTCTTCGCATATTGCGCTGTGTCCTCAAGAGAGACAAAGTATGCAGTGAGTAAACGGGAAGCATTTGCATACGTATAGGCCTGTGAGCGTTCGACCAGCGCTTCTCACCTCGTTCAGACCACCAAGCAGAGGTCTTCTTTCTGTCATCCCAATACCCAGGAAGTTCTCCTCTTCGCGTTGCGCACTTAGCATAGCGTCTTATCAGTAAGGTTCCAAGGTGTACTGAATCTAATTTAATTAGGTTGCATGTACCCAGTCCCACTTTGCAGTGTCCGTTTCACAAAGATATACCTTGTTCACATAGGAGGTTCTGTGTGTCATTACCCCTCTCTGCCTCACCAGAGAGCAGTTTCAGCCGTCCGTGGGTGAAGATGCTAAGACTGGTCATCTTGACCTCACACATGTTCATTGCTGGTGAAATAATACTAGTTCTTGTCATTCGGAAAGTCTGGTCGATGACTTGGTTTAGCCTTGAAAATACCTCGCCGTTTCTTCATTTGTCAGCTTATAGATAAATTTCACCGCACACAAAGCACACCATAGGATAGTTCGCACCGAGACAAGACTTACAGAGTGATTTTGTCACCTAGAATTCAGCAACAACAAAATGGAGCTTGCCATTCACAACAGCTTAGTTTGCCAGAATACAGAGAAGACAGCAAAAACTTCAGTACCTCCACTGCGACTTGTTTCTTCCACAGCCATGGCAGGAGGTCGCAATCGACATTGTCGGTGAAATATAGCGCCACATCACCATCACCCTTGTGGACTACTTTTTGAAATGGCCGGAAGTACCGTTTTGCAGTGAGGTGTCAACGCACATATTGACAAGCATTCTGCTCTCAGTATAGTCTCGAGAGGACTACCCCGAGAAAGTTGTGTGCGACAACAGCCCTGAGTTTTCAGCCCCAGAGATCAACCAGTTCCCGAACAATCACGCGATTCACTTTTCGTACTCTTTCTTGTACTACTCCCATGTAAACGAACTTGTAAATAACTTCCACTGTGTGTTCCAGATGTGCAAACATCTTCGCTGGAAGATTAACCACTTCGCACAGTGGCCTTCGAATGCCTGAGTATCCAACCGTACACGCCATACAAGACCGTTGGGGTTGCCCATGCTCTCTTACTGCATAGGATGCTGCCGAGAACACATATGCACGTCGTCAGGTACCAGTCGTCTCCCTTACTCAAAGACCAAATCACCCACTCCGTTTGATGCATCGTAGAGACAAGCAAGAGCAAGAGAGCCGCAATAACTGAACACATTTTGGCGAGCCACAATGACCAACTTCGCTTTTGGCGAGCCTGTTTGAGTGAGTAAATCTTTTGTGAGGATTCGAGAAAAGCAACGACGAAGGTGCGGGACAAGGCACGTGCGATTATGAGGCAACTGTGCGCCAATCAGCTGATAACTTGCGGCGGCCCATAGAAGTAGCGTGCCACGATCGGGCCACGTGTGATCATTACGTAGCGGTAGGCTTTGTCGCTGGGGACGAGCCGAAGCAGCGGCAGACGTAAGACAGCGGGCCGAAGCGTCGGACGCAGGCGATCCAGGTTCCAGCCTGCGAACGCGGCTGTCCACGCTACTGTCATCCAACTACCAGCTGGGGCGGCATTGCCGGCACGAGTACTGCATCTCGGGGCGCGGCCTGGCCTGCTGTTTTCTTCCTTGCCGAGGGCATCGCGGATCTCGGCGAGGCGTCTCCATGGTCAGACGTTTGGCACAGCGACGTACGTGGCCTGGCTAATGGTCACCGTTGCGCCGAGCATCGCGTCTCGACGCAGGCTATTCGCTTGACGGGCTGGCCCATTACACGCATGGAGCATCGCGTCTCCGATGCGGGGGTACTGCTCCGTAGGTCACCCATGCCATCAAGCGCTGGTGTCACCAGATCGTCGCACATCGGCAAGGGACGAGCGAGACGTTCTGCCGGGCAAGACGCGCGCGTGTGTACGGAGTACCACGGAGCGGGGCAAGGTTCAGAGTGGCCGAGGATCCAGGTGCCAGGGGAGTAGCTGGCTGAATAGAGGATTGCCGAGCGGTGCCGAGCCGTACCGAGCGACGCGCCAGACTTGGATGTGGGCGCCTTGCAGTTTCGGAAGACGTTAGGCTTGAGAGCTCGAGGGTTGAGGCCACGAAGGCAGACGAAGCGGTGCGCCGCTCGAGAGGACGAGTTCCTGGCAGCGTTCCTGAGCCGGACGTGGGACCCGTACATGTCGGCCAGGTCGAGCTCCGGTGTGTCTGTTCGAAGTCGGGCCCGTCGGCCTGTACAAGGTCCAAAGACGGGGCCTGCTGAACGGCTCCTGCCTGGGTGCAGTGGCCGGGACCATGTTCGTGGGCGAGGCCTACGGGGTGTGGTCCTCGTGATCCATGGCTTGATCCTGGACCTCAGGAGTTGCGACACTAACTGCTGGGTTGGCCGCGACGTCCGACTCAACGGCGCTGCACACGGTAGCGCATCCGTGTGCCGTCAGCCGTTCCAGCCGTGCCACCTTTGCTCTCGCGCACTTCGACGACCGCATCATGTCGGGACGACGGGGACCCAAACTGTGAGACAGCGGTTTCTTCTTACGAACCGAGAACTATACGCGCTGGACACTGAGTTAGCGTAGCCGCGAACTCTGCGCGTATTAATGGCCTTCTGACTCTCGTGCATGTTGCGTGATGCTTGTCGTATAGGGTTGGACATATAGTTTTATTTTCTCCTGTCACTTCCTTCTCTAGTGTACAATATAAAGCTTCTTTTGTTACTTAAGTTGTTCATGTTAATCCTTTCTCGTCCGCTATCAGCAAACATAGTGACAAACGTCCTTAACCATCACACTTTTATTAGCTTCAAGGGACACATTTTCCTTTTTTTCTTTAGCAGCTTCCACTGAAAGGTATATTTAGTAATCTGTTAGTGATATCCGTGACGCAAATACGTCAATAGAGCCGAGGTTGGCCTCTGCGTAGAACACTATTAAAAAACACCACCTTATCCAACAAGTGAATGATGTTACAAGAGCTTGCTCGGAGATGATTGGGCAACCTGCTTATCTTCCGTACACATCTGTTACCATTATATACAAAATAGTAATTTCATTTTTGATAGGTTACATACACAATTCCTTTTAATTTACACTTGGATACACTATATACTTTTGACGAACTATATACATGTATATACGTAATAGATATTATTTTGCAAAGTACAAGAATGGCGTCCCTAGGTAAGCTCGGGGACTCTTTTCCCTTTAAAGATGATTGCTTTATGATGCCTGAACTATATCATATAGACAAAAGATGTTATTCTGCAAAATACATCACCCACAGGCCGTTCCTATTCCAACGACGTTGATGAATGAATTGATGTGCATATTTCCAGCGTCCCCAGTCTCCAGAAAGCAGAGATGGTCAGCTACAGCCAGAACTAGATCATGCTCGATGTCATGAACGCGCGCAATGAGGGACCACACGCTGAGAAGAGCGAGGGACAACTCGTTGGAGTGGTCAACGTCTTCTCGCGGGGCATGATTATGTCGTTGCATTAGCGTGGGTAACCAGTGCTGCTCGAGAAGCCAAAACTTGCCGAGTACTTCTGTTAGTTGGAGGTTTGGTGGAAGAAGTGGCTGTCCGCGTTTGTGTCGGTCTGGCAGAAACTGTTCACGTTAGTGCAGTGAGTGAATGCCGCGTAGAGCTGCGCACCGCCGCCACCACCCGTCTTCGCTCACGCCGTTCACGGCACCGCCGAAGTTCTAAGAAAGACCACGCCGCCACCGCCACCATGCAATAATTGCGGCACGCCCCTCATGGTCTTATGTTATTCCAAGAGCAGCGTTTGCGGTGTCTTGACTGCTCTTTTTGGTACGTAGTTTCATGCCCTGTTTATATAAAAGCCCTGAAAGAGCTGCTGAAGATATACAATCGAGCGTGTTGATCTTTCTTGGCACTGCTCGTTCTTTTGCTTTTAGTGATGCCAGAATGGTGATTCACGTGACATGATTAGGGTACATAATGATCGAATAGTATTTCTAAGGAAAATATCAGTTGTAATTGTTTTCTACTCTACTTTCCCGTGCATTCTCCGCCCTCCCCCCTCTCTCACGTCTCGCATAATTATCATTCGCGATGAACTTGTGATTTCTCTGCATTTGGTGAGAATCCGAACGCGCAAGTGACAATAACCTAGTGTAGACCACAAGTGAAGCTCTAAATATTGATAGGCTCGACACTTTGCAGTCATGTTGAACACGTGCTTTATGAAGACACAAGTGTCAAAGAGATATAGCTTGTAAGAACTTTACATATAGTGAGGGGAGCGTAGTGGAGTGTAATAGAGAACACAATAAAAAAAAGAGGCTCTAAATTATTCCATTTTCCCAAAGAATTGATTCATTACAACGAAGCCGATGCAGCTCTTCATGAAAAAAACAAGCCCACTTCGACCGTTTCAGTATACAATTGATTCCGATAAGAATTGTATTAACATTTTCTAGGGCTTTTATCGTCGCCGTCATGTTTCTTATGAAGTCCAAAGCAATAAATTTTGTACTCACACAGTGTGCTATTTCCAAGAATAAAATTCGGGGAGCGCTAGCGATCAACTCCGCTGAAGCATAGATGAAACAAGCTGCCGATATCCATTGTGAGGAGGGCGCATGCAATAACATCACTCCGTTTGCGATGCCTGCCGTCGTTTTCCTCTAAACCGAAAAGGAACCCCTATCTGTCTTTTGCTGAATAAAAAGTATGATGAGATAATTAGCAAAAGGCTGTGTGGCTGAACGCGCAACTGTGAGGTTTCATTATAAGGGTGCACACAGTGCTTGCATGCGATATTTCAGTAGGTATCAGAGCGAATTTTTGTACCGGCACACAGGTCTTGTGCTCGTGCTCGTGTAACATTCTACGCGCTACGAGATCACTGCACAAACACTGCTCTTTTCCCGCTAGCGGTCGTATTCTCATACACTAGCGTTCTGTAGTTTCACGAGATTAGATTGAAAAGAGTTACCTGCCGCCAAAATTCGTTATGTGGCTGTGTGCTTATATCGCGCGGTGCAAATTGTGAAGTCTTCGAACGATTTTTTTCAACATACAGCTTAATTAAGCTGTATGTTGAAGCTGTATGTTTAAGCTGTAATTAAGCTGTATGTTTGAAGTGACTTACGTCACTTCAAACTGGCTGTTCTCTCGATAGCCTGAGATAAAAACTGTTTTGAACCTTCCAAAAGTTGCTGACACTTCCGTACTTTAGCCTTATATTGTGAGGAAATTGAATGCTGTAGTGAGTTTTGAAATGTAGATGCACTGCTTTTTAGGTATGGTGACATTTTTCACAAAAACCCATTGAATTATGTGCCGCAAAAATATATTAAAAAGAACCCAGAACACTCATTATACCATAAAGATATAACAAATCTCACTAGTGGCATACAACGCTCAAGCGAGAATCATCATCCGAAGCGCGATGATAATGCTTCGTCATATACAGCATTCAAAAGTAAATTAGAAGCTAAAATGAAAGAGTCTATGAACAGCTACTACTTTAGTAATGCCTATGCTACATTTACGAAAACATTCAACCAAACTTTAGAGGTCGATTAGTCCTGCATCATTTAGGCCTTCATCCTTTATTCTTAATGGGCGATCCTCCTCAAATCCAGAAGATATAGCAAATGCATTTATTAATTACTTCATATCTGTTTTTTTTCTGCTGATAACGGCATCACTCGTTCATTTTCTGCGTGCGCCAAACTATACCTGTCTTTCTAATCTTGAGTGAAGCTCCTTTGGAGTACATAACTTTACACTAAATATTGAGGTGTCAAAACAATCTGGCAATGCGGTATTTCAAATAGGTAGCAAAAGTTGTATTCAGAATGGTTCGCAGACTATCTCCACTCACTGTAATACTTAAAAAAAATGCGTTATATTTGTAGCAGTTTTTGAGCTGCGGAAATTAGCAAACGTCGTGGAAGTATTTAGGTCTGGAAACAAGCAATCATTACCAAAACATAGGTATATATTTTTTATTTGTATAAGCTCAAAGCTGTTGGAGCATATCACTGACAAATATTTTGTATAATACCTAAATGCACACAATATACGCTCACCAGCAAAGCACGTCTATTTTTCTGGTGATTTTACTGTAACACAGCTGCTTCAACTTGCCCACGGCATTGCTTCTTCCATTAGCGACTGAAAACAGGTTGATGTCGTAGTTATTGGCGATTGGAAAATCTTTGACATGGCTTGCGAATTTAAACCTTTAGTGTTTTCACAATGCTTTTCCCGACCACAAGTTAGTTGATTGTATAGAAGATTACTCGCTGTCGCGCTCAGAGTTTGCCACGCTTAACCACAATCAGTATATAGGACTTACGTACCACATAAGGAACGGGCCTGGAAAGCTTGGTTTGCTTTTATTCGTTATTTATAAATGTTTTAGAAAGGTTATTGACAATACTCAATTTTGAATGTCTGCAGACGTCATGCGTAATCAGTAGAACCATCCCTGATTCTCAAGATCAGGCTGCACTAGTGTTTTTCGTCATTTTTTAACGGTAGGAAACACCGTAAACAAAAAAAGATTGTAGTCACGATGCTTTCGAATGAGAAATAGCCTCTTACATTTACAGTTACTAGTGAAGGTGTATATGTAATACGTGTTATGTGACTCTCACAGTAAATTTAAACGGCACACGCACGTGAAAAAAAATCTGCAGGAAACTCTTCCAAAACATCGGTGTCTCCGACGCACGTTAAACTACTCGGCAAAAGAATACTGACTGAGCGCCTAAAATTTCATCGGACTCGAATATGCGTTGGTTGCTTGGGCGCCTCGCCACAAGCATCACATGAATATGTTAAAACTTGTTTTAAAACGCAACCCTGCCTATATTTCACCGCTATGACCGACGTTCTCCGCCTACATCACATGCGCAAGTTTTGTCACTCCAGCCCCTCTCGAACTTTGGCGCACTTGCAATCGCGTCATCCTTCTGAATTAATAGGATTGTTCAAACGGGTTCGAGTGCTCTAGTACTCATATGATTCGTTGCTTCTTCTGCACATCGTACCCGGCTATTCAATTCCCTAATTATTGTGCCCATTAGATAAATTCATGACTGTTTTCGTTTTCTTACGTTTTTTTTTCTTTTCTACGGAACGTGCAATTTTGAACTGAGAATAATGGGAACTGAGCTTGATAGGTATTGGGACTCTGTGTAGAGCAATTGGAAAAAAAAGTGTTGATTACACATGTATTTTGGTAAATTGCAACTTTTCAAGGTGCTGAACCTTTGAATATATACATGCTCTGACTGGAAAACTGAGATAGCAGTCTTTGTTAATAAATAACGTTAAGACACGCTACTATCGCGTTAACTACATCGCCCTTCCGGGAAAACAGGGTTTCTTCAAAATTCAAGAAACACGTTTCTACTCCTCGAACTATTGAATCTTAATCCTACACTTCGCCCCACCCCACCCTCCCCCGCGCCGCACCGTCGCCGAAAGTCACCGTCGCGCCGCTGCCAGAGATTTTTGTACCGGCACACAGGTCTTGTGCCGTGTACACGAGTGTCTGCTGGTGCGTGTTGTTGTACTCGTATACTACCGAAGAGTACGTGCCTTCTTGAGTCTTGGGTACCATTATAGCACTGGCTTCTATGAGAGGGAACTGCTTGCGTCTGCAAGAAACGCCCGTCTTGTAGTCGAGTGTGAACGGGACCATGCGAGGTTCGATTGGCAATCAGAATGGTTCGATATTGTAGTCATTTAGCATGGCTTCGCTGGCCTGAAGCTCCGGGTTTGCTTGACGATGAGCCCGCTTCGCATTGGCCTCCAGGGCTGTCACCACAGGCCCTTCGCGGGGAGCCTGAGCAGCTGCTGCTGCATTGCGAGCCCGCTGCGCTATTGCATTGGCTTCTGAGGTGTTCACGCGGCCAAGTAGTAAAAACGTTTGAAAGCAAAAATTTTGGTCTGTCAGTCCATTTGTCTGTCTGTTCACCCTTAACGATACCGTGTACTCTGAATGGCACCAACCGATAACCCAAACAGCCGACCCCATCCACAGCGCCCACCAATGTTGCTCAAGATTCAGCGTTCATACTTCTGCGATTGTCAATTAAAAAGCAATTATGGCGCATATCTGAGGCACTTTAACAACACGTATATATTGTCACCAATCTTGTCTCACTCAAGGAAACCTTCCGCAGAACTGCTCGTCAAGCTAGGACAAAAAGAAAAACTGCTCCAACCCAACCTCTTCGTCCTCTTCCACACGAAAACCACGCGAATTCATGCGGCATTAAAAAGCGGCTCAATCCCAACCTCTTCGTCCTCTTCCACACGAAAACCACGCGAATTCATGCGGCATTAGTCCCCCCTTTTAAAAAGCATCGACTCGATGCTTCTAAATAAAAAGAAGAAGAAAAAAAAACCCATAATTAGAACACGCGTTGACGCAGAGAATGACAAAGTGAGTGCCAGGGAAAACAAAGAGGGCGCACAAGCACTTGGACCATGCGCGAACACAACAGCACCAGTGGAAGAGTCAAGAAAAAAAAAACACCACATGAGATCACTGTCACGTTTGCGAAGTAACTCGCAAGCACAGAGACTATTGTGTGTAGTACGGCTTGAGTCGTACGACATGCACAGTTTCGGGCCGATGTTGTCGACGTGACGACACTGTGCCGTCCGGAAGTACTTCGTATGTAAGGTCACTCACACGTCGGATAACCTTGTATGGTCCGAAATAACGGCTCAGAAGCTTTTCAGACAAGCCTGGTCGTCGGACAGGAGTCCACACCCACACTCGTTCACCCGGGTGGTATGCGACGTTTCGACGGCGAAGGTTGTAACGTCGTGCATCTGCGTCTTGTTGGTGACCGATGTTCACGCGAGCCAGTTGACGAGCCTCTTCGGCGTACTGCGTGTATTGCTCGGCTTCTGGAGAAAGAGCATCGCTATTATCGTACGGCAGCATAGCGTCAAGCATCGTTTGTACGTTGCGTCCATAAACAAGGTGGAAAGGTGAAAATCGGGTTGTTTCCTGCATTGCCGTATTGTATGCGAACGTGACGTATGGGAGGATATCGTCCCAGGTTTTGTGCTGCACGTCCACGTACATTGACAGCATGTCCGCTATGGTCTTGTTGAGCCTTTCCGTCAGTCCATTACTTTGTGGGTGGTAAGCCGTTGTTTTTCGGTGACTCGTGCAGCTCAGTCTGAAAATGTCCTCTAGCATTTGTGCCGTAAATGATGTTCCTCTATCCGTAATCACACATGACGGCGCGCCGTGCCGGAGGACGATGTGCTGCACGAAGAACTTCGCCACTTCAGACGCCGTGCCCCGGGGTAATGCCTTTGTCTCAGCATACCGGGTCAAGTAATCGGTTGCCACTATAATCCATTTGTTACCAGTGGCCGACAAAGGGAAGGGTCCTAGAAGGTCCATTCCCACGAGGTCGAAAGGTGTCCGTGGTGGTGTAATAGGGTGGAGAAGGCCCGCAGGTTTCACGGGTGGCGTCTTGCGACGCTGGCACTCGCGGCAGCCTTGCACGTAGCGGTGTACACTGGTCGAAAGTCGTGGCCAATAGTACTGCTGGCGCACTCTGGCGAGAGTCCGCGAGTAGCCCAAGTGTCCCGACGTGGGCTCGTCATGGCACGCGAGGAGGATGTCATCCCGCATGTCGGCTGGTACAACGAGGAGGAAGGCTTTGTTGCTACCTCGAGCATTTTTCTTGTAAAGAATGCCCCTCCTTAGACAAAAGGATGACAATTCGCGAGCGATGCGCCGAGGAGTGTGAGAATTTCGGCCTTCTAAGGAATCAATAATAGGGCGCAATTCCTGATCGGCTCTCTGTCTAGACATAAAGTCAGAATCACTGAGGGCTCCGAGAAAACCATCAGCATATTCCGAGTCCATATCAGGATGTCCCACGGGTGCTCGAGAAAGTGCGTCGGCATCTTCGTGCTTGCGCCCAGACCTATACACAATCATGATGTCAAACTCTTGCAAGCGCAAACTCCACCGAGCGAGACGACCAGACGGGTCACGGAGATTGGCCAGCCAACACAGCGAATGGTGATCGGTCACCACCTTGAAGGGACGGCCGTAGAGGTAAGGTCGAAACTTTGCCGTTGCCCACACGACTGCGAGGCATTCCTTCTCTGAAGTGGAGTAGTTGGCCTCGGCTCGAGAGAGAGTACGACTGGCGTAAGCTATGACATGTTCTACGCCGTTGTGCCGTTGTACAAGGACAGCGCCAAGTCCGACGTTGCTTGCATCCGTGTGAACTTCGGTATCAGCGTCCTCATCAAAATGCGCAAGAACAGGTGCCTCTTGCATTCGCTGTCGTAACTCTGTGAAAGCTGCTTCTTGCTCTGTAGTCCAGGCAAACGGTACATCATCTCGGGTGAGTCGCGTGAGCGGTTCGGCTATCGTCGAGAAGTTGGTAATGAATCGGCGATAATAAGCACACAAGCCGAGAAAACGTCGTACCGCTTTTTTTGTCTGACGGCACAGGAAAGGTGGCGACTGCTGCAGTTTTTTCTGGGTCAGGCCGCACTCCATCCGCACTCACAACATGTCCCAGAAATTTCAGCTCATCGTAGCCGAAATGGCACTTCTGGGGTTTTAGCGTGAGTTCGGCCGAACGAATAGCTTCCAGAACCATTCTTAGACGCTTCAGATGTTCTTCGAAACTCTCGGCAAAGATGACCACATCATCAAGGTATACAAGGCAGCTTTGCCACTTCAAGCCAGCGAGGACGGTATCCATCATTCGCTGGAATGTTGCGGGAGCTGAACAGAGGCCGAAAGGAAGAACTCTGAATTCATAAAGCCCATCGGGAGTTACAAACGCTGTCTTCTCTCTGTCTCGCTCATCGACCTCTATCTGCCAATAGCCGCTCTTCAAATCTATCGATGAAAAATACTTCGCGTGTCGTAGCCTGTCGAGAGAATCATCAACCCGTGGAAGCGGGTAGACGTCTTTTTTGGTGACGCTATTGAGTTTCCTGTAGTCAACACAGAATCGCAGCGTTCCGTCTTTCTTCTTTACTAGAACGACTGGCGAGGACCACGGGCTGCTCGACGGTTGTATCACCCCGTCGTCAAGCATCTCCTTTACCTGCGTCTGTATAGTCTCGCGTTCTTTAGCCGAAACACGGTAAGGTTGCTGGCGGATTGGGCGAACATCATCGTCGGTAATAATTCGGTGCTTTATGAGGGGTGTTTGACCGACTCTAGATGAAGAGGCGAAGCAAGATTTAAATTCCTTCAGCAGGGTATGCAGTGCGGCCTTCTTCTCGTCCGAAAGCTTCGAACTGACGTCGATGTGGTCCAGAAACTTATCTCCATCAACCATTTCCTCGGATGCGAAGCACTCGGTGACATCCGCTACACGGTCTCCGAAGGCCACGGTGGTGCCGCGGAAAAGATGTCGGTGCTCGAAGTTAAAATTTGTGACGAGTATCTGCGACCGTCCGTCACGCACACGCAGAATGCTTCGCACTGCACACACACCTTGAAGCAGTAAAAGGGATACGTTGCTCTCGGCGACCACGTCACCGTCTTGGAGGTCTTCACAGGTGACTTCTACGAAAGCAGTCGCTCGGGGAGGCAACGTCACGCTTTCGTCGGCAACACGCAGCGCAGGTCTACGACAGCTATCAGCGCCTCGATCGGTTGCAAGTTGCGTCGAGAAAGTCACCATTCGCTCGCGGAGATTTATGATCGCGCCATTCTCTCGAAGGAAGTCCATTCCAAGGATGAGCTGACGAGAACAGTCGCGTAGTACGAGGCAGGTTACCACAAACGTTGACTCGCGTATTTCCACTCTTGCGGTACAGCGACCCAATGGAGTAATAACGTGGCCTCCAGCAGTGCGAATACGCGTCCCATTCCAAGGTGTCATCACTTTCTTAAGACTGGTTGCCAATTTTCCGCTCATAATAGAATAATCTGCACCTGTGTCCACCAATGCGCTGACCTGAAGACCGTCTATCAGCACGGGAATGTCGAGTGAGACTCGGCCACTGGGTTCAGACGCACAATCCGGCATTTCTCTCGCACTGCACTCAGACGTCAATTCAATGTCTGCAGCGTTTTGTGGAAGCGTCGATAGGAGGTCTTCCGCACTTTTAGTCCCAGCGACCTCGCCCCCGAAGGTCGCTGCCTTCAGTTTTCCCGACGAGGGCTTGGGGAACGTCCCCGTGCCATCGTACTGAGACGTGGTCCAATAGCTGCGGGTCGTCGTGGAGATGGAGACCGCGATTGACGCCGTGGGAAAGGCAGACGTTGCTGCGCGAGGTAGTCCTCAATTTCTCTTGGCCTCTGACCAACTAGGGGACGAGGCGAATGAATAGAAAAACCGCGCAGTCCAAGTTGTCGGTATGGACATTCCCGGTAGATGTGACCGGCTTCACCGCAATGGAAGCAGAGGGGTCTTCTATCCGACGTACGCCAAATATCGGACTTCCGCGGAGGGGCACGGCGACCGTCGATGTCCAAACCAGCATGCGCAGATTGAATTGAAACTGGCGGCATCGTCTGGATTGGGACTGCAGGGCTTGAGACCGGCATGGAAGTGCGCAGAGCTTCGGCATATGTGCGGTTCCCAACATCAGTGGACGCAGGAGGTGGTTCTAGATTTGTAACCGTTGGTTGAGGGCGACGGCTGTGAAGCACCTGCTGGACCTCGTCCCGAATAATATTGGTGATGCTGCTTACCTCCGGCTGTCTCGCCCCGTGTAGTTTCGCGATTTCCTCGCGGACGACGGAGCGGACGATTTCGCGAATCCACTCAATGCTGTTGCTCCCGAAGCTGGCGGAAAATTCAGTAGGTGATGCAGAATTCACTTGCCGGTTGAGTAGGGCTGACCGCTGATGAAGTACCCTCTCCATCGTAGTGGCTTCGGTCAGGAATTCTGCTACACTCTTCGGAGGACTCCGCACTAGACCAGCAAAAAGCTGCTCCTTCACGCCTCGCATCAGATAGCGTAGCTTTTTTTCTTCTGGCATTGCCGGATCCGCTCGCCTGAAAAGCTGCGTCATGTCCTCCACGTACATGGTGACGGTCTCATTAGGCATCTGGATGCGTGAATGCAATGCACGTTCAGCACGATCGCGGCGGTCGGGGCTCCGGTAGGTCTCCAAGAGGCGATGCTGGAACTCGCGCCAGGATGTCAAGACATCACTTCTGTTCATGAACCACGTTCGGGCGCCGTCTTTCAAACACGCGTAGACGTTGCGGAGTTTGGCGGCTTCGTCCCAGTAGTTGATCGCTGCGACGTGTTCGAACTCGCTCAGCCAGTCGTCCACATCCTCAAACAGCTCTCCGTGAAAGGGACTAGGCATCAGCGGGTTCTGGACAGTGCAATAAATTGGTGCCGACGACGTAGGAGTTTCCATGACGCCTTGAGGCGAAGTCATAGTCGCTCTATGGATAAGCTGTGCCGGTGTCTCTGGTGGTAGGCCTCGTTGGCGGCGGCTTGTTCTGTGAACTGGCGTGTCCACGGGCACAGGGCTTGTGTTCCGGCTCCTGGATGGGCTCTTGTGCATGGGGTGCGTCGTCAGTTGTCGTACCCAGCAGCTCCACCAATCTTGTCACCAATCTTGTCTCACTCAAGGAAACCTTCCGCAGAACTGCTCGTCAAGCTAGGACAAAAAGAAAAACTGCTCCAACCCAACCTCTTCGTCCTCTTCCACACGAAAACCACGCGAATTCATGCGGCATTAAAAAGCGGCTCAATCCCAACCTCTTCGTCCTCTTCCACACGAAAACCACGCGAATTCATGCGGCAATGTTCTGTATGTGCATATTTTACTAAAAAAGGGCATACATAGGTTATTCTAAGAGCTGTAGCGTTTATCACGCTGTGCTGACCACGCAACGCTTGCACGAAAAGGCAAGGATTTCCAACGCTTTTCTAAGACGACACGGTGGTGGCACCGACCCGTCGCCTTGTGTTCTACACCTTATCAGCTCTGTGACGGGCGTGCGTGCCTGTCTCAGAGCCGCGCGTTTCGTTTTCCGAGGTCACTGCCAGATAGCACTCATGTCTCACGTATGACGTGACTTGGTGCTCTCATTCGCCTCAGCTGCACGCTCGAAGCACTCTACTACAGCGCCTCCAGAATATCATTCCCCAATTTTCTTGCCCTGAACATCCAATAAATGTTTTGTTCAATCTCTCCAGACGCAAGACTATCATCTTTTAACAACATTTGCAGATTAACATGCAGATACGGGGCCAATATTTTATCTACGTGAACTCTCGGTGAATGGAAAGCGAGCGCTCATGCCGAGAGGCTCACTGAAATCACCGGGGAAGTGAACACGCTGCTGCCTCCGCCGCAGGACAACGCACAAGCACATGAAAGTTGCCGAGCAAGCTCCTCAAATGTCACAATTGAATTGCTTCTCAAAATATTTTATAGCATGGGTGAGAGACCAATATGTTTAAAGACCATCATACTTTTTTCTCACAAAAGTCTTCTCTCTCTAAATATAAAGGATTGTCATGAACAAACGTCTGCCAATACTCGTTATTTCCACACCCAATCTCATTGTGCAATCAGCTTCGACAGAAGATTTCTAAATGTTGCACTGAAAAATCCTTCAAACGAATACTCTTACATTGAGAGGAACTTTTTTATTGATCATTTTGTTTGCGTAGTTATTCTTTTAGATGCGGAGCATCTTATACTCGCGCCTTGTAGTGCGCCGTCCGCACCGCTTCTCGAACATTCGACAGCTGACGCGCGCGCATGCGCCGTCGCGCCGTCGCCCACTCTTCCACCATCTGTGCATCCCTTCCTCCTCTACACACCGCGCGCGCTTCACTCCTCCACCATCTGTGCACCCTTCCTCCTCTACACACCGCGTTCGACATCTACAATTCTCCTGATTCTCCAGTGGACGCGCATGTGGCGTCGCGCTTCGAGAACATTCAACAGCTGACAGTGCATGCGCCGTCGTGCTGTATATATACTCAAGGTCGGCGCTCGCTCGCTCAGTTGCCGCTCGTCGGTTGGTTTGTACGGCGCGTCGACGTCCAAGGTCGCGGTGAAATGAATTCCAACGAATCCACAAACACAATGATCGACGTCCCTTCGACCAGCGCCGCCCTTTCACATACGTGTGTACGTGTTCACTCATTTAACACCCCCTCCTACAACCAGGTTAACCAATTTAGCCATCGACCCAAGTAAGTCGTAATTTAACACCCCATTTCACAACCACGTTAACCAATTCAGCCATCGACCCAAGTAAGTCGCACTTTAACACCCCGTTAACCAATTATATGGTCCGCATCCTCCTCAGTGTTCCCCCGAGGGAAGCTGCGGGCAATTTTTTTTGTTGGTATTTGTTACCATAATTATTGCCTTGGGTGTTGCTGGCACTTGAAAAAATTAAACTCCTTTCGAGTAGTTTTTGTGCGAAGCTATGTTTACAAGTGCATGTCAAGAAAAAAATAATGTTAATTGAAAATACTTTCGCTCTTTGTCATTGCACAGTGGCACATCCCTGAACATATGAAAGCAATATTTCATTACTGCGACGAATTGCTTCAATGTGTGGTTTACAAACTGTCGCACTGTTTTCTCTTCATATAGCCTGTGCAGACTGGATAAATGAAGTACCTACATTTTGCTGGGGTGGCCAACGTTTGCATCAACATTATTGCCCGGGCATCAAAGACAATTCGCAGTACACATGTTTTAGAGGAAGTACTCTGGGTTGTGCGTGCAGCACACTTTATCGAGCAATGGACGGAAAGTGCGTGCGCTTAGAAGAATGTGGTAAGCAAAGCAATGCCCACATTGCTACATCATGCCCGAATGCAGTTTTGGTCTTGCGAACTGTGTATGTGCGGTTAAGTTACTAAATTATAAGCTAACATCGAGGTGAGGTCTACAAAAGACTTTATATCAGGTATGTAGCTCGGAAGCGCTAACATTTGCCCAAAACAGAGGCTATACTCTGTAATCTTTAATAGAGAAAATACGCTACGCTACTTCTTCAAGCAAAACAGCCTTTCTATGGATATTTGGAAGCATAAGTTGTGGTCTCTCTGTATATCTGTCTGTCTCGCAACACAGCCACCTAGCCAACGATTTAGCATTTTCTCAATGCCCAGCCAACATGAACTGATGGCTGCGTTCACACTTGTGAATATTGTCGATCAAAAAAGGAAACTTTTGCACTTCTGGGGCGTCACACTATTTCATAAGTATTAGGTGATGTGCCACTTTAGTACAAAATTTATAAATATGAAATTCTAAAGACCATAGTGTTTTTAACACTGCGCTCAAAATGTGACGCTCTGCACGAGGAAGCGCTCTGCCGACAATACGGTGCTGTCAACTTTGGCAGGTGGCATCTACTTCGATTCCCCGATAGCACGAACTTCCCCAAGAAACCTAAACTTCATCGCAGCATGGCCGGGCTATAAACAGTGTCAATGCTGCGAGAATTGCACCCCCAAAATCTTCCAGCCACCTCATTTACTAGCGCCTAACTTTGAGTCTTTGAAACTGAAAGTACGTTTTCAAGTTGTATTCAAGGGTAAGGGAAGTCTCTTTATCATTTTTTATATAATAGAAACGTGCGTAAAATATAAGAAAATGTTTCATAATTTTTACGTAGCTCTAAACAACATTCATTTGAATATAGTGTAGCAAATAAGGAAAGGAAACTGTAGTTAATGAGTGGGCTACTTTCTGAAGCTCTTGTTTACCACGGATGCACGCGGATGCACCGATGACCACCGATGAACTATCATGCTACACAGTACCACACGTGACCAAAACATTGTTGATATATTGTGAGGGTACATACGCATAGCATGCCAGCGTTGATAATGCAGTAAAATTAGATCTGTTCAAACAAATCTTCATCGCAATTATCGTGCAAGGACGGAAATGGTTCGAGAACAGAATTCCGAGTGCATGGTCGCGGACGAGACCAGGGCCCGTATACTACGGCCGGCAGAGTAGTATCGTCTTTGCACGACATTTCCAGCAAAGCCGCAGATGCGCAGCGAATTGTTTATTCCGTGAAAGCATGTTCCCCACATTTATTGTCAGGCCTGCTTTAAAAGTTTTTCGCACAAAAACCTTTACATTTTAAAAGGTTAATGCAGAACATACGCTGAACATTGCTTGCGTGAAGAACGATTCCGATTGTAAGACAGAAAATTACATAGGGGTGATTTCAATGTTTCTATCTTAATCTGCCCTGTGTGTGTTGATCATCAAAGCAGCGTGAAAGGAATGACTTCATTACAGGTGGACAGTAAGCTTGGCCCAATGCAGTCCCTGCAAAATAATTTTTATGGTTCAATCAGTCTCCAATGAATGCGTGTATATATTAACCAAAAATTTTCATGATCAGCGAATTTCAGGTCGGGCATTAAGGTGAAACACCTTATCATGTCACAAATTCAACAGAGCACATTTGACATTTTTTTTGTATATTGATGGGCATTTTCAATATCTGCGCGAACCACAGGTCGCAATAAAACCAATTGTTTCTCGCTGATTAACATGACACTTTTCATCAGTACGACTACATACTGATTAAAATGATCTCTACTGACAATAACGTCCACCAAGGAGACTTTTCGGTGAAGATGTTTGGCTGCTTACCCGCAACTCACTGATTCGATCTCGACGGCAGTTGTTCCATTTCAGTGACGAAGAAGTGGTACAGACTCCGGTACTGTGCGATGTCAAAGCACGTTGAACAAAAACACCACAGAGTTAAAAGTTGTAGAGTCCTCTAGAACGAAGTATTCCATATTCATATCATTGTTTTCTGTTTTAAAACTACTGTACTATTGTTAATGGTGAGAACTTAGAATACGAGGAACTGAAATCTTGCATAAAAATAGCTTAGTGGTTGTAGCATTGACCAACTTCCACATTATTTGACAATATCTTTTGAAAATACGGCCAAAGTAAAAAAAATATAACAACTTGTCATATTGTTCGTCCGAGAATGTTGCGTACACAAAAGCTTATAGTGACATACACTGCTATGGCCCACAATATGAATTTGTGTCATGTTGTTTCTACAACTTCTCTTTGATTTGTGGGTGTGGTAGGGGCACATGAGCATATAGGTGCCGATATAAAAAGTGGAACACACATGAGGAGAGTCGGAACTTCACCCCTTCAACCATCCCGAAACGCAGCTGTTTCAGCAACAGCCACTGTGGCAGCACCTGTGGATGACCTTCACGTACGCACTACAAAGGTAGGTATATTTTGTTTTCTAATTACCAAAAATAAACCCTGGGTCCTTTTTGTGTATATGAATGACGCTGTAAGCACATATACGAAAATACTTGGTTTAATTTGATTTGACCGATTGATACCCATAGCGATTTCCTGTGATACGAAGTGGTGTTTGATATGCTTGCTTTACAAATGGGAAATGTGCCGCACCTATACACAGTGCATCAGTGCATTCCGCAATCACGTCGTCATCACTATGGAAGAAAGCTGAGTTTTGACCATAGTGCTGTCAATAGTGGCCTCTGTTACGAAGGACGGCAACGCAAACACGGTCGCGAAGGCGCCTCTGCTCCGATCTCCGCCGATACGGTCACCAGCCGTTTGGTAGCGTAGGTTTCTCAGCTCGCGGCTGCTTCTGCGCATAGCTGATAGACAAGTGGACGAGACGACGGTGAGTTAAACAAGGTTTATGTACAGCATATATACAGAGGCGTTACAAATTCAGCACTGGGACCGACAGCTAAGAGACCCGAACAGCCGAGCTCTCTCCTCTGACACATCGGTCTACTACTCGCGACGCACCGCAGGGCTTTTTTTATATGCACCGGGTGGATTCTTTGAGTAACCAAATGTCCAACCAGAAGCACCGATGGTCATGAGGTCAGAATCCTCCAATGGGGTCACCGCTGGGCCGCGTCATTCTCATCGAATCTGGAGCCGCTGCGCTGCACGTGGCTGCACCCAAGGATGAGTGACGTCGCCACGCATCGCGTCAGACTCGCCAGACAGGAAGGCGCCGAATGCTTCGACGGGCTCGCTGCGCGTGCGCGACAGAAGGGCACCGCCGCGTGATGACGCCGTTGAATTGTTCGCGTCAGGTGGGCTCGCGTGCTGGCCTTGACACAGATTGCCCCTTTCAGAGGCATGGACGTTTGGTGTGGACTGGCAGGCATAACACCTCTGTATCGACTACGCAGGGACAGCTGATACGCGCCTATGGTTGCC
Source organism: Rhipicephalus microplus (assembly GCF_043290135.1). Taxonomy (NCBI): domain Eukaryota; kingdom Metazoa; phylum Arthropoda; class Arachnida; order Ixodida; family Ixodidae; genus Rhipicephalus; species Rhipicephalus microplus. Next base: position 55,607,150 of record NC_134706.1, read on the forward strand.
GTAGGAAATGCAGGCTGCACACTCTAGAGAAAATTGGCGGGTGCGACTCAGTTCGGTCAGCACCGCGGAAGCATGAGTTATTTCGCGTGGATAGTGAATTAACCGTAAAGCAGAAGTAGAACACATTTCGTAAGCTGGCTCAAGCTTATCTGCTTCAAACGGTATACGCTGCAATTTAGATCATTTCTGTGGAGCCAATGCACCAGTCGCTACTGTTTATCACGTGAACAATAACTTGCGGGAGCTACCACGAACTGTAGGAGTCAACTTTTCCGACGCTCTCAGAAATTCGTAGTCTAAGCGTGATTTTTCTGTTTGAGGCAAACAGCCCATTTTGCAGCATTGTATTTGTGGTAATTAGCGTGGCGACAGAAAGCACAAGACCGGGTTGACTGGCTGATCATAGGAGAGGTTGTTGCCCTGCAGTAGGCGTAGCCAGGCTGATGGCGATAAAGAGGAAACGTACGCAAACATTGGTTTCCCAGACACACCCGCTACACTAGCGTGTAAAAGGTGGTAATAGAATGACATAACTTTAAACCTCAGGCTAGAGCAGATATGAAAGTATTATGGCAATGACGTGCACACTATGCTGTGATGGTAAGCAAAAAATAGTAGTGTTCGCCACCGTACTCGAGCAAGGTTTCAACAAAGCTTGCGTAGTCATTGGGATTTGCAATGGTCTAAAAACAGCTATGATCCAACCATAGCTCTTGTAACCGCGACATGACGCACAACAGAGTCTACTTTTGAATAAGCTTCAAGTGCTACCGTAGCTTTTAGGAAGGATACTAGTCATGCAGGCAGAACTTCAGCGTTTCATTTTTACTGGAGCTCTGGTTTTTAAGTGATTTCTTTGCCCACTAGAGGCCTTTTCACCGCTCTTGTCTGTCTGTCTGTCTGCCTGCCTGTCTGTCTGTCTGTCGGTCTGTCTGCCTGTCTGTCTGTCTGTCTTTCTGTCTGTCTGTCTGTCTGTCGGTCTGTCTGTCGGTCTGTCTGCCTGTCTGTCTGTCTGTCTTTCTGTCTGTCTGTCTGTCTGTCTGTCTGTCTGTCTGTCTGTCTGTCTGTCTGTCTTAATTAGGTGAGCTTGCAGTCACTGTCTTTAGCTGGTAGAAAACAAATTAGCACACGACACATGTGTATATGAAAAAAAATGACGATAATAATGTTTTGTAGATTTCAGCTAGTGGTACAGGCGGTTTTTGAGACGATAACAGAGCAGGCGTCTTGCTCTGGTGGGTGGTTTCAAAATTGAATATAAAAACCTTACTGAAGTCATCAATTCTTGGCCAATCCCACTGAGTGGGTACGAGCCATTGCTGTGGAATCATCATCATCATCATCATCATCATCATCCGCCGTACAGCTGATCCTGGACACGCTCGTTTCGCTGCCCTAAGCTGCTGTCAACCTTTGTTCGCTTTGCACTGTGATAATACATTATCTTATGACCAACCAGAATGACAAATTATGAAATGAACAATTTGGCACATCTCAGGTACCAGGCGAATGAATGTTGTGCGAAAGCTTTCAAGGAAAGATGACTGGCATTAATTTAATTGAACGAAATGCTTACACTGACACTAATTATATGTGCAGATCTTGGCACAACTACTTCTGGAGGTGTCGCATACTGTTAAGCAATTTGGAAATGTGGGGTTGGCTCAGACAGGACGAAAGACAGGGCGCCAACGCCTCTACGAGCGGGTGAATACCAGTCACTTACTGCACCACCTCTGCATCAGCACTGCGCCGACACGGTGCTGCACCGCCATGTAGCTATCCCTCATGGTGGACACAACCAGACGCAACTTCCTGCAGACGATGCCTATCATAACTGCCGAAAACCAAGAAGACGATAAAGGGCAACTCCAAAGTGCACATGGCGTCCACCTTCTTCAAGAATTTGTCTAAAAAGTTTGTACACATGCTTTGGAAGTTATACAAGCTCAACCTGAAACATGTACGTCATTGACACAATTGTATACGGAGCAGTGGCAAAGACAGGAATGGTAATCACTGGGTGGCCGCGCAGCATACTTCCTCATGTTTCACTGTAACGCAACTAGCATTGTTTTTTTTTATTCTGAGGGTATTATAGCAGTTCTTACGTGCAGTTCTCTGCTCGAGATACTCTCAGTGCGCAATATTTATATACTTTCGGTCATTAGAATTCTAAGCAAGTCAGAATTTGGTAGAAGGATTGACAGTGAAATGGAGGGCGTGCTGTCAAAAGAGTGCGAAAGGAGGGAATGGTATCGATATATGTGAATGGGCTCAGCAAAGGAGATGACCAAATGAAGCGGCTGTAGAGGTTCTTTGTTTGTTCACGAATGCATGTTCAGTGACATCGATAGACTTCATTATTGGGTTTGTTGACGTTTGTCTACTTGACCACTTTCAAAACTCTGTCTAGCACTAGCCACATTGTTGCGGTGAGCATATTACACTGAAGAACACAATCAGATACGTACGCACAGGGCACACAAAAATCTTTAGGGCTAAGCAACAAATGTACTTTCATTTGCAGCGTGCACAGTTAGCATTTTATTGATGTATAGTTTTAAATTGGACACTTTCATAACAGCTATCATTACCTCTCCTTGCTTAGAGTGAATTGATGCCTGCGTTTAGGACAGGGACATTCGAGCACGACATAGTGTATAGCAATCAAGTTTGTGGCGACATTCCGCGGTCATTTTGATTTTTTCTAATAGTGCTAATGCGTTTATATGTGCGAGTGCTGTAAATGGACGCAGCGAACACACATATGTGCTGGCACAATTACACAAAAAGACAAGCTTTCAGACAGGGTTGATAACTCCTGCTACTCAGGAGAATTTGTTGCGGGGCCTGTTGGTACATACTTGAAAAAATGGAGAAACCAGCATATGGGCGCCTGCAGGAGAGGAATAATTGATTGATTGACTGATTGATATGTAGTGTTTAACGTCCCAAAACCACCATATGAATCTGAGAGACGCCGTAGTGGAACGCTCCGGAAATTTCGACCTCCTGGGGCTCTGTAGCGTGCACTTGAATCTGAGCACACGGTTTTTTAATATTTCCGCTGCCATCGGAAACGCAGCCGCCGCAGCCGGAATTCGCTCCCGCGACATGCGCGTCAGCAGCGGAGTACCTTAGAAACTAGACCACCGCGGCGGGGAGCACATAAGAGAAGAAGAAGACACGCGCACGCTGGATCCAGAATATGTGTGTCGTCTTCTTCTCTGTTGAATGCGATCCTAAGCTGGTTTCTCCGTTTTTTTCAATTCTCCAACACACTTGTGATTTCTTCACTACACAAACTGATGTTCCCAATGAAAGGGTCAACGTTATTCATTACCTTCATGATTGATATGTGGGGTTTAACGTCCCAAAACCACCATATGATTATGAGAGACGCCGTAGTGGAGGGCTCCGGAAATTTCAACCACCTGGGTTTCTTTAACGTGCGCCCAAATCTGAGCACACGGGCCTACAACTAATCGCCTCCATCGGAAATGCCGCCGCCGAAGCCGGGATTCAATCCCGCGACCTGCGCGTCAGCAGCCGAGTACCTTAGCCACTAGACCATCGCGGCAGAGCTTTATTCATTACCTTATTTTGCGATTATGATAACATATTGCATAAAGTACAAAGATCGGGAAAAAACTTTCAATTTGTGAGGCTGATGATCCTGCGGTGTACACGTATCCCGAAGGAGTACGGCCACTAGCGTGGGTCCAGTCTGAGTGAGCCGCAGGGCACGCGTTAACCGTCGCCGTGGCGAGAACATGATACTGCTCAAAGTCGCAACTTTTTATTGTGGCAACACCAAGCGCAGTACAGCCCGTTGCAAAGGCGCGGCGGGAGAGCAAATAGGCTTATCCACGACACGGGCATAAAAGTACTACACAGGGTGCCACGAGCACGTCTCTGCGGTAAATGTGATCCACGGAGACACCGTGACCAAGGCCCGGTTGCTCGAGTGAGGGCAAAGGCGCTCGCGTTGGCTTCGGAGGGAGACGGGTCGGCGTAGCTAGGCCACGCACTAGGACACCGTACCGGCCCTTCGGCCGTGCTTACGCAGGGGGGCAACAAAAGGTGAGCGTTCGCCTCGGGCGCGAGGCGCCGTCAGCGAAGTCCGACGAGCCCCGAGCGATGGGAGTCGACGGCCGGAAAAGACTGCGTGGCTCACGGTTTGCAGTCCCGGAGAGTATCTGTCCGCTCCTGACCCAGCCCGCGAAAACCTCTCGGGAGACTCCGCGCGCGGCGCCACAGTCAACATCCGCTACCAGGCGAGGCAGTTAAACGTCACTCCGCTCTCCCACCGCGGCAGACAGCAAAGGAGGGCAGACATGTCGGGACATGAGAACGGCAGAAAAGGGGGCAAAGCCCGCGCAAAGGCAGCGGGCTAGCCTCAATCCCACATCCCCCTCTCCTAAATTTGCCCTTTACCGGTCTGCAAAAGGCAGCCGGACGTCACCCATGCAGTTAAAATGACACTGCTATAAGTGGCAGCTCACCTCGGTCCAGCCCTGTTACTGCAGCTAAAAAAATGATGACAAAGAAGAAACAGAAATATAAATAACAAAATAAACACATGACACTATAAAAAAATTGCGAAAGGGAGCACAGGAAAGTAGCTGTAGTGTTCGTGGTGCAGAAGCGGGATAGCGTCCAGCGTGCGGAGAGGCGGAAGGGCACGACAGTGTCCGCTGGTTGCGATGCCCGAGTGTGAGATCAGAGGCACGGAAGGGGCTCACTGATGGCTCGTCGCTGCGCTTGTTTAGCTGCGAGTCCGACGAACGCCGCCTCGGTTGTTGTTCGGAGGCCCCGCATTTCTGGCTCGATGATGGAGCTGGGACGTTGCGAGAAGCCGGGCCTTTCCAGTGTTCAGGGAGACCGAACCAGAAATGACTGCGAAGCGCCCTGGCGTTGCCGGCAGCATATAGCTGCTTTCAGCTGGCCTCGCGCAAGAGCCACGGTGGGAAAGGCAGCAAGGCTTCTTCGTCGACGGCCGAGAGCAGAGCACAGCCAGACGGTCTGACGTCAGTGGGCCAATGCCCCCCCAGCACCTCCAGTGTCCGCGTCGATGGGGGGAAGCCATGACGCACTCTTCACGGGCACATACTGAAGCGTCACGCAGTTACACGAGCACAGAAGCACGCACACACATATCGCCGACGGCTGCGTGAACGTTGGCGCAAAGTGTCCTTCGTCTCTCTCTCCCGGCAAGCACCGACACTCAAGGTCACACACAGCTCCCTTCGCAGTAGACGAAATGAACACGGGAAAAAAGTAAAAACAGAGCGAAATGACACTCAACATCTGGCCGAAAAAAATAAAAACATAAAATAAAAATAACATATAATATTAAACAAAAGAAACATAAAGTACCCATGAACACTTAAAAAAGAAAAACTGGCAGCAGACTGGGTGGGGTCGACTTCTTTACGAGAAAAGGCCGTAAAGAAGCTAACCTATACTGAGGCTAGACAGTAAACTGAGGGCCTTTGGTTGCGAAGAAGTCCGCCGTCCGGCGTGAAATCACAAATATGACCGCTTCCTGAGATTATACCGGTGCGGGATTCGAATGCGGTCCGCCTCTCCAGGTGTGCCTCGTTGCTTGCGCGAAGTGCCCTAGGGCTCTGGCGCGAGCTCGTCAAACCGAGAGACAAAGGGTTTCAGGTCTGCAATATGGGCAAGGCTGAGTTTTCCCATATGGGGATCTTTCAGCAAGTACGCGAGTGGAGTGCAAGCTTTCTCCACTTGGTACAGATCAAGCCACTTAGGAGCGAGTGAGGTTGAGAACCTCTTACTGGCATCACTAAGAGCGTGGTTACGCTTCAGGACAAGATCGCCCACCTCAAAAACTAGGTCGCAATGCTCGCTGTCATATTGGGCCTTCTGCTGAGCCATGGCAGACGCCAAACTTTGCCTTGCTTTGCAGAAAGCTCGACAAAGCCAGTCCCGAAGTGTCGACGCGTAAGCAGAGCAGTCTGCCGGCGCCTCTTCGTCCTCGAGCTGGCATTGAGTGACGCTGGTCACCGGATTTGCCAACTCCCTTCCAAAATTTAAGAAGGCGGGCGAGGAACCAGTTGAGTGACTCTCGGATGTTCGAATAGTGAACGCGAGCTTACTCAAATGGTCTGCCCTGTCCCTTTGACTTTCGGCAAAGTACGATTGACACGCGAAGGTACGATTGACGCGCTTCGTTAAATTGGACTGGGGATGGTAGGGTGAAGTGGTGCAGTGATCAATTCGGAGGGAACGTCTCGTGACACCAAATACCCGAGCGGTGAAATACGAAGCATTGTCAGTGATGGGACTTTCCGGGAAGCCGAACCGACAAAACACTTCCTGCAGCTTCTCAAGCACCGCTCGCGCTGTCACCTTCCGAAGAGGGAAACGTTCCACCCATTTCGAAAAGTGATCAACGACTACCATCAGGTGAATGATCCCCTGCTTACTTCTGGGAAATGGTCCCATTAGGTTGCAGGTGGCCACTTGCTACGGACGCTAACTGACATTCGGTTTCATCAGACCGGGTGGTTTGCCACCCCTTGATTTTACCGTTTGACAGACGCGGCAAGAACGGCAATAGCGAAAAATGTCTCGCTTCATGCCGGGCCAGGTCACAATGTGGCTCAGTTTTGCAAAAACCTTCGAGTCACTCAGGTGACCGGCCATGGTTTTGTCGTGAGAGGATCGCAACAGTGCGGCTCTCAGACTTTTGGGCATAACCACCTTAAACGGGTGGATGGACTCGTCGTCAATGGCTATATACTTCAACAGGAGCCCGTCATGGCCCAGCAAATATGAATCCGCCGGGGACCCAGTGACACACGCTGGTTCGAGCCCCTTATTCGCGCCCGCTGCAGGGCAAGCAGCGTCACGGCGCTCCACCTCTCTGAGACCGTCGCACATTTCGCGACAAAACAAGTCACTTTACTCGGCCTTCAGAAGCTCTTCTCTGCTGAAAGCGATGCCAATTCTCCCAAAATGGGGGAGTCTGGTATCACGCCCACTCAGGACCGTAGCAACAACCACTTGAGTCGGCGTTACGGGTTCGCTCTTGGCCTCGTGTCCTTCGGAAAGCTCCCCCGCTCGGCCGCTTCGCGGTGCGCCAGTTACCTGGTTGGCAGCCAAGGTTTGTCCGCATGGGGACTCACCCTTCTCGCCAAATGGCGGTGAAGCTGCTGTTTCGGCCCCGACGCTTGCGTGTGCTAATGCACCGCTAGCGGCTGTCGCACCGGGATCAAGGTGCTCGGCCGACAATGGGGCACGAGTTAGCGCATCAGCTACCACGTTGGTGCTCCCCTTTCGATACTGCACTGAAGTCATAGTGCTGTATCAGGAGAGCCCAGCACGCCAGCCTGTCGGCAGGCTAACGGAGCCGCATCAGCCAGCTGAGCGCACTGTGACCCGTTTGCACTACGAATTTTGTCCCATCAAGATAGACGTCAAACTTCCGCAGTGCAAACACGATGGCGAGGCACTCCTTTTCGGTCACGGAAAAATTTTTCTCCGCAGAGACCAAGGAGCGGCTTGCAAAGGCCAACGGCTGCAACACGCCATTGTATTCCTGTAGGAGAACAACTCCTAAACCCAGATTGCTCGCATCAGTTTGTACAACGAACGGTCTGGTCAGGTCGGGTAGCTTGAGCTGCGCTGTCTCCGATATGGCGTTAGACAGTCGGCAAAACGCCTCCTGCTGCTCAAGTCCCCATGGCCACTCAGCATACTTACCCAAGAGTTTGCTCAAGGGCGCCTGCAGTCGGGCACAGGACGGAATGAAGGAACGGTAAAAGTTAACCATTCCTGAAAAGCGGTGAAGGCCACGTACGTCTTTGGGCACGGGAAAACCGAGAATACCTCGAAGTTTCTCCCGATCCGGCTCTATGGAGCCTTCGTCCAGCGTAAACCCAAGCAACTGAACACGAGTCGGCGCTAATTGGACCTTAGTGGGGTTTAATGTCATCCCGGTGGTCCTCACCGTCTCGAGCACATCGGCAACATGGGCCAAGTGATCTGCGAAGGTTCGTGAATAAATCACGATGTCGTCAAGGTATCACATGCAGTATTACCACTTGGCTTCCCCGAGGACGCGGTCCATGAGCCTTTGAAACGTCGCAGGAGCATTGCAAAGACCAAAGGGCATACGAGTAAACTCAAACAACCCTCTGTGGGACGTGAACGCAGTTTTACAGTCGTCACGGTTACCCATCCGGGCCTGTAGGTAACCTTTAGAGGCGTCAAGCGTGGTAAGGTACCATGCATCACCCAGGTTACCTACGATGAAGTTTATTGTGGGGAACGGATAGGCATCCTTACGAGTCACTCCATTCAGACGGCGATAGTCTACGCAAAGGCGATGACTGCCATCTTTTTTAGGCACCAGCACAATTGGAGACGCCCAGGAGCTAGACGTGCGGTGAATAATGCCAGCCGCAAGCATGTCATCTAGCAACCCATCGATAATCTGCCTTTTGGCGAGACTGACGGGCCTGGGGTTACACTTCAAAGGAAGCGCGTCACCAGTTTCGACCACAAGGCTCACTAAATCGGCGCAGCCAGGTTTATCGGGGAAGAGCTCGTCGTTTTGACGTAACAGTGTCGACAGAAGAGCCTTCTGTGCTTCATCCAACTGAGTCGCGCAGGCGACCAAAGAATGTAGTGCCTCTTCGTGTCGTGTCGGTCGATCCACACAGGGGTTTCGAGCCGAAGAGCGCGGAACGCAAGGGTACGACCCCGGAATTGGCGCACGACACGGTTCGTGCCGCGCCTCTCGTTCCCGAATAAGACTGTGAGAGGGCAAATGCGTGGAGCGGGGGCGTGGCCCCGAACTCTGCGCAGGGCGCGTTTTCCACGCTTGCAAAGGCGACCATAAGCGCCGGAAGGCTGATGAACGGCTTGAGTTGGCTAAATGGGCCATCACGATAGCCCCCATTTGCAATGTCCACAATGATACCGGTGTCACGAAAGGCAGAGTTAAGCAGAATGCTTTTTCTTTTTTCAATTGTGGTACATTCTTTTTCGACTGTTCTTGAAGAAAAACCCCCAAAGAAGAATTCTAGCCGTCGGGGGGGGGGAGGGGGAAGCTACATCCGGTCGTTTCCTTCCCGCCCCGTGCCCAAACGACTGCAGGCACACAGCGGGGGTGCTTCGTGGGACGACCAGAGGCCGAAAATTGAGACCATGTGTGCGCGTCGCCTCTTCTTGCCGGAATGTGGTGTGTGCAGCGAGTGGTTCTTAATAAAGAGAAAGGAAGAGAAAAGTGAGCCCCGTTATCGTCTGCTTCAATGAGCGACACCACCACAGGGCTCACTAGGGATGCGGGTAAGGAGGAATAAAAAGGGTAGAAGTAAAGGTATAGAAAAGAGGAAGAAGAAGCAACAACAAACTGAGGGGATAGGAGAGACAGGAAAGATGGAAGCACGGTCACTGGAGTCCGAGGACGGGGTACACTTGCGAGAGATGTTGTCGGTGTCTGTAGATGGCGTAGAGCAGGTCCAGTAAGTCAGAGCTTCACTGTCGTCGAAGGCCGTCGGCGGCAAGAGGTGACGTAGGGCGAGCCCAGTCGGCCAGAGCTACGGTGACGCCGAAGGTCACAAGAGCGCGGAGCGCGCGGGCGCACAACTGGTCGGCACGAAATCCAGCGAGTGACTCGGTGTGTGCAGAAAGTGTACTGGTTTTGTCGCGAGGCAGGATTCAAGCGACCATGTAAACTCGTGTGGGGATTGGTTATCTTCGGCTTGCCTGATTGGTCCTAAGAAGCTGATTTCCAATTGGTGGAAAACGGTGCTTCTCCCCGAGGTCCACGTTTCCGTGAACACCCCAAAACTCTATTTAAGCAGCGACTCGAGCCCATATTGGAGAGAGCGGACTCAGGGCCCACATCGCATCGCACCACCAGAGACCAGTCAGGCAGGCCGACGGGGTATGCTATCATTTTCTATGTTCTGCATTTATTGTCCAGTGCATTTCGTAAATTGAAGTTGCGTTAGCTAAATAAACCCCCAATGAGTGCTCCCCGAAATCATCGTGTTGAATTCTCATCGATTGCCTTCGCGGAGTTTCACCCACACTTATTCGTCTCCCTGGTCTTCCGATGCGCCTAACTTTGAACAACCCCGACGTTTCGCTACACCGGTTTTAAGGAGAAAGTGCCGACCGAGAATCACTGGAACATTGCGCCCTGGAAGATGAACGAAACGGCAGCGTCTCATTCGATCTCCCCAACAGACAACCAACCTTGCACGGCCTGCCGAATGGGCCACTCCTTTCGCAAGGGTGAATGTCGTTCGGCTGTCCCGCAAGCGCACTGAGTGCTTCTGCAAGTGGGACAACACCTGTTCACCGAACAACGAGGCGCTAGCGCCCGTGTCCAGCAAAGCCGAAAATTAACGGCCGGCAATGATGACCGGAATGAACGGCGCGTGGCTATCAGCAACAAAAGTGCTTGCCCTGCTCGCAGAGGGAAGAAGCAAAGGTTGGGTAGCTCGTGCTTTCGCGAACGACCCGGAAGCCCGTTTTTCTGCCTCGCATAAGGCCTGGATTTGGTGCATTCCCTTACTATGTGCCCTCGTTCACGGCAGTGGTAACAGCCACATCCTACTTTCGTAGTCAGCGGGTAGGAATTCGCGCAAAAAGCCCGCACAAAACTTCTCGAGGTTTGCTGCACGGTAACCGGTAAGCCGATACCATCTCGCCGCCGTGTCAGTCAGTGCAGCTGGAACAACACGGTCGAGCACCACTTATCATACAAACCCATCGCTATCTGATAACGTGACAGAGAGTCAAGGTAATCTCGGGCGGTGACATTATCACCGTATCCGCTGTAGGTTGTCAAAGGCAACATAACAGCGGGGTGACTGCTTGTCGGACCAGCCGAAAGCGTTTGCACAGCTCCTGAGAGTGCTTGGATCATCTGCACGGCGTTTCGCAGCAACGTCTGCATCATCGTACCGGCTTCGCAGGAAGCCGTTGGTGCGTTAGCGGCGCGGTCGAGCGAAGGCGAGCAGTCGCCCAGCTCGATTAGTGGGGCGGCTTCAAACAGACCAGCGCCCTGCACGCCATTCCCAGAGCAAAATAGGCTCCTTGTGGGATTGGCCTGTTGTCGAACCAAAGGCGCACTTGGCGCGGCTATCATCAACAATTCAGGCGCCTGCTCAGCGTGCGTTCAAAGTGTCGGTTTCACGGCTTATGGGGGACAAAAGTCGGTGAGGTTCAAGGTTTGCATCCGTCAATTCCGCAGGGAACCGACTGCGAGCGCTGTGCCGACGAACTGCCATGCATGCAGAAGGGCGCATTAGCAGTCGGAGGAGCTTGTGCGTAACGTTCGAGTAGGGCAAGAGGCCCATTCCGAAGCGACGCGCCATCTCCAAAGGCAGCGGCTCGGCACCTCGTGTCGTCACCGCAATAGGTGGTGCCGACACAGACGGGTGCCGAAGGGTTCCCGTCAATAGAGGCAATGGCCTCCTTGTGAAACACGGCATCCGCTAACAGGAGCAGCGGACAAAAGTCCCGCGAAGTAGCCATGTTGCGACGAGCCCGAATCGCGCAGGCGAACTGACTCGCTAAGAGCAGTCAAAAGCTAGAGCTTTTGATACTGCGTTGGGCGCCAGTGTGGTGTACACGTATCCCGAAGGAGTACGGCCACCAGCGTGGGTCCGGTCTTAGCGAGCCACAGGGCACGCGTTAACCATCGCCGTGGCGAGAACACGATAATGCTCAAAGTCGTAACACTTTATTGTGGCAACAGCAAACGCAGTACAACCCGATGCAAAGGCGCGGCGGGAGAGCAAATATGCTTATCCACGCCACGGGCATAAAAGTACTACACAGGGTGCCACGAGCACGTCTACGCGGCAAAAGTGACCCACGGAGACACCGGAACCAAGGCCCGGTTGCTCGAGTGAGGGCAAAGGCGCTCGCGTTGGCTTCGGAGGGAGACGGGTCGGCGTAGCTAGGCCACGCACTAGGACACCGTACCACCCTTCGGCCGTGCCTACGCAGTGGGGCAACAAAAGGTGAGCATTCGCCTCGGGCGCGAGGCGCCGTCAGCGAAGTCCGACGAGCCCCGAGCGACGGGAGTCGACGGCCGGAAAAGACTGCGTGGCTCACCGTTTGCAGTCCCGAAGAGTATCTGTCCGCTCCTGACGCAGCGCGCGAAAACCTCTCGGGAGACTCCGTGTGCGGTGCCACAGTCAACATCCGCAACCGGGTGAGGGAGTTAAACGTCACTCCGCTCTCCCACCGCGGCAGACAGCAAAGGAGGGCAGACATGTCGGGACATGAGAACGGCAGAAAAGGCGGCAAAGCCCGCTCAAAGGCAGCGGGCTAGCCTCAAATCCCACCGTCCTCACAACAAACATTTGTCAAAAAATAACAGATAAGAGCACATAGTGTAACAATAGCCGAACATTTCAGACTGTCACGTGAAATTACTATATATTTAAAAGTTTGAGTATAAGTAAAGAGCCTTGATATTTTCTACCATCGCACCTTTTTTTTTTTGCTTTTGGCAACTCCCAGTGTACCCAATTCAGCCACAGAAGTTAGGCCAGTCACATGTTTTTTTTTCTGCGCTGTCTTCGACTAATTGATGATCTTCGGATCCTGAGATTGCCAGTGATCAAGAGTTCTCGATAGGCGAATGTGATATTTTATTGATGTCACTTCTCAGTGTATTTCCCAAAAATGAACGCATGGCCGTCGTTGATGGCAGTACAGTGATGTTCCGTGTGACACCAAATAATTCCCATTCAGAGACATAAGAATTATTTATTTCAAAAAATTTTCTGTGCGAATGATCTCTAATTTGCCAGCATATTTCCCCGCACAACAGTACTGATTTCTGCCCCCATCCATGCACGCACATGCTATATTCAAGTGTCCAACATACTGGCGACATTGAAATCATGACTAGCCCCCCTTGGCCGCAGCACAAATGTATACATTTGTTAATTAAGATACTATTAGTATACTGCACATTGTTAGGTTCAAGGCTAACACCACTATAGTGAACTAGAAATTGCTCCGCGTGAACATCGGAAACATAACTCAAAAGGCATGCTTGCGTGGTGCATGCGCCAGAATCGATTACAGCAGATGAAGGCACACTGTGACCGCCAATTATTGGTCATCATGAAGAGTTTAGCAGTTCATTACATTCGCTGCAATATCGCGATGATTCCCCTTTGCCCTTTCGCTCAAAATGACAGGTGAAAATTTTCCAAAAAAGTAAATTTTTTTTGCACGGAATATCACTGTGGCTTTATAAACTAAGCCATCGCGTTATAAGAATGTGAATAAAGATCCTATTCTCAGCATGAAGAAAGGGTAAGTTAAGAAGAAGGCATTTTGCAATCCTAGAGCAAATTCTGGATAAGTACCAAGTGAGACCCACACGTGCTAATCGTCCCTTCTGCTCAGTGTTGAGCAGCCAACCACATGGCGAGAGGTCCCAGTTTCGGCCTTTACCAAAGAAAACAATAGGAAGCAACATTGAGCAGTACCTTAGTAAGGTGCGAAGAGAAATGGCGACAAGGAAGGAAAAAATATTCAAGTAGATGGGAAGGAAAGAGAATACAAAACTTCACTTGTCCTTATTTGACCATGAATGAGAAAGGTTTTCTATTTTTTTTTGGCTCTCTCTAGCAGATATTTTTTTTCTTTCTTTCACTTCTTTCGACCAAAGAGATTGCGTTGATGTCGAAATCTCTGTCTTTGTTGTAGTACAAATTTCGCTTTATTCACTGACTGTTTAGCCAATGTGAAACTAACACTGCCTGTCTGTTATTACAGCTCATACAAAGGCCAGATGTTCTAGAATTACTGATGATGTCAGTAGACTCATGGGTTCATAATGAATGCCTTTGCCTCAAGTCGACACGCCTTGAAGATACTGTGCAAGGAGCTAATCGCACCATTGATTGCTATGCTTACACGAAATGGCTGTCAGTATTTTTTATTGTTTACACTATTCTGACATATTTTTATCAGTATGTACTATGTTAGTTTTTTTTCATATAACAGTTTCTTTACATTTATCCAAAGTGTTGTGGCGACAGTGTAGAAATTTGCGGTAGCTTCTTTGTGCCTGGACGGGTTCCAACGAACCATACCGCCTACTAACGTTATGTACCACGTTGTTATTTAGCAAGTATGTCTTTGTTTGTGGGTTGCACAAAACGATATATCGTTCCCTAATGGGTATGTCCCATTCTGTGGATCACAGTGGAAGACAACGAATCAATAGAGATATAAAAAAGAAATACAGAAACAAACAGAAAGAAATTATACAGAACGAGAAGCTTATGTAACAAAAATGTTCATCGCGAAGTGTGACTGAAACCCACGTAACCAAGACCCAGACCCGAGCATTCTGATCGCTCAGGAATGCAGGCAAGTTAGCAGAGCACGACACAAACTTGTGCAGTACTGTGTCGCGACGGCGTGGAAATGGTTAGCGAGCTTTGGGAGCAGAGACGTCATGGTGACGAAGAGGGGATAGAGTGAAGAGCACCACTGAAAAAATGAGAAACGCAGAAATCAGGTGAAAATTGCAGAAAAAAACAGAGGTAGAAAAACAATGAAAGGGCAAATAAAAGGTCTAAAGAAAAAAAAAGGATTGAAAGAGGACATGCAGTCCACTTTGTTTAGCGAGAAGTGTGCTGCCGGGTCAAGCTGTCGTGTGCAGTAGTTGAGCCACATCGCGCGATGGCAGCAACACGCGCAGTGCAAGGCGGCATTTCACCTTTTTGTCATGCAGGATTTCATCCGTAGAGAAGCGTGGATTTTCCTCCTTCCGTAGCAACTGTCGGGAGCCCGCACTGCATTGATTATTTTGTTGCTTACTTGAGCGCTACGATGACTCATTCTATTGAAGTGCGCCTATGCAGGGACATGATATACATGATCTGTACATAGTTATTATGAGGTATGCCAAGCGGTGTGTTTTTGTGTGGTGCGAGAAATGCGGCTGCAGCAGAAGCGTGGGGTGCGTTCCCTACCCAACAACAAACGACGCTCATCGGTTCCGCGAAGGCGAACGCGGAAGACCCGCGCATGGGAAAAAAAAGGAGACTCTTTTCTTCAGACGGTTCGCGAGCAGAGCCATCAAGGTCACCCCCAATTTGGGACAAAAAGGGCAAATAACTCGGACGCGCATCTTGTAAGCACCAGGCCAAGTGCGATTGTCTGGTCTTAAGTAGTTGTTGGCATGCATGTGTGCCATTGAAAATGCTGCAGTGACGTGACCACTTGCCTAATTAAGACCGAGTTGGGGCGCGCTGTTGACCTTGTTTTCCCCCGCTTTACGTCATTACTGAGAGTTGTTAGAATGGCGGGGCGCCTCGCTGTCGCATGCGCACATGGTCAGCGCACAGGGCCTGACTGTGTACTCACCACGCTTAAGGAGGTTTCTACGAAACGACGTTTAATGAGAGAGTTGATGGAGCTCGAGCGTGAGAACGGTTACCGACGGAGGTCAGCCGATACACGAACTGGCATTGGAGAGAGTGTGACACGCTGAGAACCTATCGCTTCGAGTGTTGCATTAAGTAGCGTGGTTTTTACCAATGCAGTGCCTGTTATGAAAGTGTTTTTGCAATTGGTTGTAGCAATGCGAGCCCACATGTGTGATGGGCTTGTGTGGAGACCTTTTGTTCAACCGAGGGTAGAAAAGAGGGTGTTTGAATGTGAAATAAATAAACTAGAAGAGCGACCTTTCAGAGCCTTTTTAAAAAACTCATTGTGTGACTATATATACTGCAAGCACACTTGCTTGATACCCACATGGGCATTAGTAATAAGTTTTAGGGGGTAGTAGGCTGGCATTCGTCATGCTATTTTTCGTCATTCTTCTGAGAAGCATGGTGTTCGGTAAACACTTGCAAGGTATTTAGTGTCACTTGTTGATTCAGTGACTGACGATAATGAGGAATAATGGCTGAAGTTGGTATGCACTGAAGTTAATAGGGGAACGAGAACAAGCTTATGTGTTGGGTTGGAGTATTGGAAGACCCACTTGCTACGCTATTCGCATTGTGCGATGACTGGCTGTTCTTTCGCTGTTTTAAAACGCTTTATATGTTGTATTACCGCGATCGCCTTCCCGCCATCAAGCCTGCGTGAGGCGAGTTTGCCAACAGGTCACAAACACCGGCGTAGTCAGTGGTAGAATACCGGGCTGGCCCCCATTTAACACGGGTTCGAGCACCACTGTGTCATTTGTGCAAGTTTTTTTTTCTAATTTCGCGTGATGTGGTTACGGACACCGGTGGTGGCGGCGGCGGGCAACTGCGCGTCTCCCGAGTTGTGATCTCATAAAAGCTTTCGCTGTAAAAGCGGTTGTTCACGCTTAAACCAGGACAAACGCCTGAGTGCTCTTCACTGGACTACGGCTCTTCGCGCTGCCACCGAGCACTCAATACATCGAGGGGCACCCATTTCGAACGTCCACATCTTGCCTCCTTAGCTAGTGTAGAAGCTAGCCGAGGAACACGAAATTAACTTACGTTGTCATTCGAGACTCTTCTGAGTCCCAAGGGGGACGAATCGACATTGCATGATGCATTATAACACATGACATAACGCGTGAAATAGTCCCAGCTGCATTTCTGCAGCCTGCTACTCCGCAAGGTTCTAATGTGCTCAAACGCATTGTGATTGCCAGTTTAACTTTTCGTTGTACCGCAAATGTAACAATTCGTGTTTATACTGACCCGCCGGTCGTGGGATCTAATCCCGGCTGCGGCAGCAACACTTTTGATGGAGGCGAAACTGCTATAGGCCCATGTACTCAGGTTTCGGTGCACGTTAAAGAACCCCAGGTGGTCGAAATTTCCAAAGCCCTCCACTACGGCGTCTTTCGTAATCGTATGGTCGTTGTTTGGTCGTTATACCCTCCATATCTATAAAACAATAATGGTTTTAGGTGCCTTTGCGTTTTCTTTCATACAAGTATGAGTTACGTAAGACTACAAAACACACTTATAGTATGCTGTGGCAGGAGCTAACACATATTTTTTTAATTGCAGTAATCCTCCTGTCACAATAGCTACTACGTAAGTATACTTCATTGCTGTTTGTTTCAACGAAGTGGCTGTTGGTCTGGTCTGACAAAATAAAGCATTTGTGTTGCTCAACACTGACCTGAACTGCTGCCGATAAAAGTTCCACTAAGACATGCAGAATTCCTACTAAGTTTGATCCCTAAATGAGTGTGAACACCTTTCAGAAAACGTTTTCTTGATTTAAGCCTTAACTCGCTTTAGCCTAAGGATGCAAAAATTTATTCTAAAGAAAGCGCCATTCTAGTACCTTCCTGAATGCGGTATATGAGTATTATAAAATTCGAATATGAACTAGCATACACCGGCCTTCCCCCTGGGAGTATTTTGTGCTCATACAGGCGCGGTTACTCAGCTCTAGAAGCTAGACAAGAAGGGCATCATTAGCAATCGAATGAACCGTGGTAGTCGAAGGTCAATATTATTAAAGTTAAGTCATCATCTTTCTTTTTTTTACGTCCCTGCAACCTCACCGGCATTTTTCACCTTAAGGCGTCAGTAAGAATAAACTGTTACTTCCGGCTACGAATAGATTTAAAAAAGAAACTTCCTTTGTTTAAGAAAATGACTTTACTTTTGTTCGCTGTCTTGGCCATTCCTGTGGCACACAATGGTGCTACTTCTTATGAAGAAGGCATTTCTACACCAAATATTTTAGCCGAGATGCTTCGAATGCACCTTCTCACCTGCTTCTGTGGTATAGACTACTTTATGACATCTCTCCGCGCATTTGGCTACGTACGTGTGCGAGACCCCCGTGGCTCAGATTGACTAAGGGACAATACCGCAGCATTTTATACGCAGGGGGGAATGTCCCGCAGTAATTGCCCGCGAATGACGTAGTTGGCACTGGAAGAACTGTGAGATCACTGCAAGAACAGGTTAGACGGCAAAAGTGGCATACCGCCTCTATATGGGTAAAAAGATAATTTCGGGGCACGACACCATAATTTTAGAAAAGATTTTTTTTGTGCAGAAAAAATGATATAAAATTATTAACATAGTTTTATATTTTAATTAGCACTGCTGTTTAAATTTACATTTGCTTCCAACAGCCATGCCGAAAAATTGGTCAAACTGTGAGTATAGATGCAGCTTATATTCATGTTTTGTGAGTGTCATTGTTCCTAAATAGAACTATATACCACGCTTCTTTATGTTGTGGTCTACCTCTGCAGAGTTTCAGGGGCATGAGATAGCTTGGGAAAGAAGTGTTTACTATAAATACATATTCTACATTAAATAGGCTTGCGTGAAAGAAATGATACACGTGTATTTGTTATGTGTTTTACTTGTTTATTAGAAGAAGCCCAATAATGATTGCTTGATTGCAGTTCTTAACCAAACCGCTGTAAAGACTTATACACCGAACCATTTGAGAGTTAGGGCAGCACTTATGCGCAGTTAACAAGACAACATTCCTGATGCTATTGGTCCTGAAATTCTCGATTACATAATATGAACTAAAATAGTGACATCGTGATCAAATAATTCAAAGAAAGCAATTCGGTGAAACCTTAACTAGAATATGCGATTAGGTGAAAAAAAAACAAAGCCACCGGTATCGATAGATATAGGTACAATATAATGGCTCGTTCAGCATCGCGCTTTTCTCGGCGAGAAGAGTTGTAAGAATGCTTTTCATTGCAGGAATATGAACATGTATGTAAATCTTTGAAAGAAAGAAAATGTCATAGCTGTCAACATGGTTTTTGTACATTTTAACAAAAGAAAAGGTGTGAATTTCTAAAAAATAATTTTATATATTTTTGGTTTCGGTTGCTTGCATTTGTTTGCATAATAAAGTACACGTTTTTGTTTCTTCCGAAGGCATGGCTTTTTTACATGTGAATGCAGTACGCTTTTATGCCCGTTGTCTAATCGTTTGAATATAAAAGCATTTGTGACATGCGTCCATGAACGTAGTCAGTTCATCATTAATGTCTTGATTATTTTTTATTGTGTTACGATTTCGTGGAACTTAGGTTAGAACATTGTTAAAAATAGAACAACATATTTGTCATGTACTCCGTCATACTCTTCTCTAAAACTGTTAGTGGAATCGACTGCAGGATCGACCATTTCAGAGTATTTGGCACGCAAAAAAAAGAATCATTCTGCACATGGCAGTTTTGTTTGTTATGAAATTGTTGATGAAGAGCTGAGGTTACGATACCACAAAGAGCAGCCTATGGTTCCAATAGGATCGCACATAATAAACACTATCTTCATTTCTAAATTCTCAATGTCTTTATTGTTCTTATTCATTTCGCAATACACGATTGTCATGGTAGAGGAGATGAAAAACGACGTTATTCTTTGTTTACTTCTTTCTGGACTCTCTCTCTCTCACGAATTTGATCTTCAGTTTATTTTCTCAACTCTGTCAGCTTGCTTCAATCCCCGTACGCGTTTCAGAGACTACATTGTTTCTCGAGCTAGTTCGATGCTGAAGTTAAGGTCTGTCTGTCTGTCTGTCTGTGTCCGTGTCTGTGTATGTGCCTGCCTGCCTGCCTGCCTGCCTGCCTGCCTGCCTGCCTGCCTGCCTGCCTGCCTGCCTGCCTGCCTGGCTGCCTGCCTGCCTGCCTGCCGGCCTGCCGGCCTGCCTGCCGGCCTGCCTGCCTGTGTCTTTTGTGATGGTCTCTCTGCCACCCGATTCAGTAAAATGGCGAAGGTTTAACTCCTTTATAAAGGAACAGCCATCTTGATCTGGCTTCTGCGGTCATGCGGGCTGAATTGTTCATGAAAAAATAAATATTACGCATATTTTGTCACCACGTCATTTCATGATCAATAAATAGTGGATTACATTGTTTAATGATTGCATAGATACGTAATTATAAACAACACAGTGCGTAGTACACGGTGCTGGCACTGGAATGATATAGTCGAATATGTAATGTCTATAAAATTGGGTAGGCAGCATCGCAACCACTATTGACGTTTCACGAAAATCAGCGTCTATTTGAAAAGTAGTTCAAAGACCTGGCGTAGCTCTGTGGTAAAATGCTTGAACGCCACGCAGAATTCTAGGGTTCGATTCCTGCTTGGATCATGGAATTTATTATTTGCATTCGTCGGGTGGCCAGCGCTGCCTATGTCAGGCTTTTCTTAACACTGACATTTATTCTACGGATTCGTCGGGTTAACGATACCAATGTTGGGTATTGCTTACCGCTCACGTGTTAAAATTGACCATGTGTGTTCTCGTCGTCCCTGAGTAATGTCAATCACCTGTGGCACATACCCGCTTACCAGCTGCACATACTAGTATGTGCCACTGTCTGAAGGGAAGTGTTTGACGGCGTAGACGAAGGGATTGTGAGAATATACATATCTTGGCCAGCGCATCATATTCGTCAAACCATCTTACCCTCCCATGCCAATTTTGGTTCACGCCAAGTCAAAGGGGTGACCACGAGAGCACCCAAGCGTAAACGGCTTAATAGATAGAAAGATACGCTCAAAGTCGCGGCAGTTCGCTAAGAAATGCTTCGCATTTAAAAACTTATATGCACACTGCGGCAGTCAGAGACACTTGTCTAGCTACCACTGTCTATATATATATGTTCGACGCATGAACGAGAGCGCACCTTGGTCTACCATTTGTTGAGTTGCTTTTTAGTGGCATTAACTCCATCTCTTTTAGGTGCGTTACTTGGTGAAAAGCTGAGTGCCTGCTGAAACGTGGTGTCATCTGTAGGCACTGTTGTGAAGCCCCTGCAGTTCACAACCAAGTGTTCGATTGATTCCTTGGCAGTCCCACACATTCGGCACATAGCCCTATCCACGCTGTCATAAAAGCGCTGGCATTAAGCCAGAGTCCGGAGAGCACCATCTCGTGCCTCGAAGAGAAGGCTGCTGGCCACACTGTCGTAGAAAAGCGGTTCCAGAAAAGCATCTTGCTTGTGTTCCCTGCATATCCGCCGTGTAGCCTTCTTTTGCATGTTTCGCCACCATGTGTCAGTCTCGCTCAGTCGCACCTGAGTCTAGACTGCTTCGGCCCACTTCCGCTCGGTGTCCTTCTTTACGGGGTTCACGTAGAAGCCATACATTCTGCTGAGATGCTGCAGTCTTTTCGACGATCTGGTGCGGATGCAGTTGCGGTGCACGTAGTCGAAAACTCGCCATTTTTGGTGATGCAGCAGCATCAAGCGTAACCTGCCTTCGTATGACAGCTTTAGGCGAGCCTTCTGCGCTTTCAAACACGGCAAACTTAGGGCCCCTAGTACTGCCTCATTGGCCACCTGGATGTGGCAGCCCAGAGCCAGTCTGCCTACAGCAAGCCGACTTCGTTCAAGGCATTCTCTGGTCTGCGCCGCAGGGCAAACGACTTCATTGGTGAAAGTCAACGCCGGCACATGTGCCATCTTCCGCAGTTCGCGTACCATGATGGAGCGCTTCACCCCCACAGGCACCTCCTACGGAGTACACGGCCGGTCCTCTGGAATGTCTGTCTCTAGTGGCTTTCATGGTTTGCTTTATAGTCCAGCTGTGCACAAACGTTCACTCTGAGGAAGCGGTACTCTGGCGCTAGCGGTAACTGTCCGCCACTTGATACAAGGAGAAAACCAGGAAACACCGAGCCATAGAAGTTGACCACCGCCAATTTTCCGTTATTGTACTGCCGTCCCAACGGTGCCACAGCTTAAGCACAAGTGATGATGAGAGTGTACAGAAAGTCACTGCTTCCCGCCAGCAGCACGATGTCATCTGCCAACACTAGACTCGGCAAAGTCTGTTGTTCTTTTATACTATCATTGATGCGTTACAACACAAAGCCCACTCCGGAGGATAGCAGGCTGCGTGCTATACCGGCAGTGCGCAGCATATAGAGCAGGGGTGATAGAGGGCCGCCCTGTTTAAAATTTTTGCTCCCCTTTAACTCACAAGACCAGGCGTCGTTTAGGGTGGCTACGACAGTACTGCATCCACACAGACGCCCGAATATCCCAGTCCCTGCTGATGGCATTCCAAGTGCTTTCAGATGTTGATGTAATAGTTCCTGAGGCGCGCTGTCGTAAGCCTTGATTTGAGGATAAATATGTGAGGTTGGACGTTCCGAAACCACTATACGATTATAAAGAGACCGTAGTGAAGGGCTCTGGAAATTTCGACCACCTGGGGTTCTTTTACGTGCACCCAATTGTAAGCACACGGGCCTACAACATTTCCGCCTCGATCGGAAATGCAGCCGCCACAGCCGGGATTTCATCCCGCGACATGCGGGTCATCAGCCGAGTACCTTAGCCACTAGACCACCGGGGGGGGGGAGCACTTTCGTAAGCCTTTGATACACCCAGGAAGCATCCCACCAGTTCTTGATTCTCCTTTCGTGCGATCACTATACACTGGGTCAGGACAAATAAGTTGTGCTCCAGCCACTGGTCACGCCGAAAACCCTTCTGTAACTGCGTTATGCCACCACCCTCTTCCGCCCACGTAGTTATCCAGACCTTGAGAACCTGTGCGATCATTCGATACACTGCACTTGTGATAGTGAGTGGACGGTAATCTCGTAGGAGTGCGGGGTCACCCCCTGTTTCAGGTAGCACGATGACTTTACCGCGTAGCCAGTGACTCGGCATTAAAGCGCTGACCAGGATTTCACTGAAGATCACAGCCAGTTGGGCACGTGCTCTAGTTCCGAGGCACTTCACAAGCCCTGCTGGAATGCCATCGAGCCCCGAGCTGTGCGGGTACTTAGGGCACTTATCCTGAATATAACTCTGTCAATGGCGCTCCTTGCCAACGTCCAATTTTTGTGGCCTTTGCTGGTTGGTTCCGTGTCATTCGAAGAGAAGATGGCCTGGGTACGTGTACTGGGGAATGGCCGGGCACACAGCTCATGAATATGGTCAGTTAAGGCTCGGTGGAGATCCGGGGCTTTGTCCCTCATGAATTTCGTATGAATTTTCGGCTGCATTACTTTGCCATAGGAACATGTGTCTAGAATTTGGCTGCTGCTCCTCTGCTTGCACACTGAATTGCGCGGAGTATCTTGTAGTTGGCTTCAGCTCTCTTCTTTTGTGTAACACACTGCATCTCCCGTTTTAGCCGCAGATACTCCTGCCACGTCTCCTGGACATCCTCGCGGTGAGGCCTCTTTACCGCATGGCGGTGACGTCGGTTGGCAGTTCGGCGAGCTTTGAGTGCGAGTCAGTTCGAGGAAAAGTTCCTCAGACATCTCCAACAAGAGCCTGCAATCGTTGTCGGTCTAGCCGTCAAAATCCTAGAGGTCGCCATTAAAGTCACCCAGGATGAGCACTTCACGACCATGACCTTAGCGTTCAATATCACGCTTGATGCAGTGTACGGTGCTCCTGTTTTTCGCATGTTGTGGAGCAAGACTTAGGTGGACCACACACGCTAAAACTGGCATAGCGTGTACGTGGCCGACTATTCAAATGCGTTCCGCACAAGAGTCCCTGAGTGCTTCCCAGGTGCTGCCCTCTCACCACAAAACTTCACACCTCCACCCCTCACCCCCAGGCTGTACTTTCTCGATCGCAGCCGGCCGAGTTCAAGAGAGGGCTCACCGGTGGTCTCTCTAGGTCCCGGATATGCGTCTCCGCCACTCCATATAGCGTAATGCCTTCGTCCTCCATTTTCATATATAGCTCCCCTCGTTTTACAAGGCGGTGGCCACCATGTGAATTGGGAAAGGCCAGTGATATTTTCCATGGTTTCTGATGACCAGTTCTGCACCTCCATTGTTGGGCCTTGGGACTGCGTAGTCTACGTCACACCCCTCCGTCGGACCGCTGGGCATCAGTTACAAAGTGGGCCATTTCTTGGAGAGCACCTTCTCGAGGGTCTCCTCGATAATATGAGCCAAACCTCTCTCGTCCGGATTTGAGACAGGTTGGGTGCCCCTTGGAAGTACCCCTGGAGGGTGTATCCAGAGTGGCAGGGCTGTCATTACTTGTGTGGTGGTGATGGTGGTGTCTCGTCTTGGGTTGGTGGTGGTGGAGCTTACCATTAGGCGACTGGTGTGTCCAACTTGCTGTTTAAGTCCGTTGTGTGGGCCCGCTAAAGCTTGTACTCCAGGGACTTCTTTACCTTGGGGTGTGGTTGACTGAGTAGAGGTCGATGGCCAAAATGAACCTAGGCCTCGACGTTGATCTTATTGCCCACAAATTTCACTCCTTCGGGGCAATCGTGTGTCTCATTTTCATTATTCGTTTGAGTGCTCCACCCTTTGCGTAAATCGAGAAACCTGTGGTCACTTAAAATACATGGTGCTGCCACCTACCAGTGACATTGCGTTAAAAAAAACTTCGGTTATTCAAAATCTGCTAGAAGGCGGCCATATCTCACGCAACGTCGACTCGCCACTTTTTTCACGCAAAACGTCAAATAAATCTTTTATTCTCTTTCTCTGTGTTGTGAACTTTTTATGAGACAATAGTGATACTAAAGTAGCAAATTCTTTATTGGAAATCTTGGCTTGGCGGGCGCTGTAATGAGTGGTGCATATTGCCACGTTCCATTTCCCAAGTTTTTGTTATCGTCCCAAAACACCACACGATTCTCAGCGCAAACCGCGCCTGCAGTTTTCAAGAAGGTTCCGAACTGTTGTAGATCATTTTAATCAGATCACGGCCACTGTGAAAATGGTACAGATTGTTCTAGAACCTACGCCACCGCCAGTGATAACGCTAGAACATTCGACGGCAAGAGTATAAATGCCGACACGCTTCGCCGCTTGTCAGTACCAGATGTCACGGGGTCGTGACGTGGCTGAAGACAGGAGACTTCGTGTTGGGATTTAACTGTTTATTTGGGCGAACCTGTGCCCGGTAAACGGAAAGTCCGATTACAGCAGCAGTCTTGCACAGATAGCAGTCTCGGAGTGATAGCGGCGAACGAAGCGTCGGCATTTACACTCTTGCCGTCGAATGTTCTAGCGTTATCACTGGCGGTGGCGTAGGTTCCAGAACAATCTGTACCATTCGCACATTGGGGGTGATATTATCGAAATGATCTACTACAGTCCGGAACCTTCTCGAAAACGGCAGGCGCGGTTTGCGCTGAGAATCGTGTGGTGTTTTGGGACGATAACAAAAACTTGGGAAATGGAACATGGCATTATGGTGGGAGGAATGATGGTTATGGTGGAAATAGTTGGGCATATTGTGAAAGCTGTAGCGGTAATAATGACTGATGTTTACGGTCGAAAGAAATCAACGCCGGTCATTACGCTTTCTAGCATGTTTTTTTTTACACCTGCTGTGTCAGCAACGCCTCAATTTTTGTGGAGCGTAGAATACGGCCGTCAATGTTTACATTTTGTGCACGTACTTACATCATTTTGACATGTGCGATGGGCTGCTTTGTTACAATGTTTATAAGACTAGAGGTTTCGCTGTGAACAGCGACAGTATATGTGTTACATGGTCGTGCAGTTCTTAAAAAATAAATGAACTCTAGTTCGTAAGTGTCCCTTTCAAAGCTAGACCAAAATACAGTGGTAACTTGATTTCGCAACAGTATATAAACGCTATTCTGGCAATTCTTGCACACTTGATTACTTAAGCCGTACCTTTAAGTTAACTAAGTGCCTGTGACGCTAAAATGCAGAATATTTTACCTTGGACATGCGTCGTGCTGAGCCCTGGCGAGTGCGACTTCTACCCTTCTCTTCTACGACCGTGATTACCACCAAAGATTAGGTCAACCGACCGAGCTGGTGCAGTGTCATCAGCGCTTGTGGGCTTCAGGATACATGGTTACGACTAGTAAGGATGACAATACAGCGCGGCCGAGGCATCACTGACCCCCAAAGAAGCATTCATTATTGTGTAAGGTGTCCACTCAAGAAGCGACGAACACCGATGCGACACAATTCTAGCACTTCCAGCAAACGTACGCTTCCGCTCACCGACAGGCGCGGGTCGCACCTGCCAGCACTTCTCATGCACTTATGCAGCAACACAGCCTTGTCAATTAGTGTGCTTGCTAAGTCGATATGATAAAATAGAGTTTCCGGCACACTGCATTCGTTTTCGGCAAGTCATTATGTATTTATTGCTAACGATAGAGCTACAGCAGTGCGCTGGCACGACTGCGCTGTACGTTGCGCGAAAAACATCTCAATACTCAATCGACTGAATGGAAGTATCTGTCGAATAAACCTACAAGCATCATAAAGCGAGAGCAGATGTCACGGTTTGGAACGAGTGAACAATGAATAATAAAGTAGTCGGTAACCGCCGGTAAACGGCACCTGCTCCTCAGTCCACTTGATTTTCTTTTAGCGCTTGTGAATTGTAACAAAAAAATAGCGCTGTTGCCATCATCGCAGTGGCAATCGTTTCAGGCAGCAGTGTTTCTATTTAATACATGTGCACATTCTAGTAGGAGGTGCAGATCCCGTCTATCTCGAGTACGCAAAACACAAAACCTAAATTTAACGATCACTTGGTAATCTCTGAAGTCATTTTACAGCGACCAATGCATATGTCAGCACGGCACAGTGGTTAGTGGGTTCAGTAGGGAATCTGGTGATTGCACGTTGGAGTCTCCGTGGTCACGTCGTTTTTCTATTTCTCGACTGGTGCTTTTTGCATCGCTTTCTATACAATTATTTTTGTGTCCCTGTGGAAACGCGTCACAGTGCTTCTGACGCCAATTTTCGCTCCAGCATTGCCACCACTCCAGTATTGGCGGCACTTCAGCATCCACCGTAGACCGTGTGCCACAAATAATTCCAGTACCCAAATCCACCACAACGGCAGATGGTGAAATCCACCATTCCCACGGTGGACATTTTGTTGTGTATTCGGAAATACTTATGCCTTCATGTTTGCCATCATGCCTTTGTTACGTCTTTTTATTTGCATATATATGACACGTTTCTTTCTTTAAATTTTAAATTGTTAGACAGCGCTTGCGTCGAGCGATTTCCTGTGTGTTTTTGTGTTTTTTGTGAGCTGAATGTGATGACTAGTAATAATATTACGTTAGAGAAAGCTGCGTAAGAACTGCAACGCCTTTGTATTACGCAATTTGAGACGTTAGGGATCGGGAGCTACGCGCTCGTCTTATTTCTAGAGCAGACGGACCCACGTCATAATGACAAGATTTAACATTTATATCATCATTTATACGCAATAGTTCTTCTCTAGGACAAGCTCATAATTTATTACCATCACGTGAAGGATTGCAATGCTAAAGTAAAACGCACTTATATTTCATTGGACCATGGTAATTATCGGGAAATAGTAGGTAGGGATTGAAGAACATTTAAGAGGGCACTCAATAACAATACACTTGATTGAAACTTTGAGAAGAGCCCCACGTTAGCCTTGAAAATCACTGTGCAGGCAAAGCATTACGTTAGCTCAGGCTGTTATGCTCTAAACCAAACCTGCCTTGCAGAAAACAAAAAAAAAACATTTTTCTGTGCAAAGGCTTGTTTGAATTTTTTTATGAATAGGTGTGTGTTTCGTTATTTTTTCATTGCAATATTTCAGAACAAGGAAAATTGAAGTTACAGTCGAGAAGAAGACATGTAACATCACTGTACACTTCAGGCATGCTGAGCGAGGTAAGTATTTACACTTGCAGACATGTTGTGTAATGAAATCATCAGTGAGAGGATTTCTTCCGCAATGCACTCACTGCAATTTTTGTTTTTCGTGTAGGTGGCAGGAGCAAGAACAATGCCTTTCAGCTTGTCTTGTCATGTGTTTAGTTGAAAGTATTTGCCGCGCCCGTTTCTCCTATAAATTTCAGTGTGAAGCGCCTGCTTATAATTTTTTTTATGCCTAAAAGATATTTGATTTCATAACGAGAGTTGTCAGTCCTTTTGTGATTAAAGATGCTATCGGCACAATTTTGTGGGTCTGGAAAGAACGGCCACGAGACATAAACACCCGTACGAGAAGTACCTTGTCACTCTATTGCTGTTAACACTCGCGCATGCACGTCATTTCGTCGTTTAGTTTGCCGCTTATAATAATAATAATAATAATAATAATAATAATAATAATAATAATAATAATATTAATAATGAATATCAACCATCTAATGTTTACCATCCACTGACATCGCACATTACATTGGCTTTTGCCATTCCATGTCCATCGAAATGCGACCGCCATGGCCGGGTTCAAACCTGTCGCTTTCGGTTAGCAGCGGAACACCTCATAGCCAAGGTTCCACCAAGGCGGCCGCTTACTCTACACCAATAACGTTAAAGTGAAGGTTTTGCAGAAGTTTCGGTGTCGAGTTGTGTCAGCGTCGTTAGTTGTGAGCGAGAAGCATAATTTTTCTCGAGACCGAACATCGACAAAGACACAAATAATTGACAGTAATAAACCCAGAACCTCTATTGTCGCAAGCAGATGTTCTAACCCTGAGTCATGCTATGGCCGAAAACTGCTCCGACAAAGAAAACACTATTCGCAATGCCCACGAACTATAGGTGGTTCTCTCTTTTTGTAAGTTGGTTCCTGGAGGAAGGTGAAACCGTTTTTCAGCTTATGAGCTGATAGCACAGACCTGATGTACAGGCCGGCCTATTTTCACCGAATAAAGTCATGTTCTGCACAGAAACGTATATGTGTCCAAAACCCCTATTTAAAGCATATAGGTCCGCCACCTGAGTGTTTGCAGTGATGTGAAAGGTAATAATTCAGCTTTGTTACAGTTCATGAACGCCGTTTTTGAAATCATGTGAGTACAACAGAAAACAGAACTATAAACTCTGTGAGAAGATCGAGTAAAAAGGGCGTTTTTTATTCCCACAAAAACAATCATCACCTATTTTGTGTTATTTTACTTGCACTATTGCCGCGCGCCGGGAACATTCAGGTCACGAACGACATGCGCGTTTTCAGCGTGACATAACCTCTTTCATAGGAAAGCTGCAAGCACCGCCTTTTCGAAGAAGGAAGCGCATGCAAGCCGGATGATGAATATTGTTGTGGAACAACAGACGCCCTTTGCACTCGATTTTTTCAAGAGTGTTTAACATTGACGCAGGTACTGAGCGAAAAATACGTATGAGCTGAACTGGAATTGACGTATAAAGTGCCCTCCTCATCCTGTGATGTCAAGTGTGTTGGAAGTGTAAGCTGTTGAGCAGACAGCGATGCATAATGGTGGTCATTTTGGTTTCGTATGTAAAGAAAATACGCGGGCCACCTTCAAAATTATGTATTCTTCCCGTCGTTCTCTTTACGCTTGCATTGAGAGACTCTCACATCAAACACGGTGCCTTTTTTTTTCAGCACTCTGTGTGCCCCATAGTACGTAAAACCAGTCATATGACTAGCAACAGATGATTCCTTGTGCTGTTTGATTGTCTTACTCACCACCGAATAATTCACTTTCTGCCAAGTGCTTTCATAGCTTTCTTCCTTTCCCCATTCCGCGCAACAACAACCCTGATTGAGGGAATGATGGGTGAATGAGTCAGTGAATAAAGCTTATTGGGTATAGCGAAACGAGATAAAACGCGCACCCAGCTAATCCCACGACGGACCCGACTGGTCTAGCCTGCCGGTACTATCACTAGCACGCTGGACAGTCAGGATTTGGTCTTGGAAAACAGAAGTTCACCCAAGCGTGTCCCACTCTTTCTTGCTCAATGCCAGGCTAAACGATCGGCCTTCTTTGAGAATGTGAGGCCAAGTAGCAACCTCGCCGCAGCCCGCGCAAGAACAATTCGTGTAAAGGTCCCAAATTATCATAATAAAGTATGCATAACTTATATACGAGAATGACAACCTGTGGCACGGTTAGCTTGGAATAAAGTGGCTGGAAGACTCTTCTGTTTGAGTAAAACGGTTTGGTTGTCTTTATGTGCATGGTTCGAACGTTCCTGCTTCCCGGAGCGTGGTCGGCGACACGTTATTCCGACCATTTTACCGTTTATTGCTTTGTGCAGTCGATTGCTGATTCTTAGAAGAAGCAATTGTTACAGCGATTTTTGCTTTTGTGTATAATCGGAATTCGCAACTTAGTTCTTCATAATTGGCAGGCATTTGCCACGTGAAAAATGGACACTTGAGTATTGCTGTAGTCCCGCTTCAGTTCATTGTTTCTGAATGATATTCGTTTGGAATGCATCCGTGTCCCATTCCTACGCTCAGCCATCAAGTCGGAGTTGGCAGTTGGAGGTTGGCATTCACGTTTATTATCTCACTTTGTGGCAATTGCTGATTTTCAATGCTTTTGTACATTTGCCTAATCTGCAAATTAAACAAACCGCTCCGTTCTAAATTTTTTAGTCAATATAGTATTGTGCTGAGGTATACTGAACTTTGAAACCTGCGAAAGCCAAGCGTTTCAGAGGTGTGAGAGCGTGTAAAAGAAGCTGTCTCTGGTGTGATTTTTTTTACTCGTTGTTTCTGCTGTACGAACTTTCGTTTACGCCTATACAGTGCCTTGGATGTTCCGTCGTACGACCGACGGTACTTGCGATGATCGCCAAGTTTTGTTGTAAATGACGCATTGTTCTGATTTTGGTGAAAGCTCCAATTTCCGGCTGCGACGGCTGCCTTGCTGATGGAGGCGGAAATGTTGTCGGCCCTTGTGCTCAGATTCAGGTGCACGTTAAAGAACTTCAGGAGATCGAAATTTCCGCAGCCCTCCACTTCGGCATCTCTAATGATCATATGGTGGTTATTGGGACGTTAAACCCCACATATCAATCATCAATCAATTGATTTTAGTGAAACCAACTCACTGTGCAAATTTAAAATTCGACGTCTTTCATGGCAAAGCAATGGTTATTAAGCTATTTTCCTTCCTTTATTTATTTTTTTCTTCTTTTTTTTTCTAATCTGTCAAGTCACGTTCGCTTCAGCCACATTCTGGTCACCTGCTACGCCTAAACTAGCCACATGACTAGTATAAGGAAGTATTAATCACCATGAATATATTTCTTTCTTTCTGTCACTGTGAATTGACGCATGTTCGTTTGCGATGAATTTTTATCCTAGTGCCCTGACTATATCTATGTTCCTAATATGAAATGTTATCATAAAACTCACTCCACATACTAATTACTTTGCCTAATATTAGGGCGTATGAAAGTTCTTAGGTCAAACTCGCCACGTAATGCGTGCTATAGGTATGATGATAGTCTATTATGAGTCCTCTTGGTCACTCATAAGAAATTGTGAGGTCATGTGAACACACTAAAAACACCCGCATACGTTTTTTTATTTAAGCAAAAGGTGTTTGCTACGGCCACCTTGACTCTTTTGCGTGATTTTTTCCAGTGAATCACACATCACATACCGATAGTTCACTTTTCGGCCTAATGAATGAATACGCCGTTCTCGTCGCAAAAGACACTTGCGTCACTCTTACGTATATATCAGTTGAAGGTGAGTACTGTCACAAAGATGCAACTCAGCTTCCAAAGCACTGCCTCTACTAGTTCATTTTAAACAAGTAGAAATATCAGCCGTCCTGCAGACACTGCGGAATCAGGGCGTAGATGAAGTATATATTAACATCCTGGAAGAAATCTACGTGGGATCAACTGCTACCATAGTGCTTCATAAAGAAAGCAACTGAATACCAATCAAGAAGGGTGTAAGGCAGGTAGACACAATTTCCCCAGTGCTATTTACCGCGTGCTTACAGGAGGTTTTCAGAAGCCTAGAATGGGAACAGTTAGGGATAAGAGTTAATGAAGAATACTTTAGTAACCTGCGCTTCGCCGATGACATTGCATTGCTGAGTAACTCAGGGGACGAATTGCAACTCATGATTACGGAGTTAGACAAAGAGAGCAGAAAGATGGGTCTTAAAGTTAACCTGCAGAAAACGAAAGTAATGTACAACAACCTCGGAAAAGAGCAGCGCTTCGAGATAGGTAATAGTGGACTTCAATTTGTAAAAGAATATATCTACTGAGGGCAGGGAATAACCGCAGAGCTGAACCACGAGATTGAAGTACCTGAAAGAATAAGAATGGGGTAGAGCACATTCGGCAAGCACTCTCAATTTACGACAAATAGATTGCCACTATCCCTCAAGAGGAAGGTATATAACAGCTGTATCTTGCTGGTATTTAGCTGCGGAGCAGAAACCATGAGACTTACAAAGAGGGTTCAGCTTAAATTCAGGATGACGCAGCGAGCAATGAAAAGAAAAATAGTAGGTGTAACCTTATGAGACAAGAAGAGAGCAGAGTGGATTAGGGGACAAACGGGGGTTAAGGACATCATAGTTGAAATAAACATAAAATGAGCATGGGCCGGGCATGTAGCGCGTAGACAGGATAACCGCTGGTCATTAAGGGTATCAAACTGGATTCCCAGAGAAGGCAAGTGGGTTAGGGGGAGACAGAAGGTTACGTGGGCAGAGGAAATTAAGAAGTTTGCGGGTAGAAATTGGCAGCAGCAAGCACAGGACCAGGTTAACTGACAGAACATGGGAGAGGCCTTTGTCCTGCAGTGGACGTAGTCAGGCTACTGATGATGATTATGACTAAACAAGCCTCAAGAAAGGATGCATTACAGGACGCATCATTTATGTTAATAGTGTACAACAGTAAGAAGCCATGATCTAGAGAAAACCAGGAAACATAGCAGTACGTACAGATGTTTCACGTTTAAAAATCATTTTTTGTATGATGAGACTTCCGGAAGTGGACACTTGTATTTCATTCCTCACCCTGAGTTTGTTTAACAGACACTTATTTGAATATATACGAATGTTACATCATATCAATCACACTGAGAGAGAATTATTTGAGAGAAAAGCAGGGAGGTTAACCGGAATTGTAGCATCTTGTTGTGTACCTGCTCTAAGGAGAAGAGGAAATGCGGAAATTATGAGAACGAAAAGAAAAAGAAAAGTAAACGCGCGAAAAAAAATAACGGAAGCAAAGGTGCCATAGTTTATCATTAGGCCTCTACCACGCAAGAAGTTAAGTAAGGCTTCGGCAGATTTTCTGTATGAAGACGGATTGGGTCGGCACTCCAGCACTGACTGCTATGACAAGAGTCTGTCATCAAGGCGGCCATGATGGTAGCACTGAATGCTAACATCTTAGCACTACGTACAGCCGCATAATATGGTTCGCTCATTCGAAAAAAATAATACCTGTGCGTAGCAGCCACCTGTGCTTGCAGTAGACATTGTAGGAAGTTTTTATACGCTAAAACGACTCGAAAATATTTTTCCTTTCCTTTATGCATCCAGCAAAATGCTATGCGAGGCTACCGATAAAAACATCATGTACAAGGTGCGGGATTACGCTATCAGGCAGATAATAGCATGCTTTTTATTACTCCCTCTGTCAATAACCTGTCTCTCCCTCACTTGGACCGAAACTGAAACACCCTACAGCTTCACTTCCTATACAAGTATTGGCTCTTTCAATGACCTTGAATACAGTCATATACCAGATTTTGCCCACAACCGAGTACACAACGAAAACCTCTCGAAAAGATAGAGCCAAATGGGTACCCACGAAAGTATTATGAGCCTGTTTTTTTATAAAATACTTCTGAGATAACTGACTCATACTGAACTGTAATGTGCTTAGGTTCTGTTCAGTGAACTCGACTCAGACCGGTAAAGTCACCAACAGATCGTACAGGGATAAAGGATGTCGTGTGAAATACGCGTATTTCACAATACATAGCCTCTTGAGATTTCGTACGGGGCTTTTTTCTCTACACAGTCTATTTAGTTTGATTTGTTAGAGATTATTGAAAGTAACAGGTGGCGCTTGGCGCTCTATGTGCATCGTCCGAATAGAATGGGTTCCGACCAAGTGCAAATAAAATAACTGGAAGTTTGATGCCGTTCATTACTACATCAGCGGGTCAGGACAATTGAGCGCGTGAGATCTCGGGAGCATTATATATATATATATATATATATATATATATATATATATATATATATATATATATATATATATATATATATATATATATATATATATATATATATATATATATATATATATATATATATTGCCACGTTCCATTTCCCAAGTTTTCGTTATCGTCCCAAAACACCACACGATTCTCAGCGCAAACCGCGCCTGCAGTTTTCCGGAAGGTTCCGGACTGTAGTAGATCATTTCGATAAGATCACGCCCACTGTGCGAACGGTACAGATTGTTCTGGAACCTACGCCACCGCCAGCGATAACGCTAGAACATTCGATGGCAAGAATATAAATGCCGACGCGCTTCGCCACTTGTCAGTAGTTGTTGAACGAAGGCCGACGCTCTGTTCGCCGCTATCAGTACGAGACTGCTATCTGTGCGATACTGCTGCTGTAATTGGACTTTTCTTTTACCGGGCACAGGTTCGCCCAAATAAACAGTTAAATTCCAACACGAAGTCTCCTGTCTTCGGCCACGTCACGACCCGTGACATCTGGTGGAGGTGCTGCTTCGTTCATGTACCGGACGCCACCGTCAAGCCGTGAACCCAGCCCACGTCGCGGAGAAGATACCGACGCCAACCAGGAGCAGAGAACAAGCCGCCGACAGCAAGGGCTATCACCGGAGTACGGGCTTCTGCAAGACAAGGCGCGGAAGACCAAGACCATGACTGCGACTGCAGCGACAATGACAACCGCAGCGTCCCAGCCCACGATGGTTATGCATCTAACCAGGGAACCACCAATTTTCCATGGGTCATCGTTCGAAGACCCGGAGTCCTGGCTAGAAACATACGACCGTGTGGCCGCCCTCAACCACTGGGACCATGACGAAAAGCTGCGTCGTGTGTTCTTCTATTTGGAAGACACCGCAAGGACCTGGCTCGAAAATCGGGAGTCCACGCTCCGAACGTGGGACGTTTTCTGCGGCGCATTCCTGCAAACGTTCGCGAGTGTTGCTCGCAAAGAGAGGGCCGCTGCTTTATTAGAGACCCGGGTTCAGCTACCAAATGAAAATGTCGCCATTTTCAGAGAAGAAATGACCCGACTATTCTGTCACGCTGACCCAAACATGCCTGAGGAGAAAAAAGTTCGTTTCCTCATGCGAGGGGTCAAACAGGAGCTCTTTGCGGGACTGATGAGAAACCCACCGAAAACCGTCCAAGAATTTGTAGCTGAAGCGACCACCAACGAAAAAACCCTGGACATGCGCACCAGACAATATAATCGTCGCCTGACTCCAGAATGCGCTGCTGCTAAAGCCAGTGACTCCGACAACCTGCGTGAAACGATCCGAGCGATCATGCGGGAAGAGCTGCGCAAACTGTTGCCTTCGGCGCAACCTCAAGTGGATTTGATCGCCGACATTGTGCGAGAAGAAGTTCGGCAATCGCTTCGAATTCCCCAAACACCACTGCCCGAGCCAGAAACTATGAGCAAAGCCGCTGCAGTGCGCCACAACGCTCCTCCCCGTCCACGCCGAAACGCCGCCACGTCGCACTTCCGTCGCCAGACACCACCGCCGCCACCACCCCCACCGACGACCTACCGTTCGCCAGCGGGCCAGCGCAGTGCGCCGAGGAAAACCGACGTCTGGCGCACCCCTGACCATCGCCCACTGTGCTACCACTGCGGCGAGGCGGGGCACACTTACCGCCGTTGCCAGTACCGACAGATGGAACTGCGTGGCTTCGCCGTCGATGCACCACGACCGCAGCCAGGGGAACGGCCACGTGACATCGCCGACTACCTGACAGAAACTCAATAGAGACCACGAAGTCCTTCCCGTTCGCCGTCGCCCAGCCGCCGCATGTCATCGCACCCCCGGCAGTACTCCGGCCCAACACGGGGCCGGTCTCCTAGCCTGTATCCGGGAAACTAAGGGCAGCAACCGGTGGAGGTGCGGTTGCTGTGCGACGAACTACCGAAGATCCTCCGACGAAGACGACGCCACGACGGAGCTTTCCGAACACAACGCCAACCAGGCAAAGCCCTGACGGCGAAAGCTCGCTTACCGAAGGTGGCCTGACGACGCAACATGGAAGCAGCAGAACAAGCCGACGCAGCCGTGACCCGACGCCACGCCCTAACTGTAATGCGAGACGGCGAACTAGCGACCTCGACGTTCTTATCGACGGCCACAGTGTGACTGCTCTCGTCGATACTGGAGCTGACTATTCTGTCATCAGTGGGTCGTTCGCCGCGAAGTTAAAGAAAGTTAGGACAGCTTGGAAAGGCCCTGAAATCCGCACAGCTGGAGGTCATCTCGTAACGCCTGCAGGAATCTGCACAGCGAGATTCACCATTAACGGCCGTATTTATCCTACAGACTTCGTAGTCCAACAGCGTTGCTCGAGAGATGTAATCCTTGGCATGGACTTCTTATGCCTCCATGGTGCTGTCATCAACCTAAAAACAAAGTCGATAACGTTCTCCACAGAAGAAGCACTACCGCCGCGCACGCCGTCAGGTCACCATGCCTTGAATGTGCTGGAAGAACAAGTCACCATTCCGCCTCGCTCAAGCGTCATTATTTCAGTCGGCGCTCCTAAATCACCTGACTTGCAAGGCGTCGTTGAAGGCAGTCAGCATCTGTTGGTCACCCGAAATATTTGCGTCGCAAGAGTAATTGCAGAGCTGCGGGGAGGCAAAGCAACGGTTATGCTCACGAATTTCAGCAATGAGTACAAACATGTGAACAAAGGAACAACGGTCGCATACATCGAAGAAATTGTCGAAGCCACGAGTGCTTTCGCCCTCGCCGATTCTGCGGAACCTGCTCAGAGGAACCAAGCCCCTCCCATAGCTTTCGATGTCAATCCTAGACTTCCGAACGATAAGCAAGCACAGCTCAAGACACTGCTCCTGCAATACGAAGATTGCTTTCCGTCGTCATCGAAAATTCGGCAGCCCTAATCACGAAACATCGCATCATAACCGAAGAAAATGCCAGATAACTTCATCAGAGTCCGTACAGGGTTTCGACGCGAGAACGTGAGGCCATGAAGAGACAAGTTGATGAAATGCTGCGGGATGACATTATCCAGCAGTCCAAGAGCCCATGGGCGTCCCCCGTGGTGTTAGTGAAGAAAAAGGATGGGACCCTACGTTTCTGCGTCGATTATCGCCGCCTGAACAAAATCACAAGAAAGGACGTGTATCCTCTCCCACGAATAGACGACGCACTTGATCGTCTCCATAACGCCAAGTACTTTTCGTCAATGGACCTCAAGACTGGCTATTGGCAAATCGAAGTCGACAAAAGAGACCGAGAGAAGATGGCGTTTATAACACCGGACGGCCTCTTCGAGTTTAAGGTGATGCCCTTCGGCCTTTGCTCAGCGCCTGCAACTTTTCAACGCGTTATGGATACAGTACTGGCAGGATTGAAGTGGCAGACTTGCCTTGTGTACTTGGACGACGTCGTCGTGTTTTCCTCGAGTTTCGACGAGCATCTTCGGCGGCTTGAAGCTGTACTTCAAGCCATCAAGACGTCCGGACTCACACTGAAGCCAGAAAAGTGCAGGTTTGCGTATGAGGAGCTCTTGTTTCTGGGGCACGTGATCAGCAAGTCTGGAGTTCGTCCCGATCCGCGGAAAACAGCCGCCATCGCCAACTTCTCGCCGCCCACTGACAAAAAGGCCGTGCGCCGATTTCTGGGCCTGTGCGCCTATTATAGGCGGTTCGTGAAAAACTTCGCCCGCATCGCCGATCCTCTCACTAACCTTACCAAGGCCGACGTGGGATTCAAGTGGGAAACGCCACAGGAACACGCTTTCCAGGAGCTTAGACATCGCCTCCAGACGCCTCCGTTACTTGCCCATTTCGACGAATTCGCCGAGACAGAAATACATACTGACGCAAGCAGCGTAGGTCTTGGCGCCGTTCTTGTGTAGAAGGCTGACGGACTTGAAAGGGTTATTGGTTATGCCAGCCGATCGCTATCCAAAGCAGAAGCAAATTATTCCACAACAGAAAAGGAGTGCCTCGCCATCATCTGTGCTACGTCGAAATTTCGCCCCTACCTCTACGGCAAGCCCTTTAAAGTTGTGAGCGACCACCACGCCTTGTGTTGGCTAGCCACCTTGAAGGACCCTTCAGGTCGCCTCGCACGATGGAGCCTGAGACTTCAAGAATATGACATTACTGTCATTTACAAGTCCGGCAAAAAACACTTCGACGCCGACTGTCTCTCTCGTGCGCGTGTCGACCAACCGCTATTTGACGACCCGGATGACGACTACTTCTTGGGAACGAGAACTACAGGCGACTTCGCTGAACGACAGCGGGCCGACCCGGAACTTAAGGCCCTAATCGAATACCTCGAAGGCAGGACCGCCGAAGTCCCGAAGGTATTCAAGCGCGCATTTGCGTCGTTCTTCCTACGAAGCGGTCTTCTACAAAAGAAAAACTTTTCACCACTTCGAGCTAAGTACCTCCTTGTGGTGCCTTCAGCTCTGCGACCAGAACTCCTGCAGGCCCTACACGACGATCCGACGGCAGGGCACCTCGGTGTTTCTCGCACGCTCGCGAGGATACAAGAAAGGTACTACTGGCCACGTCTTACCATCGACGTCACTCGTTATGTGAGGACATGCCGGGACTGTCAGCGACGCAAGACACCGCCGACAAGGCCAGCGGGACTTCTGCAGCCAATTGATCCACCTTGTCGACCTTTCTAGCAGATTGGTATGGACCTACTAGGGCCGTTCTCGACATCGGCTTTCGGAAACAAGTGGATCGTGGCAGCTACCGACTACCTCACCCGCTACGCCGAGACAAAAGCCCTGCCAAAAGGCAGTGCATCCGAGGTAGCTGAGTTCTTCGTCAAAAATATCGTCCTACGTCACGGCGCTCCGGCGGTCCTTATCACCGACAGAGGAACGGCATTCACTGTTGACTTAACTCAAGCGATCTTGGCATACAGCCAAACAAACCCACGCCGGACGACAGCGTACCACCCACAGACCAACGGCCTCACCGAGCGGCTTAACAAGACGATCGCCGACATGTTGTCAATGTACGTCGATGTCGAACACAAGACATGGGACGCCATTCTTCCGTATGTGACCTTCGCATACAACACGGCGGTGCAGGAGACGACGCAGATATCTCCATACAAATTGGTCTACGGAAGGAGCACGGCAACGACGCTCGATGCCATGTTACCCAACGTCACCGACGAAGAAAGCCTCGATGTGAGCGAGTACCTTGAACGTGCCGAAGAAGCCCGACAACTTGCGCGTCTCCGTATCAAGAATCAACAGACGATAGACAGCCACCGTTACAACCTTCGACGACGCTTCGTGGAATACCAGCCCGGTGAACGTGTTTGGGTGTGGACGCCGATACGCCGACGTGGACTAAGTTAAAAGCTTCTGCGACGGTACTTCGGACCGTACAGGGTGGTTCGACGTCTCGGTCCACTTGATAATGAGGTTGTCCCCGACGGCATCACGAACTCTCAACGACGCCGATCGCGACCTGAAGTCGTGCATGTCGCGCGCCTCAAGCCGTTTCATGCGCGTTAACAAACTGAAACAGTGTTTTTTGTATTATTGTTGTATTGTAATTTATTCATTGTACTTTCTTGCATTATTATTGTACCTTCATCTTTAGTTAAAGCATCGGGACGATGCCTTTTTTCAGACGGGAGCAATGCCACGTTCCATTTCACAAGTTTTTGTTATCATTCCGAAACACCACACGATTCTCGGCGCAAACCGCGCCTGCAGGTTTCGAGAAGGTTCCGGACTGTAGTAGATCATTTCGATAAGATCACGCCCACTGTGCGAACGGTACAGATTGTTCTGAAACCTACGCCACTGCCAGCGATAACGCTAGAACATTCAACGACAAGGTTATAAATGCCGACGCGCTTCGCCGCTTGTCAGTTGTTGATCGAAGGCCGACGCTGTGTTCGCCGCTATCAGTCCGAGACTGCTATCTGTGCAAGACTGCTGCTGTAATTAGACTTTCCCTTTACCGGGCACAGGTTCGCCCAAATAAACAGTTAAATCCCAACACGAAGTTTTCTGTCTTTGGCCACGTCACGACCCCGTGACTATATATATATATATATATATATATATATATATATATATATATATATATATATATATATATATATATATATATATATATATATACACTGAAACAAAGATGCGCGAGCCTACAGGGCGCGGAAGAAGAAGAAGAGTAGTTGAGCGGCGCCTGGACTGTGTGGTTGGGTGGAAGCGTTCTTGGCCTGTTACAGAAGTACGCTGCTATTTCACTACGCCTTTTCACCTCATCTGTAAATAAACACAATCACTCGCAACAGTTTGGTGGAAGGTGCCGGGTACATCGATCTGGACGACCCAGCTCTACCGATTTTGCGACGGAGCAGACGCTTGGCAGGCTTGCCACCGCAGCTACCAGACATGGAGGACGCGGGAGCAGGCCATAACAACCTCGTTGCTGATGAGCAACACGCTCACCCGCCAGGACAAGATCGCTGCGGCATGCCGGAACGTCAGCCGAGGACCTTTTCGGGGCAGCCGGATGACGATGTTGACGACTGGCTCAAGCACTACCAAAGAGTGAGTCGCAGCAACCGCTGGAGCACTGCTAAGCAGCTCGAGAACGTGGTGTTTTTTCTCGTCGGCCCCGCGTCTCTTTGGTTCGACAACCACGAGAGTGCATTGACCACATGGGACATTTTCGTGGACGAGCTGAAGAGGTGTTTTGGTGACTCAACAGCTAAGGTCAAGCAGGTGGAGCAAACGCTTTCACGCAGAGCTCAGTTACCTGGCGAAACATGCACCACCTACATCGAGGCCGTCTTGAAGCTTTGCGGAATCGTGAGTGCGACCATGTGTGACGAAGATAAGGTAGGTCATCTGCTCAAGGGAATCGCGGAAGACGTGTACAATTTCCTTATCACTAAGGAAGACTTACACACACCTTCCGACCTAAGAAGACACTGCCGAGCGTTTGAAACCCTAAAGAGGAGGAGAGTCCTACCAAAATTCGGACGTCTTGACAACGTGCCCACGATTGCAAGTGTCAACCTTCCATCGCAGGACGAGATCTCTTCTCTTATAAGACGAGTGCTTAAGGAAGAACTTGCTCAACTGCAAGCTGTGGACACCGCTGGTGTCTGCCATCAGTGTGCATTCGACCAACGGCCCCGTGAACCACTGGTACCTCGGATGTGACAGGGCTACTTTGAGCCTCGCCCGAATTACACCGATCGGTTCGAACCGAGGAGTGAACGACCACTCGGAAACCAGGAACGCAGGCAAGCTGCGGCACAGCGATTCACTCCTCGACCACCATCGCCCGGCTTTTATCAACCGACGAGGTTTACTTCGCCGGGGACGACTAGACGCGACACCCGTACTTGCTATAGCTGCGGGCTACTTGGACACATCGCTAGGTACTGCTACCGTCGCCAGCAGCGAGCTCCACGTTTCAACGTGTACACGCCCTATGTACCTGCTGGCGAGTCTCGACCATTTCAGGGCTCTTTCCAACAGCAACACGCAGCACGTGCTGACTCGCCTTGCTCCGACCGCAGCGTTACCCCACCACCAGCACGCCAACAGCGATCCCCGTCTCCGCGTCGCCGCTCGAGGACGCCACCACCATTGGGAAACTAACTGGTGCGACCAATGGGGGCGAGGCCGCAAAATCATCTTCCGCAAGACCCCCTTGTGTTGTAATGGTTGAGAACAAAGTGAGTGTTTTTGTAGACAATGTGAGTACTGTTGCACTAGTTGATACCGGTGCTGCCGTTTCCATAATGAGCATGTCTTTTAAAAATCGCCTAGGGACGAAAGTAATGTTTGCTTGGAATCGGAGTGCTACGTTCCGCGGCGTAGGGGGAGAAACGTTGGCCCGGTTGGAGTTTGCTCTGTTTTACTTTCTATGGGAAATCAAACGTTTCGAGCGGAACTAACGGTGCTTGCACGAGCGACCCATGACGTTATTCTAGGTATAGATTTTTTGCGGGAATGTGGTGCAACTCTAGATTGTGGTAGTGGTGGGATTATTTTTCGTCCCGTGTTGCCGCCTCCATTGACAAAAGATACCGTTGATGACTGCTTGGAAGTGTTTTCCGTGTCTGAAGACGTCTGCTTGGCCCCACATACCGCAATGTTTGTGCGTGTAAACTCTTCGCGTTCTTGTGCGGGTTCTTACTATGGTTTAGCCGAGCCGAACTTCAGTAACGCCCTTAAGAAAAACGTTATTGTGCCTCGTTGCCTCGTGCTTATCGTCGATGGTTGTGCCGATTTGTGGACTGTGAACGTTTCCGCGCAGCCCGTATATCTGCCTGCAGGACTTAAATTGGCAAGCTTTCAAGAGCAAAGTACTCTTACCATACGGTCACTCCAACTGTCGGTGGATGTAAAGAAACCCCACGCCAACTCGTACCGCGACTATTCTTCCAGCATTGACCGTATGATTAACAAGTCACTTCCATCAACTGAACGGTCGCTGCTGCTGGAGGTGATCACACGCTACGCCTCAGTCTTTGACTTTGCCCAAGACGAGACGTCTACCGTTACGCCACCGTCTTCACGTACGCAACACCGCATCTATACCGGCCAAGCACCACCAATACGCCAGAAGCCCTATCGTGTCTCGCCTTCCGAAAGGAAAGTCATCGCTGAGCAAGTTGAAGACATGCTAAAGAAGGGCGTCATACAAGAATCGTGTAGTCCATGGGCAGCTCCTGTCATTCTAGTGAGGAAAAAGGATAATTCATGGAGATTCTGCGTAGACTATCGTCGCCTAAATGCCATCACAAAAAAAGACGTCTACCCTTTGCCACGTATAGATGACGCCGTGGACTGCCTGCATTCTGCCTCCTATTTTTCTTCTGTTGACTTGCGTTCT
Organism: Rhipicephalus microplus; assembly: GCF_043290135.1. Classification (NCBI taxonomy): domain Eukaryota; kingdom Metazoa; phylum Arthropoda; class Arachnida; order Ixodida; family Ixodidae; genus Rhipicephalus; species Rhipicephalus microplus. The sequence continues at coordinate 55,649,968 of NC_134706.1, forward strand.
GGGTATTAGCAAATTCCCATGCATTCCTCAGATAAAGAGAAGACGGCCTTCGTAACACCAGACGGTCTCTTTGAGTTCAACGTTATGCCCTTTGGTTTGTGCAATGCTCCAGCGACATTCGAGATATTTATAGATACAGTACTCCGTGGACTAAAATGGGAAATTTGCATGTGCTATTTAGATGACGTGATTATCTACGGCAAGACTTTTCAAGAGCATAACCACCGATTGTCGCTTGTGTTTGAATGCTTACGCAAAGCTGGCCTTGTTTTAAACTCAAAGAAGTGTCATTTTGGAGAACGTCAAGCCCTCGTATTAGGATTTCTCGTGGATAAAGAAGGCGTGCGACCAGACCCACAGAAGACCGCAGTGGTTCGCAACTTTGAACCACCACGAACAGTGAAGGACCTGCGAAGTTTTCTGGGTCTGTGCTCATATTTCCGCCGATTTATTAAGAACTTCGCCCAACTTGCCTCCCCACTGACGTCCCTTCTTCATAAAGACACACCGTACTTGTGGGACGATAAATGTGAGGCTGCATTTCAACAGCTGAAGTTTTTATTGACTTCAGGACCCATCCTAAAGCATTTTGATCCGGATGCTTTGACTGAACTTCATACTGATGCTAGTGGGCTAGGTGTTGCTGCTGTGCTGGTCCAACTCTGCAACAGTCGCCAGCACGTCGTAGCATATGCCAGTCGGACACTGACCAGAGCAGAGACGAACTACACCGTCACCGAGCTCGAGTGCTTAGCAGTCGTCTTCGCCATTCAGAAGTTCCGACCGTATCTACATGGCCGCGAGTTCACAATAGTGACCGATCACCACTCACTATGCTGGCTTGTGGGACTTCGTGACCCGTCTGGCCGGCTGGCTCGTTGGGCGTTGCGCCTCCAAGAGTACAGCTTTTCTGTTACCTATAAGAGCGGACGATGTCACACAGATGCCGACTGCTTATCCCACCTTCCTTCAGTACACACCAAGGCTGACGACAATGACATTGATGACTATTTAGTTTCTGTCTCGTCCAACTTCCCAGATACCAGCAGCTTCAAACGTGAGCAGCAGCGCGACCCTACTCTGAAACCTTTGCTCGAAGCTGCACATAACTCCGTCGACAAGCACTTCAAAATTTCAAATGGCTTGCTGTATAAAAGAAACTATTCAGCCGATGGCCTCCCGTTGCTTCTAGTGGTTCCGGAAAGCCTGCACCAGGTCATCCTTCGTTCTGCGCACGATGACATAACATCCGGTCATCTCGGTTTCACACGTACGCTGCATCGACTACGTGAGAGGTTCTACTGGCCGAAAATGTAGAAGACCACAAAACAGTACGTCACCAGCTGCGCTATATGTCAGCGCCACAAGCCATCCACCACTGCCCCGGCGGGTTATTTGCAGCCCATCCCTCCACCGACATCCCCTTTTGAAAAAGTCGGCATTGACTTGCTCGGACCCCTTCCTAAGACCCCATCGGGCCACCGATATGTTATAGTGTGCGTGGATTATTTAACGCGTTATACGGAAACGGACGCACTGACATCGGCCACAGCAGCCACTGTTTCTTCTTTTCTGTTACAACGGGTCATACTGCGTCACGGTGCTCCACGGGTTGTCATCAGTGACCGTGGACGACAATTTATGGCTGATGTGGTTGAAGAAATTTTGCGCCTCTGTGGCTCCTCTTATCGCCACTCCACCCCTTACCCCCCGCAGGGGCGCCTGCGCAAGTAGGCGTTTGGTGTGTAGCGACACCACGGACCCGAGCTAACGGGGGAGTTTCTACTCCCTCCCACGCCTAGCCGTGCGTGGCTTTGCCGTGTCCGGGGAAAAGGGGATCCTGGGGGTTGAGCCGACGCTGGGTGATTGGACCTTTAAGGCCCCCCGGAAGAGGCAACACACCCCTTTGGCCCCGGCTTCACGTAGACGGCACCCCTGGGCTGACCCACCCAGGGGAAATCGGCAGTCGCCTTTTCCTATTTCTCTCTCCCTACATCTTCGTCTTTTGTTCTCACTTTACATCTTTCCTGTCTTCTACTCTCTTCTGTATACTTCCAATTTTCCTGGCGGCAAGGGTTAACCCTGTGCAAATAGCCTACCTTGGTCTAGGCGCATTGGGTTATGGCAGTGTTGTACGGCTGACGTCTGCAAGCTTTCAGCACCTGTAAACTTGCAGCGTCCCCTTGTTGGGCTCCGTGGTGGGTGGCCGCCAACGCTGCTGAACAAAAATAAGACCGGCATGCAAGGCGCATTTCCTCTACTATCTGATCGTACCGGCCTAAAGCGGGTACGCACCGACGACATAAATCTCTTCAACCAGCCAATAGAAACTTTTCCCCACTTCCACGTCATTCACTGTGAAAAAACCGGAAAGCAAGCCAGGACCGTATCTCCTTTCGTAGTTGCCAGGTGTCTTACGGAAGCTCTCGGGGCTGGATACAAAGTAACCAAAATGGCGAGCGGAGACCTTCTTCTAGAAATTCGGGACAAAGCACAATATGTAAAGCTAAACAGCCTCTCAACGTTTGGTGACGTACCGATCACCATAACACCACACCGATCCATGAACACCACTCGCGGAGTGGTATCTGATGCAGACTTACTTGAGCTCACCGAGACTGAACTTTTGGAAGGGTGGAAGAGCCAAAATGTCAATAATGTACAGAGAATCGTCATCAGAAGAGATAATAAGGAAATTCCAACGAAACACTTGATACTCACGTTTGCATCCAGTAAACTACCAGATTCCATTCAAACAGGGTACACGAAAACATCTATCAGGCCGTATATACCAAATCCTCGTCGTTGCTTCCAATGCCAGAAGTATGGCCATGGCTCTAAGACCTGTCGTGGTCGCCAGACTTGTGCACAATGTGGAGTCCTAGGCCACGTGTCCGAGAACTGCAAAGAACCGGCACACTGTGTGAACTGCGAAGGAAACCATGCCGCATATTCACGCTCCTGCACATACCGGAAAAAAGAAAAAGAAATAATTACATTGAAGGTGAAGGAGAACATTACGTTTAAGGAAGCACGGCGAAGAGTCGCTCCATTCTATGGACCTACATACGCTGATGCGGCGCGTCAGGGGGCACCGCCGCACCAGCCCTCGCCACCCCTTCGGCCCGCGCAGAGCGAGCCGTCGGCTGTGGCACCTGCCCCCAAGGCGGCTGTAGCCCAGGCTACACCGCCTACTCTCAAACAGAGACCGGAGACTCCAGAGTCTTCGGGTCTCAAGGCCTCCCCTCACCAGGCGAGGCCCAAAATCCAAACTAACAGCCCGCACGTGCGGGCATCCAGTGCCTCCGAGGAGGCAATGGATACGTCGGCACCCTTGGTGCCGAAAGAGCGGCGTGGCTCCTTGGAGCGCGCCAAGAAAACAAAAAAGCAAATAACAGGGCCTGGTGATGGCCCTGTTAAGTGAACTCAAACTCCCCGTCTAAACAGCCACTTGTTTTTCGTACACACAGCATTATTTTACATTCACCATGAACACTCAAATTATACAATGGAACGTCAGGGGCCTTCTCAGAAACCTTGACGACATCCAAGAACTCCTACACGAACACTCACCAAAAGTGCTGTGTGTACAAGAAACACACCTTAATTCAAAACACACAAATTTTCTTCGCAAATACGTTATTTTTCGAAAGGACCGTGATGATGCCGTGACATCATCCGGAGGTGTTGCCATCATAGTGAATCAAGAAATTGCATGCACACACATACAACTCCAAACATCCCTTGAGGCAGTGGCTGTTCGAGCGGTTCTTTTTGATAAACTGATCACAATCTGCACGATTTACATTCCTCCTAGTTATCAGCTACAAAAACGTGATTTACACTCTTTAATTGATGAACTTCCGGAACCTTATGTTCTCCTTGGAGACTTTAATGGGCATAGCAGGCTATGGGGAGACTCTCGGTATGACGCGCGAGGTCGACTGATCGAACAGTTCCTTCTCTCGTCGAGCGCGTGTCTCCTAAACCGAAAAGAACCAACCTATTATAATCTCGCCAATAACACCTACTCCTCCATAGACCTGAGCATAGTATCTCCATCTCTTGTGCCTCTACTCCAGTGGAAAGTCGTCAGTAATCCGTACGGAAGTGACCACTTCCCCGTAGTTTTGAGCACGACAGTAACTGAGTGTCCATCACGTGTTCCCAAGTGGCTCATAAACAGAGCCGACTGGGAACAGTTTTATACTATTGCTAGTCTAGGTTGGAATGACATCCGTACTTTGAACATTGATGTTGCGGTGAACTACTTCACAGCGTTTTTGATCGATGCTGCAACAAAATGCATCCCACAGACAAATGGACACCCTGGAAAACGACGTGTGCCATGGTGGAACTCTGAATGCCGAAACGCGCGCAAACAGCAAAACAGAGCTTGGAGGCTGCTTCGGAACTCGCCGACAGCCGAAAATCTTGAAACCTTCAAGAAAATAAAGTCTCAAGGCAGGAGAACGCGTCGGCAGGCCAGAAGAGAAAGCTGGCAGAAGTTTTTATCAGGGGTTAATTCATACACACAGGAGGCTAAAGTCTGGGACATGGTCCATAGGATAGCAGGAAAACAAGTACACACACTTCCACTCGTAAACACTCAGGGTGATACCTTGGAAGATCAGGCAAACTTCCTCGGTGCACACTTCGAACAGGTATCCAGCTCGTCCCACTATACTGACACTTTCCAAAAATACAGAACAAGAATCGAAAAGCAGAAACTTGAACACAAATCCACTAGATACGAGGGATATAACCAAGCTTTCAGTCTTGCTGAGCTCCGAACATCTCTGAACTCCTGCAGTACTTCTGCCCCAGGTTCTGACCGTGTGATGTATGAAATGTTAAAGAACCTACCAAACGAAACCCGAAAAACCTTACTTTGTTTGTACAATGCTATTTGGTCTTCTGGCACTATTCCTACCTCCTGGAAAGAGGCTATTGTTATTCCCATTTTGAAAGAGGGCAGGGACCCTTCTTTAGCTTCGAGTTATAGGCCTATTGCACTTACAAGCTGCTTGTGCAAAGTCTTCGAAAAAATGATAAACTGCCGACTTGTACACTTTCTTGAAACAAACAATTTGCTCGACCCATTTCAGTGCGGGTTTCGAGAGAGTAGATCCACGACAGACCACCTTGTTCGTATCGAGGCACAGATCAGAGACGCCTTCGTCCATAAACAATATTTTCTCTCCGTGTTCCTCGATATCGAAAAGGCTTATGATACAACATGGCGTTTTCGAATTATAAGAGACCTATCCAACCTTGGCGTGCGCGGAAGAATGTTTCACATAATCAAAAGTTACCTGTCAAACCGGACATTCCGTGTCCGAGTGGGCACGGTTCATTCTCAAACATTTGTCCAGGAAACAGGCGTTCCACAAGGTGGTGTACTTAGCTGCACACTTTTTCTCATAAAAATGAATTCCTTGCGCTTGACCATCCCTCGCAATATGTTTTATTGTACATATGTGGATGACGTCCAGCTTGGCTTTAGGTCTTGCAATCTGGCAATGTGTGAGCGGCAGGTTCAGTTAGGTTTAAACAAGCTCTCAAAATGGGCAGAGGAAAACGGATTCCGACTGAACCCACAAAAAAGCACGTGTGTCCTGTTCTCCAGAAAGAGAGGCATGCACTCGGAACCCGACATTGAACTGAACGGTCAGCGTCTGTCTGTTAATACGGAGCATAAATTCCTAGGATTAATCTTGGACAAGTTGACCTTCGTACCGCACATCAAGTACCTAAAAACAAAATGTTTAAAAGCCATGAATGTTTTAAAAGTGTTGTCACATACTAGGTGGGGTAGTGACAGGCAATGTCTCATGAACCTATATAGAAGCCTCATTCGCACCCGCTTAGATTATGGGGCTGTTGTTTATCAGTCTGCGACTCAAAGTGCTTTGAAGATGCTGGACCCCGTGCACCATTTGGGCATCCGCCTTTCTACGGGTGCTTTTCGCACCAGCCCCTTAGAAAGCCTTTATGTTGAGTCAAATGAGTGGTCGCTTCATCTGCAGAGAACTTACATGTCCTTTGTTTATTACCTTAAGGTGAAAGCAGACAAGAAGCACCCCTCATACTCTACTATTAATAATTTGTCGAGCTCAATTTTGTTTCAAAACAGGCCTTCGATGAGGCAGCCCTTCTCTATTCGCCTGAAGAGTCTACCTGAGGAAACTGGAATCTCACTAGAACACAGTTTAATGGCTCCTGTAGCATATCCGCCACCGTGGCAATGGCAGACTATAGACTGCGATGTGTCTTTCCTAGAAGTTACAAAACATGCACCTGTTGCCCATATCCGAACATACTTTTTGGAACTTCAACACAAATACACATGTCCTGAGTTCTTCACAGATGCCTCCAAGACTAACTCCTCTGTGTCCTACGCTGCTGTAGGCCCATCCTTTTCGGATGCTGGTCCACTACATCCACGCACAAGTATCTTCACAGCGGAAGCGTACGCGATACTTGTGGCAGCTAAACACATCAAACAATTACGAATACAAAAAGCAGTAATTTATACAGACTCCCTAAGTGTGGTAACGGCTCTGCACAGTCTTAAAAAACAAAAAAACCCAGTCCTTGTCTCACTTTACTCTATTTTATGCACACTTTACACACTCAAACAACATGTTGTAGTGTGCTGGGTGCCAGGGCACCGTGAGATTCAAGGCAACGTGAGGGCGGATCAGCTCGCTGCATCCGTGCACAAAAGCACTGCCCCTACACCCATATCAATCCCGGCCCTCGATCTTAAACCATCCCTCAAACGAAACCTCAGAGTATACTGGCAGAGCAAGTGGGATACACACACACAAAACAAACTACACGTTATTAAGCCACACCTTGGTCATTGGCCGCCCGTATCGAAATCGCGTTATACAGAGGTGATACTAACGAGACTCAGGATAGGACACACATACACGACACACACACACCTTTTGTCCAGTGGCGATCCACCATTGTGTGACAGATGTGGTGAAGCATTGACAGTCCTTCACATTTTAATTGAGTGCAAACAATTGGACACTGTAAGAAAACAACACTTTCCATTACCCTACCGACAACATATACCTTTACACCCTGCAATGTTTGTCGGTAGGGAACCGCTTTTTAGTTATAAATCATTGTTAGCGTTTTTAAAAGAAATTCATAGCTTTCATGTCATATACCCGGGCATACCGTAGCATGACCTCTCCAGAGAGGTTTTTGCTGCGGTGGCTACACAAGAAAGCACATGCCTCACGGCCCTTGGACGCAAGGGTATGAACGAGTGAGGCACTTGTGCTAATGCCATACATATGCACCATCGTCTTTTATTATCACCAACTTTTGTCATCTATTCACATCACACACACCTTTCACCGCATGGTCATGATTTTATTACTTGTATGTTTTTACCCGCCTTACTGCGAGGAATTTTATGGCCCTTATACAGCCGCTTATCACAATCATTGTCCATAATTCTAGTAAGATGAACTGGCGCTCTTTGGCCGTGAAATGGCCCTTGCGCCATAAAACATCAAACATCATCATCATCATCATCAACTCCACCCCTTACCATCCGCAAACTAACGGTCTCACTGAGAGAACAAATCGAACTCTCACGAATATGTTATCGATGTACGTTGATGCTGACCACAGGAACTAGGACGCCGTCTTACCGTTTGTTACTTACGCGTATAACACCGCCAAGCATGAAGTTACTGGACATTCACCCTTCTTTCTGCTTTACGCACGAAATCCACAGAGTTTTCTGGACACTCTTTTAACTTTCTCGCATCAGGAAGATCTGTCCATCGCTCAGACTTTGTGTCGCGCTGAAGAAGCACGTCAACTAGCGCGCCTTCGAACATTGTCTTCGCAAGAACACAGCAAGAGTCGCTACGATGCCAAGCATATCCCCGTAGAGTTTTCTCCTGGTGACTACGTGTGGCTGTGGACTCCTGTTCGTAGAAAAGGATTGTACCGGAAGTTTCTAGCAAACTATTCCGGCCCATTCGTGATAGTCACTCGTCTCAGTGACGTGAATTACGTTGTCGCCCGAGTCACAGCCAATAACCGGCGTTCGCGCACTACGCAAGTTGTTCACGTAGCCCGCCTCAAACAGTACCATCATAGGCCTATTTAACTCGCTCGGCGAGCTTCGTCTGCCGCCGGGGAAAATGAAACGAAGATGCGCGAGCCTACAGGGCGCGGAAGAAGAAGAAGAGTAGTGGAGCGGCGCCTGGACTCTGTGGTTGGTTGGAAGCGTTCTTGGCCTGTCTCAGAAGTACGCTGCTATTTCACAACGCCTTTTCACCTCATCTGTAAATAAACACAGTCACTCGCAACAATACTTACGATATCTAAGTGACATTGCCAAAGAAATGCATAGGGGAAGTTATTAGACCCAGTGTAAAGCGAATAAGAAGAAAAAAAAGTGAAAAAAAAGAACTTGCCGTGAGCAAGATTTCTATATATATATATATTTATATATATCATTCTTTAATTTATTTATATTTGCGGAACACCTGCCGATTGTCCGAGGCTGTTTGTAACTAGAACATCTTTGTTTACCACTATTATTTGGCAAGCTCTTCTCGAAGAAATCGGTATATTGTGCAGTTGTGTTCAGTGTTGTTTATTTACGTTTTCTTCCTCAGGGAAACCACAGTGTATGATATGGGGAACACGTAACGGTGACAAAATTGAAGAGAATGACTGCGAAAACGACTCCGTGTCATTATGCGGAGAAATGGCTATTGCAATCGAAAACCCACATACAGATCCTTGCGAGTTATACGACGTATTTAAAGAATAAATGCGCATGACATGGCTTTAGAGTGATGAAATACCGGATACACCGACATTTCTGTTGTGGGCAGCTTTAGTGCGACATCCGCAACAGCCTTGTGTACGCGAAAATTCGTAGGACATCATTCTTTGCCTGCGTTTGCAGAATTGCTAGAGACGCCAGACTGAATCTGTGTAATGAGCTATTACCACACTCTAATCACTCAGTCAGAAAAAGTGACGGGCGCAGCCTTTGAATCAATAAAGTTTCACATATAAAGCTTTGTCGGATCCTATTGTTTTTACTCTATACCCAGCGGGTCAATAAAAGACGTTATAATGCACTGTAATTTATTGTACGACTACCTGCAACTACAGTTGGAAGTTTTGCTTTATTGTGTCGTTAAATTGAAGTTATCAACAGCGAAGCCATTCTGCCTAATCTACCTATATGGCAAACGTGTCTTTGTGGAACCTAAGTCGCGAATTTTTGCAATCTGCAGATAGTCAAGACTGCGATGAATAACCGAAATTGTTTATCCTAAAAAAGCGAAACTTAAGCGTCTCTCATAATCATATAGTGGTTTTGGGACGTTAAACCCCACATATTAATCAAGCTAAACTTAAGCTGTCAACAAAATATTCGAAACACAACACCTTATTTACTCGCAGAAAAATAAATGCACCAATGCCCACAAGCACCACCTATCATAACTATCATATTCACCTTTTCGGCCGCTTTCCAGATAGTAATAGCAAAAGCACGTGCTGGTACTTCAAGAAACCTCTGGTCACCTCATTTATTACTCTCTAACGCCGAAGCAGAATTCTTGTGTTTTAGGTTGCGCTAAAGAAAGGAAAGTCTCTTTTTCGGCTTTCAGGTAGAGGAGAGGCGCTCAACGTCAAGGAATAACTCATATAACGTTGTATCTAAAAAGAAAGTATACTTGACATAATTGATGAGACACAGGGAAAAAATCTTGAAAATGAACTGGCTACTTGGTAAGGCTTCTGTTTCTCGCCAATACTGCGAGGATACGCCGGCACACAGTACCGGAAGCCATCCACCTATGTTTGTAAACCACGATTGGATCTATACATCCTATCGCTGCTTACCAGCCCTTAAGTTCCAGCAGTTGCGTTTGTCCAGCACCTGTTTTCCTAAACAGCGATGAGATTCGTAACCGCTTCCCCTTCAAGGTGATTACAGAATTGCTTTGAAGAGAGAGGGGTATCGATCTCACCTCCAGCTTCATATTACTAATGACCGGTCGTTCTGCTCACCACTAGATGACCGAATAGGTGCTGCGGTTTTTATGGCTCCCGCTTGAATGTGCCGCAAGAAGCTGCCGGAGTGCGTGGGCCATGCGTTCGCGTGGGCCATTCGTTCGCGTGTTCCCTTTTCTCTAAATTTACAGTGCACGAGAAAACTTGAAGAGCGAGTGAACGTAGATAGCACGTGTGTTGTCACCGTTTCGCGGGAATGTCATAATATATATGTTATATATGTTATCTGAAATGCTCAGAATAATAATCAGTACTGAAGAGCACAAGGTGCAAAGAAAGCTAAGCATGGAACAGGCACTTTTTATTCATGGTCAATAGGATGTGCATATTGACCTACTAGTTTGGCAAAAAGTAATTTTAGTTCCTGACAAGGACGATGAGAGCAATCAGTGAAATTTCGGAATAATTTTCGAACCATTGCAAGTGTACGTCCACACCAAATGCACCATACAAAAACATGGCAAATTATGGTATCAATTTATTATAACAGAAACAGCTGTATAACGATAACTTGAACGTGTTAATGTCAGAAACGATGTTCATTAGAGCAGGAAGAGAATTTTGGCGGGCACTTGTACAAAAGATGAAACAATATCTTGAATCATTGATATAGAAAGCAAAAACAATAAGAACTAACACAGAAAAAATTATGTTCACAATCTATCGTAGAACACATACCGCTAATTATTGAGCCACAAAAATAATTGAAAAAATCACTGCGGACACAATGTACTGCTTAAGGTTGCAAATGTCATTTCACTATAGTCGATCTCTGGGTACTCTATAATGTGGAAAATAATCAACTTTATTTGAAAGTAATGGGACTCTAGAATGTAATCCTTACGAATAATAATATAACATCCTAATGTCTGAAGTTTTCTGGCAAGTCGGAAAGAATACAATTCAAAAATAATCTATGTTTGAATCAAGTCTGCGAATGATGACAGCCAGACAACGGTTATGACAAACAGTTGGAGTTAAGCATTGCACACAATCATCAAAACTTGATTATGCTGTAATTGACAGTTTTCTGATTTGATGAGCGCACGGTTGCGTTCGATCTCATCTGATAAGGGCGCAATTATCGGATCTTGCCATAGACCTTTCATGTCTCATTTTAATGTATATATATTTTGCACACAAAACCTATTATCATGCTTAGCATAGACTGCGATGGTTGTTTCCACTACGGAAAGGTTACATGCAGGATGCCGACAGGTATTTTATTCGAGAGCTTACGCAAGCACACGCAATGCAACTAGAATGTTTCATGTCACAACTAAGCAATCTAATGCACCTCACCGTAGGCAAGTTTATCGACGACTGACGCTATGTTGCCACTATCAGCGTACAGAATTCGCTAAACAATGGACATTTTGTAACTGTCACAAAGATTTAAACATAAAAAGAGTTGTAGAAAGAAATAGATGAGACCCAAACTACTAACTGTTCGTTGCCGTCGTAGGCTAGAAAAAAAATCAGACAAACTTCCTTAGAAGCACAGTGGAGTATATCTTTAGAAGTGTTACTTCCCACATGTCATCACATCAGCAGTTTAATGAAGAAGGAAAAGTCAGCTTGATGAAGTACAATAGATGCGTAAATGACGCAGGCGAACCAAATACTTCTAGTCGCATACACCGATAGTTTTTTCCTTGCTTTTAGGACTCGCTCGCTGGATTCCGTGCCGACTGGTTGTGCCCTTACAAGCTCCAACGACAGCGCAGCTCTCGCCAAGTGGGTTGGTCCTACGCCACCTCTTGCCACTGGTCCTCTACGACGCCGACAGCGTAGCTCTGGCCGACTGGATTAGCCCTGCGCAACCTCCTGTCGTCGACAAGAGCTCTCGCCAGTGGTCCCCCGTCTTCGGACTCGTGTCACCGTGTCCTTCTTTCCCGTCTTCTCCTTACTTCCGTCACTCCCTGCGCCTCACTCTCCCCTTCCTTTCTCTCTATCTTCGTACATTTTCATCCTATCTTTTTATTCTCTTTTCTACCCCCATCCATCGTGAGCTACTGTTGAGTTGTCCTCCCCGTGCGAGACCGTTACGGAGTCACTTTTCTTTTCTTTTCATTTACAATCACAGCCTTGCTTCTATACCTCTGCTTTCGCTGATAATTCTAGCTTGCGCATAACGTGGCACACACGAGCATCACATGTTTTGCGCGAAAAGACGCGTAAAATCATTCTCACCAATGGTATTCGCAAGCTCCCTGAGGTGGTCGTTAATGCACCGTCCCGTTTGTCCAATGCGAAAGTTCGACAGACCTCATGTACCTCGGGAATCAAGGTTGTGAGAACCATGTACAGGAACTGCGACCACGCTGTTATTTTTTTCATTGAGCTACACGTCATGACTTTTATCGAGCTATCGAATCCGGCTGCTTTAGCTGCATTTTTAATTGAGGTGAAAATGCTGTAGGCTCGTGTGCTCAGATTTGGGTGCACTTTAAAAAACCCCAGGGGTTTGAAATTTCTGAAGCCTTTCACTACAGCGTCGCTCATAATCATATGGTGGTTTTGAGACGTAAAACTCGGTATATCAATAAATAGGTACATAAATCAATAAATCAGTCAGACCTAAGTTAAACAGTCCCAGATGTTTATTAACCAGTTCTTTGAGTGGCCCCAACATTTATTTTTTGAATTCCTCGGGACAACATTGGCGACGTCAGCTTTTTTTATGGTCATGTGTTAAAATACACCTGCCCTGTCGCCGTTCTCGGGTAGATACTAAGTGTTATTCGCCTGTGGCACATAACCGCATACCAGTGGCGAATAGCCCGCGCTTATGTACGTCAGTCTGGCGGGAAGCGTTTATGACGTACGCGACGGAATCGTGACATCATTCATGTTTTGGCCGGCGTGTCACATCCGTAAAAGCGTCTTACCCTCCAACATTAATTTTGGTTCACACAATGTTAAGGAGGTGATCATGAAAAAACTTTTACGTAAGCTGCTCTATAGATGAAAATTCAGCAGATCCCATTTATCCGGGAAACGTTGTTATGCGAGGCATGCAGAGGAAAGTTAACTGAGTAGCAAATTTTTATCAGCGATGCGTAAATAAATGACGCTAAATACAAGTACAAACGTTTCACGCAGACATATATGTTGAAGAGTTTCAGATGCTTATATAACCAGTTTTTTGCTCTTGCGCAACAATGCCAAGTGGAAGAAGCATATTATAAGAGCCATAAGCTGGTATGAAGCGCTGATGCTCGCGAGGAGGCTGGTCCAGGACACTGCAACATAAATCAAATTCATCGCAAGGCAACTAACCACAATTGACATTAACCCGAGGTGAGGGCTGTATCAACGTATACATAATGTTGCGCACATGCACGAAGACAAAGAAGCGTATACGGTGAACGCACTTGTCGCCCAGAGCCAGAAAGAAAGAATGTGATCAGGGGGATCTCTATCCAGTCGGCCGCTTCTGAGCTGCCCCTCACGACCTAATAAATGGCTCCTTTCAACCTCTACCAGTCTCTTTCAAACGTAACAGAGTGGTGGAGGTGCTGGGTAAGCGCTTCAACTACGGAACGATCACTGCCACAGCTTCGACGAAGCCGTCGACTTGCCGGTCTCCCACCACTAGCTATGAGTGACTTCGACATGCCCGAAGAAGCAGGCGTTTCCAGGATGGCACCATCTGGTCCGCTTCCGTACTACCGAGTTCCAACTCCCTTCTGAGGAAAAGCCGAAGAAGATGTCGACGCCTGGCTCACCAAGTACAAACGTGTGGGCAAGTCCAACGGTTGGAACGCAGCCGCTATGCTAGCCAACGCAGTGTTCTCCTTGACCGGCACCGCACTGGTATGGTACGAGAACCACGAGGACACACTCACGACGTGGGATCTTTTTGTTGAAGAGCTCAGGGCATGTTTCGGCGACTTGGTTGCTAGAAAGAACCGGGCTGAGCAAACACTGTCGCAACGGGCACAGCTACCAGGTGAGACATGCACCACTCCCATAGAAGAAGTGTTAAGGCTGTGCAAGGTAGTCGGTGCTACCATGTCGGAAGAGGACAGAGTTGGGCATCTGCTCAAACGGAGTGCTGAGGACGTGTAAAATTTTCGAACTAAAATAGAAAGCCTCAGTTCTGTGTCCGATGTCATTCAGCATTGCCGAGCGTTTGAAACACTCAAGATGCGTCAAATTGCGCCCAAGTTTGGTCGGCTGCCTAACGTTACAACTGTTGCCAGTGTTGACACAAATCCTGCCCTCGACCTCTTTTCTACTATTCGACAGAGTTTTCGTGAGGAACTGTCCCACAAGAAATGTCGTGTTGGACAGCTGACCATGGCGAGTTGTGTCTGCCACGTGAAGATATGGATGTGCCTCCTTTGATCCCATGGCATCGCAAGATGTGCGCGGCAACTGTGGAGTACAGCCCAACCCCACAGTCAAGGATGACAACTAGATTTCCCGCGTCGCGGTATGACCGACGCTCTTAGCGCATGCCTCCTCGACACACGACGTCTCGGTACGACGTACCCGACCAGTACATCCGTCGCACAAGAGCAAATGATGACGCTCTATTCATCGACGAGCGACCAACGTTTTGACCTCGGCTGGTGTGCTATTCCTGCGGTGTGCCAGGCCACATATCGCGATTTTGCAACCATCGGGTGACTCCTCGGTATCACCAACCATCCGACTTTTCTTCACCCTTCGAACAGCCTCAAGGTGTCCGGCGGCCGGCCCACATACCACCTGATGACAACTATTGGCCCAGCAACTTCCGCAACCACTCTCCGGCATCTGACAGGAGTTTAACGCCCCCACCACGACCTCGTGCTTATCGTTCTCCTTCACCGCTGTGTCGCAAAGCGCCCTCTTCGCCACCAGAAAACTAGCCAGCGCGGCCAATGGGGGTGTGGTCACTGGAAACGTGCTACTGACAGAAATGCCTCCTGTGTGTATGTTTAAAAACAAAGTGCGTGTTTTGGTAGATTATGTGCCTGTGATGGCCTTGCTGGACACAGCTGCAATGATTTCCGTGATGAGTGCTTCCTTTGAAGATGTGTTAGGGCGGAAAGTTGTTTTTACCTGGGATGAAACTTCGACGTTCTGTGGAGTGAGTGGAGAGCCGTTGCGCCCTATTGGTTTGTGTAGTGCTGAAGTATTTTTGGGAGGCCTTATGATAACTACAGAGTTTGCGATTATTCATCGGTCGACACATGACGTCATTCTCGGTATGAATTTTTTGCGAGAATGTGGTGCCACTGTAGACTGTCACACGGGAAAAGTCTTTGTGAGGGGCCAGATGCCGTCAGAACTTCTGGAAACTCCAGCGAATGACCAAACTACGCTGTGTGTCTGTGGCGATACGTTCATACATGCGTTGTCTACCTTACGTGCTCCTGTTGTTTGTCGTGGCGCGGATTCTGACAGCTTCTATGCAAGGGCAGATACAATGCACATAAACTGCGTGAAGAAGAATGTGTTGGTTCCCCAGTGTGTGGTGTCGATCGATGGCGGATGAACTGGCCTGTGGACTGTAAACTGTTCCTCTGAGCCGGTGACACTACCCAATGGTTTGAAATTACCTTGGGTCAGCAAAGAACACGCGACCTTATCAGTGGTCAAGCTCAGAGATGTGCCGGAAGAACGTGACAGAACTGGTTGTCACAATTTGGACGGGGTGCTTATGGCAGCGATAAATAATTTGCTTAGCTCAAGCGAGCGGCGAACTTTCACGAATGTGCTGTTGAAGCACATTTCGGTATTTGACTTTGCGCAGAAGGGCAAAGTATTCCCTATCCCTCTGTGTCGAACGCGCCATACCATCAACACTGGCGCGGCAAGTCCGAGTCGACAAAAACCATACCGTGTTTCCCCTTCATAAAGACAAATTATCAAGAACCAAGTGCAAGAAATTGTGCAAAATGGAGTGGTACAAGAGTCTTCCACTCCGTGGGCAACACCGGTAATCCTTGTTAAGAAGAAAGATGGATCTTGGAGATTTGGCGTCGACTATCGCCGACTGAATGCCGTGACTAAAAATTACGTATACCCACTTCCCCGCATAGAGGATGCAATAGACTGCTTACATTCGGCCTCTTATTTTTCCTCCGTAGACTTACGATCCGGTTATTGGCGAATTCCTATGCACCCAGAGGACAAGAAAAAGACTGCCTTTGTGACCCCTCATGGGCTCTTTGAATTAAACGTGATGCCATTTGGATTGTGCAATGCACCAGTGACGTTCGAGAGGTTCATGGACACCATTCTGCGTGGCTTGAAGTGGAACATCTGCATGTGCTACCTCGACGACGTCGTCATCTTTGACTGCACGTTCAGTGAACACAACTCTCGTCCAGGTACTGTTTTGAACTGCATCCGAAACGCTGGCCTAATTTTAAACTCGAAGAGATGCCACTTCAGAAAACGCCAGACGGTTGCGCTCGGGCATCTCGTCGACAAGGATAGCATCCGCCCTGACCCCAAGAAGACATCAGCAGTTGAGACGTTCAATGCGCAGCGTTCCGTCAAGGAGCTTCGTAGTTTCTTGGGGCTTTGTTCGTACTTCCGCCGCTTTGTTCCGAAGTTTGCCGAAGTTGCGTATCCTCTCACATGCTTCTTACGAAACGACAATTCCTTTGAGTGGACTGCGGATTGCGATTCTTCATTCCGTCAAATGAAGTTTTTGCTGACGTCAAGACCCGTTCTTCATCACTTCAGTCCTTCTGCTCCGACAGACCTTCATGCGAATGCTAGCGGCATAGGTATTGGAGCCGTGCTAGTACAACGTTACGGCGACCGCGAACACGTCAACGCATACGCAAGTCGCTCCCTAAGCAGGCCGGAACAAAACTGCATTGTTACGAAACAAGAATGCCTGGCAGTATTATTTGCAATTCAGCGGGTGGGTTTTACTTGTACGGACGCCCATTCACAGTCGTAATCGACCACCACTCGTTTTGTTGGCTTGTCAACCTTCGTGACCCTTATGGCCACCTTGCGCGCTGGGCACTCCGGCTACAAGAATACAGTTTTTACCGTCGCTTACAAGAGTGGTCGTCGACATGCTGACGCGGACTGTCTTTTGCGTATGCCACTTAGCCCAACGGACTGTGAATCCGATCACTTTGACCAGCTTGCTGCGTCTGTGTCGTCTACGTTCCCAGACTACCCCAGTTTCAGAGCTAAACAATAGAAGGACGCTAAACTAGCACCATTATTCGCCGCTGCATCCACTTCTACTATTGCACGCCGTTTCTGTATGCGTGATGGACTGTTGTTCAAAAATAACCTCTCCAGCAGTGGCGCGCGTTTCCTTCTAGTGGTCCCGGAGAGCCTGCGAACAGTTCATATGAGTGTCATGCACGACGACCCTGTATCTGGACATTTAGGTTTGGTGCGGACGCTTCACTGGACTAAAGAGCGCTTTTATTGGCCTGGTATACAGAAGTCCGTTGAGAGGTAATTGGCAAGCTGCTTGCGATGTCAGCGTCACAAACGTCCATCAACTGGTCCAGCTGGTCTTCTACAGTCGATGCCTACTCCAAGCGCACCTTTCGAACAAGAGGGGATTGACTTTCTGGGGCCCTTTCCAAAATCGGCTAAGGGCAACCGATGGATAATTGTTTGCGTCGACTACCACACACGCTACTGCAAGACGGCGGCAGACCCCTCCGCAACTGCCAGTGAAGTCTCGTCGTTTATGTTACAGTACGTCATTCTCCAACATGGCCCACCTCGCCTGATTGTCAGCGATCGTGGATGACAATTCACAGCGGCTGTCGTGGAGGAGCTACTCCGTTTATGTGAATCCCGCCTGCGTCACTCGTCACCATACCACCCCTAAACTAATGGTCTGACGGAGCGTACCAACCACACTATTATCAACATGTTGTCTATGTATGTCTCATGCGACGACAAGAACTGGGAAGACGTACTCCCGTTCATTACTTACGCGTTCAACACCGCGAAGCATGAACAGAAAGGCTACAGCCCTTTCTTTTTGCTTTATGCACGTTCCCCTGGCACACAATCGACACAATATTACCTTTCTGTGATCACGATAACGTCACTGTGGCCGAGACTCTCTTCCTCGCCAAAGAGGCGCGTCGCGTAGCTCGACTACCCACATTATCATCGCAGGACAAAGCGAAGTCATGCTATGACATTCACCATCGACCAGTGATTTATTGCCGTGGTGATCTGGTGTGGTTGTGGACTCCGATGCACAAGCGCGGGTTATGCAAGAAGTTTTTGGCCACTTACGATGGATCTTTGTCATTGTCGACAGACTTACAGAGGTCAACTATGTAATAGCTCGTCTCACGGCGAGTGGTCGACGAGCAGCGAAAACTCAAGTGGTTCATGTTGCCAGCCTAAAACTGTACCCGCCACGACAACTCGACTGACTCGTCCGGCGGTCTTCGTCTGTGCGGAGAGGAACGTTGCGCACAGGCACGAAGACAAAGAAGCGTATACGAACAACGCATTTGTCGCCCAGAGCCAGAAAGAAAGAAGAGGATCAGGAAAATCTAAAACCAGTCGGCCGCTTCTGAGCAGCCCCTCACAACCAATTAAACGGATCCTTTCAATCTCTACCAGTCTCTTTCAAACGTAACAATATGTATTGTTTTTAAAATTGGATAGGCAGTACTGCAACCTTTTTTGGCGTTTCAAGAAGATTAGCGTTCATTCGTAAAGTAGTTCCGACACCTGGCGTAGCTCTGTGGCAAAATGTTTCATTGCCACGCAGAATGCTTGGGGTCAATTTCCGCTGGGACCCTGCCATTTCTTCTTCGAATTTGTTGGGTCGACGCTACCGGTGTAGCGTATTAACGCTCGCGTGTTATAATCGCACATGTGCGTTCTCGTCATTCCTGGTGTCCGTCACCTGTGGCACATACGCGCCCATGAGTATGTGCCATCATTTGGTGGTAAGTGTTTGATGACGTACTCGAAGGAATTGGGAGAATATTTATGTCTTTACCCACGTGTCATATTCGCCAAAGCATCTTACCCTCCCATGCTAATTTTATTTCATGACAAGTTACGGTGGTGACCCTGAGAGCACCTGAACCTTGGCGGCTTGACAGATAGATAGATAGATAGATAAATAGATAGATAGATAGATAGATAGATAGATAAATAGATAGATAGATAGATAGATAGATAGATAGATAGATAGATAGATAGGTACGCTCAAGGTCGCCGAAGTTCGCTAAGAACTGCTTCGCATTCAATACATGGATAAGTGGATAGATCGCAGATAGACACCAAAAGCGTGTGATGTGCGCAAGAAATGCTATGTATTTAAAATAATTATTCAGGGAGTTTTATGTCCCAAAACCACAACATGCTGATGAAAGACGCCATATTGAGGAGATCCGTAATTTTGAGTCTCAGGTGTGTTTTACCTTACGTTGACACCGCACAGTGCACAGGCGTCTATCATTTCAACTCCATCGAAATGCTACCACCAGGGCAAGGGTCGAACCTTCGATCCTGCCGTCAGCAGCCGAGCACCCCACCCCTATAGCCACTGCCCCACCACGGCGGGCATTTCTGTAATGCAGGACTTGCCACAGTTCAGGGAAATGTCATAAAAAACACCTCCGGCACAGTGCCTGAAGGGTCTGTTTTGGAATCTTTGCTTCACTTGAGCTGACGAGAGATTCGTCAGCTCAAGTGCACCAGTTCATTCGAACTGGAAAATACAGCATAAGTTGCATACCTATAGTAACTGCCTCATTGAAGTTGTGGCTCAGGTTGTGAAAGTACAGCCCCATGTGTGGTTTAGCGCACTTTCGTTCACTTAAGCTATCTTCCTGAGTGCTGAATATCCGCTTCCGCAGCAAAGATTCGGTAAAGGCATGAAAGACGGGCCAAGGAAATCTAGCCTTTAACGAGTCTGCTGATCTGATTACAAAGGTCGGCCTGCATCATGTGCATACACAATATGAGTAGCGATAATTCAAGGCAATGCCGAGCAATAGCACTTTTTACAGTCTTGGAATGCGCAAAATTATATTGCAGAAGCTTTTTTTTACTGTGAGGCACGTAAACACCCTTGTATTAGCTTGATCGCACCGTTAATGTCTAAGAACTGCAAAAGAATGTCGGAACTTTATCATCAAGTTGGTGGACACTAGGTTTGCAATGAATATTGTGTTTTTCGCTCCAAAATATTTGGCGCACTTGTGCCAATGAGTCTCTCGGGCTAAGTAGCAAGGGGGACAAAAGAGGCTCGTGAAATCTTCAGGCTTGTGCCGAACGTGATCACCATGAATTTGCTCTGAGCTGTGAATATTCTTATATTGGAAAAACCCGACGATGTATTAAGGTCCACCTCAGGCAGCATACCAGCCGTATTGGTTAGAGTGATGATGCGCCAATGACCGCGCATCTCAAGTGATGCTGGCGTGTTCACGCTTTGCGCAAACTTGGATTATCCGCAAAAGCAGAGAACAAACAGTGAGGGAAATTGTTACATGTTACCGAAAGAAGTAGAGCCCAGACCGTTGTAACCGTTAATGACAGCAAACAGAACACAACTGTTTATATCCCTCCGCAAACTCTCAGACTTGCTCTCGTTCTTTTTTTCCCGCGGCTGTAAGTGGCGCTAGTTGCCAGCGGTGTAACATTCCAAATTGTCACATTTACCTCTTAGTTCTTGTCATGCCAAATACTGATTCACAGGGCGTTTTGTTCGGACACTTCTTCGTAGTAGAACAGGGCTTTCTCCCGATGGAAAGACGGTTGTGGCAATTCTGGCTCAACAAAATCTGCTGCAGGCTCCACAGGTTCTGTAGCTTGCTACTCAGTTGGCTGGTCCCGAGGCACAGTATTTGCAGGTGGTTGTGTCTGTGAGGGTTTGGGGCAAAGGGGGTCCACATGTCTGTGCCAGACAGTTCCACCTTGGAATTCCACCTCAGATGACGTGCAGCTCGTAGGACCAGCGACAGAAGCGGGTAGCCACAGTGGGCCTGATCAAACATTCCTGGTAAACACTGGGGCTCCCGGGTTCATTATTGGCGCATTACAGCAACCCTTCTCTGCATGCAGTTTTTTGCTTTATCTGCTTCAATTGAACAAACGATCGCAGACTTGGGCATTTGGCCTCAAACGGTGTCTTGATTCTTCTTCCTATGAGCAACTCTCAAGGCGCACGACCGGGTATTTCATGATGCGTGGAGCGGTAGTAGAATAGTACCGTGGCCACTTGTGCCCTTATTTCCCCCGGTTTACTTTTCTTCAGTTTAGCTTTGATGGTATGTACTACCTGCTCTACAGCTCCGTTGTAAGGAGACACCAGCATGGGATGAATGCCATTCCTGTGCAGGAAGTCAGCGTACTGGCTGCGGGAGAATGCTGGCCTATTGTCTGACACAATGATGTCTGGCAGCCCATGTTGAGAAAAGACGGTCCTGAAGACAGAGATTGTGGCCTCTTCAGATGGCGACGTAAAGAGTAAACCTCTACCCATTTCAAAAAAGCATCAACCATCACGAGGAAGTAGTGTCCCAATAATGGACATCCAAAAACAAGATGAATCATGGACCAGGTCTTGTCAGGAAATTAACATGCATAATTGGCATCTTTTGGGGCAGACTTCTGATGCACTTGGCAAAGAGGGCACCTTCGCACCTGGTTAGTCAAGTCATTGGTGATTCCAGGCCAACACACATGCGTCCTGGCAAATATGTTTGATTTCTAAATACCAGGGTGACCAGCGCGCATCAGCTTAAGGACTTGGCATGGGAGAGACTACAAAACAATGATACGGGCTCCCCACAAGAGGCATCCTTCAACAGGATTCAGTTTATTAGTCTTCGTAGTGTAAGGCCCCCGGTCTCCACCTACCAGAAGAGGACTCGTGGTCAGGACAGCCTCAGCCACTGGTGGCAGCATGCCATCTTTTACCGTAGCACGTCTAATGTATGCAGGTGACAGGACATCAGGAATTGCTTGTTATACCATAAAGACATTGGCAGGAGTAGTGCTATAAACCTCAGTTGCGGAAAGAGGTAGGCAACTGAGTCCATCAGCATGGCCTAGCATACTGCCTGGCTTGTAGACAGGCTTGAATTTATAGCTAGATAGTGTGAGTGCCCACCTGCGAACTCTTTGGGATGCCTGAATTGGCACCCCTCGACACGAACCAGAACGTTCTAGCAATGGCTGGTTGTCTGTTACAGCAGTGAACGGCCTTACCCACAAGTACTGATAAAATTTGTGGACACCAAAAACCAGGGCAAGTCCTTCCTTATCAGTCTGTCTTTAGTTTCGTTTCACAGCAAGCATAGTACGTGAAGCAAAAGCTATAGGTCTTTTGGTTTTATCTGCGTTGGTCTGGGCCAAGACTGCACCGATATCATACGGAGAGGCAGTGCAACTGAGTATAAGCTGTTTTTAGAACACTAGTGAGCCAGGAAGGGTGCGTTTGACAAGAGCCTTTTACTTGTGAAGAATGTTTTTTGTTGCTCTTTTTCCCAGCTTGAGCTTTCTCCTTCACGAAGCAGCTGATGCAATGAACCAAGTCGGGCTGAGATGTTTGGCAAGAATCATCTGTAAAAATTAAGCAGGCCAAGATAGGTTTGAAGCTTCTTCACATTCTGTGGCTCTGGTGCACTGGTAATGGTCTCAAACTTCTTGAGGTCGGGCTTTAGACCTTCCTTGCATATGATGTAGCCCAAGTATTCCACTTCAGAAGTGAAAAAAACGCACTTCTCCAGCTCCAACCTAAGGACCACTCCCACAGTTTCTGCATGACTATCATCAGTTCTGCCAAGTGGTGTGTGTCATTGATGCCTGTAACAGCAATGTAATTGTAGTACACAGCTGTTTTTGGTACACCACGAAGTATATTTTTCATTTCGCACTGAAAGATAGCAGGTGCGGCAGAAACTCCAAAAGGTAAGCGTGTATACTGGAAAAGACTCATGTGTGTATTGATGGTCACATATTCTCGGCTTTTTGCATCCTCAGATATCTGCTGGTACGCGTAGGCGATCGTTGGTAAGCGATATCTGCTGGTAAACTGGGCATTGTTTGCAGAATTTCGGAACAGCATCTAGCACAGGGGTTTTAGCAGCAAATAGTTTGATCGTACGAGTGCCTTCTGCAAATACTCCAGGAAAACAAGCTGTCAACTCCCGGACATGCCTAACTTGGCTAACTTGTTTGGGCTATTTGACACCAGTGCCCTTAGCTTGGAATCACTTGCGCCCAAGCAACGTTGGAGCGGTGCCATTCACGAGGTAGAATGGAATGACCCGTTCGTGCCCCTTATACCCTAAGCGAACGCGTGCCTTTGCCTTGACTTGCTCGAGCTCTCCACTAAATCCGCGCAAGAATATGCTTGAAGGTTTTAGATTCACTTCTGAAAAGGTACGTTGAAAATTGTCTACAGGCATTACGGAGACGCTTGCCCTGGTGCCCAACTCCGTCGGCAAAGGTTTCCCGAACATTTCCACAGGAAAAAGGCAGGGTGCCACAGTCGGCTCACTGCTTAGGTGCCCCATGTCAAAAACCTCAGCATCGCGAGGAACATCAAGCATGTCGGTGTCGTCAACAGCGTTTACTTGAGCGGTACGTGTTGGTTGTGGTGGTGCAGTTCACACAGCAGACGTTTTTAAAGACAATAGTCTTTCTTGGGGACCTTCGACGCAAAAATTTCGGTCTGTGTGTTTAGAAAAGTGGTTAATAATTTAGAGCACTTGGTACTCTACTAAAAGAGAGCTTAAGGCCGTCCCGTGGGCCTCTGCACGTGATCGCCTTGCGGTTGAAGAGCCCACCAAAAGTAGGTGAAATTTCGGTTTCTCTGTTTGTCCACCCTTACCGATATCTTCAACGGCACCTGGTGATGCTCCAAACTGTCACCCCCTTCCGCAGCACGCACTGATATTGCTCAAGATTCACCGTTCATATTTGAGCAGTTTTCAATTAAAAAGCAGTTATTGCGCATATCTGATGCACCATAACAACACGTCAATATTTTTGTGTGTCCTTTGAAGTGGTATGAGCCTTGGGATAGGAGAAGAAGAAGCACGAAAGCCGGGGCAGAAAAGAAGGGAATGATGAAGTTAGGAATAAAATCAGATTAAGTTGGACGCAAGTTTCATACTGAAGCTATGATGCTGTTCCGCTCTTTCAAGTAGGAACACTACATTATTTCGGCGCAGCCGGTCATCGAAGCCAACATGTGGGTGACGTTTTTCGTTGACGAGACCTCCGCGGACAAGATCACCTTTTCGAAGTACCAAGTTCAAGATGAAGCAGCTGTGGACCTACTTCGTGAGCTCTGCTCGGAAAAACTCGTAAACCTGGTTGTGAGGAAGGCAGCCGTGGACACTACTGAGATACGACGTAGAGGTGCTGTAAAAGTGAACTCGCGTGTGGCGACCTTCTACAGCCTCTTTTTTGAACCATCGCGTCGAAAATAATCAGAACCAAGGTCTTCGATGAAAGAGGTGAGCCTCGTTTGAAAGTTCTTCAGCTGCAACAAGAACAAATTGTGCAACAGAACCAAATAATGACATCTCTTATAAACTCTCTAAACGCTAAGAAACCGGATTCGTAGAGCCTGATGCCTTCGACAATATGTCTTCAAGTCTAGAAAGTTGGCTTGAGTTCTAAGAATTTGTCACTGAAATAAACAGGTGGCTCTCTGATGGAGATAAAATCACTAACATGCTGTTTTACTTTAGAGACGTTGCGCTCAAGTGGTATGAAATATGCATTCAGGAAGATAGTGGTGACTCTTGGAGTCAGTGGAAGAAGAAACTTTTGACCGCATTCTGAAGCAATCCAGTATATAAATTGAGTACAGCATTTAGTTTCAAGTCCAAGCAAAGCTCTCTTGTCGAACACTTCTTCAAGAAACGCAGTCTTTTGAAGCTAGTTGAGACTTTGCTTCCGTCTATGGCCGTAGTAGCGTTAATAACGCATGAATTACACACTGAAGTCTTGAAGCAGGTGCAAATATGGTCACCAAAACTCAAGATGACCTCCTGGAGTGTTTTCAGAACATACCATTAACTTCGGAAACAAGCATAACCGCTAATTCAAGCAGCTGTTTCAGTCGGAGTAAAGCAGACTGGTCAAGCAGCAATTATCGAGAACCGAGCCACCTCGCAAGTAGCACGGATAGCTTGACATGGCACACTCCAAGAGTTCGAGTGAATAACGTCGACACTGAAGCTCAGGAGGATTCGACAGAACAAAACTAATAAATGAGGGTGGTCAGTCCCACCTGATGACTCCAAATGAGACTGTTTATTTCGGTGGCTCTAGCCTACTTCACATTCCAGTCAAAGTAGGAAATAAGACAATGATGGCTCTCGCAGACAGCGATGCATCTGTGTCCGTTATAAATACCAAGATGGTGGATGCACGTCGCATGCATGGTGGGGGAGTCCTATGGATACAAGGCTATGATGGAAAAATAACGTTACATGATCAGTGGACCTTTGTAAACGTCAAGTTCCATGGCCAGAAGATTGTGAGCGACGTGTTGGTGGTAGAGGGGGCGGCATACGACTTTTTTGCTATCAAGACCTTATATAAAGAAATTAAAGATGAACTTATGACTGGGACTATGTGGTTCCAGTTGAGGCCATGGCAAGGAACGAGACATATGCAGATGCTCTATCAAGGTTGATGGTACGAAGCAACACAGAATAATTCGAAGAAATCAATGAAGTGAAGCTGTGGAAAGGCTCCGAGCAAATGGTTTTTACTGAAGGTCTGTATAAACTCCCAGCAACACTTGTTTCCAGAGTCCTTTATTTGTACCACGACAGCCAAGAATCTGGAACAAACGACGGATTTTGGCGCACCTACAACAAATTGGTCAAAAGATTTACATGGCCTAACATGAATAAAGACTTCAGGCAGTACGTTCGTTCCTGTCATGTGTGTCAAATACACAGAGTCAATTATAAACAGCCCACGGGTGCTATAATGCTATCTTGCCACTCGATCGTGACTTTCGAAGTAGTTCACCTAAATTTCGCCGAACCGACTAACAAACGGGAACGAGTAAAAGAAAACGGAAGCTTTTCTTCTGGTCATAGATGAATGCACGAGGATGGTCGCGGTAAGCGCAGGAAAAGAAGATGCAAATAGCGTCATAACCCTTCGCGAAAGAGACATGTTTAGGACTACAAGGTCAATCATGTGCGATAATGGCCCTGCGCTCAAGCGCGAAAAGCTTGCAAGGTGGCCTCGGGATCACAATATATCAATCACGTTCTGTGCTTCATACCGTCCCGCAGTGAATGGACTGGCAGAACGTGTCATACGAGACGTGAAACAGTACATCAAGATGTACGATAGTTATCCTGGTGGAAGGCAATGATCTTTGAAACCCACCATGAAACATCATAATCGATCTTATACAAGTGGCTTGGGTTGCAGTCCACATTATGTTTTTTCAGGAGAAACCCCTATTTTGCAGAAAGGCTGTAGGTTGTGACTCTTGGAAAACATAAAGGTCGTCAAGGAGAGGCAAGAGAAATCATGGGAGGAGAGATACCCACAACGAATGAAAGAGAATTTCGACAAGAGGCATCGAGCAGACACATAGAGTCACCGACCTCGTGCTAGTGTGGAAAGGAATAATAGATGACAGCGCCAAGTTTTACAGTCCTTACTCTGTGACCAAAACAGCCACGCAGAATGCAATTTTGAAGACTGTCTAGTACACTGGTGAATGTTGATCAGTTGAATGTGCTTTGATTGGAAATGTCTTCAAATGATACCCCAGGAAGAGTAATTAAAAGAAACCAGGAAGGTGAAGCGGTATGAGTCTTGGGACAGGAGAAGAGGAAGCACGAGAGCCGGGGCAAAAAAGAACAGAAGGATGAAGTTAGGAATAAAATCACATTCAGAGGGACGCCACTTCCATACAGAAGGTATAGTGCTGTTTCGTTCTTTTAGGTAGAAACACTACACGACTTTTACTAGAAAAGGCATACATAAGTAATTTAATGACTGTAGCGTTTATAACGCTGCACTGACCATGCAACCTTTGCACGAAAAGACAATTGTTTTTAACGCTTTGCCAAGACGACACGGTGAGGCACCTACCCGTCCGTTTGCGTTCTACACCTTATCAACTCCCAGACGGGCGGGCACGCCACTCCCTTTGTTTTTCAAGATAACTGCGACGCGAGCACTGCTAAGTTTTCTAAAGACGACCGGACTACGCGACCACTTATAAGCGTGCAATGGACAAGGTCACATCTAGACACATGTTGCCCTTCACTTCTTTCTCTCTTCTCCTTTAATCCCCTCACCCCTTCCCCCAGTGCAGGGTAGCAAACCGAACGTGCGTCTGGTTGACCTCCCTGCCTTTCATTTCTTTCCTTCGTCCTCCTCCTGCTCCTGCCAGATATTGTTCACGTAACATGTGTGACATGCTTGATGAGCTCGTTCAGCTCTACTGCCCGCTCGAGGCAATCTTATGCAGCACCCCTTGAATACCATTCACCGATTTTCTTGCACTAAAAATCAAATAAACGTTTTTTTCACTACCTCCAGACGCAAGTGTATCGTATTTCGACGACAATTACAGTGTATCAAGCAGATAAGGGGCCAAGTTTTTTTGTCCTTTGTGAATGCTTCGGCCTTGCGAGAGTAGCAGGCGACTGCCTAATGTCCCACTTTCTTGCAATATTGGCACTGAGACTTCCTGTGTCTGTATTGCGACGCTGAATTGCTCGTGTCGCCGCAGCGCTAACACGCCATCCATGCTTTTGGTCGCGCACGATACCCGGTGAGTAGGCAGACTCAATAAACTACTTGCGGTTGCCTGATACAGTTCACCGGCATCCTAATTAGTGCCTTCTATCGCCAAAACTGTTTTCACCGCCTCCTCGAATGATAGGTCGGGACTATCGATCAGCCACGTCTGAGCTGCTGCGTTGTTTATGCCACATACTATACGGCCTCTCAATATGTTGGTGAGTCCGGCTGCATAGCTGCATTGCTCAGAAAAACACTTGAGTGCCGCAACAAATTCACTAACCGCTTCTCCTTCGGAACGCCCCCTCGAATTGAAGCGAAACCATTGCACAACGACGGACGGTGTGGGGGCGTAGGGTCTGCCAAGTACGGCCAGCATATCGTCGAGCATTTTATCTTGGGGCGTCGCCGGATTCACTAGGTTACTCAGGAGAGCATAAGCACGCAGTTCCCAGCAACTCAGAACTATTGACCTTTTTCTTGCTTGCCTGACAGCGTTGGCTTCGAAGAACTCGTGGACGTGCTTCACCAAAGCCGGCCAGGCCTCGCCTTCCCTTTTGAACGCTTCAATCCTACCAGAAGTAGGCGTGGTTGAGTTTGGTGCACCCTCGTTACGAGTTTCTTACACGTTACCAAAACAAGTGGAGCCGAAACCATTGTAACCGTTGTTATTATTTATTTATTCAATACTGTGGGCCTTTTCAGGCCTATACAGAAGAGGCAAGAGAACACAACGGTGAACACAACACAGCGGTGTGTTCTTGGTGAACACAACACAACTTTTTATTTCCCTCATAAATCTTCCCAGACTTGCTTTTGTTCTTTTGCCTGTGGCAGTAGGTGGCGTTAGTAACCAGCGGTATTACATTACTAATTGTCACAGAAATACTAGAGGCGTGTCATACTATACTGGCTCCACTTGTGTAACTGACACAGCTGTAGTGCTCTATCAAATACAGCTGTCTTTCTTTAATGAACTGCTCACGTGATGATATGTCTGCAGTAACTCTATACGTCACTGTACAGTGGAGACGTTTACCTGCTTTTCAGCCTGCGACGGCAGTAAATAATTGGTAGTTTGACATTCGGCTGTCTCTTTCTTTCTATCTTTTTGATACACCTTGCTTTCGTCAGTTACAAGAAGTCGAGCAAACGAAGGTCCCAACTCGCCTAAAAACAAGTTCTAGTGTACAGCACGTCTTGCTGTACTTTGTGCTTCATTTTCCCGGCTTGGGTGCGCCCAAACATAGTGTTTCTACTTTAACCATAGTATTGAGGGCTGGGCTAGTTAGTGACTGATCATTATACCATAACACGAAGTAGCTCAGTTTTGAGAGGGGCAAAGAGGACACGTTGGACACGACAATCGTTAGATTCTCAGCTAAATCAATTTAAAAAAAAGCTTCATATATTTGAACCCAAGCCTCTCATAGGGGTACAGAAATAAAATAACAGCCTGTGACAAAGAGGTCCGTGGTTCAAATCCCGGTTCCGCGCAGTTCCCAATCGGAAAAAAAATCCGCGTATTGATGGAACTGCATTAGGAGGCCTGAGGTGCGGCCTCACCGGTAACCACCACCTGGAACGCACTCCCTCACCAGAGAAGGATTGGCCACCCTGGTGCAGTATCTGGCCACTACCTCCCACATGCATACGTCAAATAACTCACCGCCCTCAGTTCCCAGCAGCTGCGAAGCAACTGACCATGGCGGCAGTCAGATCTGCAACGCAGCAGAGGGTGCTAAGAATCTCTGGACTACAGGCCGCCTTTGGAACCTGAACTTGGCAACTTTTAACGCTAGAACCTTATCTAGTGAGGGAAGTCTAGCTGTACTATTCGAGGAGCTAGAGGGTGTTAAATGGGATATAATAGGGCTCAGTGAGGTTAGGAGGACAGATGAGGCCTATACGGTGCTACATAATGGGCACGTCTTTTGCTATCGGGGCTTGGCTGACAGAAGAGAACTGGGAGTGGGGTTCCTAATTCACAGAAACATAGCTGGCAACATAGAGGAATACTATAGCATTAATGAAAGATTGGTAGGTATTGTTATTAAACTGAATAAAAGATACAAGATGAAAGTAGTACAGGCTTACGCGCCTACATCCAGCCATGATGACGCTTCAGTTGAAAGCTTCTATGAAGACGCGGAATCGGCAATGAGTAAGGTAAAAACCACAGTATACTATAGTGATGGGCGACTTTCTTGCAAAGGTAGGGAAGAAGCAGGCTGGAGACCAGGCAGTAGTAGATTGTGGCATCATCACTAGAAACGCCAGAGGAGAGCTACTAGTAGAATTCGCAGAACGCAATAATTTGCGGATTTTGAATACTTTTTTACCGAAAACGAGAAAACCGCAAGATGACATGGAGGAGCCCTCATGGCGAAAATATAAACGAAATAGACTTTATAATGACTGCACACCCAGGAACCGTGCAGGATGTGGAAGTGGTTGGCAAAGTACGATGCAGTGACCATATAATGGTACGGTCTTGAATTCGCCTAGACTTGAAGAAGGAACGACAGAAACTGATACGCAAAAAGCTAATCAATGAGCTATCACTGAGAGGTAAAGTACAGGAATTGAGAGTGTCGCTGCAGAACAGGTACTCTGCTCTTAGTGAGGAAACCAACCTTAGCGTAGATACAATGAATGATAATCTAACGAGTATCATTACGGAGTGTGCAGTGGAAGTTGGAGGCAGGGTAGTTAGACAGGACACTGTCAAGCTTTTCCAGGAAACGAAGAACCTAATTAAGAAGCGTCAAAGCATGAAAGTGTCAAGTACAACAGACAAAATAGAACTGGCAGAGCTTTCAAAGTTGATTAATAGGCGTAAAGTATGCGATGTAAGAAGGTATAACATGGAGAGAATTGAACACGCTCTGGAAAACGGAGGAAGCGTCAAAGCAGTGAAGAGGAAACTTGGGATAGGCAAAAGTCGCATGTATGCACTATGGGACAAAGAAGGCAAAATAACTACCAATATGGATAGGATAGTTAAAATAGCGGAGGAGTTTTACAGAGATCTGTACAGTAGCCGAGACAACCACGATCTCAATACTATAAGAACTAGCAGTAAGCCAGATGACACCCCACCAGTAATGATAGAAGAAGTCAGAAAAGCTTTGGAGAGCATGCAAAGAGGCAAAGCTGCTGGTGAGGATCAGGTAACATCAGATATGCTGAAAGATGGAGGGCAGATTGTGATAGAAAAACTAGCCACCCTGTTTACGAGGTGTCTCCTGACGGGAAGGGTACCAGAATCTTGGAAGAACGCTAACGTTATCTTAATACATAAGAAAGGAGATGACAAGGTGTCACACACTTCTGGTGAGGCCCCGCCGATCCAACATCGACGTGCGGCAGACTCGCA
Source organism: Rhipicephalus microplus (assembly GCF_043290135.1). Taxonomy (NCBI): domain Eukaryota; kingdom Metazoa; phylum Arthropoda; class Arachnida; order Ixodida; family Ixodidae; genus Rhipicephalus; species Rhipicephalus microplus. The sequence goes on from NC_134706.1 coordinate 55,681,139, forward strand.
GGCTTCCACTTTACGCTTCGGCCTGCGACGCCTGAGATGCCTCGAAGTGGCACATTTCGAATTTATTTGCGGGTTGGTCGACCCTCGCGGGGTTGCACTTGTGGTGATGTGTGGGCCTGACCGACGCACTCATAGAGCAGACACGGAGTTTGATTACACATAAACAAGAATTTAATTAAAACAGGGGCAAAGGCATGAGTTAACAAAAATAGCAGAGGAGGAAAACTGATACGCGCGATAGAAACAACAGGTATATAACAAAATGTGCTAAAAACACAACAGATACAGGCTAAAGACAAATATGCGGAACATTAATAAAGTAACAACAAGATGGAAATCGTAAAAGAGGGTTACAAGGAAATAATTACAGAATGCTCATGGTGGCGCTTTTGAATTTCAACGTGCGACGCAGCGCACACAACTACACAGATTTAAAAAAAAGGGCTGGTTAAAACAATTTAACAGTTTAAAAAAAGTCACAATAAAAAGTTCCATACGGACCAGGCCAGCTCTTGGTGCACGTAGGGGAGTTGACGGGTGCCGCTGAAGGTCTCGCCGGCTTGGTAGACGACGAGGGTGCCCGGAATTGCAGCCGTCTCAATACGTTGCGCGGGTCACTCCATGCTCGCCGCCTACGCGAGGCTCGCGACACCGACTACCGCACTTGTTGCTGGCTGTACGTCAACTGCTCTTCTCATGCAGTTCAAACCACCTCAGGGGCGTACACGTGTTCCCGTCTCATCTGGGAGCAATTTACCTTGTTTAGATCGCCGGTGCCCCTTCCGGTACCGGTGCAGGGAAGACGAGCCGGCGCCACGCTGGGTCGTTATAGTCGCCGGATGTCGTCCCCCAACACAAAAGCGCCCTTCCTTGGTAGCTGGGGCCCGCGGATGCTCCGAAAATTGGAGTCATTTGTGACATAGCCCCCTTCTTAAGAATATTACTGCGTAATGTTCAAGAGAATCACAAACGGGCAATTTTCGAGATCTTGCAGTGTTCCGGTTGTCCACCAATGCGTTTTCTTTTTCGCGCACCATTTCACTGACGTGGACGACATCGCAGAGAACACCTGACACGCTACGCTTCACGGTCACCATAAGATGAAAGTCATAACTCGCGCACAACGTCATGGCCACACACATTCGAAAAGACAATGACAAAAATACTGCACACTTCAGGAGTAAGACAGGTAAGCATTCCTCGATGCCACATATAAAAAGTACGCGCTTTAAGCGGTATTGAAGAATCACTTACTTACACACAGTTTCCGACAAGGATGAATGAAAAATTATTCGGCATGATCATTTGTGCACAGTTCTTGAACATGCTCCACACTAAAGCGCTTCCTTTCAAAATAATAATAGAAAGAAATGTATTGAATAACATAGCGCCATGTTTATCATGCATGCGTACCGTGATACACTTCGATTGTATGACCAACCAGTCTCTTACAACAAAAAGCCCAACTAATGAAATAACAATATCCCTAAAACAAGGCTTCCCTAACTGAACGTGTAATAGGTTGAAGCAACAGAACATCGTCTATAAACACACAGACGACAAAAGCAAACCAAAAGATTAACTAAGTTATTAGTCCCCCCATTCATGGAATGCTCCTAAATCGAAAAACAGAAATGAACATTGTTTCAAACAACAAGTCATTTGCTTTTAAGGTTACCTTTGAGTTCCAATGTACGTAACCTTTATCCGTGCTCGAGGTGGCCGGGCTCTTGGGGGAGTCGTTCGAAGCAACCAGGGCAGACAAAAGAGTGTACGGCTGCCACATGGACGCCTGTTTCTCGTTAGTCTACCCCGTGGCAGCAAGCCATCGTCGACACCGCGTTCTACGGAAATAGGCTTCGCAACCGCGTCGCGTCGTCTAGGCATAATGCGCTCCCTCCCCGTGCATTCCGCTCCTCGAACACAAGAATGGAGTGGTGGGGGTCGGCTCCTCAGAGCAGCAGGTACAATCGCCAGCCTTACCCCCCTACCCTTCCGGCGGTTTGGGGCATGGGGACATGGTCGCCTCGCGAATGTCACCACGCGCAAACGAATCTTTTGTTGCTTTGTGTCACGTTTGGGGCCTCTCATTTGCTTGGGTTTTCCTACAGCCTTGGCTGCTTTCTGTACTTTTCGGCGTCTTTTTCGTTTGGCACATTTACTTGTGCCCTGTTTTGGAGCATCTGCTTCCATCAAATCTTGAGCATAACTACTCTGGTTGGTCTGAATTGATACACTGTGAACACAGCCGGGATTATTTCTTCTTGAATCAATGCTATCCTCACTTGAGAACAGCTTAACCGGCTCCTGAACAATGCAAATGGATTCCTCAGGGCGGCGCCGCTTGCACCTGAATGAACTATCTACAATTGTACTGTCCAGTCCACAATGCACTTCAGCACATGGCTCTGACCCAATGTAATTACAGGGGTTCTCGCCTGGCGATCTGGTAGTACTGCGGGCTTCAGTGTCAGCTGCCTTAGAGACGAACATACATGGTGGCTGTGGCGAGTCACCAGCAGAGGATTTTTCTGTACCATTCGAACCCTGCCGGCACAGCTCCTCGTCACCTTTTCTCCAGCTTTCATTGGGCTCTTTTGCCACAAAAGTGCTTTCTACAGCTAACACATTAGGTTCAGGAATGAACCTACTGTCCGCCTCCCAAGTACTACCGGCCTGCCTGGCCTTCGGCGGCTCTACACACTCGGGCTCCTTGCATCGTTTATGCATTACATCAAAAGCCTCAAACTCGCGCCGCCTGCTCTGAATCTTCAGGCGCAGTTTCTCAACGTACTCATGGTACGACTGTGCCAACTTGTTCGGGGCATGGGCGGTCGCGCTATTAGAACTTCCAGAGCCTGAGCAGGGGTCCGACTGCGTAGTGAGTGGTCCTAATTTCAAGCGCTCTTTCGCTGCTTCTATTCTGAGTCTGGACCGCTCTTTTTCACGTTCCATCTCGAGTTGCATATTTTGCATGTACCTAGTGCGCTCTGCATCGCGCTTCTCTTTAAGTCTATTTCGTTCTTTTAAGACGAAATTGTATAACTGCTTGCCTACAAAGCCAAAGGCTTTGCCCTGTTCAATTAGCTTCTCAAACTCCGTGTCGTCCATTGCTAAAAACAGTTGTCCACCAACAAAGCAATCATGGACGTCTACATATCACGCTCAGAGCTACGTCAGTCTCCCAGACATCACCACGTGATCGGCCAGTCCTGTCGCGCGGACGCCAGATAATGTCACACACTTCGGGTGAGGCCCCGCCGATCCAACATCGACGTGCGGCAGACTCGCAGGCTTCCACTTTACGCTTCGGCCTGCGACGCCTGAGAGGCCTCGAAGTGGCACATTTCGAATTTATTTGCGGGTTGGTCGACCCGTGCGGGGTTGCACGTGTGGTGATGTGTGGGCCTGACCGACGCACTCATAGAGCAGACATAGGTCGTCATAGGTCGTCGGTGTCGCGAGACTCGCGACACCGACGACCGCACTTGTTGCTGGCTGTACGTCAACTGCTCTTCCGATGCAGTTCAAACCACCTGAGGGGCGTACACGTGTTCCCGTCTCATCTGGGAGCAATTTACCTTGTTTATATCGCCGGTGCCCCTTCCGGTACCGGTGCAGGGAAGACGAGCCGGCGCCACGCTGGGTCGTTATAGTCGCCGGATGTCGTCCCCCAACACAAAAGCGCCCTTCCTTGGTAGGTGGGGCCCGCGGATGCTCCGAAAATTGGAGTCGTTTGTGACACAAGGACTTGAAGAATTAGAGGCCGATCAGCTTGCTCTCTGTAGTATACAAACTATTTACAAAGGTAATTGCTAACAGAGTAAAGAAAACATTAGAATTCAGTCAACCAAAGGAACAAGCAGGATTTCGAACAGGCTACTCACCAATTGACCACATCCATACTATCAGTCTTGTATTAGAGAAATGCCCCGCAGGGGCGCCTGCGCAAGTAGGCGTTTGGTGTGTAGCGACACCACGGACCCGAGCTAACGGGGGAGTTTCTACTCCCACCCACACCTAGCCGTGCGTGGCTTTGCCGTGTCCGGGGAAAAGGGGATCCTGGGGGTTGAGCCGACGCTCGGTGATTGGACCTTTAAGGCCCCCTGGCAGAGGCAACACACCCCTTTGGCCCCGGCTTCACGTAGACGGCACCCCTGGGCTGACCCACCCAGGGGAAATCGGCAGTCGCCTTTTCCTATCTCTCTCTCCCTACATCTTAGTCTTTATCTCTCACTTTTTATCTGTCCTGTCTTCTCCTCTCTTCTGTTTACTTCCAAACTTCCTGGCGGCTAGGGTTAACCCTGTGCAAATAGCCTACCTTGGTCTAGGCGCATTGGGTTATAGTTGCGTTGTACGGCTGGCGTCTCCAGGTTTTATAGCATCCACAAACTTGTAGCGTCCCCTCGTTGGGCTCCATGGTGGGTGGCCGCCAACGCTTCTGAAGAAAATTAAACTGGCATGCATAGAGCATTTCCCTTATTAAATGATCGTACCGCCTTAAAGCGTGTACGCACCGAAGACTTAGGCTTTTTCAACCGATCAAGTGAAAACTTCCCTCATTTTCATGTTATACATAGTGAGATAAGCAGCAAGCAAGCCAGAACCGTATCACCCTTTGTAGTAGCCAGATGTCTCACAGAAACTCTTGGGGCCGGGTACAAAGTTACCAAAATGGCCAGCGGAGACCTCCTCCTTGAAGTTCTAGAAAAACAACAGTTTGAAAAGCTACAGAGTCTATCAACTTTTGGTGACACTCCCATCACTGTAACGCCACACAGATCGATGGACACAACCCGTGGAGTGGTTTCTGATGCTGATTTGCTCGGCTTGACTGAAGAGGAACTTCTGGAGGGGTGGAAGAGTGAGAATGTGACCAATGTACAAAGGATCACCATTAGAAGAGACAACAAGGTAACACCAACGAAACACCTGATACTCACGTTCGCTTCCAGTAATCTGCCAGAAAGTATTCAAACAGGGTACACAAAGACGTCGATCAGACCATACATACCTAACCCACGTCGTTGTTTCAAATGCCAGAAGTATGGCCACGGCTCACAAAGCTGTCGTGGTCACCAAACTTGTGCACAATGTGGAGTGTCAGGCCACAACTCTGACAATTGCGAAGAACCATCACACTGTGTGAACTGTGGCGGAAATCATGCTGCATACTCACGGTCTTGCTCATTTTGGAAAAAAGAAAAAAATTATCACATTGAAAATTAAAGAAAACATCACATTTAAGGAAGCAAGACGAAGAGTGTCGCCATTTTATGGCGCTACATATGCTGATGCGGCGCGTCAGGGGGCAACGCCGCACCAGCCCTCGTCACTCCTTCGGCCAGCGCAGAGCGAGCCGACGGTTGTGGCACCTGCCCCCAAGGCGGCAGTAGTTCAGTCTACTCCGCCGCCTAGCGAATTGAGGCCGGAGACTCCAGGGTCCTCTGGTCTCAAGGCCTCCCCTCACCAGGCGAGGCCTAAAATCCGAACCACCAGCTCGCATGTGCGGGCAACCAGTGCCTCTGGGGAGGAAATGAATACAACGGTACCCTTGGTACTAAAAGAGCGGCGCGCCTCCTTGGAGCGCGTTAAGAAAAATAAAAAAACAATAACGGGGCCGGACGACCGTCCTGCCACCTGAATTAACGAGCTCACTCCAACACAGGATACTCTCTGTACACACAGCAGTATCTCTCTTGTTTAAATATGCAGACAGAAATATTACAGTGGAACATCCGAGGCCTTCTTCGAAACCTCGATGACATACAGGAACTCCTCCATGAACACAGTCCAAGAGTGCTGTGTGTACAGGAGACACACTTAAAACGAACTAACACAAACTTTTTACGTAACTACATAATCTTCCGAAAGGATAGAGATGATGCCATGCTACCATCCGGTGGTGTAGCGGTTATAGTAAGTCAAGATATAGCATGCACACAATTACCTCTTCAAACTTCCCTCGAGGCGGTGGCTGTCCGAGCAGTTATTCTAAACAAACTTGTCACTGTTTGCTCTTTGTACATACCACCGCACCACCGTCTAGAAAAACTTCAATTCTAGTCTTTAATCGACGAACTACCTGAACCTTATCTGGTCCTTGGGGACCTGAACGCACATAATGGTCTGTGGGGTGACTCTCGCTGTGATGCCCGAGGTCGTCTCATTGAACAATTCCTCATTTCATCGAGTGCTTGTCTGTTGAATAGGAAAGAGGCAACATACTATAACCTTGCCAACAAAACTTACTCTTCCATAGACCTCAGTATCGCATCTCCTTCACTCGTACCATTACTTCAGTGGAAAGTCATAAATAATCCATACGGAAGTGACCATTTCCCTTTAGTTTTGAGTACACCAATAATAAATGAATGTCCTTCACATGTTCCCAAATGGCTGGTAAACAAAGCCACCTGGGAACGATTTCAAAAGCTTACTCACCTAAATTGGACTGACATATGCGGGTTAGGCATAGATGAAGCTGTGCAGTACCTCACGGCTTTTCTTACTGACGCAGCAACCAAGTGCATTCCACAAACATCTGGACTGCCCGGCAAACGACACGTTCCGTGGTGGAACACTGAGTGCCAGAATGCGCGAAAGAAACAGAACAGGGCATGGAGGTTGCTGCGGAACTCGCCGACAGCGGAAAACCTTGAGAGCTTTAGGAAAATAAAATCTCGAGGCAGGAGAACGCGTCGGCAGGCCAGAAAAAAAAGCTGGCACAAGTTTTTATCAGGGATAAATTCATATACACAAGAGGCTAAAGTCTGGAACATGGTTCGTAGGGTAGCAGGAAGACAAGTACACTCACTCCCACTCGTAAACACACAGGGTGATAGCCTGGAAGATCAAGCGAACTTCCTCGGTGCACACTACGAGCAGGTGTCTAGCTTGTCACACTACACTGAAGCTTTCCAAAGACACAAAGCAAAAATAGAAAAGCAGAAACTAGAATCCAAGTGCACAAATTACGAGGAATACAACCAACCTTTCAACTTAGCTGAGCTACAAACATCACTAAACTCTTGCAATAATTCCGCTCCAGGCTACGACCGTGTCACATATGAAATGTTGAAAAACTTGCCGCTCGAAACGCGAAAAACATTACTCTCTCTATACAATGTTGTCTGGCTTTCAGGCACCATCCCTGCTTCCTGGAAAGAGGCTATTGTTATCCCTATTTTGAAACAGGGCAAGGACCCTTCCTCAGTTTCAAGTTATAGGCCCATTGCACTAACCAGCTGCGTTTGTAAACTTTTTGAAAAAATGATAAACCGCCGACTTTTACATTTCCTTGAAACACACAATTTGCTCGACCAATTTCAGTGTGGGTTTCGGGAGGGTAGATCCACCACCGACCATCTGGTGCGTATCGAGGCACAGATCCGAGACGCTTTTGTCCACAAACATTACTTCCTCTCAGTGTTTCTTGATATCGAGAAGGCTTACGACACAACATGGCGTTTTGGGATATTAAGAGACTTGTCTTACCTGGGTGTGCGCGGTAGAATGCTTTCCATAATCGAGAGTTACTTGTCCAATCGGAAATTCCGCGTCCGTGTGGGCAGTACTCTCTCCCAAATATTTGTGCAAGAAACGGGAGTACCGCAAGTTGGTGTACTTAGTTGTACACTTTTTATTATTAAAATGAATTCCTTGCACCTGTCCATCCCCCGCAACATGTTCTATTCCACATATGTCGATGACGTCCAGCTTGGCTTTAAGTCATGCAACCTAGCAATGTGTGAGCGACAGGTTCAGTTAGGTTTAAACAAGGTCTCCAAATGGGCAGAGGAAAACGGATTCCGGCTAAACCCAGGAAAAAGCACGTGTGTCTTGTTCTCCCGAAAGAGAGGCATGCACTCAGAACCCGACATTGAACTGAACGGCCCACGTCTGTCTGTGAATGCGGAGCATAAATTCCTAGGCTTAATCTTGGACAACAAGTTGACCTTCGTACCACACATAAAGTATTTAAAAACAAAATGTTTAAAAGCCATGAATGTTATAAAAGTGTTGTCACGTACTACGTGGGGTAGTGATAGGTAATGCCTCATGAACCTCTATAGAAGCCTTATTCGTACCCGCTTAGATTATGGGGCCGTTGTCTATCAGTCTGCCACTCAAAGTGCCTTGAAAATGCTGGACCCCGTGCACCATTTGGGCATCCGCCTTTCTACGGGTGCTTTTCGCACCAGCCCCGTAGAAAGCCTTTACGTTGAGACAAAGGAGTGGTCGCTTCATCTGCAAAGAACCTACAAGTCCTTTGTATATTTCTTTAAGGTGAAAGCAGACAAGAGGCACCCCTCATACTCTACTAATAATGACTTGGCGAGCTCCATTCTTTTTCAAAACAGGCCTTCAATGAGGCAACCCTTCTCAGTTCGCCTGAAGGGTCTAGCTGAAGATACCGGAGTGTCACTCGAACACATTTTAATGGCTCCTGTAGCATACCCGCCACCGTGGCAGTGGCAGACTATAGACTGCGATGTGTCTTTCCTAGAGGTTACAAAACATGCACCTATTGCCCATATCCGAACATACTTTCTGGAACTTCAACACAAATACACACGTCCTGAGTTCATCATAGATGCCTCCAAGACTAACTCCTCTGTGTCCTACGCTGCAGTCGGCCCATCCTTTTCGGATGCTGGCCCTCTACATCCACGCACAATTATCTTCACAGCGGAAGCTTACGCGATACTGGTGGCAGCTAAACACATCAAACAATTACAAATACAAAAAGCAGTAATTTATACAGACTCCCTCAGTGTGGTAACGGCTCTGCACAGTCCTAAAAAACAAAAAAACCCAGTCCTTGTCTCACTTTACTCAATTTTGTGCACACTCTACACACACAAACAACATGTTCTAGTGTGCTGGGTGCCAGGGCACCGTGAGATCCAAGGCAACGTGAGGGCGGATCAGCTCGCTGCAAATGTCCATGAGAGCACCGCCATTACATCTATATCAATCCCGGCCCTTGATCTTCATCCGTCTCTCAAACGAAACCTCAGGGACTACTGGCAGAGCAAGTGGGATACACACACACAAAACAAACTACACGTTATCAAGCCACACCTTGGCCATTGGTCACCAGTATCAAAATCACGTCTAACAGAGGTAACACTAACAAGACTCAGGATAGGACACACATACACGACACACACACATCTTTTATCCGGTGGTGATCCACCATTGTGTGAAAAATGTGGTGAGACATTAACAGTTCTTCACGTTTTAATTCAATGTAAACATTTAGACACTCTAAGAAGACAACACTTCCCACTATCCTACCGACAACATATACCTTTACACCCTGCAATGTTCGTTGGTAGGGAACCGCTTTTTAGTCACAAATCATTATTAGCGTTTTTTAAAGGAAATTCATAATTTTCACATCATATACCCGGGTATACCGTAGCACGACCTCTCTAGAGAGGTTTTTGCTGCGGTGGCTACACAAGAAAGCACTTGCCTCATGGCCCTTGGACGCAAGGGTATGAACGAGTGAGGCACTTGTGCTAATGTTATACATATCCACCATTGTCTTATTATCACCAACTTTTGTCATCATTCACACCACACACATCTTTCACGGCATGGTCATCATTTTATTACTTGTATGTTCTTACCCGCCTTATCGCGAGGAATTTTATGGCCCTTATACAGCCGCTTATCACAATCATTGTCCATATTTTTAGTAAAATGAAATGGCACTCTTTGGCCAACAAATGGCCCTTGCGCCAAAAAACACCATATATCATCATCATGTAATACAGAAATGCTCAGAGTATAACCAACCACTATACATAGCCTTCATAGATTACGAGAAGGCGTTTGATTCAGTAGAAATATCAGCCGTCATGCAGATACTGCGGATTCAGGGCGTAGATGAAGTATATATAAACATTCTGGAAGAAATCTACAGGGGATCACCTGCTACCATAGTGCTTCATAAAGAAAGCAACACAATACCAATCAAGAAGGGTGTAAGGCAGGGGGACACAATCTTCCCAAAGCTATTTATCTCGGGCATACAGGAGGTTTTCAGAAGCCTAGAATGGAAACAGTTAGGGATAAGAGTTAATGAAGAATACCTTAGTAACCTGCGCTTCCCCGATGACATTGCATTGCTGAGTAACTCAGGGGACGAATTGCAGCTTATGATTACGGAGTTAGACAAGGAGAGCAGAAAGATGGGTCTTAAAATTAATCTGCAGAAAACGAAAGTACTGTACAACAACCTCGGAAAGAAGCAGCGTTTCGAGATAAGTAATAGTGCACTTGAAGTTGTAAAAGACTATGTCTACTTAGGGAAAGTAATAACCGCAGAGCCTAACCACGAGATTGAAGTAACTAGAAGAGTAAGAATGGGGTGGAGTATATTCGGCAAGCCCTCTCGAATTATGACAGGTAGATTGCCACTATCCTTCAAGAGGAAGGTATATAACAGCTGTATCTTGCCGGTACTTAGCTACGGAGCAGAAACCTGGAGACTTACAAAGAGGGTTCAGCTTAAATTGAGGACGACTCAGCGAGCAATGGAAAGAAAAATGGTGGGTGTAACCTTAAGAGACAAGAAGAGAGCAGAGTGGATTAGGGGACAAACGGGGGTTAAGGATATCATAGTTGAAATAAAGAAGAGCAAATGGACATGGGCCGGTCATGTAGCGCGTAGGCAGGATAACCGCTGGTCATTAAGGGTAACTAACTGGATTCCCAGAGAAGGCAAGTGGGTTAGGGGGAGACAGAAGGTTACGTGGGCAGATGAAATTAAGAAGTTTGCGGGTATAAATTGGCAGCAGCAAGCACAGGACTGGGTTAACTAACGGAACATGGGAGAGGCCTTTGTCCTGCAGTGGACGTAGTCAGGCTGATGATGATGATGATGATGATGATGACATCTTAACTAATTGCATATTTTTCACCCTGATAAAATGATCAGGGCACGTCTATAACATGGCAGCATGCTTGCTACTTTATGATGGCACCAATGTTATTTTACTATCATTGTAACCAACTAACCAGAGAAATAGTTGAATCATTTCACATTACCGAAAAAAACTGCTATGTTAGTCTAGCTCTGGTTACACGAAGTGACCGAGAAGGCACCTTCCTGAAAGGGCTTAGTTGATGTATGTATTATTGCCTCTTTACCGCTCTTTCGTAGTGCCCGCTTGTATTTTGAGCGCGTGTAAGTTCACACTTGAACATTTCGCAAACAACCTTCACTGTACAATTCAATAAGTGTAGGATAATATAATTTTTTCATATCTCTACGCTGCACACGTACCGTTTTTATCGTTTCTTACTGCTTGAGGGCTCGCGAAAATTTGTTTTTGAATTATAGTACACGGACTAAATATTTATACACGTGTCGCGAGTATTCAAGTGTTACGGGTGCAAATTATACTGAAACGCATAACTTCATTGACTGTTATTTCATTTTTGTGTGCCATGTGGAGAGTAGGTGCACTAATAGTAATGATTTTTGCAAAATATATTCCGCTCTGCGTGTAGTAGGTGCCATGTCCATCTTGTCCTCTTTGTCCCTTTCAAAAGTTTGCTAGTTCACCTTTCGTTATAGTGATCTTCTTGAAGAGTTCGTCTGCTGCCTTCTGCGCTGTCTCGTCCACCAGACAACATCTAACATGATGAGTGGTCGACACTCGTTGCAACAGCAACAGGTGTCGCTTACTGACGTTCCCCGTTTTAATGCACATATTTTCCCTATATTTGCCGAAAAGTGCTATGGTAGACATTGAATGTCATAGAGACTGATAAGTGTAATCAGGTCTGCATGTTTTGTCTGACTGACGAACTTATATTGCCCGTACGGTGGTAATATGTTCTATTGTTGTTGTCTTTAGGGAAGTGTTGGTGCACCACATTTCATGCAGCTGGTTCGGTGGCCCTGAGCCGGAGCAAGTGCTAAAGTAACAGTGGTCAAACATTTGAGCTTGAAGCACGTACCTTCGCACTTACTCTTACACGCTTGCTCATTACTTTTTGAATATTGAAAATCATGAAGGGTCTTTACAAGGGAGTGCATCTCTCCTACCAAGCACACACGAAACACCTCAGAGAAGAACTGATGCCCAGTGAATGAACGAGTCATGTAAATTTGCTCCTGTTGTGTCTCGCAGGTGCAATAATAAAAAATAAACATGAGATATTACTAAAAATAAAAAAATTCTTATATAAAAGGCTCATTGTACTTTCGGCGACACACCAAATTAGAGCGAGCTAATGCTTCCAAAAGGTTCCATTTGCACGACGTTAGCGATAGCTTTAATTGTGGTCGCCTCTATTAAAATGTAGATCCGCGATAATTTCCTTTACCCTACATTCTTCAGCAAGTGTTATGCTTCGTGCCAATTTTGCGATTTTCTCTTGACTGATAAATATTGAACACATTTTTCATAAAACTACTTATATTGTTTCATTTTTGTTGCAACTGGCATAAGCGTTTTGTTTTACACAGCAGTGAAGAGCTTTTCTTGTTGGTAAGAGTGGTTGCTTGATTTTCTACGTTTCATTTCGATTTGCTAATCAAGTTTCTTTTTTTTTACTCTTACTATTGCCATATACACTTTTTAATCTTTTCCTCTATAAACCTGTGAATAGAGACAAAGTATTTTCAAGTAAACAAAGCAATGTGAAATAAATAAAGAAATAGAAAACAAATAAATAAAATTAGGCGCTATTATCACAAGAGAGAGCGTCCTTTTTTTAAGATATTTAGAGTGATGTTCAGAGGTGCAGGAGTGCCCTCCTCCATGTCTCACCGTCATCTCCTCCCGTAATTCAAATTTTTTTTCTCTATTCCTTCAACCTTGCCATCTCGTTGAAAGCATCACTTGAGAACAATAGCTATGATAATTTATCCTTAGTGGCTCTTCCTACGGCCTCCGAAGTTCGCATTCGTAAACGTGCAAGCGCCCCAACCCCTTCATCTCAAAATCTTGTGGGATTTCATGTAATTCTGGAATGTAGATATTTTGTTCACTCTCCGCCCAGATTAGCTTAGCCCGGCCCTTCAATAGAAAATTGTGCTATGACTTTCTAGGAGTGCGGGGAACGTCCATGAAGATTATAGACCCTTTTCGTAAACGGGCGCCCCAAGTGCCATCACGCGAACAACTCCTTGCTACCGTGTATAGGGCACCGGAGTGGGCGACAGCAACAGCGTTTCATGTAGACGCAGTAGGAGGAGAAACACTTTATTCATCCCAAGAGAAAAAGGTGCAGTGGTGGAGTGCCAGAGGGCCTCCCCAGCGTATGTTGCTGCTACCCTCTTGGCCCAATCCGAGATCTGGTCCTATGTAGACGCAGACACCGCTCGGCGTTTGAGGTACACGTAAGCAGGCAGGACTTTGTCGTGTGCTCAGAAACATGAAGTCACAACGAGTAAAATAAATACAAATATTTTACTGTCGTGAGCTGCGTTCTGTCTAAAATTGCTCCACGAAGTAAATAAGGAAGAAAATTTCATATTTCACGTTGAAAATGCAGGCGCTATTGTGGGACGACTTTCACTGGCGGTAGGATGCAGATACAAAGCACAGGCACACACCACCTGCCCTATACACGGCGGTTTGTATCCTAGAACCCTTGGTAAAATCGAAACTGACGAAAAGCTCATAGTTAGGCGACTCATTTATAAAGAAGGGTCTATTAACTTCTCTTGATGGGAGGCGCTGTATTTGACCTTCAAAATTGATGTGGTAGGTTTTAGTGGTTCAAGTGCAAGAATTATGGGATATAAACCTACCTGCACGATGATTTTGATTGTTCAAATACAGTGTGCTTTAACAGCAGCTTTTTATTCGGCCAGATTCCTGGTCAGCAATGCATGAATTGTATAATGTTGGGCGCAGGCTGCTGCGCAGGCATTTGTGCAAATGACTATTGACACGTGAAAAATTCTTGGATCTGGCAAAGGTAAACCAAAAAAATCTAGCTTTCTTGTTTCCTGTGAAATTTTGATGTATGGAACTGGCAGCTCTTTTTGTAAAATAAACAACAAAGATGGATTTTTTTTCTTGCTTTTTTTTCTTCCCAGAGCTTCGTCAAGGTTTTGTGCGTAAAATTTATGAAGTCATTTTTCTCTCATTTATTTCGTTGTGGCATTATTCAACTTCAGTTTAGACCAGGTTTAATAATTTACTTCAAGATGCATTGTCTTTTAACATCATTAAATTGATAATTACAAGCGAGCATGAAATTCCTAGCTTAACTAGTACCTGTGACATTACTCATTTCATGTCCTTCAAAATTTATTCATTTAAGTGATAGAAATGCAGCATCGTATTTCATAGCATCTAGAATTACGTATGATGATATATGCTGTCCTATATATCACCATACGTGATATATAGTTAACTAATTAAACTATTTAAAAAGTTATAAATTTAAATGTCATTATTGCGACATCGTAGACAGCATTGCCAAGTAAAAATTATCTGGGTAAATGACATTGCTGTGACACTGTAAACTATAGAACAAAGAAATGCGTACGTTGATGTATGTAAATGTCGTTCCAAGTTTATTGGAATTGAATGACAGTATAGTGGCATCATATTGCATAACGCAAAAAATGCGTACAGTGGTGCATAAATTTGCAGGTGGCTTTTGTAGGGGACTATTCGACGCTCGAATTTCTGCCATTGAAGAATACACGCAAGCTGTCTCTTCTGCCATTTGTACGCCCCATGTGATTCACCCTTGAGTAAGCATTTCTGGCCGTTTTTTAGTTATTCAGCTATATACACTAGTCGTAAAATAATAAGGTTTGCTGGATCACCAACTGACTTTGAAGTAGCATCAATTACCGATCCGTGAAATTGAAAAATTTCTGTGTTCACAATTAGCAACTTCAGTTTTTTGCTCACTTCTTTGCTTTTACAATCCACAGTTCTGTAAAAAAATTCTCAATAAGACTGAAACCAAAACTAAAATGTTGTTCGAGTAAAGATACTAGATTTTTTATCTGAAAATGAAGATGTTTGATAAATTTTGATGTCGGTGTTTCCCATTTTCATTTTTTAGTAAAAAGAAAGTGGGAAACGCAGACACTGCAAAACATATATTATATGAAAAGTCGGATAAATGTGGGACAATTATCGACATTTAATTGAGCAGCTACAGACAGAACGCTTTGGAAATTCTGCGAACGAGAGAAAACGCATACGAGGACTTCGAACAGCAGTAGCGTTTGAGGCTTTTTAGTATAATTAGGTACAAAAAAGTAATAAATCAAGCCGGTACTCCACTCTGTTTTACAGTGATAAAAAATTTCTTCGGGTTTTTTCATCGTTCTGCTTTTCCATATTCTTGTGCACAAATAATTAGCCAAGGTAAACACAGACCGTCAAAAAAAATGGGGGTCACGACTCCTTTAGCCTGTTCCACTCCCAAAAATCGTATTTTAAAATATTTTTGTGCTTGGACGCATTGTTGGTAACGCCGTTATAACTCACCTATTTGATATAAAATTCATTAGTATTCACCCACCTCTTTAATATAAAATCAGTTAGCATTCTTCATAGCACCAAGTGGAGGCCATGTGGCTAGTTTCTTCCAACACTACAAAAAATCTGTAACTGTGCAATACAGGAGGTTGTACCCATAGCACTTTCATGACGTAAGTTTATACGGAGACGGCTGCAGTCGCCTTTAGAGTACAAACCCAGCACACTGCCTTCAAAAATCAGCAGGCAAATGAGGGAGGCCCATGAAATAGAGACTCTGGGCGCTCTGATCTGCTTTGAGAAACCACAAGTTTGTATTAAGTTATGAATTCAATATGTTTCTTATTTATTTTTGACGGAGTCAAAGGCATAATAAAGCAGGTGACGTACAAGCATTCCGGGTGCAGAGGGGGAGAAGGAGGGGTTCAACATGCGGGATGTCTGACTTTATGAGGGGCTCCACCTCGGAATACTTGGTGATCTGTACCGATTGCCACTCGTGCCTTCGACGTCGGCCGATCCAGTAAGATCTGGAGCTCTGGAAGTCACCTCCTTGGCTCTCAGTGCCCGAGCGAAGGAAGTTAGTCGTTGAGACAAGATGACTTTATGCTTTCGCATAGTGGAGCACCGGGTACTCTAAATTATTACCCACTTTTCCGAAACAGACTATGGCTTGCAAGCAGACTTGGCTATGATTTCTCGCCACGTGAAAAACAATATATCATTGCTGGAAAACACATCAATAGATCAAACAATCAATCATTCTGTTTATGTCCTCCACTTAACGCCCAAAATGGATAGCAACCTATTTATATGAATAGCTTCCCTACCTAAAGGTTCATATAGTTTGCTAACCATTTTATCTACAGATTAGTGCACGAGCAAGACCGTCAGCAATTCGTATTTGAAAAAATGAAGCTTAAGGCATGCATGCCGTCTGAGTAAAAAGACGGGTGACGTGACGTTCTCAAACGTGCGGCCGTTGTAGTAGAAAAACTAAGGAGTAAAAAACTGCAACACATTAGCGCAATAAACAGATAAACTTCTGTGCCTATTCAGTATTCGAAACCGGGTAGCGATGATCAATAACCACTCATGCTTTAATGCGCATAAAAGTTCCAGACACGCTTCTTTAAATATTTTCAGACATTTGAGACATAGTTTTCACCATGGTGCTTTCGGCATGTGGATGAGTTATCAATGTTTATTTCAACAGGAGCATCAACCACTATACCAACACTTCTACGTAATATTCCAATTTCAGTAACACTTCGCGTACTTTGCTACCTGTAGGTGTAATATGCGAAATAGAATAGCTTGGAATTTATGTATACGCCCTCATGATTGTCATATGGGTTGGGCTTACCAACCCTACTGTTCCAGCGCTTCTCCATCACCAGCTCTTCTCCGGCAGCGGCACCACAGAGAATGCCTGTGGTGCCGCTTTCAGGCATTCTCTCCACAGAGAATGCCTGAAAACCAGGCCAGAGTCGGCGCCACCCCACAAAATAAACTGTCTTTTTTGCAGTGGTCTAGGCGTGGTATGTATAGTATAGCACAAAAAGATGGTGGGAAAGGGGAGTGGGGTTGAGGAACCGAGAAAGGCAGAGGCTTAAGCAAAGGATAGCCATGTATATTGCAGCACAGCAGCTACACACTCTTCTCAAAGGTACTTTCCGAAGCACTCACCGATCATTGCAACGCTTGAGGAAGCTGGTGAAGGGCCGCTTTCTCTGAGGATGTTCAAACAAGCCCTGGAGCACATTTACCACCTTCGCCGTAAGCGGGATGGACGAGCCCTGCTGGGTAGACTCCACCGCCAGCTATCCTTACGGGTGGGAAGTCTTTGTTAGATGTATGAGCAGATAATCACACACACGCCTGTGGCAGTTGTCCTACCTCCACCACACCACCGCACAGCGAATGTCCACCTCTCACTCGGTAGTGTGAAGAAACGGCGTATATCGCTTGCTATAGCAATATGATGCGGCTAGCAAGCTCCACGAGCAGATGGAAGGAACGCTTCTGATGCTCACATACAGGTCACTCCTGATTGGCGGTTCGGAAACTGCAGCCTGCATCATTGCGATTTGGGCGGAGAGCCGGCAAAGCCAGTTCCCGTTCGCTGCGATCTTGCCTGCAGCAGAGCTAGCAGGTTTCTACCTAGCTGCTGACGTGTGGCTGAGGACCCTCCTGAACAACCAGTGGCCGTCCTCTGTGACTCTAAATCAGTGCTCCCTACGCTTACGGACTCCTTAATGAGGTGTAAGGTTGCAGCACTGACTTCTGCAGTTGTTTTTGATAAATTCGAAGCTGCTTTTTGACTAGCCTGTGTAACGCTTCCGTCCGCACCTCTCCCCTTGCGCGCAGGTGTTGAAGCAGTGCCAAGTAGCTCACGCCCTCCTAGCAGTGTGCAGTGACGTCTCTCTCGCCTGCCGTGTGGTCGCCACGTTTCAGTGGTCTCTAGCTTCACTCTCTCCACTGCCGCAACGCTAGAACTAACTCCTCACGTGGGCATCATCTCACCCGCACCACCTCTCTCCATTTGTAAGCGAAAAGAAACCACGAGCCTGCGGGTGCGCGTGCCCCAGGAGAACATCCCATCGCCGACATTGTGGAGAGTGCGCCGCTGCTTGCCACGCAATCGCGCAGACGGGCACGACACCGTCGCGGCTTGCTTCCCGCTAGTGTGTGCGTAACTTTCCCGACTATCACCACCGTTGCGAGGGTTAGCCAAGCCGATTGCCTCCGCGAATAGCGCCGTCAACACCAACGAGGCGCGAGCCAGGGAAGCTGAACGAAGGCGTCGGCAGTGGATGACTAGCGACACGGATGAGGTGCCAGTCAAGAACACCAATCGCATTCGAGAATACAGACGGAACGCGGGTAACAACGACGAGACGCGAGCCAAGGAAGCCGAGCGCAAGCGTTTTCAACGGGACCACCTACAGCGTTCTTGCGCTTCAAATAAACGTTTACCAAACGTGTCACTGAATTTTGCTAAAATTGCTTCGCATTTAGAACAACCACAATGTTTTGTGCCGTTCCCCACGTAATTTAAACGCGTTGCTCAGTGAAAGAAAGAGGAGCGCTCGAGCAGGTGCGCGCGATTGGCCGGCACGAAGAGGCACGTGCATTCCATCTTGTCTTTATATTGTTCAACTCGGTTAGTGTTACTGTGGCAGTTTCTTTTTGGGCGGACTCAACAACGATGCTGACTGGTCCCGCAGCTTGCGTAATCTCAACAACACTTATTTAGGTTGGAGTTCGTTTATCTATAGCGGTCGTTGTGATTGATGGCGGCTTTATGAGCTTCCCTATATTTGGGGACAACTTTGTCAATGAAGAGAAATCTATGGGGGCGGAGCTACTGCACATATACTCCTTTGCGAAGTAGTCCGACTAGACTCCCTTTCCGAATGCCGGCCGTGTTCAAATTATACCACTGCACATAATTTGTAGCGTTCATTTACGCAGCTATTGCTGAGTTAAATTCAACACAAGATCTTTCGATGAATGATCAGAACAGCTTAAAAGTGACGAGCACTCACCTAAAGACGAACACCTCATGTTGACTGTGAGGTGCACCTGAAACATGTGTCCTGTTCAGACGTGCAAAAATGTGAGATGACACTTTATGAAACCAAACAAACAATAAAATCTCCTTGGCTCGTGCAGCGTCCCAATATAAACAGCTTTCCGTAGACAATAAAGTAATCTTGTTTTTTATTATATTCACGCGGAAAACAGACGTATTTGTGCGATTATATTCCTCAGTGATGACGCACGCCCACTTTGGTTCCGTAGCCTTCCCTTCATTGCCACAGATTGTTGTCTGCGAGTATAGTACACTCCCAAAGTATAGCTTTTTTCGCTGCACACTATACACTGTCTGGTTGGTATGGGTGTGGCATCGCTTTGCCGGGGTGAATGTTTGGTAGTATAAACTTCATGTTATGGTCTGTCTCTTGTTTATTTTGCACGTAGTCAAATGATTTATTCACGCGTACTATTTGTGATAGAGCCCATAGGAATATTTTACTAGTAATAATAATGATTACTTTCAGTTCATTTACTTTATAAATAAAGATCTTGTCTGGTTAAATTCTTTCAAAAGCCTTACTGATGTGTACTTTCTATTATTTCAGATCTCCTTTTCTGAGTGCAGCTGTAAAGCAAGTAAAAGATATGAGGCTTGTTTTGATCGCAGTGACTCTCGCTTCGATTGTAACCCATTTAACTCTTGGTAAGTGGCTTGCATTCTCACACACAGATCGTAAGCCCCCGTCATCAGTGTACATGTGGTTTCAGAGCGTGGTGACGTGTGTTTACTAATGTTTTCAAACTGAAACATCTTTACGATGGGTGCATGCAGAGGACGAGGATGAGGCGGCATTGGTTTGCGAGCACCTTGGTATCCTGTTATGCGATCTCAGCTTTACTTTCATTGTATAAATAAACGCGTTCCATCGTCGCGGTATGGTAATAACGCAATTGCGTTAAAGAGCTCGTTTTCATGTATTTCGGCATTGGCGTCGGCGTCCTTGGTTGTGAACAAAAAATTGTCATCTTATGCGTGACCGGAAAATTTAGAACGATGCAAATAAAATAAATAAACCATAAGAAAACCATGCAACAGAGTGGGGACTGAACTAGCGTTGTTAGGGTTCCAGCAAGCATCGAACCCATGTCATTTGTGTGGCAAGCAGATCTTCCACTACGCGGCCACACCATTGCTTGTGCAGACATTGAAAAAAAAAACTTCATCTGCTTGAAAGTACAGTGAAGGTATTTTTAATGCTTCACAAACACACGCGTTCTGTGTATATGCTTTACAATGCAACATAAAATATTGCAGTAATATTGCGTGGTAAAGAGTCCATTGCGAACGTGTGTCCCATTATGTTATTATCATGATGGCTCCATGGTTGGAAGCCGGCACCCCGCAACTAAAGGCCCACACGCTACTGCGCCTATTGCCTTAAGTCCATGTAGTGGGTGCGTGAAAGTGTATATTGAGTAGTTAACTTTGTTTCGCAATACGTAAATCACAGTGCATGTTCTTTAACCTACAGCTGGTCACAGTGGCCCCAGCGAACAAGCTCGCGCAATCATCTTGCTAATGCAGTTGAGCCAACAAGCGTTTGACGCGGCGAGCTGACTTGGTGACATGGTAGGCACATGTGAACAAGATGTCACTACAGCGTTCAACACCTAAAGCCGAAGCTTTAGGGTCCCCTAAATTTTCTCGGACTTCAATGAATATTTCGTTAGCGTATCAAATGGCTAATACTTCTGAGTTTTTATATACTGGTACCCTTTTTATGGATAACAGGAGGGACCTATACGCTATGTTTGAAGTGACACTGTGTCCATGAAATCCCTCCTGTTCACATACACCTCTTTTTCTGATCTCAAAGAAAGACCATCATAAAAAATAACATAGGATCAACCATAAATTCACCAGCTTTGAGCATGCCTATAAAAGTTGAACTGAAATTGTTTGCTATATGCATTATTATTCGTAAACAGCAAATGTTGGCCATAACTATGTTTATGAACTATAAACAGGAAGCCTCGCACTAGATACTATATTATAACAGGACATAAGCAGAGAGTCCCAAATATCATGCAGCAAGAGTGAAAAAAATGCCACCCAAGAACTCATTAGAAATGATTAAGCAGCAAAAGGAAGGAAGGAATATACGAGGAAAAGAATGGCAGAAAGTTTAATCAGTCTATAGACAGCCGGTTTCCTACCCTGTGCATGGAGGGGGATCAGGGAGACAAAATATACAGAGAACAGAGGGAAGAGAGATAAACACATCATATCAAGCCGCACACGCGCACACACTCAGCGAAAGCTAGAATGCGCTTTACCGGTATTTAGCAGTTGGTTCAACCCGACGCTGCAATGAAGCGTTTTCAACTTAATGGTGACATCTTCATGCTTCCTAATAAGGTTAACACACGTTTGACTTGGCTGTTTATTTCACATGCCACACATTGTGCCTCGCTTCTTCACGACCATGAAAGTGTGTAACGAGCGGGTAACTTCGTTTCGCAATGCTTAAATCACAGTGGATGTTCTTGAACCCACAGACGGTCACAGTGGCCCCAGCGAACAAGCTCGCCCGATTCGGTCATTCCAGCGACGTAGGTGTCGCCATGTAGCCGTGCTTTGAAGCTGTCACACGGTGATAAACTGCAACGCAGTTCGGTTTCTCAGTATTCATGAACTATGAACGCGTGTTCACGCTCTGCGACGCTGACGTGCACACTCGCGACATCACCGTCTCGTGCACCCTTTCGATCTACCGCTGCGCCACCTATAGTCGCTGGAATGGTCGAATCATCTCGCTGATAGTGTTGAGCCCACAATAGTTGCAAGCGTTTGACGTTACGAGCTAATTCGGTGACGTGGTAGACAAGATCCAGCCCTCACTGGTGCTTGCATGCCAGTTCGTCATTTTAGCTTGGAAGTTTTTCTGATCTTACGTACGCAGTTCCTGCCGGCACTTGGCCTCCCGGGCCTGATTTTGTGCTCGGACAGGTGAATGTCAACTCTCTCACCTTTCCACGGTCGTTGCTTCGACATGTGCTTAGGGCGACCGCTGCAGTAAGATAGACTACGTCATTCACGCCAAGGGCGTGCGGGCTTAGGCACGACGCTGAGGACGACCTAACTGATAGACCATCCAATGGAAACCGCTCTTGACACTGATATTGAGTGATTTTTTGTTACAGCTAGCCACCTTCACAGTAAAGAAGACGGGAAATCACAAAACCAGGCCAAAAAGCAGGCAACTTGAGCCAACAGATGTAAAAGTAGCCAGAAATAACCGTAAATTTGTCGAACCCACTTCCATATTGCCGTGCCCGGAACAAAGAACGAAGACGATGTGCGCGCCAACAGCCTCGTGAAAAGGGGGACTGAAGAAGACGATGTGCTTTTGTTTTGCTCGCCTGCTCTTGGCTCCTGCATAAAAACACACGCCGTCGGTTCTCGGACTCAACGTCTCGGTGCACTGCTTACGTTGAACCACGACACTGGTGAAGGCGCTGGGTTGCAAGCCTGCCGATGCTCAACACCCCATCTGGGAGCCGTTCGTCAAGTCCCGACACGCAGCCACCTGTTACGACACCAGTGCACCGCTTCAGTCGGCAGTTGCTAGGCCTATCTCCTGAGCTGACCTCCTTCGACGAACATTCTACCAGACATTACGTACCTCTACCAATGGCCTCCGCTAGCCAGCCACAGTTGGTCCAAGGGATACAAGGCAGCCTCGTTTCCAATCCAGCCCAGGTAACACTTCTTCAGCCGCTTGTGCCTGATCGCTTCAGTGGTGCCACACATGAAGATGTTGAAGATTGGCTTGAGAATTACGAACGCGTTGCCGACATCAACCAGTGGAACGCTCAACAGAAGCTCGCCCGCACGTATTTCACTCTCGATGACAGCGCTCACACGTGGCTTGAGAATCGAGAAGGCCGTATATCCACATGAGATGACTTTCGTCAGCAGCTGATTGACACTTTTGCTAGCGTCGACCGTCGAGAGCGGGCTCAGCAGTTGCTCGAGTTAAGGCTTCAAAACCCTAACGAAACTGTGGCAATGTTTGCTGAAGACGTGACGCGCCTCTGTCATCGGACTGATCCCAACATGTCCGAGGAGAAGTTGCGCTACCTTATGCGCGGTGTGAAAGAACAACTGTTCGCTGGACTTGTGCGCACTGCCCCAACTACCGTGGCAGATTTTATAAGAGAAGCCACTGCCATTGAGCGTGCTCTGCACCAAAGATCGAGGCAATATGATCGCTCGTCCACTACCACCCCAATCAACGCCGCTTCAGTGACTCTGGACAATCAGGGCTCCCTACGTGACCTTATCTGAGATATTGTCCGCGAAGAAATTCAGAAGCTTTGGACTCCTCCAGTGGATACACCAGTGACCGCCGTTGCCGCAGTCATTAGTGACGAACTTAGGCACGCTTTTTCAGCAGCTGATCTCGATCGCGATCAGCGTCAACTGAGTTACGCCGACGCTGTCCACCGACCACCACCCGTTCCACCTATTACATCATACTACCAGCCACCTACAGCCGCACCTTCGTCGCAACCATTGCAGGAGGCTTTCAGACGTCAGCTTATGACTCCGATGTCTCCATGCCACCAGCCACCACTTGCCGCGCCTTACTCACCACCACGAGAGGGCATAAGACGCCCACAATTTCGCAGAACGGACGCTTGGCGCACCGTCGATCGGCGCCCTCTCTGCTTCAACTGTGGTGGTGCCGGCCATATAGCTCGGTGGTCCGCATCGTCGGTTGGTACCGCGACACATCGCTTCGCCCGTCTCAGCCAGGGTACGACGGTCGCCATGTCAATGACGACTACATTGTTCGCCATGACGACCCTGGTTTTCGAGGACCTTCAACAACGTGGTCTCCCTATCACGAGTCGCCTCCTCATCGCCAGCCCAATTCCACCCACAGGTGACGCTCTCCATCCCCTGCACAGACATCATCACCGAATCGGCGTACTTTTGCTGACCTTCGGGGAACAAAGTCGCCCAGCCCTTACCGGGGAAACTAAAGGCGGCGACCTTTCGGAGTAAGGTCGCAGCCCGACCACAAGACGATAAAAAGTCCCCAGTACTGCCGCGACAGAAATACTTGACGCCGACGAATATTAACAACGACGAAATGGTGAGCGCCGACCTCAATGTAATTATTGACGGAGAGAAATGACGGCCTTAGTCGATACGGGTGCTGATTTTTCTATAATAAGTCGCAAGCTGGCTGATCATCTTAGAAATGTAAGAATGCCATGGACCGGACCACATCTAAGAACCGCGGGTGGTCAATTGCTCCTCCCTACTGAAAGATGCACAGCAAGCATCAGCATAGGAGATTCTTCTTTCGTCACGACTTTCATTGTTCTCCCAGAGTGCTGCAAAGATTTAATTATAGGAATGGACTTTTTCAGGGAGCATTGCGCAATAATCAACAACCCGGACCGCGTGGTTTCATTTTACGAGAGTGCTCGTCTGACTGATCCTACATCACCAGAGCACAAATCCTTTCGTCTCAAAGACCACAATATAGTCGTGCCGCCTCGATCATGTATCCTCGTCTCAGTAGCATGTGACGTACCTTTCGACGGTGAAGGAGTCGCCGACCAACTAACCTCGCTGCTTTTCACTCACGGGATTTCCGTAGCACGAGGAATAGTCAACGTCACCGACGGCCGAACGAACTTGCTGTTGACCAATTTCACCTCCGAGTGACGGCACCTTCCAAAAGGCACAACGTTGGCACATTTCGACGTGATCGCAGATGTTCATGACTGCTTTTCAGCACTCGAATCAACACCTGCACAAGACCCACGTCACCTAGCACCGAACCTTGACGTCAGCCCTACTTTAACTCAGCAACAGCGGGAACGCCTGCTTGTGCTGCTAGACGAGTTCCACGACTGTTTTGCGTCGACCTCGAAAGTTGGCCGGACGTCCTTCACCAAGCACCGAATCATCACAGAGGACACGGCTAGACCAATCCATCAAAATCCGTACCGTGTGGCTTCAAAAGAGCGAGAAGCGATAGAACAGCAGGTAACAAAAATGCTTGAAGACGACGTCATTCAACCGTCGAAAAGCCCCTGGGCATCACCTGTTGTTCTAGTGAAAAAGAAGGACGGCAGCCTGCGTTTCTGTGTGGACTATCGAAAGCTAAATCAGGTTACAAAAAAGGACGTGTACCCGCTTCCCCGCATAGATGATTAGATGGACAGGCTTCGAAACGCACGTTACTTCTCTTCCATGGACTTAAAGAGCGGATATTGGCAAATGGAAGTAGACCCCAGGGATAGTGAAAAAACCGCGTTCGTGACGCCAGACGGACTGTACGAATTTAATGTTTTACCATTTGGCTAGTGCTCCGCTCCTGCTACTTTCCAGCGTCTCATGGATACCGTTCTCTCATGCCTCAAGAGTAGGACCTGCCTAGTATACCTTGACGACGTCATTGTGTTTTCTACAACGTTTGACGAACACCTTGAACGATTGCAAATGGTCTTGCAGGCCATACGGGCCGCGGGCCTGACGCTCAAGCCGGAGAAATGTCAATTCTGCTTTTAGGAACTGCAGTTTCTTGGCCATGTCGTCAGTTACGCAGGAGTTCGTCCAGACCCCGAAAATGTTGCCGCCGTCGCACAGTTTCCAACACCATCAGATAAAAAGGCAGTGAGGCGTTTTCTGGGTCTCTGTGCATATTATCGGCGATTTATTCCAGATTTTGCGCGCATTGCGTCACCTTTAACTCGTCTCACGAGGAATGACGCTGCATTTGTTTGGGGCGACGAACAGGAAGATGCTTTCAATGACTTGCGGCAACGTCTACAGATGACCCCCGTGCTTGCCCATTTTGATGACACAGCCCCTACAGTGCTCCATACTGACGCCAGCAATGTTGTCCTCGGAGCTGTGCTTGTACAGCCCCAGGATGACGAGGAAAGAGTGATCGCTTACGCAAGCAGAACTCTGTCACGCACAGAAGCAAATTACTCGACCACTGAAAAGGAATGCCTCGCCGTGGTGTGGGCAGTTATAAAATTTCGCCCATACATGTATGGCCGCCCGTTCAAGGTTATCAGTGACCACCATTCGTTGTGTTGGTTAACAAGTCTGAAAGATCCTTCTGGGAGATTGGCACGCTGGAGCCTTAGACCACAGGAGTTTGATATAACGATGGTGTATAAGTCGGGAAAACGACACACGGACGACGACTGCCAATCTCGATCACCAATAGAGTCGGCTGCTGCTTTTGATGAAGAGACAGCGTTCCTCGGAATCGTCGACGCATCAACCATCGCAGATCACCAGCAGGACGATCGTGAGCTACTTGGCTTGATTAATTATTTAGAAGGACGAAGCCAGAATGTACCCAAAGCCTTTACAAGAGGACTATCGTCGTTCTGTCTGCGAAACAATGCCCTTTACAAAATGAACTTCTCGTCAGAGGGTCCACCTACCTGCTTGTCGTCCCTACCACTCTTCGTTCTGAGGTGTTGCAAGCGTGCCACAACGAGGTAACATCTGGACATTCAGGCTACAAGCGCACACTGAGCAGAGTTTGAGGGAGATATTACTGGCCTAGACTCACCGCTACCGTGAAGCATCATGTTCGGACCTGCCTCGATTGCCAGCGGCCCAAGTCACCTCCAACGAAACGAGCCGGCTTGCTACACCCTTTCCAGATCCCGACAACGCCATTTGACCAGATCAGAATGGACCTTTTGGGCCCACTCCCCACCTCTAGTGTTTGTAACCGCTGGGTTAAAATGGCAACTACCTTACTCGCTACGCCGAGACAAAAGCCATCCAGAGAGGCACAGCAGAGGAGGTAGTCCGGTTCTTCATAGAGAACATTGCGCTGATACACGGTGCGCCATCTATCGTTATAACAGATCGCGGAACCGCATTCACGGCCGCGCTTTTAGATCATGTGTTGGTGCTCAGCGGTACTATTCATCGCAAGTCGACAGCTTACCATCCACAAACCAACGGGTTGATCGAGCGACTTAACAAAACTCTGGAAGACATGCTTTCAATGTATGTGGACTTCGAACACAAAAACTGGAACGAGATTCTCTCTTACATAACGTTCGCATATAATACTGCGAAACAAGAAACAACACGGATGACCCTATTCAGCCTTGTCCAGGGACGAGAAGTAAGAACGATGTTAGACGCGATGCTGCCACACGAATGCGATGACAACGAAACGAGTGCTGACGCGTTTACTCAATGCGCAGAGAAAGCCAGGCAGCTCGCACGTCTGCGAATATGCCAACACCAAGAGTACGACGCAGGCCGCTATAACCAACGTCATACACCTGAAACGTACAAAATCGGGGACAGGGTAAGGGTGTGGACGCCTGTACGAAGACAGGGACTATCCAAAAAATTGCTCAGAAGGTACTTCGGACCTTATCGAGTGCTGCGACGACTAAGTGACGTTACCTATGAAGTCGTCCCGGATAGTCCAAACTGATCAAGCCGTCGCCAGCACCGACCTGAGCTTGTGCACGTAGTGCACATTAAGCCATACGTCAGCGAGTGACTCTGCGAGGCACCGTCGCTTCTACAAAGTGGCTTCTTGCGCAAATTACTGTCTCAGCTATAGCATAGGGGCGATGCTTTTTTAAGGGGAGGCAAATGCCGCGCCCGAAACAATGAACGAAGACGATGTGCGCTCCAACAGCCTCGTGAAAAGGGGGACTGAAGAAGACGACGTGCTTTTGTTTTGCTCGCCTGATCTTGGCTCCTGCATAAAAACACACGCCGTCGGTTCTCGGACTCAACGTCTCGGTGCACTGCTTACGTTGAACCGCGACCATATTTAGTTCAGAATGTAAATATTTGCAGCACTAACACTTTAAAACTATATTTTCTGAGGTTACTGTACAAATTCTTCACTCCAGAAATCATTTCATGCAAGGAGAGGGAGAGTTGGCATTGTTTAAAGAATATTCCCGAGTCTTGCAAATGTTTTCCAGAAAGGACTAGAATTTATAATATCAACAGCAATGCAAAAAGAGCTATGACCAAATCAACGCGCCGAAAATCACAGTTGCTGGCGTTAAAGCAAATAGTTACTGTCTCCTTCTCAATGGCTTATCTAGTGACGTTAATCTCGAAACAAAATCTGTGCCTGAGCCTAACCACTGGTAAAAATTTCTTTTCGCACGTTGTAGTGTGATGAAGAGTTAGGAAAGAGTGTACATGGGTTTCGAAATGTAGCGCTGAAAACCAGAAAACATGACGAAAAAGGGGCAACAAGAACTCTCTCTCTCTAATAATTGCTGTTACCACTTCTAGTGCCTCCCTGACTTCTTATATCCTGTGTTTTTTATTGAGTGCTCAGAGAAAGGGTGAAATATTCAATTTTTAGTGTCAATGAGTGCAAGTAGTGTTGCGTGCAAAGTGCTTTGAATTGCTGTTCACTTTGAAATCGGTTTTACAGTTGAATTCAGCAACAGTTGATTTGGATAATCAGCCCACACGCTATAATTTTTTGTATGCAAAATGTACAGTGATTATTTCACTCAATCTATGTAATGAAATTTTTTTTATCCAGACAGACTGCTCGGAGTATTGTATTTTCTTATGAAAGCTTTGTTTTCTCTTCATATAGCTTGTGCAGACTCAGAAAACCAAGTACCCAGGTTTTGCTGGGGTGGCCTAGTTTTATATCAGAGATATTGCCCAAACTTCGAAAATTATTCTTCGCAGTATACATGTTTTGGAGCAAGTTCTTTGGGATGTGCATGCAAAACACTTTACAGAGCAATCGATGGAACGTGCGTGCCGGTGGACAAATGCGGTAAGCAACCGACGCTATTTTACAGTTTCACACAGGAAGAGAGCGACACAAATTTTAATACAATATCCAAAAGTACTGATGGATTTTGCAATCATAGGCATCCGTCTACCCGCTAAAAGTCCAGCGACATGAGAACTGGGTTTATTTCTTTCGACAAAGTTAAAATTTTTTCTTCAAAACACTCTAAGACTCTTTGCTTATAGGGGTCCTGAAGCACTTTTTCAAGTAAGCATGGATTGAACTCTCTAGAATGGCTTATTGCTTCCCGAATTCAACGGTGCAATATTTTTAAGAATCCGTCAAGTGCGAGTAGATTTGCAAAGGTTTGTCGCATGCTGCAATTGTATTCTCTCTTCTCTGGTCCCGACGAAAGCGCTGAAAGCTAAGCAGGAAGAGATGAAAAGCCCACAGACAAACTTCACGTGCACTTTGCGACCTTGAGTGCTTTTTTCCTTTTTTTCTTCGAATGCTTGGCTTTTTGTTTTTTGGGTGATCGCGTGCGCACGCGTGGACAAGTCGCAGCCTACCGTGGTGGTGTCTGTAACGTGCGAGCGAGCCATGTTAAATCAGCTAATGGCTCATAGATGGGCCCTCTACGTCAGAGTTTTGGACATATAACGTTATTTCTCGAGAGAATAGAAACCAATTTTAGGTGACTTTGATAGTTTGTTGTGAATTCCAGGCCACGCGCTGTGTAATATTATTTGGCTTGCGTGTTGTCGGGAGCTTCCACTACCAATCAGCAGCATTTCCTCACCATGCTTAAAAAGTGTGGCAGGGCCCCTTTAAATGCTTTGCGTAGGGTATACAGTGCGCATGTCTATTGCTGGCAGGATACCTTATACCTTCGCTTTCTGTGCTTGCTGTATGCTTTTTGAAAAGTTATCATTCGTCAAACATCACGCGTAAGGCAAAATATTACTAATGCAAATCAGAGTTGGATACCACACATCGGACTACACAAGGCTATTTTGACATTTTGTTTATTTTTCTTCGTTTTTACTGTGTGCTAAATATTGCATCAGAGCAGAGATAAATAATTATTTTTGTGTAGTCCGGAAATGGTGCCCGATGTATCCCGTCTCATGGATTTTTTATTTTTTAACTATTTCCCAACAGGTAGTTGCACAGACAGTGAGACACTATTAGTAGGGGTTAGATTTGCTTTGTCCCACCACGGTGGTCTAGTGGCTAAGGTACTCGGCTGCTGACCCGCAGGTCGCGGGAATGAATCCCGGCTGCAGCGGCTGAATTTCGATAGAGGCGGAAATGTTGTAGGTCCTTGTGCTTAGATTGGAGTGCACGTTAATGAACCCCAGGTGGTCTAAACTTTGGAGCCCTCCACTACGGCGTCTCTCATGATCAAGTGGTAGTTTTGGGACGTTAAACTCTGCATATGATTCAACTTACGTTTAGTTTCGTTCTTTAACGCATTAGATCACCACCTGTTACAAATTTAATGGGACAAATCTTAATTTAAAGTCGAACGGTGTCTTGTCATTGTCAGCCTGAATCCCCTATCACTATAAACGAGCATATCTCATTGCACCAACTGGCTTCAATGGAATAGTTTGATTGAAAATCGGGAAGGATGCCTTGTAGAGACAAGTAGTGACCAGGAGAATAAATTGATGCTTATGCGATGAAGATAAGTGCACTTAGCATTCACTAACGTCCACCCTAAAAATCAGACTTATTTTTTAATAAATTTGCTTCACTGATATTTTGTTGATTAGGAGAAAGCATTGCTTAAGTTGCAGAGACTAAAAGAAGATCATATCTGCTTGACCAGGTCGATGTATATCTATACGTTCGCTGAGTTGTAGTATAGAAGCAAATTGCAAATATTTCCTTCTGTTATTTAGGAGCAAGCTAGGAAATTTCAAATCGTAAGAAATGTATATAGAATATGAATTCCAAATTATAACAGCACAGCCTTCACGGGCAACCATAGCAGAAAAATAAAAAAATAGGTGGAATGGATGAAACATAGATAATACTAGGCCAAAAAACTTCACAAGGCATAATGCAAAACGCGCCCGGAATCAAATAAGTTTCGCCGAAATATACAAAAGTATATGCACAGAGTAGCGAAAAGTATTTTAAAGTCATTTATATTTAGTGCATGCTTCAAGTGAGGAAGTAAATTTTAATATGATTAGGTTTTCTTACAACCAGCACTGAGCAGATACACACTAGTATATTTAGGAATGTACATGTCAAATTATAAGGGCTTGAAATCTAATAATAACATATTTAGGTATATTTCTCTGTGATGTGATGGAGTACTTCATAATTTTTAAAGGGCCACTCACCAGGTTTGACAATTTTGAGCTGACAAGCGCAATGCGTAGACGAGACGTTCGTGATAACGTCGGCCAAAATTTGCAACTCTACGCGCCACGGAAACGGGTCAAATATCAAGATGAATGCTGCTCCACCTCCCCTTTACCAGAACGCCTAGAAAATGAGGGCATGACACGCGCGTATGAATGGCCCTACCTCACGGCAATACAGTGACGTTGGTCCTCTACGTAGACGACTCTGCTCTGACGTTGCACACAGTGGCACGTGGTATAGTGAAAATTATTTGACACGGCATGCCCGGTTTATGTATTTGTTGCTTGAAAAGATCATTAAAACTCTACACAAACACTGAGACGCAATAAAAGAACGTGAGCGTCTTTTTTTCCATTTTACTCCCGCGAATTGCAACGAGATGTGGGGCTAATGTGTCGGCGTTTCGCATGCGTTTGTGTCGCCGCGGTCAGCGCATGGAGCAGAGTACCGCCGTGGAACGCTCCTACGCATTCGCGCACTCGTTGTTCTCAACTATTCTACCGCATCTAAGCCAGCGTTTCAAAACAATCCCGATGAAACAGGCAGAACACCACAAAATAACGCTGGTCAACAAAGCAAAGCCACTCACGTGTTCGGTGGTTGGACTTGTTCGGGCACGTCATGCACACGTCACTTCATGGTCGTATGCTGGAGAGGATGGGGACGAGATTTGGCTTGCGAAGGGTACGCGGAGGAGCGGCGAGGGTTTCGAGCTCGCTTCCTCTCATCCTCGATTCGCGCCGCTGCAAAAAAACCTGTTTCTCCGCTCGTGATGAAACGATTCAAAAAATTCGTGTGAAAAAATTATCCTCGTCGGACACCCAACAACTTCCACTGTCTGACTAAAATTTGGTATGGGGCCTGGTGAGTGGCCCTTTAAAACAATAAATGAAGGAGCCCCGCATACATTTTAATCTACACAAATACGGTATTCCAAATGCTAAAGTGGTTGTTTATTTTTTTGCATTTAGGAGGTACTGATGCTCGCCTAAGGCATTTGTTCAGTGCTGGATACGTGTGTGATCATGTTTCTAACGCTCTAATATTTTGAAGCCAATAGCATTACTCGAATCACTAGTGAACGCTGGCGCATTAGTAAAAAGCGTACACTTATTCTAGGTACAAAGTCTTTTCGACCCCAGGTGCACTGTTATTTGGCCTAAGCAACAGCAGCTTCTCAATCAAACTGCCATTTAGTCAGCGTCAGTATGGTTTCAACACAACATTCATATTTGAGAAATGGGCTTTCGCCTGAAAGAAATAGGGGTGCGATGCTTGTTTAAGAAACATTCCTAGCAGCCGACATCAGTTTTTTCTCAAATGGGCAATCACAGGCGTCAGGCGTGCTATTGCCACTTAGCTCGTTTTGCGAATGTGAGGAACACTTTTCCATCCTATTTCTGTCGCCGACATATATAGTGCGCCTTCACTTGAACTAGGACTAAAAAGTCTTTGCCGTAGGAACTATGCGGGATTGTTCCTGACAAAACAAAACGCGACCAATTCATAGAAAATCCTGGGTTGGTGAATACTGAAGTCATATGGATAGATAGATGGATGGATGGATGGATCGATGGATGGATGGATGGATGGATGGATGGACGGACGGACGGACGGACGGATATTAGATAATGGAGGTAGTGGAAATAACAGTGGGTATGCTTGAAGCTGTGGTGGACATTATGGTCGATTATGGAGAGAGTGGTGAGATACAGTGGCAGGTGGTGGTGGAGAGGCAGTGGTGGTGACAGTGGCAAATGCTAGCTGACGGTCGCAATGCAAATGGTATTTGGTGGATGGCTTGGTAAAAAAGCTGGATAACAGTTGCGTTTTGGAAGATTGCTGAATGATGGTGGCATGACCTAAACGCACATGAAAGTATGCGAAATCACTAATTTCTAGTGTTTCACTCTGCAATGCCTACGCCGATCATCATGGCATTCTAGCACGTTTTTTTCATTCATACGGCGTCAACACCGTCTTAACTTTGGTGGAGCGCTGAATCTGGCCACGTATGTTTGCATTTCGTGCATGTTCTTACATCAATTACACGCGCGATGTCTTGCTTTGTTGAGATGTTTAGAAGACCAGCGGTGTTGATGGGAACAGCGATAGTAAGTAGTACATTGCCACGCAGTTGTCGAGAAATAAGTTAGCTCTGGTTCAGAATTGCCCCTTCGGAAGGTAAACCTTGCAGAATGCAGCCGCCACTTGATTTGTTGATTGCCATGTGGGGTTCAACGTCCTTAGATCACGACGTGATTATGCGAAATGCCGTAGGGGAGTGCACCGGAAATTTCAACAACCTGTGGTTCTCTAACGTGCGTGCAAATTTGAGCACGCCGGTCAACAGCATTCTCGCCTCAATATAAAATAAAACCACCACAGCCGGGATTCGATCTCCCAACCTGCGGGAGGGCAGTCGAGTGTACCTTAGCCATTTGACCACACCGGCGGGGCTACAGCGTCACCTGATGTTGCCACGTGTTGAATGCTAATGTGGCGATTCTTGCACACAAAATCACCACCTGAGCCATACTATATGTTTTCAGTGAAAGTGCGTGCGATGCTAAAATGCACAAACGCTGATGTTCAACATGCGTCGTGACGAGCCCCAGAAAGTATGGCTTTTAACATTCTATTCTACCACCATGAATTCCATCAAATATTAGGCCTATCAACCAGGCCCGTTTAAATGTTATCGGTGCTTCTGGCTTTACAAATGCAGCATTCCGACAAGTAAAAAGGACAATACAGCAAGGCAGGGGTATAAGTTTTCCTAATTCAAGAATTTCGCTTGTGTACGGTGTCCACGCAGAAAACGATGATTATAGACGCAACGCGTTTCCGCTGAACGTACGCCTCCGGTAGTCAAAAGCCCTCAGTGGCACTCTCCGGCACTTCTCTGACTTCTACGCCAGAACAAAGAGTTTTCAATTTATATTCCTCACTAAACCGATGTTATGTCATATTTTATTCTCCGTGAGCAACACTCGTTTTCGGACAGGCCGTTATAGGTTGTGAATTATAGAGCTATGGATTGGCGCGATCTGGTGACTGCATTTAAGATAGCGCGGAAAACATATCACAGTACTCAATCAATTGTACGCGCGTAGTTATCAAATGAGCGGAACCGCCTTATGATGCCTCTTCACATGTCGCTCTGTAGAACGAGTGAGAACTAGATATTCAAGTTCACTGTAACAGCAGCTAAACAATACCATCTTGATTTTTGGTAGTTGTGAATTTAAAAACGTGTTGGTGCTGTTGGCATTATCACAGTGGTAGTCCTTACCAGCACCAGTTGTTTGTGTTTGATAAATATGTGAACATTAGTACCATGTGTAGAGCCCATCTGTCTCGTGTATGTGACATACGTAACTGGAGTTAAACGGTAAAATAGTATGTTTACTAGACATTCTACGAAGATGAAAACACACGTCAGCGTGGCACCGTGGTTATAGGGTTGGTCTGGTAATCCAAAGATTGCACGTTCGCACTGTAGTTGTGCCACTTTTTTCGTATCATCTTGTAATGCTTTTCGTATCATCTTGTATACATTGTTTTTTGCAGCAGCTCGACACAGTGGTTGTGACTCTGCAAAGCCTTTTTGTGCTCCAGCATTGCCACCACATCAGCATCTTCAACATCCACCATACGCCAGCATACACCATGTGCCACCAATATTCCAGCCCCATAATCCACAATAGTGGTGAATGGTGCAATCCACTTTTCATATAGTGGACATATTTCCCATTGGGCGAATACCCGTGCCCTGTGCAGTATCGCGATGTAGACGTTAGACAGTAGAAATACTTGACTACTGCGTTACAAATACATTTCCAAATGTATTTCAATACACAGACATAGGTATATGCTAACGTACCACTAAAGTACTATCGTGGTACTTTATTATTGCTATACTTTGCAGTCGTGCTTATAAACCATATAAATTTGTTATATTGTTGGTTGAAGACGCCTCTACGCATATGAATAACGCATGCACTTAGCCGTCTTTCGCTTCTAGAGGCGCATGCGGATGGACACTCAGACATAGCAAGTGGAAAGCGGATAAAGAGTATCCAGGAGCCGGCCCGTAAAATATCTGGGGAGACAGCCGATATGCCGACTGACACTGGCGATGGTGCTCAGCCGAATTATTATGAAACCCTCCTACACGACGCTAGCAATTACGAAACTGCTCTTCAGGTGAGTCAATTAGTAACTACTTTATAAAACTTTGGGTGAACTGGAGGCATAAACGCTTTTACATAATTCACATTGGTGCTGGGTATGTTTGCGTGATGGATGTCACCAAGAGAAATGTGAATGGCGATGTGCCAGATGTGATGGGCAACATGGCATGAACCAAGGCGTGAGGTTAGACTGAGAGTAGTATTTGCGCACGTTGTTCTTTATTTGTCTGTAACGCACACGCAAACTGTGAAAACACGCACAGTCTATACTGATTTTCATTGTGATAGCGTCTTCTGGCTAAAAAAACGTTTCGAAGCCATTGGGGTCAGCGTTCATTTTATCAACCCTGAACGAATGATTTTACTACATGCATGAATGTAACATTGTTATTATATAGTTATCGGCTACGTGTCAATTGACACACTGTGGGAATGCGTTTATTTTAAAGGTGTTCTCATAAATAAAGTTGCTCTTATTTATAAAAAAAAGCAGGGAAGCAATCCTCCCGTCTATAATAACTGAACGGGTCATAGAAGTTTGGCGAGGAAGAGTGTAAAATTTAAGAAATCGCGAAATCAGAAAAGTACATCGTGGAATATGGAGAGTGCCGTAGCTGTGTTGAACGAGATAGTTGTATATAGCAGATCTGACCATTCATTTCGTCGCGGCAAGCAAATCAAAAAGACCAACGTCACGTGTGGAAAGTATTCATAATTATCAAGCCCAAGAACATCACTTCTATTGTGCTGATCCATTAGGTTTCGTTTATGTCCCATTTGACTGCTGATCCAATGGCACTGACATTCACACGACGAAGTTAGCGCAATCAAAAGTAAAACAAATTACTAATTTATATTTTTCCCGTTTCTTTTGTCCTGATTTCGTGAGCATCGTCTGCAGCTTGCTCAAGAGCTCCAGCGCAGAGTCCCAATTTTCATGTGTTTGAAAATATTGCTGCTTCATCAATCCATACGTATAATAAGCTTGGTTTAGTTTGGTATTGCAGCACATGCCGTTCACCATGGGCCCACTTAAACGAGGAGTGGTGAAAAGCTAGGGCATATCTTAAAACTGACCCTTGGAAACGCAAATGCATTCGACTTATTGGTTAATTGTCTCCTATAAATACACAGTGGTATGCTGTGACCATGCCATAAGTTTGAAGTAGCTGTAATTTTAATATACGTGAGTTAGAGTTAAGAAGCGTCCGAAAAGCGATCACTGACTTCGAGAGCAGGACGATGTTCTTGAAAGTTCCTGAAGTGTAATAAAACGACAGAGTTGCACGGAGTCTCGTTAAACTGAGTGCAGAGTCCTTTCCTGGGCCTCCATCACGGCTCCCAGTGGACATGTGATGCGTCTTGAACATATGCACCGTACTTTGATTGCTCATATTGTTAATGCCTGCGCCATTGTTGTGTTCTGCTATATTGTGTGACCGGAACCTAATCCTGCCGCAACATCTTTGCAATGTGCAGAAATAGCATAGGTCTATAAAACAAGGGGGGGGGGGGCAAAGTAAATTTTCTTGACAAAATATCTGGCATGAAAAAAGATAAATATGAATTCCGTTCCGGGTGATGGGACCGCACGTCGAAGCATATGCATATTGAGTGAGATTCAAGAATGTTATTTGCGCCTTCATTTCTAAAAGACATGGAACCCAGAAAACAGACCACTATCATTTTGTGCACTTCCTGCAAACTGTAACAGTGTAACCTTCACCCAGTAAAACATCTTTTCAATGGCATACCGTTATTAGAGTATGAGAGAACAAAACATAGCATTGTACAAACTACGCACGACAAAAACTGGCGAAATGTGCAAGAAGATGCTTTCAAAGAAGAGTATGATTCCGCAAAATGTTCTGAATTTGCTCCAGGTGGGAATTTTGAGAACAACGTTTGCGGACGCCTCCATACTTCGCAAGACAGATTTTGTGCCCTCTTGTGGCTAGTGCAAACAATTCTAGAAAGTGTAGTGCGGCTGGATATGGCGTGTAACACAGCATAGCATTCTCACAGCTCTAATATTTTGATAATATGAGGGCATAATCCCATCCATGGAATCTATTCAGAATATGCTGAAATCGCAATAGACAAAAATAGTATACCCAAGTAATCTAGTTTTACGCCTAATCTAGTGATTTTCGGTTTCACCCAGCAGCCGGAAGACACAAAACTTTCCTTGCGTGAGAAAGTTATCAAGGACACATTAGATGTGGAAATGAGGCTTGAGTCTAACGTCAGTAACTTGAATTCGTAGATTTATTAATTTTTTCGAACAGTGATCAGTTGTTCTGCTTTATCAAGATTTGAGCGAAAACAAGAACAATCCTTAAAAAGTGGAATAGGCTAAAATGAACGGACATAAGCATTCAAAATAATTACTGTGTATATATGCCATGAAAGCGAGAACTGCCGCGAGAAAGCCCAAGGAAGGATAAAGCAAACGGGTAAGAAGGTATCACTTGAGCATAACAGGATTTGAATCGCCAACGATATTTACGCGTGAGATGACGCATTTACCTCCCGCCAACTGATAGCAAGGCCGAAAAAATTGTCATTGAGTAACGCGCAGTCAGCGCCATATCATCTTCGATTGCTCTGTTTTAAAGCAAGAAACACTGCTAATAAAACAAATCAGTCGAAAGAGTGGCTGCTGTAGCATGTTACTGATCTCTGAAAAATACCAGAGGCATGTTTGTATGCTTCGATTCGTGATGACGAAATTGGCCCGGCAGACTACCGGCTTTTCTGGACCGGTAGAAAGTCTAGAGGTGTGGGCGTAGCAATATTCGTAAAACATGGAATCGACCAACGGTGGCGGATCAGATTAGTGATCATAAAAGGTGAATTTTAACAGTAGTAATTCGAAAAGTTACTTGGTCTCTTTGTGCTGTTTATGAGCCATCGAGTGGTAGTGATGTGCTTCTTCAGCTTACTGTATGGCCATCCTCTAAAACTCTCCGGTAAGAGCCGGATTATCGCTTGATACTTCAATGTGTCATGTACTGAGCGAAGCCGTTTGTCATACAGGCGTTCTACTACCAGTGACATTCTGGTGGATAATATATACTCCCACATCTTCCAGCAAGTTGGAAAAACCACTAGTCCTGGAAATTCATTTTTTTACCAGCTATATATCAATGAAAATTTCAGTAACAGAGCAGTTCATTAAGAACCTGTATATTCTGATCGAAATTTATTTTAGTTTAACTACACTAAAAAGACTCTTGGAAATAGACACACCTATTATTAAGCTGCAATCAGAGACTGTAATAAGGCTAATGATACAATTATTTGTTATTTTGACTACTAACATGTCTGTGACAGTAATGATGTTGAGCGTTTTAGCAAACGTTTCCCTCTTCTTCAGAGTAGTTCATTTTTTATTTCATTGCCATTACGCAAACCTATAAGCAGTGATAAAATCCTTGAATCAGTAGGCCTATAATAGAGACAAAAGAAAAATAAAGCGACTAAGAAGGCAGCACAAGGCTTATATGCCAGAGTTCAATGAAAGAAATGAAGAATGATTTGAGGAAGTTAGACAAGCAAAAAACAAATTCTCGAATAACAAGTTGCCTGACTTTATTAGGCCTAACCGCCAAAACTGTGGCACCACATAACTGCAGCAAGTGACAAGATAGAGGAAGTGAAAGTACTAATCGAATCTTCCAGGAACAGATTAAAATTGCAGGTCTTTTCAATCAATATTTTCATACTTAATTTCTGAATTATTGTAAAACAATTACAAGGGTGTCAAGGGAGGACCAGAAAGAAACACCAAAGTGGTAACTCAAGAAGGTGTCACCCCCATGCCTCTAAATCTGAATATTAAAAACTGTGCTGGCTCAGACAGCATTGCAAACACAATTTTTAGACGCTATTCTGAGCGAACTTCTGGATTTTTGACCAACACGTTTATTCTATCGGAAACCAAAAGTGTCATCTGAACTGATTGACGCATTCTACGTGTTAAACACATTTCAAATAATTTTGACCGGCTCCGCCGCGGTGGTCTGGTTAGTAAGGTACTCGGCTGCTGACCCGCAAGTCGCGGGATTGAGTCCCGGCTCGGGTGGCTGCATTTTCGATGGTGGTGAAATGGCTGTAGGCCAGTGTGCGCAGGTTTCGGTGCACGTTAAAGAAACCCAGGTGTCCGAAATGTCTGGTGTCCTCCTCTACAGCGTCTCTATAATTATATGGTGGCTATGAGATGTCAAATAACACATATAAATAAAATAATGTGACAAGCTTTCGGTAAATATTGTCATGAGGTCGTGACGTGGACGAATGGAGCAGACTGCGGGTCGAATATGAAACTAGTTATTTGGGCCGAACTTGTCACCACGCAAAAGAAAAGTCTGATTACAGCATTTCACTGGCGCTAATAGCGGCGATCAGAGCGTCGGCCGTCGATCAACTGGCAAGAGGCGAATCTTGTCGGTATTTATACACTTGCCATCAAGTATTCTAGCGTTATCGCTAGCGGCGACGTGAATTGATTGATTGATTGATTGATTGATATGTGGGGTTTAACGTCCCAAAACCACCATATGATTATGAGAGACGCCGTAGTGGAGGGCTCCGGAAATTTTGACCACCTGGGGTTCATAACGTGCGCCCAAATCTAAGCACACGGGCCTGCGACGTTGATTTCAGAATAATCTGAAATGCTCACGAAGTGGGCGTATTCTCAATAAAATTATCGACAGCACTTCTTAAGGTACTCGAACACTGTAGGCGTGGTTTGCGCGGAGAATGGCGTACAGCGTAACGGGGTGATAAGAAAGCAAGAGAAAGGAACGTCTCTTTGACCCCCTCTAAAAATACATCGTCCGGATGCTTTCACATAAGATGAAAGCTTAAAAATAATGTAGGAAACTACAAATGCAAGGGGGTTTATTAGCGACGCCAGGTAATAGGCAGACAGCCGGTACGGAAACAAATGCTCGGGCAGTCTAGCGTCTACAGCTCGTGCTCCCGCTCGCGCTTCGCACTCAGCGATGGCCCCACTAGTCATTGCCTTGCGAATTCCCCTCTACAATGCCCCGGCGACAAAGACGAGCCATCCTGGCGACTCAAGGTGACGAGAGAACAGGAGGGTCGTAACAGGGCTTGAGGCGACTGACGTGGACCGTCTCACGACCAAGGCGGCGCTTGTCCGTGGATGGCTTGAGTGGTTCAACCACATAGGTGACAGAAGAAGGGTGCTGTATGACGCGGTAAGGGCCCGTATACTTCGGTGCAAACTTGGGAGTCAGTCCAGGAGAGTGCAAAGGCAGTCGGAGCCACACGAGAGAACCGACGGGGAAGGTATTCTGAACAAGATCTTGGTCATGGCGATCTTTTTGAAGGGCTTGGTTATCGGCTGTGAAGGACCGTGCAAGTTGACGACACTCTTCGGCATGTTCGGCCATTTCAGAAACTGGGCTGAACTCGGAGGCATCAGGATTGTATGGCAGAATTGTGTCGAGTGTGTTGCATGGGTCATGACCATATAAAAGAAAAAATTGAGAAAAGCCTGTTGTTGATTGAATCGCCGTACTGTAGGCGTACGTCAAGAAAGGAAGAACAACGTCCCAGTTGGAGTGGTCGGAATCAATATACATAGCGAGCATGTCTCCGAGGGTTCTGTTGAAACGTTCCGTTAGGCCGTTCGTCTGAGGGTGGTAGGCTGTTGATGTGCGGTGTACCGTACGGCATGAATGTAGGAGCTGCTGAAGAACTTCGGACAAAAATACGCGTTCTCTGTTACTCAGGAGCTCCCGTGGTGCACCATGACGAAGAACAAACCTGTGCAAGATGAAGGTTGCAACGTCACGAGCACCAGCCGAAGGTAGCGCTGCCGTTGCGGCGTACCTTGTCAGATGGTCGGCAGCCACAATCACCCATCGATTGCCACCAACAGAGCACGGTAGCGGGCCGTATAGGTCAATCCCAACACGGTCAAATGGGCGTGCAGGACATGGCAAAGGCTGCAGTTGACCGGGTGAATGAGGGAATGTCTTGCGCTGCTGACACTGGGAACATGAGCGAATGTGTTTGCGTACAAACGTGTACATACCCCGCCAGTAGTAACGTTGGCGGATCCGCTCATACGTATTTAGTGCTCCGGCATGTGCGTGTTGCGGTTCAGCATGAAAATATTTGCAGATATCAGACCGCATATGGCTGGGTATGACTAGCAGCCATTTACGACCCGCCACTTGATAGTTGCGACGGTATAACAGGCCATCCCGTATGGTGAAATGCGCTGCTTGGCGGCAAAGAGCACGCGGGTAACTGGAAGTTGATGCGTCAGAAAGCATATTCAATAGCGAGGCGATCCAAGGGTCCTTCCGCTGTTCGGATGGCATGTCTGTGACGCTGACGGCAGAGAGGGGAAGGTACAGGGCTGATATGTCCTATCATAAGATTTCACGGGTGATCGTGAAAGCGCATCTGCGTCAGAGTGCTTTCGCCCCGATCGGTAGACGACGCGTATGTCGAATTCCTGGAGGCGTAGTGTCCAACGTCCGAGGCGGCCGGAAGGATCTTTCAGCGAAGCCAACCAACAGAGTGCGTGATGGTCAGTTACCACATCAAAAGTTTGGCCGTACAAATGGGGGCGAAACTTGTTTAACGCCCACACAATCGCGAGGCACTCTTTTTCCGTTACAGAATAGTTGGCTTCTGCCTTAGTGAGGGCGCGGCTGGCATAGGCGACCACATACTCCGTAAAACCTGACTTGCGTTGCGCGAGTACTGCACCAAGGCCGACGCAACTTGCATCCGTGTGTACTTCGGTTGGCGCAGTAGGGTCGTAATGGCGCAGTACGGGTGGTGAGGTAAGGAGTTGGCGCAGTGTTGCGAAGGATTCGTCACAGGCTGCTGTCCAATTCGAAAGATCTGCAGGGCCAGCAAGGAGTTTGGTGAGTGGAGCGATGATGGAGGCAAAGTTCCGGACAAAGCGACGAAAATAGGAGCACAGGCCCACAAAGCTTCGTAGTTCTTTAACAGTTGTCGGCTTAGGAAATTCGGCAACAGCACGAAGCTTGTCAGGATCGGGAAGAATGCCGGCTTTCGAGACGACATGACCAAGTATGGTGAGTTGTTTAGCCCCGAAGTGACACTTCTTCAGGTTAAGCTGAAGCCTGGCGTTTGTAAGGCACTGTAGAATCTTACGCAGACGAGTGAGATGCGAAGTGAAATCGGGTGAAAAAACCACAACGTCATCAAGATAGCACAAGCAAATGTTCCATTTGAGACCACGTAAAATGCTGTCCATCATTCGCTCGAATGTGGCAGGCGCATTGCAGAGTCCGAATGGCATCACGGTAAATTCATAGAGGCCATCCGGTGTGACAAACGCCGTTTTTGGACGATCAGACTCAGCCATTGGGACCTGCCAATAACCCGAGCGAAGGTCAAGCGAGGAAAAGAATTCTGCACCTTGGAGACAATCGAGAGCATCGTCTATGCGGGGAAGAGGGTAAACATCTTTCCTCGTAATGTTGTTTAGGCGCCTGTAGTCTACGCAGAACCGGATTGAACCATCCTTTTTTTTACGAGTACAACTGGGGAAGACCAAGGACTACAAGAAGGCTTGATGACTCCACGCTGTAGCATGTCGTCTACTTGTTCTGCAATTATCCGACGCTCCGCTGGTGACACACGATAAGGGCGCTGGCGCAAAGGAGTACTCTTTCTTGTGTCAATTGTGTGCACAACGGTGTTCGTTCTTCCTAGCACCGCTTGGGGAAAGTCAAACGAACGCTTGAATTCGTGCAGCAGGGTAACAAGCTGCTCTCGTTGAGCCGGGGCGAGATGGCTGTCAATAGAACGGTGAATTGCATCGGTAGACACGCTGTTCGAGGCAAAGTGAGGAACCAACGCGTTCAGCTCCATATTCGGCTTGGTGTCGAAGAAATCGGCAGGCACGATAGTACCTTCATCGATAAGCTGAATGTGGCCGAGCGTCTCGTTGCGGTGCAAACTGAGGGGGCACGAGTTGGGATTGGAAATAAATATCCCGGTAGTGTCTTGACAGAGCTCAAGAACGGCGAATGGCAGCGATGTGTGGCGGCGGCTACCGAAGATGTCAGATGGCGTGAATAGGACGGTAGTGTCAGAAAGTGAAGCACAGCAGGTAGGGACAAACTGGGCGCTGAAAGGCGGAAGGTCTATGTCCGTCGCGACGACAAGGTTAGCCACACTAGATACGACCGCATCAACAGAAGGCGCATCACAAAACGGTAACAGCTCCACTTCGGCCCGAGCGCAGTCCACGACGGCGTGATGACGTGATAAAAATCCCATCCTAGGATGACATCGTGGGAACATGAAGCCAACACGTGAAATTCAATGGTGTACAGCACGTCTCGAATCACCACTTTTGCTGTACATGACGCGACGGGCTCAATTTGTTGGGCGCTTGCAGTACTAAGAGAAACCACGGGAGAAAGCATCGTCACTT
Source organism: Rhipicephalus microplus (assembly GCF_043290135.1). Classification (NCBI taxonomy): domain Eukaryota; kingdom Metazoa; phylum Arthropoda; class Arachnida; order Ixodida; family Ixodidae; genus Rhipicephalus; species Rhipicephalus microplus. The sequence goes on from NC_134706.1 coordinate 55,725,006, forward strand.
TACGAAGAGAGCGGCAGAGTCTCTGACCATCACAGATATTGCGGCACCGGTATCGCTGAGTGCGAGTGTTTGTATACCTTCGACGATTACATCGATAAGATTGGCGGGAGACAGGCGAGGACTTAAACGATTAGACGATGACGCAGCTCGTGCCTCCGGAGCTGCGGCAGTTAGTTTTCCGTCTCAATGGAGGTTGGGCGTCGACGCATAGGCGACACGGAACGACGACTTGGTGAAGGTGAAGGCGAGCGGGAAGTAGAACGTCTAGAAGCGAATGTTCGGGCGCCGGAAGCAGTTTGCGCATCGCGTTCGTGAACTTCAGGTGGTACGTGAGGCGCATGGTATGGAGGTCGAAACGAATAGTCAGGATATCTTGGTGCGTTAACTGTGAAGCGCCGACGACATACACGTGCAACGTGACCTGGAATTCCGCAAAAGTAACATATAGGCCGGTTGTCAGCAGTGCGCCAAGGATTTCCGGCGTGTTGCTGTGTAACTGGAAGCGGCGCGGTGGACGGTCGCACAGGTTGTGGCGTATACATTGGCAGACGAGATGGAGGAGGCATTGCCGCGACGGCCGCATAAGTCAGTGTCGCAGCAACAGGCGTTGGTGGAGAGGCAGGCGTAGGTAATGGCAACACCTCGGAGACCTGCTCCTGAATAGCCTGTCTGATTGTCGGCGTTAGGCGGTTCGTTAGTGCTTCGGTGGTCGGCAGATACGAGAGACACGGAAGCTGCCGTGCGACCTCTTCGCGTACATATTCTTTTATCTGCTCCAGCAGGGAGCTGTCACCACCGACGGCCAGGGCAGCGAGAGAGTCGTCTGCAGTCGTTGACCTCCGAACTGCTGCACGTTGTTTCCGAATCTCTTCCAAGCTCTGGCACAAGGTTACAAGTTCGGATACGGTACTTGGGCCCTTTGCCAGCAACATTTGATAGGCATCATCGTCTATGCCTTTCAAGATATGCCTGATCTTGTCATGTTCGGTCATCTCAGGGTTGAAGCGCCGGCATAAATCGATTATATCTTCAATATAGCTAGTGAAGTTTTCGCCCTGCCTTTGTGCACGTCCGCGTAGGCGCTGCTCAGCACGCAGCTTGCGCACTGCGGGGCGATCGAACACAGCTGCGAGGGTGGTCTTGAAACCGGCCCAAGTGATAAATTCAGTGCGGTGGTTTGTGAACCACAGGCTGGCGACGTCTTTGAGATAAAATGGGACATACTCCAATTTCTAGGGGTCGTCCCACTTGTTGGCGGCGCTCACCTTCCCAAACAGCTGCAACCAGTCCTCCACATCTTGGTCCTCGGTGCCACTGAAGAAGGGCGGATCTCGTTGGCGCAGAGTGGTAGGGACGATGACCAGTTGAGATTGGGCCGTGCTTTGCTGGGTGGTGCCTTGCTCGGTCGTCTGATCAGGCATTGCTGATGCAGTGGGCAGCTTCCGGCTTCGAAGTTCCAGGTTTGCGTACCCAGCACACCTCCACCACTTTGCAAGGGGGTTTATTAGCGACGCCAGGTAATAGGCAGACAGCCGGTACGGAAACAAATGCTCGGGCAGTCCAGCGTCTACAGCTCGTGCTCCCGCTCGCGCTTCGCACTCAGCAATGGTCCCACTAGTCATTGCCTTGCGAATTCCCCTCTACACAAATATTATCGTACGATACAGCAATAACAACAACAAAATACACTCTTTCAGTTGGTCGACGTTCACGAAACGGCTTGAGGCGCGCGACATGAACGACTTCAGGTCGCAATCGGCACCGTTGAGAGTTCGTAATGCCGTCGGGGACAACCTCGTAGTCGAGTGGGAAGAGACGTCGTACTACCTTGTATGATCAAAAGTACCGTCGCAGAAGTTTTTCACTGAGTCCACGTCGGCGAATCGGCGTCCATACTCAAACACGCTGACCGGGCTGGTATTCCACGAAGCGTCGCCGAAGATTGTAGCGGCGGTGGTCACTCATCTCCTGATTCGTGATGCGTAAATCGGCGAGTTGACGAGCTTTTTCAGCGTGCTGGGCAGTAAAGTTGTGTAGCATTGCGTCGAGCATCGTTCCCAGGTTTCTTCCATAGACCAACTTGTATGGTTACATCTGCGTCGTCACCTGTACGGCCGTGTTGTGTGCGAAAGTTACGTACGGAAGGATGGCGTCCCACGTCTCGTGTTAAACGTGGAAGTACATGGCCAGCATGTCGGCGATCGTCTTGTTTGACCGCTCGGTGAGACCATTTGTGGGTGGTAGGCGGTGATGCGGTGGTGGCTTGTCTGGCTATCACTCAAGATTGCTTCAGTCAAATCAGCAATAAAGGTCGCACCTCTATCGGTGATGACAACCTCGGGGTGCCATGACGAAGGACGATGTTGTCAACAAAGAACTTGGTTACTTCTTCGGTGCTACCTTTGGGTAGAGGGTTTGTTTTGGCATAGCGGGTGAGGTAATCAGTACCTAGGACAATCCATTTGTTTCCCGAATTCAATGTTATAAACGGCCCCAGTAGGTTTATCCTGATTTCTTGGAATGCTCGGCGAGGGGGTTCAATCAGCGGAAGAAAGCCTGCTGACCTTGTCGGTGATGTCTTGCGTCGCTGACAGTCTCAGCATGTCTTCGCGTAACGAGCGGCGTCGGCGGTAAGAAGCGGCCAGTAGTACCTTTTTTGTATACTCGCGAGCGTGCGCGAGCGTGCGCGAAACACCAAAATGTCCTGCCGTTGGATCATCATGCAGGGCCTGGAGGAGATCTGGTCGCAGAGCTGAAGGCACCACAAGGAGGTGCGTGGCTCGAAGCCGCGGGAAGTTCTTGTTTTGTAGAAGACAGTTTCGCAGCAAAAACGACGTAAATGCCCGTTTAAACAGCTTTGGAGCAACAGAGGTCCTGTCCTCGACGTATTCGATTAGGCCCCTAAGTTTTAAACCAGCCCGCTGGGGTTCAGCAAAGTCGTCGGCAGTTATCGCTCCCAAGAAGCAGTCGTCATTCAGTTCTTCGGGCGGCGGTGGTTCGACGGGGGCTCGCGACAGGCAGTCGGCATCGAAGTGTTTTTTCGGACTTGTAAATGATGGAAATGTCATGTTCTTGAAGTCTCAGGCTCCAATACGGAAAGCGAGCTGAAGGGTCCTTCAAATTAGTTAGCCACCACAAGGCGTGCTGGTCGCTCAGAACTTTGAAGAGCCTGCGGTAGAGATAGGGACGACACTTTGACGTCGTCCAAATGAGGGCAAGGCACTCGTTTTTTGTTGTGTAATAATTGCTTTCAGCCTTGCATAGCAACCGGCTAGCGGAACTAATAACCCTTTCCAGCCCGTCAGCTCTCGGCACAAGGACGGTACCGAGTCCTTCGCTGCTTGCGTCAGTGTGCACTTCGGTTTCAGCGTTTTTGTTGAAATGCGCGGGTATCGGAGGCATCTGAAGGCATCGTTTTGGTTCCTGAAATGCTTCCTCCTGTGAGGTTTCGCACTCACAGTCAACTCGACGTCAGTCCTCGTAAAGTTGGTTAGTGGCTCGGCGATGCGGGCAAAGTTTTTGACGAAGCGCTTGTAATAGGCACACAAGCCGAGAAATCGACGCACGGCCTTCTTGTCGGCGGGTGGTGGAAACGCAGCGATGGCGGCTGCTTCTTCTGATCAGGTGTCACTCCGGATAAAAAGTTCCTTGTACGGGAAACGGCACTTTTCCGGCTTCAGATGAGTCCACAAGTCTTGATGGTTTGAGGTACAGCTTCAAGGCGCCAAAGATGCTCGTCAAAGCTTGAGGAAAACACGACGACGTCGTCCAAGTAATCGAGACAAGTCTGCCACATCAATCCTGCCATCACTGTGTCCATAACGCGTTGAAAAGTCGCAGGTGCTGAGCGAAGACCGACAGGCATGAGTTTAAGTTCGAAAAGGACTTGTGGTGTTATAGAGGCCACTAGACTTCGATGTGCCAGTAGACGGTATGAAGGTCTATCGACGATAAGTACTACGTGTTGTGGAGTCTATTCAAGGCGTCGTCTATCTATGGCAGATGACAAACATCTTTTTTGTGATTCCGTTCAGGTAGCAATAATCAACGCAGAAACGTAGGGTGCCAATCTTCTTCACTAACACCACAGGTTATCACCACGGACTCGTGGAAGGTTGGATAAGGTCATCGTGTAGCGTTTCGTCGACTTGCTTCCTTATTGCCTCCCGCTCTCACGTCGAAACTGTGTATGGGCTTTGAGAAGTGGTGTGGTAATCTCTTTTGTTATGAATTGATATTTTGCTACTGTTGCCTGCCGAATTTTCGACGACGATGAAAAGCAGTCTTTGAATTGCCGGAGCAGGCTTTCAGCCGTTTAGGCTTATGCTTTGGAAGTATCGAATTGATGTCGAAGTTCTCTTGGAGACCTCGATTCATCAAAACATGTTCAGTAGACTCGGCGAGGGTGATAGTATCACTTCCTTCCACAATTTCTCCGAAACTAGTAGGCAACAGTCGTGCCTCCGCTGACGTGGTTGTATTCGTTGCTGGAGTACATTATCATCACTCTTGCTTTCCCCACTCTCAGCTCGGTTATTCCACTTGTGATGAAAATGTTGTGGTTGTTTAACAGGTGTTGGTTGCTTTCAACGATGTCTTGCAAGCATGTTGTTTTCTGAGAGGCGACAAATATGTTGATGCTAGAGTGAGAGGGAATAGTGATTTCATCTCCAGTACTTTCAAGGCCACCTTTCCGAATGGCACATGAGGTCGCAGGGCGCGTTCTGTTGATAGCGTTATTCACATAGACCGGAGATCAATTATTGCACCATGAAGGCTTAGGAAGTCGATAGCAAGGATCCCATCTCTCGAGCACCACTCTAGTACTACGATGCTTGCGGGGTAAATGCAGTTGTCAATGCAGACTCTCGCTGTACAGATTCCCTCCAGCGTTACTAGGTGGCATTCAGCTTACCGTATTTCGGGCGTTCCCAGGTGTTTGACTTTTTCAACTTCATGGCAAATGCTGCACTGATGACAGAAAAGTCGGTTCCGGTGTCGACTAGAGCTGTCACACCTTGTCCGCCGGTAAGTACTTTGAGGTCGCCAGTTCGTCGTCTCGCATTGCAGTTAGGTCATGGCGTCGAGTCACAGCTGCGCCAGCTTGTTCCACTGTTTCCATGTTCCATGCGTCGTCAGGCGATCTTCGGTTGAGGTTTCGTCTTCAGTTCTATGCCTGGTTTGCGTCGTGTTCAAAAAGTTCTGTCGCAGCGTCGTCGGAGGATCGTCGGTAGTTTGTTACACAGCAACCACGCCTCCATTGGTTGTGGCCCTTAGTTTACTGGTACGGGCTAGGAGACCGGTCCCGGGTTGGGCAAGATTACTGCCGGCAATGCGGTGGCGGCTAGGCGATAGTGAACAGGGATTTCATGGTGTTCATTGCGCTTCTGCCAGGTAGTCAGCGATGTCACGTGGCCGTTTCCCTGGCTGCGGACGCGATGCATTGACGGCAAAGCCAGGCAGTCCCAACTATCGGTACTAGCAGCGGCGATACCTTTGCCCGGCTTCACCGCAGTGGTCGCAGAGTGGGCGGTGATCGGGGAAACGCCACACGTCTGTATTCCTCGGTCCGTTGCGCCAGCCCGAAGGTGGGTGGTATGGCGTTGGTGGTGGCGGCGGCTGTGTCTGGCGTTGGAACTGCAGTGGTGCGGCGTCTTGACGTGGGCTGGGGGGGGGGGGGGGGACGGAGGGCTACGACGCACTGCAGCAGCGTAGTTTATAGCCTCCGGATGAAACTGCGTTGGTTCGGGAATTCTCAACGCTTGCTGAAATTCTTCACGAAGAAAGCCAGTGATCGACTTCACTCGAGGCTGCGATTCCACGAAGGTCTTACGCAACTATTCACGCACGACTGCGCGGATCGTCTCACGCAAGTCATCGGCACTGTGGGCTGGAACGTCAGCGTAGTGCGTTTTTGGCAAGTGGCGGTCATACTGCCTTGTCCTCATCTCAAACGCTTTTTCTATAGTTGTAGCTTCGGTGAGGAACTCGGTGACCGTCGTGGGTGGGTTGCGGATAAGTCCTGCGAAGAGTTCTTGTTTAACACCTTGCATAAGCAGCCGACCTTTTTTGTCTTCGGCCATGTCAGCGTCGGCAAGGCAGAATAGTCGAGTCATCTCTTCCACTAAGAAGGCAACTTTTTCGTTTGATAGTTGCACCCAAGTTTCCATCAGGGATGCGGCCCTCTTCTTGCAGATGACACTCATGAAAGTGTGTAGGAAAGCGCCGCGGAAAACTTCACAGGTTTGGAGTTAAAACTATCGCTTTTCAAACCAGATTTTTGCCGAGTCTTCTAGATAAAAGTTGGCATATCGCAGCTTGTCCTCTGTGCTCCAGTTGTTCAAAGCAAAGGCACGGTCACATATCTCAAGCCAAGATTCCGGGTCTTCGAGGGATGTACCACTGAACGTTGGTGGCTTTTTCGGTTGCCGGAGCGAAATCGGTTCAGGTGGCACATGCGTGCTCATCGTCGCCCTGTCTGAGGTCGAGGCCGTGGTTCGCAGCGTTTTTACAGGTGGAGGCCCGTACTCTGGCGGGAGACTCAGTTGCCGGCGGCTTGTTCGTCGCTCGGGATTGACATCGATGTCTCCTTTTCGGCTTGGGCTAGGTTCACGGCTTGATGGGGGCGGCCGGTACATGAACGAACCAGCACCTCCACCAGATGTCACAAGGTCATGACGTGGATGAATGGAGCAGACAGCGGGTCGATTATAAAACAGTTTATTCGTGCCGAACTTGTGGCCACGCAAAAAAAAAAGCAGATTACAGCAGGGCACTGGCACTAATAGCGGCGAACAGAGCATCGGCCGTGGCGAAGCGTGTCGGCATTATACACTTGCCATCGGAAATTCTACCGTTATCGCTAGTGGCTACGTAGATTCTAGAATAATCTGAAATGCTCACGGAAAGGGCGTAATCACAATAAATTGATCTACAGCAGTCTAGAAGCTAATCGAATACTGTATGCGCGTTTTATGCTGAAAATCGCGTACAGCGGTACCGCGTGATACGAAAGCAAGAGAAGGAAACGTAGCAATATTTACCGCCCTGTCGCAACTATTTGCACATGTTGCAAATTATTGAACATGCTGTTGAATATTCATTCAAGAATTTCTAACGAATCAAGGCGTGTTGTCACCACAACCGTTAATATGTTGGTTTCGACTGTGCGCGAGATATTAGCTGTACTTGGTGTCTCTGGGCAGGCTGATATAAATATTTATTTATAGATATTTCAAAGGCATTCAATGAAGTAATATAAGGTAAGCTACTTTATGAGTCAGAATGGCTCAGCTGGCCATCGTTCATTGCTGAATGAAGTAGAGCACATCGTTTTAATAGAAAACGACTTGTATAATTAAAAAAAAAATTCTCATCCTCTGTGCTTCCTGTTACTTTGAGAGTGCCTCAATGTAGTGTTTTAGTCCTTTAGTTATTTTTATTTACTTAAATCATCTAGTTGTTTTGTTTTCTGGTACTATACAAATTCGGCTGTATGCTTGCGATTGAGTTGTTTTGAAAAACATTTCCTCTTCAAATGACTACATCTCGATACAAAGCAGTACAGCGCAATCAGAGATTGGTTGGATAATGTTTTAAACCTCAGACAAAACGGTACTAGAAAGTACATCGGCGTGTTTGATTAATAACAATAATATCACAGCAATTGACAAGTATAACTTTTTAAATGCTACACTAACAAATGGGTTCGCAGGGTCAGCACACGTATCCGATATTTGCTAAGCTTGTCTCCAGTAACTGCTTTCTTAAAATAAAACCCGATAAAGCACCCAGTTGCATAAAAGTTCTAGCTTCCAATGCCTGAATAAATCCTAAACTGGAGAACGCATCAATTGTGAGGATCAACATGATAAAAAAATGTTTCGCATTTAGAAAACGGTCAGCGCGTAAACTAGCTAGATTTATATTTGGAAATTATATTCGTCTGGATTGCCCTCCAGACCTAATTAATCCCAAAAATATACCGACACTTGAAGTGCCAAGAAATGTTAACAGCCTTTCATTCTTTTACAACTGCGTAGTACGTAAAATCCATTGAGGTTCGTCAGCCTCTGCAAAGCGACATGGTACGAGAACAAAGCGGCACATTCGCCTTTGTGGTCACTAATATTTGCTCGCACAAAAACACTTTGATGCAGTTTGTTCTCTCGCATTGTCGTGCATTGGAATTCATTGCCTAGTAGCATATTCAGATTAGATTTTTGTTAGTGATATTCATCGCTATGTTTTGAAGGTCTTTCTTACCACTCTAGCTTTCGTTGTTCCTACCTCATGTTTTAATTGCTCTATCTACATAATGATTGTCATACAAGTTTTATTGTTCGTAATTTTTTTTTACTCACCTATGGCGTTCTTCGTATAGTTCATTTTACATTGCAGAAAAAGTGCATCACCTTTAATCAAAATGTTCGCTTGATATTTTAAATAAGTGGGCTTTTGGTGCAACAAAATGCGAAACTTTGAACAAAAGCTAATTTCTATTCACTAACAGATACTGGTACCCCCAAAGCCAAATGCACTGAAGAAGAGAGTAAGACGAATACAAGTGAAAAAAACATGAATTGCAAAAAATAATAAACGAAAAGATTTTCTTCGGCCTAGTATAATGCAGAAATAATACTGGTGTGAAATTTAAAAAAGTAGATCTGCTGAACGAATATCATTATATCTTTCATTTAAATCAGTGTACTTATAACAGAGGTGATGTCTTTCACTTTTTCTCGTGTATTTTTTTTGATGACTAGGTGTGACTGTGCTTATTGCGGCCAAAACAAACAATGTTCGATTAAAGTCTGCGTTACGCGGGTTAATCCTTTTGCTTTCAATTATAGGCGAGTGAAATTTTCGAGCAATTGGTCAAGCATCTATAAAAATGTGTACACGAGGCGTGTTTAGGCGACTAGGTACGCCATCACTCGAGCGCTTTCCACTAGCCTCGCTACTGACAAGGCAGAATTTTTGATCCACGACGTCATCTTACATTATGGCGCTCCTCGCCAATTTCTAACGGATCGCGACCGCGCATTTTTGTCCCGAGTAATGAACGATCTTCTGCGATAATTCTCGACCCACCACAAGTTGACCACATCTTACCCTTCCCAACAAATTGGCCTTAGCGAACGCCGAAATTCCACCCTCACGGACACGTTCGTGATGTATGTGTCGAACGACCACCATGAATGGGACCTGGCGCTATCTCACGTAAGTCTTCGTGCCATGGCACCACTGGTTATTTAACCTTTTATTTGTTCTGTGGTAGTGATCAGACGTTACGACTGGACACCCTACTTCTGATCACTACAAGAGTGTGAACCAATACGCATGCGATGCTATTGCTCGTGCTGACACAGCATGTCAGGTCAGCCGCTTTATACTATCGGCTTCCCAAGCCACTCAGAAAGCCATCTACGACAAGTGGCATGTCGAAGTGCGCTTCTATCTTGGTTCTCTCGTTCCCCTGTGGCGCCCAGTTCGTCAAAATGGCTTATCAGAGAAATTGTTGTCTCGGTGCATGGGTCCTCACCATATCGTCCACCACGTAACCGACGTCACCTATGAGATCATTCCTGCATCTGAGACCACCCTGTCCGCCACCACACCCAGTGATGTAGTGCACGTCAGCAGGCTATAACCCTGCCACCTGCCATCTGAAGAACGTAGTTATTGCGCACCGAAACGGCACTTTTATCAACGGGGGGTATTGATACGTAGCTGACATATCACGGATCAGAAGGCGAATACGAAGAAGTGGGATGGTCTGTCTGCTGCGTGTGCTGTCCTTCATCTTTGTCGATGCTTTACGCATCAGCGTCAATATAGCTTTTAAACAGACACGCCTCGTGTCATTTCTACGTGACAATATATTAGTTGTGAAGCTTTTAGGGTCTAGCTTTGTCTCCCCGCCGGCGTAACGTATATATTACTTAGAGTGCTCGCTAGAGGCGTTGCGGCGCGTGCTTCCTCCCAGCGCGCAATCTCTCTCTTCGACAGCGAAGACAAAGGAGCTCTCGCTCTTGGCGCGTTCTACGAGTTGGAGTGGAGACGGACAGGGGCGCTGTCGTGTTCCTCGCTTTAAGGTACCTGAATAAAAGCTCTCTACCACCGCGCGATCTCTCTCTTGAGTCGACAGCCAAGACAATGAAGACAAAGCGGGAAAACTGCATAGATATTCTTAACTCAAATGAACATGAGAGGGCGCTGTGAAGTTGCAGCATGGCGGATTCATGGGGGTCTCTGCATCCGCTGTCGCTAACACAAATAATGAGTTTTCTGCAGTGTGATTGCAGTTCACGTTCCTTTGAAGAAGGGGAGCAGATTATTGATGTGGAGCATCATATTTTAGTTGGCACCGGTGGTCCCGCAAGCGCGAGTGGCGTTCTTGAAGTGGTCGCATTATGTCTGTAATGCACATGGCGTACCACATCTCTGCGAAATTTGTCTACATACTTCGGGTGGTGCCGCAGCGATATGTAGTCACTGGATACAAAGGTCATTTAATAGGTTTGAGTTAAGTTAACATTGGTGCCTCACCTGGAAAGAAGGAATGTGCTTGGCCGTTCGTTTTTTCTTCACGGGCGGCACCATCCTACCGGCCTCCTACCGTACACGACTGGCGCTTGGACTGTTTGGACCTCAGTACGCAGGTTCTCTATATTGACTCTAGGTGCCGCATGAATTGCTGGAGTCGCAAATATAGCTGAAGGCTCACAGAGTTGCCCAAGAATTGCAGGCAGCACAGGCTAGTGGATTCAGAGTGGTGGGATTGTGAAGATGCAGCGCAACGACAGCACCGGCAAGTTGGCCCGGGGTTGAGGGCCAGTTTGCTGGTGCTCTCGGTGCAGCTTGGTGGGCAAGGCAGCGCAGACAATTGCATTCGGAGGCTGTGAGCGCTCTCGAAGCTACAGCGGCACGTCGACGTTGCCAAGTGCACTTAGAGGCGGTGAGAGTGCGGGAAGCGGCCAAAAATACCGAAAACCGTCCTAACGTGAAGGTTTAATCGTGATATTAGCCTGGTGTGCGAGCGATGGCGGTGCTGCGAACGGCACTTGTACGACATCAATTTGAGAATTCCCGCGCTTTCGTTTTGAGGCCTGGCACCGTATAGAAACCCCTGTGCCTGATAAAGCTAAAAAAAGAAGCAGTTCAGTTGGTTATTTGGTGTCTGGTGGCTACGGACGCTGTTCGAACAACCGTTGGCCTCCACTTCTAACTTACTTTGAAAGCAGAGCGCTTTGTTTCATAAAACTGCGTGCGGCCACTTGTATCCGCGCGATGAGTGATGCGTAATGTTAAATGTTAAAAGGCACTCATCGATTATCTCAACCATATTTTATTGCAGTATATTGGTCTTCCCAGGCTCATGCACAAAATGTGAATTTATACACCTCTTGAACGTCCAGTCTTATCATGTACTGAAAATAAATTTTAATGCTGTGAAACATTTATGGTCTCTTTTTATTAATAGGAGCATCAGAAATTCGAGGCGGCGCACATGAATATTTCAATACAAGGCTAAGAATGGTGGCAACTCTAAATATTCTAAATATTTCACAGTTGAAAGTAGGTTACTAATTTAGAAAGAATAACACAACGCAAAATATGACATGAGGTGGACTGCAACTACAGACCAGCAGTAAACGTATCTTCTGTGTTAAATTACACGAAGACATTGCTTCAACCTGCTCCACACACGTTAAGTTATACGCGTAAGCATTGCCTCAACCTGATTTGCACGAACAGTGAGCATTCGCCACTTCACCGCAGGTTATCTCGACTAAAACGTTGTGTGGCGGGTTCGCAAGTCCACTTGTTTGCAGGATGATTGCTAAAGTGATGATGCGGTCTCCGTCGACAGCCTCGACAGCGCATTCAACAACGTGGCGAGCGTCGTACGCCGTTTCGCCCACGATGAGACACAGCGACGATGCACAACCTTAATGCACATACTTGTAGATGCTGAAGAAAGACACGATTACTTAAACACCAGAATATACAGCATATCCATGGACTGAATGATGATTAGTGGGGTGAAGCGTCCGTCCGTCCGTCCGTCCGTCCGTCCTTCTGTCTGTCTGTCTGTCTGTCTGTCTGTCTGTCTGTCTGTCTGTCTGTCTGTCTGTCTGTATGTCTGTCTGTGGATATGCCATGCTGACCACGCCAGAGTGATGGACTGTTCTAGACCACAAAGAGGGTTGCCCCTAATACAACCGAAAAAACAGTATCGTGTGGCGGAAGGTGTGACAACAAGCCATAAAACACACAAACATAGTTCCACTTTCTTACCCGCTATGTGGTCGGTGGCCTCGGCGCCCTCGCCGGCCACACGGTGGATTTCCTGGCCCTGTCTATTGTGCCGAAACTAAAGCAAGGTTATAATCGTACTCAAACACAGACCGTGAAGGCGTTTGTTGGCCCTCGCAAGGCTGCTAGTTCGACAAAGTTTCCGTCTGCATATACAAGCTGCGTATAGAAGCTCTGGCGGCGTCCTTGCGGTTGAAAGTGGAATCTTGAAATTGACGTCACACGCAGGAGGGTACCCCATCAAAGATCTTGAGGCCGAGTCTCGACCAAAGGTTTGGGCTCAGTCGCACAATTTGTCAACCGTTGTGCTTCCATAATAATCTGACGAATGCTAACATCGAGAACCAAGGCCGCGTTCACACTGAGCATTCCGACCACCGAAAGTGCCCCGAATCCGGTTCGGCGGCGGCGAGATTAGCCGAAAGGAACCTCTCCGCGCCGATCGCTCGCGGACCGATTTTTGCGGCGTCTGCCACCGAATAGGTCGCCGCGGACCAATAGAAGTGCTAGTCAAGGAATTTTGAAAAATGGCGGCCAAGTGCTACTCACTTGTTGTGTCGCAGTGCAGGTAACTGAATGTTGTAACCAACGGGAGTTTAACCTTCTCTGTGCCTACTTCGTGTCCGTATTTTGCGGAAGAAGTGATCGAGTTTGCTGTTGGCGTGAGCGAGTTTGTTGTGGTTTTGCAGAGCAAAACGAACCCATCAACGCCGCTGGCGTCGGGGGTTTTTTCTGTTCTTTGTGCATTACAAGACAGCCACTTGCCAGCAAAGTAGGCAGTACTGTCTTTTTTTTGCTTCCTGCGTACGAGAATCATCGAAGTATACACCACCGGATAGCGTAGTGGCGTTTGTGAGCCGCGACAACAACCAGGCGAAAGCGCATCCATCCCGCGTTCGGCCCTTGGTAGATGGCATATTCGGCGGCGCGGGGCCCGTCCAGTGCGAACGACGCTGCGTTTCGGTGGCAGGGGAATTTCGGTCGCTGTAGAAAGCGGATGTTTCAGTGTGAACTAGGCACAAGGGTGCCGCGCCAAAGCCGATGCTGTGCTGCAACGAGTGTGTCGCTCATGGTGATTTTTCCAGCAAGTAAATGGTTTGCACTGTTGTAAAGATTTCTTTGTGGCAGGTTAAGTCTCGGAATTGAGCATTGCGTACGGCTACTGCTACCCATTCATACCTGATCATTTAGGTTTTATGAACCACGTGAATGAAACGCACAGGAACGTTTGAAAGATTTTCTCTATGAGATTCGATGCTGGTAAATAATTCACTCGCCTCGCCTAGTAATCATCTTGAAGTAAACAATTAGCCCCACACCAGAAATGTTTATTTCATATGAAAGTTTGTTGCTATATTCAATGAACGCATAATACATGTCAGACTAAAGTTCTCTGCTTGTTATTTTGCAGCTTATACAAAGCCCAGAAGACCTCGAATTGCTGATGATGTCGGAAGAGCCATGGGTCCGTGATGACTGTCTTTGTCTGAAGTCGACGCGGATGATAAGTGGCATTAAAACAGCCGAGCGAACCCTTGATTGCTATGCTTACAGGACACGCCTGTCAGTATATTTCAAATTGGCATTGATCTGAGTGTATTTGTTGATAAAATTCTTTTCATCAAAAATCTTAACAGTACCTATTGTGCTAGATATTTCCGCTCACGCTTATTCCGCTCTCGCGTTATTATTTTGCACGCTCACAAAGACTGTCAGGAATGCTCAGCCCAAACTGCACCTCAATGCTTGATAAGTTTCATCATTGTAGTGAATTGTTTATTCAAGACTGCGCACCAGACACACACACTACACTTTCTTTAGATCTTGCGCGTATACCAGTGAAAAAGCTGGAAAATTCGATGGCACATGTAAAAAACTTCCAACGCTTTATCAATCGTAAGTTTAATGACAGCGAACAATGCGAAGTATGTACTAATAGCGGCGCATGACCTGCACGCTATTGTAAGTGAACTGTGTGTATTGCTTGCTGCAATTTGAGTTTCTATTTCGCGGCCACAAGTTTTGATCAAATAGGAATATTTGCCTTGAAGACGGTGACAGCTCATTCAGTCTTCATTACTCAGTGAGATCTGAAGGGATTGCTGATTCTTTCGTATTCTGGACTCAAACGAGGAGCCCGGAGCAAAGCCCACAACCTTAAAACACAGAAGCGTTCCTGCAATAACGAGCTAGCCGCAGACAACGAGATTTCTCACCCGAGTGCGGTCCCTTACCTGGCCGAGCAAAAAGACATTGGCCACGATGACGTCCGCAGTATAACCTGAAGCAATAGCGATGCAGTCACCCAGGTAGCCACCGGCGTTCCAAGGTTCGCCTTGTGAAGTCCCTGAAATCCAGATGAAGACGTTAGAAAGGGTTTTTGCTTTTAGCAACTGGAACCGCGATAACGAGCCGTTCCATGTGTAGTTCTATCTGGAAGACGCAGCAAGAATATGGTCTGAGAACAAGTAGTTTATCATGCCAACATGGGACATCTTGTGAACCGGATTCCTCAAAGCAATCACAGGCCTCGTTCTAAAGGGAAGGGCCGCTGCTTGATTGCAAACATGGTTACGGCTGGCGAACGAATACGTGACAATTTTGACGGAAGAGAAGACCAGGCTTTACCGCCCCACCAAATGCTACATGACCGTGCAGAAGAAGAATAATAGAAGCCAGCAAAAGTTTCGCCTTTGCCTAGTCTATCAAATCTGCTACCTAGGTGCAAGCTCATCAACTAGCTTTCGACGTAAACGAGAGTTTTCCGACGTATAAGCAAGAACAGCTCAAAACTCTGCACCTGCAATACAAAAACTGTCTTTCATTGTTGCAAAGAATTGTTGCCGTGGTCACGAAACATCGCATCAAGACAGAAGAAAATACCAGGCTATTCCGTCAGAGCCCGTAAACACTTTCGATGCAAAAACGTCAGGCCGTAAAGAAACAAGTCGACAAAATTCTACGTCATCACATCATCGAACCTTCAAAGGGTCCAAGGACGTCATTTGCGGTGTTAGGCAAGAAAAACGAAGCCCTACGCTTTGTCGTCGACTATTGCCGCCTGAAAAAAATCACGAAGAAGGATGTGTACCATCTTCCGTGGATAGAGAACGCCCTCGATCGACTCTGTGAAGTGCAGGCCCTAACTTGGATGGAGCTCAAGACGGGCTCTTTGCAAATTGAACTAAACAAGATAGACCGAGAAAAGACTGCCCTCATAACATCAGACAACCGGTTCAAGGTCAAGGTTGTGTGCTGGATGCATTGCTCGTCACCCTTGAAGTTTTAATCAGTCATGAATAGTCTTCGCTGGCTTGAAATGGCAGACTTGCTTCGTTATTTGGACGATGACATCTAGTTCTCCTCGCACTTTTATGAGAACCTCCAGTGCTTTGAATCAAGACGTCAATCAATCAAGAGCTCCAGACTTTTCCTGAATCAACATAAGTGTCGATTCGCGTTCAGAAAGCTCCTATTTTTGAGTTTCTTGAAACCAATACTCGACTGAGCCAAAAACCGCAGAAGACAACTGCGATAAAAATGTTCTTGCCCCATACTGGCAGGAATAGTTTTATTTCTTTTTTTAGGTTTCACTTTTGTTCCGCGTCACAGAATAAAGAAGTCAATTTGGTTTAGTCTTGTTCATATATAGTACAATTTTTGGTGTTTTGTATTTTTCATGTTGCAAACCACTTCCCTCTGTAATGCTTCGGCGAATAAGGGTGACAACAGTTAAGATATAACTAAACGCTGTGCGCCAATTTTTCAACTTCCTCGCCAATAACTGACACCTCCTCAAGGACTTTTCACGCATTACCAAGCCGCTAACGCAGCTAATAAAGGCCTATGTAGAATTGGGCTGACAAACAGTGCAATTGAAGAGTTTCGAAAACTGAAGCACCTACAGATCTAATCAATATTTCTGCATTTCGACAAATACAGTGATACAGAAATCCACGCCGATGCAAGCCGCGTAGGACTCAGTACCGTTCTTGGGCACAGCAGTAACGGAGAAGAAAAGGTTATCAGTTATGCACGTCGGCCGCTAATAAAGGTAGGTTGTAACCGTCGCACAACAGAAAACGACTGCCTAGCCGTCTTCTGGACTACATCAAAGTTTATCACTGCCTTTACAAAACGCCTGTTAAGAAGAATAAACCCAGCTCACTCTAGAGGAATAGAATAACGTGGAGTGACGCACGGCACAAGAACTTTCATTCTTTTCTAGCTGGCATATACGATGGAGTTGACACTCACTGCTCCAGCTTTTTCAGGAGTATTTTCCTTAATCCCAATTCGTCTGAAACGAAGTATTCGAACTCTTCAATGCCGGCTTGTGAGCGACCACCACGCCTTGTGCTGGCTTGCTAACATGAAAAACCCTTCAGGCCGTCTCACACGGTGAAGTCGAACACTTCAAAATTCATTATTATTTTCGTGTACAACACCGGACAAAGCACTACGATGACGACCACACCCGGACTTCCCCAGCTAATTGAGCCACCTGGCCGGCCATTGCAGCAAATCAGTATGCACCTATCGGGATTCTTTTGATGTCGAATTTTGAAAACAAGAGAATCGTAGTAGCTACCGACTGTCTCACCTCACCCGCTACGCTGAGACAGGGGTCCTGGTCAATGGCAGTGCCGCCGAGGTAAAAGGTTCTTCGTCAAGAACATCGTCTGGTGTCATGGCACCCTGAAGTCTTCGCTACCGACAGAGATATACGGCTTTTACTTGGACTTCACCCAGGACATCCTGAGGTGCAGCCAGACAAGTCATCGATGGACCACCGCCTTACAGCCACAGACCAAAGGCTTTACCGAGCGTCTAAGTGAAATAATCACCAAGAAGTTGGTCCGCAAAAGACAACGCGCTGCGCAACCGCTTACGAGCCACCCCGTATACATGGGCATCTTTACCTGCAAAATAGGGCTGTTGGGAAGCTTTTCTTTTTTAAGTGTTTGAAGAATAAACATATCTGGTGTTTGAGTGAACAAAACGCGGGCTGGATCTTTTGTCCCTCCACCGGTTTTGCATTAGTGCAGTTGAAAGACCATTTCATACATACTTTGCCCCTCCCCACTTTCACTGGTACTCGATTCGCGCGGCGGGCAGGGTTGGCGCTGTGGCTTCGCGGACAGTCGCTGGGTGCAGCTTACAAGCGAGAGTATGAGATAAGTTAGGCAAGGAGGCTTTTTCTATGCTTCAGATGACGTTGGAAGTTCATATCTGACTCGTGCTGTGCCCCGTCTCCACTCGTTTTTAGGCATGCCGTTCGTGCCGCCAGCGACGCCCCTAGATGGACCACGCCACTGCCGCACACTAATAGGGGCGCACCGCGATTAGTCTTATTTTAACCCAAGCGGGAAACGGGGGGCTTTAAATACATTACCTCACCTTCTTTTCCGCAGCTTTAGGACTTTCAAAGCGGTGTTTGTGGTACGTCGCGCACTCTCTTGTGTCTGTGTTTGCATGCCGTGGCTATGTAAGGACCCAAAAGCAGCTTGTGACGATAAACAATCAAGCGCATTATTCTTTCTTGGCGTTTATCTCCCACTCTCTCTTTTTTTTGCATTCCTTGTAACGCCGAATTGGTGATTCACGGCGAATGATTAGGGCATATACTCTCGAATGGTCCATAAACAAAAAATATAAGTTTTGAGTTGTCTTCAAAGGCTCCTCCTCCCATTCGCACAGCGAGTTGTAGACCTGGCGTGTTTTAGATACGAAGCATCTCTTTTTCGGGCCTATGCCTCACGGCACTCACAATACATATGCGTAACTCTCCTCCTTCCCTCTCTCCAATAGCTACGCGTTGCTCTCTTCACATCTATCCTGCCAAGTGCATGCGCTCGCTTGCCTCTATCTAATAAAGGCATTCCTCCCAGCGGCATTAACAACCCCGCCATGCGTGCATCTCCTCTCCCGTATCTTTCCTCTTCTACACTCTTCCTCTCTCACCTCACAATACCCACAAAGGCAGCGTTTGCTACCCTACGTTTGCGTTCCCCTCTCTTCTAGGCGTTCCTCCCAGCGTCGTTTAAACAACCACTGCGCATGCGCGTCCACTGCCCTCTCTCTCCTCTACTAGGATTCCTCTCACCTCGCGACGTCGCCGCAGGCGACGATTGTTTGCGAGTTTCTTGATTGTAAAAACTGACTGCTCACGCTACACAACCGTTCAGTAGCCACCAGATAGCTACGGGCATTGTTTCTTGATCTCCAAGTGAGTGCCGGTAGATTTATTCTGTGCGTTTTTGAACAAAAAAGCTTGTAGCCTGCACGTGAACTGAAAGTCGATTGCATGTCTCTGTGTCGAATCGGAGTATTTTTGTTTCTCACTGCCCATCAACTATGATTGGCGTGTTCAAGTAGGAAACACCGGTCCATCACTGTGTGCTTCACGCCTCCCCAGGATTCTCTCCTGAGCAACACCGCTGAGTGCCAGCGTGAAAGACGCCGACATTGTAACAAGTAGGGCCCACTTCTTCACATCTGCACATATTCCTTTCAGCGGGAGGTCGCGTAAATTTTGTGATTAGTCAATTCGGTACTACGAAGAATCGCTCTATTGAAGTTTGCGTAACGAAGAAGGGGCATGCAGTATTTGGCTCTTCTTACGTGAGGGATCGGTGCGTACCCTCGGTATAGGCCAACCTGACGTACAAGGCTGCGTACTTTTGTTACCATACCTAAGGCGCACAAGAGCTCCTTTTTCAGCATGTTATTCCTTGAACTAATAAAGGGTGCAGGCAGATTATGAATAAGATCATACGTTTCTTTTTTATCATCAGTGCAAATGATTAGTGTCTTCAAGTGCGTTGTACCTTCTGATAATGTGTGTTGCTGAGTTGTGATGGTGAATTACTTTTATAATAAGCTATTGTAAAAAAATGCAATATTTTTATTGCAGTATTGTTCCTCCCACTATAGAAAAACTGTAAGTATTCTTATTCTATTTGCTTCAACTGATTGTATCTCGTTCTCGTTGGGCAGCATAGGTTTGTAACAATGCTTGTAGACTGGAAATAGTGTAAGCTTTGTCGAAGTACTTTTTGCATGCTGGATTGCATCTAGCTGGGCTGCCTCATAAATTCACCGACGAAGAAGGTAAACACACAAGATAAATACAGTAATTTTCATCGCAATTCTCTGAAATAGTGTTAAAGAACGCTTCTAAGTACTGCAAGGTAAAATAAGTTTTAACGAAGTCATCATCTCTGCTCATCGCTGAATTCCAGTAGTACAGAAATTGTAGACATCACTGAGATAACGACTTATTGGAACAAGAAAGTTGGTGAACCTTTGGAAAAGTAAGATATGTGCTTTAGAAATAGTAACCATCTAACACTCTTTAATGCGCGGTTTTAGGAACTCTTCTAATACATCAAAGAAATGGAGAGTGGCTGCTCAATTTCTAAAAGTATATTCAATTCAAATATTGGCTAAGACACAAAAAAGGCGGAATTGCACAGCGCATTTCTAGTTTCAATAAACCTTTAAAATATGAAAATTCAATTTCTGTTGTAGATACACTGACCGCTATTTGAAGTGTCTGCTTTTTTGCTGCCTCAAATGAGCATTTTGCACCTTGTAGAAGAGTTTCGGAACAATTCAGCAGTACTTTCTTATGTCCCTATTTAACAAACTCTTATTCCAATAGTTGGACACCATGAGCAAGTGTTTGCCATTGCTATCACTCTATGTTGTGTATGAAGTCAAATCTCGCATGTTCTATGCACTAGTCAAACGCGCCAGCACTGGGGAGGAAAGTGGTTGAAGCATAGATAAAACAAAGCGACCGTCCCCGGCACACCAAGGGCGCATGTAATCAATGCTGGACACTGTGCGGGGACCACCAGTGGCGGCTTTTTAGGAGTTTATAATCCACCCTCCGTTTTTCTCATTAGTTCAGTCAGACAAGCTGGCTTCACTCCAAACACTACTGTCACATAATGGTCCTCAGTGGCATAATCAAAGACGCCCTCCAGAGTTATTCTTGAAAGAACATCCAGGCATGCTGGAATGTTAGAAAGAATGACCACCAAGGAACAGCAGTGCGGATCATCAAAGACAACTACTAAAGTTCACGAAGCTTCCAGTACGGCATTGCGGACGAAATAGCACACTTGTACCATGGCCGAGTGTAAGGAAGCAAGCGCAGTGCTCAGACAGAGGCGCGAGCATAGCTAGCGCGACAAAGAGAAAGACGATACCAGCCAGAAGAAAAACAAGTGGCCGGCACCAAAGTAGTTGTCTCTTGTATTTTTTTGTAATCAGTAATACACGCAAGTTAAACGCGTCCTCACAGAGGTAGTTGAATGTTAACATAGATATAAGAGAGTTAAGGTATATGAACAGAGAGATATAAGAGAGCTTAGCATATGAACAGAGCGAATCGCAGAACGCAAACACAAAGGAACTCTATATATTCAACGTTGACTGTTAGGCTTAACTGCTCAAGTTAGGTTAAGCTGACCTGAGTCGAGTTCAGTCGAGACGAATATAGCAAAAATTTACTTAACTTGTTTATTACAAAAAATGAGGTTTTATTTCTCAGTGCTGGTGAGGACAACTTAAGAAAATTGCTAAATGCGAATGGCCCAGCCGAATCAATTTAATTGGGGTAAATTATGGTAAACGTAATCTGTGCTAAACAAATTAAAAATTAAAAAATAACCAAATTAAGGTAAAGTGAAGTACTTTAGTTTGTCGGTGGTGTAGTTCTGCTCATTATTCTCAACTAGGTATTGTAGGTTGACTGCTGCTGAGCTTATGGAAACCAAGTAAGGCGCAGTTCGGAATGAACTGCCTAATAGAACATAACTATGTCAACAAAATTAGGCACAATATGTCTAAATATTGCAAGTCGAACTTATCATGGTGTTACTGAAGCCTCCTTCATGCTGCTGCATTCGACGCAACTACAGAGCAGAATGTCTCCCAATTTAGGTCACGTGTACCACTCTGATGAGCTCCATCTACTCCAGTTTCAGCCTTGCCCATCTAATGTGAGCGCATGCTCTGAAAGTGAGCTAGTTACTTTGATTCATGCTATCATCATACGTAGGAAGAACTCCGGGCTTAAGCTGCGTGCTACACCACCCCATCTCACGGTGGTGTAGAAGCCAGGCTGTTTGCTTACTGAATTGAAGGTCACGGCAACCTATCGGACGTCCCTGCCAGGGTGGCCCCATTTATGTAGAGAAGAAACGCAATATGCATGTGTAGAAAAACTTATGTGCACTACAGTAGACAACAGGTGAGTGAAATTCTCCGACATTTCTACTCGCACATCCATCATAATTATGTAGTGGTTCTGGGAGGTAAAATATTCCTCCATACTTTAGGATAGTACTGCACAATGTGTATTTTAGCCAGCAACAGCACACTTGTATTACTCAGCACAAGGATGTTCTGTTTGCCTCGAAGCCTCAACAAACTGAAATGCGTTTTGTTGTATTCTGCCGATTGAAACTTGTTTGAACAGGCCCCTGTATAGGTTCAACTGGTATTCGTGACTATAGGTTGGCAAAAGGAAAGCCAGTTCACAGGCCCCACTGTTAGTCACTTCTCAGTGATGGCGGCATAACACCCTATAATAAAGTTTGTTTTTGTGCGGAAAAAAACGTACTACGTGAGATAACATGCAGTTTCCAGAGTATAATGAAGGAGAGCATACTGCTGTTAAGCTGAAAACCTTCGCAATGTTGGGAATCACTGAACAAAGAAGCCTGCGACCTGTGAGAAAAAAAGAAGTGAACTGACAATTTTCCTAGAGATTAAAAAAGTATGCGCACTTGATAAAAATATCGGCATGAAG
The DNA here is from genome assembly GCF_043290135.1 of Rhipicephalus microplus. NCBI lineage: Eukaryota > Metazoa > Arthropoda > Arachnida > Ixodida > Ixodidae > Rhipicephalus > Rhipicephalus microplus. The sequence goes on from NC_134706.1 coordinate 55,747,153, forward strand.
GAATGAACATAACGATAACTGCAGCGATTCCTCCAGTGCTAATAAAGTTGAAGGTAAACCATCAAAGGCAACCAAGTATTTCCGTATAAAACCGAACTGAATATATGTGCTGCCAGCCATGATAACGATGTAATAAAAGTCATGATGAAGTAACTAAGCACAACTTACAACTGCTGCACCTAAACACATGTACCCTTGTGCTTAGAAAATGAATCAGGTACGAAATTCTGCCATTGAAGCTAGTCGATATGAAAAAAAAAGATATCTAGATTATTGTTGTGCCGCAAAGCAGCACACACACAACGCATCACTCAAACCAAGAAAAAGTGGCACACAGTCTATGTCTGTGTGACTCTCTGCCTCATATCATTAGGTGTAAAACTCACTTTGCACGCAAGAAGATGCCCTTTAAAACAGCGGGAAAGACCACTTTCTCGCCATCGATAAGAATATTTGGCCTAAAGTGGAGATCCTGACTACCCCTAAATACTGAACTACTTCTTTCCAGAGCCGGCACCCAGACGTTGATAAAAATGTAAGTAATGAATTGTTTTGTGTTGCTTTAAAATAAGGGCGCAAATGATCGCCTTAAAGTACTAGAAAAGTCAGCCCTCTTTAAGAGGCACTGGTTAGTCAGGCAATGATTTGTTTCTAGCTGGAAGCATATTAGATTTCTAACCAAATCGTGCTCATCAAATTGGCTATTTGTGATTGTACTGTCCACACCTCGTCCTATAACACATAAAAGCGTTATCCAGGTCTTCTACATCCTGCAAAAAAAGAGCTGATTCCTTGTGTTATTGTTAGAAGCGTACAGCTAAATTACAAAAAAGCAGGCTTGATCCCTTCTTCATAGGAATCAGTAATACACGCTAGTTAAATGCGTCCTCACAGAGGTACTTGAATGTTGACATAGATATAAGAGAGCTTAGGTATATTAGTGTTCGAGAGTTACAGCACTGTACACCGTGGTATAATAAAAGAACAAGCAGGATTTCGGAGAGGCTACTCAACAATGAACCATATTCATACTATCAATCATGTATGAATGCTCAAAATACAGCCAACCACTTTATATAGCCTTCATAAATTACGAGGAGGTGTTTGATTCAGTTGAAATATCAGCAGTTATTCAGACACTGCGGAATCAGGGTGTCGACGAAGCATATATAAATAGCCTGGAAGAAATCTGCAGGGGAACAACTGAAACGACAGAGCTCCATGAAGAAAGCCACAAGATACCGATCAAGAAGGGTGTAAGGCAGGAGGTAATATCTGTTCTATTCTATTTACACCTGTTTACAGGTGGTCTTCTGTGGCCTAGAAATGGAAGAGTTAGGGATAAGATGTAATGGAGAGTACGTTAGTAGCCTATGCTTCGGCAATGACATTGCAATGCTGAGTAACTCAGACGATGAATTGAAACTCATCATTACTGAGTTAGACAAGCAAAGCATGAAAGTAGGTCTTAAAATTGATCTGCGGAAGACGAAAGTAATGTAAAACAACCTCACAAGAGGACAGCGCTTCGAGATAGTTAATAGTGCCCTTGAAGTTGTGAAACACTACGTCTACTTAGGATAGGTAATAACCGTGGAGCATAACCACGAGGTGAAAGTAACCAAAAGAATAAAAAAATGGCAGCATATCCACGGAGTGAATGTGGAAGAGCGGGGCGAAGCATCCGTCCGTCCATTTGGTCTTGCTTCTGTCCGTCCATGCGTCCATCTGTGTGACCATCCGTGCGTCCATCCGCCCGTCCACATGTGCGTCTGTTCGTGCGTCCGAGCTTCCATGTGTGCGACCATCTCTGCGTTCGTTTATACATCCGTCCCGGCGTCCGTCCACGCGTCCATCCGTCCGTGCAGCTATCCGTCCATGCAGCCATCCGTGCGTCCTACTATGCATCTGTCTGTGTGCCCGTTCGTCCATCTATTCAACACTCCAAGTACCACCATTTCGCATCTTTTCATCATATATTACCCGTATAGAAGCACCACCATCCAGCGGACAATTCAAAGGCTAAACGAGAGGTGGCACACACACACTTTCTTACGGCTTCTGCTTCGTGTCTACTTCCCACCTTTAACCACCTCCAGTTCATGGTATATACTAGTTCACTGTATTTATGGCACTGCGGCTCAACGCGCGCTAAACCTTTCTAAAACCAAAGAGGTTACGCCCAGCGAGTATAACGTAGCAATTCTTTATTGTCAGATAGTGCTCAATGTATATGCCAATGGCTGCTAATTAGGGAATGAGAGACAGGAGAATTCGGCTTTCAGTTAACGCCCACGCTGCAAATTTTTTATTGTTCAACAACGCACAGGAGGAACCTCCCATCAGCACCACCTTTCAGGTCAAAACGTAAGACACGTTACACACTTCGAATATATCTACTACGAGGGACGAACGGGTACCGCTATAAAGATTTTCGCCCCTAAAATTTGGGAGATCCTACGTACATAGGGAATCGATAATATGCGAAGCACAAATGAGAAATGTTGATATGTCACTGAAATCATCACAATATTCCGAGGTGGAGGTTAATGATGCCGTACATCACTTCCGTGTCATGATTATCATGTTTTCATGTGTCGTTTACCTTCGTCATCTATTCACGTCACGTGATCCCAACTTTAGTATATGCGGAGCTAGCAAAACGGCCCCGAGCACGCAATGAGCCTGGTATGTTGTCATGTTCTTACATGACTTGCGTATCAGAATTATCATGTTTGCACCAGTTATATATTTCGTCATCCATTGACGTCACGTAACACCAAATTCGGTATATGTGGAGCTAGCAAAATGGCCGCGGGCGCATCATAAAAGGCCCAACATACTCCAATGTAGCGTCGACGAACGCACACGCTGGGCACAGCGATGCTACGTTGGCAAAACGCGAGCACTTTATTGTCTGACCCCAGACACGACCAGCGTCCGTCGGCGCGGCCCGACGGCAACCGGTGCGAAATGCGAAATGCTGAATTTCGAGCTGATGCGTCACCCAAACAACAATGCATCTCCCTCTTTGCGTGACAGAGGGACCCTGGATGCGCTGGAACGCGCATGCGTCAAAGCAAGACAGCGCGGCGCGCGGCTGCGAGTACATGGCAGGAACGGCGCCTGGCGCGGCAACGCCGGCGTGACGCGACGAAATGAACACCGGCGAGCACGCACACCGCGTCACATCGAAATGTATTGGCGCTTTGACTGTGGCAGGTAGTCATGTTCTCACATGACACGCATCACATGAGTATCATGTTTGCACCAGTCACATACCTTCGTCATTCATTGGCGTCATGTAATACCAAATTTGGCATATGTGAAGCTAGCGAAACGGCCATGAGCGCATCAGTGTGGCATGTAGCCATGTTGTTACATGACACGCATGTCGTGATTATCATGTTTTATGTGTCATTTAACTACGTTGTCTGTTTGCGTCACGTAATACCGAGTTCGGTACATGTGAAGCTAGTGAAAAAGCCGTCAGTGCATCTGAGCGTAGCTTGTAGTCCTGTTGGTACACGATAGGCATCTCATGTTTATCATGTTTGCACCAGTATCATACTTCGTCATCCCTTCACGTCCCATAATACTAAACTTTATATAAGTGAAGCTAGCGGAATGGCTGACAGCGCATTATGAGTGTGGCATGTAGTCAAGTTGTTTAACATGCATCTCGTGATTACCGTATTTGCACCAGTCACATCCCTTCGTCCTCCATTAACGTCATGTTATACCAAGTTTGGCATATGTGAAGCTAGCGAAATAGCCACGAGCGCATCATGAGGGTAGCACGTACTCATGTTGTTAAATGACACGCATGTTGTAATGATCATGTATCATGAGTGTGGATGTAGTCATGGTGTTAAATGACACGCATGTTGTAATTATCATGTTTGGATTTGTCATTTACTTATGTCATCCGTTCGCGTAACGTAATACCGAACTTGGTATATGTGAAGCTTGCGAAACGGCCACGGGCGCCTCTGAGCTAACATGTAGTCATCTTGTTACATGACAGGCATTTCATGTTTATCATTTTTGCACTAGTCTTATACCTGCGTCATCCATTCATGTCCCGTAATACCAAATATTGTATAAGTGAAGCTAGCGAAACGCCCGCCAGTGCATCATAAGCGTGGCAAGTAGTCATGTTGTTACATGACACGCATCTCATGTATAACATGTTTGCACCATTAAGACACCTTCGTTCTCCATTCACGTATCTTGATACCAAAGTTTGTATATGTGATGCTAGCAAAATAGCCGAGAGCGCATCATGAACATGGCATGTAGTCTTGTTTTTACATGACATGGATGTCATTACTTTTGTGTTGGAGTCTGGCGCTTGTGTTCCTCATGAAGTCATGTCTTACCATGCCAGTTTTGCAACATTCCAAGTGAACGAAACCACCGCAAGAGCGGCAGGACCATGAAATGTAAATAATGATATACACCTCTTCATTTTCATGATATGACCAGTCAGGTATGTTCTTCCATCAGTCATGTTATGCCATACCAAGTTTGGTATTGATATCATCATTGAAATGCCCAGGAGAGCTAGAAGTCATAGCGGCTAGATATTTAAATAGAAACGCTCGAAGTCACCGAACTTCGCTAAGAAATGCTTCGCATTTTAAAATTAGTTCCGTATCAGCATATTACACTGAAAATGTCGTACAACGGCGATAATCTTGCGTCTGGAGAGTGAAAAAAAGGTTTATTTGATTTGCAGCTTAAGGCGCGAAAACGACACGGACGAAGAGAGACAGTACACACACACGGAGCGCCAAGCCCAGTCTGCTATTCTTACATCGTTTATTTGATGTTCTGCGCAAAACAATTGGTAAATGGTATTCTGGAGGTGCTGCGTTAAAGTGCCTCGAGCGTGCAGCGGAGGCAAACGAGTGCATCAAGTCACGTCGCACGTGAGACATGAGCGCTATCTGGCAGTTATCTTGAAAAATGAAGCGCGCGCGCTCGTCTCAGGGGTGATGAGGCGTAGAACGCAAGGCGACGGGTAGGTGCCATCACCGTGTCGTCTTAGCAGACCATTGGAAACACTTGCCTTTTCGTGCAAGCGTTGCATGGTCAGCGCAACGTGATGAATGTTATGTTCCTTAGAGTTACTTTTGTATGCCTTTTTCTAGTAAGATACACACATGCAGATTATGGACGTTCGCTATGGTGCCTCAGATGTGTGTAATATTATCTTTTCAATTGAAAATCACACAAGTATGAACACTGAATCTACAGCAATATTCGTGGGCGCTGCGGATGGGGTCGGCCGTTTGAAGTATCATTTGGCCACTTTCGTGCCGCTTAGGGTACCGTTAAAGGCTGACAAACAGACATATGTACATACAGACAGACAGACTGACAGAGACACAGACCAAAGTTTTTGCGTCGCAGGTCCCCAATAAGGACTATTGTCTGTAATATGGGGGTAGAGCCCACTTGGCAAGCGCTCTCAAGTATTGACTGGCAGATTGCCGCTATCCCTCAAGAGGAAGGTATATAACAGCTGTATCTTGCCGGTACTTAGCTATGGAGCCGAATCCTGGAGACTTACAAAGAGAGTTCAGCTTGAATCGAGGACGACGCAGTGAGCGATGGAAAGGAAAATAATAGGTGTAACAAGAAAAGAGCAGAATGCCTCATGGAAGAAACCAGGAACAAAAATATCATAACTGAAAGGAAGAAGAGGAAATGAACATGGGCCGGGCATGTAGCGTGAAGGCAAGATAACCGCTGGTCATTAAGGCTAAGTCACTGGATTCTCAGCAAAGGCAAGCGGGCTAGGGGAAGACAGAAATTTAGGGGGGCAGATGAGTTTACGAAGTTGACAGGTGCAAAGTGGTAGCAGCAAGCACAGGACCGAGTTGTCTTGCGAAATATGGGAAAGGCATTTGTCCTGCAGTGTACGTAGTCAGGCTGCTGCTGCTACTGCTGCTGCTGCTGCTGATGATGATGATGATGACGTAGTTCAAGCCATGCTGATGCTTGGTGGTACAAATGTATCCCGTCCACTGATGTCAACAATGAACAAATAAATGAACTGCTCTTTTCTTATATACTTGTGGTAGTTGCATGGCGAGAGCGTGGGCGCAAAATATAGGCACACATCAGGTGCTCACGGCGTGTTAGCGTTAACAGACAGTTTTTGTTTAGGGTTCTTACGCTCTGCTGAGCAGCTAAGCGCAGCGCGAACGCTAGTGAGCATGCACTCGCCGCTACGGCTGTAAGCGGGTCAGCGGAGGGAGGCCCACTCTCCGCTGACGGGCTGCCTAAGCGGACCGTCACTGCCGTTGTCTCAAGCGCCAGGGAGACCCAGCGCGCGTCCTTTCTCGTGCTCCTGAATGCCACCTCGCTGACTATCACGTGGCTATTTTCAAGTCGGCGCTTTATTTCGCTTCAATGAAATGGCCCGGCAACACATTGTAAGAACAAGTGTGAATACTTCGTGAACAATTCAGTACTGTATATTTGTTTTACATTGTAAAGGTTGTCTTTTATTTTATTTAACGAGACATGACCTGGTTAGAGGGCGTTGCAGCTGTGAAAGTTCTGCTCCGGAAGGGAGTATGCATAACAAAAACAGGAAAATTGACGAAGGGTCAACTCGGAGCGGAGCGGTCCGTAAAAACATCCAACTAAAACTCAAATATTGAACAATAGAGTTTCCTAATATACACTTGAGGAAACTCTGGTGCCACTGTGTATGGGCGCTGCAACACACGGTGCTTCAGCGAGCATGGGAATGATGGGTAGTACACACATTTGTCTAATACTCGTACTTCTAGCCTGCTTTTGGCTCCGTGTGCGTTTACGTGACTTGGAGCTATTTGCTCACAAAACAAATATTAGCATATGTTGAGCGGTTCCGCTTCACCATCTTATTCCTTTGGACATAGCTTTAAAAATCGGGTCACGAATTTCAAAAGGGTTAAATCTGCCTAAAACAAAACCTAAACACAGCAATAAACAAAGCCGCAATGCCGCTGAACGATCGCAGCGCCAGAGGCCCCTCTAGTTACTTTTAGAAAACTCTATTGAATGAGCCACACTTCCCAAACAATGCGAAGTGCAACGCGCGTCTTGTCTTTTGCGTAGGGCAGCTAAAATATTTCGTGAACCCAGCGTTGGAAACGCTGAGTTACGGTGACGTGACGCCGCCATGCATCGCAGCAATGAGGTTGGAATCGCAGTGTCTTTTTTCGTACGCATCGATTCTATGAGAGAGACCGACGTTGTACAACGTTTGGGGTAAGGTCGCTGTCACAGAACAAGCGCTCAAAATGGGCGCGCCGCCAAATTCCCGCGACGAAACGCCGGAGTGACGCCGCGAGGTCAAAAGAAAAAGAGAAAAAAGAAAACAAGCTCCCCGGGCACGCTCCTTCTCCTCTCGGAAGCGTGGCATCGCCGACGAACCTCCTCACCCCACATCGGCGGCCGAGCAAGCACTCGAAATTTCTAGAAGGAAAGGGGCGTGGTCATGCCGAGTTGAGTCATTCATCGCGGAGGGCATTCGAACCATCTCGCCCTTTCCCAGCCTTCGCTGCGTATCGCGCCGACGAAATGACGAGAACCTTCTGGAATCTCGCGCGGAAGGTATTTAATCGAGCGGCCGAGACGAGAGAGCAGGAGAAGACGGAAGTTAGCGCCATAGCGCGTGGGGATTCCGCCGTGTAGTCGGCGAAGGTTTTGTAAGTAGGGACAAAGCAGGAGAAGCCGGAAGTTAGCGCCAGAGCGCGTAGGGTATCCCGCCGTGTAGCCGGCGAAGGCTTTTTCCGTAGGGACAAAGCAGGAGAAGACGGGAGTTAGCGCCAGAGTGCGTAGGGATTCCGCCGTGTAGTCGGCGAAGGTTTTGTCCGTAGAGACAAAGCAGGAGAAGGAGATGATTTTCACCTGAGGGGTGACGACTCGAGCTACAGGCAAGAGTGAGTGTTTATCGCTATCGAGCGAAGACGCGTGGCAACAGCTGTATGTGTGAAGTCAACGTGTTTTCGGCGAAGAAGTTTGAAGCTTGAAGAGGGCCAATTGAAGACGCGAGGTTTCCTGGAAGAGGAACTTCGGCGAGGTTTTTTGGAAGAGAAACTTCGGGGGCTGCAGAACGACAACAACGCGGGACTTTGAGTGAGTGATTCTCGGAAGAGTATCATCCAGAGTTTTGTTTGAAGAACTTTGGACTGGATATGTTTTCTATCTTTTTAGTCTTTAAGTGTCTTGGTTGTTCATTGCATGCGACTGCATTGTAGTGTGTATCGTTGTCTGTGTCCGTTGTTTCGAGTGTGGCTGATTGTACTGTGTAGTACGTTGTTTGATTGGTGACATATTGTATGCAACTATTGTGGAGTGTACATTCTTGGGTATTGTTTTCGATCTGCCATTATTGAGAATATAATTCTGTTTGTTTATCAACTCTCGGCTCTGACTTGTTCTTTGGGCCACAGCCGGAGTCCGCTGGCGCGCCAAAAAGGACCACTTCTAAATTGTCCACGCTTTCGTGGAGCGGTTTGGGGGGCCGATACATCGGCCCTTGGAATTAGCCCGGCGATCGCCTCCCTAATTAACGGGACCTGTGTGACAGTCGCCACTTGCCAGTCCATTACCGTGGCCGCAAAATTCTTCTTTTTTTTAATGCGAGGAATTTCCTAGCGAACTTCGGCGACTTTGCACGTATCTATCTACCTATCTACCTAGCCGCCTACGACATTTAGCTCTTCTGTTCGTTTCAACAATGCTACAGGCACGTAAATGCGTATGGCATAACATGATTGTATGGTGAGCACAAGTGACTAGTCATAACATGAAAATCATGATATGTGTGTTATGAATGTGATGATTTACATTTTAGGCTCTTGCTGCTCTTGTGGTGGTTTTCTTCATGTGACATGTAGCAAAACTGGTACGGTATGAAATGCCTCTATGCTGAACACAAGCGATAGGCCGTAACATGAATATATGATATACACGTCATGTAACAACTTGACTACATGCCACAATCATGATGCGTTCACGGTCATTTCGCTAGCTTTGCATTTACCTAATCTAATATCACAGGACGTGAATTGATGACGAAGGTATGTGACTTATGCAAACGTAATATCAATGAGATGCGTGTCATGTAACATCGTGGCAACAAGCCACGCTCATGATGCGCCCGTGACCGTTTCACTAGCTTCACATATACCAAGTTTGGTATTACGGGAATAAATGACGAAGGTACATAACTGGTGCAAACATGATAATCATGAGATGCGCGTCATGTAACAGCATGGCTTCATGTTACGCTTGTGATGCGCTCATGGTCCTATCGCTAACTTCACATGTACCAACTTCGGTATTACGTGACGTGAATGAATGACGAAAGTATGCAACTGGTGCAAACATGACAGTCATGTGATGCGTGTCGTGTAAGCATATAACTACATGCCACACTCAAGGCGCCAATACTTTTAACCTGACCTGGTGCATGCGCGCACCGACGTTCGTTTCGTCGCGTCACGCCGGCGATGCCGCGCCTGGTGCCTATCTGCATGCCAAGTACTCGCAGGCACGCACCGCACTGAGTTTCTTTGATGCATGCGCGTTTGAGCGCGCCCGGCATCCCTCCTTAACGAGGCTCGCTCGCTGGATTCCGTGCCGACTGGTTTCGCGCCCACGCGCTCCGCGCGCTCGCGACCTTCGGCGTCATCGTAGCTCTGGCCGACTGGGCTGGCCCTACGTCACCTCCTGTCGCCGACGGTCTTCGACGACAGTGCAGCTATGACCTACTGGACCTGCTCTACGCCATATACAAACGCCGAAAACATCTCTCGCAAGTGTACCCCGTCCTCGGTCTCCAGTGACCATGCTTCTATCTTTCCTGTCTCTGCTATCCCCTGAGTTTGTTGTTGCTTCTTCTTCCTCTTTTCTATACCTTTACTTCTACCCTTTTATCCCTCCTCACCCCTATCCCTTGTAAGCTATGTGGCGGTGTCGCTCACTGAAGCAGAGAATAACGGGGCTCACTTTTCTCTTCCTTTCTCTATCTTAAGAACCACTCGCCCTCCTTAACGAAGAGAATGAGGCGCAGTGCTATCGGGGTAACGTCCACAGCGCGAAATGTAGCATGCCGCATTTCACGCCGATTGCCGCCAGGCCACGTCGACGGACTCTGGTGGCGGCGGTCACAATGGTGTCAACATTTAGAGTACTCGCGTTTTGCTAGCGTAGCGTCGCTGCGCCCAGCGTGCGCGCGTCAACATTACGGAGGAGTATATTGGGCCCATCATGGTGCGCTCGCGGCCGTTTCGCTAGCTTTGCATATACCTAATTTGGTATTACGGGACATGAATGAATGAAGAAGGTATGTGACTGATGCAAACATGATAATCATTAGATGCGTGTCATGTAAAAACGTGACTATAAGCCACGCCCATGATGCGCTTTCGGCCGTTTAACTAGCTTTGCATATACCTAGTTTGGTATTACCGGACGTGAATGAATGAAGAAGGTATGTTTACTATATACCAAGTTTGGTATAACAGGATGTGAACGAACGACGAATGTATGTGACTGGTGCAAACATGAGAATCAGGAGATGCAAGTCATGTAACAACACGATTACGTGCCACCCTCATGATGCTCTCGTAGCCGTTTCGATAGCTCCACATAAACCATATTTGGCGTTACGTGGCGTGAATGGATGACGAAGGTATATGACTTGCGCAAACATGATAATCATGACACACGTGTCATGGAAGAACATGACAACAAACCACGCTCATGATGGGCTCGCGGCCGTTTTCCTAGCTCCACATAAACCATATTTGGTATCACGTGACGTGAACAGACGACGAAGTTAAATAGCACGTCAAAACATGATAATCGTGATTGGCATACCATGTAAAGCATGACTACATACTACGCTCATAGCGCGCTCACGGCCATTTTACTAGTTTCTCATATACTGAAGTTGGTATTACATGACGTGAATGAACTACGAATGTAATTGAGAGGTCCCAACGTGATAATCAATATATGCGTGTCAGGTAAAACATGACTACATGCTACGAAAGCACACTCGCGGCCGTTTTGCAAGCTCAACATATACCAAATTTGGTATTACGTGACACGAATAGACGACAAAACTGAATAACACGTCCAAACACGATAATCATGACATGGAAGTCTTGTACGGCATAATTTGCCTTCGACTCGTATCCTCATGCTGATTTTAAAGTTACATATCAGCCTTCTTTATTCGTGCTTTGCATATCATCAATTTCCACTGTACGTGGAATCCGCCATATTTTTTTTACCTATTTGAAACGAGCTGAATGGGATGCAGGTGTAGAAACGAGGCTTTGAAGGAACTTACCAATGATTTCACGGTCATTACGCATTAACTCTCTTTAGCAAGGTCACTTTGACAAGATAGCGGCATAAGTAAAAAATGTGTTTGTGAAAATTTCGGCCTGTTTGTCCATGGCGCAGTAGATAACGTGCCCAGCACCTCTTGGGGCGGACCAAAAAATCGTGGGTTTGATTTCAGTTGATGAAACTGTTTATTATTTGCCTTCTGACCATGTGTAATCCTTCCTAATGAAAGTACGTATTAAAAGTATTGTTGCACACCGGCATAAAGCGCTTTTGAGTTGAGAATTAGCCACGCAAGCGGTTCTCGTCTGCGTCACCACACCTCAACTATCTGGAGTGATTTCCCAATTTTATCAGCAGTGTTTTGGTGCATTACATGACATGCGCCGCTTTGTAGAATATAACATGTGACTTGTTTAACATATTTAATACTGTTGACCCAATTTACTTCAATGAGCTGTAACAGACAATCATGCCAACTATAGGGAATGTTGTCAGAAGTAATTGTAATGTAAATGGGAAAAAAGAAAAGTGGATGAAAAGATGACTTACTCTCGGCCGGGACCAATCCTGCTGCTTTCGAATAATACGTACGATGGTCCGACAACTGAGCTATCTAGGCGCCTTTCTTCTTGAATCTAATAACCTATATACGTGCAATAAACCTGATAATGTCGGTAAGCACCAGCTGTAGTCACTGCGGCGAGTGTGCAACGCTCCTTATTCTGCCTATTAGGCGTCACGTACAACGTAAGAGAGCTCATAAAAAAGGAGAGGTCACATGGCATGCAAATGATGCATTATATATGAATTGTGATTTTTCCGAGTATGTTTTTTTGCAAAGGAGGTGGAGTGTAGCGTTCTATTAGAAAGTTTTCTTATTCCACGCGTCCCGTACATACCTTTCTTTTTATAAATGACTGGGTTAAAATGGACAAGCCAAGACATGATTCGGAAACCCATCATCGCTCATGGAACTAAGTACTATGTAACAAGTTAGAAACACTTGGGAAATATTAGGATCAATTCATTTTTTTCTACTTCGATAAGGTTCGCGTGGTCCACTATGGTGGATCACTTTTTATGGTGCTCGGCTGTGGACACTCAGGTCGTGAGTATGACACCAGCCGCTGCGATCACGTTTTCATGGATGCTAAATGGTCAAGTTCTCTTATCTGTGCAGTGTCCATTCATGTTGAAGAACACCAGATTATCGACACTGTCAGAGCCCCCCGCTAAAGAGTTGCTTCATATCATAGAGTGGTTTCAGGGAAGTGAAACAACGCATCTTGAAAGTCCTGCGTTTGCCTTGCTAATCGCTGTTCCCTCAGATCTTTCCGTTGAATAAACGGTTCACGTTAAATTCGAAACTCGCTGAATGTTTAGTGTAATAAGATAACAAACATGCTACAGAAAGGAATCGACCCGTCACGATGGTTTAGTGGCTAGAAACTCGGCGGCTGACCCACAGGTCACTGGATGGATTCCAGGCCTCAGCGACCGCATTTTTTGATGCAGGCGCATATGCTTGACGCCCATTTTTTTAAGCTTAGGCACACATTAAAGACTTGCAGGTGTTCGAAATTGCTGGAAACCTCCACTGTGGTGTTTCTCATAACTATATGACGGCTTTGGGACGTTAAACTGATCAAATTGCACTATAAAAAGAATCGTTGAAATTCGTGAAACTTATTATCCTCATAAAAGTTAACTTTCGTTATTTCTACACTACCGCATTTCAGAACAAGGGAAGTCGAAGTTACGGTGGGGAACTGGAACACAGGGGGTATAACTAAGATTTACCTCAAGCCTCCTCAACGAGGTACGTATTTATAGCTTCATGCCTTCTGAACTGACTATGTTGGTTCAGTATTTCTCAGCAATGCGCGCGCTGCATCTTTGCTCGTCCCAGGTAATTTCAAAGGAATGAACAAGTGCAATTTCCCGAGACTCTATGTGTGTGAAAGGTGTAAGCCTCAGAGTTTTACGTTGGATTTGCGCAAAACATTATTGTACTCAATGCGAAGTTTGTTTTCGTTGCTGGCAGCTGAAAAAGACGGTGATTTTTCCATCCCTAAAATAAACTTGGCCAATCGCAAGACCTTTGAAGCTGGCGCGTGTTCGTTTTTACAAGTGCCTTTGTGTCGCACTAGGAAATGCGAAAGGAAAATTATGAATTTGTGTAAGAAGTTCAAATTCTAACAACTTTCGAAGTCTTTGGAGTCAAAACGAAAGATTAGTCAGGCTTATTCCTTGCTGCGAAAACGTATAAGCCGGTGTATCCACTCTGAGTACTTATTTATGAGACAGGAACCTGGCAAAAATATTTTGCTGATTTTTCGCAAAGAAGACTGAATCTTTTAATCATTGATGACTCTTACCTTTTACGGAACTCGGGTCAGGTGATATAATTTTTTAAATGGGATAGAGGGCCATATAAAGCGAGAATCTGTTTTTTTTAGTTTTCATAACATGAGATTCTAGCACAACAGACAAGTGCCTCCATCTAGTGACATTTTTTCTATGCGCATTGGAAAGCATTCAAAGACAACCGCAAACGCGACCGAACCCATGTCTGTACTGCAGCAACTTCTTTTTCTTTCTTTCTCTTTCTTTCTTTATTCGTTTCTTTCTGTGCCAGAACAGAAAATAGAGCGAAGGCAAAAGGCTGAAAGCCTGACAAAGGGCCTTTGCTCCAAATACAGTGAGGCAGACAGGCTGACATAAGAATTTTGCAGGATACAGAAAAAACACAAAAATATACAAAGTTACATAGAGTACATGTGCAAATACTGTAACACATACAACAGTAATAAAATGTTATTTATAGTAAACAAAAATATACATAACCATCTTAATGTTTTAAATACCAATAGATATAGGTTGCGATTTCTCATCGCTATTGCAAGAGATATACAAAAATAACAATGTACACAGGGAAGCATAGGAAAAAAACACACACATAAAAAGCATCAGATACTACTTAGGTAAAGAGGACACATAGAACAATAGTCAAGAAAATCCAATGTTGTTCTCGATTAGTACCATCCTGATCGTATGCTTCGAAACTGTACAATTTATATCTAGGAGGCTGCCAATTTTGTTTAAAAACGTTGGTATCCGAAAAGATGAGTGTTGTCGTCCGTAGATCGTTAGAGTCTTCAGAGTTCTTCTAGCGTAAGTACGAAAATCGTACAGAGAACCACGAGAATCCAGTGAATGGTAGAGTCTATTGCGTTTTATTTACTGCAATAACTTAAAATAGTAAATCTGGCTTCCCTTGAGCATGCGATATTTCGAAAATAGCGGTTCTGTCCGCAAGTCACGTATAGGGCCACGAAAGTCTTCAAAGATTCTCAGAACCCTCTTTTGTAGAATAACCGATTTAGAATAGTTTGTTAGTGTTGTTGTCCCCCACACAAGAACGCAGTAAGAAAGTCATTCACCAAGTTCACCAGGTTTCCCGACAAAGCAGCTCTTCGTGGTCTTTGCGTCTCTACACCTTCCCTTGTTTGTTGTGTTCCTTCGCTAGACATAGGGAATCAAATTGCTGGTGGCAACTATTTCCATGATGCCATCTTCTGTTACGTAGCCGATGGTCTTAAGCATTCCGCCTTTGGTAGCCGTTTTGGTCATCTGAAAAGGCCCCGACAGTTTTGCAGTATGACTTCCATAGCCTTTTGGTATTAAAACTTGAACAAGTAGAATAACGTTGGGGATCTTGTTGTTGTGACTCTTGTCAAACGCTCCTTTCAGCGGCTGCCTGTGTTTTTTTTTTGCGCTCTGCCGTGTTCTTGGTCTCCTCAGTATGGGATTTATTGTGATGCGACACTGCTGCTGGTAGACAACAATCCCACCCTCCTGGGAATTGCGGGTACATGCATATGTATTGTTTCTTGTCTAGTATGACCCGTTCTGCGAGCCGCTCATGGGTGTTATGGTGCTACAAACATAAGAGGGCCTTTTTCTTGCTGCTATTTTGCAAGCTCCTGGCTCCTAAACGCTCGGTCATCGTCAGGCACAATGCACTTCAGTCCTTCAAACATGTCTCTGTTTAGCAGTGCTGTGACGGTTTGCGTATTCTCACTTTCTGGCTTAGCTGCAACGATCCTTCAGAATTCCTTATTACATAGTAAGGAAGAATAAGTTCTCTTCATGCTCTCGCTTTTTTTAGCTTCGCGAAGTCAACATAGACAGTCTCATACTGCACACTTGCATGAGATTTGAATACCATAGTGTCCGTTTTGTGCTTGTATTTGGCTTTCCTTAGTAGACAATCATGGCAGAAGCTGACGTAATGGGCAGCATTCTTGTTCATTCCTGGCCACTCATATTACCTTCTGAATGCATAACATTGCTCGTTCGCCAAAAACAATTTCGTCTTTCTGAATGTAAGCTGCGATGGTAAAGATAAAGAACGTTTCGTACCAACGTAACTAAAACTTGGAACTTTCCTTCTATGGGCATCAATTTCTCCGCACCTTCCGAGAGTTTGACTAAGTTCGCAAATTCCTTTGTCCCCCAGCCACTGATTACAGGAAGTCGAGAGAGTGCATCATTATCTCATAAGTCTTGCCCGCTTGTGTGCGCGGCTTTGCAGTCAACCTGCTGGATTTCGCTGATCCAGCGGCTTATTCTTCCGTTTTGTTTAGAACCAGTATGCAAGAAGGAAAGTGCGAGATGAGCAGTGAACAGTTCCGATTTGGTACCTTTGATGCAAAATTGAAAATACTTCATTGCTAAAACAACAGTCAGTATCTCCCTCTCTGCTGTATTGTAGTTCTGCTCTGCCATCGTACACGTATACAAAGAGGCGCCAATAGCTTGGGCTCCTCTGTGATGGTTTTGCTGATACAAAACAGCATCTGCACCGATCTTGAACGCATCAGTAGTTCAAACGAAAGAGTGAAATCGGGTAGCGTAAAGATTGGTTCTGATGATATGGCTGATACTAAGTCACCGTAAGCCTTTTCACATTCAGCGGTCAATATAAAATCTGTGTTGTTGTGAGGCAAATTGTTCAAAAGTTAAGCTCTGTCCGCAAACTTTTTAGGAGCGAAGCTCCTTAAGGCGTGGGCTGTGCGTCCCCTGTATGTAGCCACCTCTCGTTAAGTTCTAAGTATTACGCTAGCCACCGACCGATCTAAAGGGTACAGCCATATCCATCCGTCCATCCGTCCATCCGTCCGTCCATCCATCCATCCATCCATCCACCCATCCATCCATCCATCCATCCATCCATCCATCCATCCGTCCGTCCGTCCGTCCGTCCGTCCGTACGTCCGTCCATCCGTCCATCCATCCGTCCGTCTGTCCGTCCGTCCAAAAGATGCAAGATGTTATAAACTAGACGGCGGTACGTGTAGTTGATTATGAAAGATGCGAGGTGTTATAAAATAGGAGTGATGCCACATATGGCGCGTGTCATCGTTCGATATAGTGCGGCGACGTACGCTAAGGGGAGCGTTGCAATAAAATTGAGTGGGCAAAATGTACGGAGGATTCATGGTTTACCAGGTTTACCTCCGGAGCTTCGCGCACTCATCATCATTCACTTCGTGGATGTGGCGGCATTTTTTTATGAATTTTCTTGAGTGTCCGGCAAGCTAAAAAAAAAGCTCTAAGCGCAGGTACATTATCTGGCTTCTTGATCTGCCTTACCCGCTCCATGGACTCTTCTTTGGTGCTTTTAGCTAATCCACTCAGGACTCGTCCAAGAAATGTAATGTTTGCCTGAAAGAACCCACTCTTCTGAAAATTCACTTTCTCTTTATCTTCGCTCACTGAGATCAAAACAGCAGTCAAACGTTGAACGTGAGAAGTTTCTCTTTTGAATAGACTAAAATATGGCCAACATAGACCTAACAAAATACTGCAAAAAAGAGTTTCAAGATGCCATTTATCTTTTGAAAATAACAGCGCTGTTTTTTCCCCCAAAAAGCAAGTGATTGTTGTAATATACACCAAAAGGAGTGGCAAAGGCCATGTACACTTTGTATTCCTCTTTGATCGGGACCTGTGAAATTCTTTGCAGTCATCTATCCGGGAAGGGACCTTGAAACCTCTTGTTTTCTTTATTATTCAGTACAACCTTGTCATTGGAAAATGAAATAGGTCCATTTGATGATTTAAGAGTTGTTAGTCTGCCCATAGTCTTAAAGATACACCTTTTTCAGGAGCCAGCGTAGTTGGTGAGCCTAACGAACACATTGATGACCATATTATGCCAGCATCCAACATATTTCGAATTTCGCTTTTCAACGAAATTTTTTTTTCGCGTCACATGTTGTAAGGCTTTGTCATGATTATGAGACATCTTTCAGCTTAAAAAAACGAACATTTTGTTGTTTATAGTGAATAGTTGCTTAGGCAGATAGTTCGCGGAACATGCGGTGGACATCTTCACACGCAATAAAACAATCCGCCATGCCCAAGGAGGCGCACGTCTCTTTCTCCGGAATCACTTCATCAATCTAATAAAGGTTTACTTTAGCTTTTAATACCAAGTCGAGAAAGTAAAAATATTTAGTCATACTCTTTCACTACGATGCGTAAATTTAAGAAATCTGGCCTTGAAAAGAGACACTTGTCCTCAGCCATTCATCACAAATTTTTCTTGTCTCATCAAGAGCTCGTACTTGTATCAAACTGCCTCTAATAATTTCTTTCTTCTTTACACAGGCCTCATTTATGACACAGATGGCCCACTGTTTAGTGGAGTATCAACATCTTGACCATTTATAATTAGTTATATATACAGAAAGTTAAGTTAGAAGCAGTTTCAAAACGTCTCCAATTTTATCGTCAGTTGCTGCCATGCACACTCTCTTATTCATTTGTTCTTTCAGCTGCATCTAGATGCGAAAAAGCCATATGCTCTTGTTGATACGACATCGAAGATTATATTGACCACTTCATTTCAATCACGCAAATTGTCAGGGTCGCGTGCCCTGCAAGGTTTCCTGTCGAGATAGAAATCTGTAATCTCACCGACGTGGGTTCTGGAAATTCGAATAAATATAGATGTTTATGAAAAGTACTGGAAGCTCCATGACAGTTCTTGTCGACTGCACCTGTGCTTCTCTTTGTAGTTCCTTAGGAAGGCCGTAAATAATGACAGGAACTATCACAGACTCGGGATATTCCGAGTTTGCCATTTGAAGAAGCTGCCTTTCCGCATAAAATTACTTCACGGGCTTTCCTGACCAAAATTTGTACCGAATCGCTCAGTAGCAGTTTTCGTTGATGTTTTCATCGAAAACTACTACGAAACTCCTTTTCCACTCGTTCTATGTGCTAGTCTCATGTCCATTGTAGTGAAGCTCGTATTTCTTTCGAGCCAGCCCGGTAAGAAGCGAACGCATGCTCCTGATGCGTTCCCTGGTTCTTGCCAGAAGTTGTCCTCACACACATGTTCGTCGAACTTCATTCTGGTGTATGGCCTTGTCATTTCAACATCAAATCAATGGAGCTTTGCTATCTTTTCCTTGGGTCTTTGGTCTAGATTATGGCAAGAAAACTGTACAAGAGTTACTGCTGTTGTTCCATTTGCTGATGATGATGATCGGAGGATTGCATTGAGGCCTAACTTCACGAAACAATCTTGATCGCTTGCCGAAACCTCTGACGACGTTTTCAAAAGCAACTGCATGAAGTCTTCTCGAAACTCGGATTACTTCACTTTCATCGCAGATAGTTGATGGTCGAAGTCTTCCGGAACCTTCCTGGCTTTCTCAGAGACAAACTCACGAACTTAAAAAGTCGTAAAACTTTCACGTATGCGTTTTTTATGCACATCGCGCGTCAAAAAAATGGCAAAAAATAGGTATTCAATCACTGGCGTTCTTATTTCCGTCAGCAGCACCAATTTAACGTGCTAACAGTAACAGAGATAAAAGATTTTATTCTGTTTCTTCCCCTAGTACCCTTAAAGCCGTTTCTTGTCACCTTTGGGTTGCTTAAATGGCGTTTTCACCAAACACTACTTTCTGTCAGAAAAGGAACATCTTTGTAACCACTGTATCTATTAAGCGCAACCAATTGTTACTCCTTCTTGGATAGCGCGCGCCAAGGCAAACGGGAAATCACAACGTTGCCATTAGAACTGTATGTTTGCAAAATATGTTCCTGTAAGAAAAAAGCTCTAAACTTCTAGTCTTCAAATATCAGAATTTTCGTGAAGAATGATTGTGCCTAGAAATATATTTTGGTTCCGATGGATACCCCGGGTGCATGTAATAGCCAGAATAATGAGGTAACTCCCGTGGCTCTGATTAGTACATGTAACCAAAATTCTCTTTGTACATGTAATGACCAGAAGGAGACACACTATTTTACGTGCGTAATTTTTTCCCAAACGTTCCTGCAGAAAATAAAAATTACACGAATACTTTTTATTTTTAATAATTCTTTGTACTTTCCTGTCAAATTCAGTAGACATCCAGTAAAATCTCCATTCAAGCCACTTGAAAAACTTTGCGGCGTGTGGTTTAAACATAACTGAGCGATGGGCAGTCGTAGTTGCACACCTGTCCTTGCTGTCCATCCCCCCTTATTATTGCGAACCAGTCAGACCACGGCTTGCAGCTCTTTTCGGCTGACATAATATAAGACTTCTATATTATAAGACAAAATATAAGAATTGCAGTGCTCCGCCCAACGACCTAATGACATGTGGATGAGTGTATTGGCAAAAACGGTGTGAAGAAGTTCCAAAATAACGCTGATGTTCACAGCCTCTAATTTATGGAACTCCTCTTGGCTTACTTGCCATCTACCTCTGCCGCATAGAAAGACGAGGCCTACATCAAAAAACATAAAATTTTTATTGGCTCCGGCTAAGTGCCAGTCTTTTCTGACAATTATTTGATGGTGCGTGACGGGGAATCTAAAGGGGCCCTGCAACACTTTTTGAGCATGATCAGAAATTGCTGCTGATTGGCAGTAGAGGCTCCCAACAACAAGTGAGCCAAATTTTAAAGCACAGCACGTGGACTGGAGTTATATCAAAGTCAGCTAAAAACTGCTTTTTCTTCTCTCGACAAATCACAGTATATGTCCAAAACTCTCACGTCGAGGACCCATCTATCAGCCATTGGCTGATCTGAACATGGCGTGCTCGCACGTTACAGAAATCGCCACGGGAGGCTGCTACTAGTCCACGCGCGCACACGCGATCACACTGAAAAATCCACGCATTCGAAGAAAAAAAAAGTGCTTAAGATCGTGAAGCACGTGTTAGGTTCTTCTGTGGCCCTGCTGTTCCTCCCTGCTTAGGTTCCAGCGCTTTCGTCGGGACGAGAGAATAGAGAATGCAATTGCAGCATGCGAGAAACTTTTGCAAATCTACTCCAACTGGATGGATTTTTATAACTTTTACAACGTTGCATTCGTGAGGCAACAAACTTTTCCAGTGAATTCATTCCAAGGGTACTTGAAAAATTGTTTCAGAGCCCCTTTAAAGATGCATTACAAAGTCAGCAGTTACCCCTCGGTATGGCTAATGGCTAAGAAAGCGTGCCGATACCTTCGTATGCAAGCACATATTGTTTTTCTTTTGCAACTTCTTAAAAGCACGTGTTTTTGGATGCTTGTAGTAATATTAATATTATTATTATTATTATTACTATTATTATTATTATTATTATTATTATTATTATTATTATTATTATTATTATTATTATTATTATTATTATATTCCGTTTAAAGTTTGCGCTCTCTCCCCGCGCATATAATATTTATCACTCCACCTCTTCATGAAGTCTTTACTCTACGAATCAGCAGGCCTATCGAAACTTCATAAGCCCAATTTCTTTATTCTACGCGTGAGAAGGCCTATATAAACTTCCTAAGCCACATTGGCGATGTGTTTCAAGAAAGGTGTGTTTGTAACGAGTACAGCAATTTTTTTTTTATTCTTCCAGCAAATGAAGTAGCAGACGTCGACAAGGTACTTTTTGGTTTGTGGAACGAATATGACGTCCTTGTGGCCAAAACGACTTGCGTGACTCTTACGTTTACGTCGCTTGTTGATGGTGAGTACTGTCATAACATTTGCAATATCCATGGACTCTCACGTTGTCAAGCGGAATTCGGGAGTGTCCTACTACGTGAGATAGTGGACGACACAATGGCAGCGCTACACTGTCACTCCCTTGTTAGGCTGTAGTAGCTTCAATGTTTACGCGTTGTCAAGAAATGAACAACATGTTTCCTGCGTCATTAATCAAATCGGCTGCTCTGAGGCAATTCGTTGCTGCCATACACATAGTTTTCGTGAAAATATGTGGTGAATTGCACTTTCAAAGGCTGCCCACAGGGTACACTTATCAGCTTCCCCAGAATTGCTGTAGCTACGTAGGTCAGAGAAATGTTTCCATTCGACCTTTTTATGTGAAAATCACTCTGTCTTACCTGCATACACCATTCGTCAGTGTTTTTTGTAGTTCATGTGTCCCGTAACACTGAACGCGGAAAGTCGCGCGAGTCGCCTGTACTATTCGGTAACTGAGCAATTTCCAACTCTGACAGCACTCTTAAGCAAGGTGCTTATTCCATTGCCAAAAAAGGGCTGGTATGAATTGTGCGAGAGGTATTTCGATTATTTGACGATGAACTTGCTGCACGTTAGCTGTAGAGCACCGTAGAGTAAACGCTGTGAATGACGCGTTTGACCGACGTTGCTTCCAGCGTTCATTACGCTTGTTCTTTGTGTTGTGTCCTTTGGTGATAGAAACCAGTACGCCGCGAGCGAATTGCTTGTTCACGGGTTAGAGCAAAATGCCGTGAGAAATTTTCTCAGAATCAACAAGGCACCGAGAGTGAGAGAAACGATGATTGAACGGCTGATAAATAACTAGCAGCGAGTTGCCTTTCACGTTCCATGTTGCGATATTGTTTTTTTATGCTCGTAATCCTTTGGGTATATCTAGAACTCCTCAGCGAGATCAAAATAAATTAGTACTTTTTTCGGTATATTACATGTTCTGCTGGTTTCAGCCGTTGAAGCACTGCGGGGTATTCCAAGGCATATCTTAAGTGCTTGGGCTTGAATGCTCTGAATTGCGCGCAGGTTGGTCTTGCCGGTGTTAGACATTGCAGGTAAGCTGTACCGTAAGAATCCGATGAACAGCACTCTGTACAGTTGTAGCATGGATGGTATGGACACTCCCCAATTTTTTCCTGCAGGGAATTTGAGCATGTGGCATGTTGCGATCAGCCGCTTCTTCACATAGTTCACGTGTGGAGTTCACGACAGGTTTCTATCTATTATGACTCCCAAGAACCTGTGGCTTCTGCTGAGCGATATGTATTCTTCATTAATCGATATACTGTAAGCAGACATTGGTTTCCGCGTGAACGCTACCACTGCACATTTTCCGCAGGACACCTCGAGGCCTTGTTTACGAAGATAGCATGACGTCGTTGTAGCAGCCTTCTGAAGGCGGGCGCGAAGCTGAGGCCTTTTCACACCTGATGTCCAAATGCAGATGTCATCAGCATAGACATAAAGTTCTACAGTTCTAGGTAGCTGCTCTACTAGACCAATGAGAGTTAGGTTGAAAAGGGTAGGGCTTAGCACTCCTCCCTGAGGAACTCCTCGGCTGCTGTAATGATCAGGTGTTGGGCCATTCGCTGTCATCACGTAAAATGATCTCAGCTGTAAGTAGCTGTACACCCACATATATATATATTCCCACCAAGGCCTACTGTTTCCAAAGCACTAAGAATGGCTTCATGGGTGACATTGTCGTAAGCCTCCTTAACGTCTACAAACAGGGCGGCGCACAGTCTCTTACAGGCTTTCTGGTGTTGAACATATGTCACCAGATCAACAACGTTGTCGATTGACGAATGACCGCGCCTGAATCCGGTCATGGATACTGGGTAGATTTCGTAGTGCTCTAAATACCACTCCATTCCCTAGAATCATTCGTTCCATCGTTTTTCCCACACAACTGGCAAGTGCGATAGGACGGTATGAGGCAATATCCAAAGGAGATTTACCAGCCTTCAGAAGTGGAATGAGGCGACTTGACTTCCATGCCTGGGGAACAGTACCAGTCTGCCAGGAGTCGTTGTATAGGCGTAAGAGTGCCTTCCGAGCTTCGTCTCCAAGATTACAAAGGGCACGATAGGTAATGCCGTCAGGACCGGGTGCTGAAGAACGTCTGCACAGAGCCAGTGCCGCCTCTAGCTCATCCATAGAAAACTGGCATTCCATACGGGGATCACGTGAGGGCGGTGGGTTGTCAAAAGTTCCCGTTCTTGATACTGTGAAATTGGAATCACCGGCAATTCTTCTACAGAAAGATTCTGCGACGCCAATCTTTCTGCATCGAAGGTGAAGTGCCAGAGATGTAAACGGGTGTCGCTGACTCAAGGTTGTGCTAAGACCCCGGACAGTTCGCCATATCAGTGATAGGGGCTTTCTTGGATCCAACGACTCGCAAAAGGATGTCCAAC
The DNA here is from genome assembly GCF_043290135.1 of Rhipicephalus microplus. Lineage (NCBI taxonomy): Eukaryota > Metazoa > Arthropoda > Arachnida > Ixodida > Ixodidae > Rhipicephalus > Rhipicephalus microplus. Next base: position 55,770,988 of record NC_134706.1, read on the forward strand.
GTCGCCTAGCCAGTTTATCCATGTGCCGCTGCATTTTCTTTTGAATGCGTCTAGCCAGCCTCAAATCATCCATGCACTTTGTCCGTCGGTACCTTCGTTCTGCACGACGGCGTATTGCGCGAAGTTTCTCAAGCTCGATGTCGAAATCGGTGTGCTTGTGACTAGCCAAATGTGTGTGCGTGGTATTCTGCAGGACATCCTTTATCGAGTCCTTTAGGTTATATGATGAGCCGTCGGTACAGCAGTCTTCCATTAACATTTTGAATTTCGGCCAATCGGTGTACTTGAGGCCTCTTGAGGACTTGGAGCTGGTGAAACCTTCTATACACAGGTAAGTTGGTATATGGTCGCTGCCCCGCGTTTCCAGATCCGAAAACCAGTGCACTTTGCTGATAAGTGAGCGAGAAACCAATGTAAGGTCCAGGCAGCTGCTATAGGCTGATCCGCGTAAATATGTAGGGCTTCCATCGTTACAAACGCTGAGTTCGTACTCCGAGGCTAAGGACACCAATTTTCTTCCTCTAGAGTTGTCCCTGGAGCTTCCCCATAGGAAATGGTGGGCATTGAAGTCGCCAGTGATCACCCATGGCCTTGGAGTCGATGTCAGAATACCGCGTAAGCCCTCGCAGTCAAGGCGGCTTGATGGAGATAAGTAAGCTCCGATAATCGTGAAAGCAACCTTATCCTTCTTCACAGTAAGGTACACATACTGATTCCCTTCATCAGGCGAGACTCTGTGGTGAACGTAAGTGAGGTCATGGCGCATGAATACAATAACTTTGCTGCAGTCTCTGTGAGTGGAGGACATAAAGCACTCATATCCCGACAGCTTGATTGAAGCTCACAGGTTGGGTTCACAAATCACAATAATGGGGAAGCGGTTCACAAATACAAAGTGTCTAAAGTCCATTGCCATTGCTGAAGATCACTCGATAAATACGCATATTATTACCGAGACAATGCGAATGCACCTCAGGCATTATGCCAGGACCCGTTCTCACCACCTGGCGAGCCTAGCTGCTGAAAGGCCCCGCACGACCTACGGCACTATTGTCTCCAAGCATCGTTCATCGTTTGCTGAGACATACGCACCTGCATCAAAACCACTGCTTACTCCTTGGAGCTTGAGCCGCCCGCGAGTTCACTTAATGACTCCAGGAATGAGGAGAAAATCGGACTTACCGACACATGCCCTGAAACAACTGAGTCTATTCCTACTGGAAGAAAACTACAGTAACCACGTGCACATTTACACGGATGGCTCTACTACGCCGTCTAGTTCAGGTGGAGCAGTGGTTATACCATCACAAGGGATAACTCGGTGTTTCAAGACTTCACATGTGACAAGTTCAATGACGGCAGAACTCGAGGCTCTGCGCAATGCACTGGAACACATCAATTCAGAAGAAAGACCAGGTAAATGGGCTGTGTTTTCTGACTCAAAACCAGCGTTACAATGCCTGATATCAGTTCTCCGACGCGGATGGCACGACCAGTTGACCTACCAAACCGTGAAACTTCACCACCTGTTATTACAAAAAGGCCATGACATCGTCTTTCAGTGGTTACCTGGGCATAGTGGTATCGGCGGCAATGATTCTGCAGATCATGCTGCTCGCACGTCACATAAAGAAGCGAACAGCGTTCCGATACTACTTTCAACAGCGGATGTGGCGAGGCAGACTCGTCGACTGGCCTGCAGTGTCACACTGACTGAGTGGAACACACCAAGCATACGACGTACAAGACTGCACGAGCTCGACCCTTCACTGCAACTCCGGCCTCCACCCGGCCTAGATCGACGTGAAGCTTCGCTTCTCTATCGCCTTTGGCTGGGAGTTGCTTTCACGAAAGCTTATACCACGTTAATCAGAATTACTGACAGTGCAGCGTGCAATGTTTGCGGTACCGACGAAAATATCGAACACCTGCTGTGTCATTGTCCTCGATTTGCCTCAGAGACACAAGTACTTGCCAACGCAATGCGGCGACTGGATGATCGGCCTCTTTCTGTGCGGGTGCTATTACAGCAACGCACACAAGCCTCGACAGCCCACAAGGCAGTGAAAGCCCTGCTGCGTTTCCTGAGAAAGACAGGCTTGTGTGAACGCCTCTGACATGCGGTAGAGTTCTACACGCTGCAGTGAAATTACTGTCAGTCTCTCTCCCACCCCCTTTTTCCCTCTCTTCCTTCTTTCTCGTCTTTCTTGTCCCCTTCCTTTATTCCCCAGTGTAGGGTAGCCAACCGGATGTCTTTCTGGTTAACCTCCCTGCCTTCTCCCTTTTTGTTGCTTCCTCCTCTACATGTTCTGCAATGATTGCAGATATTATTGAGTGTCGCATACCACCAACACGCTCCAGGTCAAAGCAATGAAACATGTAGTCACAGCTACGATCCTCACCTCTGGGTTAAATTTATGTCTACTTCACCAGTGCTTCCGAGCACCATTCGTATTCGATGAATTTTCGAAACGTTGAAGAGGTCGACGCAAGAGAACGCTGACGTGTAATTTTTGCAATCGTGCTTCTAGCCTGACAAATCTGAGTGCATTGCATTACGCACTGCTTGGATCTGAGCATAGAGCCATGCACACGTGCCACTCATTGGTTTAATGCGATAGCAATTATATGAATACTCTCGGCTGGATTTCTCTGCGGACGCTGCTATCGCTCACCGTATATCTTTACGTATTTGTATAAATGTATACGCAAGAAAGAAAGAAGCCAAGAAAAAGACTCTGACACGCGGAATCGAACTTGGGACCTCTCAGTCGTGAGAGTGAGGCGATAACCACTGAGCTATGAAAAAGTACTTCCTCGAACGTTTAAACGGCAAGCTATCTATATCTACCATTTATTGCTGCTGATGAGCATTTTAGTGGGGAACCATCGTGTTTTCATCATTACCAGCAAGATGGCGTAATGAGCGGGCTCGAGTAAAGGTAGGCGCCCAACTCGCCGCAATGCGCCGAAGAGCGTTCACTTCCCACACGTGTTCTACTCCGCGGGGGGGGGGGGGGGAGGGGAGCGGCCTTATTGCGTACTTATATTGTAGGGAGGGGAAAGGGAGAGAGATTCACGCACCTTCAGCTTTGACCATGGCGATTGCTTTTAGTGGCCGGGCGCACAAAGATCACTTGCTTTCTGGGCAGGCCTCATTCGCGGAAAGAGCGCGCTTTTCAAACACAGAGAAGTAGCAACTGGGAACTTGTTAGTTCACAATATTATCTGTAGCTATGAGCACGTTTCATGTGTCATTCTTGTTTTAAACAGCACATTTAGTGTCAAAGTGTAAACGTTGTTAGTTGGCTCTCGTCCTGCGTGTTTTATTTTCGTGCGTCATTTGTGCATGAACAGCGTATTGCATGTTTCCATCTGCTTGTCGTCCTCAATATCACATTCTTGATTGTTGCTATCGCATTCATTCCTTTGCCCTTGTTGTGAGACTGTGACTTCTAATTATATGCTTGTGTTCCATTGATTTAGTAACTCTGCGTTTTTGAGTGCCCAGGTGATGACGACAACATAATGTATTTGTAAACCACTACGACCCTAAACACGCAGCCCTGTGCAGCAGCGATGGCGCTACTCACTATTGTCTTTCTAGTGCGGTAAAATCGTCAAGCCAGCTCGGTACACATTACTTATGAAAGCCTTTCAGTGAATATGTCGAGCCTACTTTTTACAGTTCTGCGAAAGCGTGTTTATGCTACAGAAAACATCGCCGATGCCTAGTAACGGAGTGTAAATAGAACTTTCTAGAAGGTGGGGAGTATTTTAGGGGTGACAACCTCACTGCTTTCATCATTTCTGTAAGTATTTAAATCTCATATGCATTGCTGTGCAGCTATGCATATCCCCTGGTGGAAGTAGAACAGGCTAAATGTGAACACGTATGGTTTGTTCCTATGTAAAAAAGCCGGTTGACACTTCTACGGGCGTCATTCTGAATTCGACCACGCGCCCTGGAAAGTTTGTGGGAACTGCAATTGGTCACATAATTTGGGCAAAACAATTAGTCATGGTTTGTAGTGTCTCGTGCGGAGTTTCATCAGATCACGCGACATAAATAAAAACCAAACTCTCTCTTCCCACAGTTCACTGCAGAATTCATTCTATAGGCTGATATAAAGCATCATTTTAAAGTCATTTATTGGTGTAACATTGCACAATGACCGGTACAAAAGGATTTAAACTACTAATATTGGATATGTCGCTTTCTGCGAAAAATTTTCTCTCGCATAAAACAAAAATTAATTTTCTGAACATTCGTTTTGTCATGAGAATAAACATGTTATACAAATACGTGTTAGCTATATTTTTGCTTTAAAAAACTCCATTGCCAAAATCAAACCTCAACGAAAGTGCATTTGTGTATTTTCTGATATTTGCCACAACACTGTTGCAACGTTCCGGCTTAATTCGGTCCCGAAGTATATTTATATTTTATTGTGTAAACGTCAAACACTGCACTCCTAATGTATTATTTACCGAAAATTTTAGCTTGTTCTAAAGAAACATTAAAGATATGCAATTTTCGCCCTCACTAAAAGCAATTGAACATAAAAGAAAAATGAATAAGTTTTTGGGACGCACATGCACACGGGGACGAAAGACAACCGCACGGCGTGAATCGCAACTCTAAGCTGACTTTACTATTTTCACTGCGTTCTCTTTGCTTTTGTCTTCCCCGTGTGGTCAGAAAGCTGAATAGGTGAAAGGAAAACCAATTATCAAAAATAAAACTAAGGTGTCTGGCTTCGTTTGTCTGTCACCACATTTGCAACCACAAACCTCTCATAGTCATCAAAGATTAGCACCTTGATATTATGGCAAAGTTATTTGGCAGTAATTAGTGAAAGCGGTACTTTTAGATAACTGAATAAGTGACCAAGTTCCTCATTCGTCCCTCAAGTCCGAATGTCCCTTTACACAAGGAAGATTTTTCTTATGAATTTTAACGCCACAATGACTGCTCACACTACCATATGCTACCACATTTCCATATACTGCCACACATAGTAGGGTAACGGTTGTGTGATTTACTGTACATTAATTAGAGCTCTTTCGGCCTCTTTTACTGCCACTATTGTACCACGCCATCCTGGAGAAACTATTGTACAGCATTCAGCGTTTCTTACAGATGTTTATTTTCACAGGCAAACTTCACTGCATGATATGGGGAACGCGTTCCGGTGATGAAATCGAAACAAACGATTGCTACGAGAGCTCCTACTCGGTCTGTGGAAAGCTGTCTATAGCAGTAGAAAACAACGGTACAGACCCCTGCCAGTCATACGATTATATTGATGACTTTACTACAAACAGTGCTCACAATGAAGAAGGACCTGTGGTATAGCAATAAAAACAGTAGCAAAATAAAATTGTATTACGAAAGTATATTACGAATTTGTATTAGCTAAAATTTGTTGGCGAAAGCTGACGAAAACTGTGTTACGCGCTAATTCCATTCGGCAATCAGTCGACAAAAGCGACCGAGGAGCCACGCAGTTTATATATGGCGGATGCAGGGTAAGCGTGTCGTTGTGTGGCGCAACGTATGCCGGTGCTGTGAAGCGCACAGCGAGTTCCCGTGCTGCCAATTAACCCACTTACCACAAACTAACGAACGAAACCGGTGCGCGGGAAAGACGACGCGAAAAACCCACGCTGAGATAGATACAAAGGCGCCTCGGTTGTTTATTGCGTTGACGAAAGGAGCCGTTAAAGCTGTTCCTTGTTTGCGAAAAAATGAGGAGCAGCTGACCAGAAAGCGTGTTTCGCAGGGACGAGGCAATGCACGGCCACCTGGCATCAATTTGACTGTTTAACATTTAGATGCCCCCTTCGAGAATGCCGTATGCACACGGAGCAGCTTTTTCACTTGGCCAAATGAGACTGATGAATGGGGTGTGCAATCACTCTTTGTAGACAACATGGCCTCGAAAGCATGCGGCACATCTTGCACCCAGCTACAAGTGCCCTAATGGGGGTGCAGCGCCTCACTGTCGCGTGCACCTTCTTGTCATTGGTATGGCGACTTCTTCAAACCGATGTTTAGTGCGCGGGCTCATCGAGCTCGAGCCTGGGACAGGCTACCGGTGGACGTCAAGGTCGACCCTTATGTCATAACGTAGAAGATAGTGTGATGACCCAAGCTGGGCATAAAATATTAGCGCTCACGTTTTGTACTGTATGGTTCACTCTTAGAACAAACACGTGAACGCATGGCCGCAGCTCACGTGCCGCGAACTGGTGGCGAGATTTGTAAACGTTGCACACGCGCAAAAAGCGCGAAGATGGCGCTTGTACAATTTCGTATGCTACTTTCCGCTCCTGCGCTTGCTGAGTGCTCTCATTTTTCCGCGGAGCGTTTCATGCCGCCACTGGTCAGCTGGCGCCTCGTCAGGTAGTCAGCAGGCACATAAAAGGTTCAGCTTTCATTTTTCGCGGTATCTCGCCAGTTTCGAAACGATGCTATTACCAGCCACAGTAGTGAAGATTAGATTAAAGGTGATATACAATGAAAAGCCACGCGAATATATTTAAAAGTATGTTAATAAAAACCTAATAACAATTATGTTGGAATTGAACATCGCAGAACAGCGGTACGACTGTAATGCATGCCTTGGAAGGCTCCAAAAGTTTCGACCACCTGGTGGTGCAAACAAAGTACACGGGCCTCAAATATTCCCGCCTTCATCGATACTGTGGCAGTCGCGGCCGGAATTCAATTCCTTGACCTCAGGCCAGCTGTCGAGTATCGTAGCCCCTATACCATCGTGGCGAGTCAATAAAACACTTGAGGATGAAATCTCTTTAAAGGATCGATACGGCTTGATTCCTGTGTTTTGGCTCTGACTGGCTACATCGCGGGAAATATTACTGTTAACGTTATAAATCCTGTGAGTTTTTGATTGAAAAGGCAGCTACTTACGAAGCTCAATGTTTCAAATTGCGATAACATGCACTTTTATGACAAGTACAGCGCTTCTAGAATATGTGCGCGCATGAGAAATGAAGTGTGTAAAACGTGAAAGATAAAATTTACTCGTAATATTTTTGTGACAAAAAGACGGACCAGGCCAGATATACAGCGTCTTAACGTTAGAACAATGACTAGCTTCATTTAGTATCGCGAGATGTCAGATCCATCGTCGAGTACGGCCTTCATCCTTTCAGGTGGAGACATATACATAGCTACCGTCAAAGATAAGTTGCGCTTAAGGTGCTCCCACCCTTCGTTTAGAGAAGCCCAGAGGTCATCCATAGAATTCACGCGGAGAGTTTGGTGATACAAAGAGATGGTTTCATTCTGTTCCACACAGTTTGAATTAAGTTCAAGTCAGGCACTGGGGGGCAAGGGGGCACATAAGCACACCATCATGGTCTTCAGTGGCCTGGTTACTGACTTCACGCTGACTGTATTCCTTAGTGTAGATCTCGACTATGAGAACGCTTTCAACCTCAAGTGCATTGGCCATGTCACATATAAGAGCTGGCACCACCAAAAATTTGTTCAGCGAAGAAATATGGCCGCAGCTGCAGAATTCGGTGAAAGCAATTACGAAGCCCATCACTTGCGTAACCTGTAGTGTCAATGCTCACAGAATTCTCAGTTGTAAGCTTAAATTTGCACAACGCTCGAACCATCTGGCTGTCTTTGATAACAGACAAGCAAATTGGTGCTTTATGTAACAAGTACAGCCGGCTTCTTCCAACCACTGAAACACAGCACGGCGTTAGCGCACGGCAAGCGCTAGGGCGGGGAGCTAGCATACGAAGCAGGGCACGAACCACTCTTTCGATTCTGCGCGCATGCTCCGCGTTTCCAAATATCGCCAGCAGTTGGTGCCCCGTGGACTGCCGGCCGCGCACTCGCGTGTTCCCCCTAAGAGTGGATTGTACTGTACATTGTGATACGATATCAGGCATGGTATCACCAATACCATGCCTATCACGAAAGTGTTCGCGCAATCACTTGTGTTAATGCGAAACGAATCTGTGATTCGTTTGCTTAGATACCCTTTGCTTGACTGAGGTTTCCAGAGATGATGCTTGGATGTGAACAGAAGTGCGGAGCTTCGGACTTGGAACCGAGAAGATGTCTGAGTGCTTCAATAAAACACCTGTGTACCGGACAATGGCTCCGCCTTCATGCTGCCACCGAGCACTCAAGTCCCCTAGGTGTGTTAATTCAGAAGGTCAAACAGCTGCTCTCCTTAGCTAGTGGTAAAGCTAGTCTAGGAAGAAGCATGTTAGTAAGGAAAATTAACTCATGCCGTCGAAGAATAAATGATTGCATATTAAATTGTAGGATACTACAGTTCTTGATCCTCCACCGTCGGGTTAATAAAATAAAAGATTAGATATGTGTTTGTAAGTACCGTCGGGCATTCCAGATTTAGCTGGGTAATTTATGTTATGGTCATGTTGTATATAAAGTGGAAGAGCAATGCTTGAAATGAATTTCAACTTTTTATTTTAAAAAATTTTGTTCGTTGAAGCAAAAAACACGCATGTTGCTATGATAGCCGTCGTAGTCTCACCTACGCAACTAGTCGGCAGGAGTTTTAGCCATAGCATCTTCTTCACCAATGCTACCACGGCGAATCACCTTGCCAGGCACGTCTACGAAAGATGATGAGATATTTAAGGGATCATAATGACCCATTCGCTAACGCATGGCCTCATCTTTTCACAAGAGCGAGTTCCTTGCACTCCATGGGTTATTTACATTTACTCTAGTTGCTTAGGTTGTAAGGTTTACATTGTTTCTACTATCAGCTGACACGCTATCAAACTTAATTATGTTTGTTATTCTAATTCTAAATGTTATGAAGTGAATGTATGAAATGTTTGAGTTTCACTTATGTTTACTACCAAGTGACAATGCTGTGAAATCGTTGTGTATAAAACAGGAGTTCATTATTATTTTCTACATGCTAGTGTAGTACGTCCTTGAATAATTTAATAATTTTGCCAGTTTCTCACCTGCCGGTTCAAGTTATTATTCCATGCATCGAAACAAGTAGAGAAAAAACTTCTAACTTTGAGCGTGTCTATTTATCTATCTATCTATCTATCTATCTATCTATCTATCTATCTATCTATCTATCTTTCCATCTATCTATCTAACCAAATCTGAGTTTATGCTTTAGATTTTTCCCTAATGCGACATATGTCGAAATTGTTATGAAATAATAAGGAAGTAGGGCCAACAATCACTATTAACTGATTAATAGATTGATTAAAACTTCATTTCGGTCCTGAGAAGACGCAGGAGAGACCCCGCGCCCCCCGGCTAATCCCACGTAGGGACCGTCATGCCGAGGTTGGCGCCCCGTTCACGGGCACTCTGGACGGCCAGCGTTTGATTCTTAAGTTCGGCGCTGCGTAAGAGCACAGCCCACATGTCCCCGCTCAGGGCGGAGCCGATGGCTTCACAATCCCAAAATACATGGTTAAATGTGGCTAAGAGTCCACGGTGGGGCATTTTGCTCTTGAATACCGTTTAGGGTACATGGCATGAAGAAGCGCAGGGTTGGCCTACGCTTTGCGCAGTGGCAGTGTCGTACCCAATTAGGTGTTAACTGAAAGGCGACTATTGATAGTTGAAAACTTTTCATTACGAACTAATGGCATATAATATAGGCCCCAATTTTGGTGCTCTTGTGATCAATTTGTTAACTTAGATTATATACGCCTTTTCAAGTTTTCATGACTGGGGGCCACCATATTGAAAGGCGTGCCGTCTGGCGCGAAAGTTGGGCGAAATAGCCGTCATTGGCTGCACATACTCAATTGATTGATTGATATGTAGGGTTTAACGTCCCAAAACTACCATATGAGTTTGAGAGACACCGTAGAGGAGGACTCCGGAAATTCAGACTACCTGCGGTTGTTTTAATTGCACCCAAATCTGAGCACACGGGCCTACAGCATTTACGTCTCAATCGGAAATGCAGCCGCCGCAGCCGGGATTCAATCCCGTGATCTGCGGGTCAGCAGCCCAGTACCTTAGCCAATAGACCACCGCGGCGGGGTGCACGTACTCGAGCTAGTGCTTTATCCGTTAGTGTGAAATCCCCACTACAACATGTGTTCGCCGGTATTTCGTTCGCTTAGACTAGTTTGTCTGAATTTGTCGATGTCACTGAGTGATTTGCCGCCCTCAGAACTATTCAACAGCGCGCATTCGCGCCAGCAATGCAATAATGAACTCCGCGTATGCTGACTGCAACGCTTCGTCGTCAGTACCAGATTGATCACGACGTCAAGTGTCAGTAACTGGTCAGCCGAGTGTCATTTGCTTTTCTTATACTGTTAACCGCTTTAGCCAGCAAGAAATAACACCTGTCTATCCTACTTGTTCAAAGATACCTTGACCTATGCCCACCCCAGCGATATCGAAGACTGGACCAAGGACACACGCGAGTGCCCACAAATAGAACAACTGAACATTGCTTGCCACCTCGTAGAGGTGAAAGCGTGTGACCTTCGCCAGGTGTGTAACTACAAGGCATTGAAGTCGTATAACTACGAGCCATCTGGCAGGGTAGGCCAGTTGCTGACACACAAATTGAACGACGAGGTTGTGCTAGTAAAGACGGTGGGGACACCATCGCAAGCAGTAAACAGCAGGCACCATCGCGCGTGGATTCCCGTGAGGCCTTCTGGTGAGGTCCTGCGCGCTGGCTGCACATGCGTAACCGGACAAGCCAGAATATGCAGCCATGTCGGCGCTGTCTTATGAAAAATAGAAAGTGCCGTTTTACGTGGCCTCACCGGCAGAGCGTGCACAGATGTTGCTGCTGCATTGAATAAAGGAACGAAACTTTACGTCAAGCCCTCAACAAATGAAGAGATAAACTTCAAGTTTTCCCGGGCTGCTGTTGACCCTGATTCCGTGGCACAGCGTCGGCCACGAGATACCCTCGTGCCATTGAGGAGAGAGGAAATACAAGCATTGCATTGCGATTTGGTTTGCCAGGGGCTGTTCAACGTTCCAGGTAAGTCCAAAGTGTTACACATAGTGGAAAGCTATTGTATGTTGTGTATTCATGTGTTTTATCGCTCATTAGCACAGTTTATGCCACACGATACTATTTGTTCGGGTGTATTAGGGGCGAACCTCCTTGTGGTCGAAGACATTTCATCAGTCCGGCGTGGCCAGCTTGGCATATTCACAGACAGACAGACAGATAGACAGACAGACAAACAGACAGACAGACAGACAGACAGACAGACGAACGGACGGACGGACGGACGGACAGAAAGACAGACAGACCGACAGACAGATAGACGGACGGACGGACAGACAGACAGGCGGACGTACGGACGGACGGACAGACAGAGACAGACAGGCAGACAGACAGACAGACAGACAGACAGACAGACAGACAGACAGACAGACAGACAGACAGACAGACAGACAGACAGACAGACAGACGGATGCACGCTTCGCCCAGACATCATCATTCACTCCATGGATATGCTGTAATTTTTTGGCGTTTACGTAATCGTGCCTTTCTCCTGCATCCACAAGTATGTTCATGAAGCTTGTGAAACGTCGCTGTGTCTCATCTTGGGCGAAACGGCATACGATGCAGTTCACGTTGTTGAATGCGCGGGCGAGGCTGTCAGACGAGACCGCATTCTCACTTTAGCTCTCGTCATACAAACAAGTGGACTTGTCAACCCGCCACACAACGTTGCAGTCGAGATTAAATGCACTGAAGTGGCGAATACTGGATGTTCGTGCAAATCAGGTTGAAGCAATGCCTACGTGTGTAACTTAACGTGCGTGGAGCAGGTTGAAGAAATTGTCTCTGTATAACTTACTATAGAAGTTACGTTTACTGCTGGTTGCAGTTTCAGTCAAGCCAAGTCACATTTCTTATTGTGTTATTCTTTATAAGTTAGAAACCTGGTTACAACTGCAAAATATTTTGAATGTTTAAAGTTGCCACCATTCCTAACCTAATAATGAACTATCAAGTGCGCCGCCTCGAATTTCCTGTGCTCCTAATATTAAAAAGAGACGATTATTGTTTAACAGCATTAAATGTTTATTGTCAGTACAGCATAATACTGGAAGTAGAAGGGGTGGAGTATAAATTCATATTTTCTGCCTGAGCTTGATAAGACCAATAAACTTGCAATAAATTGTTGTTAACATAACGGATACGGGCTTTTCAACATTTAACATTTGACATTACGCAGCACTCGTGGCGCGGATGCAAGTGGCCGCACGCAATTCTGTGTAACAAAGCGCTCTACTTGCAAAATCAGTTAAAAGTGGAGGCCCACGGTTGTTCGAACAGCGTTCGTGGCCACCTGACACCAGACAATCAACTGAACTGCTTCTTTTTTTCTTTTTTAGCTTTATCAGGCACAGGGGTTTTTATACGATGCCAGGCATCAAAACAAAAGCTCGCGAATCCTCAAATTGATGTCATACAAGCGCCGTTCGCAGCGCCGCCCTCCTTTGCACCCCACGCTAATAACACAAATAAACCTTCAGGTTGGGAGTGCTTTCGGTGTTTTGTAGCTACTTCCCGCACTTTCGCCGCGTCCAAGTCTACTTGGCAACGTCGACGTGCCGCTGCAGCTTCGCTAGCCCTCAGAGCCTCCCGATCCAATTGTTTACGCTGCCTTGGCAGTCAAGCTGCACCGGAAGCACCTTCAAGCTGTCCCTTAACTCCGGGCCAGGTTGCCGCTGCGGTCATTTTCCTGCATCTTCCTGATCCCGCAACTCTGGGTCCACTAGTTTGCACTGCTGTTATTGAGCGGCTTGGTGAGCCCTCAGCTACCTATGCAGTTTTCCCGCTTTGTCTTCATTGTCTTGCCTGTCGAAGAGAGAGAGAGAGCGATCATGCGGTGGTAGCAAGCTAAGTTTCATTTAGGGACCTTAGAACGAGCAACACGACAGCGCCCCTGTCGGTCTCCACTCCAACACGGAGAACGCTCCGGGAGCGAGTGCTCGCTCCTCTGTGTTCGCTGTCGAAGAGAGAGATCGCGCACTGGCAGGAAGCACGCGCCGCAGGGCTTCTAGCAAATACTTTAAGTATTACATACATTACTTCGGCGGCGAGAAAAGGCTAGACCCTAAGAAGCTTCACATATAAAATATGGTTACGTAGAAACGACTCGAGGCGTGTCTATTTCAAAACTATATTCACACTGATGCGTATAACATTGACTAAGATGGAGGACAGCACACAAGACAAGCCATCCCACTTATTCGATGTTTCGTGTTCGTCTTCTGATCCTGGATATGTCAGCTATGTAGCAATACCCCCCGGTGGTAAAAGCACCGTCTCGGCGAAATTATTACGGTATTCAAAAGGCAGGCGGTTCAGTTATAGCCTGCTGACGTGCCCTACATCACTAATTGTGGTTGGAGGCAGGGTGGTCTCCGATGCAGGAATCATCTTATAGGTGTCGTCGGTGATCAAGCGGACGATACGATAAAGACCGATGTGCCGAGACTACAATTTCTCTGTCAAGCTAACCCCATGAACTGGGACACAGGAGAACGCGAGAACCGGGTGAGAAGCGCAAGTCGACATGCCGGCTGTTGTAGATGGCTTCCTGAAGGGCCTGGGAAGCCGATAGTCTAGAGTGGGCGATCTGACATGCGTGGTCGGCATGAGCAATAGCGTCGCGTGCATATCAGTTCACCGTGTTGTAGTGGTCAGAAGTAGGGTGCCCAGTGGTAACGTCGGATCACTACCATAGAGCAAATAAAAAGTTGAATTACCATGGTGTCCTGGCACGAGGAATTGTACGCGAAGGTCACGTGAGATAGCGCCAGGTCATATTCGTGGTGGTTGGTGCGCACATACATCCCAAACATGTCCGTGAGGGTGCGATTTTGTTATTCGGTAAGGCCATTTGTTTGGGGATGGTAGGATGTGGTCAACTTGTGCTGGGTCGAGAGATATCGCAGATCATCCATTAGTCGGGACAAAAATGCCCGGCCGCGATCCGTGAGCGATTGGCTAGGAGCAGCAAGATGTAGGATGACATCGTGGAGCAAAAAGTCTGCCTTGTCATTAGCAGGGCTGGTGGGAAGCGCTCGAGGGATGGCGTACTTAGTCGCAGGAAAAAGCCTCGTGTAAATATTCTAGTATAGGTGCTGAACCGATTGTTCCAAAATTTCACTACCCTATAATTGAATGCAAAAGACTTAACCCGCATTACGCAGATTTCCATCGAACATTGTGTGTTTTGGCCTCATTAGGCACTGTCACACCTGTGCGGCACAGTCGCCGCAAAAAAAAAAAAACACGAAAAAAGCGAAATACGTTACCTCTGTTATAAATGTGCTAATCTAAATAAAAAAATATAACGAACTCTGCTAAGCAGGTCTTGAAACACTTTTTCAAATAAACCATGGAAGGAATTCACTGGAATAGCTCATCGCCTGATGAATTCAACACTGCAAAAATGTGAATAATCCGTCCAGTGCGAGTGGAGTTACAAAGGATTGTCGCATACTGTAATTGCGTTCTCTCTTCTCTTGGCCCGACGAAAGCGCTGGAAGCTAAGGAGGGAGAGATGGCAGGGCCACAGAAAAAGGTCACGGGAACCTCGCGACCTTGAGCACTTTATCTTTTTTTTTTCTTCGAATGTGCCGTTTCTACAATGTGATTGCGCACAGACGCGTGGACAAGTGGCGGCCTCCAACGGCGATCGTTGTAACGAGCGAGCGCGCCATTTTCAAATTAGCCAATGGCTGACATATGGGTCATTGACGTGTGATTTATTGTGAATTCCAGGCCATGTGCTGTGCATTTACATTTGGCTCACTTGTTGTAGGGGGTATCATTCAACGATCGGCAGGGTTTTCTGACCTTGATCAAAAGTGTTGCAGGGCCCCTTTAGAGCGAATGCTCTTCTACCATGACATGTTAACAAACTGTGTCACTCAGCTACATGTTAACATACAGTTTACAATGTTGTGTTACACAATAGTATTTTTGGCAATCATAAAAGTAAGTGACTAAAAGTTTCAGCAAACTACTTTCAGTGCTTTTAAATATACAGTGAAAACAAAGGCAATGCAGTGATGGTACATCAGCCCAGTGAGCTCACATAAACCTCAGAGCCAACATTTTTGCAAACTTCCACCCATCCATCTAATGCCAAATGTACAATAAAGTTTTTGCACACACACGCACGCACACACACACGCACACACACACACACACACACGCACACATATATATATATATATATATATATATCTGTGTGTGTGTGTGTGTGTGTGTGTGTGTGTGTGTGTGTGTGTGTGTGTGTGACGCATTCACAAGGTGATTCTAGGAGAAGCCGACGAAGAGTAAGTGCGCGTGCCTTAGAATAAACGCATGGCACCTGGACCACGAGGTGTCTCCATTTTGTAGCGTCACACCAGTCGACAGGATCGACCTCATCAACGTGCCATGGCTAAGCCAAAGCCTCCGCTCAACATACAGAAGTTCAAGGAAACACCAGAAGACGTCCCCATCGACAAGTGGCTTCTTCTTTTCGACATGAAGGCAGCCGAGGCGTCATGGACTCACCGCGATTGGGTCAGTCACTTCAGCAAATACATTGAAGGGGAAGTGTTCAAGTGGTACCTGAGAAAGATTTTCGGCAACGGCGAGAAAACTTGGGACGATACCAAGCGTGACATGCAAGCCCGCTTTGTTACGACTGACGGAGATGCCTTCCGTTTCTTTATTCACTACCGACTGAAAGGAGGGCAGGCCATCAAGGACTACTACGACGAGAAAAAGCGACTGGGTTCCTTTGCTGACCTGAAAGAGTGCCACATCATTTCTGGACTGACTGATGCAGTTCCTCCTGATGTGGAAATGGCGCTCGCCGGACTGTCTTTCGACTCATCATAAGAGTGGTTCACCGCTGCTCAACGGGTCGAGACATGTTTAAAACGGGTGAGAAGAGTTTGTTTTACTCGTAACGCTAGTATAGCATCAAGAGCCCCACGTCTCTTCAGCAGACCGCAGCAACCGACAATAACTCCTCAACCGCGTGCCCCGCAAAACGAATGTAGATACTGCTCAGCTGCTGGTTTCCCATGACAGTTTCACTGGCACAACGAATGTCCACGCCATGGCAATGTGTCTGCTATTGATACTGAACGGGGAAACGAGGAGGGTGACCCAGAGTTTCATTAATACACTTCAGTGCTCTCATCAACGTAAAGCCAATAAATGCAATTCTCGATACAGGAGCAACAATTATTGTATCAGCGAGCATGTGTACAAACAGCTAAAACTTCAGTTGATGAGAGACTCCAGCATCATGGTCCAGCAAGTTGCATCAAGCATTCGAACTTTGGGTCGCATAAACATTCAGTTACAAACTGGGAACGTCATAAAGAAAGTTTATGCACATGTGCTGCGAGGCATGAGAACGCAATCAATTCTTGGCCTAGACAGTGCTTCATACTTTAATCTTACTGTAAATCTGGAAAGCAAGTCAGTGACACAAACACGTGAGAATATGAACCTTCCGCATCACAACGAAACGAAAACCATTCAAGCCCCGCTGATGCGAACCCTGACTTCAGAAAACTTATCAGAGCATGAGTCTGTGGCGCTTTACTCTCTTTAAAGCAAGTATGACGAGATATTTTCGAAATCTCAGACAGATATTGGGTGCATCACTACCGAGAAACATAGGATCGCACTTACCATTGCTGTCCCTATTCGTCGAGCACCATACCGATGTTCACAGGCAGACAAAGTGGAGATCAACAAACAAGTTAACGCTCTCCTCAAGCAAGGTGTTGTGAGGCCTTCATTATCGCCCTACGGCGCACCTGTCATTTTAGCAGAGAAGACAGGTGAAGGACCCACTCGTCTATGTATTGACTACCGAAAACTCAATGCCATAACGGTACCCGACTTTCAACCAATTCCACGTATAGATGATATTCTCGACCACTTGGGAAAGGCGAAGTTTTTCACTACGTTGGACGTAACGCCGGGATACTGGCTTGTCCAAATGCATCCTGACGATGTCCAGAAAACTGCATTTGTCACGCCTGATGGTCATTTTGAGTCATTGGTAATGCCGTTTGGGTTGAAGAACGCTCCAGCTACATGTGAAAGAGCCATGAAATCAATAATAGCGAAACATCCGCTCAACAATGTTAATAATTACTTTGACGATGTGATCGTATACTCAGAGACACTTAATGATCATAAACGACATCTTCAGGCGCTATTGAAAGCTCTCAAAACCGAGAACGTAAAACGCAAACGAAAAAAGGCCCAATTTGCACGCGGCAGCATTGAATACCTAGGCCACGAAATTTCACAAGGAACAGTGAAACCTAACCAAAGTAATGTGGCTGCCATACTCAAATTTCCGACCCAAAAAGGAGAAAAACATCTTCAGCGTTTTCTGGGCACTAAAAATCTACCGTCAGTACATCCCCCACTTCAGCGATATTGCTCTTTCACTCACAAAACTACTCCACAAAGGCAGCAAGTGGGTGTGGACAGAAGCATGCGAGCAAGCCTTTCGTGAACTGAAGGAGCGGACAACTGAAGAACCAGTGCTTCGCATATACGACCCTTCGAGACCATGTACTGTGTACTGCGACGCATCTGGCGAAGGCATCGGTGCTGTGCGGAAACAACCAGATGACAAAGGCAAAGAACATCCTGTTGCTTACTATTCCCGCAAACTACTTAAGCGCAAGGTGAACTAAGCTATTACAAAAAGAGAATGTCTTGCCATTGCAGATGCCATTGATAAATGGCATTGATACCTTCAAGGAAAGTTATTCACTGTTGTAACAGATCACTCTGCACTCCAGTGGCTGAAGCATGTTAAAAATCATCAAGGTCGTCTCTTCCGGTGGTCTGTGAAACTGTCAATGTATGATGTGAACATCAAACATCAAAAGAGTGCAAGTAATGTCGAAGCAGATGCGCTGTCCAGAGCCCCAATAGTTAATCTTCTATCACACGACGACCTTGATAGATGCAACAATGAGCGTCCAAAAAGAACCCACTCATTGGAAAATAACATCATCATCGTTAAAAGAAAAAGACTACAGAAAATATACGTGCCCCATGAACTACTCCCAACCACTCTGAAGAATGCACATCAACATTTTGGGCATGTCGGAGGGAAGAAGACGCTATCGCTCCTGTCTCCGCAATATTGTTGGCCGCATATGGTAACCGATATTTCCACTTACATTTGGCATTGTGATACATGCGAGAGATGCAAGAAGACGAAAACAAAAAAAATGTTTTGGACGCTTGAACTGCCTCCAGCTGAAGCTCCAGCTTCGACCTCTTTGCAATAGACACCATTGGAGGATTTTCTGAATATGGCTCGTCAAAAAGGTTTATACATTTGGTTATTGATCATGCGACTCGCTACGTATGGGCGTTTGCTCATAAAAGTGAGAACAGTGACGCCTACATTTCATGCTTAACAACATTTTTTTCTTCTGGAAAACCACGGAAGCTCCTTTCAGATCGTGAACAGGATTTACCGCAGGAAAATTCAAGCAGTTTTTAAAACATAATCGTATACACCAACTATTCACCTCATCGCATCATCCACAATGCAACGGCATGAATGAGCAGACAAACCAGACTATCGTTACGAGACCTAAATATAAGATCAATGACGAACCACAGAAGTCTTGGACTAAGCTGCTTCCGGAGGTAATTGACGAATACAACAGAAAAACCCACGAAGTGACCGGCTAAGCACCTTCCTTCCTGATGTATGGAACTCCATCTTATCCTACTGTACTGGAACAACGAGAAGAAAATGTTGAAGAAGTGCGTAAAACTGACGTTACCAATTATATCGCCCACCAGAATAAGAACAAAGCCGTTTATGATAGAAAATTTCTTCCGACTGAGTTCCAAGTCGGTGACTTTTTTCTTTACGAGACACCATGGTATCCCTACAATGGCAAACTGAGTTCCGTCATGGAGGACCCTACAAGATTCTACACAGGGTCTCAACAGTGAACTATGAGATCAACCGCTCCGTGGTACACTTACGTAGAAACTCTGACATTGTGCATGTTAGCAAACTGCGGCGTTATTTTGAATCTTCTGAACTGAGACTTTCTCGAGGGGAGGGGGACGTGTGACGCATTAACAAGGTGATTCTAGGAGAAGCTGACGAAGAGGAAGTGCGCGTGCATTAGAATAAACGCATGACATCTGGACCACGACGTGTCTCCGTTTTGTAGCGTCAGCGTCGCGTATATATATATATATAGATATATATATATATATATATATATATATATATATATAAGTCTGGGTCTTTGTCCTCATCTTTAATGGCTGTCACCATAATCATCTTCAAGTGTGTGCACCCTCGGTCTGAGACTGCCCGTTCGCTGCTGAGCCCTTGAGCTTAATAAGTGCTGTCTCAACCCAGACGCCATAAGATATATATATGTATATATATATATATATATATATATATATATATATATATATATATATATATATATATATAGGCATACGACACAACATATCATTTTGGCATACTAAGAGAGTTGTCTCACCTGGGTGTGCGCAGTAATATGCTTTCCATTATCTAGAGTTACTTATCCAATCGCACAATCCATGACCGTGTGGGCAGTGTTCTCTCCCAAACATTTGTCCAAGAAGCGAGAGTACCACAAGGTGGTGTACTTAGTGGTACACATTTTATTATCAAAATGAAGTCCTTGCACCTATTCATTCCCTGCAGTATGTTCTATTGTACATATGTCGATGACGCCCAGCTTGGCTCAAGTCATGCAACCTGGAAATGTGTGAGCGGCAGGTTGAGCTAGGTTTAAAGAAGGTCTCCAAATGGGCAGAGGAAAGCGGATTCCGAGTGAATCCACAAAAAGCACATGTGTCTTGTTCTCCCGAAAGAGAGGCATGCACCCAGAACCTGACATTCAGCTGAATGGTCAACCTCTGTCTGATAACGCCGAGCATAAATTCTTAGACCTAATCTGGGCCCACAAGCTGACCTTCATACCGGACATCAAGTATTTAAAAACCAAATGTTCAAAAGCCATGAGTGTTTTAAAAGTGTTGTCACGTACTACGTGGGGTAGTAGGCAATGTCTCATTAATCTGTATGGAAGCCTCTTTCGCACCCGCTTAGATGATGGGGCCGTTGTTTATCAGTCTGCTAGTCAATGTGCTTTGAAGATGCTGGATCTCGTGCACCACATGGGCAACCGGCTTTCTACGGGTGCTTTTCGCACCAGCGCTGTAGAAAGGCTTTACGTTGAGTCAAATGAGGGGTCACTTCATCTGCAGAGAACTTACATGTCCTTCGTATATTTTTTTAAGGTGAAAGCAGACAAGAAGCACCCCTCATACTCCACTATTAATGATTTGTCGAGCTTCATTCTGTTTCAAAACAGGCCTTCGATGAGGCAGCCCTACTCAGTTCGCCTGAAGGGTCTAGCTGAGGAAACTGGTGTGTCACCGAAACACAGTTTATTGGCTCCTGTAGAATACCCGCCACCGTGGCAGTAGCAGACTTTGGAATGCGATGTTTCTTTCCTAGAAATTACAAAACACGCGCCCATTGCCCATATTCGAACATACTTCTTGGAACTTCAACACAAATACAAATGTCCTGAGTTCTTTACAGATGTTTCTAAGTCTAACTTCTCTGTGTCCTACGCTGCTGTTGGCCCATCCTTTTCGGATGCTGTCCCTCTACATCCAGACACAAGTATCTTCACAGCGGAAGCTTATGCTATACTTGTGGCCACTAAACACAATAAACATTTACAGCTACAAAAAGCAGTAATTTATACGGACTCCCTCAGTGTGGTAGCGGCTCTGCACACTCTTAAAAAACAAAAAAACCCTGTCCTCATCTTACTTCACTCCATTTCATGCACACTCTACACACTCAAGCAAGATGTTGTAGTGTGCTGGGTGCCAAGGCACCATTAGATCCAAGGCCACGAGATGGTGGATCAGTTTGCTGCATCCGTCCACGAAAGCACTGCCACTACACCCATATCAATCCTGGCCCTGAATCTTAAGCCGTCTCTCAAACGAAAGCTCAGGGACTACTGGCAGAGCACGTGGGATAGACACACACAAAGCAAACTACACGTTATTAAGCCACACCTTGGCCATTGGCCGCCAGTACCAAAATCACGTCGCACAGAGGTAACACTAACGAGGCTCAGGATAGGGCGCACATACACGACACACTCATATCTTTTGTGCGGTCGCGATTCACCATTGTGCGATATTCGTGGTGAAGCAATAACAGTTCTTCAGGTTTTAATTTGGTGCAAACAAGTAGACTATCTCAGAAAACAACACTTTTCATTACCCTTCCGACAACATATACTTTTACACCCTGCAATGTTCGTCGATAGGGAACCGCTGTTCACTCATAACTCTTTGCTAGCTTTTTTGAGAGATGTCCGCTTTCACCATGTCATATACCCAGGCATTACGTAGCGTGACCTCTCAAAAGAGGTTGCTGCAGCAGAGGCTACATTGAAAAGCACTTGCCTCGCGGCCCTTGGACCGAAGAGCGCTGATGAGGCACTTGTGCTAGTTCCGAATATTTTTACACTTGTTTTCATTATCAATACCTTTTGTCACCCATTTTTACTATACATATCACGCCACTGTCATGATTTCAATACTTACGTTCTTACCCGCGTTATAACAAGGAGTTTCAAGGCCCCTATAGAGCCATGCAACATATCATTGTCCACATATCTAGTCATTGAAATGGCGCTCTTTGGCCTTCACTTGGCCCTTGCGCCATAAAGCGCCACACATCATCATGGTGTCGCAACGTTCGAAACAGAACTTGGAGAATTCTTACGCACTTAACTACTTGAGCCGTACCTTTGAATTCAGAAAGTGTGTTTCCCGCCAAAGTATCCAAAATTTCACTTTTGGCATAGTACATCTTGACGAGCCCAATGAAGTGTGACTTTCACCCTTCCGCTTCATTACCATTCATTCCTCAAAACGCAGGGCCAACCGACGGAGCCCGTACAGTGTCATTAGCGCTTCTGGGTATCAGAATACACAATTAAGAGAAGTAAGAATGAATATACAGCACAGCCAAAGCATAATTGAATGCAGATTAAGCATTTTTTATTTTGTAAGGTGTCCGCGCAAAAAACGACAAACACGGATGCGACGCGGTGCGAGCACTTCCTGCGAACTTACGCCTTCTGTCACCGAGAGCCACCGGCCACACTTACCACAAGTTTCAAGCTCTTATGCGAGAGCACACACTTGCCAATTAGCGTTCTTGCTTAATTGCTAATAAGGCATAATGTTTCCGGAGCACAGCATTCGTTTTGGCCAAACCGTTATGTATATAGTTGTTGCTGACAATAGAGCTAAAGCAGGGTTCTGGCACAACTGCGCAGTACGTTGCGCGAAAAACGTCACTATGCTGAATGAATTGTGTGGGCGTGTCTATCAAATAAGCCTATGTGCGCAGCAACGGCTGAGCAGATGTCGGCCTTCGGAACAAGGGAACAACAGATAATAAACTTGTCAGCAACTACCGATAAACTGTACTTTCTTCTCAGTCCACTTGATTTTCTTTTTGCACTTGTGAATTGTAACAAAAACACAGCGCTGTTGGCATTAGCGCAGGGGCCATCATTACAGGCAGCAGTTGTTTGTGTTTATTATAAGTGCATATTTTAGTAGTAGGAGCGGATCCCGTCTATTTCGAGTGCGGAACATACAAAACTGAAATTGAACGGTTAATTAGTAAGCTGTTTATTCATTTTACTGTGATCGTTGCATATGTGAGCATGACGCCGTGGTGAGTACATTCAGTTGGGAACATGGTGGTTGCACATTCAAGTCATCGTGTTCGTGTTTTTTTCCTTTTTAAATGCGAAGAATTTCTTAGTGAACTTCGGCGACTTTGAGACTATCTATTTATCTATCTATCTGGCTGCTTGCGACTTTTAGCTCTCTTGGACGTTTCAATAATGGTATCGATACCAAAATTGGTATGGCATAATATGACTGTATGAAGAACATATTTGACTAGTCGTAGGCTGAAAATTTTGACATGTATGTCATAAAAGTCATGATATAAATGTCATGATTTTGCAGCTCTCGCGGTGGTTTCGTTCACATGAATTGTTGCAAAGCTGATTGAGTGATATGTGTGGTTTAACGTCCCAAAACCACCATATGATATTGAGAGACGCCGTAGTGGAGGGCTCCAGAAATTTAGACCACCTGGTGTTCTTTAACGTGCACCCAAATCTCAACACATGGGCCTACAACATTACCGCCTCCATCGGAAATGCAGCCGTAGCAGCCGGGATTCGAACACGCGACCTGCGGGTCAGCAGCTGAGTACCTTAGCCACTAGACCACCGCGGCGGGGCGTCGGAAAACATGTATGGTATGACGTGACTGCATGGCGAACGCAAGAGACTGACCCTAACGTAGCAATAATGACATGCGTGTCATGTAGGTCATAAATCATGGCTACACGCCATGCTCATGGCGCGCTTGCGGTCGTTTCGCTGGTTTTACTTATACCAAATATGGTATCACGGGACGTGAATGCAAGACTGAGGTATATGACTGGTGCACACAGGATAGTCATGAGACGCGTGCCATGTTAGAACATGACTACATGCCACGCTCATGATACGTTCGCGGTCGTTTGGCTAGCTTCACATATACCAAGTTTCGTGTTACGCGAAGTGAATTGATGACGAAGGTATGTGACTGGTGCAAACATGATAATGATGAGATGCATGTCATTTAAAAACATGACTACATGCCTCACTCAAGGCACCAATACAGTTCGATGGGACCAGGCGCGCAAGCGCGCTGGCGTTCATTTCGTCGCGTCACGACGGCGGTGCCACGCCTGGCACCGGTCTGCCTGCCACATACTCGCAGGCGTGCGTCGCACTGCGTTGCTTAGACGCATGCACGTGTGAGCACAACGAGCGTTTCTCCGTCACGAAGAGAGGCAGACGCAGGGCTGTCCAGGTAACGTAATCGGCGCGAAGTGCACTATGTCGCATTTCGCGCCAGTTGCCGCCTGGCCGCGTAGACGAACGCTCGTGACGCCGTTCCCACCTGGCGTCAGATTATAGAGTGCTCGCATTGCTAGCACAACATTGATGTGTCCAGCGTGCACGCCCGTCAGCGTTCCGTCGGAGTGTATTGGGTCATTAATTATGCGCTTGGAGTCGTCTCGCCAGCTCCACATATACAAATTTTAGTATCAGGTAACGTTAATAGATGACGTAGGTAAATGACACCTTCAAACATGATAATCATGACAAGAAAGTAATGTATGGCCTAATTTACCTCTGCATCATAACGTTGTGCTCATTTTAAATTAACATATCAATCTTCCTCGTCGTGATTCGCATAACATAGATTCCCGCTGTACGTGGGATGTGCCAATTAGGGGCAAAGCATCTTATAGCGGCCCCTGTTCACCCCTCTTAGACGTTGTAGTATGTAACTAGTATAACATTTCGACCTCCAAGGTTGTGCCGGTGAGAGATTTCTTCTGTGGGTTGTTGAACAATAAAAAATAGTGCTCAAGTTACATGCCAATGGCTGCTAATGGGGAATGAGAGACAGGAGCATTCGGCCTTTTGTTAACGCGCACCCTACGATACCCACGGATGATCTTCCTTCATCTGTTATTGTTGGATGCAGATTATTTGCAGATGACTGCATCCTGTACAAAAACTCCACTCACACAATGGCCATATCGCCCTAAATACCGCGCTAGACGCAATTTCAGCCTGGTGCAGTGATTGGCAAATGAACATCAACGAAAAAAAGTCCGCGCTCATATTCATTACATAACATCATCCGCGCTGAAAAGACTGTAATTTATAGAAAGCTGATTACAGCAAGCACCACCACACACAAAGTTACTGGCCTACAATACACTTATACGACCCATCCTGGAGTACGCAAACACTGCCTGGTTCCCGTACACAAAAAAACTAACCAGCAAACTCGAAGGTGTTCAACGAAAAGCGCTTAGGGCCATATTTAACAAATTTAACAGAAAAGATTCACCTACAGAGTTGCTTAAGAAGGCTGGAATACTAACCGTAAAAAAAAAGGGCGATGTTGGCACAATTAAAACTGATGCACCAACTGTTACATGGTCACCTAAACATAGACAAGTCTCGCTACATAAAGCTATCCCCAGCTAGAACTACCTGCCACAAATACTCTTATACCCTTGCCCCTTACAGATTTCACACAGGTGGCTTCAAAATCTCGTTCTTCCCGCTTGCGATCAGAGAATGGAATAACTTGCCCCCTCCATTACGAATAGCACATCCCTAGCCACTTTCACAAATTTAGTAGACAGCGACTTGATAGCCTCACAAACATAATATGGTGCTATGTGATCTTCCTTGTTATTTCAGTTAGGTGCCAATATGATTGTACGTTGAAAAATGTGCTTATATGTTTTATTTTATTGTTGTTGTTTTGTTAATTTCTTAATATTTTTCCTTTCTATTGACTGTTTTTAATCACTGCCTTAGATTGTCCACCTGTTATAATCCCTCTGGGATTGACAGTATGTGTGAATAAATAAATTATTAAATATTGAGCACTATCTGACAAGAAAGGGTTGCTACGTTATACTTACTGGGTGTCACCTCTTTAGTTTTAGAAAGGCTTAGCGAACGTTGAGGCGCAGCGCCATGAATACAATTAACTAGTGTATACCTTGAGTGAACTCAAGGTGGTCAAAGGTGGGAAGTAGATACGAAGCGCAAGCCGTAGGAAAATAAAAGCCGAATTCTCCTGTCTCTCATTTCCCATTAGCAGCCATTGGCATGTACAGTGAGCACTATCTGACAGGAAAAGGTTGCTACGTTAAACTAGCTTGGCGTAACCTCCTTGGTTTTCGAAAGGTTTGGCGAGCGTTGGGCCGCAGTGCCATGAATACAGTAAACTAGTATATACCATGAACTCGAGGTGGTTAAAGGTGGGAAGTAGACCCGAAGCGCAAGCCGTAAGAAAGTGTGCGTGTGCTACCTCTCGTCTAGTCCTTGGAATGTCCGCTGGATGGTGGTGCTTCTATATGGGGAATATATGATGGAAAGATGCGAGATGGTGGTACTTGGAGTGTTGACTAGATGGACGAACGGACACACAGGCAGATGCATGGATGGACGCATGAACGGACACAGGGGTGGATGCATGGACGAACGTGGGGACGGACGCACGAACAGACGCACGCACGGATGGGCAGATGGACGCATGGACGGTCACATAGGTAGACGCATGAATGGACGGAAGCAAGAACGAATAAACGAACGAATGCTTCGCCCCACTTTCCAACATTCACTCCATGGATATGCTGCCAACTTTTTACAGGAGCCTTTCGCATCACTTTCTACAAAATCACTTTTTTATTTGTGTGGCAGCTCGTCACGGTGGTTCTGATGCCGTTTTTCGCTCCAGTATTGCCGGTGGTCCAGCATCCATTACGCCACCATACACCGTATACCACAAATAATTACAGCACTATAATCCACCACAACGGTGGATGGTTAAATCCACCATTGCCATCATGAACGTTTGTTTTTTTTCAATTGGGTTGAGCTACTTGAAACGCATTCATTCCTTCATGTTTGCCTTCATGACTTAATTATGCTTTCATGTATGCATATATAAGACACGTTTTTTCCAAGAAACTTTAAATTGTTTGACAGCGCTTATGTCGTGCACTTTCTTGTGTTTTCGTGCTTTTTAGTGCGCTGATCAAGATGACTAGTAATATGATTACATTAGCGAAAATTGGCTAAGAACGTGAACGCCAACGTATGACGCATTTTGAGACATTAGTGATCAGCAGCTACGCATTTGTCTTATTTGCAAAGCAGATGGAGTCTCATGTCCTAATGGCCACATTTCACATTAAAGGCATCACTCATACGCAATCTTTCTTCTGTAGGACCACCTCATAAGGTAGAAACATCATGCGAAGGATTTTGTTACTACCGTAAAGCTCACTTCTGTTCCGTTAAACCATGGTAATTGTAGGTCAATAATATGTAAGGATAAAAGAACCTCAAAAGGACTTGGAAAAACAATACACTTGCTTGCAACTGTGAGAAGAGCCCCACGTTAGCCTTGACAATGACTGTGCCGTTAAAGCATTTCATTAACTGAGGCCGTTATGCTCGAACCAAAACTGCATAAAATTATTGAAATATTAAGCTTACAGACAGCCAACAGGTATTTATCTGTGAAGAGTCGTGTTTTGAATTTTTTATAAAATAGTTCTGTGTTTCATTATTTCTGCATTACTGTTCTTCATAACAAGGAAAATCGACGTTTCAGTGGAGAACAAGACATGTAACATTACCGCAAACTTCAGGCATGCTGAGATAGGTGCGTATTTACACTTGCAGACATGTTGTGTAATGGAATCATCAGTTAGAATACTTCTTCCACAAGGCGCTTGCTGCAATTTTCTTTCGAGCAGGTGATATGGCCATAAGCAATACATTTCGAATTGTCCTGTCCTGTGTTTAGTAGGCAGTATTTGCAGCGCGAATATTTCTCATCAATTAGCAATGTGAAGCACGTGTTTCCCATTACATTTTGTACGCATAAACACAATTTGATTCCATATTGACATAGAGTTACCAGTACTTCTGCCACTAAAGGTGTTATCGGCATATTTGTGTAGATCTGGAAAGAACAGCGACGAGACGTAAACACCCACACGAGAAACACCACCGCGTTATTTTGCTGTGGACGCTCGCTTATGTGTGTCATTCCGTCGTCTACGTTGCTGCTTTTAAAATATAATAATAATAATAATAATAATAATAATAATAATAATAGTAATAATAATAATAATAATAAATTTCCTCCATTCACTGTTCTTTGCCATCCGCTGATATCTTAAGGTACACGGGCTTTTGCCATTTTATGTTGATGGAAATGCAACTTCCGTGGCCTGAATAAAAAAACTGCGACCTTCGGGTTAGCAGCGGAACACCCTGAAGTTATGGTGTCACCATGGCGGCCGTTTACTATGCACCGATTGCGTTAAAAAAAAAAAGGTGCCGCAGAAATTCTTACGTCATCGTGTTTGTGTCGGAACCATTAGTTGTGAGCGAAAATGATACTCTTCTTCGAGAAAGAATATAGACAAAGATGCAAAATATAGTAATAATAAATATTCCAGGTCTGAGTGAGCATCGCACCCGCAACCATTATCGCAGGAAGCAAATGTTCTATCACAGTCATGCTATGGCCGGATACTCCTTCGAAAAAGAAAACACTATTCGGAATACCCACTAACTACAAGTGGTGCTCTGTACGTTTCACGATGGCACCTGAAGGAGGGTCAACCCGTCTTGTTGCCTAAGAACAAATAGTACGGCGGGCGTACGGACAATGCCATTTCCAACATATAAAGCCATGGGCTGTGCAGAAATGCATATGCGCCTGAAATACTTGTTTTTTTTTACATATAAGTTCACCACCTGATGGTTTAATGTGGTGTGAAAGGTGATATTTTCGCTCAGTTCATGAGTAACGCTTTGTGAAATCTTGTGAGTGATACAGACATTTCAACTATGAACTCAGAAAAAATATCGAGTAAAAAGGTCGTCTTTTTTTACCACAACAGTAATCTTTATCTACATTGCGTTATTTTATTTTCGCTATCGCCGTGTGCCCAGCAATCTCAGGTCACGAACAACATGCGTGTTTTCAGCGTTACACAGCTAATCATATATACGAAAGCGGCCAGCTCTGACATTTTTAGAAAAGAAGCGCATGCAAGCCGGATGACGAATAATGTTGTGGAACAAAAACATGCCCTTTTCACTCGATTTTCTTTAGAGTGCATAGTATTGATGTAGGTGCTGAACAGTAAATACTTATAAACTTACGGGAATTGTTGTTTGAAATACTCTCCAGTTAATCTGATATTAAGTGTGTTGGATGTGAAAGTGGTTGAGCAGGCAGCGATGCATAATGGTGGTTCTTTTTTTTTCGTGCGTAAAAGAAATGTGTGCGCAGCCTTCCAAATGACGTGTTCTTCTTGTCCATCTTTTTACTCTAGCATTCAGTGACTCTGACATTGATCACGATGCTTTTTTTAGCACCCCTCGTGTCCCATAGTAAGTACAACCAGTCAGATGACTAGCATTAGAAGATTTCTTATGCTGTTTATTTGTATAAATCAGCGACTAAATGTTAATTTTCTGCTATGTGTTTTCACTCGATCTCATATGTTCCCTATTGTCCACAACAAGAACCCTGAATTAGTGGGCTGTGAGTGAATGAGTGAGTGAGTGAATAATTTTGATTCGGTATGGGAAAACGAGATAAAACGTGCCCCCGGCTAATCCTACGACGGAACCGACAGGTCAAGTCTGCCGCTAATATTACGAGCACTCTGGACGGCCGGGATTTTGTCTTGGAAGACGGGAGTTAGCAGCAGCGTGCCTCACTCTTCCTTTCCGAACCCCGGGCTCAACGACCAGCATTCCCAGCGCATGTGAGGCAAAGTAGCTACTTCACCCCCCCCCCCCCCCCGCGCAAGATCCATTTGTATCAATGTCCGAAAAGATTTTAATAAGGTATGCATATTTTGGGTATGAGAGTGACAACCTGTCGCATGTTTAGCTTGAAATTAGGTGGCTGGACTCTTCTGTCTAAGTGAAAGAATTTTGTTATGTTTATGTGCACGCTTGGAACGTCTGTGTGTCCGGAAGTGCAGTTGGTGACATGTTATTCCAAATATTTTATGGTGTATTGATTTGCCGAGTAGATTCCTTATTCTTAGAAGTAGTGATCATCAGAGTGAGCGTTGCTTTGTGTATAATCGTAATCTATAGCTTCTTGTTTCATTATCGGCAGCCTTATACCCCGTGAAAACCAGACACTTGTGTATTGCAGTAGTCCTGCTTCAGTTTATCTTTTCTGAATGAGATTCGTTTGTAATGCATCCGCGACTCCTTCCTACGCTCAGCCGTCAAGTCTGAACATGCAATTCGAGGTTTGCATTCACGTTTTAAGTGCGAATCATTTCTTAGCTAACTACGGCGACTTTCAGCACATCTATCTATCTATCTATCTATCTATCTATCTATCTATCTATCTATCTATCTATCTATCTATCTATCTATCTATCTATCTATCTATCTATCTATCTATCTATCTATCTATCTATCTATCTATCTATCTATCCATCTATCTATCTATCTATCTATCTATCTATCTATCTATCTATCTATCTATCTATCTATCTTTCCTTTCTGTCTTCTTTTTTTCTTTCTCTTTCTTGCTTTCACGGCGAATCGGTGCATGTTAGTATGGAAACTATAGCAGTTCAAAGGTGATGAGTTTTTTTTCTAGTGCACTCGCTATGTCTATACTCTTAATATGCAATCTTATCATAAAACTCACTCCACATGGTAATTACGTTGCACATTATAAGAGCATATGAGTCTTCTTAAGGCGAACTCGCCACGTACTGCGTGTTGTACGTGAAATGATAGTCTATATTGACTGCTCATGGTTAATTATGTGAAATTCTATAGTCATGTGAATGCAATAATACACCCACATATCTAAGCGTATTCAAGTTTTTTTTATTCAATTAGGTCTGGTTCCTCGACCCTTTTCTAATTTTCGCGTGATTTTTTTCAGTGAACGATACAGCACATACGGATAGTTAACTTTTCGGCCTAAATAACGAATACTACGTTCTCGTGGCAACATACACTTGCGTCACTCTCGCATATGTATCCGTTGAATGTGAGTACTGTCACAAAGATGTAACTAAGCTTGTAACTAAGCGCTGCACTCACTAGTATAAACTAAACGGGTCTCAAGAAAAGATGCAATACAGGAGACAACACTTATGTTGATACTGTAAACCAGCAGGTTGTCATAACACAAAGAAAACTAGAAAAGATGGGCGTAGTAGCGGACCTTTCACGTTACGCAATCACTATAATGTTATGAGGTTTCCGGAAATGGGAAACTTGTAATTTGATTGCTCCACCTCAGTTTGCTTAACGGGCCCTTAAATGAATGCGTAAACACGTTTCATCAATTTATTCGAACTGGCAGAGAGCATAGTTTGAGAGATAAGCAAAAAGGTTAACCGAAATTGTAGCATCCGGTTTGTTACCTGCTCTAGAGAAGAATAAATGTGGAAAATGTGACAAAGAAAAGAAATAGAAAAGTAAACTCGCGAAAGAAATACCAAAAGCGAAGGTGTTATAGCCTATTAGTAGGCCACCACCACGCAAGAATTTAAATAAGGCTTCGGCAGATTATATGTGCGAAGACGGATTGTGTCGGCACTGCAGCACTGACTGCTATGACAAGGGTCTGTCGTCAAGGCGGCTATGATTGTAGCTCTGAATGCTAACATCATAGCACTACCTACAGATGCAAAATATGGTTCACTGATTCGCAAAATTAGTAACTCAATGTAGCGGTCAACTCACAAATGTACTCGCAGTGGACATTGTAGCAAGTTTTTATACGATAAAAATTACTCGAAAATGTTTTTCATTCTTTATTGCATCCAACAATACGCTAAGTGAGGATACCGATAAAAATATGAGACGCAAAATGCATGATTACGCTATTAGGCAGATAATAGCATATTAGGAAATAATAACATACGAGGAAACCTAACATCCCATTCCTCTAATGTGGTATACCTACTTGAAAGTAACGTGCGCAGTACATCGGACAAACAGAAACATCACTTAGGATTCGTTTCAATAATCACAGAGCCCATGCTGCAAAATCAGCCCCAAGTCTGCCTCTATCTAAACATCTCAACCTTCCCGACAATGCAGTCGACAAACTATCAGTAACACTCTTAGAGATGGGATTTAAATAGAACCGAGAACGTGAACAACGTGAGTTATACCTTATCCACCAATTAAAACCCTCGAATGAATGAGAATCCGGGTAAACTTGCAGCAAATAAAGCATTAGCAAACAATAACGGCAATAATGAAAATAATAACTTAGTTCACAGCACTGTAGATGCGAAGGGCATTGGACTAATCAAAATATTTCCAAGTGTAACTACTCTTCCTAAGTACAGCTGTCGTCTGTTTCAGTTTTTACCTTACTATACAATGAATTGTGCCATGCATGACATGCCCAACAGCAACTTTGTGCACAATTGGGACGCCCCTACTGCACGCGTAATCCAGAAGCGGGCAAAAATTTGACATTGCACCCACTTACCAGCTTCTGCGGCAATAAGCGGTGCCCTTCTTTCAACGACAAAATGCCGACGAGGCACTGAGTAGTTAAAGGCTTAATCTACTTTAAAAAATTTGTTCCCCCACACCAAACTGCCAGAGACATGCGGCGCCATCTGGTCGGGAACAATACGGTAGCGAAAGGAAAGATACACAGACTACAGACATCCAAAAGGTGAAAAGAAGAAAAGGGAGAGAGAGGGAGGGGCAAGGGAAAGGAAGAGTAAAAGGGGGTGCCCGCAAGAGTCCACCTTATATTCTCACTTTTTTCTCTCTCTCCCCCTCTGATCTAACATTGTATAAATCAGAGCGCCAACAAACTGTACCCTCAATCCTGATGAAGGCCAGACACTGGCTGAAGCGTCGAAATAAAACACGTTGTGACTGCTCATGAAGGATATACTTGACTATATATATATATATATGAATATATATATACATATATATATATATATATATATAAATATATATATATATATATATATATATATATATATATATATATATATAGATATATATATATATATATATATATATATATATATATATATATATATATCAGAGTGCTATCATAGCTCAGTGGTTAGAGCATCGAACGCGTTATTCGAAGGTCGTAGGGGTTCGATTCCTGCTCACAGCTGGTAATTTTTTCATCCACTTTTCTTTCTTTTTTCTTCTTATTTACATTCCATTGGTTCTAATAACTTCCCCTGTACATTCCTTGGTGTGATGGTTAAGGAACGTTCGTCACTATGTTTGTTGATAGCGGACGAGAAAGGATTAACATGAACTTTTTATTTCATGGCATGGGTGGAACGGCTGACGGCGCACGGATACGCTACTGTGTGCAGCGCCGTTGAGTCGGACGTCGCGGCTAACCCAGCAGTCAGGGTCGCAACTCCGGAGGTCCTGAATCAGGCCACGGCTCACGACGACCACACCCGGTAGGCCTCGTCCACGAACCTGCTCCCGGCCACTGCACCCAGGCAGGAGCCGTTCAGCAGGACCCGTCCTTGGACCTTGTACAAGCTGATGGACTCGACCTCGAACCGACGCACGGGAGCTCCACCTGGCCGACACGTACGGGTCTCACGTCCGGCTCAGGAACGCTGCCCGGAAATTGTCATCTCGAGCGGCGCACCGCTTCGTCTCCATTCGTGGCCTCAACCCTCGAGCTGCGGTGGCGGAGATGCCTGGACCAGCGCGTCCTCGGACCTCGTTTCCAAGCTCTTGATCACTGCCCGGACGTAGCGGTTCCACGTGCGGGTTCTGGCCAGCACAGCACCGTCTGTGACGTGCTGAAATGCTGCTCGCTACAGCTGCGGTGCGGCAGCTCACTCACCGGCGTTCCTCGCCTTGGCCAGGGCACAGCCAGGTACCCTCGGGTGCACAGCTCGTGAGCTCGCGGCCCACTTTCGAGTCTGGCGCGTCGCTCGGTACGGCTCGGCACCGCTCGGCAATCCTCGATTCAGCCAGCACCTCTGGTACCTGGATCCTCGGCCACCCTGAACCTCGACTGGCTCCGTGGTCCTCCGTACACACGCCCGCGTCTCGCCCGGCAGAACGTCTCGCTCGTCCCTTGCCGATGTGCGACGCTTTGGTGACACCGGCGCTTGATGGCGTGGGTGCGGCTACGGAGCAGTCAACCCACATCGGAGACGCGATGCTCCATGCGGGGAATGGCCAGCCCGTCCATTGAACAGCTTGCGTCGAGACGCGATGCTCGTCGCATCCGTGACCATTAGCCAGGCCACCTACGTCGCTGTGCCAAACGGCTGACCGTGGAGACGCCTCACCGAGATCCGCGATGCCCCCAGCAAGGAAGAGAACAGCAGGCCAGGCCGCGCCCCGAGATGCAGTACTCGTACCGGCAATACCGCCCCAGCTGGTGGTTGGACGGCAGCAGCGTGGACGGCCGCGTTCCCTGGCCGGAACCTGGATCGCCTGCGTCCGACGCTTCGGCCCGCTGTCTCCCGTCTGCCGCTGCTTCGGCTCGTCCCCAGCCACAAAGCCGACTGCCACGTGATGGTCGCCCGTGGCCCAATCGTGGAACGCCACCTCTATGGGCCACCACAGGTTGTTGTTGTTGTTGTTTCCCTGTAGAAATCGCTCGTGCCCAAAGAAGGGGATTGGCCGATTTTAAGGTGAATTTGCCCTAAACTTTCAGCATTGTGTCATTCCTGCAATTTTTTTGTAACTTAATTTTGATTTGAAATACCGATATCAAGTTTGAAAAAAAAATAGGAAAAATTTTGAGACAGCAATTTAGCAAGAAAATCGTTTAGTCGCAGTGATGTATTCTTGAACGGCGAATAAAACATCCCTGTGGCTGAAACCCAGTGTAGAGGCTCCAAATGAAAGAAGATCAGGCTGTGATAGTTGCAAGCCCATCTTTGAAGAGGTGGTGCTAGTATGCTTTGCCTGAATAAATCGAAACGGCGACAATGTAATAAAAAATGACTGATCGTTTCCTCTTGATTACAGTAAATGCACATAGGGGAATTCAATATGCCTGATCTATGCAAGTAAAAATTGAGGGAGGTAACGCGGCAACGAAATTTCGTGATGACAACTTCAATCATCCTTGATTTAGTCAGTTCACTGCGCCAGGGAAATAACAAATGTTTGTACTCTGGAGAAGCCGTCAGTGCAGGGTCACATAAATTTTGCCTGATTTTAAGTGTGCGAAATCGCGCCACCGTAATGTATACTGTATGGGGGAAAATAGGAATAATTGGTGTCGAAAGGGATGCCTTCGCAAGAGAATCAGCTATTTCGTTTAACAGCAAACCTTTGTGCCCTGGTGTCCAGATTAAATGAATACTTCGGAGATGACAGGGGATCAACGATTTAAAAAGTTTCACTATAGGTGAGTGACCAGATGCGGACAGAGAAGAGCACACTGATAATGAATCAGTTATGACTGCTACAACTGGAATGGAAATATTTACCTTTCGCAAAGCTAACACTATTGCCATGAATTCAGCCAGAAAGACAGGAAGAAAGTCTGGTAAGCGAAGTGAAAATGACCAATCAAGTACGGGGCAATATATTCCAACGCCTGATTTTTCATGTGATTGAGATGCGTCCGTTGCTATAATGACATTTGTTGGCAGAGTACTTAAATGGTCCTGTAATAAACCATTTAAAATGCCTGTAGGTAATAGCTTTGCGTGAGTTGGCAAGATATCATGGTAAACAATTTCTGGAGAATTTTGTTGCTCAGTTAAAGGAATCAGATCACGAACGTGTACATTTAGGGGCTCAAGTAACGATTGAACAAATACTATTTGTGGTTTGGTAAATCTGGGCCAATGCACGGAGAAGAATAGGTCAGGATTGGAAATAAAAATAATTTGTTCAGGGTTAAACGGTGCTTCATATAGTCGTAAAAAGGTCTGCACAGTAAGAATGTTAAAGCGACATAATAAGGTTCGTATTCGTGCTTCAAGGTATAACACTGCATTTGCAGTATACTTTGGAAGTCCTAAGCAGAGCCGTAAAGCCTCTCTTTCCAACAGAACCAGCGGCCGAAGTTTGTAGGCTGGCGCACCAGAAAAAAGAATGCAGCCAAACTCCAACACAGGTCGGACATACATTTTATATATAATCAAAAGTGCCTTTCTTCTCATACCTGATCTGCAATTGCTCAACCTCCGCAATACCCCCATCGCGCGTACTGCTTTTGTCGCGATGTATTCAATGTGAGGGCGCCAATTTAGATGCTCATTATACATAACTCCAAGATATTTCAATGATTGTACTTGTGGAATATCTTGAAGCTTGTAATTAATAGATATGTGCACGGGATCTTTGATTGGAAAAACGAGAATAGCACATTTACCGGTATTGAGGTTCAACATCAATCCATCCAACCAATGTTCTATTTTATTAGGATATGTTTGCAAGATAGTGTAGAGACTGTGGAAGTCATGTGACATAGCAAAGAAAGCAATGTCATCGGCATAAACATAGGTTTTCACTTCTGGATGAACGGGGATGGTACTAAGCAATATGTTGAATAAAACCGGGGAAAGTACTGACCCCTGAGGTACACCTCGAGTTTGCTTGTGCTTACAGGAAGAGAAACCGCCTTGATAACAATAGAATTCTCTTCTACTTAAAAATTCCGTCACCCATGCTACTATATAAGGTGGAAGTCCATGACTCCATAACTGATTAGTCAAGATAGAATACTCTACACTATCATATGCTTTACATATGTCTAACGTTACTAAAGCCGCAAAGTGCTTTTTGTGACGGGCAATATGAATACGACTTTCCAGATCTACATGTGCATGCCATATGGAATATCCAGATCTAAAGCCAATTTGGGAAGAACTCAACAGTTATTTCTCGTTAATAAACCTAATTATACGATCATGAAGTACTCTTTCAATAAGTTTTACTACATTAGATGTTAAGGCTATCGGTCGTATGTTGTCTAAATTATAGCCTGCCCCCTGTTTCTTAAGCAATGGTATAATTTTCGCAATCTTCCATTCAGAAGGGATCCATGCTCTTCTAAGGGAATAATTGACGAGACCTAACAGATCATTCGGATATTCCCTGTGAAGTATTTTTAGCATTGTATTTGTTATTCCATCGGGGCCTGGTGCTGCATTTGGCAATCTTTCCATAGCCTGATTTAATTCGGAAGTCGATATTTCTGTGTAGTCATAGATGGTTGTTGTGTAAGCCGAATTAGGAAGATGCGTTGAGAACCTGTTTTCTAATTCTTTAGCCAACTGATTCAAAGATTCCTGTAGTTCCTGTGAGGTGTAAACTACTGAGTCAACGTTTCCTGGTATAGGGGTCTTCTTCCTACCACGAAGGAAGTTGAATAAAGCACGTTTGTTATTTGATTTAGACAGGTACTCGAAATGTTCTTGGTCATATTGCTCTTTCGCTCGCGATACAGTGCGTTTAAATGTTGCCGCAATGAACTGATAATCCTTCCAATTTTTTGGACTCTGATTACATATAAGTCTTTTCCATGTGGCTTTTCTTCTTCTATAATCTCGTGTGCACTCATCATTCCACCATCTACTAGGTTGGGCACTTTTGGATGACGACGAAGCAATTACAAATTCTGAAGTGTTCTTGGAGATTTTTAAAGCAGAACAGAGATTTCTGCCGAGGTCTTCATTTTGACCACTGGACACTGCCCTAATGTTGTAACGTAAGCAGTCTTTAAATTTTTTGTAATTGATCAATGTTTTCTTTGTCCTTTCAATAGATTTCACAGCACATGAGATTTCAAAGTATACAGGAAGATGGTCACTGTTTGAAGAGAAATCAATTGTTTTCCAAGACTTTATTGAAACACTTGGGCTGCAAAACGTGAGATCTAATACCGATCGTGTCCGTCCGCGAATAAAAGTAGGCTGTCTATCATTTAGGCAGGTAAGATTTTTATTAATCATCCAATCCCACAGAAGAGTACCAGAATGGTCTGTTCGAAATCCCCATGAAACATGATGTGAGTTGAAATCACCAGTCAGAAGGAAATCATTCTTGCAATTAGCTAAGGCAGTATCTAATTGTTGAGTATTATGCAAACCCGTTGGAAAATATGCGTTTATAAGTGAAAAAGGGTGGTGCCCGGGCAGACAGAAGTCTATTGCCAAAATTTCACAGCCTGTGGACATAAGCTGAAAAGCTATGCTTGCTGTGCGGCAAAATTTATTCGAGACTAGTATAATTAGACCACCTCCTAGTGATGGACGGTCTAACCGAAATGCTCTAAAATTGTTTAAATGATAATTCTTAACAGGGTTAAGCCAGGTTTCTTGTAATAAGATTATATCCGGATCTAACTGATTAATTAAGCAAAGTAAGTCAGTAGAAGCAGAAATCAAAGACCTACAATTCCACTGTAGTACTTTCAAGGTATCTATGTTGACGAGCGAAACACTTCAGCAACGGCAGCTTCTAAAATACTCTCCTTAAAAAGTGCACTGGCATTTTCGCTGCCCTTTTTGGGTTTTGTGTTTAGGCAAGGAGATTTTAATGGAGATGCAGTGCGCTTCTGACGCCTGAAATCTTGGCAAACGTCCATTTCATTCTGATCCTCCACGTGGGTCGACGTGGAAGGTACGGACGAAATTGGGGTTTTCTCCTCGCGGGATTGTCGCTGTGGGGCTAAATTCGGTATAACTTCCACTGCACAAGGTGCCGACTTGGCCATCGGTACTGCTATCGCAGAAGCCAGCTGTGTCATCTGTGAGCAAAACACTTGAGAGATGCACTCACTCACGCTCGTAACTATGTGTTCCAGCGCTTTCGACATCGCCTTTTCTACTGCAGCCTCAATAAGATTAAGAATCTTCGTCTCACTTAGTTGTTCGTGCCTCGACGCGACTCCGGCATATCCAAAGGCTCTATCCTTCACAACTGTTATTGCTTCTCGCCGCGAGCAACGACGTCTGTCCATGATTTCTAGAAGTTGCGTTTCATTAGACCTTGCGGTGCAGTTCAGATAATCGGCCGCGTGATTTCCTGCACAGAGGCAGCACTTTTCGATTTCGGCGATGCACTCCTTCGATGGGTGGGTATCGCCACAGATGCGGCAACGTGAATTTGATTTACAGCCCCCTGCACTGTGACCAAAACGCCAACAGTTTTGACATTGGAGAGGACAAGAAGCGAGACGTTCGACTCTGAAAATGAGCGGCCATATTTTCAACTCGGATGGACAGGAAGTGCCGGCAAAGGTAGCAATAACCGACTCAGTGGGGACTTTCTCACCGTTAACTAATCGGTTGCATCGGTACACAGCTATGACCCCAGCATCAGACAGCTTTTCCAGAGTCTCAGCGGGCGTTAATGTAGAGTCGACTCCTCGTACAATTCCCTTAGTGCACGCTAAATGAGGCGGGATAAATGCACTTACCGGGACCGAAGCAAATGTCTTGCATTTTAGGATGTCAGAAACGCACGAAGGATCTGACGATCTGCATACCAAACCACCTCTTCCGAACTGACGAACATCACTTATCAGCTGAAAGTGCGGCGTCATGGCCTGCAACCCCACCTGAATCGCCTTCGGGTTGTTGAGCCTAATAAATCCACCACTCGAGGGCACCAGCGCAACAGGGATGCTTCCAACACCACTGCGGAAAAAATATTCCAATGGCAATTCATCATTAGGCAAGGAGGCTGACCAAGGGCTATGCCCTTGGCCAGGAGATGAATTAGACATTAGCACTAATTCGATTGCTTAAATAAGTAATATGCCACGTCAGCTAGTTTCAACAGGTCAAATTCACCCAAAAACTCAGCCAAACCACCGTCCGAAAGAGTCCGAAGGGACGAGCCCGGATCAGAACGAAGCCCGGTTCAGCGGAAGATCAGCGGTGATGGGTGATGGGTCATCAGCTGATTCGCTGACACTCACGCGCACATTACACGCGCCTTGCCCCGCACCTCCATCGTTGTCGTTTTCTTCACATTACTGTCTGTTATATCTCATTATTATTGTGTTAAAACACGGAAATACGAGCCCTTAGGTATACATTTCTCTCCCTTATATATATATATATATATATATATATATATATATATATATATATATATATATATATATATATATATATATATATATATATATAGTGATTGTGCCTTTATTTAGGTATATATACTTGCAGAACACCTCCTGATCATCCGAGGATGTTTGTAACTAGAACATGTTTGTTTATCACTAATATTGCGCCATACTCTCCTCGAAGAAATCAGCATATTATGTAGTTATGTTCAATGTTATTCATTTACGTTTTCTTCCGCAGGAAAACCACAGTGTATGATATGGGTAAGACGTAACGGTGACAAAATTGAAGCGAACGACTGCGAAAACGACTCCATCTCCTCCTGCGGAGAAATGGCTATTGCAATCGAAAACCCACACACAGATCCTTGTGAATTCTACGAGAAAATTTGAAAAATGATCAAGGAATGGCTTCATACCGTATAAATACCTGCTACATAGGCATTCCTTTTAGGGGCAGGTTTAGTGGGGCTTCCGCAACGGCCCTATGTACGCGCAACTTTGTTGGACATCATTTTTTGTCGGCGTTGGTGAAATTGCAAGAGACGCCATTGTGAAACTGTGTCTTGAGCTATTACTACATTGTAATCAGTCAATTAGAGAAAATGAAAGGCACAACCTTTGAAAGAATAAAGTTTTACTTATAAAGCCTTAATGGATCCTATTGTTTTTACCTTATACCCAGAGGGTCAACTAAAACAGTGGAGATACGCTTTAAAATATTGTGTGACTAGCCGCTACTTTGGATAGGTATTTTACTTTTGTGTCGTTATATTGAAGTTATCAGCAGCAGAGCCTTTTTGTCCAATGTCTTATATGGCAAACATGCAGTTGTGAAAACGAAGTCACGAATTTTTCACTCTACAGGAGCTGCAATGAATAACAGAAATTGTTTACCTAAGAAGAAGCGGAACTTGAGCTCTCCACAAAACATTCAAAACAAAAAGCCTCATTTAAACGCAGAGAAACAAATACACCAATTTCAACAAGCACCACCTGTCCTAAATATCTCATTCGTCTTCCCGGCCGCTTTCTACATTATAATAGCAGAAGCACGTGTTGCTACCACAAGAAACCTCTGATGACCTCGTTTATTACTCTTTAACGCCAAAGCAGAATTCTTGTGTTTTCAGTTGGGCTAAAGTAAGAAAAGTCTCTTTTGGTGCTTTCAGGTGAAGGGGAGGCACTCAACATCAAGAACTAACACTTATAATGTTGTATCTAGCTTAAAAGAAAGCGTACTTGACATAATTGATCAGACACAGGGCAACAATTTTGAAAATTCACTAGCTACTCGTTAAGGCTTCTGTTTTTCGCCAATACTGCTAGGCTACGCCCGCACACAGAACCGGAAGCCATCCACCACCTATGTTTGTAAACCGCGATTGGATCTTTACATCCTATCGCTTTTTACCAGAACTTGTGTTCCAGCAGTTGTGTTTGTCCAGCACCTGTGCTTGTAAACAGCGATAGCGTTCGTAACCGCTTCCCCTTCAAGGCGATTACGGAATTGTCTTGAAGAGAGAGGGGGTGTATCAATCTCGCCTCCAGTTTCATATTACCAATGAGATTGTTTTGCTCGCCTCTAGAAGAAAGAATAGATGCTGTGGTTTCTATGACTCCCGCTGGAACGTGCTTCAAGCAGCTGCAGAAGCGCGCGGGTTACGAGTTCGCATGTTTCCTTTCACACAAATTTACACTGCACAAGAAAAATTCAAGAGAGAGGGAACGTAGATAGCAGGTGTGTGCTTGTCATCATTTCGCGGCAATGTCATATTCATTGTTTTTATGTTATCTGAAATGCTCAGAATATTATTCTGTACTGAAGAGCACAAGGTGAAAAGGAAGCTAAGTATGGGACAGGCGCTTTTTATTCATGCTCCATCTGATGTGCGTGTTGATGAAATAGGTTCACAAAATGTAATTTTAGTTCCTGACAAGGACGATGAGAGCAATCAGTGAAATTTCAGAATCATTTTCGAACCATTGCAAGTGTACGTCAACCCCAAATACACCATACATGGTAAACTATGGTATAAATTTCATATATCTGAAACAGTGGTATAACGATAAGTTAAACGTGTTAATGTCAGAAAGAATGTTTATTAGAGCAGGAAAAGAATTTCTGTGGGCACTTGTACAAAAGTTGACACAACGTCTTGAATCATTAGTAGTGGAAGTAATAACAATAAAAACTAACACAGAAGAAAATATTGTTCACGATCTGTCGTCGTATAACATATACCACAAATTATTGAGCAACGAAAATAATTGGAAAAAGCGCTGTGGACACATCACATCGCCTCAGGGTCTTAATGTCATAGTTGATCTAATAGTTGACTAATAGTTGATCTTTTGGTGTTCTGCAATGTAAATTAATCAACTTTATTTGAAAGTAATGAGCCTCTAGAATGTAATCCAGACTAATAATATTTTAACATCGTATAGTCTGAAGTTTTCTGGCTAGTCTGAAAGAAATATATTTAAAAATAATGTATGTTTGAATCGAGTCTGCGAATGATGACAGCCGGATAACGGTTACAACAAACAGTGAAAGTTAAGCATTGCACACAACTATCAAAACTTGATCATGCTGTAACCGACAGTTTTCTGATATGATTAGCATATGATTGCGTTTGATCTCATCCGATAAGGGCTCGTTTGTTGGATCTTCACATAGACCTTTACTTTCTCAATGTTATGTACGTATGTTTCGCACACAAATCTTATTATCATGCTCAGCATAGACTGTGATGAATTGTTTCCACTGCGGAAAGGTTACATGCAAGACGCGAACAGTTATTTTATTCGAGAGCTTACTCAAGCACACGCAAAACGGCTAGAATGTTTTATGTCGCAACCAAACACTGTAATTCACCTCTCCATAGGCCAGTTTATCGACGACTGACGCTACGTTCGCCATAATCAGTGTACAGAGGTTGCTAAATATAAATATTTTGTAACAGTCGCAAAGATTTAAACATAAAAAAGAGGGGAGGAAAGAAATAGATTAGACCCAAACAACCAGCTGTTCGTTGCCGTGATGGGCTAGAAAAAAAATTAGGCAAACTTCCCCAGATGCTCAGTGGAGTTTATCTTTAGAAGTGTTACTTCCCACATGTCATCACATCAGCAGTTGAATGAAGAAGGAAACCTCAGCTTGATGAAGTACAATAGATTTGTAAATGACGCAAGCGAACCTAATACTTCTAGTCGCATGCACTGCTAGTTTTTTCTTGCTTTTAGGACTCGCTCGCTGGATTCTGTGCCGAGTAGTTGTGCCCTCACAGCACAGCTCTGGCTGACAGGGTTGGTTCTACGCCACCTTCTGCCGCTGGTCCACCACGATGCCGACAGCGTAGCCCTGGCCGACTGGCTTAGCCCTACGCCACCTCCTGTTACCGACAATAGCTCTCGCCAGCGGTCCCCCGTCTTCAGACTTCTGCAACCGTGTCCTTATTTCCTGTCTTCTCCTTACTTCCGTCGCTCCCTGTCCCTGCGCCTCACTCTCCCCTTCCTCTCTCTCTATCTCTCTACCTTTTAATCCTATCTTTTTATTCTCTACTCTACCCCCATCCCTCGTGAGGTACTGTTGAGGTGTCATCATCCTGAGTGACAGTTACGGGGCTCACTTTTCTCTTCTTTTCATTTACAATCAGATCCTTGCTTTTAGACCTCTGCTTTTGCTGATATTCTAGCTTCGCACAACGTGGCACACACCAGAATGATTTTTCTTGCGCGAAAAGAAGCGTAAAATTACTCTTTCCAATGGTTTTCGCAAGCTCCCTGAGGTGGTCGTTAATACACCATCCCGTTTGTCCAGTGCGAAAGTTCGACAAGCTTCATGTACCTCGGAAATCAGGGTTGTGAGAACCA
This sequence comes from Rhipicephalus microplus, assembly GCF_043290135.1. Classification (NCBI taxonomy): domain Eukaryota; kingdom Metazoa; phylum Arthropoda; class Arachnida; order Ixodida; family Ixodidae; genus Rhipicephalus; species Rhipicephalus microplus. Next base: position 55,814,712 of record NC_134706.1, read on the forward strand.
TGTACAGAAAATGCGACCACGTTGTTATTTTTTATCGATATACACATCATGCTTTTCATCGATCTATCGAACCCGGCTGCTTTGGCTGCATTTTCAATGGAGGTGAAAATGCTGTAGGCCCTGAAGACAGAAGACAGAGATTGTGGCCTCTTCAGATGGCGACGTAACAGGGCGAGCCTCTACCCATTTCGAAAAAGCATCTACGATCACGAGGAAGTAGTGTACGAATAATGCCCCTCCAAAATCAACATGAATTCTGGACCAGGGTTTGTCAGAAAATAGCCATGGCCTAACTGGTATCTTTCGGGCAGACTTCTAATGCGCTTGGCAAACAGGGAAGCTTCGCACCTGGTTCGTCACGTCATTGTCGATTCCAGGCCACCAATTATGATTCCTGGCGAATATGTTTGATTTTTAAATACCAGGATGGCCCGCGCGCATCAGCTTAAGGGCTTGGCATCGCAGAAGCCTGGGAACTCTGACACGGGCTCCCTACAAGAGGCATCCTTCATGCAGACTCAGTTCATTATTCCTCGTAGTATAAGGCTCCCAGTCTCCACCTACTAGAAGAGGATCGCGGTCAGGACAGCCTCAGCCACTTGTGACAGCATGCTATCTCTTACAGTACGTAGCACGTCTAATGTCTGCACGTGACAGGACATCTGGGCATGCTTGTTCTACCATGAAGAAATTCGCAGGCGTAGTGTCATAAACCTCAGTTGCAGGAAGAGGTAGCCGACTGAGTCCATCAGCATGGCTTAGTATACTGCCTGACTTGTAGACAGGTTTCAATTTATAGCTTAATAGTGTGAGTGCCCACCTGCGAACTCTTGGTGATGTCTGACTCGGCACCCCTCAACTTGAACCAGAACGTCCTAGCAATGGCTGGTGGTCTGTTACAGAAGTGAACGGCCTTCCCCACAAGTACGGATGAAATGTGTGGGCACTAAATACCAAAGCAAGGACTTCCTTATCAGTGTGACTGTAGTTTCGCTCAGCAGCAAGCATAGCGCGTGAAGCAAAAGCTACAGGTCTTTTAGTTTTATCTGCATTGGTCTGGGCTAAGACTGCACCGACAACATACGGAGACGCAATGCAACTGAGCATAAGTGGTTTTTCAGAACAGTAAGGAGCCAGGAATTGTGCGTTTGACAAGAGCCTTTTACTTGTGAAGAATGCTTTTTGTTGCTCTTTTCTCTAGCTCCAGTTTTCTCCTTCACGAAGCAGCTGATGCAGTGAGCCAAGCCTTGTCGAGATGTTTGGCAAAAACTATCTGTAGAAATTAAGCAGGCCAAGATAGCTTTGAAGCTCCTTCACATTCGGTGGCTCTGGTGCACTGGTAATGGCCTCAAACATCTTGGGGTAGGGCTTTAGACCTTCCTTGCATATGATGTAGCCCAAGTATTCCACTTCGGGAGCGAAGAAAACGCACTTATCAAGCTTCAACCTAAGGACCACTCCCAATGTTTCTGCAAGATAATCATCAGGTTTGCCAAGTGGTCTGTGTCATTAATGCCAGTAAATGCAATTTCATCACAGTACACAGCTGTTTTTGGCCCACCATTCCGTGGTCCCATTTGTGCAGCCGCTTGTGCTGGTGTTCTGGTTTCTACCAGTGCTCTAAGATGGAGTTGCGCATTACGCGTCGAGGTAGGATGTTAGTATCTTCTCGGGAAAAGGCGATGCGCACTTCCGGGGCACTCTCTAAAGCTCTCTTAGCTTCAGCGTCCACCTCTTTATTGCCGATTATGCCACAATGAGCAGGTATTTAATGAAATGTTACATGATGTCCAGTTTTTGTAGCAATGCAAAGAAGCTCTGCCATTTCAATCGATAAAGTATGATATGAACCTTGTCTTATGAAGCCATCGATAGTTTGAAGAGCAGCTTCGGCATCGCACAGTATTGTTCATTTACGAGCGGGTTCTGTCTACATGAAAAGTATTGTCTCCCGAATAGCAACAAGTTCCGCGGCTGTTGATGTGGTCTTGTGATTTATCTCTGAACGTCGAACTATATTCATCTGCGGGATGACAAAGGCTGTGGCGGAGATACGCGACGTGGTAGATCCATCAGTAAATACGCATTGCGAAAAGGTGGATGAAAAAATAACCAACCAACGGTTGGTTATTTTTTCATCCACCTTTCTTTCTTCTTATTTACATTCCATTGGTTCTAATAACTTCCCCTGTACATACCTTGGCATTACTGTCTGTTAGATCTCATTAATATTGTGTTAAAACACGGAAAAACGAGCCCTTAGGTATACACTTCTTTTCCCTATATATATATATATATATATATATATATATATATATATATATATATATATATATATATATATATATATATATATATATATATATATATATATATATATATATCATTTTAGACCCACCATTACCTCTGTCTCAAATCACATCTGATGGCCTGCTTCACTCCCTGCTCAGATATACTCCTTTTTCGATTTTCGGCTTTTCTTTCTATATATTTTTTCAGCCCAAAATTTCATTGTGTTTGAAAACCATAAGCCGTAAGCCATTAGTGAAGATCCTGCCACCCAGTTCTTGGCCGATCCCCCTTTCTGGGTGTGCGCCAGAGTATCAAGGATAATCATCATCATCATCATCATGATCATCAGACTAAGATAAATGCCAGTTACATACTGAAGCTATACTGCTGTTCCGTTCTTTTAAGTAGGAACACTACAATATTTTGGCGCAGCCGGCCAGCGAACCCAACATGTAGGTAATGTTCTTCGTTGACAAGATCTCCGCGGAAAAGACCATTTTTTCAAAGTGCCAAGCTCAACATGAAGCAGCGGTGGACCTACCCCGTGAGCTCTGCCCGGAAGAACTCGTGAACCTGGTTGTGGGAATGGCAGCTGTGGACACTACTGAAATACCACTGAAAGGTGCTGTAAAAGTGAACTTACGTGCGGCGACGTTCTACAGCCTAGTTCTTGAACCGGCGCGTCGAAGAGAATCAGGATCAAGGTCTTCGACGGAAGAGGTGAGCCTCGTTTTGAAAGCTCTTCAGCTCCAATAGGAACAAATTGTGCAACAGAACCAAATAATTGCATCCCTTATAAGCTTCCTAATGCTGAGAAACCGGTGCCTAAATTCGTAGAGCCCGATGCCTTCGACGGTATGTCTTCAAGTCCAGAAAGTTGGCTTAAGTTCAAGGAATATGCCGCTCAAAAAAAAAAAAACAGTTGGCTCTCTGATGAGGATAAAATCTCCAACATGCGTGTTTACTTGAGAGATGTTGCGCTCAAGTGGTATGAATTTTGCATTCACGAAGACAGTGGTGACGCTTGGAGTCAGTAGAAGAAGAAACATTTGACCACATTCGGAAGCAATCCAGTACATCGATGAAGTACAGCACTTATTTTAAATTTTAAGCAAAGTTCTCTCGTCGAGTACTTCGTCGAGAAACGCCGTCTCTTGAAGCTAGCTTAGCCTTTGCTTCCATCTACGGCCATAGCAGCCTTATTAAAGCATGAATTACACTGAAGTCTTGAGGCAGGTGCAAATACGGTCAACAAAAACTCTAGATGACCTCCTGGAATGTCTTCAGAACATACCATCAACTTCGCAAACGAGAATAACCGCTAATTCAAGCAGCTGTTTCAGTCGGAGTAAAGCACACTGGTTAAGCCGCAATCAGCGAGAACCGAGCCACCTCGCAAGTGGCACAGATAGCTTGGCCTGGTGCGCTCCACGAGGTCGAGTGAATAATACCAACTCTGAAGCTCAGGATAATTCAATAGAAAAAAGACTAATAAATGAGGGCAGTCAGTCCCACCCGATGACTTCAAATGAGACTGTTTATTCAGGTTGCTCTAGCCTACTTCACATTCTAGTCAAAGTAGGAAACAAACCGATAATGGCTCTCGTAGACAGCGGTACATCTGTGTCCAACATAAATGCCAAGAAGGTGGATGCAGGTCGCGTGCATAGTGGGAGAGCCCTACGGGTACAAGGCCATGATAGAAAAGTAACGTTACATGATCAGTGGGCCTTTGCAAACATCGAGTTCCGGGGTCAGAAAATGGTGAGCGACGTGTTGGGGGTAGAGTAGGTGACGCACCACATTTATATGCGAAGCCTTTCTTAGTGAACTTCGGCGAAATTGAGCGTACCTATCTATCTATCTATCTATCTATCTATCTATCTATCTATCTATCTATCTATCTATCTATCTATCTCTCTATCTATCTATCTATCTATCTATCTATCTAGCTGCCTGCGACTTTTAGCTCTCCTGGCCGTTTCGATAATAGTATCGGTACCAAGCTTAGTATGGCTTAACATGACTGTATGAAGAACATATTTGACTCGCCATAACATGAAAATTATGACATGTATGTCATGAATATCAAGATTTACATTTCATGGTTCTGCAGCTCTTGCGGAGATTTCGTTCACATGGCATGTTTCAAAGCTGGTATGATATGACATGGTTGCATGCCAAACACAACCTACCAGCTCTAACATAAAAATGAAGACATGCGTATCCCTCATGATGCGCTCGCGGCCGTTTCGCTAGCATCACATATACCAAATTGGGTATTATGGTACGTGAATGGAGGACTAAAACATGTAACTAGTGATACATCACAATCATAAGATACGTGTCATGTAACAACATGACTGCATGCCACGCTTATGATGCACTGGCCGCCGTTTCACTAGCTTCACTTATACTAAATTCGGTATTACGGGACGTGAGTAGATGACAAAGGCATGATAGTGGTGCAAACGTGATAATCATGAGATGCGTGTCATGTAACAACATGACTACATGCTGCGCTCATACTAAGCTCGCAATCGTTTCGCTAGCTTCACATGCACCAAATTCGGTATTACGCGACGCGAACGGTCGACATAGGTAAATGAAACATCCAAACATGATATTCACGACATGCATGTCATGTAACTACATGTCTACATGCCACGCTCATGATGCCCTCGCAGCCGTTTTGCTAGCTTCACTTATGCCAAATTTGGTATTACGTGACGTCAATGGATGATGAAGGTATGTGACTGGTGCAAACATGATAATCATAAGATGCGTGTCATGTGAGAACATGACTACATGCTACAGTCAAGGCGCCAATACATTTCGACGGGACGCAGTGCACGTGCTCGCCGGCATTATTTTCTTTGCGTCACGCCGGCGTTGCCACGCCAGGCGCTGGTTCTGCCATATAATTGCAGGCGCCCGGCATGCTGCGTTGCTTTGACGCATGTGCGTTTCAGCGCGTCCGGCGTCCCTCCGTCACGAAAAGAGGGAGACGCAGTGCTGTTCTGAGTAACGCGTACATCGGCGCGAAATGCAGCGTGACACATTTCGCGCCGTTTGCCGTCGGGCCACGCCGATGGACGCTGGTCGCGCCTGGCGTCAGCTTAAAGAGTGTTCACGTTTTGCTATCGTAGCGTCGCTGTGCCCAGCGTGCGTGTGCGTCGACGCTACTATGGAGTATACTGGGCCCTTCATGATGCGCTCGCAGTCGTTTTGCTAGCTCCACATATACCAAATTCGGTATTACGCGACGTCAATAGATGACAATATATATGACTGGTGCAAACATGATGATCCTAACACGCCCATTATGTAAGAACATGATGACATACCGCACTCATAGCGTGCTCGCGGGCGTTTCGCTAGCTCCACATTACTAACTTTGAACTTACGTGGAGTGAATAGATTGCAAAGGTAAACGACACATACAAACATACCTATCATGACACAGAAGTAATGTACGGCATCAGTTACCTCCACTTCATGACGTGTTGATTTTAAAGTGATATGTCAACATTTCTCATTTGTGCTTCGCATATCACCAATTCCAAATGTACGTGGGATCTGTCATTTTTGGCTATCAAGACCGTACATAGAGAAAATAAAAATCAACGCATACTGGGACGATGTGGTTTTAATCGGGGCCGTAGCAAAGGACAAGACATATACAGATGCTCCATCAAGGTTGACGGTACGAAGTAACACGGAACAATCCGAAAAAAATAAATGAAGTGAAGCTGTTGGAAGGCTCTGAGCAACTGGTTTTTACTTAAGGTGGGTATAAAGTACCACCAAAACGTGTTTTCAGTACCACGATAGCCCAGAATCTGGAGGACACGACAGATTTTGGTGCACCTACAACAGATCGGTCAAGAGATTTACTTGACCTCACACGAAGAAACGCGACAGTAAGTACGTTCGTTCCTGCCATAAGTGTCAAGTACACAAAGTCAAAAATAAAAAGCCCACAGATGCTATGATACTACCTTGCCACTCGAGCGTGCCTTTCGAAGTAGTTAACCTGAATTTCGCCGATATAGCTAACAAACGGGAAGGAGTCAAGAAAAAGCAAGCTTTTCTTCTGGCCATAGATGAATGCACGAGGATGGTCGTGGCATGAGCAGAAAAAGAAGATGCAAATAGCGTGATAACCCTCTTCAAAAGAGACGCTAAACACTTGCCCTCTAAGTATTTGGTTGGTTTATTAGAACAACACGTGTCTCAATTAGATACTAATATAGTAATTGCAACGAATGCATCTATGAGTGGCGAGAAGGCAGGTGTGGGTATTTTTTCTCTCTCATTATTCTGGTCATTTTCATAACGCTTCTCAGATTATACACCAATATTTGAAGCAGAATTAATGGCTGTTATTCTAGCTATTCGTAAACTTCCTGCGACTCATTCGACAACTGTGAAAGTGTCTGACTCGTATTCCGTGTGTTCATTTTTGTCATCGTCGTCGACATCAGCAGTACTAGAAACTTTTAAATCAGTAATCCCAGCAAACATTCGTCTAGTGCGAATGATATGGGTGCCAGGCCATCGTAGTATATTTATAAACGAGATGGCTGACACACTTGCGCGAACATCTCTTGATCTCCCGATTGTGCCAGTCATGCCTCCTACAGCTTATGTAACAGCAGCGAGGTTGAGAAAACTTTCCCTTCTTGAAGACTCATCAAAAATCATGATACTGAATCCAGATTTTTCGCACCTGCACTTCACATGGAATAATAAATGGTGTCCCACGCGTAAATTGGAAGTCTTGATAACAAAATTACGTTGCCGTGTACCACCTCTTGATTTTTACTTAAACAGGTCAGGTCTCGTGCCATCCCTTCTGTGCTCAAGCTGTAACGAACCTGAACATATCGACCATTTTCTTATCACATGTCACCGTTTCAAAAATAAAAAAAAACTACTTCGAAATATTATCAAAAAAACTAGGAACATCACCTAATACTCCCAATATTTTGTCTTTTCATGATGATGATATATGGTGTTTTTTGGCGCAAGGGCCATTTGATGGCCAAAGAGCGCCAGTTCATGGGACAAAGAATGTGGACAATTATTGTGATTAGCGGCTGTATAAGAGCCATAAAATTCCTCGCAATAAGGCGGGTAAAAACATACAAGTAATAAAATCATGACCATGCCATGAAAAGTGTGTGTGATGTGAATAGGTGACAAAAGTTAGTGATAATGAAAAACGATGGTGGACATGTATGAAATAGCACAAGTACCTCACTCGTTCATACCCTTGCGTCCAAGGGCCGTGAGGCAAGTGCTTTCCTGTGTAGCCACCGCAGCGAAAACCTCTCTAGAGAGGTCGTGCTACGGTATGCCCAGGTATATGATATGAAAATTATGATTGATTGATTGATATGTGGGGTTTAACGTCCCAAAACCACTATATGATTATGAGAGACGCCGTAGTGGAGGGCTCCGGAAATTTAGACCACCTGGGGTTCTTTAACGTGCACCCAAACCTGAGCACACGGGCCTACAGCATTTCCGCCTCCATCGGAAATGCAGCCACCGCAGCCGGGATTCGAACCCACGCCCTGCGGGTCAGCAGCCGAGTACCTTAGCCACTAGACCACCGCGGCGGGGCAATATGAAAATTATGAATTTCCTTTAAAAACGCTAATAATGATTTGTGACTAAAAAGCGGTTCCCTACCGACGAACATTGCAGGGTGTAAAGGTATATGTTGTCGGTAGGATAGTGGGAAGTGTTGTCTTCTTAGAGTGTCTAAATGTTTACATTGAATTAAAACCTGAAGAACTGTTATTGCTTCACCACGAATATCACACAATGGTGAATCGCGACCGCACAAAAGATATGAGTGTGTCGTGTATGTGCGCCCTATCCTGAGCCTCGTTAGTGTTACCTCTGTGCGACGTGATTTTGGTACTGGCGGCCAATGGCCAAGGTGTGGCTTAATAACGTGTAGTTTGTTTTGTGTGTGTGTATCTCACTTGCTCTGCCAGTAGTCCCTGAGTTTTCGTTTGAGAGACGGCTTAAGATCAAGGGCCGGGATTGATGTGGGTGTAATGGCGGTGCTTTCGTGGGCGGATGCAGCAAGCTGATCCGCCATCATGTTGCCTTGAATCTCACGGTGCCCTGGCACCCAGCACACAACAACATTTCGGTTGAGTGTGTAGAGTGTGCATAAAATGAAGTAAAGTGAAACGAGGACAGGGTTTTTTGTTTTTTAAGACTGTGCAGAGCCGTTACCACACTGAGGGAGTCTGTATAAATTACTGCTTTTTGTATTTGTGATTGTCTGATGTGTTTAGCTGCCACAAGTATCGCGTAAGCTTCCGCTGTGAAGATACTTGTGCCTGGATGTAGAGGACCAGCATCCGAAAAGAAAGGGCCAACAGCAGCGTAGGACACAGAGGAGTTAGACTTAAAGGCATCTGTAAAAAACTCAGGACGTGTGTATTTGTGTTGAAGTTCCAAGAAGTATGTTCGAATATGGACAATAGGCGCATGTTTAGTAACTTCTAGGAAAGACACATCGCAATCTATAGTCTGCCACTGCCACGGTGGCGGGTATGCTACAGGAGCCATTAAACTGTGTTCGAGTGACACTCCAGTGTCCTCAGCTAGACCCTTCAGGCGAACTGAGAAGGGCTGCCTCATTGAAGGCCTGTTTTGAAAAAGAATGGAGCTCGACAAGTCATTAATAGTAGAGTATGAGGGGTGCCTCTTGTCTGCTTTCACCTTAAGGAAATATACAAAGGACATGTAGGTTCTTTTCAGATGAAGCGGCCACTCATTTGACTCAACGTAAAGGCTTTCTACGGGGCTGGTGCGAAAAGCACCCGTAGAAAGGCGGATGCCCAATGGTGCACGGGATCCAGCATCTTCAAAGCACTTTGATTCGCTGACTGATAAACAATGGCCCCATAATTTAAGCGGGTGCGAATAAGGCTTCTGTACAGGTTCATGAGGCATTTCCTGTCACTACCCCACGTAGTACGTGACAACACTTTTATAACTTTCATGGCTTTTAAACATTTTGTTTTTAAATACTTTATGTGGGGTACGAAGGTCAACTTGTTGTCCAAGATTAAGCCTAAGAATTTATGCTCGGCTTTGACGGACAGTTGTTGCCCGTTCAGTTGAATGTCGGGTTCCGAGTGCATGCCTCTCTTTCGAGAGAACAAGACACACGTGCTTTTTTGTGGGTTAAGTCGAAATCCGTTTTCATCTGCCCATTTGGAGACCTTATTTAAACTCAGCTTAACCTGCCGCTCCCACATGGCCAAGTTGCATGACTTGAAGCCAAGCTGAACGTCGTCGACATATGTACAATAGAACATAATGCGGGGAATGGACAAGTGCAAAGAATTCATTTTAATAATAAAAAGTGTGCAACTAAGCACACCACATTGTGGCCCGCCTGTTTCCTGGACAAATGTTTGGGAGAGCACACTGCCCAGACGGACACGGAATGTCCGGTTTGACAGGTAACTTTCGATTATATGAAACATTCTTCCGCGCACACCAAGGTGGGACAGGTCTCTTAGAATTCCGTAACGCCATGTAGTATCATAAGCCTTTTCGATATCGAGGAACACAGAGAGAAAATATTGTTTATGGACGAACGCGTCTCTGATCTGTGCCTCGATACGGACAAGGTGGTCTGTGGTGGATCTACTTTCTCGAAACCCGCACTGAAATAGGTCGAGCAAATTATTTGTTTTAAGAAAATGTACAAGTCGGCAGTTTATCATTTTTTCGAAGACTTTGCACAAGCAGCTTGTAAGTGCTATAGGCCTATAACTCGAGGGTAAAGAAGGGTCCTTTCCCTCTTTCAAAATGGGAATAACAATAGCCTCTTTCCAGGAGATAGGAATAGTGCCAGAAGACCAAATCGCATTGTACAAACAAAGTAAGGTTTTTCGGGTTTCGTTTGGTAGGTTTTTTACATTTCATACATCACACGGTCAGAACCTGGGGCAGAAGTACTGCAGGAGTTTAGAGATGTTTGGAGCTCAGCTAGATTGAAAGCTTGGTTATATGCCTCGTATCTAGTGGATTTGTGCTCGAGTTTCTGCTTTTGTATTGTTGTTCTGTATTTTTGGAAAGTGTCAGTATAGTGGGACGAGCTGGATACCTGTTCGAAGTGTGCACCTAGGAAGTTTGCCTGATCTTCCAAGGTATCTCCCTGAGTGTTTACGAGTGGAAGTGTGTGTACTTGTTTTCCTGCTATCCTACCGACCATGTTCAGACTTTAGCCTCCTGTGTGTATGAATTAACCCCTGATAAAAACTTCTGCCAGCTTTCTCTTCTGGCCTGACGACGCGTTCTCCTGCCTTGAGACTTTATTTTCTTGAAGGTTTCAAGATTTTCGGCTGTTCGTGAGTTCCGAAGCAGCCTCCAAGCTCTGTTTTGCTGTTTGCGCGCGTTTCGGCATTCAGAGTTCCACCATGGCACACATCGTTTTCCAGGGTGTCCATTTGTTTGTGGGTTGCATTTTGTTGCAGCATCGATCAAAAACGCTGTGAAGTAGTTCACAGCAACATCAATGTTCAAAGTACAGATGTCATTCCAACCTAGACAAGCGATAGTATGAAACTGTTCCCAGTCGGCTCTGTTTATGAGCCACTTGGGAACCCGTGGTGTACACTCAGTTACTGTCGTTGTGCTCAAAACTACGGGGAAGTGGTCACTTCCGTACAGATTACTGACGACTTTCCACTGGAGTAGAGGCACAAGAGATGGAGATACTATGCTTAGGTCTATGGAGGAGTAGGTGTTATTAGCGAGGTTATAATGGGTTGGTTCTTTTCGATTTAGGAGACACGCGCTCGACGAGATAAGGAACTGTTCGATCAGTCGACCTCGCGCGTCGTACCTAGAGTCACCCCATAGCCTGCTATGCGCATTAAAGTCTCCAAGGAGAACATAAGGCCCCGGAAGTTCATCAATGAGAGAGTTTAAATCGCGTTTTTGCAGCTGATAGCTAGGAGGAATGTAAATAGTGCAGATTGTGATCAGTTTATCAAAAAGAACCGCTCGAACAGCCACTGCCTAAAGGGGTGTTTGGAGTTGTAAATGTGTGCATGCTATTCCTTGATTCACTATGATGGCAACACCTCCGAATGATGTCATAGCATCAACACGGTATTTTCGGAAAATAACGTATTTGCGAAGAAAATTTGTGTGTTTTAAATTAAGGTGTGTTTCTTGTACACACAGCACTTATGGCGAGTGTTCATGTAAGAGTTATTGGATGTCGTCAAGGTTTCTGAGAAGGCCCCTGACGTTCCATTGTATAATTTGATTGTTCATGGTGAATGGGAAATAGTACTGTGTGTACGAAAAGCGAGTGGCTGTTTAGACGGGGAGTTTGAGTTCACTTAACAGGGCCATTACCAGGCCCTGTTATTTGCTGTTTTGTTTTCTTGGCGTGCTCCAAGGAGCCACACCGCTCTTTCGGCCCCAAGGGTGCCGACGTATCCATTGCCTCCTCGGAGGCACTGGATGCCCGCACGTGTGGGCTGTTAGTTCGGATTTTGGGCCTCGCCTGGTGAGGGGAGGCCTTGAGACCCGAAGACTCTGGAGTCTCCGGTCTCTGTTTGGGAGTAGGCGGTGTAGCCTGGGCTACCGCCGCCTTGGGGGCAGGTGCCACAACCGCCGGCTCGGTATGCGAGGGTCGGAGGGGTGGCGAGGGCTGTTGGGGCAGTGCCCCCTGACGCGCCGCATCAGCGTATGTAGGTCCATAGAATGGAGCGACTATTCGCCGTGCTTCCTTAAATGTAATGTTCTCCTTCACCTTCAACGTAATTATTTCTTTTTCTTTTTTCCAGTATGTGCAGGAGCGTGAATATGCAGCATGGTTTCCTTCGCAGTTTACACAGTGTGGCGGTTGTTTGCAGTTGCCTAAGACTCCACATTGTGCACAAGTCTGGCGACCACGACAAGTTTTAGAGCCATGGCCATACCTCTGGCTTTGGAAGCAACGACGAGGGTTCGGTATGTACGGCCTGATAGATGTCTTAGTGTACCCTGTTTGAATTGATTCCGGTAGTTTACTGGATGCAAATGTAAGTAATAAGTGTTTTGTCGGTGTTTCCTTATTATCTCTTCTGATGATGATTCTCTGTACATTAGTGACATTTTCGCTCTTCCACCCCTCCAAAAGTTCAGTCTCAGTCAAGTCAAGTAAGTCCATGTCAGATACCACTCCGCGAGTAGTGTTCATTGATCTATGTGGTGTTACGGTTATTGGTATGCCACCGAAATCTGAGAGACGGTCTAGCTTGTTAAATTGTTTTTTGTCACGGATTTCGAGGAGAAGGTCTCCACTAGCCATTTTGGTTACCTTGTATCCTGTGCCAAGAGTTTCGGTAAGACATCTAGAAACTAGGAAAGGAGAGACGGTCCTGGCTTGCTTTTCAGTTTTTTCACAGTGAATGACGTGGAAATGGGGAAAGGTTTTTGTTGGCTGGTTTAAGAGATTTATGTCGTCGGTGCGTACCCGCTTTAGGCCGGTACGATCAGATAGTAGAGGGAATGCGCCATGCATGCCGGTCTTATTTTTGTTCAGCAGCATTGGCAGCCACCCACCACGGAGCCCAAAAGGGGACGCTGCAAGTTTACAGGTGCTGAAAGCTTGCAGACGTCAGCCGTACAACACTGCCATTACCCAATGCGCCTAGACCAAGGTAGGCTATTTGCACAGGGTTAACCCTTGCCGCCAGGAAAATTGGAAGTAAACAGAAGAGAGTAGAAGACAGAACAGATAGATAGTGAGAGATAAAGACGAAGATGTAGGCAGAGAGAGATAGGAAAAGGCGACTGCCGATTTCCCTTGGGTGAGTCAGCCCAGGGGTGCCGTCTACGTGAAGCCGGGGCCAAAGGGGTGTGTTGCCTCTGCCAGGGGGCCTTAAAGGTCCAATCACCCAGCGTCGGCTCAACCCCCAGGATCCCCTTTTCCCCGGACACGGCAAAGCCACGCACGGCTAGGCGTGGGAGGGAGTAGAAACTCCCCCGTTAGCTCGGGTCCGTGGTGTCGCTACACACCAAACGCCTCCTTGGCAGGCGCCCCTGCGGGGAATATTTTGTCTTTTGGGGCCAGTTCACTGCGACACAGCGACAGGAACATCTGCGGGGCTCTCTGCAAATTCATATATAACACAAAAAGATTACCTTGCTGAGTAAGCGATCAGATCTCGAATTTTACTAGCCACACTACCACTTATTATTTAGCTGATACACTGCAATGATTCATTTTTCAGGAGAATTCCATATAACGATTCTACCTCAGATATTCAACAAATTCTATTATTTCTCTCCCCCCTTTTTTTTCTTTTTTTTACATTGCGCCAAATTATTTCAACAGTCAAAACACAGTAATCATATTCCCCTAGTCTAGAAAATCTAAAGGTATTGACTTGCATTAACCACCGGCTTCTAGGTCAATCCCTTTATTGGGAGAGAGCCACAAAAGAAAGGAACAAGCAAGCAAGCAAGACATGTTTAAGGCTACGCGGTCAATCGTACGCGATAACGGCCCTGCGTTCAAGAGCGAAAAGCTAGCAAGATGAGCTCGGGATCACAATATATAGATCAAGTTCTGCGCTCCATACCCTCCCGCAGCAAATGGGCTGGCAGAACGTGCCTTACGAGACGTTAAACAGTACATCAAGATGTACGATAGTTATCCTGGTGAATGAAAATGTTCTTTGGAGGCCGCCGTGAAACATCATAATCGATCCTATACAAGAGGCTTGGTTGCATTCCTGTACGCTTCATCAGGAGAAACCCCTATTTTGCAGGCAGACCATGAGTTGTGACTCTTGGAAAGCATGAAGATCGTCGAGGAGAGGCAAGAGAAATCACGGGAGGAGAGATACCAAAAACGAATGAAAAAGAATTTTGACAAGAGGCATCGAGCAGACACGCCAGAAATTCAAGTCACCAACCTCGTACTAATGAGCAAAGGAATAAAAGATGACAGCGCCAAATTATACGGTCCTTTCTCTATGAGCAAGACAGCCACCCAGAACGGAATTTGGAAGACTGTCTGGTACACTGGTGAACGTGGATCAGTTTAACGTGCTTCAACTGAAAATGTCTTCAAATATTACCCCAGGAGGGGTAATTAAAAGAAACCGGGAAGGGTGAAGCGGTATGAGCCTTGGAACAGGAGAAGAGGAAGCACGAGAGCCGAGGCAAGCAAGAAGACAAGGATGAAGTTAGGAATAAAATCAGATAAAGATGAACGCCAGTTCTATACTGAAGCTTTAATGCTGTTCCGTTCTGTTAAGTATGAACACTACATTATTTTTACTAGAAAAGGCATACATAAGTAATTCTAAGGACCGTAGCGTTTATAACGCTGCACCGACCATGCATTGTTTGCACGAAAATACAAGTGTTTTTGGCGCTTTGCTAAGACAACATGGTGGTGGCACCTACCCGTCCCTTTGCGTTGTACACCTTGTCGACTCCCAGACGGGCGCGCACAGCATGCCCTTTGTTTTCCAAGATAACTGCCAGATAGCGCTCATATGTCACATGTGACGTGACTTGATGTGCTCGTTCGCCTTCGCTGCACGCTCGAGGCACTCGAACGCCACACCCCCAGAATACCATTCACTAATTTTATTCCGCAGAAAATCAAATAAACGTTTTGTTCACTCTCTCCAGACTATCATATTTCGACGACATTTGCAGCCTACCATGCAGATATGAGACCAAGTTTTCTTTTCCTTTGTGAATGCTTTGGCCTTGCGGGAGTAGCAGGCCACTGCCTAATGCCCCACTTTCTTGCAATATTGGCACTGAGACTTCCTGTGTGTGTATTGTGATGCTAAAATGCTCCTGTCGCCGGAGCGCTAACGCGCCATTCATGCTTTTCGCCACGCACGATACCCGGTGAGTAGGCAGACCCGGGAAACTACTTGCGGTTGCCTGTGATACAGTTCACCGGCATCCTATTTAGCGCCCTCCACCACCAAAGGAATTTTCAGCACGTCCTCGAATGTGAGGTCGGAACTCTCGAGCAGCCACGTCTGAACCACTGCGTTGCTTAAGCCACATACTAAATGATCCCTCAACATGTGGTTGAGTTCGGCTGCATAATTTCAGCGCTCAGACAAACACTTCAGCGCCGCTTCAGTGGCGAACTGCTTCTCCTTCAGAACGTCCCCTCGAATTGAAGCGAAACCGTTTCACGACGACGGATGGTGTGCGGGCGTAGCTTCTGCCAAGCACGGCCAGTATCTCGTCAAGCGTTTTATCTTCGGACGTCGCCGACTTCCCTAGGTCACTCAATAGAGCATATGTACGTGGTCCACACCAACTGAAAATATTGACCTTTTTTTTGCTTGCCTGACGTCGTTGGCTTTGTTTTGCAAGCTTCATTTTGCAAGCTTCATTTGCAAATGTCCCAGCTGGTCAACTCCGACTCATGCGTCTCATACGAGGTGAGTGCCGTATCCCGCAAATAAAATACAACGTCGGCCAGCATAAACGTTGGGTCCCACCTATAGTATTCGCTCACGCACTAGTACAATGCGGCCCTATCTTCGACATTCACCTTGTCATTGTCTGTGCCCGGGAAGGTTCCGGGGTCTCGTGGAGGCAGGAGTATCAGAGGAGGCAGCTGCTGCTGCTGCTGCTGCGGCTGCTGTTGCTCTTGTGGGCAGCCCTGTCGAGCCATTGCAGGAAAATGAAGGTGGCGACCACTCCGAAGTTCCGTGTTAGGTTGCCGGGAGAGCCAGGTAAACCTACCCAGCTTCTCCACCAATAATCTTACAACGAAACGTATAAGTGCGAATATTTACGATGTTTACTTGCGATGGCAATGGCTGACACACTGGCGGTCTGAAACCAGTCTTTATCCACTTTGTAGTCTTTTCTCCCAAGTATAGGCCCTCTACCACTTTATGTCCCAATTCCACTACTATCTTGTGGCAATATTACGAAAAATATTGTCTTCATTCTATGGTAACGCAACGAGTTAAGTCCTTGCTAGTCGCCGAAGTTTGCAAATACATCGCAAAACTTCCTATATGTCTTATTGTAGCTTCGGCGACACACCAATTTAAAGCAAGCTAATGCTTCCCAAAGGTTTAATTTGGACGACTTTAGGTGTTGCTTTCATTGTGGTCACCTGTATTAAAATGTAGATCTGTATTTTTTTATTTACCCTGCAATGTTCAGCATGTTCAGCAAGTCTTATGTCTGATGCAATTTTCGCGATTTTCTCTTGACTGTACATTATTGGACACATTTTTCATAAAACTTTTTATATTGTTTCATTTTTGTTGCAATTGGCGTAAACATTTTTTACACAGCAATTAAGAGCTTGTTTTGTGGAGTACAATAGTTACTTGACTAGCTACGTTTCATTTGGGTTTTTTATCTAAGTTTCTTCCTTTTTTCTACTGTTACTGCTGCCATAAATACTTTTTATGCACTTCCTCAATGAGCCTGTACATGAAGACAAGGTTTTTTCAAGTAAACAAACAAACAACCCTATCGAAAAAATTGCCATGGTGGATACTGGAAAACATGGCGGGCGTAGTCGAAATATTAGTGGGCATGGTGGAAATTATGATGAATATGGTGGGACGTAGTGGAAAATATGGTGGATATGCCGGGACATACTGGGTGGTATGGTGTACAGATGATGGGTAAAGTGGAAATGATGGTGGAAAGCAGAGGCTACATAGTGGGCAATAATAGGACACTCTGCCCACCATTGCGATAATTCTGGGAAGCCCTAAGCATATGGTGGGTGGTGCTTATTATGGTGGGCCACATGGTGTATCAAGCTGCGAAACTCTTCCCACCATTGCGATAATGCGGGGAAGCACTAAGCAGATGATGGGTGCTGCTTGTTATGGTGGGCCACATGGTGTACCAAGCTGAGAAACTCTGCCCGTCATTGCGATAATGCTGGGTAGCAGTAAGCAGATGATAGGCGAGGTTATAATGGCGGGCAATTTATATAGTGTACCAAGCTGGGATTAGGCCTACCGACCGAAAAATTAGGCCTACCGACAAGGCCCGTACAATGTGTTATCCGTGCTTCCGGGTTTCAGAATACATAACTTCGACGAATAAAAATGACAATACAGCGCTGCCATGGCATCAATTAAACTAAATGAAGCAGTTTTCATTGTGTATGGTGTCCGCTCAAGAAGCAACAAACATCGATGCGATGCGATTCAAGCACTCCCAGAGAACATACATCTCTTCTCACCAACAGCCGCCGGTCGCACCCGCCGGCACTTCTCTAGCTTTTGTGCGAGAACTCAGACGTGGCGATTCATATGCTTGGGGAACCAATATGATAGCGCACTGTTTATGGCACACTGCATTCGTTTTGGCCAAGCCGTTATGTAGTTGTTGCTTTAGCGAAAGAGGTACAGCATTGCGATGGCACGACCGCCCTCTACATTGCGCGAAAAGCATCCCAATACTCAATCAAACAAATTAGGCGGGCGTATCTATGGAATGAGCCTAGAAGCGTAATAAAGCGTGAGCAGATGTCGCCCTTTAAAACTAGTGCGAAACGGATATTAGACTTGGCAGACCCCGCCGGTAAACTGTTGCTGCTCCCCAGTCCACTTGGTTATTTTTCTTGCAGTTGTGGATTGTAAAAAAATAGCACTGGTGCCATTATTACAGTGGCAGTCGTTACAGGCAGCAGTTGCTTGTGTTTAATAATTGTGCAATTTTCAGTAGCAGGTGCAGATCTCATCTATGTCGTGTACAAGACAAACATAACTGAAGTTGAACCGCAAGTTTGTATGCCAACTAACTATTTAACACACAACCAACCTCATGTTGGTATGGTGCAGTTGTGGGGATCACGCCAGTATCATGAAAACTGTGGAAATTGTGAAGCGTTATTGTGTTACTAGTGGCAGTGCAGTTAACTAGGGCAAGAGCCTCGGAATCTGGCATGGAGCATGGACAATGACACCCAGTACCTTTGCCAATATGCAATGGGTTTCCATTCCCACGAAATACCCAGGCGCCCCTTTAGAGTTTTACCGTGACAGTGAACCATACTGGCAGAACCAAGTTGCGGAAATGCGCGCAAGGACTGAGAGGACAAAAGGCTCGGAATTGTCTACGTTTGTACGTACCATGGTGTGTAATGTGTTTTTCATTACCAAACTTGGGTATGTGTTGAGTGTTTTGCACTGCTCACGCATTAATATACAAAAGCTCCACAGAATTCTGGCTCTTTTTGTTTGGGGATTGGTTCGGGAGAAGACGAACCGCACCAACTTGTTCCGACGTGTACGTGATGGAGGTATTGGCCTGTCGCACTTATTCCTGAGGCAAATAGTGAACCAGTTCTGCTTCCTTAGGGATGTGAAGGACCCTTTTTTGCGCACTGTATTACAGCTCAGACTTATCAAGCTTGTGCCGGACTTTGTGGTATCCACCGAATGTATTGAAGGCGGAGTTTTTGGTTTCTTGAAGGAGGTTGTAATGGCTTATAAGTTCTTGCGTGCTCGATTCTCATGCGAATATCTGGTGGGACTGAAACGAAGGCAGCTATACAAAGATCTTATAAATATACTACTCCCCGTGCTTTGTATCGCATAATATATAGTGCCAAGTCTGGAAGTGATGTCCTGAAGCGTGTCAAACGTATGTATGTAGCTCCAGGAGCCAAGTCCTTTTTCTTCAGATTGCACACCGGGACACTAGAGGTAAAAACATGGCTACAGGAAAAAGGGATGTATGTACCATGGATTGTGCACTGTTTTTTATGTAGAAAGCCCGAAACCATTTAGCACGTCTTCTTAGAATGCTGGGAAGGCGTGTTCTTCTGGGATATATTACAAAGAACGCTAAAGAAAGACCTCCCTTTAGACCCACAAGGAATTCGTTTTGTAACTCAGGACAACGAAGAAGGTGTCCCGTTTGACGCTGTTATGCTACTGGGTTTGCACTGCATATGGAAGGCCTGCATGGACGCACGACATGTAGATACAGATGCAAGATTGGCACACAAGTACTTCCGCAAATCAGTGGGCAGGTTCCTGGAAGCACATGAATCTTTAGATCCGATACCTGAATGGGTATCGAGGATCGAGCCACTCATGAACATGAGACGATTTTAGCCATCACACGCCAGCCAAAGCTTCATTGCTCCTTTTACCCATGCCCATTTATGTATCTATGTCTTTTGTGCCTCGCATTATTACTTTTGATCCCTGACTGTATTTGTTTCTATGTGTACGTCTAAGCAGGCAATAAAAAATGGTGCAGTGGTTAGTGTCTCCGAATGGGAATCCGTAGGTTGCACGTTCGATTCTCCATGGCACCTTGTTTTTAATTTTTTTTACGGGACGGGTGTTTTTTACCGTTTTTATAGAATTCTTTTTTATTTTTTGTGGCAGCTCATCACGGTGATTCGGACGCCATTTCGTGCTCGAGCGTTGCCGGTACTGCAGCACCCGCAATATCTCACCATGCGCCATGGTGGGCGTTTCCCACCAATCACCCACTACAATATTCCACTATAATGGTGGGTGGTGGTTTACACCACGCGCACCATTTGCTTTTTTTCCGCCGCGATAAATAAACAATTAAATAAATAAATAAATAAATAGGCACTCTGTTCTCAAGAGAGAGCGTCTTCTTTGAGAAGATGTATAGTCTGATATTGAGAGCTGGAGGGGTGCCCCCCCCCTTTACGTCTAACCGTCATCTCCTCCCGCAATTGTAATTTTTTTCACTATTTCTTCACCCTTGCCATCTCGTTGAAAGCATCTCGTTAGAAGGATAGCCGTGGTACTTTGTAATTAGTGACTCTTCCTATGGCCTCCCAAATTCACATTTGTAAACGAGCAAGCGCCCAAACCCCTCCATCTCGAAATCTTGTGGGATTTCATGTTATTCTAGAGTGAAGATATTTTGTTCACTTTCCATCCAGTTTAGCTAAGCCCCGCCCTTTGATAGAAAAATGTGCTATAACTTTTTAGGGGTGCCGGGAACGTCCATGAATATTGTAGACTGGGTAGATGGATGGATGGATGGATGGATGGATGAATGGATGGATGGATTGATGGATGGATGGACGGACGGACGGATGGACGGATGGATGGATGGATGGACGGACGGACGGATGGACGGATGGACTGATGGATGGATGGATGGATGGATGGATGGATGGATGGATGGATGGATGGATGGATGGATGGATGGATGGATGGATGGATTCATGTAGACGCAGGAGAAGGAGAAAAACCTAATTCATCACAAGAGAAAAAGGTGCGGTGGTGAAGTGTCAGAGGAGCCTACCCAGCGTAGGTCTCCGCTACCCTCATGGCCCAATCCAAGATCTGGTACTATGTAGACGCAGACACCGCTCGGCGTTTGAGGTACCGTAAGCAGGCGGGACTTTCTTGTGCGCTCAGAAACGTGAAGTCACAACTAGTAAATTAAAATAAATACAAATATCTTACTGCTGTGAGCTGCGTTCTGTCTAAAAGAGCTCCACGAAGTAAATAATGAAGAAAATTTTATATTTCACATTAAAAATACGGGTGCTACTGTGGAAGTAATTTTACTTGCGGTGGGTCAGGTACAAAGTGCGCGCACACACCACCTGCGCTATACGTGGCGGCTTGTATCCCAGAACCCATGACGAAATCAAAACTGACGAAAAGCTCATAGCCAGGTGGCGTATTTATGAAAAAGGGTTTATTGACTTCACTTGATGGCAGGCACTGTATTTGGACCTTCCAACAAAGCTAAATTCTTCCTTGCTTTTTCTGCCTCCCTAAGCTGCGCAAAGGTTTCATGCGTAAGATTTATGCAGTCATTTACCATTCAATTATTCCGTTGTGGCATTGTTCAAGTTCAGTTTAGACCAAATATAATAATTTACTTCATGATGCATTCTCTTTAAACATCAATATAATTGATAATTACAAGTGAGCATGAAATTCCTAGCTTAACTAGTACCTGTAACATTACTAATTTCATGTCCTTCAAAACATATTCACTTAAGTGATAGTAATGCGACATTGCATTTCATAGCACCTAGGAATGCGTATGGTAATATATATCCATGTCCTTCAAAATTCTTCTATTTAAATCACAGTAATGCGACACCGTAGACAGCATTGCAAAGAGAAAAAAATATGTTGTTAAATGACATTACTGCGACATTATAAATTATAGAGCAAAGGAATGTGTACAATGGCGTATGTAGATGTCGTTGCAAGTTTATTTAGTTAAATGACAGTATGGCGGCATCGTAATGCAATGCGCAAAAAAAAGTGTTCGGTGGTGCATAAATTTCGGTGTGGCTTCTGTATGAAACAATACGACGCTCAAACTTGTTCCATAAAAGAATATAGGCAAACTGTCTGTTCTGCAATTTCAACGCCACGTGTGAGTCAACCTTAAGCATTTTAGGCCATTTCTTTAACTTATTCTACTATATACACCAGTCGTAAAACATTACGTTCAGCTGAAGCACCAACTCAATTCGAATACCATCAATTACCAATTTGTGAAAATGAAAGAATTATAAAGTCATGATTAGCAACTTCAGTATTTTGTGCACATCCTTGCTTTTACATTCCGCAATTCTGTAAAAAATGCTCAATAGAACTGAAGCTAAAACTAAAACATTGTGCGTGTAAAGAATGAAAGAGCACTCACTAGCTGAATGAATCTATGACCTCAAAATAGACTTTTTATATAAACTAGTAAATTGAACATGGGAAACGCAGACATGGCAAAACATTTAACATATGAATAGTCGGCTAATTGGGGGACAATTACCGTCATTTCAGTGAGCAGCTACAGGCAGAACTCTTTTAAGCTTATTCAAATCATGAATACTTTTGCGAACGAAAACAAAAAGGCATACGAGGACCTCGGACAGCAGTAGCAGTTGTGGCTTTTAATTGAATTAGCGGAGAAAAACTAATAAAGCAAGGCTGTACTGTACCCTGTTTTAAAGCAATAAAAACTTTTCATGGGTTTTTCTATCGCCCTGCTCTTCTGTATCCATGTACGCGAAGAATTAGCCAAAGCAAACACAGAATGTAAGTGATAATTGGGGGTCATGACCCTTTCAGCCTGCTCTACTCCAGAAAAATCGTAATTTAAAAGCTTTTCGTACTTGTCGATGCATTGTTGGTAACGTCATTATAACCCACCTCTTTAATATAGAATCTGTTAGCATTCATCATAGCACCAAGTGGAGGCCATGTGGGTAGTTTCTGGCAACGCTCCCAAGAATGTGTAATTGTACATACAGGAGGTTGTACCCACAGGGCTTTCATGACGTGGGTTTATATGCAGAGGGCTGCAGTCGCCTTTAGAGTACAAACCCTGCACACTGCCTTCAAAAGTCAGCAGGTGAATGAGGGAGGACCTTGAAATAGAGACTGTGGGAGCTCTGATCTGCTTTGAGAATCCCTGAATGTGTTTTTAGTAATGAAGTCACTAAGTTTCTTATATATTTTCGACGGAGTAAGTAAAAACTAAAGCAGGTGACGTACAAGCATGCTGGGTGCAGAGGGGGGAGGAGGAGGGGATCGACGTGCGGGTTGTCTGACTATACGAGGGGCTCAACCGCGGAATACTCGGTGATCTGTACCGATTGCCGCCCGTGTCTATGTCGTGGGCAGAACCAACAAAATCTGGAGTTAGAGAAGTCACCTCGCTGGCTCTGGGTGCTCCACAGAATCAAGTTTGTCATTGAGATGCGACGGCTTCATGCTCTCCCAAGTAGTGTGCCGAGTACTCTGAAACGTTACCCACTTTTCCAAAACAGACTATGTCTTGAAAGCGACTTGGCTACGAGCTCTCGTCACGTGCAAAACAATATATTATTGCTAGGACACACATGAATAATCACACATTCAATCATTGATTTTATTCAGTCAACCTAATGCACATAATGGTTACAACGCCATTTGGATCTATAGCCTATGTAGCTAATAATCGATATTCTTTGTTAACCTTTTCATACGCAGATTAGTGCGCGAACATGAGCATCCTCACTGCGTACGTGAAACAGTAGAACCCAAGGCCCACATGCCATCTTAGGATGGAAAATGGGAGAAGCGATGTCTTTGATAGCGCGTCCTTAAAAGTAAATAAGCTGAGAAATAAAAAACTGCAACAGAGCAGCAGAATAAATAGATAAATTTGTTCTGATACGGTATTCAAATCGCGTAACCATGATCAGTAACCACTCATGCTTTAATAACCATGAGGGTTTCAGACACGTTTTTTTTCTTTCTTTTGAGACGTTTGACACATTTTTCTACCGCAGCGGTTTTGGCTTGGGGTTGAGTTGTACAATATTTATTTCAACTGGAGCATCAATCACTGCCAACACCTCTACGTCCTATTCGAATTTCAGTATTACTTACTGTACTTTGCTACCTGTACGCTGCAATATAGGAATAGAATAGCTTGGACTTTATAATTGCACCCTGATGAATGTTATCTGGGTTGGGCGTACCAATCGTACTGTTCCAGCGCTTCTCCATCTCAAGCTATTCAGCGGAAGTGGCGGCATAGAGAATGCCTCAAAACCAAGCCCTAGTCGGTGCCACGCCACAGAACGGTGAAATACGCATTTATTTTTTGAAACAGTGTTCAAGAGTTCGTGAGCTCGGGGTCACCCTAGGGGGGAGGGTCCCTTATTTCAGGAATCCTCCGACCACAATTGCCTCCCGGGCCCTGGCGACAAGTCTTAGTTGGTCACCTAGGTCATGTGCGGCAACCGTGACCTCCCAGGGTTGCCGCACGCGACCCATGGCTAGGGGGTCGATACGTCAAATCGTTGCGGGCTTCGTATTGTCATCTTTATGGCACCCCGGGCACTCAAGTAGCAGTTGTGCCAGTGTGTCTGGCACGTCGCATATCAGGCAGTTGTAGGCGTACAACGTCGGGTAGAATTTATCGAAAGGGGCATCGTGTGTATATGTTTTAGCTGGAAGTCTACGAAATGCTGTGGCACCTTCTTTAGTCAGCTTTGGGTGAGGGGGCGGGTACACCCTGCGATCTAGACGATAGGGATGTAGGATGGCGTTGTATGTCGGTGGTGCGGTCCCCGCTTCTTCTGCAGCACTGGCTAACCATGGGTCAATCAAGGCGCTGAGAAAGGCCCGGTTGACGTGACCGCGGGCCGCCGCGTGAGCGGCTTCATTTCCTTTGAGCTCCTCATGCCCCAGCACCCATACCACGCAGGTGTAAGGAAGCGGAGTTCCGCTCTTTCTCAGAATTTCGAGAGCTTCGGTGGAGATTCGGCCTCGCGTCTAATTGAGAACAGCGGATTGAAAATTTGTGAAAACTACGACCGCGTTCTTACCAGTCGTAGTGGCATGGGCGATCGCTGCTTCCTCGGCAGACTCGGAGCTCCGCACAGGGAGAAAAGCAGATACCAGCTCTTGTCCTTCTGCATTGACCACACTTAAAGGATATGGCGTTTTGCCCGGGATATTTAGCCGAGGCGACGTAGCGAGCGTCTGGTTGGTGCTGGTTTCTCCTGTGGATGGTGTCGACTTGAGCGATTCGTCTTTTTCCATGGTACTCGAGATGCATGTTACGCGGTACTTGGTCGATACTGAATGATTCTCGCAGGTATGGCGGCATCGTCTCTGTGTGGTCTCCTCGCAGATGTAGCTTGCTGTAGTCTAAGCACTTAAGGACCGATCTGCCCGTCAACGTAAGCTTAAGCCTCTCGAGTTGGCTGGTTCGTTTGGCTTCTACCAGCTCTTGCGAGGTGCTGTGTATACTCATTCCTAGGAGTCTGGTGGTCGACGCCATTGGAGGTAGCCTTAAGGCGAGTTTGGTAGCCTTGCGGATTATTACATTCAGCTTGTCGACTTCAGATGCCTTGAGAACGAGGTACGGTGTTCCATGGGTGATTCAGCTGATTAGAAGAGCCTGCAAAACTCTCAGGGTAGCGTTTTCCTGCAGGCCACTGCGTCGGTTTGTGACTCTTCTTACGAAGTTCGTGAGCAGGAAAACTGTGCGTTGAAGTGTAGGAAGCATGGCATTCCTGATCCGTCGTGGTGCAGTTGCAAGGTGAGCACGCGAAGAGAGGTGACCTTCGGTATTTGGACACTGTGAAGGGTGATGCATGAGTCTGGCGCTTCGCAGGTAGGAGGTCTTCCTCGCGTGTGGGCCTTGACTACCAATAATTACGATTTTTCAGGTGTACAATCGAGGCCGCAGCTATCGATGTAGTTCTCGATGACAATGACCGCCTCTTGAAGGCAGCTTTCTTGCTCTCCAGTTCCCTTGCCTCGCGTCCAAAGCGTAATATTGTCCACGTAGATGGAGTGACGTAGGCCCTGTATTTTTTCCAGAAGCCGAGGGAACTTAAGGAGTGCCACGTTGAAAAGGAGTGGTATCACAGTAGAGCCTTGATGTGTACCCTTGTTCGGCAACTCAAATGTATTGTTCCTTATGTTGTATATTTCCCACCGTGGCCGAATGACCGGTGATGAAGCTTCGAACATCGTCATTATTCTTAGAACCGCAGCCGTTATCTTCGTGATTTTGTAGTATTACTTTATGGCTAACAATGTTGAAGGCGTTCTAGACAACAATGGCAAGAAGGCACGACTTGCTATTCTTGCTCAAGTGATCAACGAGATCTTCCTTGAGGAGTAAGGTGATGTCCTGCGTCGAAAGCAACTGATGGAAGCCGAACATGGTGTCCGGGAAGTACCCGTTGGCCTCAAGATGGGACGTGAGGGGGTCATGGATCATATCCTCAAGCAGCTTGCCAACGCATGAAGAAAGAGAAATGGTTTAAGTTTGTCAACAGATCTGGACTTGTTGGGCTTAGGTATCATGATAACCTCCGAATGCTTCCACGCGGCTGGAAGCTCTCGTTTGTTCCAGAAGTCATTGTGGTACTGTAAGAAAGCAGTCATAGCCTCATTGGGTAGCTGTGGTAGGTGCTTGTTGACTAGCCTGTCTTTGTCTGGACTCAGATTTCTTGTGCGCTTGGAAAGAGCTGCTTGAAGCTCTGTTGGTGTGAAGGGCCTGTAAAGTTAGGAGTGGGCATGCCTTTGTATTTTTTGTATGGTGGTAGCATTGCCGCTGATTGTACAGGACCACGCAGCTTGTTGCATTGTTCGTGGAGTAGGTCTTCTTTCGAGCCGTCGTAATTGTGTGTTAGCTGTCGTACTCGTTGCCGCTGCGGCGTCTTGGTGGGGTGGTCTCCGAGGAGAGTCCGCAGCAGGCACCACGTTTGCTTGGTGCTGAGCGTACCATGCAGCATATCGCAGAAGTCGCGCCAGTTGTGTCTCGCTAGGTGTTCGGCATACTGCTGCGCCTCTTCTGTCAATAAAGAAATTCTGTTCCCTATTTTCTTGTTAAAGTTTTGTCGCTTCCATCTCTTCGGTAAGGCTCGTCTGGCCACCCAGAGGTGGAGTAAGTGGGAAGCTACTGCCGGATTGGATTCGTTAAGCTGCTATACTTAGGTGCACAGTTTGCCGGTATCCAGAACCTTGGTGAGCCAGGCGTCTATGTCCGGTATTGCGTTGTCACCATCAAGCTTGTTTCTGAAGGCCCTTCAATCTGTCAGTCTTGCTGTGCCTGTTTTTGTAGGGCGTTGGTCATATTGGATTTCGAGATGAGTTATATGATGAACACTATCAAGCGTCACGGGGAAACAGGTCCATCACACTTTGTTGAGGTCTCGTGTAAAGGTGAAGTTGGGGGTGGTATCTCTCGAGATGCTGTTTCCCACTCTCGTGGGCTGGAGGGGATCATTCAAAAATGTGAGACCGTACTGCTAAGTGGAGTCGTAGACTCTCGCGCCTTTCTTGGTGGTGATGGCATAGCTCCAAGCTGCGTCCCATACAGTCCATTACGAGCACTAACCGGTGACTTTTGTATGTTTTCCGAGTTCGCGGATGATGTGGTTGAGTTATACAATGTTTATTTTAACAGAAGCATCAATACCTACCAATACTTCTACGTACCTGTACGATGAAGTATAGGAATATAATGGCTTGGACTTTACATTTGCGCCCTCATAAGTGTGATCTGAGTAGGGCGTACTAACTCTACTGTCCCAGCGCTTCTCCATCACCAGCTATTCTTCGGCAGCTGCACCATAGAGAATGCCTGAAAACCAGGTCCTAGTTGGTGTCACGCAATAGAGTAAACTGTGTTTTTATGAAGTGGCCTTGGCATAGGTACGTATAGCATGGCATAACAAGATAGTGGGAAAGAGAAGTGGGTTTGAGGAACTGAGAAGGGGAGAGGCTAAAGCAAAGAATAATCATGTATACTGCAACATAACAGCTACACGGTATACGAAAAGGTATTTCCAAAGCCCCCACCAGTCATTGCATCGCTTGAGGAAACTGGCGAATGACCGCTCTCTCTGAGAATGCTCGAACGGGCCCTTTAGCACATTTACCGCCTTCGTCGTACCTCAGATGGGCGAGCCCTGTTGGGTAGACTCCACCGCCAGCCATCCTTACAAGTAGGAAGTCTTTGTTAGCTGTATGAGCAGATAATCACGCACACGCCTGTGGCAGTTGTCTTGCCTTCACCACACCACCATACAGCGAATATCCACCTCTCACTCGGTAGTGTGAACAAACGGCGTATATCGCTCGCTAGCAACATGCTGCGGCAATTGCCGGTTCGGCATCCGATTGCCGCTTCGGCATCTGCAGTCTTCAACATTCCGGTTAGGGTGGAGAGCTGGCAATGTCCGTTCCCGTTCGATGCGAAATTCCCGCAGCAGAGCCAGCGGGGCTCTTCATGCCCGCTGGCATCATTGCTGAGGACCCTCCTGAACAACCAGTGGGAGTCTTATACGACTCTAAGCCAGCGCTCCCTACGCTTACGGAGTTCTTCCTGAGGTCTAGTTTTGTAGTACTGGCTGCTGCAAATGCTTTTATAAAATGCAAAGCAGCTTCTTTACCAGCCTGTGTAAAACTTCCGTCCGTGCTGCTCCCCTCACAGCAGACCTTAGATTGTAGCAATGCCAAGTAACTCATGCCCTCCAAGCAGTGCGCGATGACGTCTCTTTCCTGCCTGCCACGCACTCACCGCGTTTCAGCTCTTTTCTGCTTTACGTTGTAGGCGCCACGTTCGCGGATGGCGATGTCAACACCGACGAGGCACGAGCCAGGGAAGCCGAATGCGGGAGTCGGCAGTAGAAGACTAGCGACACTGACGAGGTGGCAGTCAAGAACACCGATCGCATTCGAGAGTACAGATGGCATGCGGGCAACAATGACGAGACATGAGCCAAGGAAGCCGAGCACAAGCGGTTTCAACGGGCCACATACCGTGTCTTTGCTCTTCAATCAAACGTTTACCAAACTTGTCACCAAATTTCGCTAAGGAATGCTTCGCCTTTAGTAAAACCGAATGTCTTTTTGCAGTTGGTCACGTAATTTAAACGCGTTGCTAAATACAAGAAAAACAGAGCAGCACTCGGGCAGGTGCGTGCGATAGGCTGACGCGAATAGGATTGAGCATTCACTCTTGCGCCCTGTTTTACAACTCGGTCAGTGCTCTTGGGGCAGTTTCTTTCGAGTGCGACCGGCTGGAGTGCGGTGGCGGGAAGTGGGGATGAACCACCTTCTCATGCCATTTGCCGTCAATGATGATGGAGGTGCTTCAGGCGACGGTTTGAAGCCCTTGCATTCGTGCGGCACCTTTGACCTGCCATTCGGCTCCAATGCTTGTCAGCTAGCTTGACGGAGTCAACCACGGTGCTGACCAGCCCCGGACCATGCGATCGCACACTATTAACAACACTTATTTAGCTCGGGGCCTGTCTATCTACAGCATTCGTTGTGATTGATGGCACCTTTATAAACTTTCCTATACTTGGGGACAACTTTCTGTGGTAATGAATGGAAAGCTACGGGGGAGAAGCTACTGCACATGTACTCCTTCGTGAAGTAGTCCAGCTAGTCTCACATTCCAAATGCCAGCCGTGTTCGAATATTAACACTGCACAAAATTTGCTACGTCCACATACACAGCTATTTAGGACTTAAATAAGGCACAAGCTCTTTCGACGAAGTTTTGGAACAAATAGAAGGTGGGAAACATTCACCTAATGACGAACACGTCATTTTGACTGCCAGGTGCACCTTAAACGTGCAACATTTTCAGACGTGTAAAACCGCGAAATGACACTTCTCCAAACCAAGCAAACAATACTATCCCCGTGGTTCGCGCAGCGTCTCTTTACAAACACCGTCCCAAAGAAAATGAAGTAATATTGTTTTTTTTATTAACTTGACAAGGAAAACACATAATAATTTGTGGAAATATATTCCTTAGTGGTGGCACGCACCCACGTGGGTTTCGTAGCCTTCCCTTCATTGCCACAAAAAGTTGACCCCGAGTATAGCATACTCCCAAATTATAGTCAACAGCACAGCTTTTTCGCCGCACATTTTACACGTGTATGGTTGGTATAGATGTTGCATCACCTTGCCGGGGTAAATTTTTGGTAGTAGTAACTTTATCTTACGGCATGTGTCTTGTTTATTTTGCCGCGTGGTGCAAATATTTATTTTACATGTAGTATTTGTGTTAAAGCCAATAGAAATATTTTTACTTGTAATAGTAATGATTAGGTTCAGTTTATTTACTTTATAATAATGATCTTGTGTTGAATTTTTTGATAGGCCTTACTGATGGATACTTTCTACTATTTCATATTTCTTTTTCTGAGTGCAGCAGTAAAGCAAGTAAAAGATATGAAGCTTGTTTGTACCGCAGTGTTTCTCGTTTCGATGGTAGTCCATGTCGCTCATGGTAAGTGACTTGCGTTCTCACACACAGATCGTAAGCAGCCCTCATCAGTGAACATGTGTCTTTATAGCATAGTGACGTGTGTTTACACATGTTTGCATACTGAAACATCCTTACGGTGGGTGCATGAAGAGGACGAAGACGAGGTGGCACTGGTTTGTGAGAACCTCGGTAGAAGTGAGTCCGCTTCAGAGAGGCGGTGTTCTTCGACATCGTGACGTTCTTCGAGTTTCTATTTGGCTGTCTTCGGCGTCTTGGTGCATCTTCTCGAGGTTTACGGTCATTGCGGGAGGTGCTGACTTGAGCTCAGCTGACTGATGTCTGTCGCGGCTCCCGGTCAGGCAAGCTTTGCCTCGTCGGCATCCTTCAGTAATGAATTTAAGCATTGATTCTACAGTACCTCCTCTGTACTGTAGAATTTTATTCATGTAAATGTATGCATTCCTGAAATAAAGTTTGATTGATTGATTGATTGATCGATTGATATTTTCTTGCGCAGCGGTTTTAGCAGCATTTGGGTGGCTCTGGTTGTAAAAAATAAGGCTTCTATTCACATGAAAAACCCAAAAATTATCCAGGAGGAGCTACTGAAGGTGACCGAACACTGCCAACTCATCACCTAGGTGCGACAGCTTCGTCGTGGAGTTCTGTGTTGTTTTCCCAATCAGGCCAGCGTATCAGATCTTCTAAAATGAAAATCATTTGCCTCTTTCCCGGTGAGCTCTTTCGCTCCTCCTCACTTGACCTGTGTGAAAGGTTTAGTTCATGGGGTGGACTTCAGCCTATGTACACCCGAAACTCTAGAGTTTTTTGTAGCAGGTGTGGTGGCAGTCTTTCGCTAATTACGCAGCGCTGACGAAAAAAAGATTCCGACGATAGTTAACTTTGCTGTACTATTAGACCAATAGAGATTAAAGCGTCGTCACTGATATATAGGGCTGAAGCGCTATGTCCTCGTCCACTGCAGTGCCAATAATGCTGGCGTTTTGGGCAGAGCATACAGGGTTGACGATCAGTAGAGCAATGTCAAATGTGCACAGGGCCACGCAACTCTAAAAAGTGCACAGCTCAGGAAAGGTCTTTCTTTCTCTGCGGTGGCCCTCACCCACTTGATAATGGTACATGCCATGCAAGAGCTCATTATATCAAGATTTTGGAAATAATTGACCGAAAACGTTGTTCAAGGCGCAAAGCTTGAATCGCTATCACAGAGCGGTCTCGTGGACACGCTGTTGCTGCGATCCGTCATAACCACGTCACAGACTCGTCACTCTCAGACGTGATAGCCTCGACTCTTGAGAAGCTAAGCTATTGGAGAACCTTTTTGACTGACTAAGCTATTGACTAAGCTGACTAACCTATTCTGACTGACTAAGCTTTTTTCATGACTAAGCTATTGGAGAACCTTTTTGTGACGCTGACGGAGTCATTTGCTGAAATAGTAAATGAACAAATTACTCAAAACCTCATGAATATTATTCATCTATATGCAGCCACTATGTTTTCTTCAGCTAATAAGGTCAACACAGGATCCATAAAAGCAGGGCCTTCTAAACCCAGCCACAAGATAACACTTGTTGAAGAGTTATATTCATCACAAGGTGGTTCGCCTGACTGCGGCCGTAAAATAATCCCAGTTGAATATTTGGATTGAAGCTCTGATTCAGGTTCACAGTGCTCACAAATGGAATTACAAAATGAAACGGAGGGTATCGCCATAAAATGTGTATCTCCATTCGGAAATAAAAAAAAAATATCATCAAAGGAGGATTTTTCAAGAGGTAACATATTGCAGAAGGCGGTGAATGCTGCCGGTATGTCCTCGAATGGATGAATTAACAAATTTGCAATAGAAATGCCAGTAAACTTTTCCGCAACTACTGATTTGATTTGCATTGGTAATCAGCATCCCCCAGATGTTATAGTGTTGCAAGGAACTTGGCTCTTTAAACAGAAATATTTTCATCTTAACAACTACGAGTGAGAGATTAATTTTTCATCCACTTTTCTTTCTTGTTTCTTCTTATTTACATTCCATTGGTTCTAATAACTTCCCCTGTACATTCCTTGGCATTACCGTCTGTTAGATCTCATTAATATTGTGTTAAAACACGGAAAAACGAGCCCTTAGGTATACACTTCTTTCCCTTATTTCATTGAACGAGGGTCTCGTACTGGCAGACTTGGTGTGTTTAGGTTGTATAAAAGGGACAATTAATCAGCTGCCCGCTCATAATAAGTTCACGTGCTACGTGACGCTAAACATGCGGATAAGAGTGTTTTCACACTCGTTTTTCGGCTTATACATGGCACTGACTGTCACTCCTACTTCTAAATTTACATATAAATCCAAAAAAAAGTGGATGAGTAAAGGCTGCTGTGATAGTTCAGTGGTTAGAGCATCGAACGTGTTATTCGAAGGTCGTAGGTTCGATTCCTGCTCACGGCTGTTTATTTTTTCATCCACTTTTTTTTCTTCTTTCTTCTTATTTACATTCCATTGGTTCTAATAACTTCCCCTGTACATTCCTTGGCATTACTGCCTGTTAGATCTCATTAATATTGTGTTAAAACACGGAAAAACGAGCCCTTAGGTATACACTTCTTTCCCTTATTTCATTGAACGAGGGTCTCGTACTGGCAGACTTGGTGTGTTTTGGTTGTCTAAGAGGGACAATTAATCAGCTGCCCGCTCATAATAAGTTCACGTGCTACGTGACGCCAAAAATGCGAATAAGAGTGTTTTTACACTCGTTTTTTGGCTTATAGATGGCGCTGACTGTCACTCCTACTTCTAAATTCACATATAACCCCCCCCCCACCCCCCCCCAAAAAAAAGTTGATGGAGGGAAGGCCGCTGTGATAGCTCAGTGGTTAGAGCATCGAACGTGTTATTCGAACGTTGTAGGTTCGATTCCTGCTCACGGCTGGTTAGTTTTTCATCCACTTTTCTTTCTTCTTTCTTCTCAATTACATTCCATTGGTTCTAATAACTTCCCCTGTAAATTCCTTGGCATTACTGGCTGTTAGATCTCATTAATATTGTGTTAAAACACGGAAAAACGAGCCCTTAGGTATACACTTCTTTCCCTTATTTCATTGAACGAGGGTCTCGTACTGGCAGACTTGGTGTGTTTAGGTTGTATAAGAGGGACAATTAATCAGCTGCCCGCTCATAATAAGTTCACGTGCTACGTGACGCCAAGCATTCGAATAAGAGTGTTTTTACACTCGTTGTTTGGCTTATAGATGGCGCTGACTGTCACTCCTACTTCTAAATTCACATCAAAACCCCCCCCCCCCCAAAAAAAAAAGTGGATGGAGGGAAGGTCGCTGTGATAGCTCAGTGGTTAGAGCATCGAACGCGTTATTCGAAGGTCGTAGGGTCGATTTCTGCTCACGGCTGGTTATTTTTTCATCCACTTTTCTTTCTTGTTTCTTCTTATTTACGTTCCATTGGTTCTAATAACTTCCCCTGTACATTCCTTGGCATTACTGTCTGTTAGATCTCAATAATATTGTGGTAAAACACGGAAAACGAGCCCTTCGGTACACACTTCTTTCCCTTATATATATATATATATATAAATATATATATATATATATATATATATATATATATATATATATATATATATATATATATATATATATATATATATATGTGTGTGTGTGTGTGTGTGTGTGTGTGTGTGTGTGAGTATATATATGTGTATTTCTTCTGACGAGTAAGTTAGCTTTGCCCCCCATTCGTGAAGGAGGTAGTACGCCCCTGCTTATCCGATCATTTTGAAAAGTTTCACTTGCAACATCTAATTTTTCTCACTTTAAGCACCCTTGCAAAATCAATGGTGCTCCTCCAAAATGGCGGAGATATCAATTACGAGACTGCAATGCCGAGTCCCCTCCCCCTGAATTTTTATCTACACAGGTCTGCTCAGGCACAGTCTCCTCTATGCCTCCACCGCAACGAGAGTGAATCCCTTCATCATTTCTTCCTAACATGCACGTTATATACAAATCAAAAGAAGAGACTGTTAGAAGAGCCTCTCCATAGGTTGGCTCTAAGTTTATTTTTTCCGGTGGTCCTTTCCTTTAGAGCAACTGAAAAGTTATTTAGCCACAGAAACGTTTGTGAGGTCGCATGTGATTTTCTAAAGGCAACTAAACCAATAGAATGTTAAGGTGAGGCATAATTTCACTTTATTTCAAATCATATAAGCTTGTTCTTTTTTCACCTCTATTTATTTTATTTCTTATCTGTCTTATACCGATTGGTTCTTTGTTCAAGCATCCCTATGTAAATAAACAACCCAGCTGGTAAAAAATTCGATCTCACAAATGAGGCGCCATTCGTTTCATGGCTGATCCCCTTGGTGGGTTGCGCCAAGAATTTCAGGAGCGACCGACCGACCGAACGACCGACCTCGGTATTTTGTATTTGGCTCTCAGCTGTACATTCATAGTGTAAATAAACGCGTTTCATTGTCGCAGCATGGTATTAACGCGATAGCATTAAAGAGCTCGTTTTGCACCAATTCCGCTGTCAGCGTTGGCATCGTTGGTTGTGAGTGAAAAAATCATTATCTTATGCGTAATCGCAAGGTTTATAACAACGTAAATAAAATATATGAACCATAAAAACCTTGGAACAGAGTGAGGACTCGACTACGGTATTTGGGGTTATAGTGGGGACCGAACTCGGGTCGGTCGCGTGGCAAGCATATGTTCTACCACACGGCCGCACCACTGCTTGTGAAAACAAGGAAAAGAACTTCTGCTTGAAAATGCAGTGCCAGTAGCTTTCATGCTTCTTAAAACACACGCGCCCTGTATATATTCTTCACAATACAACATAAAATATTGCAGTAATAACGCGTGGTGAAGCGTTCATTGCCAACAGGCATCCGAATATATAATTATCATATTGGCTTCATTGTTGAAAGCCGTCACCCCAGTACTGAAGGCCCACACGCTACTGCGCCTATTCCCTGAACGCCACTTGGTGGGTGCACACCTAATACGAAAAGGTTTCATGCAATAAGTGTTTCAAGGACGCCCTAAGAACAGAATGTCACTATCGCGTTCAAGTCCCAAAGACGAAGCTTTAAGGTCCCCTAAATAAAAGTGATATTCTTTCTTTGAGACCTTCAACGCAAAATTTTTGGTCTGCCTGCCTGCCTGCCTGCCTGTCTGTCTGTCCGTCTGTCTGTCTGTCTGTTTGTCTGTCTGTCTGTCTGTCTGTCTGTATGTCTGTTAACGGTATCCTGAAAGCCGTCACAGTGGCCAAACGATACTCCAAACGGACGACCCCAACCACAGCGCCCACCAGTACTGCTCAAGATTCAGCGTTCGTGCTTGTGCGACTGTCAATTAAAAAGCAATTACTGTGCATATTTGATGCACCATAACTACACGTTAATATTTTGTATGAGAGGCTCTTACTAGAAAAGGCATATAAAAGTAATTATAGGGATCGTAGCGTTTATCATGTTGCGCTGACCATGGAACGCTTGTACGAAAGGCAAGTGTTTCGAACGGTTTGCTAAGATGACATGGTAGTGGCACCTACCCATTGCCTTGCGTTTTACATCCTATTACCTCCGAGACAAGCGCGCAGAGTGCACGCGCTTTGTTTTTCAAGATAACTGCCACATAGCAATCATGTCTCACGTGTGACGTGACTTGATGCGCTCGATCGCCTCCGCTGCACGCTCGGGGCACTCTAATGCAGCGCCTCCATACCACAGTTCATAACTTTTTCTTGCGCTGAACATCAATTGAACGTTTTTGTTCACTCTCTCGAGACTCAAGACTATCGTCTTTCGACAACATTCGCGGTGTAACAAGGAGATACGGGGTCAATTTTTTTGTTCTTCATTTGATATCTTGGTAGCGGATTCAACAGCTATTTCTTGTCAGTTTTTATATACTTGTATAGTGTTTAGGAATAACTGTGATCTGTACGCTATGCTTGAAGTGACACTGTTTCCAATAAATTTCTTGCTTTCCCAAACATTCATCTTTATCATCGCAAAAAGATTATCACAAAAAATAATGTATTTGTCATAGAATCAACAGTTTGGAGCATTCTTATAAAAGTTGAAATGAAATAGCTATATGCTGTCTTTATTTATGAACAATTATTGTGGGTCACATATATGTTTATGAACTGTAAACAGGAAGCCTTGGACTGCATACAACGCTATAAGATGATATGAGCAAAATGTCCCCAATATCAAGCAGCAAGAAGGAAGAAATGCCGCCCAAGAACTCCGTACGAATGGTGAAGCAGCGAAAATTGGAAAGCGCGTTAATAGTATTTAGCAGTCGCTTCAACCCAACGCTGCATTGAAGCGCTTTAAACTTAATGGTTGCATGTTCATGCTTTCCTAATAAGGGTAGACATACGTTTGACTAGGCTATTTATTTCACTTGCAACACATTATGCATCGCGAGTTCGTGGTCACGAAAGAATGTAACGAGCAGTTATATTTGTTTTGCAATGCATAAATCTGGATGTTATAGAACCTACAGGTGGTCGCAGACGTCGCAGCCGAAGGCAATGTGCCACTGGAGAAACTCCCACCGAAACGGGCGCTCACCACGATGAACAAGCTTGCACAATCAACTTACTGATGCTGTTGAGTCCGCAATTGTTGCAAGCCTTTGGCGTGGCGAGCAAACTCGGTTACGTTGTCACCCGTCACTGGCACTTGCAGGCCAGTTTGTCACTTAGCACGGCATGGAAGTTTGTTTGAACTAGAGTACGCGGTGGCTGTCGACACTCGGCCTCCCGAGCCTGATTTTTTGCTGGTACTGCAAAATCAGCCCAGCTAATGTGAACTTTTTCACATTTGCATTGTCGCTTTTTGGACACGTGCTTGGGACCACCGCTGCGGTGAGATAGACGACGTCACTCACACTACAGCCAAGGGCGTTCGTGCTTGGGCACGACGCTGAGGATGACCTAACTGATAGCGCAACCAATAAAACCACTCTTGGCACTGACTTCGAATGATTTTTTCGTTTAAGCTAGCCAGTTTTGCAGTAAAGAAGGCGGAAAATTGCAAAACCTAGCCAGAAAGCAGGCAACTTGAGCCAAAGCAAGTAAAGGTAGCCTGAAGTAACCGTACATTTGTCAAACCAACTTCAATTTTTTTATTTAGGTTGCAAATATTTCCAGCGCTAACACTTCAAAATTATATTTTCTGAGGTTACCGCATAAATTGTTCACTCCAGCAGTCCTTTCATGCAAGGTGAGGGATAGTTGGCACTGTTGAAGGAATATTCTCGTGTGTTGTATATCTTTTCTAGAAAGAACTGGAAGTTGTAACATAAACAACAAAAGCTAAAGAGCTACAACCTAATCAACGCGTCTAAAATCACAGCTGCTAGCGTTGAAGATTAAGCTACTGTCTGCTTCGCAATAACTTATCCCGTCATGGCGAATCCGGAATCGCAATTTGTGTCTGAGCCTAACAAATGGTAAAAATTTCTTATCGCACATTGTGAAGTAATCGAGACTTGGAGAAGAGTGTGCGGCGTTCGAAAGGGAGCACCAAAAAGCCAGGAAACATGACAAAAAATTGGCGCCAAGAGTTCTCGCCAATTACTGCTGTTAGCGCTTGGAGTTCCACCTTTACTTCTTGTATCCTGCGCCTTTTAGAGTGCTCACACAAAAGGTGGAATATCCGATTTCTTATGTTAAAGAGTGCAAGTAGTCGTGGATGCAAAAGGCTTTGAATTGCTGTTCACTTTCAAATCTTGTTTAGAGCTGCATTCAGCAAGGGTTCATTTGAATAATCAGTCTTCGCGCTATAGTTTTTTGTAGGCTAAGTGTACAGTGATGTTTCTTTCCACCAATGTAATCAACATTTTGTTATCCAGAAAGACTGCTCTGACTATGCTAATGTCTTATAAAAGCTTTGTTTTCTCTTCCTATAGCGTGTGCAGACTCAAAAAACGAAGTACCTACGTTTTGCTGGGGCGGTCTAGTTTTGTATCAAAAGTATTGCCCAAACTACAAAAACTTTTCTTTACACTATACATGTTTTGGAGGAAGCTCTTTAGGCTGTGCGTGCAAAACACTCTTTAGAGCAATCGATGGAACGTGCGTGGAGTTGGACAAATGCGGTAAGCAACCAACGCTACTTTGGAACTTCATATGGGAAGAGAGTGACACAAATTTAATTTGAATATTCGAAAGTTCAATTATGTTCAATTATGAATATCCGTCTACCCGCTGAGAGACCAGCAACAAGAAAACTGGGTTTACTTCTTTCTAGAAAGCGAAAACTTTCTCTCTGAAAGCAGCCTAGGACGTCTTGCTTAAATGCCACGCAGAGCATACGTTGAGCATGTTTATTCCTAGCAGGATACCACCTACTTTCGCTTTTTGTGCTTGCTACATACTTTTTTCGGAAATAATATTGGTCAAACATCACGTGTATGGACGTATATTACTAATGCACACAAGAGTTACATACCAGGCAACGGAATCCCCAAGGCCAATCTGACATTTCGTTTAAATTTTCTTCTCTTGTACTGTGTGTTTAACATTGCATCAATACAGAGAGAAATATTCGTTAACATGCAATCAAGAAAATGTGCCTGATGTGTACTATGTCAAGAATCTTTCAGCATTGAACTATTTCCTAAAAGCTAGCTGCACACATGTGTGGCGCTAATAATAGCTGCTAGATTTAGTTTTGTTCTTTAACGCGAAAAAGCTCCACCTGTTATAAGTTATCCTTGAGAAATCTTTATTTTATATATAGGGCATGTAATCATTATCAGCTCCAACACGAAGTCATTCTGAAAGAGCATGTCAATTCGGCACAACTGCCTCCATTTGGTTTATTTGATTGCAAATTAGAAAAAATGCCTTATGGGGTCAAGAAGTAACCATAAAGGTCTCTAAATGGCTGTGAAATGAAGTAAATGGAGCTAAATGAAGAAAGCAACGTGAGCCCTACTTATCAGCTCAATTTTTCAAATAATTTTTTCTGTGATATTTGATTGAATAAGAGAAAGGATTGCTCGGGTTAAAAATACAAAAAGAAGATAATCTGTGCTTGACGAGGGTCCATGCAGCTGTACGTTTCCTCAGATAATGAACAGCAGAAAAATATAAAGATTTTTTTGTATTTTCAGGAGCGCACTTGCAGATTTGAAATCGCAAAAAATATGTATGAAACATTTACTTCCAAATATACCAGCACAGTCATCACACGAGCAATCATGCTAGAAAAATAACAATAAATATGTATTGAGCTGAAAGAAGGATGATACTAGGCCAAAAAACTTCACAAGACAATATGCAAAATACACCCTTAAAGATAAGAGTTTTGCAATAACATACAAACGTATATGCACAACCTACGCATAAGTATTTCGAATCTATATTAATTCTAGTGCACATTACAAGTGAGCAGTTAAATGTTATTATTTTTTATTCCATCACTTTTTGTACTACTTTGTTTTTTGGCAATATTTTGATAGGATTGCGTTTCTTTGAACCGGCACTGGGCATATAGACACAAATCTATTTCGGAATGTACATATAAAAATATAAGGGCTTTAAACTTTTATCAACATAATTAGAAATATTTTTCTGTAAGGTGGTGGAATATATTTTTTTTTGAAAACCATGAAGAACGTAACCCCACATACATTTACTCGGACAGATACAACACTGCGCTGTTGAATTGGTGTTTTTTTTATTTCTAAGACACTGGTGCTCAGCTGAGATGCCTATTTAGTGCTATAAATTATTGCGATCATTTTCTAATACACTGAGATTTCAAAGCCAATAGCATCACTCGAATCACTAATGAATGCCGGTGTATTAGGAATAAAGCATGAAGTTATCTAGGTGCATAGTCTTTTAAAACACAGGTGTGCTTCACTTGCCATTAGGCAATACTATCCTCTCAAATGCGCTGCCATTTAGTCAGCGTCGGTTCAGCCTTAAGGAAACATTCAAATTTGAGCAATTGGCTACCGCTGAAAAATATAGGGGTGGGGTACTTGTTTAAGAAACATCCCTATGTATACAAGAGTTCTTAACCGAGTGTACAGTCTGATGCGTCAGGCATGTTATTACCACTTGGCCCGTCCTGCACATGTGAGGAACACTTTGCCGTCCTGGCCGTGTCACTTAGATTTAGCGCGCCTTTACTTGAAGTACGACCAAAATGTCTTCTTTTCCTTTGAAAATGCACTGAATTATTCTTGATGAAAATAAACCATTGAAAAACCCGGCTTGGTTGAGGCTGCAGTCGTTGGTGGATAACGGATGAAGCGACGGATAATGAATAGTAATTGATAAGGCGGAAATAATAGTGAATATGCTGGAAGCTGCAGGAATCATATTGGTTGATGATGGCGAGAGTGGAAAAAATCGGCCGGTACTACGTACAGTGGTAATTGATGATACGTGAAGCACGAATGAGAAATGTTGATGCCACTTTAGAGGGAGAAAGATAAAGATGCGAGGAAAGGCAGGGAGGTTAACCAGATGCACATCCGGTCTGCTACCCTGCACTGGGGAAGGGATGAAGGGCAGAAAAGAGGTTGCAGAGAGATAAGAAGGTACACACAATCACGAGCACACTCGGGAGAGCACACACAGTCTACAGGCGGTCGCTCAGGTTTGTAGTCTTTAAGTGATGTAGGAGTGCTTTAGTCGCTTTCTGCGCAACTGAGGCAGATGCCAAGGCCCCAGAAACTTCTGCACACAGAATGGTCTGGAATCAAGTTGATTCAAAACCATCCGGAGCTGGCCTCGCTGTGTGTCATAGCAAGCGCAGCCGCACAGGACGTGTTCAATGGTCTCTTCAGCTCCGCAGAAGTCGTATGTAGAAGTGTCTGCAATACCAATGTGAAATGAGTCCACCTTTTTGAATGCAACAACCAACCAAAGGCGGCATAACAGTGTCACGTTGGAGCGTGAGAGCTGTGATGGTAGATGTATCTTGAGCGAAGGATCCAGTTCATATAAGTGACACCTTTGGAAGCTGGTAGACGACCAGAACGTGCGTGTAAGATCTCGGGCCAGCAGGTAAAATTGTCTTGCTACATCAGTCCTTGATAGAGGAATCGGGACCACACGGCTTCCTTCATGTGCTGAGCGGGTTGCATCATCGGCTAATTGATTTCCGAAGATACCGATATGTCCAGACAGCCATTGACATATAATATCATGACCTCGTGCTGGAACTTCATGATGGCAATGTCTTATTTCATGTACCAATTGGTCATGATTCCTCCTACGCATGGCAAACTGCAAACTCTGTAGTGCTGCTATTGAATCACAGAATATGACCCATTTTCCTGGACGCTCTTGAACGAGATATTGTAAAGCTGCCCTTCTAGCCGCAAGCTCTAATGCCATAGATGTAGACATATGCGACAACTTAAATTTGATTGTCCTCGCTGCAGCCGGATTTGCAGCGGCACTTGATGAGCTGCTGGACGAGACGGACCCATCAGTATATATCTGCGTTCAGTCCAAGTACAACTCATGTAATAATAGCAGTGTTGCTTGCTTCAATGCTACTCTGGAGTGATTGCTTTTTTTTTGATACCTGGAATTTCTAGACGTACTTCCAGCTGGTCGAGGCACCACAAAGGACATGCAATTTTCGTAGCTGGCGTATATCTTGATGGAATGCTGTTTAGGTGCTTGGTTATGACGTCTGAAAACGTAGCACGTGGTCTTTCGGAGAGTAGAAGGGCCAAGTGGTGGTCGTTGACGCGGCTAGCATGTCGAATGTGTGCTCTGAGGCAATCCGCATCCACAACTCTATATGTACTGACCGGATGGTCTTTGGCAAGCACGACTGTGGCATAAGTAGAAGCGCATCGGGGCAGTCCTAGGCAGTTACGCAGTGCCTGACCTTGCTAACTCTACACCGAATGAGTATTGGATTTGCAAGTGTTAGTCAGTACCGGCAAGCTGTAGCGCAATACACCCAGAAATAGGGCCCTCTACAGCTGTAGCATGGAGGCCACAAATGTTCCCCATGCTTTCCCGCACATGAATTTCATTATATGCAGAATAGATAGCAGTCTATTCTTAAAGTACGCAAAATGCGGGCTCTGTGAAAGACTTCTGTTGATTATCATGCCCAGAAAACCATGCGTCTGTGCATATTTGACACGCTGCCCATTGATGTAAACATGGTATGGCGTCATTGGTTTGCATGTAACCGCCATCAACGCGCACTTCACAGTTGATATAGTCAGGCCTTGTTTCTGAAGGTAGGCTGTTGTGAAGGTTGCTGCCCGCTGTATTTGTGCCCGCACCTGAGGGCGAGTAACTGCAGCATACCAGAGGCAAATATCATCGGCGTATATGGATAGGCACACCGACTTTGGCAGAACCTTCACCAAACCAATGAGGGCAACATTGAACAATGTAGGGCTTAAAACACCTCCCTGAGGTACTCCGCAGTAGGTGTAATGTTCAGTAGTTTTACCCTCATCTGTTTGCAGAAAAAAAAACCCTGCCAGTTATATAATCTTTTATTCATTGAAACATACGTCCACCAATGCCCATTGCTGCGAGAGAAGTGAGGATGGCATCGTGAGCTACCTAATGATATGCACCCTTCACCTCAAGAAAGAGTGCCACTGATATACGCTCGTGACTTTTTTCTTGCTGAACAAATGTCGATAATCAAGGACACAGTCGATGCAGGAGCGGCCCCGAGGGAAGCCTGCCATGCAGGAAGGGTAGTTGGTCTATCGTTCCAAGTACCACTCTAGACGAAATTGAACCGTTCTTTCCATCACTTTTCCGAGGCAGCTTGAGAGGGCAATAGGGCGATACGCTGTCAAGTCCAATGGTGTTTTTTCCGATTTCAGAAGTGTATCAATCGATTTATTTTCCATTCTCGGGGAACACTGCCGCTGAGCCAGGAGTTGTTGAAGCGTGGTAAAAGTTCTCTTCTGGCTTTTTGTTCAAGATGTCCCAACGCACTAGAAGTAATACCATCAGGACCTGGCGATGACGTGTGCTTAGAAGCGACTTACGCACCTTCCAGTTCTTCCGTGGTGAATGGAATGTCTATTTCTGGTACTCGCGTCTCAGGAACGATCACGGCGTCGATGCTCTCGTTCATAATATTCCCGGCAATCCTCGTGCAAAATTGTTCAGCCACCTTGATCTCTGTTTTTCCAAGAAGGAG
Organism: Rhipicephalus microplus; assembly: GCF_043290135.1. Classification (NCBI taxonomy): domain Eukaryota; kingdom Metazoa; phylum Arthropoda; class Arachnida; order Ixodida; family Ixodidae; genus Rhipicephalus; species Rhipicephalus microplus. Next base: position 55,858,004 of record NC_134706.1, read on the forward strand.
TGCAAGGCTTTAAAAGGGTGCCGTTGTTGCGGAGAAGAGCGAAGATCACGAACTGTTCTCCAGATATATGACAGCGGTTTATGAGGGTCTAGAGATTTGCAGAATGCTTTCCAGCGTTCGCTCTCCAGATTGTAAATGTGTCGCTGAATTTTTTTCCGAGCCGCCTTGCTTTCCTGAAGTCGTAAATTGATCTTGTGCGTCTGTATTGTCGTTCAGCACGCCTTCGTATAGCTCGCAATCTTCTCAGTTCAATGTCGAACTGCGTTGTTTTGGACGAGAATGATAATTTACATTTGGACGCTTGCATAGGTTCCGTGATGGTATTTTCCGGGCTGCAGCCAAGGCCTTCTTGGCAAGCGTCTTCAACACACGATGTAAACATCGACCAGTCAGTGCTAATTACAACACCAGAAGAGAAATTTTTTCTGATACCATCGATCTTCACGTAGGTAGGTATGTGATCACTCCCATGAGTCTCAATATTGCAAAACCAATGAACTTTGTAAGAGAAGCACCGTGACACTTATGTCAGGTCAAGGTAACTGCCATACGTGAGACCCCGCAGATATGTTGGGGTACCATCGTTCATGAGGCAAAGGTCGTAGTCGGAAGCGAATGTAACAATATTCCTGCCCCTGTCATTCATCCCAGTTCTCCCCAAAAGCATGCGATGGGCGTTGAAGTCACTGGTGATGATCCAAGGACCATCAGTCCTCATTAGGATGTCTTTAAATTTGTCGCAGTCAAATCGCGATGACGGAGATATATATTTACCAATAAGTGTGAACGAAGCAGCATTCTTCTTTACACGAAGACACACGCACTGAATGTCGTCATTTGAACTTACTGGGTGCGAAAGATAAGTCAAGTCCGTGCGGATGTAAACAGTTAATTTTTTTTCAGTTGCTTTTTTCTTCGCAAGCGGCTGAACAAAAAAAAAATGACAGCATATTCACGAAGTGAATGATGCAGAGTGGGGCGAAGCATTCGTCCGTCCATTCGTTCTTGCTTCCGTCCGTCCATGCGTTCATCTGTGTGACCGTCCATGCGTCCATCCCCCCGTACGTGCGTGCCTATGTTCGTGCGTCCGTCCATGCGTTCGTCCATGCATCCACCCCTGCGTCCGTTCATGCATCCATCCAAGCATCTGTCTGTGTGTCCATTCGTCCATCTATTCAGCACTCCAAGTACCACCATCTCACATCTTTTCATCATCTATTCCCCATATAGAAGCACCGCCATCCAGCGGACATTCCAAGGACTAAACGAGAGGTGGCACACGCACTTTCTTACGGCTTTCGCTTCTGGTCTACTTCGCACCTTTAACCACCTCGAGTTCATTCATGGTATATACTACTTCATTGTAGTCATGGCACTGTGGCTCAAGGCTCGCTAAACCTTTCTAAAACTAAGGAGGTTACACCCAGCGAGTGTGACGTAGCAACCCTTTCTTGTCAGATAGCGCTCAATGTACATGCCATTGGCTGCTAATGGGGATCGCAGCGTGCGCGTTAACTAAAAGCCGAATGCTCCTGTCTCTCATTCCCCATTAGCAGCCATTGGCATGTACATTGAGCATTATTTTTTATTGTTCAACAACGCACTGAAGAAATCTCTCACCGGCACCACCTTGGAGGTCAAAATGTTATACTTGTTACATACCACAACGGCTACGAGGGACGAACGGGTGCCGTTATATAGAGCTTCGCCCATAAATGCTTCATAACCGGACAATCTATAAGTCGTTGATACGTTTGGTATCAACGACTTGGTATCGTTGATACCAAACTTGGTTTGGTATCAACGAATTGATTGGCCTGAACAAATTGGCGAAAGTCCGAGATACGGGACTTCATTCCTCTGGCATTCCATTGAAAAATCGACGCACTCTCAACTTCAGTGCGGAAGATGAGATTTCGTTGAACCATTGTGCTTATACAATGTTAGCAAGCACTGGATTCAGTGCCTCCAGTATTTGCAGTGCACTCTTAGCAGACGGAGATTATTTGCTGCTCGGTAGCGTGCGAATCGTGGCAATTAATGATTGCACGATTGCACTCACTTGCCTGTCTTGGTTGGAAAGATCTCGAACGAAGTTGCGGGCTGGCCGTCATGAAACTCCTTCGGTTCGCTTGATGCTGCTTCCCTTATAAGTGCAGGCCACGCCATCGCAGTTAGCGTATGCTCACTGGCTTTGTCCTTTACAGCCTTTCTCACAGCATGTGGTCTGGGAGGTAAAGGAGGTGGTAATGATGAGAGAGCTGGCAAACGCATCGAGGAGGTAGCGGGCGTCCTTGAAGACCAAAGTCGACGTGAACGACGCCTAGCTTCTGAGTTTAGCTGCGGCTTCTCGATTAGATGAATGATCGCGCACCATCTCCTTCAAGATGGCTATTTTCTTCTGAATACGCGGGCAGTCCTTCAATGTGGCTTCATGGGATCCATTGCAATTAGAACATTTCTTGACAGTAGCGAGGCACTTATCCGCTGCATGGGGCTCGGCGCAGCGGTGGCATACTACCGAATTCTCGCAGACGCTGCTCACATGTCCAAGTTTCATGCATTTACGGCCTTTGAGAGGTTTTGGAATGAGAGGCCGCGCAGCACGTCTGAAGTACCCCGCCTTCACAGGAGAGGGGAGGGATGTGCTCCTAATAAACGCAATCTTCACACAGCGAGACTTGCCTAGCCGGGTGACAACAACAATCAGAGTATCAGTTGTTGACTTGACAAAAACTTGTAAGTCGTTATTTGCGATAGCCACATCTTTGTCGTAGAACACGCCGGTTACCACATCGCATCCCAAGGGAACATGAGAGCGCACCTGATTGCCGTCCAAGTCAGTTACACTGCGCAGAACGCGGAAGGCACTTGCGTGCAAAACGTCAACAGCCAGTATATTTTTTTCTGGCGTTCACTCCTATGTTCGTGATATGATTTGGCACGAGCCCTTCCAGAGACCCCGACACAGACTGTCTGTTAAGGCGTTTCATGCTGACGGTAGGAAGTGAAGGCAGAAATAGGATGGTATAAGTGTTCGACTTTGGTGCTTCACTTACAGTTTGAATACTTGAATATGAGGATGTCCTCATATTCCTCCTCTTCGCTTTGCGCCTCCGCACAGGTTGGAAACCGTCATCTGAGAAGTCATCACTGCTGAGATAGTAGGCATGAGTATCTTGGCTGTCACGGTCGCTCTCTTGTCTACTCCGTTTCCTGAAGGCGGCCGCCGCTGACGCTACTCGTGCCGGCAGGCCCTAGGGGTGGTCTACACCATCCCCTCCAAGGGAGCAGCGAAAACCGATCAACAGATTGAAATTACAATTGAAATACGCCGCAGTTCGCAGAAGTTGCTCTTATTCAAAACACACTTTTCGCCACTTTCAAAACGGCACAACGTTACGCGGTGAAGGTACATGATGCCGTACATGACTTCCGTGTCATGATTATCATGTTGAGTTGTGTCGTTTATTTTTGTCATCTATTCACATGACGTGATACCAAATTTAGTATATGTGGAGCTATCGAAACGGCCGCGAGCACGCTATGAGCGTGGTATGTTGTCATGTTCTTGAATAACGTGCGTGTCAGGACTATCACGTTTGCACCAGTCATATAGTGTGTCATCCATTGACGTCTCGTAACAACAAGTTTGGTGTATATGGAGCTAGCAAAACAGCCGCGAGTGCAACATAAAGGGCCCAATATACTCCAATGTAGCGTTGACCCAAGCGCACGCCGGGCGCAGCGATGCTATGTTATGAAAACGCTGGCACTCTATTCTATAGTCTGATGCCAGGCGCTACCAGCACCTGTCGGCGTGGCACGGCGGCAACCAGCCTGAAATGCGACATGCTGCGATTCACACCGATGTGTCACCCAGACAACACTGCATCTCCCTCTTTTTGTGACGAAGGGATGCCGGACGCGCTCAAACGCGCATACATCAAAGCAACGTAGTGCGGCGTGGGCCTGTGGGTACATGGGAGGACCGGTGCCTGGCGTGGCAACGCCAGTGTGGCACGACAAAATGAATGCCGGTGAGCCCGCGCACCGGGTCCCGTCGAAAGGTATTGGCGCCTTGACTGTGGCATGTAGTCATTTTATCACATGACACGCATCTCATAATTATCATGTTTGCACCAGTCACATACCTTCGTCATTCATTGGTGTCACGTAATACCAAATTTGGCATTTGTGAAGCAAGTTAAACGGCCGCAAGCGCATCATGAGTGTGGCTTGTAGTCACGTTGTTATATGACATGCAAGTCGTGATTATCATGTTTGTATGTGTCATGTACCTATGTCGTCCGTTCGCGTCACGTAATACCCAATTTGGTACACGTGAGGCTAGCGAAACAGCCGTGAGCGCGTCTTGAGTGCAGCATGTAGTCATGTTGTTACATGATCTCATGATTAGCATGCTTGCACTAGTCACATACCTTCGTCATCTATTCACGTACCGTAATACCAAATTTGGTGTATGTGACGCTAGCGAAATGGCTGCGAGTGCACCATGAGCGTGGTATGTCTTCATGTTGTTACATGACATGGTGGTAGTGGACAGCGAATGATGGTGACAGTGGTGAATGCTGGCTGCTGTTGGCAATGCAAAATGTGCTTGGCGGATCGCTCGGTGATCGAGCTGGGTAACAGTTGCCTGACGGATGCTTAGCGGATAATGGTTGTATAATCGAAAAGCACATGGCAGTATATGAAATCACTTATTTCTAGTGTTTCACTCTGGAATGCGCAGAGAAACATGTTTACGGTCGAAATAAGTCAAGCCGAACATGACACTTTCTGGCACTTTTGTTTTCAAATCGTATAATGTCAACCTCACTTCAATTTTGCGGAAGCGCAGAATCAAATCGTGAATGCTTGCATTTCGTGCTCGTACTTACATCAATAGACATGCGCGATATCTTTCTTTGTTGTGATGTTGTGAACACCAGATGCGTTGCTGGGAAGAGCGATAGTATGTTACATCTCCACCTAGTTTTCGAAAAATAACTGAGCTCTGGCTCGCAATTGCCCCTTCCAACACTAAACCTTGCAGAATACAGGCACGACTTGAATTGTTGATATGTTGGCTTCAACGTTGCAACACCACACATGATTATGAGGGACGCTGTAGTGTAGGGCTTTGGAAACTTTATCCACCTGAGTTGCGTTAGTGTGCACTGAAATTTGATCACGCGGGTTTAAAGCATTTTCGTCTCCACCGAAAATACAGCCGTGCAATGCGGGATTTAATCCTCTTACGTACTGGTCAGCAGCCGAGTATCTTAGCCCCTATAGACCACCGCGGCGGGGCTACAGCCGCAACTTGATGTCACCACGTTAGAGACGTCGCTGTAGTAATGCTTGCTCACGGAGTTGCCTTAGCTGCACTATACGTTCCCAGTGAAAGCGCATGCAACGATAAAATGCGCAAACTCTAACGTTCGACATGTGTCGAGACGAGCACCAGCATGTATGGCTTCCACTTCATTTTTTTGTTGTGAATTGCAACAAAAAGTCGGTGCTGTTGGCATTATCGCAGGAGCAGTCTTTACCGGAAGTGTATGTTTGTGTTATTAAACTTTCGTAGCACGCGCAGCACACATGCCTCGAGTATGGGAAATACAAAGCTGAACTTTAACGGTTATTCAGCGTGTTGACTAGTTATTCTACCGAGGTGAATATCCATGTCACGTGGCACTGTGGTTGTGTTGGGATGGTGATTTTAAGGGTGCACGTCTGAATGGTTGTTGTGCCACATTTACTTTTATTTCACAGATGCCTTTTGCATCTTCCTCTATACACTGCTTTTGTGGGCATGGTGGTTTGAATGCTGGACAGCCGTATTGCGTTCCAGCATCACTGGCAGTTCAGCATCATCAGCATCTACCATACGCCAGCATACAGGATGTGCCACCAATATTCCAGCTCAATAATCAACATTATTGATGGATGGAGGAATTCACCTTACACATGGGGGAGATACTTTCAACACGCCGGATGCCAACATCGTGATATATATGATACATCGTGGAACTATATGAATATGGTGTTACTAATACAATTCCAAATGTACTTCAATACTCTGAATAGAAGCAAAAAGGTATCACTAAATACTATCGCGGTATATGTTTATTGCTATACTGTGCATTCCTGCTTACAAATCATAGAAACTTGTTATATTCCTTACGCATATAAATTACGCATGCCCTTAGTCGTCTCTAACTTGTAGATCTTTTCTGTGTTTCGTGTGTGTGGCAGAGGAGCATGCATATGGTCACCCAAACATAGCACGCGGAACACGCATGAAAATAGTAGAGGATGCAGACATTAAAACATACAGGAAGACAGCCAACATGCCTACTGAGACTGTCGCTGGCGCATCAGAGAGTATTTATGAAACCCTCCTTCATGCGCCTAGCAATTACGATATTGCTACGCAGGTGAGTCAATTGGTGACTAGTATATGAAACTTTTATTGTGGAATGTAACCGGAAATGCTATCCCATAATTCACCTTGGTGTAGGATGTGTTTAGATGATATTTGTCACCGAGCGAAATGGAAGTGGCAATGCACCAGATGTGATCGGCACCATGGCACGAAGCAAGACGCGAGGTTGCACTCAGCTTTGCCATTGTGCACACTGCTTGTTAATCTTTTGTAACACACACGCGCACTGTCAAAACACACCTGCAGAGAAACGTCTGGACTGCTTTTTACCGTCATAGCGTCTCCTGACTGAGGAAGTGTACAAATTCATTGGGGTTAGCGTTTATATCATCAGCCCAAAACGGAAGCTTAGACTACACGCATGGGCGTAACAACAACATTAATTACTTTGTGGCTATGTTTCAAATCACAGGCTGTGGAAACCATTCATTTAAAAACAGTTCTTATAAATAATAGTGCTCTTATAAAAAAACACTCAAACAATCATTCCGTCTTCATTAACGTTATGGGTGATATATAGGTGTTGAGGAAGAGTGCAAAATCTAAATGATTGCAAAAAGAGAACAACACACCGTGGAATATGGACAGTGCAGTTGCTGTTGTGGATGAGATAGTTGCAACAGAAATAGCATAGCATAGCCTGCATTATGGAAAAATAGAATAGGCTCATAAAACCAGGTGTCGGGCAAAGTATGTTTTCTTGACAATACATTTTGTATCAAAAAAGACAGGTATGAATTCCATGTCGGGCGATGGCACCTTACCTCCAAGCATGTGCATAATGAGTGAGATTCTAGAAAGTTATTCTTGCCATAATTTCTAAAGTGGAACAAACCCCAAAAAGAGATTGAAATTATTTCTTTCTCCTCCTGCCAATCGTACAGTCCTCACCTTACGACATCTCTTGAACGACTCCCAATCATTATAGTATGAGAAAAAAAAACACTATAGCTCGAAATACGCATGACATACACTAAAAAAACCTGCAAAAAGATGCTCTCAAAGAAGAGTTTCATTCAATTGAGATGTTACAAATTTGCTTACTGAGAGAATTCTGAGAACAACGAACATAATCTTCATAACTTGCAAGGTAGACTTCGTGCGCTTCTGTGGCGGGCGCAAACAATTCTAGAAATAGTAGATATGTCCTGTAACAGAGCATAGCATTCTTAAAGCTCAGATATGTCGGTATTATCAGAATATAAACCAATTCATTGTATATATGCCGGTCATGCTAAATTGCAACAAACAAAAATAGTACACTTAGAAGACTAGTCGTACGTCAAAACCGGTGATTTTTCGTTGGATCAACCAGTAGAAAAAAAAGCATCCCTTTTGCGTAACATTTTTTATGAAAGACACAAAGTTTTAAAATAAAATGAGGCTGGAGTGTTACGTCAGTATGATAGAATTCCTAGGCCTCGTAATCCTTCCGAACAGCGACAAAATATTCCGCAATTTCAAAATTTCATCACAAATGAAAGACTTCTTAGACAGTGGAAAAGCTGAAATGAACGGGCGTAAGCATTAAAGATGTTCACTGCGCATACATGTTGCTGAAGTGAGAACTGCCTTGGGAGATGGCGAGGGAGGATAAAGCAAAGGGCCAGAAAGTGTCACTAATGCATAATAAGATCTGTATTGTCAGCAAGATGTACGTGTAGAATGACACATATAACATCCGGACACTGACAGCATGTCTGACAAAATTGCCGTGGAATAGCTTACATTCCGCCCCTTACCATCTTTGTTTGCTCAGTTTCTAAGCAAAAAGGATTGCTAATAAATTAGATGAGCTGCATATTTGCTTGATATGTGGGGTCTCACGTAGTAGAGAAACCGCAGTGGAGGTCTCCGGAAATTCTGACCACCTGGCATTCTTGAACGCGCACCCGAATCTGAGCACACGCACCCCAAGCATTTTTCCCACCATTGAAAATGCAGCGGCCGCCGCCAGGATTTGATCGCGCGACGTGCGGGTCAGCAGACGAGTACCTTAGCCACCAGACCACCACGACGGGGTGAAGTAGATGAAGTGGAAGAGTTGCTGGTTTAGCATTATAACTGTGACATAGTTGCATGCTTTATTCGTGCCAATGAAACTGTCCCGCCAGGTTACCAGCGTTTCTGGACAGATAGAAAGTCTAGAAGTGGCGAGGAGTACCAATCGTAAGACATGGTATCGACGTGACAGTGGCGGATCGGATCAGGGATAAATAAAGGTTGCTCTTAAAAATATTATTTCAATAAAAAACTTTTCTTCTTTACACTTTTATCTACCACTGGATGTTAATGATGTATTCTTGTGTGAACTGTAGGGCCACCCTCTAAAACTCTCTGGTAAGAACCTGATTATTACGGCATACTTGACTCTGCCTTCTGTGGAATTGAGGCGTTTTCGATACGAGTAATCTAGTGCCAATGGCGTTCTGGTGAATAATAAGTAACTATTTAAAACCACCAGGCCCAAAATTTTATTTGTGACCTCCTATTTATCAATGCGCAATTCAGTAAGGGAACAGTTCTTCTTAAACCTGTATATTTTGAGCATTACCTAATACAGTTTAGCTAGATCAGTTAAGTGGCTCTTGGCAATAACAAATATTATTCGCCTACAATTAGAGATTGTAGTAAAGCTAATTATACCACGTTATAATTATTTGCACATGCAACTTGCTTGTGACAGTAAATATGTCGAGCGTTTGTTTAAACGTTTAAATCTACTTGAGATCATTGCATTTTCTATTTGATTCTCACTACGCAAATTTATAGGTGGCGCTAAAATTCTTGGATCACCAGATCCATGAAACAGAAAAAACGAAAAATGAAACCGCCTAGAAGGCAGTACAAGGCTTCTATGCCACAGGTAAATGAAATAAATCAAGTATTGGTACAAAAACTTAGACAGGAGAGGAATAGTTTTTCTAATAATACTTTCATTTTATTAAGTCTGAAGCCTCAAATTTTCGGCAACACATACCTGAAGCTAGAGAGGAGATAGAGAAACTTAAAGACATGATCAAATTGTAAAAGAACCGACGGAAATCACAGAGGTTTCAATCCACATTTTGAGATTTTATTTTTTTAATTCTATAATACGATTATCAGGGTCCCAAAGAGAACCGGAAAAAACACTAATGATAACTCAAGAAGGCGTCACCACACATGCATCTAAATCGGAATATCAAAAATTCTGCTGGCTGAGACGGCATTCCTAGCACATTTCTGAGACGTTATGCTGAGGGAATATCTAGAATTTCGACCAACATATTTTTTATGTCGATAACAACAAGAGTCATCTCAAATGATTGGCGCATTCTACGCGTTACAGACATGCACAAGAAGTGTGACCGGCTTTTCGTAACTAATTACCGCTATGTCTCGGTCAATAACACGTCTTGAAAATTGTTGGAGCATGCTAATGCATGTAACAGTCAAGAATTTCTTACTGACGGAGGTATTTTTTCACTGCACCAACACGGCATCGGAAAATCAATGTACACAAACGTTCTGTTTGGTTCGACTATGCTCGAGATCTTTGTTTTACTTGATGTCTCTGGACAAGTTGATATTCTATTTTCAGTTTTTCGGAAAATTCAATATAGTATCATATTACGAACATTTCAATAAGTTATAATTCCTCAGCCTGTCATCCTTCATTGCTGAATGAATTAGTGCATACTTTTCTAACAGTAAGAGATTTGTAAAAATAAAAATGTTCGCTTCCCCTCTGCCTTCCTGTTACCTCACGAGTGCCGGCTCTTTACTATCTTTTTTATGTAAATTATCTGGTTGTAGTCGTTCGCGGTGCCTTATCAATCCAATTGTTTGCTGAATATTGAGTAGTTTTTAAGAATATTTGCCGTACAGAATACCATATCTTAATATAAAACAGTATATGTGTAATCGGAAGTTGATGTATGCGTTGTAGAATGATTTTAACACAGAAAAAACAGTACTACATTGTGTAACTAAAGAAAAGAAAGAACAAAAAACACGCATGGTTTATTCAATTAATAACAAACAGATCACAGAAGTTGACCGGTTTAAAAATTTAGACGCTACACTAAGAAATAAGTTCCCGTGGTCAGAACACATATCCGATATTTTCACAGCCTTTCTCCGGAAACTGTGGTTCTTAAAAGGGAACCTGATAAAGCACCTAGGGAAATAAAACTGCTAGCTTACTATACTTGCATAAAGTCTAAGTTGGAGTAGGCATCAATCGTGTTGGATCCGAATCAACAAACTATATTTTGCAGATGGTTCAGTGTAATGCCGTCCGATTTTTATTTGGGAAGTGTAAATGTCTAGATTTCCCTACAGAGTTAATGAAGCTCAATAATATACCAACACTCGATGTCTGGAGAAAAGCTAACCGCCTTTCAATCATTTACAACTTCCTAGCAGGTAAAATCTAGTTAGGCCTCACAACATCTGTAAATACGTACGAGCGACGCGGCACAATCACGTGCTCTGGCACAAATATTCGCTCACGGAAAAGAACTTCGCTGCAGTTTCTTCCCTCGTATGGTCGCGGACTTGAAATTGGTGCCAAATAGCATATTAAGCTCTAACGACTTTGCTAGTGGAATTGAATGCTAAGTTTTGTAGGTTTTTCTTACCACTTCAATTTTCGTTGTTCCTACGACATGTTTTGATGACTCTATCTCTATAATGACAAAGCGGCAAAACTGCATACGTAGCTGAGGGCTCACAAAGCGGCACAATAATGGCAAGGCAGACAAGTGGGTCCGCAGCTGCGGGATCGCGAATATGCAGCGAAACGACAGCACCGACAAGGTGGTCCTGAGTTGAGAGCTAGCTTGCCGGTGCTACCTGTGCAGCTTGACGGGCAAAGCCGCCCGGACAAGTGGATCTGGAGGTGTGAGGGCTCGCGAAGCTGCAGCGGTACGTCAGCGCTGCCAAGCGGACCTGGAAGCGGTGAGAGTGCGTTAAGTGGCTGAAAAACAACAAAAGCGGTGACTACCTGAAGTTTGTGGCGTCGATGCACGGTTTAAACGCCATAATAGGTAATCAAGCGTTTGACGAAACATCGTCTGGTGAGGCAACATAATTGTGCAATAAACTTACACTCACAAAGGTAAAAATGAAAGTAAACGAACATTAATGTTTCGGGCCCCGTACGGGTCCCTCGATCACAATGAAGATGTCAACATGGGCATGCGGCTATTTACGGGTCAGGTAACGCAGCGTGCGGGTGGTTATTTCTGGTAGATTGCCGTTTGTCCTGTTTATCATACTGTTAGGAAGCTGAATGTAAAGTATTCTAAAGGAGACTGGCAGATAATTGACGTTACATGCACGAGGGCACCACTCCAAGATCCTAATGCCAGTTCTTTACCCAAGCTTTGGTCTCAGTTGCAATGTTGGCGACCCTTATGGTTCGCAATTATCTTACGAAGATTGATAACATCTACATTGAAGTGTCCCGTGCCAGTTCTAATCCCGTGCTGCAGCGAAAGTGTGCCGCTGAATATGTTCTTCCCGGTGAGTACATGGTTTGTTCTCCTCGTAAAAATTTCTTGGTGGCAGGCCAAGTTCCGGTACTGAGCGTTATGTACGGCTACTGCTACCTATAACCAAATGTGGTCTCTCAGCTCTTTTGAACAAGTACGAGACGTACAAGAACGTTTGAGAGCTTTGCTTGACGTGGTTTAAAGTGCGTAAATGATACTCACGCTTGGCCCACTCTTCTTCATGACAAAACGATTCCCCATACCAGCATCTCCATATTTATTATAATAAATGTTTTTGCTACAATCACCGAGCGTATAATACATGTAAGACTAAAATGTAGATGGGAGCCGACAGATGGAAGCACGTAGTGGGATAGTCGGGTATAGTCAGGATAGTCAAAGGAAGGGATGGAGCAGGTGGCGTACTTTGAAATGCCAAGATGTCGAAGGTAAGCGATGCGAGATAAGGTCAGAAGAGGACTTGTTTAATGGGGGCGGTCGTTCGTGAAAATAGAAAATATGCTTTTAGTATCCTCGTAGGTGGGCTGCTCAGCGGCCGTGAAATTGGCTAAAGAATTCGGCAGCATGTTGGCTGCGAAAAAGGAAAATTGAGAATGCGACGGCATTGAGCACCAACGAGAGTAATACAAAAAGAAAAAAAAAGAAAGGAACAGGCGGAGTTGGGGTAGGTGGGACATTAGGGCTAACAAACGGGAAAGAAAAAAGGAGGGGGAAAGGTGACGCAGAGCACTTTCTAGGTTGGCAATGATCTTCTAGAAAATAATTGAAAAAACTTCAAAATTGTATGTAGACTCAAGCATATATCTATAATTAAAATTGAGAAATAGAAAGAGAATATTACTAGTACGATATGTTGGCTAGGAGAGATTCGATGTGATACCGTTTGTGTCTATTTGAAGGCTGAACGTATCTTGTCTTTGTAAATATTGCTGCAATTATGCTACAGCCTTCAGCGATTCCGAATCGCCACGTGCTACATTGATTCCTGGCAGATGTAGCGACCTAAATTAGTGTATCAATTATGATTCCATGTATATTCCTTCTCTTGGTGACCGTAAATTAGTTTTTAGATCTTGAAGCGTTGCTTGGTAGAAATTGTGGTCCTGTTGAGTGAAGTGACCGGCTACTGCTTTCGTAAACTGTGCTTTGTGTCTGCACAGTGACCGTTCAGTCTTACGCGAATTGACTGCGCAGTTTTGCCAATAGATTGTTTTCTACAAGTGGCACACTCAAGACAGTATATTGGGTTGTTTGAAGTTCAGGTGAAGCTCGATGTCCCCTTGTGAACGTAGTCAGATTCTATGTTTTTTGCGTTGGTAGCCAGCTGTACATGTTTGCAGGTGGAACATCTGGGCCAGCGACAGGGGCCAGACGTTGTGCTAGTCTTTGCTTTGAGTTTTGCTTGAACAAGCATGTCTGAAGTTAGCGTTGCGTCTAGAGGCGACCATAGGTGGTTCGCGAAAGACTTTCTTAAATTTCTGGTTGGTTGTTGGAATTCTATAGTGCTTTGTGAGGATGTTGTTAATCTTCGGGAGTGCATTGGCAAACGTTGTAGTGAAAAGAGGCGTAGTTGCTGGTGGTGTGCATTCAGAGCGTAGTTTGAGTGCTTTGTAGCGGTGCAGTTCCAGGGCGTCCGTATAGGCTTTGTCAAGAAATGTGTTGGCATGATTTCTTTTTGGTAGTGTTCTTTTTAGGCGGTAAGTCTGTTTACGTAATCCTTTTTTTATGCTTATGCGGCGTAACCTTGTTGTCTGACTCTTGAAAATTCCCTGTTTACAGTGTCTCGTGGGGTGGCTTGTATAATCTAAGTATTGTTGATTGTCAAATGGTTTTTTTATAGAGTTGTTTTTAGTACACAATTTTCAAGATAAACAGTGGTGTCTACAAAGTTGATGTGCCTAGTCGAGGTATCGGAGGTGAACTTTATTGTTGCATGAAATTAATTTAGGAATGAAGTGAATTTATCTAAATTGTGGTGCCCATGTCCCCATATTATAAATATGTCATCTTTGTACCGAATATATGTGTGATGTTCGTTCTCACAGTGAGACAAGAGTTAGGTTTTCAGAATTCCCATGAATATATTTGCCTAGGTGGGAGAAAATGGGCTACCCATGCTTGTTCCTTGTAGTTGGAGGTAGCAGTTTTTCTAGAATTAAAAGTAGTTATGTGACACAGTTAATTCTAGTAGTGTTAAATATACTTCAGTACAATGTTGTGTGCTCTGTCGAGATTATGTTAGATCAACTGCAGCTAAACCCTCTGGGATAGACATATTCGTACAAGACGTAGTAACATCTAGTGTGACGAGAATGGTGGCTTGTGGTAGAGTACCGTTCTTATAAATTCCTCAATTATTCTCGGTAGGTAGGGTTTATCTTGCACAAATGATGGCAAAGACTTCGGAATTACACCATAATGGGGTTAAGAAATATGGAGAGGTTCTCGGTTGGAGTGTTGTTGTTTGATGCTATTGGCCGCTCAAGAAACTGGCACTATATGATTTCGTGGACGGTACTTTGTGATTTTTAGGAAGGAGTATGAACCACCCTGCTGCTTTGCTGTTTGGTCTTAAAATTTTGAATTCTCATGGAGTTATCAGTTCATCAAAGTTACCTACGTGGTATTTTGCAGCTCATACAAAGTTCAAATATACTGGAACTGTTGATGATGTCGGAAGAGCCATGGGTCCGTCATGACTGTCTCTGCCTGAAGTCGACGTTTCTGGTTAGCGGCCTTAAGGGAGGCGAGCGAACGTTTGACTGCTATGCTTACAGGGAACGGCTGTCAGTATCTTTTTTTTTTTTTTTGAATTTGACATTCGTTTGAATTGAGTTGCTGAAAAAAAGTTTACTGATCAACCTTTTTAAGAGGCCTTATCGTTCTAGATATTGCGACACATGTTTGTTTTGCTTCTAGGGTATTCTGTTAAGGCTCACAAAGACTGTCAGCAACTTTTAGCGCAAACTGCACCTCAACGTTTGAGAATAATTGCAATACACTTAAATCCCTTGCAGTGGATTTTTTAGTCAAAATTGTGCGCTAGACGCGCACTCTCCAGTTTATTTATAGCTTGCGCGAAAACCTGTGGAAACGCTGGAAAAGCGGATGTCGCATGTGAAAATCTCGACACATTTTTCGCCTTGTCAGTTTATCGAAAGCAAGCATTGCACAATATAAACTAATATCGGCGCATGACCTGTGTGGCAATGTCAGTATATTGTGTGTATGGCTTGTTGTAAATTAAGTTTTTATTTTGCGGTCACAAATTTTCACCAAATAAGCGCCTTTGTCATGAAGACGCTGACTGCTCGCTTGTTTGTAATGGTCACGGTGTTAGATAAAAACACTTCACTCCTATCTGACCGAGCAAGATAAAAAAGACAATTAGCACAATGATGGCCGCAGTGTCTCCTGCAGCACTAGTGATGCAGTCACCTGGGGAGCCACCAACGTTCCAAGGCTCGCCATGTGAATACACTGGACCGTAGCTGAAGACGTTATAACGTGTGCTAAAAGCTATACCTTTTAGAAGCTAGAGGTGTCAGCTTTTAAAAAATTGGCAGCATATCCACGGAGTGAATAATGGAAAGTGGGGGGCAGAATTCGTCCGTTCATTCGTTCTTGCTTCCGTCCGTCCATGCGTCCATCAGTGTGACCGTCCATGCGTCCATCAGCCCGTCCGTGTGTGCATCTGTTCGTGCGTCCGTGTCTGCCTTCGTCCATGCAGCCGCCCCTGTGTCCGTTCATGCGTCCATCCATGCATCTGTCTATGTGTCCATTCGTCCATCTATTCAACACTCCAAGTACCACCATCTCGCATCTTTTCGTCATATATTCCCCATATAGAAGCACCGCCATCCAGCGGATATTCCAAGGACTAAACGAGAGGGGTGGCACACGCACACTTTTTTACGGCTTGCGCTTCGGGTCCACTTCCCACCTTTACCACCTCGAGTTCATGGTATATACTTGTTCACTGTATTCATGGCACTGCGGCCGAACGCTCGTTAAACCTTTCGAAAACCAAGGAGGTTACGCCCAGCGAGTATGACGTAGCAAAGTTTATCAGTCAGATAGTGTTCAATGTACATGCTAATGGCTGCTAATGGGAAATGAGAGGTGGAGAATTCGGCTTTTATTTTCTTACGGCTTGCGCTTCGTATCTACTTCCCATTTTTAACCACCTCTAGTTAATTCATGGTATATACAAGTTCATTGTATTCATGGCACTGCGGCTCAACGCTCACTAAACCTTTCTAAAGCTAAGGAGGTTACACCAAGCGAGTATAACGTAGCAACCCTTTCTTGTCAGATAGTGCTCAATGTACATGTCAATGGCTGCTAATGGTGATCGCAGCCTGCGCGTTAACTAAAAGCCGAATGCTCCTGTCTGTCATCTCGATTAGCAGCCATTGACATGTACATTGAGCACTGTTTTTTATTGTTCAGCAACGCACAAAAGTCTCTC
This sequence comes from Rhipicephalus microplus, assembly GCF_043290135.1. NCBI lineage: Eukaryota > Metazoa > Arthropoda > Arachnida > Ixodida > Ixodidae > Rhipicephalus > Rhipicephalus microplus. The sequence goes on from NC_134706.1 coordinate 55,874,430, forward strand.
ACCGGCACCACCTTGGAGATCAAAATGTTATAACTGTTACATACTACGGGGGACGGACGGGTGCCGCTACAAGGAGCTTCGCCCCTGAAACCGGATGCCGTGACATATGTACTATATGTACTTAGATACCGTGTCATAAGTACTTATAGATGAAACACTCACCAACAACCTGGTTTAAGAACAGGGACTCCGTCATGACAACATATGACATCTTCCGAACCAGATTCTTCTAAGCATCTGCAGGCATCGTTTAAAAGGAAAAAGCCGCAGCTTGATAGGAAAAATATTTGGAGCTGCCAAATGAACACGTCACAATTTTTACGGAAGATTACCAGACCCTTCAGTCCCACAAAACCCTACCTGACCAAGCAGAAGAAGAATAGTGAAAGTCAGCAATACCTTAGCCTTTCCTTGTAGTTCCGTGTGATTTGGGTGAGCGCTATAGAACCCCAGGGGGTCGAAATTTCCGGAGTCCTCCACTATAGCGTTTATTATATTCATATGGTGGTTTTGGGACGTTACACCTCACATATAAGATACACCAGCTCAACCCTTGCATTCCCCTAGTCTACCGAAGGACGGCGCAAACTCATCAACAAGCTTTCAACGTAAATGCAAGCCTTCCGACGCATAAGCAGGAAGAGCTCAGAACTCTGCTGCTGCAGTACAAATATTGTTTTTCAGCGTTGCCGAAAACTCGACAAAACTTGGTCGCAAAACTTCGCATCATGACACAAGAAAGTACCAGGCTGATTCGTCACAGCCCATGCAGACTTTTGACGCAACAACGTGAGGCTGTAAAGAAAGCCGTCGACGGAATGCTACGTGACGACATCATCTTACCTTGAAAGAAATCATGGGCGTCATTCGTGGTGCTAGGCCAGACGAACGGAACACCACACTTTTTCGTCGATAATTGCCACCTCAAAAAAATTGCAAACATGGGTGTGTACCCTCTCTCACAGATAGACAACGCCCTCAATATACGCTGCAATGCACAGAACCGAACTGAACACGGGCAATAGAGAAATCGAATTCGGCAAGAGAGAGACTGAGAAAAGACTGTCTTCATAACATCAAACAGCCTGCTAGAGTTTAAGGTAGTGCGATGGGGGCATTGTTCGGCACCCACGTTTAAAATGAGTTATGTATACAGCTTTGGCTCTTATGAAGTTGTAGACTTGCCTTGTTGCTCGGACAACGACATCGAACTTTTCTGGCACATTTACGAAAACCTCCAGTGGCTTTTTTTTGTTAAGCAATCAAGAGCTCCAGACTCAACCTGAATCCACAGAAGTACCAAGTGGTTTTCAAAAAGCCGCTATTTTTTAGTTCCTTGATCAGCAATACTGAAGTGAGCCCGAAACCACAGAGAACAGCTGCGACCTCCATTTTCCTGACACCCACCGGCAAAAAAGCTGCGCGCCTATTTCTCAACTTCTGAGCCCATTACAAAGGCTTCGTCAAAAACTTTTCATGAATTGCCGAGCTACTCACGCAGCTAATGAATAGCTAAGTCGAATCAAAGTGGACATTGGTGCAAGTTGAGAAAATTGCGGAACTGAAAAGACACCTGCAGAGACATCCATTATTTCGCTATTCCGACAAATACAACAAGAAAATCCTAACCAATGTAAGCATCGTAGGAATCGTTACCGTTCTTCAATAGAGCACTAACAGAGAAGAAAAGGTTTTCAGTTATGCAAGGCTACTACAATCATGGTAGAAGGTAACCATTCTACAACAGAAAAAAGATTGCTTACCCATCGTCTGGGCTACGTCAAATTTCGACCCCAAGCTCCATACAAGGCCCGTTAAGAACATTGAACCCAGCACACTCTAGAGGAAGAGAAAAAGTCACAGCTTTGCCGCAAAGGTGAAGCAAAGAACGTGGTAGCAACAAATTGGAAGGTAATGCGCAGAATCGCAAGCAGGTCGAAACATTCTCCGCGTTTCTCACGCACAAATTACGCAGAAAACGTACTCACAGGTACAGATGAACGCGAATTCGAAGCTTGCGCGTTAACGAAAAGCGGAGTGCAGGTCTCTCTGAACAATCGAAGTCTTCTGTCTCTCGCTGCCCATAAGCAGTAATTGACATGTTGCAGGAGGAAACAACGGTCCATCATTGCGTGCTTTACGCCTGCCCAGGCTTCTCTCCAGAGCAACACCCAATAAGTGCAAGCGTCAACGTCGCCGCCATTGTAAGAGTTAGCGCCCGCTGCTTTCCATCTGCACATAGTTCTCTTTAGTGAGAGATAGTGTAATTTTTTTTGGATTTTGAATAGTTAGATAGAAGTTTGCGTGAATAAAACAGTGCATGTTATATTTGACTCTTCTTATGTGGCGAATGGGTGCGTACCTTCACTGCAGGCCAACATGACTTACAAGGCTGAGCACTCAGTAGCCACTATACCTGAGGCTCACAAGGACTCTGGTTTTCAGCATATTATTTCTTGAACTAAGAAATGTCACAGACAGATTCGAAATAGGAACATATATTCCCATTTTATCACTGTGCTAATGAATTGTGTTTTCAAGTGCGTTGTATCTCCTGATGATGCATTTGGCTAAGTTGTGATGAAGAATTACTGTTCTAATATGCTCATGTAGAACCTATATATAATGTTTTTATTGCAGTATTGTTCCTCCCACTATAGAAGAACTGTAAGTATTCATCATTCTAATTGCTTCAACTGAATCTACACTAGCCTTGTTGGGCGTCTTATATTTGTCGCGATGCGTTTAGACTGTGAATAGTGTTATACTTGTCGAACTAGTTTTTGAATACTGGAATACATTTCGCAGGGCTGCCTCAGAAATACACGAACGAAGAACACCAATACACAAGATAAATGCAACCATTTTCACCTCGCTTCTCTGCCATGATTGTTGAACGCTACTCGGTCCTGCTAGTTGAAAAATAAGTTTTAACTAAGTCATCTGAGTTATTCGCTGAGTTGCAATAGGACAGAAAATGTAGACGATTCAGATAACACCTGCTTGGAACAAGAAAGTTGGCTAACCTAGGAAAGGCAAAATATGAGCTTTAAAAATAGTAACCCTTGAACACTCTTGAATGCACCGTTTTTAAAACTGTTCTAATAAATCGAAGAACTGGAGTGTGGCTGCTAGTTTAAAAAAGTAGTTTGAATTCAAATAATGGCTGATAAACAAAAGAAGACGGAACCACAAAGCGCACTTCTAGTTTCAATAGGCCTTCGCAAAGTGAAATTTGATTTTAATTGTAAATACACTGACCATTGGGAGCTCCTACTCTTCTGCTGCCTCATAGGAAGGTTTTCCATCTTGCAGAAGAATTTCGGAACAATATGGCTGTGCTTTCCATTGCCCTCACTTAACAAACTCTCATTCCAATAAGAAATACATACAGACCATGAGGAAGTTTTTGCAATAGCCATCGCTTTCATGTTGTGTATACAATCAAATCTCGCATGATCTCGCACTAGTGAAAGCGCGCCAGCACCGGAGAGGAAAGTGGTTGAAGCATAGATAAAACAAAGAGACCATCTCCTGCACACAAAGGACGCATGTAGTAATACCGGACTATGTGCGGAGACTACTAGCGATGGCTCCCAACGAGATTACAATCCCCCTCCGTCTTTCCCATCAGTCCGGCCAGACAAGCTACTATCACTCGAAACACTACCAACACATAATCGTCCTCAGTGGTACAGCCGAAGCTGCCCTCTACAGTTATCCATGCAAGATCGTCCAGATAGGGGGAACGTTGGAAAGACCAACCACCGAAATACGCCCAGTGCAGATCACCAAAGACAATTGCTAAAGGTGACAAAGTGTTGAATACAGCATTGCGGACGGAATGACATAATTGCGCCATGGCCTAGTGTAAGGAAGCCAGCGTGGTACTCAGGCGCTGGTGCGAGCTTAGCTAGCGTGACAGAGATGAAGACCACGCCAGAATAAGAACAAGTGGCCCGCAGCAAGGACACAGTCACTCATTTATTTTGCAATATATATATATATAAATATATATATATATATATATATATATATATATATATATATATATATATATATATATATATATATATATATATATATATAGAGAGAGAGAGAGAGAGAGAGAGAGAGAGAGGGAACCAGAAGAATCGCGCGACGTAAACACAACTGAAAGAAACTGTATACACTAGATATGAACTGTTAAGCAATGTTTTTAGATATGGTCAGTTGGCAAAGCGCGCGGCTTTCCGGTGGCGCGGAGCAGCGCACTGCAATCGCCCACCAGATGTTGGGACCACGGTTTCGTTGAGATCAGTCTCGCTGCGTCAACTGCTATTGCTGCAGAGGCGTCGGCAGGAGTTTACCGCATTGTTTCGAAGCACAAGCGGAACTTCGCTCGCTATTTCTCTGGCTTTAGCGAAAAGTGCTTTTTGGTTGTATGTCAACCTTATAACCAAAAACAAACAGCACACACACACATAAAAGTGTGAGAAAAGCAAGGACTGCGCAGCGTTCTTACCTTCGTTCATTCTGCGACCCGTTGAGACCAGTGCTCGTTCTTCTCGAATGCGCTTACAAATTGTTTCAGGATCTCATATTGCCCAATCATATTCTAACTTTACCAGAACACGCATTACACGGCAAAAATCTGCTGCAAAGCCTTGAAAATTAGGAACAAGCAAGGAATCAAGAAAGATGCTTTGCAGTTTTTATTGGATCTTATGAAAGTGAATGCAACAGCTATATTTGCGAGGACATATTTACAAGGGTTAGGTTGACAGTATTATGATGCAAGCCTTCACATCAGCTTTACTTTTTTTCTACTAGACGCGACTTTTTCTGAAGAGCCGAGGCTTTTGTAAGTATCTCTGGCGGCAAAATGCCTTCTTAGGAAAATGTAGGAGTTCAGAAGATCTGCAGTAGTGGTGTTCTTGTGAGCAGGACAGCCGACGCTAGAAATGCTACACTCATCAAGGGCGTCGAGGAGGCTCCAGAGGGTGCCTGCACAGAGCCGGTGGTTCGCCAGCTCATCTGAAATTTGGACTTCGATGCCTCAAAACATACAGAAGAGCTCCCATGATGGCAATTTGAGGCTGCCGAACATAAATTCCCTCTCCAAAGCAAGAAATGTTTCTGGGCACTCGGCATTTTCAGACTAGACAGTACGTATACAGTCGTAACCTTTCTCACGTTTGAGGCAAGAGTGCACTTGTTAGCCGCACAAGTAGTAAATATCATATTCTTGTGCTGCTGGTGTGGGGTGCCCATAATCAGGTGCTGTCAGTGTTTAATTCTGTGCAGTAAAACAGATCTCCGCTAACTTCACTCCAACAGCCTCTTGGAGTCTTTCTTGGGAAGACACTGTGTCTTTCCTTCCCCTTTTGATGCTGTCTTCGACAGTGGCAAGCACAAAAGTCTGCTGATCACTCACGTTCCCAGTGACACAAGTGCTGATTGGTGTATACAGGCTCAGAAGCCTATATATGTGTGAAAAGATGATTAGGGTATAGGGCGGTCTTTGTCCCCTCCACAACTTCTCGTCGCACCGAAAAACCTCTGTAAATAAAAACCTTCTTCTCGTCACCCAGAAAACCTCTGCAAACAAAAGAGGCATTGTTAAGTTCTTCAGGCCTGTTAGCCGAGTCTGAACGTTTTCATCTTTCCCGATGTAGTTGCAAGGTAGGACAAATACACCTCTTGAATTAAATTCAACCGCCAAGTCTTGCCAGATCACAACAGCCTTTTCAATGTTCACAACGCTCGCAGACTCTTCAATTTTGCAGAATATAGCTTAAGAGGTAGAGGAATCAAATATTAGAACATTCTAGGAACCGTTCGGCAAGCCCAGGATGCCGTCCGGGTCCAAGGACTCGAGGCCGTCACCTAGGCAGGGGTGCTTGTAGCCCCACCCCGCTCAATGACGCCGGACATGTTCAATAAAGTTTTTACTCACTCACTCTAGGAACCAAATATTGGGCTACCCTGCACAACAGCAAACCAGGGCGCTGCTTCTAACATGCGAACATGTTAGAAGCAGCGTCCATGCCATCAGATGCGTCGATTTCGTCACATAAATCATCACTTTGGCAGGAAAGAACTTGGGCTAGGAACGCTGTCCTCACTCTGGGTTGTTTTCTTGCTGACTTTGGGACCGTTGGTTTCGAGAGGTGCTTGGGTATGTTCGGAAAGATTCGGGGCACAGCGCGCTCCCTCAGTGTCCATCTGCCTCACGGTATCGTCAAAGCCTGAGCGTTCACGGTGTGCTCATAGCAACCTATGATGTCCGCAGGCTCTAAATGAATGTCACGGACGTATGTTTTTGACGTTACCTTAACGCTCTGCCGCGGGATTGCGCTTTGCCATGCCTTCAGTAAGTCAGGGTCCTTTGGAGGCTTGAAAAAGGGTCGCGGTGCAAGGCTTGCCACCACTGCCGAAACGTACTCCGAACGGCAGCCAGGTGCTGCACGTCGGCACGACTAGAATTTTTGCTGGCACTTCATGGTATCCACTGCAAAAAGTTAGTACCTTAGTAGAACGCGTCCAAACTCGAAGTACAGGCGTGAGTACTGCGCCATCGCCGTAAACACACAAAACATGCGTGGCTGAAGGAAGGGCCACTGCCGCTTAATGCTTCCCAACCGATCTCAGCGGGACGCCAGCGCCACCTATCGCAACGGCGATAAAACGCCGCTGCCTTTCGCAGCAAATTTGCAAACTGAATATATCTAGAAACGCTGCTGTTAGGCTCGACTGCTCAAGTTAGGCTAAGCTAAGCTAAGCTAAGATGAGCCAAGTTGAGTCAACATGAATATAGCGAAAATTGACTAAACGCATTTATTCCAAAAAAAATGAGGCTTTATTGCAGACTGCTGGTGAAGCCAATCCAAACAAAATACTAAATGCGAATTGCCCAGCCGAATCTATTTAATAAAGGTAAATGGTAGTAAATATAATCTGTGCTAAACAAATTTAGATGGCCCACTGAAGTCAAAAAGAGGTACTCTAGGGAGTCGGTGGTGTAATTCTGCTCGATATTCTCAACTAGGTATTGTAGGTTCACTGCTGCTGAGCTAATGCGAGCAGAGTAAAGTTCAGTTCGGAATGAACTGCCTTGTAGAACATAAATAACTAAGTCAACAAAATTAAGCACAATAGGCTCAACAAATATAACTCTAATTTACAACGAGGTTACTGAAGCCTTTCTTGAGAAGGTACCAATTATAAGATTTATTAGGGCAATGCAGCCTCATTGAGCCTGAATAAAGTTAAATAAACTCAAAATGACCAATTAAGCTATGTGGGATACAACCAATCCTACGAGATATATTTGAGTTTCATATTGTTACATTAGGGTAATTGAACCTCATATAACAATTTGTACAAATTATTATACCTATTGGCATCTGAGAATATTTCAGCGGGCATTACTAGGGGACTGCAACGCTGGCTACGGCTTCACTGTGTTTAGCATTGTGCCTCTGGTCTAAGGTTGCACTTATCTTCTGCTAAAAAATATAATACTCGCGTATAACTTGAAACAAAAAAGTGCTTCAGCTTCAAACAATGAAGTCGAAAACTGGTTTGAGGAATAGTCTAGCGTGGCTGCCCTAAATCTCTGATATGAATTTGCAAAACTCACTCACCTCAATTACGTCTCCTCCTACTGGACCAACGTAGCCAAAACTTGATTTTTCAAACATAAGCCAGGCTTTCTGGTTTGAAACTCACGTAAACACCACCTACAGTTCATTTTTGTGAACCTTTTAATCCTCTCGGAGTTAACGAATCCCTCAATTAGCGACAGAGTTAATGAAGCGTGTCTAGGAAAATTGTGAATCATACACTACTGATATTCGAGATGTCCTCGTATATATTCACCGAGTGAACAGCTGAGTGACGGAGGCGTACGGATTATGCTACTTTCTTAAAGGTTTTGACGCTGCAGCAATGAACGCAACTACAAAACACAACCATACTCTGTCTCCCGAGTTTTCACCACGCTTACCGCTTTGATGAGCTCCATCTCCTCCGTTTTCAGCCTTGCAGATCTCGTCTGAGCGCATGTTCTGACAGCGAGTTAAACGCCTTGATTCGTGCTATCATCACACGTACAAGAACTCCGGGCATAACCTGTGAGCTACACCACCTCATCTCACAGTGGTGTAGAAGCTAGGCTGTTTGCTTACTGAATCGAACGTCGCGGCAACGTTGCGGGCGTCCCTGCCTGGGTGGCCGAATTTAGGTACAGGGGAAACGCATTATGCATGCGTAGATGAATTTATGTGCACCGTAGTAGACAACAGGTGATTGAAAATCTCCGAAATTTCTACTAGCACACCCATCATAATCATGTAGTGGTTCAGGGAGGTAAAACCTCTCTCTCTACTCGATGTTAGAATAGTACTGACCAATGTGTATTGTAGCCACCGATAGCAAACACGTATACTCAGCGCAAAGCTGTTCTGTTTGCCTCACAATTAAACAAACTGAAATTCGTTTTGTTGCATACTGCCAATTCAAACTTCTTCAAACTCCCCCTGTAGGTTCATGTGGTATCCGTCACTATAAGCTGGCAAAGAGAAGGCCGGTTCATATGCCGCACTCTCAGTGACTTCTCAGTGGTGTCGACATCACCCGCAATTAAAGTTGGGTAATCGGCTGAATACAAAGTAATACTTGCGTTAACATGCAGTGACCAGAGCATGATAAAGTAGGGTACGACTGTTGAGCTGAAAACCTTTAAAATGATGAGGATCAAAGAACAAATAAGCCTGCAACCTGTGAGACAAAAAGAAGCGAGCTGACAATTTTTCTAGCGATTACAAAATATACGCAATTGATAAAAATATTGGCATGAGGGAATGAACACTTCGAAAACTGCACTGATCCTTGAAGTGCTATTAAAATTAAATGTAAACCATCAAAGGTAACAAAGTGTTGTCGAATAAAAACGAACTTGATAGCAGAGCTGCCAGTCACAATGACGATGCAAAACAATTCATACTGAAGTAACTGAGTGCAACTTACAACTTCTGTATCTACACACATGTACCGCTATGCTGAGAAAATGAATGAGGTACGACATTCTATCATTGAGGTCATTCGATATGAAAAATTCTAGATTAATGATGCGCCGCAAAGGCGCACACAGACAACGCGTTACTGAAATGAAGACAAAGTGACACACAGTCCGCCTTTTTTACCTCCCTCTGATCTCGTGCCTGAGTTCATCTCTGCCTCACATCATTATGTTTTATAACTCACCTGGTGCGAAATACTACGCATTGTAAATCAAAGGGAAAAGTCACTTTCACCATCGACGAGAAATATTTGCACAATGTGAAGATTGCGACATTTTGATAAGGCTGGTCCTGAATCCTGAATCAATTCTTTCCAGAACTGGATCTGAGAAATTGGTGAAAATGTAAGTGATTAAACGTTTCTTTTTCACATTTTTTGTGCATGAATGCTCTAAATTAGAAGTGCAAATGATTGTTTGAAAGTATGAGAAAATTCCAGTCTTCTTTGAAAGCCGCTGGTTAGCTAGCAATGATTTGCTTTTTGTACGTACAATTGTGTTAGATTTCTAACCAAAATTTGTGTATGAAACGGGCCATTTTTTATTGGACTGTAAATACCACGTGCACGTGAATAACACAATAAAATGTTATCCGTTTTTTTTAACGTCCAGTAAAAGAAGAAGTGCTCTAATGGGTTATTCGTGATGGCGTACAGCTACATTACAAGAACAAAAAAAAAACGTTTGATCCGTCCGTCATAGGACTCGGTATAACTTCAAAGTTGGATTGTATCCTTGTAGAAGTAAGTAAATATAGCCAATTATACAAGAGAGTATGTACAGTGTATATTAGTGTTTCAGAGTTACAGCACCGCTTACCATGGCTAAAGCCACGCTGATGTTTGGTAGCACATGTGAATCGCGCCCACTGATGTAAATGATCAGTAACCTAACAAACTCTTGTGGTCCCTATAGGCTCTCCGTAGCTCTACGACGTGAGTCTAGGCGTCAAATACTGGCTAAAATTGTGTACTTGCAACAATTTATAGTTATTGAACCCCACTACCCGACCAAAGGGCAACGCAGTGCTCGTCTTTTCTTCCACGTTGGCCGGCTAGTTTTCCGTGAGGCGAGCATTGGAAACGTGGAGCTACGGCCACGATGCGCAGCCGTACATCGCAGCAAGGATATTTGCATCGTATATCTGATTTTGGTTTGAATAAGTGTTAAGGACAAGGTGGATGCATTACGACACTCGTCCCTTGGCAGTTCAATAGTAAGGCCGAAAAATTCTCCTTTTGTGAACTTGAAACGCGCTGAGTGGGACGGAGGTGTATAAACGAAGCTTTCAAGAAACTCACCATAGATTTCACGGTCATGATGCTATAATTCACTTTAGCAACACCACTGGTTAGTGGTAGATGTAAAAGGCGTGTTTCTAAAGAATTCTGCGTATGTGGCCATGGCGCACGTGATCACGTGCCCGGAACCTCTTGTCATGGAGCAAAATGCCATGGGTTCAGCTCCCGTAGATGAATTTTTTTAAAGACGATAGTCTTTCTTGGGGACCTTCGACACCAAAATTTTGATCTGTCTGTCTGCCTGTCTGTACATTTGTCTGCTTGTCCATAGTAACGGTTCCTTTAAAGGCACCAAACGATACCTCAAACGGCCAAACCCATCCGCCGCGCCCACAAATATTGCTCAAGGCTAAGCGTTCATACTTGCGAAATTTTCAATTAAAAGCAACTACTGCGCATATTTGAGGCACCATAACAGCACGTCGATGTTTTGATTGTGTACCTTAACACCAGAGAAGGCACACACAAGTGGTTCTATGGACCGTAGTGCATATCACGCTGCGCTGACAGTGCAACGTGATTTTGACAAAGGCAAGTGTTTTCTACGATTCGCTAAGACACTGCTGGTTGTGACACCTGCCCGTCACTTTGCATTCTACTTCTTATCGCTGCCGAAAAAGGCTCGCATCTTTCTCCACGGGCACTCAAGCCTTCTTTTTTTTTCGAAGATAACTGCCAGATGGCGCTCATGTCTAACGTGCTTCGATGCGCTCGTTCGGCTTCTCTGCACGGATCTAGACTCTCTAAAGCAGCGCTGCTAGAACAAAATTCACCGATTTTCTCGCATGAGAATATCAAATAAAGATTTTGTTCCTTTCTCCATACGCAAGACTGTCGTCTTTCGACGACATTAGCAGTGAACCATGCAGATACGGGGCCAACTTTTTCATCTGGAGATGTGTACTTTCGGCGTCGATTCCATGATCGAAGTATCTAATCCAAGTATTGACGGACACTGGCAATCAACACTTCTGAGTCAAGAGCTAATCATGTTTGCATTTCTCATCTGCGTGACCACACATCGGAAGTTAGCAAGATTGCATTGTCAGTTTTATCGACAGTGAAATTTTGCAATATACAACATAAGCCATACTGTTTAATTTATAGTTTAAACAACTGGAGAGTCGCTGAACGAAGTCTTTTTTTTTTGAAAAACGATGGGGCACGAGAAAAAAGACTAAAGGATTTATTACACATGATTTCACACTGGCTGCTTCAATGAAGAGATTATTCGAGTAAATACAGTCATAAGGACTTATCTTTATTATATTTTGTGAACGTACAAACTTATATGTGGTAAGGCAGTAGTTGTTCATTTTCAATGAAGGCTAGGTGCACTTCCCACCACGACTTTGCGTGAATCATTTTCTCTCAACCATTGACATAACTTGGAGACTAAATTTAAATTTGAATGGAACGAATAGCTTTTTCCGTATATCTGAAACCAATACACTTTCGGGTGATTTTTCGTAGGTATTTAGGGAAGCTTGAGACATGAGTAGGTTTAATACTTCGTACGTCACTAAATTCTAGTAAAATTGATCACAATTAAATTTTACTCCAAATTGTAATATTGCATTCTACAAAATCATGAGAAATCTTTATTAAAGAACTTTTACAAAATATTACAATAGGCTCAACTTGCCAAACATTGTTTTCACACGTCTGAGATTTCATTTTAAATATTATGGCCAAACATTTTACTCAAGCTTTGTTTAACCGGACTTTCTTTATTTGCGAAGCGTTTATGAGCAAACTTCCGCAACTTTTAGCATATCTATCTATCTATCTATCTATCTATCTATCTATCTATCTATCTATCTATCTATCTATCTATCTATCTATCTATCTATCTATCTATCCATCCATCTATCTATCTATCTATCTATCAATCAATCTATCTGTATATCTCTCTAGCCGCGGTGCACCGCAACGCTCCTCCCCGCCCATGCCAGGACGCTGTCCCACCATAGTTCCGTGTCAAACACCACAGCCGCCACAATCATCGACGTCTATATAGGCCTCCCATAGGCCAGGGCTACGCGCCAAGAAAACGCGACGTTTGGCGCGCCCCTGACAAACACCCGCTCTTTTATCACTGCGGGGAGGCCGGCCACGCCTATCGGTGTTGCTAGTACCGACAGATGGGTCTATGGGGTTTCGACGTCAACGCGCCGTGTTCACGATGGGGCAAACGACCATACGACATCGCTGACTACCTTGCAGGAACACAGAGGTCACCCTGACGGCTTTACCGTTCACAGTTACTTGGCTGGTACACCTCACCGCATCGCAGCAACGCTAGCCCTAGTCAGGGCTGATCTCCGAGCCCTTACCAGGATAACTAAGGGCACCACCAAAGGAGGTGGGGTTGCTGTACGACGAACTATCCAAGATCCTCCGCCACCGCCGAGGACGACGATGAGACGATGCCTCAAGAACCTGCCGCATTCCAAACACAGCTCTCACGTCGATACTTCGTGACCATCAGAATAACTTACGACGCAACGTAGAATCAGCGGTATGAATAGTCGTAGCCTTGATCCGACGCCACGACCCAACTGCAATACGGGGCGACAAACTAGCGACCTTGACGTCCTCAACATTGGCCACAGCGTCACAGCTCTTGTCGACACCGGAGCCAATTATTCCATCATCAGTTGGCCGTTCGCCATCAAGCTAAAGAAAGTAAGGACCGCCTGGGAAGGCTCTGAAATCCACACTGCTGTAGGTCACCTAGTTACGCCAGCAAGAGTTCGCACTGCAAGTCACCCTCAATAGCCGAGTATATCCTGCGAGCTTTGTAATTCTGCAATATAGCTCCAAGAATGTGATACTCGGGATGGACTTTCTGAGCCACCACGGCGCTATTACTGACCTGAGGTCTGAGGAAACAACGCTATTCACAAAAAAAGCACTGCAGGCGCACACGCCATCACGAAAGCACGCCTTGAATGTGTTGCAAGGCCACGTCACCATTCATCCTCGCTCCAGTGTCGGCATTTCCGTCAGCAATCGAGAATCAACAGACATGCAAGGCATTGTTGAAGGTGACGAGCGCTCGTTGATGAGCCGTGAAATTTTGGTCACTAGAGGAATAACCGAGCTGCGAAGAGGGAATGCAAGAGTGATGCTCACGATCTTCACTGACGATTACAAGCACGTAAGCAGAGGCATGACGGTTGCCTACATCGAAATACTGGAAGCCAGCAACGCTTTCACCTTCGCCGAGTATGGAGAACCTGCTTCGCAAACTCAACTGCTTCAGACAGCTTTCGACGTTAATCCGAGCGTTCTGACGCATAAAGAAGATGTGCTCAGAAACCTTCTCCTGAAATACAAGAAGAGTTTTTTGTCATAATCGAGAATTCGACAGACCCCTGTCGCGAAACATCGAATTGTAACGGAAGTGCCAAGCCACTCCGCAGGGCCCGTACAAAATTTCGACGCGAGAACGCCAAACAAGTCTATGAAATGCTTCGCGACGACTTCATCCAGCCGTCAGAGTTCATGGGCGTCACCGGTCGAGTTACTCAAGAAGAAGAACGGAACTCTACGCTTCTGCGTCGACTATCGCCGCCTGAAAAAAATCCCAAAGAACTCGTACTTGCTCCCACGGATAGACTACGCCCTAGATCGACTCCCCATTGCGAGGTACTTTCTTTTAAAGGACTTCAAGACCGGCTAGTTTCAATTCAAAGTCTACGAGAGAGAAATAGAAAGGACCACTCTTCATAGCACCAAATGGCCTCTTCGAGTTAAACGTCATGCACTTTGGCCTTTGCTCGGCACTTGCAACTTTCCAACAAACCCTAGATACTGTCCTGGCTGGCTTGACGTGGCATACTTGCCTCGTTTACTTGGACGACGCCATGGTGTTTTGCTCGAGCTTCGACAAACCCCTCCGGCACCTTGAATCTGTACTTCAAGCAAATAGAAGTCGTGGACTCACCTTCAAGGTAGCGAAGTGTCGCTTCGCGTACAAGGACCTCCTGTTATAGATCACGTGATCAGCAAGACAGGAGTTCGCCCAGACCCACAGAAAGCAGCTGCCATCACCGCCTTCCCACTACCAACCGACAAGAAGGACATGTGCCAATTTCTTTGCTGGTGTGCCTATTACAGACGCTTCGTCAGTGACTTTTCACAGATCGCCGAGCCAATAACGCAGCTCTCGAAGACAAAAGTCGATTTTATGTGGGAACGGCACAAATTGAATCATTACAGAAACTGCAACGACGCCTGCATACCCCTCCGATACTTGCGCATTTCGACGAATACACCGATACGGAGATCTACACCGACGCAAGAAGCGCGAGCCTCGGTGCTGTTCTCATGCAGAAGACTAACAGAAAAGAAAGGGTAATCAGTTATGCTAGCCGCTCGCTATCGAAGGCCGAATCCAACTATTCCCCAACAGAAAAAGACTACCTTACCATCATCGGCGCTACCTCCAAGTTTTACCCCTACCTTTACGGCAGGCCTTTCAAAGTTGTGAACGACCACCCCGCCCTCTCTTTGCTAGCTAATTTTCAGGGCCCTTCACGTAGCCACGGGGGAATCTACGCCGTTAGGAATTCGACGTAATCGTCATTTACAAAAGCACTCTGATGCCGACTAACTGTCCCAGGCCTCCGTTGACCCACCCCCGCATATTGACGAGGACATTGACTACTTTTTAAGAATTGTAGACGTCGATGACTTACCGAACCAAACAGAGATGACCCTAAAATCAAGGGCCTTGTGAAATTATTACAAAACAATAGAATAAAAAAATATGCAGCTGAGTTTTCTTGCTTACAACAGGCTGTTATTGTATGTTTTTGTAGAAATATTGAACCTTGTATTTCTTCAAATGGCACCATCATAAAAAACATGGTTCATTTTGTCAGTTGCGAAGGCCAGTGGTTTTGTTAGATGACTGGATAGTTTGTTCGAGAGTGTTATGCGTAAGTGACGTTTATATTCAAGTGCTTTATAATTAGTGCGACACAACATTAGTGGGTTAGATAGATTTGTGGGGTTTAACGTCCCAAAACCACCATATGATTATGAGAGGCGCCGTAGTGGATGGCTCCTGAAATTTCGACCACCTGGGATTCTTTAATGTGCATCCAACTCTGAGTACACGGGCCTACAACATTTCCGCCTCCATCGGAAAAGGAGCCGCCGCAGCCGGGATTTGAACCCGCGACCTGCGGGTCAGTAGCCGAGTGCCTTAGCCACCAGACCACCGCGGCGGGGCGACATTAGTGGGTTGAAAGAGACAATCATGCCAAGCAAACTATACAGGGTGTCTCCCGTACCTTGACCCAGAGTTTCAAAATCTGCAAGAACACGTATTTACGACATGCATATTACTCACCGTAGCCTGGAGTGGGACTACTTTTGTGTTTTCAAATATTGTTTAAATAGATACGTTTAATTACCCAGTTTTCAAGAAACGAAGATAGATGAAAAATTTCAACAAGAAAGTTGTAGATTGGTTTGCAAAACGTCCGGTTACACATTTTTGAACTTTATATCTGTTAGGTATTAGTGTTTTTCTGCCAATTGAAAGTACCGGCGCAATAAAAAAATTACCACGTCACAAACCCGCTGGCGCGTCAGTGCGCACGATGATTTTAGTGGTCCCTAACGTTCCACGTATAAACAATACGCTTCCCTCGCACCGGCTCATGACAGCGATAAGCACTCATAGCAGTTATTGTTTTTCTGACCGATAGAAAAACACGTTCATCATAAAGACACCATGATCGTTTCGGTCCTGCTGAGACAACACAATGGGCCAAATGCTAAGGTCCTTCGTGCGCGGAACGTTATCGAGCACTATAATCATCGCGTGCACTGGCGCACGAGTGGGTTTGTCAACTGGTATATTTTCTATTTCGCTGGCAATCGTAACTAGCACAAAAACAATAATACCTAGCAGATATAAACTAAAAAACTGTCTAATCGGTCGTTTTTCAAACTGACCCGCAACTTTCTCATTTATACTTTTTTATCTGACTTCGTTTCTTGAAAAGTTAGCTAGGTAAAGATATCTAATAAACAATATTTGAGAACACAAAAAATAATCTGAATACCTCCAGGCAACGGTGAGCAACATGCGTTTGGTGGCGTCGTGATTACGTGTTCGGGCATATTTTTAAACTCTGACTCAAGTTACGTGGAACACTCTGTATATTGGTGTTAGTACAAGTAAGCGTAATGTTAATGGGAAGAAAAAAAAAATTGTTCTAAATCTGCATGTTACACCGCAAATGTCGTCGAAAGACGATAGTATTGTGTCTTGAAAGAGTGAACAAAACGTTTATTTGATGTTCTGCGCAAGAAAATCTGTGAGTGGAGTTCTGGAGGTGCTGCGTTAGAGTGCCTCAAGCGTGTAGCGGAGGCGAACGAGCGCATCGAGGCACGTTAGTTACAAGCGCCATCTGGCAGTTATCTTCAAAAACGAAGGCATGCAGCCCGCGGATAAAGAAGCGCGCCAGTCTCAGAAGTGATAAGGTGTAGAACGCAAAGCGACGGGCAGGTGTCACCGCCTGGACGTCGTAGCAAAGCGTTGGAAACACTTTTCTGAAAATCTCGTTGCACTGTCAGCGTAGCACGATAAATGCTACATCCTTAGAGTTACTTGTGTGTGCCTCTTCTAGTATAAAGGCAGACATACAAAGCATCCAAGCGTTGTTGTGGCACCTCAGATATGCGCAATAAGTGCTTTTTAATTGGCAATCGCACAGCTAATAAAGGTAAACTTTGAGCAGTATTGGTGGGCGCTGCGGATGATGTTGGCGGTTTGTTGCCATTTGCAATATTGTTAGAGGGGACGAGGGGAATAACAGACAGACAGACGATAATTTTTCCGTCGGAGGTCTCAAGAAAGACTATCGTCTTTAAAAAGTGTAGTAGAAGATTACTTGTCGTGGGCATTGGGTGAGCTTGCAACCTTCGAATAATATGTCGAATGCTCTGCAAGCTGAGCTACCACAGCGGCTTTTTGTTGCGAACTTTAGAGGGTATACTCATGGATTAAACTTAAGAGCGTCAATGAGCGCTGCTTCTAGTCACCATGGTGAGTGTGCAACACTTTTTTTTCTGGCTGTTAGGCGTAACGCACAGCTTAAGAGAGCTCATTCGACAACGACAGAGGTCATACGGCATGAAAATTATGCATTGTTTATGAATAATAAATTTTTCGAGTGAACTGGTAGGCATTTAGGCGGTCATGTTGTCGTTTTTTTCTTTTTGCGAAAGAAGTGGAGTTTTACGTCATATTAGAAAGTTTTCCTATTTAATACGTCCCGTATATACCTTCCTTTTTTTGTATGAATGGCTTGCTATGCACACGCTGCAGCAACACGCCAATGAATCGCGAGTCAATGATGGTTCATGGAGCTAAATACCATTCAGGTAATTAGTAGCATAGGGGAAATATTAGGATTAATGCATTTTCTTGCTACTTCGACAAGGTTCACGTAGTCAGCCTCAGCGGAGCACTGGTTACTGCGCAGAACTGCGGCCCTTTACGTCCCGGGTATGCCTCCAGCCGCTGCGGCCCCTTTTCAATAGCGATGACATTGGAACGCTCGGTTGTCGGTGCGATGTCCATGCACGTTGAAGAACACTAGATTGTGGAGGCTTTAGGAGCCCTTCGCAACGGCGTTGCTCAATATCAGGAAGTCAAACACTGTATCTTAATATTATCATAGTCCAACGCTTGGCTTGCTAATCAGTGTGCACTCAGATCTTTTCGTTGATTTAGCGTTTCACGGTAACCCAGAAATTTACTGAATGTTCAGCGTAATAAGTTGACAAACATGCTACAAATATTAGTCGACTCATCACGAAGATCTACACTCTAAAAAATATTGAGTTAAAATGGTGTCTTTTTGTCCCACAACAATAATCGTCATCAGGCTTGCGTGCGCTTCCTTTTTTGAAAACTCGGCGCTGGCCAGTTTCCTATCGAGAATGCAATGTAACCCTAATAATGGGCATGTCGATCGTGACCAGAATGTACCGGGTGCAGGGCGATAGCGCAAGGATGGAACGCAATATAGAATATTATTGTTGTGGGACAAAAAGACACCCTTTTTACTCGCTCTTTTTTTTTTTAGTGTAGCGTCTAATGCACTCATCTGCTGGTTCGTACGTCACGGTATGGAATGCCAGCCGCCGCGGCTGCATTTTCGATGGAGGTGAAAATGCTTGACGCCAGTTTTTACGTTTATGTGCAGGTTAATTATTTCCAGGTGTTCGAAACCTCCGGAGCCCTCCACTAAGGCCTCTCTCATAATTATATGTTTATCAGGACGTTAAACTCCACGAAGTTCATTAGAAAAAGTATTCATCTATATTCGTGAATTACGTTCATTTATTTTTACACAGTTCATTTTACTTCTACATTGCCACTTTTCAGAACAAAGGATGTTGAAGTGACGGTGGGGAATTGGAACACTGAGGGTATAACTAAAATTTACCTCAAGGCTGCCCCACGACGTACGTATTAATAGTTTGCATGCATCATGCACTGACTAGGTCAGTTACGTATTGCTCAGGAATTGCACGCACTGCATGTTTGCTTCTCCTAGGTAATATCAAAGCAGTGTTTACAAAGTATGTTTTCAGGAGCTGTCGTTAGCATGTGCGTATTTAAAGCTTCACAAATTCAAACGTGAATGTGAATATGCAGCGTTCGACATCCTACGTGCCTTGATAATCGGAAGGCTGAGCCATCCCCAACAAGTATTTGCGTTGATTGGTTCATTGCAAGCTTTGTGTACATCATTAGTAAACAGCGAATAAATGTACTGCGCATATGAACGTTCACACAGGTGAATCAACAATCCAAGAAAATAAGCACAGTGAACAGTTTTTAAAGACTACAAGCTTTCTTAGGAACCTTCGACGGAAAAAGTTTGGTTTGTCTGTCCGTTTCTTTGTCTGTTTGTCTACTCTTAACGGTACCCTA
The DNA here is from genome assembly GCF_043290135.1 of Rhipicephalus microplus. Lineage (NCBI taxonomy): Eukaryota > Metazoa > Arthropoda > Arachnida > Ixodida > Ixodidae > Rhipicephalus > Rhipicephalus microplus. The sequence continues at coordinate 55,893,766 of NC_134706.1, forward strand.
AAAGGATACTACAAATGGCCAACCCCATCCGCAGCGCCCACCAATGTTGTTCAAGGTTGAGCGCTCCTGCTTGTGCAATTGTCAATTAAAAAGCAAATATTGCGCATGAATGGGGCACTATAAAAACATGGATATATTTTGAATCGACGTCTTTTACTAGAAAAGGCACACATAAGTAATTTTAAGGACCTTAGCGCTTATCGCGCTGCACTGACCATGCAACACTTGCAAGGAATGGGGAGTGTTTCAAACGCTTTACTAAGGCGACATGGTGGTGGCACCTACCGTCTCCTTGCGTTCTCCACCTTATCACCTGTAAGATGGGCGTGCACGCCCGTCTCAGAGGCACGCGCTTTGTTTTTCTAAGAAACCTGCGACATGGCCCTCATCTCTCATGTGTGACGTGTCTTGATGCCCTCGTTCGCCTCCACTGCACGCTCGAGGCACTCTAACGCAGCGCGTCCAGAATATCACTCACCGATTTTCTTACGCAGAACATCAAATAAATGTTTTGTTCACTCTCTCCACACGCAATCTATCGTCTTTCAACGACATTTGCAGATAACATGCAGATACGAGGCAAATAGTCCCAAGAACTATAACTGCCATAGTCGTTTCGTCTCAAAACTAGAACCGGAGTAATATTGGGGATTTTGTTGTTGCGGTCCTTGTGAAACGCTCATTTAAGAAATTCCCTGTATTTTTTTTAGCTCGCTGCAGTCTTCATGGTCTACTCAAGGTGTAGTATTGTCGTGATTCCCAACGTGTCGTCTGAAGGCAAATACGCCAATTCACCCGAAGGCTGCATACTTGCGACTACATATTGAAGCACTTGTATGGGATCTACCGTGATGTGACACTGCTGCTTCTAGGCAACATTCCCACCCTCTTTTAAATTCAAAGGACACGCTTATGTATTATTTTTTCTAGTATGACTCGTTTTGTGAGATCGTCGGCTGGCGGGTTGTGTGGGGCTGTAAACTTGAGAGTGATGTTTTTCTTGTGGCCACTTTGCAAGCTCCTGGCTCCTAAACGCCAACCAATGGTCAGACACACGACATTTCAGTCTCTTAAACCTCTCTCTGTTCCACAGTGTTATGACGGTGTGCGCAATCTCGCTTCCTGGCTTAGCTGCAACAATCCTTGAGCCTTTATCAGCGCAAACTAAGAAAGACTGAGTGCTCTTTACGCCTTCGCTTTTTTTAGCTCAGCGAAGTCAACATGAACGGTTTCAAATGGCGCACTTGCATAAAGTTGAAATATCATAGTGTCCGTTTCGTGTCTGTATTCAGCCCTGTTGAATTGACAATTGTGACAGGAGCTGATGTAATAGGCAACATTCTTCTTCATTCTGGCAACGTAAATCACCTTCTCAATTTGTAATGGCTTCGCCAATACACATCTTCTCCTTTTGAATGTGGGCGGTGATGGCACAGCTCAAGAGCGTTTTGCACCAACGTAACTGGAACATGAAAATTTACTCCAAAGGGCAATAATTTCTCTGTGACTTCCCAGAGTATCAGTCAGTTCATCTTTCCTTTTTCTTACAGCTAATGATTACACAAAGCCAAGAAGGTGCATCGCCATCTGATAATTCTTGTCCGTTTGTGTGTGTGACTTTAAAGTCAAGCTGCTGGATGGCACTGATCCAGTGGACCATTCTCCCTTTTGGTTGAGACACAATCAGCAGTTCAGGAAGTATCATAAGAATGATGAATAGTTTGGATTTCGTAACTTCAATGTAATACCAAAAATACCATATTGCTAGAACAACAGAAAGTATCTTCTTCGTTGGGTTGTAGTTAGGCTCTGCGTTCGTAAATGTATACGAAAAGCTGCAATACGTTCAGATCCTTGCCGAAGTGTCGAAGTTTGCGGCAAGCCCAAGGACAAACCTGAGTCTGTGCAGATCATCTGGCTGCTTCATCTGCTTTATCTACTCCACGAACTCTTCCTTCGTGCTTTTAGTAAATACTACCAGAACTCGTCCAAGAAGTTTATTATTTGCCTTGAAGAAGTCGCTCTTCTTATAATTAGCTTTCACATCAATTTCACTCAGTGCAATCAAAACAGCAGTCAGACGTTCAGTGCGAGAAGTTATCTTATGAATAGTCTAAAGTCACTCCAACATAAACATTACAAAACACTGCAAGAAAGACTTTCAAACCCCCTTTTATTATCTTTTGAAACCAGGCAGTGCTGTTCCTCCATCCGAAAGGAAAGGGAGTGTACCAATATACTTCATAAAGAGTGACAGAGGCCGTGCACAATTTAGAGTCCTCCTTGACTGGTCCTCCTCTAGAGTCATCCTCGAGTACCTGTCAAAATCCTTTGCAAAATTCTATTCGGGAACGGAGGTTGCAACATACCATTTTCTCAATTATTAAGTCAATTGTTGGCACTGGAAAATCAAAGAGGGCCATTTGGTGATCCAAGTAGTCTGTACATAGTCTAAAAGATCCATTTCTTTAGGAGCCAGCGTAAGTGGTAAGGCTAACGTAGACACCGACGGACGTATATACCAGCATCGAACATATTTTGGATCTCACTCTTTCACCAAATTTTCTCCTTACGTTACAATTTTTGAGGCTTTCTCAAGACTGGTCCAACGTGTTTCAGCTTTAAAGGAACCAAACATTCTTCTATTTGCAGTGGATAGTTCTTTGAGCGGACAAGTTCGGGGAACTTGCAGCGCATGTCGTCTTCAGAGGTAATAGGGCAATCATCGATACCTAAAGGGGCGCACGGCTCCTTTGCCGTAGTCTCTTCATTCCACTAAAGATTTATCTTCAGGATCTTAACTTTGGGGTTTAACGTAATGCCAAGAATGCAAAAGTTTGCAGTCATACCCTTTTACTACGAGAGCGTCAATTCCAGGATTCTGGCCTTGAAAAGAAACACTTCTTTTGAGCCATTCGTCATAAATTTTTCTCGTCCTACTAAAATTTTGTACTTGTATTGACTCTCTCCAACAGTTGCTTTCTTATTTACAAGAGCCTCATTCATGGCACAGATGCCCCACTATTTAGTACAACATCAACATCTTCACCATTTACCTTTACTCTATTACACGGAAAGCTAAGAGCCCTTAGAAAACACCTCAAATTTTGTGGTCAGGCGGCACAGTGTACTTTTTTAGTTATTTTTGTTTCAGCTGAATCTGGATGCACAGAATATACACACTCTTAGTCGCTACTGGCATGGGAGATTACCTTCACCATTTCATTTCGATCCCGCCAATTTCTAGCGTCGCGTGACCTGCAAGGTGCACTGTCGCGATAGCAATCTCGCCAACATGTGTTTTAGGAATTCGAATCAATTTAGAAATTCCATTTAGACTTAGAAAGGAACAAGAAGTTATTTTGGCAGTTTTTGCAGATTGCTCTTGTGCTTCTCTCTCATGTTCCTAATTAAGGTCGTGACTAATAACAGGAACCACCACGGACCCGGGAAGTACCGGTTTTGCAGTTGAAGAAGCGGCCTTTTTTCATAAAACTACTTCAGGGCCTTTCTGTTGGCAATTTGTAAAAAAACAAACAAAAAACATTCCTTGGTCTCATCTGTCAATGCGGTTCTTGTGAAAAGCTGCTACGTAATTTCATTTTCATTTGTCGCTTGTATCGTACTCGTGTCCATCGTAGTAAAGTTTGTACCTCTTTTGAGTCAGACCGGTAAGAAACGAACGCATGTTTCTTGTGCACTCACTGGATTCTTGCCAAGAGTTGCCCTCACCCGCGTGTGCGTACACGTTGATTCTGGTGTCCGGTCTTGTCGATTCACCATCAAATCAATCAGGCTTTGCTATCTCCTTTTTGGGTCATTGCTGCCTTTGATGGCAAGAAGACCGTTCAAGAATTCATGGTGTTGCTGTGTGTACTGCTGCTTATGGTTGGAGCATTTTCACTAGACATGAATCAACGAAACAATCTTGTTTGTTGCCAAAAATATTGACAACGTTTTTGAAAGTGAGCGCATGATGGATTTTTGAAGCTTGGAGAACTTCAGCCTTCTCTTCACAGTTGGTTGGTGGTCAAGCTTTTCCGACATCTTCCTGGCTTTTTCAGTGACAAACGCACAAACTTCAGAAGTTGTGAAACTTTTAGGTAACTCATTCGCTTCTTCATTCACATCGCACATCGAAAAATATAGCCTGTCTTTTGAACTTCAGGATAAAGTCAAAATCATGCACATGCTGGTGTTCCGAACTTTGTCGGCTGCACCGATATAACATGCCTACACAGATAGAGACAGAAGATCTTATTTGTCATTTCTTTCCTTTAGCACCACGCCAAAGTAGCCGTTCGTCGTCTTTGGGCTGTTACAATGTATAAATGGAGTTTTCTCCAAACACTATATTTTGTCGAAAAAAGATCAATTCTGTGAACACTCTAGCCATCAATTTCAGCATTTTGTTACTACTTATTCATTAGCGTGTGCCCATTGTTAAGCAAAATTATGATGTCATTAGAATTATATATTTTCAAAAATGCTTCTCTAAAAAAGTCCTAAAGTTCTAGTAATCAAATATCTAAATTTTATCATTAATTAGTGGTACATGCAAAAAATTTTGTTCGGATGGATACATTAGACACATGTAATATCCAGAAGGATGAGGTCACTCACGTAGTTTTGAATATTACGTTTACCCGGAATACTTTCGGCACATGTAATAACCCCAAGGGATTACGCCAATTTACAAGCCAAGTCTCTTTCACAAATGTTCCTTAGAAAAGTTCAATTGAATATATTTTTATTTATAAAATGATTTTGTATTTTGCTTTGAAATTTAGCAGAAATCTAATAAATCTCCATTCAAGACACTTGCAAAGTTTGGTGGCACACACAATAAACATAACTGAGCGATGGGCAATAGTAGTTGCACACCTCTCTTTGCTGCCCATTCCGCTTATATTGCGAAGAAATCAAATCACTCCTTTCATCTCATTACTGCTGGCATAACAGACTGGTATTGCAGTATTCCACACAATCACCTCACGACAAATGTGGGCGAGTGTATTAACGGGAAGGTTGTCAAGAAGTTACGAAATCGCGCCGGTATTCACAGCCGTCAATTCAAGAAACTCCTCGCGGCTTTTAGATGCGGAGCATCTTATACTCGCGCCTTGTAGTGCGCCGTCCGCACCGCTTCTCGAACATTCGACAGCTGACGCGCGCGCATGCGCCGTCGCGCCGTCGCCCACTCTTCCACCATCTGTGCATCCCTTCCTCCTCAACACACTGCGCGCGCTTCACTCCTCCACCATCTGTGCACCCTTCCTCCTCTACACACCGCGTTCGACATCTACAATTCTCCTGATTCTCCAGTGGACGCGCATGTGGCGTCGCGCTTCGAGAACATTCAACAGCTGACAGTGCATGCGCCGTCGTGCTGTATATATACTCAAGGTCGGCGCTCGCTCGCTCAGTTGCCGCTCGTCGGTTGGTTTGTACGGCGCGTCGACGTCCAAGGTCGCGGTGAAATGAATTCCAACGAATCCACAAACACAATGATCGACGTCCCTTCGACCAGCGCCGCCCTTTCGCATACGTGTGTACGTGTTCACTCATTTAACACCCCCTCCTACAACCTTGTTAACCAATTTAGCCATCGACCCAAGTAAGTCGCAATTTAACACCCCATTTCACAACCACGTTAACCAATTTAGCCATCGACCCAAGTAAGTCGCACTTTAACACCCCATTAACCAATTATATGGTCCGCATCCTCCTCAGTGTTCCCCTGAGGGAAGCTGCGGGCAATTTTTTTTGCAATCTACCTTTGCCACAAGGGAAAGTTAAGTTTGCATTCAAAATATTGTAATTTCTATAGGCTCTTGCACAGCGCCAGTGTTGTCTGACATTTATTTGGCGGCGCATGACAGGAAACTCAAATATTCTTCAAGGTCAGCAATTGACTAGAGGTTCAAATGAAGAACATTTTAGTCGCGTCTACTCACAATCCTGGCGTCGGCACTGTCGTCTACACCCCCGCTGTGCATGATCACATCTTTACTTTTTTTGACACGCATATAATTTTCAGTGATTTTAAAGTGGGAATACAAGCACTTTCATATTGCGGTATCTAACGCAATGCCCACGTAGGATTCGCGCCTCTCGTCTTTTTTTTTAGCGTACGAGCTGCTCATTTGTAGTGAAAAACTACATGTTTGTAAATACATATATCATGTTTTTGCACGTTAAGTTTTTAGACCTTAAGGTATACGTACTGCCTGATCACTTCTGCTTGGCTTATGAACCAAGCGGCAATAAACCGTCCTTCCTTACCAATCCGCGCACTCAAAACTTGTAAACAGAGCAATTGCCCGCTCATGCATCCTCAGCGCCCTCCAAAAATAATATCCGCACATGTGCGAAGCCAGCTTCAATGACCACGTGATCCCCCTCAGGGGCTCAGCATCGATAAACGTACTTGCGTAAAGAGTGGGCACTCGTAGGGTGCTGCGGCCGAGCTACTGCGCTGTTTTTGGCGCCGCGAGCGTCTGGACAGTCCGATCATATCTGAGGCATTACTAAATTCACAAAAAAATTCTTTCCAGTGCCGGGATTTTTACCCGTACCGTCATTCTCCAAAAGTGAGGGTCCCCACCACTACGCTACACACCCATGCTTCTACAAAGGGAAAAGACGTACTACCTCTAAACCAGACGAATATGTTCCCTTGGTGCAAAACGAATGCACAAAAACAAGACTTCGTGATTAGACATTACTGATTTTTGTGGTAGCGCATTACACGTCTTCAGCAGGACACAATGTAGAGTACACATGGATTACTCAAATCAATAAATTTTTTGTAAAAATTTTAATGCCACACATCGACCTTAGGAGTCTTTCTTAGGCGGATATTACAATGTGTACTGAGCAGTAGAAGCGAGCTTACGTGCGCCCCTAGCGGTTGTTCAGACCATTCCTTGCTCGGCCCCGAGAAGGCTTAAGCGGCCACATTTTACCAAAGTTTATTTCTCGATGCGCTCAAGGTATCCAAACAATCTCTTAGCTTCTGCCGCTGAATGCTTGCACAAAAACAAAAAGAAAACAAATGCTGCCGCTAGCAAAAACTTGCAGAGCACAGTGGTGATACCCTATATGCACGCCATTTCGGACAGTCTGCGAAGAATAGGCCAAAAGGCCAGTGTTGACGCAGTGTTCTCGGCAATAATTCGATGGTCCGGCCTTTGAAATTCCATGTGCGAACACGCAATCATGTGAAATCAAGCAACCCCAACGTCACGTGCTCAGAAGAGGCGCAAGATTTCTTGGACGTGTAATAAGGTCTACATTGGTCAGACAAGCAGGTGCCAGAAAACACGTTCAACGGAGCACAATCATCACATTACGGTTAAAGTTGCCGGAAATGTGTCGTTTTATTAAGGGGCCACTCGCCATTCTGTGTTTAAATACGAGGGGGTGATTTTCTCCTCTCCTTCGTACACACGATGCATACTCCTCGCCACTTGATTCCAAGTAGCACGTCAACAATGTCAACACTAAGCGCTAAGCCCCGCCGCTGTGGTTTAGTAGCTAAGGTACTCGGCTGCTGACCCACAGGTCAAAAGATTGAATCCCGTGGCTGTGGCGCCTGCATTTCCGATGGAGGCGGAAATGTTGTAGGCCCGTGTGCTCAGATTGGGGTGCACGTTAAGAAGCCCAGGTGGTCGAAATTTCCGGGGCCCTCTACGATGGCGTATCTCATAATCATATCGTGGTTTTGGGACGTTAAACCCCACAAATCAATCAATCAACACAAAGCGCTAAAGCCTATCAGGATATCGTGCTTCTCGGCATCGTGCTGTTATCGCCGTTTGCGCAGTTGTTAACACACTAAATGAAGTGTGATGGGTTGAGAATGTACGATATTTATCATGCGAGACAGACAAGAACGGATGGTTGACGGCATGGCAAGGCAGTGCACAAAACAAATCACATTTGCTATTTCGCGTATATGGATCAGTCGAGAGCAATTGCGCTGTAGACGCCACGGCAACTACTGTCTGCGTCACAGAAGTTTGCAAGAAAGACAAGATATATCAGGAGAGAATATTGCGCTTTTTTGTATTTTGAGAGCCTGGTGAATGGCCCTTTAAAGAGATTGTGGCTGTACTCCTACTATAACTAGTACAGGGGTTGTGCGCAAAGATCGCAACATTGAAACGAAAGAAATAATCGCAGCAATTGAAATCGACGAGTAGAAAGAAAAATGTGTCAGTCGCCCCTCACAATATGGTTCTTTAAAAAGCTGTAAGTTGTGAAAAAATTCAATTGCCAGAAAGAAGTCGTTCAAGCGAGGGTCCGGCGGCCGGATCGTCAACCATCTTCGTAAACAAAACAAGCGAACGGCGCACTTTGAACCGGCGATAAAAATTGCCATCGCGCGGAAAAAAAAACAAACTACACAGGAAATGGAAGATTAGTGCTTATAAAATGGGCTGGATGGCGCAGCCAGTCCATAAGAGCGCCGGTATTTTTAAATTTTCGCGCGGCGCTTATGAGTCACCGGTGACCCAAGTTCTATAGGCGCGGTAACGAAAGAGCTCGCCGATACCTTACTATGTTACCACATACTGTTTCTGTTTTGCAACATTTCATCAGCGCGTGTTTTAAATGCTTCTCCAAAAATTTATTATAGTTAATATTAGTATATTTGTATTATAAAAATGTATAATTGAACCTATATATATTACTAATATCTATTATTATATTTTTTGTAGTTTTCTTTTCTATCAGTGCGCACGTGCATGTTCTTTTACATGAGCAGGCTCATTCGAGAATAAATTATCAGTTGCAGTACAGCGCTTATGTTGGTGTCATTTATGTGTGTGCGTGCTTTTGTTTTCTTCTGTGCGCTGCTTCAACAAATACATCCTTTTCAAGTTTGCGCTCTCTGCCCACACCTATTGTACTTATCACTCCACCTCTTCATGAAATTCTTGATTGATTGATTGATAACTGGGGTTTAACGTCCCAAAACCCCCATGTAATAATGAGAGACGTCGTAGTGGAAGGCTCCGGAAATTTCAACTACCTTGGGTTCTTTACGTGCAGTCAAATCTGAGCACACGGGCCTACAGCACTTTTGCCTCCATCAAAAATGCAGCCGCCGCATCCGGGATTCGTTACTGCGACCACCGCGGTGGGGCTTCATAAAGTCCTTACTTTACGCATCCTAAAGGCCTATCGACCGGGGTTGTGGGGAGAAATAGCCTGCAAACTATGCAAGGCTATATCCACCGGCTACCTACAACATCCTCAACCTTAACCTTAAGCCCTATCAAAGCTTTAATAGGCAAATTTGATATGTGTTTCACGGCAGGTGTGTTTGTTACGAGTACCACGAATTTTGTTATTCTTCCAGCAAATGAATTACCAGACGCCGACAAGTCACTTTTCGGTCTGCGGAACGAATACGACGTCCTTGTGGCTAAAAACACTTGCGTAACTCTTACGTTTACGTCACTTGTAGATGGTGAGTACTTCCCTAATATTCGGAACATCCATGGACTCTCACGTTGTCAAACAGCATTCGGCAGTGGGCTACTAGGTGGGATAGTAGGCGACACAATGGCAGCGCCACGCAGTCACTCCCTAGTTAGGTTGTAGTAGCTTGAGTGTTAACGCGTTGTCAAGAAATAGACAGAATGTTTCCTCTATCATTTATCAAATCGGTCGCTCTGACACATGATAAATCTGATTCGTTGCTGCCAGGCACGAAGCTTTTGCGAAAATATGAGGTGAATCGTACTTACGATAGCAGCCCACAGGGTACAATTATCAGCTTTCTCAGGATTCCTCTAACTACCAAAGTCAGATGAACGTTCCCGTTTGACCTTTCCAGGTGAAAACCACCGTTTTACTCGCCTGTACCATACGTCAGTGTTCTTGTAGTGCAGGTTTATCATACCATTGAACGCAGGAAGTCGCAGGACTCACCTGTATTGTTCTGTATATCAGCAATTTCTAATTGTCCATACATTTATGCTTGGCGCTTCGAGCATTGCCAGAAAAGTGTGGTTATGAATCGTGCAAGGGTTGTTTCATTCTTTTGAGAATGAACTTGCTGCACAATAGCTCTAGAGCACTGTACAGCAAACACTCTAAATGAAGCGCTTCACCTAGGTAGCTTTCATCGCTCAGCCCACCTGCCCTTTCGTGTTGCGTCCTTTTGTGTTAGGAACCAGTACGCTGAAAAGGAACAGCTTGTTCACCAGTTAGAGAGCACAATGTAGTGAGAAATTTTCTGAGAAATGACAAGGCACCGAGAGTGACAGCGACGATGATCGAACAGCTGATAATGAAGAAGCATCGCATCAAAGTCTATTTCACACGCCGTGCCATGTAGCCATGCCATGTCGCTTGGGCTTGTCGTGTGTTCCTTTACTTTGTGTTTGGGTTATTTGCGGCCAAAGCATGTCATTAAGCAAGTACTAACTAGGCCAAGAATCAGGATTGTTACAATAGCGCTATTGTTTTTTTAAGATCGTAAGCGACATTGATTGTATCTAATATGCCTACCAAGAGCCAAATAAATGCATACTTTTTCTCAGTAGATTTCATGTTCTGCAATGTTGGATGATGTTATAGAGCGTCGCATGCCACCAACACGGTTGAGTCTCAGAAATCCAATGTGTAGTCACGGCAATGAAATGTGGTTCATGTACCTCGGCTATATTCATGTCTACTTGTCTACTTCACTGTTGCTTACCGAGCGCCATTAGCATTCGATGAATCTTCGTAACGTCGAAGATTTCAACGCAAAAGAATCTTGTGTGTTCTTTTTGATATTGATGTTCAGCCACGCTTCAAGAATAAGAAATTTGAGTGCAGTGCATAACGCACTGCTTGTGTCTGAGCACGTCTATGCAGATGTTCCACTGAATGTATTTTTAATGCTTCTGCCTAATTGAAATAGTAACTACGCGTTCTTGAGTGCGCAGGTGATGACAAAATATATTTGCAAGCCTTTACCGCCCTAAAGTGGTAGTCCAGTCCAGCAGCGACGGCGCTACTCGTTAGTGTCCCACTGCTGCGGCAAACCCGTCAATCCAGTTCGGTACACATTACCCTACACTACCTTTCAGTAAATATGTTGAGCCTACTTCATAAGTTTGGTTAGTAGTGTTCATTCAGCAGCAAACATCGCTGATGCGTGGTAACGGAGTCGAAATATTCTATTTCAGAAAGGTGGAAATAGTTTAGTTACGACCACCTCGTTCTTTCCATGCTTTCGGAAACTATTTAGGTCTCATATGCTTTTCAGTGCAGCCAATAATTTCACCTAGCGGAAGTAGAACAGGCGATACATCCACACGTATGGTCTGTTTCTATGCTAAAAAGCGGATTGACTCTCGCGTGGGTGTCATCTTGAATTTCAAAGCGCCCCCCCCCCCCCCTACAGTTCATGGGAATTGCGATTTGTCACAGAAATTGAGCAAAAAAAATAGTGAAAACGGTTCTACTGCCTTGTACTGAGTTCCATCGGCTCCTCCGACCTAATAAAAACCTAATTGACTCTACCCATGGTTAACTACAGAATTCTTTCTTTAGCTGGATATCATACATCAATGTGGAGCTAATACATGGTGTAACATTGCTTAATAATTGGTACAAAATCACTAAATTTACTACTACAGAATACCCTGCTCTGTGCGGAAATTTGTTTTCTTGCATAAAACAAAAACTAATTTTCTGAACATTAGCTCTGTCAAGAACAAAACTTGGCAGACGAATATGTGTGAGCCATAAATTTGCTTGAAAAGCTCCATTGTAAAAATGGAACCAGAAAGGTGCGATTGTGTGTTTCAGTGCTCTGCCACAATATTGTTGCAACGTTTTGGTTTCATTCGTTCCCGAAGTGTTTTCACAATTTATTGTAGAAACGTTAAACACCACCCTCTGTATTAATTACTTAGCGAAAAATGTAGCTTGTTCTAAAGAAACCTTAAACATATGCATATATTTGCCCTTGTCAAAATACTTTAAGAAAAAAAATTAAGTTTTCGGGACGTGCAGATGCACGGAGATAAAAGACAACAGCATGATGGGGAGGGAATCGCTACTCTCAGCTCACTTAGTCTTTCCACTGCGTTCTGCTCACTGTCGTCTTCCATGTGTGGTCAGGAAGCTGAGTAAGCGAGGGTATAAGAAGGTACGAAGAAAACAACGGTGCGTGACTTCGTTTTTCTGTTGCCACAGTTTACACCACAAACCTCTCATAGCCATGAAAGATTAGCACCTAGAATGCACGGGAAAATTATTTCGCAGTAACTCTTGAAAGTGGTATTTTTTCGTAAATTATTAAGCAACTTCGTTTCACACGCGTCCACTAAGTTCGAAATGCCCTTTCTGCAACAAAAAATTTCCTCGTGAAACTTAACTTATAATGACAACTCACACTACCATATACTACCACACTACCATATACTGCCACACATAAGAGGTACCAGTTTTGTGGATATCTATTCAATATTTATTGCTCCTTCAGGCTCCTTTACTGCGACTGTTGCAGAGACACCATCCTGGAGAAACTCATGTATACCCTCTAGCGTTGCTTATTGATACTTCCTTTCACAGGCAAACTTTACTGCATGATATGGGGAACACGTTCCGGTGATAAAATTGAAGTGAATGATTGCTACAACACCTCCAGCTTGGTCTGTAGAGAGCTGTCTATAGCAGTGGAAAACAAAGGTTCTGACCCTTGCCAGTCATACGATGAAATCGATGAATTTACAACGAAAACTGGTCACAGTGAAGCAGGAATTATATTTTAGCAATAAAAGCAGTTGCAAATTGAAATTGTGTCACGCAATTTTATTACGAATTTGCATTGGCTTAAATTTGTTGACAGACCTGTCTCCTTACATGCGCAAAATGTTGGCGAGGCAACAACCTACAAAACTGTGTATAGCGCTAATTATTTTCGGTAATCAGTCCACGAAAGTGATCAAGCAACCATGCAGTTAGTATGACGTATGTAGGTTCAGCGTACCGTTGTGCAGCGCATTGTATGCGGGGGCTGCAAAGCGCTAAGCGAGCTCCCGTGCAGCCATATGAACCACTTCCAACGAAATAGTGATGCCTGTACGAGACAATGGGGCACGGAAGACCCACGCTGAGATAAAAAGACGCCTTTGTCGTTTATGCAGTTGACGAGCGGAGCCGTCAAAGCCGTTCTTCGTTTGGGACAAAAGGGTAAAGAACCAACCTAAAAGTCTCACACAAGCGTGGTGGCACGCGGTAATTTGGTGTCAATTTGACTGTTTGGCATTCACGTGTGCCTTTTGAGAATGTTTTAGGGACACGGAATAGCTTTTTCACTTGGCCGAATGAGACTAATGGATGGGGTGTGCAATCACTCTCTGAAGACAACACGGCCTCCAAAGCAGGCGGCAGATCTTGCACCCGGCTACATGCTATTTCTAAGTGTTGTGATGAGAGTGCAGTGCCTTACTGTCGCGTGCGCATGTCGTCAGTAGCCAGGGCCTGGACATTCTTACCTTTCGTACGACGGCTTCTTCAAAGAGATGTTTAGTGCGTGGGCTGATCGAGGTAGAGCCTGGGGCAGGCTACTGGTAGACGTCAAGGCCTACCCTCGTGCAATAACGTAGAAGAGAGTGTCATGGCCTGTGTGGCGCAGAAAATATTTGCCGTCATGCGTTGTAAATTGCGATGAGATGACATACACGGTATCACCAATACCGTGCCTATCACGAAAGTGTTCGTGCAATTGGTTGTGTTGGTGTGAAACGAATATGTACCTTGTTTGCTTGGATACCTTTTGTTTGACTGAGGTTTCAAAAGATGATGTTTGGATGTGATCTGAAATGTGGAGTTTCGGACTTGAAACCAGGCAGATGCCCTGAGTGCTTCAATAAAACATCTGCTTACCAGAGAATGGTTCTTCCTTTGCGCTGCCGCCGAGCACTCGAGTCACCTAGGGGTGCTTATTCCGAAGCTCAAGCAGCTGCCCTCCTTAGCAAGAGTTAAAGCTAGTCAAGGAAGAAAATGGGAAAAGTGAAAATTAGCTCATGCCTTTGAAGAATAAATTATTTCATAATAAATCTCATTAGATTCTGTAGTTCTTGCCCCTTCACCGGCGGGTTGATCAAAAAGCGATTACATATGGGTTGGCAAGTAGCGTCGGGCATTCTAGAATTAGCTAGAAAATTTTCGGTATTGTCAAGTTGTTGTGAGTATGCAAAGTGGAAGAAAAAATGTTTGAAATGAATTTTGAAATTTTTGACAAAATTTTGACCATTAAAGCAAATAACACCAACGCTGCCATGATAGGCGTCGTATTCTTACCTACGCAACTAGTCAGCAGGCTGATTATTCACGCCATCCTTCCCAGTAATGCTGCCGCGATGAATCACCTTTCCAGACCCGTTTACGAAGGCTGATGAGATATATAAGAGTATCGTAATGTCCCTTCCCATAATGCATGGTCTCATGTTGCTACAAGAGTGAGTTCTCTGCACTCCACAGGCAATTTACATTTACTCTGGCTGCTTAGGTTGTTGCGATTTATATTGTTTCTACTATCAATTGACTACCTATATTAATTACATAGGTTTCCTACGCTCATCCTAAATACTACAAAATGATTGTATTAAATGTTAAAGTTGTAATTATGTTTACTATATACTGACAATGCTGGTAAAGCATTGCGTATAAGTTAGGAGTGTACTATTATTCTCTTCATGCTAATGTACCATGTTCTTCAATTATTATTCCAGTTTCTCTCATGCCGGTCTGCTTATGTAAGTTATTACTCCATGAATCGAAACCAGTAAAGAAACCTTCTCTAACTTCGCGCCTATCTATCTATCTATCTATCTATCTATCTATCTATCTATCTATCTATCTATCTATCTATCTATCTATCTATCTATCTATCTATCTATCTATCTAGCCAAATCTGAGTTTGTGTTTTGTTGGATTTTTTTCTAATGCGACGCATGTCGAAATCGTTAGGCATAGTGTGAAAGTATCGCCAGCAATAACTATAAAGTAATGGCATATTATATATACCACAGTTTTGGTGCTCTTGTGGGCAATTGTTAATTTCATTTATATAGAGATTGACTTGACATGAAAAGAGTATTACGTACGAAAGTTACGTGCAACGTGTAAGTTTTCGCATGCATATCGTGTAAAATGCAATTTATATAACATAGCCTTGGGCACTCGTGGCAGTGGCAATAATGCGCATGCAGAATACTGGCAAGACAAAGATTTTTTTATGACGAGCATATATAAATGGCAGGTATAACACAAAAATCATGCCATTCATATCATAAACTGCAGAAATTGCATGTCACACTCGTCACCTATCTTGATTGGCTCACTAGCGTAATATACACTATGACTGGTATGGGGAGACGCCATTATAAGACAAATATAAGCGAAGGAAGCACCAGTAAAGCTATTCGATGCAGCTCATGTATGTCATGACTCACATTATTCATTCATAGTGTATCATTGGTATGGTATTCACAAAGAGTGGTGATCCTTGACGGGACTGCCAGAAGAATATAGATCACACGTCCCAACATGCGAATGATGGCATGCATATCATGAACAGCACGATTTACATTGTAATACTTTGGCGGAATACAGCTGTATAAAAAAAGATGCGTAAGAATTGCTAGCGTATAATAGGCATGAGTTCTGGACATAAATGATAAGTTATTATTTATGTATATTAGAAGTAGCGCTTCATCGTCGCGGTATAATTATGATAGGCTGTAATTGTTTATTAGATGGCAAACGCGTGGTAGACTATTAATAGACCAGATGTCATAACAATATTTACATCATTGGTCTCAGAGGCAAACATGGCGATGTACAAAGCTCTTTAATGGCTCCCTCTTATTCTATCTGCTCCTACAATAATGGTATGTGCTGAATTTTGGCTGACCGTATTTCATGTAGCAGAGTGCAATTTTAGTGAAATTATAATTCATTTGGCCAAATGCACCAAGTGAGTGCGCAACAGGTGGTGCAATACTTTTCAACGCTATCTATTTAGCGAAGCAGTGACCTTAGTAATGCAACAAATATATATATATATATATATATATATATATATATATATATATATATATATATATATATATATATATATATATATATAGTGCTTATTAAAAGAACGGAAGAAAGGAAGGAACAGCATTATAGCCTCAGTATGGAACTGGCGTCCATTTTAATCTGCTTTATTCCTAACTTCATCCTTTCCTTCTTTCCCGCCCTGGCTTTCGTGCTTCTTCTTGGGCTGTACCAAGGCTCATACCGCTTCACGCTTCTCGGTTTCTTTTAATTACCACTCCTGGGGTAATATTTGAAGATATTTTCAATTGAAGCACATTCAACTTATCCACGTTCACCAGTGTATCAGACAGTCTTAGAAATTTCGTTCTGGGTGACTGTCTTGGTCACAGACTAACGACTGTAAAATGTGGCACTGTTATCTGTTATTCATTTCCTCACCAGTACGAGGTCGATGACTTAAATGTCTGCCATGTCTGATCGATGCCTCTTGCTGAAATTCTTTTTCATTCGTTTTCAGTATCTCTCCTTCTGTGATTTTTCTTGCCTCACCTCGACGATCTTGATGTTTTCCAAGAGTCCCAGCTCGCGGTCTGCCCGCAGAATAGGAGTTTCTAGTGAAGAAGGGTACTGTGGAGTGCACCCCAAGCCACTTGTATAGGATTGATTATGATAGTTCACGGCGGCCTTCAAAGAAGATTCTCATCAACCAGGAAAACTGTCGTACATCTTGATGTATTGTTTCACGTCCCTTATGACACGTTCTACCAGCCCATTGGCTGCGGGATGGTATGCAGCACAAAACTTGATTGATACATTGTGATCATAAGCCCATCTCACTAGCTTTTTGCTCTTAAACGCAGGGCTGTTATCGCATACGATTGACCACATAGCCTTAAACATGTCTCTTTAGATGATGGTTATGACGCTATTTTCATCTTCTTTTTCTGCTCGTGCCGCGACCATCATCATGCATTGATCTATGGCCAGAAGAGAAGCTTGCGTTTTCTTGACTCTTTCGCGTTTTTTTTAGTTCGGTTAAATCAAGGTGAACTACTTCGAAAGCCACGTTCGAGTGGCAAGGTAGTATCATAGCAACCCTAGACTTTTTGTATTTGATATACAGGGCAGGAACCAACGTACTGACAGACTTCTTTGTACATATGAGGTCATGTAAATATCTTGACCAATTAGTTGTAGGCGCGCCGAAATCCGTCGTGCCCTCCAGAGTCTAGGCTATCGTGGTACAAATAAAAGACTCTGGAAACAAGTTTGTGTGGGACTTGATACCGAACTTTAGTAAAACCCAGCTGTTCGGAGCTTGCAACAGGTTCACTTTATTGATTTCTTCGGATTGTTCTGCGTTGCTTCGTAGCATCAACCTTGATAGAGCATCTGCATCGGTTAAAAGTGGCCCTGATCGGTTCGAGATGTTATTGTGGAATTATTGCAAGTAATTCACCCATCTACTAATACGTACTTTAGTATGGGTCATAATTAGGAGATGAGTGAGGGCCTGGGGTTCGGTGAACAATCATTTCTCGCAACAACCAGGTACGTAAGAAAGTACTCAATGGCCTTCAGGATGGCCACGGCTTCCTTTTTTGTTGTAGTGTTGTTAGTTTAGAATGGCTTGAACGTGTAACTGTAGTATTATTATTACTTGTTCGGCTCTATATCACCTGAGCCAGGAAGCAAAGCAGGCTCTCTTGTAGTTCTACAACTCTACGTGGGAAACACCGACAGTCCCATAGAGTTGGAAGTGCAGCCGCATAGTGACCTTACTGAAACCAGGCAAGTGTTCACACGAGTTGTCTTCTTATAGACCTATTGCCCTAGCTAGTTGCATCGGTAAGGTGATGGAACGCATGGTGCTGGCAAGATTAGAATGGCTGCTGGAAAATAATGTCGGCTTACCAGATTTTATAAATGGCTTCCGTAGACGCCGGTCATCTATAGACGGTGTTGTAGATCTAGTTTCTTTTTTTGAAAAGGAAAGACAACATCGGAGATTGGTAGGGGCCATTTTCTTAGATATAAAAGGGCGCGTACGATAGCGTCTACCACGAGACTATTCTTGACGCACTTGAAGACATCAGCGTAGGTGGCCGACTACACGCATGGATAGGGACGTACCATTTTATGTCGACATCCGACGGTGACACGGCCAGGCACCTCGTAAGCCGTGGAGTTCCGCAAGGCGCCATGCTGAGCCCCATGCTTTTTAACATAGCACTCATTGGCCTTGAAGCTGAGCTTCCCGACGTTATCAGAATCAGTGCGTATGCGGACGACGTATGCATATGGGCATCTGGAGCAACGCGACCACAACTGCGAGCAAGGCTACAACAAGGCACATCAATAACATCTAAGTACTTACGTCGTCAGGGCCTGGAACTTTCCATAGCAAAATGTGCTGCATTGGCATTTACGAAGAAATCAATGTCGTGGTACCCAATCTTCGCTCACGGAGCAGTGATTCCCGTGGTAAAGCACCACCGCTATTTAGGGGTCGTCATTGATCGCAACCTGTCCTGGTCAAAGTATGTGACTGTGCTGCGAAACAAACTAATCAGTTTTGTGTATGTTCTTTGTGTTATAGCAGGACTGAGATGGGGTCCTTCGGAGAAAAGTCTTCTTCAGTTATACAAGGCATTGTTTGTGGGCTATATAAGGTACAGCTCACCTGTGCTTTCCAGCATGCAGGCAACGTGCCTTCGTACTGTAGAGAGCCTTCAGGCACGAGCACTGAGAATATGCCTTGGCCTGCCGCGGTGCACGTCCGCCTCTGGCACTATAGAGGAGTCACGCACCTACCCTATACAGGTTTACACGTCCTGTGAGCCTCTTCGAGTGCACCTTCGTCTGCTGACCCGACATGCACAGCACCCGTTGTCTTCGCTACAAGTGGACCGACCAGGCTGTACCTATTCGCGATGCCTCAATACGCCTAGGCACATGATCCCTTCAGGCTTTGCACCTGCCGTAATCCCTGCAGTGCCTCCATGAACATTGAATAAACCGCTGGTGTGCCTTGACATACGTGGAACTTCGTATAAGTCACGTGTTTCTTATATTGCCCTCAAGCAACCCACCTTGGCACATTTAGATGACCGATACAGCGACTCTGTGCACATTTACACTGATGGATCCGTAACTTCATCCGCCTCAGCTGCAGCCTTCGTGATCCCTCAACTCAGTAATTCCTGACAGTACAAATTAGATCATAGGTCATCTTCGACAGCTGCAGAACTTGTCGCTATACAAGAAGCCATAAAACTTGTGAACGACTAAGCACCGCGTATGAACGATTCTGTCTGATTTAAAATCAGCGCTTCAAGCTATCTATTCTTGCTCAAGAAGAGGCTAACTTTACCAGTTAGCGTTAGGAATCGTCCAAGCAATTGACCTAACACACAGGAGCTATCATTTGATTACACTCCAATGGATTCCTGGACACTGCGGCCTGGTTGGCATCGAAACAGCCGATAGCGAAGCAAGAGCGGCAATATACAACGCTCCTATGTACGTCGAAGTACCGTACTCGCGGAGTGACGTCAACACATTGTTGAGATCACTCATGCGCGAATGCGCTGCCACTTACTGGTCGTTACCAGATCACCGGAACAAGCGCCTGTGGGAAACAGACCCCGGTATATCTTTTCGTATTCCAGATAAAATCAGTCGAAGACATGCTAATATACTGCATCGAATTCGCCTGGGCGTCGCCTTCACTCGCCACTACACCCACCTAATCGGCCGTGCGGACAGCCCGAATTGTGAACGCTGCCAAGTGCGCGAAACGATAGCTCACATATTTTGTGACGGTGCAATATACTTGGCGCAAAGAAAAGTGCTAACTGCAACGTTGGCAAGCATTGGACGAACACCATTAAGTGAAAGCCACATATTGTCAGATATTGTCAGCAATGAACGACCAAACAGTGTCAAAAACTGCTACAAAGGCTGTTCTAGACTTTATAAAAAGCACTGAACTAGAAACTAGACTGTAGGGTACTATGCTAAGTGGCTACTGTGCATACGCGCCACCTCTTCTTGTCCCCATCAACACCCTTCATCCCTCTTTCCTTCCCCTTTCCCTTATCCGCTGTGTAGAGTAGCAGGCTAGAGCAAACTAGCTCAGGCCGACCTCTCTGCCTTCTAATAAATTTTCTCTCTCTCTCTCTCTGTAGTAACCTACTACGTGTCGCTTTTGTCGGCGGGATGCTTCAATACATTTTTTGATACAACACTGCAGCAGTCCTAGAATTTGAGGCGTCAGTGTTCAATTCAAAGGGTAAAGTGAAGTCTGGAAGGCGTAGGAGAGCGTCATAAGACATTCTGTGCACCAAGTCACGGTAGGCTCTCTCACATTCGTCACTCCATTCAAAGGAAACGTCTTTCTGTAATAAACGTGTGACCCATCCAGTTTTGACAGCAAAGACCTTTGTTAAATATTGGAAATGTCCTGCCAATCCCAAAAAGTCAAGAAGTGAATAGACGTCATATGGTTTCTTAAAATGGGAGTTCTTATCGACGGAATCTTGTTTCGTGCTTTTTGTGTTCCCATCGAAGACTCGTCCAAGAAGCACAACTTTTTGTTGAAAGAATGCACGCTTCCTAAAATTAACCTTAATATGTACCAAGCTCAAGGGTTTTAACACCTGAGACAGATGGTCTTGATGCTCAGCCTCTGTTTCGGAGAAGACTAATATGTCGTCTTTGTGAACAATACAGAAAGCACCAAGGAATGGCTTTAGCACGTCGTTCATGATCTTCTGGACCACGCTGGAGAGTTTTGCAACGGAAAGGAAGCCGGTTATACTCGTAGCCATAGAATGGCGTGATAAAAGCTGCGTACGTTTTTGTTTCTTCGGCTTGTGGGATCAGCCAGAAGCCTTTGCATAAATCGTCAGGAAAAAGTTGGCAACCACCAGTCTGATCTACAATTCTGTCGATTTCAGCATGAGAAATGGTGTGAGTTCTCTCTGACGATTGAGAACCCTGCAATCGGTGCAATATCTGAACCATCTTCTTTCCATTTTCTTTCAGTGCGATCATCATGGTAGAAGCGAAAGGTGAAACCGATGATCGTATGATATCAGTATTTAGCATCTCCTGAAACTCCTTCTTGAGCCGATTCTTTCGCTCCATTGACATATTGTACGCTGATTTTCGGATGACGGTTTTGTCAGCGAGTTTGAAAGGAACCTTGTATAACTTCATCGCCTAAGGATAACTTTCTCTGCATACAAGTTCAGGGTAGGTCGTTGCGAAATCCTCCGCGCACTTGACAACTCGTAGGTTATGTTGTCTACCTTGATATGTCTCGTTCCTTGCTATGGCCACAACTAGAACCACATTGTCCCAGTATACGTTGGTCTTTGATTTCTTTCTATCTGGTTTTGATAGCAAAAACGTCGTACGTAACCCCCTCTACCATCAACACTTCGCTATCTATTTTCTGACCCTGGAACTCAATGTTTACAAAGGCCCACTGATTATGGAATGTTACTTATCCCTCATAGACTTGTACCGGTAGCACTCTTCCACTATGCACGCGACGTGCATCCACCATCTCGGCATTTATAATAGACACAGATGTACCGCTGTCTATGAGAGCCATCATTGGATTGTTTCCTACTTTGACGGGAATGTGATGTAGGCTAGAGAAACCTAAACGAACAGTCTCATTTGGAGTCATCAGATGGGATTGATCACCCTCACTTATTAGTTTTTTTTCGTCAAATTCTTCTGAGCTTCAGTGTCGATATTATTCACTCGGCCTCTTAGAGTGAACCAGGTCAAGTAACCGTGCTACTTGAAAAGTGGCTCGGTTTTCGCTGCTTGCGGCTTGACCAGTCCACCTGAAACAGCTGCTTGACTGAAACAGCTGCTTGAATTAGCCGCTGTGCTCGTTTCAGAAGTTGGTGGTATGTTTTGAAGACACTCTAGAAGGTCATCTAGAGTTTTTGGTGACCGTATTTGCACCTGCTTTAATACTTCAATGTATAATTCATTCGTTATTAAGGCTACTACGGCCGTAGATGGATGTAAAGGCTCAGCTATAGCTTCAAAAGATGGCGTTTCTCAATGAAGTACTCGACAAGAGAGCTCTGCTTGGACTTCAAATTAAGTGCCGTACTCCATCTATGTTCTGGATTGCTTCCGAACGCAGTCAAAACTTTCTTTTTCCACTGACTCCAAGAGTCGTCACTGTCTTCCTGAATGCATATTTCACACCACTTGAGTGCAACACCTCTCAAGTAAACGCGCATGTTAGTGCTTTTATCCTCATCAGAGAGCCCCTGTTTTTTTTCAGCGGCATACTCGTAGAACTCAAGATACGGGCGCGCAGGCAAACCAGAACGGAAGACATTGCCGCTTATATGTGCGACAACTTACGCCTCCTGCATGCTTGTGACATGGCCTCGCCCTCACCGACAGCCAGACAGTATGTCATCATTGAGCTTTACAATGCGGCTCACGCGATAATACTCCATCTGTAGACGGCCGAGCAAGACATCCAGGCTCTCTTACGACAGGCAGCTTAGTTACAGAAAACTGCTTGACGCCACATTCCTGCAATATCACTGCCATCCGCCTTCCTGCTTCCCGGTACTAGCATACTTCAACATCGTATACCATCCCGGCCACGGTTGTCTAGTGGCTAAGATACTCGGCTGCTGATACGTAGGTTGCGGGATCAAATCGCGGTTGTGGCGGCTGCAATTCTGAGGAAGGCGGAAATGTTGTAGACCCTTGTGCTCAAACTTGGGTGACGTTAAATAACCCCAGGTGGTCGAAATTTTGGAGCCTTTCACTACGGCGTCTCTCATAATCTTATGGTGGTTTTGGAACGTTCAACCCCACATATCAATCGATCAACATCGTATACCTACTAACAATCATGCGCCACTGTCGGTGCCGTTACGGTGATATAGAGAAAGAGAGCGGACCCTTATTGCCGAACAAGTAGAAGAGACGCTAGCCGCCAATATAATGAGGCCGTCTGCAAGCACTTGGGCAGTACCAGCCGGTCGTTCCAACAGAAGAACGGAAGTCCAAGATTTTGTGTAGATTACACGGAGCTGTAAACACCTTACCTGACCCATACCCACTTCTGAGTTTTGACGATGCCATCGATACCACAAGAAAATCCAAGGTTCTTTTCATCTCTCGGTATAGAAACGCGGTATTAGCAAATCAACTCCGCCGTAGACCATTGGCGGATGACGGCTTTTTGTACCTTTTCTGGCTTGTACGGGTTTAATCGTTTGCCAATCTGGTTTTAGTGGCCCCGCGCACATTCCAGCGCACCATAAAGAGTACTGGGTTCGCGGAAAGACTACGCCTGTGTTGTATACCTAGACAACATTCTTGTTATCGGGGTAAGTGAAGAACACCTGCAGAGTTTCCGCATCGTTGTGGAGAGGTGGCATGGTGCCGGATTCCGCCTTAACCGGGAAAAATGTCAGTTTGGCTTGACGACAATGTCCTATTTCGGGTATAGCATATTTCAAGATCTCGCAACCCCTTCCTGAAAAAAATAAAGCTGTCACCAAGTACCCTGGGGGAACGTCTGTTAAACAGCTGCAGGTGTTTCTCATAATTCCATCGTACATGCGAAAGTTTGTACCCAACTCCGCGTCAAGGCTGCACCGATTATGGACATGTTAAGGTAAGAGAAGAAATTCGAATGAGGCCCATGACAGGAGGATGCTTTTCGAGCCCTTAAACATCACCTGACAAACAGATCTGTACTCCATCACAGAGCACATGTAAGCTTCTCTGACAATCGATACAGCAACCAGAAGCCTGAATAATTTTGACCACAATCTTGTAATACATATCGAGCGTTTGATAAAACTGATTCCTAAAGTTATTTGTTTCATTGCCAAAAATACGGAAAAAAGCATTCTATATTTGTTGTGTATTCTGACGAACATGCTGTCCAATCTCACGTTTTGGCGGCAAAACAGCAGGGATACCATGCAGTGTGTATAATAAAGTAGTGTTTTCTGTGCAGAAAAGAAAAGATTGATTTTCACTTGGCGAAAATCCCTTTTGAAATGTGTAGTACTTAGTGAAATTAGGTACTTAGCAAAGTTAAGCCCTAAAGAGGGGTGAGGCCAATAACAAGAATACCAACAATAACAACACGCATAATATTCAGAATATTCTGAATAAAAAGAATATTCTGAAAGTTACACTTGGTGAAAAAAAGCAAACTGAAATAAATTATGCTCGAACGTTAGCACATGCGCTCAAGCTAGCGTTTGCATTGTTGAAGTACGGAAATTTCCCCACACACATAGATGAGAGGTCTATTCAAGCACAAGTTCAGCTTAACATTCCGCTACACAGGCACGGATGCCGGCAGTGTCGCGCAACCTACGTTGCGGGTGAACAAAAACATTGATACGGATAAATTTGACGAAGTCAAATGTATTAACACGTAGGCGAACTTCGCAAGGCGCACCAAACACGAAGCAATATGCTGTGCTGTCACCCCGCGCATCATCCCGAGTTATCACGGTATGTTTAGAGCACAAAACCACAAAGGATGAAAAAAAACGACGTGGACACCACGCCCTTTTTTTCCGTCCTCGCTCTTTTTGTGTGATAAAGAAAAAAGAGAGCAAATGAACTATCAAAATGCTCAAGTGTATACGTCTTAGACAACGTCGACACCTATGTCGAACAGGTGCTGTTCTCACGAAAGTATTAGTAAACCAAAATAGATGTTAATAGCAGCGAGGCACCAAGCACCACTGCCATGAAAGGGCACGGCTACAATGCTGTTCAAGTTTCTCGCTGAACAATAACCGCGCATGCGCACAATGCATTCTGCTCCACACATTTCATACAAAGAAAAACTTGCCCGCACTCAGGCGTTTCTATCATCCCAGTGAAAGAGTTCACACAAGCATGCTCGCTAGGTAAACAAATGCTCATTTGTCATCAACTAGGCAGAAAACACTCTTTGAAGGCATATATCTTGCGCTAACGCAGTTAACAATGTGCTGGCCGCAACAACGAGAAAGTAGTACTCATGGTTTAACTTCAAGTGCTTCGCGATGTGAATCCGCAGGTGCCTCCTTCAGTATGGTGCATTTTCGCAGTCAGCAGCACTGGCAGAACACACAGAACGAGCACAGAGCGCAGGCACGTTTCAAACAAGAAAACACCGACTAATAAACTCGATCAATCGAGAAGCGATGCACAACACACGCGCACAAACGAGAGCGCACTTCACATATATCGCTAGTGCACGCAGTGACATCACTGATATTACAGTCTCTCGAAATATACTGCCTAGTGTGCTGAGCGCGGGCTAGGAGATGGCCCTGCAGCTGATGACTGCCGGCAGCACCCACACGGTGCGCTGCTGTGCGAGTAAGTGCATTTGCGTTCAATCCTTGCGCTCTGCAAGCACTGCCAAGCCTGCAGGAGGCCGAGCCGCGCGAGGCCAACTACTATTTTTTTGCATTTTCGGAGTGTTTTTTTTACATAATGATTTATTGTATAGGAACTACTCGATTGCGCTCACAGTACTGGCGCTTTGCCATACCGAATGAAGATCATTTCGCGGCATACATTTCGCCATCCGCTACTGCCCGCAATAAAAATAAAAGACGCAGATCCCACGTAACTTTGGAATCTGTGCTACGCAAAGTGACTCTGTTGTAATTTTTGTTAAGTGAACCATTATGAAGTGGCGCTAATTATATCCAAGAAGTTGGATAGTCAACACCGGAACCAGCATTGGCGTATCACGAACATTTGGATGTTCTTGCAAAGTATTTCGAAGACCCTAAGTTTAGGGGGTGATCGTGAGGGCACCCAGACGTAGGCGATTCGATAGATAGATAGATAGATAGATAGATAGATAGATAGATAGATAGATAGATAGATAGATAGATAGATAGATAGATGCTCAAAGTGGTTGCAGTATGCAAAGAAATTATTTTGAAAAACCATTGACAGTATAACCACCAGAGTTATTTTATAAAATGTGCTTTCTTCGGGAGAGCAAGAATTATCACAGAAGACGCTAAAACCTTTACCTCTTAGCCTGCATTGCATTAGGATTCGAGTGAAAACAAAGAATGATCTTATGCCAATGAATAATCTGACACTCGCCGCATATGATACTCAAAACGTTGTTCGAAAGGGAACTCTGACGTTGACATGGGAGAAAAACTGTGTCAATAAAATTTGAAAGAGTATTTTCGATTTTTTAGATAAATATAATTTTGAAATTTGCCAAAACGGCGATTTCATTCTCGACACCGTTCACCCTAATCCGAAAATCCGTTCGGCGTAGTCACTGTCAGAATTCTTTTCTCACACGACAGCCTTCGGATTCTGCCTTCTGTGTGCCCTCTTGATCCTACTTTTTCATTCAGGAAACCGTGCTGGATCCGTTAGTGCGGGGAACAAGACACCTTTTTTTTTTGTTCGACCGATAACTTCTTTGACACAGTGGTACACAACACGTTCTTTCTTTGCATCGCCGCTTAGCGTTTAACATCTCAGGGTGTTGTAGTGTACATATGGCGCCATCGAACTTCACAGTAAATCAGATGGCAGCTGTCACACACTTATTTTAAACTACGCAGGCGTGGTGGTGCAGGCCGCCAAGGTTGCCTAAGCGACGAGACTTTCCGGTGCTTGAGATCCGGTTAGATCCGCTTCAATGCTTGCTCCGATCCTTGATGGGTTGCGCGGATGCAGCTTCCTTTCTGCGACAGTGATCTGTTGCGTTATACTCTTTAACAGTGTATTCATATCGCAGATAGCATTGCGACGATGAAGTGCGGCCAGTACAAGCTGTTAGTCAGAGCGCGCATTTGTATTAATAAAAAAGAAAATTTAGCGCACCTTCACCGACCTAGTCAGGCGGTGGAAACTTCTTATACCTTCCATGTTTTCGCTTTTTGCAGTGGCAGCGCCACTTTTACCACTGGTGGTTGTCGGGCATCCTAACAGAATTGAATCACGAGCCGAAAATTTCTTTTGCGATGTCACAGGCGAGGTCCCCAAATAGAGGGAAAGAACCAATAATTGAGAAGAGGCGTGCTGGCGCGTTGCCCTTCTTTCCCACGTCGCATGCAAGCGGAATGCGCTCGTGCCTTCTTTCAGGACCACTGGCCTTTGGGCGATGTGGCCAATCGTTAAATTTTGCTCATCACGTTTAATTTTTTGTTAATGTGTTCTGAAGTGGTGAAATTGAAGCTGACCAATTTTCCAGTAGAACAAAGCTCGATTGGCGCAAATAAAATACATTTTTCGTGCACGTTTTGTATACAAAACAGACTACACGTAGTGTGAGAGCATCAAAATGTAAAAACAGCTTCAACTTAGAAGTGACACAAGGACATAGTGACAAACATTGAACCCAGAATATCAAAACCCATGCGATAATTGTCAACAATCGCGAGACGACACGTTACATTTGACTAAATCAGGCCTTATGTGACGGCGCGCATCAATTTCTTAAAGAATCTGAGTACCAAGCCAGACAGAAGTTCAGACTCAAGGAGATACCTCAAGCGATCAGAAATTTTCGGAGATAGAATGCGCTGGAAACACTGTTCTTTCAAGTTGACTTCTTCGTTAGTGCCCTGCAACGTTAGCTTGAACAAGAAAAGAACGTTGGCTTGCCAAAGCGTTGTCTCCATCGACACTATCTGTAATGATTTTCATTTTGTCCATCACGTGTATTTGAGTGACACAATTAAAAGTTAAGACTTACATATTTTCACAGCGCGGCTACAAGAATTTCATCAGCAGGTAGCAGACTATGATTATTTGACATCGTTTGAACAACACGCGAAAAGTAAAAGAAACTAAAACTACTTAGCCGAGCCAACTCAATTAGAGCCTTCCAATAAAGGCATTTTCTCGACAGAAGCTTGACTACCGTCTTCACTGATTATTCAAGTGAAACTGCACTTCTGCCAGTCTAGTCAGTTTTCCAGAGAACTGGAATTACTCATGTGCTCATGAAAAATCGATACCTGTTCAAATAATGGGTCCAAATTTTTGTGCTCACCCGTCGCCTAAAGGAAACGCTGCAAAACCTTCGCGGAAAACATGTGTAGCCTGATTAAGCCATTTTCGACAAATGTATGGTTGACTTGATCGGCGTAGCTCACTTAGGCATCCGTTCTATGCCATCCACAACTTGCTGTCCTTATCTTTTCCATAGTTGACACGCCAAACTAACGGAGCAAAATAACTGAGCGCGGTCGAGCTTCTAATATCGCTGATGCGAAAAGCGAGAAGGGGCTGAGGCAATCGCTACGAATGCAAGTCAATCACTTTCCGCGCTTCGCCTGATTTAAATATCAAAACATATGAAGTAAGAAAAGATTTATAAACAAAAGAGAAGTTCTTTACAAGGGTATTGAATTTATTTCATTGGTAAAACCTTGAAAAAGCCAATAAATGCGAAATTTCGCATCAACCTCACTCCGTTCAACCAGATCTCAGGATGTGCAGGTACCGCTACGAGCATGCATGTTCTTTGAAACGGAAACTAGCGCTGAGTTTCCGGGGCTGGACCTAACGTCCTGTACAGTGGTTCGAAAGCGTACCTGATGGCTTTTGCATAGCTCTGTGGGTCTTTAGTGACTCACGCAGGCGATATTTTATCAGCACCTTCATTTCGGGAAAAAGATTGCTCCACTTAACATTGCACGCATCAGCCGTCACACTGTTCGATGAGAATATGTGTTTGTACTTAGCTTGCAGTCCTTGAAACAAGACCACGGCTGAAAATATTTCAGTGATGTTGATTTCTAGCTGTCTACGTAGTCGAGGCGTTGGTCGAAGCACGTCTGCTTGGAAAGTAATATAAAATTAAAAGGGGATTCATAAAGATTGTTTCGCCTCATGTCTCTCGTGGGAGGCCTAGGCCCGGCCGCCTAAACGTGCTGGTTTCTTAAAATAAAATTTATTCCTCCTCCTCGGCTCCACTGAGGAAAACTTCCTTCGCAACATTGTGAACAAGGCACCCGTCATTATGAGAAAGGGTCCGTCAAAGTCATCGAAACGTATTTTTCTCGCATTTTGTTTTATTGTCGGTGTCCTCTTTTTAATTTTCATGATGCGCTCTCCTGGACACATGAACAGAAATATTCGCAACAGTAAAAAAAATAAAACGTAACTGCTCAAAACACGTCACTTAATTATTCATTTTTTTAAGGCTTCTGATGAATCGCTGACGGGAAGGTTATGCCTACAGAACTGTTCGGAGCGTTTTTTACTGGTGGCGTACGTTTTACCTCAACTTTAAGAGCTTCGACCTTAGCGGTGGTGAGAGGGTGGGGGGCGTTTCATGGCTACGCTGTTGTGTGCATCATTACCTGGATTTAGGCCTGTTAGCGCATCACGCAAACAACCCTGATGAAAGGTACAGATATAAGAGCATTGGACATTAGTCTATAGGATAAGCGGCGCTGCTGTTGTGTCTTCTGTTTTTGTATTTAGCGCGCTTGATCAATGAACACTTCCTATCAGTTGCATTACTTCTTGCTTCAATTTACTGCTAGGCCAGCAAGCGGCTGGCAGTAGGAGCCTTGCTGGTAGAAAGATGGTTATTGTATGGTTAAAATATAAGAAATCTGCCCAAAGATGTCGTACATTTGTAGCCTTTTTGATGAGATCCCTCAAGTAAGGGTGTTCATGGGGTGTTGCAAGGATGTTCGGTTTACGAACACCACCTTTGTTGAAATAATAGCGCGAAATTGGTGTTTAGAAGGGTGCTTTCAACGCATACACCCATCGTACACCCTTAACGGTGCAAACATTTTTGCAGCTCATGATCGGTAAGCAGCTGTCGAGGAACGCCATGGCGAGTAATGACGCCAGGAAGCAGAAAGTCTGCTACGTCAGTATCACAGCTTGTCGGTAGCACTCACGTGACAGCGTATCGTGTGGCGCAGTCAGGGGCAACACAATTCTTTCTAGTCACAGACACAGTAAATGATCCAATTAGATCGAGACCGACGCGGTAGAAGGGGACGGTGAGGTGTCTTTTGTTTGGAATTGACCAGCTGGTGACAGGGAAGAATATTTGGAACGCTGCCAGGACTGACAAGCCGCAACGTATCGGCGCACAGAACGGTGAAGGCCTGGCCAGAACAATCAACGCCACCCGCGAATTGCGTGCGTGTGGTCCCGAGACGTCTAGTGGTTGGGGCGTCGTGAAGCTGTTCAAAAACAGCGGAGCGGAGCTTCACAGGAACTACGAGTAGTAATATTGGTCCGTCGACGCTGCTGCTGTGACGGTAAAGAATGCAATCTCGTAGAAGAAAGAAGCGTATGCCAAGGGGTCTACGTGTGGCACACGTAGATAATGCATGATAGACCACAAGTGAGCATCGCTGAGCTGTCCCTTGCGCATGTCGGTGAAAGCAGATTTGGTGAAGTCAAGATGCTGAAAATTTGGGTGGGTCCATTGGATGACGGGGTAGACAGTTCGCATCCTGGGGCATTCGGCCAACCAAGTGATCCGCCTCTCTTCTCTATGCTTTTTTTATTATCAATCATTTCTGAGAACTGAGAATATTATTTTTTTGAGCGTGCAAGCAAAACATTGTTAAGATGTATGAAAAAGTGATCACTGTATACAGATAACGATATAACTTCAAGTGTCACTTGAAATGACCTAAGCTTACTGTCAGCTGAAGCTTACCTCAACGCAACCATTGGAATTTCACTGTTTTCCTCTAAGCCGCATTTTGCTGTCTAAACTTGACAAGAGACTGAGTTCACGCTGGTAGCGCGTGCGACTTCTGAAGCAGATCATCATCTGGCCCTCCGGCCGCAGATTTATTCTCTCAAGTTCACCGATATATTACAAATGCGACTGGCGGTATATACGTCAACCATTTGCTTCAGAAAGATTACCGATAACCTGATTGCGGGATTTGTTGTGCTTCCGGGTAATTGGTTTTGTAGAGGAAAAGAAGAAAAAAAATATCGCCGGCAAGTGTCTCTCCGGAAGAAGACACCTCAACTGGTCGGCACAGGAATGGGAAAATGGGAGTAAAATACATAGGAGAGAAAAAAATATGCTGAGAAGATAAAAGAAAGATAAAAAGGACGCACTCACTCCGCCTCTCTCAGCGCACGCCCGAAGCGCCACTACACGCAACCGTCCAGAAAAGCCACCGAGAAGCCCCTGGAAACATTCTTCGAAGAAGCATAATGGGCCGAAGTGGCGGATTATTATAGCGGGTGCACGCGAAGAACTCACCTGAGCGCGAATCCCTGGCCCACGCGAAGATCATTCTTGTATATGTATATACACTAATGTATATGTATGCATCAATGTATATGTATATACATACATATACATGTACATGAATGACGGTGGCGGCGACGGTAAAAATTGGACAGGACTCCCCATATAATTGCTATAAAAAAAAAGGCCTGCGTGCCCTGCCGCGCGAAGTCAGTAGTAAAGAAAAGAACAGACAAGCGAAAAAAATCGACCGTATTTGTTTTGTACATTTATACGCGTGCAACACTTAACATAATTGTGTTGACGTGGTCAGTCAAGCTGAATTCTCATCGCTCAGCTGCTATCAGCGTGATTACGCACATGCGCCATGTCTAAGTTAGAGAATTAGCCAAATGACTTGATTACCACCTTGAAAGGACGCCAGGGAGATTTGTGATGCTGGAAAATTAAACAGAAACGAACACCGCTTCTGCAGCTTACGTGAAATTGGTGTACGTCATAACACAGGCAGAGAAAACTTAGCCTCCGTCGGATGCAGCAAGGTTAACGTTACTACGTACGAAATTGTAACTACGCATATTTTAACGAACTGATTTTAAAACATTGAAACTTGAATTATTTTCATGAGTATTTTCTCGCATATAACTTCAAAAATTGACATATTATATAAAATAGTTTTATTCGAATAGTTCGTCTAGACGATGTCTAAAGCAAATGCTCCTGAAAATTAGTGCGCCAGGATCTCTATTATATACATATCTAAATCTATATAATGAACAGTTTTCGCATCTAGCATGAATTGGCCTTTCAGCTGTAGTAATGAGTTCCTCTGGCAGCCAGATGAGCTTGTACAGAATTCTTAATAACTTTATTTCATACCTTCGAAAGATTTATATTGTAACGTGACGCTATTTTTTTCTTATCGCCTATGTTTTGCTGCTCAAATATCAAGGACTCATTTACTGGGATAGCTATATAATCATGACAGCATCAGTAAGGCGCTCAATAAAAGCATCACCAGTTTCTGTGCGGTTAATTTAATCAGAGACAAATCATTTTTATTAGCGCCGGCTACTGACTGTTGAGGAGAATAAAATAATAAATTGCTAATAATGATTCTCGCAGCACACTTGTTCTCGATATCTATCTTTTAAAAAATTGGTATTTCAAACTTTAAAGATCTCGCGTACCAATTTTGCAGATGACAACAGGAACGAGAAATATTTAGATGGCGAATGCTTTAACTACGTAATAAACTAGCTACATGTGTTGTTTTTCATAAATACACTTTTGCGTTCATTACTGAGGAGAAAAAACATGACCCAAGTCGCTGATAAAACTGTTCAATCAATTATCAAAAGCAGCACGTGATGGTGAAATATGTAGAACGTTAAGCACACGCCCAAATCTTGAAGGTCATATTTATAATGCGGGCGAAATCACGAAATAAACATCCCTCACTAAACAGTGCTCCGGCACTTAGCGCATTGTTTTTGTGACATTTCTTGAAGACAACATTGGTTGCTATGCTATATACCTAATATATGTGGTCGACGTCACTACTTCCTATTGCTTATGTGGGGCAGTGAGTGCCTTAAAGCCCTTTTTTCTGCATCTATGTTACTAGGCCGGAGCAAAACGCTGAGCAGTGCTTGCTAAGATTGCTTTAATAAAAAACTAGTGATCTCTATATTGTTTTTTTTTTCAACTGTGTATATGAGTATTAAAAAATATCGTTCTATGGACGAAAACCAAATGAATGAAATTAATCATTGGAAACAAACATTCCCGTAGAAGCATATATGTTCTGTAATAACGAAGCACAGAGGCAGAGACCACCACCGGGCGGGTAACATAATTCTTGTTCCATAATACACCCTCGCTATAGCCTAATTATCGCTCGAACTCTTGTGGAGTTTTTGTGTTACAACGTATGTAAAGAACCGCGTTGTGCAAGGTTTCTTTTTGTCGTTTGATTTGGTTTATTCAACTACAGACATTACTCACAGAAGTTTCTTAGAATATTAAAAGATTCTTGAAAAAAATAAAACCAAAATTGAGAGTTCAAAAAACCAATCAGACTTTGCTTCAAGCTGTATAACTGATTGAAGTTCGTTTTGCGAGTTCAGTGTTGGCTGGTATGACCATAACAATTATTGCGATCACGTGAATAAAAAGCGCACAGTACACGTTACAAGTGCACGTTACAATTCAGTGCACGTTACAAGTTTTTTTCTTTAGTTTTTCAACAATGCTTCAATCATTTCGGGATATCATGACTTGTTAAAATCAAAGTAACAAGGTAGCTTGTGGCATTCCAACGTTATGTGTCTTATTCATCACGTAACAAAGGTGACATTCTGGGCCGTGAATTGATTTGATAAGGTTTTATTATAAAGGTTAGCCATATATCATCAAAAACATTTAAATTTCTATGCTCATCCTAAAGAAAAAAATTAGATAATTGGGCTGATAGTTGTGGTGTACACAATAAGTGATCACTTCTTGCTAATACACATTGTTTCGGGCTGGCCGTCGAAACTAAATGAACTAATGGTCACAAATTTCGATAGTTGTTACTGCGAATATTTGTGCATTTCTTTAATTTTCGTTTATATACCTAAAACACAGCTGTCCAAGTACGTTTATAAAAAGGACTTGTTAGCTTCACCTTGTATCCGTATTACACTATACATAAAGCCACGAATGCTGCTTGCTTGACTCAGGCGCCTACTGCGGTATCACTTGCTTCAAAACAACTGGGCTGAACGAAAAAAAGGTAAACACCTTAGTAAGTTTTACTGTAAATGCTATATTTTCTCACTGTGATATATTTTTTTAGTGTACTACCAATTTTAAATACGCATGTAGAAGCGCGAAAAAATATTACAGCAGGTGCCCTAACTAGCTAGATTTTGAAAACCTGCTGACGCTCTTTGATGAATACAACACCAACAACATGGTGACGATTAATGCACGTTTTCACAATATTTTCTTTGTTGTACTCAATTGATTACGCACGTTTTCCAGAAAAGGAGTAAATGGAAGTATATCAATTGCGAAGTTTATCATAGGCTCCCGCTGTAAGCACTAAACAAATTCTGCAAAAAAGTTACTTTTGCGTTATACTTATTGGTAGTACGCTGGGATCAACCATGACTTTTTTTCTTGTGCTTTTATTACGCAAGTTTTCCAGGAAAGAAGTAAACTGGGCAAATATCGATTACGATACGGTTCATAGGTTTGAAGATCGTTGGATTAGGCAGCTTTAGGTGTGAAGCACGTTAAGGTCTTGTCTGATCGGAATGTAATCTCGTCACGGTGTCTAATCATAGCCACAGTTCACCGTAATACTTTTAACTCTAATTTGTTTAAATAGGTGGGAAATGTTTCTGTTGTTGATTCGACTTGATTACCGCTTCTGAAGCACACAAGTAATGCTTTCTCGGGTTATTCTCACAGTTACACAATAAATGGTACTATTCCGAATAAATGGTACATCAGGGGGGCTCAGTGTTTGTTGTGAAGTGAAATATGGTAAGGTTAAATACTTCAATTTTTGCACCCTTTCAACACGCGTGATTGTTGTGTAGCGAAACATGCAGCAACGACATATTCGTTAGACCATCTGAAATTTAAAAATATTTACTTTTTGTGTTCAGCATACACAGCTCTTCTTAGCACTCGAAACCCCGTAATATAGTCATTGAAGTCTTTGAAAGAGCAAACATCTCAAAGATCCCCAAGTCTGGCTTTGCTGCGTCTAAATATTTTTTTGGACATGTCTGCAAGGGCGAGTTGACCAACTTTCAATTTGTCGTCGTCGTCTTCTAGCTCATGCACGTCCCTTTCATGTTGTGCGAAAAGGTATTCAGACATGCTTTGTACAATATTGCTATTGGCTAAGCCTTAGATATAAGCTATGAAATTACGGCTGTGTTCAAGTTCAATAAGCACAAATCGGAAGCTTACACAAGCACTATGACTCTTGAACAACAAGCAATCAATTTAGCACTCGCATAACCACTCCGCCCAATGTCTTTTAGGACATCGAAACTTTGCATTACTGGGGCGACGCGTAGATGTTAGGCAAAACTCGTTTTGTAAATGAGCAATTAACCATGTTAGAAACACAGAAAAAATGTGACAGTCAGCGATACAATAGTTACTCATTTAAATATGGAATTTTCTTTTCTCCCGCTCGTCGTCTTATTTTTTCAGGTTCAGTCACCTTGCTTTCCATTTTCTGTATATGAGGAAAATGACCATAAAAAAACTACTGTCTATGTTATTGCGAACGCGTTGTCAGATTACCACAGAAACAATTTAAATTTGTTTGTGTATTGGGTGACAATGCCTTGCCACATTTGTTCGTGCACTTTTTATAGGACATCAGGGCCACAAAGGCTAAACAGGTATGTTCCACAAGAACTGGGAGCTCACTACTCGCCACCGGCGGTCGATTAGACATAAAGAAGGTGAAAATGGGGCGACAAATTTCGGATGGCGTTCATAGATTTGAGGCACCCTTTGCTACACGAGTTGGTAAACAGAGCGCAGACGTGTAGGGGAACAAAGAAAAAGAAGCATATAGGCGTAAGCTGCATGCATTCAGATGGAGTTTGGTGATCACGTTAGTTCAGTACGTAACAGCTTCTCTCCATGCTTGGTGTCAGCCTCGGCAGCACTTGTGCATCAGCAGAGAAATTTACCTGAAAACACTGCATGCATCTAAAAATACTGCGTTTTCTTGGTCTCGCGGTAATGGACAAGGAAGAGCCTTTTCTACAAGCTTTGCACCTCAGTTTTCTTTTTTTATTTTTGAAGTCGAGAGCAATAATGTTGATGTGCTCATAGCAGCAGCACGTATAACATGAAAGAATAACTAGGGCTGGTACGTTCATCAAAGAAAAGATGAAACATGTCTTTACAGCAACAGTTGATGCTTTATTGTACAGCACTTTATAATAGATTCTGCAATATAGTGCGCTTGTTGGCAGCTATGACACCATTTGACGAGAAGGCACTCACATTGTCCTCTGGTGAAACTTCTCCATCCCTACGAATAACGTCGATGGTACTGATTAACATTTGTGGTAGCTCAAGTAGTGAAAATATATTTTGTCGAAGCATGCAATGAATTGTGTAGAAAGTTGACGTCAGCCTGCTCATAATAAACAGTGGCGCTGGATATTCACTCCTTCAAAGGTAAAGTTAGTCACAAATGGCCAGGTGCGCGCTCCTTAGTGGTAGGGAGCCCTGCATCTGTGATCCTGCATGCACTACGACAAAGCGCTTCAGGACCGCTAGATGCAGAAGTTTTTGGGTTAAGCGCTAAATGCGCTAAATTTTTGTGCTACCCGTAGGCTCGTATCGTGCCGAACCAAAGCGCGACGTTTCACCATTGACGTCATTGGCTCTTTTTTGCTCTTATTGCAGCAGGTATATTAGTCGGCTATCGCACTCGAAGCAGTACGTACCGGAAAACAATTGTCCGCAGCTTCCCTCGGGGGAACACTGAGGAGGATGCGGAGCATATAATGTGTTAAAGGGGTGTTAAAGTGCGACTTACTTGGGTCGATGGCTAAATTGGTTAACGTGGTTGTGAAATGGGGTGTTAAATTGCGACTTACTTGGGTCGATGGCTAAATTGGTTAACGTGGTTGTGAAATGGGGTGTTAAATTGCGACTTACTTGGGTCGATGGCTAAATTGGTTAACGTGGTTGTAGGAGGGGGTGTTAAATGAGTGAACACGTACACACGTATGCGAAAGGGCGGCGCTGGTCGAAGGGACGTCGATCATTGTGTTTGTGGATTCGTTGGAATTCATTTCACCGCGACCTTGGGCGTCGACGCGCCGTACAAACCAACCGACGAGCGGCAACTGAGCGAGCGAGCGCCGATCTTGAGTATATATACAGCGCGACGGCGCATGCACTGTCAGCTGTCGAATGTTCGAGAAGGGGGAGAAGCGCAACGGCGCATGCGCGCGCGTCAGCTGCCGATGTTCTCGAAGCGCGACGGCGCATGCGCGCGCGTCAGCTGCCGATGTTCTCGAAGCGCGACAGCGCATGCGCGCGCTTCAGCTGCCGATGTTCTCGAAGCGTGACGGCGCATGCGCGCTACATTATACAGCTAGCGAATGTTCGTGAAGAGGAGAAGCGCACGCGGTGTGTAGAGGAGGAAGGGATGCACAGATGGTGGAAGAAGGAGGAGGAAGCTTGCGGACGGCGCCGCACTACAAGCCTCGAGTATTAGATGCTCCGCATCTAAAACACCGTTGGTGCTTGTAGAGCTGTTTGTGGCCATGAGACAACGCGCAATGACTGTGTAAAAGCGTCGTCATAAAACCGAATCATCTTCTCCGGTGCCCGGCGACTACCGAAGTTGGTCTCTTTCGAGGCTCCTAAAAGCAATTATGAAATACTTTCTTTAAGGACTTGGTGTATAACGTCACTCCCTGCATGCACAAAAATGTCTTTTTGACAGTGATTTACAGTGAACCCCTCAACCCAGCTTATAGCACAACAGTTGTGTTTATAATTTTACTTTCGGTAGCATGCACAAATCTTCAAGACAGTGAAACTGCCAACTAATCAACAGTAAGAAACCACACTGTGATCCGTGCTCCAATTCAAAAATAGGACAACGAAGCCAATGTCCGCCAATCCTCATGCAGCCTGTCTGGTTCCTCGGGAATTGGCCTGCCTTCTTCGTCAGCGCCTATTTATACTGAGAAACTAAGCCGCATGATCACAAGTAAGGGTATTATAGAGCATTGAAGTAGAAGAAACTACAAATGTCGTGAAATGGATGCAACAGAAATCTTGGTGAACCTTCGGAATAAGCGAGAGTTCCAGAAACGATCTAGGTAGCTGGTAAAGTGTAGTTCCAAGTTTAAGCTCTATGTTGTTCGAGAACCAAAATAAATCTTTTAGGTGTGAATACACTTTATAAGCGACCCCAAACCATCCACCGCCGTCGGCGGCGTCCGCAGTCTTCTCTCTATCTTTAAAAGAAAGAGGACTTGGTGGACCGCAGCGCGACGCTCTACGGAATAAGCCACGGACGCGACGCTGATATCGGTGTCAGTAACGCGCTTTATACCCCCTCCCCCTTCGCTCGCTCCTCCGCTCTCCTCGCTCGCTGCAGCTGCGCGCGCACCCCTCTCTCTCGCGCGCCCGCCTTCTTTCTCAGTCTCCCGTCGAGAGCGGGTCGTGAGGGGGAATAAAGTTAAAATCCGTGTGCATTCGCCAGTGAGTTAACGTAAACTCCCCCGTGTGATCAAATTGCGATTCCCAGGAACCATTACACCATGAAGGCACCATAGTGTGATTAATAAATATAATAGTGCGAATTAATAAATACCCCTCATAGCATCACCCTGTGTATTCGCACTTAACCATGTTCACCCTCGGGGAAATGCTTGGGAGTTTTTTTAAAGGAATATGCGCTGGCGCAAGAAACAAGGAAAATTTGCAGTGTGTGCGTGCTCTAGGCATCACTTTTAAAGAGATAAGCCAAACAGTGAGAGAGTTGCTGTCAATACCACATTCTCTCACTTTGCTTTAAGTGTTACGATGTGGAATAGAGCCTTTTTGTAAATGAAAAAGTAGCGTTTGTATTGAGCAGATCGACGATGCAGATCGACTACGCTGTCGTTCACAAGGTAAGTGAGGGACGCACCTAAAGTGAGCGCTCACTTTCGTAATCCTTCGTTGTCGAACATTATTTAAATAAAGCTTACTGAGTTATGTGAGCACCGTCTAAGTGATTGAATTTTATTTATGCTCAGAGACACCCCACGTGGAGGGGAGGGTTGGTTCTCTGGCAGTCCCTAGCTCACCGTGGGCTTGTCTCAAGTTGCAATAAAAAACCACGCATTTCGCTCTTTCAAGGCACCACTGAATGGCAGATGGCTTGGTACTGAGAGTGGTGCGCGACGTACCATGTAACGCCAGGCACTGCCAGGAATAGATCTAGTAGTACTTAAGTAATGTTATTACGTGGCTATCTATTTTATAGGCAGTGCTGCAGCAACAATACACGTTACGCCAACATACAATTCAGATAGCACTGTATTACAAATCACTTCCAATACCTCAGCCAGCTGTGTCTTCGAATATTGAATACCACGTAAAGTGCCTGGCTTTTATTCCGGCTTGGATTCTTAGTTTCTTTATTCATATTTGGTGGATAAACAGCTCGTCTGAAGGCAGGCCATGGTCAGGTGGACACTGATGGCATCCAATTATGTCACGCTTTAGTGTCTCATCGCAGTGTTTCTTCGCGCTATCCCTGGGCAGAGATACAAACTCTGAACCGCCTTCAGCACATACTCATGTACCACTGTGCGTAGTACATAGGTATGTGCCACATATGACACAATCAAGTGGTTTCACAACAAACGCGGCAAGATATTCTCCTTTTTTTGTGTCAGGATTGCATGATCGTGTTTGCCATAGTTTGGGGCACTCTTATGAGAACTTCTGAGTATAGTAAGTTGAGAACTGGTACATGAGAAGTTGCAGATGCAAGCAGCTAGACATATAGAAATAAGTATAAAGATATAGGTACATATAGGCGCCCCAAGAGCATTCAGTTTGCTTAGAAATGTATTGCATTTAGAAAGAAGACAAAGTGCTAGGTGTTAAGCTTTTCCTTGACGATGTAATTTGCAGTGTTGAAAACATTGCTTACAGTTTCAGGAAACTATATAAATAAGGCTACAGCAATTTCTGTTCTTTATTTGGAATGAGCAAACTGCACTAACTCGAGACACTTGTCGTTCTTATTTCAATACAGAGCCAAGCTAAAGGCGATTCGCAATGACGTGGCTGTTGGTCTTTTCTATACTTACGACTCAAGTCTACCATGCAGTCATCTGTAAGTTATGTTTCGCTGTACAGAAGGCCTAGTTTTCAGGCTCAATTACCTGTGTGAGCGCAGAAGATTTACTGTCACTGACAGCCGAAATAGCAACCCTTCCTTTGATTGACAGCTTTTTGTTCCTATACATCGCATGTTTTTAACTATAAGAGATAAGAAGTGCGTGAACGATTGTAGTGCGATAGAAAGCGATCGATAACTTTTTTTTGTGAAGCTATGTCACTCAAGAAATGAGCTGCTTTGCTGTGGTAGGTATGTTTGCCTATTAACTTTTATGAAAATATATGCACAGCTATCAATGTGTAAACTTATTTATCTGTTAAGCAAGGATATTAAGTTCGAGAAATTGAGTTTTAGCCACTGAAGAGTAACTTGTCCGGACCTTACCTGGCTGTCAATGTAATCACTTACAGGTATCGCTATGATTACTGACACATAGTCAATACATGTTAGGTAAAGCTTAGAAAAACAGATTACAAGATAAAACAAAAAGAAACATGTTTATTATTTCGGAAATCGCAGCTTTGTAAGCAATGCTCTTTTTTGAAAAAATAGAGAACACAAACAAACAGCGCATGGCATGAAAAATCCCATTTCCACATTAAAGGCGGTGCGTTGAATGGAATAGAAACAAGTTGTAATGTTAAACGAAGTCAGGCTAGCTGCTAACCTATATCTAGTCTCACGTAACTCTCAAAACACTGTCGTAAGATGATTGGAATGCTCCCTGGTGAGGGCGGCGCAGCATGTTGAGAGTGCAAAGAGTAATTGGGTATATCAGCCGTTAACTGCTGCCTGCCAAGATAGCACACGTGCCAGCTATCATGCCAACCATTGCAGCCCAGGCGTTAGTATCAAATTTCAGTGCAGCTGCTCAAGCGAGCCACTCCCTCCGATGCTGGTTCAAAATTAACTACGCGTTCTCTCTCTGCTTGGGTAGCAATCAATGGCAGGCCTATGCGAATGTTTCCGCTTACGCTCTTTGAGCTGAATGTATAGAACAGTTCTTTTGTATACTGCGTCAGCCAAAGGCTGCCCGCCGCATGATAATTATCACATTTAATGGGCATTTTCGGCATTTCTTACTAGCCTAGTGCAGTAGGGTAGTAATACAATTTTTCTATAAGAGCATCTTGACTATAATAGCTATTTCAGTATCTTGCTCGTCAGTGGTCCTTGAAAGTTGGTAAATATCTTCGCAATATATACAAAGGTTACATTTTTAAAAGATGTAGCTTCTCAATATTTCTTTGAATATAAATAAAATGGTCTTAGTTCGCATGTCGCCAGTACACGGTAAAAACAAAGAAAATATTTCACACATTGTTGCGATAGCATGACTGTTTTTCTTAGTGTTCGGATCTGTCCTTCTAAATGACATCTAATTAAATCGTTGCATGGAAAAGCTTTTATGCCTTCTGGTGGTGGCCGGCTTCGGTTACAAAGGCGAAAGCCTCAGATGCTTCATCAATCACGAAAAGTTACTGTCGACGTCAACGTGAGCACTTCGAAAATTGATCATAATATAGCGACACGATCGCAACTCTCCATCGTAGCATCATTTATCGCCAAAAGTTTTGGTACATATAAAGGCATTTTGACGTCATTGTCCCATCACAATGTGACGTCAAACGATAGCGTCATCACAAGTCATCGTGATGTGGTCATAGATGCACTGAGCAGCACGGGACACTTTCAAAGCTTGTGGTGCCTACGTTGCAGGAGACAATGCAAAATTACGTGAAGTACGGAAATTTACCTATTTATTTTTGTATTTATTTATTTATTTATTCATTCATTTATGTAATTATTCATGGCAACCTACAGGCCCTAAAGACCATAGCTTAGGGGGATTAAATAAAAATCACATCATACAAAGCATAAAAAGAGACTACATCGAGCAAGAAACGAAGAGAATTGTACAATAAAATAGAAAAGAACAAATGCTAATATAGATTGCTGGACACCACAAAATGAAATAAAGTTACATCATTACAGAAAATGAATAAAACATATACACTTGAAGATGCTCACTGAATTTCGCAGGCTTTTTTTAATGAAGTAATTGCACCAGGAAGACTATTCCAAAGTGCGATGGCGAGTGGCAAAGCAGACTTATTGAATGACTGTGTGTGGCCGAACATGCGTCTGAAACCGGGATGATAATAATGACGACTTAATCTACGTAAAAGATTGGCCATCGAGAGACGACTGGTCCACGACTTGTAATGGTACTTATGAAAGAGGCATAGAAGGGTGTCACATCGGCGAAATACCAAGTTAGGAAGGGCAGTATTGCCTTTAATTCCGGTGATGCTGTAACACCGATTGTACTTTGAGGTTATGAAGTGGGCTGCACGATTATGCATTGATTCCACTTTATCTATTAGGTATTGCTTATGAGGAGGCCAGATCGATGAAGCTACTCCAGTTAAGGGTGCACAAAGGTTAGATGAGCCTGTTGCTGAATGGAAGATGGGGAATTATGCAGACTCCGGCCCGAAAATCCTAAAGTTCTGTTAGCTTTTTGATAGGGCTACACCAGACAAATTTAGAACAAAGTTGAGCGCTGAGATATTTGTAAGTAGATGAACAGAAAATTCCAGTGGAACAGACAGAGTAAAGGAAGACCAAAGCAGTTTTTTACAGGGGAAAGGAAGTACGCCGCCCTTAGATGTCTTAAGCGTTATCGGCCAGTGGCCACACTGCTGCATAATTAGGTCTGCATAATTAGGTCGAGGTCCTGTTATAAACTTACATGACGCTATTTAGAATTAGTGGTCCTATACACTACGCACTCATCCGTGAAAAGACGAATTGAAGAAGAAATCTTATGAGGCGAATCATTATTATAAATCATAAAAAGAAGATGACCTAATACGCTACCCAAGGGCACACCGGATGAGACAAATGAACCAGATTAGCTGAAGTTACTACAATAGTGAACTGCAGTCAAATAAATAAGAAATTCTGGAGCCAAGATGATGTTGATGAGTCTAAGTGCCAATAGTTTAGTTATTAGGCAGCAGATCGCAACTATGTCAAATGATTTCGCAAAATCTAGAAAGATGCAGTCATTTACTTATTATTATTCATACCATTATGTGAATCCTATTTATTTCTAATAGTTGTGTGTCACACGATAATTTTTTTGAAAATAT
The DNA here is from genome assembly GCF_043290135.1 of Rhipicephalus microplus. Lineage (NCBI taxonomy): Eukaryota > Metazoa > Arthropoda > Arachnida > Ixodida > Ixodidae > Rhipicephalus > Rhipicephalus microplus. The sequence goes on from NC_134706.1 coordinate 55,937,138, forward strand.
ATGTTAATTTACAAAGAAGTTAAGGGACTCAAGAAGACTGTAAAAATGGAAGGCAGTGATGCATTCAAGCAGCTTTCAAGAAATGCATGTTAGCGAGATGGAGCGATAGATACTAAGAGAGTCCCGTTTTTAAATATCGAAATCACCTTTGAAGTCTTCTAGTTAGTGGTAAGTGAACAAGCGGATAAAGACTGTCGGGAAATGTGCCATAAAATTTGACTGGACAAAGTGGATCTGTTTTTGGGTGCATTCAAATTGATTTCGTCGACACCACACGATGTACTGTACTTTTGACCATTTATAGATTTAGATATGCCTTTGAAAGTAACAGTGATAGGAAACATGAAGCAGCACTCTAGATCACAGAAGCAATGAGAAGTCTTCACTTGTAAAGACGGGGAAAAAACAAGAACAAATTGAATGTTGTAGCACATTCAGGTGCAGACACAGGTACATTGTAAGCGTTATGTAATATAACCATGTAACTGCCAAGGTCCGGCGAGGTGGCACGCCAGAACTTTGTGGGGTTAGTGTGCAAAAGTGTAGGGAAGTGAATGGTAAAATTATTCTTCTTCGCTTGAATAACTGCAAAACAGTAAGATTTTAGGCAGTCTTTATATTGCCATGGCGTTCCGGACGTGGACAAAAGGAGCGGACTGCAGGTCGAATAATAAACTGTTTATTTAGGCGGAACTTGTTGCAACGTAAAAGGAAAGTCAGATTACAGCACGAAACAGGCACCGATAGTAGCGAGGAGAGCGTCGGCCATCGATCCACTGTCAAGCGGCGAAGCGTGTCGGCATTTATACACTTGACATGGAATATTGTAGCGTTAACACTAGCGGTGACGTAAGTTTCAGAATAATCTGTGATGCTCAAGAAGTTGGCGTAATCCCAACCAAAGGATCTACTGCAGTCCTGAAGCCTCTCGAACACTGTAGGCTCTCTTTGCGCTGAGAAATACTGAGAGTGAAGTGGGGCGATAACAAAACTTGGAAAGGGAATGTGGCAATATTTAGACCAGCATATAGGAGACTATAATGTGTTAGCGCAAGCATGTAACCTTTTCCTTATATTTTTGAAAGATTTAAACGATTGATTGAACCATGTTTTAAATTTGTTGTTAGCGATACCGATTACTGGAACGCATTTCTCTGTGAGGGACACCATAATATGTCTAATAGAAATCCACTTATCCTGGACAGACCTGGTGGTACATGAGGGCAGATATGTATTGTGTAGGAAGAGCTCAAGTTCAGCGTTTATTTGATCGTAACTTATTTTGCTCTGATGATTCAATGCCTTACACTGGACTCCCTAAAAGGTTAGTTCAACATTGACTGAAATCTGTAGAAGGTTGTGATCATTAAGTGCACCTAATTGCAGAACGGGACCTACTGTATGTGGCTCTGTTTCCAGAATGAGATCTAAGAATATGTTATCACGAGTGGGGTGTGAAACAAGCTGTGTGAAATTGAAGTCGAGGTAGGTCAATAAATTCCAATGACGCGTTGAACGATGAAGATTTGCATGGCCAGTTAATTCCAGGAAAATTATTATCACTGAATAAGTACATTTTTCTGTCGGGAAACAAGCCACGAGCCCTACAAACACTTTTGTTTAGCTCGGATACGAAAAGACAGTCAGAATAAGGTGGGCGATAGCAAACGCCCAGCAATAATTTTCCAGGACACACGACCCAAACTAAATGAAGGAAACTGACAGTGTCAACAAGAAAGGAAAGTATAGCTCATTAAATGGCTAACATTACACCACCACCTCTTTATGTGCCTGGTGATGGCAATAAATGGAGTGCAGATTTAGAGGACGTTATACTTAAAGTGAGATACGGTTGCGTGTAGCCAAGTCTCGGTAAGTAATATATCAAGTTTACTATCATTAAAATGCGAATAAAGCAAGAGACGTTTAGGTAACAAACTGCGAATGTTAGTAAAAGAGAAGGAGTGCATGAAGACTGCTAAATAATATGACTGCGTACATCGGCAGCTATCTGTATAGCAGTTATGATGGTGTCAGTACAAGTGTCATAGATATATGTAGTATTATCGATAGGAAGCTTGTCTACATTCACTTTTAAAATACGATTCCGTTTCATAGCAAACAGAAGCAGTTTTCTACATGCTAGTCGCATGGCCTGCGAGAAACCTTCTCTATTACAGATGCCAGTATCTTTCGAGTAGGTCAATAAATAGACTGAGAATAATAGGTAAAATGAAAAATATTTCTTCTTTCCGCCACCTTAAATGAATGCATAAGGGAACATGGGAGCTTTTTCGATGTCAGTGGACCAATTTGTGAAGAGCGTTTTGTTTGTAAATGGGCTGTAGCCTGCGCTTAGCCAAGTTCTATATCTTCGCGTTGTTATTATAATATTGTTATTATCGTAGTCCTTTACGCTACTGGATTCGGACAATGTCGAAGTGGATGCATCGCTGACTGTTTTTCTACGCATTTTTCATCTGTTTAAAAGGCCTCAAACTCTGGCACTCACACTCTACAACAGCACAAAGTACTTAGCAGGTGGTCTTTCGCCGGATGAAGAGCTCGTCAGCTCATGCGTTAGGCGCCTAAAATGGTCCTTATCGTGTGGCCCAGATAGCATCCCTTCCACCATGCTAAGGGCTTATGGCAGTATGTTTGCCGCTATACTGCCTACAACATTGAGCAGCTGTCTAAACGCTTCCACATTTCCCAGCATGTGGAAAACTTGCTTGGATTGCACTTGCCAGTGAGTAGGTCAAACACACTTGCCCGCACGAGTGCTGTCGAGGTACTGAAAGTCATTTCTGTCAATGCGCACCAGCCAATTGCAATGGAGCTCTTTGAGAAGCATCGGCACTCTTGGAGGGACGCTTTCCTCTCCACCATGCATGCCAGACCCAAAGGTGCCAATAAACACACAGAGGAGGATTTCCGCACTGACAGATGCACGACCTTTCACACTACGGGTGAGCGGAACGACGGCGGAACACGGTGACTCACATTCACCGAAAGCATTGCCTAAACGCGCGTGAGGATCGTGATCGTGGGAAGACGCGGCATCGCCTATGTGAGCTAACTCACAGACGACATGATAAACCCTGTATACGTGACAAACACGGACCACCTAGCATGTAAACGCCCGCACCATGTGACCCGAGTAGTGAAGCTCCGGTGCTGGACGCCTCGGTAACTCAGCTGCGTAGCTAACAAAGGAAGGCAAGTGAGCGGAGATGACGCATTAAACGGACCCAAAAGCACGTGCTCTACGTGTCTTGTACAGCTGAGGAAACCAAGAAAACCCTAATAGGTGAAGGTAGAGCTACAGTCCACATTCGAGCGGTTATCACCAAAGGAGGCCTGCAAGACGGCGTCTCTCCCGGTTGCCACAAACAGAGGGCTGCTAAAGCAAGCCTACCTCGTGCTGCCTGCCTCACCCGCGTCGAACGAAACCAAGTCCGCCGACACGGTATTCAGCAGGAACAAGCACCTCGACGGGGAGTGCCTGAAGTTATGCAGAAACCAAGTTGAACACAACTTATGTCGAGGTAGCTTTGCTAAAGGCTTTCCTACGAAGCCACCGGGAAGGGACGCGACAATATCCACTGCCATTGCGCACAAACACGCTACGGCTGGGTTTGTCGAATCTCCGGCACAGCCAACAAATTGCACTCGAGGCAGGTCGTCAACAAAGAAAAGTTTATTACCTAAAATACAGCAAAGTGTGGCGATCACGGGCTTGCGCATCGTCAGGGAACTCCGCAAGGTAGACTTAGTGTACGCTTGCCGGAAGGCGCTAGGGCTATCACTATACGGGCTACAGCTGAGCAGTCGTACCAGAAACCGTCTGTTAAAGCAGCGCGTCTACCTCTCGTGCAAGCCTCTGTGCATTTGCCCGGCGGCGGAACGCCTCGGAAAGTCCTAATGTTCCACCAATCGGCGATGGGGGGGGGGGGAGGCGAAAAAATTAACAGCTAAAGAAGAACCATAGTGGCACCGTTCAAGTCTGCCCTCAGAGACGCCTGCTCAAAATTTAAAGCGACTAGAGCCACCATTTTTGCAAAAAAGTGCTATTTTCTAAGTAATTAAAGGGTTCGTCATGCTACGTCAGCTGCTGCTGTAAAGGGTTCGTCAGCTGCTGTTCGACTGGCGCAGCTGACGCGCAATTGTGCAGTTAGCTTTCATCCGATGGCTGGCGTAATCTTCGGCGTACGTTTTTTTTTTTCTATCACGTTTATATTAGCTGCTGTAGGTAGAGTCACTGTACTGCAGTTTGGTGCTGCAGGAACTGTCATGCCGGTGACGGCATCGATTTCTGCTTGTTCCACGGCGATGACAGGCAGGTTATTTTTGCCTACGCGCGCGTATTTGTTATTATTTTGTTAGTCATTTTAGTCGCAGACTTTGTTCCGCTGTCAGTGTTGTGTATTTGTGCACTGAATTCGTCTGGACTGATTCTACACATATTGAAATGCTTGTGCTTTTCTCTACTTTCGCTTCACCGTTATTTACTCGCGAAAACTTTAACCTCTTGTGACATTAGCTTGACCACACAATATCGCAATGCAATAAAAGTGTGGGTGTTACGCCGTGCACGGCGAAAGCAGCGGCTGTAACGGAAGCACCTCATGCTGATTTTTGCGACTGTTTTATAATGATAGTTCCCACTAACGAGACACGCTTTTCTGTTCGTTTTGCCTCCGAAAACGAAGGCATGCCGTATGCGAACTCGTTATGATGCTTCTAACATAATATTTTTTTCTTTTATTCAAACATGATTGTTGGTTTGCTGTCAATAAATGTTGTTCGCCATACTTAATCGAAAATTGTATTCACTGATGTCAGCTGCGAATGAAGGCCTTTTGGTTCCATGTACCCATTGTACGCACAGAGACTGTGGTCCAAAGAGCACTTTGGTGTGCTGCCGGGCGTATCGACACGCGTATATTAGATTGGTGAATGTTAACGAGACAACTGTAGTTCTGCACGCGTCTCTGTCTCTTTCGTTCACTTCTGTTTAGAAAGGATAGCCACAGAACCAAGAATCACCTGAGGCAACCGCGTAGGCAAGTGCACACTCATTACAGATTAAATAAGGCGACCATTTGTTTTGTTTGTTTTCCTATAAAAAAACAAACACAACAAATTCTATTTTCTGCTTCCTGTTTACTCAGTGCCATTTCGTGTTTGTACCGTCGCTTATATTGCGTACAGTTACATTGCGTACAGAAGCACATGAGCGACAGTTTCCCAATCTAAGAAAACCGAGTAATCATGCGATATCAACCGCGAGACACGCATTGAGCGGTGCGCGATGAGATGTTGATAAGGGAGGTGCTTGACGATGCGGTGAGGGTGTTGCGGCGACCATAAATGAGCACCGCTAATTTCCTACATCACGGGGCTTTCCTACACTGAGACAGGGGGAGGGGAAGCCGGGGTATAAAGCCCCTGTTTGCCGGGGCAAAATTTTAGCACCGTCTCACAGGCTCCTAACGAAGCAGAACATTATCGGGCAGCGGATTGTCCCGACGATCGCTCACCTTAAGTATTCTTGCACCATGCTCGAGGTGGAGGCGTGGTCCGGGCATATTCATACACCGTCTACTTGCAGGGAAAAACACCGCACGACTCGCGCCAGACAAAATGGCCAGGCGGCGAAACCACGTGTTACCAACGCCCGATCCGCTCGCGGTCAGCCCTCTCACAAGCTGAGGAAACGAAATTCCAAGGGGGAAGGTGCTCTCTATTCCCACACCTTCTTTTGCTCTTTTAAAAACTATGGGCACTAAATGGTTGCTCCCCTGATTTTGGGCAAGTAAGCCATCTTGATATAGTTGGTGTTTTTGTGGACGAACAGTGGGCCTGTTAGAATAACCCTGCAGTACTTTTTCTTTAATTTTTGACTTAGAGTGTATTAGATATATAATTAGATTGCATAAGCTTCACCTTAGATTGCATTACCTTCACCTTCAGCCCCGAAGATTAGTTAAATTTTATCGCCTGACCTTTTCATTTGAAACTCCCAAATATTTTATTTTCACATAAGATTCGTGAGTGCTTCTGTAGTGCTTAAATTCCATATTATAGTAAATAGAAAGTCATCACCATGATATGCTTTTTCATCTCTACACTCGCCCCGCCGCGGTGGTCTAGTGGCTAAGGTACTCGGCTGCTGATCTGCAGGGCGCGGGTTCAAATCCCGGCTGCAGCGGCTGCATTTCCGATGGAGGCGGAAATGTTGGAGGCCCGTGTGCTCAGATTTGGGTGCACGTTAAAGAACCCCAGGTGGTCTAAATTCCCGGAGCCCTCCACTACGGCGTCTCTGATAATCATATAGTGGTTTTGGGACGTTAAACACCACATATCAATCAATCATCTTTAAACTAATTTTTTCATATTGGCTTCATTTTTATTTTAGTTTCATTTAAGTATCCTGCCGCCTGGTTCTTGGCCCATCCCCCTCTGTGTGTGAGCGCCACCCGTCTAAGGTCATCACCATCAGTATCACATCGGCCAGCTCTGCTCTGCTTTTTTTTTCGTACGTTTGTTGATAGGAGGCAGCACACTGCAAGTCATAGCATTGCTGGCCAGTTTGAGAGAAAATTTGCGAAATGTTCTCCACGCCCATATAGTATAATGAGGTGTAATGGTGGAAGTCATTCGGCAGAGGAAAAGGTTCATATTGCTTTCAGCAATGATAATCGAAAACCGTCTTGACGATGACATTTTTTCACCTATAGAAACCCACAACTGGCTAGAAAGGGTTCTTCAATTCTGATGGAAAGGAAAATAGCGTGAATTATAATGACAGGTCACAGCATACTTTTCTCAATCTGGGTAGGATTTATATTTCCAAATTGCATTCAAAACTAACCGAAACTGGCATGTCATGCCTCTAACTCATGAGCTATGAATCACTAATATGAAGTCCGAAAAATATTGAAAGCGCACCGGAATAGGGGCTTGAATTACAAATATGTTAGTTATTGTTCAGTTTCGTTCGTTTTTATGTGGTTTAAAAGGTAGACAAAGTAGAGCATAAAAAGTGGCGCTGCTTTCGTGGCCTCTACAGGAAAATGGGTGCTGTTGCGCATGCGCGCTGGGGTGTGGCGTTTCCAGAGTAGCTCGATTTCTTTCGCCCAAGGTGCGTTGGAAGAAGCGCGAACTAGTGAAGGCAATCACTGCGGCACGCAAAATGTCGTTGACCTACTGCTCTGGGCAAAATTCTTACCACTTCATGTCTGCTGCTCGTTATGGTGATAGTGGCGCTCTGTCGGATTTGCCGCTACCGCTGTCTTCCGTCAAAGCATGTCGCTCTGGCGCAACTTGATAGGAACCCAAATTTTGCACTCGCATGCGAGTTAAAACTCCTTCCTCGAACTCGCTCAAGTCGTGAAGCGATGGCATATTAAAGCCGTCCAACTACAACTGCACGTGAACTGCTATGCATGAATTGTCGATCACGTGCAAACGCGGCGTTTATTTTAGAAGACTTAGCTTGGCTCGACCTGGATAAATTTGAAAAACCAACCTGTGCCCAGCCAAAAGTAAGAAGCCCTGAAAAAGTGCTAAAGAAGCCCAGGAAAATTGCTGTAACACTTGTAAAATTATTTAGCACGCTAGAAGCAGTGGTCGTGGTACTGCAAGCTTGACGAACACAACGGTAGCGTGTTTGTACTTACGGCTTCACTTTCCATCACTGCTGGCGTTGCACTGGCGTATAATCGCTATCGCCATCACATCCACTGTTGGCAGCATGTCTCCTAAAGGGACTGTCTAGCGTCCTTCAATGCTCTCCTGTTTTGTGCCACAATAAAAAGCGTACCACGCGAAGTTTCTAATCTTGCAGCGTTTTCTCTGAAAAGTGCGTAAAAAGTTTCAATAGAGAATTTTTCTGTCCGCGTTATATTTCTTTTGAAAGGTGGGTTCAATGCCCACAACACTGGTCAGTGCCGGTGAAAGTCTAAAACTGAAACCACGTGCGGTTTTCGCAGGCTTCTTCAAGTTTGGTTAATAATAAAACAAATACCTCAGTGGTTGTTTTAGGCACGCACTCACTTTTTTGTTGTTCTCATGAGCGACGGTAAATGCCGTGGTCACATTTCTCCGCCGTTTGCAGGCAGGCATGCAGGTAAGCGAACACTTTGCCGGCAGCCCGACCTAGCACCTATTTGAATTCGTGAGAAAGAAGAAGCAGAAATTGGTCTCTAGCACAACATAAAGCTGCCTCAAGTGCAAAAAACACAATTTCAAGTTAAACGTGCTTGCTTTTGAGCAAAGTAAGTGTACCTGCGAGGATTTCTTATCCTGCCAATAGATCGTCAAGATTGACCACATCCGCTGTTGGGTGACGCTAGTGGTCATTTTTACCTACTTCAACACCAAGTTAATATTATATTTCTTTTCTTCTGACACGAAAGCATGCTCATTGCCGCCGATGTGATGAACAATCTTTTCATTTGCGCCACAATCAGAAATAATTTTTCAAGTGGTAGACAATTCCTTTAAGACTGCATAATCGCCGCCAATCGAAAAATTTTGATTTAAATATACAACAGGCTCCCTCAAATGCGTCCGAACTTCGGCAAGGTGCGCAAAAAAAAAACTGTAGGTTAGAAAACAAACTGGATCTGGATTGAAACCAAGCGCGCTGCACTGATGACAGCAGATGCCGTTGAATGCGTCAAAGTGATAGCAGCACTGGCCTCTTTAGTGGTTGCCCTCACTACCAATACTACTGCGGCAAATATTTATGGTAGGTGGTACCTACCTCCTGGAGAGCTGTTCAGTTGAAACGTCAATTTAGATTTATGCACTTTAGCACGCACAGGATTTCGCAAAGCACCGTTTATTCATGGTAACCGAGGTGAAATGTAACCCATACCAGAACGGCAAAATAATATATATGAGGTGTTTTCATAATGTGGGAATTTATCAGAGTTGCATATAAATTTCACTGCATGTCATAATTACACCCGCGGAAAGTGCCACAGCTTGGATATCCCGTGTAAACCTTTGCTAAGAAATGGATTCTTCTACCTTAGCGCACCATTTTCAGTCGTACAGCACGCTACTTATACAGGGTATCTCACATAAATTTAGCCAGAGTTCAAAAATATGACGGAACACGTAATTACGACGTTACCAAATGCAGGTTCCTCACTGTTGCCTGGAGCATGTCAGACTATTTTTTTGTGTTCCCAAGTATCATTTCATGAGATCTGTTTAAATATTGAACTTCTGAAGGAACGAAGATGGATAAAAAATTTTAACTAGAAAATAGTAAATTGGTTTGAAAAGCATTAAATTAGACGGTTTCGAACTTTATTTCTGATGAGTATTAGTGTTTTTCTTCTAATTATAAATACCCGCGAAATACAAAAAATACCACGTAATGAACTCGCTTGCGCGTCAGTGCGAATAACGATTGTAGTGCTCCTGACGTTCCACGTACGAACGACACGCTTCCCTCGCACCGGTTCAATAAAGCGATAAGCAATCACAGTGGTTATTGTTTTTCTGGCCGACATAAAAACGTGTTCATCGTAAAGCCATCACCATTGTTTTGGCGCTGCCGAGACAGCACAACGGTCCCATGCTATGGTCGTTCGTACGCGAAACGTTAGAGAGCACTAGAATTGTGCGCACTGGCGCACGAGCGGGTTTGTCACGTCGTATTTTTTTGTATTTCGAGGGCATCTTTAATTAGCAAAAAACACTAATACTTAACAGATATTGAGATCAAAACTATCTATTTCGACGTTTTGCAAGCCGATCTACAACTTTCTCATTAAAATCATTTATTTATCTTCGTTCTTTTAAAAGTAAGGTAAATAAAGAGATCTAATTGAACCATAACTGAAAACACAAAAATTGCCCAACTCTAGGCAACGGGGATTCATGCATAAGGTCGCGTCGTAATTACGTGTTTCGGCGTATTTTTTAATTTTGGCTAAAGAGACATGGGAAACCCTTCATATTCGTCGGCATTGCGAATGCCCTTCCACTTGCTGCGCTCTCAGCGTCAAGTGGCAGAGTGAAAATTATACCTGGACAGTCATATTTTCCTACACTTGCGTTTCCCAGAGTTGTGTAAGATCACAGCCAAGAGAGCTGCCTGTGTCACCTCGTGCAACATATAATTGGTTGCTATTGCAATCATTGCTGCGCCCGTGCAGTCAAAGTGTGATTTTCTTAAGTCAGCCTACACTTTTTTCTATTTAGCGTGCCCAACTGGTCAAGAAATTGGTGTCTGTGATGGTGACTTTTTTCCGCAATTATACTGCCCCAACGTGAACGTGCATGTAAAGAAGTGGACTTGTAGACCCAGAAGAAAAATAACGTGTGTGTGTAGCGGTAAGCGTTGGAGAAGAATGGATGGCCGATGCGTCCCCGAAGCGGACTGTGGTAAGCATAAGGTCACCATAAATTCTTGACTTATATGTAGTTCTGTATTACGTGCGTTTTATGCTGTCATAAAAAGGTGAACTATGACTACCTTGCTGATTTATAGTGCGACTTTCAATGTCACCCACAAAACGAGTTTTCAGGGTGGCCCAAGTCTTCGCCTTGTGCTGAAAGTAGTCAGTGATGGCATCCATGAATCTTCGAAGCTCCCCACCCCCCTCTCTTATTTGATGCATGAGAAGGATTCGTTGATATGTAGAGTTTAACGTCCTAAAACCACCATGATTATGGGAGACGCCGTAGTGGAGGGCTCTGGAATTTCGGCCACCTGCGGTTCCTTAACGGCACCCAAATCTGAGCACACGGACCTACAGCATTTTTGCCTTCATCGAAAATGCAGCCGCCTCCGCCGCTAGAGAGAGAGAGAATAAGGAGAAAAGTGGGCAGGTTCACCAGGGCTCTGCCCCGCTAGGCTACCCTGCATTGAGGAATGAGAGAGGAGGAGAAAAGGTGCAGACGGGAAGAAAAATGTCCCTGACTGGGCCGGCCACCAACAGGAAGGATTCACTTGAGCATAGAACAATATCTAGAAATTTCAGTGTCCGTGGTGAGGTTGGTTTTGGCGGCGGCGTCATTCGTTCTAAACGAAACGGTGACGTTCACCGTAAGTCGAGTTAGATGAAGATAAATAAAGAATATTCGGCCCGAGTGGGAGTTCAATAAAAGCCTTTTTTGTGATTATCGGTCACAAATTTTTGTCACTGTTTTAAACTGCTCATTCAGAAACCTATGAGGATGCATTGTTGTGGGAGAAGTTTTCTTATCACGTGTTATATTGGTTGGCAGAATCTTTGTGTTGTAGCTAGCATCAGAACACGTTGAGTGATAGTATAGAGTCACTTAAGGCTGTTCACCCATTACAAAGTCTACAGCTGGGTATGTAGGTGCACATGACACACTAGGAGCACGTAATTGGTACTTCGCTAATTTGCTAAAAGAATTATTTACAAACGTATTTACAGTAGGCATTCTAGGGTAGTATAGAGTAGCTAATGTTATGTGCACAAACGTTACTTTGTTTCCGGCACGCTCGTGCGACCCGAATACGGCATTGTGTTGTAGTGTTGAAAGTAAAGTTCAAGCGTATGACAGAGCCTGTGACGAAAAGCATATCACACGCTTCTAAATGTGAAAATCTTAAGAGGCCATGTTGTCGTACACGCCATCGTATGCTGTTGTTGTCACTTGACGTAATGTGGAAAAAACTGTATATCGCATAGCCAGCTACTCCACATTCAACACATGCTCGCTCTGAAGAGAACTCCTTTTCCTCTCGTTTTTCGATCGTCCTTATGAAGATATCCAAGCTGGAAAAAATCCCGTGTAGCATTAACCAAACCATTATCAGCACACGATCACACAAAAGCCTTCATAGGAACAGTAATATACCAGAAGAGAAAGAAAAAGTTGAGCACAAAAAAATAGTCCATGGAGCAAAAAAAAAACGCAGAGGTACAAAGGAAGGTGAATGGTCGACACTTTCTAGAAGCTTGACGCAACGAAGGCCTAGCTTCTGTCTTTTTCTTTCTTCTCTGCCATACTCCTGGTACAATCGCACTCCTGAACGCACGCTCGGTGTTATCGTAATACAGGTGACATCTTCTGTATACTATAGGTGAGCTGTGGCAAGTTTTTTTCTGGAATGCTCTCTTGCTGTGGTTTACATGATTCTATTGTCGTGTGGAAGGTACAAAAATGATCAGATGAGTTCTTGTAGTAACGGTCGACTAAAAAACAACGGGTAGGTGTCAAAGCCGTCGCAGCTAACAGCGAGCTCGTTGATGATTACTGAAGGTGCATATGTACAGTCTTTTTTACTCTTTTTTGAGAATTCTCGTAGCGCGAGGCCTCGCTATGCGGCCTTGATGCGGTGATGGCAAAAGCTCGCGCGTGCGCAGCTGCTCGAGGGGCATTGTGTTGAGCGGTTGAACCGCGTCGTCAGTTATGGCGGCACACGCTTGCCACAGTGTCATGCAGTAGGTGAATTTCATTTTTGCGGCGGGAAACGGGCTGATATTTTTCATTGTGTCACAGTACGACCCGCTGCCGTCGAATATAAGTGCGGTCAACCGTGCCGCGAGGGACATGACGTGATACAAGTTTAGATGGAAGCTTTACCCGTGGTGCACATCAGCGCCGACCAGTGAGCGCTGCATACAGTGATGAAATGTTATTGAGAAGAACCACGTTTAGTTTGTTATTTGAACCTACAGTCTTGCTGAACTTATTCTTTTTTGTTTTATTTTGAACCTACATAGCTGTAGGGCATTCGCTGTATAGTGCTAGTTTTTTAAGCGTGAAATGATTAAGACGCACGATACGTGCTCACAATATACCCAGTCGTGGCGTACTGCGGTTTTCACTCGGAGAAAGTATGCGTGAACGCATTCAGTACCACGGCGTTCCGAAAGAGCAAAGAACGTATGCTGTCAAACGACATCAATACCATCAACGCCAATAAAGGCTGAGAGGTTGGTATCTCACAGGGTTTACTACAGAATATCAACCTAGTTTCCGCAGCAACAATCAAATCAGCCGGCTGCCCGGCACTGTGGCCAGGACCCACTGCCATCGCAGACGATGCGGTTCTATAGTACGCTCCTCAAGTATCTGCGCATGCACGAGCTGCTGCCAGCAGGTGACTGCAGTACTGGTCGCATCGCGGTGCTATTCGCTACGGGATTTCCCATAGCTGTAAAACAGACTGTACTACGCCGTTTTACTGCGCACGTATGCTCAGGTGGTTGTGAAGGCAGAAAGGAAACTTTCAGTGTTTTTTTTTCATGGAAACAGATGATAAGTGGGTGAATGCTCCATCGCTGGCTCTCAGTATTACATACTAGGTATAGCGACAAAGAAATCTATTTTAGGCGTAGTAAAAGTAGGTTATGAGGGCACGTGAGGACCGAAAATTGCTTAGGTAGCTTTAAGCGTTCTGGAGTGATCTTTTGAGAGTCGCGAAGCTTCCAGTGCAGCTTGTTAATTAGTTTCGGTCTTCAAGTGAGTGCTCATTTCAAGTTTATTGCTGCATACGGTCTGTTGTCTTCACATATTCCGAAGTTGTATTGTGCCAAGTAATCGTGGCTGAAGTGAATATGCAACAATAATTTTCTGATAATGCTTTTAAATAGCTTTCTATCACATGATATATATATATATATATATATATATATATATATATATATATATATATATATATATATATATATTGATAAGAAGTATCATTACCGGGAAAAACAAGGGAGCGCGGGTAGAGAATGAAGACGACGTTGCCTCCACTGCAATTCCTCTGAGTGGGAACGAGCCATGCGGTGGAGATCATCATCATTATACTGTGATCGCGGTCTCAGGGCTCAATAAAAACCCCCATTAAGTTACCTTGCCTTGTGTAACAATTTGATGGAGGTTCTGGGTAAGAAGAACCCAAAGACGAGAACTTCACTACCAGGACTTCGTCGCAGCCGCCGCCTCGCCGGACTTCCACCTTCGCCGATCGTAATGGCCCAAGACCAGCCATCCAACGCTTCGAGGACAACTCCGATGGGTTCCGTGCCGTACTACAGAGTGCCACCAAACTTCGGTGGGACCTCACGAAAAGACGTCGACGTGTGGCTCAAGAACTACAAGCGGGTCAGCAGAAGCAATGACTGGGACTTGAACGAACAGCTCAATCATGTTGTATTCTCGTTAACTGACACCGTCCTCATGTGGTAGGAGAACCACGACGACATTTTCACGACTTGGGAACGTTTCGTTGAAGATGTGCAGAAGTGTTTTGGTGATTCGGACGCAAAGAAGAAACGCGCGGGGCAGAGAATGTCTCAGAGGGCACAGCTTCCAGGAGAAACGTGTACGACATACATTGAAGAAATATTGAAGCTGTTCAAGACCGTGAATGGGAGGATGTCTGAAGAAGACAAGGTTGGACACGTTCTCAAGGGTATAGCTGAAGACGTGTACAGTTTCTTAATTGGGAAAGAGTGCTTGAACTCCGTGTCCGACGTGATGAAGCACAGTCGTACCTTTGAATCCCTCAAGATTGGATGAATTTCTCCTAAATTCGACCGCCTGTCCAACGTCCCCACTGTGGCTAGTGTTGAAACAGTGCCGCCTAACGACCTTGCTTTGACTATACGGCAGATAGTCAGAGAAGAGCTGCTTCAATGTCAGCAGACCTATCATCGCCCCAGCGATTTTCAGGAAGTGTACGTAAACGAACCAGAATGTGTGCTGACTCATGTTTATCTTCCACCATGGCAACCATCGATCAACGCAGCAGACGCTTATGAATATTAAGCCACACGGAAGACTGGATTCCCCCGTCAACCACCTCCAAACTACGAACGAAGCTTGCGCCCACCTGTCGCCTGCCTACAGTGCCCCTGAAGGGCGGCACCCCTATCCCATGCCTTCCGAGAGGAGTCGTTACTCTGAGCAGCCACTTGCCCCTCGACCAATTACGCTATGCTACAACTGTGGCGTCCCGGGTAATATTGCACGTTTTTGTGACCACCGCCCTTATCAGCGACAGTCTTGGCGCATGTCTCACCAATCTTTCGACCATCCGAACTACACTTCACGGAAACCACGTGCACCTACCGGGTCACGCTACCCCTCGCCGGCCTCTTATATAAGTTTGACGCCACGCCCAGCTCCCCGTGCTCCACGATCGCCGTCGCCACGGCGACGCGCACGTACACCGCCACCGGAAAACTAGTCGGTGCGGCCAGTGGGGGTGAGGCCGCGAGATCACAGGTGCTATCTACAGATATACCCCCGTCAGCGTTTATATTGAAGAACAAAGTTCATGTAGTTGTTGATAGAGTGACTACTATCACACTTGTGGATACAGGTGCGACAGTCTCGGTGATGAGTGTAAATTTTAAAAACCTGCTAGGACCAAAAGTGATGTTTTGCCTGAACCGTGGGGTGACTTTTTGGGGTGTAAGTAGTGAGGTGTTGTGTCCGGTGGGATATTGTACTGTGGACGTCTCTCTGTGTGGCAAGGTGTTTCGCACAGAGTTTGCGACTGTTCTGCGGTGTACACATGACGTTATCTTCGGTATTGACTTCTTGTGTGAATGTGGGGCCACTGTAGACTGCAGAAGTGGGCATCTTTCTATACACGGTACTTTCCCAACGGCGCTCTTGGAAAATTCCTGTCTTGAGGAATACATATTTTTCGTCTCCGTGGATACAGTCGTTCCTGCATTTTCTGCCGTGTGTGTTCCCGTGACATGTTCCAGCAACAACTGTGGCACGTTTGACGCCATGCTTGAACCGATTCTCTTGGCATGCCTGAAAAAGAACATTCTCATTCCCTAATGTATAGTGTCAGTCGTAGATGGACGGGCAGGTGTGTGGACAATGAACAGTTCCATGGAGCCTGCAATTCTGCCAGGCGGCATGAACCTTGCAATATTTCGACCCTATTCATGTACGACGCTGGTTGCGCTTGTTGATTCTACAAGCCAAAATGAACATCTAGGCTTAGAAGGTTAAGAAGATGCCTAATTGCTACAAATGGTCAGCAAGTCACTTGGCCCAATTGAACGTCATACACTGCTCGACGTTCTCTTAAACACTCGAAAGTGTTAAATTTTTCTAAATACAGCCAAAGGCCCTTAATGCCAGCGTCCCGGATACGTCATCAGATCCTCACCGAGTCGGTGAATCCCATTAGGCAGAAACCTTACCAAGTGGCACCATCGGAGCGCAAAATCTTCAACGAGCAAGTCCAAGAAATGCTGGAAAAGGGAATTATACAAGAATCGGCAAGTCCGTTGGCTGCTGCCGTCATTCTAGTAAGGAAGAAGGATGGTACGTGGAGATTTTGCGTTGACTACCGCCGACTGAATTCTGTTACCAAGAAAGACGTCTATCCACTGCCGCGCATCGATGACGCTCCAGACTGCCTGCATTCCGCGTCCTACTTTTTATTTGTCGACCTGAGATCAGGTTACTGGCAATTTCCGATGTACGCAGCTGACAAAGAAAAGACGGCATTCGTTACGACCGACGGACGGATTATGTAATGCTCCTGCGACATTCGAAAGATTTAAGGACTCTATATTGCGTGGTTTAAAATGGCATATAGGCATGTGTTACCTTGATGATGTTGTAATTTTTGGACGTACGTTTGAGGAGCACAACAATCGCCTAGACCTCGTGATCAGCTGCATTGAAAAAGCTGGCCTTGTATTGAATTAAAAAAAGTGCCACTTTGGCGAGCGACAGACATGGATGTTAGGAAATCTCGTCGGCAATGATCACATTAGACCTGACCCACAAAAGACAGCAGCCATAGAATCGTTCGAGCGTCCTTAATCTGTGAAACAAATGTGTAGCTTCATCGGGCTCTGCTCGTATTTCCGCCGGTTCGTACCCAAGTTTGCGGATGTCGTTCACCCCCTGACGAGCCTTTTACGCAAGAACAGCCCGTTTCAATGAACCTCCGAGCGTGATGCCGCTTTTCACAAGCTGAACTGTTTGTTAACTTCACAGCCAATACTTCGGCACTTTAATCCTTCATCGCTCACGGAAATTCACACAGACGCAAGTGGCATCGGTATCGCTGCCGTTCTCGTTCAGCGTTCTGGCAAGAAGAAACACGTTGTGGCGTACGCAAGTCGTTCTTTAAGCAAGCCTGAACGCAACTACACAGTGACCGAACAGAAATGCCTAGCGGTAGTCTTTGCCGTGCAACAGTTTCGCTCATACATCTATGGTCGCCCGTTCAATATCGTCACAGATCCCCATTTCCTGTGTTGGCTGGTAAATCTTCGTGACCAATCCGGCCGCCTCGCACGATGGGCCATACGTTTGCAAGAACAAGTCTTCACCATTTCATACAAGACTGGCCGTCTACACGCTGATGCGGATTGCCTCTCCAGAATGCCGCTACCATCGACAGATTGTGAAGGCGATAACTTTGACCACCTTATCGCTTCTCTGTCGTCTGGCTTTTCCGATGCCGTGACTTTCGCCGCTGAGCAGCGTAATGACCCAAGCTTGAAAGCTCTCTTCCCTGGAGCGAGAAATTCATGAGGCGAAGGCCGATTCTGCGTCCGAAACGGTCTTCTTTACCAGAGAAACTTGTCCATGACGGGCGCCCGCTTTCTGCTAGTTGTTCCTGCGTCTCTCCAAACGTCTGTCCTGCGTCTCACGCATGATGACCCCACCTCTGGCCATCTAGGCACCGCAAGAACACTTAGTCGCACGAAAGAGCGGTTCTATTGGCCGAAAATGAGCAAGACAATTATGAACTACGTGGCCAACTGTGCGCAGTGTCAGAGCCACAACCGGCCCTCCTCGGGTCCAGTTCGTCACCTGCAACCTGTAAAGCCTCCCGGTTCCCCTTTTGAAAAGGTCGTGATTGATCTGATGGGACAATTTCCACGCTCCTCAAAAGGTAACCGGTGGATAATTGTATGCGCCGACTACCTGACGCGGTACTGCTAGACGGCTGCCTTATGCTCCGCCATAGCAGTCAAGGTTTCGGAGTTCCTGTTGCATTCAGTCATCTTCTGACACGGACCTGCTCGCGTGATAATAAGTGACCGTGTACGACAATTTACTGCTGATATTGTCGAATTATTACTTCGTTTGTGTGCCTCCAAGTTCCGACACTAAACTGCGTATCATGCACCAACTAACGGCCTCACCGAGCGCACAAACCGAACGTTGATCAACAAGTTGTCAATGTTCGTCGCCACCGACCTTAAAAACTGGGATGAAGTTTTACCATTCATCAAGTACGCCTTCAACACGTCAAAACACGAAACGACAGGCTACAGCCCTTTTTATCTGCTCTACGCTCGCCACCTCGACATTCGCTGGTCACTATCTTTCCTTTTGTCATCCATGACGATATAACAATTGCGGAAACTTTGTGTCCTGCGAAAGAGACACGTCTATTTGCCTGATTACGTACACTGGTAGCGCAGGAATCCTCAAAATTTCGCTACGACAGTCAACACAGGCATGTAACCTATGCCCCCGGTGATCTAGTGTGGGTGTGGACGCCAATACGCAGACGTGGCCTAAGACAAAAGCTACTGGCACACTACGCCGGTTCTTTCGTGATACTCAATCATCTCAGGGAGGTAAACTATGAAATCGCACGTGTCACCACTAGTGGCCGACGTTCATGCAAGACATAGGTGACGCATGTTGCCCGCCTGAAGCCGTGTACACGAAGGATGCAAGAATGACTCACCCAGAGGGTTTCGTCTGAAACCGCAGGAATGATAAGAAGTATCACTACCAGGAAAAACAAGGGAAACGCGGGAAGAGAATGAAGACGACGTTGCCTCCACTGCGATCACTCTGAGTGGCAAAAGAAGTGTATAGCCAAGGGCTCGTTTTTTCCGTGTTTTAACACAATAATAATGAGATCTAACAGACAGTAATGCCAAGGAATGTAAAGGGGAAGTTATTAAAACCATTGGAATGTAAATAAGAAGAAAGAAAAGTGGATAAAAAATAACCAACTGTGAGCAGGAATTTAACCTACGACATTCAAATAACGCGTTCCAAGCTCTAACCACTGAGCTACCGCAGCGGCCTTCCCCCCATCCACTTTTTTGGGTTTATATGTGAATTTAGAAGTAGGAGTGACAGTCAGCGCCATCTATAAGCCAAACGACGAGTGTGAAAACACCCTTATGCGCATGTTTGGCGTCTCGTAGCACGTGAACCTATTATGAGTGGGCAGCTGATTAATGGTCCCTCTTATACAACCTAAACACACCAAGTCTGCCAGTATGAGACCCTCGTTCAATGAAATAGGGGAAAGAAGTGTATAGCTTAGGGCTCGTTTTTTACGTGTTTTAACACAATAATAATGAGATCTAACAGACAGTAATGCCAAGGAATGTACAGGAAAAGTTATTAAAACCAATTTAATGTAAATAAGAAGAAAGAAAAGTGGATGAAAAAATAACCAACTGTGAGCAGGAATCGAACCTACGACCTTCTAATAACGCGTTCGATGCTCTAACCACTGAGCTACCACAGCGGCCTTCCCTCCGTCCATTTTTTTTTGGGTTTATATGTGAGTTTAGAAGTAGGAGTGACAGTCAGCGCCATCTATAAGCCAAACGACGAGTGTGAAAACACTCTTATGCGCATGTTTGGCGTCACGTAGCACGTGAACTTATTATGAGCGGGCAGCTGATTAATTGTCCCTCTTATACAACCTAAACACCCCAAGGTCGTAGGTTCGATTCCTGCTCACTTGGTTATTTTTTCATCCACTTTTCTTTCTTCTTATTTACATTTCATTGGTTTTGTTAACTTCCCCTGTACATTCCTCGGCATTACTGTCTGTTAGATCTCATTAATATTGTGTTAAAACACGTAAAAAACGAGCCTTAGCTATACACTTCTTTCCCTTATTTCATTGAACGAGGGTCTCGTACTGGCAGACTTGGTGTGTTTAGGTTGTATAAGAGGGACAATTAATCAGCTGCCCACTCATAATAAGTTCACGTGCTACGTGACGCCGAACATGCGCATAAGAGTGTTCTCACACTCGTCATTTGGCTTATAGAGGGCGCTGACTGTCTTTCCTACTTCTAAAAATTCGCATATAAACCCAAAAAAAGTGGATGGATGGAAGGCCGCTGTGGTAGCTCAGTGGTTAGAGCATCGAACGTGTTTTTCGAAAGTCGTAGGTTCGATTCCTGCACACAGTTCGTTATTTTTTCATCCACTTTTCTTTCTTCTTATTTACATTCCATTGGTTTTAATAACTTCCCCTGTACATTCGTTGGCATTACTGTTTGTTAGATCATATATATATATATATATATATATATATATATATATATATATATATATATATATATATATATATATATGAAAGTAGATGCGCTTTCACATATCAACTGTTTATTGTGCCGACGTTTCGACAGGAACCCTGTCTTTTTCAAGGCATAATACTATTTACACATGTTACACAGGAAAAAAAACCAGGGGGGGGGAGGGGGGAACAAAATGAAGGAACAAAATGTGCGTTGCAGCTTTTTTTTCTCTTCTTTAAGCTGCAACGCACATTTTCTTCCTTCACTGACAAGGAGCTGACAGCTAGGTGGTTTCGTTAACTTTTTCGTGCATGCGCGCATGTCTTCCCAGTGAGCCCCAACTGTGTGGTGACTGTCTCGGATGTCGTACAGTCTCCCCCCCCCCCTGGTTTTTTGTTTCTTCTCCTTCTTTAATTTTTAACACACATTCTGTTCCTTCACTGACAAGGAGCCAATGCATATAATGAATATCGATGGCGGTGCCTCATTCACCAGCTTTTTCGCTCCCCCGATGCCACCAGCATGCACTTAAAGCGCTTAAGCCCTCCCCATTAACTTGTCATGCACTTCAAAGAGGAACGAGCCGCCAGCGGACTACGGGGAATGGTGAAATACAAAAACGGCGGCTCCCTGCCCACTTGGGGAAGTGTGGGTGCGGGGGAGGTATTGTTGACAAGGATGACATTCCTCATCTACCTCTGCCTTACTCTGTTGAAATGCTGCCCCTTTCTAATTATGCCGTGTCGGTCTTGCTTCTTCTCCTACATTTTCTATATTTTATTTAATGTTTGTCCTCCCGTTTCGCTGTTTCTTCTTTTTTTTCTCTTTTTTTTTCTCTCTCTCTCTCAATTGATCCCTCCCCTCCTGTCTCGACAGGATATAAAAAGGCACGGAACATGTGTAAATAGTATTATGCCTTCAAAAAGACAGGGTTCCTGTCGAAACGTCGGCACAATAAACAGTTGTTATGTGAAAGCGCATCTACTTTCATATTTATAACCTTGCGGCAACCGAAGTTATTTTTCTATATATATATATATATATATATATATATATATAGAACAAGTTTTTCCCCACGAGCTAAACGTATTTGGGAAGAGAACAGGCAATTTAGTGGTTGTGTTAATTTTATTTCCACTAATTCCGCCTGGTGAAGTGGCCGCTCCACCAGTCGAAACCCTTGGAAATAAAAATAGGACATCCGCTGAATTGTGTCTCTTCTCTCTTTCTCTCTCTCTCTCTCTCTCTCTCTCTCTCTATATATATATATATATATATATATATATATATATAAATATATATATTGTGAAGAAGAAAGAGCGTCGTTGGCAAGCAACATCGCCACCGCTTGGGTACTGGGTGCTGGGCTTCGCTCGCTCGGCTCGTGCTGATCATCGCCGCCATCTGCTTGACCGTTGCTCTTGCACGATCGTGTTTCTTCGTAGAACCACCGTCGCAACAGTCGTCAATAAACCCTTTTTCAATTGGTGGAGGTGCTGACATTCCCCGTCGCCTAAACCTGGGTGCTGCCATTCGCCGTCGCCTGAACCTGGAGCTGCGCAACCGAACGCTACCTCCCATCATGGCTACCAGCAACGCGCAACCTGGCTCTTCCACTCCATCCCCCAGCAACCCCGGCGTTCTTCGTTTGCGAGAGCCTAAGGTCTTTAGCGGAGCTGATGAGACCGACGTGGAAGACTGGTTCGCAAACTATGAACTGGTGAGCGCTAACAACAAGTGGGATGACGCGGACAAATTGACTTACGTCATCTTTTACCTCACTGACGTGGCCGAAATGTGGTATAACAACCACAAAAACGACATCACGACGTGGTCCATCTTTAAAACCTTGTTTGCTGACGTTTTTGGCCGACCCGCAGTCCGCAAGTCCAGAGCCGAACAACGCTTGCGGACTCGCGCACAAAAGCCAACAGAATCTTTCACCAGCTACATCGAAGACATTATTGGTCTTTGCAACCGTGTCAACACCACCATGCCCGAGTCGGAGAAGATTCAACACATCCTCAAAGGGATAAATGACGGTGCATATCAGCTGCTCCTTGCCCGTAATCCTGCCACCGTTCCGGAACTTGTCACTTTGTGTCAAAGTTTCGACGAGTTGAGCAAGCAGCGCGCCCTGACTCGCCCATTTTCCTCACACGCCGACTCACTCTCCAGTCTCACTTCTGTTCCCGACCACTCACCAACCCTGCAAGAGATTAAAGACTTTGTGCGTGAAGAAGTAGCTCGGCAACTGTCGTTGATTCCCTTCACGCAGCAGCCGCCGTCCTCTCGTCTGCCCTCACCACTCCGCGACGTTATTGCAGAAGAGGTAGCTCAGGCTGTTCCCGTCGCTGCCCACCAGCAGCCTGTGGCCATGCCTGTTGCCCATGCGCCGGCTATGCAGCCCGTGGCCGCGCCCCTTACGTATGCCCAGGTGGTACGTAGCAGACCCCGCCAGCAGCATTTGCCACCCATGTCTTCAGTCACTCCCCAATCCGCCCCATTTTCGACACCTTGGGCCGCACCACGAGTCAGCAATTCCTGGCGCACTCCTGACAATCGCCCGATCTGCTACGCCTGCGGTACTCCAGGACACGTGGCACGATATTGTCGCCGTCGCTTCCAACCACTCCGCGACGCTACTCGGCCGTTACCGTATGACCCACAGCCCATGCACATACCTGCTCCCTATCCCTCACCGCAGTATGGATGCACTAACTTTCCTGAGTCTCGGTCACACCAGCCTCAAACTCACTCTCCCCGCTCCCCATCTCCTCGCAGGCGATCACTGTCCCCAATGCGTCCTAGACCCGCTTCCTCCAACCGGGAAAACTGAACGCCGCAGTTCCAGAGGCAAGAACTGCGCCGTCGTCGAAATGCTCAAGTCCTCGCACTTCACCAGCTAACGTCGTCGCTATATCTGTCGATATATATATATATATATATATATATATATATATATATATATATATATATATATATATTCATGACAAGAATCCTATGCAACAAAATAATGTGCATTGTAATAGACCAATGCCTCTATAGTGTTCAATCCAAAACACAATATTCGAACAACTTCTTTCTATCCGCTTCTTGAGCTGCATTTTTTGCATGCTGACAAAACTTTGCATGCTACATATTTACCTAGAATTTGAAAAAATTGATTAAAAACTCCAATTCAAATGTTATGACTGCTTGAATAGACATTAGCTGTTGTTATGTTAATATATTTTTTTTCACTTTTCTTTTTCACACCTTCTCAGACAAGTACCCATGGTCGAAAGCTGTGAAACCTAAAGTGAAGACAACTACCAAGGCTACGCCGGGCCCTGTAGATGAAAAGTTCTCAGCGACTGTAAAGGTGTGGCCGTTATAAATATAAAGATGATACAATGCAAATACTTATCATGAAATTTGCTTAGTACTGGTTTTACTATTTATTTATGTTAGCTGCATGTTTGCAACTCTGAAAAGAGACCTTTACATTGTGGCCATCAGCCTAGGCCATGTGCTTGAAAAGAAACGCGTTCGCTAACAGTCGTTTCTAGGTGCTTTATAAGGGTCAACACAGTATTGAATTTTACCTGAGCCGATGTAGGTTTTGTCTATTTATAGTATAGCTGATACAGCAAGTTCCAAATTTTTTTTAAGCTTAAAGAAACGTAGTTTGTTGGTCAAGTTGCCTAATTTGAGATAAGCGGCCAGCTGCGAAAGGTTACGATGCGATTCACTCAATTTATGTTATACAACACTTTGCACGTAGTGTTTCTGCATTATGGTTGAATTTTCTTCAGCAACTGATGAGACGGAGATAATGAGAGACGCTTAGAGTCATAGGGTAAAAATACTGCTATTTTGCTAGTACGAAAGAATGACACATTCACTAGACAACAATATACAAGGTGATCACGAGTATTGCGGTGTTAGATCTGTGACGTATCCTACGCTGACTACGTTAAGCAAATGAGCCCTTGTTTGAAAAAAAATCACAGCATATCCACTCAGTGAATGATGATGTGTGCGACAAAGCGTTCATCAGTCCCTCTGTGCTTCCGTTCGTCCGTGCATTCGTCCGTCAGGCGTCCGTTTGGCCGTCCATCTAGTGGACACTCCAAGTACCGCCATCTCAAAACTTTTCATTATATATTTACCATACATCAAACATTCCAACCAGCAGACATTCCAAAAACTCCACAATAGGTGGCTACTACTACTACTACTACTACTACTACTACTACTACTACTACTACTACTTACATACATCGGGCACAGACAACCCACAGGTCAAGAAGCGTCGCACCTTAAGTACACTACGTGACATTCATTGCCAAAAAAGCGTCATAAAGTGTTCCCGACGAACTTTTTCCAAACTATGTACCGAAAAAATATTATATTCGTATATATTGTGCGTCAGAAAGACTCGTAGTTTAAAGTTCGTAAAAACAATCCAAAACGCACAATAATGTAGTTCAGTAAACCATTTTTTCTGCGGGGCATATTAGCTTTGAGACTTCTTATTTTCTTAGCGGCAAATAAAATATGAATTACTCAGTATTTAGGGTACGTGTATGAATGTACGGAAGTATAACAATCATCACAACTAACATAAAATTTTTCTGGAACAGTTAAAGATCAGAGTGGTCACGCTCAATAGTGATGTTATTAGTAGGAATGTGAGAATGACGTAACCATGAGCGCTGGAGCTTAAAATCGCTTATCTTTTGAAGTCTCGATACACATAACAATATTTCTGTATTATTAGATGGAGAGTGTTCGTAATGCCCTTGCGAATCACACATATAAAAATAACCAATCAAGTACACACGAAAGAGTCTTATATCGTAGCTCAGCTGCTACGGTCAACACCCTTAAAAAGTTTGAATTAACAACTACTTTAAAAAACTTGATTTTATAAATGCTAAATAATGACACCACCTTACATAACAAAAATTAAGGTCCCCTACACGCTTCCTAGGTCGCCCGTGTGGTAAATTTATGTGCCTGTCTCCTAGAACGAGACTCTTCATGGTGAATAAAAATAATATGAAATTGGTATATAGATTCGAGTAGCTTTACACGTCTTTGTAAAGATTAATCGCCAGATCATACCTTAACACACGATCTTTTTCGGCCGCACTTAAATCCTTTCTCCCACTATAGAATAGTAACGAAATTCACAGTAGGAGTGCCACTTAAACAAGGGTACTTGTTGACAAAAAATAAAGTGATAAAACATAGACAAGGTGTTTGAATAACAGACATACAAATAACCACACTTCTGGCTGCCATGAGCATAGACAGCCAGAAGTGTGGAACTTATTAGGACTCGTTCATGAAATATATCTTTCGCTTTCGGCTTACTAAAACTGACTCAAGAAAGAGATTTTAGAGCCGGACTCGCTCGCACACAAGCTGACCAAAATGTTACTGACGAAGACTCACTCGGGGTCATATTCCTGGCTCGAGTCTGTTGGTCTATAAAAAGCGGACTCGTGAGTTCATATGTCTAGAATTAGCTTGTTCGACGATAGTGTCAATGCTGTTTCGCACCAATAAAGTAAGTAATCCACGCCCTTTTTGATGTATTTTATATATATCTTGTGAGATGGGGTAAGAGTGGTTGCCAACTGGTAAGGACCTTTCTCCTATACGAGGTTTAAGGATAACATATATTTATAAGCACTTTCTTAGAAGAGTTAGCGGAGGTTATGGCAATACCCCCTCCCCTATGTAATTTAGCCTGTGGTCAGAGGATATTGAATTGCCACATGAAAAATACTGCTTTGGAATACGTGTGAGTACACGTACTAATAAGAACTAAGATAAGGCTGATAGCAACACTAAAAACGACTTGATAGGACCATTAGTGTGTTATTTTTAGGTGAGTCAGCCTACATGCAACAAGAGATGAAAAGAAGTGATCGATTGCGCGTTTGTTAAAAATTACGCGTGGCACGAGCGCACAACAAAGCACTTGTAACAAGCACATAATTATAGTTTAACGCTGTTAGCTGTATTTATTCGTCCCCATTATCTGTCCCCTGTTCTGTATCTGAATAATTTTCTGAAAAATGTTAGTGATCATATACACGATCACCAGTCTGCCCGCATGACACTGTAAGGAGCTACAATGGCTGCCAGTATTATTTTGCATGTCGTTGCATCGTAGACGTCTAATAAAAATTTACGCTGCAGATGTGGCCTCCATTATGCATGATTCACTATGTTGTGTGATGAAATTCATTTTTGTTTAGTGATGATGGTTTTATTTTGGAGCACCCTTTCGCTATCAGTAAAAAAATGAGGCCCCTATTTGTGTTGTTATACTCCGAGGACCACAAGTCTGCTCTGAATATAGCAAAATGTCTCTGCGCGCATAGCCGCTGTGAAGACATCGACCGGTTTTCCTCGGATGCATGTAGAGCAGACAATAATTGATCAAAGCGTCACGAATATTTTGGTTTATATATCCACGCTTCTGCACAAATCTCTTAGTTTCTCTCAGTTTCGGGGTTCACACCTGAACATTCAGATACTATTTTCTTGTGGTTTATATGCAGCTCATTGAAAACCTAGACAAGATGGAATTGATAAGCGTTACGCTTGAAACATATATGTCCTTTGACTGCGTCTGCGTGAAGTCAGTACTGCAGGCCAAATTCATCAATGGGGCTGATCGAACCATTGAGTGCTACAGAGATGCCACGATAATGTGAGTATTTACTGTAATCATTTAAAAATTTTGCGCAACCTTTAATTCTCGCGACATAACAATGTAGAGCGCACGTTATTCAAAAGAGTTCTTTGTCAGACAGTCACTTGTCCTGAAATGTAGACAGAAAGGGCACAGCTGACGCGCCGTCTGGGTTGAAACACTCTGACCAAGCGCGAGTAAAGATCCGGTTACCCCTGCACCTGATCGCATGGTTCACCGTGGCTGTGTCAAAAGCGAGCTCAAATGCAACGTCTCTCCGGAAGCAGTCTTCGCACT
Organism: Rhipicephalus microplus; assembly: GCF_043290135.1. Classification (NCBI taxonomy): domain Eukaryota; kingdom Metazoa; phylum Arthropoda; class Arachnida; order Ixodida; family Ixodidae; genus Rhipicephalus; species Rhipicephalus microplus. Next base: position 55,964,408 of record NC_134706.1, read on the forward strand.
TGTCCCCTCTTTTTTGGGTGTAATTACAAGACCCCAACCACTGACACGTCACAGGAGTGGATCTCGTGGCGGGACTTGGACAAAAAGAGAAATGCAGGGCGAAAAAGCAATATATTTGACTATAACTTCCGAACAGACCGAAAGCCCTGACTTACAACCTCTGCTAAACGGGCTTACTTTAGTTGCATCCAGTATACAACCTGTGCAAACGCCAGGGCAATGGTTCTGCTGGGTGTACTTTATAGTTTTACTTTTTTGCGCTGCTTCGGATGTAACGTGACGAGTGACTGTGACTGCGTTATTGGAAAGCTGGAGATGTACTGAAATAGCAGCCGGGTCATGACTGATTAATGCTGTGTTCTACAGGGAATTCAGCCTTTCCTCTTTCAATGTGTGTTTACCACACGGTGAGTTACTGAGAATGTTATTCTGTGAATTAATACTGATAGGAACCGCTCTTTTGAGGGACAAAGGAGACAGCTGTATCTCAACTTACACTGAAAGGCTACGGCTTCATCTCTCAACGAGGCATTTACGCCAGTTGCCAGCATAGTTGGAAACTAAAACGTGACACACTACACGTCTCAGCTCCTGCCTTACGAAAATGCCGCTTCTGGATCTTAGTGTCATTTCACTAGGTGCATATATAGGTGAGCACAAGAACTCACAGATCGCAAATCTGCTTCGAGAGCTATACTAATGTGCGTAAGCATAAGGATCTATTTTTCGCTGTGGCCTTCCTACTTTTCGCTATGGCCTTCTCCCGAAAACTGTTTTCTATTGGAACCAACATCTTTGAAGCCCTCGTCGGGTATTCAGGAGACTGATAAAAAATTCGCGATAAAAAACTAGCTACACATCACTTTTTCTGAGCAATTTGACAACTTTACATGTCACCATTAGCCAGGCCGACTTTTTAATGCAACACTTCGAAAGTAGCCTTCCCCAAATATTTCAAGAGTTCTTTACTTTAGGAAATGATAGCAAATGAGTTTGGCTTGAGTGTGCTTAATCTAATGCTTTTCCTTCATGCTGTTTGGTGCTATGTATAGTGACCACCACTGGAGCGCTGCCTTCGGACAGAGTGGCGATTATTTGTGCACACTTAGGCATTTGTCATCCTGTAGATTAGCCCAATCTACAGGCTGAAAAATGGAGCGTGTTCACGGACTATAAGACAGAACTATAGTGTTTGGTATTCACATTACGCCTAGGACCCCAAGAACAACTACTGCTGGGAATTATAGAGCAGCTTCACCCCCTCCTTTTGGACGAAGTACATTTCGTGTCCTTTTCGACAAAGGACATGAAACCCCGTTTCAGTGGCTTCTAAGTCACTGCAGCAAATTAGGCAACGAACATATCGATGCAGCTGCTCGATCAGCACACGAAGATCGTGAAAAAGAATCTATCCCAGTTTCAAAGACTGATGCTTTAACGAAAATTCAAAAAATCGCTAATGAAGAAGTAAGATCCCTGTGGAACACTAAGTGCTTACGGCACACGCGACTGCATAGGCCGGGCACGTATCGTTGACTTTGGCCTCCGTCCGGACTCTCTCGACTTGACACAACAGTGCTTTGCCAACTTTGGCTTGGTGTCACTCTTACCAAAGTTTTCACTTTCCGAATTGGCAGTGAAGACAATGCTGCTTGCGGCCATTGCGCCGGTGATGAAACGATAGAGCACATTTTTCACTGCCGTCTTTGCCCACGTTACAGCGTGTAAAGACGGCAGTGAGCTGCTGCGTTAGCTCGCCTTTACGACAGACCTGTGTCAGAACACCCAGTGCTTGAAAGGCGACAATATCTGCCTTAGCACAGAAAATCAGTGAAGGCCTCTTGAACTTTTTGCGTGGTAGTGGCCTATTGAATACGCTATAGTCCCTTTTCATAAATACGTCACCTGATGGTGAGCTTTTCATCAGTTTCGCTTCGCAAAGGAGCGTGGAATAGCTAGCGCTATCACGAGGGCATTTAAAGAGAGCCATAAAATGCGTGAGTACTGTGATGTGTGCGTTGGCAGCGTGTCCTCCGTATCATTCGCTGCAATCACACCACTTTCTAGCTTGAACAAGCTCCTAGTACTCTCCGATAAGCTTTCTGAGAAGCTTCCGCTGCTAAATGAGCAATATTTTCTACATTCAACGGGTTGGACGAGCAGTTTGGCTTGTTATGATTGGCAATGCATGGATCCGGCCTGCAAGACACTCTCATCGGCGCGCCCTCCCGACACTGTCCGCGTCCTGCAAGAACGAAAGAGGTGTCTGTGTGCGCTGCAAGAAACGCGCATCAGTGTTGCTGAGACACACAGCCCGCGTCACCTACTGCGGTGCCCTCGCAATGGCGGCAGACTGTGGTTCGCGTCTGCGGCACTAGGGGCGCCCTTTTTTGAAAAGGGTCTATAGCACCCCAGCTCTTTTTTAAAGGTGATAGTCTTTCTTGGAACTTTCGACCGAAAAATTTTGGTCTGTCTGTCTGTATGTCTGTCTGTACATTAGTATGTTTGTTCGCCCTAACAATACCTCAAACGGCACCAAGCGGCCAACCCCATCCGCAGCGCCCACCAATATTGCTCAATGTTTACCGTTCACAGTTGTGCGATTTTCAATTAAAAACGCAAATATTGCGCATATCTGAGGAGCCATACCAGCATGTCCATGTTTTGTATGTCTGCCTTTATATTACAAGAGACACAGACAAGTAACCCTAAGGAATATAGCGTTCAACGCGTTGCGCTGACAGTGCACCGCGTTGCTCAAGAAGGTGTTTCCAACGCTATGCTACGACGACACGGTGGTGGCACCCGCCCGTCGCTTTCCTTTCTGCACCTTATCACATCCGTGACTGGCACGCATCTTTCTCCGCGGTCGCGCACACCTTTGTTTTTGAAGATAACTGCCAGATGGCGATCGTGTCTAACGTGTCTAGATGCGCTTGTTCGCCTCTGTTACACGCTCTAGGCACTCTAACTCAGCGCCTTTAGAATACCATTCACCAATTTTCTTGCGCAGAACATCAAATAAACGTTTCGTTCACTCTCTCCAGATGCAAGACTATCGTCTTTAGACGTTTCTGAAGTGTAACATGTGAATTCAGGCCATTTTTTTTTCTTTTCTCTTTCATGATTTTATTTTGCTCTTCCCTTTCTTTCCCCTTCCTTCTTTCCCATTCCCTTTTCTTTAGTGTAGGGCGGCAAACTGAATGCTCCAATTTCTGATTAACCTCTATCCGTTTCCCTCATTTCATTCTCTCTATGTACGCCTATTTCGGTCGGGTTCATCGAGAAACGGGGACAAGGCGTGTTTGTGCTACAACAGCTTTCCCCCGATTCTGCAAAGCTCAGTGACATACGAATGTATGTCTTGGCTCGAGTTACTTCTTTGACGAACGGTGCCGCAGTTTTACGATGGCATGCTGCAGCAAATTGTGAGATGAGCCAACTTCGCGGTGCTTTGGCCTTGCATCACGTAACCAAAGCCGTGTACTTTTATTTTGCGTGTCTGAAAGGAATTCTGAATGCGATGAGTGCAATTACTGTCATACTAAACGGTGTGACAGACGATTGATTGATTGATTGATTGATTGATTGATTGATTGATATATGGGGTTTAACGTCCCAAAACCACCATATGATTATCAGAGACGCCGTAGTGGAGGGCTCCAGGAATTTTCGACTACCTGAGGTTCTTTACCGTGCACCCAAATCTGAGCACACGGGCCTACAACATTTCCGCCTCCATCTGAAATGCAGCCGCCGCAGCCGGGATTCGATCCCGCGACCTTCGGATCAGCAGCCGAGTACCTTAGCCCCTAGACCACCGCGGCGGGGCGGTGTGACAGACGAGTTCAGTGGTATAGGATCGAATATAACCTGATATATAAAAAAAGATCTTTGTGCACGTAATCCGTGCATACGCTCAAAGAATGAAGCTGAAGTGCGCAGCCTTGTTTTTTGTGACTGGGATAATGCCAATCGTAAGTTAGAGTATTTCCTAATTACTTTCGCCGCACATCCAGAAATCTTTTGGTGACCCGTGCCCTCATTTTAGTGACACGGGCGACAGTATTTCGATTTGCTCTAATTCCTGAGCAGATATATCCTTGTCTGTGCATTTCATTTTTAGTTTTAGTGGACCAGTCCATGGTTTGCTCTATTTTCGTAGAATATACTTCCAAGCAGTTGTTCCCATATGGCCGAAGCTTTCTCCGCTAAACTTCGACTCCCGGCTGCGACGTGCGCGAAGCCACCGAACCGACCTGATAAGCCATTTCGATTTCGCAAGAATCCTAGTCAAGTTCTGTTTCTCTCCCTGATGCACACCGATTGCAGAAATCACGGGTCTGCCAATCCGTATACACATTTGCTGCTCAAGTCTAAACCCCACTATACTGCCCTAGTCATGTCGTTAGGTGATTCGGGCAGTGCCTCATAACAATGAGCATTCCCCACAGTGGAGCCACCCTTATAAGACAGGCGCTGCCTAGCTTTGCACTTATGTGAGGTGGTGCCTAGAAATTGAAATCTATTACCCCAGCAAAATTGACTCCACTGTACTCCCATTCATTAGAAATGGGTGGTGTATTGTGTGGTATATCATACGCCAGTGAAGCCTCGGTTGACTCTGCTGCAGTGGCACTAACAAAATTTTAGATTGTAGGAAAAAAATGTGTGAAAACAATAATTATTTTAAACGAAAGGGCGGTGCAAACAGGATAAATATTGTAACCACTGGGAAAATAATAAATAAGTGAGCAGAATTTGACGTTACCTGCTCTGACAATGTTTTGTTTGTTTTGTGGAGTTGGCGTATCCGTATTCTTTCTTTCTGCTTACGACTAATTTTATGATCTTACATTCTCAAATATAGTCGCAGGTTCTTCATCGCTCGCGTGATATACGCATACATTCTGGCTCTGATTTGTACTTCTTGCTGAGAGTCGGAAAGAACGATGAAGCAGACTGAAGTTAGGACATGAGCCAACATGCGCCTCACGCTTGAAAAATATTCCGGTTTCCGATCTATGCAAAACTCCACCTGCGAATTGCATCCGCAGCGTTTTCTACCTGTGGCGACATCAGTTTGTCACATGACTTTTCACAGAAATATTCTCAACGATAAACGTTACTAAGTGAGGCCATCGCTAGTAGCAACTGTAGACACGGATGCATGCAATGTTTCTTACTCACGTTACGGCTCCTTTTTTCTCAGTATGCTACATGAACTTTTCCGGCATGTTATATTTAAGAGTTTATTATTTGTTGTTTATTATTGTTTGATGTTTAATGCTTAATATTAATGTTTTATTCATTTCAGTGCCGCTCCGCCAACAACAGCGTTCACGTATGTATCTTTAGTCGCTTACTTCTTGGTAACTTGTACACGTTGTTCTTGCACGGCATAATTATGAATAATAATTTTATACAAATAAATATTTACTGACAAGTATAGTGTGTGAAATTTCTGCTCGAAATGCAGAACCCTAATTCTTTATCATTTTTTTTTTTGAGGTAGAGCCAGCCACCAATGGGGTCCTTGGTATTGCAAATAATTTACCAACGCTGCACATGTATAATAAATAAAAGATTATTGAGTTGTTTAGAAAATTTACATTACTCCGTGAGAAAAGCGATAAGGTTCCTTGGGAGAACTGCGTTAGGAAAGTTTGCGAGGCTTATATACCACGCTGAAAATACATGTACTAGCCATTTGTTTTACCTAAATAACACTATACTTACAATAGGCGTTTTTCACTGCCTGACAAATCGGAGCACTTCCGCACTAAAACCATTGCTTCAGAGATGCTATCAAAGCTGAAATATGGAAGAGGATATAACGCTGCTGCTACGTAGCCTACGCAGTCACCCCTGAAGAAGGAACCAAGTCAGTTCCAAAACGTCGGGTTTCTTAAAAACTTTTCGTTGGAGCCTATATAATCCCCCAGTTTCATACTCTACCAGACAGACTTCTGTCGAATGTTTACATTCAAGCTAAAGTATAGATGAATCTGTACTCTTAGAGTCATGAAAATTTTTGAACAAACAATATCGATAGAGTAAAAGTTTTGGCGAAACCCTCCTTTGCCAAAAGAAATCACCTTGCGGTAGCGTTATATGTAAAAATGTTTGGGTACTCAGTTCTTACGCCAAATACAACAGAATCTGTAGCTGAAGAAATATTTCGTAGCTTTACAGTAAAACCTTTTGATTGCGGGTGCTTGTTACTTTAGAAAGTAGAATAATCTGAACGTGTTCTCCACAGAGCGCTAGCCTAAATGTTGCTTATTTAAATGAAACAAGTAGATATTTGATCCCAACTGGCAGCCAACCCAGTTCATTTGGATGTTCGTGGGATTGTGATGAGCGCGAAGAGCCTTAATGTAAAGGCGCCAAAAGCGGAAAACAAGTTTATATGCAACCAAAACTGAACGGCACATTCCGTACCGCTGAGGTCACCTTCACAAACCGTACGTTAGAAACAACAAAGCGAGGACACTTGATGCCTCTTCAGGTTTACCACCGCTCCAAGCCTATTTGGCCGAGGGTGTTCGAAAAGATACGGCAGCCAACCTGAATGGTGTTCTGGTGTCTGAGGCATCATCCGTTACAATTTTTTTTATTTCCCGGGGGAAAATCTGTCGTCACATTCGCACAGTGGTGGCGGAGATAGAAATAAAGATGGTTACATACCACAAAGGCTGCATGATGACGAGATTATCGCTTTTAAACAGCTCTTTGCAAAACAGGTGTACAACTTACTCTTTCTTGAGGAAAAGGATTGTCTGTGGACGTTTCGTGGTTGTTTTGTTGATACTTCATATATTTCGGTAATGATGAATCCTGAATAAACTGGCTTTTACGACATTTTAACCAAAATTAGCCAAGATGTTTGCAATATGAATATATATTGGTGTACTACTTCTATCAAGGGCTAAGGGTACTATGTTGTTTATGGAATCTCAAGTAGTGACGTGACATGACAACACCTTTAGTGAATAGCCCTGAGGAAAATGATGAAGGGAGGCCTATCAAGTCTATGTCGCCAGCCAAGACAGAACCGGGAGGTTCTGCCTCAGCAGAACTTTCGGGACCCTAAGCAACAGCCCGGGCTCGGTGGGCATCTTGTCGTTGAAGTGTGATATCAGAACTCTGAAGAGCTTTTTTCCAAACCGAGAGGTTCTGTATCGGCAGAACTTCCGGGACCCTAAGCAACAGCCCGGGTTCGGTGGGCATCTTGTCGTTGAAGTGTAGTATCAGAACTCTGAAGAGCTTTTTTCCACTTCATCTGATTGTGTGGACCAGAGCGCACGTTCAATGGCAACGGCCAGAAGATATAATACAGAGAACAGGACTTGTGCTCGCATTTAGAGAAAGACTGCGGCAAGTTATGGTCAATACTCTGCACTCGGGTTGGAACACGTTCGCGTCTGAAGTAACCTGAACATGACCGACTGTGCCCTGTTCATATTTGAAGTACAGGAAGCGAAGGTCATCCTGCATATTAAGTAATTAGATGTAATCTCCTGGATTGTGGATAGTGGTAATGTTGAAGCACAGTCCAGGAGAGGAGTTGAGGCTCTTTAACAAGCCTAGGGCATGAAACCTTGAGCTAAAGAGTAATACCACATTACTCATTCGGATTACTCCCCGCGATATTGAAGTCTCCTTCGACACGTGAGCCGGAAATCAGGGAATGTGATCTTGTCTATTATCATTGTTTGCAGAGTTGTGAAAAATTATGTTAGTCGTGGGCACATTGAACACAATGTTCCTACGAACAAAGTGTTAGTCGTGGAAACATTGGACACACATATGGCCAAGGCCATCGCAGTCTCTTCCGCCACCTTAGCGTCGTTCATGCAAATGTATGCTATACTCATTAGCTTTCCACGCGGGTCCACAACTCATATTGCAAGCTTGTTTTCCTGCCATATTCGCAGCGTCGTGAAAAAGAACTTTTTCTAGATGACATTTCTCGATACAGGTTCTATCATTATGCCTATATTTTATTTAACAAAATATTTTGCAGTGAAATATACATCTGCGGTGAGTGTGTGTTAAATCTGTCAAAATTTATGTATACTGTAAACGCACCTGTTCCAGATAAAGCTTATGAGCAATAAAATTATTGCAATGTAGTGACCTCGGCGGTTTCGAATCTATAATTTGTTTGAAAAAAAATATTCAACATTGTTCTAGCCTATATACCTTAACTTGCTTACCAATTTATTTGTAATATCCAAATGGTGCTTCATTACAGAATTGGCCGAAAGACTCTAATAAAAGTGTAAGTCACGAAAATGTATTACTTTTACATTTCCCATTGGAACAGTTTCTCTGCGAAACAAAAGCACTTCGGGTGTTTCGACGTAGCTATCTGTTAATGTATGTTTATATTAACGTTGCTGTCGCCATTTGGGGTTTTTTTAATATGACCTCTTTGACTTGTTGCATGCACAAAATGGTATGACATGGTAAGAGGTTTTGATGAATATAACAGTCTTATCATGACATAAATAACCAAGAAATTTTGTCACGTCTTAAAACCCTCTGTCTTGTACACGTAGCACAAAGAAGTATAGTCTTGGCCAGGGTACGCATTTACACGAGACAGGTGAATGAAAGTTTAGATAAATTTAAAAAAAAAACGGCTGGGACATACAGTTATTATACCAGAGAGCCAAGTTGAGCCTTGAAACTGCTTTCCAAACAGAGAATTTTCGTGGCTGCAGTGATAGCTGTACAAGTTTACATCAAAACAATCAACACTATATTTGTACACCTCTGACACTGGCATCTTGTAAAATATGTTACTCGAGATTGTGCGTTATATCGTAATGGAGTTCAATCAACAAAACCCTTATATAGCTATAACACAGAAAGCTGTAATGAAGCGTTGCTTAACCCCGAAGGAATAAGATAACAAAACTAAAATATACCTTTCATCGGTGGTGTGGCGTTTTCGTAAGCAGCAATTTTATCTATAGTTGTGTAAACTTGATCCCAAAAACAGCTGGACGTGTGATCGTTAGACGCATTTGGGCTTCTGCATAGTCAATATGTCTTGACTCAAACTCAGTGTGGTCTCTATGACTGCAGGCAACCAGTTCTTCGAAGGTACTATACCTTGTTTCATGGGTCTTAACACATGCCGCGTTCTATTACCGGCGTGAAAACTATATGTTTTATTTCGTGGTAGTTAATGTAGGGAAACTCGGTTCCATGCACTTTTGGAGCCTATAAGGGCTTTCTTTGTATGTCAAAAGCAAACATGACAGATTTCAGGTTTTATTCATTCAATAAAATTACAGGTATTTACAGAAACTTATCACTAACTGCACATTGCTTCGTTTTTGCTGAGAATATGAGAGTGAGTTTTTTCATATTGTGGTAAGTGAATTAGACAAATTTGTGAACAGCACACCCTACAACTTGAGCACGGTTGGGATATCATATTTGCGTCATGGCGCCAAAAAATTCACTTTGTTTCGATAATACATATGTATTTGCTCTAACGTGGCTACTGCGGCTACGTGAGGCCCCACTTCAGCCAGTTTAGTCACCCCAAGAGGTCTTTGTATTCTGCGTTTCTGGTAAGTGCGTGATACCCACAGTACAGCGCTCACAAAGACACATTGATGCGCCTTGTAGAAATTAAAGAAATACGCCAAAGAAAATTACTCGCCGGACGCTTCGTCATAAACCGATACCCATAAGATGAATGACCTATATAACCTGTCTCGGAAGCTAATTATTAAACAGAGTATTTGGGGCTTAATTTGAGGCCAGTGAATGGTGGGTATCTAAAATGTTGATGATCGTCTGTGTTTGCTTCGTCAGTTGTAGATAGTAATGATTGCAGAATGTGCAAGGCTTGAATTAGGAAATGCTCAGACGCTACTCTTGTGAAAAGCATTGCTGTTTCAAAAAGCTATAATACTGAATTTTATTTATTCGACCTGCTTGTGAAACCAATTTTAATTTTCAGTTTTCTGTGGTGCATACTTTAAGTGTCTGTACTTTTATTACCCTCACTTCTTTCATTTTCTTTTTTACAGAACAGACGAAAGTTACTTTGAAGTGGTAAATGACGGTGGCACAAAAATTGTCCTCAAAGATCCTGATCACCGTACGTGTCGACCTATAATTAACTGTATATATGTAATCATATTCTCGATTAGCTCCATCACGAATCATCAAGCACTAAGAAAGTCCTCCAATTGATCGTCTGAGTCACTCCCAAGCATGTCCACCGGTTTTCACAAGAAAGGAGAGAATGACTATATTGAGTGATTTAATTACTAGCCGGAAATTCTGTATACCACACAAGAACTGGTCACATATCTAGAGATCACGTAGCATGACTCACGTCACATCTCCTAACATCTACATTCGGGGCTAAAGATAACCTTGTAGACTTCGCATCCCCGTTCTAGGCCAAAGCGGGAAGATTCTCGTTGTTATATATATATGTATATATATATATATATATATATATATATATATATATATATATATATATATATATATATATATGTGTGTGTGTGTGTGTGTGTGTGTGTGACGCTACGATGAATGGGCGACGTGGCCTGGCTCATACGCCATGTTTATTTCTGTCACTTCTTCCTTCTCGGCTTCTACCAATCATCACTTCATACGTCACACGATTCCCCCTCCCCCCGAAAGAAGGCATGGATTACGAACAAGGAAAAGTACACAAGGAGAGGTTGAGAAGTCACAAATGTCAAAATGCACAATTGGTTTCATGGCCCCGTGGTGTTCCGTAAACTCGCAAAACTTCAGGAAAGAGTGCAGCAGTCCGGTTAACGCAGGAGTTCTGGTGGGCGAGGCTGATGGTTGCGTCCTGGATAACACAAGAATGCTTTGGACGTGGAGATACCGAAAATCGCAGCCCGAATTCTTGTGAAGAACAAACGAGGTTCGAACACCTTGCAGAATGGACAGTTCAGATATCGTAGGCATCGAATTCTTCGTCGTGGCACAGGTCGTGCAGGCAGCTTGCGTGCGCGTTGATCGAGGTTGATTGGGCGCTGCCTGTGTTTCTGCCGAGTACAAGGGGTGCTTTTGAGGCTTTTGGAAATTTTTCTATGGCGATGTCGCAGATGGTTTGATGGAAGGCACATTCTTGATCTATGGTGGAGAATGTATCCACCACGATGGGCCTTTTTGCAATGTGCTTCAAGCCTTAAGAGTGCACTCGATGAAGTTTTGTTTCGCCGTTCACAATGTTGAAGTATGCGTTGACGCTGTAATTTCTTCGTTTCGTCAACTTGCTTGTGGTGTGACGTTGATCGTGTTGCGCCAGGATTCTTAGCGAGTCCTCCGCAGGCTTCTACGACGCCAACCAATGCAACTGTTTCCGGCGCAAGATAATGTGGCGGGTTTGATGCACTTGAATCTTCTGTATTTTTAAACCGTTCATTGTTGGTCGTTGCCTGAAGCGTACTTATGTCATCAGAAGTCGCACCTGCGGTTTTGTTTTCATTATATGCAGTGAGGTTGTATACTGGATTCATGTCGCTTCGACCTTGTGACTGATGAACACTCGACGCTTCTGAAGAACGCTTTTCTTCACAAGATGCTGATTGTGAATGCTTCTGTCTCTGTGGAAGTGCTGAACTGAATACTTTGAACAAATGAGATTCCTGTGAACATTCGTTGTCTGGGTTGAGTTTGTGCGGATTTACCAACTCGTCATGCGTAAATGCTACGATCTTGTGAGGTGCTTCATCAGGTTTATCAGTAAAGTTGATGACAGGAGATGGAACTGCTGAGCTGAATACTTTGAACGAATGATGTTTCTGTGAACATTCGTTGTCTGGTTTGGTTTCATGTGGAGTTACTAACTCGTCATGCGTAAATGAGGTCACGCGTCCGAAGCCGTGTGGGCCATGTGTGCGACACGAAGCATCAAGTGATTCGGGTTGTTCAGTAATACCTGAAGTATTATGGTGCCGTAAATACATTGGAAATGCCGATTTATTTGCCCGTGAAAAATCCAACCGTAAGTCCGGTCTTTCGGCAAAATGGTCTACATTCCTATCGGCATACGGTGGCATTACCTTCTCTGCTGCGACGTGCAAGTCCCTAGTTGGTGTTGTAATGCGTGAAGTGTATTTGGACGAGTCATACGATGGTACAATGGTGGAATGTTTTCTCTGAGGTCTCGTTTGGGAAATAGGCTTACTGCGGGAAGACTTCGCGTAACTCTGATGGGCGAGTTGAAAAGCTTTCCGCTGATGGAGTATGGACAGGTCTTCATCGTATTCATTGAAACGGCTGATCATTTCTTCTTTGATCTTTTTCCAAGACTCATCGTTCTCGAAGATGTGGGTGAGGTAAAACTTGAATGCCTCACCTGAGATGTAGTCGGTGAAGTTTATGATCATCTCCCGTTCCGACCATGATGCAGCGGCGGCATGGAGCTCGAACAGGTTGAACCAGTCCTGTACGGGTCCGTCGTCCGCTGATACGGTGTACTTAGGGATGTCAAGGTCTTCTGATGCTGCTGTCATGATACTTGGTGGTCTTGGTGGTCCGCGTTCGGTCACTGCGTCTCGCTGAGGTCTTCGATGATGATGGCCGGGCGATGAAGTGGTTGCGAGGTCTTCATCCTGTCGACTTGTGTGACGCTACGATGAATGGGCGACGTGGCCTGGCTCATACGCCATGTTTATTTCTGTCACTTCTTCCTTCTCGGCTTCTACCAATCATCACTTCATACATCACTTCATACGTCACATATATATATATATATATATATATATATATATATATATATATATATATATATATATATATATATATATATATATATATATATATATAAATTGCGGCCATGCGTTATGCACTTCTCATATATGCTATCACACAATCATCATCATCATCTGTCTGGGTATCTGTCCTCATCTTCACTGGGTGTCGCCACCATCATCACCGTGTGTGTGCGTGCTCTGTCTCAGGCTGCACGCTGCTGAGCCCTTGGGCTGCATAAACGCTGTCACAACCCAGACGTCCGAAGCATTGTGGGGTTGCTAACACTACCTGTAAAGTCGTCTGCACCTCGTGGTGCTCATGTGTTTTGCTTATAGACCACATTTAGGGTTCAAACCATAGAGCGGTAGATGACGTTGTGCTAACGAGTGTTTATATATATTATATTGATCATGCTTAGCGTGGTAGCGCTAGCAGTGAAGCCTGGCGGCGCTGCTGGCTAGCAGCACACGAGACATGAGCGATTCTTTCTGGTGCGTGGCGGTTGCCGCGAACGATTCTCTCTTGCGGAGGGTCTGCGCTGTACGGCATCGGCGTTGTCTACCGTGAGCCACCGTGGTGAGTCGATGGTTGGCGTGGACGCCTTCTGTTTGTTATGATGTAGAGTGTTGTGAAATATCGTGTAAGGTTCTTTAGTGTGTTCACCGCAGCTAATGTGTTTTTATTTGGCTGATGATATCGTCATTCAGAAGCCAAGAATGGGAACAGTTAGGGATAAGAGTCAATGGAGAATACCTTAGTAACCTGCGCTTCGCCGATGACATTGCATTGCTGAGTAACTCAGGGGAAGAATTGCAACTCATGATTACGGAGTTAGACAAGGAGAGCAGAAAGGTGGGTCTTAAAATTAATCTGCAGAAAACGAAAGTAATGTACAACAACCTCTGCAAGGAGCAGCGCTTCGAGATAGGTAATAGTGCACTTGAAGTTATAAAAGACTACGTCTACTTAGGGCAGGTAATAACCGCAGAGCCGAACCACGAGATTGAAGTAGCTAGAAGAATAAGAATGGGGTGGAGCACATTCGTCAAGCACTCTCAAATTATGACAGGTAGATTGCCACAATCCTTCAAGAGGAAGGTATATAACAGCTGTATCTTGCCGGTACTTAGCTACGGAGCAGAAACCTGGAGACTTACAAAGAGGGTTCAGCTTAAATTGAGGACGACGCAGCGAGCAATGGAAAGAAAAATGGTAGGTGTAACCTTAAGAGACAAGAAGAGAGCAGAATGGATTAGGGAACAAACGAGGGTTAAGGATATCATAGCTGAAATCAAGAAGAAGAAATGGAAATGGGCAGGGTATGTAGCGCGTAGACAGGATAACCGCTGGTCATTAGGGGAACTGACTGGATTCCCAGAGAAGGGAAGCGGGTTAGGGGGAGACAGAAGATTAGCTGGGCAGATGAGATTAAGAAGTTTGCGGGTATAAATTGGCAGCAGCAAGCACAGGGCCGGGTTAACTGGCGGAACATGGGAGAGGCCTTTGTCCTGCAGTGGACGTAGTCAGGCTGATGATGATGATGATGATGATGATCGTCATTCTAAAAGTAAGTTAAACAAATGCGTTGTTTGATTCGTGTCAACCGTGTCGACTGTGTCCACGTGTTATTAGAGCAGGTGCTCTCATTACGATGCCGAACACTGACGCCCAATATGGGGAGCCAGATGAAAGGCATCCGGCCTATGCATGGCTGGCGCAGAAGCCCAGGCAATGTTCCAGCCACACACAGTTGTACCATGCAGGATTAACGTCCCCTTTCCGCAGTTCGAGTCATCGCAGCTACACGCGTTCAGGCGAATAAGGCAACAGGCTAGGTCAATAAAGCAACACTCTATTGCTACGTTAGCCATAACGCGTAAATGTCGCGTACAGAGAATATCCACTCTAAAAATCACCGCATACCCACGGAGTGATTGATGATAAGTGGGGCGAAGTGTCCGACAGCCCGTCCGTGCTTCCGTCGGTCCGTTCGTTCTTGTTTCTGTCTGTCCGCCCGATCATTCGTGCGTCCATCTATGCATCCCTTCATCTGTCCATGTGTCCATCTGTGAGTCCATCCATCCATCCATCCGTCTGTCTGTCTGTCTGTCTGTCTGTCTGTCTGTCTGTCTGTCTGTCTGTCTGTCTGTCTGTCCGTTCGTGCGTGCGTCCGTCCATCCGCGTGTCTATCCATCTGTTCTTCCATCTGCTTGTCTGTCTGTCCTTCCGTCCGTGTGTCCATATAGTGAATGCTCCAAGCACCGCCATCTCTCATCTCGCTTCCCCTGTGGCACATACCCACTCTAGAGTGGGTATGTGCCACAGGGGAAGTGATATATATACATACATACATACATATATATATATATATATATATATATATATATATATATATATATATATATATATATATATATATATATAATTCCGCACAGACCAGTTCATGACATGCGGTTACCGAGTCCTCCTCCCTAAAGCAAAGGCTTTGTTTGTTTTCCTTCATTAGCACATATTGATTACTATGAAGATCACCCACCGTTTCGGCTAGCAGCCGAATATGAAGTTCTTCTTGTTAAAGAAACTTGCTTGGTGGCTGCATTTGGCCCAGTGAAAGATGGTAAGTATTTCTTATACACTGTTTTATTGCAATCAAGCCCGTGCCAACACCAATGGCTGCATTGATTCAGATTTTGTATATATGTCCCACCGCAGTACAGAAGAGCATCAGTGAGTTTTTGTAGTTTCAGAATTGTTTCAGAAATTTTGATACTGCGGAGAAAGACATAATTTACTATAGAGCCAGGATGTCGGTCTGAGATAGTTCACTCTAGCCTGCTATTAAGCTCTGGGTAAAAAACCCTGGGGAATGAAGAATGAAAAAAAGAAGTGATGAAGGTTGAACGTAGGAAGATGAACAAGTTGTGCGAGTACATAATATTGAAGCCGCACTGAGGGTTCGATAGAGTATAGTGTCCATTGCTGTATTTTTTAAAAGCCTGTCAGAGCCCTATAGAAGCCTTTCATGTTGTCTGATACCACATTGCCGACAGAATGCCCCTCACTAAGCTTACATTGCCGACAGAATGCCTCTCACTTGGCTTTCGTACATAACTTACTCGTAGCTATGAAGCGAGCATTTCTTGTTGCGACACGTCAGGTAGGCAGTGACAAATTATGCGCTTCGTTAATTTGCACACTTGGTAGCATTCAAGTGGCGGTCAGCCTGTTTTCATGGTGGAGGACGTGTGCGTAGCGGCAAGTGAGCGCAACACCCAGGTGAATATGGTATTTCAAGCTGGAGTTGGTTTCGTTCAGTTTATCTAGGGCATGAAAACTCAACTTAGGATCTATTTCTCGCGGGTGCCAGTATCGATGGTCTGGCTGCGACCAAATAAGACCTTGTGTACTCTTGCATGAGAAGTCTCACTGAATAGTTCACGGCACTTCTAGATTACGGCACTTTAACTTCAATGAAGGCGTTATACACAGAAGATTGATTGATTTATTTGTGGGGTTTAACGTCCCAAAACCACCGTATGATTATAAGAGACGCCGTAGTGGAGGGCTCCGGAAGTTTCGACCACCTGGAGTTCTTTACCATTCACCCAAATCTGAGCACACGGGCCTACGACATTTCCGCCTCCATCGAAAATGCAACCGCCGCAGCCGGGATTTGACCCCGCGACCTGCGGGTCAGCAGCCGAGTACCTTAGCCACTAGACCACCGCAGCAGGGCTCACAGAGGATCGGGCTTTTGCGTCAGCACGCTGCTTACCCGCCAGTCGGTATCCATTGTAATTTGGTTGCGTGACCATTCCTCTACGTGAAATGCGTTAATGATTTATGAATCTAACGTAAAATGTTCATGTTTCGAGCCCTAGTCAAAGCCTTGTAACGTGGACTCTGAGTCAGACAGAAACAAATAATAAGTAGTGAATGGCCTAAAAAACTGAATGGCTTTTGAAATAAAACTATTTATGCAGCTCTTAAAGATGACTTTTGGTATAACTTGCACTTCCAAAATATAGCCAAATGATGGATCACAAGTACTACCTCCAAATCACTTGAAGTCACGAACTCATCATGGTATGAGGCAATAGAATTGTCATATCATTGAGCGAAATGCACAAAACTGAATAGTCTAGTACAACACGATGCTTTTTTGGTTATTTATTGGATATACAAGACTGGTCGCTTTGTCTGTAGGAAATACAAAGGATGTTATGCGAAGATGAAGGTCTACACGAAGATGTTCAGAAGACAGGCAATTCTCTACGAGATATGTACGTGAATCGTTTATAGTCTCAGAGGATGCCGTACGTTTGAGAGTACGTGAGCTTTTTGTAAAGCCGTGGACAAGTTAGCTGGTGCAAAAATAGCAAGCGCACTGAACCCATGCAAAACTAATACCAAAGATAGTTTGGCAAAGCAAACTGGTCGAAACACTTACTATTCATGTAGACTGAAACGGCACACTTTTTACAACGTTTAAATATTATGTAACAGACAGTGCACCTCAATCGTTCTGTTAGTTCTTAGGAAAATGCATGTTTCATGCATGTTTCATGTCGGTACAGGCAATTACTACGTAAATGGGCACTCGTATAGCCTTAACGACAACTATCACAGCATCTTCATCCTCAAATAACTTTCGAAACAGCATTCTTTTGTACAAAACACTTGGGGAATTTTGTGCGGTAACATACAACACAAGTCAGCTATGGCAAGTAGAGTGGAAATTGAAGCAAGCGAGACGTGTGTTTTTGCGCTCCGCCCTTTCAATCATCATCTCTCCGTGCTCTTTCGCGCGCAGCCCTCTTAAGGGCTACAAATGGCACGTAAGAGAGGCCATTGGAAGAAAACGCAGCAGCAGAACGCCGTCACGGCAACCATGGCGTCGACATCGGTGCCCACGCACCAGCAGCAGCAGGCACAGCCGAAACCTGCACGCCCTAGAAGAAAACCCGGCCTCAGGAGAACAGCAGCCATGACACTGCAACTACCTCCGCGGCTCCCAGTGAAGGAAAAGTGAACACTAGATATTCCCCCTATCCAACCACGACCATGGCTTTCCGCAAGGAAACCCCCTCTCACAACACCAGTGGCTGCCGAGGAAACGGCGACGTTCCCAACTGCGCACGTGCCTACAAGCCCTTCTACACGCCCCTATCCAACCATCAAGGTCTCCAAGCCGTTGTAAATATTTAATTCTGGGTGACCGGGCTGCCATGATTATCTTACCCATCTGTCTGGCAGAGGGCCAACTTCCTGGTTGTGTCGAGGGATGCAATCGCCACTTTACTGTCTGGATTCACTGCCACCCAACGCTTGTGGTGAACTTAAGAGCAACCTGGTAGTGGTTGACACGCACCCGAACGCCGATCTGACCACCCTGCTCCAGATTGGGGCGGTGTGTGAGATTCAGGTCCGGGTCAAGCAGCTGTACCTGAACACCTGTGTTGGCATAGTCTTGGAAGTGGACCAGTCGAACCCCTTCGAGAACCTAGCGGCAAAGATCACATCATCAGTGACACTATCGGCCGGTGTTCACAGAGGCAATCGCCTCAAACTTGCTTCACGGGGATATCATTTACATCCTTCTTTATAAGCGAAGGCGGCCTGCTCATCCACGCCAGCCACGGCCCCTACCGTGTTCTGGCTTCACCTGCATCACGTAGGCGTGCACAATAGAATGTTCATTATAATCAAAAGTGGCTTGTCCAACTGGATCATTCGTGTGTGGATAGGCACTGTGTTGTCCCAAACATTTCAAAAAGAAACGGGTGTGCCGCTGGGTGGTGTGCGTAGTTGTACTCTTTTTACTATCAATATAAATTTTTCGCGTCGTCGCATTTCACGAAATATATTATATGGCGCATATGTCAAAGATGTGCAAGTAGGTTGTAAGGAATTTAGCCTTTCAATGTGTGAGTGAGTGGTGCAGCTACGTCTAAACAAGATGACAACATGAGCTCTTGAGAAAGTTTTCAGCTTTAATGCTTAAAAAAGTACCTGCGCCCTGTTTTCTCGGCAAAGAGGCCTTCATGCTGACTCAGATGTCTACTTTCAAGGTCAACTCTCTTTATGAAGATGAAGCACCAAGTTTTAGGCCTAATTCAGGATAGTAAGCTGACAATCGCATCACACCAAAAGCATAGAAAAAGATTTATTATAAAAATAAGGACTGTCTTAAACCTATCGTCACGCACCACGTGGGGTAGTGACAAAATGTGCCTGCTATGTCTGCACAAAAGCCTCATACGCACTCGCTTTGACTATGGAGCAATAATCTATCAGTCTGCAATTCGAAGCGCCTGAAAAATGCTTGATCCGCCCCATCATCTAGGCATTCGCCTAAAATCCGATCCTCGATGGCAAGCATCCAGGTGGATGAAAAAAAACGTGGCGTCATCTAGTCTGAAACCCATGGGATGGTTGTATGCTCTTCCTTTGTAGAGTACCAAGAATTCGAAATTGTTAATCACTTTTTCTGACCCCCTCTCCTTTACTTGTGCCTTTCGCCCCATACCCATAGAATGCCTCTACGTTGAGTCGAATGAGTGGTCACTCCTTATGCAGAGATCCTCAATATCATTTGTACTTTTCATGAAGGTGAATGCAAACAAGGATCACCTCTGAGACCCCACACCCCGAGTCGAAAGGCTGTCCTCCTGAACCCCTTTTCTGACCGCGTTTCGTTGCGACAGCCCTACGCACTTCTTGTAAGGGACCTGGCGAAAAAAAAAATGAGTGGGCCACTTCTCGAGCAGCACATGGTGACCCCCATGGCAAATCTACCGCCGAGGCAGTAGCATTTATTAAACTGTGGTGTGTCATTCGTGAAACTTGCAAAACACGCACCTCTTGCTCAAATCTCTACATACTTTCTTGAATGGCAGCACGAGTACACCTGTCCTGAGTTTTATACAGATGCATCTAAGCCTCACACTTCTGTGTCATACGCAGCCGCCGGTCGATCTTTTTCAAATGTCGGCATTCTGAACTGCCATACAAGCATTTTGACACATGAAGACTATGCAGTTCTTGTGGCCGTAAGACACAATAAACGCCAAATTGATAGACAGTAGTAATATATAGGCTGATTCCTCGAGTCTGGTAAAGCTTTAAAATAATAAAAACACAAAAACCTTGTCCTTCTCTCACTATACATAAAGTTATACGAAGTTTACATCCTTAGACAACATGCCATTATGTGCTGGATGCCAAGGTGCCGCGAGATTCATTGAAACGCGTTAGTGCATTAGCTAGCAACATCTTCCCATGAAAGCGCTGTCAACACAGCCATAGATGTACCTCCACTTGACCTGAAACCTTATCTTAAACGAAAGCTACGAGATTATTCGTAGCGATCATGGGACAGGCAGACACAAAGTAAACTTCCTCTTATAAACCAAATCTCGGCATTAGGCCGCAAGTATCAAGGTTCCGTCCCATAGAAATGATACTTGGTAGATTAAGAACAGGACGCACACTAAAGTCATACCTTTGTCCGGTGCCGATCCACCTCTGTGATAAGTGTGGCGAAGCACTCACCGTGCTATACATTCTTATCCTATGCCCTGAACTCGATCCCATCAGAAAAAAAGAACCTCCCATCCATCGTCCTAAAACTAGTGCTACTTCATCTATTGATGCTCACAGGCCACCAAACAGTTTTGAACCTCAGTGATCACTTGCGTTCTTAAAAGAAGTTCATGGCTTTCACGTCATATACCCAAAACACCCGTAGCCCGATCTTTAAAGAGGAACTGTGGCTGCAGTATTTTAGGGGCGAAGCTCTTTAGGGCGTGGGCTGTGCGTCCCCTGTAGCCTGTATGTAGCCACCTCTAGTTTAGTTCTTGCAGTGTTCACTAGATGGCGGTACCATCTCCTGTATGTCGCCTCCTCTCGTTTAGTTCTTGCAGTGTACACTAGATGGCGGCACCGTCTCCTGAATGTAGCCACCTCTCGTTTAGTTCTTTCAGTGCTCACTAGATGGCGGGACTTGTAGCTGATGATGAAAAGATGCAAGATGTTATAAACTAGACGGCGGTACTTGTAGTTGATGATGAAAGATGCGAGATGTTATAAAATAGAAAAGATGTCACATATGGCACGTGTCATTGGTTGAAGGCAATCGTTCGATTTAGTGCGGCGACGTACGCTAGGGGGAGCATTGTAATAAAATCGAGTAGGCAAAGTGTACGGAAGATTCATGGTTTACCAGGTTTTCCTGCAGAGCTTCGCCCACTCATCATCATTCACTTCGTGGATATGCCGGCACTTTTTACTGGAGACAGAACTGGCCTCCCTGCCTTTAGCCACAAAGGCCTTGAGGAGGCATCGGTGCTATTGTTCATCTTTCCACTGTATATGTCATGATTACTTGTAGCTCATTACGCGGCCAGGCGTCACATAACGCATCGTTGCGAGAAGTTTACTATCTATACACACCTTTTACGCTTGTTTCGACTGAGTTATTTTAGACCTTTACACAGTCACACTAGACCCTGTCATTGCAAAACTCGGACACCACCAGCACCACATAAGAGAAGTAACGCTCTTTGGCCACTTATAACCCTTGCACTGCAAAACTCATTCATCACCATCATTGATCCCGTTGTCCTGCGGCAAGAAGTATAAAAAACAAACGAGAAGGTGCTTGAATGAGCGTTTAAGGGAGCACCATTATCACGCAAACTGAGCTGCTGTAGGCCATCTGGGTATTTATTTAGAGACTGTGGTTGCAAACTAGAATTCGGTAACTGCACTGTTGTCGCGAAACATTGTCAGCAAGTAACACAAACGTTCATTAAAGCTACTCTAAATGCACCTGCGGGGTGACCTCTATGTTAGGATGCCTTCGGCTGCACTCACTAACAAAACAAATCGAGTATCCCGCCATGACGAAAGAGATTGTGCGTTTGTGCTGGGATGTTTTTTTTCCTAATAACACATCGAGTAACGCAATAGGTTGCGTGGTTTTACTATGGCGTGCTACTTGCAACTATATGTATTTATTTCCGCGTTTTTGCTAACAAAAGCTTCTTGGTGCCAGCGCTTTTTTCCTGTCCATCTCTGTTCCTTCCGTAGTTCCGCTGTTGCTATTCATTTTGCTGCGCTGCGCAAATATTTTGCCCGCGCTTCATGCTCTAGAGACACAAAGTGTGTTTTAGGTATGGAGAGTCACTGCAGTCGCATTCAGAGTTTCACTACTGAAAACAGAAAGGCACCGCTTCAGAATTTTTTCTTGTATTACTGCCACGGCCGTCGGGTAGAATTTGTGGAGTTCTTGTAAAGAGTTTCAGGGATGCCATTCCTAAATCTCCTTGTGCTGATGAAAACAACGTTAGAAAAAAGTTTACTAAACATATCTGGTCAGTTTATACTAACTCAGAATTCATAAATATGTTAAACTTCGAGTAAATTAAAATACTAAATGAACAAGCCTACTGGCCCTCGATAGTTTTATTTTTTCATTTAACACTCACGGTTTTACCTCATGAGTACGCTAAAATGGTAAGCAAATTATTGTTTTTTTCTTCATTGTACTTGAGTAAACATATTTTAAAATGCGAAATTTGTTCTAATCATCATGCCCATGTACCAGTTTATTTAGAACTTGTTGTGAAACAAATGCATGCGAAATAATAATAATCAAATATTTTCATAGTCAACTATACAAATGTAATCCTAAATGTCAAAGTCGTGTTTGTTTCTATCTCTTATAGAGCATTGTTTCATCGATGACTGTGTGTACAATATTTTTATTTCATCCATGTTTTCTCGCAGTTGACCGAATGTCTTGAATTTTCATTTGTTATGAGGAGCTGCCTATCTCAGTTCTTTTTGATGCCCGTATAGATGTGAACAATATTAATACAAGACGCCTTTGATAGCAAATAGGCACAAAATTTTAAGAACGTTGACACATTTCTGTCATTTTTAGTGCTCAACACACTTTCCTTTCAGGAAAGCGACATTGCATGGTATGGGGAAAGCTTCCAGATAACGATATAACAAAGAATGAATGTAACGATATACCATCATTGTGTGAAAACATGTACGATGTCTGGGAGACACCAAAAAGTGACCCTTGCCTGGTATACGACAAGCAAGAGGAATTGCGTAGAAAGAAATATCTCGAGGAAGAAATTAAACAAATAAATGGTGATGACAAATAGAGCAATCGGGTTTCATTCTTATCGGCCAGTTGTTCTCATTTTGGTTTTCCTTGCTTTCAATCAAATAAGTGCCTGAAATCATCACTACTGTTCGTTATTACACTCGGCCACCCCATGAAAGATGGACAAATTAAAGAAAGCCAGATTACAGCACTCCAGATCTTTCTCCGAACACAATTTCTAATCTGTGACGCATGCACAGCAAAGATATTGCAATACACGAAGTTCCGTAGGTCTCACAAGACAAAGCGATGCCTCTCATGCATCAGCCCTCCAATTGGCTTTGGTGTGCTTTAAAAGAGACGTTACAAGCTCTTGATCCGCTGTAATGACAAAGATCCCAATTGTGCATGTTGTCAGCTTTCAGAAACGCACGAATTCAACTTTCCAGCGTACGCAAGAGAACGCCAGCAACTAATATCTCCGATTGGGTGATATATCTGTCTAACATTAACCGAGGAGTTAGCGTAATGTTCTTGGCCTGACACCAGCAGTACAAATGTGGTTATAGGAGCCGTCATAGCAATCTTAGAAAAAAATAGACTAGATGCACGTCTTTAGAGTTACTCCCTGCATAAGAAGACCATATTTTCATATCCCTACCTTAGTATCGTCATCCATCACTATTTCGTTCCCTGTCATCCTCACTCAGGGAAGACTAGCAGGCGAGAAGAAACTGTAGCTCAGACTGACTTCTGCACCTTTCTTATAATACACTACTTATCTTTTAGCGAGTGTAGTCTGAATCTGAAGAATGCACAAACTGTTCTCCACCCAGTTTGGCAATGCTAAATGCTCTTCCTGGATTTATTCGGATTTTTTTTTCAATTTTTGAAGGGGAAAGTGTACCCCGTTGCACCCACCTTGATCACTTAAATCTTGATACAGTGCCCAACTATGGTGGTGGTAATAAGGTCGTTTTTGCCTCTGTTCGGCATTCACAATGTCTTTGCCCGCGCCAGTTCCTGCCCCAAGCATCACAGAACGTCTAGCTTTTACAGGTGTGTATAGGACGAAAGTAGCGCCAAGTTTTAGTAATTGGTCGTACACAATTTCATATGGGGAGATTTTCACTGAACTCTGCATACCTGTGTTATCTGCGTAGGCAGCACCATTGAGATGCTGTCATGAGGCAGCCCCACTGCATTTCTCGTTCTTGCAATACGGTGCCAATTGAACTCGTAGGATCTGCTTCAACCTTTGTGTCAGGCCCTTCGCTTGTGAATGGTAAGGGTGATGAAGTTATGCTAGTAGAATTAGTGTTTTGTCTGTCTCAGTAGTTCACTTGTGTCACTGGAATGCTGTCGCTACGCTATGCACCTTCGTCATCGTTACCATAATGCTACGCCTCACGCCACAATAATCATATAATGTTAAAATGGGACTTATGAAGAGTGATATTAAAATTAAATTACATAATAAAGACGTGTCATATGTGAAGTTTTAGGTTTGAAAACCGCACCTCGTCATTCTCGTGCACAGTTTCTTATCCCGCTGAGTCACACGCTCCGATTGATTAGAATAGACTAACAAGCTCATTTCTATGGGTGTGCGGCTGGACATAACCACAATACTTGATATTTTTACGCCCAGACGTAACCCCAGTGGCTCCTATTAGATCTAGTATACGTTTCTAGGCGTGACGTTAAACACCTATTTTTCCCTCTCACGTTCAACAAGCACAAAAACTGGTTCCGGCAACTAATTCAACTTCAAAGGTACTTCGCTATCAACTACTTATTGGTTGACAAAGTCAGCTATTGATTTTAAAAATACTGAGCTTAACACCATCAGGGCGGCCTTCCTTGCAATGCTATACGCTATAAGCAATACCTGACCCGTTTGAGTAGTAGTTTCAGGTGTGCCGCCAATATCGTTATGCAGTTCAGCGACGCAGCCAAGCGGTGAGACAACATGGCCACTTTTTCAGTGCCCTATTTTTCGTCATGGCAGTACAGGGCATGAAATTTGGCTGACCATTAAGCTTCGTCTTTAACATTACAGATAGATAGATAGATAGATAAATATATGTATAGGTAGATAGATAAATAGATAGATAGATAAATAGATAAATAGATAGATAGATAAATAGATAGATAGATAAATAGACAGACAGACAGACAGACAGACAGACAGACAGACAGACAGACAGACGCTCAGCTTCGTATATAAAACATATAATACACTGGGTGCGCCTGTTCTTGTCACTGCCCTTTTCTAAATTTGTACTGATATACTGACTTGCCATTTCCCGTAAAATGCTGCTCTTCTTAACGTTTTCACCTAGTCGTCGCCATCTCTCATTTCTATGTCACCCATAATGCTTACTCACCTCCATCATTTATCTCTATATATCACGTATTCGCATGAGTGTTATTGTCAGTCACCAGAACAGCAACTGAAAGTGGTCTAGAAATATGACCACTCCTGAGCCTCTAAGTGCGCAGAAAAAGAAAAAAAAACAGAAGAGAGAATTTGTCCCACGCATGCACGCGAAAAAACGCGAAAGGGCTTCGCGAAGCAAACAAGTGCAAACGCGGTTAATGACGGCAGGATGAATTCCCTTATAATTTCACATCCCACGCTACGCAATGCATACAAGTAGGGTTTCTTCGAGGAAGATATCCCACTCAAGCAATATTTATTTCCCGAAACTCCGCGTAGTCAATTTACGTATTCAAGAAAATTTGCATATTGTTATCCGAGAACTGAATAAGAAAACTTATGGGTTCTTTTAACTTTCTTTGTGAAATATATGCAAAAGCCTTTCGACATTTGAGCAGTATGTGGAATTTATGAACGGCATAAAAAAATTCAAATAATTTGTCTTCGTGCACTACCTCCCGTCCAAGCAGACCAAAATAGCCTTTTTGCAAAGTCGCAACATTTATCTCAACAATCGCAGGGATAGTAGCTATTCAGATAAGCCAGTTAAGCAGCACACATGACGTGCAACACTCCATCTTCCTTGGTGGGATGTGCTTGATTTGTTTTGTCCAGCTTTATTGGCTCCCTTAGGAAATATGCGTGTTCGCTTATAGATTGCAGAACGGTGAGCCATATAAAGAGCAACTCTGTGTGGGCTTGCGAAAGTATAAGCGAAAAGTATAGAATGAGCTTAAATTATCTTCCACGAATCACACATATTTATAGATTAAAATAGAATCTTCAAGCTTGAAAATAACCCATTAGACCGTGGATGATTAGAGAAAGGGAACACAACGATATGAATAAACACAAAATGAGGGAGATATATAGGCGGTAAATTCACTACAATATATGGGGGTGCACCAAGGTATAGATGTATTCGCACTTGCTTGTCGCACCTAAAAATTCCGCAGATACGACGTACCTAAGAATCAACGTTATGCGAAGCATGCACAGGGAAGGCGACCGTGTTGCATATTTTTTTATTGAGTGGCACGTCATGAAATGACGCTAAATATATGTACAAATGTTGCACGCACAGACATATGTTGAAAAGTTGCAGATGTTTATATGACCAGTTGTTCGCATTTGCGCAACAATGTGAACGGGAACATGCGTATTAGCAACACCAGAAGCTGATATGAAGTGCTGATGCTCTCGAAGATGCTGGCCCTGGACAATACCGCATAAATCCACTTCAGCACATGACAACCAACCACAATTGACGTTAACCCGACCGGATTTCTGTATTAAGGGAGTACATATGACATGGTAATAAAATTGGGTAGGCAGCACTGCAACCGCTATTGACGTTTCACGAAGATTATCCTCTACTTGAAAAGTAGTTCCGAAACTTAGTGTATCTATAGCTCCCACGTAAAATGCTTAACTTCCACGCAAAATGCTTGGGTTCGATTCCTACTGGGACCCTGAAATTTATTATTTGCACTTGTCGGGGGGTCAACGCTGCATATGTCAGGGTTTTCTTAACACTGCTATTCACTCTATGTCTTCGTTGACTCGACGCTACCGATGTCAGGTATGTCAGGTATTGCCTAATGTTAAAATTGCCTATGTGCATTCCTGGGCACATACTAAGTGCCAATCATCTGCAGCACATACCCGTATACCAGGGGCACATACCCGCCCATGGGTATGTGCCACTGCCGGTGGGAAATGTTTGATGACGTACGCAACGGGATTGTGACAATATAATGTCTTGACCATCGCGTCATATTCCTTATAACTATGTTACCCTCCCATGCTAATTTTAGTTCACACCAAGTTAAGGGGGTGACCACAAGAGCACCCAACGTAAGCCACTAGATAGATAGATAGATAGATAGATAGATAGATAGATAGATAGATAGATAGATAGATAGACAGATAGATAGATAGATAGATAGATAGATACGCTAAAAGTCCCCGAAGTCCGCTAAGAAATGCTTCACATACAAAACTATCATACCATACATAGTTCCACGAAGCGAGAAATCACGAGAAGGTGTAGTAGTTGAATCCGCTCGAGTTACCATAAATCACCCATGACAATGAATACTCACGCATGTAAATGGGTGCCAAGCGGTGTACACCGTGGGAGTCGTGGAAGGAGTGGTACATCTGTGTAGTGGGATCTGCGAACTTCTTGTGGGACAATTCTATGGTTGTCCACAACCTACGGTGTCTCCCGAAAATGAAAACCTCGACTAGGCACTGCTTCACTGTTAAAACAACAGCTACAAAAATATTCCGCAAAATTTTGCTCTCATAATATTATTATTATAATGAATACCTTAAGTTGTACGGCCCAAAAACACGATATGACGATGAGCGACACAGTAGTGGAGGGCTTCGAAAATTTTCACCATCTTGTGTTGTTCAACGCGCACTGTCCTCACTCAGACAATACCGGCCTCTACTTTTTCACCTCTAGTGAAGCTCAACCACCACGGCCGAGATCCCACACTTTGCTGACTCCATCGTTTTCTCCATTCGTTCGTTTCTGGATGAGACAACCGATTGTAGCGCGCCATGCCTGCGCTGATCCTACGCAGGAACGTGCCGTGGCTATTGCTCATAGCCGCTACACAGGGCTTGCTGTTCGAGCTTTCCGGCAATTTTATGATAAAGCAAACCATGTGATTGCAAAGATGTGTGATTAGTCATTGAAAATGTTGTCGAGCATCGGGAGATGCGTTGTAGAGCTAGGTAACACAATAGATTTCAACGTTTCAGTCTTAGCTGCTTGTTTTTTAGAACAATCGCACTGTAACAACAAAATTCACTTGCATTAAATGTATTATAACCATGCTTGCCTAAGCGCGCTTGGTACCATAGTCATTATAGTAGCAAAAAATAAAACTGCATAATAGTAGAACTGAAATATAAAGAGGCGGCAGCACAGCAAACCGTGTTTGTACATTTATTCAAGACAAATATTGTTTTCGCTAGTTTCGTTAAGGGCGAATGATGACCTTTGGATTTCACGTATATTTCGTGGGGTGAGTTCTCCTTTTTCTATTATATCACTCGTGGCTTCATGCCTGCGAGCACATTCGTTTTCTATTTCCGATGTATTTGACTACCCAAGTATTATACCAAGTTGTATTGAACAACCTTCACAATAACACGTTGGAACATTTAGCTAGCAAGCGATCATCATCAACAGAGCACGAGCGTGCGAAGGATGCTCTACACCGGCAAGACACGGAAAAGAGAAAACGTAGAAAAAGAAGCAGTGTGTTCAGACTTTTTCAAGCCATCAGGTACAAGAAAATAGTCGCGTTGTCCTAAATTGAGCAGCAACTAAACGAAAACTGCGAATGCCACGCTGGCTCTTTGCCACTAGAGATGAAATGGGCAGCCGCTTCTTTCTGGCCGGCACATCTTTTCCCCATCTAAGCGCTGTCGGCCACCCGACAAGACTTTGCCGACAGCCCGTGTAACGATGCAAGTGCAGCGTATCGCGAGTTCTACGCACTCAATATATACTTCGATGTTGACAGAGAGTTTGCTGGGGCTGGTCGGTACTTCATGTTAGAACTATAAAATAGTTTTCTCACAGAGCGATTATGGGAGCACAAGAGACAACGGTGCACCGCAATGTTTCCTGAGCTCAATTACCCACCCTCTGTGACGACTTTACTGCCTTGTCTGTGTTATGGACTCAAGTGAGGCGCGTTTTCGCCGTCGCCGTGATGTCCCACATAAAATTGAAATCATTCATTGGCACCCGCATGTCGTATGTTCTATAAAGATGAAATATTGCGGGCACTGAAAACGGGCGCGACGGAAGCAGTGATGAAAGGCCCCAGCATGGTCCCTCAGGCGAACGAACGACGCAGCTTCCTGTTAAGTACCAGCGCCTCTTGGGCAGCTGCTACAAAAATTGATGAAAATGGCGTTACTCTGTGTATAATTCATGCTTACATCGTAGTAATCTATTATTTACTTTTATCGAGAAACGCCAAACGATAAAATTATGCACTTAAGTGTTTAAAGCACGCACTATTATCAGAGTATTGCTTTCGCGTTCAGCTTCTAAAGCTGAAGCCGGATGAAAGACTGCCATGTTGAACAGCTGCTCCTAACAAAATCAAAATCAAGGAACGCAGGGGGTCGAGAAGCCGCAATTTAGGCCACTTCAGGACACTCCAGGCTGTAGAGTATACGAGGCCGTGGATTAACATCGCTTTACGTTATCGCTTTAGTGCAGTACTCAGCAGCCTGAGAACTGCACCAGTAATGACTGCGTCAATAGATAGTTCTGGGCAAGTAAGTGGTTGTAGGGTCCCGACTGGAGCAGTTGAGGGCTGCTTGCGGTGTTGGCAAAGTGCACACGAGGCAATATACTTAGCTACCGTCGTGAAAAGACCTGGCCAGAAGAATCGACTGCCGATGCGCTCATAGGTTTTGTAGTAACCCAAGTGGCCTGACGTCGGGTCGTCGTAGGAAGTGCGCAGAGCTTCAGTGCGTGGTGCACGTGGTACGACTGGAACCCATCGATGGCCTTCAGGGTGGAAAATGTATCAATAGAGCACATCGTCCTCCAACTTGATTAGTCGGAGTTGTTTCCGGAGCCTGGCATTTGGGGAAGAAGAAGCACCAGTAAGACAACCGATGAGGTCAGTGCAATGAGAAGCGGCTCGCTGGTAAGTGGTAAGTACTGACGGACGGGTGGATGAAGGTAGGGAAGAAATGGATGATATCGACGCGGTGTCCTCCGTATAGCCAATTTGACAAGCGCATGTGGCGTGCGCCGAAGACTGCGGCAAAGGGCATCGTCACAAAGCGTCGGCATCTTGGTGTTGTCTTCCAGTCTTGTAGGTGACGTCAAAGTCTTATGATTGTAACCGGAGAATCCAGCGGCCAAGTCGTCCCGACAAGTTTTCGATTGTGGACAACCAGTAAATAGCATGGTGTTCTGTCCCAACAGTAAAATGTCGACCATGTAGATGCGGACGAAAATTTCGGATGGACCAGACAACGGCCATGCACTCTTGTTCGTTATCCAGTTTCTCTTCTCTGCAGAACTCAGAGTGCGCCTTGCATACGTGACAACTTTCTCGCAAAAGGCATGGTCATGCTGGAGGAGTACGGTACCGATTCCTTGTCCACTAGCGTCAGCGTGTAATAACGTAGGTGCCTTGTCATCGAAATAACAAAGCATCGGTGGGGATGTTCGTGCGTGCTTCTGTTCTTGAAATGAGGCTTCGCATTGATCATTCAGATCGAAGGAACCGGTACGAGGAAGGTGCTTGTGGAGAGGAGCGGCAAAAGTGGCAAAGTTGCGAATGAAGCGGCAAAAGTACGGTGCGAGTCCAAAGAAACTGCGTAGTTCTTTGTAACGAAAGGGGCGCGGAAAATTGAGGACTGCGGAAATTTTGTTCGGATTGGGCTTGATGCCATCTTTACTAACGAGATGTCCGAGAACATTTATAGCCATCTTGCCAAAATGGCACTTCTTTGTGTTTAGTTGAAGTCCAGCAGTGAAGAGACATGTGAGCACTTGGTCTAGGCATTGCAGATAATCAGCAAAAGTGGAAAAAAACACGACAATATCATTAAAGTATCATAAACAAGTTTTCTGCTTGAGGCTACGAAGAATAGTGTCGAGCATCCTTTCAAATGTAGCAGGGGCATTACATAGGCTGATTGGCATTAAGTTGAACTCGCAAAGACCGTCTGGCATAGAAAAGGCGGTCTCTTTTTGTCTGCTTCGTCCATTGGAATTTGCCAATATCCGGACTGAAGGTCAATGGTGGGGGTGCCTTGCTATGAGTCAAGTGCATCATCTATATGGGGCATTGGATATACATCGTTTGAGGTAATCTTGTTGAGCGTGTGGTAATCAACACAAAATCGTACCGATCCATCCTTCTTTTGTACCTACACAACGCGTGATGACCAAGAACTGACAGAGGGCCGTATGATATTTTTTTTTCATATCGGTCACGTTCTCTTTGATGATTTTTCGCTCGGTAAAGGAGACTCGGAAGGGATGGCGGCGTACAACACTCTGACATTCAGTGTTCATGTGATGATGCGCAACTGTGGTCTGTCTTAGTGCCGAAGCATTGGCGTCGGAGGAGGCCTGGAGTTTCGTTAGCAAATTTTGCAACGTCTCATGTTAAGATGCAGAAAAGTCAGGGTTTATCCCAGGAGCAAAGGAAGAGGAAGTAACAGACTGTCCCTGTTGTGGCTGAGCTGGCAAGGCCTCAAGAGAGACCAAAGATATCGATTGGGTATCCACATAACACAACACTGCAGAACCCCAATATTCTAGGACAGGCACCGAGGTAGGGTTTAGGCCAAGGATTATCGCAGCCCTGTTTTTGAACCACACCAGGCTGGAGGGGAGTGTAACGCCGCAAGTTAGACAGTGGTTGGAAGGGGTGATAAGAACATCACCATTGGCAATATTTTGAGAACTAATGGTGATGAGTTACTCCTGACCCGGTAGCAGTATGGAATCAGAAGCTGTGAAAAAACGCAATGGTTTCTCGTCGACGCGTTCGCTGCAGTGATCGGTCTCGGTCACCTCGACTACACGTTGATGGCAACAAATTGATGCAGATGCTGATGAGAGAAAGTCCTTACCTGAAATTAGTTCATGAGCGCGTAAAATTAAGACAACGAAGGTGATGTGATGACGAATACCATCAATGAGGACACGGACTGTACATTAGGCCGATGGTTTAATTATTGCTCATAGGCCGCAAATAAAGATGATCCATGGTAGGGCGCCTTAACTTTCCGCAATTGAGAACTCAAGTCGGAATGCATAACTGAAATATTTGCTCCCGTGTCCACCAAGGCCAACACCCGCAAACCTTGCACAGTCACCAATAACGCGTTTAACGGTCGTTCAGGAGGACTTGGGTGATTTCGCCGCGATGCAGTTTTCCCGCCAAAAACTGCACTGTTTAGTTTTCCGATCGCTGGGCAGACAGTTGAGAGACAGGCCGAAGTGGTGAAACAGAGCGTCAGAGTGACGAAGGGGAGCGTGGTC
Source organism: Rhipicephalus microplus (assembly GCF_043290135.1). NCBI lineage: Eukaryota > Metazoa > Arthropoda > Arachnida > Ixodida > Ixodidae > Rhipicephalus > Rhipicephalus microplus. The sequence continues at coordinate 55,996,808 of NC_134706.1, forward strand.
GGGAGGCACGTGTATTGTTGGTCGTGTTGGAAATGTGCACAGGAGCCGGTGATAGGTGGTTGGAAGGATTGTCGGCATAACGGCAGTAACCTCGAGCACATGTGTCGCCATGTTCAAAAGGGGCATAACCACGACGTTCATCTTGCGGCCGACGTCGGCAGAACCGGGAAATGTGTCATCGAATTCCACAGTAGTAGCAAATAGGCCGTGCGGCCCGCCAGAAAGAATGGTATGTAGGGTTCGGTGGACGGGCGACTAGAGGTGCGAGATGGTTGTGATCAGGCACAGGTGGTGGTGAAGACGGCGAGGGTTGCATTGAAGTGATATGTCCGTACGATGTGGGTTGGGGCCAAGGTGGAGCATGGTGGGCGCTTTGAAATGCTCACATTTCTTTCCTAATAATGCCACGCAGAGCGCTAGAAATAGGCTGAGTTGGAACGTTGTTAGAAGGAGGTACATTAAAGCTTGCGACTCCTCACGAATTATGGCTCGAATGATGGATCGGAGCTCCATACTATTTGCCAGGGGGTTCTCAGAGAAGTTGGGTCGCAGGCGGTTGGACTGCAAAGCATCAAGCCGCGAACACACATAGACGACGTCGGAAACCATCGAAGGGGGTTACGTGGTGAGGGCATTGAAAACGGTAGGTCCGATACCCTTCAGAAGGTGCCGGACACGATCAACTTCTGACATGGTGTCGTCGATACTGTGGCAAAGTGCAAGCACATCCTCAATATAAGAACTGTTGGACTCACCGCAATGTTAAACGGCAGTTTAACATTGCGTTCTGCCAGTTTCTTTCGAGCAACTTCTGAACAGACAGTGGGTGTGCCCAAAATACGTCGGAGCTGCTCTTTGAAGGAAGATCAGTCGTGGAAGTCGCTCTCGTGAATTTAGAAACCATGTCTTTGCAACCTGAGATACGTAAAACTGAACTAGAGCTAAGTTTTAGTTCCAGTTGAAGACGCCTACGAGGTCATAGTTGTCGAGCCGGTATTTTGACATCTTCGCCAGGCAGACCGGAGAAGATTGGAGACTCTAGAGGGGGGTTGTTGGCCGGGCTGGGGTTGGCGGCGGGTGGTTGGGCTGGTTGGTGGTTCAGTTGGGCTTCCTCTTGCGCCATGGTGCTCTGTTGGGATAAGCAACGTCCCAAACGGAGCTCCAGGAGCTGGCTTTGGATGAAGAGAGGTCGAAGAGATCGGGAAGCACCTTCCACCACTTGAGATACCACGGTTCAGCTGACGCTTTATTCAAGCAACAGCAAGATGGCGCCGGTGATGAAGAGGAACGAAGCGAAGACTGATAATGGTTATTGACAGAAGAGGAAGATGAAGTCCAATAAATTTTTACAGTATTTGGAATAATCTTATTATTTCAGCAATGTCATTGTAACATTTTTTATGGAAGATGTGGTCTCAAGACAAGGAACGTTTTGAAGCTAAATTTAATCGAATAAAGATAAAACAGAAGAAAATTGCGTTCGAGTGACTAATAATGACTCCCTCGTCCTTTTTAAGCACTGACCCAACTCGATGCCGCTTAGTGACTAACAACGATCTGCCGTCCTGCTCCCACGCATGGTGATATATACTTTACTGTGTTTGTTCCTAAAAGGCTCTACTTTTTTATACCTTCCCTTTTGAGTATAACATCGGGAGTAAAGGCTGAGTGAAAAAATATTGCTTATCTCGCAGCACGTGGCAATCTGTTTATGTGAGTCTCAGCGCATAGTTCTATGCTAAATTTTGTGATTTTGAGCCACGTGTTACAAGTGAATCAACGTGTTTTTGTGTTTTTTTTTTGCAAATGAAAGAGCTGTGTACATATTTTCAGCTTAAACCTGCTTCACATATGAGAGGTACTGCCGCATGAGGGGAGCGGCAGCCACTGCATGAGCTCAAAACAGACTTCTAGAGCGCTTTCTAGACGTGGCGATCAACATCTCCAGAGTTGAAAAAATGCACTCGTGGCACAGCATTTCCTCAAGGTTAACCAATAGGGGAGCAGTGACGTGAGCGGTCCTGCTCATCGAGAACTCGCTCTGACTCCTCGGTCAGCACAGCCCGTCAGAGCAGCAGGCATTGCGCAAAAGCGGAGCATGTGGAGCGGACTCCGTGTCGCGCGTCCTGCTGCCACTCATCACAGTGACGATAGCCGCTAAGTCATTGGAACGGGAAACAGGCTTTACCCGACACGCCGAATAGCCATGGGCAACCTCAACAAGTAGAAAAACTGCTTCGGTCAAGATGTAGTAGAGTTTCTGGGTAAGGACATCGATGCTAATGGTATTTCGTCGAGTCCTAGTAAACATCAAGACGCAGGCAACTTAGAGGCAACCAGGTACGTTGCCGGTGTTAAATTCTTGCTCTGCATGGCTAATCAGATTGGCCGCTTCTTACGCAACCTTCTTCTGGCAAACGCCCCCATTCACGCCCTACAAGGCGATAAGAATGCATGGAATTGGGATTCACTTGGAAATATGCTTGTAATTCAATCAAGGTGATGCTCAATTGGGGCCCTGCATTGTCAAGTGTCATTCTATTGCTAACAATCGCATCATGCGACGCAAGTTTATTTGAACTGGGAATCGGATTCCTGCGGGAACAATCATCGGGTGAGTGATGCGCAGTTGTGTTTGAATCATGGTCTGTTAGTGGTAGCTTGGACATTGTATCGTTATGACCAGTGCGTGAAGGGCCTAAACTTCATGATCGAAAAAAATTGCCCGCAGCTTCCCTCGGGGGAACACTGAGGAGGATGCGGAGCATATAATTGGTTAACGGGGTGTTAAAGTGCGACTTACTTGGGTCGATGGCTAAATTGGTTAACGTGGTTGTGAAATGGGGTGTTAAATTGCGACTTACTTGGGTCGATGGCTAAATTGGTTAACGTGGTTGTAGGAGGGGGTGTTAAATGAGTGAACACGCACACACGTATGCGAAAGGACGGCGCTGGTCGAAGGGACGTCGATCATTGTGTTTGTGGATTCCTTGGAATTCATTTCACCGCGACCTTGGACGTCGACGCGCCGTACAAACCAACCGACGAGCGGCAACTGAGCGAGCGAGCGCCGACCTTGAGTATATATACAGCGCGACGCCGCATGCACTGTCAGCTGTTGAATGTTCTCGAAGGAGAAGCGCGCGCGCGGCACAGATGGTGACGGTGCGACGGCGCATGCGCTGTCAGCTGTCGAATGTTCTCGAAGGAGAAGCGCGCGCGGCACAGATGGTGGGTGACGGCGCGACGGCGCATGCGCGCGCGTCAGCTGTCGAATGTTCGAGAAGCGGTGCGGACGGCGCGGACGGCGCGGACGGCGCACTACAAGGCGCGAGTATAAGATGCTTCCGCATCTAAAAGAAAATAAGCTGCTAGTGGCATTGCTTGGAAATGCCGACCTGGCCACGAAGCACCCACGAATTCCAAGGTACCACATCAAACTTGACCGCTACCAAGTCAACGTAGTATATGTTGCGGCCAAACAGCTAACCACTGTTGATACTCTTTCAAAGGGCCCCAATGACAAGCCATACTAGCCTGGTGGATGTGGTAGAGTACTTCGTAAAATTGCAAGTGGCAGCGATGACCGACATGAAAAAGGTTGCTGGAGAATATGTCTATATGTATTGTTTACTTGATGTGGAATACAACCAGCTACTGAATTGTTGCGCACAGGGCTGGTCTTGTCGGGACAAGCTTTAATACCACATGAAGAAGTACTGTAACCATCACGGTGATCTCTTTTTGCGATGGCGTCCTGTTAAAAGGTAAGCGCTCTGTGATACCGGTCTTGCTGCAAAGGGATACGCTCGAACGCGAATTCATGTAGGCCACCCAGGTATTAACCAACGCCAGCTTAGAGCACAAGGATTCGTGTGGTGGTGCGGACTCTCGCAGCAAATGTGTAAAAAAGTCAGCCGCTGCTGGCAGTGTACTCCCGCATGAACACGGCAAAGTGAGTCAGTGTGTTAACGTAAACTTCACCACAACCGTGGCAATAAGTAGAAACGATTTTATTTAGCCACATTCGAGACAACTACCTTATCGTGGTTGATTACCCCGAATACCCCAAAATGATCTACCTACATGTGAAGCACGAACTTAGCACCCACCATCAATAGCGTCAAAACCAGTTGCGCATGTTTGGGCGCCCCCGAAGTTTTACAAAATAACATTGTGCCATAGTTGCCTTCACATACATATTCCACTTTGGACACACACCAAGGGAACCTCAAATAACCCACATTTTGAAGACGAAGTTGAGAGAATGGTACCTACGGCTAAACCAATGTTTTAGAAAACAGAAATTCTTCTTCTTGCGCTCTCTCTTACCGGGCATCGAGGCATAATTGGGTTGAGTCCAGAACAGCTCCCGATGGGCCGTAACCGGCAAACCAGGCTTCGCAGCCCGCGGACAGTCTAGAACCACATTGGCTTTAGGCAGAAGCTACTAAGTGACAAGACGAGGAAATAAAATGACACCAAAAGAGGGGCCTTTGATCACCGTTATGCCACGAACATCCTTCCTTCATAGTGACATGGTGTGGGTTCGGGATGTTTGGATGGATGGATGGATGAAAAACATTTATTGGTGTCCTGAAGATGAAAAAAAATACGCGTGCATTTCCAGCCCAGCCTCTAGCCCCGCTTGTAAATCGTGTAAACACTCAACGAGATTTTTTTGCACATATAGTGCATCTAGTGTCTATTCGGACCCAGCGAAGAGTCAACTCAACGAACCAGCTTCTGCAGGGAACAGCGAAAGGCACGAAGAGTAAGCCACTGTCACAGACGCTACGGGAACAGCGAAACCACAAGTCTTCAATCAAGGCTTAGTTAGAGCTACTAGGTTTGCTTGCTGCATTATGACACTGAAAATACCTGTAATATTTTTGTTGTGGGTGAATCTTCTGGGAGAGGTAGAGAGGGTGCAGCACGCAATTCGTGGATGAGAACTGACAGACAATTATGCGAAGGAAAGTATAAGGAATGATGAAAGAAATAACTGTAATGTAAATGTGAAGAAAACAAGTGTATGAAAAGATAAGGTTCCGTGGGCAGGAACCGAACCTGCAACCTTCAAATAACGCGTTATGTCGCATGTTTGGTCCCTACCCACGGCATGTCACCTTTAAAGACGATATTTTTTCTTAGGGACCTTCGACGAAAAAATTTTGGTCTGTCTGTCTGTCTGTCTGTCTGTCTGTCTGTCTGTCTGTCTGTACATTTGTCTGTCCACCCTTAAAGATACCTCAAACGGCACTAAACGGCCAATCCCATCTACAGCGCCCACCAATATCGCTCAAGGTTGAGCGTTTATAGTTGTACGATTGTCCATTAAAAAGCCCTTATTGTGCATAACCGAGGCGCCATAACAAAACGTTGATGCTTTGTATGTCTGCCCTTATACTAGAAGAGGCACACACAAGTAACTCTACGGACTGTCGCGTTTATAACACTGCGCTGAAAGTGCAACACGATTTTCATATAGGTAAGTATTACCAACGCTTTCTACAACGCTACGGTGGTGGCAACTGCTCGTCGCTTTGCCTTCTACACCTTATCATCTCTGAGACTGGCGCGCATCTGTCTCCGCGGGCGCGCACGCCTTTGTTTTCGAAGATAACTGCCACATGGCGCTCGTGTCTTACGTGCTTCGATGCGCTCGTTCGCCTCCGCTACACGCTCGAGGGCACTTTAACGAAGCGCCTTCAGAATACGATTCACCAATTTTCTTGCGCAGTACATCAAATAAACGTTTTGTTCCCTTTCTCCAGACGCAAGACTGTAGTCTTTCGACGACATTTGCAGTGTGTCATGCAAATTCAGGCCACTTTTTTCATCCACTTTTTGTTCTTCAGAAATACATTACAATTACTTCTTATTATATTCCTTGTACGTTCTTTGGCATGAAGTTCTCTCCTTTCTCAAAACAATTGTCTCCACAAGGAAGCTGAGCCCTTAAATTTGCACATTTTTCCTCACATAATGGCTGGGGTTTCATTGAGGCAGACTTGATGCCTTCAGGTGGTATGCAAATGATTCATAGTCAGCTGCCAGCTCGTAAGAAGATCACGTGCTACGTGACACCAATAGGCGAAAACATGAGTGTCCCACACTCACTGCAATGGCAACAGGTGGCAATGACTGACGCTCCCACGTTTAATGTGCATACATATGCCAGAAAACGTATGAGAGGATAGCCGCTGTGGTAGCCAAGTTGGTAAATCATCGAACGCGTTATTGAAAGGTTTGGTCACTGCCCCCTGCAAGTTATCGTTTCAACGTTTGTTTCTTCACATTTACATTGTAATTACTTCTCATACTCTCCCCTAATTTTTCGCTGGCATAGTTGTCTGCCAGTTTTCTTTATTATTGTTTGTAACAGACAAAATGAGACCTTATATTAAGTTTGTGCCTTTTCCCCCCATTCTATATATAAAGTAGTCGAAGAAAGCTGGAGGCACTCGTTCGGTCAACATGACTCCACGTCAATTACTTAGACGCATCTAGCATTTGTCTGCCTGTTTTATTGCACAGTGCCCTGTCTTTTCTAACTTATTTTCCCTCCCTATCATCCTCACATCACTTTTCCCTAGTCTGACTTTCGTCTTCCTTTCTCTTCACTTATCCATCTCTCATTGTACCACAATACTCTTGCTAATTCTATACATGGTTTTTGTTTTCAGCATTATGTAGTGATGAAGTAATTATTTCGTTTTTTAACAGCAGTTGACGCAAAAGCGCCTAAGATAGTGAAAGCTTGGTAGCTCTATTTTACGTCAAGAGGACATCTCAGTTTCACCTACGTAATGCCTCATGTATGACAGAATCGATTTGTTCGACGTAAAAAACATGAAAACGCGTTAAAAATGATATAACCCGACATGCCCAGTTCAACATTAACTCACGTGTCGCCGATGTAGGCACAACTATATTTAGGAAAGCAAAGAGTAATTATTCATGCTTGGGCTTGTCTGAAACACAAGCTCATTTCGGTAATCGCCTCTGGTCATGCAACAGTTAAACTTTGTTAAAGTAAGCAAAGTCTAATGTAAGCTACTTAGGTTCGATAAAAATGTATATTCAGTAAAAGAGCAGAAGTGCAGGGTTTTGTTTACTACGACTCACAGTAGCATAAAAACGCATTTCAGATATGTTTCACGAGTTAAGGTCAGTTCAGGTAATCAATACGGTAAAATTGACAAAAAATGATCTTGTAAAGTCTTGGTGACCGCGCCCCTTATTTTTCGCACACAGTCATGTCTGCGTGCTTATGCGCCATAGTAAAGGCGTAGAAGCCGTCACCGAGTAATTATGCCGTAACTGTGAGCACATTGAAACTAGCCGCTTTGAGCACAGACTCTATTTTTTGTGGATTATGGTGTTTGAATTGAATCAACTAGTAGCAAGGAAGAAACTAAAACAAAGCAAAAAACACTTAGCTAATGTTTTTGTTTGATTTTATAGCTCTACCAAAAGCTCCAGATAATGAGATTGGTAAAGGTACTACAATACTAGGATGCAGTTCAATGTAAGAGTGTTCGGGATCTACAACGAAATATCCTTAATTTTTCGGAAAGAATCAGGTGTTATTCTCTTCAGGCTAAATAGAGAATGAATAATATTTCACTAAACAGTTATTTCTTGATATTTAGAATGAGACCAATTCGCCTTCTATTGTCATGTGACCTATTGAGAGCGTTTTTCTTTTTAGTAGTAGTAGTAGTAGTAGTAGTAGTAGTAGTAGTACTAGTATTTTTATTTACAGTAAGCCGGATACAGAGCTCACTGCAGGAGCAAAGGGCTAAAGGCGAACAGCCGGACAAAGGCCCTTGTCCCTCCGCAGTCCGTGACAGTGCAAAGCTTAGACATCAGCACTGACAAACAATATATATATTCAATACATTGGTTTCAAGCAACCTGAAATTGTAAACACAAAATTAAACATAAATAGCATAAGAAGTTTACATAACACATTTTAAGAATTAGAGGTCACTCTCGTTAAAATTCACAACTAAACAATATCAATGAAACAACTCAAAAACAGACGCAAAATGCATGCGGATACAATGAATTCCGCTGTATACACTCGTATAATTGACATAGAAGTTTATGAACAATTTAAGCATTTGCAGAGGCATGAGACTCCATTACGTAGTTTCGATAGTGTAGACCGGTGGTTATGAATAGGTTCTTTATTTGTTTCTTGAAAGTCGCACTACTAGCCCTAAAGTTCAATTGATCTGCAAGGGTATTTAAAACCTGAGGTACCTGGTAAGCAATACTTTGTTTTCCATACTTGGTTCTTGTTCTAGGAGTTCGTTTCTTTCGTTCTCGCTGACTGTAGTGTGGTCTTCCGGTGCAACTTTCTTCATATAGCTTAGTCTTTTGTATTACCTGAAGTAATTTAAAATGATATAATTGATCAATTCTGAGTATGGAATGTTTAATGAATAGTGGAGCAGTGCGCAAGTCTTGTAGATTCCCCCTGTTATTTTCAAAGCAGCGCAATATTTTTTTTGTATAGTTATTAACTTATGGTAATTCCCTTGTGATGTCGTTCCCCAGACTAACATCCCATAACTTACTTTAGAATGGAAGAGTGCATAGTACATACTTATTTTTAACCTCAATGGGATTAAGTGCATTGTTTAAAAAAACAACCAACTATTCGCGCTAATGCGGTGATCAGATGATTTACATGTGTGTTCCAGTTTAATTCCTCCTGAAACCATACACCAAGAAACTTTTGTTCCCTAACATATGCGATGCAATTTCCTTCGAATTTTACAGCTACGTTACTAATAGGTTTGTTTAAAGGTCGGAATATCATATAGGTTGTTTTTTTTTTGCATTCAAGCGCAGTCCATTTTGCCTTAACCAATTTGAAAGATTGCTTAGATAATTATTTACACTGACCTCAAGGGATATTAGATTGTCTGATGAAAAGAAAACATTCGTATCGTCAGCGTACAATATAGGTTCAGGAGAATGAGGTATATCTACAATATCATTTATATAAGCAAGGAACTATAATGGTCCCAGTATAGACCCTTGGGGGACTCCGTGGTTCAATTTTATCTTTGCAGAAATAGTGTTATTCAGTTTTACATATTGATAACGATCTTCTAGGTAACTTTTAAACAGTTGTAGTGCAACTCCACGCACCCCATAACTTGATAATTTATGAATCAATGATTTGAATTGTATGGAGACAAATGCCTTTTGAAGATCGAGGAAGAGCCCAAGATTATATTTTTTGTTTTCCATATTTTCGATTATCTTATGTTTGATATACAGTAGAGCTTGTTCTGTTGATTTATTTTTTGGAAAACCATACTGACTTTTTGTTATTATTTGGCGCTTATCAAAAAGTATGCAAGTCTATCATAAATAACCCCTTCAAATATTTTTGATATTGTTTGAAGCACGGATATAGGTCGATAGTTCGCTAAAGTATTGATATCACCACCCACATGTACTGCAGTGACTTTTGCTACTTTTAGCTGCTCTGGAAATACACCGTTAGTGAGGGTGAGGTTGATAATATAGGCCAAGACATTAGATATCAATGGTGACACCATTTTTAACTCAACAGAACCTATCTCATCAATCCCTGATGCAACATTGTTTTTAAGTTTTCTGATTAATCTTTCTACTTCAACCGGATCTGTGGGTGCGAGAAAAATAGAATACGGCAAAGGAGACTTATCAGGAGTTGGAGCATTATCTCGCTTTTCATCCGTTAAAATAAAGGAACCCGCATTTATGAGATGTTCATTCATGACATTGGCCAACCTTTCACCACTGAAAATCTGACCATTAATTGTTAGGTCCTGTGTCCTATTACAACCCTTATTTCTGTTCGTAAGCCCATTTATGACCTCCCATAGCTTCCTCTGGTCATTGTAAATGCTTTCAAATAATTTTTCATAGTACTTCTGTTTAGCCTTCCGTATTTCTGAATTTAAAACGTTTCTGTATTTCTTGTACTCAGCTAAGGCGTCTGTGTTCCGCGAACGGATGAAATCATGATACGATTTATTCTTTATTTTTATGCGCCGGTAAAGATCACGATTTATCCAAGGCTTTCTGCATTTCTTATTTCTGCCACGTGAGCGCTTCTGAAGTGGAAATGCCGTATCATAGCTAGTACTCAATAACGTCATGAATGTGTTATAAGCATCATCAGGATTTTCTTGTCTATAAACAGTGGTCCAATCTATGTTCTTAACTAGCTGAAAAAAATGTTCCCGAGTTTTGCTGTTTTTAATTCGGTGTAAAGATGTCTCTGTTTTCTGACCAATTTGAGAAGTAACTCGTGCAAGAAAGAAGATGGGCTTATGATCACTTATGTCATACGCAAATACCCCGGATTTTATATTCTGTGAACTTAAAATCTGAGGCGCATTCATCAAGGAGCGTAGCACTTGTTGATGTAATCCTAGTAGGTGAACGTATAAAATTTGTACTTCCATATGTAAGTAAGAGCGTTTCAAAATCTTTGGCATAAGGATCATTGAAACAGAGGTCAATGTTTATGTCACCCATAACTATGCAAGGAGTATTCCCGCGAGCAGGGGATAACACAACATTAAGAAACTCAATAAATTTCTTTTTGTGGCCATGTGGTGGCCTATATACGCCAATTACTATGAATGGGCCAACACACATTGTAATGCATTCAACATCATCGTTCATAACAGTATACTTATCATGCAGTTCACTCGAAAGTGTATCCTTAAAATAAATAGCAAGACCTTTTTGCTGGTTACGACAGAGAAGTTCATGACTATAGCCTGGAAAGAACGGCGCATCGTCTTTATAAGTAATCCATGTCTCGGAGAAAACTAGCACATCAAATCCGATAGCTATAGACCATATAAAATTAGCAATGCCGTCGAGCTTTCTTTTTATGCTTCTACAATTTATATGCAATGCTTTAAACAAGCATTTTCCGGATTGAAATGCCCTATTAAAGTCTTCAACACTGTAATACTTTTGGTTATTTACAAGATCAGTCATAGTGGAATGTTTTTCAATTTGTTATGACATATGCCACATCTAATTTCTAATTTTAGCCAGGCTTGTCTCATCCGCAATGTGTATCGCTCGCGATCCTTCATCTTTGCGTGCAAGGATTTTGCCACCGGATGTCCAGACAAATTTCCATGCGGCTTCTTTCTTTTTTTTTGTATTGCCGCTGCAAGCAATGCCTTGCCCTTCTGCGCCAAATGCTCATTTACAAAAATGGGCGTTTTTTTGTCATCCCCAAGCATAGAACTATTGAGCCTCTTCTTTCTACATTTCGCCAGTATGTCGTCACGTTTTGTTCTTTTTACAAAACGAACGATTATTTTCTTCACACCAGGCTTAGGAGTGAGAATCCAGTTATTTAGATGCAACCAATATGTTTGCACATTTTGTTTTTACTTGTAGCCATTGTGCCACATTTCGCCAAGTTTGTATTGTATTACTGTATATGCTCTCCTGCTATGATCCCCTAGATTGGCAGTAATTTCAAAACACATGAATAAATCGCTGCACTGTGCACAAACGAACATACCGCAACGGTCTCTTTGTCGGTACAAATCTTTGAATGGCTTAGAATAAGTGGAATGAACACACTACATTTGCGCACTCCGCCCGAATTTGCCCTCAATTTTGAATTCATAATCTGCAGCAAAACTTGCATATCATGCGAATGCACACATTTTATGTATAGCATGCGGGAATACACAAGGAGTGTTACAGTGATGCAAAAAATATGTCGGTACTGAAGTGTATGGTTCATATATTTTCAGACGCAGGTGTATTTTTGACAAACGTTTAGCAGACGCAATCAGAGCATCTGGATAGTCGTGTAACCACGTATTCAAATTATTGTTACGTGCCACATTCTCGTGCTTTGGACGACAGCATCGTTTTGTCTTTTTGAATGCACCGATGAAAGCTGGTAGCGATTGGTTGGAAAAGCGGTGTTTCATATCACGCGTGGCAACTGATTTTTAATAAATTGGTGGTAAACATGAAGCGAATGTAGAAGCTTTGACGAGTTTGGTATGACGGTGACTTTTCTCGCTTGAACCAGAAGAGTAACATGAAAGATTTGTTGCACTGTCTTTAATATACGCATGACATAATTGCGATAGTCGTTGATTTACCTAACAAAATGACAGAAAATAAGCAAACTCTGCATTTGACAATTGATTGCGTTTCGTTAGTGCTCTCACATTAACAATAGGATAAATTCAGTCTAGAACTGTTTCACAACCTGTACTTTAAAAATTAAGCTACATGAAAATCTGTTCCAATTTTGTGCAGTGACTTGTCACTCTAAAAATTTGAATAACTCAGGAATAAGGTTCATCACGTGTCTAATACTTGTGTTGTGAAATATGACTTGTGAACTAAATACCGCACCCTTTGACCACGTATATATTCTCAAGCTTTAGAACTTATTTATTTTTAATGTTGTAGATGGTTGTCTTGAAATTAGAGAGAAAGGTTAATGCTGCATTTTTTTCTCAAATGAATTTCTGGAACAATTATTCTTGATGAGATGAATCAACATTCATAAATTTGTTTCGTTTCTCAGAAACCATGTTGAAACGATGCCATAGGTCTTAACTATACGAAAAATAAAGCACGATTACAGTACATTTGTTGAAGAATTAGTAGGAAAGTAAAACATAAATAAGGCAGGAATCCGGCTTGGTTTTGTTCTGGGGAACGTAAGAGAATAAAAGGAAGGAAATCAGTACACAGGAGCGATTAGGGCATTCCTTGCAAAAAAAAAAGACAACCAAATTTCTTTGTGCAATTCTACAAACTCTGACTCGGTCACGCACCCTCACACCACTTTCATTTCTCGCACGCACGCGTTAAGAGTTTCATTGAAAAGGTGCCTGGCTGCAGTTGTTCGCCTATGAGGGTGCTACACGTACTGTCTCCGTCAAATGAAACGCAAACAACCGCAGGTCCTTGTGATTGTATAGAGTGCGCTCCACTTCTCACCATGAACCGGGACGCAATTGTGCGCAGAGCTGCCAAAGAGGGCGCGCGTGCCTGCCAATCATGCTAGCTGCAGACGGCGCATACTATACCATCACGAAGGCTTGTCGCTGTTGGGGCTTCATTTGACGCAGACAATACATGCATGCATGCAAGCATACATACATGCATGCAGGCATACATACATGCAAGCATACATGCATACATGCATGCACGCAAACATACATACATACATACATGCATGCAAGAAAACTGCTCGGCTGGAAATCAGCGCGCAGAAGCGAGTAGTTTGTTACGTGAAGGCCAATCAACTAACTTCCTTTCTGCAATTCTAGAGTCTGTACGGCTTGGTCGCTTGGTCGTACGGCTTGGTCGCGAATCCTCGCACCACTTTTCTTTCTTGCACACAACGCCATAATATTTTATGAATGAGACGGGAAAAGGTGTCTGGCGCTGTTATGTGACCGTGAAGCCGCCACAGTGACATGCTGGTGCGACATGTGTACCTGTCGATTATATGCCTATAATCAATCTTGTCACCTGGAAAATTTCAAAACCGTTTGCAATGTCTTCCTAGTTTTGGAGTGGCTACAAACTGTGTGCTAACGTTCATTGTCTGAGAATCTTTTAATAATACGAAAAAATTAGCAGATCCCTCGTACAGTGGGAATCCTTGATATGCGAAGCACGAATGAGACATGCTGGTACGTCACTTTAAAATCAGCACAACGTTATGAGGTGGAGGTAAATGATGCCGTACATGACTTCCCTGTCGTGATTATCATGTTTGCATGTGTTGCTTATGTTCGTCATCTATTCACGTGACGTGATACAAAATTTAGTATTGTGGAGCAAGCGAAACGGCCACAAACACGCTATGATTGTGGTATGTTGTCATGTTCCTACATGACACGCATGTCTGGACTATCATATTTGCACCACTCATGTTTATTGTCATTCATTGAGATCACGTAGCACGAAAGTTGGTATATGTGGAGCTAGCAAAATGGCTCTGAGCGCATCATGAATAGCCCGATATACTCCAATGTAGCGTTGACGTGCGTGCACGCTGCGCACAGCGATGCCATAGCTATATATACGTTAGCAATACGCGAGCACTCTTTAGTCTGACGCCAGACGCGACTATCGCGACCAGCGTCCGTCGCCACAGCCCAACGGCAACCGGAGCGAAATGCGAAATCCTGCATTTCGCGCCGCTGCGTTACCTAGACAACACTGTGTCTCCCTCTTTTCGCGACAGTGGGACACCGGACGCGTAGAAATGCGCATGCGGCAAAGCAACGCAGCGTGGCGCGCGCCTGCGACTATATGGGAGGATCGGCGCCTGGCGTCGCAACGCTGGCGTGACGCGTCGAAATGAACGCCGGCGAGCACGCGCACCGCATCACGTCGAAATGTATTGGCGCCTTGACGGTGGCTAGTAGTCATGTTGATACATGATACGCATTTCATGTTTACTATCATGTTTGGACCAGTATCATGCCTTGGTCATCAATTCACGTCCCGTAATACCAAACTTCGTATAAGTGAAGCTAGCGAAACGGCCGCCAGCGCATCATGAGAGTGGCATCTAGCCATGTTGTTACACTACACGCATCTCATGATTGTCACATTTGCAACAGTCACATAACTCCATCCTCCATTCACGTACTGTAATACCGAATTCAGAATGTGTTATGCTAAGGAAACGCCCGCGAGCGCATCAAGAGCGTGGCATGTAGTCATGTTGTTACATGACACGCATGTCATGATTTTCATTTTAGGGTCTGTCGCTTGTGTTTTCCATGCAATCATGCTGTAGCATACAAGTTTTGCAACTTGCAATGTGAACAAAACCACCGCAAGAGCTGCAAGACCATGAAGTGTAACTGATGACATTTATGACATATATATGATTTTAATGTTACGACTAGTCAAAATGTTCTTCATGCAGTAATGTTACGTCATACCAAGTTTGGTATTGATACCAGTATCGAAACTGGCAGGAGAACTAAAAGACCTAGGTGGCTAGACAGACAGACAGACAGACACAGACAGACAGACAGACAGACAGACAGACAGACAGACAGACAGACACGCTCAAAGTCGCTGGGTTTTCGCTAAGAAATGCTTCGCATTTCAATATTGGTCCCGAAGCGGCATGTTACACTGCAAATGTCGTCTGGAGAGAGTGAACAAAGCGTTTGTTTCATGTTCTGCGCAAGACAATCGGTCAATGGTATTCTGGGGGTGCTGCGTTAAGAGTGCCAAGCGTGTGTAGCGGAGGCGAACGAGCGGATCGAGTCACGTTAGACACTAGCACCATCTGGCAGTTATCCTCGAAAACGAAGGCGTGTGCGCCCATGGAGAAAGATGCGCGCCTGTCTCGGAGGTGATAAGGTGTAGAACGCAAAGCGACAGGCAGGTGCTACCACCGTGTCGTTGTAGCAAGGAAGGAAGGAAGGAAGAAAAATAGGAGGAAAAGAACGGCAGGAAGGTTAACCAGCCCATAAGCAGCCGGTTTGCTACCCTGCGCATGGGAGGGATATGGGGGAGATTAAATATAGAGAGCAGAGAGGGAAGAGAGCTAAACACAGCCCATTCGGCAGCACACACGTGCACACTCATTCATTGTCCAGTCTTGTCTTACGTGGCGTGGGACATTGCTGTTACAGCTGCTTGTTCAAGTCCGTGTCGCGTAGAAATTTCAACAGAGCTTTTGTCACCTTCTATTGCAATGCCTTCTCTCGGGCACTTGACGAATAGTGTCCACAGACGTTTGGTTGTTGTCGATGTGCGCAAGGACGGATGCCAGTGACTGTCTCTGGATGTCATACAACGAACCGTCGCACAGGATATGGTGTAGCGTCTCTTCGCAATGACAGCTATTGCAGAGAGCGTTGTCCACCATTCCAATGATAAATAAATAAGATTTTGCGAAAGCCACTCCTAACCATAAGCGATGAAGAAGGGTGGCTTCTATTCGGTCGAGCCCAGTGGGCATGCGGAGAGCCATCAAAGAGGACAGGTGGTATTGACGATTCGTCTCGTTGCTTGGATGAGACCTTAGTGAAAATGTAACTTTACGCTCAAGTCGTCAAAGATTACTGGTCATCGGTGCGTGAAAGTGGTATGGCTTTTTCTCGTGTTCCTTCAAGAGCTGCCCGTGCGGCAATATCGGCTTGTTTGTTCCCTATGACACCGCCGTGACTTGGCAGCCACTGAAACGGCACATGATTCTCTTTCTCGTGTGAAGCGTTGAGAAAGCATCAAATTTCAAAAACAAGCTGTTCGTACGGCCCGCGACACAGTGCTGACAGTAGAGATTGTAGGGCAACCCTTGAGTCGCTGAAAATCGACCATTGTTGCGGAGGTTCCTGATTGACCACATGTGAGGGATAAGGTTCGTGTAATCACGGCAACTTAAATAATCGTTGTCGAGGCTGACGAAGACATTTGCAACTTGAGTTATAAGGCTTTAATGCCACAAAAAAACGAAAAAAAAACGATAATGAAGCTTGGCGTGTTACATGGCAACAGCGAAGAACTGCCTTAGGTACGAGCACGACACACGTTCTCGAAAGACAAGGTCTGACGCTTAGCGTAGTCCCCCACTGCACTACACAAGGTTTGAAACACTTCACCGTGTGACGTCGAAGGCAGATGAGTCGATGCGTTGCGTTGCGTCTTACGCCGACATCAGCGATGACTCAGGCATGGTCGGAGCGGAGCGTGAGGCAGAGTCGATGTGTGGCAAGCACGTCCCGGACAGCCAGTAGTAGGCCCAGGTCTGGAAAACGCCCGGATCCGAGTACAACGGACCGGCGCCGGCTGCTGGATCACACGGTAGAAGGGAGCCAGGCTCGTGCGGACCACAGGCACAGGTAGGCTTCGGGACCACGACCCGACGAGCGCTTCAGCCTGCCACTGTTTCGTTCGGATCCTTCTTCTCGAACGCCCCGTCGTCGTCTTCTTCTTCTCTCTCCCCATGGCTTGGCTTGACTCTGACGACACGATTCCGCCTTTTCCTTGTCTCATCGTCATCTTCGTCGGCGTACGGCACAGCACAAACTCACAAACATCGCGCACCAGATGAACCTACCGCGCATATCATGACAAAAGTCCCCCCTTTCAAAAGTTTTTTTTTAAAAAAAAACTGTCCAAAGTGCGCGGGAGACAGGACTTACGACAAACAAATGTACAGAACTGTTGCACCAAGAGAATAGTCTGTATGTGAGAGTCCCTAGGCATATGGTACATTATTACATTAATGTTGTATAGCTAGCACCTACACCTGTAGCCTGCTCATATAATCAGCACCTACGTTCTCTGATCCTTTGATATGCTCAACACGAAAGGTGTACTCTTGCAATGCGAGACTCCAGCGCAAGATCCGGCTGTTCAAATGCTTGGCTTGAGAGAGGTATCGTAGCGGTTGATGGTCAGTCTGAACGACGAAGGAGGTTCCATAAAGGAAGATATGAAATTTCGCGATCGCCCAAACTAACGCTAAACACTCTCTTTCAATTGCAGAGTATCTCTCTTCCCGGGGCATAAGCTGGCGGCTGGCATATGACACCGGGTGAAGAAGACCCTCGTGTTCCTGCATAAGCACAGCGCCTATACACCTATCAGATGCATCTGTACGTAATACGAAGGGTTTCTTTATGTCAGCAGCCTTGACTACTGGCATAGATGCTAGAGCTTGTTTGAGGGTTTCAAATGCCTCTTCTCTTTCGGTATTCCACGCTAACTTGTTCTTTTCCATCTTTCTTGTCATTTCAGTCAGTGGTTTCGCTTTCTGGGCATAGTGAGGTATGAGGTCTCGGTAATATCCCGCCAAGCCGAGAAAAGAGCGAAGCTGCTTCTTCGTTTCCGGTCTTGGGGCTTTAGCGATCTTCGCTATCGTGCTTTCTACTGGGCGGATTGTACCATCGCCGAGGTGATGCCCAAGGAAGATGACAGAAGTCATAACGATCTCACATTTTTGAGGTTTGATCCGTAGGCCTGCTTCTCGGATCCTCTGAAACAACTGTTTCAATGTCACTAGATGCTCTTCCCACGTAGCTGTGGCAATTAGAACATCGTCTATGTAATGCACTGTGTTTGGAATGCCGTGCAGTAATGTCCTCATCAATCGTGTGAATATGGCCGAGGCTGTCTTAATCCCAAAAGGCATATAGAGAAAATGGTAGTGTCCAGATTGCGTTGAAAAAGCTGTTTTCGGACGAGAACTTTCCTCTAAGGGTACCTGCCAATAGCCCTTTGTAAGATCTAACTTTGAGAAAACCGACTTCGTGCCGACTTCAGCAAACATAATGTCAGTTCTGGGTATGGGTTCAGAATCGGACACCAGAACCTCATTAATGTGACGGAAGTCAATGCACGCCCGAAAGCTGTTGTCCGGTTTCTTAACCAGGACCAAGGGTGAGCTATACGGCGAATGGGATCGTTCAATAACTCCCAACTTCAGCATATCTTGAACCTCCTTCTCTACTATTTCCTTCATTGCAAACGGCATCGGATACTGTGAGGTGCTGATTGGTTTTGTTGTAGTAAGCTCTAGCCGGCACTCTAGGAGGTTCGTCTTCCCAGGAACTTCGGAAAATATGTCTCGGAATTCCTCCAAGAGATTGCACATACCATCGCGTTGTGCTTCGTCTAAATTACTTCCGATTGTGACCGACTCAATACCTTTCCCTTCATTTACTTTAAATGTAGGGAGGGGTGAATCCGACTCTCCTTCTTCGACTACAACGAACGACGAAGCTTGACTAGTGACTTCTGGTTGACTTTCTTCGTAGCGCTTGAGCATGTTTATGTGAAACATTTTCGTGGTGTGCCCAAGGTCCAACCAATAGTCGTGGTCATTCTTTTTTCCTGTAACCGGAAATGGCCCCTTCCAGTGCATAAGAAGCTTGTTTTCCCTGGTTGGGAGCAATATAAGAGCCCGGTCACCAACTTTGAGCTGTCGGGTTTTGGAGGTTCGGTCATAATACTTCTTTTGCGAGTGTTGAGCTCGGGAGAGATTCTCTTGAGCCAGCTTCAAGGTGCGTTCAAAACGTTCTCTCAGATCAAGCACGTATCCGTAAGTAGTCTTGATATCTTCCTCTAGGTCTTCCCCTGTCCAGAGTTCCTTCAATATATCCAGGGGTCCTCGGACGTGCCGGCCGTAGATCAGTTCAAACGGCGAGAAGCCCATACTGGCCTGAGGTACTTCTCGATAGGCGAATAACAGAGGCGCAAGAAATCGGTCCCATGACTTCGGCTTCTCTTGGCACAACTTGCGCAACATCTGTTTCAAAGTGCCGTTGAACCTTTCGACCAAGCCATTGCATATCGGGTGGTAAGGCGTCGAGCTCAAATGTCGAATAGCAAGCAGAGCATTCACCTCTTCCATCAGGCCTGACGTGAAGCAGGATGCTTGATCACAGAGGATCTCCCGTGGAAATCCTATTCGAGAGAACATCTCCAGTAGTCCATCTGCTACTGTTGCCGAATCAATTGCGGGCAAAGCCACCGCGTCCGGGTACCGAGTGGCGAAATCCACAAGGGTAAGAATGTACCGATTACCCTTCTTTGAAATCGGAGTCAGAGGTCCAATGATATCAACGGCCACACGTTCGAATGGCGTGTCAATCAAAGGCATCCGTCCAAGAGGCGCCTTGCCTACTTTGCCTTTGGGATATGTCCTTTGGCATGCGTCGCATGATTTTACGAATCTTCGTACCTCCTCCTGTACACCGGGCCAATAAAACGACTCCAAAACTCGGTCCTTCGTCTTCTTGATACCCTGGTGACCAGATATCGGTGATTCATGTGCCAAGTGCAACACATGGACACGCAACGCCTTTGGAACCACCGCTTGTTGAACTGATTTACCCGGAGTCAAGTGGTAAACGCGGTACAAGATTCCTTTCTCGAACATAAATGAGTGGTATGTGGCTCCTTTACCGCGGATGAGGGTGTCGACTTTCGCCCTACAAACATCCAGCGACCGGTCTTCCTCTTGTTTTTGGCGGAATGACTCCTGTGTCACCTCTAAGTTTCCAAATTTAGCAGTCGTGAGCTTCCGGTGATGTCCTTTGCTTGAAACACCAACCATGACTGTGCTATTCGTCCCGCATCCATCCTTGGATTTCTCTTCAGAATTCAATGCCTGATTAGTTTCCGACTTCAGGCTCGCTGACTCCTTCCACGTTGAGTCGGGGTCATTAGCGTCACGGGCGCCGGGAACATTTCCTACGATGACATCGTAAAGTGGCGACGTCATGCATTTGACTATCGCATTTCCGGTGAAATAGGGCGATAGAATCCGTACTTCTGCTTCCGGTACCTCGATGCAACTACCATCGGCCAATAAAATAGTGGCGGTAGTACCCGTCAGCGCATCATCGGGCACGAGGGAACGTCGCACGACCAGGGTGTTGCTTCCAGTATCCCTCAAGACTGATACAGTATGTCCAAACACTTCTCCCTGTAACACCGGCAAGTTTCGTGTAACTGTTGCGGTGCGCGTTCGGAGTGCACTAGCAACATATTCATCTTGTGATGAATCATCGGCACATCGGGGCGTCTCGGACTTCTGGTCAGTAGACACGATGCAAGATGTCATTTTCTTTGACCCGCCGTTGCTTGGGCATGCTCTTGCATCGTGACCGGGCTTCCGACAGTGCCCACAGAAGACTCGTTGGGGTTTCGTGCAGCAATCAGATGCTCTGTGGCCGGGTCGATCACAGACGAAACATCTAAGAGGAGGCTGGGTATAAGTAAATCCTTCTTGCTCCTTGGGAATGTTGTTTGCAGACTTGGTACGAAATACCAACAAGTTTGTTTGCCGCTGGGCTTCCAAGAAGGTATCAGCTGCTTCTGCCATTTCTTTTACCGTCCTGCATTTCTTCTCCCTTAGAAAAAGTGCCAGGCGATCGTGGCAGTTATTCAGAAACTGCTCAGCTACAATGAGGTTGCGCACGGATGCAAAGTCCCCGTCCGTTTCCGACATTTCCAGCCATCTATCGAAGTAACTCTGTAATCTCGTGGCGTACTGTTTACCAGTTTCGCCGTCTTCAGGCTTGCTTTGCCGAAACTTTTCGCGATAGCCTTCGGCTGTGAAACGAAACCTCTGGAGCAAGGCCATTTTCGTACTCTGGTAATCCATTGAGTCTTCTGGCGACAAACGACCGAAGACTTTCAATGCTTCCCCACTGAGGCATAAACTAAGCGCTGTCGCCCACTTCTCCTCAGGCCACTCTTGACCAAATGCTACGCGTTCGAACCTCTTGAGATACGCATCGAGATCGTCACGCCCCTCGTCAAACACTGGAATCAGGTTGTGAGGATTGATCAAGCACGGGCGGCTTTGACTCCTCTCAGGTTCGCGGTCCCGCGCTGTTGGCTCTCGGCTACCTTCAACCTCAGCTAGTCGAATTCGCAGTTGAAGAGTTCTCTCTTCTATCTCCAAACGTTCCTTCGCCGCCTGCCTTTCCGCGGAACGCTCTTTACGCGCTTGCACAGATTCCTCATGAGCCCGCTCTAACCGCGCGTCTACCCACGTCTTTAGCTCGGCTCCTTGAAGCCCCATGCGTTCCGCTAGCGTTATAAGCTCTTGCTCACTCATCTTCCCTACAGATTTCAACCCAGTGCAAACGGCTTCGTCCTGTCGCGGACGCCAATTGTGAGGGATAAGGTTCGTGTAATCACGGCAACTTAAATAATTGTTGTCGAGACTGACGAAGACATTTGCAACTTGAGTTATAAGGCTTTAATGCCACAAAAAAACGAAAAAAAACGATAATGAAGCTTGGCGTGTTACATGGCAACAGCGAAGAACTGCCTTAGGTACGAGCACGACACACGTTCTCGAAAGACAAGGTCTGACGCTTAGCGTAGTCCCCCACTGCACTACACAAGGTTTGAAACACTTCACCGTGTGACGTCGAAGGCAGATGAGTCGATGCGTTGCGTTGCGTCTTACGCCGACATCAGCGATGACTCAGGCATGGTCGGAGCGGAGCGTGAGGCAGAGTCGATGTGTGGCAAGCACGTCCCGGACAGCCAGTAGTAGGCCCAGGTCTGGAAAACGCCCGGATCCGAGTACAATGGACCGGCGCCGGCTGCTGGATCACACGGTAGAAGGGAGCCAGGCTCGTGCGGACCACAGGCACAGGTAGGCTTCGGGACCACGACCCGACGAGCGCTTCAGCCTGCCACTGTTTCGTTCGGATCCTTCTTCTCGAACGCCCCGTCGTCGTCTTCTTCTTCTCTCTCCCCATGGCTTGGCTTGACTCTGACGACACGATTCCGCCTTTTCCTTGTCTCATCGTCATCTTCGTCGGCGTACGGCACAGCACAAACTCACAAACATCGCGCACCAGATGAACCTACCGCGCATATCATGACACCGCACAAAGTGCCGCACGCAAAGCAGCTAGTTCCGCTGCTGTAGATGCCGTTGAGTAATACCGTTGAGTGGTCAGTCCCAAAGCTGATGGTAACACCTCTTGCTGGGACAACTACTGCACCTGACAAAAACTGGCGGTTCGTGGAGCCATTGGTATATATATGTACACTGTCTGAATATTTCTCATGCAAAGAAGAGGAGAGAGTTGTTTCTGCACAGGCGATGAAAGCTGAGATTCCCTTTGGATTCTTGGGACACTAAAATGCACTGTGGGTCAAACAAGACACCAAGGGGGATCGATAGTCTAGATGCAGGAGTGAAGCTCGAGGGACGTTTCTCGTTGTACTTCACAATCATTTTAGCGAACGATGCTTGGCGCCTCTCTGAAGGCAAAAGTCCAAGGTGTTGACACGAAGCACGTGCGAACTGTCTGATGTGCGTTCTCAAGACTTCTACAACAATGCGAGTTTGTATCAAGTAGTCACCAGTGATTGAAATTGTTGCCTCTGTTGACGTACACCTGGGCAGACCAAGGTACACTCTCAGTGCTTGGGCTTACACTGCCTGTAGAACACGAACATTGGTCTTGCAGGTATTGCTAAGCACGGGCAAGCTATATCTCAGGAAACCGAGAAACAGGGCTCAGTAGAGCTCCATCATTGTGTCTACTGACATTTCCCACGTCTTTCCTGCCAGGAACTTGAACAGTTGAGAAATAGCGGTGAGGCGCTTCTTCATATAGGCCACATGCGGACTTCGACAGGGGTCCGTATCAATAATGATGCCCGGAAACCGGTGGGTTCTGGCGTGAGAAATCGGTCACCCGCCGATTGAGATGACATAAGGGGTCATTGCTTTGCGAGTGAAGGCCACCGGCGCGTATTTTTCCGCGTATATGCTGAGACCATGTTTTAACAAGTAGTTGGCAATCATAGTGTCTGCTTTTTTTCAAGCCGGCAACGTATCTGAGGACGTCTGACTGCCAAAGTCCAGACATAGATATCGTCTGCGTATATTGAGATTTCAACGGTACTTGGCAAGTATTCAGCAAGGCCAATTAGTGCAAGATTGAATAGCGTCGGGCTAATAACTCCGCCATGAGGAACACCATTAGAAGTATAGCATCGCGTAGTTGGGCCGTCTTCTGTTAACACAAAGAATAATTTCGCAGCCAAGTAACTCGAAATCCACCAAAAGACTCGACCACCAAGGCCAACCACCGCGAGAGCACACAAAATGGCTTCATGTAGTACACTAATATACGCGCCTTTCACACTTAGAAACGAAGCTGCAGATAGTCGCTTACGGGATCTTTCGTGCTCAACGTACGAAACTGGATCAATGACATCGTCAATGGAAGAGCGGTCGCGTCGGAAACCAGCCATAGGATTCGGATAAATCTTCAAAAATTCAAGATAACACTCCAGACGGCCTAGTATCATCCGTCCCATTATCTACCCTACGCAGCTAGCCACTGTTATGGGGCGGTATGAGGCGAGTGCGAGTTGGGATTTGCCTTTATTCAAGATGGGTAACAAGCGGCTTACTTTCCAGTCGTCAGGAACATTGCCATTCTGCCACGAAATGTTCTCCAAGATTGCACAAGGCTAGATACGGAATACCATCTTGGCCCGGGGAAGTTGAACGCCTGCAGAGAGCTAATGCCACCTCGAGCTCCTCCATTGTAAAAGGGAGGTCTATGTGGTAGTCACGGGAACGGGGGACGTCACATTTCGCTGGAGAATCTGGACGACTGGCTTGGTTGGCGATCTGCGCACAAAAATCTTCTGCGACATCGATGTCTTGTCTCCTTTGAAACAGTGCGAGCACTCTGAATGGAAAACGCTGTTCCGTAGGGTGACGCAGACCTTTTACCGTTTTCGAAATGTGTGAGATTGGCTTGTGAGGGTCTAGTGACTGGCAAAATGTTGTCCATCGTTCCGATGCTAATCTATCCAAGTGACGCCGAATCTTCTTCTGCATCAGCCTGGCTGCCCTAATATCGTGAATTGATTTTGTACGCCGATACTGATGCTCCGCCCGGTGTCGAATTGCTCGAAGTCGCTCCAACTGTATGTCGAAGTCGTTTCGTGTGGAAGATATGTTCACCGTTAAAGTGGCGTTTTGCATTGTGGTCTTAATTGTTTGCTCTAAGCCAGATCATAGGCCATCGCTGCAAGCATCTTCCATGTCAGATTTCAAGTTGGTCCATTGGACTGCTCGAATGACCGTCCATGGACCACAGCCAGACAAGACTTTGATGTTAAGGTAGATTGGTACGTGATCAATTCCTCGTGTGTCAACATCTGGAAACGACTTGACGTACCTCATGAGGGAGTTGCAGACAAAAGCAAGGTCAACGGAGCTGCCGTATGTCACCTATCAAAAAAAGGTGGAGCTACCGTCGTTCAGGAGAGTAAGGTCATAGTTGTAGGTGATGTTTGCTAACCTGCGTCCTCTTGCATTTGTCCGCGTACTTCCCCATGCGTGATGGTGCGCATTGAAATTACCTATGATGACCCATAACGCAGTACACACTCTCAAAGTATCCGCTAATCTCCTGCAATCGAGATTATACGAAGGCAATATATAAGCGACTGTGAGAGTAAACATGAGTTTGTTCTTTTTCACAGCGATGCAGACATACTGATTGTCATCGTGAGGCGCAATTGGTAGCACAACACACGTCAGTTCACGACAAAGACCACAGTTTTGCTGCACGCATCATTTGTTGAAGACATGACAGCTTCGTACCCCGATAGTCTTTTTGGTTTCGACAAATTGGGTTCACAAATGACGATGAGTGGAAACACGTTGGTAAAACAAACTGACGCAATTCTGAAAGGCGTAATTTAAGTCCTCTAGCGTTACATTGGATGACGGATGCAGCCTCGACTTCTTTACGAAATGATGAGATGTGAGTAGCGATCTTCCTAGTTGAGAGATTCAAGCACTGGGATTAGGGCGTCCAATACTCCAAGTTTGCTTCGAGCAGATGCTGTCTTCATGTCGACTAATATCGCTCGGATGGCTTCTATGAGGGAACGCAGCACCGAGATCACTTGACGATCTGTATTAGTCAAATCTTTCATGGCTAGAGACGGCTCTGGTGTGGCCGCAACCTGCCGAGGTTCCTTGGCAGAAGAGCGGTTTAGGACGTGGGCCATTCCTCCGGAGAAGGAGGCTTCTCCACTCATTTCGTAGAAGTGGTGGGTCCTTTCGCGGCGCTACTGGGTGGAACCACTAAAGAGTGGGAACTAGCATATCGAGAATGTGCCTTCTTTGAAGACTTTCAATCATGCCGACGTGGACGCCGAACTACTTCGGCTGCCTCCCTCTGTGTCGAGTTGTCTCGCGCCATTCATCTGAGAACCACGCGCTCCTTTGGGATTCGAGGACAGTCTTTCGACGGGGCAGCGTGAGGACCGCTGCAGTTGGCGCACTTAAGAGTAGTCGCCCGACAGACGCCTTCAACATGAGGTTCAGCGCAACGGGGACACAGTCGTGATTTGGGGCATACGCCCTTGCCGTGTCCTAACCTGAAGCGCTGATGACATATAAGTGGCGTTTGGATGAATGGCTGAACCGGATGTCAGAAATGTCCAACTCTAACGTGGGACAGTATGCAGTCTCCCTTGAAACTGAAAAACGCTTTTACGCAGCGCTTATTTCCAAGGCGCGGCACTTGCGTAATGACAGTTCTCTTATTTGCAGGCTTGATTAGGGTAGGCCAGTCAATATGAGAAATTACAATGTCGATGTCATAAATTGCACCGGCAATTGATTTATCATTTATCAGGAAAAAGGGGCGCATTTTAATGCCGCCTAGCTCAGTAATTTGCTGCAGCTGCCCTAACGCATTCGCATCGTGCACGTCAATGGCGAGGATATTCTTCCTCATGTTTATTCTTATGTCCTCAATCGGATCTGGCACCAGATATTCCAGAGCAGCAAAAAGGGCTTGCCTGTTCAGAAGTCGTCCGTTGCTTGAGGGATCTTCCGACATGACGATGATAATGTGCGGCCAGCGTGCAGGCCTTGACTGTACAGTCGCTCTACTTGGAGGAGCTGATGCTGATGCTTATGTATTTGTAGTCCTTCTCCTCGCCCTCTTACCCCGGGCAGGTATAAAGCTGTCGTCGGATGTTTCGTCTTCTGAGATAAAACACAAATCAGTGTCTTTGGTGTCACTGGGGGAGCCAGCTCGCTTCCTTGTGGTTTACGGGTTTTAGAACCTCTGAGCAGGCGGGACTCTGGCATTTTTCTTAGCGTCGTTGTAGAAACGCGTTGGAAAAAATTACCTTTTAGAGCATCGCGTTGCACTGTCAGTGCCGCGCGATAAACGTTACACCATCTCCTGTTTGGTTGAGCGCATTGCGACGATATTCGCCTCTCGACATAAAGTACCGACACTGGACTGGATCTTGAAGGTCCAAATCGAGAGGAGTAGTCAAGTACAGAAACCATCACGGAAGCCATCTGAAACACTCAACGTCTTGTGCACATGAATGAAAAATTAGTAGCGAAGTATTCACCTAGTTCTTAAAGACCAGTTCGAACGTCACAAAGTAATTGATAAAGGCGTACAACACAGGTATGATATCACTGACTTAGAAGCAGAAATGGACGAAACCAAAGTTTACACACGTATTTTATTCTACCGAAGGTCCAAACAGAGTGAAAGATTGTTGGCCTCTAAAGGCTCGGCAGGCTAGTTTGGAGACAATAAGACAATGAATTAAGACAAAAAAGGAAGAAAAATACTGTGTTTTTCTATAGTACCACCACCTATCTAATGCGTCTTCACCACCAACCTTGCCGCATTAGAGCTAAACGTGTCGACTTAACGACTAACAGTGTAACATACTGGAAGCAAGGTGACTTGCGTTCCCCCTGCAGTGGATGCAATCTCGAAGATCAACATTGAAGAACAACCTCCAAGTCTAAAGGCATCATAAAAAATTCACGGCATATCCACGGAGTGCATGATGATGGTTGGGGCGAAGCACCCATCAGTCCGTCCGCGCTGCCGTCTTTCCGTTCATTCTTGCTTCTGTCCGTCCGTGCGTCCATCAGTGTGACCATCTGTGTGTCCGACCGTCTGTGTGTCCGACCGTCTGTGCGTCTATCCGTCTATCTTTGCGTTTGTCCATCCGTCCATACGTCCGTCTGTCTGTCCATGCATTCATTAGTTCATCCGTCCACCCATGCGTCTGTTCGTCCATGCGTACGTTCATTCGTCCGTTCGTGCATCTGTCTGACTCTCCGTCTATGGGTCTGTCCATCCGTCAGACCATCTAGTGAACTCTCCAAGTATGGCCTGCACTTTTTGTCTAGTACCCACATTTCTCCGCCTCTAGTTCATGGAACTGCGGCCCATTACTCGCTAAACCTTGTTGTAACAAATGATGCTACGCTCAGCGAGTTCAACGTGGCAACCCTTCTGGCCAGATAGTGCTCAAAGTGCGTCCTTCTGATACTAGTTTCTTTTTCACTAAGCACCAAATTGTAGGGAAACTAGATTGTAGATTAAGTCACCGATACTTGTCTCTGTAGGTTATTTCATCATAAACAACCATGTTTTACTTATGATTAGCGTGCGTAGAATTCCTCCTCAATTCAAAGGAGAGCACGCGTGGCACTCCTCCAGTCGAGCTGTGGAGGTGGCTGCCACACGATGCACTACTACTACAACTACTCCTATTAATACTACTACTACTACATGCATACATAGGTGGACGCACGACCCACGACTTAAGTAGCTTCGCCCCTAAATAGTGACAATTTTCGTCAACTTACTTTTGCCGCGAAACCAATGCTAAGACAGGGGCTGCCACTGAAGTTTACCTGAAGCAATATACTCGTACGAAACCAAAGCAGAATGCATTTTGAAATGTAAAAGGTAATCCACCAAATCTTGACCATGCTTGTATGCAGAAGACAATATATTCAGATTTTATGCAGCCTTCCTGTTCTGGCATACATGCGCCCGTAGGAAAGAATTCAAACCTAGTTCAAGAAATAAAATTATGAAAGAAACATATAGGCACAACCCACGCACCTTGGGAATCAATGTTATGCAGAGTATGCGCAGAAAAGGCAATTGTGTTCTAACTTTTTATTGAGCGAGAGGCCAGAAAATGAGGCTACAGATATGCACAAATGTTGTACGCATATACACATGTTGAAGACTTCCAAGTTTTCTATGACGATAGTTATAGCGCGAGAACAAAACGACGACACAGAGACAAGAAGGACACGAAAGACACTTTAGCGCTCGTGTCTCTTGTGTCCTTTTTGTCTCTGTGTCATCGTTTTGTTCTCGCGCTATAACTATCGTCATGCCATACCAACTAGCCCAAGCTGCCACACTCCCATGTTTACTGTTGGGTAACGATGTCAATGGCAACATGGATATTAGCAATGCCAGAAACGGTAAGCAGATATGTAGCGCTTGTGCCAGTGAGAATGGCGGCCCTGGGCACTGCTAGACAAATGAGTCTCGGTGAATGGCGCTTCAGTAGAATTGTCGTTAACGCGAAATGATTGCTGTATGATAGTGCGAACGCGTTAAAGTATGTTGTGGCCATCTCCTGCCACAAAACTGTCCCAAAATTTGCATTTTACTCCCGAGTGTGGTGAATACCAAAGCGTATGCAGATTTAGCACATGTTTACGAGTGCTTGCTTACTGTATCCCACTTTACAAGCCACCTACTTTCAAAACGTGATTAGACCACGCACTTGTGCGTAGAGCGTAAGACTTGATTAAATTGATGAGACAAATGGAGCACAAGCACGACTTCAATCCTTGCACCAACCGCCTCAGACTTGAATTCTCTACCCGGCATACACGTCAAGTTGTGCAATGCATTCGAGAGATTACACCATTTCTTTTTTGATAGAGTTGAAGCGGGGCCCTGAGGATGCCGCAATTGTGACTCACGGAGAGCTTACACATGTGCGCTAACTTGAACGGTCGTCGCACAATGTTTAGTGAACTAATCGGCATCTTTCCTTTTTTTCTTTGTTGGCTAACTGACAACTATTAAACGCGGATTGCTTTCCTTGTAAGATAAATAACACCAATTAGCAATGACATTTTTGCACCCTCACCGATGGTCAACACTCTAAGTCTGTGCAATTTTTAACAATCTCATTATTCTTTTGTGACTTCCTTCATATTGCCTTAAGAGATATTTTAATTGCGTGTTCCATGCAGTTGATATTTACAAGTGTCTCTAAAATATATACATGCCGTCTCCTTCACTTGGCAGACTGAATGCCCTTCTGTAGGAAGCATACACATATTGATCAAAATTTCTTTAGTTGTAGGACAATTGTTACTACTCAAATTTTTTATTTAGAGCACTTGCACAAGTATGTATATATATTCGTGGATATTTTACTGGTAAGAGCACTCGTGATACACCAATTGCCCAATCCACAAGACTATCTGAAACCCCCTAACGCATAGACGATTTTTCTCTCTGTGAGTCATACTTGATTTTTTCCCGTTTATTTGAATTTGCCCTATACGTATATTTCTCTACGATGACTGCATTCATTTGCAGGCGCTGAATTCTTTTTAAGCAGAAAGCTTCACAGGACTGCAACAATGACGAATTTGTTAAGTTTATTGCTTTTTCTAGAATGTTATATGTCGTCAGCGACGAGGCAGCTCGAAGAACGAACCAGTAGCACAGCAACGATCAGAAGCCTGATCCGAGAGAGCCGATCGTTTGCGATCCTGCTGGATGGAGACGCAACTTCTTCACAATCGCCACCGCTGAAAAAGAGCCACCCTAGCGATCTCAGGAGTTTAAGCGAGATGCTCATGAGAGGGCTTAATACGGGAAACGTGAGCGATGTAATGTCTACGTCGGCGCATGTTATTTGATGAATAAACTGGCTTGATAAGAAAATCAACCGCAGAGATTTCTGCAAAGTGGTGTCAGGCCCCTTGTACTAGGGTAGGAGCTGGAGAGTCTCGAAGTTGATTACGGGACAGATAGCCTTACAAGAGACCCTGGGGCTGGCAGGGAGGCACGTTGGTGCTTTGGTGAACGTGTAAGTGAGCTGGCGGCACTTTGCGACTTGGCGAGCACCTTCGGAGAAAGGTGGATGCTGGATCAAGACGGTAGGCAAGTAGAGTGCAAATGGTACTTGAAGGCTCGCGTATATAAATAAGGAAGAAAGGCGAAGATGCAGTGGTCGATTGTATCACGGTGATGTACGCGAATTTTACATAGGAGAGAACATGGTCCCAGTTGATATGGTCAGATGCCACGTGCACAGAAATCATATCACCTATACCGCGTGGTTAAGCCATTCCGTGAGCCGCTTAGCCTGGGGGTGGCATGCTTTGGTTTTCCGATAAATGACGTGGCATTCCGAGAGCAGAGCTTCGACGACCTCGGAGAGGAAATCACGACCTCTGTCACTAAAAAGCTCTCATGCACTGCGCCATATCGAATGTTAAATGCACTTAAAATGAAAGAGGCAACAGCCGACTGACCGATCACTTCTGATTAGTACGTCATGAAGACGCTCCATGTAGGTATGCTGTAATTCTGGTTGTTGTACCATAATAGAGCGACGCCAGTGAGATAGATTACGACCTGGCCTTGCTTGTCAGGATAATACCTCTGACTATATGCGAAGCAGCTCTTTTAGTAGCCTGTGTAACGCTGTCCGTCCGTGTCTTCGTGCCAACACTCCGCACCGCGTTCGCCCCGCTGTAGCTGTTAGAACGATGCCGAGTAGATCCAACTGCAGCTACACCTAGGTGGTGTTGCTTCTTCGCTCGCTTGCAATGCTCTTAATTTGTGAGATTTAACGCCCCAAAACCACCATATGATTATGAGAAACGCCGTAGTGGACGGCTCTGGAAATTTGAACCACCTTGAGTTTTTTAACATGCACCAAAATCTGAGCACACGGGCCTACAGCAATTTTGCCGCCATCGAAAATGCACCCGCCGCAGCCATGATTCGATCCCGCGAACTGCGGGTGAGCAAGCTCGCAACACCTCTCTCGCTTCGACCTCTTCACCAATCAGAACGTTCGATAGCACGTCGTGTACAATCTTTCGGCTGGTTTATCTGCGATGAAGCTTACATGAAACCCAACCCATCTTTCATATCCTTGCGTCGCAAAGAAACGTTTACTCGAGTATAGGCTAGACCGAGTATCGCATGTAACCATTTTTCCAGTACCCGTGTCGACGACTGTTTCAGCCAGGTGAACCACATGACCACCGCTGCTGGTTCGCATCCTAACTGGTTTCCCTTTATGGAGATGGTTCATAATTTTTATTCGTGTTCACCAATTCATGACGGTTTAGCTAGTCTCTTACATTGACTTCATCTGAACCATTGCAGACCTTCGGGGTCGCAGCCTAGAAATGCCGGGGCAGGGGACTAACTGAGGCGAAGGCACCGGTGGGTTGGCTTTGTCAGTCATGACGGGGGGCAGCCTGCGGCCTCGCAGCTTGAACTTGTAGACTCGGGACTGAACAGTATCCTCCACCAAATGTAAAGAGGTTTATTGGCTTTGCAGGGCCGCTATAGCCATCAGCGGTGAGGCAGCTCGAAGAACCGTGCACAGTCACAGCTACGATCAGACACATGAGCCGAGTGAGCCAAGCGCTGGCGATGCTGCTGAATTGTAAAAAATGAAAAAAACTTCTTTCGCGGGATGAACACATAGCTTGATTGGTGTGTCTTTTAAGTGCAGAAAAATCAAGAGGGTTCAGCTGTCCTAACATGTATGCTGTGATCATGTGCTGTAGGCGTCTGACGTTTGGCATAACACGGGCAAAAACACATGTATAATATAGCTACTGTAGCGTAATAAGCGGGCTCTCGTACCACAGAAAGTCTTATTTCTTTCGTTATTGAAGCGTTGGATGAGGATATCAAGTGCGAAGCTCTTTGTTGTCCGGGTTGTTGTCGTGTATGGTCGTAAGGTGTTCCATGTCGTCGCTTAGTCTAACGCAGGTGGAACCACGTGTAACAATTGAAAATAAGCAAGGAAGCGGGAAATATAAATGAATAAATAACAGTTAGAACCTCGAAGTAGGTTTAAATAAACAGCGCAAAAAAGCAGGAAGAACTCCTAAAGGGAACACGACAGAGAGGAGAAAATAAGGAGGAAACCAAAAAACAAGCAAAGAAAATGACCAACCTCTGCACTTTCTTCACATTTGGTACTACTGATGCCACACTGACTCAAGTTTTTCTAATTTATTCTGCTAGATTAACGTGCGAAACCACACACGTCCTACGGAACATGTATTGCATGTTTAAAGCTCGTTGCTAGGTCGGTTCAGATAGAGGAAAGATACAACATTTCGGTGAGCATATAGTTTTGAGAAGGTCATGACGACTACTAAAAGTGTGCATGTAGTACAATCAAATACGTATATCCGGTCTGTCTCTCGTTAGAAGTGGTAATTTTGTGTTTTGATATTGTGTGAACAAAATGTCGTGTAAAGCCGTGATTATGCATAAAAACCCAGGCAGCACAGAAGGTTGGCCCAATATTGGGGATAGATCGGCATTGCCTGGCCCATGAACGGCCCAGTTTTCACAACGTACCGCCAAGATTGGCTATGCCAGCCAAATAGAACGGCGACGTTGGACCAGCGTTGACAACGTACCCCCAATATTGGTTCTGCCAGCCGAATAGAACGGCTATGTTGGACCAGCATTAACAACATTCCGCCAATGATGGCTGTGCCAGTCTATTAGATTGGTTATATTGGGCCAGCTTTCAGAACTTTCCGCCCATATAGGCTGTGCCGGCCTATTAAAACGGACACATCGGGCCAGGTTGTACAAGTAGCAGCCAATATGGGCGGAGCCATCCAATAAGACCGGCATTATTGGCCCGCCGTTTGAACGTTATTGCCGGCGTCAGCTGAAAAGTCAACATCACGATGTCATAATATTAGAATATGAGCCAATTTCTGCGTGTGCTGCTTTTTGGCGCTGTTCTGGCCCCAATTCACGCGCCGATTTTTCAAGTTAGAGAGAGAGTAATATATGTGCCGGGCACAATATTAGAACTATCTTTTCGTCATTAAACCATGCCCCGCCGCGGCGGTCTAGTAGCTAAGGTACTCGGCTGCTGACCCGCAGGTCGCGGGTTTGAATCCCGGCTGCGGCGGCTGCATTTCCGATGGAGGCGGAAATGTTGTAGGCCCGTGTGCTCAGATTTGGGTGCACGTTAAAGAACCCCAGGTGGTCGAAATTTCCGGAGCCCTCCACTACGGCGTCTCTCATAATAATATGGTGGTTTTGGGACGTTAAACCCCACATATCAATCAATCAATCATTAAACTATGCACAGCTCGTTGAAATGCATAATCGTTGGTTGAAGTTGTGCAAGGTAGACTTTTTAAGTGAGAAAAAATTACCGATCAAGTTTCTCTGACAGACGTGACGTCCGATGCGGTGCTATTCGTACGTATGACGAAGCTGCTGCGGATACCGCTGTCTTACGCGTGCATGTAGACGTCGAATATCTGACGCAAATCTTATCGTATCATGTGTCGGGCTAGCTATCTACGCGACCTATTCGAATCTGTTTTGCGTTCACAGCACAGTACGGTTAACGGCGCTTGCTGCTGCTTGACGTGTGGGAAGAGCGGGGGTCGTCAGTTGCGTTATGGTGACTGAATCATACAACATATGCAGTTGCCGTGATCTAACACACAGACGCACGTGCGCACGCACGCACGCGCTATATTCATGCAACGACCACACGAATTCCCAACAACATCGCAGCGAACGGTTGGTAAGGTGTTGCGGAGTGTGTGGGCGTCGTAGGGCACCCTGTCGGTGCCCAGCTCGTTGCGAACGCGAATTTCGGCGTGGAACGCATCTTTTTTATGTACTTTTTTTACGTGTGCCCAAAACGGTAGGCTGCGCGATACGAGAAGTACGACACACAAAAAAAGAAGAAACGTGAATGCGTAGGGCAAATCGTTAATAACAAAAAAAAAACACGCACGCTCACGCCACTGCAGTGGCGTGAGCGTGCGTGTTTTTTCGTTATTAACGAAGCACATGTGCTTCCATAAAACATGACAGCCAAGAATGATGAAGTATTCATTTACATACAAATTACTATGAGTTGCTGAAACTCACGCAAAAGAACATAATTTTCTTCCTTGGATATTGATCGAGTGCCTTGGAATTATGCTATGTGAATTTGACACATCAACAGTGCATAATGATTCCCACCTTAAGGGGCCACAATCTTGGCAAGTAATAGAAGTACTCTTCCCACCTGATGTGCACCTAACGTAAAGAGGCCTTGTTTCTCAAGTTAGCAATATATATATATATATATATATATATATATATATATATATATATATATATATATATATATAAAACCACTGGAAAAATATACCAGGTGTAACCAGAAAAAGGTGTACCTGCAGTTTTAAAGTTTAAAAGAAGCAATGACATGCCAACCATCCAAAATAGAACGCCCGAGAAAGGAGCATCAATCAGTATTACAGCCGCTAAAAGCCTGCTAACAGCTGAAGGTAGTCATGCTGCTCTTCCATTCAAGTATAGTGTACACTGAGAAAAGATACTGAAGATACACCATCAGCAAATGACAAAAGCAATACAGACAGAGCTTTCTCTTATAATACAAAAAGTCTTTAGCTGAGGAGGCAAATAAGTCATTGGCACACAATAAGTGCACAAAAAAAAAAGCTGTCGCACGAGGCTGTCAGCGCTTAGACAACACAGGCAAAAATACAGTAGACTGAAGAAGGGAAAACCCATAGCAAAAGTTACCATACTCATGAGTTCTTGCTTTGCGTGCAAATGAAGCTAGCGTGAAGTTGAACACTAGATTAAAGCACCACAATCAAAATCTGGAAGTCAATGCTTTAGGAATAATACAAAGTACTGAAGAAGCATGCAAAGAGCATTCCTGTGAAGGCAAATATAAAAAAAGACTGAAAGCTCTGTGGCCCTGAACAAGACAACACCACAACCAATCGAAGAGCCGTTCGGACACACCAGCAGTTCTGGCCAACACTAAAAAGTCACAAAAACATACCTTTAATGTCTTTTTTACAAGAGAACTTCAAAAGAAATGTGCATACACCAATGCCAGAAGTATCGATGAAAGCTATTACTCATATTCAGCTCTTCATTGAAACACTGACAGAAGATACTTGTAGCTGGATGCTTAATTACTTTGGTACAACCCAAGAGCGTCGACGCCAAGTGGCAAAAAAATTATGATGGAAGACTACAATGTGATCAAATGCACACGTCAACCACCAACCAAGGTCCTATGCTAGAGTGAATATCGCAAAAAGTCTTGAGCGCCTAATGTCACTGGCTCATACTCAGCGTTCTCAATCAAAATCTTGACCTCCCACACAGCATATTATTTCAACAACCTGCCACCTCTCACCATGTCATGAAACAAGCTCGAGTATACACAAACCCTCCTCACCGTTAGGTAGTTAGATAGCTCCACTAGTGCTTCACTCTCGGAACACATAGACCAGGGCCGTAACTAGACGGGTAGTGAGGAGGTTCTGAGCCCCTGAAGTATTTTCATGCTCTGACTTTTCGTCAACAATAGCTTAATCTGGGCAAGTTGGTTCATCGTGGTTGTGTTCTAGTAACAGTGAGAGAAGTTCAGGAAGAGACAAAAAGGACAGGAAAGAGCGCTGACTGCCAACTTAATTTTATTGAAGGTACTACACCCACTTTTTTACGGAGTACAAGGACAGTGCTCATTCACAACGACACATGTGAGACCATGATAATATAATCTTAACTGAGAAAAGAATACTTTCTCTCCGAATGGATGAGTGAAGGTATACTGATGCACTGATCCATGACTTTCCTGACAAGAAAATGCTTTCACAGTCTCTCTTTCATTTCTTATTCTTGCTTTTTTCAAAAACAGTGTTTTATGAAACATAGAGCTGCACTTACATTCTTTACAGTGTATGGCCATGCGACTACCATAGCCATTCTTAACATTTTAAGCATGCTGTCTTGCTCAAACATTGGGGCATTGCCCAGTTTGTCTTATGTTTACGTTTCCACGTGTCAATAGTATCTCATACACAACATTATATTGGCATTCAGTATACCTATTCTCGTGACGAATGGTGAAATAATGGCTATTCCTGTTGCTTTTTAGTACACACACTTTTGAAAAATTGCAAGGGATGGCAAATAACAAGATAAAATCATATCGGCTCGCTATTTTCTTTATATTGTGAAACACCTTATGTACGTACGGTATAGCATGCAAAGATCTTTGGTCATTCTGTTTTTATTTTGGTCCTGTTTTGTTTAACTTGACTTTCTGCAGGAGGGTTTAGCACACGGGTGTGATGGTGCTGTTGGGATATCCAGCATCCTTTAGTCTTTTAATCTGGTTTTTAAGGCTTACCTCATCCTTGTGCTCACATGACTTCTGAAGGGT
Source organism: Rhipicephalus microplus (assembly GCF_043290135.1). Taxonomy (NCBI): domain Eukaryota; kingdom Metazoa; phylum Arthropoda; class Arachnida; order Ixodida; family Ixodidae; genus Rhipicephalus; species Rhipicephalus microplus. The sequence goes on from NC_134706.1 coordinate 56,033,708, forward strand.
GGCCTCAATGCACGTGGTGTCGATTCCTCTGTGTAAATTGTGTAAATGTGTAATTATGTGTTATGATGTACTAAAAAAGATGTCCCAAGAATCAGAATAAGTGACAGTAGTCAAAGTTTTTGTCACTGCCTTCATACAAATACCAGTTTATTTGTTGCCTCCTGCAGTATTTTAGGGCCTCTTATATAGATAGGATGTTTTCTCAATTTATTACATTTTTGTATTGATGATGCCATATGCTCAGGAGGTAGAATGTCGTTATGTTCTTTCTGATAACTTCTAGCTTCTGAGCAAAGATAATGTTTCAGAAAAATGAAAAAAGGCTAGCATAATATTAAGACATGAAAAGAAAGCAGAGTTTATCAAAAATGAATGCATTATTTGGGAATGAGAAAAAAAGATGGATGACAGGTCAGTAATGTCAATTAATTTATATTAGGACACATGAAATGTAGCAGAGGGTGGCAGGTGATTAGTTCCAATGAGATCAAGAAATTATCAGCCATAATATGAAATTGGCTCATACAGGACAGGAAACATTGATTGGACTTCCACCCAGCAGTGAACACAATATAGGCTTAACGCTAACAATGAGCAAAGCCTGTGAAATTAATGCTCCATGAAATGAGCAGTACTGCACAGATTGCTGTGCTAGACTTCCCATTTTGCATGTTTTTACCAGCTTATCCTGCTCGCTGTTCAGACACAAAGCTTCACCAGAAAAACAATGTTATACTTGGTGAGGATAATGCCAGTGAATCCAGTGTTTTATCTACACCTTTCCTTGCTTAAGTCCTCCTCCAAACTATACGATTTTTCTTGGAAATGTTCTGCTTACAGCGCACCAACCGATCAAGTGAAACAACTTTATTGGGGTCCTGCAAGACGTGCCCTAGTATGCAATCACCATTTCACTTCACGTTACAACATACTGGTGGTAAAAATATTCTCTGGCAGGGTACAGAAGTGCATGCACTGAGCTAGCTTGTGCAGCGCGGTCTATTCCAGAAAGCTGAACCTATGTTTGGTACAGAATTTTGTAACCACACGATGCTTGCACAGATTAAATGTGGCCCCACATAGCAACTTCTGAGCTTTTTTTATGAAATGATCTCGCAGTATCTGAAAACATTTGTTTTTTTGTTTACTTGATAGTTCCCAGTGAAATATTTCTCTTGTTCCTCTCATTGAATAATGGCATTTGGTGTGACTAAGGTGTTCCTAATGCCTCACTATGAGATCAAAAAAACGATTCTCCTTGAAATTGCTTCACAAGCATTTCCTAAGATATTGAATGACACTGCTTGCACATGTACAAACATTTGCTAGTTTTATTAAGGGTTGATGATAAAGGGAATCAGTTGGTGCATCCAAGCCGGACAGAGATTGACTGGCCCTGAAAAGGGCCATTTAGTTATATATCTTGCAGCTTGTTCCAGGTAGACAGGGCTTCATTCTGTAGAAATGGTAACTCATCACACTGGTTCCCCAGCATGAAGAACATAACTTGATGCTAACACTGACTCAGATGTTCTGAAATGTCGTAGAGGGCACATTAAGGCTGGGTACATGAAGGTTGCAGTTATACTAACTGTACAGTCAGCATGCTTGTGTGATATGTGCATAGCTGCATCAAAGCCACGTGTGAGAATTGCGTGAACAGCTGAAAATCTCAATGGCAGCATAGCTTAAGAAGTCTTTCATCCCTTTTTTGCCAGTTTCCAATATCATCCTTCCCTTTTCATGCATCTTCTTTCAATATATCTGGGGTTTTAATTACCAAAACCACGATATATTAATGAGAAGCAAATTTTGAACATCTGGTGTTCTTTAACATCTTCACTTGTTTGCAGCGCAACACCAGAAACACAGGACAGGGAAGGAGCAAAAGAGAAAGAAAAGACGGCGCCGACTCTGAAAAAGACGGCACTGACATCATGACACGCACATGTCGTGATGTAAGCTGCCCAAAGAGTGGCCTCCCGTGAGAATAGTGAAGAATTGGGAATAGGATCTACCAGTAAGGGCTTTGTGTGCAATTCACAAACAGTGAAAAAGATCCACCAGGGGTGAACCACAGGTACATGGTGCACTCTGGTTGAGAGAGAGCAGAGTAAAACAGATGTGCCAGACAGGAGATTATAAATGGTTTTGTCTGGAGCTGGTGCCAGACCGAGCTCTGATTAAGCGTAAGGGAGTATTGAGCGCCAGGCCAATCTGATCCCATTCCTGTGATGGGGTGCAATATGATGACAGGTGCGAATTCCATTTTCTTTTTTTTCCATGGGTTTAGGGAAATAATTTTTCAGGGATCAGATGAAAATACCTCCGACATACATAATAACATGCTTATTCTTGGGCGTAGTCATGCCTAGCCACCAGATTGGGAGAAAAAGGAGTGTTTCCCGAAATGTGCGATAAAGTGTTTGGTGCTACGCCTTGACGTAAGTATTGATAGGTGCTTTGGAAATCGGTACGCCATTTCTGTAATCGTTAAATATGCAACTGCATGTGCCACTGCTAGGAATAGCGTGACCCTCCCAGCCATTTCGGGGTAAGCCGTTTTAATCTACGTGAAGATGTTAATGAGCCCGTTCTCCATCACAGCAGTAGCTGTGGCCATTCCTTCAACTAGGCCTACTGCAGCGCGAACTAAACGTCTGCATGAATTTAGCGCTAGTACCGTACATAATAATCAGCACAGGCCTTGGGTTCACTTCGATGGTGTTGTGAATTCATCTTGCGTGACAATGGTTTAAGTTGCATGCGTGCCTTAATCATTATTGCAATAGGAGACCATGATTTATCGTCACGCATGGTGTTGCTTAGCTCGGTCCTCGGTGTTCGAAGCAGGTTCCGCCTTGTGAGTGCATGAGAGAGGCACAAGAGTTGATTTCTGCTCTGTGTTTCTATAATTCCCTAGCCTGTATTATACAGGAAGCGGATAGTGCTGGTGTGCGTCAGCTGCCTCGGTGCGCTCTCATCCGCCTGCCTGGTAAGACTGATAGCTCATTCTATCAGCGCCTTGTCGTACTCCCTCCTCACACTGCGACATGTCCTCCACTTGGAGGACATGATGACGGAACAAGATGATACGAAACCCAAAACCGCAATGTTTGCAAGCCACAACCCGAGCAAACAATTCAACGGTGAGGCCAGAAAATCTACCTGACTAGGCCTGGAGCAACAAGCCAGAGAGCATATTCTTGGCTGGATAGATGGATGGATGTGGCTGTACCCTTTAGATCGGACGGCGGCTAACGTCACCTTGCCGTAATGCTTAGTGAACTAACCACTAGATTTTTTTCCCTTTAAATAGTAAAGTTGGACGGGTACTTTGAAGTGAAGGGTTTAATTTTCAATCGTGCCTTGACTTTAGCCACCAATCAGATAACCTCCTTCTAGTTAAGTCTACCCGCTTAAAGTCTATTTTGCCCTCCCTGTCCCTAAATACCAGTGCTTTGAAAAACTCTGCGCCATCTTCTTGAACTATAAAGTGAAGCCCATTACACAGCATTGTCAAGTGTTCGGCAGTTTTCTCTTTCTCTTCGCACGCACTGCATATTGTGTCTACCTCTTCATATTTGGCCCGATATGTCTTGGTTCGCAATACTCCCGTCCTGGCCTCAAACAGTAGAGAACTACCCTGAGTATTATCATAGATTCTTTCTTTGGCAATTTCCTGCTTAAAAGTTCGATAGATCTCTAGTGCGGACTTCTTAATCATGCCAATTCTACACATGTCAGTCTCCGTTTCCTGCAGTTCTTTTTTAACCGATAGTTCTTTCTGGTTTGGCCACCTGCTGTTTTCTAAGTATTTACCAGTCAATTTCCTGGTTCGCTTCCTTCATTTTGTATTGACATTCTTTATGTACAAATAGCTGAAAACCTTCATAGCCCAACGCTCCTCCCCCATTTCTCTCAATCGCTTCTCAAATTTTATCTTGCTGCTAGCTTCCCTGCCATCAAATGATGTCCATCCCATATCACCTTGTACTCCCTGGTTTGGTGTATTCCCGTGAGCTCCTAAAGCAAGCCTAAATATTTCACGTTGCCTAATTTCTAATCTTGCTTGAACTTCTGACCTCATGCACAAGACCGCGTTGCCGAACGTCAGCCCAGGAACCATGACCCCTTTCCATATTCCTCTCACAACATTATACCTATTGTAATTCCACAGTGCCCTATTTTTCATCACTGCTGCATTCCTGTTATCTTTAGTCGTCACACATATTTCGTGTTCCCTCAGGTGCTCGGTCCCATTGCTTATCCATACGCCCAGTTATTTGAATTTATCTGTTATCTCTAGCGTGACTTCCTGTATTCTAAGCTCACTACCTCTGTTATCATTAAAAATCATGACTACTGATTTTTCCTAACTGAATCTAAAATCTAACCTATCTCCCTCATTACCGCAGATGTCCATCAACCTCTGCAAATCTTCCTTGTTGTCGGCCATTAGCACTATATCATCTGCGTAGGTTAATGCTGGTAGTGCCTGATCAATGAGTTTTCCTTGTTTGACTAAAGAGAGGCTGAAGCCAAGTCCCCTTGCCTCTAATTTGGCCTCTAATCCTTGCAGGTACATCATGAATAAGAAGGGTGACAGTGGGCACGCCTGCCTAAGTCCACGTTTCACCACTGTGGGCTTGGATACCTGTTTTTCCCACTTTTTAACTACCTTGTTAGTTTTATAGATTTCCTTTAAACGATTAGTGACTCCATCTTTTACACCCAGTGTGTCTAGTATTCCCCACAAGTCCTCTTGAACCACGCTATTGTACGCTCCCTTGAATTTCTGCAGGCCGGTAGGAAGCTTCACAGCACAGCGCCTGATCTTGTGAAACAGCGCAGCCATGCAGGCAGGGCATTCAATTCCCTCCCTATTTTTTGTATACTACTGTCCTTGTGTACATCGTAGAACACATAACAGTAATGATAGCAAACAGATCATTGATTCGGGTAGGCTTGGTGTTTTTATTTAAAATGGAACAACGAGGAAGCTGCTGAAGCTCGTGCCTGTATACAGCTGCTTTATATGGAGATGAAACTTTAACGAAAAAAAAATGTAATGATAAACAGTAGGCTCATAACAAACAACATTTCTCTGAGGGTGCATGGAATATATGTCCCATGCAAGGCTATGCATTGCAGTCCTTACTGCATTAATTATGTACACGTACTGCAGGGCATGCAAGTGTATGCAGACACACGCTGACGAAATGACATTTTTTGCTACATACAAACGTGCACCACACCAAATAAGACGCACGTGTTTGTATAGTCAGGGAACACTCGTGAATACTGATGAAATCACACAGCTCGCTTACAGTATAAAACAAACACAATTGCGAACAATAAAATGCGACGCTGTTTAAAGAGGCGGACCCAGGTTACGAGGAGAATTATCAGTATGGCATACACACCACGTGTCAAGCTTTTGCAACATCTAAAGAGACTAAATATGGAAAGTTGCCTTTTTAAGTTAACATGACAGTACCAAATGGAGAAGCCACACGAGAGAACAATTCATCGTGGGCTAAAGAATGTGTTTTAAATATTATACACAGCTTTGCAAGACAATATCGACGAGTTTTACTCGTCTAGGTGTGGGAGGTGTAGGCCTGATAAAATGCGATGTTGCTTCAGAGCCTTTCTTTCGTAATATTGCAATTTTATTCAACTCTTTCAAACGCGGCCCCGTAAATTTCTACTGGGTGCTCGAACACGGCAAGCAGGTCGCGGGGCAAAATCTTTGTAACATTTTATTACCGAAACAGCGATACTAGCAATGCTTGAGCTGCACTTGCTGTTTTCTAAATTGTAATCTCCTCAATCTCATCACTGTGATCAGGAAACAGAGAGGAAAAGTACAGCAGTAGTACGTAGAGAAATATTTAATTTCAAGCCCTTTAGCAATATCATCTAAACAAATTGCCAGTTCACTGTTGAACTCTTGATGGAAACAAACAGCTGATCAGGGACGCAAGCTTGGCTTGGCACTGGCTTGGCCGTCCATACAGAGCCAAAAGCCGCTGCAGGAAACTGGATTGCGGATCGTATTGAGACAAAATATTTTATGCATTTTTGTTTTCTTTGTTTCATTTCTCTAATTGCTCTTGTGATGGCGTGGACCGCGCTTCGTGATCTCATGTACCGGCGCACTGTTTTTAAGTTTAGTATGGCGCACGATAATACATGATTGCGTGCTTTAATTTAAAAAGGTTCGCGAGTATGGCAGCAACACTGCAATGTCGGGAAGAGGCACGGGGAAGAGGATAGTAGTAGAACCAGTAGCAGCTGCATGCCCGGGTGGAGCGACTGATGCCCAGATGGAGGAATGTCAACCCGATGCCTTTTGTGTTGGCCGTTCTGGCAGTTCCGCCGACTTTATAGAAAGAGACGACCCCGTCGCTTGTCCTCTTCTCTTTTCCTTCGGGCATCAGCGACAACATTGACGGACGACGTGTTCGACTTCACCGTGCACGTGAGTATAGGTTGGTTTTTCATTCGAGTGAATTCTTGTTCAGATTTGCAACTTGTCGACTTCATCCTGATCACCTGTCACCGGCAATAAGTCATACGTGTGATATTTAGGTGAAATAAATGATAATGCGCATTTTCTGCTCCATTTGCGTGACTTAGCTACACCAGGACATGAGGTAAAGCCTTTGTCGCCTAGCCACTAGCAGGCAAGATCGATCACTCGCATCCTTCAGTTCACGAATCAACGCGCCTGCCTTAAAATTAGTAAGCTGCTCGCAAAGAAATCTTACCGAGGCAATTTTGTTTTCTGTGAACAATGCACCGTAGATTTGTCTTGAATAACAAAAAAAAACTTGAAAAATAAATGTCGCGACCTTTTAGAAAACGCCGTGTCTAAGAGCTAGACGCGGCATTTTGTAAAAGGCTCATTAAATTCAGTATGTTTTCGTAGTTTCATCTTGAAATTATTATTGTCTATGAATTTCATGGCCCAATCTTTTGCTTTGGCTGAAAATCTCGGCGGCAAAAACTTTGTTCAGTGTCCCTTTAAGGGCAGGTGTAGATGCCATCATTTCAGTCGCAAATCTTTTTGCTAGTCGGTCGGCTGGTTAACAATAAGGGTACTAACTAGAGTTCCAGATTTCATCAGCAACACATCATCATGGCTTCATGAGATGCTGCATTATATACATTCTATCCTCGTTTTTAAATAGGTGTACCGTATGGTCCACTGTTACAGGAAACAAGCGAGCTCATGGACAGTGAGCCATGTGGTGCTAACTGGCAGCGAGGCTTGTGAATGGGACGCATGCGCATAGAATTGGGGTGCGCCCAGTTTTGTCTGCCATTTCTCCGCATGTACGCATGACAGCATTGGAAAGCGCATCCGTATTTTAGCTGTGCAATTTATCTAGCCCAGTGCCTCCTGCTTCAGGGATTTCCTGTGAGCACAAAAAATGCATGATTTTAATCGTTGCTGCAGTGTTTTGCAAGTTGTCACCGTAAAGCACATCATATTTTTCGCATAATGCTCGCTGCAACTAGCAAGTTTCGATGACTCAAAATGCTGTTCAGGTCTGATGTAGCAAACATTTTAAACTCGTCCTCGTGACCATGAAATATTGGTTTATTAAATAATGGAAGGCAGAGTTGGTATCAGTTGATTTATCGTGTGAAAATGAAAAGTGCGAAGGACCGTGCCTCGCAAGTAAGCCCCGAGAGCATGAGCAGAGAAGTAGCAGATGAGGATGCTCATGCGCTGCATTTCCAAATCTCACCAGCACTAATGCTTGACGGACTGCTGGCCCCGCACTAGCGTGATCTTTCTGAAACAGGACTTTGGCCCTGTAAGCATGTTCTTGAAGGGCATAAGTAAAACGTAGAATGGGCCCCCTAAATGCACCCATCCTTGAACCATTGGGCTTATAAATTAGTGCCCTTTTCAAAATACAACTATTCTGAGCTATAAATTGTGACAGAACAGTGCACGAAGTTCAAAAATGGGAAAAAAGTCTTTAAATGTCCCCTTTATACATAGTGTTCTTGTGATGTCACTTCTGCCGTTGTCGCCCTCTCCCGCCATGCCCGGGTAACTCCCTGGGTACCTACGGCAGTTCACGTGCTGCAGTGCGGTTTGTTGGGGGCTCGTCATCTGTTGCTGTGAACGATGTGGAAGCATTGTGGTTTTTTGTTGTCTTACTTTAACGAGCTCATTGGATGAGGAAGGCCTCGCTCGTTCACTCGATACAAGACCAGATAATCAAGATGTGCGCCACATATACCAGCCACGGCGTAAACCGGCTGCCCACATATACCAGCCACGGCGTACACCGGCTGCCCGCCACAACCTATGAGGGCCTATTATCTTGCTTTCACTACAAATTGCCTGGCCCAAAAACAAGTGAAAGCTCAAAATCTCTCGAGCCGCAATTTTAAGAGTGGATGTGCGAAGCGCAGCTGCTCCTATCGAAAACTAGTCGTGCAGAGCTAGGCAAGTTTACAAGAGATATAATATTATGAATATATTGTCACGGCCTACGCCACCAAAGTAGCAATGCCCCCCCCCCCCCCAAGTGTTTTAAACAGTGCTGATGTTGAGCTTGAGCCTCTTTGATTGCAATTTGTGGAAATAGTCGAGGAAAATATTATACAAGGCAGATAGCGACTTTGCGTGGTGTGTGCCACAGTAATGCCAGTCATCACTTTATTTTTCGCGTATGCTTTAACACACTTTTCACTTTGTATTTTGCTTTTGTTGTACGCTAATGTACAGTGGAGTCACTGAACATGATAGAGACCGTGTATAGAAATAATTGACTAATAAAAAAAAATCCTGACGCCCAACTTGAACCGATCGGCTATACTTCAAAGTGAACTAATATTGTTTCCCATTCTTTATAGTTTGTTTCAATGCAATACCAAATCTCCGCGATCACCATCACGATTTTAACCGCCTTCCTCGCCATCATGATTTTAACTGCGGACAAGTTTCTATGTACAGTATCTTGGTAAGCTATATCTGTTTGCAGGTAAATACTTGGCTATGGCACTTACCCGTAATGAAGTTGCACCTGAAGATGCAAATATTGCAAAGTTTCTTCAAGTAGCTTTTGTTAATCTGCACCAGCCAAGTACGCTGGTACTTTTAGGAAAATCGGAATGTGCGTTCTCAATTTTAGGTTATAACTTTCAGCGAAGAAACACCCTAAGCCCTGCTCCCTCTGCGTGGACTACTAAATCAACTTGCCTCACTAGCAGCTCATAATTTCTCAAACTTGCATCGTGAGGCAAAACTAAACGGGTGCAAGCACGAGGAGACAACATGGCAGTTGTAGGCGATAGATTCGGTTGGTGCCCGGGCATGTTGGTGGCGCATTGCGGAAGTGACGAAAAGGCGCTGCGAGATGCATGTGCACACTTTGTATAGTTGCTGTATTGGACAGCAAACTTTTTTTCTTATCTGAGCAGTTTTACCAAAGGAAGCTTCATCATATGGCGTGATAAATGAAGCGAATCCACAGGTTGAACCACATCATAGCCTCGCTGTGCTTTTGTACTTTTTTTAGCTCGCAAAATTTATTGACGGATAAGGCAGCACTTGTTTCTTTACCATATGATCATCTCCGGTGTGCTGCTGCCTTAATATTTCAAATTCTAAGCATTTACACCATTGTATGCTAACTTTTCCTTCAAAGTGAGACAAGCCACATGTGTATCGTAGATCAAGAAGCATGCCAGTTTTACGTAATTGCAAGGTAAACATCAGAAATGCACAGTTGATCAAAAATACTAGTTTAATGGTGCATCTACATAGCAGAGCACCTGTGGCACCTCGGGAACAAGATAATGCCACACATGTTACAAGAGATAATTAAAAAAGACAGGGGACGTTCCGTGAACAAATAGAAACAAAAATAAAATGGCACGTGGCAGCGAGCGAAGGCGGCAAGGGGGGGGCGGGGAGCCCGTGGGACTTCAGCGGATGAACGTAAGGTGTGTGTTTAATATGTGGAAGAAAAAAAAAATTCTAAATTTTGGCGACTGAAATGAGGGTGACTTAGTGAGTGCGCTCATGACGAGAGTAAACACGGTTATTATTTTTTTTTCAAATCTCTTTTGAAAGCCACAAAAAATCTGTATGTGGTGCAGCCTAACAGATGGTCCGTGAAGGCAAATTATGCATTCGTCGTTGTACAAAGGCTATTTTTTTTTTTCATGCGCACCATCCCCGCCGCGGTGGTCTAGTGGCTAAGGTACTCGGCTGCTGACCCGCAGAGCGCTGGTTCGAATCCCGGCTGCGGCGGCTGCATTTCCGATGGAGGCGGGAATGTTGTAGGCCCGTGTGCTCAGATTTAGGTGCACGTTAAAGAACCCCAGGTGGTCTAAATTTCCGGAGCCCTCCACTACGGTGTCTATCATAATCATATAGTGGTTTTGGGACGTTAAACCCCACATATCAATCAATCAAATCTTGTGCACCATAAATAATGCTCAAAATTTAATTGCATATGTTGTTTTCATCTTCGCTGTATTCCGTGCTGTTTATGATGTAAAAAAAAAAGTAGCACGCTGAAGTGGTGCTGCTTTTGGGCAACAGTTGAAAATGGCGGGGTGCATGAATGCGGAATACTGCCGCTTACACTCAAATCACTCTTGTGGTCACCTCCCACTGTTTGCAGCGTGTGTTGTGTATACACAGCTGCATATTTCCTAGCTAGAAAAATTTGATTTTAGGTGTTTCACGCCATTTTCCATGTAACTATTCCACAATTGCACACACTGATCAGCAGGCTTTCAATTGCGCTGAAGGACACAGGTGCCATAAAATTCATAGTCGATTCTTTCAAGAAACCAAATGTAAAGGCTGAAGCTTCATGCGTACATACACACATACATACCATATAGTTTTTTGTACTTTATGAAAGCTGCGAAGGTCTCATGTGTCTCCAAGCGTAACCTGTCTTATTTATTCTCCATCACCACAAAAGTTTTGTGAGTTTCAAATAAAAGTACTTTGCGCATGGCCACTTTTGGGTAATTTTTTTGTGTAGGTGTTATTTGAGCAGCCTACAGTGTTTACTTTATAAGCCTGTATGTATATGTTGCATTATAAGGATGCAGAATGTGTGTAGCTGTACAATATAGATGAAGTGTACAAATTAAGTGTGTCTATTGTAGTGTTCTTGCAACCAATCTTACCCCCGTATTCTAGAACGTCCCTCCACTCGAACGCTTCACCTTCACTTGAGATGGCTGATGGGAGCGCCGTCTCTAAGCAGAGAAAATTGCTGCATGTCAGCAATAATCTGCTGTGATTCTCGAGTAGCGCAGCGTCGCTTTCAAACGAGCAGCGGCACAGTGCTCAACTCTGTCAAGTGAAGGGTGAAAGTCGAGTCGGGGAGCGTTTATGAATATGGGGGTTAGTTTTGTTGTCTTGTTAACCTGCCATTAACACTGGATTGATGCTACTTTGCTCTAGCTGTACAGTGCTCTCCAAGGCTCAAGGAGGCATCGCATGTGGAAGGCTCGGAGCAAACCATGCGTGAGTTTCCTTTCATTGTTACACTATGCACGTATTAAGTGATAGACTTTAATGTATGCTATTTGTATTGTGCAAGTTTTTGGGGACATACAACTTCCAACACTTATATGTTCTGACGAAAATCACGCAAGAATGAGAGAAGCTTGTGCAAAAATTATGCAAGAGTGTAAGAAGCTTTTGCAGAAGTCTGTGAAATGAAGTTTTGAAATTTTGTGGCAATGTGTCATTGTACAGTGGTCAACAGTCTTGCTCAGCATGCTTGACTGCAGGGCTCCCGGCTGCACAGGCGCATCTACGGAGTGCCTGATGCATGATGGGCCAAATGTCAGCCTGCACACTGGTGCCTCTTATCCCCGTTTGTCTGCTACATCAGTGTCTTTTGTAAAGGGGATCAACTGTGCTACCTTTTTTTTTTCGAATGTAATGAGTTCTTTTTCCAGATTATTGTTGTTTTAAGGTAGAACCTCACATTTCTATCAAATACTGAAGATTCTATTTTTCCTTCTAGATGCTATGAAGTCACTCCTTGTGTTACAATAGAGTGAACACTGTTATGAGAAAAGCTACTTGATGGAGTTAACTCACTCCATATTGACTTAACACACAGAATTGGTGAAAACTACACTCCATTCCAGTTGCATTAGGAATAATATTCATTTGCATACTTCTGTTTCTTTTGTTTGTTTGTTGGCTGGAGGTTTGGAGTATAGGGTGGCCAGAGGGCACTGTGTAGTCTTTCTTCATCTTCCCAATTTTGTGAACATCAATTGATAGCCGTATGGGAAGCAGCCAGCATGCTGAAACAGCGGTGCAAGCATGCAGTAAGTTGCTGTGAGCAACCTACTGCATACAATTAACTGCGAGTGGTGCTGCACTATGTGTGCCTCCTGGAAAGCTGCAATGGTAAAGTGCCACAATCGTATAGTAACATGGATAACATCGCAATTTGTTTGTTGAATAATTTTGCAACAGAATCAATGGAGTTTTGGATAAATTTGTGTATCTGCCTGGTTCATCAAAGCTACAGAGTCAAATGCGGTATATACTCGCGTATTATGTGTACTTGTTTTGTCAATCCGGTCATGTGCGAAGCTAGTATGAATCGCTGGCCTAAAAGCTCAACTGGGAATATATGTTGCAGGCGCTGTCACAGCTGTCTCAAAGCGGATGGTCATTTGTTTGCTAAGCCTGTTCAAATGCCCCCATTTTCTTGAAGTTCTTCCGAACAGTGCTCACAAAAACCAGTTCCCATGACAGGGTTATACCAGAGAACATAAGTACTCTCCAATAATTGTCGGGAACCCAACGTAAAGTAAGATGCAGACAAGGAAGCGCGATGCCAACACAGTGCTGTGTGTGTCGCCCTTCATGTGTGTGTGTGTCCATTCCTTGTCCCAGTCTTCTATTGCGTTGTGTTCCCTCCGATATCTAACCAACACACCCAAGCTTCTATGCTAAGTCTTATTCAACGCACTCTTCTGCTGGCTCCCATACCGAATATTGCATGTCGAAGAACTCCACGCTGATGTGCTTAGCGGTAGCACGGTTTCAGTTTTCTTCGGTAAGCTTTATAACAGCAATCTGCCTCGTATATAATTATTGTAGCCTATCACAAGGAACGGTAAAAACGCAATGGCCAGATGGCGAAACCGAAAAAAAAAAAGAGTGCGAACACCTGCCTCATCTAGTTGATGTGACAGGTCCTTGCACGCGTTCAACATGATGTGCTTAGCGGTAGCACGGTTTCAGTTTTCTTCGGTAAGCTTTATAACAGCAATCTGCCTCGTATATAATTATTGTAGCCTATCACAAGGAACGGTAAAAACGCAATGGCCAGATGGCGAAACCGAAAAAAAAAAAAAGAGTGCGAACACCTGCCTCATCTAGTTGATGTGACAGGTCCTTGCACGCGTTCAACATCTGTGCTGTGTCTCGGGAATACATTCTTGCCGTGGAAGAGGTGGGAAGATAGGAGGCAAACCTTTAGGCATTTCGGACTACACATAAACAGGTTTCGGTTTTCAAGTTCGATATTCTAGGGAAAGCATAAAAGTTCATGGAAGAAGAGACCTTGCACTCAGTCCATTTTGTGTAAGACTGCACTCGCCTGCTCGACAAGAGATGTGCCTGACCAGAGCATCATGAAGTCAAATGTGTCTGTGTGTGTGCTGGCAAGGTGGCTCGGGCTGGTTGGGGAGGGCAAAGTATGCGAGCAAAAAGTTTCTTGTAGTAAAGCAGGATGGCTAATTATACTGGTGAGCAAATTATGTGAGGATGCAAATTGTGCGAGTAAATATGGTATGTACTCTTGTATGTTTCAGCTCTATTGCTACGGATCCTGCGGATCCAACTTGGCATCCGACAGCAACAAAGAGAGGTTCTGCAGGAGGTGCGACAGCTGAAGCACGAGGTACGGCTCTTGTCCGTGCCTCAGCACGCCCAGCCAGCACAGCGCCCCTCTGACCTTCCCCGGCTGCCTGCTGGTACAATTGGAGACGTGGAGGCAGCAGAGGCAGCTGTGCAGAGTAAAGCTGTGGCTGTGGCTTTGGTATATATTTCTTGATTTTTAATATGCCTATGTAACATGCAGAAATTTAGTACTGCTTTAAGATACTGTGTTTCGGGAAACAAACTAGTCAGGTTATCTCATGAGCCACTGTACTACAGTCGAATATGAATAATTCGTACTCAAAGAGGCCAGAAAATTTGTTCAAATTAAAAGAAGTTCAAAATAACGAGTTACCGTAACTACTTGAATCTAACACGCACCTTTTTTCCGGTTAAGAGAGTTCATAAATCGCATGTGCGTTAGAATCGAGTACGACAAAAAAAAATGAATATGTTCATTCTATTGCCATCGCCACTTACAAAATGGCCGCCCCCTACGTGCGTCGGCATGGCGCGTCGGTCATTTCTGCCTATGTGTTTCCCATGCGCGGCACTTCATACGTGTGCTGAGGAGTTCGTCATCTTGTAGTACATTAGCATCGACGGCATGGTAGGGCCGACTCCAAAAACTCGACGAGTGCACCACAATGCTGCTTCTAAAAGAAAAGTCGTCGCGTGTGCCGGAACGGACAGAAATCGCGCCGCATCGCGGTCATTCGAAGTTCCCGAAACGTGCGTGTGGTACTGGCGAAAACAAAAGCAGAAAATTGTCGACAGCAAAGATTCACGCAAAGGCTTCAGTGGACCACAGCAGGGTCGGTTTCCACAAATTGAAGAGCTGCTCGGCGAGTATGTGATTAAGCAGTGAGCGGCACAGCGGCCCGTGACGACAGAACTGCTCCAAGTGCAGGCTATGCAGTTAGCCTTAGAAAAAGGGCTAATGCAGAGCCATTTTAAAGCGAGCAGGTGCTGGCTAACGAAATTTATGAAGAGAAAAGGCTTTTCCCTCCGAAGGCGAACGGGCATATGCCGGAAGTTGCCGGAGGAGTACGAAGAAAAGCTTCAGAGTCTTCAGAGGTTCCTCCTAAACTTGCGGCACAACAACGGCTACCTGCTTTGGCAAATCGGGAATGCCGATCACACGCCTCTTTACTTCGACATGCCTGGCACCACAAACGTCTAGGAGAAGGGGGCGAAGCAAGTTTGTGTACTGACACCGGGCCACGGTAAAACTAGAGTGACAGCAATGCTCTGTTGCACGTCAGATAGGCATAAGCTTCCCCCGTACTTTATATTTAAACGGAAGACGCTCTCAAAAAGAGTCGTTTTCGCGAGTGGTGTGATCAAGCGGGCCAACGAGAAAAAAGGGTGCGCGTTGCAACCGATGTCTTAGTTTTTTTTTTTTTTGTCGTGGAAATTGGGCGCGCGTTACAATCGAGGGCGCGGTAGAATAGAATAAATACGGTAAACGAGCGGAGGGCTCACCATGCAGTGATGCATGTGCATGGAGTTTTATTCACAAATTACAGGACATCCGTCATTAATTAAAGTAGTCAATACATGTCTGTACACGTTGGCCTTGCAACGAGTCAACAAGTTTTGCGTGCAGTTTGCAAAGCATTTGTACTTCGGCTTCAGTATTCTCCTGGCAAAAGAAGTTGCGCGCGGCAATGTCCAGTGCTGACACTTTTCGAAGACAACTGTGTTTCTACTGTTACCATCTGCGCTGCAGCCGGAGCGTGGCCAGCACATGATGAGAATGGAGGAGCGTCTCCACCTGGAGAAAAGCAGATCGGCATTCGAGAGAGAAGCACTCCGCGGCAGCTTTTTTTTTTTCTCTCTTCATGCGCGGTGTTGAAAGGAGAAGAGTCTCTACATAGCAGGGACGGAAAACAGGGAAGCGTGACACCGGCGCGTTGCAGATTGGCATTAGAGAGCCAACTCTCTGCGACAGCTTTTTCTCCCCTCTTTCTCTTCATGCGCAGTGTTAAGTGGAGAAAGGTCTCTACGTGGCAGGGACGGAAAAAGCCGAAGCGTGGCACAGGAATGTCGCAGATTGGCATTTGGCAAACATTCCACCGCAGTCTTTTCTTTCCTTTTCTTCATTTTCTTCTTCAAGCACAGCGATGAGGTGTCTGAAGTGCCACCGCAGGATTGGGCGGGGTGCTGAGAGCATTTTCGGAGCGTATATCTTTGATAGGACCACAGCGTCAGTTCGAATTAAGTGTGTTGGAATTAATGAGATTTGACTGTATTTACTATAGTCTGTGAAGTCCGAGTGAACTGTCCTAAGCTAGCAGACGATGTAGGCGGCATCGTGTGTTTGATGGGCAGTGACTAGCAATAGCCTGCTTAAAACAGACATTCAGTAATTTTGTTCATTTATCACCCTATTTCGTGTCCGCTGCGGCTCTCTCTACTTTGAGCTACAGTTCACCCTGCCTTGTGTTAGCCGATTTCTTACTTTTTTAAAAATCTAACATGCACCCAATTTCGCAGTGTGAAGAAAAATGCACCTTTGTTTATTGTGATGAGATTTCTATAGCGACATGCCTCTTTGTTGGCTATCACAGAAAAATATAAACAGCAAATGGTGCGACCATCTAGTGCGACCTTTATTTTTCTATCAGTTTCATCTATGACCAAGATTTGGTCGCTCTAAGGTTGCCTCTTAGTACGCCTTGATCATGTTCATTTATCTTGTTGTGCTCTTCTTACAATGCATTGATTAAAAACATGTCCAAGCTTCTTTTTGAATTCCACATATTTTATCGTTTTTCACGTGTAGAAGCTACTCCTGGTCAACATTCAGGCAAAGACATTGTAACCTCGAAGAAACGTGTATTGGAATTTGAGCACTGTACAAAGTAATTATACTATTTCATAGCTAGAATCAATATTTATTAAGGGTTATAACAGTGTTGTATTTGATTTCATAACAGCGAAACTGCATTCAGAGAAGGACTCTGAAAGGTTCTCACACTGAGTGTGAGAGGGCTGATGTGGAAACCATTTTAGGTCAAGTGAGTTGAAGTTAGCGTAAAAAAACAATGAAATGTTATGATGCCCAAAAATTCAAGTTGTTGTTTTCAGTGTCCTCTTCTTGCAGATTTTTATCATGAAAACATTTCGATGTGCTGTTGCGTTTACTCCATCTATGCTTCTTGCATTTTTTTACAGCGCAAGCACCTCCTGCAGATTGGGGGACGTGGCCTCCGAGAAATTGGTGTGAATGCCATGAAGGCTGTGTTGGCACATGACGTGCAAGTGCTGTACAGCCTTCATGGCAGAAAAGGGAAAAGGGCCTTTGTGAACCTGAGGCTCTGTAGATTAGTGACAGGTTAGACTTGTTCATTGTTTTATGTGTGTGTACCCTTGTGTATTCTCTGTACTGCAGTGCTTCATGTGTACTATGGTATTTCTGTTCTTGTATGCAGATGTCATCTGCCAAAAAGCAGGGTGCGACCAGGCGGAGGCCCTCAACTTTATTAAGAGGTGGCTGCCAGGGTCTGGTGATCGCTGTGGGGGCAGGAAGCGGCGCTTCAGAGAAACATTTGTTGTGGAGCAGCCCGATGATCCCCACTCTCAGAGTGCAGATTATCGGCTGCTCGCGGCAGCTGGCTTCCTGCCCAGCCACAGCAGCCAGGGCCTTGACAGCACCACTGTCACTGTGTCCCCAACGCAACCTGACCTGCAGTAGAGCGGGCCTTTTTTAGTTGTGTATATATATTTTTCAATGTATACATTTTTTGTTGTACCAAATAAAAAAAAAACAAAGAATAAATAGTCTGCAGACTGTCGGTGGTGCACTGTTCGGCTAGCTTATGCTGATTCGGAAGCACCATCACCATGTTTTAGTTACAAAAAAATGCTCTAAACTATGAATATTCTCGATTACCATGTGGGGGACATATGTGGGGATTGCAAGTGGGGGACATACGCTTTCAGCATTTACTTCCTAACGACTTTTTTCGATCTGCTGTACCAAATACCAGTACCAAATAAAGCACTCGCTATTGCAAAAGATAAATTGGTAAAAAAATAAACTACACTTCTAGTGTTAGCAAAGGAAATAAGGTATAAAAGATGAAATAGATCGAGTAACTGCTTTCAGTTCTCGGCATTCAATTTTCTGTTACCCCAAGTATACAGGGCTGCAAAGCTACAAGAGCGGGTCATCGAGGCATATTGTTTAAATCTTTGGGTAAGAAAAATTCCCTACTAATAATGGTTACATAATGGCAAGCCAATCAGTAGCCAATATTCGTCGTGCAGGAAACATCGGTGTAATAACGGCATTCGATTGGCTGCAATGTGGCCCTGGATTGGTCCAATGTCGGTTGTACATCCGTAGCCAATATTCGTCGTGCAGCAAACATCGGCGTAAAAATGGCATGTGATTGGCTGAAATATGGCCCGATGTTGGCCGAACATTGGCAGCTTTGTCGGCAATACGATGGGCCTTCGTCGGCCCAATGTTGGTTGCATACTGGCTAAAACATCGGCAAAACGTCGGCCCATCATTGGCTTGAACGTCGGCCCGACATTGGAAAAAGTTGCACTTCCGACGTCGGTGCCGATGTTAGCCGATGTTGGTCCAAGATTGGTCCAACGGCGGCGTGCTGCCTGGGAAAGAACTAGCCATTCCTGCCACCAACAGAACGGGCGCTGTGTAGCAAGAACATGGGGACGATTCTTAAAACTAGAAGAACAAATGCAACGTAAAGAACCATATTCGCTTTAGCTGCTTGCTATATTTTGATGCCGCAAAAGTAAAACGTTTGTGATGTTTTTTGTCTCACTATCAACCATAGGTCGGAGAACTTACTCTAGAGTCTACTCTCTCGGACTCACCCAGATCGAACCTCGAGTTCGAGTGAGTAGTGTTCTGTTGAGTTTGAGACATGGTGAGTCCGGTTGAGAGAAAATTTCTGTGAGTGCTAGTCCGAGTGAGGCCGGCTCAGGAAAACTCATGAGTTTGAGTCCGAGCGAGTCCAAAGCTGAAAGTATGTTTTATGAGTGAGTCTAAACGAGCTGCACAAATTTTGACGACTTACGCTATTGACTGCAATGTGTTTTTAATTGTAGGGCTTGCTGTTAAATAACGGTGCTAGAGAAAACACATAAAAATCGGAAGGTATTGATAAAACAATAAAAATCATTTTCGTTTTGCGCATAAAACTATTTCGAATACACACACCACTCAAGTCACTTTCATCATTGTTAAAAGTAATGATAGGCTAAATTGTTTAATTTTTCGCGTGGCGATGAGCCGGCTACTCGCAATCCACATAATGTCCCTCCTTACTTGAACTGTTGTTCAGCTGAACATTCAGCTTACCGGACTAGACAAAGATTGCACAAAATGATGTCGCTCAGCAGAGATCAGCTGGCTACGCGCAATACTCATTAGGTGCCTTCTAACTCGAACTGTTGTTTAGCTGACCTTCTGCCTACGCGACTAGACGAAGATTACACAAAGCTATGTCGGTCAGTACAGGGTGTGACAAATTGCAGGAATGTCGTATTTGTCTGGAAAAGCCTCATTCGCACGTGCATATTCAGTGAATAGGTTATCAAGGTGACGCTCCTAAATATTCACTACCCCCCGATGCAGCCAATCACGCTGCATGGCTCGACAAAAAATTTAGTGAAATAATCGTTTGCTTGCGTTATTCTCGTTCGCATGTACTCGAATCAGGCGGCAAGACTATCTTGTGAACAAACGTCATAACTCTTTAACGACACTCTCATCGCGGCCATGTAGAGCTTCATCTGATTGTGGTTCGCTGCCCGCTAATTTGGACCACATTCGAAGCGGTGGTGTCGCTCATACATCTGAGATCTGGCATTGACATTGTTGCTGTAAGCATACTGGGGCCTTAAAATGTTTTACATTTGGCTATCATGCAGGCTTGCGTAAAATTTAGTACACTATTCCTGCATAGGTTCTGCTTACGCATTACAAAACTCTGGACTCCAACAACATCTCTTCATGAAGTTCTTGTAAAACATCCTCAGTATTTGAAGTAAGCCATCCCTGAAAGTGCCTGAATGATTGGTTGAATGAAGGTGCTGAAATGAAAGAAGCTTCACGCTTTGCAATAATTTATTCCACAAAACTGTTTTTGAAAGTGTTCCTAGTTAAGAAAAAAACAAGAAAAGACATATTCAATAAAATTTTTTGTGGGTTCATAATTTAGAACCAATGCAATGAGAGTAACTTTGGCGAGTCTAGACTGATCGCCCAAAAATACAGTTCTTAAGGTTCGTCAGAATATACATTGCCAATTTAAAAATTTTTTAAATCTGTGTGCGCCATGCAACAAGTTGTTTACGTTGTGGTCCCAACGATTGTTTTCTTGAAATGGTAAGTGAAAGAGTAAGCCTCTCGTATCGCAGTCGGCGTAGGAATTTTTTTCATGGTCCTGGTCAAGCCTCACCACCACGCCATTTGAAGCCACGATTGTCTTGACGTGTTGCACAACATTAGATCTGAGAAAAACTGCAAAATCGTCAGAAACAACTTGAGGACTATGATTTGTCAATCTGTCTGGGAAGCCTAACTGCTGCAAACACTGAATATTTTAGACAATTTTCCAGGCCGATTTCGATTTCATGTGTATAAGGTCCACCGAACTAGAATGTGCATTGACAAGCACCAGAAACCCGCCTCGTTTGAAGTGTATCCAATGTACGTGCACTCGTTGCCACCGTGTGATGACCTGTGCCAACGATATAACTGGTATGGTGGGTGCAGCGTTTTGGCTGGTCTGGCAAGTTGAACCGCGTTGAACTGTTCTTTTGTTCTATCAGCTCATTCAACTTGACTTCTTGATAGCATTTTCGTACAAGTGGTACCAGCGTGCCCCTCATGCTAAAGCTGTAGCATTTTTGGCTGCAAAGATTCTGGAGTAACTACTCTATAGTGGCCAAGGTAATGCAGCCAGAGTCTAGAGAAAGCTGGTTTTGCTGAAAAGATTGGAGTACAGTGTCAATATCTCATTGCCTTGCAGGCCAGTCATTCTAAACGATAAGTTTCACTCCAGACAACGTGTGGTCTTTTTTAGTCTCCGCTTGAATATTTTTTGTGGAAAGAGGTACTAACTCAAGCGGAGAAAAACATAATAATGTCGCTCTTGTCTGCTTTGTTCGGAAGCAGTGATTGCGGTAATGCTTCAGCGTTAGCCACTTGCACACCCTTTCTATAGGTTCATCGATAAGCCACCAGTGAAAGCATCAAACGTCGCATGCGCACAGAAGCCATGAATGTAATCGGCTTTGTCTGAAAAACGCCTCCTCTATTTCATCAATGCCAGCCCGATGCATCCACCATCTTCTCGTCTAGCTCTTCCCAGCTGTCGCCGATTTCCTGGCCTTCTTAAGCGATTTGCGGTCATAAGAAAAAGAGCCCATCATACAGTACCTCTCGACGTAAGCTATATGAGAAAGTTTTAGGGGCGAAGCTTCTTATGACGTCACACTGTCGTCCCGTTATTGTAGTAACCACCGGTGGAACTTACCCGATCGATCTATCCTTAGAAAGGTCGCTGTATGGCGGTACATGTATACATTGAATACATCATAAAAAGATATGAGATAGCGGTTTTCGGAGTGTTCACTAGATATACGGCGGACTGACGGATGCACAGACGGACAGACAGATAGAGGAACGGACGCATGAATGGACAAACGGATGGACAGACAGACTCTCTGACGGTCCCACGGATGGAAGGGCACACAGACGAACGCATGGACGGAGGCATGGACAGACGGAAGCAAGAACGAATGGACGGACATAAGCATTGACGAACTGACGACCGCTTTACCCCACCAATCATCGTTCACTCCGTGTACATGCTGCAATTTTTTGTTATTTAGTTGTGTAGAGATCCATGAGGTGGCGTCTTGAATTGATCGTCTTCACTATGTAGGTGGTCACGCAGGCGCTGTCTAAAGAAGCGGAGTCTTTGGACAGCGTGTCACTGTTTATTTATTCGTTTACACATACCGCAACACTAATGGCGCTATGTGGCGCTGTGCGGAAAACAAATGGGGAATTGTAACTGCAATGCTGCTGTATGCGCTGCGCCACGATCAGATTGCAGCGTTGCTTCGATCCCCCAAAAAGAGGCACGGAGGAACAAATATGACAGACATTTGATATTGGAGTGGGAAAGCCATCTATCGCATTTTTGAGGGAAGGCGCTCGAAAGCGCGTGTGACGCGACTCCTCATATACTGCCGCACCACGACCACTCCCTGAACACTCCCTGAACTAAAAAGAACCAACGGCTCCCCTTGATAAGCACGCGTTTGCGATGGCATTCAGATATATAGAAAGCATTGGTCCAGCCAAACAGGATAGCTAGAACTAGGTGATCGGAATAAATCATCACCTTACTAAAGAACCCCAGGTGGTCAAAATTTCCGGAGCCCTCCACTACGGCGTCTCTCATAATCATATGGTGGTTTTGGGACGTTAAACCCCACAAATAAAATCATCACCTTACACCCAGAGATGTATTTATGAAAGCACTTTACCCCAAACAACACGGCCAACGCCTCCATCTCGATTAGAGCGTCGCCTTTCTCGGCACTGCTGAGCGTGCATGACACGTATGCTATCAGCTCCAATTCGCCGCAAACAACACAAGATAAAAATGCTCCGACTCTATAAGGAGTGCGTCACAAACTAGACACAGTGATTTTTTAGGGACGTAAATTGTTAGTACTGAATCTTCAGAGAGCATTTTCTTGATTTCTGAGAAGCCTCTTCAGTCTATTCCGACAATACCCAAGGCTTCTTTTTTTCAAGAAGTTGGCATAGCGGCCTTAGTTCAGAAGACATGTTCGGCATGAACTGGTAATAAAACGTAAACATGTCAAGATAGGACTTCAGTTTCGTGCATTTTTTTTTGGTGTTCGAGCCTATTTGATTCCACTTCTTCAAGGCAAAAGTGCACGCCTGTCTTATGAATGAAGTGGCCCTGATATTTTCTGGACTTTACAAAAATATATGCACTTTTTGTGCCTTACCTTTACGCAGTTCTGGAAGCGCTGCAGGAAAGTTTATACACGTGCCAGCCATTCTGTTTAGTCGGCACCTGTGATAAGCACATCATCAAGCTAACAGACTGCTTCTTTTAGTCTCTTCAGCAACTCGTTCACGATTGCTTTGAATATTTTCGTTAAACTGAACATGCCGTAGCACATTTGAACAAATTGAAGTAAGCCCATATGCATAATTACAAACCAGGGCCTCGATTCAGGGATCAGCTCAATTTGCTGGTCGCTAACGACAAATTCAAAACAGAAAAAATTTGCCACCTGCTAGGACCATGAACATGTCGTCAGCCCTTGGCAGTGACTAGTTATCACTTTTAACGCAGGCTTTTACTGTTACTTTATAGTCTCCACCAACTTTCACTCTGTTGCCTGGTTTTTGGACTACCACCAACGGCGTGGTTCACTCACTCTGCGTTACACCTTTCAGTAACCCATCAGCTTGTAGGCTGTGTCTACTTTAACTCAATTGTATTATGAAACATGGTACTGGACATGCCTTCCAGAACACTGGCAAGCTCCCTTCTTTTAAAGAAAGTTTAGCTTGAAAGCCCTTTACCTGTCCTAAACCCGGAGTGATAGCATTGATTTACCTTTTCACAAGGTTTTCCGCTTTGAGCTCCACTTGCACTGCGTGGATGCCGTTCAAGTCGACGTCCAGGTTCTCACTTCGATCACACTCAAGTAGTGTTCGCTGGTTTCTTGGAACAATATATAGTGGGGTGCGATGCAGGATGATCCGAGGTTCTTGGGCAGCCGAGTTTGCTTCGAGCTCGCTTGCAGTAGCTGTGGCATGAATATAGTGTGGAGCGCGTCATTGCAGCATAAATAAAAATGGTTACACGAAGGCGGGTGGCGTCAGAAACACATGTGGGACATTCGCTGCGGTTATCAAAAAGACACCGCGTAAGAGCACGTCAGCGCCGCGATTAACTCAGCATTTTGGTAGTGCAGTGACGTTAGCATGACTGTCTTTTTGCGAACTCAACACGCGCCTACCACACGCATGTTCGTGGGCGTATCTCCTCTTTAACACAAGTTCTGTTGTTCCACCTGCAGCATGAAAATGAACTCGAACTCACCGGGTACTTCGACGAGCAGGTAGAAAGGGTGTTTCCCGTCCAAGGGCAGCCGCAGGTGCAAGTTGTCTCGAACACTGCGCACTGATTCGGCGTCCATCACCTCGAAGGATGACAGCAACTCGGGAAACAGCATGAAAATTTCCACTTTTGAAGGCAGCAAGGGTGCACACGCCGCACTCTCGTGCTGCCAGTTTCACTTCGATTAAGTATTGCAGATAAATATTAGAATAGGGGGTCAACAGGGGTGCTCGGGTCTTGTCGGCTACGCGGCTGCGATCGAATAAGTTCATGAGCGCGGTGAAATTGAATGCGAAACATTGTAGCTGCGTGGTGATATCACTTCTACTTCTGCGTACGTGTGTGCATAGTCTGCGCGATAAAGCTGATAGATTAATCGTGCCGCTCGATGTGAATACTGTTCTCGGCATGAGCGAACGTGGTAGGCGTACCCGAACTCCGCTGTGGGTGTCTGTCAATTAACCTGATGGACGCGTGAAATCGGAAACAAACTCATTGATTCTGAGAAGGCGCAAGTTCAACTCGTGACTGTGATGGTGTCAGTGTGACTGTCAAGCGTTTGATGCGGTGGACACTGAGCGGCCGCTTCTTTGCACATAAAATAATTTGGTGAGCTTACCCTACTTGTGCAAGGCTGAAGCCATAGCGGAGTTTGTGATAATCTAGCTTCTCGAAGATTTTTAGGTTAGTTGTCTACTTATGTGTGTGGTTGGTTTTGAAATGAAGACCACATCAGTTCTGTCTTAATTTTGATTGTAGTAATTGGCTGAGGCTTAACGAACGTTACGGTAAGCTCTCTTGTCTTTATTGATAACGCTTTAATTAGAACGCAATTATGTCGGGCGCAATTATGGAGGACATGATCAGTACCGAACTAATAAACGTAATCTTGACTAGCAGGACAATAATTGTCGTAACATTAGTAAGGGCTATTTAACATGGTTTCTCTTAGCGTCCTCATGAATAACGTTGCGTTAATTAGCATAGTTTAGTTTTCTCATCAAACAACCTGCTTTAGTTAGCCCGGCTAGCTTTACATAACTGCAATAGCATGGCCTTAAGATGTGGCGCAACTACCTCCGCCTTACCATGACCTTGCCTAATTAGCGAGGTCATAGCATGTCCTGGCATAACTATTTAGGTATACCGTGGAGCAAAAAAAATTACAGCTTATTTATGGAGTGAATAATTTGTGGGGTGAAGCTTCGGAGAGTTTATCGGTATAAACTGTTAACCATCTGTCTGTCTGTCTGTTAGTCTGTCTGTCTGTCTGTCTGTCTGTCTGTCTGTCTGTCTGTCTGTCTGTCTGTCTGTCTGTCTGTATCTCTGTCTGTCTGTCCATCCCTCCGTTTGTCGGTTCGTCCGCACCTGCTGAGTCAGTCATTCACTAGTTGGTCACGTCAAACAAGCTAGGAGCGAGAAACCTATGGCTTTAGGAACTTCGCCCCTAATATAGCAAATTATACGGCCACATGTGCTTAGGCGCTAGATGTCAATTACAACAAAGACGATGCGCACCAGCCGAGCTGTGCGCTAGAACGTACAGGCTGACCATGATGATTAACACATGGCTTCGGGTTTAGCTGCGGTCGCGATGTTGTGAGATGGCCGGACAGTAAGAGGCCACCATGCTGAATATTCTAGAACAGATTTAGTGCAGGCAATAGACGCTCCTAAGTTAGTTTGAACACCCTGTGCTTCTAAAGAATACTATCAAGAAATGTTTCTGACGCTTTTGTATCTTGGGTGCACTTTTGCACTCAGTGAGACGGCAAACAAATGAAAGAACATGCATCTGGTTTGAAAACAGCTTCGAAATTAGTCTACTGTCCTTGACGCGATGACCTGTTTCATCGTAACCAATCAAACGCAGCGTGCTGAGGGGTGGATTTGAATTTTTCGTTTCGTTGACTCGTTCGTAAAGGGTTGTCGCCAGAGCTCGGGAAGATCCCGAGTTTTCCGAAACTCGGCTGATCCTGAATAGCGCCCCTGGTATAACATAGCGCTGTCCTTTGTACCGGACTGGAACCTTGGCTTTCCCTAGAACTTGCTTTAGGGCGAGTTGGTGCCTCAGTTTGATGGACATTTTGAAACTGGCACTACACTAGCAACATAAACAAGTGGGGAAAAAAGAGGCAGACAGTTACCAAATTTCTCTTCTCTGAGCATAAGTTCTACCTAAAAGGGCTGCTTCGCAAGGCCGGCTTGATGTTCATTGTAGAGCATCATTTCACAACCTTCTTACTGGTCAGCAACAGCGTGAATATTCTTCGCACCTGGTAGGCGTTGTCCGCATACTCGATTGATTTATTATGTGGGGTTTAACGTCCTGAATGCCATATAAAAACTGGGAGATGCTGCTGTGAAGGACCGCAAAAGTTACGAGCACCTGGAGTTCTTTAACATAGACCAAATTTTAGCATACGGACTTACAGCATTTTAGCCTCCATCAAAACTGCTGCCACTGCTGTCGGGATTCAATCCCAGGGCTTGCTGGTCAGCAGCAGAGTACCTTAGCCACTGGACCACCACGGCAAAACCTCAGCATACTCGAGCCAAGACCAGTGCGTTCGTAGCTTTGCACCTTGCTTTCCAACAGCAATGAGGAGTATGTGGTCATGCTCTCTCCTACAATGGTGAAACGTTCGCTTGGTTGCCTCGCATTGCTTGCCTGGCATCAACGCAAACGCAGATTTCCTGTCTGTGTACCTTATCGCATTGATATCAACTTCCACACTACTGCCACGTCGAAACCCCCTCGGTCCTGTTTGGCAAACACTTTTGACAAACTCACATGACAGTTTGACAACAGCTAATTTTTAGTAGACCCGTCTATTGGCAGGGTTTCGCAGTCCAGTGACGAACCGCTCGCGTAGCGCGTTGTGAAGGAGTCTGCCGTACTTTTATTTATCATTTATGTGCTTCAGAGCAACTGCAAACGTGGTTACTGTTACACCTTCCGCTCGGTAGCCCCCGTTGCATTTGAATCTTTCTGCCATAGTTCGGGTGACAGGCTTGTGATAGTCACTGACTATTTTCATCAGGTCTACCAGGATCCTTTTCGCAGGGATCACCTGTAGCAAGCAATCTTTCAGTGTCTTTTACGTGTTCTTGCCAATGGCCAATGTGAAGGTCAGATTTTTAAACTTCTGTTCTTGTACGTTGGCTACTTTGCAGTAGTGCTCGAATATTTCCACGTACAAAGCACAACCTTCAATGCCACCCTCCAGGAATGCGTCGGATTGACACTTTTTGGTCATGTCGTGGTCTGCGTTGCCCCAATCTTTCACGGGATATGTTCTTGCCCACCATTTTTTGTTTCAGCTCCATCGTCACCAGTTGTAGTTAGGAAGAGGAAGGCAGCTGTGACACGTATCGTGGCGAACAGCTTATTCTGATAACGCAGCGTCTTGCTTGACAATATATACACACAAGTTGAGGTGCATCAGTAGTGACGTCACTACATTTGGTCTTTTTCTTAGATTAAACACAGAGGATAACGAAGCCGCCATACTTTCACTTGCATATGTGCAATTCTGCAAATTTAGGGGGGATTTTGTGTGCTGTTTCTTACAATCTTCTGAAACGTATATTTCATAATTTACTTTAGAAGGGTATTTGAACTCGCATTTCTCATGGAACTTAAGGATGTTGCGTAGCACTTTGTGAAAAAAAACGTTTAACAGTTCAATTTCTTAAAATTTTATGTACATCAGTCATCGAAAAATCATTCTATCAGCTGCGCCTAAAATTACCGGCTGTAAATCTGCTGCAAGTGACCAAACAATGATACACAAAACCTTCTCGTGGCAGCCGCTGCAAAATAACAAATGCGAAGTCCGGACTTCCATATTGTCTCGAATTTCATGTGTAGAGTCGCTTCGGAAAGTTGAGTACTAAAGTCGCAGCAGTGGCCAATCAGATATACGAGCGCTCACAGATGGCCAATGAGATAAGGAATGTCTCACTTTAAAAAGTAAAGGAGGCTGATAACCAACATTGTCAATACTACAGATCAAAAAGTGTGCTAGTAACATGCCCATAGAGCGCCTTTATTGCAGAGCATCTTTGGGCCCCATAGTGTCTTCTAAATTTAACATTGCCATCAGACGAAGTTCTTGTCTGCCTTAACTTTTCTCCCTATAAAAGAAGCTCGTAAATGTGCAGTCCAACATTTTACCTAACAATCATGTAACCACATATTGTCCAGCATTTATTTTCATCCTGTCTCCATAGTTTCCAGCAACCTATCTTTTAACTATATCTTATATAGTAGAACTATAGCTATATTTCTCCCCCCCCCCCCTTGAACTCTGAAAACGCCTAGTTATATGAATCAACGCTCGTTGCTCAGGATAAGGCATGCCGGCCTCTCAGAGATGACAGCGCAGCTTCTTTGAGCTGGGTCAGCACCACAAAAACTTGTTCACACACTGACCACAAGATGGCGCACGGTTCTTACCAGTGAGGTTTGACCAAAATTTTTATTGTAGCACAAAAGTATCACAAACAGAGTAATGATACCTAAACTTCCTTAACAGATTCGTCACACACTTTCACAGGAATCGAAAGCACCTCTGTGAACAAACGCCTAATATGAAAGCGGTGCTTGTTGGTTTCTCTTTTATCTCCATGATGTCAAGTGTCTTGGCATGTAAGTCATATTTCCTTCAACTTATAGATTTACACAGGGTAGCTTTATGGATATAAAAGTGGCAATATTTCTTACAAATAAGTGTATTGTGATGTCTCTAAGGCTCTGTAAATATTGATAGTACAAGCAAGGTACCAACATCAACAGGCGAGATTTATCATCAGATCAAAAGTGCTTGAACAACTCAAGCGCCGTATGCGCCTGTTCTTCACCTGCAGACTTAATATGTACAGAGTTTGAACAAGCATTTGCAATTGCACAAAGAAATGATGAGATGTGAAAGTTATAACTACTGCATCGTATTCATTATGAAATGCTGATCACCAGTATGGTGACCACAAAATGTGATAATTTATTATAATTTCTCCACTTTACGTTAAGTACGGAATTTAGCTCACAAATGTCTTTTTAATTGTGTGAAAGCACAAAAGGCAGCGAGATATTAGAATACCAAACAAGAAGTGTTTCCTTCGTTCGGAAGCTTGTATTCCGTTTTTCTAACCAGAACACATATATTTCACTTTAATTTTGGAGTACAACTATGCATGTTTTCTTGTACGAAGTCAATCTTATGCAAGTTATCTGGCGAATAGAAAAGAGATAAAAATAGAAGTAATCTGTTCTATAAAAAACAACTAAGTCGGGGGCACTATTATCTTGAACATCATTCCGAGTGAACAGAATCAAGTACTGTCGAATAGTCTTTTCAGTGCATTAAATTGTTTAAAGGAAATATTAGACTCGCATTAGAGCACAGTTTACAGTAAATATATTAGAATGTTTGTCACGGTGAAGAGCACTCCTGCAGAACTCGAAAATAGCAAACATTACAATTGGTCGAACCTCTGGCCCAGAAACGGTTAGCCAAACTGCAAGCAAGCAATGTGTGCCATGCAAAAATAGCAGCAAATAGAGCGTCGGCCGTCAATAATCAGATCATAACTAAAACGATTCATCGTTTCTGCATCACACATACCAGATCCCAGCGTTATTGTCGGAATCCCCTGAGCCCTTAAATAAACCTGACTTTTTGTGTTTTGCGCTGCAATGTAAAGAAATTCTATTACAAACCGCGATTCGGTCCGTAGATTGCGATGTGCATTGCACCGAGCGTTGCTAAGAGCCGTTTTCTTGTCTTTGTGCGTGAAGCCTAAATACACCACAAACAAATGAAATATATTGATTTGTTAAAAGACAAATAATGCTTATTTAACGTCTGTCTATACCTTCAACAGACCCTTTAAAGGTATTATGCCAAAATAAGATACTAATTCTTTTGGCACAATACCAATATACTAGGAGAAAAAAACGAAAGCGCAAAATGTTACTCATTAGTATAACACGAAAATAATCAACATCGGGAGTCTTAAAGCTGTTGGTTGTCGCATTCATATCCAAAATGGGAAGCCTGCCAATATAATGGATATGTTGCTCTCAGTTTCGCAATATGCTACAAAACTGCCAAAATTTTTTACAGAGTCTCCCGTGCAAGTTCCAAATGCGCGTCGAAATTATTTTATACGGAAGCGAGCTTTGGCTATACAAATGCACTATTTGGGCAAGTTAGAGGCAATTTGTGGCTGTTAAGCTACAACCTACTTAGAAATGAAGGAAAGTGTAAGGTTAAGGGCTAGTTTCCTTTGTCAAGCACAATAATACTCAGAACTAACACACAATATCACCAGAATTTGTACAGGGGGTGGGTTTTACTAAATTGTAATGTATATTCGCTTCCGTCTCTTATTACAACTACGCACTACGTGACGCTAAACAAGCAAGAAAGAATGTTATACACGCACCGACATGGCAACAAGTGGTGCTTATTGATGGACGCGCGTTTAAGACACGCATATACTTCATAAAGTTAAAAGTGTGGTAGCTCAGTCTTTTTGTCCCACAGCAATAATCGTCATCAGGCTGGCGTGCACATTACTTTCTTGAAAACTCGGTGCTGGCCACTTCCTATCGAGAATGCAATGTAACCCTGATAATGGGCATGTGTATCGTGACCGGAATGTACCGGGTGCGGGGCGATAGCGCAAGGATGGACCGCAATATAGATGACGATATTTGTTGTGGGACAAAAAGACACCCTTTTTACTCGCTCTTTTTTTAAGGTGCACAACTTCTGTGCCTTCCTGCTCTTTGCAGGAGCACAATTGTCGTTGGTCATCCCAGCAAAATCCTGGCGGTGCCCCTGACCCACGTGCTCAACATATGAATGCCTAGCGTACTCGCATCGATTGCCCAACTAACATTGAATAGTTATATACGTAGCACATAGATGAGAGTACCATCATGTTCGGTAAATTTTACTGTCGACGTCTCGTGATTCAATATAAAGTCTTACAGAAAGTGCGTCGATCACGCCTAGTTTCTTCCAATGTGCCGCTAACGTTATCAGTGTGCGGTTGAGACTAGCAGTCATACATACTGCTTCGAATGTCGTATGCGTACGTAAACGAGGAGTACAGGAAATGCTTTCAAACGAGTGACAAAATCTAGTGTTCAGTGAGCAGTTCAAAGGTACGCTGTTTTTTACATCGGTATAAAAAAGCGCATAGCGAGCCACTGCAATTGCCGTAAAACATACCTGTTTACGCTAAAAAGTAGTGCGGCAAAACGTGCGAAATTGATGTGATGCAAGGCAGTCCGTAGCAAATAAGCTAACAATCACCTGTTAGGTTGGCGCGAGCACAAACAGATGCAACTCTGCTTCTAAGCGACAAAATCAAAACATTGGATACTAGAATTTGTATTAGGAAAAAGGAAAAATGTGCTGTTGTCGTTTTTCAGGTGTGGTGTAGCAGGGTGTTGCATCGGGGATGTGTGATGCGATAAGGTTTCACTATCGCTTACTGATGTTTTTGTTTATTTTAGGTTTTTTGCGGTTTTTTGCTTAGCTCGTGGTCCAGTCTAAGTTACGATGCGCGCATACCCCAAATTCTGAAAAACCATTGAAAAGCCCAAGTTCAGCCCATAACGGTTGTTCCAGAGTGCAGCGCACCAGCGTCCAGTGTGAAACATTCTACGTCTCAAGCAATGCCCTATCGCGTTTTTTTACAGCATGTTCTGAAGAGGAAGTGCCACGTTTTTGTCAAAACTATCAAGTGGTTCCGCAAAGGTACTGCCCAAATGTCAACCAAAATTTTTGGCGCTGCAAGCCAGGAAGTAATGGGAGGTGCGCGTGTCCTCCTCATCTGTTGAGAGCAGTGAATCGAAAGTGTGTGAAAGTGGAAGATTGTGGTAAGCAAGCCATCGCCTGCATTTTAAATCGTGTTTTTTAAGAACGAGGAAACGAAAAGGTTCAACAAAACTATGTTCATTGATCATATTCGTTATCACTGGAATATGACCTGCAGTCTGTTGTACGCTTAATTTGTGAACGCAATGAGCAAAACAGCAGTAGGTTTGTAGATACGTTGGGGCAACGCCCACGAGCTGGAACAGCCATTCTTACCAGACGTTTCAAGTGAAGATAACTATAATTTCCGAGTTTTCTTTATGTGCATGAGTTTCCCTAAAATATTTTTATTCAGTTTTGCCTAAACATTTCATTTCCTCAGCTGATGATCGGCAACATTCAAAATTCGCTACGTATCTGCATGTTACACTGCAAATGTCGTCCAAAGATGGCAGTTTTGCGTTTGGAGAGACTGAAAAAAAACGTTTATTTGATGTTCTGCGCAACAAAATCGGTGAATGGTAGTCTGAAGGTGCTGCGTCAGAGTGCCTTGAGCGTGCCTTGGAGGCAAACGAGTGCATCAAGTCATGTCACATGTGAGACATGAGCGCCATTTGGCAGTTATCTTATAAAGTGAAGCGCGCGGTGTTCGGGCCCGTCTTGGAGGGGATAACGTGTAGAACGGAAGGCGACTATAGGTGCCGCCACAGTGTCGTCTTAGCAAAGCGTTGGAAACACTTGCCCTTTCGTGCAAGTGTTGCGAAGTCAGCGCAGCGGGATAAGCGCTACGGTCCTTAGAATTACTTGTATGCCTTTTCTAGTATAAAGGCACAATACAGATTATGGACGTCTATTATGGTGGCTCAGATATGCGCCCTCATTGTTTTTTGACTGACAATTGGACAAGTTCATTGGAACGCTAAAACTTGATCAATATCGAAGAGCGCTGCGGATGGGGTCGGCCGTTTAGAGTATCGTTCGGCCAGTTTCGTGCTGTTTAGGGCACCGTTAAGAGCGGACAAACAGACAAATGGACAGACAGACAGAGCAAAATTTTTGTGTCGAAGGTCCCCAAGAAAGACTATGGTCTTTAAAAACGATCGGCTCGGGACTACATTTGTCGACGGAACAGTCCTTTTTTTTGTCAAAAAGTCATAAAGGAGGGCAGACACCTGTTATGAGATTGCACACTGAAGACACCCCAGCGCTGGGAACCTGAGCGCCAAAGGGCACAGCTTATTGTTTTCTGTTGTCGTGGGCTCAGAAATAGGTGACTCATGAGCATGCGTGCAGAACCCACAAGAATAGAGGGGCGTCAGAGCTATTCTCCGTAAGTTTTTACGTAATCACGCGAAATAGTGTTTACGGATGGCGATGTCACGCTTTCCCGAAAACGAGACGCGTCTTTAATTAACTCAGTTGCCATTTAAAGACCACTATTGAGTCCCACCTACCGCACTGCATATGAGTATTGGCTTTCTGTATGGCTTCTGATTTGGCGATTCAATATTTCAGTTCACGGATTCGCTGAACTCAAGATGAATATTAATGAACGAAATACCCGATCTGCTCGCTGTGACATAAATGCCAGGGCTAAAGTGCCATAAATGCCTTAACAAGCTCGGCAAGCTTACATGGCTCAGTTTATTGGAAACTGATGTGAGGTTTGATGTCTCACTACCATGATATGATTTGGAGAGCCGCTATACTGGAACGCATGCAAAATTGATACCACCTGAGATTCTTCCGAGTGCGCTGTATCAACGCGTTTTTTATTTCTTTCAATGTCAGTGCAGGCGGTGGAGAAAAACATTTATTTATAGAAGTTATGCATAAAGAGGGTGTGGAGCGGTTCTTTAGGGGCCACCACCTACAAAAACTAGGTGCGAACGCTTGCTTGTTAACGGGAGCCATTGGTTCGCCTTAGTTCAGTAAGTGGTTGTGATGCGATGCTGCACGAGGAGCAGCGCTGCTTGTGTCACACGTGTTTCCAAGCGCTTTACCCTGTACATCCGTCAGACGTGTTTCTCACTCCTATAGTATACGCCTGCCAAATTTGTTCCTTCGGACTCCTTCTTTGTGGCTCAAGCAATGCAACCGCTACATCAGAGCGCTCTATATGTTGGCGCATGCATTTGTACGGCTGTAACACTTCCTCTTTGGTTACCCGCAGAGCGCCACAAATGACTACAGCATATCTCAAAACACGGTATCTTTTACAGAGCCAGCGTGACAGCCAACAATATGAACACAAGAAATTCAAAACACCACACCACGGATCCGTACACAATGAAACAAAAACTAACCTCACATCATTTCTGTCGTGAGGCACTACATCATGGGCTCTCTCCCCCATGACCACAATGCACTCACGAAATCTAGGCGATGTGCAAGAGCAGTAAAAGATTAGAGGAGATGGTGGTGAAAGGCTGGATCGGGAGCATCTGGCTTGCATTGACAAAGTAGAGGAGGTATTGGTTTTATTCTAAGGCTTATAGAACGTGGCCTCTATAGAAATGCCGCTGCTCGGGAGGGGATACAATCCCATGTCCTATGGCTCAGCGGCTGGACACCTTAACCACTAGACCACGTGGCTTATTCTTACTGGGTTGGTGTAGTTGAAAATGTGT
Organism: Rhipicephalus microplus; assembly: GCF_043290135.1. Taxonomy (NCBI): domain Eukaryota; kingdom Metazoa; phylum Arthropoda; class Arachnida; order Ixodida; family Ixodidae; genus Rhipicephalus; species Rhipicephalus microplus. The sequence continues at coordinate 56,068,257 of NC_134706.1, forward strand.
TCATGGAGAGGACTGACGCACACATCAACACCTATTTTGGTCAGTAAGAGTTGCAGCGGACTCAGTAAAATACCTCACTAAGTGTTCACTAGCGCACAGTAACCGTTTTGGTTGCGAGAGCTCCAATAGTATGAAATGAATGTTCAAAAGCTTCTTTGTATTTAAATATTCCTTCGCCGAAGGCCAAGCTGCAGTAAGTAGATAACTGTTGCACTGCCAGCAGTAGGTATCCTGAATATGCGATCGACTATCTCCCAGTTTGTAGCGATTCGATGGGTGGTGAAGCACGGTTTACCCTGGTCTAGCCTACTCAAGCGGAAAGGCTGGAGATGCGATGAAATGTCGCGCAGTAGCCAGTACTATGCTGGGTAGAGAATCATCGCTTGACCTATTGAAGACGAAGTCTCGAGTAGGCTTTCAGAACCAATGTTTACTCTACAGGGATGGCGCATATAAATGGCGTATCAGCTTCAGGGTATATGACGCTGAGACCTATTCATTCTGGCATGCTGATACGCAAGCGAAACTACGGGCATAAGATAGCAGCCTAAGTCGAAGCAACACATCTAGCATCCTTTTGTGCCTCTCTACTAGGTTTTTTTTTCTCAGGAGATACTGCAGGGAAAAAGATGTCGCAAGCGACATTTTTGATGCACGAACCTGGGTCGTGATTGTTCCCTAAGTGTGGACTTATAAGCAACGAATGAAAACTTTTACTATTTCACACAGAAGCCTGCATGTTTTCGCTATCTATTGATTCATACTTCTTTAAAATATGTGTTTGCCAAAAATATTGGCTGATAAGCATAAGAAATAACCAGAAATATCAATGACATTTTCTGCCTTTCTTTGACGTTTTTGACCTCGAAAGAAACATTGGGAATTTGTTGAATTCGAAGAACTTGACTCTTCAATGTAACTTTAAACGCAGTTTTAATGGTAGAATATATAAAGCCGTGGTTGTGCAATGAAGTTGCATCACATAAATGACCAACAGGAAAAAATTGACAACTCTGGCACCTTTTTATTTTAAGTAGACTGAGAACATTGGAAGCTTTGTAAAGATTTTTCGTATCGTGATAACACCACTTATATGTATTAAAACTTATTAGTAACAGTAGTTTATGTAAAACCGCGCGTTTTCTGTATATATGCGTTAAATAAATTAAATATACGATAGTACTTTAGAGAAATAAAAGGTAATTTGTTTTCTCTGAAGTGATAGAGATAGTAGCAATCGCTGAAGCTTTCTATTATAGTTTGGAAAAAAAATCTCATAATTTTCATACGTAAAGCCGTAACGGTTAATGAAGGGATTGACAAAAACGGATAAAAGCGAATGTAGGGTGGGAAACCTGGTAACAGGAAGGGTTCTGTGACAGTACACAAGGGTGGGAATAAAGACATCGGAGAGAGGGCACACAGGAAAAGAAGAGAATTTGAAATAACTTATCTTCAATGAATATATAGCTATTATTTATTAGCTTCCTCCTTTAGTCGAGCCAAATTATCTCACTGCACATGACAGCATATTTGTAACCCATTCTGGGCAATATGTAAAACCCCACTTAGGAAGACTTTATGCCACAAAACCTGAATTCTCTTCTTTGGAGTGCTGTATCAGACACAATTGACACAACTCAGTAAATTGGCTTTTATGAAACTAATAAACAGTGAGCCAGCCATACAGTCTTGTTGTTTTCGCCAAAGTGATCTTGTCAACAAACTACAACTTTTTTTAGAAAGACACCTCTGTATGTGTCCCACAGCATACAAACACAATGGCGCCTACGGTGATACTGCGAAACATGAGAAATTGGTGCCCCTTTAAGACATGATTTCTAACATAACCATGCAGAAAGGAATCTTTAAAAATATTTAAGGCAAAGTCTGCTTTCACATACCGTGCATCATTGCATAATTGTCCAAGGATGGCAGATTGCATTTCCATTTGGTAATTTATTGGGAGAACTTTAAAACTTAAATCAGTCTTTATTTTGCTTTCAACTTTTTTTCATAGATACAAATTTTCACCTCTTCATTCTTTTTTAAAATATTCAGATGTACTTTTGAAATTCAGGGTGTTTCTTTGACTGACACGTAAGCAAATATATTTGGAGGCGTTAAAATTACCGAAAATAGCGTAGTGTTATAGCTATAGAGCAGAAATCTCGCGCATATGACTGGTAATAGATTCACAGTGCATTCAAGCTCAACATTTTGCTTCGCACAGACAAGGTAGACAAGAAGAAAGTACGACAAAAAACACAGAGTACAGAGTCTGAGCTACCCATGGAAGTAGTACAGTCACTCCTAGGAAATCCAGAGGATGAGCCAAATGTTCGAAAGGTAAGGTAACTATACAGATATATATATATATAGTGTAACGTGCACTGATATTGTACAGTACACAGTCCTCTACCATTTCGCGTTCACCGAAATGCGACTACTATGACCAAGAGCGAACCTGCCACCTTCAGGTCAGTGGCTGAGCACCATCACTACAGTTCGACAGGGGTGGACATGAATCGAGTCCAAGAGGAAAAGATCGTGTTAGCGGGAGAAGCAAATTGTGCTGGGAAGATGAAAATAAGAGGTTTGCCGGAATAACGTAGGTTAGTGCACATGACCGGGTGTATGGCCAAAGTGTGGGAGAGGCCTATGCCCTGCAGTGGAAGTAGTCAGCCGGTGAAGATGATAGATAAATGTGACCAAGCCTCTTTACAAGCTGTCTCTCACACATATAGTGCTGAAAGTAGTCATCTTACCGTATTGTTTGGATGATGTGCTGTCATATAGGACGCTGTGTATGCTTTGTTGAATAGGCAATAATATCTGGGAATCTGACGACAAGATCATTCGATGGATTTTCTCTCCTGTCATGGGGCCGCCATTTATCGTGCAAAAGCTGAGACATAACTTTCACATTGTCCGATTTGACGCTGGCAGATAGACCGTTGACTTTGAAAAAAAGTATGTTTGCCAAAGAGAATATCAAAGTACCTGAAATATTGTCGATGACTGTGTCCGTTTAGTGCTACTGTTCATTCGGCATTGTTGTAATTATTGTGCCACCTGACTTCACCTGTTCTATCCTGTACAATGGGCGAGAAATCTGGTATCATGATTGGTAATTCAATTTAATCTCTGAAGAGGAAAAATATATAACAAGATCTCATGGGTACTTTCCTTAAAATCTCGAAACTTGCTAAAAAGGTTGAACTTAAATTGAGGACTGCTCAGACAGTAATGCAAGATATTTATTTGATTAATTGATGCGTGGGGTTTAACGTCCCTAAACCACCATAGGAAGGTGGGGCACGCTTCGATCTGCTCGCCATTCTGTATGTGACCTTCCCATTTGTTGCTATCACATTCATTGCTTTGCCTTTGCGGCAAAGTTTTGACTTGTTTTTTTTCTCTCAAACTTTACTTTTTTGCTATATTTTTAAATTCGTTCTTAACCCTTCCTTTTAGGCTACTTATGAAGTGTCGCAGACTGATGCAGACATTGCGTGGCTTGGTGAAGGAGCTTCATTCTTCCCAACATTGCCACAATTTCTTCGCATGCACTGCTTCCGTCCTTACACGTGCCGTACGGCTGCACTGAAGAAGACTACGCCAGCGCAACATCAAGTAGGGGTCTCCAGCACGTGAGGGTCATGAAAATTGCGTTATTGGCCTTTCTGTAATAATTTTGTTTGTATTGCCCTGTTTTTCGAGCTTGCTTTCTGCGCTTCCTGTGTGACAAAAAAAGCATTTCGCGTCTTTACTTATCGAGTAGAATTTCAATACACTAATCTTTTTATTAACGAAGTCTGCTCATTTTAATGAGTACACTGCATGTATTTTTAAAGGAAGCTTCAAATTGTGTTTACAGTTTATTCAAGCAGAAAAGGAGCTGCATCTTTTAGAGATATCACCTAATGAGTGGGCCAAAAGTGAATGCTTATGCCTGGATTCAGAGCGTGTTGAGAAAACAGAGCACGGTGCTAAACGGAAAGTAGGTTGTTATGTAAAGGCCCGGTCAATGTAAGTGCACTCACTTTTGTGTTAATCTGTACCTCCACGCTTACGCTTGTCCTCTCGGGTCGGTGTCTCGAAAATTGCATGTTCTGCATGAGAAGTAAGAGTACTTCTAGATGACAACTATTGCACGTTTACAACAGTATCTAAACTTCGAACTTGACAAGTTATTTAGCAATATTTATTCAGGTAGTAGAAATAATAATTGGTGTAATTGCAAATGAACACACAAAGTTTCAAAATATAGCAGCTTTCTTGTACAAATGCGTACACCAAAGACAGAAAGAAGAACAAGATTGAAAGGAAAGGCAGAGATGTTAACCAGTCTAGAACGACCGGTATGCTACTCTACACTGGGGAGAGAAATGAGAGAGTTTGAAAGATAGAAAAATGAAGACAGAAGAGAGCACGCACATGCATTGGGCTCACAATTAAATGCTGATGACTGAGAACGCGTTGACGCGCACTGACTGACGAAAGTCCGAAAGACACGGTGTTAGTCGTCTGGCGTTTCTCTGAATGATGGATCTGCCTTGACTTCTTCTCGTAAATGATGGGGATTGTTAGCCGTATTTCTGCTCTGTGATTCAAGTACTTTGATTAAGGCGTTTAGTACTTTGAGAGCCATTCGAGTAAATGTTGTCCCAGTGTCCCACAATATCTCTCAAACGGCATTCATGAGCGCACAAATCATAGTAATGAGTTTGTGATCTGTTGTAAAGGGGCCCTGAAACAATTTTTTGAGTAAACATGGAATTAATTAACAGGAAAAGCGTAGCCCATCACAAATTGAACGCTTCAACATTTTAAAAATCTCTTCAGTACGAGCGGAGTCACAACAATTTGTCAAACGCTTCAATCACACTCTCTCTTCTCTTGTCCCAACGAAAGCGCTGGAAGCTGAGCAGGGAGGGATAAACAAAAAACATCACTCGCGCCTCACGACTCTGAGCATTTTTTTCTTCTATTTCACGGCTTTTTCAGTGTGATGTGCGCACGCGTGAACAAGTGACGGTCTCTCACGGTGAACTCTGCTACAACTGAGCGCGCCATGTTCCAATCAGCCAATGGCCGGTGAATGGGCTTACTGGGCTTATTTTCCGTGTTTTGTCGAGGGAAGAGAAAGCTACATTTACCTGGCTTTGATAACTTATTTTGAATTCCAGGCCACGTGTAACGCTATAATATTTGACTCGCATGTTGTCGGGAGCCTCTACTACTGATCGGCAGCATTTTCTTGCCATGCTCAAAAAGTTTACAGGGCCCCTTTAAGTGTGCCATCACTGGTCGGTAAAGACCACAGAGTTGGCGTGGTCTTCTGAGGCTTCAAAGCTAGGGCACGACTTGGAAGAATTGGTCATTTCTCTGTCGAGATATTCATCTCCACAGTCTTTTTTGAGTTGCTCATGTGAGTTACTTAGATTCATGGTGCAGTAGTAGAGATGGCGCTGTCGTTTCGAACTTCCACAGTCTTTGAAGTCCTATGATAGCGCCGATGCCACTGCTGACACCGGACTTTTCCGAAAGTCCGATTTGGGTGCAATTGTCTCTGATCATTTCCTAAAGCACCATGTACTTCTTCCTAATTCGGGTGAAGTCTTCCGATGACGCAGCTTGTGAGCCATTAAAGTTACAGCATTTAAGAAATGTGGATTGGAATTTATCTTCCCTATGCGGTTCTCCAAACCGGGGGCAACATAGTGCGTTCGGGCACATGCTTTTGACGTGACCTAGCTTAAAGCACCGGTGACACTGAAGCGACGTTTGCACAAATGGCCGAACAGGATATTGAAATTGTCCTATTTTGACATGGGGTGGTGTGCAATAGCCTTTGAAGACCAGTTTCACATGACGTGACTTCCCAAGGCGATTCACCTGAGTGATTACAGTACCTTCATGTGCCGGATTATTGAGGTTAGGCTGTTCAGCACCGGGAATCCCAATGCCTACGCCGTACATCACACCAGCTCTGGATGTGTTGTAATTCGGTATAAAAGGGCGCACTTTGAGGCCGCCTAGTTCAGTGACTAGTTTGAATGGTCCGAGCGCATTCACGTAGAATACGTCTATGACGAGCATATTTTTTCGCGTATTTATTCTGATGTCCTTGATTTCATTAGGCACCACACGTTCCAAAAAAAGCGGAGGGTGCTTGCCTGTTCAGCAGTCGCAGGTTTCCTGAGGAGTCTTCCAGCACAAAGATGGTGTCGTGTGGCCAGCGGTTATGTCTTCACTTCATAGTCACTGTACTCGCAGGAGTGCGCGAGGCTGCGTTGAGTATCTTCCTCATCACCCTCTTGCTTTGGAAGGAATGAAATCATCGCCGGATGAGTCCTCTTCTGAAGCGGCTGAGTACAGCTGTTTCCTCGCTGTCCCTGTCTAGGCCCTTAATTAGGGTGGTAATCAGCAAAAAGCTCCTTTCATTAATACAAATTTTCAAAAGGAGCTACAAACGCCACCGAAAAATAGCTAATATTTTCTTTTAGAACACAACAGTCCGGTTTTTTCCGTGTAAAAATAATTTTGATAGCTTAAGGTAACCGGAAGATACAGAGTTAGAAAGAATATAACGAAAACCACTAATAAACGTGTGGCACCCGCGTCTTTCCTCGCTCAGAGGAGGAGGGTGGCTCACTGCTCGGGAGAAAGGTACCCCCGTCTGATCAAAGTCTTGAACCACGTGTTTTTTCCCCTTACGATCGTTTTTAACTTTGCCAATAACCTACCGGGAAACTTCTAACTCATACAGTGCAAATTCTTAATTGTTGACCTGTCGCCACTCAGGTTTCATCAGGACAGGAGCAATAGTACCGGAACTATTTCGTGGGCAAAATTAAGCCTAATCACTAAAGATTAATTTGGTAACATCACCACACAAACAAATTCAAATTTTGTCCGCTCAATATATTAATAAACAGCACCCCATAGGCTAATCGGAGGCCCACCTCCGTACTTTCTAGACCCTTAATTAAGGATGTAATCAGCAGAAATCTCGTTTCATTAAAACATTTTTATAAAAATAACCACAAACTTGACTGATACGCCGCTGAAACCTACATTTAGAACATAACAATCCGGGTGCGGCGATGGCGTAGTGGTTAGAGCATCCGCCTCGCATGCAAGAGGTCCATGGCTCAAATCCCGGTGCCGCGCAGTTCCCAACCGGAAAAAAAATCCGCGTGTTGATGGAACTGCATTAAGAGGCCTGGGGTGCGGCCTCACCGGTAACCACCGCCGGGAACGCACTCCCTCACCAGAGAAGGTTTGGCCACCCTGGTGCAGTATCTGGCCACTACCCCCACATGCATACGTCAAATAACTCACGGCCCTCAGTTCCCAGCAGCTGCGAAGCAACTGACCATGGCGGCGGTCAGATCTGCAACGCAGCAGAGGGTGCTAAGAATCTCTCGACTACAGGCCGCCATTGGAACCTGAACTTGAAAACGTTCAACGCTAGAACCTTATCTAGTGAGGGAAGTCTAGCTGTACTATTCGAGGAGCTAGAGGGTGTTAAATGGGATACAATAGGGCTCAGTGAGGTTAGGAGGACAGATGAGGCCTATACTGTGCTACAGAATGGGCACGTCCTTTGCTATCGGGGCTTGGCAGACAGAAGAGAGCTGGGAGTGGGGTTCCTAATTCACAAAAACATAGCTGGTCCCATAGAGGAATACTATAGCATTAATGAAAGGGTGGTAGGTATTGTAAAAAAACTGAATAAAACATACAAGATGAAGGTAGTACAGGCTTACGCGCCTACATCCAGCCATGATGACGCTTCAGTTGAAAGCTTCTATGAAGACGTGGAATCGGCAATGAGTAAGGTAAAAACACAGTATTCTATAGCGATGGGCGACTTTAATGCAAAGGTAGGAAAGAAGCAGGCTGGAGACCAGGCAGTAGGAGATTATGGCATCGGGACTAGAAACGCTAGAGGAGAGCTACTAGTAGAATTCGCAAAACGCAATAGTATGCGGATATTGAATACCTTCTACCACAAACGAGAAAACCGCAAGTGGGCATGGAGGAGCCCTAATGGCGAAAATGAGAACGAAATAGACTTTCTAATGACTGCAAAACCAGGAATCGTGCAGGATGTGGAAGTGGTTGGCAAGGTACGATGCAGCGACCACAGAATGGTACGGTCTCGAATTCGCCTAGACTTGAAGAAGGAACGACAGAAACTGATACGCAAGAAGCCAATCAATGAGCTATCACTGAGAGGGAAAGTACAGGAATTCAGAGTGTCGCTGCAGAACAGATACTCGGCTCTTAGTGAGGAAACCAACATCAGCGTAGATACAATGACTGATAATCTGACGAGTATCATTACGGAGTGTGCAGTGGAAGGTGGAGGCAGGGTAGTTAGACAGGACACTTGCAAGCTTTTCCAGGAAACGAAGAACTTAATTAAGAAGCGTCAAAGCATGAAAGTGTCAAGTACAACAGACGAAATAGAACTGGCAGAGCTTTCGAAGCTGATTAATAGACGTAAAGTATGTGATGTAAGAAGGTATAACATGGAGAGAATTGAACAAGCACTGAAAAACGGAGGAAGCGTCAAAGCAGTGAAGAGGAAACTCGGGATAGGCAAAAGTCGAATGTATGCACTAAGGGACAAAGAAAGCAAAACAACTACCAATATGGATAGGATAGTTAAAATAGCGGAGGAGTTTTACAGAAATCTGTACAGAAGCCAAGACAACCACGACCCTAATACAATGAGAACTAGTAGTAACCCAGATGACACCCCATCAGTAATGATAGAAAAAGTCAGAAAAGCTTTGAAGGGCATGCAAAGAGGCAAAGCTACTGGTGAGGATCAGGTAACAACAGATCTGCTGAAAGATGGAGGACAGATTGTGTTAGAAAAACTAGCCACCCTGTTTACGAGGTGTCTCCTGACGGGAAGGGTACCAGAGTCTCAGAAGAACGCTAACATCATCTTAATACATAAGAATGTAGATGACAAGGACTTGAAGAATTACAGGCCGATCAGCTTGCTCTCTGTAGTATACAAGCTGTTTACAAAGGTAATTGCTAACCGAGTAAAGAAAACATTAGAATTCAATCAACCAAAGGAACAAGCAGGATTTAGAACAGGCTACTATACAACTGACCACATTCATACTATCAATCAGGTAATAGAGAAATGCTCAGAGTATAACCAACCACTATACATAGCCTTCATAGATTACGAGAAGGCATTTGATTCAATAGAAATATCAGCCGTCATGCAGACACTGCGGAATCAGGGCGTAGATGACGTATATATAAACATTCTGGAAGAAATCTACAGGGGATCAACTGCTACCATAGTGCTTCATAAAGAAAGCAACAGAATACCAATCAAGAAGGGTGTAAGGCAGGGGGACACAATCTCCCCAATGCTATTTACCGCGTGTTTACAGGAGGTTTTCAGAAGCCTAGAATGGGAACAGTTAGGGATAAGAGTTAATGGAGAATACCTTTGTAACTTGCGCTTCGCCGAATACATTGCATTGCGGAGTAACTCAGGGGACGAATTGCAACTCATGATTACGGAGTTAGACAAGGAGAGCAGAAAGGTGGGTCTTAAAATTAATCTGCAGAAAACGAAAGTAATGTACAACAACCTCGGAAAGGAGCAGCGCTTCGAGATAGGTAATAGTGCACTTGTTGTAAAAGACTATGTCTACTTAGGGCAGGTAATAACCGCAGAGCCTAACGACGAGATTGAAGTAACTAGAAGAATAAGAATGGGGTGGAGCACATTCGGCAAGCACTCTCAAATCATGACAGGTAGATTGCTACTATCCCTCAGGAGGAAGGTATATAACAGCTGTATCTTGCCGGTACTTAGCTACGGAGCAGAAACCTGGAGACTTACCAAGAGGATTCAGCTTAAATTGAGGACGACGCAGCGAGCAATGGAAAGAAAAATGGTAGGTGTAACCTAAAGAGACAAGAAGAGAGCAGAGTGGATTAGGGGACAAACGGGGGTTAAGGATATCATAGTTGAAATAAAGAAGAGGAAATGGACATGAGCCGGGCATGTAGCGCGTAGACAGGATAACCGCTGGTCATTAAGGGTGACTAACTGGATTCCCAGAGAAGGGAAGCTGGTTAGGGGGAGACAGAAGGTTAGGTGGGCAGACGAGATTAAGAAGTTTGCGGGTATAAATTGGCAGCAGCAAGCACAGGACAGGGTTAACTGGCGGAACATGGGAGAGGCCTTTGTCTTGCAGTAGACGGAGTCAGGCTGATGATGATGATGATGATGATGATGATGATGATTATGATGATGATGATGATGATGATGATGATGATGATGATTTGTTGGTGCTTATGGTGGAAATAGCAGTGGTACAGTTGGAAGATTTGGTGTTCATGATGGCTGAGGATGAAAAGAATGAAAGAAAATAGCGGCATACTGTGGCGGTGGTGGTGGTGGTGGGTGCGAGCTTCGTTTGGTGGTGGTGATTGTGATGGTGAACCCAAGATATCTGTAGTGCAAAAATGCCGGCTAATGGTGGTGATGTAAAACGCTTTGCTTGATAGCTTGGTGAAAAAACTGGATGATGTTTTCATGATAAAAGCATCATTGGCGATGGGGTCGTAATGAAAGTGCACGTGGCCGTTTTATAATTACTGCCAAGTTTATTGTTTTTTCTTCATGTGTGCAGAAAGTATCTTTACTTTACGAGGAAGGCCATACGAATCATAGCGCTTTATAGCACGCTTTTTTCATTCATGTGGAGTCAATAACCACCTCAAGGTTTTTGGAGCGCTACCGGCGTTATATTTTACGTACTGTGAAGCGTATAGGCGTAATAGGCTGAATTAGAGACCTATTTCACTTACAACGTTATCGTGTAGGACTAATGACCTTACGAAATAAGAGGCTATAATGAAACATTTATTACTATACGCTTTATTAACAAAGAAATAACACTGTTTGCGTAAAAACTTCTCATATACTACCCAGCTTCTTGAGTTCTTAAAGACCTAGAATCAGCCACAGACTTTGGCGGGCGTACAGATGACCTCTCTCTCTATTATAGCAAAGACTAATTATAAACCGAAAATTCGTAACTAAATCAAAAAAACTTGTTGCAATGGCACCAGTGTGTTCTTTTGAATGGTAACAAACCAGATTTTGATGAGAGCACATCTAACGTCCCCCATGTGTCAGTTCTGGAGCCTTGCCCTGCAGCAGTGGTCTAGTGGCTAAGGTACTCGGCCGCTTACCCGCTGGTCGCGGATTCGAATCTCGGCTGCACCGGCTGCATTTACGATGGAGGCAGAAACGTACGGCCTTGTGCTCAGATTTGGGTGCACGCTAAAAAAACCCAGGGGGTTGAAATTACCGGAGCCCTTCACTACGGCATCTCTCATAATCATATGGTGGTTTTGCGACGTTGAACCTCATAAATCAATCAATCCGTTCTGTAGCCTCTGTTATTTAGTAATTACATTATTGGCAATAATGCAGGCTTACGCTAGAATATATAGTTTTTGCTGGGGATCACTTTATTTACAGAAGAATTCAAAATGAACTTGATCTCACTGAGTTACAGGCTGACCTTGAACGTAATCCTCAATGGTGTCCTAAGTGAAAAATTAATTTAAACACTAACAAATACGTCCGTGTGCGTTTCACAAAGAACAAAAGTTTTATGCAAACTGCTTTTTAACGGGAAGCTTATAGGTAGAAAGTATAGGTACAATATTTAGGGATATTATTGTCGCACGAGTGTTTCTGGAATGCGCGTGTGGAATATGTGGTTGCTAAAGCTGCGGTGGCAATGAAATATATTTTAAAAAATGAGATATGCAGATTTTCAGCCTACGAGAATGGCTTACTTCACTTGCATTGAACAAAGTTACTCTGTTTGTACTCTTTGCAACCCGTCACAGGCAGGCTTTATTATTAAATGAGAAAAGCCTACGCGAGGTTTCTCTTGAATGGGTATGGAAAAAATCACAGTTGTGCCAAAATGAAGAGGGAATACACCGGGGTAACTTACATCACGACGTATATATTACGTTTGAAGTTGTTATATCAATATTTCACAATACCATAAGAATAGAAATAGACGTTCACTTGAAACAGTCATGTTACATATCTTAACATGCAGAATACGTACACAAAATAAAGCCATACAACACCAGGATGAATCTGTGCACGAATTCGTTTTGTGGGAAAACTATTATATAATAAAACAATCTGCTGTATGTGCAAGTGTGCAGTGACAATTAATATGTATTTTCTCATGTTTGTACCCATCCTGCGTTAACGCCTCCTGGCAAAGCGGTGCTGTAAATAGATAGATAGATAGATAGATAAATAGATAGATAGATAGAAAGATAGATAGATAGATAGATAGATAGATAGATAGATAGATAGATAGATAGATAGATAGATAGATAGATAGACAGATAGATAGATAGATACGGCCAAACTCGGTGAAGTTTGCTAAGAAATGCTTCGCAATTAGTTATAGCAAAGAATACTTCCGAAATAATTAGTTGACATTCATGCCACGGAAAAGAGGACGCCACCAGCCTGCCAAGCATTCGATAGCTTCTACAACCTCTACTTCTCTGGCGCCGGCGTTAGCAACTCCTGGGAGAGATAACTTATAAAGATGGGCTAACAACAGTGCAGCGCGAAGGGCTCAGCCCCCGTGCTAAGCACTTGCCGAGGTTTCACGGTAGTGTAGCGAAATTCAGAAAAAAATGAATTATTTCTGAACTAAAGCCGTCTCTACAAAATAATATACCCACTTGATTTCTGAGAGTGTTGAAGATACGCTAACTTTTAAAATAAAAGACAGAACCTGAACTTTTGTGCTACACTCTAATATGAACGAATACGCTTCTACAAGAATATGCATTTTTTAACATTTATTCACACACTAAAGATGTGTTTTTGCACTGAAAGATACGTGACAGCTTCTCGTCAGTTTTACGAAGCCGCCACACAAATGCTGAGTTCTCCAAAAGGTATTGAAGTACTCTTCCGAGTGGTTGTACTGATTTCTTTGCTGTGCATATATATATATATATATATATATATATATATATATATATATATATATATATATATATATATATATATAAGGGAAAGAAGTGTATACCTAAGGGCTCGTTTTTCCGTGTTTTTTACACAATAATAATGAGATATAACAGACAGTAATGCCAAGGAATGTACAGGGGAAGTTATTAATATTAATGGAATGTAAATAACAAGAAAGAAAAGTGGATGAAAAAATTACCAACTTTAAGCAGGAATCGAACCTACGACCTTCGAATTACGCGTTCGATGCTCTAACCACTGAGCTATTACAGCGGCACTCCCTCCATCCACTTTTTTGGGTTTATCTGTGAATTTAGAAGTAGGAGCGACACTCAGCGCCATCTATAAGCCAAACAACGAGTGTAAAAACACTCTTATGCGCATGTTTGGCGTCACGTAGCACGTGAACTAATTATGAGCGGGCAGCTGATTAATTGTCCCTCTTATACAACCTAAACACACCAAGTCTGCCAGTACGAGACCCTCGTTCAATGAAATAAGGGAAAGAAGTGTATACCTAAGGGCTCGTTTTTCCGTGTTTTTAACACAATAATAATGAGATATAACAGACAGTAATGCCAAGGAATGTACAGGGGAAGTTATTAACATTAATGGAATGTAAATAAGAAGAAAGAAAAGTGGATGAAAAAATTACCAACTATAAGCAGGAATCGAACCTACGACCTTCGAATTACGCGTTCGATGCTCTAACCACTGAGCTATTACAGCGGCACTCCCTCCATCCACTTTTTTGGGTTTATCTGTGAATTTAGAAGTAGGAGCGACAGTCAGCGCCATCTATAAGCCAGACAACGAGTGCGAAAACACTCTTATGCGCATGTTTGGCGTCACGTAGCACGTGAACTTATTATGAGCGGGCAGCTGATTAATTGTCCCTCTTATACAACCTAAACACACCAAGTCTGCCAGTACGAGACCCTCGTTCAATGAAATAATGGAAAGAAGTGTATACCTAAGGGCTCGTTTTTCCGTGTTTTTAACACAATAATAATGAGATATAACAGACAGTAATGCCAAGGAATGTACAGGGGAAGTTATTAACATTAATGGAATGTAAATAAGAAGACAGAAAAGTGGATGAAAAAATTACCAACTGTAAGCAGGAATCGAACCTACGACCTTCGAATTACGCGTTCGATGCTCTAACCACTGAGCTATTACAGCGGCACTCCCTCCATCCACTTTTTTGGGTTTATCTGTGAATTTAGAAGTAGGAGCGACAGTCAGCGCCATCTATAAGCCAAACAACGAGTGTGAAAACACTCTTATGCGCATGTTTGGCGTCACGTAGCACGTGAACTTATTATGAGCGGGCAGCTGATGAATTGTCCCTCTTATACAACCTAAACACACCAAGTCTGGCAGTACGAGACCCTCGTTCAATGAAATAAGGGAAAGAAGTGTATACCTTAGGGCTCGTTTTTCCATGTTTTTAACACAATAATAATGAGATATAACAGACAGTAATGCCAAGGAATGTACAGGGGAAGTTATTAACATTAATGGAATGTAAATAAGAAAGAAAAGTGGATGAAAAAATTACCAACTGTAAGCAGGAATCGAACCTACGACCTTCGAATTACGCGTTCGATGCTCTAACCACTGAGCTATTACAGCGGCACTCCCTCCATCCACTTTTTTGGGTTTATCTGTGAATTTAGAAGTAAGAGCGACAGTCAGCGCCATCTATAAGCCAGACAACGAGTGTGAAAACACTCTTATGCGCATGTTTGGCGTCACGTAGCACGTGAACTTATTATGAGCGGGCAGCTGATTAATTGTCCCTCTTATACAACCTAAACACACCAAGTCTTCCAGTACGAGACCCTCGTTCAATGAAATAAGGGAAAGAAGTGTATACCTAAGGGCTCGTTTTTCCGTGTTTTTAACACAATAATAATGAGATATAACAGACGGTAATGCCAAGGAATGTACAGGGGAAGTTATTAACATTAATGGAATGTAAATAAGAAGAAAGAAAAGTGGATGAAAAAATTACCAACTGTAAGCAGGAATCGAACCTACGACCTTCGAATTACGCGTTCGATGCTCTAACCACTGAGCTATTACAGCGGCACTCCCTCCATCCACTTTTTTGGGTTTATCTGTGAATTTAGAAGCAGGAGCGACAGTCAGCGCCATCTAGAAGCCAGACAACGAGTGTGAAAACACTCTTATGCGCATGTTTGGCGTCACGTAGCACGTGAACTTATTATGAGCGGGCAGCTGATTAATTGTTCCTCTTATACAACCTAAACCCACCAAGTCTGCCAGTACAAGACCCTCGTTCAATGAAATAAGGGAAAGAAGTGTATACCTAAGGGCTCGTTTTTCCGTGTTTTTAACACAATAATAATGAGATATAACAGACAGTAATGCCAAGGAATGTACAGGGGAAGTTGTTAACATTAATGGAATGTAAATAAGAAGAAAGAAAAGTGGATGAAAAAATTACCAACTGTAAGCAGGAATCGAACCTACGACCTTCGAATTACGCGTTCGATGCTCTAACCACTGAGCTATTACAGCGGCACTCCCTCCATCCACTTTTTTGGGTTTATCTGTGAATTTAGAAGTAGGAGCGACAGTCAGCGCCATCTATAAGCCAAACAACGAGTGAGAAAACACTCTTATGCGCATGTTTGGCGTCACGTAGCACGTGAACTTATTATGAGCGGGCAGCTGATTAATTGTCCCTCTTATACAACCTAAACACACCAAGTCTGCCAGTACGAGACCCTCGTTCAATGAAATAAGGGAAAGAAGTGTATACCTAAGGGCTCGTTTTTCCGTGTTTTTAACACAATAATAATGAGATATAACACGCAGTAATGCCAAGGAATGTACAGGGGAAGTTATTAACATTAATGGAATGTAAATAAGAAGAAAGAAAAGTGGATGAAAAAATTACCAACTGTAAGCAGGAATCGAACCTACGACCTTCGAATTACGCGTTCGATGCTCTAACCACTGAGCTATTACAGCGGCACTCCCTCCATCCACTTTTTTGGGTTTATCTGTGAATTTAGAAGTAGGAGCGACAGTCAGCGCCATCTCTAAGCCAAACAACGAGTGTGAAAACACTCTTATGCGCATGTTTGGCGTCACGTAGCACGTGAACTTATTATGAGCGGGCAGCTGATTAATTGTCCCTCTTATACAACCTAAACACACCAAGTCTGCCAGTACGAGACCCTCGTTCAATGAAATAAGGGAAAGAAGTGTATACCTAAGGGCTCGTTTTTCCGTGTTTTTAACACAATAATAATGAGATATAACACGCAGTAATGCCAAGGAATGTACAGGGGAAGTTATTAACATTAATGGAATGTAAATAAGAAGAAAGAAAAGTGGATGAAAAAATTACCAACTGTAAGCAGGAATCTAACCTACGACCTACGAATTAATCTTTCGATGCTCTAACCACTGAGCTATTACAGCGGCACTCCCTCCATCCACTTTTTTGGGTTTATCTGTGAATTTAGAAGTAGGAGCGACAGTCAGCGCCATCTATAAGCCAAACAAGGAGTGTGAAAACACTCTTATGCGCATGTTTGGCGTCACGTAGCACGTGAACTTATTATGAGCGGGCAGCTGATTAATTGTCCCTCTTATACAACCTAAACACACCAAGTCTGCCAGTACGAGACCCTCGTTCAATGAAATAAGGGAAAGAAGTGTATACCTAAGGGCTCGTTTTTCCGTGTTTTTAACACAATAATAATGAGATATAACAGACAGTAATGCCAAGGAATGTACAGGAAAAGTTATTAACAATAATGGAATGTAAATAAGAAGAAAGAAAAGTGGATGAAAAAATTACCAACTGTAAGCAGGAATCGAACCTACGACCTTCGAATTACGCGTTCGATGCTCTAACCACTGAGCTATTACAGCGGCACTCCCTCCATCCACTTTTTTGGGTTTATCTGTGAATTTAGAAGTAGGAGCGACAGTCAGCGCCATCTATAAGCCAAACAACGAGTGTGAAAACACTCTTATGCGCATGTTAGGCGTCACGTAGCACGTGAACTCATTATGAGCGGGCAGCTGATTAATTGTCCCTCTTATACAACCTAAACACACCAAGTCTGCCAGTACGAGACCCTCGTTCAATGAAATAAGGGAAAGAAGTGTATACCTAAGGGCTCGTTTTTCCGTGTTCTTAACACAATAATAATGATATATAACAGACAGTAATGCCAAGGAATGTACAGGGGAAGTTATTAACATTAATGGAATGTAAATAAGAAGAAAGAAAAGTGGATGAAAAAATTACCAACTGTAAGCAGGAATCGAACCTACGACCTTCGAATTACGCGTTCGATGCTCTAACCACTGAGCTATTACAGCGGCACTCCCTCCATCCACTTTTTTGGGTTTATCTGTGAATTTAGAAGTAGGAGCGACAGTCAGCGCCATCTATAAGCCAAACAACGAGTGCGAAAACACTCTTATGCGCATGTTTGGCGTCACGTAGCACGTGAACTTATTATGAGCGGGCAGCTGATTAATTGTCCCTCTTATACAACCTAAACACACCAAGTCTGCCAGTACGAGACCCTCGTTCAATGAAATAAGGGAAAGAAGTGTATACCTAAGGGCTCGTTTTTCCGTGTTTTTAACACAATAATAATGAGATATAACACGCAGTAATGCCAAGGAATGTACAGGGGAAGTTATTAACATTAATGGAATGTAAATAAGAAGAAAGAAAAGTGGATGAAAAAATTACCAACTGTAAGCAGGAATCGAACCTACGACCTTCGAATTACGCGTTCGATGCTCTAACCACTGAGCTATTACAGCGGCACTCCCTCCATCCACTTTTTTGGGTTTATCTGTGAATTTAGAAGTAGGAGCGACAGTCAGCGCCATCTATAAGCCAAACAACGAGTGTGAAACACTCTTATGCGCATGTTTGGCGTCACGTAGCACGTGAACTTATTATGAGCGGGCAGCTGAATAATTGTCCCTCTTATACAACCTAAACACACCAAGTCTGCCAGTACGAGACCCTCGTTCAATGAAATAAGGGAAAGAAGTGTATACCTAAGGGCTCGTTTTCCGTGTTTTTAACACAATAATAATGAGATATAACAGACAGTAATGCCAAGGAATGTACAGGGGAAGTTATTAACATTAATGGAATGTAAATAAGAAGAAAGAAAAGTGGATGAAAAAATTACCAACTGTAAGCAGGAATCGAACCTACGACCTTCGAATTACGCGTTCGATGCTCTAACCACTGAGCTATTACAGCGGCACTCCCTCCATCCACTTTTTTGGGTTTATCTGTGAATTTAGAAGCAGGAGCGACAGTCAGCGCCATCTAGAAGCCAGACAACGAGTGTGAAAACACTCTTATGCGCATGTTTGGCGTCACGTAGCACGTGAACTTATTATGAGCGGGCAGCTGATTAATTGTTCCTCTTATACAACCTAAACCCACCAAGTCTGCCAGTACAAGACCCTCGTTCAATGAAATAAGGGAAAGAAGTGTATACCTAAGGGCTCGTTTTTCCGTGTTTTTAACACAATAATAATGAGATATAACAGACAGTAATGCCAAGGAATGTACAGGGGAAGTTGTTAACATTAATGGAATGTAAATAAGAAGAAAGAAAAGTGGATGAAAAAATTACCAACTGTAAGCAGGAATCGAACCTACGACCTTCGAATTACGCGTTCGATGCTCTAACCACTGAGCTATTACAGCGGCACTCCCTCCATCCACTTTTTTGGGTTTATCTGTGAATTTAGAAGTAGGAGCGACAGTCAGCGCCATCTAGAAGCCAGACAACGAGTGTGAAAACACTCTTATGCGCATGTTTGGCGTCACGTAGCACGTGAACTTATTATGAGCGGGCAGCTGATTAATTGTCCCTCTTATACAACCTAAACACACCAAGTCTGCCAGTACGAGACCCTCGTTCAATGAAATAAGGGAAAGAAGTGTATACCTAAGGGCTCGTTTTTCCGTGTTTTTAACACAATAATAATGAGATATAACACGCAGTAATGCCAAGGAATGTACAGGGGAAGTTATTAACCTTAATGGAATGTAAATAAGAAGAAAGAAAAGTGGATGAAAAAATTACCAACTGTAAGCAGGAATCGAACCTACGACCTACGAATTACGCTTTCGATGCTCTAACCACTGAGCTATTACAGCGGCACTCCCTCCATCCACTTTTTTGGGTTTATCTGTGAATTTAGAAGTAGGAGCGACAGTCAGCGCCATCTATAAGCCAAACAACGAGTGTGAAAACACTCTTATGCGCATGTTTGGCGTCACGTAGCACGTGAACTTATTATGAGCGGGCAGCTGATTAATTGTCCCTCTTATACAACCTAAACACACCAAGTCTGCCAGTACGAGACCCTCGTTCAATGAAATAAGGGAAAGAAGTGTATACCTTAGGGCTCGTTTTTCCGTGTTTTTAACACAATAATAATGAGATATAACAGACGGTAATGCCAAGGAATGTACAGGGGAAGTTATTAACATTAATGGAATGTAAATAAGAAGAAAGAAAAGTGGATGAAAAAATTACCAACTGTAAGCAGGAATCGAACCTACGACCTTCGAATTACGCGTTCGATGCTCTAACCACTGAGCTATTACAGCGGCACTCCCTCCATCCACTTTTTTGGGTTTATCTGTGAATTTAGAAGTAGGAGCGACAGTCAGCGCCATCTATAAGCCAAACAACGAGTGTGAAAACACTCTTATGCGCATGTTTGGCGTCACGTAGCACGTGAACTTATTATGAGCGGGCAGCTGATTAATTGTCCTTCTTATACAACCTAAACACACCAAGTCTGCAAGTACGAGACCCTCGTTCAATGAAATAAGGGAAAGAAGTGTATACCTAAGGGCTCGTTTTTCCGTGTTTTTAACACAATAATAATGAGATATAACCGACAGTAATGCCAAGGAATGTACAGGGGAAGTTATTAACATTAATAGAATGTAAATAAGAAGAAAGAAAAGTGGATGAAAAAATTACCAACTATAAGCAGGAATCGAACCTACGACCTTCGAATTACGCGTTCGATGCTCTAACCACTGAGCTATTACAGCGGCACTCCCTCCATCCACTTTTTTGGGTTTATCTGTGAATTTAGAAGTAGGAGCGACAGTCAGCGCCATCTATAAGCCAGACAACGAGTGCGAAAACACTCTTATGCGCATGTTTGGCGTCACGTAGCACGTGAACTTATTATGAGCGGGCAGCTGATTAATTGTCCCTCTTATACAACCTAAACACACCAAGTCTGCCAGTACGAGACCCTCGTTCAATGAAATAAGGGAAAGAAGTGTATACCTAAGGGCTCGTTTTTCCGTGTTTTTAACACAATAATAATGAGATATAACAGACGGTAATGCCAAGGAATGTACAGGGGAAGTTATTAACATTAATGGAATGTAAATAAGAAGAAAGAAAAGTTGATGAAAAATTACCAACTGTAAGGAGGAATCGAACCTACGACCTTCGAATTACGCGTTCGATGCTCTAACCACTGAGCTATTACAGCGGCACTCCCTCCATCCACTTTTTTGGGTTTATCTGTGAATTTAGAAGTAGGAGCGACAGTCAGCGCCATCTATAAGCCAAACAAGGAGTGTGAAAACACTCTTATGCACATGTTTGGCGTCACGTAGCACGTGAACTTATTATGAGCGGGCAGCTGATTAATTGTCCCTCTTATACAACCTAAACACACCAAGTCTGCCAGTACGAGACCCTCGTTCAATGAAATAAGGGAAAGAAGTGTATACCTAAGGGCTCGTTTTTCCGTGTTTTTAACACAATAATAATGAGATATAACAGACAGTAATGCCAAGGAATGTACAGGGGAAGTTATTAACATTAATGGAATGTAAATAAGAAGAAAGAAAAGTGGATGAAAAAATTACCAACTGTAAGCAGGAATCGAACCTACGACCTTCGAATTACGCGTTCGATGCTCTAACCACTGAGCTATTACAGCGGCACTCCCTCCATCCACTTTTTTGGGTTTATCTGTGAATTTAGAAGTAGGAGCGACAGTCAGCGCCATCTATAAGCCAAACAACGAGTGTGAAAACACTCTTATGCGCATGTTAGGCGTCACGTAGCACGTGAACTCATTATGAGCGGGCAGCTGATTAATTGTCCCTCTTATACAACCTAAACACACCAAGTCTGCCAGTACGAGACCCTCGTTCAATGAAATAAGGGAAAGAAGTGTATACCTAAGGGCTCGTTTTTCCGTGTTTTTAACACAATAATAATGATATATAACAGACAGTAATGCCAAGGAATGTACAGGGGAAGTTATTAACATTAATGGAATGTAAATAAGAAGAAAGAAAAGTGGATGAAAAAATTACCAACTGTAAGCAGGAATGGAACCTACGACCTTCGAATTACGCGTTCGATGCTCTAACCACTGAGCTATTACAGCGGCACTCCCTCCATCCACTTTTTTGGGTTTATCTGTGAATTTAGAAGTAGGAGCGACAGTCAGCGCCATCTATAAGCCAAACAACGAGTGCGAAAACACTCTTATGCGCATGTTTGGCGTCACGTAGCACGTGAACTTATTATGAGCGGGCAGCTGATTAATTGTCCCTCTTATACAACCTAAACACACCAAGTCTGCCAGTACGAGACCCTCGTTCAATGAAATAAGGGAAAGAAGTGTATACCTAAGGGCTCGTTTTTCCGTGTTTTTAACACAATAATAATGAGATATAACACGCAGTAATGCCAAGGAATGTACAGGGGAAGTTATTAACATTAATGGAATGTAAATAAGAAGAAAGAAAAGTGGATGAAAAAATTACCAACTGTAAGCAGGAATCGAACCTACGACCTTCGAATTACGCGTTCGATGCTCTAACCACTGAGCTATTACAGCGGCACTCCCTCCATCCACTTTTTTGGGTTTATCTGTGAATTTAGAAGTAGGAGCGACAGTCAGCGCCATCTATAAGCCAAACAACGAGTGTGAAACACTCTTATGCGCATGTTTGGCGTCACGTAGCACGTGAACTTATTATGAGCGGGCAGCTGAATAATTGTCCCTCTTATACAACCTAAACACACCAAGTCTGCCAGTACGAGACCCTCGTTCAATGAAATAAGGGAAAGAAGTGTATACCTAAGGGCTCGTTTTCCGTGTTTTTAACACAATAATAATGAGATATAACAGACAGTAATGCCAAGGAATGTACAGGGGAAGTTATTAACATTAATGGAATGTAAATAAGAAGAAAGAAAAGTGGATGAAAAAATTACCAACTGTAAGCAGGAATCGAACCTACGACCTTCGAATTACGCGTTCGATGCTCTAACCACTGAGCTATTACAGCGGCACTCCCTCCATCCACTTTTTTGGGTTTATCTGTGAATTTAGAAGCAGGAGCGACAGTCAGCGCCATCTAGAAGCCAGAAAACGAGTGTGAAAACACTCTTATGCGCATGTTTGGCGTCACGTAGCACGTGAACTTATTATGAGCGGGCAGCTGATTAATTGTTCCTCTTATACAACCTAAACCCACCAAGTCTGCCAGTACAAGACCCTCGTTCAATGAAATAAGGGAAAGAAGTGTATACCTAAGGGCTCGTTTTTCCGTGTTTTTAACACAATAATAATGAGATATAACAGACAGTAATGCCAAGGAATGTACAGGGGAAGTTGTTAACATTAATGGAATGTAAATAAGAAGAAAGAAAAGTGGATGAAAAAATTACCAACTGTAAGCAGGAATCGAACCTACGACCTTCGAATTAAGCGTTCGATGATCTAACCACTGAGCTATTACAGCGGCACTCCCTCCATCCACTTTTTTGGGTTTATCTGTGAATTTAGAAGTAGGAGCGACAGTCAGCGCCATCTATAAGCCAAACAACGAGTGAGAAAACACTCTTATGCGCATGTTTGGCGTCACGTAGCACGTGAACTTATTATGAGCGGGCAGCTGATTAATTGTCCCTCTTATACAACCTAAACACACCAAGTCTGCCAGTACGAGACCCTCGTTCAATGAAATAAGGGAAAGAAGTGTATACCTAAGGGCTCGTTTTTCCGTGTTTTTAACACAATAATAATGAGATATAACACGCAGTAATGCCAAGGAATGTACAGGGGAAGTTATTAACATTAATGGAATGTAAATAAGAAGAAAGAAAAGTGGATGAAAAAATTACCAACTGTAAGCAGGAATCGAACCTACGACCTTCGAATTACGCGTTCGATGCTCTAACCACTGAGCTATTACAGCGGCACTCCCTCCATCCACTTTTTTGGGTTTATCTGTGAATTTAGAAGTAGGAGCGACAGTCAGCGCCATCTCTAAGCCAAACAACGAGTGTGAAAACACTCTTATGCGCATGTTTGGCGTCACGTAGCACGTGAACTTATTATGAGCGGGCAGCTGATTAATTGTCCCTCTTATACAACCTAAACACACCAAGTCTGCCAGTACGAGACCCTCGTTCAATGAAATAAGGGAAAGAAGTGTATACCTAAGGGCTCGTTTTTCCGTGTTTTTAACACAATAATAATGAGATATAACACGCAGTAATGCCAAGGAATGTACAGGGGAAGTTATTAACATTAATGGAATGTAAATAAGAAGAAAGAAAAGTGGATGAAAAAATTACCAACTGTAAGCAGGAATCTAACCTACGACCTACGAATTAATCTTTCGATGCTCTAACCACTGAGCTATTACAGCGGCACTCCCTCCATCCACTTTTTTGGGTTTATCTGTGAATTTAGAAGTAGGAGCGACAGTCAGCGCCATCTATAAGCCAAACAAGGAGTGTGAAAACACTCTTATGCGCATGTTTGGCGTCACGTAGCACGTGAACTTATTATGAGCGGGCAGCTGATTAATTGTCCCTCTTATACAACCTAAACACACCAAGTCTGCCAGTACGAGACCCTCGTTCAATGAAATAAGGGAAAGAAGTGTATACCTAAGGGCTCGTTTTTCCGTGTTTTTAACACAATAATAATGAGATATAACAGACAGTAATGCCAAGGAATGTACAGGAAAAGTTATTAACAATAATGGAATGTAAATAAGAAGAAAGAAAAGTGGATGAAAAAATTACCAACTGTAAGCAGGAATCGAACCTACGACCTTCGAATTACGCGTTCGATGCTCTAACCACTGAGCTATTACAGCGGCACTCCCTCCATCCACTTTTTTGGGTTTATCTGTGAATTTAGAAGTAGGAGCGACAGTCAGCGCCATCTATAAGCCAAACAACGAGTGTGAAAACACTCTTATGCGCATGTTAGGCGTCACGTAGCACGTGAACTCATTATGAGCGGGCAGCTGATTAATTGTCCCTCTTATACAACCTAAACACACCAAGTCTGCCAGTACGAGACCCTCGTTCAATGAAATAAGGGAAAGAAGTGTATACCTAAGGGCTCGTTTTTCCGTGTTCTTAACACAATAATAATGATATATAACAGACAGTAATGCCAAGGAATGTACAGGGGAAGTTATTAACATTAATGGAATGTAAATAAGAAGAAAGAAAAGTGGATGAAAAAATTACCAACTGTAAGCAGGAATCGAACCTACGACCTTCGAATTACGCGTTCGATGCTCTAACCACTGAGCTATTACAGCGGCACTCCCTCCATCCACTTTTTTGGGTTTATCTGTGAATTTAGAAGTAGGAGCGACAGTCAGCGCCATCTATAAGCCAAACAACGAGTGCGAAAACACTCTTATGCGCATGTTTGGCGTCACGTAGCACGTGAACTTATTATGAGCGGGCAGCTGATTAATTGTCCCTCTTATACAACCTAAACACACCAAGTCTGCCAGTACGAGACCCTCGTTCAATGAAATAAGGGAAAGAAGTGTATACCTAAGGGCTCGTTTTTCCGTGTTTTTAACACAATAATAATGAGATATAACACGCAGTAATGCCAAGGAATGTACAGGGGAAGTTATTAACATTAATGGAATGTAAATAAGAAGAAAGAAAAGTGGATGAAAAAATTACCAACTGTAAGCAGGAATCGAACCTACGACCTTCGAATTACGCGTTCGATGCTCTAACCACTGAGCTATTACAGCGGCACTCCCTCCATCCACTTTTTTGGGTTTATCTGTGAATTTAGAAGTAGGAGCGACAGTCAGCGCCATCTATAAGCCAAACAACGAGTGTGAAACACTCTTATGCGCATGTTTGGCGTCACGTAGCACGTGAACTTATTATGAGCGGGCAGCTGAATAATTGTCCCTCTTATACAACCTAAACACACCAAGTCTGCCAGTACGAGACCCTCGTTCAATGAAATAAGGGAAAGAAGTGTATACCTAAGGGCTCGTTTTCCGTGTTTTTAACACAATAATAATGAGATATAACAGACAGTAATGCCAAGGAATGTACAGGGGAAGTTATTAACATTAATGGAATGTAAATAAGAAGAAAGAAAAGTGGATGAAAAAATTACCAACTGTAAGCAGGAATCGAACCTACGACCTTCGAATTACGCGTTCGATGCTCTAACCACTGAGCTATTACAGCGGCACTCCCTCCATCCACTTTTTTGGGTTTATCTGTGAATTTAGAAGCAGGAGCGACAGTCAGCGCCATCTAGAAGCCAGACAACGAGTGTGAAAACACTCTTATGCGCATGTTTGGCGTCACGTAGCACGTGAACTTATTATGAGCGGGCAGCTGATTAATTGTTCCTCTTATACAACCTAAACCCACCAAGTCTGCCAGTACAAGACCCTCGTTCAATGAAATAAGGGAAAGAAGTGTATACCTAAGGGCTCGTTTTTCCGTGTTTTTAACACAATAATAATGAGATATAACAGACAGTAATGCCAAGGAATGTACAGGGGAAGTTGTTAACATTAATGGAATGTAAATAAGAAGAAAGAAAAGTGGATGAAAAAATTACCAACTGTAAGCAGGAATCGAACCTACGACCTTCGAATTACGCGTTCGATGCTCTAACCACTGAGCTATTACAGCGGCACTCCCTCCATCCACTTTTTTGGGTTTATCTGTGAATTTAGAAGTAGGAGCGACAGTCAGCGCCATCTAGAAGCCAGACAACGAGTGTGAAAACACTCTTATGCGCATGTTTGGCGTCACGTAGCACGTGAACTTATTATGAGCGGGCAGCTGATTAATTGTCCCTCTTATACAACCTAAACACACCAAGTCTGCCAGTACGAGACCCTCGTTCAATGAAATAAGGGAAAG
Organism: Rhipicephalus microplus; assembly: GCF_043290135.1. NCBI lineage: Eukaryota > Metazoa > Arthropoda > Arachnida > Ixodida > Ixodidae > Rhipicephalus > Rhipicephalus microplus. Next base: position 56,094,609 of record NC_134706.1, read on the forward strand.
AAGTGTATACCTAAGGGCTCGTTTTTCCGTGTTTTTAACACAATAATAATGAGATATAACACGCAGTAATGCCAAGGAATGTACAGGGGAAGTTATTAACCTTAATGGAATGTAAATAAGAAGAAAGAAAAGTGGATGAAAAAATTACCAACTGTAAGCAGGAATCGAACCTACGACCTACGAATTACGCTTTCGATGCTCTAACCACTGAGCTATTACAGCGGCACTCCCTCCATCCACTTTTTTGGGTTTATCTGTGAATTTAGAAGTAGGAGCGACAGTCAGCGCCATCTATAAGCCAAACAACGAGTGTGAAAACACTCTTATGCGCATGTTTGGCGTCACGTAGCACGTGAACTTATTATGAGCGGGCAGCTGATTAATTGTCCCTCTTATACAACCTAAACACACCAAGTCTGCCAGTACGAGACCCTCGTTCAATGAAATAAGGGAAAGAAGTGTATACCTTAGGGCTCGTTTTTCCGTGTTTTTAACACAATAATAATGAGATATAACAGACGGTAATGCCAAGGAATGTACAGGGGAAGTTATTAACATTAATGGAATGTAAATAAGAAGAAAGAAAAGTGGATGAAAAAATTACCAACTGTAAGCAGGAATCGAACCTACGACCTTCGAATTACGCGTTCGATGCTCTAACCACTGAGCTATTACAGCGGCACTCCCTCCATCCACTTTTTTGGGTTTATCTGTGAATTTAGAAGTAGGAGCGACAGTCAGCGCCATCTATAAGCCAAACAACGAGTGTGAAAACACTCTTATGCGCATGTTTGGCGTCACGTAGCACGTGAACTTATTATGAGCGGGCAGCTGATTAATTGTCCTTCTTATACAACCTAAACACACCAAGTCTGCAAGTACGAGACCCTCGTTCAATGAAATAAGGGAAAGAAGTGTATACCTAAGGGCTCGTTTTTCCGTGTTTTTAACACAATAATAATGAGATATAACCGACAGTAATGCCAAGGAATGTACAGGGGAAGTTATTAACATTAATAGAATGTAAATAAGAAGAAAGAAAAGTGGATGAAAAAATTACCAACTATAAGCAGGAATCGAACCTACGACCTTCGAATTACGCGTTCGATGCTCTAACCACTGAGCTATTACAGCGGCACTCCCTCCATCCACTTTTTTGGGTTTATCTGTGAATTTAGAAGTAGGAGCGACAGTCAGCGCCATCTATAAGCCAGACAACGAGTGCGAAAACACTCTTATGCGCATGTTTGGCGTCACGTAGCACGTGAACTTATTATGAGCGGGCAGCTGATTAATTGTCCCTCTTATACAACCTAAACACACCAAGTCTGCCAGTACGAGACCCTCGTTCAATGAAATAAGGGAAAGAAGTGTATACCTAAGGGCTCGTTTTTCCGTGTTTTTAACACAATAATAATGAGATATAACAGACGGTAATGCCAAGGAATGTACAGGGGAAGTTATTAACATTAATGGAATGTAAATAAGAAGAAAGAAAAGTTGATGAAAAATTACCAACTGTAAGGAGGAATCGAACCTACGACCTTCGAATTACGCGTTCGATGCTCTAACCACTGAGCTATTACAGCGGCACTCCCTCCATCCACTTTTTTGGGTTTATCTGTGAATTTAGAAGTAGGAGCGACAGTCAGCGCCATCTATAAGCCAAACAAGGAGTGTGAAAACACTCTTATGCACATGTTTGGCGTCACGTAGCACGTGAACTTATTATGAGCGGGCAGCTGATTAATTGTCCCTCTTATACAACCTAAACACACCAAGTCTGCCAGTACGAGACCCTCGTTCAATGAAATAAGGGAAAGAAGTGTATACCTAAGGGCTCGTTTTTCCGTGTTTTTAACACAATAATAATGAGATATAACAGACAGTAATGCCAAGGAATGTACAGGGGAAGTTATTAACATTAATGGAATGTAAATAAGAAGAAAGAAAAGTGGATGAAAAAATTACCAACTGTAAGCAGGAATCGAACCTACGACCTTCGAATTACGCGTTCGATGCTCTAACCACTGAGCTATTACAGCGGCACTCCCTCCATCCACTTTTTTGGGTTTATCTGTGAATTTAGAAGTAGGAGCGACAGTCAGCGCCATCTATAAGCCAAACAACGAGTGTGAAAACACTCTTATGCGCATGTTAGGCGTCACGTAGCACGTGAACTCATTATGAGCGGGCAGCTGATTAATTGTCCCTCTTATACAACCTAAACACACCAAGTCTGCCAGTACGAGACCCTCGTTCAATGAAATAAGGGAAAGAAGTGTATACCTAAGGGCTCGTTTTTCCGTGTTTTTAACACAATAATAATGATATATAACAGACAGTAATGCCAAGGAATGTACAGGGGAAGTTATTAACATTAATGGAATGTAAATAAGAAGAAAGAAAAGTGGATGAAAAAATTACCAACTGTAAGCAGGAATGGAACCTACGACCTTCGAATTACGCGTTCGATGCTCTAACCACTGAGCTATTACAGCGGCACTCCCTCCATCCACTTTTTTGGGTTTATCTGTGAATTTAGAAGTAGGAGCGACAGTCAGCGCCATCTATAAGCCAAACAACGAGTGCGAAAACACTCTTATGCGCATGTTTGGCGTCACGTAGCACGTGAACTTATTATGAGCGGGCAGCTGATTAATTGTCCCTCTTATACAACCTAAACACACCAAGTCTGCCAGTACGAGACCCTCGTTCAATGAAATAAGGGAAAGAAGTGTATACCTAAGGGCTCGTTTTTCCGTGTTTTTAACACAATAATAATGAGATATAACACGCAGTAATGCCAAGGAATGTACAGGGGAAGTTATTAACATTAATGGAATGTAAATAAGAAGAAAGAAAAGTGGATGAAAAAATTACCAACTGTAAGCAGGAATCGAACCTACGACCTTCGAATTACGCGTTCGATGCTCTAACCACTGAGCTATTACAGCGGCACTCCCTCCATCCACTTTTTTGGGTTTATCTGTGAATTTAGAAGTAGGAGCGACAGTCAGCGCCATCTATAAGCCAAACAACGAGTGTGAAACACTCTTATGCGCATGTTTGGCGTCACGTAGCACGTGAACTTATTATGAGCGGGCAGCTGAATAATTGTCCCTCTTATACAACCTAAACACACCAAGTCTGCCAGTACGAGACCCTCGTTCAATGAAATAAGGGAAAGAAGTGTATACCTAAGGGCTCGTTTTCCGTGTTTTTAACACAATAATAATGAGATATAACAGACAGTAATGCCAAGGAATGTACAGGGGAAGTTATTAACATTAATGGAATGTAAATAAGAAGAAAGAAAAGTGGATGAAAAAATTACCAACTGTAAGCAGGAATCGAACCTACGACCTTCGAATTACGCGTTCGATGCTCTAACCACTGAGCTATTACAGCGGCACTCCCTCCATCCACTTTTTTGGGTTTATCTGTGAATTTAGAAGCAGGAGCGACAGTCAGCGCCATCTAGAAGCCAGAAAACGAGTGTGAAAACACTCTTATGCGCATGTTTGGCGTCACGTAGCACGTGAACTTATTATGAGCGGGCAGCTGATTAATTGTTCCTCTTATACAACCTAAACCCACCAAGTCTGCCAGTACAAGACCCTCGTTCAATGAAATAAGGGAAAGAAGTGTATACCTAAGGGCTCGTTTTTCCGTGTTTTTAACACAATAATAATGAGATATAACAGACAGTAATGCCAAGGAATGTACAGGGGAAGTTGTTAACATTAATGGAATGTAAATAAGAAGAAAGAAAAGTGGATGAAAAAATTACCAACTGTAAGCAGGAATCGAACCTACGACCTTCGAATTAAGCGTTCGATGATCTAACCACTGAGCTATTACAGCGGCACTCCCTCCATCCACTTTTTTGGGTTTATCTGTGAATTTAGAAGTAGGAGCGACAGTCAGCGCCATCTATAAGCCAAACAACGAGTGAGAAAACACTCTTATGCGCATGTTTGGCGTCACGTAGCACGTGAACTTATTATGAGCGGGCAGCTGATTAATTGTCCCTCTTATACAACCTAAACACACCAAGTCTGCCAGTACGAGACCCTCGTTCAATGAAATAAGGGAAAGAAGTGTATACCTAAGGGCTCGTTTTTCCGTGTTTTTAACACAATAATAATGAGATATAACACGCAGTAATGCCAAGGAATGTACAGGGGAAGTTATTAACATTAATGGAATGTAAATAAGAAGAAAGAAAAGTGGATGAAAAAATTACCAACTGTAAGCAGGAATCGAACCTACGACCTTCGAATTACGCGTTCGATGCTCTAACCACTGAGCTATTACAGCGGCACTCCCTCCATCCACTTTTTTGGGTTTATCTGTGAATTTAGAAGTAGGAGCGACAGTCAGCGCCATCTCTAAGCCAAACAACGAGTGTGAAAACACTCTTATGCGCATGTTTGGCGTCACGTAGCACGTGAACTTATTATGAGCGGGCAGCTGATTAATTGTCCCTCTTATACAACCTAAACACACCAAGTCTGCCAGTACGAGACCCTCGTTCAATGAAATAAGGGAAAGAAGTGTATACCTAAGGGCTCGTTTTTCCGTGTTTTTAACACAATAATAATGAGATATAACACGCAGTAATGCCAAGGAATGTACAGGGGAAGTTATTAACATTAATGGAATGTAAATAAGAAGAAAGAAAAGTGGATGAAAAAATTACCAACTGTAAGCAGGAATCTAACCTACGACCTACGAATTAATCTTTCGATGCTCTAACCACTGAGCTATTACAGCGGCACTCCCTCCATCCACTTTTTTGGGTTTATCTGTGAATTTAGAAGTAGGAGCGACAGTCAGCGCCATCTATAAGCCAAACAACGAGTGTGAAAACACTCTTATGCGCATGTTTGGCGTCACGTAGCACGTGAACTTATTATGAGCGGGCAGCTGATTAATTGTCGCTCTTATACAACCTAAACACACCAAGTCTGCCAGTACGAGACCCTTGTTCAATGAAATAAGGGAAGAAGAAGTATATATATATATATATATATATATATATATATATATATATATATTATTGCTTTATTTCTTTTTTGCAGAACTCTTCGGGAGGGTCAGGAAGTTGAGTAAGATGATTTTTATTTCATTATTCCTAGAAAAGAAAGAGGGGAGTGAACGTAGGCTATTAGACGCTGCCTAAGTCAGCGTCGCGAGGTAGGAGAGAGTACAAGCGTAGGGGAGGACAAAGAGGGCGAAGGGACCTGCATGCGCAGTGGGGGGTTGCACGCCGAAGTAGTTAGGGAGAGAGGGCCACAGCTCCGAGCATAAAATGTTTCGCAAGTAAAGGGCAGTATAAACAAAAATGAACCGAATCCTGCAGTTTTTTTTTTCAATCAAACCGAGCCACTTTTACTAGCCCTGAATCAGCAATTGTGAAAAATACAGCCAACATAGTCGCATCCGATTTGTTTTTTTTTTTGCATTCTAGTTGCTTTGAAGTAATGTTTACAATTTACATTTAGTTTTTAGGCAGTGTGCACTCTTACTGAAGGATAAGTTGTTTTATAGCAAAAGACGACTATACAGAGAATGTGACCAACTTTCTTAATTTTGTTTGCCTCTAACGCTGCTTTTCCGAGTTTGGGCTCAAAAGTCGTGTCTTTTGTTCGCTCAGAGGTGATATATTCAAAATAAAAGATTTTTTATACGAAGATAATTGGCACCGATCTATTCTTTGATGAAGAAATAATTTAAACGGCATGGCATAAAACGGGCACTGAAGAAGAAGACGGTGATAACACGCCCTCATGCAGCGTTGGTCACGTCTACGTAGTTAGAGGTTCTCGTGTGACAGAAGGAAGTGGCTGCTATATCTGCACGGTCAGCGCATGTGGTTTTATGTCGCCAGAATTGGAACTACCTGATGCTCACTAGTTTAAACGATACACCATTCTTGGAATAAGAAAAAAATTAATAAGTACACTCCGTAGAACTTCAAACTTTCATTATTTTGAATAAACAATGGCCCTCAAGTTAGCGTTGAAAGATAATTTCTTTGGTGACTTGCTATTTTATACCAACTTTGTGCGCCAAAATATTTTGCCCCAATGTATAAGTTATTGGTAGAGACATAGGGTGCTTAACAGTCACGAAGCACTTATCAAATAAACCCATATTGTTTAAACCTAGGCTTTTATGGAAGCGTGTATGGTTAGGCGCGCAGGCATTAAATCAGGACGAAACGCCGACCACAAAATAGCATTTTGAAATAAACAAGGGGTTCCGGCTTCGTCTCGCAAGCCTTCACAATCAAGTAAAAAAGTTAACTCAAGCTAGGTGGGTTGCAAATTGACAGTTCGTAGGTCTCTTGGATAAGACAATTGCAACGTGCCTTGCCTGTCTTAACTTCCCGACTTCATTGCGTAAAATGCTTCAATGCGGTAGACGAAACGTCTCACTCGTTTTTATGTGTTTTCATTTTGTTCGGAATTCCTTATGTAGACCTGTTTCCTCTGAAAACTTAGGTACAATTCATGAGTGCAATATAATTATAATGGTATTTGTCGTGCTTGCAGATCTCCGAAATGGATAGCACTGAAGAGTTTCGTAAGTAGTTTTTAGCTTGTTTTCTCTTCTCAGCATATTTTATTGAGAAGTTTGGAGCAATGTGTTTATGATCGGCCAACATTCTCTATTCAACAATAATTACGCCTGCCTTTTTTGGAACGAAATATGTTTAGAAAAGATAATGCCTTCTGTCTTTGTGAAAAAAATTGCATAATATACGAGAATGGGTCGCTGGGATAGTTCGTAATGCATCATGAAAGCCTACACAGCACATATAAACTGCACCGAAGGAGGCTTTGTTTCATGTGCGTTCTTCTCTCATCCCCTTATATGTGTGTGATGTAACCTTTCCTGCATTTTATCACGTGGTTGTGACGTGGACGAAGACAGTAGGCGACGTGTCCAATACGAAATACTTGATGTGCCCAAACTTGTGGCCGCGAAATGGAAAGACAGCAAACAGCGCACGCTGTACAATAGCGGCTAACAGAATGTCGGCGGTCGAAAAACTGACAAGCGGCGAGGCACGTCAGCATTTATACAACTTATGTGATGTCAAATAATCCAGCGTTATCGCTAGCAGCCACGTAAGTTCCAGAAGAATCTGTTAAGTTCCCGTCCTTCGCGTAATCTACTATCGGGAAGTTCTACTATCACCTCGATGGTTTTTTAGTCCATCGGCATGGTTGCACAAGCCAGCTCTTACAGTTTAATGGGGCGATAACAAAAGTTCCGAAAAAAGTGTGGAAATATAAAAAAACAAGATATGCCTCTTTTTTTGTTTTCATGCTGCCTGCTATTTCGTTGCCTCTCATGTAGTCTAACAGAAGGGACCAACTGTTCGTTGACCGTAGCCTCCTTTAGAATAGCCGCTCCTTGTAAAGCAAGGGACTTGAATAAACTGTCTCATAAATGCGGCGTGCAAGCAATTCATCATAGAGCCGTGATGAGCCGTGATCCGGCCGTACGCGTCCCACATAATTCATGTGTTTTCGCAGACATCAAGCAGTTCTGTATTATGCAGAGTATGCAGTGTACGAGAAGAAACAGCTCGCACTTTTGCAAACGTTGTTTCGGCAAGAACGCGAACAGAACCGACACGAGCGAACGCACCGGCCGCGGCAATAGGCGATTCTCCCGGTTGTGCAAAGGAGAAACACGTTGACAATTGGCGACACGCTGCAGCTGCACGTAGTCGCACCATATACTTTCAGTGTTCTAGGTGATCGTTATCCAAAGCAGACTTTCGATGTACTCGTCCCCATGAAAGCCGTGAAGCTTCGTTCTGCTGTAAGGGTCGTTTGCCATTGGAGTCGATGCGTTCAACCACCAATGCTTTTGCCGCAATGTTGAATCTGTGGTTGGCTGTTTACATCAAGTAGTATTAGCAAGTGTAGCCCAAGTGGTGAAACGGAAAGTTGATCCGCTTTCCAGTGGCGGAAAATTCAGCCTTAAACCAGTTTTCTTGCGTCGGCCTCGCAGCGCGGTTTTTCAGCCGCTTAGGCGGGGACGCGAGTAAGTTTCCGGTGAGCTTTGCCGCTTTCGTTCCCTTCAAGACCAAGGGTGAACGTGCTTTAGCAGTGCCTTCATAGGAGAAAGAAACCGAGAAAAGTTAAGTGTACCGTTGTTGTGCTACTACCTACTCGGCACAAAGCAGCCCAGTGTAGGGCGTTTCGCATTGTTGTTTAAGCACTTCACCATTTCGCAAACTAGCAAAAGTAGGAAAAAGCGATTCTGCAGATAAATTAGCTCTTATATTCAGTGCATGTAGAATGGGGACGTAGCAGCAAGTTGCGTGCCAACGACAAGTAACGGACACAACAAAATATACTGGGAACATATAGTCCTCCGAAACTTTGTCTTCTCAAGCAGTGGTGAAAGTTGAGGCAAAATCAGCTTTATACATATGAATGTAAGTTGTCGAATGTAATTGTTCATTCTGCTCAATGTATAGACGTTTTCAGCTTCTTTTAAATACAAAGCTCCTTCTAATAAACTGTAGTGCAATTAAAATATATCTGATTTATTATAACAGGCTAAACACATGACAGCGCAGTTTGAAGTGGAACGAAATCCATGGGTGGTTATTACTGTGGCCTCTACAGGAGATGGTAAGACTTTGTTTTTCACAGAAAGAGTGCCTTAAAATGTCATGCGCAGAGAGCAAAATGAAAATATAGCAAGGAGAAGCTGTTTTATGGCACGATAAACTATGACTTGACTGACGCATTTCTGCCAAAAAATATGACGTTAGCAAAAGGCACACTAAGAAATCAGCAATTACAAAAAACCCCGGCGAAAAGCTCCGTCATTGTTAATGGCACTAACGACATAGAGTAACATATAAAGTTGAAAGAGGACACTCCCATAGCGCCCTCCATCTTTTAGAGTTCGCAGCACTCCAAATGGTCGTTGGGAACTTTAGCAGCCTCAAAAATCAAAGACCACAAAAAATGATCTCTCCAACGCCGCTTTGTACTAAATAGGAATATTATACGGCATTATAGACCACTTATACATGCGTTCTTGTCTCTGAGGCCATACATTATTTTTTAACGTGCCGTTTGCATTAATCGGTGACCTTTTTACAAGCTTCACCACTAGAGCAGCAAGCACAGAATGCCAATGTGTGTCTATGCACGAATTTTATTAAGACATGAAAATTATTGGAGGAGCTAGAACTTTCATTCTGAAATGACATTCCTCGTGAGCACATGCCCACTTTCTTAATGTTCGATAACCGCAGGCACAAAGCGAGGTTGATTGCACTGTGAGACGCGAAAATACATCTGTCGCATTAGGATTTTAAATTAAACAATAAAGAAACATATAGACAAAAAACTAAGAAGCCTTGCACGAGAATGAAACTGCAGTAACGCACACAACTACACATGCAGTGCAGAACGCGACATGGCAGTAGTTGCCTCAGCACTTGGCCCCGGCATGAGCCGGAAAAAGAAACGAAAATTGTTGGCTTTGTTTTCTTTCCCACCTTCGCACTAGTTTTCCCCTACACACTATACAAACTTTACACCGCTCTTTCGCGAAAAACAGTCGCAAGCACTTGCCGCAGCAAAAAACACAACAATTTCTGTTGTCATGCAGGCCGCTAACTAGGTAGCAGTGTTTACTCAAAGACTATGTCCTAGCTTTAGCTAACAAACATTTCTCTAGATTCACCACTTCTCTGTCATAGGGCTCATTAGGGCTTCAAGCAATTTGCGAACACATAAATAACGATACTAAGCATAGCTGCACTTTCCACAAAACCTCACTAATCCGGTGAGTTCGAATACATGTGGCGGCAAAAAGAAAACCTTACCACAAGATGGGTGACTCAGTATTTTGAAGAAAAAACAATTTTCTCGCAAACGTGCTGCGAAGCATTCCAAGCAGTTTTCTGTCCTGTAAAGCAATCCAGGAAAACAGCACGTGAAGTGAAGAGCCCCAAAAATATGTCTACGCCGAACAGCACAATGCCAAACATGTTAGGTTAAGGCTTCAACGACAAATGCCATACACATTTAAAGTATTGATTGCGTTCGTTCTTAGCAGCAGCCAGGTTGAGAGGAAGGGGAAACAAGCGAAGACAGTGACGCGTGCCGGGCGCGTTGTCGCGTATCTTTTGTGGCACCTCCCTGCTGCTGCCCGTACTTTTTTAATTGCCCTAAATGCTCGTGAACACGGGGTGTGACAACTTTGGCATTGCGTTTACACCATGTGCGCTTCTCTCGCATTCGATTCCATCTATCTATCTATCTATCTATCTATCTATCTATCTATCTATCTATCTATCTATCTATCTATCTATCTATCTATCTATCTATCTATCTATCTATCTATCTATCTATCTTTCTATCTATCTATCTATCTATCTATCTATCTATCTATCTATCTATCTATCTATCTACAACCCCGCTTTGCCCAGAGGCGTTAACGCAGGGCGGGTACAAACCTGAGAAGCTACATACTCTGTGTGACTGCACACTTGAACAAACAACAAAGTATTTCATTTTATAAAATTGTTCCCACAAAACGAATTCATGTACAGGTTCATCCTGGCCTGGCATGGCCTTATTTTCTGTACGTCATCTGTACGTTAAGGTATGTAACATGGCTGTTTCAAGTTAACGCCTGTTTTAATTCTTATGCTATTGTGAAATAATATTGTAACAACTTCAAACGAAATATATACGTCGTGATGAAAGTTACTACAGCTTAATTCCCTATTCAATTTTTTACAACTGTGATTTTTTCCATACCGATTCAAAAGAAACCTGGCATAGGTTTTTTTTTATTAAACAAGCCTGCTTGTGACGGGTCCCGAAGAGTACAAGCATATAAACTTTGTTCAATGCAAGTGAGGCAAGTAGTTCTCCTAGGCTGAAAATCAGCATATCTCATTTTTTTAATATATTTCATTGCCACCGCAGCTGTAGCAACCACATATTCCACACGCGCATTGGAAAAAACACTCGTGCGGTAATAATACACCTAATATTTTACCTATATTTTCTACCTATATGTTTCTCGTAAAGAATAGTTTGCATTAAAATTTTTGTTCTGCTTTGTAAAACTCACAAGGACGTATTTGTTAGTGTTTAAATTATTCGCCACTTAGGACACCGTCGATGAATATCTTCAAGGTCAGCTTGTAATTCAGTGAGATCAAGTTCATTTTGAATTCTCCTGTAAATGAAGCGATCATCAGTAAATAGCCGAATATTCGAGCGTGTGCCTGCAATAATGTCAATAATGTAATTACTGAATAACAGAGGCTCCACAACTTACCCTTCGGGCACGCCCAATGTGTTATCATCAAAATCTGGTTTGTTATCATTCGAAACATCACATTGGTGGCATTGAAACAAGTATTTTGATTTAATTACGAAATTTTCGTTTGTAATCAGTACTCATAATTTTCAAAAAAGCCGACGAGGAGATACAATGTCGAAGTTTTTGTTGCAATAGAAAGAGAGATCATCCGTATGCCCGTCTAAATCTATTGCTAATTCTAGGTCTTTAAATACTCAGGAAGCTGGGTAGCATATGAAAAGTTTTTACAAAATCAATGTTGTTTCTTTGTTAATAAATCATAATTTACAATAGTTTCAATATAGCCTTGTGTTTTATGTGTTCAATAGTGTTACACAACAATGATGTAAGTGAAACAGGTCTATAACTCAGCCTATAACGTCTATACGCTTCACAGTACGTAATCATTACCGCCAGAAGTGCTCCACAGACACTGTTGTGGTTATTGACTCCTCATGAATAAAAAAGCGTGCTATAAAGCGCTATGATTCATATGGGATTTCTTGTAAAATAAAGATACTTTCTGCACATTTGAAGAAAAAACAGTAAACTTGGCAGTCATTTTGGAAACTGCCACGTGCACTTTCATCACGACTCCATCTCCAATGATGCTTCTATCATGTAACCATCATCCACTTTTTTCATCAAGCAATCAAGGAAAGCGTTTTACGTCACCACCATTAGCCGGAACTTTGCACTACTGCTATCATGGGCTCACTATCACAATCACCACCACCAAAAGGGTTTAGCCACCACAACAGTGTGTCGCTATTATCTTTCATTCGTTTCATCTTCAGCCACTATGACCACCACAGCTTCCAATGGTTCCACAGCAGTTTTCACCATATGCACCGACAAAGGGAACAATAACCAATGCAGAATTTTCAATATGGCAATAGCTTTAAATTGTGATTTCGTAAAAATATCCAGAAATACTTAACAGTACATTCACACAATAAATACCTCCTTAAGGGTAACCAGTGTTCCTATCGCAAGAAAGTTGTAACTTGTCTCAGATTTCAGTGATATCACAAGTACAGCTCTTTATATGGAAAGTATCTTAACAGAATTGTGGATCTAGAGGTCCTTAGCATAGAGTAACAAACAAATCGCAGCAGGTCCACGGAGTGAATGATGATTGGTGGGGCGAAGCGTTCGTCATTCCACCCATGCCCTGTCCATTCGTTCTTGCTTCCGTCCGTCTATAAATCAATTCGTGCGTCCATCCAACTTTGTGATCGTCGTTCCGTCCGTGCATCCGTTCATGCACCCGTCCGTCCGTTCTTTTGTCTGTCGGTCTGTCTGTCCGTCCGTGTGTCTATCCGTGCGGCCATTCGTCTGTCTGTCCATCCGTTCATTTGTCCCTGCGTCCACCCCTCTGTCAGTCTGTCCGTTTGCGCGTCCGTCAGTCAACCCATTCGTCTGTATGTCCATCTGTCCGTCTGTCCGTATATCTAGTGAACGCTCTAAGTAGTGCCATATCACATCTTTTCATTGTGTATTCATCATATACAAAAACTGCCTTCCAGCGGACATTCAAAGTACTCCACTCTCGGGTATGTGCCACAGGTTGTTACAAACGATAACAGGACGAACGGGTGACGCCACAAGGAGCTTCTCCCCTAAAAGTACAAGAGTGCGCACTCGGACCGAAAGGGGTGAAGCTACGCAGCTTCACGCCAGCCGTAAGACGGCAATACATCACTCACTTCTTCAAGGAAACACGCGTACTAGCTATTTACTGAAGTGCCTTTTCTAGTGCATCATACATCTACGTGTTTCTGAGACTAAATGCGTTTTTGTCGCCTGCCAGTGTACGTAGCGATATCGTCGGGTTCATATCAGACATGAATCGATGATAGGCGCCCGGCACAATAGTGCCAAACAGCGAGACGCGAATGCACGATGCCACACAAGTACCGCTTGTATCTCTTGCATATTCTCACCCACCCAGTGCTCTCAAATAGTGTACGGCTAGACCGGGCAACGTGGGGCCACTATCTGTTGGTGGTGAAGTGCCGGGTCAGCATCAAGTGCAGACAAAAATGATTTGGTGACCACACAGCTACAGCGCCTGCGTCAGTGATGCGAAGCTACCCGCGAATTCCCTATTGATAGCTTCCATAGTTCTCTAAAAGTGTCAATCGTGCAATAACTAATAAAGCTCCTGTCGATAAGCTATTAGTTAAATTAACGAGACCTAAATTGACAGGCGTGGCACTTGTTAATGGCGCATCAAGCTTGTAGGCTTTCACTTGTTCTGCGGTACCTGCTGTTCTTCAACGCGATCTGAAGATTGCCAATTTCGACAAAGTCACAGCTCTATCACCACTTTGAGCGATGAGGAGCAATCTCAAGCAAGCGATCCCCAGTGAAGCAGTTCTGAATAACAAGTCTTAAGAATGATCGACGAATCGCTGCCCTAAAAAAATACCACGCTCTTAGACCAGTCCTTCTAAATTGTCTTTCAGTGATTCATTTCCTACAAAATGACGCAGAGACTTTACTACCGGGTTCTTATAGCCTTTACAGAATTGACACTAGACTTTGACAGAAAGGACTATGAGAGCTTAAAAGGTGACTTACATGCCACGTGATTATGTTGTCTAAGAGTCATCTAGTCCTTGGGCAGCATATTACATTTTAGTAACGAAGAAGGATAGATCATGGTGGCTTTCTGTTGACTACAGAAAACTAAGCACGGTAACCAAAAAGGATGTGTATCCGCTTCCTAAAATTGACGACGTCATTACCTTCCTGCATTCTATTGCCAACTTTTTGTCATTAAGTTTGAAGCCAGGGTGTTGGGAGATATCCATGCACCAAACGACAAAGAGAAAACAGCTTTCATGACAACTCACAGCCTTCGTGAATTTAATGTTATGCTGTTTGTTTTTTTTATTACGCCATCAACGTTCATACGAATAATCGAAACAATACGAAGATCTAAATTGGAAATTGGTTTGTGCTACCAAGATGATGAGATTTTCGGCAGCACATTGAGCGAGCCCAACAAATGCCTCAGTATAGTTTTGGATTGCGCAGGAGAGAATGGCTTGACCTTAAACTTTATATACTGTCATTTCGGTGAAACGTGCACGTTGGTACTTAAGAATCTCGTTGACAAAAACAGCGTGAGGTCAGACCCACAAAAAATCGAGGCTATCAGCACTTTAGAAACACCAAAATTGGTGCGAGAATCAAGAATATTCTAAGGCTCATTCTAATATTTCTGTCGTTTCGATCCGAGGTTTGCTGATGTGGTGCTTACCCTAACACGTCTACTCCAAAAGAAAGTTCTTTTTAGCTGGGCTTTAGCTTCGGACGTTGTGTTCCGCCAGGTCAAGGTTGTACTAACGTCGGGGCATTTACGGCGTCACTTCGATCGATCTTTGACGATGTTATTAGCATCGGCATTAGTACTGTACTAGTGCAGCCTCATCAAAGAGCTGCGCATGTAGTGGCTTATGTCAGTCGGTATTTGAAAAGATTCAGTGCATGTACACCGTGGCGGAACAAGAATGGTTGGCAGCTGTTTCTGTGGTACATAAATTTTGACCATACACTCTTCGAAGAAAGGTAGTTGTACTTGCTAATTTAGGGGTAGTAATGGTTTGCCACTGATGTTACAACCCTGGTAGTAAGCACATTTAGTAATGGTGAGGGAGTTAACAGTTCCTACCTTTGCTGTTACAACCAGATTTTAGTAACTGTGTAGTAACTGGGTAGTAACTTTTGAAGATTTCAAGAAAAATAGTAACCAATACTACCCTGTTCATTCATTTTGGAATATTATTTTTCCATTGCTAATGTACGGTCTAGTTTATCTGACAATCACACATAACACGTACTTCATGTGGGTTAAAGCATCAAACAAAGTAACCACATCTTCAACGCAGTCGGTAGTCTTATACACATCTGGCACTTTGACAGCAGTTTCTACGAAACACTCATGAACAGATAAAACTCTTACATCACAGTGTCTGTACGTTAACTCACTACGTCAAACCTACTGAAGAACGAGCAAGAAAATAACGTTCAAATGTGTCACAGCATTTTCACAAGGCAAAAAAAACTTATTAATTGTGGATTAAGAGGTAAGTCTTTTTTAATAGTCCTCTGTAATGTGTCCAAAAAATGGCATTCTTACAATCAATAAGTACATGTTCAATGGTTTCACGTTTGCTACACAGGAGAGAGCTGCTTCGCCATAGTACATACATCCCTCTCTCCTCAAGCCACGCCTTCACTGGCAAGGTTCCTATATAAATCTTGAAAAAAAAAATTGGCCGGCATTCACATGTTTTTCACTTGCTTTAGTACGTCTCGCTCATGTGATTTTTGATACATTGACCGGTAAATGGGCACAGGAAAACATTCTGTATTAGGTCTTTCATAAGGTGCTTTCTTGTCACTTTAGTTAGCTAATCTATCGGAAACCTTGCCCTTAAAAACGATAAGTGAACACAACTTCACGCAAGAATGGTGACAATGTGTCGTCCTCCCCTAACTGAAGATACAAAGAAGTCAAGCATGTGGTGTAATAGGGTTGTTTGCAATAAAGAACATGAAAAGGCGTCCCTGCGGTCTCTTATTAGCATGGAACGTGAGATTACTTGGTTAAGAAAAAGATGGCGCAAAGACAGCTCTCCTTGCTTAACACACCGAAACAAGTTTGTTAAGATGTTCGCTCCCATGTAGAGCTCCAGATGAACGTGGTGAATGTCCTGTAGATTTTAAGAATGCTTTTACGCGTACAACTAAGTACTCGTAAAAGGTACATAATTTTCGCAGCCAGAAACACGTTACATACAGCTTACCAAGAGGAAATGGATAAGTCATGACCACCCAATCTTTTGGCTTGCGCGTGCAGTTTCTCAGCCTTTTCAAGCCAAAACGCTTTACTGTGTTGATACCTGTCCAATGGTACCCCTGGGTAACAACTAGATGTCGTGAGCCACTGAATATTTACAGAGGAACTGGGCGTGAGGTTGCAATTACCATGCCATAAACCAATGCGTTTCCTTCGTTCATCAAGCTTTCACTCGTGCCACAAAACCTTCAGTGATTTCTAATAACGAAGTGACACTCTATCAATAGCAAGAAAGACAATGTCGTCGGCGTATGCCAAAACACGCGCTTCATATCCTTGCAACCTGAAACCATTAATCCCTGCGTGATGAATCACTTTCTGACACAGTAGTTCTAAAAATTGAGCAAAAAGCAAAGGACTTAAAGGACACCCCTCGCACATGAAGGAAAGTGCTTGTATGCGATGTGAGTTCTCCATTTACAAAGAAATTCGTGGTTGAACTTTTGTATGCCAATCTAATACCTTTACATATCATCGTACCAATACCCACATACTCAGCTAGCGCGAAGAGTACGTTGTGTAGAATCACGCCGAAAGCCTTGGCTAGATCGATTTTCAACATGGCTACTTTGAGAAGTGCAGCGTCACAATACTACAAAATGCTCCTGGCGACATGAATATTCGTTAATGTGCTCCTACGCTTGTTGCAGCAAGTCTGATGCAGCGCGACTAACTTGTGTGTAACTCCTTGCTACCTCCTAGCAAGGAGTTACACAGGAGTTACACAAGGAGTTACACTCCTAGCCAGATCTTTCATGAACACCTTAAGGTTAAGGTTAAGGATGTTGTAGGTAGCCGGCGGATCTAGCCTTGCATACTTCGCAGGAAATCACCCCGCCCAGTTTCCTTTTAATAATTGTAGTTAATGTTCTTTTTTTAACTAAGCACGAGCAGGCTTTTAAAATAAAAATTGTGCATAGTGCGACGTTAGCCTGCATAGGACGACGGCCTTTGTGCTATTCCACGTGCAGCATTGTGCCGGTACTCTGTCGCGCTGCACTATACCCTAAACATAATTGTCACTTATCACCAGTCACATGCGAGGTCTGTGGGAATCAAAAATTTTAAGAGAAGTCGCGACACCTGCTTCCTAAAGATCGAGTAACCACGTGGAAACACAATGTCAGTCACGCTGTTACTTGGCGAGCCTAACTGTTGCAGTTCCTCATATAAACCGTGCCGTTCCTTCTTAAGCTCACGACATTTAAGCAAATAGTGTTCTATATCACCATTTTCCTTGCACTTCAGGCACAAGGGCATAGCGGAGGGTCTGATCTTGTGGAGCCATGCTGGTACACGTGCTGATCCAGTTCGAATGTGATGAAGCAAGCAGGCCTCTTTCCTTGATAGCCCTTGTGTCACACTTGACTGGTGAGGCGTCAGCCATAACGAGTAAAATCGCTTATTGACAGCTTCTCGTAAGGTACGCTGATTGTCTTTGGGAGCCATCTTTGTTGGTGTAAGCTCCAGAGCACTCCGGGCAAGTCTGTCAGTGGCCTTATTACCCGCTATACCCATATGTGATGGAATCCATTCAAACTTGATGTTTATACCAATGTTTTGCAGGTCTTTAAGGATTCTCGTGATCTTTGAGTGCATCCATCCAAAAGCAATTCATGTTTTATCCGCCGCAAAGCGGTGCTCCCTACAAAACTTCATAATCCACGTTTGTTAGCGTGATTGGCCTGTATCTTGCCTCTTTGCATAAAACTTGTTACGATTGATTTGTGGGGTTTAACGTCCCAAAGCCACCATATGATTATGAGAGACGCCGTAATGGAGGGCTCCGGAAATTTTGACCACCTGGGGTTCTTTAGCGTGCACCCAAATCTGTGCACACGGGCCTCGACATTTCCGCCTCCATCGGAAATGCCGCCGCCGCAGCCGGGATTTGAACCCGCGACCTGCGGGTCAGCAGCCGAGTACCTTAGCCACTAGACCACCGCGGCGGGGCAACTTGTTACGCATACAGTATGAAGTCAGCATGGGGCATGCACAGCTCCTATTTGGAAGATGCATGTCTAGCACAGGAGAGCACTTGTGTTTCAAGATGAATTATAACAAATGTGAATCTATAGCACTAAAATATACTACCTGGTTACGTGTGTTGGGATGTACCGCAACACATTTGATCAGCCGTACTTTTAAAAATATGTAATGTCTATTGATTATAAAAGGGCCAAAAAAGGTGTCATGTAAAGTGGCCGAAACAAGGTGCTGAGCATATTCTCAATGCAATTCATTGCTTGACACGGCTAGTATAACAGCGGTGAAAAAGTAATAATTGTTTTTGTGGTTAGAGGCGGCAAAATAATGGTTTTATTTTGAGATACGCCGCAGTAGAATAATTGTGACTATCTTCGGAGATAATTGTAAACGTCTGGTTATTTTGATCCACCATCCTTGATAATTTGCCAACTATGTTTTCGCATTTGTCTACTACAACGCATGTAGCACTTGCTTATGGTTCAATAACGAAATGGTGGTTTTGGGACGTTAAACCCCACAAATCAATCAATCAATGGTTCAATAACTTGTGCTTCTCCATTTCTGCAATATCAGAATAAAGTTTACATATCTCGGTTGTGTAATGTAAAACGAAATGTACTTCCTTGATATCTGAATATCTTCTGTGTAAATTTTTGTTTAATCATGATACGTCTAGACGATTCCTCTCACAAATTATCAGAATCAAAACACACTACTTTGGATTACTTGTCCAACAGCCTGGTAGCAAAAGGTAGCAATGGGGCAATAAATGTAATAACGGCTGCAGTTACACATACTAACGTAGATAGCAAACAGGTCGCAAAAAGTTAGTAATAGTTGCAGCTAGTCACTGTTTACTAACATATTTAATAAACAGGTAGCTAACGGGTAGTAACAGTCCAAGAAATGTAGTAACCACTGCAGTTACTTCCTGTTTGCTTGAAGTTGCTACCCTTTTACTAACTTTTTTAGGAGTGCATGAAATATGGGCGCCCGTTCACTATCATTAACGGCCAACGATCATGGTTTATGCCGACCGGTGAATCTCCGTGACCCGACTGGACTACTGGTGCATTGGGCTCTTCGATTTCAGAAGCACGACCTCGTGATTTTGTGTGAGTCTGCATGCCCCGTGCTGAAACCGACTGTATATCTTAACTTCCTACGAAGACTACTGAATATGACGGCAATAGTTCTGGTGACTGTTTTGTCCCTATTTTTATATGCTCCAGACTGAATTGTTTTCAAGAAAAAACGAGAAACTGATAGTATTCTGGAGGCAATATTTGTTGCGGCATCACGTTCTAAAGCCATTAGCTACTTTTGTGCCTGTAATGGCTTTCTATACAAATCCAATTATTCGGCGCCTTTCTGGTCGTACCACAGAGTCTGCAGTTGGACATACTGAAGGTCATGCACAACGATAAATTAGCTGGTCATCTGCGGTTCATAAGAACATTTATTTGAACAATGTACCGCCTTTTTGGCTGAAAGTACGAGACATAGTCAAGCACTAATTCGCAAGTTGCGAACAATGTCAACGCTACAAGCTTCCTTAGGCTTCCCACCAGGTCTTCTCCAACCACTGCCATCACCTCGTCTACCATTTGAACATGTTGGTATCAATTTTCGGGCCCAATTTTACACTAGTCTAAAAACAGTTGAAGGGTGGTAATATGCATCGACCACCTGACTCATCACGCAGAAAGGGTGCCCATACGATCCTCGACAGCTGTGTGCGCAGCCATGTTTTGCTTAAAGTCATCATTCTTCGGCATGATCCTACCTCAGTGATCATTAGTAATCATGGTTGTCAGTTCGTCACGGACACCATCGAAGGACAGGTTGGTCTATTCGAATCGCAGTTCAACCATTCATTGCCTTATCACTGTCAGACAAATGGGCTGGCACAAACAGAACTTTGACCAACTTGTTGACCATATTTGTATCATATGGCCCAAAGGACTGGGATGGCGTTCTCCTCTTGATAACATAAGCGCACAACACTGCGAAACACCACACAACTATATACAGTCCTTTTTACCTCCTTTACGCATGTACATCGGTAGGCAGCATCGACACTACCCTACCACTTGACATCTACGTCGTCTATTCTGCCTACAAGACACTCTGTTTCAGTGAAGAAGCCCTGTTTAAAGTTTGTGTTTATACTGAGACATCGCAACGCCGATCGAAGCTATGAAATGACAGCCGCCATCGGTATGCCGCATACTGCAAAGGAGATTTTGTGTGGTTGTGGACCCGCAAAGTAAACAGAACATATGCTAGAACTTTCTACCCCAAAACACGGTATTATCCATCATTTTTGATCGCTTGAGTGATTCGACATCCGTGGTGGCACGCCTGGCATCAGCTGGCCGGTGGCCAAGAAGGATTCAGCTGGTACATGTAGCTCGTCCTAAGCATTTTTATCCTAACCATTCTGAGTGATTCTCACTTGTCCAGCGGGCTTTGTCTGAGAGCCGGGGATAGCAATGGGTATGATCCGAGGAAAGAGAAGACGAAAAAGACGTGAAGTATATCCGCCAACTGAAGCCACCATTGTTCAATCATGAACCTCATTTCGTTAATAAACATCCTTAGGCTTCCCTCTAACCAGACGCTAATTTTTCGCATTAGTCTGTAGCTAAAACTGCTGTTTAGACGAATTGGTTCATGATTGTTTAGACAGATTTAAAGCGCGAAAAAGACCAAATTTTTAGAGAATAAACACACACACGGCATTGTGTATGGGCACACAGTTCGTAGGGTGAAGTTGTGGCTTGACGGGTCAACTTGGGTTCACTCACGTCAAACGATGCCATATTACCATACAGTTTAGGACCTCGCGCAAGCTTTCACGCATTGATATGCAGTACGGAATACGCTGCATTCCTGTGAAGACATGTTTTACTTTTTTTTGTACTAACTATGCTTCTGTGTAATTCATTCTTCCTTACAAACACACACCCTTGGCACAGTTTGTGCGGACGCTGTATTGGCGTTACGACGTGAAATTCCCCAGTTTCATCATGTGCACTTTGCTGTAATGGTAATCCCCTAGAAAATATTGGTGCGCGTAATCCGAGAAATCCGATCTTAATTTTTATTAACAAACCTATTTAATTGCGCGTTTACTGCGATAGCCACCGCCACAGCGGGGTATAACTGTAGTTGACTTATGGTATATCGCTATTGATACTCAGGAAGTGTATTCAACGACTTCGCAAAAACGTGTCCTCAGCTTGCACGATTCAATACAGAAAAAGCACAAATGAGCTGCGGTCACATTATCACTACCAGTAACGCTTTGTAACATTGAATCTGAAGACGCCACAACCTCTAAACTAGGAAGCCTACCTAAATACAGCCACTGATTTATTGTATATAACAATCTAATCCAATTAATCGATGGCTTATGTGCCAACACTGAAAGGCAATCTCTAGAGTTTAATCGCGCATTTTACGTCATGTGTTTTCTTAGCTACTCCTTGCAGAAGTATAGTGAATTCACGTCAACCAATAATAACAAAGCACCCATTGAGTGGTTATGTAGTCACTACTGCACTACGGAGAATCATTACGCAAAAGTATTTTTGCCGCACTTGCTCACTGCGGTATCAGCTGTGCTGTCTTGCCACTCAAGATACTATGCATGATTGATTGATTTGTGGAGTTTAACGTCTCAAAACCACCATATGATGATGAGAGACGCCGTAGTTGAGGGCTCCGGAAATTTAGACCACCTGGGGTTCTTTAACGTGCAGCCAAATATGTGCACACGGGCCTACAACATTTCCGCCTCCATCGGAAATGCGGCCACCACAGCCGGGATAAGATACTATGCAGAAAAATCGAACATGAAAGTGCGTAATCGTACACTGCACCTGCAAATATTGGCTTAGACAGCGGGTACAGGGTCCCCATATGTCCTTTGTCGACGTATGCGATGCTGCGTTGAATTTACGGGAATACTGATATAGCAAGATTACGGGCAGATGAAAACGGCGCAGATTGTATTTATGACGTGCAGCATAGCTGCAAAGCTGTCAATGAATACACATTTTTCTGTCGCATCATAAGTATTTACTATATTAGGGGGATCAACGATCACCTTTCAAAAAATGATGGTTTATGAGTCATCGTTCATTCCTGTCTCACTGCCCCGGGATGTCAAATATGTTGTCGGTGATAGAATGTTTCAGTGGACTAGGTAGGTTTTGAAGTCTGCTGATCACTCTATGAAGCTCTTGAATGAACATACCCACTGACTTGAACGAATGCCCGAATCGTATCGATAAAAAACGTTTTGTGTTTATGAACATAAAACACTGTTATTTTCAGCGTAAATTATTCTTTACAGAATGTTGGCAGTGCTGCATTTGCAAGCAGTACCTCTGATTGCCACTCTTACGAGCATGTAGTACTTTCAAGTTGCTTCACCAAGCTCATCAGCGCTTCCCTGCACTTTTCACACATCTGGTTTCCGCATTAGTGAAAGCTGTGGTTGCACATTGCAAAATTACTCTCGAGTAGCACAATATACTGCACCAGAATGAACAGACAAAGACGTTGCTCTAGCTGATATGCTCGCACCCTGTGTCTACTTTAATTGACACAGTGCATGTATGAAATAATTGTGGTATCATTTATGCATATTTAACATCAGATGAAAATTAAGTTAGTATAAATTAAGTGACAGTACTCATAGTTAATAAGTAATCATGAGAAGATAGGGCTGGTGTGCAAACACGCAGACCTAGATTCATAAGGTCCAAAAACACAATTGCTACTATTGACTAAAGCTGGCAAAACATCCTTCTAAGCCATTTGAAAATGTCCACGCTAAATGTTGTGGATTACACATACGCACAATTATTATATAATCACATATCATTACAATTACAGACGCTAACTATAACTTTTCTAGATATACCAGAGCGCACCTCAGTTGAAATACATGAGCGGTTACAAGGAAGATATGACGTTGTTGCCTACGATAATGACTGTGTACTCCTAGGATTCGGCTCTTTCCGTGACGGTGAGTACATCTGCACAAAAAATACTACGAAACTGGTGCTTTCATGTGCGTTGTAACATACACTGTAAATCAATGAGTGGTGCAACCAAACTTGCTGTCGTAGACACAGGGTGTCAAGTTGAACAAATCAAACATTGTAGCTAGTCATACTACATAGTCTGAATGTAACTTTTTTTGCTCAGTTCCTGAAGAAACATAACACCTTCAATCAACATTGGCACCCCTCTAGCTGTTCATGAAAAAATTCTTTGCACTCCTCAACAAACTAGTTTCCTTAGCCTGGAACTTGATAAATAGACAAAGATGCCAACATCAAGGCCCCTCTGCCGCCACGGACAGGAACCTCTGTTCTTATAAACGAAAAAAGGCCCTCCTTCATCAGCAATTTACAAATAACAAGTACCTGCTGCATCTGCGAAACCGACACCGTCAAAGTGCGAGATGTGTCACGTGTTTGCGCATGTGTAATACACAACGGTGATTTTTTGAAACTTATTCGCTACAATAGAGCCACCATGTCTCTCTATGTATATAAACCCGTTCTTCCCAACCCCAGTGCAGGCTAGAATACTGGATCCTACCATCTCATAAACCTCCCTGGCTTCCTCTTGTCACTCTCTCAGCCATGTTCTTCTTGCGTACTAAATTCGCAACAGATCTTCCATTGAGTGCGTCACAAGCAAAGGCGTCTGAAAGTGTTCGCGAGTGTATGGATACATTTGAATTACACATAGACATTATAATCACATCTAATTGCAGCCCCTATACTTACCTGGCAGTAATGTCTGTTATTTTTCGTCAATACTGTGTACTGTGTAATAAAATTCACAAATTACCTATATATATATATATTGTTAAGGCGTTTATTACAATATATATTGTAATATATATATTGTTGCTTCGCTACAATATATATATATATATATATATATATTAAAATATATATATATATATATATATATATATATATTTATATATATATATATATATATATATATATATATATATATATATATATATATATATATATATATACACACGCTAACACACCGATTGGTAATGTAAAGTAAATGCGAAGAAAGAAAAGTGGGTGAAAAGATAACTTGCCGTGGGCAGGAGCCGATCCTGCAACCTTCGACTAACGCGTTCGATGCTCTACTACTGAGCTACCACGGCGGCTATCCCTCCAGACACTTTATTTGGTATAAACGTAAATTTAAACGCGAGAGTGTCAGTTAGTGCCACCAGTAGCTATGGTGGTGAGTATGGCTCACTCTTAATGAGCCTGTTTGGCATCACGTAGCACGTGAACTCATTACGAGCTGACAGCTCGGCAATAGTGCCTCGTACACAACTTAAAAGCACCATAGTTCGATCACTGTCTTCCCCCTCAGTTATTTTATGTCAAGTTCAAGCACGTGTTCTGGGATTGAATCAGGGCATGAAGATGACGGCAATAAGGAAGAGGACGAAGAGTGCTCGATTTAGTGGTGGCACGTCATACCTGCGCACGTGTTCTGGGATTGATGTGATTGCTTCGTGATATTTGCCACTGCACGGATTACATCTTACGTCTAATTAAAACAGCTGAACTGTTAACCCAGGGCCTGAAAAGATACAAGGGCCTTTGCACTGAGCTACGTTGTTCCTTAAAAAATTGTGTTAGAACTCTCCGAACGCACTAGTAGACGCTGTAAAATATGCACCAAAGTTGATCTCTGGAAAACAACACGCTTGCTTAAGAATAACAGAAATTTTGAATGAGAAATTGGTGGCACCGTTTTTATTTCTTGCACCTAATTTGACACGACTATTGCGAAGATAACAATTTGATAACTAATTTGCAGTGTATATCTTGACTTTCGCAGCCCAGTTTGATTGCATGGTACTGGTCTCCTTAGACTCAAAGGGTGACTATCAAAAAAACGGCAAAAAATGTTTTAATGACACCAGAATTTGCCGAGGAGGTATGGTCAACGTATGCACTGATGATTGTAAAGAAGAATATAATAAACGGAAAGAACGAGAGCGAAGAGATGCTGCAAAAAAGCATCCAGCTAGGGCACATAATCAGTGAATTTTCAACTCACAGCTTGCTGCTGTTATTATTCAAAGTGCGACTTGAGTTTTATCTTGGCTTTGTGACATTTAAGCACTAAATAAAAAGGAATAACGGTTACACGTTTGTACACATTTTTTAGCACTGATCGTTACGTTTAAGATTTCTCTCTGTGATTCTGTAAATCTAGAGAAGCGCATTATATTCTTGAATTTACGTAGAAGGAAACGCGTCTTTGACATCTGGTCACAAGCACCTAAATGGTTCCAGCTGCTCACAAGATAACCGCCAGAATTCTTTTGCTTTCATTTCCATTTGAACAAGGCAGATTGTATTATATATTCTGAGTCACAGTATGCTATGATATATCACACATCGAATATAACTCCATGACCAGTACTATCGATACAGCACAGTTTTTTTTTAATTAAGCTCTTGAATGTTTGGTTGTTTTATTCTACGTTTGGTTGTTTTATTGAAATTGTTTGCTCGATCAAATAAGTTAAGACAACTGAGAACAAGCAACTTATGAGATATAAGACATGAGTGCAACACCTTGGAGTATAAATAAATAAGATTTTATTGGGGCTCATGCACCCTAAATCTACGTTCATTTTTCTAACTGCCATGAAATAAAAATTAGCAGTGTTTATCTCTGACTCATCAACAACTTCATACCTCGACAACAACATCGACTTTTCGTAAAAACCTTGTATAAAATAGGTGATGCAAATGACTATTACAGAGACGTTTGCGAGACGGCACTACGGAAAAATGCGCAATGTCGACAGTCGAGGTGGAGCACAGGCTGCCAGCGCCATTCACGTTCTTTGAGAAAGTAACCGAAGAGCACGATCCACGAGAAGGCGCTGGTGAACATGATATATTACAGACTTTCAGAGCCGTCACATTGCAGAGATTCGGCACTCACTGCCCCCATCCTACGTTTTGTGTCAGACCGTAAAAGACTAGTCGCAAAAAAAAAAAGAACAAGTTCCAGCTGAATATGAAAGCATGCCAGTAAAGCAGCCAACGGCCGCCATTATACATAAGCAGTTCCATGCATATGCCACACAAGAATACCACCTGGGTTACACAGATTGGTCACAATGAAACGACACGTCTCTTTCATGTTCAGACTTCTTTTTACTCGCACAACCGCTATGTTGTCGTGGGATTGTCATTTGTTGTTGCGCACATTTACTACTCTAAGCCGTGTTGCTTGAACTTTTTGAGAATTTTTA
Organism: Rhipicephalus microplus; assembly: GCF_043290135.1. NCBI lineage: Eukaryota > Metazoa > Arthropoda > Arachnida > Ixodida > Ixodidae > Rhipicephalus > Rhipicephalus microplus. The sequence goes on from NC_134706.1 coordinate 56,121,185, forward strand.
GAGTGTTCTCGGTATTTATGCAACTCATCTCAACTGCAATGTCCTGTTCGGGCATGCCGGTCACTTGGTCTCTGCAAACATTACGTCTCTAAGCCAATACATCATGAGAATGGATAAAAACGGCGTGTGATTCGTCTGGCAATTTTATGCCGAGCCAGTTTATCGTAAATTTACTGGAAACAACCAAACGAGCTAGCAAGGTGTTTTCTGAACGAGGTATGCTATGGTTTGTCAAATTAAACAGTGAATCTTTTTAGTTCATTTGTAGAAAAAAAATTGCCCGCAGCTTCCCTCGGGGGAACACTGAGGAGGATGCGGAGCATATAATTGGTTAACGGGGTGTTAAAGTGCGACTTACTTGGGTCGATGGCTAAATTGGTTAACGTGGTTGTGAAATGGGGTGTTAAATTGCGACTTACTTGGGTCGATGGCTAAATTGGTTAACGTGGTTGTAGGAGGGGGTGTTAAATGAGTGAACACGTACACACGTATGCGAAAGGGCGGCGCTGGTCGAAGGGACGTCGATCATTGTGTTTGTGGATTCGTTGGAATTCATTTCACGCAACCTTGGACGTCGACGCGCCGTACAAACCAACCGACGAGCGGCAACTGAGCGAGCGAGCGCCGACCTTGAGTATATATACAGCGCGACGGCGCATGCACTGTCAGCTGTTGAATGTTCTCGAAGCGCGACGCCACATGCGCGTCCACTGGAGAATCAGGAGAATTGTAGATGTCGAACGCGGTGTGTAGAGGAGGAAGGGTGCACAGATGGTGGAAGAGTGGGCGACGGCACGACGGCGCATGCGCGCGCGTCAGCTGTCGAATGTTCGAGAAGCGGTGCGGACGGCGCGGACGGCGCGGACGGCGCACTACAAGGCGCGAGTATAAGATGCTTCCGCATCTAAAAAGTACACGAGGTCACTGATCTATTCAACTAAGAATGCTCAAACATGAAAGCCACCTTATTTTCTTGCTAAGTTGACAAATCTGTCCTGGCACGCCACCCATGGAAAGCTTTCTTCAACTAACATCATTTTGCACCGACTCCATTTCATTCAGTTTTGCACCGCCTTCACCTTCAATCAATCAAATATTGTAATGACGTCGCCACGTCTATTCACATGGTTTGACGCTACATTGACGCAATAATGATTCTCTAATGACATCACAGGTTCCATGATCTCTTAGTTCATGAAACTTTACATAGTAGCGATTTCTGGTGACGTGATGTTTGTGAAGTGATCACGTGTTCACACTGTCGACAGGGAAGCTCCATCAACTGTTGCGTTTATAGAGTCAGCTAAAAGTACAGCCCTGAAATAAAGCACAAGCTAAAAGCAATACCACGCATTGATGAGTGCTTAGAAGGATTGAAAGACACATCAAATGACTCTAGAAGAGAGAAAGAGAAACAAAATTAAGGGAGAGAGAACCGCGCTCTGTCATATATAAACTTCACCTGATGCCAACTTTGGTATATATGGAGCTTGCGAAACGGCCCCGAGCGTGCTATGAGCCTAGCATGTCATGTTTTACATGAAATTCATAAAATGATTATCCTATTTGGACGTCTCATTTACATTGATCGTCCATTCACGCCACGTAATACCGAATTTGGTACACGTGGATCTAGTGAAACGGGCGCAAGAACGCTTTAAGCGTAGCATGTAGTGATGTTTTACATGAAACGCATAATATGATTATCATGTTTGAACGTGTCAGTTACCTTCGCCGTCAATTCACTACCCGTGATACCGAATTTGGTACATGTGGAGCGCGCGCAATAACGGCGAGTGCGTCATGAAAGGCCCCATATACTCCGACGCAATGTTGACGCGTGCGCAGGCTGGGCGCACTGATGCCACATTAGCAAAACGCGAGCACTCTACGGTGTGACGCCTAGCGCAACCGACGCGACCAGCGTCCGTCGGCGAGAAATGCGACATGCTGCATTTCGCGCCGAAGACGTTACTTAGGCAGCACCGCGACTGGCTCTCTTCTTGACATAGAGACGCCGTGTGCGCTTACACGCGAATGCGTCAAAGCAATGCAGTGCGGCCCGTTTCTGCGAGTGCAGTGGCTGCGAGTATATGGCATGCAGATTCACAATAAGGGCCAAACCACATAAGCGCGAAAATACACGCGACAGCGACGAGCGACGCTATGAGCGACGAAACAGGGCGCTCGCGCGACGTGTCGCGTGCTCGTTTTCGCGCAATCGCTCGGTTCTCCAGATTTGGAAACCGTCGCTCATCGCCCGGAAACGCTGGGCTCAAGCAGCCAATATCGAAATACCGGAAAAGACAAAGACTGCATAGGTGCATGTGACCCTGCCCGAGTCACGTATGCGCAACAAGAAATAACGCAATGTTTATTACGAATGTGCATATAAAAAAGTGCTGCAAGGCAATAATAATTACTTTCCGTTTCATTACACAACATTATATCTTATTTTTAAAGTGAAAACCGCTCGCTACGCGGTTTTCTTGGTGCGAGTTGACGGCTTCATGCCAGCAACAGTGGAATTCGCTCGCCGAAGCCGTCGCGTGAATGAGGTTTGCCTGCGCTAGCGACTGATCGCGCGAAGACGATCTACGTCGCGTCGCTCGTCGCTGTCGCGTGCATTTTCGCGCTTATGTGGTTTGGCCTTAAAGGTCAGTGGGCAGATCCGCTGATCTCTACTAGAGAGATATAGGCGCCTGGCGTGGCATCGCGGGCGTGAGGCGATAAAACGAACGCTGGTGCGCACGTGCGCCAGCTCACATCGAAGTGTATTGTCACCCTGGGTGTGGCGTGTTATATTTGTTACATGACACGCATCTGATGATTATCATGTTTTCAGCAGTCACAAATCTCCGTCATTTATTGTTATGATGTAATATCGAATTTCGGCGTATGTGAAGGTAGCGAAACGGCCACGAGCGAATCATGTATTGGATTGGATAAACTTTTATTTGGTCCTCCAAAACACAGATCACTGTGTTTCGGGCAGCTCCCACGTGGTGACTGAGATGCCAAGCTCCTCAGCCGCCTCGCGGGCTTGGTGGACAGCCCAGAGCTGATCTGCCAAGGACGAGCTGCGGATTGCCGCCTCCCATCTGGCAGAGGTGATGTTCGATATATGAGCGAATTTGGTGCACTGCCAGAGCATGTGTTCTAATGAAGCTCATTTACCTTTGTCGTCCGTTCGCGTCACGTAATGTCGAATTTGGTACATGTGAAGCTAGCGAAACGGCGGCGAGCGCCTCATGAGCGTAGCATGTAGTCATGTTTTTACAATACATGCATCTTATGATTATCATGTTAGCACCATTCACACACCTTCGTCATCCACTCACGTCCCGTAATACCGAATATGGTTCATGAGAAGCTAGCAAAACAGCCGCGAGCGCATCATAAGTATGGCATGTAGTGATGTTGTTACATGACACGAATCTCATTATTTTCATGTTTGCACCAGTCAATAACTTCGTCATTCATTCCCGTCCCGTAATACCGAATTCGGTATAAGCAAAGCAAGCGAAACGGCCGTGAGCACATCATGAGTGTGGCATGTAGTCATGTTGTTACATGACCAGCATATTATGATTTTGATGTTAAGGTCTGTTGCTTGTGTTCACCATGCAGTCATGTCATACCATACAAGTTTTTCAACATATCCTGAAAGTAAAACCACGGCAAGAGCAGGGAAACCATGACATAAAAGTCATGACATTTATGACATACATGGCTTGATTTTCAGGTCATGACTAGTCAGTTTTGTTTGCTGGGCAGTCATGTTATATGATACCTAGTTTGGTATCGATACCATTATCCAAACGACCAGAAGAGCTAAAAGTCGTAGGCGGCTAGATAGATAGATAGATAGATAGATAGATAGATAGATAGATAGATAGATAGATAGATAGATAGATAGATAGATATGCTCAAAGTCACCGAAGTTCGCTATCAAATGCTTCGCATTCAAAAAGCAATGAAATAAGAAAACAAGGGCGAAAAGAGCTGGATGAACTGTTACCCTGACACTACATAATACAAACTCGCTCTGTTCGGAGGCGCTTGTGAAGTCCGGTGGTCCTCAAAAAGCAAGAGAACTTACATGGCCTTGCGCATAGGCTAAATCATAGGCCAAGGTCCAGGATCTTTTTTTTAAAGTCTTTCTTGGGAACCTTCAACGTAAAAACTTTTATCTGTCTGTACACTTGTCTGTTTGTCCACCGTTACCGCGAACCGGGTACTCTAAACAGCACCAGACGATACCCCGAAAGGCCGACACGATCCGCAGCGCCCACCACTGTTGCTCAAAGATTAGCGTTCATACGTGTGCGATCGCCATTTAAAAAGCAATTATTGCGCATATCCGAGGCACCATAAGAACACGCATATATTCTGCATGTTCGCCTTTTACTAGTAAAGGCATACATAAGTAAGTTTAAGAACCGTAGCGCTTATCACGCTGCGCGGACCACCCAATGCTTGCACGGAAAGGCGAGTGTTTCCAACGCTTTGCTAAAACGAGAAGGTGGTGGCACCTACCAGTCGCGCTCTGTGTTCTACACCTTATCACCTCTGAGGCGGACGTGCCCACCCGTCTCAGAGCCACACGCTTTGTTTTTGAAAAAAAAATCGCCAGATGGCACTAATGTTTCACGTGTTACGTGCCTTCATGCGCTCGTTCGCTGCCGCTGCATGCTCGAGGCATTATAACGCACTGCCTCCGGAATACCATTCACCGATTTTCTTGCGCAGAACATTAAATAAATGTTTTGTTTACTCTCTCCATACGGAAGACTATCGTATTTCGACGACATTTTTAGATCACATGCAGATACGAAGCCACCTTTTTGTGCTAGTGGTCTTCAATTCATGTAATAAAGCCTGGCTCTCGTATATAATTCTTCCGTATGGCATGATGGACAGTGGTATTAAATATGTTGAGGCGTCAGAGTGGTTTTCTTTTATCTCACGTACCGGCAGCATTGCGCCATTCTCCTTGCGTCCTGGTGAACCCAACGGGTTCTCTGTGGTCAACATTTGTCTTATTTTTTCTTACTCTCATACGTGTGACAACTCATGTTTGACTAACCTCATTCTTTCTGGCATCATCTCTAATCATCCTTCGTGAATGCGTTTGCTTTTTCTTTAAATATGCATGCCCAACCGCGAACATTTACACACCGTCTCTTTGCTACCTAGCTTCGTTATGTTCGCTTCCACCGTGCACCGATGTATTGCATCTACGTCCTCTACTCTAACATTTGTCTTACAGCAATTCTAAGCAACAGCTAATCTCTTTCCCTGCAATGCAGTGCTCACATGACTCGTCTCCCTGCCATTCAACTCCTGCCGGCTAACCCTACGCTCAACTGAAGCCCAACAGGAAACACCGCAGGCACTAATTTCTGTTGATAACTCCTCTATGTGCTTTTCTTTTTTTTGGTCTTCTTGTGGCTTGTGCCGATTGTAGTTGCAGCACTACGCCTGCCTTTCTCTTGTATAGATTTTATGCACTTCTGCGCGTTTTGATTCAAGTTTGTCATTGTGCTCCTTCTTCATTCACTCCCGCTTTTCCTATGTGCGTTCTCTTTGTCGTCAATTAACATTGAACCCTCCTCTTTATTGAGCTTCTGCTCCCAAATCACCGTTAAGAACCTGTCCTAATCCATCCCAACAACAACCGATAATTATTAACTGGGTCAAATTGGATCCTGGCTGGCTGGCCAATTTGTCACAAATTACAGGTTGCTGCTGCGGGCGATTAACTGAGACATGATTCCGTTAGAAAAAAAGATCATTTAATAAACTCTCACTGCAAAAAATACAAAATATGTACAAAACAACAAGCATTACCTCCAATATAAATTACAATTAATTTCAAACAGACCCTCATACAGCCTAAACTGTCCCATATATGCAAAGTAAGCCCCAGTAAGCTTACACGACCGTCGCACTATAAACTGAACCATACTAGTCGACGTCAAGCATATCTGACCTCATAGTTCTGCTCAAGATTCGGGCCGATCTTACTTGTCACCATTGATTATCTTAACGCCAATGTCCTGATAGGTCCCTCTCGGTACCAGTTGGAGATTTCGATGCTCTCGAAGAACGCTGCCATGCCTGCCGCTGCCGACCCGTTGTCGTCGTTGCCTGATGTTGGTGACGTGGCGGATTTCTTGGTGATTGGTTCAAGCAGCCACAGGCAATGCCCGGTCCTGCACGCTGACGTAGCCACCCAGGGACTGTTTTCAGCAGCTTACTTCAAATGACGTTTGCGCCAGAAACGTCGGCGCTTGCTGTGCGCGGCTGCTGCATCCCGAGCAGCCTCCCTTGAAAGATTTGAATTCTCCTCCTGCTTCTCAGGACGCCCACACCACAGGTTGCCGAGTTGCTTTCCTGCGGCTTCTCCTGCGAAGTCCACTTCGACAATGCCAGCTCAACGCTACTCGTCTGCTGATCGCCGTTCCATTCCGACGCCTCATGCTTGTCTATTAGGTGCGCGCGCTCACGCTTTTTTCAATAATTCTCTGAACTTCCTCGTTCTTTTTGTATCTGAGGGGCGCCTGCTCATGACATCTCGCAACCATGTCTTTAGAACGAAATACTTCGGCAGCTGCTCGAGTAGTCAACACAAATTGCACCTGCCATAAGTAAGGACAATTTCGGCGGTTGAGAATGCCACCAGCAATGCTAAACTGCAATTACCTATCCTATAAAAGCAATGAACCATTAAATGCAATGAAGCTCGCCACTGCTCACCTAAAAGCTTGTGCATGCACAGTCCTTTGTCTGGTGAGGAAACTGTGTTTTGCAGACAGTTGAAAATGTCTTGTTGACGTCGTGTTTCTTACATCCTCCAGTAAAATCAACAACAGTGTTGCAAGATCAGCATACACTACGCTCCAAGATGATTACGTAGAAACGAATATATGCGAAAAACACGCACGTGCATTGCAGATCAACATAACGGTTTGACAAGAACCATATGAATATGGCTAGTGCGAACGCAAACCTAGGTGAGCCGAGAAATCTTCCTGGGTGGCAGCGTTTGGCTTCAGCGCTATGCTTTGTGTGTTCGATCACTTGACGCATAAACAAGGTTACTCATAAACAAACTTTCATCCAGCAAGCAAAATACAAAGAAATTTGCCTACACACTGAAGAAGAGCCAGGGATTCCTAGCGTCAATAAGAATAGGGTCCTTAAACTCATATTAAAATCAAATAACACAAATGAAGGAACAACCAGGACTTTGGAGACTAATGTCACAAACTGGATGGGTGATTAGAAGAATCACCACTAGACAATGGGGATTAAAGGACCTCAGTGTCATTTCACTCATTCATTCATTCATGATTAGGTGCATTATATACGTGGCTGCCTACCACATTTTGTACACTGCCTGAAAGACAAAACCTGAACACCCTATTTATAATAACATGCTTGCCTGGTGCTTGGCTTTCCAGACAGGACAAGCACAGTACTTCTACTGCACTTGCATGTACACAATAAGCTTGAATAGCTAATAGAAGCAAAGAAATCTCGCCACCAGATACTAACCGGGACACAACAAGGGTAGGGCCATCCTGTACAAATTCAGGATAGCCTATAATAAGCAGCACGGTAACGAGAAATTCCTCCCCAGCTCAGTCAATGAAAAGTTCCGTGTAGCCAACAAGCCTAAGAACACGCACCCGGAACTATATCATGGCTGCAGGTGAAATGGAGCGAGGTCTTTGCTACAAGCCATTTGGTAGGAATATGGAAGCGCTGTTTGTATTCATGGCAGAACACACAGATTGGCGTAACTTCACAGTGGCAGTTCCCTGTATTGACAACCAATTGATCGGCGTATGCAGTGCACGCGGCTGAAACGCTGAGTTAGAGGAAGAAGGAGTGATAGCTCTAACCACTATTTGCCCCATAGTCGATATATACTGAGCGATTCATAGAGGGTGGTCAGAAATTATACACAAGTCGGAATTTCGCATGAAAGCATGGCTATGCTTCACGCCAACATGAACATGCATACCCTACAAAGACACGGCAGAACAGCATAATATGTGGTTACCGGCTCACACATCTCTTCACGGCCCCGTACATAACGTCAGTGGAGAGATCCATCCCGTAGAGCTGGTTCTCAAGTTCCGCGACCACGTAGAAAGGCCCTGTTCAGGGGATGGGCATACAGCAAAGCGCCGGTGATGCATCTTTAAAGCATATACTTTCCATATCCCGCTTGCCACTTCGCAGCGGCGGCCAAGTACGCTTTTAAGTACGTGCACATTTTCATAGTGGTGGTTTTGGAGTACGTGTGAATGGCCGTTTCATAGTGCTCTACGAACTTTTGCCGCTAACGATTCTGGCTGGTGACGACAGGCAAGTTCGGTTTCAGAAAGGTGGCTCGCATTCCTGCTGGTCCTGGGCTATTGTTATCGGTGAGGCTTTGTCCAGTACTGTCCAAGTGGGCTCCATCCATGGAGTTGACCGATCCGTCACCCATTCCTGGTTGCCTCGGCTGGTTGACTTCGATGATGGTAGAGCCAACCTATGCACGCGTGATCATCATGGATCACGATCATCATGGATCACGATCATCATGGATCACGATCATCATTGCTTTTACGATCTTCTCGTAGTAGTCCAGAGCGGTGACAGTTTACTCATCAAACTCTTCACCATCGAGGGCATCGGTGATATGTTCATGCAGCTAGGCGAGAGCTACGTCTTTGTCACGAAGCCCGTAAAGGGTTTCGTTCACGACGCCACTACACAACAACAGTCGTATAGTGGCACCGTGAAGGACGCCTCGATGTCTGCGAAACTTCTCTCTCCTGGAGAGGTGTCGGCACCAAATATCTTTACGGAGAAAAGACCAATACGCGCATCAGCCTGGTTACGCACTTTGCTTTTACAACTAAAGCTGTTATCACATCAAAACTCGGATCACGCGCGGTTGTACACCACCGCCGCCGCTGGTGCCCGTAACCACATCGCAGGAAATTAGAAGAAAAACCTAATACACACGACACAGTGGGGCTCAAACCTGGTCCTGCGGGGGGCCAGCCCACTATTCTACTACTGAGTCACGCCGGTGCATGGAGCTTGTTGGCAAACCTGCCTTAGGCAGGCTTGATGTCGGGAAAGCAATCGTATCATTACGACTCATAAAGCGTTTTAAAACAGCAAAAGAACAGCCAGTCGTCGCACAATGCGAATATCGTAACGAGTGGGTCGTCAATTCTACAAGCCTTTACAAAACCTTGTTCTTGTTCAGCTATTAACCGTGGCGCATACCCACTTCAGGGATAATTGCTCATAGCCGTCTACTGTGCAATATTAATTGACACAAAACTTATTGCAAATGTTTAGTGGATACCATGCTTCTCAGAAAAATGAAAATTAGCATATCAAGCGCCCGTCTCCTAATCTTAAATTTTTATTATTAATGCCGTTGTGGTTATGAAGCAAGTGTGCTTGCAGCAGTTACACAATGAGTGTTTAGTAAAGACTGTGAACGGCCGCTCTTATAGCTTTCGCTTTGAGTGAGCTGCGCCTTCTACGCAGGCCTGCCATTTTATATTTTTTAATGCATGCCCACAAGGACCCCTTTTCGCACCCACTTCTTCGCGTGCCATGTGCCCAGTATGCCCCGCTTCGGTCGTCTTGTGGCTAAGGTACTCGGCTGCTGACCCACAGGTCGTTGGATCAAATCTCAGTGGCGGCGGCTGCATTTTCGATGGCGGCGGAAACGCTGCATACCCGCATGCTCAAAGTTGGGTGGACGTGAAAGAACCCCAGGGGGTCGAAATTTCCGGAACCCTCCATACGGCGTCTCTCATAATCTTATGGTGGTTTTGGGATGCTGAACCCTACAGATCAATCAGTCATGTGCGCAGTATGGCATTTACTGTCAACGTGTACCCGCAGTATATTCAACATTTTAGTCTAAAGATTCCAATCACGTAACACCACGAGAGTATTGATATGACAAGAATCACGTTGCATTACTAACCATGAGTCACGTGACTTGAATGACGCAAGAAGACGAAACAGCTAGCTGCATCCCCAATACAAAAGAAAATCACGTAGGACATGACCACTACACTAAACGTCACGACGTGTCACGTAACATCTAGTGACGGTAATGAAACCCCGTACCATATAGTCGCGCGGATAACAATCCATCGTGTCGCATAAGCAGCGTCATTACTGAAATCACATAACACCATGGACACCGAGCGAAAAGACTAAAATCACTAACATAGCGTCAAATCAACTCACGTAGATTACACCACGTAACCCAATATGTCTACTCACGTGGCATCACACCACTATCAGTCACGTTATTAAAGACCATAAAGAAACAGCCATTCAAATAATGGGATCCCGACCATACAAAGTATCACGTGCGTGGTGCGGGAACTGACCCAAACAAGAGACCAACAGCCATGCCTTCACATACATAGTATTATGAGCGTAAACTATGGACTTCCAGTAATATACTCGCAAAGCCTTAGAAGCAGCTAGGTCAAGGTCAAAGACTAGCTGCAATGTTTGTTGCAGCTTTGCGCCATTAACGCAACGAGCGTGCGCTTCCACGTAATGGCTTTAAACAACTCGTTTGGTGAAAATCATATTAGCCTCAAAGAAGCCATTTGCGCAAATTCTTGGATTTTTCCTGTAGTCTATCCTGACGAATACTTGGTTTTCTGAAAGACGCCGTACGGCAGCACTGCGGGCTTTTGCTTTTAATGCAGTAGAGATAACTGTAAATAAACACGATATTGATATTGCCATTGTGCTACCAAAATCTAATCAAAATAGAGATGAAAAAAAGGAGATGATTTTAACTCAAGCATTTTCACAGAAGGACATAGGGAGTAACTGGAGGTCGGCTAATCGTAGCCTTTCAATATATTCCCGCAAAAGTATTACAATAATAGGTGGCACGATCAGTGGACTCAATCATTTAGAGCGTAAATGGCAATCGGTGGACCCCCTGAGAAATATCGCTACGCGATAAAATAGAACAACAATCTGTAATGATAGGAGGGCTATACGATTCAACGACAATAACTAGCCCAGTTTTCGCACATACGCGTCTTCAGAAAGGGGAAACGCTAGAATGCCTCTGCCACGGTCGAAATAATACATCGATGATATGATCTATATGAAAAAATTGAACAATTGCCATGCTTTTCTTCGCCAATCGTACCAAAAAAGCAGTTACGAAAAATTGGCAGATCCCACATACAGTGGGAATCGATGATATGTGAAGCATGAATAAGATATGTTGATATGGCACCCTGAAATCAGCAAAACATTACGAGGTGGAGGTAAATGATTACGTACATGATTTTTGTGTCGTGATTAATATGTTTGGATGTGTCGTTTACCTTTGACATCTGTTCACGTCTCATGATACCAAATTTAGTATATGTGTAGCTAGCGAAACGGCCACGAGCACGCTATGAGCGTGGCATGTTGTCATGTTCTTACATGATACGCGTGTCAGGATTATCATATTTGCACCAGTCACATATTTCGTCATACAGTGACGTCACGTAACACTCAAATTAGTATATGTGGAGCTAGCAAAACGGCCGCAAGCGCATCACGAAGGTCCCAATATACTGCAATGTAGCGTTGACGCGCACGCACGCTTGGAACAGCGACCATACGTTAGCAAAACGCGAGCATGATGCCAGGTGTGACCAGCGTCCGTCGGTGCGGCCCCACGGGAACTGGCGAGAAATGCGATATGTTGCATTTCGCGCCGATGCGTTTCCCAGACAACACTGCGTCTCCCACTTTTCGTGACAGCACGCGACCAGCGTCGGGCGTGACAACGCCTGCATGACGCGACGAAATGAACGCCGGCGAGCACGCTTGTCGCGTCACCTTGAAATGTATTAGCGCCCTGACTATTGCGTGTAGTCATATTTTCACATGGCACGCATCTCATTATTATGATGTTTGCATAACTTATCATGGTTACATGCCTTCGGTTATCAAGGTTACATATCTTCGTGATCCATTGGCGTCACGTGATACCAAATTTAGCGTATGGTAAGCTAGCGTAACAACCGTGAGTGCATCATCAGTGTGGCATGCAGTCATATTGCTAAATGACGCACATGTCATGATTATAATGTTTGGATGTGTCACTTATCTATGTCGTCCATTCGCGTCACGTAATACCGAGCTTGGTACATGTGAAGCTAGTGAAACGGCCGTGAGCGTATCATGAGCGTAACATGTAGTCATGTAACATTACACGAATCTCATGTTTATCATGTTTGCACCAGTATCATACTTTTGTCATTCATTTACGTCCCATAATACCAAGTTCGGTATAAAGGAAGCTAGTGGAACGGCCGCCAGCGTATTATGAGCGTGGCATGTAGTCTTGTTGTTACATGACATGCATCTCATGATTATCATGCTTGCCCCCGTGCCTTAATTTCACCATTTATGCACGAACTGTAATACCAAATTTGGTAAATCTGACGCTAGCCAAACGGCCGCGAGCGCATCAAGAGCGTGGCATGTAGTGATGTTGTTACATGACACGCATGTCGTGATTTTCATGTGAGGGTCTGTCACTTGTATTCGTCATGCAATTATGACGTACCATACCACTTTTGCAGCATGCCAGCTGAACAAAACCACCGCTAGAGCCACAGGACCATGAAATGTAAATTATGACATTCATGACATACATGTCACGATTTTCATGTTATGACTAGTCAAATGTGTTCTTCATAAAGTCATGTTATGGCAATCCAAGTCTGGCAGTTATAAAATTATCTAAATGGCCAGGAGAGCTAAAAGTAGTAGGCAGGCTAGATAGATAGATAGATAGATAGATAGATAGATAGATAGATAGATAGATAGATAGATAGATAGATAGATACGCTTAAAGTCACCGAAGTTGGCTAAGAACTGCTTCGCAATTAAGAATACTTGCCCTCAATGCAGCGGGAAGATTTTTAGGTGATTTTCGCTGACACGCGAGAACGAAAAAAAAGAACATGCGCATGCTAAAATCCCACGCGCTCTGCTTTCTTACGTGGTCTCTGCCACTCGAGATGGGTGGATAGATGGATTGATTGTTATGCCTGTACCCTTTAGATCGGGTGGTGGCTCACGCCACCAAGCCGTGATACCTAGTGAACCAAAAACTAGATTTACTTTTTTCCTTTAAATAGTGAGGTTGAGAACTCATAATTTGCAGTGAAGGGTTTAATTTTCACTCGTGCCTTGACTTTAGCCACAAATTAGATAAGCTCCTTCTTGTTAATTGTACCCGCTTAAAGTCTATTTTGCCCTCCCTCACCCTAAACCCCTGTGCTTTGAAAAACTCTGCGCCATCATTCTGAACTACTCCATCGTGAACCTGAACTACTCCTGAACTACTCCTGAACTTCCTCCATGGGTGAGAGAAAGAATATCAACTAGTACAAAGAATGTACCTGAGGTGCAACAAGAAGATTGCTTCCTGAAAACACAGGGCATTGAGAGTCAAGCAAAACAAGGAGCCATGCAAAATCAGTCTACTCAGTACTTTTCTACACAAGCTACTTATGTCAGAGTACTGAGACAGGAATTTGAGCAGAAGACAAAGGGACATGAACACAATATCCACGACACTGCAGAGATTGTTCGAGTTCTGTTTGCCGCTCTACGTTCACACCTAGTGACAATGCCACCAGGCACTGCGAAGACCATGCTTCAAGCCGTGCCGGCTCTAGAATCAGTGCTGCTTGGTTGATTCGGGCACAACTAGCAGTAGGATGCCGAAGGCCAAGTCTGAGTGCATGTTAAATTGCCGAAAAATGCCTTTCTTAATGCAGTGGAATTGTGGCGGTATTGTTTCTCGCTTGAATGAACTACACCTGTTTTTAAGAGATTATCAAATTCCGATCTTGACTCTGTCGGAGGCCGGATTACCGAAACAAAGATCAATCACTGGATGCTTCACTCACAAGAACCCCACCATAATGACTTTTCCAAATGGAAGTGCTGCTTTGTATATACGAAGAGAGATACCACACGTAGCACTCAATGTGGCGGACTTGTGCACAGATGTTATAGAAGTTTGTGCGATCAGGGCACAGATAGGAAACCGCAAAGCCAGCATTGCATCGGTGTATGCATCTCCTCGCAAGAAACTTTCGATCGAAAAGTTTTTGGAAGACCTGTGTCATCGCTGCCCAGCTCCACGCATTGTTTGTGGTGATTTCAATGTGCATCACACCTCATGGGGGGACAAGAGTTCTGATGCACGTGGACGTTGTCTGGAAACGGCTATTGATAAGCTGGACTTATGCATTGCGAATGATGGCAATGTAACATTCTTTAGGCCTCCAGCTTGTACAAGTATTATTGACTTGACGCTGCATTCAAGTGACGTTCAACTCACGTGTTGCACAGCTACGGAAAATATGGGCAGTGATCATTTCCCTATATTGATCAATGTTGCTGGCTACCATTTGACAGTAACTAAATCCTGCAAAGTGACAAATGGGGATCGCTACCGAGAGCATCTAGATCACCGATCGGGGGATATCTTTCAGGATATGCTGGCGAGCAAAGCGGCTGCAACCACTATGCTTAAGCTACCTGCACATTTTCCAACCCCGGACCTAAAGCTCCGTAATTTGTGTGCGGCCAGAAAAAGGGAAGAAAAAAGGCTTTTGCGAAGAGGTGGTGAACCTGCTAGCAAAACTCAGTTCAACAGACTTGATTCAGCAATACGACGATACAGCAACAAAGTTCGGAAGAAACAATGGGCAACGTTTTGTGAGAATTTAAGTGTATTTACTCCACTGTCAAGGACATGGCAAGTAGTAATTAGGGTCGGAAGCACGCCCGAGCCTTCAAGACCATTTATTGCCCTCGCGTTATTCAAGAATACATCAATGCCATCTCTAGCCGAAGAGTTTGCTAACGTGTATCTAATTGGAAGAGAAAATGAACCACCTTACCAACTTCCACCTCATTCTACCTCTGCCATCGATGCACCTTTCACGCCACGGGAACTTACGTCAGCCATAAGTTGTCTCCGTCGACGCTGTGCTTCTGGACCTGACAGAATTACAAACCAAATGATCTCAAATCTGCCTGCAGAAGTGAAGAGGAGGCTTCTGATTTATTTCAACTGTGTTTGGGAATCTGGAAACATTCTTCAAGCCTGGAAAAGTGCCTGGGTCGTGCCAGTGCTGAAGCCAGGTAAAAACAGAACAGAACTGGCCTCATACAGACCAGTATCACGGACTTCGTGCGTAGCGAAGCTGATGGAGAAGCTGGCCTGTGTTCGGCTGACATGGTGGATGGAAAAACACAAGGCCCTTCCAGCATGTATGACTGAGTTTCGGCAACGGTTTAGTGCACAGGACAACATCTTGGACTTGGTGAGTCACACAGAACACCAACGAGCATATGAATTTTCAACTCTGGCAATATTCCAGGACGTTTCTAAAGCATACGACTACGTGTTCCAAGGTGCGATAATTAGTGGTCTTGCATCTATGGGAATAACGGGGCACCTTTTACGCTTTGTTCATGCATTTCTTAGTGATTACTTCATGCAGATGAAGTTAGGGACAGTGCTCAGTAGCTCAAGGAAAACCACCAAAGGAGTGCCACAGGGCAGTGTCCTGTCTCCAATGTTGTTCAATGTGGCCATGACTGGTTTACCTAATGCTCTCAAGACTGTGGGCAAGGCAGTACAAATATCAATTTATGCCGACGACGTATGCATCTGGCTGTCTGGATATGAGCATAAGCGATTGGAAATGATTGGCCAAAGAGTTCTACTCTCCACAAAAACCTATCTTGAATCTATTGAACTAATAATATCAGCTGAAAAGTCTCAATTCATGCTATTCCCAGGTATGCGAAGACGAGAAACAAGGATCAAATATTACTTCCTAATGCTTTAATTAAACAAATTAAATACACAAGATTCCTTGGTGTCACACTAGACTCTAGGATGAATTGGCGACGGGCAGTAGACAAGACAATGTCAGCGCTGTCCCCTAATGTAAACATTCTTCGAAGGATGACAGGAACAAACTAGGGAAGCCACCCAACATCAATGATAAAGTTACACGACGCATTAATTGTCAATCGTGTACTTTCCCGATTGCCTCTGATCTCTCCGAGGGAGTCACAGTACGAACGGCTGAAAAACCTTCATCGCAA
This sequence comes from Rhipicephalus microplus, assembly GCF_043290135.1. Classification (NCBI taxonomy): domain Eukaryota; kingdom Metazoa; phylum Arthropoda; class Arachnida; order Ixodida; family Ixodidae; genus Rhipicephalus; species Rhipicephalus microplus. Next base: position 56,137,400 of record NC_134706.1, read on the forward strand.
AGGCCTCAGAGTTGCTTTGGGAGTGCCAAAGCTTGCAGTGAGCATAAAGCTGCTTCACGAAGTTCGTCTTCCGCCGTTACGTCTTCTCGCCTCTCAACGACTGCTGACACAGCTTTGCCGACTTGGCGAATCAAGCCCAGGACGAGCCCTACTCAGTCGCCTTCGGCGACGCACATAATCGCGAGCTTTCGTGGCCCTCAACCCTCTTCGCCATCTTACCATCGATTTTTCCAAACAAAGACAACTTCGACAAGACCCACCTTGGTCACATGAGGATGTCCACTGTCAGGTTACGATTCCACGGATGCACAGCAAGCGTTCCACACCCACAGAAGTACGTTCTTTGGTACTTGGATATATTGAAGAAAAGTACGCCGATCATTTAAATGTTTTTACTGATGGATCAGTCGACATAGTGCGCGGAGCAAGTGCTGCAGCATTTGTGATCCCGTCTCTTAAGGGTACTGGGCAGCGCGACTCGAGTGCGTCGTTTCATCGACACCACGTGAAAGCGTGGCAATTCAGGCAGCCTTGAAGAAACTGAAGCTTTGTAGGCAGCAACAAATCGTGCTGTTTCCGGACTGTGAGCCCGCTTTGCAATGGCTAAAACATGAATTGCTTTTGAGTCGAAGCACACAAAGATCACTGCAAATCCTCAAAGACCTGCTTGACTTGGTTTAAGCACTAAGTTTCAATGAATTCCATCACATGTGTGTATAGCGAGTAATGAGGCGGCTGTCATATTGGCCCGGAATGCTCTGGAGATTACACCAAAGAAGAAGACTCCCAAAGACAATCAGCGTATCTTACGAGAGGCTGTCAATAAGCATTTTCACTCGTTATGGTTGATGCCTCACCAGACATGTGTGACACAAGGGCTATCAAGAAAAGAGGCCTACTTGCTTCATCGCATCCAAACGGGATCAGTGCGTACACTAGCATTGCTCCACAAGATCAGACTCTCCGCGACGCCCTGGTGCTCGAAGTGCAAGGAAAATGGTGATATAGAGCACTTTTGCATAAATGTCGTGAGCTTAAGAAGGAACGGCATGGTTTATTTGAGGAAGTGCAACAGTTAGGCTCGCCATGTAACAGCGTGACTGATATTGTGTTTCCGCGTGGTTCCTCAATCTTCAGGAAACAGGTGTCACGACTTCTCTTGAAATTTTTTGATTGCTACAGACCTCGCATGTGACTGGTGATAAGTGACAATTATGTTTGGGGAATAGTGCAGCGAGATAGAGTACCGGACAACACTGCAAGTGGAATAGCACGAAGGACGCCGTCTTATGCAGAATTACGTCGCGCTATGCACGATTTTTCTTTCAAAAGCCTGCTCGTGCTTAATTAAAAAAGGAAGCACATTAGCTACAACTAGCAAAGAGAAAACAGGGCGGAGCAATTGCCTGCAAATGATAAAAGGCTAGATCCACTGGCTACCTACAAAATCCTCAACCTTAACCTTATTGAGTGAAGCACATTACAGAACATTATCAAGTGTTCAGCAGTTTCCTCTTCTTCTGCACACGCACTGCATACTGTGTGTACTCTTTCGAATTTGGCCCGATATGTCTTGGTTTGCAATGCTCCCGTCCTGGCCTCAAACAGTAGAAAACTACCTCGAATATTATCATAGATACTTTCCTTGTCATTTTTTGCTTAAAAAATTGATAGATTGCTAGTGCGGACTTCTTAGTCATGCCGATTCTCGACATATTGGTCTCAACTTCCTTCATCTTCTTCTTAACCGATAAATCTTTCTGGTTTGGCCCCCTGCTGTTTTTTAGTGTTTAGCCGTATATTTTCTGGTTCGCTTTCTCCATTTTGTATCGATATTTTTATGTACAAGTAGCTGAAAGCCTTCCTAGTCCAACTCTCCTCCTCAATTTCTCTCATTCGTTTCTCAAATTTTATCGTGCTGCTAGCTTCCCTGCCCTCAAATGATGTCCACCCCATATCACCCTGTACTCCCTGATTTAGTGCATTCCCGTGAGCTCCTAAGACAAGCCTACTTATTCCACGTTGCTTAGTTTCTAATCTTGCTTGAACTTCTGATCTCATGCACAAGACCGCATTGCGAAACGTCAGACCAGGAACCATGACCCCTTTGCATATTGCTCTGAAAACATCATACCTATTGTAATTCCACAGTGCCCTGTTTTTCATCACCGCTGCATTCCTGTTACTTTTAGTCGTCACTCATATTTCATGTTCCCTTAGGTACTCGGCCCCATTCCTTATCCATACGCCCTGATATTTGTATTTATCTGTTATCTGTAGCGTGATCTCCTGTATTCTAAGCTCAGTACCTCCGTTATCATCAAAAATCATGAGTGCTGATTTTCTTTACTGAATCTGAAACCTAACCTATCTCCCTCATTACCACAGATGTCCAACTATCTCTGCACATCTTCCTTGTTGTCTGCAATTAGCACTATATCATCTGCGTACATCAATGCTGGTAGTGCCCGTTCAATGAGTTTTCCTTGTTTGACGAAAGATAGGTTGAAGCCCAGTCCACCTCTCACTAATTTGGCCTCTAATCCTTGTAGTTACATCATGAATAACAAGGGTGACAGAGGACACCCCTGCCCAAGCCCCCGTTTTACCTCTGCAGGCTTGCATACTTGTTTTGCCACTTTATAACTACCTTGTTACCTTTATAGATATCCTTTAAAAGATTAGTGGCTCCATCTTCCACTGGACACACCTAGTGTGTCCATGATTCCCCACAAGACCTCTTGAACCACGCTATCGTACGCTCCCTTGATATCCAAAATTGATAGCCACAGGGGCCTGTGTTCCTTCAGTGCTATTTCTATGCACTGCGTCTGTGAAAACAGATTGTCTTCCAACCTCGTGTATTTCCGAAACCATTCTGCAGTTCCACCAGCACCCCCTCATCCTCTATCCATGCCTGCAGTCTTTCCTTTATAATCTAAATCGCCAGCCTGTCAACTGCTCATGTCACAGTTATCAGACGGTAGTTGTTTAAGTCAGCTTTGTCGTCCTTTCTTTTATAAACCATGTTCATCTGGCTGAGTTTCCATCCATCGGGGACTTCACTATCGATTATTATCTTGCTCACTGCTGCCTCTCTCAAAGCCTCCTTAGACTTCGGACCTAATGTCTTTATCAGCATAATTGGAATACCATCTGGGCCTGTTGATGTACTACTTGAAACCCTTTTCTCAGCCCTTTCCCACTCTCGTTGTGAAAATGGAGCCATTGCGCCACTTGATTCATCCTTGTTTATTGTGGTGCATAAAGCACCTCTTTCTTGAAATATTTCTGCCACCCTCGTTGTAATATATTCAATCGCTTCGCCCCCTTCTAGCCTAGCACCTTGAGCTGTATTTATAAAGCTCTGCTCTAGGCTCGTCTCATTTCTTAGAGAGTTTATATGGTTCCGAAATTTCGCAGCTGCCTTTCAACCTTTTTTATGTACTTCTACCAGCCACTGAGCTCCTTTTCTTCTAATCTTTTCATTGATCAGAAGAGAGACATCCCTTCTACAGCTTAGAAAGATTTCCCATTTTCTTTCAACATCATCTGTCGGTTCACCTTCTGCTTGGCATGTCTGTGTTCCCTAGAGGCTTCCTGACGTTTTGCTATGGCTCTCTTAACTTTCTCATCCCACCAATTCTTGGGTTAGACCTTCTCTTCCAGGGTGACTTGTCACGTGCTTTAGCATGCTCTAGCTCAAACATTCCAACTAGATTCGTGTATGTCCACACTGTTTTATTATCCTCAGTGATTACTTTCTCAATTTGTTTATTAGCCCTTTCCATTTGCCTTTCTGAATAAAAATTTTCCTGTAGTTTTTCATCTTGTCTCGTTCTCACTTTCACTGCTCTTCCAAAACTTAGCATGATACGTTTTCGATCACTACCCAGACTTCTGGAGCCACATTCATCTATGTGCATTCCCCTGAGCTTATCGTACATCCTATCTGACATCAGTGCGTAATCTATCGCCGACTGCAGCCTGCTTACATCCCATGTTATTTGCCCTTCACACTTCTTTGTAGTGTTGTAAATGATCAAGTGCTGTCTTTCACACATATTCATGATCATTTTTCCTGTTGGGTCGGTATACTCATCTGAATCTTCTATGTGCGCATTCATATCTTCTCGTATAATTATCTCGCACTCTCCTTTTAACTCCTCAATGTTTTGCGCTTGCTTGCCTCGTGACTGCTTCCAGCTTGCGTCCGGGAACGTCCCTGCTGCATTCCTCTTGTCACCTCTTACCCTCTCTTTTATTGCTTCTGCGCATCAATTTAAATTGGAGTCCCCAGCAATTATGACATGCTGTGACTTTTCAGCTGGAGCGTCCTGCACCTGTGACGTCGGCTTCTTTGTGCCCTCCCAGCCCCACCTCTACTTTGCTGAAGCTGGGCCTTGCGACAATTGAACCAGCTGAACCTGTTTTTTTTTAAACTCACTAGCTCTTTCTTCTCTGCCATTCTGGTCCCCGGTGCCCTTCTGTTCTCTCCTTTGTTCACCGCTCCTTTGTTCACTTTGGCTAGTGCTTCCTCAATAGACTTCAGCCTTTGTCCCATTTTCTTCGTTTTTTTCTTGCCCTGTCGCCAACGCAGTCTCTAGCTCGGTGATTCTCAACAGCAGCTTACTCTCTGCAACCATCGTTTTCTCCATTTTTTCCTCGACCTCACATTGCCAACACTTCGAGTCAGCCTCCTCTCCATTTGTTTCTGCACTTGGGTCCATTTTCAAACTCACTCCGCATCCTGAACTTTTTACAGCCTTTTTAACCATGTCTTAATGACACCAATTTTCCTCAAGACTTGTCTCACTCAATAATTACAAAACACGATACCTGCGCTACGAAAAAGAAAAAGTCTAATCTCTACTACAAAAACTTGCGTGTTCAATGTAAGTGCACCTCCCCCACGGGGTGGCAAAAAACACAAAGAAACAAACACACACGCACACACTAGAAAATACCTGGTGACTGACCGCGGAAAAGCCGTACAATGTTATAAGTGCAACAAAGATTTTAACTGCTGCCTTACATTTATAAAGGCAAGCTCAAAACATTCAAAACACACTTATCTGCGCAGTCAATCGGGAGCCATCAAAAAACACGTCCATCCACCGTGTGAGCCCCAACTCAGAAACCGCCATTAAACGCACCCCCTCGCGGTACCAGCGCGTGAGGTCATACTCGCCATGGCGGGCTAGACTGCACCTGTGCGCTCCTTTCCTACGGCCTTCACATGCCTAGCGCCACTCATTTTAGGGGGCGCTGCGGCCCTGCCATATTCCGCCGCTTCATACAGCGCATGAACACACGAAAAGGGGCACGCTTCTCCACTCACCGCGCGTTAAAAAACAAGTTTTCTAATTGTGTAAGACACCGGAATGGTTCGTTTTGACTTCTTATTTGTGCTAGCTGTATCGAGCTGAATTTTATTGAAAAAATGCGTCAATGTAAGCGCCCAAAGTACAGCTCTCCTGCAACAGATTTGTAGACATTCTGAGGTCTGATAATAAATTTAGATTACTCATCAACACTGGCAATAGTTAACACTTTCAAGTGAAAAACTTTGCCGGACTTCAAAAATGTGTTGTTCACAGCCTCAAATGCTTCCTAGTCCCCTTGTGTGTGTAGGTAGAAGGCTCGTCGTTTGCGTCAGTCAGTCGGTTTGTGTGGTTGACAAGGAGAATTCTTGGGAATTTTTTGGCTATGAGATGTGCGGATCGTCGGAAGTTGCTGTCGTCAACGCTTTCAGGGCAGCTTAAGATGGAAGTGCGTTGCAAGTAAGGTTGCAGTGCTGTTTGCAAAATTCTAGCACATTTCTGCGTGGCAGGTGTTCAGAGGCCTTATCAGAAAAGACCGCATCTAGTTCGAAAGAGCTAGAAACTCAGGCCTCGTGTAGTGTAGTTCACCCCTCACTTGTGCTCGCATCACCTTGTACAGCTAATGCTGCTTGTTGTTGGTCGTCAGCAGCGCAGCGCAAGAGTCACCTCCGAGGTCTGTAATAAGCTTGGCGATGTAACCACTGAAGTATGCTAATCCGGAGAAGGTGACAGACGGAGACGGACAGGTCTCGTACTCCAACAAAGATCTGAGGTTCTTATCAGGTATATTCGATATTATCGCTACTTCTTCCTCTAATTTTATATTTGATAACTTGATTTCTTTCGGTATTGTGATGTGCACCATAACAATGTGGGCCAGAGCAGCGGTGATGGCTCTACCACTCAGCATGTCATTCCTGCCACACATGGACCGCACCCTTCCGAAGATTTCTTCGATAGGGTCACTGTTAAAATTCTTTGTCAGGACATAACTGATGCCTTGCTCCAGGAGGAATTTTGTGGTTTCCTTTGTCGACCTTGTTGTAAAATGCAAGGCTTTGTATGTCTCGTAGGTGAAGCCAGCACTCACTGATCCGATTGAACTTCTCGGTATTTTTTCCACGTATGACATAAAGTCATCCTACAGCCCCAATAGAAGATTATCATCGCTCCTAAAAATGGGATCTTTGTGGTCACTTCCATTGAACGAAGGGTCATGAATGTAGAACAATGTTTTCATGGACTTCATGAAGAAAACAGTTGGGCGGGCTCCCTTGAAATCTCTGGCAGCACCCTTGGGATTTTGCTGAAGGTGCTCTATGGCTGCAGGCACTTGAAGGGCGAAAGCTTGCACTGCTCGCAGAATATCCAATTTTCTATATTAGAAGGGTCGACATGTTTCCTCATCGAATATTGGGCCAACTTCACAGTCTTGTGTTTTTGATTCTTGTATAATTTCTGCAATAACGCACCACTAATCACTCCTGTGCCATCTGTAAGTTCACGTTCGAGGAAATGGTTTTCAACGTTGTTGAGCACTTGGCAAAAGTGAAAACTGAGAAAGATAACGCAGTTGGCGTCGTGTGATTGACGTGAAACTGCGTGGAGGTTGCTGTTATCCATGTGCCTAAACATCGTCAAGTTTGCTGAACAATTGTCCGTGACAATGCGAAGGATGACAAATCCACATGATTCCACAGCAGCAATGACCTCCTTCGTCCATGCAAAGAGGGCTCTATTGCTCAGTTGCTTTGTGAAGTAGTACGAGCATTAAATCTTGTACCGACTAGTGGTACTATACAGCACAAAGCAGAGGACTCTGTTCGCAAGGGCTTCTTTCGCTGTATTCACCATGCTACTTTCTGGCTTGTCCTTGAGGCGAAAGACTGCATCAGCCTTCCCATCATAGATGCACTTTTGTGTTATCCTAGCATCATCCGTTATAATGAGGCCATATGCTGCTTGCTGCTGAGTAGCGAGGCCTCGAGAAACCAGACGGTCTTTCATAGCATTGCCCATACCCGATGATGTTGTGCTTGGACCTGTATACCTCTGAAGAGGGCACTTTGCTGGCACTGTCAAAATACCCGAAGAGCGAGCGTGATCGTAGCCTTTTGGGGACAGATAGCGCCATATAACAGACTCTCTAACAACTGCTTCTGGGTGCGCTGAATGCTTATCTCAATAACATTCTGTATGATGCAAAAGAAACATGGCCTTTTTCTCTCCATTTTCTGCATTATTCGTGATGATCTTCACACACGCGAGGCGCTTGCTTTCGCAATAACATGCGGACGACTTTTTTTCTTCTTTTAGCAACTGCTGCACCTTCTCACATTTCGAACGATGGCACGACACTTAGGAGCGTAATCTTCTTGTCATAGGCAGGTATCGACCGGAGGGATGAGCATGCGGTTCATTGTTTCCATGGAAACACTTCCTGCTTCTTGTTCTGTGAAAGCATCCACGGCTGGTTCATTGGTCTCTGCTTTTCACTTCCTTGATGTTTAGCGTTGAGGCGAAGCTCGTGAAGCAGGATTTTTGCCGAGCTTTTTTGCACTTGGTCTCATGAAGGAAGAATAGTTATCGAAGAAAGTGGGTGCCGAGTCCGCAAGAAGTTTTATACGGCACGCAGGCTCATCGCGGAAGTGTCTGCTGCATACGACAGTCGATGCAGACTTGTCGTTGATGATATGGTTCTCTCTCGCAATATTCTTTTGCCATTTAGCGCATAGTTCAGCATTGCTTGGCAATCGGTGAAAAGGAACACCGGGTGTTTTCCCTGAACAGGACTTACTTGCAAAAGGGAACACAACAATACACCATCGCCCACGTATTATGTATCCAAACGTGCTGCTCGTACTGAACGTTGTGCCACCATCTTTCCGAGTCGCAAAGTTACTGCAGACTGAACACTGAGAAATCTCTGAACCAAACGCAGCCGCGTTGGGCAAATACCAGAATAAAGCAAGTTTCACTAGAGGGAAAGAGAAATTGGCAAGAACCTGCTTGTCGAGCCACAAGAAAACTAAAAAAAAGGTGTCTACTTGCCGAGAAGTTGGGATGTCAGTTGCTATTCCTGAACATGTTTTTCCTCAAGATCAAAGTATAGCACAGAAATGATTTGCACTAGAGATTTTAGTTCGAAAGCATGCGGCTTGCGAGCGTAAGCAGCAGCATTCTTCACATTATTCATGGATGTGTCTTGCAGTACGAAGCAACACAAAAGAGCTCAGTGTCTCCAGAAATAATGTTTACAGGTGGTGTTAACACCTTTACAATGCACGCCACTTCTCCAGGGAATGCCATCCGAAGGGTTTGTTCAGGATTTAAACTTCATTTTTTTACTTATATTTTTACCCGTCAGACATACAAGTCACGTACGTGTTTCAAAGAGCTGTCATGCAGGAGACTGCAGCTTTTAGACCTGAAAACCACTAGAGGTGTATTTGTAAAAGTAAAGAACTAGAAAATAGCAAGCAAAGTGAAGGTGTCCTCGTCGTTTCTGGAAGCTACCTCACCTAATTGGGGCCTCGTTATCCAACGACAGTAAGTGCCAAAGGCGTTTGGTGCTGGCCGCTTGAAGAACAAATGCAGTGTTGCTTATCTATCTCTCTCTGATCGTTGCCAATGCTTTATACTTCACGCATTATGCCTCGCTAGGAAAATTTCCTCATTTTTACTGAGCTTTAGCTTGTAATATCGACGAGCACATACACACCTAAATAATGCGTCGAGCTGTCTGATAACATTTCTGTTAAAGCGAAGCATTTTTTAGTGAACTTTGGTGAATTTGAGCGTATCTATCTATCTATCTATCTATCTATCTATCTATCTATCTATCTATCTATCTATCTATCTATCTATCTATCTATCTATCTATCTATCTATCTATCTATCTATATATCTATCTATCTAGCCACCCAGGACTTTGAGGACTCCTGGCGGTTTTAATAAATGTACGAATACCAAACTTGGCATGGCACACCAAGACTGTATAAAAAAACATATTTAACTAATTATAACATATAAATCGTGATATGTTTGTCATGAATGTCATGATTCACGCCTCATGGTCTTGCACTTCTTGCGGTGGTTTCGTTCACATGGCATGTTGCAAAACTGCTATGGTATGGCATGATTGCATGGCGAACACAAGTGACAGACCCTAACAGGAAACTTCTCACATGCACGTCATATAACAACTTGTCGACATGCCACGCTCATGGTGCGCTCGCCGCTGTTTTGAGAGCGTCACATATTCACATTTTGGTATTACGGTACGTGAATGGATGACGAAGGTATGTCACTGGTTGAAACATGATAAACTTGAGATGCGTGTCATGTAACAACATGACTACATGCTACGCTCATGAAGCGCTCGCGGCCGTTTTGATAGCTTCACATGTACCAAATTCGGTATTACGCTACGCGAAGGGACAATGTAGGTAAAGGACACATCCAAACGGTATAATCACGACATGAGTCATGTGACAACTTCACTACATGCCACATTAATAATGCGCTCGTGACCGTTTCGCTGGCTTCACATGTGCCAAATTTTGTATTACGTGACGTCAATGGATGACGTAGGTATTTGACTGTCGCAAACAATGTAATCATGAGACGCGAGTCATGTGAAAACATTGACCACATGCCACAGTGAAGGCGCCAATAAATTTCGATGTGACATGGTGCGCGCGCTCACTGGCATTCTTTTCGTCCCGTCACGCCGGAGTGACCACGCTAGGCACCGGTCCTGCCAGATACTCGCAGGCGCGCGCCACGCTGCGTTCCTTTGACGCATGCGCGTTTTAGCGCGTCCAGTTTCCCCCCATCGCGAAAAGACGGAGACGCAGTAGTGCTTTGGTAACGCATCGGGGCGAAATGCAGCATGTCGCATTTCGCGCCGGTTGCTGTCGGGCCGCGTCCATGGACGCTGCTTGCGCCTGGCGTAAGACTATGGAGTGCTCGCGTATTGCTAACGTAGCGTCGCTGTGCCCAGTGTGCGCGCGCGTGAACGCTAATTGGGGTATATTGGGAGCTTCATGATGCGCTCGCAGCCGTTTTGCTAGCTCCACATATACCAAGTTTTGTGTTACGTGACGTGAATGAACGACGAAAGCAAATCACTGGTGCAAGCATAATAATCCTGTCACGCATGTAATGTAGGAACATGACAACATACCATGCTCGTGGCGTGCCTGCAGCCGTTTCGCTTGCTCCACATATACTAAATTTGGTATCATGTGACATAAATAGATGACTAAGGTAACAACACATCCAAACATGATAACCATGACACGTAAGATAATGTAGGACATTACTTATCTCCACCTCGTAACGTTGTACTTATTTTAAAGGGAACTACCAACCATTCTCATTCGTGCTTCGCATATCATCGATTCCCACTGTACGTGGGATCGTCTAAATTTTTAGCAGATATGAACCCTCTACCCCCAACTTCATGAGTAATCCCCCTTCCCCTCAACGTCGAGAACTCTTATTATATGGTTTCACGTCGACAACGTGTGTCGTGTGCGCGGCGCAGAAGATGGAATGGCAAGGTCGCTGAGTTCCTACCACCGAAGTGTGGCGAAACATACTCAGAAGCTTTCCTATTGTATTCGCGACTGTTGAGAAGGCCGTAAGAAAACAAGCGCGCACAGATGCAGTTTAGCCCGGTCGTGTGCTAGCTGCTTTTTCTGGAGAGGGCGGCGATTGGGGCAGTCGGAAAAAACCACTCCGCGCGCCCGCAATGTCGGAGGCCATGCTTCTAACTTCAGGTTGTGAGGCTGGCTTGGTGTTTAAATTTTGTAGGGCCGCACGAATTTCTGTATTGTAATTTCCTCGTGTAGTTTCGAGTTTGCATCAGCGTTGTAGATAAAATGGTTACAAGCGGCTGTCTGTGTGATGTACTTCTTCTGTAATTCTTTGAGAATTTTTTAGGCCATCATAGCCATGCATTATTCTTGTTATTTCCCGTATCAGATAGCAAGTGCCATGTTCTATCGGTGCCTAATTGCTCGTTCATAGAGTTACAAATGTCATCCCATTGTTGTATACTGAGTTGCTTAGCATATTGTTCTATTTCTTTGTTAAGAAGCGCTATGCGCTTAATCAACTTCCTGTTATGCTTTTGGCCTTTCTTTAAGTTTATGTTGAAGTGACTTTGTTGCTTCCCACATGTGGAGAAGTTTGCTGTCACATTTTCGTAAGATCCAGGTGTCAAGATTTTAGTAGCAGCTTTGACGTCTTCCCTGAGCTGCCTTGTCCATTGTTCTATGCTTGTCGTTGTTCTGTCACCTCTCGCGTTCTACGAAGCGATTCCCAGTCCATTGTTTATTTCTCTTCCTTTGGGGCTACTTGAGCCATATGTGAAGTGTAACTCTGATATGCGGTGGGCGCTGCCTACATCTCGTAGTGCTTTCTGCCACGCAGCCATTTCAATATTTTCGTGAAAGTTAGGTCTGGAGCTTTGTGTCGCCTTAGCTCCGCGCCAATTTCTGGTTGGATTGCCGGGATCTATGACTAGTGTTAAGCCCAACTCTTGCGAGTCATTCCATAGGGCTCTTCCTTTTTGTCAGTTATATAATTATCTTTAGGCAGTGCGTGGTGCATTAAAGTCTCCTGCTACAATTACTAAATTTTCTCAAGCCAGGTGAAGTGTTTTCTCAAACAGGTTGTTTAATTTAAGCTTGTGTTCTAAAGAGTTGCTACAAATGTTCAGATTAAATAAGCTACGCCCTGCCATCTTTTACAGAAGGACTTCCAATAAAATACTGTCTATGTGCGCTATGACTGTAATGTGTTGCATATACGCAATACTTCTTTTTACCAGCGTGGTTATTGCCCTTGCCTTCCCTTTGGCATAGCCAGAATATCTTTATCCTGTTAGCTTTGCAATACCATGTGTTTCCTGCAAAATAATTAGGTGCGGTTTATCTTTGCCTTTTAAGTACTGCTGCAAAAGTGACTTTTTGCTTTCGTTACTTCTCCACTTCCGTTGCCATATTTGGAAAGCTTTCTTAGGCCACGTCATTGCGGCTGTGACCACGAAATTGGTCTAATCTTTTCATTATCGGTGCTATACCCTTAGCTATTTGGTTCATCATTTCGTCCCGTTTTTATTTGATTTTTGTAGCTCCACAAGGGTCCTTTGTATATCAGCCAATGTTTTTTCTACCATCGCATCATTTTGTTTAACACTTCTAGCTTCATCCTTGCTTTTGAGAGGAGGAAAATCATCCCCTTCGTCCATCTCGTTCTCCAGAATTTCTGCAGGTATTGCTTTTGTGCTCGCATGTGGAGTGGGAGTTACCTGGCTTACTGGGCATTTTTTCTCCTTGAGGCTTTTTATTTCCTCACTTATGCATGCTAGAATTATCCTCAGCTGCGCGTTCTAGTGCTTTAATACCCTTAACTCATGGGTAATAAAAGTCTCCCCATCACCCAGTGGACGCTTGCCCTCAATCACGTCCGCCCAGCTCACCTTAAATATGAGTCTCCTGTAGTGAGTGGCTTTATTTATTTCAGAAGTGCTGCCAGCCTCACACATGAGGCCTTAGGCAGGGGTGGGTGATACAAAAACGGAAACAAATATGAAGATAGAACAGGAAAGGAAACACGCCACGTAGAGCTACACCATGAAGAACTAGTGCATCAAAGTAAAATGCCAGTACTTACATAATTGTAGGGGCCCCGCCGCGGTGGTCTAGTGGCTAAGGTACTCGGCTGCTGACCCGCAGGGCGCGGGTTCGAATCCCGGCTGCGGCGGCTGCATTTACGGTGGAGGCGGAAATGTTGTAGGCCCGTGTGCTCAGATTTGGGTGCATGTTAAAGAACCCCAGGTGGTCTAAATTTCCGGAGCCCTCCACTACGGCGTCTCTCATAATCATATAGTGGTTTTGGGACGTTAAACCCCACATATCAATCATTACATAATTGTAGGGGTTTACGCGTACACGTGCAAAAAAAAAACTATGACGACAAAAATCTGCTCATACAGAACTAAAAAACAAATATCATATAACGGTTAAAAAATCGGCAACAGTTCAAAAATACAACGCATTGATATGAAAAAAGTGATAGGAAGTGGAACATAAATGGAAGCCTGTTCAGGATGCGCAGTGGAAAAATAGAGGGCGAAGCGCAAAGAAAGATCAAAGTCAAGTGGGTTGCTGGTGTTGAAGTTTTTCCATGAACGACTGAACGGTTTCGCAGTTCACCAGATCGGCAGAAAGAGCATTCCAATTAGTGACAGTGCGCGAAAAAAAAAGTGTTTTTAAAGGCTTTTGTTTGACAGGAATATTCCTTCAGTTTTTTTGGATCCTCGGAACGAGTTGATTGGCGGTGAACCGTTTTTATGTACGCGGGCTTGTCTATGCGTAGCTTGTCGTGGTAAAGTAGAAACATGTACTTCAACCGATCGTGTTGCCGTCTTGCCTGCAATGTATCCAAGTCAGCTGTTTTTAACAGTTTACTGGTGACGTCAGAGTTCTGTAGCGATTATATACAAATCGGATTGCGTTTCTTTGAACCATTTCAAGTGTTTTAATATTTACTTGGCTATGAGCGTGGCAAACGTTTCTATTCAGATAGTGCTCGAAGTGCGTTCTTCTGTTATTAGCTTGTTTAGTAAGCACCAAATTTAACGCAAAATTGATTGGAGAATAAGTCACCAATATCTGTCTCTGTCGATTATTTTATCAGAAACAAATATTTTTCTAATTGATTCATTTGGTAATACTGTCAACCCTCATGGAGGGTCATAACAGAGAGGACGTATATAAAGAACGTATAATGCTCATAAAGTTTGTTAATACCTTTACAACTCACAGTGAAAATTGGTATTTTCCTAATTAACAACTGAACATTCAAATAACAATTCAAGAACAGTTGAAAATTCACAGTCATTTTGCAAAGTATTTGCTATCATCATTATATCACATGGCACTAAAAATTAATTAAGCAATCACGTAATTGCGCTTCTACAGCATTTTCAAAATGAGTGACATCTTTTAAAACAACCATTTCGTTCGGCAAATTGTTCCACATTTCTGTGACATTTGAAAAAAAAGATATCAAAATGTGTCAGTATTTGTACGGTATGGTTTTAAGACGCAATCGTGGTTAGTTCGCGAATTTCTTTTGCCTGGAGAATGCAAATATTTGAGCTTATCCATCTTCAGTTGATCGTGCATTATTTGAAAAAATACTTTCAGCCTATATCAATTTCTGCGTAGTTCAAGAGGATCTAAGTAGCATTTCCGTAACATCAGTGTGACTGATTCCTTCCTTCGGTACGTGGTACAAATAAAGCGCGCCGCTAGTCTCTGTATTCTTTCTAGCTTCTTCTTAAGAGTGACTTAAAGGGGACTCCAAACAATGTATGAATATTTTAGTACTGCCCGAATGAAGGTGGTATAAGCAATATGTTTTACGTCGCGCGATGCATCCTGCAACTTCTGCCTCAATAAATACAACTTTTGACAGGCTTTCGTGCAAACACTATTTATATGCTCATCCCATGTTACCTTTTGCGTAATTGTTACCCCAAGATACTTGCACTGGGTCGTATTTACCAACAAGTGTTCACCAATGCCGTACACAAAGCAATGAATTGTTTTCTGTTTGCTGATGTATGTAAATGGAGACTTAGAATAATTTATTTTCATTTTCCATTTTTACACCAGTTATCTAAGTTTTGCAAAGAGTTCTGAATTTTTGTTTGGTCGCCTAGTTTAGCAATTGCGGCATAGATTAAGCAGTCATCTGCGAAAAGTTTAACATCAACACCCTCTTCTGCCACACTACTGATATCATTGACGTACAGGAGAAACAATTGTGGTCCCAACACAAAGCCTCGGGACACTTTCGAAGGTACCGCTAAGAGTTCTGATAAGTGACCATCCAGTTTCACTACTTGCGTACGATGTGTTAAATAAGCTTCAATCCATTTTATTACAAGTTCAAATATTCCTGCATGACGTAATTTGACGAATAATGGTACATGTGATACTTTATCAAACGTTTTCGCGAAATCCACGCATATCACTTCAACCTGTTGTCTCATATCTATGTCACTCGCAAAATCATTAATTGTTTCAATTAACTGAGTCACGGTTTATAATCCCATCCTGAAGCCCTGTTGGTAAGGGTACAGCAAGGAGTTCTGATAGAGAAATGTCAGTATGTGTTTTCCAATTATGTGTTCAAACACTTTGCAAGCAGCGGAAGTGAGTGATGATGTGCGGTTATTGGTTGCCAGTGTGCGATTGGCGCCTTTAAATACAGGAATGACGAATTCAGTGTGCCAATATTGTGGCAATATTGGCAATATTGTGGCAATATTGCCAATATTGTGGCAATATAATAGTTAGAGGATGTGACATCTAGTCTGCGTATCGCTTGAGGAACTCAGTTGGTATATAATCGGGACCACTCGACTTTTCTGTATCTAATAAGAGTAGCTGCTCAAATGCCCCTTCCCTAGCTCTTGCAAGTGTTTCCATTGAAGCAGTACAACATATTAGGGCTTCTTCTGTATATGCTTTAGTTTCGGGCACGTTATATACAGACTGAAAAAAATTGGTTGAAATGGTTTGCTATCGCATCTTTGTTTGTTATATTATCACTACCGACATGTATTTCGTTGACTATTTCTTTCCTATCGCTAAATTACCTCCAGAATTTTTTTGGCGAAGATCTAAGGAAATCACTGAGAGTTTTTTCAAAGAATGTTTTTTTATATAGCCAAAGCGTGCTTGAAAACAATTTTTAAATTTTTCAGAGCTACCGGCGACTTGCTCTTTTTACGCAGTCTCTTAATTTTCCTCTTATTATGAATTATATCTCGGGTGATCCAAGGACTTCTTTGTTTTTTTTATCACGTGATGGAACATAATTGTTTATGCATTACCTTACAACACATTTAAATTGTTGCAATAGCTCTTCTGCCGAATTAAAACCAGAGGTGGCCTCGAAGTTTTCAAGTTGAAGCTCCAAATATTCAAGAAATGAAGTATTGTCGGCCCTAGCATAGTTTTTAACCTTTACTTGTGTACAGCCCTTCACATGTCGCGTTGCTCGAACAGGAAGCTGAAGACACACCCTGGCATCCGATATACCATCTTCCACCATCACTTTGTAATCGTTTAACTTATTGAATAGGAACACCAAATTTGGTAACAACCTTGACGTCGGCGTAATTCTAGAATCCTTAAGCACTATTTGCTTCAGATTGTAGGCAAACATAAATTTTAGCATTTTTCCAGTGTTTATTGGTTCCTCACCACTGTACGAAAACTGCTTCCAGTTAATTTGTGGAATGTTAAAATCTCCAATCATTACCCACCTGGTGTTCCCATTTACATGCTCACATCAAAACTTGTTCAAGCCTTTCAGGAACTCAAGGGAGCTTGAGGGTGGTCGATATACAACTACAATAAGGAAAACAGTACTGTCACAAGTTAATTTGCACCGAAGAGTTTTTGGTACTTCACAATCAATCAGTGAAGCATTTATAGAACCATTAACAACTGTACACATCCCACCACCCCGTGAGTGTCTGTCCTTTCCAAATACAATGTAACTGGGAGGTACAACACAATCATTTGGCACATTTTCATGCAACCATGGTTCCGTTATTGTGATTTCACGAGGATCGTGTGAGAGCCCCGCCGCGGTGGTCTAGTGGCTATGGTACTCGGCTGCTGACCCGCAGGTCGTGGATTTGAATCCCGGCTGCGGCGGCTGCATTTCCGATGGAGGCGGAAATGTTGTAGGCCCGTGTGCTCAGATTTGGGTGCACGTTAAAGAACCCCAGGTGGTCGAAATTTCCGGAGCCCTCCACTGCGGCGTCTCTCATAATCAAATTGTGGTTTTGGGACGTTAAACCACACATATCAATCAATCAGGATCGTGTGAGAGCGATAAGTACTCGATCTGCGTAGTCTTGTTCACTACACTGCGAGCATTGAATGAGAGCAATCATAGCTATAATCTTGGTGTCTTGAAAGAGCTGCCTGGAATATCAGATTTGTTTGACTTTGTTGATAGGACGCGCTCACTTCGTTTTGTTTTATCAGTAACGTTTGCCCGAGAGCAAATAGCGCCTGCCTCTGATGTCACTCCATTCCTATAAGTCACCGTTTATCTTAAGTTTATCATGCGCGAGAACTACTTTCGCAACTACCTCCCTATTCATGGCAGCGCTTTGTCATAACTTCTTTCGTATCTGCACTGTTTCCTTCGAATAGTCGTTACTTATTCTGATCGAAATTCCTTTAGCATTTTGCAGCTTTTAAAATTGGTATCTTTTTCTTTGCCATCGTAAAACTTCAAGATCACTGGTCTCATTTCATCCGGGTCTACTTTACCGATCTGTTGAATTCTTTCCAGCGTAGTAATTTCTACGCCAAGAACGTTAAAAATATTGTCATTCACAACGCGTCTCTTTAACACTTGCGCAGACTTGTTCGCACTCTCAGTGAGGCCAAACACTAAGAGATTATTTCCTCTGCTTCGAGTTTGATAATCTATTAATTTGTCATTTTGCCCTCTCACGATGGTCTCCAGTTTATCTATTCTATCTTTCATTTCATCAAACATCGATAGCACGCTTTGCACTTTTCCAGTTTTAGCATTGACTTCAGCAATTTCTTTCCTGATAATGTCGATTTTGCTATCCAAAGCATTTTGCTTTTGAGAATATCCTGCAAAAAATCGCAAGTCTTTGGGCCAGGGTTCTCCTCAACGTCAGCAGCCATCAGCCGCAACAGCACAGACCAACAATCATTAAAAATTGAACGGCATCTGCGAGAGCACGGCAGAACTAACAAGCATCTATTAGCACTACAATACGTAGAGCTGTAACTGACCTGCAATAGCCGCAATAGCCTTTTAGACATGTTGTTCGTCAGCCAAGTGCCGTGCCCTCTGAAGCCGATGTTCTCGCGCTGTCCCTTTTGTAGACTGGATGCTGGTGACGTCACGCCCATGGAAGCAAGTCCAGAAAGTGCGCACTCCAAGCTTGCACTCCCGCAGCATTGCGCATCGATAACGAAAGAGCAGCATCCGTCGTCTTCCGCAGGCATTCCGACGAAAAACCAAGGCAGCATCTGCAATAGCAGCAGTGGCGTTTTAGACATCTTCTTCGTCAGCCAAGTGCCGTTCCCTCTGAATAATGATTAACGCGCGTGGGTTTCCTCCTCAATTCAAAAGAGAGTTCACGTGCCACTCCTATGGTCTGGCCGTGGAGGGCGCTACCTACTACTACTACTACTACTGCTGCTGCTACTACTACTACTACTACTACTACTGCTACTACTACTACTACTACATACATCGCAGACGCACGACCCATGGCTCAATGAGCTTCGCCCCTAATAACGTGAAGGGAACAAACATAATAAAGGTCATGTCTCCGCTCTTCGGGTTTCGTGCGCACCTCAGGAGGACAAGGTCGTTCGCGCTCTCACGGTTATCTGGCGATCGGGGTGCTTTGTACGTATTGAGCTTTCACCGCAAGAATGCATGGAAAGCCCCAGAAAGCACGAAAGTGACTTCACTTGCCACCGAAGCCGAGCTTCGACAGGAATGGAGTGCGCTGCTCAGACAAAAAACAATTGTGACATTGGTTAGCTTGCGCTAACATTATGTATACTTGTGCGGTCATCTCATGTGTCCTTCGGCATGTTGCAGTAGAATGCTTCAAGTGTCGAGATGTGACAGTTGTTAGTTCGTGCTCCTTTTGGGCATGTTCTTTTCATTCATCCCTTTGTTGAGGAACGTGCGGCAAGTTTCGACAGCTAGCCGTTATTGGCACGACTTTTTTGTGGTGGCATATTATAAAGTTTACTTTCGGCACTTGCAATGCGAAAAGCAATGTCTTAGTTTGGATGTAACTCCAGCAATCGCCTATCCCAATTACTTTCCTAATCTTTGTTCAGCTGTATTTTTCTATTTCCCTTACAGTTTTTTTTTAAGAAAAGCTGTATCTGCTAGAGATTTCACATGATGCATTGAGAGAAAAAAGCGAATGTGTCTGCATGGATTTCATATTTATTGAAGAAACTAAGCATGGTGCGAAACGCAATACTTGGTGTTAAATATACGCCCCTTGAACGTAAGTATAACGGCATGCTTCAAAAAGAAAGTCTCCATTTATATTCTTGCCTGTATATTTGGTTGGTGCCAACCTGCAAGCCTTTTGTGTGCCCGAGAAACAAATATACATGCGGACACCTGTGACAACAATTTTTTTATAAATCTGAGACCTTGCGTTTTGTGGTTGATAAGATAATTTGAAAAAATAAACGTAAATAATTTTTGGGGTATGGTATTCCAAAACAACAACACTAGGGTGAGGCACGCCGTAGTGAAGAACTGCAGAAATGTCAACCTTTTTCGAAGTTTAGGTTGCACATCAGTCTAAGCGCACTGGTATCTAGCACTATTGCTCTGTCGAAACGTGGTCGCCATAGATTTAATTTGATCCCCTGACCTTCATGTCGCAGAACATAATGAAGGGTATTATTCATTTATTAAAATTCCAGAAATGTTTGATCGTACTGAAAAATATGCAAATATTACAAGTGCAATGTAAGACAATAAACTTGTAGGCCTACTCAGACACGAGCAAAGCACAGACGTTATTAAAAAAGAGACAAAGAAACCCCTAGGAAAGAGACATACGAAGCTCTCTCCGCTTCCTTCTTGCTAGCATATTTGAGCTGCTACTTAAGATTTCTATAACAAACACCAGGCCGACGTGCAATGCGCAATATTAGACACTCCTGTGATGAAAGCAGACTTGCGCGTACCAACTACGCCATTGAAACTTATATTTTTTGTCTAGTGAGTAAGCGTCAAATATGCCAATGTTTTTCATTCTTTAGAACAGCGTGGTACTCACAACACAATTGAAATGCAATGGTGGACTTGGTTGCTGCTGTGCCTCACAAAAAACGAATGATTATGCCTAAAGCTTTTGTAAACAGCTGGTGCATTCAACAACCATTTTGTTACGCAAATAGCTTTATGTGAAGCACGGTTGCCACTTTAATGTTGTAGAACACTTTATTTGTAAACGTGTTGGTCTCACGGTTGTTGTGCTCGACTGCTGACCGGCATGTCGCAAGGTGGATTTCCGACCGCAGCGACCAAATTTTCGATGGAGGCAAAATGTGGCCTGTGTACCTAAATTGAGACAAACGCCAAAGATCTCCAGGTAATGAAAATTTCTGGAGCACGTCTACTATGGCGTTTCTCATAACTGTATCACAATTTCGGGACGATAAACTCTTATAATAAATATTGTATACAATGCGTTATTACATACGCACACATGTTAACGTGATTCCTTAGCCGACATCAAAACTATAACATTGGCTCTAGACTAATTGTCAAGGGCACTGAGTAGAAGAGGGATGGTTTATTGTAGCTAGTGCTCCTTCGATTTTCCTAACAAGCAAAGAACTGTACTTTGGAGTTCTCGCATAAGACAGTCACATAAAGCGTGCCTTAGCCTGTCTGCAGACGCTATCGGCATGATGACTAAGAAAGTCTTCACATAGACCCATGCCGTCGCATACGCTCAGGAAACGTGTTGGTGCGAATAAAGACTGCGTAGTGTTAGCTTGACCTTTTTCGATTTTTTCTGTCATTTTTCTTTTCATCCTTTTTCTTTCCGGAGGCTGCACCTATACATACGGTGTTCATTGAAACTTCCGCAGAAATCAGCGCCTGTCCTGTGTCCTTCGCTTATCTTACGTGCGTGCATTTACGCTTACAAAAAAGTATGAAAAGTACCAAGTAGCCCGAATTCGGTGCCTTTGAAGATTCTCTGTAAGACGAAAGAAAAGAAGAGAATGATGAGGGCGTGTTTCTCTATTTTACATACCTTTGGTCAAAACCAGCACATATTTAGCGGAGGAAGGAAGGGACGTTACTTCAACTGTTGTACGTATGTTTTAGCAATTGTCGACGTGAAGAAAGGGAAGTAGGCAAAAGACAACGTTGAGCGAGTAAGGATCGAACCTGCACAGTTCAGACAACGTGTCCAATACGGGTGTTTGTTCACCCGCCAACTTCATCATAGATTCCTCTGTATGCATGGCTAACCTCCCTGTCCTTCCTCTTTCAATTCTCCTCCTTCTGAATGCAAACCATAGAAGTTTTGGTCAGCACTTCGTTATCTGCTGGTATTAAAGCAAGTTATGTGGAAAAACCTTTCAATTTTTTCTATTTTTATAAAGTAAGCACATGATAAATTTTTCAAGTAAAGCACTGAAAGTTTTATACTCTTTTAAAAATGATGCTTCGACCCACGTCAGAAAAAACTAACCGCACACTATATAAGCTGGCCATGGCTGGAAGAGGGAGAGTGCACTGGGTCCTCTTTCTAATGCTAACTTTATTAAGAGCCACCAAAATGACTACCAACCTACTTCCTGTATTACAGAATAGAGCTGGACTACTTCGTCGTTGATTCATTTTTCTTTTCCAGTTTGGCATCACGATATACATTGCGTTTAAGTACTTCAACACATAGATCCACGCAGCTTCAGAAATAAACACATAGAGCTAGAACTGGATATATATTTCACGGCTAGGTATAAAGCCACCCAATTTTACAATACGCAATATGTCTGTTTGTGTCAGCAAAACAGTTTTCCGGACGATGCTGCCAAAGAAACGCCACTCCAAGCATTCATAGCCAACGCATAAAATAGTGCTATGTCTTTACAAGCAGGACAAGGTCATGTAGAGTCCTTGCAGAATTTTCAGACTGTCTATATATATAATAATGTCTGTTTACACTGGCTTTTTTCAAATATTCCGTCATTCATGTCTTTCAACAAATCAATTTAAATGCTGACCTACAGAAACTGTGTTCGTTGGTTCCCATAAGCTGTCATTTCCCTAGAAGTGTTAACAGTGAGGTGAGCCGCAGGTATGAATCAAGAGTAATGAACAGATAAACTTAATACTGCTCTATGCCTCCTTAAATAATGAGCATGCTCTGTCTGATATAATTGGTACTGCAATAATTTATGCAAGATGTGATCTGCACAAGCGGAATAAAGTCATCTCTCGGATTTTCTATTTTCGCATATTAGTTTAGAGAAGTGATATTCTCGCAGATCTATAGTGCTGTGTGGAGTAATTCCTTGGATTTAAAGTGGCAATGCAGGTGTGGCTCTGTAGTAAGGCGATATTGTTCCTACTATCGCACACAGAGTGATTATCAGTTTCACCTCTGCCTCTGCTGAAAGGTGGCTATGATAAAGCGACAGAAACACCACAGTTAGAGCACTGTAAAAAAAACTCTAATAGCGGCTCCATTTGGACAAACATTATTGCAGGCAAGAAGAGACGCAACACAGAAAATGGTCACACGTGCTCTCTGACATTCCTCTGTGCATATCCTCTGTCATGACTTGCGCCCAATTATACTGCCAATAGGGACCAACTAAGCTATCAACAAGATATATTAGGCATTCATATGTCTCCAACACTTGAATTACTACTCTAAATCATGGTTTCTCTTATTGCCTCTGTACGTTCGAATTGAAGAATATATTATTGCACAAGGCACCTAAATACGCGCTAAAAGAGGTGTCATAAATTACAAACGAGCCTCACCTGCACGATACATAAATTTTACATGCACATGAAGAGTGTGCGTTCTTTAACAACATCTTTGCCAAATATTCTGAACTACGAGTAACTGTATTATTGTAGGCAATAAATAGTAATTAGGCAACGCAAAATAAACTTGTGCAAGTGCCAGAATATCAATATTAGTTATTGGATTCCTACTTGGGTACGCTGAAGAAAAAAATTAGACATGGGCGAAACGCGAGACTATGAATTAGCGGGTATTGGCGGCTAATAAAAAGCTATTTTCTTTGCTTCTTTGTTCCAGCCCTAAGTTCTGGTACCTGTTTACCCTTTAATGTGCAAAAACTGATGGTTGATCGCAGTTCTCGCTATGGCAACAATGCGCGACATAGTGTTCGTGTGTTAGTGGATCGTCAAAAAGGGGTGAACTTCTCAACCAACTTTTGAGATCCATGAATGAAGGTAATCTAGCGTCAGTAGAACTAGGTAAATATTTATTTTGTCACTGTGTACTTCTAGCTCCTTAAAACAAAATGTTCACTTTGTTCGGTGTCCCCGACAAAAGTGAAAATGTTTCTGAATTTGTGATGTCAGAGAGCGAAACAAGACATAAAGAAACTAGGTATCCTTCGAGAATCGTACGTTTTATAAAGGGGGTTTATTGAAGGACTGAGCAAGCGGGTGGTAGCTCTAAAGGAACGCAGGCGAACCCAGATGACGGTGCTTGATCGCCGATCTCGTGCCTTTTTCTTGTGTTGATGATAGCTGACCTGATGGTATCAACGTCTTTCTTATTCACTGCAGTCTTAATTTTTTGGTAAACATTGTTAGGACGTACAAAAAATATAATATTGACATTCCAGGAATGAAAACGAGATTAAATAGCACTAATTTTTATTGAGGACAGAAGTCACTGCATTTGAACAGCGCCGACGTCACTCTACGTTCACAAAAGTGCTCTCAGGAGGTGCATAAAGAAACAAAAAAATTCGCAATTTAAGCTGTTCACCATCACGTTTCGGAATCAGTTGTGATCATTTTTTTACATACCGAAATTTATGAAAAAAGAAGCGATAGAAAATACAAAGCTCATCGGCTCACAAAGTGCGGCGGAAAAATATATACAGGCCCGGAATGCCCAAGCAGTTGAGAAATGATATGGCAAAATACGTGAATAAGAGTTGTCAGAAAATGACTTCAAATAAATTGATGAATCTCCCGATCAAGTACTAGCGTTAAAAGAATACAACAATACCACAAAGAGAGATCACGCTGTTCGACCTGCAAGAAGTTTGGAGCAACAGAGATCGGGGTCTGTCTACACTCAATGCGTGGTGCACAAGAACTAGGTTTATAAAGACTGCGTTAGGGCGCACAGAGGGAACTTCAAGTGCTTCTCATGAAATAACTGAATAGCTAGAATTTGTTTCACACTATCTTGTTTTGCCCCACTGGTTGCGCAAAACGAAAGACCAGGGGGCTTTTTCCCCAACGTGGTTCCCGAAGTGCATGGGATCTGTCGAAGTTTTTTTTTATACAATGAACTTTCAAACTGTGGGAACATGATCATATTTATGCAGCACATGCCTTACAGCCAAAGGAAAGTTTCTGCTTTGCCGTTTATTGGAAATAATTTATTGATTGATACGTCGGGTTTAAAGTTCAAAACCACGAAATGATCACGAGAGACGCCGTAAAGAAGCGTTCTACATTTATTGGCAACGAGTGAAATAAAATTCATAATCCCCATTTCGAAACGTTTACCTCATTTTGCCCCACCATTTAATGAATGTTTATTCATTAAAATTGGTAAATTGCACTGTTTTTTACCTGACGTTTTCGAAACACTGTTCCCTAGAAATAATAACTTATTTGTTAACTGACTGAAGAAAATAAACGTGGTTAATCTCTCCGTGATGGAAATCAGTACAACACAAACCTAAAGCATCTTTTTGCAGAAGTAGTTGTCTCTTTACTGAACAATATTATAACAAATCTTATTGAAGATTTTCCGCAGCGGCACACGGGTTCTGCCATGCTTCATCACCTGGCCGTCAGTGGTCTTTTTCCCGCCAGTTGCCGCAGCCATAGAGTTTCCTATAAATACTCTAGAGGAAACTCTGGCGCTAGCGTCTATGGGAGCTGCAATGCATGTCACTTCAGCGAGTATAATATTTACGGGTAGTACACGGATATGGAAGTCTTCCTACTTTACTTTCCTATTGGCTTCGCTTGGCTTGAAGCTGCTTCGTTATGAAATCACATTCGGCAAATGTTCAGAAGCTCCGCTTCACCACCTTCGTTTTTTAGGCTTGCCTTTTTAAATCGGGTCATGAAGTTCAAAAGGGGTTAATTTTTATTTCGAAAGAAAACCGAAACAAAGCTTTAAACAAAGTCACAATGGTTGTTCACCACCAGCAGGTGAAAGAATAGGCAAATCTGTGTACTTCCTGACATTCCCATGGCCGTTGATTGATCGCAGCGTCAGAGTACCTTATAGTTAATTTTAGAACACTCCATGACTCCAGACCCTCTCAACGCATTGGGCGAGCGAAGTGGCCATGGTTGTAAGTGCCATTTGGCTTAAAAGCCAATGTAGCTGCACCCATGTAGACCAGACCACCCGCTTCGAGGCGACGCGACGTGAATGGAAACCAGCTGCGCTGATTAAAACACATTGAGCAGTGCTGCGGCAAGCCATGGTAGGGAGACGGCCACGGCGTGGTACTATCAGCTGGTTTGGATTGAACAAGCCGGCTGCGTAACATCGTGTACACAATGTGTGTAGTTGTTTGACAACCGATGCACCGTTCAACGTAAATACATCCTCGTAGACACTCAGTGATACATCTTCATCCCGACGACTAACGTCCATGATGAATTACTAAATAATGACCAAACATGCCCTTGCGGTAATGTGTACTTGCGGTAGAGGTACTGCAGGCTGAAGCGTAAACGCTAGGATTCTGACATGCAGCCATCGACATGATTTTGCCAAGATCTATTTACGATAGGCTTGTTGTCAGAAGGAAATATCTCAATTATTTTAGTACCCCTAACTTTAAAAAACGTAAGAAGATTTTATGGGTATTAAATTAGAAGAAATCATAAAACCAGTCTGTAATTTAAACCTCGATGGTATTGCGTTGGGAATATGAATTGTGGCATAGAAGGGCCCGGTTTTTACACTAGAATAACAGAGGTTGTTTTTCGCCGCTGTCTTTGTTCTCTTTCTACATGTGCGCCGTCATATGTAACAGATCGTCGTTAAGGCACAAGTCGATAAGGCGTAAGTAGACGTGGATTTCAAGCTAGCCTCATGACTGATCGGTGATGATCTTTCACGAAAATATTTTGACAAATGAACTCCTAGAAGCTGTTCTAATAGGTATGCATTATGTGCCAGCTTATTGTGCCGTATCTATTTAAAGAACGTCACACTTGCTTATCTTCGCTTGCGAGTTGTCTGTGACAATACATGTACTACTGCTAAGCACGCGTTACTGAGCTGCCACGTCGTGTTTTCAAATGGTATAAGAGCCCGAATCCAGCGTGGCGTTGTTAAATTCGTTAGTCTATATTTGCACCTCTTAGCCACTTTAATAGCCATTTTACTATCTTAAAAACTGCCACAAACAATATTGGTCGTAAGTATCAGTTTTATTGTTTAGGATAGTTCAAAGGCCTTGGTTGCAAAAGGTTCGTAAACGCAAGAAAAGTGCATCTTGCTGTAAATAAATCCTTATGCGCATGCGAAGCGGCTAGGGCTGGCATGGGGTTTCTCAAAATACGTTCTGTTTTGTGCAATTTTGTGATGGGTGGTTCATTTACGTCTCGCTGAAACTTTTCTAGCATGACGCTCCAGGTTCACTTCCCTGTGCTAACGTTGTGCTGCAGCCTTCGTCCAGAAGACAAGATAACCTTAGTGACTATGCCGTCCCGAAAAGGACCAAGTTCGGAAATAAATGCTGAACTCCTAAACACGTAGTAGGAAGAGAAGCACTGCAAAAACGAAACTATGCGAAGGAATTGGCGCGGCATCGACAGAAAAATTTTGTCGGACCACAAAATTGACATTGGAACGTATAGTCTAAAAAAGTGGATTCAAAGCTGTGCAATGGGCGTCTGTTTGCTTGTTTCTTTTGTGTGCATGATAGCGTATAGTTCTACTAATCGTCTTTTGACGCAGTCCATGCATTCTAAAATATTTAATGAACGTGATATTTACGAGCGCGTTTGCGTTGTTGCTGTTGACCCCAATCTGCCTTATTAAGGTTTTTCACTTGGGTATGAAGGGGCTGTGTGACATTAGCGTCCCGCCTTCTTCTATTTTTCATAATTCCCAGCATAAAACTACTGCAGCGTCACAAATACCTCCACGAAAGAGTATCACGCGAGCTGTGCAGTTTAGAGTTTGGTGAAGATGTTTGTCAAAATACGCCACCTGCACACGCACGCCAACAGCCAATATTCCACCTTTTCAAGGAATGCATTGGCTTCACGTGAATCGATTCAGTGCCAAACAATATAACAATCATTGTATTAGAAGCTCATATTTTTTTATTTGAACGAACACAACAGCCTCATTGCTGTCTCTATACTAGCTAAATATGATTAAAAATGGTGTACAAGGTACTAACTTATGTTAAAATGCCTGGGAAAAAATAAGATCAAATAGATTATCGCAGAGGTGTGCAGCTTGTAATAGCAGATAGTATCAATATGTTTCAATGTATTGTGCAGAAATGCGAATAGAAGACTGAACATTGCTTACAATGCAGCACAAGTTCAGTGTAGCTTTTGTAGTTGACATTTATGCCTGATCTTTCTGCTAACTTTATTACGAAATATAAAGTTCAAAGTCTTTGCAAATAATTTTGAAAGATGATGTCATTTCGCCGTTTTATTTATATAACACCAACATTATAACACCAACTGATCACAACGGTACATGTTATCCTATAGGCAAAATTCTTTCTTTATTGAATAGTGTGTCGGTTATTGGTACAACTTTTTTTTTCGAGGACGCATCCACAAGCGTTTTTCAACAAACAAGCCGGAAGTTTTTGCACTCAAGGCTGTTTTCGTGTTTTTCTCCAGGAACTAGGTCTTATCCAGAGTACCAATTATGACGCGGCTGCTCATTGTTTTGCTTTTTGTATGCGGTGTTTCACGGACAATGGCATGTAAGTGATAATTGTTATGCTTTGCCACAACTTTTTTCTTTTGGCTGCCTGTTAAGAGGATGCTTTTATATTGGTTTTACACAAGCAATAACCAGAACTCACCTGAACTGGCTATTCGTGGAGAAGTTATCGAAGACCAGATATTACCTGAGAGCTGAGATATACTGTATGAGGCAAACCGCAATGCCAACAAATATATATGTTTAGGAAACTTGATACTCGGCCAAATGGCACATAGTTTATGGGAAATATATAGCGCAAGAAAACACACATTTACTATACGAGGACGGTACACGATGGCTGTCCAGTCATATTGTGTTGTAATTCTGTGGTTTGGTGGTGAAACATTATATACCTGCTGACGTAGTTGTGATGGCGAAAAATGTACTTATAAACCAGCGAACAACTCCAGTCACCTTTGCGAAATTGCATGGTGGCCAAGACATGAACAACAAAGTAAGACAAACTGCACTTGTTTATGTCAATTTCTTCTTAGTCCCTCGTCCATGCAGGCAGTTTGACCAAGCTGGACCCTTGCAAACTTGCTAAAACTTTATTGCTGCTTAAACCAGTCCATTTTGGTCACGTTGCGCCCGGCAAAAGAGAATAGTCACTGTAAAAGTAGAGAAGAAGCCAAGGTCGTCAGTCATTTATGAATGAGGTGTGTTGACAGTGCTGCAAAATAGAGCTGATTCGCTGCCTACCCCTGAATGCCGCAAGTGCATAGGCATGGGCCGGTGTGTGAATAACTCTGCCACGAACATAGCTTTTTCGCATTTAGGGCAAGGATTGACCGTGTCGCGTGAAAAATGCTTGAAATATATTCAATCCCTCTTTTCTTTTCAAAAGTAGAGAAAGAGTTTGATTGTGCTGAAACATGAGTAGTGATCGAAGCATATCAGAGCCAGGACATGGACCAAGCACAAAAATTCCAACAAGAATAATCCTTATCGACTTTGTGTTACTGTGGTCTAATTTGTGTTCGTATAAATTTTCTTTATATTTTGGAGCTATGGTTCTCCATTTAGCTCTGCATAAATCAGTTACAATAATGAATTGTATATACATGTGCTCTATATATGAACTGTAGTTATGCACAAAAAGCAAGACTGTACCGGTAAAGAGATGAATAAAGGAGGGTGTCATTATTTGACCAGGGCTGTTGAGTGCTTGTTAAGCGGGGGTTTCTTGAGCTATACGTGTGAATGCTCATTGACATGAGCCAGTAAAGAATACCTCAATATTTAGCGATTCATTGACGAGAGTAATTTTCTAAATTTCCTTGCGTTTCCTTGAGCGAATAATTAAACAGTACCTAACAAATTGTATAGGCAAGTCAGAATGGCGAGTCGAAAAATAATAATAAGAAAACTGATTTATTTTTAGAATTTTTGAGAAACAGCAGGCTTCTACAATAGTTAGGGAGGTACTAGAAATGGTAAGGAAATACTTATACTGAGATTCGGTACTGATCAGAGATCACAACTACTGCGACGCTGAAATGTACAGAATAAGGAGGTATGGTGTGTTCGGCAGGCGATTCCAGATATCAAATGTCAGGTTAATAATATGCTATTAGCGAAAACACCTAACTACATTCTACAAGTGCCCACTGACGGGCACATGCATAGATGCTTATAGATTGAGTGCAGGTGAAAAGAAGTTACCTACAGAGAACGGTGAAAAGAATAATGCTTGGTGGGACGGTAAGAGACTATAACCACATAAAGAAAGCAGTCGACAAAAGGAAGGTAATGACATCTGTGTTTAAATCGCAATTAGAAAAAGCGCTTCGACAGGCAATGTAAGCAGAAACCGATAGACTACTCACCTTCAAAGTCACCGATTATGCAAGTTCATGCGAGCATACTTAAGGCAGAAAAAAATGTGGGCAAGAAGAAATTTAGCGGTGGGAGAGTTGATTGCCTGGTCACCAGACACGCCAGACTGTGTTATACGTAAAATAGAAGACTGGCTTTTGTCCTGCAGTGCATGTTGTCTTGCTGAAAATGAAGAATTATTTTGCACCTGCAGACATAACAAGCAGTTTTCTCTGATACTCACTCCGCAATCTTTAAAAGGAGGGGAGAGTGACAGATATAGTTTTAACATGTCACATATTTATAAGTATAACCAGCACAACTAACAAAATAATATAGATAAATCGATTCTCCAAAGCAAAACAAGTCATGTTGGCATGCTAACGAGAATGCAGGAGAGTTGAGCAGTAAACGGCATTGTGAGAGAAGTGGTGATACACTGCACTGAAACAAGGGTGAATCGTTTCGAAATGCTAAGTGCACCGGACTTTAAATTGCGTTGGTACGCTTGTACTATAAAATACCATCCTAAATCACTTCTTATGATGTTCTTCTTTTGCGGGCTGGCAGAAAGAAAAAAAAAACTTTTTAGATGGATATGGTGGGATTTGGAGGAAATGCGAAAGACATCCCTTGACACTAATGTGCGGTATAATTTGGGCAAACATCTCGCTTTAGAATATGCACGACATACTGCGCTTTACGGTAAAATTCAAAACAGCGCCTACTTATTACGTAAGATAAAGAAAAATGAGACATGCTTGGTACTAAAGAGCATGTTGTTTCAAGTTCAGCGCTGTGTGTTTCGTAACTTTCCTTCGCGAGTTAAATGCAACAAGAGCTGTTTCACTTTTTACTATTGAACCTGAACAACACGCACAATTTGCCTGCTTTTTTTGGATTTTGGTGAAACGATATATTTGTAGATAAGTGCTGATACTAATCTTTCTTACTCTTCATTTAGCATGTCCAGAAAATCAAGAACCTCAATTTTGTCAGAGTAATAATAATATTCCGCAACTATATTGTGGCACGGTTGATCAAGAAAATGAGTGGTTGTGCAGAAAGAGAAGCTATGGAAAGTGTGCGTGTAAAGCTGGTCTCTACAGAAGAAAAGATCGCAAGTGTGTACCCAAGGAGGAGTGTGGTGAGAAACAGAAAGTTCATATTTCAATTAGATATTGTATCAATTTTCTAAGACCATTGGCACTAGTTAAGTAACCAAGCTAACGACTTTGAATTATTGGTATAAAATACCTTGAACCATTTTTTGTGAATGAAGGTAACATACATGTGAACATATTCATCTTTGTATAGGTACTTCTGTCGCATAGGTACAGTGTAAAGAATCAATACCATGACATGGATATAGATTGACAGACACTACATAGACGACCAACCAAAGGCTCAAGCTGGAGGTTTCCTTCGTAATTTTCATACATCTACAGCACGTAGCCGTTGGTATAGGCTCTTGATAGTTTAGGGGTCTGCACGCAGCCGCAGTTGCCTCTCCCATTCTCTGGTGTTTGGCTGAGTGTTGCCTTTTTTGTATAGGAAAAGTTGTGAGTGGTGAGACTTACCCTGTCATTGCAGCACATTCCTATTTATAAATTGGTATGCGGCAGAAAAATTACACCAGCTTAACTTCACTTTTAAAAAGCCATATTTCAATTCCCATGAATAGGTTAAGCTTTTACCGTTTGATATGCTGACGCCAATTGACATGTTGACGTTTTCTGGCTATTTAGATGTGTAATCTAGTCATAAACGCAATTAGATAAGCGTTATGTGTAAACGCGCATCTTCCAGTAGTTAAACCAAGTGAATTTCTCAGTCATTCACAGAGTAATTTTTATGCAAGAAGTCACCTTTACAGTAAATTAGTGAAGTAGGAGATACGAGGAAAATATCAGTGACTATAATTTTGTAGTGCTTAGTCGATGAGGAGGGTGTTATCCACAAATAAAAAAAATTCATGCCCAGACCACTCATCATGCCCCGCCACGGTTGTCTAGTGGCTAAGGTACTCGGCTGCTGACCCGCAGGTCGCGGGATCAAATCCCGGCTGTGGCGGCTGCATTTACGATGGAGGCGGAAATGTTGTAGGCCCGTGTACTCAGATTTGGGTGCACGTTAAAAAACCCCAGGTGGTCAAAATTTCCGAAACCCTCCACTACGGCGTCTCTCGTAATCATATGGTGGTTTTGGGACGTTAAACCGCACAAATCAATCAGTCAATCAGATCACTCATCATATTCATCATCACTAAATGGTGGTTATCTATTGACGCGTGGGTACTGGTGGACGATAACGACGATAAGGAGGTTTGGCAGACACTAGGTAGTGCAGCTGTGGTTGGTCGAGAACAAAGAAGGTAATCTTGCTTTTCGGCTGCTGAGAATTCGTGTGTCAACGTCTACCTGCAATTTGTTTCTCGTTGTACTGCGACAATGTTGAAGGTGCTGGACAGCAAACTTTCCTGATGCTCATCATACCTCTGGGAGCCATTCATTTAGCCCAGACGCATTGACATCTATTGCAGTTCCCGTGCACCGGTTCAGTCGGCGGCTGATAAATCTGGCACCAGAGTTCACTCCTTCCACGGAACCACGCAGGCGCCGCTTTCCTCACCAAATGGTCAACGCCAATCGGCAACAGGTGCCCCAACGACCCCCGCCGACACGCCCCTCACTGCTAATTATCTTTCAACCGCTGGTTCCCGATCACTTTAGTGGCAGCGCCCATGAAGACGTTGACGACTGGCTTCAGCACGATGTGCGTGTTACCAAGATCAATGTGTGGTCTGAAGGAGAAAAGCTCTCACGTGCCTATTTTTTTCTTGACGGTGGTGCCAAAATTGGGTGGGATAACAAAGAAGCAAGACTGTCAACTTGGGGCGACTTCCGAAAACAGCTTGTGGACACGATCGCCAAAGCCGATCAATGGGACCGCACGCAGCAGCTGTGGGAACTACGGGCTCAAAAACCCACTGAAAGGTTGTTATGTTCGCTGAGGATATGACTCGTCTTTTTCGTCGAGCTGACCCGAACATGACTGAGGATAGGAACTTGAGCAGCCTTATGCATGGCGTTAAAGAGCAATTTTTCGCTGGGCTACGGCGCCACCTTTCAAGTACTGTAGTTGACTTTACCAAGAAGGCTACAGCTATTGAGCTAGCCCTCCATTATCAATGCAGACAGTATTGATACAAGTCATCATTAGCATCAATGAACGCACCCAAAGGTGACGAAGATGACAATCGAACAGAAGCTCGTGTTGTGGATGCAACTCAACCATCATGGTTCACGGACACTGTGTACTCCGTGTACAATATGTAAATATAATTCTACGCTCAGCCTGCTCTCACCCCATGACATTTTGGTGGTGGTGCGGGGTAAAAAGACCGAGCTACGAAGCGGCCGACGCGAGCTTGGTTTCTTCCACGATGACAAGAGATGGTACGGCTCTAGCTCCCGCAGCGGCCACCGGAACGACAACAGTTGTTCTGCCCCAGCTGAAAGACTCTGGCACGTTCAGCGGGACCTACAATGTCGACATTGAAGAATGGTTGCCGCTGTACGAGTGAACAAGCAGGAAATATCGCTGGGACGAAACGCTCATTCTGGCGAACATCCTATTTTACCTGAAGGGGACAGCCAAAGTGTGGTTTTGGAACCATGAAGCGCAAATTGGCAGCTGGGATGCGTGCAAAGAAAAGAAGCGTGCACTGTTCGGCAAATCAACTGGCAGGAAGACAGCGGCCAGGAGGAGCTGGCATCTCGCGCTCAAACGTCATTGGAGTCGTTCCTGTCTTACATACAGGACGTGCTCGCCCTTTGCCGCAAAGCAGACGACGGCGTGGAGGATTCCGAAAATGTAGCGCACATATTGAAAGGCATTACTTATGACGCGTTCAATTTGCTAATTTGCAAGGACTGTGACACAGTAGATGCCATTATCAGACAGTGCCAGCGTTTTGAGGCCACCAGGAGCCGACGATTTCCCATCAGTTCGCTCGACTTCCCGACACCGCAGCAACTTGGTCGTGCGAAGACATGCCTGTACCACAGGCACCGCTGACTGCAGAGCACGTCATGAAGATCCTTCGCCGAGAACTTGAAGCTAGGTCTCCCGCTTCAACTTTCTCACGTGCCTGTTAGTCCAGTTCCCAAATGGTGCCTTTAGTCCATGCCATCGTTCGCCAACAGCTTTCGAAGGTTGGCTTAGAATCTGTGTGCCCCGTCACCCCCTCCAGACTGACTGACCGTCATCCGCCAGTTTCCTACACCCAAGGCCAGAGGCTTCCAGCGCGCTCTCGCAATCCCGCTGAGTGGAGGACTGCTGATGACCGGCCCATTTGCTTTAACTGCCATCGTGTTGGTCACATGTCCTGCTATTGCATAGCAGGTGATATTGGCGTCAGCCTTCCTATGACTACAACCGTCTCGCAGAGGCAGATGATGGCCACTTCAGAACTCGCCAGGAGTTGAATCGGCCAGCCAGTGGTGACAGTTTGTCGATGGTGCGTTGTCGGTCACCATCCCCTCCCGGCCACCAGTCCTGCTTAGAGCTGTCTCGTCACCCATCATTGCGCTAACCCCAATTTCGCCATCCTTCTTCGCCGACTGCACACCTGGCTCGGGAAAACTAGACGATGCAGCTCCCAGTGGTCATGATGCATCGACGATTCGCTAGCCAAACCCTCCGACTATGCTGACACGACGCAACTTCATAGACGTTAAAGTAGACGATGCGCTTGTCGTTGTCCTTGTAGACACAGGGTCCCACATTGCGGTGATGCATTCGGAGCTTCGCCACTGCCTCAAAAAGGTTTTAACACCGCCCACAGTGCTGCTCATCGAAGTCGCTGACGGTGGAATTTTTCCTGTGCTTGGGATGTGCTCCGCACGAGTTATTGTTGCTGACCGCTCCACAATTGTGCTTTTTGCCATGCTCGAGAAGTGCTCTCATGAACTCTTCCTGGGCTTGGACTTTCTTACCGCGCTCTCTGCCTTTATTGACTGTGGAATAGGCTTGCTTCAACTTGACCTAACTTATTGCTATGACACTCAAACTAAACCTCGACCATGTTTGTGTTCTGTCGAGTACATTCGCCTAGCGCCCCAAGCCGTTACCTACGTAACCTTGAGGTCTTTCCTCCGGTACCCGACGGTGAATATGTGCTGGCACTGATTTTGGACGTGTAAGTAGACAGAAATGTTGCCTTTCCTCATACTCTGTTGACAATTACCAATAATTTGGCAACGCTACCAATACCGAACTACAGCTGGTGCGCTCAAGTTGTTCCAGATAGCATGACTTTAGCCAACGTCTCTTCCATCAGTGATTATTCTGTTTCTGAATTCATTGCAGACGCTTCTTTGCCCGCTACTGCATCCTCTTTACAAAGCTCCTCTGATGCCGACTTTGACAAGATGATCGTGCCAGACCTCTTTCCAGCACAGGCAGCCGATCTCTGGCATATCTTGACATCTTCAGGGACATCGTAGACTTTGGCGACAGCCCTTCAGGAAAGACGTCAGTTGTTACTCGCAGGATCAACACTGGAGACGCCAGCCCATTTCGACGACGTCCTTATCGCGTGTCTCATGCAGAGCAACAAGTCATCCAACGTGAAGTTCATAAAATGCTGACAAAAGACGTCATTGAACCATCTTGCAGTCCATTGGCCTCACCAGTCGTTCTAGTAAAAAAGATGGATGGCAGCTGGCGCTTCTGCGTCGACTACCATCACTTAAACAAGGTCACGCGCAAGGACGTTTACCCACTGCGACGGATTGACGATGCCCTCAACTGCCTGCACCAGTCTGCCTATTTCTTCTCTGTCGACCTGCGCGCAGAATACTGACAGATTTTTTTCGATGAATTAGACCGTGAAAAGACTGCATTCGTTACATCGGATGAACTTTTCCAGTTTAATGTAATGCCTTTTGGCTTATGCAATGCTCCCGCTACATTTGAGAGAATGATGGACTCCCTGCTACGGGGTTACAAATCGTCAACGTGCCTCTGTTATCTTCATGGCACCCTTGTATTCTCGCCGTCATTCGAAAGTCATCTGAGCCCTGTGTCAGCTGTTCTGAAAGTTTCCAGAAGAGCAGGCCTACAGCTCAACTCTTTCAAATGCCGTTTGGAGTGCCAAACACTCACTGTGCTAGGCCATCTTGTCAGTGCTAAAATCGTGCAACCCGATTGCGACAAGATTTGCGTCGTCAGAAATTTCCCCACACCACGTTTCACGAATGATGTACGGAGCTTTGTCGACATCTGTTCCTATTTCCGGCGTTTAAACCACAACTTCGCCGACATTGCCCATCCTTTGGCAGAGCTACTGAAGAAGAACACGCCGTTTTCTTGGGGTCTCCAGCAAGCCGATTCGTTTCACCGACTTACTGCGTTGCTCACTTCCCCACCCATCTTAGCTCATTACGATCTTTCAACACCCACTGAAGTTAACACCGATGCCAGCGGGCGCGGTATTGGCGCTGTCCTCGCCCAGGGGCAACAGGGTCAAAATTGTGCAATCGCCTACGCAAGTCGCCTCCTCTCCCCCTCCGAGTGCGTGTTTTCCATCAATGAGCGCGAGTGCTTTGCTCTTGTATGGGCAGTTGAAAAATTCTGACCATACTTCTTCGGCCGCCACTTTTCTATAATCACGGATCACCACGCCCTGTGCTGGTTGTCCTCCCTCAAAGATCCTTCTGGACGCCTGGGTCATTGGGCTTCAAAGCTACAGGAATATTACTTTGTCATGACCTACAGGTATGGCCGAATGCATCAGGATGCCGACTGTCAATCTCGTCATCTCGTCAATTCCCTGACCTTTCAGCGCACGATTCTGATGCCCGTGTCTTCCCCATTTCAGATTTCAGGGACAAACGTAAAGAACACCTAAGTGATACCAATTTGTGGTCTTTCATATGCCGTCTAGCTTTTGACACCACGGATTCTTCCCTTCTCCTGTTCACGCTTCATGACAAATTCTCTCTCGGTGCAACACAAGAACCGAAGGCCCAAAACTTCTGTTGGTAGTTCCTGCAACGCTCCGTTCCACTGTGCTCGAACAAATTCATGATGGCCCAAGTGCTGGACATCTCGGAGCAGCCCGCACGTATCACCGCGTATGGCGTCGATCCTTTGGCCCGGCCTTTACCACTCTGTGCGCCGATATGTTTCATCTTGGGAGCCTTGCCAGCTTCGCAAGCACCCTTCATTGGCACGACCTGGCCCACTTCAGCCTATCGACATTCCAACAGACCTGTTCTACCGCGTTGGCCTCGATCTCATTAGACAATTTCCAATGTCTCTGAGTGGGAGTAAGTGAGTAGTTGTGGCAAGCGGCTACGCGACACGCTTTGCCATCCCGCGAGCGCTACCAACTAGCTGTGCTACTGATGTGGCGCACTTTCTCGTTGATGACGTTATTCTCCACCACGAAGCGTGGCGTCAACTGCTGACCGACCCTTGTCGTTCATTTTTCTCCAAGGTCGTGGACGGCCTTCTTCGCTTGTGTACCACACGTCATAAACTCACCACTGTCTACCACCATAAAACAAATCGACTCACTAAGCGCCTTAACCACACACTGACGAAAATTCTGTCCATGTACGACTCCGCAAATCATCGTTATTGAGATGCCACTTTGCCTTAAGTGACGTTTGCCTACAACTCGTTACGACACGACACCATTGGCTTCTCTCCCTTCCATCTCTTGTACAGCCGTCACCCTACTTTACCTTTAGACACTCTTCTGCCGTCGCATACTGACACTCCTACCGAGTACGCTCGTGATTCCAGTACTCGGGCTCGAGCAGCCAGCCAGATTGCCCGGGATCGCCTTTCTGCCTCGCAGCCGT
This sequence comes from Rhipicephalus microplus, assembly GCF_043290135.1. NCBI lineage: Eukaryota > Metazoa > Arthropoda > Arachnida > Ixodida > Ixodidae > Rhipicephalus > Rhipicephalus microplus. Next base: position 56,175,235 of record NC_134706.1, read on the forward strand.
CTCAAAAGGATCACTACAACAGCCGTCATAGAGCTGTCTCTTACTCCCCAGGATCGTTGGTCTTGCTCTGGACTCCCTCTCGTCACGTTGGCCTGTCCTCGAAGTTTCTCGCTCGCTACAACGAGCCTTACAAAGTATTGCGCCAACTGACCGAGGTAACGTATGAGATCGCCCCCTTAGACACTCCATTCTTATCGTCTCTGCCGTCCACTGATATCGTACACGTCTTTCGCCTTAAGCCCTACTTCTCTGCCCAGGAATGCACGCTTTCTTAAGCACCGAGACGGCGCTTTCACCGGTGGCGGCTATATAATACAAGTCATCATGAACATCAACGAATGCACCATAAAGGCGACGAACATGAAGATTGAACAAAAGCTCGCGTTGTGGTTGTAACTCTGCCATCTTAGTTCAAGGACACTGTGTACTCTGTGTACAATCTGTAAATATAGTTCTACCCTCTCCCTACTCTCACCCCGTGACAGTATGCTAAATTTTCTAGCAGCGCCCCAATCAATGCTGTAGCCATACCTGAGAATCAAAGCTTCCTACGAGACCTCATTAAGGAGATAGCTCGCAAGAACTACAGATGTTCCGGCCTCTGGTTGCTCAAATCCCCGTTGTGTCCGTGGCTCAACTGGTATGCGACGAAATCCGCAACGCAATTTCTACCGTTGGTCCTGATGACGAGCACCATCCCATGAGCTACGCCGATATTCTCCCACGCTTTCCGACGTTCACCATCTGCTAGATCGCCAACATACCACCAAGGGCCAACGGCCCCTTGATTACCGCCGGAAGAGCAAACCCTGACCCGACCACCAAGCTTACCGACATACCACCAGACGCCCACAGCAACAGCATGGACATCGTCGAAAGATGGGAGGCTCATACGTTCACCACTCCGAAGAACAGACGCATGGCGCACAATTGATCGACGTCCACTTTGCTTTAACTGAGAGGGTGCAGGTAATGTTGCCCGTCATTGCTGGCACTGCAGTGATTTGTTCAGCCCTCTTCGAACATGTTCTGACGGTCGACACGTAAACGACGAATACATATCAAGCTGGGAAGACGCCTCTTTCCAAGGAGCCCGTTCTCACATTTACGACTAACGTACTTCTGACAAAGAGGTAGTACCTACTCACCAGCAGGGTTTGGGACGTCCAGCCCTGCCGCGGTGGTCTAGTGGCTAAGGTACTCGGCTGCTGACCCGCAGGTCGCGGGTTCAAATCCTGGCTGCGGCGGCTGCATTTCCGATGGAGGCAGAAATGTTGTAGGCCCGTGTGCTCAGATTTGGGTGCACGTTAAAGAACCCCAGGTGGTCAAAATTTCCGGAGCCCTCCACTACGGCGTCTCTCATAATCATATGGTGGTTTTGGGACGTTAAACCCCACATGTCTTCTTTGGGACGTCCATCCTGCTCTCCTTCTCTCGCGCATTCGTCTTTGTCCCGCCGATGTACCTCCCCGGACCTAACGCAAAAAGGTCACACAGCCCACACCGGGGAAACTGAGGGCATCAGGATAACGATGAAAAATCTCATGACACAACGCTGTAAAGCCGACAAGACGTTACAGCGACAACATTGTGACCGCTGACCTTAGTATTTTCCTTAGTGGCCAGAAAGTGACAGGCAAAGTCGACACTGGTGCTGACCTTTCTATTATCAGTCATGACTTCGCCGTCCACCTGAAGAAACTGAAGACGCCATGGACAGGCCCTAAAATAAGGACGGCAAATAATCAGTTATTGATTCCCTCTGGAAGATGCACAGCGGGAATAGACATCGGAGCTTCTTCTTTCGTTGCTTCATTCGTCGTTCTCGCGGCAGGCTGCAAGGATCTAATTATTGGTATGGACTTCTTACGAGAATACAGCACCGTCATCAATATCTCAGATAGTTTAAGCACGTTCTGCAACAGTTCGGGTGCATCTGATTGTCCACAGGCGCAACCAAACCAACAGCGTCTAATACGACAAAGTGGTTCTCCCTCCTCGGTCATGCATCCTTGTTTCTGTGGCAGCCACTGTCCAGTTTGACGGCGAAGGATTTGCAGATCGAATAAACTCGCTCCTCCTCACACTTGGCATTTTAATCGCAAGGGGTCTCTTCGGTGCCACCGCTTGATGCACGGATCTGCTTCTGACATATTTTAGTGCTGAGCACCGGCACTTTCCAAAACGCTTGGCTGTCGCTTACTTCGACAATATCACAGACACAGAAGGCTTCTTGGCAGTAGCCGACGAGACGCCAAAACTTGATTCAACACCAGTTCTCGACGTTAGCACTCTTCTGCCCAAGGACGAGGGAAAGAGGCTTCTTGAGCTACTGGCCGAATTCAAAGACTGCTTTTCAACAACATCAAGAGTTGGCCGCACGCCTCTAACCAAGCATCGGATAATTACCGAGGACATGAGAAAACCAATTCGCCTAAATTCCTATCGCGTGGCTCCAAAGGAACGCGAAGTGATAAAAGAGAAAGTCGACAAAATGCTAGAATATAACGTCATTCGACCCTAAAAAAGCCACTGGGCATCACCTGTAGTACTTGTCAAAAAAAGACAGCAGCCTGCGCTTCTGCGTACATTACAGAACGCTCAATCAGGTGACAAAGAGATATTTGTATCCACTCCCTCTATAGATGACTCTGTCTACGGACTTCGACATGCTCGTTACATTTATTCTATAGACTTGAGGAGTGGATATTGGCAAATCGAGGTCACCCGAGAGACCGCAAGAAGACTGTCTTTGTGACACCAGATGTTTATATGAATTTAAAGTCTTTCCCTTTGGTTTTTGCTCAGCACCTGCTACCTTTCAAAGACTCATGAATACTGAGCTTTCTGGGTTGAATTGAAACACTAGCTTGGTGTACCTTGATGATGTCATAGTTTTCGCAGCAACATTTGGCCAGCACCTTAAAAGGCTTGAGGGGGTTTCAAAAACAATAAGGTCCGCGGGCTTGACGTTAAAGATTAAAAAGTGCCGCTTTTACTATGAAAAACTACAATTTCTTGGCGACGTTGTCAGTCACGCCGGCCTGATCCTGAAAAAAATCGCAGCCTTTGCACAGTTTCCCGTGCCGACTGATAAGAAGGCTGTCCGACAATTCCTTCGTCTATGTGCGTATTATAGGTGAATTATCGCAGACTTCGCACGCATCGCATCACCGTTAACCCACCTGACGAGAGAAGACGTTGCCTTCTATTGGAGAAACGAAGAGGAAGCTGCTTTTGAGAAGCTGCGCTAGCGACAACAGACGCCTCCAGTGCTTGCCCAATTTGATGAAAAAGCCCCAACTGTGCTACACACTGATGCCAGCAATGTTGGCCTGGGAGCTTTGCTTGTGCAGCTGCAAGAAGGCAGAAAATGGTAATCGCCTATTCAAGCCGAACATTAACACGCGACGAGGCTATTTGCTCCGAGACTGAGAAAAAATGCCTCACCCTAGTTTGGGCGGTCACAAAATTTCGCCCATATCTATATGGCTGCCCTTTCAAAGTCATCAGCGACCACCATTCACTGTGTTGGTTGACAAATCCTAAAGATTCTACCGTGTGATTAACACGTTGGAGTCTCAGGCAGCAAAACTACGACATGACGGTCGTACACAAGTCAGGAAACCGCCATAGAGATTCCGACTGTGTATCCTGCTTACCCATTGAATCGGCAACTCTACCCAATGAGCAGGAAACAGCAATCTTTGGTGTGCTTGACACGACCGCCATTGCGCAGCAACTACGTGGCGATCCTAAGTTACTTGTCCTAATAATTTGCATGGCTGGAAGATCTCAGAAGGCACCAGCTATTTTCGTAAGAGCGCAGTAATCGTTTTGCTTACGGGCGGAGTATTATACAAAGGAAACTTCTCTTCAACAGAATCCACCTTTTTGCTCGTCATCCCAGTACAGCCCTTCGCTCCGAAATACTCGAAGAGTGCCCAAACGAGGTGACTTCAGGCCACTTAGGTTACCGAAGATTGTTGGCCATAGTATGGTGACGGTACTACTGGCCAAGACAGACCATAGCCATAGAGCACCATCTTCGTAGTTGCCTCGGCTGCCAGCGACATAAGCCACCAACGACTAAACTGGCTGGCCTCTTGCAGCCCGTGCAGGTCCCAAGAACACCATTCGACCAGATTGCCATGGACATTTTGGGCCCACTTCCTACTTTTACTGCCGGAAACCGCTGGGTTATTGTCCCGACTGATTACCTTATCTGTTATGCTGAAACAAAAGTTATCTATAGAGTTAAAGCAGTGGAGGTGGCACCATTTTTCATCGAGAATGTTGTCCAGAGGTATGGTGCACCAAGTGTCATTACCACAGACAGACGAACCGCATTTACAGCAGCTCTTTTGGATCAAGTCCTTATGCTGAGTGTACCAACCCATTGTAAGACCACCACCTACCACTGGCAAACGAACGGGCTTACAGAACGTCTGAACAAAGCAATCAAAGACATGCTTTCAATGTACGTAGAAGTCTAACACAAAAACTGGGATGAAAATGATCCAAATACCACGTTTGCATACAATACGGCCAAGCAAGAATTAACCCGAATGCCCACGTTAAGCCTAATTCACAGACGGGAAGTATGAACTATGTTAGATGCGATACTAGCGCACGAATGTGACGACTTTGATCCGGACACTGACATGTATACAGAACGAGCGGAAGAAGCAAGGCAACTATAGCGCATTTGCGAATCCAGCAGCAGCAAGAGTACGACGCAGGCCACTACAACGCACGCCGCAGAACAGTCGTTTACCAGACCAGAGACAGGGGGTGGGTTTGGATGCCCCTACGGACATGAGGACTCTCCGAAAAGCTTTTAAGAAAATATTTTGGGCCATACCTAGTACTTCGACGACCGAGCGATGTTACTTACGAGGTCGTTCCCGACGATTCGAGTAGTACAAGGCGTCGCCAGGAACGTCGTGAACTCGTTCACCTAGTGCGCATGAAGCCTTATGCCAGGTAGTGACTGCACAAGACATTTCGTTGAAGAAAATTGCCCTAATGATCGAGCATCGGGGCGATACTCTTTAAGAGTGGTGCGACTGACGCGTGTGTACTGGTGGACAAAAACGCCGATAAGGAGATTTGGTGGACACCAGGTAGTGGACCTCTGGCTGGTCGAGGACAAAGAAGGTTATGTTGCTGTTCGAATAAAGAGAATTGGTGTGTCAACATCTATCTGACTTTTGTTCACGTTGTACTGCGACAATATGCGCAGATTGCATTACGTACACTTCACTCAAGGAGTTTACTTTCCTACACTCCACAATAACTGATAGAAAATTCACTTCATTTTTATATGCGACTCAACAAGAAAAGGTCGTTTTCGACAACTAAAATAAGGCCTTTTGAAATAAATCAATTCCTAAAAACGAAGCAAATTTTCTAGTGGTATAGGGTTTACAGCCCAGGCTATCAATATCTTAAGCCCAGTGTTTTAATGACCAGACTACGAACTCATGCTTGCAGAACATCGCAGTAGGGGGGAGGGCAGAAAGGCACGCATTGCCAAAAATGGAGGGGCCTCACTTGCATAGCAAAAGAAATTACCCGGCCAGTATATCAGAAGCTTCACCAGTAGAACTCGATGAATACACATCGTTGGAGGCCTTCGATTATTTCTGTAAGTGCAAATATAGCTGGGTACATTTGGAGTAGCCATCACGCAATACGCATCAGTAAAAGCATATAGACATGTATGTGTGAATACGTGTTTTACGATCGGCAATGTCATATATATCGTGGTTATTTTGCTTTAGTGCTGCCCAGAATGTCCGAATCCGTTCCAAAAGAAAATAAATTGTGGTGGTCTTCGGTGCTCAAAAAAAAAATTAAGCAGTGAAGTATGGTAAAAAAGTAGTGAAGAAATGAAAGCGTAAAAGAAGTTCAATTCTATGCTCCTAATAAAATAGCAAAAGGATGTTGGAGAACTCTAGCACTAATTACACTGCCACAGATTGATAAAATACTGCAATTAAAGTACAAAAACATAAAATTATTACATTTTTTCATAAATCAGATATGGGCCCATACGCTTATAAACTAATGAGTTTGGAGTGACGAGACTTCACACTAAGTATGAAACAATCGGTTGTTAAATCGCGAAAAAAATGGTGGATTCGTTTGTTAGCGATTGTGTCTGGGAAGGTCAAATACAGGGACCATGATTCTTGCGTTAGAAAAGCAGTTATGCTAGCGAGCGCGTGGAAGTTGACCAGAGGCTCACAACAGGGAATGTCTGTGAGAGCTACAAGACGACGCTACTAAGGACTTTTTAATATGAGTGGTAGTGAACTGCTTTGTGGGGGCAGTGACGAAAAAGAAGAGGGAACAAACGAAATTGGTCTGCGAAATACGTGGCCTCTGGCGGTCTGTGTTTTGAGCAACTTTAGGGCTTTAATTTTTTGCCGCACAGTCGGTTCGTCGGCTATAAAGGGGTGTTAATGGTAGCGAAATGAAAGAAAGACCAAAAATGCCCGTAAGCGGGGCACGTAGCGTAAAAGCAAGATAACCACTTGTCACGACAGGTAATGGGTTTCGGTTGAAGCGAAAGCAAACGAGCGAATGGAATGCAGCAACTTAGGTTGTTAGAGCACTAATGTAGGCGGGTTCTGCTCTCCAGTCTGTCTTGTTTCTTTTTCGTTTTAAGTGACCCCATAATTATATAGGTTTTCAAGTAAGTAACATAACATTGACTCTGTTAGGTACTGAGAAGGTTGAGGAGCTAAGTTTTCACAGGAAACACAGGGCTTGAGTCCTTTGTGAAACATGCAGTGTTGTTTGCACTGCAGTAGGCTTTGTATTATAAGGCTAATAATGACGGCGATGATGTAAATGTTAAAAAATATCTTTGCAAGAATTGAAAACTTTTCTCGAATATTATTAGCCAATATGACCCTGGAATTTTTGACAAGGCTTCTAATAGCTGTTGTGTACAATGCGACTCATTCAGCATCAGGTTGAGCACTTTCAGTTGACCGGCAAAGCTCAGGGCATAAGCGGAAGAAATGCACATAATAGAGTCGAGAGCTATAGGTCATTAACTACGTGTAAGTTTGCTAAAAGATTGGAAAACGAGTGAGAGGAAAGGCAGGAATGTTCACGAGTTTGGAAAAACCGGTATGCTAGCAAGCACAGGGCAAAAAGTGGGGGCATGTTGAAAAAAAGCGCAGAGAAAAATGGAAAGGAAGTGGAAGCACACAGACGCACACATAACATTTTAGCCATGACCTGGTTGCTAAAATGTTCAATGGCTTCTCAATTTTAAATAGTATAATAGTTTTTAGTGTCATTGTTCTGTTGCTGATACAAGTGAGAATGATTGAGAGGGCTCGTCTTCGCACAGCATAGTGAGCGCAGTCACAGAAGATATGCTGCTATGTCTCATTGGTACCGCAGGCGTCGATCTCTGTCCACTCTCCCTATCTAAACGAATATGACTTCATGAAATCCACTCTTAGCGATAAGGAGCACCGAAGAGTGGCCTCTCGAGTGCAAATTGAAGTGACGATCGTAGCCAGTGGCGCATGCAGTTTTTAAATGCGAATAATTTCTTAGCAAACTTCGGCAACATTGAGCATATCTATCTATCTATCTATCTATCTATCTATCTATCTATCTATCTATCTATCTATCTATCTATCTATCTATCTATCTATCTATCTATCTATCTATCTATCTGTCTATCTATCTAGCAGCTTATGTATGGGTGCTCTCCTGGTCACTTCTTAATTTGGCGTGAACAAAAATTAGCATGGGAAGGTAAGATGGCTAGACGAATTCGACGTGCCGGTTAAGACAAGAATATAGTCACAATCTCGTCCCGTATGTCATCAAACACTTGTCACCAGGTAGTAACACATACCCACGCAGGTGGGTGCTGCTGGTATGCGGGTATCTGCCACAGGTGATTCACACTTAGTATCTACCCAGGAACGACAAGAACACACATGAACAGTTTTAACGCGCTAGCGTTAATTCACTAGCGTTGACCCGGTGAATGCAAAGAATAATTGTCAGGGTTCTGCTGAAATCAAACCCAAGCATTCAGCGTGGCAATGAAGCATTTTACCACAGAGCTACGCCAGGTCTCGGAACTACTTTTCAAATAAATGCTAATCTTCGCGAAATGCCAATAGTGGTTGCAGTGCTGCCTATTCAACTTTATAAACGGTACACATGTACTTTTTGACACAGCGGTCACATTGGGTTAACGGCAATTGTGGTTAGCCTTCATGCGCTGAAGGTGATTTATGTGGCAGTGTCCAGAGTCAACATTCTCGCTAGCATCAGGGCTTGATATCACATTCTGGTGTTGGTAATAAGCTTGTTCCAGTTGGCATCGTTACACAAGGGCAAAGAACTAGTTATATAAACATCTGCAACTCTTCAACATATCTCTGTGCATGCAAAAGATGCAACGCTCACCTTCCTTCCGCATGGTTCGCATAGCGTCAACTTCAAGAAACGTGGAATCTGCCGAATGGTTTGCGTCCTTGTCATACACAGGAAAAAATAACCATTTCAAAAATGTAACCGTTGCTCAAATTCAAACATTTCTTTCTTCGCCACTGACCGAAGTTATGTATACTTATCACACCAAATTAGAAAGTTTTGAACTAAAGAGTGTGAAAGCGTTTCCAGTCGCGCACCAACATATGGTTATGCACGCAATAATCGCTAATTGTATAGGCGTACCTCTTGCAATAAAGCAACACCGACTCCTTAGTTTGATCACAGGCGATGTGCCTAAGACACGTCGGGGCACTGAAGTCAAAGCTGATGTTTTAATTTAATTCACGTCTAGGAACGAAGAAGAAGGGGCATATTTCCATAAATTTGCGATTGTTCATAGGCACCGTATTCAAAATATGACACAGCGGCACTTTGACAGATTCAACCTCAAATAGTGCCACAATGATCATCACAGTGGCCTGCCACCACGACCATCATCCAGTAAACTTTGGAGTTAGCTTGGATATAAGCTGACTGGGACTGAGCTAAGTAGCTGAGCATGAGAAATGCCGTTGCGCTGCAGTGATCGGAGTCAGGCAAAGGATGATGATGATGCTGCTGTTATTGAACATACATGCTTCGCGACTCTGCTCGTGTGCAAATTCGTCTGCTTACACTGAAGAGGCAGTATTTTTTATGCGAGTACAGCTCAATACAAACATCCTTCCGAAAGCATAATCCCAGTACATCCATCTTCTACTATCACTATTTCCTCCTCCACGCGTTTCCAGACCACCTGGCCTTGACGCCTTGAACTTTTTCGGCCTTAAAGTAGACAAGTTCACTTGTCGAAACAACAGTTGCCATTATACCACGTATATTTCACTGCCTCAAACTTCAATCTTGCCGTGAAGTTCTGTCATTTTTCAGAAAAGCGTATGTCTAGAAATTTGCATCATTTTGTGAATGCTTTTTAGCGCAAATAACTCGGACGAAATGCTGGCTATATTGCACGTTTCGTATTGTAAGTTAAAGTGCGAATTTCTCGTGGTTCTAATCTCTTACTTCCAATTTTGTAAAGGTGCGCCATTCACATGGAATACTTCATTTAGAGAAAGCATACGAAGAAAGCGCTTGGCACCCAGGTCTCTCATCAATAAACAGTGAGTTGGTATATAAACGTCAGAGAGGCGAATTGTGTGAGCGTAAATGTTAGTTGAACATTACAGGTAGTGAAGGTGAGCGCACGCACGCGTAACTGTGATAGCAACGCCAAATTTGATTTGGTAGTGCCATAATCTGTCGAAAATGGTGTAGATCACTTACGATAGATACATCGTGCTTGGAACTCGCTATGATTTAGATTCGCTATCGGCTTACTCAATCGAACTAACTCGGTTCGCCAAAAAATTTTCAGTTAGATTTTGGATCTCATCTTGATCTGAGTCAGAGTGAGTGCGATGATTCGAAAGTGAGTTTGCCCACATGGGGCCTTAGCCAGAATTTCCACTTTTCTGTATTATATAATATTTAAGTATGAGCCCTTACATAATAGATGAGACAGATGTCTTGCACAACTCTCTGAAGCAGGTTAAATGACTTTTTGCGTAATTCGAAGCAAAGCTGCAGGATGCGCGTGTCAAATGAAGTAGTGGTACTCTAGAGTAAAGAGATGAATATTTTTACCGTTGTGAGACATATTTAACGAATAATCCCGTGAGACCTTCAATAAATATGTTCAAAGAACTAAGCAATATAAACTGTAACCTTTGAAGTTCTCGGTCGACCTCGTGATAACTTTGTTTTGAGCAAGTTCTTGCAAATTTTTCCTCGCAGATTTCAAAAACTAGTTTACTGCATTTCGCCCGCAATCTGGTGTCATGAGTGTGTCTGAAACCTGAAGTATACATTTCGTAAGTGGCATATGCAGATAGTATTATAAGCCAGAGAAATATATTGATAAGGTGCCATTAACCCCTAGGCTTCCAAACTGTCCAGGGCCGGTATCGCCTTGTGTTTTATGCATTATTTGTTCGCTCAGAAGTAGCGTCAATTCGCACAATATTCACAATAAAATCTACAATACCCTCTTAGAATAACCAATCGTGCTTAATTTTGTTGACAATGCGTCAAGGGATAAAATATTTAGGTTAATTTTTGTGTAAAAAACAATAAAGCAAGCAGGTATGTGAAGCTGATCTCCAATTTTTAACACTCTGATCAGCTCTGAGATCTTTTCTCTGGGAGACTTAAAATCTAACTGCAAGCTTGACGTATTCTTTTTTAAGTTCCATGTTAGCATCTGATGATAAAATTAGGTGCACTGGGAAGACTGTAGGCACAACGGCGACGCCGCAACTAGCGGGTTTTCGTGTCACGCGATTTGGCGAAAAAACTGGTAACGTGCACCCTTAACCGCGAAAAAATATCGACACACATTTCTACATCTGCAACAAAAAACTATGTCCATCGAGCAGTTGATAGATTCAGAAAAGAACAAACAATTATATTGTGCTTCTATCTGCAAAAATTGTCAAAACAATCATATTCTGCGTAGCCGGTGATTGATCGGTCAAAGCGTTGTTGGTCTCGTCATCAGGGCCGGTGCATTAGCGGCTACGGAAGCCAATGCACTATGTCCATGGCGGTGAGTCTTGTAATTCAAAGTGTTATGGAGATGCCATGAAGAGCCACAGAATGATCGTGACTTACATTCGTAATGGCGAAAGAACATGAAATGATGAAAGCAGTTATTTTGTCGTCCAACTAGAGTTACTGATTGACCTTATAATAAGCGGATTTGGGCTTCTTTTTCCGCCGAGTTTTTTCGTACTATTTCTCACTCGCACAGGGCCTTTTTTTCTGCTTGCTTGCTTTTTTTTTCGGGACATATAATTGTTGTATACTCATCGTCAGATTTCATAGTGCACGTTTGTCGTTCTCTGACAGCGTGTTTGTCGCTGTTCGAGTTCAGAGGCCTGTGCAAGGTCCTCAGTAGAGAGGAATAAGGTTCATCACAGTGCCAGCCCTCGTCCTACCACGTCAATGTATGGGACAGTCAATGTACGCCTTCCTCTCACCGCTCCTTCAGCTGACTGCGGGAAAGCACCCAATGACCCGCCCCCGTGCGTACGCCGATGGTCCAAGGTTAAAATGTACGCTGGGAAAAATCATCAAAACATTCAGTTAAGTAAACGTTGAGGCAAATTGGAAGTAACGGTAATCATACTACAGCAAACGTGACTTCAACAAAATGGAGAGAGTATACTCTGGCGACAACGTTAATGAGCAGCTATATGCTTTTGCTTATAGTGGCGACTGCTTTCAGTTTGCGAAACAATATACTGACGCTTTAACTCCTTTTCTTACTTAATGGACATTTTAATCCGAAATTAAAATTTGTTTCAAGTTGCTTACGCTTCTTCTATTACATGTGTTTACACTTCCTTTAGCCTCATTTTGTGATCAGTAATCACTCGTTTGGTCAATAGCATCTGGCTGCTCTGTGCCTGACTAGATTTTCCGTCCCCACAGCTTTTTTGTACAATGCACTTCAATTCAGTGAAAAATATGGTTTGAACAAACCAGTCCCTGTGCAGGTGCCAATGAAAAAAGTACACCAAAACCTGAAATACCAACTACAACACGACCTTATGAAGACCTTGAAATCCCTGAAGAACTTCAGGGTGATTTGCAAGATATCTACAACAAAGTTCTAAAGGTAAGCAAACCACGCTTGTTATTGAATGTTGCTTCTTACTCTCCTGCTGCCTGAAACATTTGTGCGACCATATACCTCGCGAGAAAAGTATTTGCTAAACATGTGGCTCTGTAAAAATGTCACAATATATCTCCTTCAAACGTAGTTTTATGGTTTTGGAAAAAAATTTTCCTGCAGTAGATTTTATTACGTGTTAAAATAAAATATTTGTATTGTCATGCCACTAGAACAGCGGCAATAATAGAAGGCTCTAGATAGTAAGGCTGAGTATTGCCATTGTCAAATGTATCACCACTTTTCTTGTAGAGAATAGCTTTGTTTCTTTAGAATAGCTTTCAATTGTTTAAAAGTTAATTGGTGCCTATTCCTAAATAGTTTACACAACTGAACATTTTACTAAATAGTGTGGAGCGTTTCCTGCCATCCTGCTCTTTTACAGCAAAAGCTGTTAGGAGATCACAAATCGGGTCACGCGCAGCGCCATATAGTTGTCTGCCACCACCACCACCACCGCTGGTGTCTGTAACCACATCACGAGAGATAAAATAAACTAGTACCAATGACACTGTGGTGCTCGAATCCAGGTACGTGGGGTGCCAGCCCAGTAAACTACTACTGAGTCACGCCGGTGCTTGGGACATGTCGGTAAACTTGCCTTAGCGAGGCTTGATGTCGGAAAGAAATCGCGTTAATACGACCTATAAAGCGTTTTAAAAGAGCGAAAGAACTAGCAGTCGTCGCACATTGCGAATAGCGTAACGAGTGGGTCGTCCACTGCTCCACCCCATTACGAAAGCTTATTTATTTTCAGCTTTTACCTTTGGGGTATACCCACTTCAGGCATACTTCCTCATTGTTGGCACAAAATCCTCGTAATTGTTTAGCGGATACGATGCTTCTCGTAAGAATGACGAAAAATAGCATAGCGAATGCCACCCTGCTACTCCGAAATTTTAATAATATTTATTACGGGAATATTAAATTTTGCCCACTACGGTAAAATTTATCATTGCCGTAGTGGGCATCAAGTCAGTGGGCTTGCCGCAGTTACCCAATGAGGGTGTAGGAAAGGCTCTGAAAGGCCGCTTTTCAAGCTTTCGCTCTTACTCTGCAGCGTCTTCTACGCAAGGCTTGCGTTTTTTAAAGATGATAGTCTTTTTTCGCGATCTTCAACGCAAAACTTTTGGTCTGTTTGTCTGTAAAGTTGTCTGTTTGTTCATCCTTAACGGCATCGGGTATTTGAAACGGCCTACTTGATCCGTAGCACCCACCATCGTTGCTCAAGGTATAGTGGTCATGCTTGTGTGATTGTCAATTAAAAAGTAAATATTGCGCATGTCTGGGGCACCACAACAACACGTATATATTATGCATGTGCGTCTTTTACTAGAAAAGGCATACATCAGTAATGTTAAGGACCATTGCGCTTATAACGCTGCGCTGAACATGCAACGCTTGCACGAACAGGCGAGCGTTTCCAACGCTTTGCTAAAACGAGACGGTGGTGCGCGCACTCGTATTAGAGCCACGCGCTCCGTTTTCCAAGAAAACTGCCAGATAGCGCTCATGTCTCACGCGTGACGTGACTTGATGCGTTCGTTCGCCTCCGCTGCACGCCTGAGGCACTCTAACGCAGTGCCTCCAGGATACTGTCACGGGGTCGTGACGTGGCTGAAGACAGGAGACTTCGTGTTAGGATTTAACTGTTTATTTGGGCGAACCTGTGCCCGGTAAACTGAAAGCCCAATTACAGCAGCAGTCTCGCACAGATAGCAGTCTCGGACTGATAGCGGCGAACGGAGCGTCGGCCTTCGATCAACAACTGACAAGCGGCGAAGCGCGTCGGCATTTATACTCTTGCCGTCGAATGTTCTAGCGTTATCGCTGGCGGTGGCGTAGGTTCCAGAACAATCTGTACCGTTCGCACAGTGGGCGTGATCTTATCTAAATGATCTACTACAGTCCGGAACCTTCTAGAAAACTGCAGGCGCGGTTTGCGCTGAGAATCGTGCGGTGTTTTTGGACGATAACAAAAACTTGGGAAATTGAACGTGGCATTGCCCCCCTCTGAAAAAAAGGCATCGTCCCGATGCTTTAACTAAAGATGAAAGTACAATAATAATGCAAGAAAGTACAATGAATAAATTACGATACAACAATAATACAAAAAAAACACTAGTTCAGTTTGTTAACGCGCATGAAACGGCTTGAGGCGCGCGACATGGACGACTTCAGGTCGCGATCGGCGTCGTTGAGAGTTCGTGATGCCGTCGGGGACAACCTCGTAATCAAGTGGGCCGAGCCGTCGAACCACCCTGTACGGTCCGAAGTACCGTCGCAGAAGCTTTTCACTTAGTCCACGTCGGCGTATCGGCGTCCACACCCAAACACGTTCACCGGGCTGGTATTCCACGAAGCGTCGTCGAAGGTTGTAACGGTGGCTGTCGGTCGTCTGTTGATTCTTGATACGGAGACGCGCAAGTTGTCGGGCTTCTTCGGCGCGTTGAAGGTACTCGCTCACATCGATGTTTTCTTCGTCGGTGACGTTGGGTAACATGGCATCGAGCGTCGTTGCCGGGCTCCTTCCATAGACCAATTTGTATGGCGATATCTGCGTCGTCTCCTGCACCGCCGTGTTGTATGCGAAGGTCACATACGGAAGAATGGCATCCTACGTCTTGTGTTCGACATCAACGTACATTGACAGCATGTCGGCGATCGTCTTGTTAAGCCGCTCGGTGAGGCCGTTGGTCTGTGGGTGGTACGCTGTCGTCCGGCGGTGGTTTGTTTGGCTGTATGTCAAGATTGCTTGAGTTAAGTCGGCAGTGAATGCCGTTCCTCTGTCGGTGATAAGGACCTCTGGGGCGCCATGACGTAGGACGATATTTTCGACGAAGAATTTAGCTACTTCGGATGCACTGCCTTTTGGCAGGGCTTTTGTCTCGGCGTAGCGGGTGAGGTAGTCGGTAGCTACTACGATCCACTTGTTTCCGAAAGCCGACGTCGGGAACGGCCCCAGTAGGTCCATACCAATCTGCTGGAAAGGTCGGCAAGGTGGATCAATTGGCTGCAGAAGTCCCGCTGGCCTAGTCGGCGGTGTCTTGCGTCGCTGACAGTCCCGGCATGTTCTCACATAACGAGTGACGTCGGTGGTAAGACGTGGCCAGTAGTACCTTTCTTGTATCCTCGCGAGCGTGCGAGAAACACCGAGGTGCCCTGCCGTCGGATCGTCGTGCAGGGCCTGCAGGAGTTCTGGTCGCAGAGCTGAAGGCACCACAAGGAGGTACTTAGCTCGAAGCGGTGAAAAGTTTTTCTTTTGTAGAATACCGTTTCGTAGAGAGAACGACGCAAGTGCGCGCTTAAATACCTTCGGGACTTCGGCGGTCCTGCCTTCGAGGTATTCTATTAGGGCCTTAAGTTCCGGGTCGGCCCGCTGTCGTTCAGCGAAGTCGTCGGTAGTTATCGTTCCCAAGAAGTACTCGTCATCCGGGTCGTCGGGTAGCGGTTGGTCGACAGGCGCACGAGAGAGACAGTCGGCGTCAGAGTGTTTTTTGCCGGACTTGTAAATGACAGTAATGTCATACTCTTGAAGTCTCAAGCTCCATCGTGCGAGGCGACCTGAAGGGTCCTTCAAGGTGGCTAGCCAACACAAGGCGTGGTGGTCGCTCACAACTTTGAAGGGCCTGCCGTAGAGGTAGGGGCGAAATTTCGACGTAGCCCAGATGATGGCGAGGCACTCCTTTTCTGTTGTGGAATAATTTGCTTCTGCTTTGGATAGCGATCGGCTGGCGTAACTAATAACCCTTTCAAGTCCGTCAGCCCTCTGCACAAGAATGGCGCCAAGACCTACGCTGCTTGCGTCAGTATGTATTTCTGTCTCGGCGAATTCGTCGAAATGGGCAAGTAACGGAGGCGTCTGGAGGCGATGTTTAAGCTCCTGGAAAGCGTGTTCCTGTGGCGTTTCCCACTTGAACTCCACGTCGGCCTTGGTAAGGTTAGTGAGAGGATCGGCGATGCGGGCGAAGTTTTTCACGAACCGCCTATAATAGGCGCACAGGCCCAGAAATCGGCGCACGGCTTTCTTGTCAGTGGGCGGCGGGAAGTCGGCGATGGCGGCTGTTTTCCGTGGATCGGGACGAACTCCAGACTTGCTGATAACGTGCCCCAGAAACAAGAGCTCCTCATACGCAAATCTGCACTTTTCTGGCTTCAGTGTGAGTCCGGAAGTCTTGATGGCTTGAAGTACAGCTTCAAGGCGCCGAAGATGCTCGTCGAAACTCGAGGAAAACACGACGACGTCGTCCAAGTAAACAAGGCAAGTCTGCCACTTCAATCCTGCCAGTACTGTATCCATAACGCGTTGAAACGTTGCAGGCGCTGAGCAAAGGCTGAAGGGCATCACCTTAAACTCGAACAGGCCGTCCGGTGTTATAAACGCCGTCTTCTCTCGGTCTCTTTCGTCGACTTCGATTTGCCAATAGCCAGTCTTGAGGTCCATTGACGAAAAGTACTTGGCGTTATGGAGCCGATCAAGTGCGTCGTCTATTCGTGGGAGGGGATACACGTCCTTTCTTGTGATTTTGTTCAGGCGGCGATAATCAACGCAGAAACGTAGGGTCCCATCCCTTTTCTTTACTAACACCACGGGGGATGCCCATGGACTCTTGGACGGCTGGATAATGTCATCCCGCAGCATTTCATGAACTTGTCTCTTCATGGCCTCACGTTCTCGCGTCGAAACCCTGTACGGACTCTGACGGAGTGGTCTGGCATTTTCTTCGGTTATGATGCGATGTTTCGTTATTGGGGTCTGCCGAATTTTTGATGACGACAAAAAGCAATCTTCGTATTGCAGGAGCAGGGCCTTGAGCTGTTCTTGCTTATCGTTCGGAAGTCTGGGATTGACGTCGAAAGCTATGGGAGGGGCTTGGTGCCTCTGAGCAGGTTCCGCAGAATCGGCGAGGGCGAAAGCACTGGTGGCTTCGACAATTTCTTCGATGTATGCGACCGTTGTTCCTTTGTTCACATGTTTGTACTCATTGCTGAAATTCGTGAGCAAAACCGTTGCTTTGCCTCCCCGCAGCTCTGCAATTCCTCTTGCGACGCAAATATTTCGGGTGACCAACAGATGCTGACTGCCTTCCACGACGCCTTCCAAGTCAGGTGATTTAGGAGCGCCGACTGAAATAATGACGCTTGAGCGAGGCGGAATGGTGACTTGTTCTTCCAGCACATTCAAGGCATGGTGTCCTGACGGCGTGCGCGGCGGTAGTGCTTCTTCTGTGGATAACGTTATCAACTTTGTTTTTAGGTTGATGACAGCACCATGGAGGCATAAGAAGTCCATGCCAAAGATGACATCTCTCGAGCAACGCTGTAGGACTACGAAGTCTGTAGGATAAATACGGCCGTTAATGGTGACTCTCGCAGTGCAGATTCCTGCAGGCGTTACGAGATGACCTCCGGCTGTGCGGATTTCAGGGCCTTTCCAAGCTGTCCTAACTTTCTTTAACGTCGCGGCGAACGACCCACTGATGACAGAATAGTCGGCTCCAGTATCGACGAGAGCAGTCACACTGTGGCCGTCGATAAGAACGTCGAGGTCGCTAGTTCGCCGTCTCGCATTACAGTTAGGGCGTGGCGTCGGGTCACGGCTGCGTCGGCTTGTTCCGCTGCTTCCATGCTGCGTCGTCAGGCCACTTTCGGTAAATGAGCTTTCGCCGTCAGGGCTTTGCCTGGCTGGCGTTGTGTTCGGAAAGCACCGTCGCGGCGTCGTCGTCGTCGGAGGATCTTCGGTAGTTCGTCGCACAGCAACCGCACCTCCACCGGTTGCTGCCCTTAGTTTCCCGGATACGGGCTAGGAGACCGGCCCCGCGTTGGGCCAGAGTACTGCCGGTGGTGCGGTGGCGTGCGGCGGCTGGGCGACGGCGAACGCGAAGGGCTTCGTGGTGTCCACCGAGTTCCTGTCAGGTAGTCGGCGATGTCACGTGGTCGTTCTCCTGGCTGTGGACGCGGTGCATTGACGGCGAAGCCACGCAGTCCCATCTGTCGGTACTGGCAACGGCGGTATGTGTGTCCGGCCTCGCCGCAGTGGTAGCAGAGCGGGCGATTGTCAGAGGTGCGCCAGACGTCAGTCTTCCTCGGTGCACTGCGCTGGGCCGCTGGCGAACGGTATGACGTCGGTGGGGGTGGTGGCGGCGGTGGCGTCTGTCGACGGAAGTGCGATGGGGCGGCGTTTTGGCGTGGACGGGGAGGAGCGTTGTGGCGCAGTGCAGCGGCGTAGCTCATAGCTTCCGGCTCGGGCAGTGGTGCGTGGGGAATTTGAAGCGATTGCCGAACTTCTTCTCGCACAATGTCGGCAATTGAATCCACTTGAGGCTGGGCCGAAGGCAACAGCTTGCGCAGTTCTTTCCGCACGATCGCTCGGATCGTTTCACGCAGGTCTCCGGAGTTACTGGCTTGAGCAGCAGCGCAGTCTGCAGTCAGGCGACGATTATACTGTCTGGTGCGCATGTCCAGGGTCTTTTCGATAGTGGTCGCTTCTGCTACAAATTCTTGGACGGTTATCGGTGGGTTTCTCATCAGTCCCGCGAAGAGCTCCTGTTTGACCCCTCGCATGAGGAAACGAAATTTTTTCTCCTCAGGCATGTCTGGATCAGCGTGACGGAATAGTCGGGTCATTTCTTCTGTGAAAATGGCGACATTTTCATTTGGTAGCTGAACCCGAGTCTCTAATAAAGCAGCGGCCCTCTCTTTGCGAGCGACGCTCGCGAACGTTTGAAGGAATGCGCCGCAGAAAACATCCCACGTTCGGAGCGTGGACTCCCGATTTTCAAGCCAAGTCCTTGCGGTGTCTTCCAAATAGAAGAACACACGACACAGCTTTTCGTCTTGGTCCCAGTGGTTGAGGGCGGCCACACGGTCGTATGTCTCCAGCCAGGACTCCGGGTCTTCGAACGATGACCCATGGAAAATTGGTGGTTCCCTGGGTTGATGCATGACCATCGTGGGCTGGGACGCTGCGGTTGTCATTGTCGCTGCAGTCGCGGTCATGGCCTTCGTCTTCCGCGCCTTGTCTGGTAGAAGCCCGTACTCCGGTGGTAGCCCTTGCTGTCGGCGGCTTGTTCGCTGCTCCTGGTTGGTGTCGGTGTCTTCTCCGCGACGTGGACTGGGTTCACGGCTTGACGGGGGCGTCCGGTACATGAACGAAGCAGCACCTCCACCAGATGTCACGGGGTCGTGACGTGGCCGAAGACAGGAGACTTCGTGTTAGGATTTAACTGTTTATTTGGGCGAACCTGTGCCCGGTAAACAGAAAGCCCAATTACAGCAGCAGTCTCGCACAGATAGCAGTCTCGGACTGATAGCGGCGAACGGAGCGTTGGCCTTCGATCAACAACTGACAAGCGGCGAAGCGCGTCGGCATTTATACTCTTGCCGTCGAATGTTCTAGCGTTATCGCTGGCGGTGGCGTAGGTTCCAGAACAATCTGTACCGTTCGCACAGTGGGCGTGATCTTATCTAAATGATCTAGTACAGTCCGGAACCTTCTAGAAAACTGCAGGCGCGGTTTGCGCTGAGAATCGTGCGGTGTTTTCGGACGATAACAAAAACTTGGGAAATTGAACGTGGCAATACCATTCAAAAACCGATTTTCCTGCGTAGAACATCAAACAAGTGTTTTGTTCACTCTCTCTACACACAAGACTACCGCCTTTCGACATTTTTTTTGCTGATCACCTTCATTATATTGTGGTTGAAAATAAGCACTGCTATGTTGGCAGGAGGTTCATAAGCACTTCAATTTTTCAAAAGAACAGTTTTGCACAGTAGGATGCTTTGCTAAATATATAATTCCACAGTGTGAGTAACAATCGGATGTTTCGTTAATTTTCATAGCACACATTTCTCATTACAACTCTTCTACACTTGACGCATGGAGTGCGCAGGCGTGTAGGTAGCAGCCAATAAAGTGCCAATAAAGAAAGAACGCCAGACCAGCGCTGGATGCGCAACACTTTCACAGTGAAAGACGCAAGAGCAGCCTTTCACAACCTTTTGAAAACACTCTTTAGGTAACTGCTACAACCACACTTTTAGGGTAACCACGGCACCGTAAATCATAATTTTTGTGAAGTAGAAAAGCATTCAAAATGCCATGATTTGTCATTCTTTAGAGAAGCGTGGTATACCCTAACCACTTGTAAGAAACGATGTTGCATTTTTTTATGGTGTGGCTTACGATAATGAAGAATTCTGCCTAGAGCTTTTGGAATTGGTTGGAGCATTCGATGGTTTACTGGGTACGCCATTCGCATTTTGTGACGCTTTGTTTTTTTTTGTAGTTGATTGATTGATTGACCGACTGATATGTAATAATAAACGTCCCAAAACCACCGTATAATTATGAGAGAGGCTGTGATGGAGGGCTCCGGAAATTTCGACCTCATGGGGTTCTTTGACGTTCACCCAAATCTGAGCACAAGAGCCTACAGCATTTCTGCCTCCATCGAAAATGCAGCCGCCGCAGCCGGAATTTCACCCCGTGACCCGCTGGTAAAGAGCCGAGTACCTCAGCCACTATACCGCCAGGGCGTGGCGTTTTCTTGGCTGTTCTAAAATGCTTTCATATTTATAATAAACAGTTGGTTTCTCCACACGGAGACTGCTTAGGGTAAGTTTGGAACAAAGTTTAAAGCAAAGGCCTGGCTGAGTGGTAGAACACTGGGCTGGCACGCAGGGAACCCAGTAGTGAATTCCCTCAAGTTCTAGAAATTTTTGAAAATACTAATTGTTTTTTTCTTATTTTGCACGACGGTGGTTACGAGCACCAGCGTCAGCAAACAATTACGACGCACGCGACTCGTTATTATCACATAACAGCTGTGGTTGTGATGATGAGTGTGAACAGAACGCTGGTAATAGTAGAAGAAATCGTAAGCCGATGCTCTCTCTACTGCAGAAAGAGCGCAATAAAGCCTAACCATGTAGTCTCGTAGCTTCGATGTATCCTCCAGCCATATTAACTTCTCCGAAAGCTTTTTTTTGCATATTCACAAATCTATATATTAACACTGCGAAATTGAAGCCATACGCACTAGACAAAAAATATTTGACGTGACAAAAATTATTTGACATGTGCACAGACGATAAGCACAACAAAGAGCACCTTGCGAAATCGTGTGGAAATGACAAGCGACTATCGTCATTAAGATCATAATTAGGCCAGAGTTTCAATAAAAAGAAAGTTTACGGTGGGCTTCGCTATGGGACCGGGCCTGTTCCTTTTCTCCACATCATTTTGGTGCCGTGAAACCCGGGAGGAAGGACCTTCAGAGGTCAGACGCAGTGGATTGCATGACGTCTCGACCACACCTGCAGCCTGAAGGATTTTGTGAAACTGCCGTTATGTCAAGCTTGTGAACGAGGCGTAACCACCACCGAGACCCGTTAGCATGACTCCGGCTGGAATTAAGACCACTAAGAGCACCTCTGAACTCACGTGAGGGCAGGCATCGTCTTGAAGTCCGAGAGATGGGAGCCCTCAAGTCTACCGCGGCTCCGTTCTGGCTCGCCTTTCATGACAACGGCGCATAATCGCAAGTCAAAGCAATTCATTGAGGTCAGTGACGTATATCTTGAGAGTGCAGTCCCGTGAGTGCAGGCATCGTCTGGAGGCTCGCGAAACTGCAGCCCTTACGTCAAGTTCGGCTCCGTGTTGACTTGCCCTTCACGAAAACGGTCGATATTTGCAAGATTTTGAAAAATGACAGCGCGACAACTGACGAATATTTGTTGCGCGAACCTTCTGTGACAGCGGCCGTTTGACTCCTACTTCACCTCAAGACATGGCCGGCCAGTGACTTCTTACGTTTGTGACACTAAAACTTATCATGGAGGCCCTCTGTGAAAGGTGGATTCAAGTACGTGAGGCCATCGCGCAAGTCATCGCAGACATCGAACGTCTTCGGCAATTTTATCGCCCACCAATGTGTGAGTTTCTGAGTATTCACCGAATTTCAATGTACCAGTACGAGGAGCTAAACAGAAACGACAAAGGAGTAAAGGATGCAGTTGACATTGATAATTTGGAACCTGAGATGGAGGAGAGGGATGTTTATGAGCGCCAGATCATTCTAGTGACGGTCAGAATTGATTATAAGATTACCTACGCATCAAAAGCACGGCAGGCTGTTTTGTAGGCAATAAGACAACAGAATAATACGGAAGCACAAAAAAGGCACCCTCTGTATCTGCGTCTCTAACAATCAGCCAAAGCCTATTGCACATTGGTGCTTGATGGCCTAAGTTACCTATGCACCATAAAAACCAAACCAAACCAAACCTATTGGACAATAATCTTGCAGCACAGATACCATACCACGCAGCCAGCTTCTGGACATCTTCTCTAGCGTGGGGAAAGTCACCCGATAAGCACCTTGACGCTACTTATAAAGATCCCTTCTACGCTTTCAGAACTGTCGCCAGCGTTCAGTACTCATGAAACTACCGGCCAAACGTCTACAGCAACTCTGGTGTTCGAGGTGGAAGGCATTCCCATGATTGATAACGGGAAAGACTTTCCATATCCAAATGTCCACCCACGAGAAGTTTAGCGTGCGTGCAAGCAGACAACGTTGACAGACTCAGATGTTATAACGTCCTCACTGGTATGCGCACGATTGCCCGATAGAACAAAATCAAGGCCACCGTAAGAGTGCGAGTAAATACAAGGAAGACCACGAGAGAGCAGAAGCAAGCACTTTGTACTGCTCATAAGTTTTACTCTTTTAGAAAAGTGATGATGTCAAGGTTGAGGGCAGGGCAGATAGCACATCCTGCTTCAGCAAATAGTGCCCTAACATCGTCACAGCCGCGAATGAGAGAAATCAAACCAAAACAGAGAGACAGATCTGGTGCTTCTGAGGGAAATGAAACCAGGGCAAGAAACATAAAACAACTTTTCAAAATGAGGTACAGAAGAAGATCATGGAATAGTCGGCATCAGCATTGTTCTTGCGAACAGAAACTGGCGATTGACATCCCAAAGCCATCATGTGGAATGCGTTCACAAAGACGAGCGTGGAAAAAGCGCCGGAAGCACCACTGGAACATCAGGCGCAAAAAAAAACTCAGATTCTTCCGTGTGAATTGACTTCGAAATGAACTAATAGTGACGAACATTGTGCATTTAGTGCTTTTAGCAACTGCGATAATGTTTATCATGAGGACTCATTGTGGGGGCGTGGAGGATGTCTTGTGTGGAAATGACAATTTAGTATCGTCATTAGGACCATGATGACATTGGTGTTCCAGTAAAGAGGAGGATGACGATGAACTTCGCTTTGGGGACGGTGGCTCGTCCATTTGTCCCCTTGAGAGTGCCCTGGAACATCCTGCAGGATATCAACACAGGATCAACTGCCACTATAGTGCTGCACAAAAAGAAAGTGATAGAATAGCAATAAAGAAGGGTGTAAGACAAGGGGATACGATCTTCCTAATGCTATTTCCCGCGTGCTTACAGAAGCTTTTGAGAGGCCTGGCATGGGAAGAGTTAGGGGTACTAGGTAATGAAGAGGACCTTACTAACCTGTGCTTCGTCGATGATATCGCACTGCTGAGTCACTTAGGGGACGACATGCTATGCGTTATAAGTAAATAAGACAAGGAGAGGACAAAGGTAGGTCTTAAAATTGATCTGCAGGAAACAAAAGTAGTGTACAATATAGGAAGAGAACAGCGCTTCAAGATATGTAGCATTGCATTTTAAGTTGTAAAAGAATGCGTCTACATAGTACAGGTAGTAACCGAACAGAACCACGAGTTGAAGTAACTTGAAGAATAAGAATTGGGTGTAGGGAATTCAGCAAGCTACTGAAATCATGACTAGTATATTGTCACTATACCTCAAAATGTAGCACGTAAGCAGGATAACCGCTGGTCCTTAAAGGCTAGATTCCCAGGGGAGATAAACGCTCATAGTGGAGACAGAAAGTTATCGGGGCCGATGAGATTTAAAAGTTCGCAGGTATAAGGCGTTAACGGAAATCACAAAAACCGGGTTTGTTGGTGGACTATAGGAGAGGCCTTTGCCCTACAGTGGGCGTAGTCGGGCTGTTGATGATGACAATTATGAGAGCGTGATGACAGTGAAGAATTTGTTACGCGCAAGCAGCCCTACTTTAACAACAAACGAAAGTGTTTCACTCAAGAATGCTTTTTTAAAGGAAAATGACAATTTCATCATTGATGTCATTATATAACACAACGACAAACGCACTAAAAGTGAACACGTGGCACGAGACACATATAGGCATACACTTCGGGCTGCTCACATTTTGTTTAAATTTTTGGGAAGTAAGGTTAAAGATTATGAGAAGAGTTGTGAGATGAGTAAAAAAAAATCATAATCTATAAGGCATGCAAGCGAGCATGAAGAGAGTCATTGAAACGCTCGTAGTTAGGTTGACGCTGCTAACGCTTGTTTATAAAATAAAGGCTGCCTTCCTTAGTGTGGTAGAATGAGAGCCTACGTGAGCAGGAGGTCAGCATACTAAACTTTGCGTGCTGTTTGGGTGCTGCAGTTTCTTAGTCTGAACAAAAAACATCCTGCATTTACACACTACGCAGTGCGTAGCTGAATTTCCCGAAGACTGCAGCTCATAATAACTCAAAGTGAATATTAAATAACACTCCAAAGTTGTGTTTAACATCCTTGAACTAATTTATTTTCACGCGATCTTTTTGTGTCAATGTAGCTTTTTTCTTAAAAATTTGCAGTGATGTGACAGTGAGGTATTTTATGGCAGAAGCCTGATGTTTTTGCAGTCCACATTTTCAAGCTGAATAATAGAAAGAGTACGCAATGTGTTAACACCATCGTTGTAAGGACCACTGCAATTTTATTTCTGTACGATGTTGCATAAATGGTGTGCTCAATGTGGCATGCGGTCAAATATGTCATTTTTGTAACAAAACAATCATCACGTAAATGATAGAGAGAAGGAGGCAGAGGCCGTCTTTCCCAAAACTTTTGCCTGTGAGCCCCCTCTCTTGTGCTCTTTGTGCTGAGAGCAAGCAGTCAAAACACAAAACGTAGATTCTTCCACTCCCCCCCCCCCTTCAAAAAATAAAATTTTAGCTCCATCTCTGAGAAACACGAGCGTTGTTGTGGTAGAATTTTCTCACTAACCAAACAAGACTGCCTTCTGAAAATCTCGTAATGTCGGTAATATAAAGTTGAAATGAATACTTCTCCGTGCAACTGTATGCTTTTTAAATGATCCTCTACAAATACATGCGTGGTATAGTTCTGTAACTGTCACAGCAATATAATGTCAATTATCTTGCAAAACACTGAAACCATCGCTCTTGAAAAAGAGCGGCAATGACAAGCTTCATTTTAGTCAGCTTACTGAATTAACCCTGAAAAATCTCTGAGTATTTTTTGAGCACATCTTTGCCAGTGATTTTTTTTTTCGTGTTCCTCCGCAGTTTTTCCAAACAAAGCAAATCATTTACGCCCTCTGGATTGTGAAAAATACCTTGCCTTATAATATTCGCAACCTTTGTGCATGCCTAAAATCTAAGTACATTGAAAACACGGCGAATGGAGCTCTACGATCACTAGAATGTTACGAGGATAAGCAGGAAATGTAAGTGCAACTATCGTACACACTTCTTTACCTGCAATTCGTGCAGAAAATTTTAGAATGAATGTCTTGCACACTCCTAGTTTAGTTATTTGAGGCAATATTATTTTCGTATGTCGCGCTACTGATAGTTTATATAATACCTTTATGACTCAGAGATCACTTGTAGTCGAAAAACCATGTAATAACGGCACTTTGCGGTAGCAATCGCTTGATCAATGAAAATAGGTCAGTTTACCGCGGCAGGCAGTATCGGGGCGTGAAATCGTCCGACCTGGCAGTGTGTGGTGTACACATATTTAATGAAAACACGGCAGACGTGGTATATGGGCAATAAGCATTAAAAATGCACCCTGTGAGAACCATGCTCAAATTTAAAAGTGATAGTGCTCTTCACTGCCTAAGGGGATCCTTGATGAGCGAGGACCCAGAGGTGCGCGTATTAAGCTCAGGCTGCTGATAGCTTTATTTTCACCCATATAACTGAGGACGGCATACGAAGACTTACACTCGACAAGGCATGAAAGTTTCTAGTGCCCCACACGTAAAAGTAGCTGCTCATCTTCAATAGGCTCGCTCTTGCACTGTCTGCTGCCTCAGCCACTTGGCCGAAGAACATAAAACGTTACTTCTAGTGTAGACCAGGTAATAAGCTTCACCATTACATTTTTATCTCGCGCAGACGCACGACAAATTAGCGGAGAATCTTGAAGTCTTGCAACGCTTTCGATAGCTAGTATAGATCATTGTCTAACCAAATAGTATTAAAAATACTATCATAGTGTAGATTCATGAGTGTGTGTATTCGCAGAGGGACTGTTATCAAAGCAGAGAACATAAAAGCCCTACTGAATACGCCCTTGGCGACAATGGCGACGTGTATGTCTCAGTGGTGGGCTGTCGCCGCGCTTGTGGTCGGAAGCAGCAAAGACAAACACTTTCCATGCCACTTACGAGAAAAACAAAAATTTAGTGGTTACCCAATCATCCACATAGATGTTTGGTATTGACATCGAACGGCGTGGTTTGAGCGTTCTGGTGTATTTCACGAGTTTACTTGTCGAACGTTCACCTCATAGTCCGTAACGTTCACCTCATAATTAATACTAAAAGCATCTCCTTAACTACCTCTGTATTATTTGCATGTTAGTTTCAAATAATATTGTGCTTAACAAAGAAAAACGAGCCGTTAGCGTTCCGCTTTCCTCAAACCGCTGCATGTGTTGGTTGAACAAGTTGAATTTTTATCACCATTGATAAATTAACTGTGGAGAAAAATGTTAAAGGAATCTTTAGGTCTCGGTTTCATGCTTGTTCAGCTGAACTGTCAGAGCGGCCGACTAGTTAAATACCGTCCCTCAGCAAAATCTCGAGAAGGTGGCATAATTGTCCGACTACGCAGGTGACATTCAACCACCAGCATGTTTTTCCAATGTCCTCTCATTAAGTTGCGAGCTCTATACTCCCGATTAGAGGCTTAACTTGTTATATTGACAGAGTACACCAGAACGTACTGCGGCTGATAATTACGAAAACAGCACTATGGTGCAAGACAGAACACGAAAGAAAACACGAAGACTTTTGCGTTTTTATCTTACTCCTTGTCGCCATTTCGTTATTATGAATTCTTTCCAACTAGTCCATTTATTTGTCCTTCTGAACGCGACGTTGTACCGTATTTTGGACGCTATGCAGCAGTGCGTGGTTGATATGTGCTAATGAAACAGTCAAAAACATCCCAGTTTTTTTAAAAGAAAAACCAACCAGGCAGTACCTTCCGGGCCGGCACTCAAATTAGGTACAAACACGATGTATAAAACCCCAGAGCGAAGCTCGCGCACAGTTAACACTAGTGATCCAGAGATAATACGCCGAGAACCTGCAGATGAACACTGCGTGCATAGCCGATCGGAGACAGGCAGTCTTTAAGTAGCATCAGTTGCGCAAGCGGTCATCCATATAGGCTACAGTCCCCACAAGAACATGCAAAGCAGGTCCGTTACACGTCGACGGCTTTTTAATTTTTAGTAGCTTTGAGAAGTAATGAGGTGACTGTGGTGCCAAGGGTAGACGTCTCTGTCACTGCGCACTTGTTGCGCATATTTTTAGAACATATAGAAATCTTCGACAATGAAGGACGACACTAACATTTATTAGTCTACTAGATTGCGGCTTCCCCTATCATTATTATTAATAAGAACTCAGGTTGTCTTATTATTTTTACAGCGAAGGTTGTATATGGCTAGGATAAAGAAAATTACGTCCTGCAGTGGCGTTACGAGCACTCTTCATTGGAAGTTCCATCAATTACGTCATTAACGGCGTCGTACACAAGCACGCGAGTCATTTGCTGTGTTGTGGGTGACGCTGTTCATCTTGTCGCAGCTGTGGCGCCGAGCACGCACGCATCAGTAAACAGTTATAGTTTAGCGGGCTTAGCAGAATAGCGGGCGGGGGAAAATACAGGGATTGAAGTGCGCTTGCGCTGTCCCGTACCTTCCTGTACGACTCACCACAGGCTCGCTGTTTTTTATATTTAACGTTACCGTGTCAGCGAGGTGTACTTAGTGTACGTGAAACATGGCGGTTGTTTAGCACACCCGCTTCAACGATATTTTGGTGTAGTTGTTGAGAGATTCGCTTCCTTCAGAGCAGACGAATGTTTCAAATGGCTTCGCTTGCCTTCAGTTAGCTTTCATGACATGTATTACGGGTAAGTTAGCGTAGGTGTTGAGATAGCTTCCCATTTCGAACGTCTCTATGCCTAACCAGGAAATCAATGTAAAGAAATCGGCAACATCAATATTTTTGAATTTCTTGCGGGGTTCATATTTATTTTATTCGATTGTTACAAAAGAGTTGTAACATTACTACGCGTGGTGACAAACGATTCTCCTTTTTTTCTTTTCAATATTCTTCAACTTATTCACTCTCGCCTATTCGGCTCCACCATCCTAGCAAGGGCACCTAAATCCTAGAAATATCATCCCGCTAAACTATAAGTTGCTATCCGCAACGAATATTTGTTCACGGCACTGTTACTCTCTTCACCCCCATTATCAAGCCAACGGTAAACTATGACTGCATAAGTTCTCCTGAGACCTTCCTCATGGGCAGGCCAAGGAGAACTCTAGAAGAGCGTTGACAGTGGAAACATCATAGTGCTCACACTCGCCGGTCCGATGGTTCAGTCCTGGCACAAATCATGTTCGGGAGGGAGAGTGCCAGCAGCAACTGCGTACTAATGATCCGGCAGCCTTTTAAGCAGCGCTAAATCGAGAACGGGAATGCAAGTGCCGGTGGCGGCCGCATCCTGCAGTTAGCTCGCGATGTCAAACGCTTGCAAGAACGCCACGCCGAACAATGAATTACTGGTTTTCAAAATGGTATGATAGAGAAGACCCTCCCCCTCCCCCCCCCCCGAAAAAAAAAAAGAATTTGAAACTTTGACATCCAAAGAATTCGGTGTGTTCTGAGGAACAGACTTGTGCAAGCCATACATCGAGTGGCTGCTCCAAGCGATTTGAATGCTGCGCCACAGTGCAACGCGAGCCGTCGGGCGTAAGCCTAATGCGCGCATGAAACTTCCTTTTTCTCGAATTGCGTACTTTGAAAATTTCTCAACTTTGTTGTATCTTCTCTAAATTACCTTGAATTGATTTCGATGGAACATTGCACACACAAGCTACAATAGGTGGGAAACAATTCGAATTTAAAAAGTTACCAAGTTCGTAAAAAGTGTTGGTGAAAAGAAATCTAACCAGAAAATGCACCCTCTGTGGCTTGCTGTTTGCAGTATATTTACTTTATTTTTCTCAAATATATTATAAAGAACATAATATAATTAGTTCAGCTATATTGTATGGGCCTCCACAGTAACACGGCCTAATATCAGTTTATCAGTTTTGGGGGTTGCAGAGAAGAGGTACATTGAATACGTGAACCCACTTTAAGGTTTGGGATCAAGGAATAGGATGGATAGGCAATCTAGACGTCTAAAAACGCTGCCACGTGATAACCAACGGCAATACCTGTGATACCGTGAAAGTTTATGTGATTCCTTGTACCAGTTTCCAAAATAGTACTTACAAACTGACACACACACTTTACCCTCCCATACCCACCTAGAAAAGGGGTAAAGGCGCCTAATTTCTGTCTGCGTAAAGGCGACAAGGCGCAGTGCCTACGCCGAAAAAGTGGCGTTGTGGCGTGAACGTGATGATTACGGGAGTGCGTTCGCCGGGTCAAACGCCCGATATTGGTGGGAATTTCTCCAACGGCGCTCTGGCTTCGACTGCGACGTCTGTCATTGCCTGCGGTTTGTAAACAACTAGTGTGGTTAACCCATTGCGAAACGTATTGCGAAAAGCAATTAACTGCTAGTTACCCTCCTTTATTACCGTCATCATGCGAAGACCAGTTTGTGGCATGTGAAATGAACACTGTGATTAACTCAGGCCAAACGTGGGTAACCAAACGTTGCGACACTCTTCAGTGCCCCGTCGGGTTGAACCATCTGCGAAACACCTGGAGCACGTGTTTCAGATTTAACTCGTTAAACGTGTGTGTGGAGTGCCTGGGCGATCATTTTTTTATCTGTTGTACAAACAACCAAACCTGGTGCAGATATCTCGCATAGGCTGCTTCACGAGGAGTGAAATTTTCTGGCTTTGTAACGAATGAAAAAATTTTTTTTCTGTTTGCTAGAACGAATACGCAGCTCACAAGAGGAGTTGAAGTTGAGTTCGAGTTGTTTTATGAGTACTACCGTTTGGTCATTGCTCTGAATCTTGATCCACGAGGTAAGAGCATCATATTTGGCATATATCATATAAAAGATGCATGACATCCCCTTCTGATACACTGGCTTGTAACGCAATAAGTCCGTCCTTTGTGTTAGGACAAAGACAGAATGCAGAACTGTGCACCATGCATGATTCTATATTTAAGTCATTAGTTCTTAGTGGTTCCTTCATGAACTTTGCGGCAAAACAGCGCATATTACGGGTAAAACTATATTTAGGACAGAGTGCTGATTATCAACTGATTGCTTTATTGGGAATGCCAAGAAGTTATATAGGAAGGTGTACAATTCTCGAAAAGTCCATAGCCCAAACGCTGTCGAGTGACTCAGTCGGCTGGCATTGCTGTTAATTTGATAGGGGTTAACGAAATGCCAAACAATCGGTTAATTTTCAGCGATAGGTCAAATATATGACAATAAACAACATCAGGGCCTTTGAAACATGACTTTATTTTCTTTATTTTCACCAATGTTTAGTTCACTGTCTCGCAAACAGTATTTTGTGTGCATGCTGCCAAACAAAATCACGCATGGAGCACCACTTGAAGACGTAGGACGACTAACTGACGTTGCCACAGTGAGGGGGGAAGGTGCGCTTCTCATCTCAGACAAAACCTATCGCTGGTGAGGGAAGCATGTGTTGATGGATCACATTTGCATCCACTTCAAGTGGCAGCATACGCGGTCAAGAAAGCCGCTGCTAAATGGCTAAAACAAACGTGGCTATAGGTGTGGTAGTCAAGCTTTTGCTAAAAGGTAGTCCTACAACATTCGTACTGTATGTCTCATATGCTTGTATGTGAGAACATGTACGCCAGGTGTGTTCAGTACAGCCTTCATGGAGGTCATTTCATCCTATCAACTGGACGGACTCATGGTTCGAAGAAGGTGGCAAACTATAACACTATTGCAGCTTCTCAGACTACTGTGGGCATGCTGCTAAGCCAGTCTACAAAAAAGATCCCCTGCGATGTTCTGCCTTGAACTATGCCGTTCGACATTGAGACACTCATTACTGTAATCGCAATCACCGCATTTAAAAAGTTGTAAACCATACATCCACCTCACAGGAGCAGGAATAATATTATTAGGTCCTGGCTAACCTCCCTATTCTTCCTCCTTCCTTACTCCTTTTTATTAAACCCTGCATGCTGAGGAAACCCACGGTGTTAGGATAACTGTGCGAAGAATGTACTTGTGATGACGATGCCGTACATGGCACTTTGACGGTCGGCACAGTGAAGTCAGCGTTATAAAATATGAAGGCGGTTCATGGTGGCAGAGTGGCCATAATAAGAAAAAGCAGCATTGTCAATGTCCGCAAGGCGTGAACTCTCGTCTGTGCTCTGTGATGTCTAAAAGTTAAATTCGCTAGGCTCAGTAGTCTAGACAATTCCCTCATTGAAGTGGACCCTCAAGGAAAACTATGTATACACTGATGTGCTTGGTCATACATGGTACTTGAAG
Organism: Rhipicephalus microplus; assembly: GCF_043290135.1. Classification (NCBI taxonomy): domain Eukaryota; kingdom Metazoa; phylum Arthropoda; class Arachnida; order Ixodida; family Ixodidae; genus Rhipicephalus; species Rhipicephalus microplus. The sequence goes on from NC_134706.1 coordinate 56,207,363, forward strand.
CTTTACACAGCGTAGCCGCTGATGATGTCATACCACATTTATTTGCTGCAGAATAAGGTAGGCTAGTCGTTGCAGTTGCGAAAATCTATGGCACGAATTGCCTGGGTGGCCATCTCGCCTGTTTGTGAAAGCAACCGCCATGAATCATGAGTACAAATGGGCTCAAGGGCACGATGACTTCACAAGATTCAACAGCGCTGAATTATTCAGCATACTGTGGATTTCTCAAGCGTACAATGTACTGTCTCTCTATGATGAGGTCCAGCTAATGAGGTTCTTGCTGATTGCAATACAACAATCGGATGCAGATAAAAACGTATAAGAAGCTATACAAGCCAGAACTTTTGTGAGACCTATGTGACTTAACAAAAATATCTCGCCAGTTGTTGTGCAAGCGACAGAAGTAGCACTTTGTTATCTATATATTGGCACACACTATAAGCTTTCCTATGACTACGGGGGAAAAAATGCCGTGAGCATTAAGAAAAGCAGTTGCTATGTGAAAAACTACAATATAATTAGGGAAGAGCAAGCGTCTGAGAAGCAGCACCTAAACAGGTGCAGTGCTGCGATAAGCAAAATAAATAAATAATAAAATGGAGTGAAGCTTTTAAGAGGCAAAACACCAGAATTCAGTGCCGTAATTCAGAATTAATCCTGAGTTCATACCTCTAAAGATGTGTGCTACTGAGGACAACGCAGTTGCTTCTTGTTTGTCTAAACTGTCACATCGTTGAATTGTCAACGAGAGGCACACCCTGTCATGGCAGCCATAAAAACAAAGTAGTCAAAACTGTAAAAAAACTGTTTCCAGCGTCCGCAGCGCGTTTCAGCCCGTTTTCTCACACTGGAAACGCTGCACGGTGTGTCCCAGTGTACTACAGCACCCTGAGAGCCACTGGCACACCGTGTACAACGTAGCCAGTGTCACCAAGTGTGCTGAAACGCACTGGACCACACTGTACAGCGTGGCCCAGTGTCTTGCAGCGTGCTGAGAGGTGCTGGTCACGTTGTACAGTGTCTACACGCCCAACAGGAACACTGGTGGCACATTGAAAGAAGCTAGGCGTGCTTGGTGCACTTTATATAAGACTTCATGTTCGATTGAGAGAAGCCAAGCGTAAATCTTGCCGAATGTATTCAAAGTTACATTTTTTTCTCTGTGTTACGTATACGTGGCTTTAGTTTTTGTTATGCGACAGATGTGCGGCTACGCTAAAGCAACCATCTCTCGAACGCACATGTGCGCTTTCCCCGAAGTGTAATTGAGTGCGTCAACGAAGTTCATAAACCACATCAAAACAACTGCAGCTCACTTGCGACGCAGTGTGATAGTAGTAATAGTAAGATAATCCAGATCATCCTACTCTAGCAGTCCGTCGTTCCGGCTCGTGTTACAGAACGCCGCACGTCACCCACAGCAGAGGAGGGGGAGTGATTTTAAGTGAAAAGAAGATAAAAGTGGGCCCCGTAACTGTCCCTCATGCGGAGGACACCTCAACAGTACCTCACGGGGGATGAGGGTAGAGAAGGTATAAAAGGATAGGATTATAATGTAAAGATAGAGAGCGAGGCGCAGAGATAGCGAACGATGGAAGTAAGAAGAAGACAGTAATTATGGACACGATTGCAGGAGTCCGCAGACGGGGCACCACTGGCGAGAGCTCTTGTTGGCTTCAGGAGATGGCGTAGGGCTAACCCAGCGCGCTGTCGTCGTCGTCAGGGCCCGACGTCAGGAAGTGGCGTAGGACCAGCCCAGTCGGCCAGAGCTGCACTGTCGTCGGAGATCGCGATGGCACAACCGGTCGGCACAGAATTCTGCGAGCGGTTAGCCGCTGCAACACCTACTTTTGGTGCTTTAGCTTGTGATTTGCGTATTTGAAGGTGAAAATATAACCCCGCTTAACTCTTTCGTGCAAGAAACTCAATTTTGAACGGTAAGCAGAGTTTTATTGAGGAAATGACTATACCTTTCGCAGAAAATGACCTTTTCGGAAAAAACAAAATATTGGCAATTTTAGTTCAAAAGTTATGATGTAGTAACCTCAGACCTGAGGTGACCAAATTGGTGACAATGCTGGTGACCACCTGTATGGTAGTTATGGCATAACAGTAAAGGTCTACTGATCACTTTTGGTGAAAGTGCAGCTAATATTTTTTATACTCCTTAGCGTTAGCTGATCATATGACATGCTTTTCTGCACTGTCAACATAATTTGGGCAGCACATTATTTTATATCTATAAAAATGTCTTGGGTGCTCCCCCCCCAAAACGCATTGAGAACGGTGGCAGCTGGAAGAAACACATGTAACATGTCCGATTGAAGCCCAAAATAATTGGCGTCTTTTTTGTCAAGTCTACAAGAAGCTTTGAAATATGCGTCATCTAATGTCCAAGAGGCGTGGCTCACGTGTTCTGACAGAAATAAAATAAAGAAAAGGTGGTTAAGTGGGGTGGACACCATGCTGAAAAGAGTTAGGTTTAACGGTTGTTAGACTTTTTCGCAACCGAGTATCAACGATTATCACAGTGACCGTGGCACACAAAGTACGTACGCTAAGCCTAATTGTCGTTTTGTCTGGAGTGAACTGCTGCGGCTATATTACGCGGAACGGAAACGAAGAGGGCAGATCATAATTTCAAATAGGTGATGAACACTATGGTGTTGAGTTAGCAATTTAGATACCAGCTGTATTGTACATAGTTATGATTAACCGCTTAGCGAGTAACTCTAATTGTCATAACACATCTGCGGTTATCCTTATAAGTTTTGCGGCAAAACGTGTCAGATATATTTGTCATCCAAGGTAGCCCCTAACAAGTACAATAACAATAGCCTGTTAAATGCGCGCAAACATGAAGACGCTGAAATCTCTGTGTTATACGTGACAAGTGCGAAATGTTAAATACCGGAATCATTTAACACGAGGAAAAAGTACGTGCGATCTCGTCGTGCTGGTGTGGCGTAGCGAGTAGCGGTTCAAACTCGGTATGTATAGTGTGTACAGGTAGCAGGTTGAACTTTTTACAGCGAAAGCTGTTATGAGATCACAACTCGGGTCATGCGCGGTGGTCCTGCGCGCTGGTGTTCGTAACCACATAGCACGAAATTAGAAAAAACAAAAACCTAGCACCAACAACAAAGCGAAGCTCGAAACCCGGGTCTGCTGGGTGCCAGCCCAGTATTCTACCACTGAGCTACACCGGTGCTTGTGACTTGTTGGCAAAGCTAGCACCAAAGACAAAGCGGGTCTCGAACCCGGGTTCACTGGGTGCTAAGCCAGTATTCTACCACTGAGCTACACTGATGTTTTTTCGTGGTATTTATGGCAATGTGTTCAAATTACCATTTAAATTCAATTAACGGAACATTTAACATTAAAAATTAAATTTAAATTTTGTCCGCTTAATATATTAATAAACAACACCCCATAGGCTAATCCGAGGCCCAACTCCGTACTCTCCAGACCCTTAATTAAGGGGGTAATCAGCAGAAGTCTCATTTCATTAAAACATTTTGATAAAAATAACCACAAACTTGGCTGATACACCGCTGAAACCTACATTTAGAACATAACAATCCGGGTGCGGCGATGGCGTAGTGGTTAGAGCATCCGCCTCACATGCAAGAGGTCCGTGGTTCAAATCCCGGTGCCGCGCAGTTCCCAACCGGAAAAAAAAAATCCGCGTGTTGATGGAACTTCATTAAGAGGCCTGAGTGCGGCCTCACCGATAACCACCGCCGGGAACGCACTCCCTCACCAGAGAAGGGTTGGCCACCCTGGTGCAGTATCTGGCCACTACCTCCCACATGCATACGTCAAATAACTCACGGCTCTCAGTTCCCAGCAGCTGCGAAGCAACTGACCGTGGCGGCGGTCAGATCTGCAACGCAGCAGAGGGTGCTAAGAATCTCTGGACTACAGGCCGCCATTGGAACCTGAACTTGGCAACGTTTAACGCTAGAACCTTATCTAGTGAGGGAAGTCTAGCTGTACTATTCGAGGAGCTAGAGAGTGTTAAATGGGATATAATAGGGCTCAGTGGTGTTAGGAGGACGGATGAGGCCTATACTGTGCTACAGAATGGGCACGTCCTTTGCTCTTGGGGCTTGGCAGCCATAAAAGAACTGGGAGTGGGGCTTCTAATTCACAATAACGTAGCTGGCAACATAGAGGAATACTATAGCATTAATAAAAGGGTTGTAGGTATTGTAATTAAACTGAATAAAAGATACAAGATGAAGGTAGTACAGGCTTACGCGCCTACATCCAGCCATGATGACACTTCAGTTGAAAGCTTCTATGAAGACTTGGAATTGGCAATGAGCAAGGTAAAAACACAGTATACTATAGTGATGGGCGACTTTAATGGAAAGGTAGGGAAGAAGAAGGCTGGAGACCAGGCAGTAGGAGATTATGGCATCGGTACTAGAAACGCCAGAGGAGAGCTACTAGTAGAATTCGCATAACGCAGTAATTTCCGGATTTTGAATACCTTCTAGCAAAAACGAGAAAACCGCAAATAGACCTGGAGGAGCCCTAATGGGGAAAATAAGAACGAAATAGACTTTATATTGAGTGCACACCCAGGAATCTTGCAGGATGTGGAAGTGGTTGGCAAGGTACGATGCAGTGACCATAGAATGGTACGGTCTAGAATTCGCCTAGACTTGAAGAAGGAACGACAGAAACTGATACGCAAGAAGCCAATCAATGAGCTAGCACTGAGAGGGAAAGTACAGGAAGTCAGAGTCTCGCTTCAGAACAGGTACTCGGCTCTTAGTGAGGAAACCAACCTTAGCGTAGATACAATGAATGATAATCTGACGAGTATCATTACGGAGTGTGCAGTAGAAGTTGGAGGCAGGGTAGTTAGACAGGACACTGGCAAGCTTTCCAAGCAAACGAAGAACCTAATTAAGAAGCGTCAAAGCATGAAATTGTCAAGTACAACAGACAAAATAGAACTGGCAAAGCTTTCGAAGTTGATTAATAGACGTAAAGTATGCGATGTAAGAAGGTATAACATGGAGAGAATTGAACACGCTCTGAAAAACGGAGGAAGCGTCAAAGCAGTGGAGAGGAAACTTGGGATGAGCAAAAGTCGGATGTATGCACTAAGGGACAAAGAAGGCAAAATAACTACCAATATGGATAGGATAGGTAAAATAGCGGAAGAGTTGTACTGAGATCTGTACAGTAGCCGAGACAACCAGGACCTTAATACTATAAGAACTAGCAGTAACCCAGATGACACCCCACCAGTAATAATAAAAGAAGTCAGAAAAGCTTTGGAGAGCATGCAAACAAGCAAAGCTGCTGGTGAGAATCAGGTAACATCAGATCTGCTGAAAGATGGAGGACAGATTGTGTTAGAAAAACTAACCACTCTCTTTACGAGGTGTCTCCTGACGGGAAGGGTACCAGAGTCTTGGAAGAACGCTAACATCATCTTAATACATAAGAAAGGAGATGACAAGGACTTGAAGAAGTACAGGCCGATCAGCTTGGTCTCTGTAGTATAAAAGCTATTTACAAAGGTAATTGCTAACAGACTAAAGAAAACATTAGAATTCAATCGACCAAAGAATCAAGCAGGATTTCGAACAGGCTACTCAACAATTGACCACATTCATACTATCAATCAGGTAATAGAGTAATGCTCAGAGTATAGCCAACCACTATACATAGCCTTCATAGATTACGAGAAGGCGTTTGATTCAGTATAAATATCAGCCGTCATGCAGACACTGTGCAATCAGGGCGTAGATGAAGTATATATAAACATTCTGCAAGAAATCTACAGGGGATCAACTGCTACCATAGTGCTTCATAAAGAAAGCAACAGAATACCAATCAAGAAGAGTGTAAGGCAGGGGGACACCATCTTTCCAATGCTATTTACCGCGTGCCTACAGGAGGTTTTCAGAAGCCTAGAATGGGAACAGTTAGGGATAAAAGTTAATGGAGAGTACCTTAGTAACCTGCACTTCACCGATGACATTGCATTGCTTAGTAACTCAGGGGACGAATTGTAACTTATGATTAAAGAGTTACACCAGGAGAGCTGAAAGGTGGGTCTTAAAATTAATCTGCAGAAAACGAAAGTAATGTACAACAACCTCGGAAAGTCGAAAAGGAGCAGCGCTTCGAGATAGGTAATAGTGCATTTGAAGTTGTAAAAGACTATGTCTACATAGGGAAGGTAATAACCGCAGAGCCTAACCACGAGATTGAAGTAACTAGAAGAATAAGAATGGGGTGGAGCACATTCGGCAAGCACTCTCAAAATATGACAGGTAGATTGCCACTATCCCTCAAGAGGAAGGTATATACCAGTTGTATCTTGCCGGTACTTAGCTACGGAGCAGAAACCTGGAGACTTACAAAGAGGGTTAAGCCTAAATTGAGGACGACGCAGCGAGAAATGGAAAGAAAAATGGTAGGTGTAACTTTAAGAGACAAGGAGAGAGCAGAGTGGATTAGGGGACAAACGGGGGTTAAGGATATCATAGTTTAAATAAAGAAGAGAGAGTGGACATGGGCCGGGCATGTAGCGCGTAGACAGGATAACCGGTGGTCATTAAGGGTAACTAACTGGATTCCCAGAGAAGAGAAGCGGGTTAGGGGGAGACAGAAGGTTAGGTGGGCAGACGAGATTAAGCAGTTTGCGGGTATAAATTGGCAGCAGCAAGCACAGGATCGGGTTAACTGGCGGAACATGGGAGAGGGCTTTGTCCTGCAGTGGACGTAGTCAGGCTGATGATGATGATGATGATGAAAATTAACGTAAAATGACACTCGTACTATGCAACAGAGGTACAATCACCCCGCGACAATAAACGCTCTAGCGTTACTAAAGAAACACTCGACAATTATAGAAGTTAAGTAGAGCCGCGAGAGTTCTTAAAATTACGTTATACACCACAGGTGACAAGGTCAAGTGCATCACCAAGATGGGATACCAGTCCGGTTCGCAGTTCATTTCATCATTAATATCTGCTAGTTGGACAGCGATTTTAACGAATTGGGAGCTCGAAGAAATGGGGTTTCTGCTTTGCGATCTTGAATACACGTCTTCCATAGAGATGAAAAAAATATATCAAAAGGCACTTCAAGTGATGTCGGCAAAAGATAACGGATAGCATAAGTTAATGTAAATTTTTTCTCAGAATCCGCTGAACGACATACCAGTATAAAATAGCATCTGTGTAAATGACAAAGCAGTGTTCTATTGTCTCTGGCACATCACATAGGCGGCAGTCAATTGATTAAATAAAAGTACCCTTTATTTTATATCCCTAACTGTTCCCATTCTAGGTTTCTGAAAACCTCCTGTAAGCGCGCGGTAAATAGCATTAGGGAGATTGTGTCCCTCTTGCCTTACGCCCTTCTTTATTGGTATTCTGTTGCTTTCTTTATGAAGCACTATGGTAGCAGTTGATCCCCTGTAGATTTCTTCCAGAATGTTTATATATACTTCATCTACGCCCTGATTCCGCAGTGTCTGCATGACGGCTGATATTTCTACTGAATCAAACGCCTTCTCGTAATCTATGAAGGCTATGTATAGTGGTTGGTTATACTACGAGCATTTCTCTATTACCTTATTGATAGTATGAATGTGGTCAATTGTTGAGTAGCCTGTTCGAAATCCTGCTTGATCCTTTGGTCGATTGAATTCTAATGTTTTCTTTACTCTGTTAGCAATTACCTTTGTAAATAGCTTGTATACTACAGAGAGCAAGCTGATCGGCCTGTAATTCTTCAAGTCCTTGTCATCTGCTTTCTTAAGTAATAAGATGATGTTAGCGTTCTTCCAAGACTCTGCTACCCTTCCCGTCAGGAGACACCTCGTAAACAGGGTGGCTAGTTTTTCTAACACAATCTGTCCTCCATCTTTCAGCAGATCTGATGTTACCTGATCCTCACCAGCAGCTTTGCCTCTTTGAATGCTCTCCAAAGCTTTTCTGACTTCTTCTATCATTACTGGTGGGGTGTCATCTGGGTTACTGCTAGTTCTTATAGTATTAAGGTCGTGGTTGTCTCGGCTACTGTACACATCTCTGTAAAACTCCTCCGCTATTTTAACTATCCTATCCATATTGGTAGTTATTTTGCCTTCTTTGTGCCTTAGTGCATACATCCGACTTTTGCCTATCCCAAGTTTCCTCTTCACTGCTTTGACGCTTCCTCCGTTTTTCAGAGTGTGTTCAATTCTCTCCATGTTATACCTTCTTACATCGCATACTTTACGTCTATTAATCAACTTCGAAAGCTCTGCCAGTTCTATTTTGTCTGTTATACTTTACACTTTCATGCTTTGACGCTTCTTAATTAGGTTCTTCGTTTGCTTGGAAAGCTTGCCAGTGTCCTGTCTAACTACCCTGCCTCCAACTTCCACTGCACACTCTCTAATGATACTCGTTAGATTATCATTCATTGTATCTATGGTAAGGTTGGTTTTCTCACTAAGAGCCGAGTACCTGTTCTGCAGCGACACTCCGAATTCCTGTACTTTCCCTCTCAGTGCTAGCTCATTGATTGGCTTCTTGCGTATCAGTTCCTGTCGTTCCTTCTTCACGTCTAGGCGAATTCGAGACCGCAACATTCTATGGTCACTGCATCGTACCTTGCCAACCACTTCCACATCCTGCACGATTCCTGGGTGTGCAGTCATTAAAAAGTCTTTTTCGTTTTTATTTTCGCCATTAGGGCTCCTTCATGTCCACTTGCGGTTTTCTCGTTTTCGGTAGAAAGTATTCAAAATCCGCAAATTATTGTGTTCTGCGAATTCCACTAGTAGCTCTCCTCTGGCGTTTCTAGTGCCGATGCCATAATCTCCTACTGCCTGGTCTCCAGCCTGCTTCTTCCCTATTTTTGCGTTAAAGTCGCCCACCACTATAGTATACTGTGTTTTTACCTTACTCATTGCCGATTCCACGTCTTCATAGAAGCTTTCAACTGAAGCGTCATCATGGCGGGATGTAGGCGCGTAAGCCTGTACTACCTTCATCTTGTATCTTTTATTCAGCTTAATTGCAATACCTACCACCGTTTCAATAATGCTATAGTATTCCTCTATGTTGCCAGCTATGTTTCTGTGAATTAGGAACCCCACTTCCAGTTCTCTTTTGTCTGCCAAGCCCCGATAGCAAAGGACGTGCCCATTCTGTAGCACAGTATATGCCTCATCTGTTATCGAAGAATGTTTTAGAATTTGGAGACATACAATTTGTGCACTCGCTTCAAGACGTCAAGACCTGGCATATGGGAGTACAATGAATGGTACAACGGAGACAGAAAAAGTATAGATAGTAAATCTTTGTATAATACTTTATGAGATACTGTGTACAAGTGTTTTATAGAAAAGTGGGCTTCAAGGAACCTAACTGCGGAATAAACTTTCTGCATGAATCCCAGCAAACACGTTCGCTCGGAAAAGTTTGAAGAATTGAGTAGGTCAGGAAAGGAATCCTCGAGATTAACCTGCAAGAATTAATGAATTATGGGATGAGAATTGTCACGGAAAAAGAAAAAGCAAAAAACTTGTTTGCCATAAATACAGATGTTTCAATCCTAACCCACCAGCGCTGACTGGCCGCAAAATCTTCTCACGACGCATGGGCTCAAAAGTAGAAGACCATATGAAAGTCGAATAAACCGATGAAATTGCTGTACATAAAATCTTGCACAATTATTAAGTTGCAATACGTAGAAGATCTTTGTTGCTAGAAGACTATTAGAGGCTTCAGCTCTCCTAAATATTGATAAGCGATGGAGAGCAAGTGTCGGAGCTGGACATTCAAGCCTAGGGACGCACTCCTTCCAGTAATGCGCGCTGAATCTATACGCATGTAATGGTACAGCCATGTACGTTGGCGGAGTTCTTGTCCAATTATATCCAGCATGTTGAATAGGTGTGCTGCCTCATGAGCCAAACCATAATCCTAAACATTTCGAGTCGTTCAAACGAGCTCCTGGTACAATGCCAAATTCGTCTACTACAACTTTTATGCTTGTTTTATTTGTGCAGAAAACTGCTACGTCGTCTGCATAAGCTAATACTTTCATTTCAGTTCCTAATATATCGAATCTGCGAATACAACTTATCAGAATAAACTTAAGCATAACAGCTCTAGATAAAGAGCAAACAGAAGTGGGGACACGTGGCAGTCCTGCTTTACAGACGAACAAATTGAAAGAAGTTTCGACAGCAGACCAATACCGGTCGAAGACTGATTATAGCATAGTTTGATGCCTTTAAGCAGAACAGTGCCGACATTGACATGTTCCAGAAGAGAAAAAGAAACGAATGACTAACACGATCGAAGGCAAGGTGTACCTCTAACATGTTTTGTTGTTGCTGTACTGTGTTTTGTTGTCCTGAACAGCACTGAACGACAGTACGAGCGACTTGTATATTGTTTTGTATAGATCGGCCCTTAATCCCACATGTTTGGTTGGACCCAATGAGAATGGACATCGCAAATCGCAACCCATTTGATAGTACTTTGGTGAAATATTTGTAGTAAACGTTTGACAGCGCTATTGACCGGTAACCCTCAACAGAGTGAAGTTTTTTCTTGTCCTAATTTTTCGGTATCAAAACTGTGCGGCTCTTGCAAATGGATTTCGGAAATGTCTCCATATCATAACTTATTTTAAAGATATCCATTTAAAGATCTCCAGCATTACAGAAAACAGGGCATTTTTAAAAGGTCTGTTAAATTTGGCAGAAAAGCCGTCAGGGCCAAGTGACTGTGATGAAAGTAAGCTGTCAATAGCGTGCTCAATTTTCTGTATTGTAATAAGACAACTAATGGCTGCACAATCATCATTTTCTAATGGGCTCAAATGGGAAACGAAACTCGTGGTAATGTTGACGTCAGTGTTAGGGAGAGCACTAAATAAATCTTCATAGTACATTGAACGATTGATATGTGGGGTTAAATATCTCAAAACCACCACATGATTATGAGAGCCGCCGTAGTGGAAGTTTCCGGAAATTTCTACTTCCCGAGTTCTTTAACGCGCACCCAAATCTGAGCACACGGGCCTACAACATTTTCACCTCCACCAGCAATGCAGCCGCCGCAGCAAGGATTCGATCAAGGTACTCGGCTGCTTACCTGCGGGTAAGCAGCCTAGTACTTTGACTACAAGACCACCGTGGTGGGGCCTTGGTACTTTTCGAATGTCGACGTTATGTCTATTTCGTGTGTTACAATAACACCATTTGGGTGAAGATCTGGGATCACTTGAGATATTACGTGGCGTTCTTCATCGAGTAAAGCTTCACACGTTGGCTGTCTCGAGTTTGAGGTACGTCTTTTTGGAAATCTAATACGTGCTCTACTGTAACTAATGGCATCCTATCTTTGAAGTGGACATTTAATGTCTTCAATTTCGATTAGGTACAATCCTGGTGTCTCGCATTCCATCTCATAAAGCCTGTACAAGATTTTAAGCAGTGTTTTTTCTCAATCTTCCTATAAAAAGACTCAGTAGTTGCAATCTCTAAAGTTATAACACGAACTTCTTGTTTAAATAGCTCCTAAGCAGCATGTACATGTAAACTTCTTGAGAAAGCCTGCGTTATTGTTTTTCGCACACGTTTATTAAAACCTTATTCACAGAAAAGCTCTGTGTTTATATTCCAAAAGACCCATTGTGGTCAGAATTGGCTTCTACAATTTGCACCACTTTGTGCAATAACAATGCAGTGGTATGAGAATGAATGACACTGGTGCAGTGCTACAGAAGATTTGGCGGGAAAGGAGAGATCAGGACACGTAAATCTGGTCAAAGCGAGCATGAGAAAATCTCTGAACTCTTGTACAAGCAGTCACTTGGCCTGACACACCAATGTCTATGAGCCCTTGATTGTCTACGTTTCCGAATAAAATCTCACCACTCCAGTCTAGCTGACCACTATGATTGTTACGACCGTGAAGGTCACATACATCATTGAATGAACGCGTTAGCAATGTGACACTCCGAGTCGATTAGACTGGTTATTTTCAAATACATCAAGACGCTTCAAAATCTCATTAAATGAATATCGGTTGATGATTCGCCAGGGTATTTATTAGAACACAAAATCACAACATATGTATCGACCCTCGTTTTCAACACAAGTACTGATTGCCGAACATGGCAGACTCTTTCTCAGAAACAGACAGCAGCCCGCATATAATCCTCTTCTATGTGAAACATAGACATTTTACTTAGACAGAAAGAAGACAGAGCCCTCTCTGTCTCCTCGTCGCTCTTGATCTCTGTCTCCTGAATTACGACAAAGTCGAAACGGTTTCGAGTGAAAAGCCTATGAAGCTGTGCCTGTTGACTGCGCCATGGTGACTACCTTATGTTGCGCTCATTGTCTCATGTGGTCAGTGGGGCAGGTTGATGGTGAGACTTCTTTTGAACCCCCATCAGGTCAACAAGATCATGACCACCGGCACTTTTCTTTCTGCGTGGTCATTCGACGACGTCACGTCTTCTTATCAACAGTCGCTGCTCCACCCTCGTCGCTTGATTGCGAGCTGTATATGGCCCTGCACTTAGGTATTGCAGTATACACAGAAGTCTGCATATCATTTTCTAAGGTCGTACCACGTTGAAGATACTGCTGCGAAGCTACGCCACAAGAATTTGGAGTATCTCCACTGAGCTCATTTTTAGGGACCTCCTTTTGCGTAAGAAGCTTTCTTGAGTCATTTTGGGTTGGCTGTTTGCAAAAATCTCTTGGTTTTTTGCGTACAGGAACTTCATCTGTTTTATCCGCGCCTGCCTCCTTTGCATTTTGTGCATCCTTGCTGGTGAAGTGCGTACAGTCTGTCATTCACGGATTGTCTCCTGTGGCATCCATGATATGCTTTTGCAGGTTATCGTCATGGTGCTGTGTGTGCTGTCATAGCTTGTTAGAATAGGTCGCGACACAGTCATCAGCTGAATGACCGAAGCGCCGACAGTCATCACGGCGAGGATTCCTGCAGTTTCGACGAATGTGTCTAACCTTATTGCAGCGAAGACAGAGAGATGGGTGGCCGGGGATTAGAACGAGGCTTTTTACTCCACACACAATTCGAGGGAAAGAATTTCGCCCACTCTGACTCCATCAGGAAGGGAGCACACAACGTCGCGATTAAATGTCCACATTTTCTCCATGTCCGATACTTTCCAGCATCTTACTAATAGTTACTTAGTTTTCCCTAAAACATGCGATTCATCTCAGACGTAGGCGTCTTCCAAATGCTCAGGTAGCCAGATAAGCTTAATTTTTACTTCTGTGGGTTCCGGGTCAATCAGAAGGCATGTATGGCTTTTGACAAAAAATTAACCTCGTGTGACCAGCTTAGTTATTGTCAGCGGGGACTTGCGAGTAACTATCCATACATGTCACATTTGAAATTGACCTATAGAGCTTATTTCCTTCAAGTCAATAATGTCCAGAAGAGCATCTCTGAAATTCTGTAGCCGGTAAGGACGACCGCCTAAATCCGCGAGTAGATAAATGGAATCCACGACCACCTTACCAGTGGCAAGACGAGGCAGTACAACATGGTAGTCCTTGCCATCTAGCTCTTTTAGCTTTTGCATTGACTCTGCCGTGCCTTCCACACAGGCCTGGTGTTTTTCTTCTTTTTTCTATTGTCTCAGCACTCATGTTCAAGTCCTAATTACAATAGAAGTATGAGCAAAAATTAAAAAAAATAATTCAGAAGCCTAGTTTCAGTCCCAGTGTGCAGTGTGCCCGCGTCCAGCGTGTCCCGTGTTGCATGGCGGCGTTCCAGCATCCAGCGTCACACTGGTTCTGTACTAGGGCAGGGCACTAGGACAGTGGCACTGCGTTTTCGAATAGGAAAATCGATTCACTGACTTCTAGTTGAGAGTGGTTCAAGTGAGGAATGAGTGCTTCGATACCCCATTGGTGAGTAAGCTGCAGTGAAACCTCAAGCAGGTTCGACTCTAGACTAGCTCGCAGCTTGCCAACAAGACGTGTTTTTGCAGTTATGGTACATCCACACAAACTAAACATATTATATGTGATCGAGGTTGCTGAAGGAGACTAGACAAAAGTACCCTAATTGAAAAATGCACCAAGATATATTACAACAACGATTCGTAAAAGCTACATTTTGCAAAGTTAGACGCACCTATTTAAAGGGGTAATGAACTTATACCAGCGGGCTCCGTTGGTTATCTTCTATATTGAAAATGAAGTGTAGACACCTATTATGATCTGAGTCAGGGCTCATAATACATCTTTTGAATTTGCTGTACCTGTGCTTAGCAGCAAACAATTGGTTACACTCTTAAGAAACGATTGCTGCAAATTATTTCAGAACAATCAACGGCACGACCTGAGCCGGACTTGCGCGACAAATTCTATATTATGGACGTCACAGACGATTGTTTACTTGTGAACTATGGCAAAGGAGGCTATGGTGAGTAGGTACCTTAAATGTATAGGTATGAAAAAGTACAATATTTTGTCTGCGTGTTCACCACAACGGAAAACAGATAGCACAAAAGTGAAGTAAAACTGCTTCGCAGCGGATTGACCAATACAAAAGGAAATCTTCTAACTTGAGTTTCCGGGTGCTTTAAAATCGTAACAACCCAACAATTATACATGTTGACTATGTAAGGCCCAGCTCCTTCAACATTGCAAAGCGCTTCATCTTGTGGTCGCCGTCCACAGTTCAAAGCGTACATGATGCGCGAGGACACAGCATAATGCATCGTCGTGGCCACAACCTGTGTGTGCAGCACAACTACAGCAGCATGCGTCAAAGTAATAGAAAAACAGCCCGACATCAATGATATCTATCATCTTAACATAAAGGCACACGAACGTGCACTAAGGCCTCCAAAATTAACGCGCACCACCTCGAAAACCTCAACGCGACACTGAATGTACGTATATTGTGACGAAACGTCGCCGCGGTGCGAGCCCGTGCTTGGGTTTGCGCGCTTGTGTGCTTCCACCGTCTCCAGTGCCAACGCGGGCAGCTCCCCTCCATACGAAAGCTGCAGCGTACGTACTTTTGTAATTGATACCGTGGGGTGACAACGGTTACCAGCAACCGTCTTTTATTGCGTAGCCGGCCAAGGAGACTCGGCCAGGAGCAAAGAAAAACTTCCATCACAACGGAATTCGTATAAGCGCTGACCGCATAATCGAGGTTTCGCTGTACTTCCTGAATTATCATTCGTAGCGTGACGGCACTATTTTTTTTTGCTAAACTACGTAATGCTAAAACAAAAATTACCTCGTTTTTTTTTTCAGACAGGAAGTGCATATTGTGGGGCGCTGATGCCAAGACCATCGGCACAACACGCTGTTATAATACAATGAAAGAAGCGTGTTCGCAAGACATGGAAGAGTTATGGGGAGAACGTGGTTCGTGTGTGGATTATGATAAATAGAAAGCAAAGCAGTGGTGTTGCGAACGAAAAACTGTAGAAAATAGAGAACAAGGGCTGCATCAGGCGTCACACAGAAACAGCAAGAAGAGATGCAGCAGCTCAACCACTGCTCGAAGTGTCTTTCTCACTGCCACGTGTAACAAACGCATTTTCAAACAATTTTGAATGCATTTAAAGTGAATATATCACTTTTATCCTATACCTGTTTTATTTGCTAACAACTAGTCCGTCATTTATCCAAGTGGAAGACAAGTATTTCCTTTCGGGGCGTTTCGTTAACAACGTGTCTCCTCATGAAGGACGTAAAAAAAACTATTTCACATCAAAAAACGTCTTTAACAGCTCGCTGAAAAATGTAAAAGGTGTCTTTGGTAAAGCCAATTTGTAGCCGTAAATGGCTCTTCGACCATCCGGTTTCTGTACTTCTGTCACAAAATTACACGTGCAAAACTTCTTCAAAAGAACCTGCTAAGATGTTTTTAGGTTTTTTCTTGGCGCTTTTGAAAATTTGCTGCAATTGCTTTAGAAATACAAAACATATTGAAATTATCTTCACAGCACAATTTTTTGGCAGCTTGAAGGCTACCATATGAAGTTGTGCATTCAATCGATTGAAAACAACTCCCACGAAAGCTCTTTGCTGTTTTACTCGTCCATTTCTGTGAGTCATCATGCAGGTGACTAAACGATCAAGTAGCATCAGTAACATAACCATGCATTCAAACATGTCGTAACTGCAGCGTCTATAACTTTCAACGTAGAGTTTACTTGCGTGTAATTTGGACATAATAAACTTGTTTCATTCCTTCATACTTTGGTGACATGTGCCGCATAAATTGGTGGCTACTTCAGGACACCCCATATATCTAGTTCTCATGTAGTACACATTGGTGTAGAATAAATCTGAACATGCAGAGGTTCAGCACGCAGTTCATTAGTGTGATTTTGCGTATGGCACAAAAAGCATCAAGGTTATAAGCAGCAATAGGTTGTTGCTGATGTTGTGAGTGGATTTATGGAATGAGTAAAGCGAAACCGAAAGCTGCACAAAATATGACAGAAGCTGACCGGAAAAGGAGAAACTGACCGCTGTGGCAGCAATATAAATACAAATTCAGCATGAATGTACGGCATCCTCCCTCAAAGAAAGTGCACTGGCTTCGACTTTAGCTGGCGCAATCACAGGCCGAATGTCTTGTATAAATAGCAGTAAAATATATGCATTAAAAACACGGCATATTAACGGTGTGAATGCAGATGCGACGGCGTAGCAGTGGGATCGTTTTGTGTTCCCGTAAGTCTTATGTCGTGATGGGTTGTAATCCTTGTCTTGCTTTCATTAGTACCGATAAAGGTATCACATGTAGCTTAATTTGGCCAAGACTAGGTATGTGCACGTTCCACTGATGTTGCTAGTTCTTTCCAGTCAAACGAAATTATAATAATAATAATATTAATAATATAATAATAATAATAATAATAATTATGGTGATGTTTATTTTTCATCAATACTTTGATAAAGGAAAGCTGCAGGTAAAAGCTTCTCTCCAAAAGAGGCAGCTTGACAAAGGCCCACAGCTACCATTTAGCACGACAGCAGTGGCAATCAGCAATGTGAAGTCAACAAGAATAACAACAACACCAAAAATAGATAAATAAATAAAAATAAATAATGATATAAAAATCAAGTCCAAATTTCAAAAATAAAAACAGCAACCATGATATTATAGCAACTGCAAAGAAATCTTAAAAATTAAACTTGTGTATATCGCGCGACTGAATCTGTGTACAGTGTAAAAATCTAAGCCAGCTTTCACATATATATTAGGTAACATAGGAACTATGTAGGATAACTTATCTGTGGAGTAGTTTGTTCTCGAAGTTTTTATTGTCCTTGTTTCTGTATTTCGTGTTTTAAACAATGTAATATTTGGCTGCAGTTTTGAGAGGTCATGCAAAAAATGTCGACTTTCTTTCAATTCGCGCCTGATTGCCAATGCTAACTTAAAATTGTAGAGACGATGTACGGGTAGTATTCCAGCCTGTTGAAACAATTCGCTTGTGTAAGCATCAAACGGCAAGTTAAAAATGATTCTAATGTACTTCATTTCATTTCATTTATTTATACTGTTAGCCCAGAAGTGGGCCGTTACAGGGTGGAAGTACAAACAATTATTTGCAAAAAAGAAGTACCGTACAGGTCTCGAGATAATTTCTCGGTATTATTGTGACCAGCAACTCGAAGTTATACATAACATACATAAATGGAACACACATGCGATGCAATACATACGCGCAGAACAGCACATGACGCATTTGAGGCGGCACTTTTGCACCGCGCTGAAGATTTGAAAGACAACTACTGCAGAATCATATAACCAACAAAAAGTACACACACAAGCAAAAAAAAAAACATATGTCACTGTTATTCGGAAAATAAACGTTTTAGATTCTGTTCAAATGATGTAAGCGAGGAACAACCAATTATAGACTCTGGCAGCATATTCCAATCTTCAATAGCACGTGGAAGTACTTCTTTTGCATCAGGTACAGTTTTTGCAAGTTCGTGTAAGTTGTAGTTCCCTATACCAAGAAACAATAGGTAAGATGTGAATAGAAAATTGATTTATAAAGTAAGAGTTTTACCTTGTATGGTAGAAAAGTTTTGCCACTGTACACCATGCCCACTACGCGAGATAAGTGACTCAGCGCACTGTCAATGTCTTCACTGCAAAGCAGATTGCTCGAAAATGTAACTCCAAGAATTTTTATACTATTTACAAGCTCAATATAAGTATCGCCATACTTGAGATGTATGTTTTCATTAACGGGCTCATTTTTAGGTCGGAATAGTACCGCCTTTGTTTTACTAGTGTTTATGTTTAAGTTATTACAGCATGACCAAGGTTTTATTTTCACAAGAAAATGGTTCTTTTTTTCTTAAGCGTGATACTATTTGCAGCTGAAACAAACATGCTGACATCATCGGCATATGAGACATTTAGCAACTGAATAAATACGAGTAAATCACTTATATAAGCTATAGAAAGAAGGGGTCCAAGGATGCTTCCCTGAGGTACACCCTTAGTAATAGGCTTCAGCTCTGAGAATTTTCTATCTATTTCAACCACCTGTTTGCGATATTAAAGGTAACTTTTTATTAGGTCTAGTGCATAACCACGAAATTCATAGCACTGCGACTTTTCAAACAACGGAAAATGCTGAATGTTGTCGAAGGCTTTACTAAAATCAACAAACATACCGAGAACAGCGCGTTTTTTTTTGAAATTCAGATTTGAAATTCAGACCCCGTGACAATATGTACTCTTTTTGTTCTATAAATATCATTGCTGTAGATTGATGTTTCCTGAAACGAAACTGGGTTGGGGAAATCACGTTGTGTTTTTCTAAGAATTGGTACAGTTGACGGTGCATACGCTTTTCTAAACCTTTCAAGAACACCGGAAGAATAGATATGGGTCTGTAGTTTTGAATATCATTTTTGTTGTCTTTTTTAAACAAAACACTGACTTTTGCTGTCTGCAATCTTTCGGGAAACATTGCACTTGAAAAACAGAGATTGAAATATATGAATGATATAAGGGACACGAATATCTAGCGCATATTTATTTGGTCTAATCTGCCTACAATCACCATCACGAGATGATGTATTTTCAAGGTTCGAGAAAACGGAATAAACATATTCATCCACATACACATGCATACCAAAACGTCATATACTGCACAAGTGAGCCATTGTTCTTGATCATCATCCTCATTATCTTCACCTTCATAAGTGCGATCGTCATGGTGATGGCTATTAATGGGTACCTAACATACACTAGAGGAAACTCCGGTGCTAGTGTCTATGGGAGCTGCAACGCACGGCACTTCAGCGAGCATGAGGATGATGGGTAGTACAAATATTTGTCTAATATTCGTACTTCTGGACTGCTTTTGGCTCCGTGTGTGTTCGTGTGGCTTGAAGCTGTTTTCTTACGAAGCAAATATTAGCAAACGTTCAGTGGTTGCGCTTCACCATCTTATTATTTTACACTTACCTTTCCAAATGGGGTCACACATTTCAAAAGCGTTGAATCTTTCTTTCAAAACAAAACCGAAACTGCAATAAAATAAGCCGCAAGTACGAAGACGAGGCAAATGTTTGCACTACCGATCATTCCTATGGTCGCTGAACGATTGCAGCGCCAGAGTCACCTCTAGTTGATTTTAGGAAACTCTATACCTTGCATGTGTTGTGCCTTGGTGGCAAAAAGAGAATGTGTCACTGGAACGCACTTCTTCATCGTCATCGTCATCCTGATGAGCGACTGGCTACGGCGATTGTACGACAAGCCACAAGCATAAATATGATGATGATTATTATTAGTGGAGCTTTGTGACTCAAGAGTTATGGGTGGCCAAAGATCGCCGATGCGATGTAAGTAATGAACAATGATTACGATGACCGGGTGCATGTAGGGCTCTATAGAAGCCTATATTACCCGTTACATAAAATCTTCAAATGTGTGTATAAACTATAAAATCATGACAGTCACATATGATTTGATGTATGGTTGCGGAATGAATTACAAGTAATTCTGGTATCTACAAGTGAGCAATCGTAAATTAGCACGAACGCCTTCGAAACCAAAGGCCGATAGATAGATAGATAGATAGATAGATAGATAGATAGATAGATAGATAGATAGATAGATAGATAGATAGATAGATAGATAGATAGATAGATAGATAGATAGAACGCTCGTTGTGGAAGTAGTTTGCAAAAAAAGGTTTGAAAATAAAATAGATGAAGGAGGACGTAAACAGAAAAAAAGAAGGCAGAAAGTTAACCAGAAAGATTTCTGGTTCGCAAGACTGCACAGGAGGATTAAAATTAAGGTGACTTGGTCCCCTTAAGGTTCTGGTACCAACTCTTTACGAGGTTACAGATGCTCATGGCATGTATTGCAACCTGTGCAAAAACTACTTCAAAACAAGTTATTGCTTCAATAACAATTTGTAAACTCTCATTTATTACTGACATTCAATTTTGACGTCAAGAACCGCAACGCCATTTAGGTGCGCCGAAATGGCATGTCGAATCAGTGCCACACAACACCCATTCGCTTTTTTTTTTTTTTTGAAGCAGACGCATTCGTCAACGTTGTCTTCAGTAGCTTAAGGTTCCAAGTTTCCATCGGCAGCGCACGTTGCGCCATGTCGCTGCAAGCGGAACGAAGACTCGCCAACAGCAAATGTCACATCTTGTGGACGCCAAGCCGAACAGCCAAGCATGAAAATCAAGAGGGTTTGAAAACACTGCTCCGTGCCATAGAGTTTTCTAAAATTAACTAGAGGAGACTCTGGCACTACGATAGTTCAGCGACCATGGGAGTGATGGGTAGCGCACACATTCGCTTAGTCTTCGTACTTGCGGGCGGCGAATTGTACTTGCGGCTTCATTTATTGCTGGTTACGGTTTCGTTTTTTTAAAAAAAGGATGAACCCTTTTGAACTTCGTGACCTGATTTGAAAAGGTAAGCTTTAAAAAATAACGCATTGAAGCACAACCGCTGAACATTTGCTGATTTTTTTAATCGTTAGAAAACAGCTTCAAGCCACATGAACAGACACGGAGCCGGACGCAGACCAGAAGTACTAAAATTAGACAGATGTGTATACTATCCATCATTCCCATGCTCGCTGAAGCGCCGTGCGTTGCAGCTAGGGAGCCTTCATGTGCGCGCGTCTCCGTGTTTTAGGGTGGTGTCAGCCTTTGACCCACCAATTGCCGCCATCCACTAAAACACAATGTTGCCAGTCCCGGTTTCCGTGGCAACAGGCGCCATGTTGGTTCTTGTGGCCAGGCGTTCCTGCTCCGTCGCACTGCACCAGCTGCATGTTGGCACGGGTGTGCAAGCTGCGGTATGAGCTGCGTTTGATTAACCCATAAAGGTAGCTTCCGCTACGACACCATCCTCGCGCTAAGCGCACCTATATACAAGAACTTTGAAGTGTAAATGCCAGGGTGCTGCGTGCCACAATGCAAAATTATCTGGAGACCTTCCCGCTTCCCGACTTGCTCTAGCCAACGGAAACGCTGGGCTACACAAATGAAGTGAGACTGCTTGGAGGCGACTGCTTCTCGCCGTGTTTGTGAGGTAAGTACCCGTTGTATTGCGAGTGCGTTGAGTATATCACCGCACATTTCGTGAAATGACTGACTTAGCCATGCAACGAAAAGAAATTTGAGCAAAGTAAGCACGACAACGTGCACAGTATAATAATGAATTATGCTTCGTTCGGCTACGCTGTGCGAGCGGAAGATGGTTGAGTATGCTTGTTTATCCTTGTAGTCGAAGCGCAGTTCCTCAATCGAATGATATCACTAGTCAAATGTGTGGTCCTGCATGCGTTCACTATCTGCACTTTGTCGGTTTCCGAAGCCATCACTGCATTCGTCGCGGAAAACGGCTGGCACGTAAACCACCTACAGACGCCCCCGTTCGCTTCTTCCTTTTCTGGCAGATGTTCGCATTCCTGCAATTTTACCTCGGTTGCTGAGGAAGGACATTTGGAGAGGTAGACAGACAACCCCATGAACGCGTTCCCTGTAGGCGCTTGTCTTGCACAGTTTGCAGCGCAACTTTTTGTGTGGCTTGCCATGGGGTATTTGTTCTTCGCTTCAATGACACGCGCAACCACACCGAAACTCGCTCAATAATTGCAAACAGGACTTCTCTTTGATAACATAGAGTGCGACAGATTTACTGTTTGTGTCCATCCGTCCTTCTGTCTATCTGTCGGTCCTAAGGTCCTAAACGGAGCAGTATATGTGCACTAAGCAAGTCGGTTGTCAGCCCTATGTGGTGCGTCGTTATGTGTGTCGTCCTTTTGTTTCATAACTAGACACACAGATGATGTGATATCGTAAACTCCGCTTTTATTTAGTGCTTGTATAGAAATTGTGTAAGGACTCCGTATATGTGGCCGGAGCTGTGTAAGTTTTTTTTGTCCTATTGCTTTACTCTAGGCCCACTGCGAGGACACAAGTTTCCAGCAAAGGAGGCAAGATGGTTTGAAGACACAAGGCCAGATGCCGTTTCGATGCTGTTTGCAATAAAATCTGACCTGGAAAAACTTGATTTGTTCCTCGTTGCTCCCCCTTGCTTTTCTTCTAGCCTAATATACAGGCTTGTGGGCACAGGGGGAGGGTGGTGTAATGTGATTGAATGCCTACTTTTTCGGGCAATTCTTACATCTTGTAAGGTTTTTAAGCAGTCATTGTACAGATTCGTTCGCAGGAACTACACTTGCTGTAGGAAATTATATTACGGAGAAATGCAATGTTTAGGGTATAAGAAAGAGGCTAACTGAGCTATTCGGTTTACATTGAACATTGCGAGCTACCCGGATGTTTGTTCTGCCTTCTCTGTCGTTACGAGTTCCGTCATGTAAACTGCAGCACGGTTTCGAGCCTTGCATTAAGAGACCTTTGAGGTATTTGCAGTGCTAAGGTGAATATGCTTCATGAATGACGCGCAGACATTGAAGTCCATTCATAGAGACTTCGAGGTTCTCCCCCTCGCAAATATCGGCTCCCTAAATAACCTCACTCCGCTTATGTGGTGGGTCTACCAAGTGGGAGAAAAGAACTGTTTTAACAGTATTTTATACAAACTCGAGTCACGAACATGTATTTCCTGTTCTACCAAACGACGGCTAACTTCAGAAAACAACCCTTCAGCCTTCAGCACTTGCTATACAAAAAAAAAACCTCTTCTCGTTGAAACCCACGCTGCCGTCAATGTAAATGAGCGACAACTCAGAACCAACATGGCGACCCGTCAAGTATGGGGGCCGTTTTAGCCAGTTGTAAGCAACCATGATCGGAGTTGTCAACACCTTAAAACATAGAGACGCGCGCACATGAAGACGCCCTAGTTGCAGCTCCCGTAGACACTAGCGCCAGAGTTCCCTCTTGTGTATATAAGGAAACTATATGCCCCGTGCATACTGGTACTATCGAGTTTCCCCAAATTAACTAGAGGGGACTTGGGCGCTGTGATCGTTCAGCAATCATGGGAATGATGGGTAGTGCACGGATTTGCCTAGTCTTCGTACTTGCGTGCAGCGAATCGTACTTGCGGCTTCGCTTGTCGCTGGTTACGGTTTTGTTTTGAAGGAAGGAACCAAACATTTTGAACTTTGTGACCCGATTTAACAAAGACCCTTTTCATAAATACGCCACCTGACGGTGAGCGTTTTGTCAGTTTCGCTTCGCAAAGGAGCGTGGGATAGCTAGCGCCATCATGAGGGCAAGGAAAGCGAGCCGTCAAATGCGTGAGTGCTGTGATGTTTGCGTTGACGGCTAGTTCTCCGTATCATCAGCTGCAATCGCACCGTTTTCTAGCTTGAACGAGCTCCTAGTGCTCTCCGATAAGATTTCTGAGCTGCTTCCACTGCACAATGACGAATACTTTGTACCCTTCAGTGAGTTGTACGAGCAGTTTGGCTTGTTATGACTGGCAATTCGTGCATCCAGCCTGCAAGAGATTCTCATCGGCGTGCCCTCCTGACGCAAACCACGTCCTGCAGTAACACAAGGGGTGTCTGTGTGCGCTGCAAGAAAGGCGCATCAGCGTCGCTGAGACACACAGCCTGCGTCATCTGCTGCGGTGCCCTCACAATGGCGGCAGTCTGTTGTTCGCGTGCGTGGCGCTAGGGGCACCCTTTTTCAAAAAGGGTCTAAAGTAAGCTTAAAAGAATGAGGTTGTGAAGCGCAACCGCTCAAAATTGGCTGATGTTTGTTTCGTGAGAAAGCATCTCCAAGCCACAGGAATATACACGAAGCCAGAAGCAGGCAGAAGTACGAAGATCAGACAAATACATGTACTACTCATCATTACCATGCTCGCCAAAGTGCCGTGCGTAGCAGCTCCCATAGACACTAGTGCCAGAGTTTCCTCCACTTTATATTATAGAAACTCTATGATAGGTACAACTTATTGACTGATTGATTGATATGTGGGATTTAACGTCCTCAAACCACCATGTGATTATGAGAAATGCTGTAGTGGAGGGCTCCGGAAATTTTGACTACCTGTGGTTCTTTAACGTGCACCCAAATCTGAGCACATGGGCCTACACAATTTCATGCTCGCAGATGAAGGCTCCCTAGCACGCCATGATCCCTAGGCTCTTTTCGCCATGACTGCAAAGCACACGCGAAGGCTAGGCGATGAACGGGAGCAGGAAGAGCTAGTGGAGAGGATGGTGATCACCTAAATCGGGCCCATCTGGCTTGTATTGATAAAATAGAGAAGGTGTTGCCCAGGCATCTATGAGGAAAATGCGGCACAACTATTGGCTGAAACCGGTCACATGACCTGAACGCATTTTGTCTTGTTTATTTTTGTTTCCTTTCAAGCAAGACGTCGGCGCCCTTAGAGTGGTTCGCAAGGTTCTGTTTGGCGTCCCATTCCCCAGTTGCCAGATTTTGGGGTGGTTGTTGCCAGACTCCCACCAAATTCGGTGGAGAAAACTGTCCTTGTAGTTGTGGCTTCTCCGTGAGGGTTTGGTGTCATCCGTGGTGCATTTCGCGAGTGCGTGAGCTACGTTAGCTGTGTTAATTAACAGAATGAATGTAAAACGCGCGTTGCAAAAATCTGGACGCGTTTTTCTGCTGTGCGCGCTACTGTGCAATTAAGAGATCGTGTCTCAGAGTACAGGAATCAACGACGCGTCCTCCGCTGTACATTTCGCGAGTGCATAAGCAATCAACCTGTTCGTGAGTGTGAGCGCGACGTAATTAACGGAATGAACCGCACGTTGCAGAAGTCCGGGCTCGTTCTCTTGCTGTGTGCGCAGTTGTGCAATTGAGAGATTGCGTCTCAATATTAGGGACGACGGGGAAATGAGTAGAGTTGCAACAGGCGCCCCCCCCCCTCTTTTTTTCCCAGCTGCCGCACGACCACGCACCACAACGAGTACGCTACGCTTCCCCTAGCTGTGTCAGAACAAGACATATTGTTCAGACTCTTGTACATATTGTTGCTACATGTAGGCTGTCGGAATTGATATTGTCAAAGTGCATGTGTGCCTGACGAAGAGGATGAAGGTCGCTTGCTGCTCGCGCTTGGAGCCAGACTGGCCAGCGCTGCAACCGCTCTTGCAAACATATTTCCTAGATATATTTGCAATAAATTCACTCGTTACTCAGATAACACACTTTGTGGAGATGGGACATTCCTTGTCCTCACCACGTAACTCCGCAGTGACCGCATCTTCTAACTTCCCGCCATGGCTTCCAGTGGCAACCCGTCGCCTTCACCGTCTGCGACTTTTCCGACAATATTTGTCGCGGTCCCCACACCCCGTGCTTCCGGGATATTCTTAGCGCCGGCCTGGCTTTGATGTCAACTACTGGCTTCGCCTGTATGAACAAGTCAGTCAAACTCACCGCTGGGACCCAACCAGGATGCCCGCTAATGTTCTCTTCTCCTTGGATGGGACCCCGCGTGTCTGGAACAGAACAATTGAGTCCGAACTCACTAGCTGGGACGATTCAAGAAAAAAAAAACGTGACAGCTTCAGAAACCACACCGGTCACTACGCAGCTGCACGGCAGTAGCTGCTTACCCGTGTTCAGTTGCCAACTGAATCGTATATGTCCAACATACAAGAAGTTCTCGCTCCCTTCCGGAAAGTGGACAAGGCGATGTCTGAAGCGGACAAGGTTGGTCACGTTTTAAAGGGAATCGCGGACGACGCTTTCAATTTGCTGGTCTAGACAAACGTCTCGACTATCGACCGCATCATTCAGGTTTGCCACCATTTCGAAACACCAATATGTCGTCGGTTGCGCCCTCCTTTTTCTTGTTTGCTAAACATGGTGGCTACAATCACCTTCTCCGATTCCGCCGCCACACCATCTTTTGAGCAGACTGTGACACGTATCGTTCAACGGCAACTTGAAGTAGCGATTCCAGAGCCACTTCAGCCCTCTCCTTTCGAACATGCTGCGGTACTAACAACCCCCATGGTCTCTGTTATTCAGTCGGTCGTACAAAATTCACCAACCTCTGGTTCCCTGTCACTTGTCCCGTCTCTCGCTCCTCCTAGACTGTTGCCCATCAATGCATCTCGACGTGACCGATTCGTTCCTCCAAAATCTCGCAACCCCAAGGAATGGTGGACTACCGACGACAAAATGATCTGCTTCCGGTGCCACAAGGTTGGAGATGTCTCCCACTACTGCCGTTCCTCCTTGACGCCGCCACATAATAACCTGTCTTTCGCTCCTTATCGCCTGTAAGAAGATCTTTGACGGTTTTCACGTATCCATACGAATCCTGCTTTTACACACTTGACAGCCACCTTCCTTCTCATTCTCCGTCGTAACCCGTCACCCCAGCAACGCCACCATCCCTCGCCACCAAACTTTCCATCGTACCCGACGGCAAACTAGGCCTGCAGCTCCTGGAGGTGGTGTTGCATCACCTCTGTCTGACCCTAATCCTCCAATGACCCTTCCGACGAACAAGTATCATATTGATGTGCACATGGACGGTGTTTCTCTGACGGCACTAGTCGATACTGGCGCTCACGTGTCCATAATCAGTGTTCATCTTTGTCGCCACTTAGGAAAAGTACTGACGCCGCCTGCTACAGAAGCTGTACGTGTCGCTGATGGCAGAACTGTCCCTGTCTTCGGAATGTGCATGGCTCGCATAAGCATCACCAAGCGCTACGTTACTGTCCTATTCACGGTGCTCCATAACTTTCCTTATGACCTCATCATACGGATGTACTTCCTGTCGACCCGTTCTGCTCGAATAGACTGTTCCGCTGGTACTCTTTGCTTACACCTTCTTGTTCAGCTGGCTATTCAACCTAAATTCAACATAACCTCTGTGCAACAGGTTTCCTTCGCTTACCGCCTAAAGTCCTCACATTCGCCGAATTCACCACGACCCCACGCGTTTGTGATGGGGATCGTCATGCCGATTCCTGATGTACTACTGACTGTGGCCTCACCATCTCTCACTGCGTCGCAACCATAGCCGCCAACCGGATAGATCTAACGTCATAAATTTTGGCTTCACGAAGCAAGTCCTCCTTGAAGGCATCTTAATTGCCACGTTGAGGCCCTTAACCGATGACCACGTCACAACGTTCGCAGCCGACGAATGCCCTAATCTTCCTTGTCCCCCACCTGACGCCACACGCCTCGGTATGCCAATAAGTCCCATGATCACTTTTGACCTCCACCGAGCGCAATCAGCCTCATCCGCCTTTTAGCTTCCTACCGTGACATCTTCGATCTTGACGATTGACCACTCGGCCAAACTTCTCTTGTCCAGTACCGCATCAACTGCTTCCATCCATAAACTGCTTCCAGGTGATCCTGCTCCCATTCACCGTTGACCGTATCGAGTGTCCGCATCGGAACGCCAGATTATTCGAGGCAAAGTGAATAAGATTTTAACTAAAGGCATTATTGAGCCTTCATCAAGCCCATGGGCGTCACCCGTCATCCTGGTGAAAAATAATGTCAACAGATGGCGTTTCTTCATCAATTACCGGCATCTAAATCGAATTACGAAAAACGTTGCGTATTCTTTGCCCCCCATTGATGACGCTCTCGGTTGTGTCCATGGCGCAAGCTACTTTTCATCCATCGACTTGCGCTTTGCCTATTGACAGACTTCCGTGGAAGAGAAAGACCAAGAAAAGACCGCCTTCGTCACTCCCGATGGCCTGTGCCAATTCAAGGTTATGCCCTTCGGTCTATGCAATGCGCCAGCCACGTTCGAACGTATGCGGGACTCTCTGCTACACAGTTCCAATTTTCAACACGACTGTGTTACCAAGACGACGTTCTCGTATTCACGCCTACATTTGAGACCCACTTCCAAACGTCTGTCGGTCATTCTCGAGGTCTTCCGCAATGCTGACCTCCAGTTGAGCACCTCGAAGTGTCACTTCGGCCACCGACTGATTACAGTGTTTGGCCGCCTTGTTGATGCGTCTGGTGTGCATTCGTACCATGAGAAAATTCGTGCCATCACGAGTTTCCCAGTACCACGATACGCCAAAAATGTCCAGGGATTTGTGGGACTCTGTTCCTACTTCAGGCGGTTCGTGAAGGACTTTGCAGCAATCGCCCAACACTTACCGATCTTCAGTAGAAAGGCGCCCCATTTTCGTGGGGGCCCACTCAAGCTGCAGCATTCTCTCGCCTCATCACATTTTGAGCGAGGCCCTCTATCCTGGCCAACTTTGACCCATTCGCCCAAACTGAGGTCCGAATGGATGCCAGTGGTCACGGTATCGGAGTCATTCTCGCCCAAGGCCAACATGGATACGACCGCGTTATCACCTATGCTAGCCGCCTCCTTACGCCTGCAGAGCGCAAATATTCGATCATGGAGCAACAATGCCTTGATATTGTCTGGGCGGTCTCAAACTTCCGTCCATATTTATATGGCACACACTGCCGTCGTCACGGATCACCACGCGCTCTGCTGGCTTTTATCCTTGAGAGATCCCACAAGTCGACTTGGTCAGTGGGCTCTGTGACTTCAAGAAAAGGCTTTGGCTGTGACATATAGGAATGAACGCCTGCATCAGGACGCTGATTGCCTTTTCGCCTATCCAGTTGGCGAACCAGCCAGCGTACCTGACAACGACGTCTGCGTGTGCTTCATTTTCTTACTGACCCATATAGCCGACTAGAAACGCCGTGATGAAGCCTTACGGGCTATCTCCGAGCGCCTCGACTCTTTTCCATCAAACCGATCCCATCGTGCGTTCGTACCACAGAATGGTACATTATACCGTCATAATTTCCATTCAGATGGCCCATCCCTGCTGCTTGCTATACCCAAACACCTCTGCTCAGCTGAGTTCCGCGACTTTCACGACTTTCCTAGTGCCGGTCACCTCGCCGTGTCTCGCACATACGACCATATTCGCCATCGCTTTTATCGGCCAGGTCTTGCACGCTCCGTCAGAAGATACGTCGCAGCGTGTGAGGAATGTCAGCGCCGTAAAACACCGTGACTGCTTCCAGCTGGGTGCCTTCAACCACTCGACATTCCTTCTCAACCTTTCTTTCGCGTCGGCATGGACTTACTGGGCCTTTTTCTTCTCTCTTTTGTTGGCAATAGGTGGATTTACTGGCCTTTTGTGCCCACTGACCACACGACACGCTACGCAATCGCACGCGCCCTTCCAACAAGTTGCACCACACATGTCACTGATTTTCTTCTACATGACGTGATTTTGCATCATGGAGCTCCACACCAGCTGCTCATGGACCGAGGCCGCACATTTCTATCCAGAGTCATAGCGGACATACTACGCTTATGTGCAACGTGCCACAAGCTCACTACGTCGCACCATCCACAAACAAATGGCCTCACGAAGTGTGTGAACCGAGCCCTAACCGACATGCTTTCAAATTACGTGTACTCAGACCACTCTGGCTGGGACCTTACTCTATAATACGTGACATTGGCATGAAACTCATCGTGTGATGACACAGCTGGTTACGCCCCATTTTTTATGCTGTTCGGCCGCGAATCCACATTGCTCCTCGATACAGTCATTTCGTTGCAACAGCTCCGACCACAGAATATGCCCTCGACGCCATCAGGCGGGCCGCCCATGCGCGAATCCGCTCATGCTTGCCTTCTTACCTTTCAAGAAAACCAGTGGCATCGGTATAATTAACGACAAAGTGATGTGTAATTTTCTCCCGGTTTGTTGGTTCTGCTATGGGGCAGACCAGGGACGTTGGTCTGTTTGCCAAACTGCTCTATCCGTACACAGGGCCATACAAAGTACTTATGAAATTGCTCCGGCTGCCTCGTCGTCTTCATTCACACCTCGGGCCAGCGACATCGTACACGTCACACGCCTGAAGCAGTACCATTTGCCCATTGACGATGACGTCTAGTTTCTCCGAGATGGCGCCTTTACTGACGGGGGTTCTGCTTCATGTAGGCTGCCGCAATGCATATTGCCAATGTGCGTGTGTTACCGATGAAGAGGATGAAGTCAGTTGCTGCTCGAGGTCGGGCTCAGGCTGGCCAGCACTGCAGCCGCCCTTGCAAATAAATTTTCTCAATATATTGCAATATATTGACTGCACGTAATATTTTGAAGAATAAATGTGCCAACACTGGATAATTGGGGCACGTACGTCGAACTATTGTTGTGAGTGATCAACAGGCAGTGAGAAATTTTTTACCACTTTATTTCTATTTACCCTATTTATTTTTATACTGTGCTCTTGAGCTGAGAGACTATAAACATTCAATAAATGGAATTCGGGTCGTTTATACTTATTTCGGGTGGGGCCCTGCAGGTGACAGCGGCTCGTCGGGCTGGGTCCCATTTACAGGAAGGCGTGAGTCGAGATTAATTCACTTCAACTTCGGCGATAAAGCAGCTTTCCACGCGTATATAGCTGTATCATATTCGACGTACCCCAATAAACCAGCCATGACACGTTTGTTCATAATATGTACGCAAGTCCGAACAATATGTCTTGTCCTGACACAGCTAGGAGAAGCGTTGCGTATCCGTCGTGGCACGTGGAGACGCTACGCTACGACAGGTAAACTAAATAAGGTCGCCTGCTGTGACTCTATTTAGTTTCCCCATCAGCCCTAATACTGAGACGCGGTCTCTTAATTGTACAGCTGCGCACACAGCAAGACAACTCACCCTGACTTCTGCAACGCGCGGTTCATTCCGTTAATTATGTCGCACACACAATCGCGAACAAGTTGATTGCACATGCACTCGCGAAATGTACAGCGGAGGACGCGCCGTTGATTCCTTTACTTTGAGACACGCTCTCTTAATTGCACAGTAGCGCACACAGCAAGAGAACGCGCCCAAACTTCTGCAACGTGCGTTTTACGTTGATTCTGTTATTTAAAACGGTCAACGTAGCACACGCACTCGTGAAATGCACCACGAACGACACCAAACCTTCACGGAGAAGCCACAATAAGGGGAAAAAATGTCTGCCAAATTTGGCGGCAGTTTGGCAACAACCACCAAAAGTCGCGCAACTGGAGTACCAGATGTCAAGCAGAACCCTTCTGAGTGCTTTTGTGAAGCTGCTTGAAGCCGTACGCCAAAAAATTTGGATTTTTCGCTCCCG
The DNA here is from genome assembly GCF_043290135.1 of Rhipicephalus microplus. NCBI lineage: Eukaryota > Metazoa > Arthropoda > Arachnida > Ixodida > Ixodidae > Rhipicephalus > Rhipicephalus microplus. Next base: position 56,238,990 of record NC_134706.1, read on the forward strand.
TTTGTAACGGTCGGCTGTGCAGATCGTTTTTACAATGGCCGCAGTGGTGGTTAACAATAATCCGGGAGTTTATAGTGCACACCCCTTCGGCATGCAATCATGTGTTTGACACGACGCAAGAAACTTTCATTGAAACGGCCGCGCTGTAGCCATGCTCTCCACAGATTGAGCCGTTTGTGTGCCCCAGACTTGATGGACTCCAAAATGTTCGGGTCGTTTCACCATGGACGATGTGATGTATGCTCGGAGGGTGTGTTAAAATAAGCTAAATGGCTTACTTTATTTGTGTGCGATGGGCGAGGTGGTGCGCCTTTGACGTATTATTTATTATTGTTTGCCACAACGCAAGAAACCCTAGGACTTTAGAAAGCCTAGATGTCCTCGGAATTCCAAGGAATTTATATTCGTTAATCAGCAAAGCCTGCTGCGGAGCAAATGCGGGACAGTGCACTATGCGATGCTCAAGTGCTTCGCAGGAGCAACAAGCAGCGCATGTTACGTGACCGGAGATGAACATACATAGGTAGTTCCGCAAAGGTGAGTTCAGACGGGCAATTTAAATCAAGATGTTGTGGAGTTTAATGAGAAGCTTGGTAACATTTGGAGGTGATAGCGAGTACCTTAAAAAGAAATTCACCTTGTTTTGTGAATAGCTCACCGATGGTTTGTTACTCAGCCAAACCTTGCTGTTGATGTTGTCCCAACACATACTCCTCCCCTCTTGCTTTTTTGTTTTTACATATACAAAAATTTGAAGGTCTCCTAAATTACGGCCGTGCATTAATCAAACCAAGCACAAAAAAGACTTCAGGGGCCGATATCGCAAGGCTTTCTCTTAGATACGCGTTTTTTGAGCCAAGAATTCTCTTATCTCGAGGTACTACCATAGCGCGGGCATCAATTTATCTTATTCGTCACTTAAGAGGGTGAGGAGCACACATGATAGTCGATGAAATGACAAGGAAACAAAGAAGTGCGTGCCGATAATATCAAGTTAGCACGAAAAGCGTCTAGCATCGAAAGTGTACGATGATTGCCAATAAATTGCTGCATCTAAGTTTCAGCTCTACGAGCGTCTGCTACAGCGCTTACGGGATTCCTAGTACATTGTAATAGACGCCTTGGTGTCCTGTGCAAAGCCAAGCACTCGCCTTTCATCAATGCATGTAGCTAAAAAAAAACTGCTCCATGGCCTTAAGCAATAATGCATGCACTATCTCGCCAAGTACAACAAAACAACACTGCAGGTGCACCTCATCAATAAAACTACGCTTAAATCGATGCCTGAAATTTTTGAAAATGTGCCTCAAATGTATTCTCCTGTTTAACGCGACCAGTTACCTTACATTTTATTGAAGCTGCGCTGCTGCTGAACTAATCTGGTGTAATCGAGGACAGTATAGTGGTGGAAGTAAGGGTGTTTTGTACCTAGACGTAAAAGGTTGCCTCGCTTGAAAAATTCTTATTACAAGACACAGGAGCAAATTTCGTGCCTGCGGACTAATCGTGCAGAAATATATAACAGCAGTAATCAAATGAAATTGTGAGCGGAATCTCGCAGGTTCAATGCCCCGCAGCAATATCATAAAGCTGGAATGCGAGAACCTGCATGCGGTTACGCTTAGATATGTGTCTATGTAAAATAAGGGAGACTCGTCGAGGGATATTTAGGTGCTAAAGCTTTTCACAAAACACGGTGCAAATATTTTGTCCAGCACTGTTTGAGTTAGCAGACAAAGCAAAGGACTTGTATACGAGTTTTGAAGTCGAGAGACGTTATCACACGTGCGAAAAGGACAAAAAGAGAGAGAGAGACTCTCGTTTCATCTCGGCGAAAGCTTGAAATCTATAGCAAATAGAGACAATTTTCTGGCCCAGCAGACGTCAGAGAAAATTTCCGCAAAGCAGCGTCAGATGCTTGGAGAGCATAAAAAAGTGGAAAACGCGTTTTATGGGAGCGACAGCGACACAGAAAGCGAGATGAAGCGTGACTGTCTTTAAATGTGAGAATCAATGCTAATTATGAAAACTGTGAGTTACTGAGCCAAATCTTCCTTAAAATATTGTATTGGAAACACACTGAGTATTCATCTAATGAAAGTGACAGTAGTGACAGGGAATTCATAATAGTTAATTAGCGTTGTCATAGACCAACGTATTCTTATATTTTATTTATATTTGGCAAACTACGGGAAGGTAGCGTACGTTAAAGCCGGTTATCCCAACATCATGACAGTAATGTACAAGATGATTGGTGCACGTTTATACAGCCACAAGTGGTGGTTTCTGTCTTCTAGTTACTTTGGGCGAACGGATTTTAATTGTCTTTTCTATTTTGACCAAGTTTCATCGGACGTTTTTTGCATTTGGCGTCGTTCGTAGCATTCACGATATATCAGAAATAAAGTGAATGCAAGCGCTGCTGCAGTGGACGAGTGGTTACAGCGCTCAGCTACCATTTAGGAGGTACTGGGTTCGATTCACAGTGTCACCGAGCACATTTAGTTCAACAGGTGGCCCAGCCGGAGATTATGCAGGGCGGCGTGTACTAATTTCTTGAGAAGGTGGCTTTCGCACTCTCTTCTTTCACTCCCCTTTTGAGCCAAAAGCGCTGTGTCGTGCTGCTTCCAAAACTACATAATGCAGGGTTTATAATTTTCCCCTCAATTCTCTCTTATCGCAAAAGTGCTAAGTGCTGAAATACCATTATCAAACCTGGCATATTACTTTTCACATGTATAGATATTCGAACAGCGATCAGTCATCACGATGTTTTTAGGAAAATCTAGACATGCAGTGAGCTAATTGCTTGCGGCCAAGTTCACTGCCTTTGTCGGGACACGTTTTCTAGCTCATCTGATGGGCATCATTACATGCAGCAAGACAAAAGAGCACGGACAGTTAGAGAAGACACAGAGGAATTAATTTGTGTCTTCTCTCCCGCTATCTGTCATGCTGCGCGCTTCAGTGTAATGTCGCTGTAAATTATTAAATTGAACTATTGCAGCTAATCAAATACTTCTGAGAGGGTCCCCGATTGTCCAGAGCAGAACAGAACAACGGCAATTCGATTTCTGTCATACAGAGATACTCTGCTTTTGGTTACTGCAATATATTTTTAACCGAAGTTTATTTTTATTAACAATAGTTCCAGTACAAATGAAAGGTGAATGGACAAAATTCGTGTATTCAGCTTGACTAGGTTTGTGACCTTAACACTAATTGCCAACTGGAATTACAATATGCATAAATATTACACACATATAAAACCACGGGCGATAGTTGGTTTATTGTGATTAAAATTGATATGTTGAAATCGACATTTTCAACCAGCGCAATGAGTACAAGATATGCGATGTAGTGTAGCTATGCTCTAAACTTCACCCAATTTCTTGCTCATTACTGTGAGTTGGCAAATGAAACAACTTCTTTAAATGCACTGTGTGATGTTGCATTTATTTTTATGCTGTAAAATATTTGAAATGTATATGAGCCCAGAAGAAAAAGAACTAGAAAGAAATTCAGCCAAATTATTACAAAACTTACTCATCACTGATAAAAGGATTCTCATTTAAAAGACACATACATACATACATACATACATACATACATACATACATACATACATACACTTAGTGTAAATATTAAAAGGAATAGCTATAAAACAACAATTCTAATACACTCATTTTGAATATGCAGAAAGTAACTTGCGAGAGAAATCCAGTAGCTCTGTTATGTCTGACCTCGTTGTTTCTCAAACCATCTCGGAAAAGCTTGATGCATAGTTTCTGCTGCTGCCCAGTGAAAAGCAGTTTTTGAAGAAACACAAGAATAAAGCCCTTGACAATGTCATGGTAATAAAAAGGGCTGTGCAACAAAATTTTTTACATGTCTGCAATATTACTCTGTTTATTTACATAGCTTGGCTCATCCACAATCCTTTAACAAAGCATGTTAGGACACTTGGGCTGAAACGTCGGCCAAGCCGAGAGAAATCCTAGACAATACATCTAGACATACAATCTTGACCTACAATTCTAAGCTACGAAGCTCCTCGTTCCAAACAGTTATTGACAACTATAGACCCCGTTTCGCTTCCCTAAAACACTCCTCAAAAATCTTCAAAGTTCGCACATCAAAAGAGTTCCCATACAGCTGTCTGTTTTTCTGCTTGAAAAAAAAATTCAGTTCAGTGGTGGGCTGAGGCTGTACACTAATGAACTGCATATATTTCTTGCTGTTGGTCTCAACGGCGATGTTGCTCTGCACATGTGGGTAGAATCACAACCAATACTATGCTACTACAAAGTAAATAGGTGTAATTTGCATGAAATAGGGACCACAATAAAATAACATAACATTTACCTTCACACCGTTCAAAAAATGTAAATACATTTCCCTACAGTTTTCACAGCTGATCTGAGTATAGGTATAATGATTTTAAACACATTTTTACTTCCACTAACAAACTGCATTTCCACTAACAAACAGCATTTTAAATAAGACTGAAGCGTTTGAAAACCTACTCCTTGCACATAACCCTGATATAGTAGCGTTAACTGAGACGTGGCTTTCCCCGGCTATCTCAGATCACGAAATAGTGCCTCCAAATTATTGCATCATTCGAAAAGATCGACCGTCACGTGGTGGTGGTGTGGCGCTGTTGATAAAGAAATCCCTTCCATTCGTACAATTGCCAGATGTGAGGGAAGCTGAGGCGGTGTTCTGCAGAATCATCTGCAACAGCACTGCCATAATTACAGGCTGCGTTTACCGAAGTCCTGACTCGAACGAAGATTGCGTAAGGAACATACATGAGTTTCTGCAGAACCACGCCCCAAGCCTAAGAATTATCATTATGGGGGACTTTAACTTACCAGACATTAATTGGAACACAAAGGAATATTCATCACATGCTTCCGAAGCGCTGATTGATCTGATGCTAAATTTTAGTCTAGAACAAGTAGTTAGCCAAACAACGCGCTCGCAAGGTACTGCAAACAACATACTTGACCTAATACTGATCAGTGATCACTTTCAACTAAATACATTGCAAACTGGCATTATTGAAGGAATATCCGACCACGATATCCCGATATGCCACCTACCATTATCATGTTCTATTTCGAAAAGGTCCTTTGAAAGCAAAATCATTGACTTTGAGAAATCGAACGACGCTGGCGTTTTGACGTCCCTGGCACATGAGTTCACATCATTTTCAGAATTTGCTTCTGATCCGTCGGCAGATATAAATGTCCTCTGGATAAAGTTTAAGGGCATAATACATGACTGCATTACCAAATTTATACCGTTAAAAACTAGGAAACCAAGAAAATACAGCCCATGGGTAACGCGCGAGGTTATACATGCCAAAAGGAAAGTTAAGAGGTTACGTCGTTCACTGAAGCATACAGAAAGTCAATCAGTCGTGAAATCTAAGCTGATAGGTGCCAAGCAAGAGCTGAAACAAAAGTTGAACCAGTCACGGAAACAATACTTTAATACAATCCTACCAGATTTCCTAAAAAATAATCCGCAGAGATTTTGGAATCACTTTCGTGCACGCAATACTTTGGCGCCAGAACGCACTCATGATGAAAATGCTGTCCAGGCTGATGTATTCAACAAGTACTTTCAATCTGTATTTACTACAGATAACGGGTTTCTTCCATCGGTCGTTTCTACAGGCTCCAGCATCGACCCACTCATCATATCTGACTCGGGAATCCTTAACCTTCTACTTGGATTAGATGCTAAAAAATCAAGCGGCCCTGACAATGTTCCAAATGAATTCCTGAAACGATACGCGGAATGGTGCAGCAGATACCTGGGTATTATCTATCGTTTTTCACTATCAACTGCACGTGTGCCAAATGACTGGAGGAAGGCAAAGGTGATACCAATTCATAAATCAGGAGACATAAACTCCCCGTCTAACTATCGACCCATATCCCTTACCAGTAGATCATGCAAGATCCTAGAACATATCATTTTAAAACATCTGACAGTATATCTTGAACAAAATCGCATATTAACACCCAGCCAGCACGGGTTTAGACGCGGAATGTCAACAGTGACGCAATTAACGGAAGTTGTTCATGACCTTGCACAGATAATTGACAATCGCGGCCAAGCAGACATTATATTCTTGGACTTTAGCAAAGCTTTTGATCGCGTGTGTCACAACAAGTTAATAGCAAAACTAGAGGCAATAATTGGCATCGGAAATATTTCTGCTTGGATTGGCGATTTTTTATCCCAGCGTTCGCAATTCGTCCATTTCAATGAAGCATCATCCGACATTGTTCCCATCTCATCTGGTGTACCTCAGGGCTCGGTCTTGGGGCCCTTGCTGTTTTTAATTTATATTAATGACATCATCACTAACATGGAATGCAACATAAAGCTGTTCGCAGACGACTGCATTATCTATAAAGAAATACTGTGTTACGAAGACCACCACACCCTGAACAGACAACTTAACGTGATAAACACATGGTGTGAACAATGGCAAATGTCTATTAATACCAGCAAATCTGTGTCAATGACGGTAACAAAAAAGAAGAACCCGTCAGAATTTACTTACTCACTTAATGACACTGAACTAACTAAAGTTTATGAACACAAATACCTAGGACTTACTCTAGCAACCGACCTCAAGTGGAACAAACACATTGCCAACATATCCTCAAAAGCTATCCGTAAGTTATTCTTTCTTAAAAGGTGCTTGAAGTCTGCTCCCACTCCTATCAAACTCCTCAGTTACACAACCTTTGTGCAGCCAGTACTAGAATATGCTAACACTGTTTGGTTCCCTCACAAAATTACTAACGTAAATCAACTAGAAAAAGTTCAAAGAAAAGCGATACGGTTCATCCATAACAAATACAAACGTACTGACTCGCCCACTGAACTTCTAGCATCATCCGGTTTAGACACACTGGCAGGCAGAGCAAGACAAGCTCGGTTAAAATTCATGCATAGCCTTCTGCACAACCACTTCAACATAATTTCTTCCAAATATATCACCTTCTCTAGATCCCGGATATCGCGTAATAAACACGATAAAATGTTAACTGAATACTTTTGCAACTCCAACACGTTTAAATACTCATTTTTTCCTACAGCAGTTAGGGAGTGGAACAACCTCGACCCAACAGTAGCTGCCATAGAATCATCATCAATATTTTGTGACGCGATAGGAAATAAGCCCCAACCATGAAAAGGGAAAGGAAAAGGTTTCATATTCATGCAAATTCTTTTTTTTAATGGTTTCTTTGTGTTTCATTGGATTGTATTAACCTTGATTCTTCCGTTGTATATACTAATGTTGTATTAGAGAGAACACTTCTTTGTATGACATGCCATTGTACTGTGCACTGCGTGTATTCTGTTGCACTCACGTTGTTATCTGTATGCCCACCTGCTTTGGTCTCCAAGTGAGACTGGCAGTATTGAAAATAAATAAATAAATAAAAATAAAATAAAAAAACTATTTTATGATGCCAGCTTCAATATGGGAGTATACCAGTATCTTTGTAAGGCTAAACGATTGTACAGGCACCTAAAAAGGTAAGTAAATGCGTGCTACAGCGACATAAAAGTTTTGAAATATACTTTTAATTCTAGTATGAGCAAGGCTGTATAGATGATAAGTCACTTGCATAGTACACAATTACGTCACAAACAAACCTGTCTGAGCAAAGTATATATTAGAAAATTACACTTACACAATAGAAACGGAGGAGTAGACTATTGAAAGATAGACGGGCTGTGGGGTAACAATAAACAAGAACTAATATATACTTTTAGACATGCTAAGATTAGTGATGATCATCTCACTTCCAAATGAAGTAAACCACACAGAAAAACTTCCCAGAGTTATAAACAGATGATATTATTGGTGCTATACAAATGAGTGTATACTGAAGGATTATATTGACTAAGTACATGATTACCGCATCCAAGGTTTTACTTCTTGTACTACAAAGAATGCAAACACAGTTACCATTGCCGATCAAGGATGCTGTTATTTATGACAATGAAATGCAGAGACACACAGGCACTTTCATTACCATGAATGTTAAAACTTCAGATCAAATTTATTTGCCCACTAGCACTACAGCAGCCTTTAAAGTAGTGTCATAATTTTTTATCTTCAATTAAATATTTAAATAATTTGGAGTGCTCAAGCACAAAGAAACTGCTGAATATTTTTCTGCTAAGAAGCTAACTGCAGCTGCACCGAATGCTACTACGTATACAATTCAAACTGCTCCAGACGTCACAATATGCTCTTTCTGCTGTCGTGAACTTTGAGCAGGAGAACACACTCACTGGCAGTCCCTTTCTACTTGTTCATCTTTTGTGCTTGGTTCGTGATACACTGTACAAGACCATGGAGCACCTGGTTCCTTCTTACTACTGGAACGTAAATAAAAATACAGATCGTCGGTAGAACCATGCTACATGCACAAGTGTACAGTTGATGAATAGGTGCTTATATTTAAGGGTGTCGTATTTTCACAAGCCGATGACAACTATGCAGAAATATTGAAAAGAAAAAAGAAAAGAATACAAGAGCAAAACTGGGATGACATACTTATCAGGGGATTTGTCGATGACATACTTATCTGGGGATCATCAAGGCAAGAGCATGGCCAACGACTGAGGCAGGTGCTGAAGGCGGCAGAAAAAATAGGACTAACGTTTAATTCAGCTAAATGCATCATTGGCATCAATCAGATAAGCTTCCTAGGCGATGTAATTTCTGCGGAAGGCATCAGGCCGAATCATTCACTCATTCAGGCAATGCTGCAGATTTCTGAGCCACGCGACAAGCAAGCAGCACAACGAATGCTAGGGGTTGTGAACTACTTCAGCAAATTTATTTCCACATTAGCTGAGAGGACGAAGCTACTGCGCAGCATAACTAAGAAAGAGGCGGTGTTCGAATTGACTCCCAATCACGCACAGGAATGGCGTCAAATATGCCACAGCTCGAGTAGCCAACCGTTGCGGACGGTGTTCGATCCGGCAAGAGAAACGAAGATTTCATGTGATGCGTCACGCAGCGGTGTAGGTGCCGCGCTGTTGCAGAACTACAATGGCTCGTGGAAGCCTGTGGCATACGGGTCAAGAACGCTGTCTGAAGCAGAAACACGCTATTCCCAAATAAAAAAAGAAGCTTTTGCCATTGCATACGGTTGCGAGAAGTTCGACCATTTTGTGTACGGCCGAACAGTCATCAATCAAACAGACCACCACCCTTTGATTGCCATATCAAAGAAAGCAATCGGCGACATGCCACCCAGACTGCAACGTTTTTTCATGCGATTGCTTAGATATAGCTTTGAACTGCATTTCGTTCCAGGGAAGCAGCTCATGCTCGCAGATATGCTGTCGAGAGCACCCAGCAGTGAAGGCAGGAATGACGTCAGCACGGATGACGCAGAAGTGCATGCCGTAAGTACGGTATCCTCATTTATCAGCGAGGGAACGTGGAAGCGTCTGGCCGAGTAAACTGCCAAAGGTAGCTATCTGAAAGTAGTGCTGCAGAAGTTGACCACGGGTGAATCAATGGAGGGCCCGCTGAAGCCTTTTCAACCCGAGCTCTCTTCCATTAAAGGAGTCTTGTTTAAGGGGCTCAAGGCCGTAATTCCGAACAGCATGAAAAGTGAGACGTAGCATAGGATCTATAAAGGGCACTTGGGAATCGCCAAATGTAAAGCTAGGGCTCGTCACCTCGTTTTCTGGCCTGGCATGAATTCTGAAATTAAAGCATTCGCCGAGAGGTGTGCAACATGTAAAAAATACGCGTACAGCCAGCCGAAGGAACCACTTCTGATGCGGTCCGTGCCTGACCAAGCCTGGTATTGTGTAGGCATAGACCTCTTTTGCTATGGTGGGAAGTCCTACCTGTGTGTCTACGACGCATTATCAAACTTCCCGGAAGTCGAATGCTCCGAGACACCACTGCGAGGACCGTCGTCAACGCCACTAGTGCTCTTTTTGCACGTTATGGCGTACCTATGGAGGTGCTATCAGATAATAGCCCTCAATTTTCTAGCTTTGAATTCGCTTCATTTGCGCGCACTTACGATTTCAAGCACATTACCTCAAGTCCAGGGTTCCCGCGTTCTGATGGATCATCGAAAAAGGGGGTGCAGGTAGTGAAGAGACTTCTTGAGAAGGCTACCACGGCTAAACAGGATTTTTGGTTGGCTCTTTTGGCCTACAGGACCTCTCCTTTGGAATGTGGACCGACACCTGCAGAGATTCTCAAGAGCCGCCGGCTGCGGACGCAGCTACCCGACTACCAGTGTGGCCCTACCCACCGAGTCGTCAAGCATCGTCAGTCTCGACCGTCCACACAGCCTCTAGCCCCACTCCATGAAGGTGACGTTGTGAGAGTCCAGAGCGGCTCGTGGGCCACCAAAGCACGGGTTCTGAAGCCGTCAACATATCCAAGGTCGTACCACGTAATCACACAGGAAGGGCGCTGCCTCCGGCGCAACCGCAAGCACTTGGTACAGACTGGAGAATCCTTCCAGCAGGACTCTGTTCCCAACGGGAGCAACGTAGAGCCAAGCGCCTCGACAGCTGCGCGGCACGTCGAAGACACAGCGCCAAGCAATGACCCAACTACCGGGGGCACACAGAGTAGTCCAACGCCAGCACCCAGAAGGTCGCTCAGAACGCAAAGACCACCACCACGACGACTAGAATATGACCAAGACTTTGAACAAATTGCTTGAATTCTCCCTTTCTTTCTATATGTTCTTCATTTGTTACTAAGTGCCACCTCAAGCTATCGTGTTTTCCGCATATGTAAATAACTGCACAGTTTCTTTGTTTTCCTAAGGAAAAAGAATGTATCGTATCGCGCCTCACTCGTTCGCTACCCACGATAAGCTCAAGGGGCTTCGCCCGATCTTGATGCTATCGCGTGTTGATCAAAAGGGCGTTGCCCAGAGTGTATTATAAATGGGACGGACTGAATAAACGGAGGAGCACTAGCTGCCTGACTCACTTGCTGTCATGCTCATCCCTGGTTCCATCTCAGCTGCCTTGCATACTTCTTCGGCATTTTGTAACGTTAACTTATTGTCGGACAAAAGCTTCTCTCGAGTCTTAGCTTCGTTTGTGTCAAAAACAATTTGGTCTCTTATCATTAAATCTGCTTGCTCTGCGAAATTGCACGCTCCTGCGTTGGTCTTCAAGTCTCGTAAAAAATGTTCAGAAGGCTCACCTGGTTCTTGCCTTCGAGTACGGAAGAGATAACGCTTATGTACCTCATTGACTTGAGACGCACAATAGTCGTCGAACTTTTTGATTACCACGTCGTAGTCATTCTTGTCCTGGTCTTCAGTAAAACTGAAGTTGTTGTACACCTCTATGCCTTCTTTTCCAGCGATGCTCAACAGCAGCGCAGTTTTCGTCGAAGCACGTCGTGCTTTCGTAGGCTCTGTCACTGTCAAAAAGAGCTCGAAGCGTTGCTTGAAAAGTACCCATCGCTTGCTTATATCACCTTCCAACCGCAGCGGCTCTGGAGGCTTCACTAGTTTCAAGCTGGCATTCCTCGGATGGGCGGCTGGGGGTACGTCCTAGATGCTTCTGACACCATGTATGGCACGAGGGATCAGCGTGACAGCAGGTGCGTCAGGCAGCTAGTGCTGCCCCGTTTATTCAGTCCGTCACATTTATAATACACTCTGGGCAACGCCCCTTTGATCAACACGTGATAGCATCAAGATCGGGCGAAGCCCATTGAGCTTATCGTGCGTAGCGCACGAGTGAGGCGCGATACGATACATCCTTTTTTCACGAGGTTTGCTGCCGTTATCTCAGCTGCCTTGCATACTTCTGCTGCTGTCGTGAACTTTGAGCAGGAGAACACACTCACGGGCAGTCCCTTTCTACTTGTTCATCTTCTGTGCTTGGTTCGTGATACACTGTACAAGACCATGGAGCACCTGGTTCCTTCTTACTACTGGAACGTAAACAAAAATACAGATCATCGTTAGAACCATGCTATATGCACAAGTGTACAGTTGATAAATATGTGGTTATATTTAAGGGTGTCGTATTTTCAGAAGACGATATCAACTATGCAGAAATATTAAGAAGAAAAAAAGAAAGGAACACAAGAACAAAACTTCAATGTCATGGATGAAGGCATGAAACTTTTTCCAGGTATAATAAGCCAATAAAATATCTTCTATCTTGCCTTTATACTAGATGCGAGAAGCCGACCACAAGTAAGTTCACTGGGGAACACAGGTTAGACTGTGTTGAAGGACAACAGTTAATTTTCATAACATTAAAGTTATCTAACATAACCAGCTCACTATACAGCCTAGAGGAGCAAACGGGCTGTCTAGAATACACAAAGAACTTGTGGATTATGAGTGTACTTGTCACATCTATTATTCCAAACAAAGAAAGCATTTCAAAAGTCCACTTCTTTGGGGGAAATAATCATACACAAACTCATTATTATTATTAGGGTCAGTATCTTGCCGGATGAATATGCTTTGTCCTGTACAGAACACCAAAGCAGCACTCCATGGTTTGGCTTGCATGCGTGTTGGTTACATCGCACTGCTGCTGAAATAGGCTAGCCAGGGACAGGGAGATGAGGAGCCATGGCTTTGAGGCCTACCGAGCGTCACCTTTAGAGATTAACAATCCATACTCAGGTCAGGTAGAATACGTAGAAAAAAAATTTCACAATGCAGTCATGATCAACACGTCCGGGTGAAACACAACATGCCACAGCAGTGAGAAAGAAAAAGCTACATCAAGTAAAAGATGTAGTTACTGGCACTATGTCATCTGAGGCTTGTACGATAGGTCTTTCTCCTTGCTAGCCGTGAAAAACGAGCGATTTTCACCGAATTGCTATTTCCCTCCAGAGCACTTGATCTACAGAGCGAGTCAAAAGCTTGAGAGCTCAATAAGGAATCGAAGATTTGTGCTCGTTCAAAACCACGAGCTTTTCAGCCTCAGAAGCTAGTAGTTGCATTCATAAGCTGCAGGCTTTTCACTTTCAACATTCTCCGTTATCTCACAACTTACTTCTATTATTGTTCAATAAGCATTATGTGTGACAACAATAAAGGTATTTACTGCAAGCAACCATGCTTAGGTTTTGAATTTGTACACAGTAAGTTGTATTTACTTATTAATATGTATTTCAGAGAAAACTAACCTTCCAACCAGCCGTTAGGCAGTTTTGTGCCCTTGAAGCTCCCAGGCAGGTCACAGTCCTTCCAGATAAGGCTGCCATGCATGCTTCTAGGTCACTTACAGATCCGATACAAGTCCCAGCAGTACCACAGGCTTGCACATTTAGGGAGCACGTGTCCTTCCTATTTTCGTACAGGAGCTCCAAGTCGTGGGGAGGCTTTATATGCCGGTGCGTGCAACTGATATATCACAGGACCTTAGCAAACTAAACTCTGCGATCTGTGAAGGGCCAAAAAACAAGATACTTAAAAACAATCAATACAAGCACTCATTTTAATACTTATGTTACAAAGCTAGCTATCATTTCGACAAAGTGATCTAATCTGCTATAATCACTTTGAAACAAATTGAAGCCCCATGTAGGATTTGTGTTTAAAGGAAGTGGTTTCACATACCGCAATATATATGTCCTAAAGAAGTATAGTGCTACTACAGCGGCAATCGTCTATAGAACTAATGTTTCAAAATAACATGACTTCTTTAAGTGCCACCTTGCTTTTGAAAAAATAAATTCACATTAACTTTCCAACTATGAAACGCGGTAACTAGACAGGCCCAAACAAGAGCTCGCTTATATTAAATCACAAACTGCTGATGTATTTGCCACCATCTCCATAATATATGTATGTATATAACAGTAGTAGTAAACTTTTCATGCTTTAACTTCACATAAGGAAACATTTAATCTTCTGGGCTGAAAAACCTAAACACGTTATAGTACTAGGTGAATAGCAACAAATTTAGTTCCGCAAGGTCAACTCACCGATGGCAGCGTTCAGTAGCCGTCAGTGTCATCAGAGACCAAGTGTGCTCTGAGGCCAACTGGCAAAGAACATCTGCAGACTGCCGATGACTTAGCAATGAAGGCTGGCCAGGCGTGCACGCCCGTTAATATAAGTGGGAACGGGCTACGAGCCGCTGTTGCCAAGGCTCTAGATCCGTTCAAAACGATGGCCAGATGAACTTGAAAATCTGTACTTAGCCAGTACTGGCCTACAACTTTATCCAAAGCAAGGCACCACTGGCCCCGCCACGGTGGTCTAGCGGCTAAGGCACTCGACTGCTGATCCGCAGGTCACGGGAACGAATCCCGGCTACCGCGGCTGCATTACCGATGGATGCGGAAACGTTGAAGGCCCGTTTGCTCAGATTTGGGTGCGCGTTAAAGAACCCCAAGTGGTCTAAATTTCCGGAGCCCTCCACTACGGCGTCTTTCATAATCACGTGGTGGTTTTGGGACGTTCAACCCGACATATCAATCAATCAAGGCACCGGTGAAATCTTTGCTCTTCCTAAGGGCCGGAGAGAAGGTTGACGTTCATAGGCTTTGGCGGGCACATGTATCTCTCAAGTTCGTACCGAAGAACAGTCTAGGCGTGCTGCCTAAGTAACACGATCTACAACAGAATGCAGCATCTCGCCGCTTCGGTTCGCCATGTCATGGCGCTTGGATTATGGTTCTCACAAAAAGGAGAAGTGATGATATAACAAACAAAAGTGCCAAGCTCAACCACCGCAACTTCGCAGGGTTAGACAGTTATGAACACTGTCTTTACATATTCAGTCACACAAGCACTGCCTCTTCACAAGTCTTGGAAACGTGAACACAGCACCACTGTTCATAATAAACATCGTTTCACTCTCGAACACTAGATTGCTTACAAGAAAATAGAAGCGTGCAGGCTAATCAGTGGCGAAGGAAGAACCGAACACAGAGCATAGTTTATACGTTTTCGTACGTACTTGGGGTCACTCAAGTAACGTTCCAAAACTATGTAAATCCAAAATGTCGCACAGCACCCAACTGAGAGACTGGAAAGTGAAGCGAACTGTTACTGCAGCACACAAACACACATTGCAAGCTTGTCAAGTGATAGTTGCCGTCGATACACCGGCGCCCATCCCCGCTTGATGAACACACCAAAGCACAAGCTTCGCTGCGCTTCACCGTATGTACACCATTGCCCTGCGGCAGCTTTCCACACTGACACACCGAAAGAGCTGCCGTAATCACAACGCATCCGATCGAACGCTGAAGTAACTCATGCGAGAAGCGTTTGCTGGATTTCGCACCGACCGATATGCTGTTTACGACGCCGATTTGTTTTCGACAACTGCACAGCGCGTAAAAGAGCTCCTAGAAAGTACTTGCTCATTTTTCTCGGCGTGACAAAATTTGCTCTTATGTGCAAGGGGGGTGATATGACGAACACGACAGGTGTTCCTGATGAAAGAAGTGCTTTGGCAACGTCACGGAGTGAGCTGATGTTGATGGTTTTGCTTCACAACCAATCACAAGCTGTGCCTGTCGGCCAAGCTGGCGTCTGCTCACGATTGTCGTCTGCTTCGATCAGAACATGTGATGGGGGATTCGCCTTCGCAACGCAATTATTCGCAGGTCCAGTGGTCGCTGCGTCGCACAAAATACATGTCAGTGGCTCGCTAAACCTTTGAATGATGTGTGTGCGCCAAGTTAAACGGCTGTTAATGTCGCAGGAACGAATTCAACCAAGGTTTACTCAATAATCGTGAGGGTTTGCATATTTCCAGCGTCATTTGAAGTTACTAGGGTCATTTTATCCTGATTGTTTGCCATATTATCGCGGTTAATATCGGTTTGTGAACAGTGAAAGTGAAAATGCTTGATTTGTTTGTAGCTCCGTGCGTAATCACGCACACTTTTAGTACGGTTTGGTTTACAAAGTACGCGCTGTTACAGATCGTCCCGAAGTGTATCGATGGCTGTATTTCAGCGATCGCATCAATTGGACAGTTAGAACCAATCCAAGTACGCTAGAGCACAAGCTTTATGAACCACTCACTGAAAAGTTCCTCTCACTTTTACTTCCTCCAGCGTGAAAGGAATGTGCTCCGTGAACCTCCTTGGGGATAATTTCCACTAATAAGGCAAGGATATCGAGTCGTACTTTTAGTTGGATGAGATATGGCGCTGCACAACAAGATAACAAACAAAGTTGATGATATGCTGTGCCGCGTTCGAATGTACCGACCATTCTCGTAGCGCATTGATTTTCATTCAACCAGAAATATTTACATGCATAATCTCACACCACTGAAGCCCAATAGGATTCTTCAATTACTGCGACTTCGAACTTATTGGACGACGGTGGTTGTCATTACCATCCACTGCGTACAAGGAAAACAACACATGAAATTCAATGCGCCGAAAGAAATAAAAAAGCACCAGCAGTGATCACGCAGCCCTTCATTGGCGTGAAATAACTGAAAACCAGCCAGGGCACCAAAGTACACCACTACGGTGGCAGGTTCTAAGAAGCCAGAATGTTAATAAGAGTGGTCCCGACTACTCTTAGAATTTTCTTGTCGCCATGCTGTTTTTTACGCAAACTTTTGCTTCGTGAATTCATTTACGAGCATTTTTCGGTTACGTAAGCAATAATAGCAACTGCATCACCATTGCTGACATATTTCCGGGCAGTCACAGCTCGCTTTATTGCAGTGGGCGATGTGACAACAATGGCCTCTTACGACGTTTTGTTCATTTCGTGAATTGACTGACGCAACAAAATTTCTCTTCCACAAACTTTTTTCTAAGTGAGTTTTGTCAATACGGCCACAGAGCAGAACTAACACACTATATGAAACAAATAAGTAATGTAACTATAAATTCTACAACTTTCAGGTACCATAAAAGATATAAAATATTTATTACCACGAACAAATCAAAATGTCATACTTTCTCTGCTAATATGACTAGTTCCATGCTTGCTGCTACCATAGGTAACAAACACATCGGAAAACATTCAGCATGCTTTTTGCAGTGGGGCAACACGTCAGAATAAAGTAAAACTAATATTTGCACTTGGAACGCATTGAATATTGCGATCATAATGGTTTCGTGATATAGAACAAAGGCTAATTACTCTAAAATATCCTTGAAGTGCTATATCCTCCAGGAAGTTCTGCCTTTATAGGGAGACTTGAAATATGAATCCATGGCCAAGCATGCCGTTTCCTCCCACAATCCTCTCTTTGCACAATTTTTATTTTATATGCGAAACATTTTTTGGCGAACTTCGGTGAATTTGAGCGCATCTATCTATCTATCTATCTATCTATCTATCTATCTATCTATCTATCTATCTATCTATCTATCTATCTATCTATCTATCTATCTATCTATCTATCTATCTATCTATCTATCTATCTATCTATCTATCTATCTACCTATCTATCTATTTATCTATCTAGGAGTTTTACAGAGATATGTACAGTAGCCGGACGAACCGAGACCTTAATACTATAAGAACTAGCAGTGATCTAGATGACACCCCACCAGTAATAACATAAGAAGCCAGAAAAGCCTTAGAGAGCATGCAAAGAGGCAAAGCTGCTGGTGAGGATCAGGTAACATCAGATCTGCTGAAACATGGAGGACAGATTGTGTTAGAAAAACTAGCAACCCTGTTTACGAGGTGTCTTCTGACGGGAAGAATAGTAGAATCTTGGAAGAATGCTAACAAAGTAATAATACATAACAAAGGAGATGACAAGGACTTGAAGAAAAACAGGCCGATCAGCTTGCTCTCCGTAGTATACAAGCTATTTACTAAATTAATTGCCAACAGAGTTGAGAGAACATTAGAATTCAATCAACCAAAGAACAAGCAGGATTTCGAACATGCTACTCAACAATCGAGCACATTCATACAATCAATCAGGTAATAGAGAAATGCTCAGAATATAACGAACCACTATACCTACCCTTCATAGATTACGAGAAGGCGTTTGATTCAGTGGAAATAGAAGCAGTCATGCAGACACTACAGAAGAAGGGCGTCGATGAAGCGTATATAAACGTCCTGGAAGAAATTTACAGGGTATCAACTGCTACCATAGTGCTTCATAAAGAAAGGAACAGAATATCAACCAAGAAGGGTGTAAGGCAGGGGGATACAATCTCCCCAATGCTATTTAACGCATGCTTACAGGAGCTTTTCAGAGGCCTAGAATGGGAACAGTTAGGGATAAGAGTTACTGGAGAGTACCTTAGTAACCTGTGCTTCGCCGATGACATTGCATTGCTGAGTAACTCAGGGGACGAATCTTAACCTATGATTACAGAGTTAGACAAGGAGAGCAGAAAGGTGGGTCTTAAAATTAATCTGCAGAAAACGAAACTAATGTACAACAACCTCGAAAAAGAGCAGCGCTTCGAGATAGGTAATAGTGCACTCTAAGTTGTAAAAGACTATGTCTACTTAGGGCAGGTAATAATCAGAAAGCCGAACCACGAGATTGAAGTAACTAGTAGAATAAGAATGGGGTGGAGCACATTCGGCAAGTACTCTCAAATGATGACACGTAGATTGCCACTGTCCCTCAAGAGGGGGGTATATAACAGCTGTATCTTGCCGGTACTTAGCGACGGAGCAGAAACCTGGATACTTACAAAGAGAGTTCAGCCTAAATTGAGAACGACGCAGCGAGCAATGGAAAGAAAAATGGTAGGTGTAACCTTAAGAGACAAGAAGAGAGCAGAGTGTATTCGGAAAAAAACGGGGGTTAAGAATATAATAGTTCAAATCAAGAAGAGGAAAGGAACATGGCTCGGGCATGTAGTGCGTAGACAGGACAATCGCTGGTCATTATGGCTAACTGGCTGCATTCCCAGAGAAGGCGAGCGGGTTAGGGGGAGACAGAAGGTTAGGTAGGCAGATGAGATTAAGAAGTTTGCGGGTACAAGTTGGCAGCAGCAAGCACAGAACCGAGTTGACTGGCGAAACATGGGAGATGCAATTGTCCTGCAGTAAACGTAGTCCCGCTGACGATGATGATGAGTATGATGATCTATCTATTCAGCCACCTACGACTTTTAGCGTTCCTTGCCGTTTGGATAATGCTATCGATACCAAAATTGGTATGGCATAACATGACTGTATGGATAGAACATCCGACTAGTCATAACATGACAGTCTTGACATGTATGTCATGAATGTCATGATTTATATTTCATGGTCCTGGTGCTCTTGTGGTGGTTTCGTTCCCATGACATTGTCCAAAACTGGTACGGCGTTATATGATTGCATGGTGAACACAACTGACAGACCCTAACATTAAAATCACAACATGCGTGTCATGTACCAACATGATTACATGGCACGCTCACGATGTGCTGGCTGCCGCTTCACAAGCTTCACTCATACCAAAATTGGTGTTACGGAATGTGAATGGATGACGAAGGTATGAAACTTTGCCAACATGATAATTATGACACACGTCTCATGTAAGAACATGACAACATAACACGTTCATGATGCGCTCATGGTCGTTTCGCCAGCTCCACATGTACGAAGTTTGGTGTTACGTGACGTCAATAGGTGGCGAAGGTATGTGACTGGTGCAGACATGGTATTCATGAGATTCTTGACATGTAAAAACATTACTATATGCTACTACAACATTACTACAACGGCCGCGAGCGTGCCCATGAAACGCTCGCGGCCGTTTCGCTAGCTTCACGTATGCCAAATTTTGTATTACGTGACGCCAATGAATGACAAAAATATGGGACGGCTGCAAACATGATAATAATGAGATGTGTCTCATGTGAGAAGAATACTACATGCCACAGTCAAGGCGCCATGACCCGGTGTGTACGCGCGCCGGCGTTCATTTCGTCGCGCCACGCCGCCGTTGCCATGCTAGCTAGGCGCCAGTCCTTCCATATACTCGCAGGCGCGCGCCGCGCTGCATTGGTTCGAGGCATGCGAGTTTCAGCGTGTCCAGCGTCCCTCCGTCACGAAAAGAGCCAGGCGCAGAGTTGTCCTGGTAACGCATCAGCGGGAAACACAGCATGTCGCATTTCGCGCCGGTTGCCTTCGGGCCCCACTTATAGACGCAGGTCGCGCCGGTCACGCCTAGAGTCAGACTATAGATTGCTAGCGTTTTGCTAACATAGCGTGCGCAGCATGCAGGTTCGTGAACGCTACCCTGTAGTATAATGGGCCATTCATGATGCGCTCGCGGCCGTTTTGGTAGCTCCACATATACCAAATTTGGTGTTGCGTAACGTCACTGGATGACAAATGTATATGAGTGGTGCAAACATAATAATTCTGACTCACGTGTGATGCGACAGCATTGTTACATGCTATGCTCAAGACACGCTCGCGGCCCTTTCGCTAGCTTCAGATGTACCAAACTAGGTATTATGTGACGTGAATAGATGGCACAGGTAAACACCACATGGAAACATGATAATCAAAACACCGAAGTCATGTACGCAAAATTTGCATCCACCTCGTAACGTTGCGCTGATTGCAAAGCGCTATATCAAACATTGACATTCGTGCTTCGCACATAATCGAGTCCAACTGTGCTTGGAATCGGCTAATTTTTCAGTCACTGTTTTTGTTCGCCCTGTCTTATTGATAAAATATTGATTGCATGTGCAACGGATAAAGCTTCTCGAGAGGAGAATGGTTTCGGATACTGCATTTTTAGTTACTCTTCCTCCACCCCTTTGAATTTTTCTTCTTGGGCGAACAAGTGCCTGTAGGATCACAATTAGAATTGGTTGCGTGGCGGTTAGTTCACTTTCATTTATTTGCGTCGTAAGATCAGGTAGGCATGTCAGCCCTTGGCAGGCAGCATTGCTTTCGGGGCATAGAGCCTGAGCGTGTTCGACCAGATTTGCCGTGAACGCAGACAGTATGGCACCAAAATGGTACTCCGTGTAGTTCACCAGCACCGGAGACTGCCGAGCGTTTTGAGTTCCTTTCAACTCGGGAAATTTGGTGCGTATTGTCGCAATGTCATGTCTTCGACTGCTCTCGCGTTAATTCATGCAAGTGAGCTCGTAAGTGGAATTACTGGTGGTCAGGGAGCGGTTTTTTTTTACAGCACGCAGGGGACAGGAGGATTATTGCCCCGTCGTCAAAAGGTTACGTGTTGCAGCACAGCCGTTCTATGGCCACAAAAGCCCAGTACTATAGCTGAAAGTCTAGATAATTGTGTGCCCTGGAGCTTGCTCATGCCTTTATGACTTTTTCTAGCTTTGTGTTATTTACATTTTGGTTGTTGTGTTATTTGGAACGAGGGTATAAGCCCTCGCACATGCACGAAGGTTGCGTCCTCGTAAGCTGGGTCGCATCCACACCGTCACAAAACTCGGGACGGTTTTAAGCTCTCCCATAGTAGAGTACCCTGTGCTCTAAATTGTTACCCCCTTTTTCTACCCCCCCCCCCGCGTCCTCGTGCTAGGTTTTTCATCGGCCAAGCATACTGTCCTATCAGTGGACAAGCAGGTGATGATTCGCCGAGAGCTAAGTAAGGGCGGAGGACCGAGGGGATGAGAAAAGGCCCCGAAGTTCCGAAGAGTGTTCTGAAGCGGGCTCAAGGTGTTAGGCCCCATCGGCTCCACCGAATCCCGTTGGGTCGCTCTAAGAGGTCGGTTCATTTCCAAAGTGTTTCTTTTTTTTCTTGCATAACTTTGATGTACGTACCTATTTATCATTTTATCTTCTGTACAGCTTATAAATTTAACATAGGCTTTACTCAGCCTACTAGAACGTCTCGAGCTTTTCTGCTTCATCTTCGAGCGACGAGCATCTCAATCGCCGCTGTTGGAATAGCGGCAGCACGTTTCATCTTCCATTTTGATATACCAGCTCGGGTGGTGCGTCTCGGGCACCGAGTGGTGAGACTTGGTATCTTCAACAACGGTAAGAACCTAGATTTACTCTCCCCTTTCATTTCCAACTCTACCTATTGTCGGATGACCTTCAACCGTAGGACCAGAGAAGAGGGGGGGGGAGAATGTCCCGCTTTTCTTGAAGTAGTTTGTTAGTTCACCACCTACCTTAGCCCTGCTGCGCCCCTCAATAAAAAAAAATGCAATATAATTTTCGAGAAGTGCTGACTTTTGTTGATTGGGGGTGTATTTTGACCTTCCCAAACAATGTGGAAGTTTTCAGTGGCGCAAGTGCCAGAATAATGAGATAAGAAGCAACTTCAAGTTATTTTCTTGTTAAATAAATTGTGTCTCAACAGCTGCTTTCGCATTGGCCGGTTCCTCCTCTGGAATTATCAAATAAAGAATATTGTTGGGCGTGGGCCATTGCATGGACTTCTGTGCAAATTATTGCCGACTTGTGGACGAAATATTGAATATGGCGAAGGTAAGCCAAGCAAATCAATCTTTTGTGATTTATGTGATGTGTTGCACTGGCAGCTCTCGCAGTAAAATCGACAACACCGACAAGTTCTTCTGTGTTTTTGTAAGTGTTTAGTAGCCGCGTAGATGTTTTATGCATAAAATTTACGCAGTTGTTTGCCGAACAATTTTACCTTACCGGCTTTATTCAAAATGTGTTTTCACGTGTTTCTCATTACAAGTTTCTGAAACTTTTCTAACGAAATGACAGTAATGCGGCATCCTAATTACAGCGCCAAGGAACGCATGAGTAGTGCTCATCGATGTGCTTCAAAATTCATTTAGTTTAATGACAGTAGTGCAGCATATGGTTTATAGCACGAAGGAATGCGTGAGGTGTTGTAGAATATTGTACTTCAAAATTTATCCAGATAAAACACAGTAATGCATCATTGTAATGTGGCATTGTAAATACCACGCGTGTAGTAGTGTCTTTCAATGTTCTTCAAAATTTGTCTAGTTAAATGACACAATTATTGTGGCATCGTAATTATTAGCGAAATACAATGCGTATGGTGGTGTTCATCTAGTTTCTTGAAAGTTTATATAGAGAATCGATAGTAATGTGATAAGGTGATATTCAGTCCAATGAAATGCCGTCGATAGTATTTATCTATTGCTTCAAAATTTGTCTAGTTAAATGACACAATTATTGTGACATCGTAATTATCAGTGACGAAGAATGCGTATGGTGGCGTATATCAATCGTTCCTTGAAAGTTGATGTAGCTAAATGATAATAATGTGGTAGAGTACTTTGCAGCGCAATGGAACGCAGTTGGAAGCAATTATCACTGCGCTTGAAACTTCTCTAGTTATATGACACAGTTATTGAAGCAACGTAAATCATATCGACAAGGAAAGTACACGGTGGCCTGTATCAAGGTCGTTGCAAGCTTGTTTGGTTAAATGACACTAATGTGATATCGTAATTTATAGCAGCAAGAAATGCGTGCAAAGGTGCATAAATTTGAGTACGGTTTTCGTACGAAACCATTTGTCGCACCGAGATGCACGATAGCAGAAGAAGTGTCTGGCCATTTGTACTGCATTTGTGAGACATACTTTTTACGTTTAACTTACATAGACATACTACGCTTTTGAGAAATACTGAGTAAGTATTTGAAGCTATTCCTCTGAATTGTCCTAATGTCTTCACCAGGATAACCTATTGATTTAAGCTTGAGAACTGAATATTTTTTAAGTAGCGTCAATTGCCATATGTGAAGATGACAGGATTATGACTTCATGATCAACAAATACAGGACGAAGACGTTGTGCGCGTAAAAATTGAGAGCGCGTTCCCTGGCGGGAGAAATCTTTGGCTGAGCGAGTGATTTATTTCTCTGTGAACTTGTAATAAGAGCGTAGGAAACGCAAACGTGACAAAACATTTTGGGGGTTGAAAAGTAACCTGCTTCTTTGACAATGACCAACATTTTGGCGGGCAGCTACTGGCACAACGCTTTGAAGTTTGGTCAAATCATGAAGAGTTTTGCTACCAAGAGAAAAGGCCAAAAAATAGGTTTTAACAGGTAGTGGCGTTTTTGGCTTTTTAGTAAAGTTATTTCATAAAATATAAGAAATATAGCCGATACTCTACCCTGTTTTCTAGGGATAAAAATTGATTGGCAGGCTTAGGTCTTTGCCATGCCATTCCACATCTATGTTTGCCAGTAATTAACAAAAACAAAGACATAATATGAGCGGAAATAGGGTGAGGGGGCTGATCTAATCTCCCAAGCTCCCAAAAGATACATATTCAAGCTTTTTATTTCTTTGCGAGCTTATATTTTTATTTTTTGAGAACTCGGTGCCGTTAAAAATAGAAAAACAGACAATAGTAGAGACAGACAGACAGACAGACTGACAAACAGACAGACAGACAGACAGACAGACCAAAATTTTTTGCGTCGGAGGCCCCAAGAAAGACTCTCGTCTTTTATATTGACTGGAAGCTCTGAGCTAGTTTCGTAAAGTATAACTGTGTTATTAACGAGGAAGGCAGCTCCTTTCGCAGATGTTTTCCTCAAACTAAAGTGCATATTAGGGTAGGTGACGTAGAACCAAGGCATAGAGAGCAAGGGGGGTGGCGTGCTTCACCTAGGGAGGGCCTGACTATAGGAGAGGCTCAACCTCGGGTTATTTGATGACCTGTCTCGATTTCCGCTAATTTCTGTAACGTGTCCCGCTAGAAGAACATCTTGAGTTCCGGAAGTCGACGTACTCGCACAGAGAGCTGTAGCGTGTGGCGTTACAGCAGCGGTGACTATAGCTTCGACGCAAGCTTTCGAATTCGTTATGACCATTAAAAAAAGTCTACGTTATTGTGGGAACGCCCATGAAGAGATAAGCATGAGTGTCAGCTCTTTATATGTGAAACAGCGGAGTCCAAGGCGCATCACCCATCTTCTTGAGCAAAAGATGGGTGACGCAATGCCCTTGAGAGCACTTTCTTTAGAGTATAAAGTCTAAGAAGTCTAGAAGTGCAACAGAACAGAAAATAAAATATTAGCAATGCCGATGCGGAATTCAAACCTGGACAGCCATTATTAATAACCATTCAAGTGTTATTATCAACTATGCTATCCAGACAAACTTTCTTCTTTATTTTCAGACGTGTGACACATTTTTCAACCGAAGTACTTTTGTCAAGTGAAAGAGTTTATGCAGCGTTTATATCGACAGGACCACGATTTCTTATCAATGCGTCTACGTCTTATTCTAATGACACGAACACTTCCTGTACTACGCTTCTAGTTTTGGCACTATAAAAAATGTATCGTTTCCGTTTTACGTTCACGCCCTGATGAATGCTATCTGGGTCAGTCGTAACAACCCTACTGTGCCATTATTTCTGCGTCACCTACTTTTTCTGGGCAGTCACACTGGAAACAACATGCATAAAAGTCTCCGAGACGCCACTTTAGAGCCATGTAACAGGTGCAGCCGTTTCATAGAGGGGCCGTAGCATAGGAATGTGTAATATAGTAGAGAAAGATGCTCGAAAACGGAATCGGGGATGAGAGGAAGGAACTCCGAAGTTGAAATGCAAATGTGAGGCATAACCATATATACTGCGGTATAGCAGCTGCAGACTATTCACAAATGTGCGTTCGAAAGTGCTCACTGATCTCTGCCACTCTGGCTGAGGCCGAAAAAAGCTTCTATCTCTGATGATGGTCGATTGAACCTTGAGATACATCGATCACTTTGCTCTCGGTGGAAGAGTCCTGCTGGCTAGACTCCACCACCAGCCATCCTCACGAATCAGAGGTATCTGGCTGTTGTATGAACAGATGACCACGGACCCACATATGGCAGTAACCCTACTTCCACCACACCACCATCCAGCGGATGTCCAACTGTCACTCTGTAGTGCGACCAAATGATGGAAACTGGTTGTTTCAGTGAAACAAGATGCTGCCTGCAACCTCCTTGGGCAGCTCGAAGGAAGGATTCTAATGCTACAGATGGTTCAGTCCTTACTGCAGACTCCACCTCTGCAGCCTGCCCCGTTCGGCTCTCCGCCTCATGGGCGTAGAGCCGACAATGTCGGCTCCTGTTCGCGGCAAGCTTCACCACGGCAGAGCCAGATGGTCTCCAATTAGCCGCTGATGATGTGGCTCAGGACCCTTCTGAGCAACAAGTAGCAGTCCTCTGTGATTGCAAGCCAGCGCTTCAGAGCCCTGTTAACCAACGATAATCTGGGCTTAAGTATTCTTTCCCGAGGTCATATTTTTTGGCATTGGCTTCCGCAAGCGTATCAATTTCTTCCCATTGTATGCCGTCGCCATTATAAGCAAGTAATAAGCAAGCGGTCACCCTTGCATAACTGCCCACCACTATACCGTGTCAGCTAGATGAGGAGTTGCTGGCTCTGATGTTTTGATGCAGCGGCTACAGTGACTGGTCACAATCCTTCATCCAGATGGCAGAGTTGCCAATGGCAAGGATACCCAATCACAAGGACACCAGATGATCAGAAGTTCCGAAGCCCTCAAATATTGGATCTCTCATAAACAGATATCATGGATATGGGACGTGGCTCACCATATATATTATTATTAGTTGAAGTGCTTGTAGGGTACCGGAAGCCTCCAGTCAGTTCTAACACTTATTCCGGGAGTTGTTCTTGAACCACACTGAATGTGATTGTATTTTTATAGGAACTATGTTAACACTCTTGGTTGAATTTCACCTCCGGCGTTGGCGTCAACGTTGCTGTCAATCACCGTAGGTATATATATATTAAAATGCATTAAAGAAAAATACTCCAGAAGACTCCGGCGCATGGACTCGCACATGGAACCTCTGAAACGTAAATGCGAGGCGTTAACCGCTGAGCGACGGAGCAGCCCGTTCTTCGACGTTCGAACGGCAAGCTATTTATATGTTCCACTTAAGCTGGTGAAGGGCAACACAGGTCTGGGGGGGGGGGGGGGGCTATCGTGATTTCAGCATTACCAGCAAGGTGGCGCCATACGCACGTGGTACGCGTGCTCTCATCTCCCACGTGAACTTAGCCTCGCGGAGAGAAGAGGGTGGATGTAAAATGCCACGACGTTCAGTCGCGCATCCTTATCTAGAGGTGGGGAGAATCGCACGTCTTAGGTGGCCTGTTGCTTTCACCAAAACAATTCTGTTGCTGTTACTTGGCGCACAAAAGTGACTGCAACCGTTGCACACTCTCGATTTGCGAAAATGGCACGCTTTTTAGACACAGCGAATCAGCAATTGATATGCTTATTGGTGTTTATCTGTATATGTGAGTACATTTCGTGCGTTATTTGTGCGTGGGAAACGCGGGGAACGTTTCTATCTGCATGCCATCTTGCCATTCTGCACGTGACCTTCCAATTTGTAGCTATCGCATTCATTCCTTCGACTTTGCGGCAAAGCTGTGACTTTTTGGGAATAAAGAACAGAGCAAGGACCTAATCACCAAAAACGATTACGCAGAGACTCGGCCGTTCCGCGCCACAGCTTGGCCGAGAGCAGCAGACCTTGCAGATCAAACAGGGCATGCACAATGTTCTCGTACAAAGCCCGTGCATCGGTCTCGTCACTGTCCTTGAAGCACCAGGTTTGCGGAGAACAGCATGTTTTTAGCGGTGGAGCTACTCTTAGTATAACCTCTCATGCCTCATGCGTAACCGATAGAATAGATGAGAAAGAAATGAAGGCAATATCTCCCGAACAGTATATTAGATGGTGATGTCTCACAGAAGTACATACAAAGTGCAGTCAAGTGAAAATATTCTAGATCGCACTCTACCTTTAATCTCCAATCGGCTGCTGCGCGAGCAGCGCCTGGGAATGCGGAGAACATGTGCCATCTCTGAATATTCCGGATAGTCGCTGTACGTAGCAGATCGTTGGTGGGGCATGGACGAGCAGAGCTGCGGGCATTTTGAAGACGCTTGCACTCGGCTTCTTTGGTTAGCGTATCGTCAGTGTTACCCACGTGCCGTCAGCGTTCTCGAACACAATCTAACGCATGGACGCATGCATGGAGGGATAGACACATGGACGATGGACGGACGCTTCATCCCACTCATCATTAGTCACTCCATGGATAAACTGGGATTTTTTTCGTTTCACCACAATCATCACGTCAACAAAACGAGCCCGAAATCGCGCAGAAGGTGCCGTTTCTTGAAAAAAGTGTTAGGTAAAACGAACATATTTTTATTGAAGGAAATGATTCCAAAACTAAAGGGTGACTACGAAGGATGTTGTATTCTCAAGTATAAAATGCAATGTTACGAACTTGCGGTAGCCATTGGTAGGAGAAATTCATATCGTTAGTGAATATCAGATACTCGACTCGGGGGAAATTATACGGCTTTCGTTCTCCTCACGAACAACACAACACCCATAATTACTTGCATCTGTTTTTCATCTTTGTAAGTGCAAAGTGATTTCAATAATAGTCTAAGGAGGACCATTTTTTCGCAAACCAGAAATTGTTTTTCTTTTCTTGGCCTCATGTCTTCATCCTCTTAACTTCTCTAGTTTTAGCAAGCTATAGACCTTATTCATAATTTGCAAGAGTTCATATCTGAGCTGCATATTTGCCCAAGTATTGGCTACACCTGAAATGCTTCATACGGAGAAGTGGTTCTGCTTGAAGGTGCTAGGGCTGGTCTACTATGGGTGCTTATATTGAGAGGGCCAACTCTGCATTTTTTGTATCATAGCCCAAGCAACTTGCACTTGACCAGTCTGTCTGCAGTTAGTGACGAGTCACCATTTGCTAAAACCACTGATTAGCAGGAGCTCACCTTTCAGTTTTAAAAATGGTCCATTGGTGTCCAAGTAATCATGTGGCTTGACAGTGAAACATCAGAGAAACTGTAGCTGATGTATGTATGACGCTACACACATACACAAAAGCACTCGATGGGGTTTTCATTGCCGGATATTTGCTTTCACAACGTTTCAATTTATAGCGAAAACAGCGTAGCGCTCGGGAACGTGTGCGAGATAAGCTGACATCAAGAGGAATGCACATTGTTTCTTGTCTTCCTACATATGACTTCTTTGAATTTTAGTGTAGCATTTTCTTTTGGGAGTACGGAATTTGGTCAATAGGGGACGAACCGCTGTCCTGTACTATCTTCGGTGAATGATGATGGCGGTGAATCGGGTGACAGCTCGAATCCCTGGACCTGGGTGACATCTTCGGCTTGTCCCTTGGGCCACCTGGCTGTCCGCTAGCTCATCGCTGGTGAAGCGACCGCAACCTTAGTGATGGCTGACCGAGGTCTTCGCATGACGACCGCCGCAACAATTGAGCTGGGAGTTTGTCTCTCCTAAGTGAGCGTCGTAATAATTGGCGGCAATATAAACTTTTCTGATATAATGCCCGAACATGAGCCATAGTGCAGTTATTTGACCCTTCTTACACGCTACCGACGGGTATAGGCTCAGTTAAGGTAGTTGTGATATCGTCTTGCTGAACTGTGTGTTTGCTACATTATGAACCTTACATTACGGTCTGTATCTTGTTAAAATTCCACACTTTTCACTAACTCGTATTTTCTCTTCTGAGTGCAGTGGTAAAGAAATTAGAAGATATGAGGCTGGTTTTCTTCACCGTGGCTGCTACGTCGACGTTAGCTCTTGTCATCCATGGTAAGCGGCCTGAATTCTTGACTCAGACTACGAAAAGCTTTCAAAACTGTCCAGATGTTTTTACAGCAGAAGTATATATGTGTGTTTACGAATCTTTTGCATATGAATTTCAACAGTATGATAGCATCCGAATAGCATAATAAATACTCTAATAACGCATCCATTGACTCATGCCTGTCAGATTTGATATACTGGTCCCCTTGTTTTATGGCTAACAGCGGCAAATTGTACGTTTTGCGGGAAGTGACGTTTCGTCCATGAAATGTCTCCATTTGTCTTTTTGAACGCTGCAATACCCAGCATGCACAAGTCATAATAATAAAGATAGGCAAAGTATGGGCAACATAAATGTTTATTCACTACAAACAGATAGAAATGAGTCACAAGCCAGTCCCCTTTGACTAAAGCGAGGAGGAAAAAATTTAAAATACTTCTTGCAGTAAGGACATTTTCGAAAATCCTTCATTGATCTGGCATAAGAGCGCATGGGATTAAATACATCGCCCTTGTAAATAGAACATCGCTGCAGGGTCTCCGCATGGAGCCCGCCTAGTGAATTTCGCTACCAGTATACTGTAACAAGCAGTACCAATTTCTTATTATTTAGGTTTAGTAAGTTATTCCTAATATTTTTCTCGAACTTTTGAAATACTAACTGAACGGTTTAAATCTCAATGAGACATTGAGGGCAGGCGTAAACAACAACTTACTACTCTATACTCCACATATACCCAAGTAGTGCTCATTCTGTTGTGATATATGAACGCTATAGCACCGTTTGACGTGGACACAGCCACGTCGACGCCTAGTGGGACTTCTGCATGGTGGCGACTATCAGCCACGATCATAATGTAACCGTTGTGGTAACCGAATTTTTAACACATACCTGAACACTTCGTATTGTTATTCGTACACAGAGGTGACATGAACATGCACACACTGTACACTGCTGCTCAATATGGGCGTCTTTGCCAATTAATGAGAGAAACAGCAATGCGTGTGCTCACATACACTGCGCTTCATTGACGCTGGATGCAGAGGTTCGTAGCTTGAGCCGCGAGCGCGCGCCGGCGTTCCTCGTCCTACTGACCTCAGTTTTGCTTCACCAAGACACGACATTAACCCGTCGACATCGTCGCTTTGATGCAATATTCATTCCAGAAGTTTTATTATATAAATCAGTGATATCGCACTTCAAGAAGTCTGTGGTGAAACATCGTTGGTGCATGTGCAAGCGGCATGACATAACAACGAGCTGTCAAGCGCTAACACGAAGTGAAAGGCGAGAACAAAACTTTGAGGATGACTCTCCGAAGCTCGCTCAGTCTGGGTTTTTCAATGCTATTGAGAAACTTTTATCGTGGAATCAAACAATGGGCGCTGGTGCACAACTTCGGACGCCATGCTTTAACGGTATCATGCCGCATTGCTTCTCTTCAGCAGTCAGAGGCACAACCGCGCTTCTCTAAGAGAAACAACGAAGCGAGAGAGAATATGTTCAAGATATAAGGCCTGTTTGTACAGACCCTGGCAGTTGCCTGAATATCTCAGTCAGTAGAGCACCGTGCGCTCTTTCTCGCTTTCCAAGAAGTCAGATGTTCGACGCCCGTCGAACTCTTTCCTAATGTTTTTTTCAAGGTTTCGTAGCGGTAATTTTACAACGTCATATCTGAGACACAAATACGTCACTGAGTGTTGGTGGACCCCGGCTTAAAACACTTTCGTGTTATCAAGAAATCCGTGACTACACCACCACTCGTTAAAGGTGAAAGCTTCGTCGTAAGTTGTCATCTAGTAATCCTGGGTGAAGGCGCTGTTTCCAGACACTCGTTATAGTGTAGTCACTTGTTTCTTTAAGATTTTGAGGGCTTCTTTTACCAGGCCAAACCTCGCCCATTTAGTGCGTTGATGAAAATAACGCAGACAGATGTGATTAGAACATGCCCATATACGCCCTTCGTTGAACACGCCCTTTGTGGCACGCCGTACATTGTACCACTAACAATGATGCACATGCACCAATTTCGGTCACCCTCGGTGATGACGGGAACCTATCCCCCTTCGGTGCGATATCGAAATATGGGTACAGTGTCATTGTTCGTTCCTGTTCCCCTCCTACTATTCAAGTGGTGGCCTCCAACTGCACAAATTGGCGCGTTGGTCTTGAATCATTCCGCGCTCGATGCGATTAGAGAAATCTTTGAAGTGTTAACATCTGTGCAACACCGCGTTGACATTCTTAACAAAGTAAAACGCGACAGAGTCGTCTGGCACCATTCGCATCGACTTCTTTATTCCTATCCTGCTCACTTCACCTGAACGTGGGCACCACAACTGTAGCGCAAAGAAAAAAAATGCTTCTGTGGGTATTATTTGCCATTTAAACTGTTCTAGCAGCTTGAAGTGAAAGTGCACAGGTTATATATTTTCGTTACACATATCGTCATGTTATACATATATTTTGTCATTAGTATACACTCTATCAAAAAAGAAATGTGTGCTATTTCCGAGTGGTATTCAGACTAGCAGATGGCGATCAATGTACAAACATTGGCTTTTATAACGATAGCGAGGAAGCATGAGACTTCCAACTTTTGCTACACTACAAACGGTATTGAACTGAGGAGAGTCATTATCAGCCTGACTACGCTCACTGCAGGACAAACGCCTCTCCAATTTCCCGATATGGAATTCTGTCCCGTCGCACTTTATCCACAAAACACTTTATCCAAAAAAACTTCATAATCTCATCTGCCACCTAACGTTCTGCCTCTACCTCACCCGTTTGCCTTCTTTTAAAACCAAGTCTGTGATTTCTAACAACCAGCGGTCATCTTGCCGTCACTTTATGTTTCCTGCCCATGACAATTTCTTCTTGATTTCGTGTTTATGTTCTTAACACCCATTTGTTCTCTGATACACTTTTCTCTCTGGTTGTCCCTTAGGGTTACCCCTACCATTTTTCTTTCCATTGCTCACTGTGTCGCCCCGCCGCGGTGGTCTAGTGGCTAAGGTACTCGGCTGCTGACCCACAGGGCGCGGGTTCGAATCCCGGCTGCGGCGGCTGCATTTCCGATTGAGGCGGAAATGTTGTAGGCCCGTGTGCTCAGATTTGGGTGCACGTTAAAGAACCCCAGGTGGTCTAAATTTCCGGAGCCCTCCACTACGGCGTCTCTCATAATCAAATAGTGGTTTTGGGACGTGAAACCCCCCATATCAATCAATCAATTGCTCGCTGCGTCATCCTCAGCCTAAGTGCAAGCCTTCGCGTCACATAAAATAGCTATAATTGCCTTCAACCATAATGGCATTCACGTCACGTAAAATAATAACGGGAGCTTCTCTATATTCGTATCTATATTCGGCGAAAACTTTCTGTGGCAGCACAGACAAGGCTACGAAGCCAAAACAAGCCCTTTTTATTACGCGTCTGAAAGCAGTCCACAAATGGTAGCATTTGTATACTCCTTAGCTTAATGAAAAATATAAAAAAGACAACTTGTAATTATTATGTTCTAGATTGTTCGCATAACTATAAGAAGCTTCAGCCATGCAGGGTTTTTGTTCTTTACTGTTTCTCTTTCTCTGGTATTTTGTTGCCATTTCACTTCTTCACTGTCCCAGTAAACAACGATGGCATCGCTCATTTGCAGCAAGCTGACATGAAAGCTTGTGAGCGATCAAGAGTGCGCGTTCGTTAGGTTATCGGTCCGAGAGAAGTGAAACAGTGGTGCGTAGTGAAATATTTTTGTTTCTCGCACATGCAATCACCGAGAAGTTTAGTGAGCGGTACCATCAGTGATAGTGGGACTCTAATCACTATAGCCACCTTGAAAGGAACACCAGTGACCTGCCAGTCTTCAGGAACACCAGTTGCTTGGAAGAAAAAGTGCGATTGGAAACTATAGGTAGAACTAATGTCTCTTTTCATAAATTACGTAGCGTACGTGGTTGGTGTTTCAGCTGCCTAATATTGTTTATACGATAAAGCTACAGATCACGTACCGTAACAGCGCTCCCGTCGGCGTCTAAGAAAACAGTCGTTCCTTGCGCTTTACCTACCTAACAGACGTGCTCGTATATATTACTCTGTTGACTGTGCGAAAACAGAGTTCCTGGTGGAGTAAATATAGAGTTTCACCCACTTGGATTTACAAACGTCAGCCGCGCCACGGTGGTCTACTGGCTAAATCACTAGGCTGCGTACCAGCTGGTCGTGGGATGAAATCCTGGATGCAGCGGCTGCACTTTTGATAGAGGCGAAAATGCTGTAGACCCGTGTGCTCAGATTTGAGTGCACGTTAAAGAACCCCAGGTGGTCGACTTCCTTCACGATGGAGTCTCTTATAATCATATGATAGTGTTGGGACGTTAAACCATATAAATTTACAAACGTAAGACGCTCACCCATGACCGATTGTTGCCAAGACTTCTTCTTCCCAACGGTGCCTTCGTGTCTTCTAAAAAAATAAAGTGAGTGTCTCCAGAAATTTCTTGCATTGCAAAAGCAGAAAAAAAAAGTTGACCAGGTATTCAGGAAATAGTGGAAATTTAAGAAATGTTTTCTTTTGGCTTTGCGTTGTTTCAATCGCCCAGTACCAGCTTGCCCATTTTTAAGGGTGGAAGCTCTTTATGGCGTCACCCCTTCGTCCCGTTATCGTTTGTAACCACCGGTGGGGAAGCTCCGTGTGCCGTGGGTCATGCGTCCTCGATATATGTAGTAGATAGTCACCTTTTGTTTAGTTCTCGGAATGTCGAAGCTCCTTAAGCCGTGGGTCATGCGTATTCTATGTATGTAGTAGGTAGCCAGCTCTCGTTTAGTTCTTGGAATCTTGGATAGATGACGGTACTTTTATATGATCAATATATGAAGAAAAGATGCAAGAAGGTGGTACTTGGAGTGTTCCCTAGACGAACGGATGGACAGATCGACCTACAGTTGCATGGACGGACGGATGCATGAATGAACGGATGGACGTTTTGCCCTACTCCAATTCATTCAGTATGTAGATAAGCTGTAACTTTTTTCTTAATAAATATCAACACTTCAAGGAAGGTTCGTGTACTTTCCTCTAGAAATGAACATTTCAATTATTTTTTGTGAAATAAACGTAAGAATTATTGCAAAAAAGTACACGTTGGTGCACTTGCTATAACTAAATCGCTCAAAAAACAGACTACTTGGCGTACTAACACATGCGTAGAAGCTGAAATTAGAAATAAAGAATTATGTTTCATTGCTCGATGATTTAGTGGAGTTATCTGAATATTTTTTTATCTATTACGGTTCGTGAGAAGGTTTAGAACGATAACACTACGCAGAAACTACGGGGCACAGATGCTAAGAATAACTTTGGCCCCAATGTCAAACGTTTTATTCAAAATAGTTTTTATATTTCGTGTCGCATGCTAGCACTGCATGCTTTCATTGTGAGATGACTGAAGTGTCAGTTTTTAGCTTTTTCAACGTAGTAGCCTTTTCTTTTTCTTTTTTACCCAGAATGGAATTTACGGGAAGTGTTTTTTCCGCGACTATTATTAAAAGTATTGTCTGCTTATTTGTTCTTTTACTTGCGTACGCCAGTTTCCACATGATGTCAATGGTTGCTGAAGTGTAACCGGCTGGGAAACCTAGTGAAGCTTACGAGAGCTCTTTCTTCCCATTTGCCTACTTGCTGAAGGGAAAAATAAAACGAACAATTGATTGATTGATGGACCATTCTTTCTGCTATTCTTATGTAATTAAGTAAACATGAGTTGTAATTCATCTCCGGAGTTACTCAAAAATATAATGTCACCACTGAAGCACAGGTTGCTGAAGTACTTTTCATTATTTCGACCCCCCCCCCCCCACTGTTCCCAATCTAGGCCTCTGAAAAAGCCTGTGAGCACACGGTAAATAACATTGCGGAGATTGTAACACCTTGTCTTACACCCCTTTTCATTGGTATTTTGTCACTTTCTTTATTCAGCCCTGTGGAGGCTGTGTATTCGCTGTAGTTTGCTTCTAGAATGTTTACAAAAGCTTCGTCGAAGCCCCAATTCTTTCGCAGTGTCTGCATGACCGCTTATATCTTTGCTGAATAGTATACCTGCTCGTAATCTATGAAGGCAGTGTGTAGTGTTTAGGTGGTCTCTGAGCATTTCTGTATCACCTGCTTCATATGAATGGGGTTGATTATTGAGTTGCCTGTAGCAAATCCTGATTGATACGTTCGTCGATTGAAGTCTGATGTCTTAATTCTGTAAGCAATCATCTTTGTAAGCGGCTTGCATACGACGCAAATCAAGCCGATCAGCCTCCAGTTCTTCGAGTCCTTGCCATCTCCTTTCCTGCGGAATATTATGATGCTCGCAATACTGCAAGCATATTGTACTCCACCTATCAGGAGACACTTCGTAAAGAAGGTGGCCATTTTTAAATGCGAATGTGTTTCTACGTCGGGCTCAATCAGTAATCCGGCGTTGTCCGCGGCTGTGTCTGTGCGCAGGCATGTGTTATTTCTCCGCTCACACACGCTCTCCTATAGCAAAACCAACGGGTGCGCACGCTTATCCTCGCCCCTAGCAAGCAGAGCATGTGGTGCGAGAGAGTGTAAAAGAGGGAAGGGGCTCTAGGGCAAGTGCTTCGCCACTCTTTCTGTCACCGTTTGCTCTCTTTTATCCCTCTCTTCAGAGGCGCCAGTGGTTGCCTCTGAAGAACATTCCAAAATGTTTGCTTGAAACGCCGCTGTGAAACCGTAACGACGAGCCGAGAACGCCTGCGCCCACTCTCCCGTTCGCTCACTCCCAACTGTCGTCCGCTCGCTGGCTGGGCGCCTGTTAAGGTGACGGCAGAAGCGGGTAAATGCGAATGTCTGATGGCAATGGTACCCTCTCGTGGCGCAAGATATGCCTTCGAATTTCCTCACAATTCTATTCGGGGCAGTGGGGCAATTTTTTCTCACACAATTTGTCCTCCGTATTCAGCAGATCAGATATGAGCAAAAGAGCTGAGCAGAGACCCCAAACATTACAGCTTGGCTAAACACTTGCGTCTCACCTAACGTGAGACGAACATTGATTGATTGGTTATTGTGTGGAGTTTAACGTTTCAAAACCACCATAAAATTATGAGAGACGCCGTAATGGAGGGCTCTGGAAAATTCGAGCACCTGGGGTTTTTCATTGTGCAGCCAAATGTGAGCACACGGGCCCACAACATTCCCGCCTTCATCGGAAATGCAGCCGCCGCAGCTGGAATTTGACGCTGCGACCTGCGGGTCAGCAGCCGAGTAACTTAGCCACTTGACCACCACGGCGGGTTGAAACGAGCATAGTAATAACATTACTTCATCTGCGACGGAAAAATTAATTTATCTATTTCTGCACTTTTTTCTACAAAAATAGTGGTGAAACAGTCTCGTTTAAGGTTTATTTTTCAACTCTTGCACCTATATATAAGAATAGATATTTCATATTACGTGTATTATTTATTCACATACACCAGTAGCTTTCTTAAAAACAAATTAAAACGACACAAATTTACGACTAAGGTGTTCAAATACTCTTTTTTGTGGTTGCTGTCCATAAATAGATTATGTTGGCACCCCACATCACTCACTCTGAGTCATTGTCTCAGTTTGAGTCAGAAATTGACACATTTCATGGTACGTTGAAGTATACTCATTGACATGAGTAATGAAACCGGTATATACATGTATGTTCTGTATGTGTTTGTATAAGCAGCATTTATTGTTAAACTTGCCATTTCGTATGCACTTGCATTTTAATTATGTATTAAGTTGTGTAAATATTGCTCATGTACAAAGATTCAAGTTAAACTTACTCTTGTTTCTGTACTGCTTATTCCTTACTAAGGCACTTTTAGCTGACCAATTTCGAGTTCAGTTCCAAATTCCACTCAAACACTCAACTTTACAGGAGTGCAAACCATGTTTTTTATTTTAGCCAAGCACTTCTTGGTCAACGAAATCGAGATGCTATCGGCGCATGAAAGTTGTTGTAAAGCATAATAAAAATTTTTCTTTTCTTGCATCTTGGAGGAGGTTGTGATGGTCACGCCGAGAGAACGCTACAGGTGGGAGTAGACAAAGTTCAGGAGTATTTGCGGGGAACGGGTCTTGGTGCTGAGAAACCAAGTCTGAACTTTTAATCTACGAACCCACATTTAGAGGACTCAGGGTGACGCGTGATGACGAAAGAGAATGCTTTATAATAAGCGTTCAAATCGCAGATCATACACCAATACCACACGTTGATAAAACCAGAATTTCGGGGTTGCACCTGCAGGCAATCGGTCATATTCGTTAGACAGTTCACGGACTCCGTCACTCGATAGACGGCATGATCACACTCTTGTGTCGTATTACGAATAGACGTAACGGTATGCGCGAACACTGCGCGGTTCGTCTCGTGCACACGTACGCAATAGCCCGCATAACATACTGCCACCCAAAAGTAGTGGGGCGACTGCAAGAGCGGCTCTCAGTGTGGAGGTAAAAAAAATTGCGTACTTCTTCTTTGCTCGAGAGCCAGCCGCGACTGACGCATTGTCCTAGAGCTAGCTACTCAGTGGTTTAATAAACCCACAGTATTTGTGATTCATCGTGACAAACTGGTGGAAGTGCTCAGTAGTCTCACAGAAGCTGCAGACCCCCCCCCCCCCCCCTTCCCAGGGAACCGTAATATGAGTGTAGTGCCAGTCAATACTTCCGTGCATCGGACCAGCCGTCGAATTAGGGGATTGCCTCCGGAAGTCGACAAGAGTGCTCCCACCAGGTCCACAAACATGACCTGCGCTTCCGTGCAAACCTCCCCAACCGGCGCGGGAAGGACGACGTCGAGCCGCTATACGTTGAAAAGCCCATGGAACCGGCGATGTTCTATGGTACGGAACGCGAGGACGTTGAGGACTGGTTAGCGGACTTCGAGCGCGTAGCCACCTTGAATCAGTGGGACGACGCGGCGAAACTGCGTCGTGTCTATTTCTATCTCAAAGACGGGATACGCACGTAGTATCAAAATCGACTTCTGCAGACCTATGCCAGTGCTTATCGCCAAGAAAACGCTGAGCGAGCTATTCTGGCCCGCGTACAGTCGACAAACGAAACTGTGACCACGTACGTCGAAGACATGATGCGCCTCTTCCGACGGGCCCATTCAATAGTGATGGAGGACAAGAAGTTTGAGAAGTTTAACCGAAAGCTTAACAACGTGACCAAAAAAGATGTGTACCCACTGCAGCGTATCGATAATCCCCTGGATAGACTTCGTCGTGCCCTAATTTGACTTCCCTCGATCTCAAAAGCGGGTACTGGCCAATCGAGGTATATCACGAGACCCCGAGAAGACAGTCTTCGTGACTTCAGATGGCCTATAACAATTTCAAGTACTCTCTTTAGGCTTGTGTTCAGCACCAGCTACTTTCCAGCGAATGATGGACACTGTCCTCAGAGGGCTCAAGTGGCAGACTTCTCTTGTCTACCTTGATGATGTGGTGGTCTTCTCCGCCACGTTCGAGCAGCACCTTCACCGCCTGCGCAGCGTACTGAAGGCTATCCGATCGGCGGACCTCACACTGAAGCCACAGAAGTGCCACTTCGGCTATGAAGAACTAATATTTCTTGGACATGTAGTTAGCGCCGAAGGAGTCCAGCCCGATCCGAACAAGCTTGCTGCTGTTGTTGAATCACCAGCTCCTGTCGATAATAAAGACATCCGGCACTTCCTTGATTTGTGCGCCTACTATCGCCGGTTTATTCACGGCTTTTCTCAGATAGCAGAGCCTCTGACTCGTCTCACGAGGGATGGCACGCTGTTTGTCTGGGAAAATGAGCAACAGGCAGCTTTTGATGAACTGCGACAGCGCATGGAAACAGCACCCGTTCTCGCTCAGTTCGACGATGATGCTGACCCGGAGGTCCGTACTGACACTAGTAACATTGGGTTCGGTGCAGTGCTCGTTGAGCTTTAAGAGGACATCGAAAGAGTGATAGCCTACGCCAGCCGCTCTCTATTCCGTGCCGAGGCGAATTATTCTACTGCGGAGAAAGAGGGCCTCGCAGTCGTGTGGGCAATCACCAAGTTTCGCCAGTACCTTTATGGTCGTTCCTTCAAGATAGTGACGAACCACCACGCCCTCTGTTGGTTCGGAAGCCTGCGCGACTCTTCAGGGCGGCTAGCACGGTGGAGCTTGCGGCTGCAGGAATTTGACGTCACCATCGTTCATTAGTCTGGCGTAAGCATGAAGACGCTGACACACTGTCACGCGCACCCCTTCATGTCGTCAGTCAGAATGCAGAGGAAAACGAAGGCTTCCTGGGTGCAATTAGCTCGTCAGACTTGAGCAAACGGCCGAGAGAGGACGCAGAGATTCGTCCACTCATTGATCATTAAGAGGACCAGGGCAAAATCATACCACGTCATTTATCCCTCTCGTTAACGTCGTTCTGCCTTCGAGACAGTGTGCTGTACAAGAAGAACGCTCGTTTGAACAACCATGCTTACCTCCTGGTGGTTCTTCAAGACATGCGAGACGACGTCTTCTTTGCTTGCCGTGACTAACCCACATCCAGTCATCTGGGCTACTTATGGACACTTGCCAGAGTGAGCGAGAGGTAATATTGGCCAGGTTTTCGGGCAAGCGTCAAGAAGCACGTCAAGAGCAGTCGAGATTGTCAGCGCCGAAAGCAACCGTCTGTTAAGCCAGCTGGTTTGCTTCAGCCCAATGAAACACCTTGCACGCCGTTGGACCAAGTCGGCATGGACATTGTCGGGCCATTTCCCTTATCTGCGAACAGCAACAAATGGGTGATCGTCGCGACCGACTATTTGTCACGCCGCGCTGAGACGCAGGTGATCCCACGAGCCATGGCTTCTGAGGTAGCACAATTTTTCATGCGCCACATCGTGTTACGACACGGTGCTCCATCCAGTATAATAACGGACAGAGGGACGGCATTCACGGGGCAGCTTATGGACGAAGTTATAAACTAAGTGACACCAGACTCTGAAAGACAACTGCGTACTACCCGCAAAGCAACGGATTTACCGAGCGACTGAATAAGACCCTCGCAGACATGAACTTAATGTACATCGACGTGTAGCACAAAACATGGGACCGGATCTTACGTTATGTGACCTTCGCGTATGATACCGCCGTGCAAGAGACCACGCGATTCACGCCATTTCGGCTTCGCTACGGCCGCGAAGTGCAGACCATGCTGGTCTTTATGCTACCGTGTCAAGATGAAGACGAGTTGGCAACTTACGCCGAAGAATTCGCAGAGCTTCCCGAGGAAACCCGGGAGCTCGCGCCACTGCACACCAGCCAATAACAGCAGGTAGATGCACGATGCTATAACACCCGCCACAGAGAAGTGTTTTACATCCCCGGAGACCGAGTTTGGGTGTGGACGCCCGTACGCCGCCGTAGCCTTCGTGAAAAGTTACTGAGCCGGTGCTTTGGCCCTAATAAAGCATTACGCCGCATCAGTGACGTGAACTACGAAGTTGTTCCGGACTCAACACCGCAAGCACGGAGCAGGACACGACCGAGGCCGGACGTCGTTCATGTGTTGCACATGAAACCATTTATTGCGCGTTGTTCGTAACTTTTTTTACCGTGCACCATTCTTTGTGTTATTTATTTTATTTTGTGAACTCATTTCTTCGTTTATTGACTTTTTTTAAATTGGCACGCTCTTTAATTTCTACTTTTACTTTATCCGAATTGCCAATTTTTTTCACGTGCCTATGTTGTACCATCGAAATGGTTCTATGTACTTTTTTCTCTTTTTTGAGACTTTTTTTTCTTTTTGAAATCGGGGATAATGTCACCCACACGTAGTGGGTCGACTGAAAAAGCGGCTCTTATTCTGGAGGAAAAAAGAAGATCGCGTGCTTCTTCTCTGCACGAGAGCCAGCCACGACTGACGCGTCGTTCTAGAGCTAGCTACTCCGTGGTTTAATAAACGCCGCATACTTGTGATTCATCGTGACAATACGTTGCCCCCTATACCTCAACTGGATAGGTTCAGAAAAAAACAAAATCGGAAACAACACAAAAAGCTTTCAAGAGGGATATTGGCCTTCCACTCAAAGCAAGCACCGAAAGTTTGGAGCGCGTAGACTTCACAGGTCGCTCGACGAGCTACACGGAGCCCATGACATTGCGCAGTACGAACGCTTATTTAAATCAAAGGCTGGTCGACACATCCTTGAATCACTAGGTATCAGTTATCACACTCAGCAGGGAAAACAGGTTGATGTTCCTACCTCAGTCCACGACCGCCTGATCGTTCCACCACTTCCTAAGATTATGCACCCGACACACCACGTAGGCTGACGTAACGAGCGTGCCAGACAGCTTCAAAGAAAGTATGTTAAAAGTAAGGACATCGTTTACGTAGATGCTGCGAGATATATGGAAGGGCGAAGCGCGCACGCAATTGTGGTCGTTGACCACACAGACAAATATCTCGCGAGTGCCACGGTGACCACGGGACACACGGAGGCTGCCGAAGAAAACGCGATAGCCTTAGAACTTGCCGTGGTGCCGAATGCAGAGATCGTGATAAGCGATTTCATAGCAGCAGTCCGATGTTTCGCATGCGGCCATGTCTCGCGGGAAGTGGCCCGCATTCTTCAAATGTGCGGCGATGGCCACTCGGCGTCACGCTCACAAATACAAATTCCAACAGTTTTCCTCCTATGGACCTTGGCAAAACAACATTGTCCCGCTCGCGGGAAATGAGGCGGCCCACGCCTAGGCTCGAGGTGACCTTCGAGGCGGCCCGCGCCACTCGCTGAGCCGCTTCCCATTACATGGCTACCGCCTTTGACTCTAAGAATGGGGCATTCGGTCTGCTGGATCGAGATACTATGACAGACGCACAGCAAGAAGAATCACTATGGTCATGGGGTGATCATCTGGCAACTTTCCGAGACATTACCGAGCACTATAGGCTCGAAAGGCGTAAGTTGCCACCACAGTACGATAAATAAACAGACGCAATGCCGTCAGCTTTCGCTCACTTCAAACACAGTCATAACCAAGCCCGGCCACCTTACAACACTGCTACCAGAACTTATACCGCGCCGACACATGTAAAGCATTTAGGAACCGAGCAACACTCAGCCACATGCTCTAGGAATGCGCCGGCGACAACTGTCACGCTGCCGATCGCAATGCGGCTGTAAACTACAGACCTCAGGTTGCCTCGAGCTCGCTCGTTTTCGCTGTCGCCACTGCTGCAGTAGCCTCGGGGGGTCTCCTTCGTCAGCGCCACCGACACTGGGAGGCGGCCCTCCAAAGCTCAGAGCTGAACGCCCAGCTCAAGTCATTCGGCAGGCCATAGATGAGGGACTCGGTGCCGCCACCTGAAGCCACCAAGCCCAAACTGCCGGATCACTGTGTGTAATAAAGTATATTTTCTCTCCCCTCTCCTACAGCAGGATAGAAAATTCTGTTTTCAAAGAGTAAATTCACTTATTGTTTCACGCACGAGCATTTTTTTTGTTACCTTTACTTGGAGCAGGACTACAATCTTTGTCTTCAATGCAGGGCGCTTCAAACGCCCTGCATTGAGTCAGCACGATCACCACGTTGCCCTTTGGCCAATCAAACTAAAGAGTTTTCCCATATTGGTGGAAGAGTGGTGGCTCATAAAAATTAAACTGTTACTACTATAAATACAATCACTTACTATTGAAGATTCGCAAAGTCTCTTTGACGGTATACCAAAGTATCCCGGGACGCTCTTTTCTGGTCGGAAGCGTCAGCTATAGATTGATTCACGGTACTTCACTCCACATGCGCGTATTAACCGAGGGATTGACTGCGACGACTTCTCGGAGGAGGCTCAGATATTTGTGTGCCCTGAAGTGCCGTCGGTGCTTGCGTGTTTGCCGAAGAACCACTGCGTTTCCCAAGCAGCACGGTCTCGCTGCAAAGGAGGCTGCCATTTGGGTCGTTCTCCTCGCGTCACGTGACGTTTCACTCGCTGGACGCTCCGCTCACAAGCTCAGCGCCTGGCCGTCTAGCGCGTGCGCAGTGGCACCAGCACTGATCGGCTGAGTGGAGCGAAAATAAAATATGGTCAGCTAAAAGTGTCCTATGATGAGCAGTCATAGCATCTGTACGTTTGCCCACCTGCTATGGTCTTAGCAGAAACTGGAAGTTGTGCTAATGAATGAATTGATAAATAAATATATAAATGTCAAAAATGAATAGGTCCAAGTAGTCTTGGATGCGAACCGTTCTGAATTGCTCCTCGCTTCAAATTGCGCTATAAAATATGCATTCAGGTATAGTTGCTCTGCATAATGAGGATCCATGCTATAGATCCACGTATGCTTAGTCTACAGTGACGTTTCACTGCACAGATGTACGGACCATTTTATTACTGTTACCAACTGCTGCAAACATGCTAGTGTTTAATGTGCCTTTATTTTCTCTTCAAATAGCCTGTGCTGACTCAGAAAATGAAGTACCTAGGTTTTGCTGGGGTGGCCTTGTTCTATATCAAAACTATTGCCCAAACTTCATAAACTATTCACATCAGTACACATGTGTTGGAGGAAGTTCTTTGGGATGTGCATGCAAAACACTCTTTCGAGCAATCAATGGAGCATGCGTAAAAAAGGAGGAATGTGGTAAGCAATGAACTCTACTTTGAAATTCCGCAGTGGTAGGTATTGGCTAAAAATTGAGCTTTAATATCTTAATGTACTCATGGCTACATTCTTAAATAATAATAATTTGCCTACCCCCTAAAACAAGCAATATGGGAACTGGGTTTTAGTTTTTCCTGCAAAGCCGAAACTTTTCTTGCGAGGGCAGACGAGGACAGCCTGCTTAAATTCCCAGTGTAAGGCACACGTTGCACGTGTTTATTCCTGGCAGGATGCCATCAATTTGGACTTATCATGCTTGCTGCCCTTTTGAGGACAGGAAGTTATTGGTTGAATTTAGAACGTATGGCTAAATATTGTGAATGTGCTCAAGTATAAGGTACAAAACAATGTAATCGAAGCGGTCATTTTAGCAATATACCTTTTTTTATTCGCTTGCGGTCTGCGCCTAACGTTGCATCGAAATAAGGGAAAATAATCACATACATGCAGTGAGGATGGGGGGCCCAGTGTATTCATTCTGCACGGCTTTTTAGCGTTCTTCACGGAT
Source organism: Rhipicephalus microplus (assembly GCF_043290135.1). NCBI lineage: Eukaryota > Metazoa > Arthropoda > Arachnida > Ixodida > Ixodidae > Rhipicephalus > Rhipicephalus microplus. The sequence goes on from NC_134706.1 coordinate 56,283,766, forward strand.
TTTTAGCGTTGAACTATTTCCCTACAAGCAGTTCTGCATAGAGTGAAACACAGTTTATAGGTGATTAATTTGGTTTTGTTCTTCAACGCGAAAAAGCTCCAGTTGTTACAAATTAGGCAACAGAAATTTTATTTTGTGGGGAAATGGCTTATTGCCAATACCCTCGCGAAACCGAGAATAACATTGAGCGGCTATATCCCTTTCTATGGACTGACTCTATTGCGTTTCATTGCAAATTGCGAAGGATGCCTCTTAGAGAGAAGAAGTGACAGGTAAAATCGCTGAATGTTGGTCCAAAGAGGATGTGGATATATTTAGCAAATCACTAAGGCCAGCACTACAGGTCAATCCTCTTTTGAATTTATTTTGTTTTTTCGTCAAAGTATCGCTTATCAAGAGAGAACGTTAACCAGGTTCAAGATATTGAAAGGAGTAGCTATGCTGGATTAGGGTCCCTCCTCTAATACACTTGCTCAGATGTAGTGCAGCACAAAAATAGAGATTGTTTGCTGTTTTTAAAAGCACACTAGGAAAGTTCAAATTCAAAAAAATATAAATGGAAAATCCACTTCAACATATAACAGCACAGTCAGCACCGGGGAATCATTGCATTATGTCATTGATTTCCAAGTATATATATATATATATATATATATATATATATATATATATATATATATATATATATATATATATATATATATATATATAGGGATAGGTAGAGTTATATACAGAGTGAGAATGAAGTTCGGCAGTTGCAGTTAAGATGAAGTCCTAAGGCCGCACCAGACAACGTGCTCCTCCTCTTCTACTTACCCGGCACATACTACAGCCTGGCTCATACCGTAGCAATGCCCGGTTCAGAGACGAAGCCAGCTGGGCGGGTTTAAGTCACTGGAGGGATGAAACTTTTTGAGGCGAGCCACGTGCACCAACTGCGTTCGATTTGGCCGTCGAGAAGGCGTCGTCAAACGTGCCACAACGTACGTCAAGTCAGTCAAGGGATCTACAATGACGTAGGGACCTGTGTACTGCGGTAAAAACGTCTGACATAAACCAGGTTTTCACACGAATTCACCTTTGCGGAATGAAATGGCATCATGGCGTTGATGGTACCGTTGCTTGGAGCAATCTTGTGATGCCAGTGTGCGCAAGCGAGCAATTTGGCGGGCTTCTTCAGCCTGGCACAATGTTTCGGCCACGGACTCATCGGTGTGGAGCGCAAATGGAAGGATTGTATCAAGGGAGCTGCGTGGTGATCGAGCGTAGAGCAGGTGAAAGGGCGTGAAGTCCGTAGTCTCGTGCTTTGCTGTATTGTATGCGTAAGTAATAAATGGTAAGATCTCATCCCAGTTTTTGTGATTGGGTGCGGCGTACATAGTGAGCATGTTAGTAAGAGTTCGATTGGTACGTTCTACAAGACCATTCGTCTGAGGATGGTATGGTGTCAAATGTCTGAACTGTGAAGTGCAGAGGCGAAGCAATTCTTCCACAGCGTCCGCGATAAACTGGCGACCACGGTCACTGATGATTACTTGTGGTGAACCATGGCGAAGAACAACGGAGCATAACAAACAGGCAGCGACGCCATCAGCTGTAGAAGACGGTTCCCAGCGGTTTCGGCGTATCTGGTAAGGTGGTCAACGCAAACAATTATCCAGCAGTTGTTGTTCGAAGATTGTGGAAACGGGCCCAATAGGTCGATGCCCACTTGCTTGAAAGGCGTAGTAGGCGGTTCTACGAGATGAAGAAGGCCGTGCGGTGCACTGGTAGGTCGTTTGTGACGCTGGCAGTTCTGTCAGCTCGAGACGTATCGTTTCGTATAATTTCGCATTACAGGCCAGTACAAACGCTGCTGCACTCGATGCAGGGTGTGAATGAGCTCAAGGTGTCCTGACGTTGGATCATCGTGCATAATACGGAGAACGTCGCTTTTAAGACTTTCAGGTACAACCAGTAAATAACGTGCGCCGGTTGCTGAGTAATTCGTTTTGTACAACAGTTCATCACGAATGCGAAGGCGACCACTGCCTTTGAGATTCCGAGAGTCAACGAACAAAGGGTCCAGAGATAAATCATCCAATTGTTCTCGTTTGAAAATATTGGCGTCAGCAAACGTGTGAGAGACTGCAGCAAAACAGATGTCGAGGATATCTGCTCTGCAGTCCGTCGTGGTCATAGGTAGGCGAGAAAGGCAATCAGCGTCAGAATGACGTCGTCCACTCCTGTACGAAATGCTAAAAAAAATTCTTGAAGGCGTGAAGCCCATCGAGCAAGGTGGTCAGAAGGGTCTCGGAGGGTAACAAGCCAACATAATAAATGATGATCTGTCACAATCGTGAATAGACGACCGTAGAGGGAACGTCGAAACTTCTGAATGGCGAATACAGCTGCTAAACATTCTTGCTCTGTCACCGTGTAATTCATTTCAGCCTTGCTTAGAGATCGACTCGTAGAAGCAACAACCTGCTCTGCATTATCATGGCGCTGAACAAGCACACCTACGATGCCAATTCCACTTGCGTCACTGTGCACTTCTGTAGGAGCAGAAGGATCGAAATGACGAAGAATAGGCTCGGATGTCAGTACAAGTTTCAGTTCAGAAAATGCGGCATCACAATCAGGTGTTCATTCGAATGGGCTGTGTTTTCGCAACAAGCTCGTCAGTGGGTGTACTACGTCCGCGAATCAGAGCACAAAGCGGCGAAAGTAGGAACAAGGGCCCAAGAAGCCGCGAAGTTCCTTCAGTGTCTGGGTGGTTTGAATGTGCCGACTGCTTAAATTTTGCGGGGATCCAGCCTGACACCATCTTTGTCAACCACGTGACTGAGGAATAAAGCTTGTCGTTCACCAAACCGGCAATTCTTAGAGTTCAAAATCAAGCCAGCCTTTTCGACACAGTCTAAAACAAGGCTTAAACGGACGTTTTGCTGTTCGAGGGTACGTCCAAAAATGACGACGTCATCCAAGTAGCATAAGCACACCTCCCATTTAATACCACTAAGGACAGAGTCCATATACCTTTCAAAAGTGGCGGGGGCGTTGCAAAGCCCAAAAGGCATCACATTGAATTGGTAAAGTCCATCAGGCGTCACGAATGCAGTCTTCTCCTTGTCTGAAGGGTGCATAGGTATCTGCCAATATCCTCATTGTAGGTCTATTGAAGAAAAGTACGAAGCCGAGTGTAAGCAGTCAATAACATCGTCAATCCTAGGCAGCGGATATACATCTTTTTCGGTCACGGGGTTGAGTCTTCTGTAATCAACGCAGAACCGCCAGGCACCATCTTTCTTCTTCACCAAGATGACCGGTGCTGCCCACGAGCTACACGACTCTTCAATGACACCCTTCTTCAGCATTTCCAGAACTTGGTCGGCAATAACTTTTCGTTCCAATGACGACACTCGGTAAGGCTTTTTATCAAATTGGATGGGCAGTGCTTGTGTCAATTCTATGGTGAGCGCGAGTACATTGGAAAGGTAGTGGCTTCTCCTCTTGGCAAAAGTCAAACACAGATGCATGTCACCTCAACAGATGGCGTAACATCTGCTGCTTGTGTGACCGCAAAGTGGCGCTAATCATGCCTAGGATCTGCGACACGTAATAGCAACTGTGCTTGCCAGAGACTGTACTTTTCTCGCTTTCACCGTTGTTAACGACCGCTACAGAACCTTCAGTGGAATCATCGAAGACGCCAAGCTTCATTCCTCGAGGGAGCACAATCGGCATTGGCGAACAGTTCAGTGCCCACAGAAAGGCTGCTCCTTCATCAACAGATACCAAACAACGTGGGACGAGTTTGCCTTTGTTAGCACATTGAACGATGGTAGGTTCAACGATGGCGTCAAAAGATGTGGCAAATTCTGGGGCGAACACCGCAACTGACCTCATTGACCATGGCGGCACTGTCAGTTCATCGTAAAAAATTAGAGCGCCCTTCACGGCCTGCGGCGCCTCATCGACGAGGGCAGGTACAATGCCACCGCTGACGGAAAGTTCACCGCTTCCACAGTCGACGAAAGCGCCACATCCTTAAAGAAAGTCAAGACCGAGAATCACATCATGGGTACAATGTTGCAGCACAAGAAACTCTGTTGGGAACAACTTTCCTGCCAATAAGACATTAACGGCGGAAACTCCGACAGGATGAAGTACTTCGCCACCAACACCACAAAAGCTTGTCGATTCGCCCCAAGAAAACATAACTTTGCGGCCAATGCGACTTTTGAAAGAAAGACTGATAACTGATATCGTAGCACCAGTGTTCACCAAAGCACTTGTACAAAAAGCCATCTATTACCACACGTATCTTGTTCTTGGACATTATAACTGGTGGGGGCATCTGAGGCAAATCTTGTTGTTTGACCTCACCTCCATCGGTCACGCTGGCTAGTTTTCCGGCGGCGGCGGTGATGACAGACGTCGTCCCCGTGAAGGGGCGCGATGCATTCGGCCAGATGGAGGCGTCAATCTACGATCAGAAGCGGGAGAACTGCCACGGTGATTTCCCCACCGTGAGATACTCCTGGAATAGGCGGGCCAATGACCGTTGTTGTGACCATGGCCCGCTGGCGGAAACTCTGATGGGAAATGATATCGGGATGTCGGCTCTCTCCGTCGACGACAGAACCGAGCTATATGCCCAGCGATACCCCAACGGTAGCACACAGGGGCTCGGTGGAATGCATCGTACTCCTGGAAGGCATTGCGCTGACGTGGTGGTGGTACAGGTACATCTTCGTTCGGGTCGTAATAGGTGTTGGCTGGCTGATGGGGGTAACTGAAGTGGTCTTCGTGCCTCGGCAGCGGGTAGTTATTGCGCTGTGACTTCGGTGGTGAGGGTGGCCTGTAGTTGCAGTCGTCTATACCTGCTGCGGCAATTCACACGGGAGGGTGAGAGGGAGGCGGTGCGGGTGTAGCTTCTTACGGCATCGTGTGAGCATGTCAAGTGAGCTCTTCTCGAACAATCTGGCGTATTGGCGACGCGAGATCAAGCAGCGTGTATTCGTCAACACTTGCCACGGTAGTTACATTCGGAAGGTGACCGAACTTGGGGGTGATACGTCGCATCTTCAGAGTCTCGTATGTGCGACAGGGGCTTATGACGTCGGTTACCGTAGCAAGGCTGTCTTTCCTAATGAGGAACTGATACACGTCCTCGGCAATGCCTTTTTACGTGTGGCCAACTTTGTCTTCCTCTGACTCAGAAGGATTGATAATCTTGCAGAGCTTCAAGATTGCCTCGACATAGGTCGTGCACGTCTCTCCTGCGATCTGAGCTCTCTGCAGTAACGTTTGTTCCGCCTGCTTTCTCTTAGCTACGGAGTCTCCGAAGCACGCTCTTATTTTGGAAACGAAGCGATCCCATCACATGCAGGCATCTTCGTGGTTCTCGTACCACACGAGTGCTATGTTCATTAAGAAAAATACTACACTGGTCAGCTGGGCTGCCGCGTCGCACAGGTAGTATTTGCTCACCCGTTTGTTGTGTGTGAGCCAGGTGTCCACGTCCTCGCCAGATTTGCCACTGAATGTGCGATGCACTATCAGATCCTGACGCAACCAGGGAGCAGTCGCACGCGAACCTGGCACTAGCGGTGCTGCTGGGACTGGTAGAAGTTCTGCAGCTGCGGGGATCCGGTTTCTTTCCTCGCTATGAGATTTCTCAGCTGCCAGTGGTAACGGGGGAAGTCCAGCAAGGCGGCGGCGTCGTCGTAGATCAGGCGCTTGAAGCGTCGTGTTGCTTGTTTGATTACCCCGCACCTCCACAAAATCTTTTACGGTTGAAATAAAGGATAGGTGGATTTATTTACGGGGTGAGGATGAAGTTCGGCAGTCGCGGCAAAGATGGAGTCCCCAGGCCGCACCAGACAACGTCGTCCTTCTCTTCTACCTACCCGGCTCATACCGTAGCAATATATATATATATATATATATATATATATATATATATATATATATATATATATATATATATATATATATATATATATATATATATATATATATATATATATATGTATGTATATGTGACGCTAGATGCGGGAGACGTGACCTGGCTCATCCGCCAACTTTATTCTACTCTGACTTCTTCCTCATCTACCTCTACCAACTCCTAACTATCACTACCTTCTTACGTAACGGAATTCCCCCTCCCCCCGAAAGAAGGCATGCATTACGAAAAAAAAAAGTAAACGAGGCAAGGTTGAGAAGTCACAAATGTCAAAATGCACAATTGGTTTCATGTCCCAGTGGTGTTCCGTAAACTCGAAATTCTTCAGAAAAGAGTGTGGCAATCTGGTGAATGGGGGAGTTCTGGTGGGCGAGGTTGGCTGTGGCGTTCTGGAGAAGGTAACCGCGTCTTGCAAAACTGCACTGACCATGACATGACTTGAGCAGCTGCGAGGAACGAACAAAGTTGGAAGTCCTTGGAGCACTTGAAGGTCGAATGTCGTAGGCGCCGAATCCTCTGTCGTACGCGCTGTATTCTTTGTCGCGGCTGAGACAGAATCAGTGCTTGCAGCCTGCGTGTACAAGAACTGAAGTTCAAGGAATTATCTCTGTGTTCGTGCGTTGTACAATTTATAACGTTCAGTCTCTTTCGTAGTTTTCTGTGGCGTTGGCTTCGTTGTCGTAAACTAATGGGATGGTGTCTGAATCTTTGCGTGGCAGAACTGGTGACTTCTTGTCTTGTTCGGTGTTTCCTGAGGTTTCGGAGCTGTAATCTTAGGCGCAGTCTTGATATTTTGTGCCAAATGCGTTTCTGGCGCCGATTCGTTATGCGAAGTTGCCTCGCTTCTTGAATTTGTTTTAAGACGCTTGCTTTGCGTCGTCGTCCTTGTTGGTGTGTCCATTGTAGTTCCTTGAGTTTGTGGAGTTGCCTTTGCTGAAATTGCTCGTCTCTTTGCGAAAGTTGGTCAGATGGGCATCTTTCAGGAACATTTGTATGCTTTTCTTTGCATGGTGATTTGATCAGCATATAGTCGATACTTGTTAGGGTGTCGCGATTCGTGTCAGGCAATGGAGATAGTGTGCCAGAATTGACAGAAAAATCTGCTGAGGCTCTTGCAACGACATTCTTAATGGACGTTCCTGACACAGGGCAGTGCTTTAAAGTTGATCCTTCCGAGCCTCCTGTGTTGATTGGGCTCTCAGGTGGCTGGGAACTCGACGGCAACACTGCGAAAGGCTTAATTTGGTCAGATTTTACTTGGGGCTGTTTCTCTGTGCCCGCACCTTTGGAGATAAACTGTTCTGATGCATGAATGAGGACGGCTGGCCCTGGGCTTGGCTGAGTATATTCAGAGTTCCGCAGCTCTATCCCAACCGTAGTGGGCGAGTGAGGCGTGAGGTGAGCGTTGTGAGCGATGAAAGAGCCAAGTGGTGTAAAACCAGGATTTTTACTCTTCGAGTAGTCATGGCGTAGTTCGGTATTTTATGATACATATATACTTGGAAGTCAGTATACGATAAAGCATGCATTTATTGTCGGAACAAAGTCTTTCAGACCTAAGGTTGCCGTTAGTCGCACACATGAAGAACAGCAACTTCTAAGTTAGCTGCCATTTATTCAGCGTCAATTGAGCCTGAAAAAGTAATTTCAAACTTCAGAAATGACTTACGACCGGAAAAAGAACAAAAGTGCGATGGTTCCAAAGAATATTACGTAGGCAGAAGATGAAAGTAATTTTTCTGTGATTGTCCCGTAAAATCCCTCAGGCTTGTTATTGCCACTTCGTTCTTTCTGCACGTGAAAGTAACATTTTGCCGTCCTGTTTGTCTACCTTTAGCAAGCCTTTACATGACTTAGGAAAAAAATCTTCCTTTCCCTAGAACTACGTCACATAATTACCGGAAAAAGGTAAACGTTACAGCTTTTCCGTGTCTTGCGCATTATTGCGATATAATTGCTACATCGTGAAAATATATGACTACCGAAATAGAAGCACAATTTTTCAATTGTATTTTAATACAGAAACACAGGTGGACAAAAAGATCACTACGATACTGTCGTGGTACTCTTGCATTACTATACTGTCAAGTACTGCTAATAAATCATATGAACTTGCTATACTGTAGGGTAAAGAGTGTTCTACGCATATGAATAACCTTGAATTGAGCGGTATTTCACTTCTACATATTTTTTGTGCTACGTGGTTGTGGTAGACACGCATGCACATGGACACTCAGACATAGCAAGTGGAAAACGCATTATGACACTCGAGAATGCAGCCCCTCAACCAACCGAGAAGACAACGAACGTGCCTACAGACACTGTTGTTGGTCCACGAAAGACTGTTCACGAAACCGTCGTTCGTGCGGATGGTAACTACAAAACTGCTAAGGAGGTGAGTCAATTTCGGCCATCTAGCCTATAAAGCTTGTATCGCAAAATAGAATCCCAACTCCTTTAATGTAATTCACCCGGGGTCTTCATTTCTTTGCGTGATAAATACCACTGAGCGAAATGTGGTTGCCAATGCCCCAGATGTGATGTGTACCATGAAACGAAGCAAGACGTGCACGAGGTTACACTCACGGTTCCAGCTGTGCGTGTTGTCCTCGCCTCTGACTTATACAGACAGAGGGGAGAGAGTGAGAACTTATTAAAAGGCAGAGAGTCGGCCTGAGCTAGTTCGCTCTAGCCTGCTACTCTACACAGGGGATAAGGGAAAGGGGAGAAAAAAGGGATGAAGGGTGATGATGGGGACAAGAAGAGGTGATGCGTATGTACAGTAGCCACTTAGCATAGTAACCTACAGTCTAGTTTCTATACAGTGCTTTTTATCAAGTCTAGGAGAGCCTTTGTAGCAGTTTTTGACACTGTTTGGTCGTTCATTGCTGACAATATGTGGCTTTCACTTAATGGTGTTCGCCCGATGCTTGCCAACGTTGCAGTTAGCATTTTTCTTTGCGCCACGTATAATGCACAGTCACAAAATATGTGAGCTATTGTTTCGCGCACTTGGCAGCGTTCACAATCCGGGCTGTGCGCATGGCCGATTAGGTAGGTGTAGTGGTGAGTGAAGGCGACGCCCAGGCGAATTCGGTGCAGTATATTAGCATGTCTTCTGCTGATTCTATCTGGAAGACGAAAGTCATACCGGGGTCTGTTTCCCGCATGCGCTTGTTCCGGTGATCTGGTAGCGACCAGTAAGTGGCAGCGCATTCGCGCATGAGTGATCTCAACAATGTGTTCACGTCACTTCGCGAGTATGGTACTTTGACGTACCTTGGAGCCTTGTATATTGCCGCTCTTGGTTCGCTATCGGCTGCCTCGTCGCCAACCAGGCCACAGTGTCCAGGAATCCATTGGAGCGTAATCAAGTGACCGATCCTGTGTGTTAGGTCAAATGCTTGGACGATTCCTAACGCTAACTCGTAAAATTGGCCTCGTCTTGAGCAAGAATGAATAGCTTGAACGGCTGATTTTGAATATGACAGAATCGTCCATTTACGCGGTGCTTGGTCGTTCACAAACTTTATGGCTTCTTGTATAGCAACAAGTTCTGCAGCTGTCGAAGATGACCTATCATCTAATTTGTACTGTCGGGAAATACCAAGTTGAGATATCACGAAGGCTGCAGCTGAGGCGGATAAGTTTACGGATCCATTGGTGTAAATGTGCACAGAGTCACTGTATCGGTCATCTAAATGTGCCCAGGTGAGTTGCTTGAGGGCAATATAAGAAACACGCGACTTATACGAAATTCCACGTATGTGAAGGCACACCAGCGGTTTAGTCAATGTCCATGGAGGCACTGAAGGGATTACGGCAGGTGCAAAGTCTGAAGGGATCATGTGCGCATGCGTATCGAGGCATTGCGAATGGGTACAGCCTGGTTGGTCCACTTGTAGCGAAGACAACGGATGCTGTGCATGTCGGGTCAGCAGACGAAGGTGCACTTGAAGAGGCTCACAGGACGTGTAAACCTGTATAGGGTCGGCGCGGGACTCCTCTATAGTGCCACAGGTTGACGTGCACCGTGGCAGGCCAAGGCATATTCTCAGTGCTCGTGCCTGAAGGCTCTCTAAATTACGAAGGCACGTTGCCCGCATGCTGGAAAGCACAGGTGAGCTGTACCTTATATAACCCACAAACAATGCCTTGTATGACTGCAGAAGACTTTTCTCTGAAGAGCCACATCTCAGTCCTGCTATAACGCGAAGAACATACACAAAACTGATTAGTTTGTTTCGCAGCACAGTCACATGCTTTGACCAGGACATGTTGCGATCAATGACGACCCCTAAATAGCGGTGGTGCTTGACCGCGGGAATCATTGCTCCGTGAGCGAAGATTGGGTACCGCGACATTGATTTCCTCGTAAATGCCAATGCAGCACATTTTGCTATTGAAAGTTTCAGGCCCTGACGACGTAAGTACTTAGATGTTATTGATGTGCCTTGTTGTAGCCTTGCTCGCAGTTGTGGTCGAGTTGCTCCAGATGTCAATATGCATATGTCGTCCGCATGCGCACTGATTATGACAACGTCGGGAAGCTCAGCTTCAAGGCGAATGAGTGCTATGTTAAAAAGCATGGGGCTCAGGACGGCGCCTTGCGGAACTCCACGGCTTACGAGGTGCCTTGCCGTGTCACCGTCGGATGTCGACATAAAATGGTACGTCCTTTGAGATAGCTCACTATCCATGCGTGTAGTCGGCCACCTACGCCGATGTCTTCAAGTGCGTCAAGAATGGCCTCATAGTAGACGCTATCGTACGCGCCCTTTATATCTAAGAAAATGGCCCCTATCGATCTCCGACGTTGTCTTTCCTTTTCAACAGAAGAAACTAGATCTACAACCCCGTCTATAGTTGATCGACCTCTACGGAAGCCATTTATAAAATCTGGTAAGCCGACATTATTCTCCAGCAGCCATTTCAATCTTTCCAGCACCATGCGTTCCATCACCTTACCAATGCAACTGGCTAGGGCAATGGGTCTATAAGAAGACAACTCGTGTGAACACTTGCCTGGTTTCAGTAAGGCCACTATGCGGCTGCACTTCCAACTCTCTGGGACTATCGCTGTTTCCCACGTAGAGTTGTAGAACGACAAGAGAGTCTGCCTTGCTTCCTGGCTGAGGTGATACAGAGCCGAATAAGTATTTTCGTCAGGCCCTGGTGCGGACGACCGTCGGGACGCAGAAATCGCAGCGTCGAGTTCGTGCATTGTGAATGGTAAGTCGAGGCGATCGTCGCTGGATGGCGGTGCGGCTAAACACCAAGGTGATATTGATGAGGAGGACATACCTACGAGTAAGTGGAGGTAAGCTTCTGCAACCTCTACTTCGGGTCGACCTTGCTTTAGAGCCAAAGATCGGAAAGAGAACAACTGTTGAGTGGGCGTCTGAAGGCTTCGGACAGTTTGCCATATTCGAGACAGGGGTTTTCTGGGATCACGAAAGCCACAAAATACCCTCCACCGTTGCCTATCGAGCTTGTCGAGGTGACGCAATACATGCCGTAGTGCTTGTCGTGCTGTAGATAGGTCAGACGGTGATTTCGTCCTGTATTTTCTCTCTACTCGGCGACGGATTGCACGAAGGTGTTCATATTGCGCGTCAAGTTGTGATTTTGGTAGCGACCTATTCACAAGTTTCGTATGCGTTGTTAAGGATGATGCAATGAGGCTTTCTATTTCAGTTATAGATTGAATGTTCCCGCACTGAGAATTTACAGAAGCTTGGAACCCTGGTCAGTCTACGCTTTTCACAAGCAGGGGAGTTGAACGACGGAATCCTTCTAGCTGTATATATGTAGGGAGATGGTCACTTCCATGTGTTTCAACATCTACGAACCAACAGGTGGTAGGCAAGAGACTTCTGCTCACAAAACATACATCTAGGCAGCTGCTGTACGATGCGCCACGGAGGTAAGTAGGTGAGCCATCGTTAATAGACATCAGGCCCTGATTGAGCACAAAATCGGCAATGTCTCTACCGCAGGTGTTCATTGAGGCAGAAACCCACATGGTATGATGTGCATTAAAATCCCCAACTAATACACGTGGTCCAGGTCAAGCTTGGAGCACAGACAAGAGATGGGAACAGTCCACGTGGCTTCTGGCAGGAATGTATTCACCAATGATTGATATTGAACGTCACTTGTGATTTATAGATAGGCAAATATAGTCGTTAGAAGCATGAGGAGCCACGGCATGTCTCACGTACGTTAAGTCTTTACGTACGCATGTAATTATTTTGCTCACACTTCGATCATCGCGTGACCACAAAGTGACGTATCCGGAAATATGAAACAACGACATCATATTCGGCTCACATATGACAACCAACGGAAATTTGTATTTAAACATCCGTTGTCAAAAGTCAGACAATCGGCTTCGCCAACCTCGCGCGTTCCACTGAATAATAGCAGAAGTGCGCACACATTCATCGAAGAAACTCGCCATATTGTTTATGGAAGGGTCAGCAGTAGCGGTTCCAGCACGTTGATGATCTGCACTGCTGTCTTCGAACCTGGTGTGTATAGCTCGTTGAGAATGGCACGAATAGATTTTAGTAGATGCTTCAGCATAGTTTGGTTCTTCTCAGTGTCTTACCTATCATTTTCCGCCCTCTTTGAAGTTACAGCCCGTGATGTGGTCTTTTTTATTGCTCCGGTCGGTAGCGAAGGCCACTCAGTATCTGAAGCATCGGCGTGCAAAGCGGGCGTTGGTCCACTTTCTGCATCATTGGGACGTGGTGCGTACAACATGGGCGTAGCGGCCTGATAATGCGCACGCGTATGTTCATCTGTTGCTGATGGTGATGCATCACTCCTATGTCCACTATGCTTTCGCTGGTGCCTACGTTTTGGACGACTTCTTTGTCGGCGGATGGACGTGACAGCCTCTTTGTGTGTCGAGTTGTCTCTGACAATCTTCCGCAGGACGCGAATTTCTTCTTTGATCTTCGGGCACTCTTTCGACGTTGCTTCATGTGCACCAGAGCAGTTTGGGCATTTCATTGGAACAGCAGTATCGCAGTTTTCCACTTTATGAGACCCACCGCACCGCTGGCAAGTTGTCTCACTTTTGCACACTGCGCTGACGTGTCCCAACTTGCAGCACTTGTGACACTGTAAAGGCCATGGCACGTAAGGGCGTACGGGATGTCTAACGTATCCAACCTTCACGTTAGGGGGCAGAGTCTCAGAATCAAATACTAGTTTGATGCAGCGAGACTGCCCGAAGCGGCGTATGGTCACGATTCTGACTGTCGACGTCACAAGATTCTGGAAGTCAGCGTCTGTGATGTCAGCGTCGACGTCATTTAACACGCCAGTCGTTGTTCCTTTCCCGTGAGCGAGAAACGCGCGAACTGAAATACTTCCGAGCTGTGTGACGGCCTTCATTCTGTCAAGAATGGTTTTTTTTGTCACATCAAGTGACAATATGTTTTTCCTGCTATTTATGCGAATTTCATTCACTTGAGCACGTGCGACTCGCTCGAAATAATTAGTCAATGACTGCCTGTTTATTGAGTTCAGGTTGTCTGATGTAGACATGAGTACATACGAGATGGTGAAACATCGCTTGCCTTTGTCTAGCGCCGGTTGTGGCTCCGCCGTTGATGACGTCTTGCGAAGCTTTCTTTTCAACCGGCGGGTATGGAATGTCCTGAAGTCGGCTTCCGATTCCATCTCTTCCACTGAAGAGCTCTCGGTAGAATCATCACAAGGAGCAGATGCGCCAACGCGAGCACCCACAATCGGTCCATCCTTATGCAAATGGCTAGGGCCCGCTGTCTCGTTGAATGGATATTCCCCCATGCCGGGGGGTGACGTCTTCCGTTCCGCTTGTTCAGAGAAAGTCAGGAATTCTGACAGTTTAGGAAAAAACGATAGTTGTTCAAGGCAGAATTATGCCCGAACGCACTTATTCTTCCTCCTTTACGGCTCCGACTTATACAGAAGCAGCTATTGTATTTACGACAAGTAGAAAACACGCACACTATGAATGACGTGGGCTGCTCTTCACCCTGTATTTGTCAGCTTGCTAAGCAAATGTACAGAGCGACTTGTGTCAGCGTTTATTTGATGTGAAGCAGCCCTTTGACTAGCCTGTGTAACGCTGTCACTCCGTACACCACCACTGAGCATTCTCGCGTCTCGTTTCTCGTGCCACATGCTCGCGTCTCGTGTCGGCCCAGGCCCAGAAAAACACCCACGAAAATGTCGCTTCCCTCCCCTTTCTCGTCTCGCAAGATCGACGCAGGCAACGTCTGCTAGTGAAACACTGACTGCTTGTGCTGCACAAACCTTCACTGGCCACACCGTTTTCAACCCGCAACACGTTTTTATTGCCGTAGAAATTATATGAATACACTCGGCTTCATTTCGCCGCCAGCGTCAGCATTGAACTGGGCGTCGACGTCATGCACCGTATGTGTATACCTATCTATATATGTAAATGCAAAAAAGAAAAAAAGGCCAGAAATACACTCCGGCGCGCGGAATGGAACGTCAGTTAATGCGAGGCGCTAACCACTGAGCCATTGAGGGGTACCTCCTTCAACGTTTAAACGCGACGTTTTATATCCACCACTTACCGCTGTTGACGAGTATCTCGGGGGCAAACTCTCGTCTTTTCAGCATTATCCGCAAGATGGCGCAATGTGCGCGCGGCGGCTCTCATCTCTCACGCGAACTTTGGCTCGTGAAGATGAGGGGAACAGACGATCTCTTGCACGCCCTTACCTCCCGGTGGGGAGAATCATACGTCTTGACTGGCGTTGGGCGTTCATGGCATGATTCTGTGGTAGTTACGGGGCGCGCAAAAGTTACTACAATCCTTGCAGAGCCTCTGTCTACGAGAAGGGCGTGCTTTTAAGACACAGCGAAGTAATGACTAAGACGCTCAGTTGCATTCATCTGTACCAATGAGTACGTTTTTTGCGTCATTTGTGCGTGAGAAATGTGGGGAACGTTTCAATCTGCTTGCCATTCTGCGCGTGGCCTTCCAATTTGTTGTTATCGCGTTCATTGCTTCACCTTTGCGGCAAAGCTGCGACTTTTTAGGGACGAAGCTCCTTATAGCGGCACCCGTTCGTTCCTCGCAGCCGTTGTAGTGTGTAACATGTATAACATTTAGACCTTCAAGGTGGCGCCGGTGAGAGATTTCATCTGTACGTTGTTTAACAATAAAAGATGGTGCTCAATGTACATGTCAATGGCTACTAAGGGGGAATGAGAAACAGGAGCATTCGACTTTTTGTTGACGCACACGCTGCGATCCCCATTAGCAGCCATTGGTATGTACATTTTGCACTATCTGACAAGAAAGGGTTGCTACGTTATGCTCGCTTGGTGTAACCTCCTTAGTTTTAGAAAGGTTTAGCGAGCGTTGAGCCGCAGTGCCATAAATACAATGAACTAGTATATACCATGAACTCGAGGTGGTTAAAGGTGGGAAGTAGATACGAAGCGCAAGCCGTAAAAAGTAAAAGCCGAATTCTCCTGTCTCTCATTTCCCATTAGCAGCCATTGGCAAGTACCTTGAGCACTATCTGACAGGAAAAGGTTGCTACGTTATACTCACTGGGCGTAACCTCTTTGGTTTTAGAAAGGTTTAGCGAGCGTAGAGCCGCAGTGCCATGAACAGTAAACTAGTATATACTATGAACTCGAGGTGGTTAAAGGTGCGAAGTAGAACCGAAGCGCAAGCCGTAACAGAGTGTGCGTGTGCCACCTCTCGTTTAGTCCTTGGAATGTCCGCTGGATGGCGGTGGTTCTACATGAGGAATAAATGATGAAAAGATGCGAGATGGTGGTACTTGGAGTGATAATTAGATGGACGAACGGACACACAGACAGATGCATGGATGGACGCATGAACAAACGCAGGGGCGGTTGCATGGACGAACGCAGGAACGGACGCAGGAACAGACGCACGCACGGATAGGTGGATGGACGCATGGACGGTCACACAGATGGATGGATGGACGGACGGAAGCTAGAATGAATAGACATACGAATGCTTCGCCCCACTCTCCATCATTTACTCCGTGGATATGCTGCCATTTTTTTAATCCTGTGGGCGTTGAACGGTATTGCGCGTACGGTATTCAGTCAAGAATCTCTTTACTTGACTTTTGCTTGATTGGTGCCAGCGTCGACGTCGCCGCCAATATAAGCGTTGGCGCTCGCTGCTTTGTATCCGCGCATGGTTTCTTTTATCGAAAGATGGTCCAAGTTTATTTTTTTTATTATCGGCCCATAACGAAAGCTTAGCCGACAAGCATGGGCGTGAATTACCATTTTTTATTTTTCGGCTGCGTTTTATTACAGGCTCTGTTGAAACGCGGTAAATTTTAATGAACCAGATATTATGAAAGGGCTTTCATAACTAAGCTGCAAATAAATCATAACATTCTCATTCACTGGTTGGGTGATTTAGCTGCGCGAGTAAGGGTGCAAAATCTAGATAAATTCGAAAAGAGTAAAGCACTGCTTGAAGTATGCATATTCTCATTGCTGTTGTACATAGTTGTTGCAGCTGTGGGTGCTCATTAGAACCCGTGAAACAAATAAAACGACGATATTCACGTGTACAAACTATACCTAATTATAAATGCTAAGGTGAGAAGAATTTCATTGCCTTGATTTGTTACGTTTTATTTATGCCACATTTTTATCTGTGTGTAACGATGGAAGCCCGCGAAGTTTAATTTATGCTACGCAAAATATTTCAAAACGAAAAAAACTTTCTGGACACCTTACTGTAGCGTCCCTCACAATGTTACCATGGTTAGTGACCCAAAACCACGACAATCACAAGTTTTTACGCGTCACATTAGCGCAAACCATATTTCACATGTGAACGCATATTTTGTATCAGGGTACAAGGAGATAAGCTGCCATTCTACAACCTTTTGTTATCACTCCTATCCTCCCTATGAACGGAAAAAGCGGCCTGCGAGTTCCACTACAGGTATGGCCGGTGGTGTGCTTGAGCTACCTGCACTACTGTTGCTTGTTATGGTTGCTACAAGTCATGTTATGGGTGCTGTTAATGTGCTATTTTGGATTGATTAAGAATGTCGTAGGGCTGTGCAGTGAATGTTGAAAGCAAATATAAAACAATTGTTGTGCGACATTCATGCATACGTTGCTTCCCTTTGTGCCAGGTCTGAAGACGCTGAGCCTTTACCTTTTCCCTGCCACTGCACTAAGTGGTACTGGATATTTTAGTGAGTGCATGAATGGAATATCATGCGAAGTTTAGGATATGTAATGAGCACGCATTCGTTTTCATCATCTATAGTTTGCGTTTCGTAGGCCTAATTTTCAATTCAAACCTTGCATCTGAGCCAACAATGCATTTCGAAGCCTAGAGTACAATTACGTTTGTCTTCGATGAGAGGCAAGCAATGCACCATATAGCGGCCAGGTTTGTAGTGACTTGAGGTGGATATCTTGAGCAACTGCTCAAAGCATTCTTTGAACAAAGCAAATGCGGTGAGTCTCAACATGAACGCTTTAAACGCACTCAGCGCACGCAAACACACAGAAGCTGGCAGAGTACGTCGGTCTAACTACTACCAGTACTTAATTTGACTTGCACTTATTTTAGGTTACTAAGAGATGCCACCAAAAGACAGGCTTGATGTAAGTACTGGTCCTCTCTAGCGTATGAGTGGCACTTTACCTGAAGTGCACTGAAGAGAACTATGACTTAAAATAGCTAAGCTGTCAAAATTCATGGCGAAAACTTGGCAAAAGATAATATATTCGAGTTTCTTGCGTAACAGTAGAAGCAGATTTGTTGCACTCCTCTGGCGTAACAATATCGTTAACAGTGTGGAATACAGATTGACTTTAGTCGTAGATTAACTTTAGTCGTAGTGTTTGCATGCCCTGCCCTTCTTTCTAGCGAACAATTTTATAAGTTATATATATTGGTTTGTGCGGGTTTTTACGCGAAACAGTCAGCGCGGCGAGTGTACTGAAGTTCAGCCCTCGCAGCGGTACATCAGTTTTAATAGTTGATGATCCCTATACACTGAGACAGTCGCCAATGAGTCGTTTTTGATATACACACTTCATAGACAGTTGCAGTGATTCATGAACTGCCTTTTTGATATATCCCTCTAACCTCTTTATGAACGCCGAATTTTCTTTGTTGCCGGTAGCAATTTGTGCGTAGAGCTGCTGAGCGCGCATTTAAATATTCGATTTCCGGCATGAATAAAGAAAATGGTTGACAGGAGGTGTTATGCAATGCAATTAAAGAAACTGCTAGGCCACGAACGCACATAAGCAGATTTGTTGCACTCCACTGGCGTAACAATATCGTTAACAATGCGGAATACAGATTAACTTTAGTCGTAGATTAACTTTAGTCGTAGTGTTTGCATGCCCTGCCCTTCTTTCTAGCGAACAATTTTATGAGTTAGATATATTGGTTTGTGCGGGTTTTTACGCAAAACAGTCAGTGCGGCGAGTGTACTGAAGTTCAGCCCTCGCAGCGGTATATCAGTTTTAATAGTGGATGATCCCGATACACTGAGACAGTCACCAATGAGTCGTTTTTGATATACGCCCTTCATAGACAGTTGCAGTGATTCATGAACTGCCTTTTCGATATATCCCTCTAACCTCTTTATGAACGCCGAATTTTCTTTGTTGCCTGTAGCAATTTGTGCGTAGCGCTGCTGAGCGCGCGTTTAAATATTCGATTTCCGGCATGAATGAAGGAAATGGTTGGCAGGAGGTGTTATGCAATGCAATTAAAGAAACTGCTAGGCCACGAACGCAAATATCAACCTTTATTTGTTTTTAGTGTTGCGCTTTCTTAAGCGTGTAGAAGGAGGTGGAATTTCAAGCATGCCGGAAGGACTAAGTTAGATGGGAAGAATTTGCAATGCTATTGAAATTTAAAAAAGAACGACTGGTAGTAGACATGAAATGCTAACCACAATTTTCGCTTTATCTCAATTTTCCCATACGAGCAATGTCATTAAATAAATATACGTCTCATCTCTCAAGCACCAACTTATTTCTTTCTGTCAATTTATCTGGTAGAATAATATAGCCCCATGCTGGAATATGTGACGTTCAAATCATCTAAAAGTTCGCTGCATCATATACTGCGTCTAAGACTAAACCTACATTCTTGGTATTTTGCAGCTCATAGAAAGTTCAGATGTCCTCGAATTACTGATGATGTCGGAAGAATTATGGGTTCATCATCAATGTCTTTGTCTAAAGTCGACGTGGATGGCAAATGGCGTTAATACAGTCGATCGAAGTCTTGATTGCTACGCTGAGAGGACAAGGCTGTCAGTATATTTACCACTAATATTTTTCTTCACTTATTTGCTAATACCTAATTTGATCCGTGATCCTTGTTTTTAAAAGTACTTATATGCTAGATAATTAGCTGTAAGCAGATGGCATACGTTTTCAATATATATATATATGCACCCATTCATGTTTGGCTGTTTGTATCGCTGTCTGTTTTCTGCCACATACCAGTTTTAAATACAATAGTCTTTCTTGGGGACCTTCGATGGAAAAATTTTGGTCTGTCTGTCTGTCTGTCTGTCTGTCTGTCTGTCTGTCTGTCTGTCTGTCTGTGTCTGCCTGCCTGTCTGTTTGTACATATGCCTGTTTGTGCGCTCCTAACGATACGTCAAACGGCCAACCCCATCTGCAGCGCCCACCAATATTGCTCAAGGTTTAGCGTTCATACTTGTGCGATTGTCAAATAAAAAGCAATTGTTGCGCATATCTGAGGTACCACAACAACACGTCGATGTTTTTTATGTGTGCCTTTATACAAGAGAAGGCACACAGAAGTAATTCTAAGGAACGTAGCGTTAAACATGCTGCGCTGGCAGTGCAATGCGATGCTCAAAAAGGCAAGTGTTGCCAACGCTTTGGTAAAATGAGACGGTGGTGGCACCTGTCCGTCGCTTTGCGTTCTACGCCTTATCGTCTCCGAGAATGGCACGCACCTTTCTTCGCAGGTGCGCATGCCTTCCTTCATTTTCGAAGATAGATGCAGATGGCGCTCGTGTGTAACGTGCCTCGATGCGCTCCTTAGCCTTCGCTGCACGCTCGGGGCACTCCAACGCAGCGCCTCCAGAATACCATTCACTGATTTTATTGCGCAGAACATCGAATAAATGTTTGGTTCACTCTCTCTGGACGCAAGACTATCGTCTTTCGACAACATTTGCAGATTACATGCAGACCCGGGGCCAATTTTTCGTTGAAGAGATTTCTGTTTGTGAAAGGATTTAGTACTGTGCCATTAAGCAATACAGCCAACGATCATTCGCTAACGTTATTCCTCGTCGTTTCTACCGTAACGCGGTTATGTTCAGGTATGCTATAAGTTTAATGAGATAATATTCACCACGAACCGGCTCTTGTTTGTTTGTTTGTTTGTGGCCTATATACTCTGGCACATAGCCACTCTAGAGTGGCCGAGGAAACGTGTTAAAGCCTATTGATCACCATCCTATTGCTAAAATAAAAAAAACTAACACGCTAAAATTTATTGTAAAAATAAATGAATTATGAATAACAAATCAGTCTTGGATTAATAAAAGAAAAAAGGAAATAAAACGACATTGTACTAATATTATATTAAATGTCTCAAATTTCGAGCTGACCAGACAGCTGAGTTTACCTCACCCGATGAAAATCGTATATACATCCTACGTTTATTCACAAAGAAAATTAAAGCAATAGATTTTTCGGAGTATATATTACAAGATACATTCTGTTGGGATACGTTTAGTTTTTAATAAAATTACATACTGCATCAAATACGTTTTGTGGCTAAGTCGCAAGAACCTAATTATACTATAAATCACTGATTAGAGTTGCATTGTTGGCAAAAATTGGCAATATAATGCATTTGACCTAACGCCGAAAACGGAAGGAGTACAAGTCTTTTCATAATTAACCAATATTTCCTACACGATACAAAAACGATGTCCCACAGTTTCTGTTTTTCGCAGAATTCGTACCGAGGTGATATTGCAGACCAGCTCAGTATAAATAAATGTGTAAGGGGGGATACGGCTTCCAAATTTCATCAAAATAACCTGAAACTTTCTTGGTGGGCTTCACTGAAATTTCCAAGGAATGTCTACGTGCAGATGGTATTTTTTATTTGGTATTGCTCTCCAATACACCTGTACCAAGTGAAAATTCTGCTGCATCTGCTTGAACATTATGTGTTATATTCTTGGGAGTACCGAAATTATAGGTGCGTCAAACGAAGCTCTGGCTAGCGAAAAGACCAGTTTATTTAAATGTATGCCACAGTATCCTGGACCCGTACTTAACAATTACCCTATCCTGAAATATACACAAAAATACCATTTGCTCTGCCACATTCCGGAAATCCTGTTTTCTCCGCCAGAAATTTGGGACTGTTCTGCCTAGTGTTAAACTTCTGCACTATTTTTCCTTAACTAGGTCAAAACTTGAGTACGCCTCCAGAGTTTGGAGTCCCCTCGCAAAATTTACATTAAAAACCTAGATTGATATGTGGGGTTTAACGTCCCAAAACCACCATATGATTATGAGAGACGCCGTAGTGGAGGGCTCTGGAAATTTTGACCACCTGGGGTTCTTTAACGTGCACCCAAATCTGAGCATACGGGTCTACACTATTTCCGCCTCCATCGGAAATGCAGCCGCCGCAGCCGGGATTTGAACCTACCTTAGCCACTAGACCTTAGCCTCTCGCGGTGGTCTAGTGGCTAAGTACCTTAGCCACTAGACCACCGCGGCGGGTCCATTAAAACAAAACCTAGAAAGAATTCGCAGAAAAGCTGTACGATTTATAGCAAATTAAGTGCAACCTAATGTCTCACTGCACTACTAACTGCAAATGGTTTTGTATTATTACAAACTCGGAAAAAAAGTTTTCTATCGTTTCTTTACGACATGGTAAGTCACAGGCTATCCTTGGACACCGCAGCATACGTTTTCCCTTGTTAAGCGGACCCATTTGGCACCCCTATTCCTAATCTCTAACGACAATCTTCGCGAGGACTGACACTTTCACTACTGCATTTTACAGAAATATTCCCTCAATGCCTGTGACCAAATGTGCAAATACTGTTGTTCCTTTATTACTTAGAATTTTATCATGACCAGGTTGTTTTTTTACAATCATAAATATTTTGCAATCTTGTTTTTTTTCGTATCGTTAGTATTTCGCTCACCCTGCGTTGACATTTTTCCGCAGTATTTTATAAATAAATAGGTAAATAAATAGTTTGAGCAGTTTCAGTTGCGCTGGTACTGATTAGCCCAAAGCCAATAGGGCTCTTGATCGTTCTGAAGCTGCATTAGCTGTACACACCAAAAAAAGAATCTCTTATGATGAATGCACTAATTTTCCTCAAAGAAAGTTTTCTTGATTTTTGTTTGTTTGAGCGTTACAGTATATGGCACATACCCTCTCTATGAGATTGACCTGGATATTGTAGTTCTCAATTCAGCAGTTGTTTTGCACAATTTGGAAGGAAAATAGGTAAATGAAAATTTGGTCTCGTATCTGCATGTAATCTGCAAATGTGGTCGAAAGACGATAGTCTTGCGTGTGTAGAGAGCGAACAAAACATTTATTTGATGTTCTGTGCAAGAAAACTGATGAATGGTACTCCGGAGTCGCTGTGTTTGAGTGCCTCGAGCGGGCAGCGGAAGCTCAAGAGCGCACACGTGAGCCATGAGTGCCATCTGGCAGTTTCTTTTGGAAAACAAAGCGCGTGGCCGTGTGCGCCTGTCTCAGAGGTGATAAGGTGTAGAAGGTGAGGTGACGGTCAGGTGCCACCACCATCTCGTCTTAGCAAAGCGTCGGAAACACACCCCATTCCGTGTCAGCGCTGCATGGTAAGCGCAGCGTGATAAGCGCTACGGTCCTTCAAATTACCTATGTATGCGTTTTCTAGTAACATATGCATATGCAGAATATATGCGTGTTGTTATTTTACCCAGACATGCGCAATAATTGCTTTTAATTGACGATTGCACAAGCACGAGCGCTCAACCTTGAGCAACATTTGTGGTCGCTGCGGATGGGGTCGGCCGTTTCAAGCAGCCAATGCCGGTAAGCGGTGACAAACAGACAAATGTACAGAGAGACCAACCAAAATTTTTGCGTCGAAGGTCCCCAAGAAAGACTATCGTCTTTAATAAATAGAGAGTGTTGTGCAATATATCAAATAAATAGCTTTCACTGTGATTGTGCTGCCAGACCAGACTGCCGAATTACCTGCCCATATAAATATCGTATATAATGGATACTAACGTGTAGTCTTGTTATATGTACAATCCGTGTGTGTAGTAAATATTGCCTTGGAGTACACATATGAGCTTGAATGTAACTGCAAACTTCATCGAAAACATCCCTTCAGCAATCTCCTAAGCCTGATGCACCAAACCTTAGTATAATTTGTGCAATTTAGTGCTGC
This sequence comes from Rhipicephalus microplus, assembly GCF_043290135.1. Classification (NCBI taxonomy): domain Eukaryota; kingdom Metazoa; phylum Arthropoda; class Arachnida; order Ixodida; family Ixodidae; genus Rhipicephalus; species Rhipicephalus microplus. Next base: position 56,307,214 of record NC_134706.1, read on the forward strand.
TTTTGAAGTAAGAAGTCTTCTTCCTATATATGTTTTTGGTTTGCTTGGGGTCGCCACCTGGCGAACGAGTCCTACGAACGCGAACCACAACGGATCCGGCTCAGGCCCATTTTCAAGAAAAAGTTCTTCCTGGCGACCTGTTGCAATAATAGGAACTTGCTCCCAACATCAACACTGTCAAGCCTATACCGGACTTCAACCTCTGAGTGCGGTTTTAAACATCTTAACGCTTTCAAAAGTTTTTAGGTGAGGTCTACCTAGCTAACCCTAACAAGCCGGGGACGCGTCTTGTACGGATTGCCGCCCCGCTCTAAAGCGGAAGGCGAGTGTCTATGCGAGCGTCGCAGCTGATGAGAAGCACTCATTGCCCTCTCCCTTCACGGACCACATGGTGGATACGCAGACCAAGCAGGACGCCGATACGCAGGCTAGCAATGAGCACAGCGCACAGCCCTGGTTTACTATTACCAAGAGAACGAACAAACGCCGACAGCTGCAACCCCATACCATACCGACTCAACAGCTGCCCGGCACACCGTCTGAGCCCGCTCTACGCCAGATCCGGCCTAAGACGCGTCTACCAAGACTCCCACCGCTATCTGCCGAAGACTACAAGCTAGCAATCCGTCCCCATGGTGGATAAAATCTTAGCTTGGTTCGCTCTAAGACGTTACTTCTCGCCGTAGCTCGTTTGCAGTGAGAAGCCTGATATTTGCAGTGAGAAGACTGATATCAGCTTCGTGTTGACAAAAATCAAAACGTGCCAACAATACGCACCTCACCTGAACATATTGCCACTGCACTTGGACAAATCATCAAAATTACAGTTCACGCAGACAACCTACGACATCACCTCTTATGGTATTGCGCCTGATAATTTGTGCGAAGGTGTGGCCGACAGAATAGCCCATGAAGCCACACCAGACGACTTCCTGACAGATGTTGATGTACCGGGCTACGAGGTCCTTACGTGCAGACGCCTCGGCGACTCCGGAGTAATGGTGCTCACATTTTGTGGTAAGCGGGTCCCTTTCTTCGTCAACGCGTACGGACGAGCTCTTCTCTGCTACCACCAAAAACGGACTATTCCCCACAGTACTAAGTGCAACAAAACAGGACACCGCGAGGATGTGTGCCCATAGCCCCCTGGCACACCGACACGTCGAGTGCGCGGGGGTTCACTATCACCTAACAACCACGAGTGCCGCTCTTCTGCGTGCTTTACGACCACCCGACGGCTGCCAAATCATGCCCAAAGCGGTTTTTGCCACCAGTCAACAGGCGCAAACCACCCCGATCAGCTACTCCCACCAGGAAGGCCCAGTCACCATCTCCCAGCCCCGGACAGCAGAGCAGTGCGTCCGGGAGCGCAGCTGGGTGAAGGAGCCGTTCCAGGGATAAGTCGGGGCCCAAGCGAGGAAAGTTGTCATCGCGGAGCGGCTTCGCTGGCCAGCAGGGCTCTACAGGCTGGCGCACGGACGGGACAACGCTCCATCATGGCCAGCAAAGCGGTTCCCACAAGAAAGCACAAACGGTAGGCTAGGCAGAGCAGTTTCCTCCTCTCCTTCTCTCTCCACATCAGTCCCACCCCCTTACACAAACATCAACGCAGCAAAGAACAACACAATCCATGTCAGTGGACACTCAGCTTCACCGTGACATGCCGCCAACTACGGCACGATCCGACTATTGCACACGAGAGGCGTTAAACAAAATGACTACTTAGTTGAGGAATGAATTCGCAGCTATGATGCAGGTAGAAATGCAGAAAATGAAGGATAGCATTATGGCTGAACTAACAGCTCCACACCAACAATTGATCCAGCAGGCCCTGCAACCTACTGTCCAGCAAATTGTAACGGATGTTAAACAAGATATATCGGCTGCACTTGGCAAACTTCATATTGCGCCATCTGCACCAAAACGCACCATGTCTCCGGCACGTGAAGCACAGCGTCCGCATCCTCGCACTTGCCCTTCCAGTTTCCTATTACCATCCCGAAAAATTGTCCTAACAGCCGCAGCTGCTGCAGCCGTGCTTCCCACCACCCTCCACCAAGATTTAGCAAAGTCTGAAATGCCTCCGTGTACAACCGAGGCCCCACTATTGCTTGATCATGGCGAGAAACCATAGGTCAACGCGTGACACCCCTCAACTTCTACGTGTATGGCAGTGGAAATGCACGGAGTATCGTAGGAAACACGGGGCTCTAACGCAATTGATTGCGACGCAGCGGATTATTCCCGATGTCATAGCGTTAGAAGTACAATGTACCCCTACGCTTCCGGGTTACACAACATGCACGGACGTAATGAACATCATAGAACACACCCTTCAAAGCACCTCCGTATCGCACGTACTTTTCGAATCAGTCCCGTCCTCACGTTCTAGTAGCAGCCTGTACGTGCCTAACGTTTAGAGTGCACCTAACGCCAGAAACGATAACATCGAACATCTATAGTTTTCACAACTATGCAAGTTGGGTAAACACATAGTTATTGTAGAAGATTTCAGTGCCCCCCCCCCTCCGGCTTGAGGCTACGCAACAGAAATGCCTAAAGGCCGACGACTCACACAGGTTCTCGCAATTCATCGCATGACCCTGCTGACAGAACCTGATCAACCCACTCGCGTAGGTAGTAGTGTCAGCAGGGACACATGCCCCTACCTCATGTTAGTTGAGGGGGTTAGTCACTATTCCTGGTGCAACCTCATGGTGTATCTAGGCAGTGATCAACATATTTTAACTACAGAGCTCCGAGTAGCAGCCACGCGCTCCCAAGAGCACATCATAAAACTAACAAATGGGGATGCATTTAGGCGTTGTCGTACAACAACTACCCATCAGGACTCTTCCTCTTTAGAGGCTTGGATATTACAACTTCAGTTCGATTCTCCAACAGCTACCTAACTCATCGCTGCGACGACAGAAACACCGTATGTGGACCGGCATCTGCTGTATCTCTGGAATGTTCACAGAGGCTTGACACGGCGGTGGCAGCCGCAGAAACATATCCGAAAACTTCGTCTCTGAATCGCCCAATTAGCTACTGAGGCACATGACTATGTGAAAATCCTCGCTAGCAACAGTTGGCACAACATCTGTGATCGACTCAATGGCTCACTAAGTACACCTAGAACGTGGCGTATACTCTGTGCTCTCTTAAATCCCACGCAGACAAAATCACACACTGCTAACGCAATCAGCACCATTCTCCACAAATCAGGGCTCGACGGTACCACTCTGCTGCACACCCTAAAGAGACACTATGTATCCACAGGCCCCCATCCCACCTACAGTGATTATCCACGCCTGCACGATACGCCTCTAGATGAGGGCATATTAGAAGCAGAGGTTAGGGCAGCCTTGCAAAGCATTAAGCGTAACGCAGCACCCGGGACAGACGGGATTATGTACACACGTCTGCGTAAGTTAGATGACCAATTCATCGAATATTTAACCACCTCTTACAACGAACACAGGAAAAACAACACTCTACAACAAGAGTGGCAATACACAGAAATCATACATATTCCAAAGCCTGGCAAGCCGCTATCCCTCCAGAGTCTTTGCCCTATATTCTTACCTTCATGTGTAGCTAAACTCTTTGAATGCGTTGTGCTCTTTTGACTACAACCATTTCTCGAATACAATCACTTTTTTTCTTGATGCACTATTCAGCTACCGTCCTGGTATCTCTACATTGGGCGTATTATTACAGCTGAGGGAGAATGCATTGGGTAGCTCCACTTCAAATCAGGTCTGAGCTATTCTGGCCCTGGATCTGAAGAGCGCTTTCGACAACGTTTCCCACGACCTTATTATTGACAATCTCGCTTCATTTCAGTGTGGCTCAGGTATCTACAAATAAGTCAGGTTTTTTTTCTGACCGCACGGCCAATATTGGAATGGGAGACCTCCGGTCGGACGTCATTCGTCTTGCAGGCCGAGGAACGCCACAGGGCTCAGTTCTCTCGCGCACTTTGTTCAACGTGGCTATGGTTAAACTCCCTTTCCTATCACAACAGGGTCCCAACACCCAGCATGCCATCTATGCAGATGACATTACAATTTTGGCAACCAAGGGATCAGACGGAACCATTCAGGACGCCCTACAGGAAGCTGTGTCTGCAGTACAAGACTATGCTGCTGCCGGCAACCTTACGTGCTCAGTAGAAACGTTGGGGTTGTTATTGGTATACAAGTGGCGCCGCAAAACCGCTGATTCTCCTGACATTTCGCTGTTTCTTTATGGCCGTCCTACCCATGTGGTGCCTCGAATTCCCAGTTTAGGCCTCTCCCTTGAGTCCGACGGCAAGGCCGTGCAAGCTACACTACTTGTGGCTCAGCAGATAACTCAAATTACACATTACACACATGATCAAACGCATCACCAATCACAGGAGAGGTCTCTGTAAGGATGTCCTCCGCTTAGTACAAGCACTGATAGTTAGTCAGCTCACCTATCATCTTCCCTTTCACAATCTCATGCTAACTCAAATCATAACAATGGACATCCTTCTACGTACAGCTGTCAAGGCGGCTCTCGGCTTGCCTCCGCACGCATCTACCCAACGCCTGCTTCAACTTGGTGTCCACAACACCGCAACCAAACTCTTCGAGGCCTAGCACAACAGTCAGCTCCAACGGCTTAGGCAGACCCGCCAGGGCTGCGCCATCCTGTCTCGTCATGGCTACCCAATCCCCCCCCCCCTCCAAAAAAAAAACCGCACAGGTACCGCGGCATCAACTTGCTTCTACTGTCCACGCAAGCATCAAAGTGCCTCCGATTCCACCCAATATGAATCCTTCCCGCCACGCTGGTCGTCAACGTGCCCAAGTTCAGGCTATGACACGCATCTTTTTGTTGGTACCACAGGCTTACAAGTCCTTTACAGTGATGCGGCACGCTACCCAGAGAAATCAGCAATGTGTTTAGCCGTGATAGACGACACAGACGCCCTTGTGGCGTCTGCCACAAGTCGCACTACAGACAGTGGTTTGGCAGAGGAGGGAGCTCTCGCTCTGGCAATTGTTAACGCTACGACACTGTCACATGACTCTTTTGTCAATATTGTAACAGATTCACAAGCTGCTTGCCATGCTTTCGCTCGGGGACTTGTAACTGCACATACACTCAATATCAGAGAGTTTTAGTACTGCGGAATGGTGCTACGTACGCATCACGCAAGCGCCTTGCGTTACGTGGTGTCGTTTGCCACTAACCGGCGTTTAGTACGCCGTAGTACCCGCGTACGTAACAAGCGTGAAGCGGGTTGCGCTGCTGGTAGATCAAAATAGAAGCACGTGTTGTTGACAGCCAATGGGAGCCAATCCAAGTGTTATAGCCAGATTATGGCCATATTTTAAGCCACAGAGCCAGTCAGTGCTTGCCTTCGATGCCGCCATTTTGCAAAACGAAGTCTCGTGCTGTCGCGAACACCTCATACGTACGCACGCACGCATGTCATGCGTGCATACGTAGTGGCTGCATACGTAATGCGATACGTGCGCGTTGCGGTCTGCGCATGCGCACTACGCAGAACGTGGCGTCCTTACGTACGCAACGCCGCCACGTACGCAGCGTACGCAGTACTAAAATTCTCTATCCTCTCTTGTGTCTTACCGTACGCATTACGTTCTGTGCGTATCGTCTGCATTCCTGGACACGACTCTGTTTATTGTAATGAACACACTCATGTGGTCGCCCAAGAGCTGACCAGCCAGGCACCATTGGAAGAGCTGTGTAATCCAGACGACTCATCGACAGAGCCACTAAACTACAACACTATGCTGGAGTACTGACGACAGAGCCATTACACGTATCCTCCCCCTCATCCTTCACCTAACAGAGCAGAGGCTGTCGTTTGGCGGCAACTGCAGACCAATTTATTTTCTTGCCTTTATGTGGTAAATCGCTTTCATCCAACTATCTACCCCTCCTACTGCCCCTTCTCAGGATCGGTACGGACAGTGTACCTCTCCACGTGGGAATGCCCTGCACCACAGGGCATTCCTCCCATTCCCAACCCCACCCTTTCCTCTTGAGAGTCTGCACTGCTCAGCTTTCGCCGGCAGGAACAGCAGCAGCTGGTGCAGCGGGCTCGCAGGGTCGCGCAAGGCAATAGAGCCCCGGACGCAGGGCCCCACCCAAGGAAGGCTCAGTGCGCATTTGTTATCCATAAATATTTCTTCTCTCTTTCTCTGTCTTAGTTGGCTGGCCCTAACTTTCGTGCTCTGAACATGGCGCATACTGATTTGAGGAGATTGGCTCAGCAGAAGGTGAATTATTCCCACAAAACAGTGATATGTTATTCTTATCCACTAGTAAATTGTTGTAATTGGTTGCTGATCCTAATTATCGTTATGCGAGTTCATTTAGGCCGCCGCTTCTTTTAGTCGCAGTGATATAGTCCTGAACGGCAAACAGGACATTCCCGTGGCTGCAACCAAGAGCAGTGGCGCCAAACTATAAAAAAACATGTTTTGATAGCTACAGCCCAATTTTTAAAGTGGTGGTACTACATCGCGCAGTGGTGCCCGCACTAATCTCTAACGCGTAGTTTTCCCGGCTTAGAGAAGAGGAGCTATGCTCCTTGCGTGCCCTTATCTCGTGGTGGCGAGGAGTGGAGGATAGTACACCTTGGCTGGCCTCGGGCTTCACGTGAAACGATTCTGCAGCAGTTACTGGGCGCACAAAGATCACTGCAGATATTGCACTCTCCGTTCGCGGAAAGCATGTGGTTTTCAGACTCAGCGAAGTATCAAATGAGATCCTTATTCACGTGCATTCGTACCTGTGAGCACGTTTCCTGCGTATTTTTGCGCAAGAAACGCGGGACACGTTTTGATCTACTTTCCATTCTGCACGTGACCTTTCAAATTGTTGATATCGGGTTCATTGCTTCGCCGTTGTGGCAAAGTTGTGACTTTTTCTCATTCGTGGACTATCCGTGAGTGAGAAGGCACTACATGGTGTGTGTCAGGCTAGCAAACTGGCTGCTAGCATGCAATGAGCGTGGCATGCAAACCATGTAGCACATGACATATAATTATTTTTATTACCGCTTATGTTTGACATGCAGTCACGTTACGCAATAGCAAATTCGGTGTTTATCAAGCAAACAAAGACTCTGCAAGCGCAACAAGAGCATGACATGCAAGTCATGGGAAGACGACTTCTAATGGTTTCCATTTCACCACTTGCCTTTTATGGTCGCCAGGCAGTCACGTCAAACAGTAAAAAAATGGTGTAAAAAACACCAGGCCTGCGCGGTAGGCGTTGCACAGTCGGAGCGAAAGCTAGAAAAGCGGCCTTTCAGACTCTTTTCAAAACACTCCTTAGGTAACTACTGCAATCACACTTGCTTGGTACCCACTAGGGCATAAGTAATAAACTTTTGGGTAGTAGGCCGGCATTAGGTATGTTATTTTTCGGCATTCTTCTGAGAAACGTGGTACCCGCTAAAGACTTGCAAGAATTTTGTTTCATTCGTCCATGCAGTGGCTGACAACCACGAGAAATTATGGCTACAGTGGGTATGCGCCACAGCTAATAGGGAAACGAGAACAACTTTTTGTAATGGGCTGGAGCATTGGACCGCCCTCTCGTTATGGTAATCACATTGTGCACCGACTGGTTGTTTTTTCGCTGTTTTAAAATGCTTTATAAGTTGTATCTACGTGATTGCTTTCTCGCCATCAAGCCTGCCTAAGGCAAGTTCGACAAGTTACAAGCACTGATGTAGCTCAGTGGTAGACTACTGGGCTGGAACCCAGCAGACCCGGGTTCGAGCTCCTCTGTGCCATTGGTGCAAGGTTTTTATTTTCTAATTTCGCGATGTGGTTACCTACACCAGTGGCGATGGTGTACAACATGCACCTGCGCGTGACCGAAAGGTGATCCCGCTGAAAAACCAGCGAACGAGCTCGAGGATGCTTTAAGGGTGGCATGGAAGTGATGATTTGAAGGATGAATGAAGGATGTAGTGATGAAGGAATGATTTCCGTATGACTACTTGTCAATAGTGCTCGTCTAGATTCAAGTCCTGCAATGTAATGTTTGTTTTACACTAAACTAGCGCAACAGCTCCGAACCGCAAGCGTGGCAAACAAATTATGTATTGAATTATGTAATACATGACACACACACATTATGATTTTCACATTACCAGCTGGCATTTCGGTTGGTCATGCAGAATGGTCTTATATCAATTTTTTATGTATAAAGTTACGGAAACGATCACAGGAGCACCACGCCCATGGGTTGTAAACCATATCGTGCATGAAAAGACTTCCATGATTTTCTTGGTATAACCAGCTACTCACATTCATCATACAGTAATGCTATGCCAAACCAATTTTTATAGATCTTCAATTAACGATATCATGTGTAGAGCACGAAGTATTAGGCGACAAGGTAGATAAACAGCTAGATACGCTCAATTTCATTGAAATTTTGTAAGAACTGCTTCGTAATTTATGTGATTTCTGATGCAGTGGATGTCGTATGCGTGCTTGTATTAGCTGTCTGAAGAGAGCATGGAATGGGTTCTGAAAACGCCGCTAATATGTAGAAGCTCAGTTTATCCCCCATTCCATCAGAGATGGAAATTCATTACCTGGTTCAGTACAATCATGCCCATCGCAGTGTCCTGTAGCCGAAATTCACAACACATGTATGAAAAACAAACTAGTCTAGTTGCAAATTTTACTTACTTGTTCTACTTTTCTGTATGACTCTATGTTCCCGGTAATATTCTATTACTTTAGCCTTGTATGTTCACACGACAATATTGCGTTACCTGTTTGTGCTCTTATCACTGTTTCCAGTTATAATTAGGCATATCCTTGTATATACACTCACGCCATAGGGCACTTTGCGCTGCAGTATGTGTAAATAAATAAATAAATAAAATATCATTTGGCGCCAGGACATTGCTGCGTGTTCCATATCAACTTGGGGCGTTTTCGGTTTACCAAATTTTGTGCTACAATGAATACTTCAATACAAGTTCGCACAAATAAAAAAGGAAAAGTCTATCCAACACTTCTCATATCAGTAATTTGTGCATACCCGTGGTACAGGCCTACCTGATTCTGAAGGCTTCCTAATCATTAGGTATTATACGTGAGGCTCACAAGAACTGTTGTTGTCAGCGTACTATTCATTGAACTAGTGAACGGTGCAAACGATTTTCATATATCTTTATTAGCATTTCAAAACTAGTGTCAATAGTTCATGTTTTAAATCAGGTGCGGATGTATATTGTTAAGTTCTAACTACGAAATGCTGTTGCAGTATGCTAGGCAAGGACGTAAATGGGAACTCTTTTTTATTGCAGCACTGTTCCTGACACTATAGCACACTTGTAAGTATACTTACTTGCTATCTCTTGAACTAAGTGTATGTCAGTCTTGTTGGACCCCATATATTCTTCACGATACTTGTAGACTGAAAAGAGTGAAATCTTGTTCTGGCTAGCGTGTGCATTCTTGTACGCATGTAGCAGGGCTCCCAAAAAATGCAAGAACGAAGAAGGCAAGGACGAAAGTTGGGCGCAATCACTTTTTTGAGCATCCCTTTTATAAGCGCTTCGACACGCTGCCGGAAACTGCTTATTAAACTTGAGTATGATCTAAGTCATATGCGTTGTCCGCTGCGTGTAATACCTACAGCAAATGTAGAAGTTATTCAAATACAACTTTCTTAAAACATAAAATTTCACTTATTTACGAAAAAGAAAAAAAATATTAGCCCTAGAATGGTGACCATCTAAAACTCTTGAATTTGCTGGTGATCGGTGAAAATTTTAAATAGACACGTAGACTAGAGCGTTGCAGTCTTATTCTGAAAGTACAATACTTTCTTTCATTCATAACGCATCAACACTTTTAGCCGGAATCGCAGGGCACACTTTTGATTCAATGAGCCTTGGGGCAGTGAATACACAATTTAATTCAAAACACACTGATCATTGTTTGCTAAGGTGACGTTTTAGCTGCCCCATGTGAGCGTTTCCCAGCCTGTAGATGAAGCAAGGAGCAACATGAATGTGCTTTACGATGTCCTCGACTAAGGATATTTTAGTGCGACAGCAATTATATGGGCACTCTCGGCTGGAATTCACTGTCGGCGTCGACGTAGGCGTCGGCGCCTATGTCAAATACCGTATACGTATGTGTACGTATCGATATATGAAAAGGCAAGAGAGAAAAAACTATAAAAAAGACTCCACGCGTAACCGAACGTGGGACCTCCGCGTCGTAAATACGAGGCGTTAACTACTGAGCCACCGAGGGTCTGTGTACCCTTTATTACCGGTTATAGGCCTATTCCAAGTTTGTAAACACAAGTAGGCTGACGTCGACATTATGGGTGAAATTATGGCGACGTCCGCACGCAACTTCCACTACAAGCGCTGAGGGCTGCAATGTGCGCCAACAAAATGACGTTGTGAGACGCCATAAGCGTTGTGAAAGCCATAAGCGCTCAAGGCTACGATGTGTGCCAACAAACAAAACTAAGTTGTGAGACGCGACTCATATCCAACCGTGACGCAGCTCGTCAGCATACCGTTTTTTTTCTCGTTGCTTGATTGGGAACACCACATGCACCATTAAAAACCCAGCAGAAACAGCGGTAGGCAGAGCATCGTTTGCCTACCAAGACAGCGCCACCGCATTTTTCTTACGTAAGTGAGGTGGAACCTCTAACGCCTTTGTCATTTTGAGGGATAATTGCGGCCTCCGGCTTCGGGAAGAGTCATTGAACTTTGTAACATCCACTAATGCGGCTCTGAAGAGACCCTTGTAATGCCGAAAGACGGCTTTTGCGATACTGCTGTTAGTATTTATCAGAATGTTGTTTTCCTATAATACGTCGATGTGATTACAACGTGCTCGTGCTTTCTCGATTCCAAGCGCGCGCTTGATAGGAGTCTTTCACATAGCTAATGCCTCTGCTCTTACGCGAAGAAGGGCTCCTCTGTAGCGTTCCTGCTCAAATAGCTCAATTTGTTGTTTAATCGTTCGAGTATCTTTCTTAAATGCACCGGGGTCCTTACTTTTTAGCACTATCTATTTCTCAAGCGTTATTCTGAGTTTACTTTCTTTCATTCTTTCTTCATGCTTTAAAGCACTAGATCTAGATATGGCCTTCATTTTAACGCTTTGCTTCAAAAGTTTCCATTATTCGCCAATATAACAGGTGCTGATCACTTTGAAGTTCTTCATTCCCTCAATTACGAAGTTAATAAATTTGTCATTGTGAAGTAGTTTGACATTAAACTTCCATAAATTCTAACTAAATTTGTTTTTTTTGTTTAAGTACTACGTTACAATGTACAAGACAATGATCAGAAGAAGAATCGGGTAAGACTGTGTAACTATTGCATTTGGCTATTGCCTACCCTGCCATGTATATCCTATCAAAACGTGCTTGACTGGTTTCCTGAAAATACGTAAAAGGAACTTCGCAACCTGCCTCTAGGTACTCCGCTACATTATTCAGGTCGGACTCATTCAGCAAGTCATACAGTACTTCAGTACTTTTATTTTGCACACGGCGGTTAACATTTCTATCCTTAACGCTCAATACACCACAGGCCTTTTTAGAACATCAGCGCCGTCTATCGAACAAAACGGAAAATACATTTTTTTTCTGCCATGCCTTGTTCATAGAGTTTCCTAAAATTAACTAGAAGTAACACTGGCGCTTCGATCGTTCAGCGACCATGGGAATGATGGGCAGTACACACATTTGCCTAGTCTTCGTACTTGGGGGTGGCGAATCATACTTGCGGCTTTGTTTATTGCAGTGTTTCATTTCTGTTTTGAGAGAAAGATTCAACCCTTTTGAACTTTAGGAGCCAATTTGGAAAGATAAGTCTAAAAGAATAAGATGATGAACAGCAACCGCTGAAAATTTGCCAATATTTGTTTCGTAAGAAAACAGCTTCAAGCCACACGAACACACACGGAACCAAAAGCAGGCCACACGTACGAATACTAGACAAATGCGTGTACTACCCATCATTCCCATTCTCGCTGAAGCGCCGTGCATTGCAGCTCCAATAGCGCCAGAGTTCTCTCTAGTGAATATTAAAAAACTCTGTGGTCTTGTTCACTCAAGGAACGCTCACTGGCGCACCATCTAAACGCGGTACACGTCCAGCAGGAACGCAAGTGGTGTCCATGTGCGCTACAGGGAACGCTCATCGGCGTCGCTGGGACACCAAGCCCTCCAGATTGCAGGAGTGAACACGATACGGCAGAAGAGCTGTGTTGCCAAACAGAATTTTCTGAAAATCTATTGAAATCTTCCAATAGAACAAGCTGTTTTTGTGTCCGTCAATGTTGCTTAATTAACGGAAAGAAAACTTCTTGGTCTGCATCCAAGTTCGGCGCATAGACACAAATGACGCTCCATTCAATTTCGCGCGCACAAAAATGACAAATCGCTATTCTGCCGGAGTCATCACAGAAGTGGTTTTGAACAATCAATCTCGCAACCTTTTAAACAAAAAGCACAAAACCAGCGGAAGTTCTATTTGCGTGACTAAGTACGGCATAATATTTAGACGTGAACCGCGATATCATGCTCCGGGTGTCCTCCTCACCTTCCACTTCTGTCTCCTGTATGGCTAACACGTCGGTATATTGGCCAATTACCAAGCTGTGCACTTGAGCCTGCTTTTTCTTGGAGGCCAAACCTGACATTTTTGAAGTTGCGAGGCTCAGTGCCGCGTGATTTGCCTGCGGTACACACTAAGAAAAACAGGGGCTGGTGCTTACCGCGTACGTCTAGCTTACTGCTAGACGTCTCCGAGACCATCCAGTGGTCCGGCATCAGTTTGCTGCTGGTCCCTTAGTGCCAACCGGTCCGCTCGGTCCACAGGTAGATTGGACTTCCTTCTGAATCCCAAGCGCCACACCAGTGTCGCCTTCGCTGGTGGTACCTCAACTTTGCTCTCATGAGCAGTGCCCGTTGATTGCTCCAGCAAACGCTTGACCGCCGATATCGTGTTGATCCCAAGGGTCATTTCATGCGCTCGCATGTCGCGTCTTGCCGTCTCTTGCGTCGACATCTCCACTGAACGTCTTTGCGCGTCTTCAGTGGAATGTACTTCACTGATGTTCGCCGTAGCCAGTGGCTGTAGCAGTTTCTTTCTACTTTGGCTCAGATGCTGTACCATATTCTTTAGGCAAAAGCGACTCATGTTCATCGAGAAAACTGGCCGTGTTTCCTGCCCCTGTAGTCGCATATTCCGCTTCAGCGGCGTCCTTGGTCTGCTCTTTGATCTCATCGCATGTTTCAGCGCTCGTAACGGCTGCGTATGACCGGATGCACAGGACCTCTCGACGCCCGAATCGCCGACAACTTGAACACCGTGGCACTCTGCAGGCCCGCGGTACATGACCGGTTCCCTTGCACCGCAAGCATTGCATAGGCCTGCCTGGCGCCACGACTACGGCCAATACCCCCGCAACGCGCACTTGGTGCGGAATGTCCTCAACCGTTACTCCAATCTAACTTGAGCAGCTCAGTTCTGGTCATCGACCCTTTGTCACTTATGCCGTCGACTCTCCTGGGTTCCCGATTCACTACGACCACACTGCCGAAGGCCGCGAACGCCGTCCGCACAATATCACCAGTGACATCGTAAAGCAGCCAATGCAGCTGGACTTTTATGTGCCGTTCCTAGGGGTCGATTATGAAACACCCGTGCTCCTTCACATGAAGTTCCTTGAAGGACAGCAGTTTATTCGTCGCGTCTTTTCCGGTCAGTGAACCGGTGAGACTTGATTAATCTGGTACGCTCCATTGGCAATGACGTCCAACTGTAGCCCAGTGGAACCAAACGTGTTTCTACAGTCTTCAACCCTATAGGGTCCCATTCCAATGTCTCTATACAAAAACACAGTATGTAAGGCAACGCGTCCAGTTGGCAAATGGGTCAGAATGACTTGGTGCTCGTCAATTGACCAAGTACATCAGCCCTCAAGGGCCGACGGAGTCCCGCATTCTGCGTCTGTTCACTACCGCGGCCGAAAGCAGCGAGCCAACCAGAGGTACCTCCTTCCGTGTTCCAACGGAAAGCTATTTATATCTACCACTTAACGCTGTTGGCAGGCATCTCGGAGGGAGGAGGGACTATTGTGTTTCCAACATTATCAGCAAGATGGCGCACTGAGCATGCGGCGACTCTCATTTCTCACGCGTACTTTGGCCATGAGGAGGCCAGTGGACAATCTATCACACGCCCTTATCTTCTGGAGGGGAGGATCATATGTCGCGGCAGGCATGGGGCTTGCACTGGAACAATTCTGTTGTAGTCAACTGCAATCGATGCACAGCCTCTGTTTACGAAAATGGCGTGCTTTTCACAGTGAAGTAACAACTGAGACACTTTAATTGCGTTCATCTGTACCTGTGAGCACGTTATGTGCGTCATTGGTGCCTGAGAAATGCGGCGCACAATTCGATTTGCCGGCCATTCTGCGCATGACCTTCCAATTATTTGGTATCGCTTTCATTGTTTCGCCTTTGTGGCAAAGCTGTGACAATTTTGATGCAATGGCAATGATCTGGACACACTGACAAAGTTTTTGCCGTTGCCGTCACCCTAATGTTGTGTATAAAGTGAAATTAGGGAACCCTACGCGTGATAGTATGCTCTACACACTAGCAAAAGCGCGCCAGCACTGGAGACGAAATCGTGAAGCGTGGAAGCTTGAGCAAGTTGGTAGGACATAACTGAATTCAGGAACAGCGCAACCTACAAGTAGTTACTTCGTAACTACGGAGCAGCGCTCTTTTCTGTCCTTGTTTTTTCGCTTCCGTAGTTACGAATTAACTACTTGTAGGTTGCGCTGTTCCTGAATTCAGACGAAATTGGTTGAAGCATGCATAAAACAAGCCGACCGACTCCTCCCCGCCAAGGGCAATAATGATAAGATGGACCTTCGTACAGGGACCGCCAATTCTGGCTCTCGAAGCAGCGGATGCGCACCTTCATTCTCTTGTCGGAGTAAGAAGCTTAAAAAAGCGCCTTCAATTTCGCAGGAGTGGCAACTCTTAAAATTGAGGATTAAGGCGTGGCCGCGGTTGGCGTGCGGGCAGTCCCGACAGCCATGAGTAGACCGGTTATATACGTGGTATGCAATAATCACTTGGCATTGCCCCGAAAGACACCAAGAAAATGACTTCACCCGTAATAATGAGTTTTTTGACATCAAATAAAAAGGCTCACCTTCAAGCCTTACATTGCTGCACGCTCCACTTTCTTGCCATCTCATGCATTCCTTGACTCTTGCGTCAAAACTGTGTTCTTTGTGATCAACAACTATGCTTCGTTTTTGCTGCACGTCCTTGTGATTCTTCTGAAATGTAATCACGATGTAATTTTGGAAATAAGCATTTGTAAGATGAGTGTCACAAGCAAAGTAACATAGTATGGTCTTTATTTTCTGTTTGTATGGAATAAGCCACTTTCGGGTGAGCTCCGCACCTTTGAATGTTTAACTGTGGAAAGCAACGTCTTACTAACATGCACCAAGAAACAAAAATGTGGCAACGCTTGCGTTGGTCGTCATGTCACGCAATGGTGAGATATTGATGGCTGAGCGCTGGCTGTGGCAAACAATTGGTGGAACAAATACTAGCGGTAACAAGAAATACTACGTCTAGTATACTAGAGCGTCTAGTATACTACATAGCGCCTAGTGTGTTGTAACTAGTGTCTAGTATGCTACTTGTAGTATACTAGAAAAACTGTGTCTTCAAAAAATTTTGGCAGATCCCACGTACAGTGGGAATCGATGATATGCAAGGTACGAATGAGAAGTGTTGATATGTCACTTTAAAATCAGCCCAACGTTACGAGATGGAGGTAAATGATTCCGTACATGACTTCCATGTCATGGTTATCAAGTTTGGATGTGTCTTTTACCTTCGTCATTTATTCAAGTCCCGTGATACCAAATTTAGTGTACGTGCAGCCAGAAAAACGGCCGCGAGTACGCTATAAGCGTGTTATGCTCCCATGTTCCTACGCGACACGCGTGTCAGGAATATGGTGTTTGCACCAGCCATATATTTCGTCAACTACTGACGTAACGTAACACCAAATTTGGTATATGTGGAGCTGGCAAAATGGCCGAGCGCATCATGAAGGGCCCAATATACTCCAATGTAGCGTTGACGCCCGCACACGCTGGGCACAGCGAGACTACGTTAGCAAAACGCGAGCACTCTGTAGTCCGACGCTAAGCGCGACTGGCGCCACTTCAGCGACCTTAATCGTATCTATCTATCTATCTATCTATCTATCTATCTATCTATCTATCTATCTGTCTATCTATCTATCTATCTATCTATCTATCTATCTATCTATCTATCTATCTATCTTATCTATGACTTTTAGCTCTCCTGACCGTTTCGGTAATGGTAACAATACATAAGTTGGTAACACATAACATGACTGTATTAGGAACATATTTCAGAAGTCATAACATCAAAATCATGACATGTATGTTATGAATGTCATAATTTACATTTCATGGTCCTGCAGCTCTTGCGGCGGTTTCGTTCGCATGGCATGTTGCAAAACTCGTATGGTAAAGCATGGCATGACGTGCGAACACAAGCGACAGTCCCTAAATTTAAAACCATGACATGTGCGTTATGTATTAACATGACTACGTTCCACGCTCATGACGCGCTCGTGTCCGTTTCGCTAGCGTCACACACACCAAACTTGTTACTACGGTACTTGAATGGATGAAGAAGGTATGTGACTGGTGCAAACATGATAATCATGAGATTCTTGTCATGTAATAGCATGACTACCTGCCACGCTCATGATGCACTGGCGGCCGTTTTGCTAGCTTCAGGTGTACGAAATTTTGTATTACGAAACGTGAACGAATGACGAAGGCATGATACTAGTGCAAACATGATAAACATAAGATGTGTGTCATGTAACAACATGACTACATGCTATGCTCATGATGCAATCGCAGCTGTTTTGCTAGCTTCACATGTACTAAACTCGCTATTATGCGCCGCGAATGAATGAGGAAAGTATGTGACGGGTGCGAACATGATAATCACGAATTGCGTGTCGTGTGAGAACATGACTACACGTCACAGTCAAGACGCAGTACATTTCGACGTGACATGGTGTGCCTGGTCGCCGGCGTTGCCACGCCAGGCGCGTGTCCTGCCATATGCTCGCAGGCGCGCACTGCGCTGCGTTGCTTTGACGCATGCGCGTTTCGGTGCGTCCGGCATCCCTCGGTCACAAAAACAGGGAGACGCAAATGTGCCCGCTAATAAATGTGAAGCATTTGTTAGCGGGCACATATATTCTTCTTTTAGATGATGGGCATTAAACTTCAACATGAGAAATAACTGTCATCAACTTGAGACTCGAACTCTATGACTGTGTTCCAATTCTTAGACAGCACGTAGACAGTCTACGCAGAATGCTTGGAACACAGCCCCAAGCCCATGCTGCCCGTCAATTGGAACACGTCTGCATGGCTTTTACGTGATGAGGCGTCAGTTCATGTCGAGAAGAGAAAGCCCGCAAAAAAAGAAACGTAACAGTTGCATTTTCCTGCCTATTTTGTAATGACATCAAAGAAATATTAAACTTCACTAACATTGAGCTACTTGAGAAGCATTTCCGTGTGTGCAGACGACCATTTTGGTGAGATCCAATGTGTCTGAGTAATTTTATAACCTGCCATCTTGTTCAAACAGCAAAGTAGCCTGCATCGTTTTTGTCTACGATGCGGTCTTCTCAGAACTGTCGAATTTTCCGGCTACGTGAGGGCTAAAATCAGACTTAAGATAGCCGCTGTCCATTTAGCTCTCTATTTAGCCGTCCGCAGTAAGTATTGAAACACACCTTAAGTTATGGTCCACATTCATATATCGGAATATGTCAAGAAACGCCTAAAACATCGACATCATTAAATCGTAGTACCCTTGAAAATAATTCAGGGTATGAAACATCTTATGAATTCAAGAAACGTTTAGTTTTTTGTCAAGCCCAGCACAATAAATTCCGTATGTTGTAAGAGGAGGCTTCTAATGAGAGCATATATCGAACAAAGAAATAGAAGTTCATTTCAATAATTGATATATAAGTGGGATTTTACGTCCCAAAACCACCATATTAATATTAGAGACGCCGTAGTGAAGAGCTCCGAAAATTTCGACCACATGGGGTTATTTAACGTGCACCCGAATCTGAGAACACAGGTCTACAACATTTCCGTCTTCATCAGAAATGCAGCCGCTGCAGCCGGGATTCGATCCCGCAACCTGCGGGTCAGCAGCCGAGTACATTAGCCACTAGACCACCGCGGTGGGGCAATCTCTTTTCGTAAAGTACGCAATGCAACACGATCATCATCGCCATTAACGGCATCAGCCTAACTAAGCCCACTGCAGAAATTATGTTTCATCCTGTTTCCCCATTCAATGCGGGTCAATGCTTCATGTTGCATTCTTATATCAGCAAATATCCTAATCTCATCTATGAAGTCAACTTTCTGTCTCCCTTTAAATGGTCGTCTTTTATTGGAATCAGTTCAATTACTCGTAATTATGAGCCGTTACCTTACCAACGTGGTGTACGCCCTAGCCTAGTTTATTTTTTCTCGATTGCGACTAGGTTTTGGGACGTTAAATCCCACATATTAATCAAATAAATTGATAACGACTACGATCTCTCCAACACCAATTTGTTGATTAAGACACTGCGGTCTGGTCTAGTGCTGTGTCTAACAATATAGCTAAATGTTTCCTTTGCATTGTTTGTTGGGTCATCTTCAGTTTAAACTGAACCCATTCCGTCAGCCTCCAGGATTATGCTCGGTAGCTATGTAACTTTAAGAGGCAGCTGTTTTATATTGTCATCTTGAATGATAGTAGTATAGTGGCATTCATTATCTGAGAATGCTTGTCGAATGTGATTCATTTCATCCTTAAACTTATATACCTGGCTCTTCTGTTACTACATCTTGTAAGAAGACGTATTGGTGAGCTACTTATTGTGCCTCGCTACCTATCACAAAGCGCTGTTCTCGTCCGAGACTGTGGCTCATTACTTTTGTTTCGAGAATATTTTGATATGTAGCATTCGTCTTTATTTGTCCAATTAGGTAATCATGAGATGCGATTCGTTCCTAGAGTTACTCATCGATGCAATGCCAACAGCGAATAGAAAGTTATTAAGGCACTCGTCATAACCTTCTGTGCCTAATTGTTTCTACTCTAAATCTCCAAAAACCTGTAAACACACCCTTGAATTGAATAAGGGACATTTTGTCTGTCTGTCTTACACCCTACTTTCTTCGGACTTTGTCGCTTTATTGTGGCTGTCGGGTCATTGTAGATTTGCTCCAGTATGTATAACATGTCACGTTGTGCCGTGACACCAACCTGTGAATAACATTACAGCAGGACATCAAGCTGGTACGATCCCTGATATTATGACCTCATCCTTCTTTTGCGTAACTTGTCTTCATGATATTTTCAAGAGCAGCTTCATGTGCCTTCATATACGCTTTGATGAGCTCTATCTACTCCGCGTGCAGTCTGACACGTTTTATCAGAACGCACCTTCTCAGAAGGAGCTGCGTTCATTAATTTGTGCCATCATATAGTACAACTTAGGAAACAAGTTGCATCGACACCGCCCCACGTCGTGGTGGTTGTGGTGCTTGGCTATTGACCAGAAGCTCGTGGAAACTTTGTGGGCATCCCTGCTTGTGGGCCCTGTTTAGATAAACGGAAAACAAAATAGGTTTGTACAGTTTTAATAACGTGAACTTTTATATATATATCAGGTGTATGAAATTCTCGGAACTTATCATTACAACGTTTTTCATAGGTATGTCATAGTTGTGGAAGGTAAAGACCCCCTACCACAGTAGCTATCTTAGGGTAATACTGGCCATTATATATATTAGGCTGCGATACTCAACACAAAGCTGTTCTCTTTGCCTCATATGTAAGACACTTTAAAAGGTGTTTCGTAGTCTTGAGCAAATAGGACTATTTTGAAATACCCCATATAGAAAAAAGTGGTATTCGTGAGTACAAGCTGGGGGTGGGAAAGCAGGTTGGAACTCTACAATCGTATTCGTAGCGCAGTGGGGATGACCTCAACATGAAATTAACGTTTATTATTCTGCTCATTTAAAAACGTACGTAAGGTAAAATTTTTTACCGGAAAATAATACGTAGGGTACTGCCGTTGAGCTGAAAACCTTTGCAATGTGAGCCAACAAGAATAAATAAACCTCCATACATATAAATGAACAGAAGTGAATCACAAAGTTCCCTCGAGATCATGAACTATGTACACTAGAAGAAAATGTTGGCATAAAATGAATGAATGACATGCTAGCTACACTGACTAGCCAGGTGCTATTGAAATCAAAGGTAAGCCATCAAAGGTAAGCAAGGTGTTTCAAACAAAAAGACCATATTGAATAAGTGACAACATATGACGACGAATCAAAATAAGTCATAATAAAGGATCAGGCACAACTATAAACTTACCCATTTACCTTCATGCGTTTATGCTTGTGCTGATAAAATAAAATGAGGTGAATAAATCTTGAATTGGGGTTAGTCAGTATGAAAAACTGAAGAATAATGAAGTGTAATTACGCACATGATGACAAGGTTGCGGAACGTCCATGCTTTTCGTCTTCCTCTGTACTTTTGCCTATGTGCATCTCTGCAACACACCAATACGATGTGCCAACTAACTCAAACAGTGATGCTTTTACGTCACATCATTACCTTTCAAAGCTTAGGTGGCCCATAAACGGGTGATATGTAATTAAAAGAAACAGGTCAACATCTTCCAATAGAACATAACAGTGTGCTGAAAAATATAATAAAATTTTCAAAAGACTGCTCCTAAATTTTGAAATACTTGTTTTCAGAGCTGGGACTAAGAGGTTGATCAAAATGTAAGTGAAAAAAATATTACGTTTTCGAGTTTTATTCTGTGTGAATGCTCCAAAATATGTCTGTAAATTAGGGTTTGACAGTTCTGGTAAACTCGAACAGTTTCTAAGAGGCACTGGTAAGCCAGGAAATAATTTTTTTTTCATCCAAAGGTATGTATAATTTCTAAGTAAACCATGTGAATGAATATGCTAGGCATCATTGTGCTGTAAATGCCACGTATCGTACCGCATGAAACCATCATTAACTCATTCAAAAACAACAGTCAGCTGCTCCTATACGTGGAATGAAACAACGCATAGCCGATTCACTAAAGTTATCCTCCTGAGCGTTTCACGCCTGCGTCACCGCAGATGGGCAGTTAGCTAGATTACATTCACCATTTTATTGACACTGAGCTTTTGAATTACATGACACGTACTGTACTGTCATGTTTGGAACTGGAATACTTCCGCAGTCAAATAACAGAGTCTTACCCACAAGAAACGGCTATGCACAAAACATTGGATAACTTCCGCCTTTATTAGGCAGGGGTTTATTACACTGATGGGTGCGATGAGGTAAAGTCTCCAAGCATATCTGTAAGGACTTCTTCCTTTACATACGTCTGAACATACAATCTAAGAGGTGCCCATGGAGTGGTCATTTTTCATAAGATAAGTCAAGGCGTGGTCCGCAAGGTGGCCTTTTACTTTCATGCTATTTAGTTTATATCATTCATTTGCTTGCGTACTGAAGGTCAAATTTAGGTTTGCCTGAAACGAATTGCTTCTTTCTTCTTACGTGTGAACTCCATACACCCTGGGTGGTTTTCTCAGTTCATTCAAAACATAAGAACTTTAGAGACATGAGTAGATTGAAAGACGACGTACGTCGCTAAATGTTAGTAAAATGGCCGTTATTCAGCTTGTATTACAAATTGTGGTAATACTCTTGAAACCAGGACAATTCATTATTAGGCCACTTTTATGTAACTGGTTATTTTATGCTTACTGTGCCACACAGTGTTGTCAAATGTTTCAGATTCAACTCTAAGAATTATTGAAAATCACTTTAGCCAACCTTTGTCAATGTAGAGTATATTTAAAAAAACTGTTCTATCCTGAAAGTTTTGTATGTCCGCGCATCGAAGGATACGCAGGTTACTCATGAAGCCAAAAAAACGCAAACTACATGACGTGGTGAAACATGGCGACAAGAAAAAGGGGGAGTACAGCGTCATTGAGCGAAGACGTCACTGGCGGCTTCTTTGACCAATTGTGTAACCAAGTGTCCACAAGATAGCGAAAGAACGCGTTGATTACATCGGTGTGGTACTGGGCTGCGTAAAGCGTGGCGCTCTGTTAAGCCGCGAATAGCTCTGGCGAACGAGTGTAGTGTTCAAGTGGGCTCATTTTGCCTGAAGCGCTGGGCATCAACCCAATAGGTGCTAAAATGTCTTGTATTTCCTGACCGCAGTGCACGCAGGTGGTGATGGTCTGCGAAGCCGTTGCACCGCGTTACAGGACAGGTGTAGTCGACGCGTAAAAGCAGTAGGAAGGACCGCACATTCTTGGTGACTCCCCGATCAGGCAGCTGGGTTGATGGTTTCATTCTGGATACAAGTTTGTACGGGTGGCAATTTAGGAAGCCGCTGCAAAGTGAGTTTCAATTTGTCTCAGGTGACCACAACACGGTAGACACTATGAGTGGAATAAAGCGCTTTTTTCACCAGTGATTCTGCCTGCTTAGTCTCCTAGAATCACAAAGGCGATGTGGTCTCGTGCAGAGAGATATTAACAGGACTGGCAAGGATGACATGCAGCTTGGTAACAAGCAGTTGGATTCTGAAGCCTAACTATTTTGATGTCGCCGCGACCAGCAAAGTGGCTCTTGAGTAGCATTTGACAGTCCTGGTGAAGAGTAGAGGGTCTGTGAGCAGTATCTTTATGGCCACCTTGGGAGCGATGGATGAGCCGGCCACAAAAGAATACATGAGGCAATCCTGCGGAGTGTTAGTATAACTCAAGTGGCTGTGGCTGAGCCTGTGGCTTGGATAACGGAGGTGTCCACGAAAGCAATAAGCCTTTCAGCCAACTGCGCTTGTAGATTGAAGGCAGTTGCCTATCTACTGAGGGCACGTAGCTGAAACAACCTTTGAAAAATGTGTCAGGCTGGCAGTCACATCCAGTGGTGTCTTGATCGGAGGTTTTGTTGAAGACACTGGTACTACGGCGTCTCAATTTACAGGTTCAAATGCACGCACATGCGAGATGTGCGTCGACTTTATAGCTCCGCGAATTCAGGGCACCTATCGAACATGTGAGATAGCCGAACAAACTGTGGAAGTCCCTTCTGCTGTAAGAACAGACAGTGGGCACACGTATCTACACTTGCCGCCTTTATACATTTTGCGATGAGCGCGGCAGCGTGACGAGTTTGTGGTATACGTCCCACAAGAACTTCACATTGTGACTCCCCATAGGCTACAGAGCAGATTCCGCAGCAATGAAGGTTTAGAGGGGCCTCGAGGGTGCAGCTGCTTCAAGTGAAATAACATAGAATCATGAGCAGCCACCGAGCTTAAGTAAGATTCTCTTCACTGTGCTCGGTACTCTCCCCCCTTTTTACCCGACATTCTGAATGATGAGAGCTGATGGCAACCACAAGGTAAGTCGCCATTGTAGTTTCTTCCTTTTAAATATATTCTTCAAGTGCAAATAATCTGCAAATAATTTTATTTCAAACGAACATCAGCACCTGAAACGCGCATGTAGGTAAACGTCATCCGCCGGAAAATTCATTTTGACGGACAGCCAGCGCCTTTCAGGTCGCCTGCTTGCACCTCTATACTACCGGTGTGTTGCGGAAGCTGTTTTATCTACCAAAAAGGAGACAGTGTATGTATATTTCAAAAGCAGGCTGAAGATTAAGGTCACCCGACTAGTTGCTTTTTTATTCGGAGGGCAACTGCGGCGAGAAGGATGAAAGCTTCTGAATTTTTATCACTGATGCTTTTTTTTATTACTCATGCTGTTCATAGGCCCCTTAATGCTTGGAAATTTTGGGTCTAAGTACCCTGAGCCGCATAATATATTTATGTAAAAAGCACGGTTTATCTGTGAGGTGTCTGAGAATGCCCGTGTTCCTAATAACAATGGGCATCAACTTTCATCAGAGCAGCTCTAATTCTGGTACCTATTTTTGAGCGGTATATGAGCAGTGCAAAGTGAAAGCAAGA
Organism: Rhipicephalus microplus; assembly: GCF_043290135.1. Lineage (NCBI taxonomy): Eukaryota > Metazoa > Arthropoda > Arachnida > Ixodida > Ixodidae > Rhipicephalus > Rhipicephalus microplus. The sequence goes on from NC_134706.1 coordinate 56,331,437, forward strand.
GAACATTTGTTTTTTTTAATTGAAAGAGTAGCTTTTAAATGCTAGCATGCCAGATCACATGAACAATTTATTCTACACACATCGTGTTTCCCAGTGACGTGGGCCCCATCGCTTCGGCGAAACTGAAGTGCGAGATGATGAAAATCAGTAATAGCTAAGGCCAATATTTCGGGCTACAACCTAGTTCATTGTGCCTGCGTGCTCGCAGCACCAGTGGCACTAGCAGCGTCGGTGTGTTGTCTTGTGGGAACAAATAATGATGGCAGTTCAGCAGTCACCCAAGAAACTAGATTTACCAGCGTTCTATGGTACCACTTTAAGTATGCAACTTTAAATTGCACCTTGTTTGTGCCCCATGAGCCTCAGATCTACGAATCTATGTGACTGTTTCTAAGGAAGCACCCCACCGTGGTGGTCTAGTGGCTAAGGTACTCGGCTGCTGACCTGCAGGTCGTGGGATTGAATCCTGGCTGCGGCGGCTGCATTTCTGATGGCAGCGAAAATGTGGTAGGCCCGTGTGCTCCGCTTTGGGTGCACGTTAAAAAACCCCAGGTGGTTGAAATTTCCGGCGCCCTCCACTACAGCGTCTCTTATAATCATATGGTGGTTTTAGGACGTCAAACCCTCCATGTTAATCAACTCATAATGTTTCAAACAAGCAAAAACCTCACGTAAGAACATCTTATGCTGGCACAACCAATCTTGAATCATCAAACAGAAAGCCTTAGCACTGTCTATGCCCTGGCGGAAAGAAGGCATGGCTGATCCATCCGTCATAGAAAACACTGTAACACGAAAGTGAAACCCGTCCTTATAAAGTATTACTCAGTTTGTAGTGTTATGTGCGACTACTACAATTTCTATTGGTGTTTTCCAGCTATAGTATCATTTACCCTGAACAGCGCCGCGCTGACATCTAGTGGCACGTCTCCAAGATAACGGTCATTACCCATGATCATGATTTATTTATTGTGGTAGCTGAAGATTTCGGCACACACCTGAACACAGCGTATCATTATTCGCGCAAAAAGATGACATTTACAAGCACGCAATAAACATTGCTACTCGATAGGCACATCTTAAAGCATCCTCAGTTGTGGAGGGAAGTAGTACGGTGTGCATTCCTTAAAACTACCTCAGGGCTCATGCATGCTGCGTTTCATCAATGCTAGACGCAGAGGTTTGTACTTGAGCAGTGAACGAGCGCTGGCATTCCAGGTTTTGATGGCCTCTTTTTCTCTCCACTAAGGCACGACATTCGCTCCGCTTACGTCATCGCCATAGAGCTTCCTAAAATTGAGTAGAGGAGGCTCTGGCGCTACGATTGTTGATCGACTATGGGAATGATGGGTAGTACACGGATTAGCCTAACCTTCGTAATTGCGGGTGGCAAATCACACTTTCGTCTAGGCTTATTCCTGGTTTCGGTTTTGTTTTGAAGAGAGGAATGACTGGTTTTGAACTTTGTGACGCGATTTGAAAGAGTAAGCCTAAAAAATATGTACGTGAAGCACAACCACTGGAAATTTGCTGATTCTTGTTTCGTAAGGAAACAGCTTGAAGCCACACGTACACACATGAAGCCAGAAGTACGAAGATTAGACAAACCCGTGTACTACGCATTGTCCCATGCTCACTGAAGTGCCGTGCGTTGCTGCTCTCATAGACAAAAACGCCAGACTTCCCTATAGTCTACGCTTAGGAAACTCTATGGACATTGCCTTGCTACAGTGCTTATTGAAGCCGTTTTAATAAAGAAGCCGGTGCTATCACACTTGAACTAGTCGGTGGTGAAACATCGTTGGTGCTGCAAGGGGAAGCTGCTCGACTTCAACTCTCCTTTTCTTCCTATCATCTTCACTTCCCCCTCACCCTAACCCTAAAGGCGCTGAGCCGTGCCCTCGTGTTTGGTGGCAGAATATTGCATCCTTTTTTTCTCTTCCTCTCTCAATATCCACTCTTATTTTTCAACAAGTTGCTGTCACGCGCTAACACGCAGCGAAAGGCAAAGAACATACCTGCGTTGGCGTGTCTCCGATGCTCACTCAGTCACGGTTTTTCACTACTATCAAAAAGGTTTGACCACAGCCTCAAGACTGCGGGCCGGCACGCAATCTCTGACGCCATGCTTAAAATGCGTCAAGCCGCATTACTTTACTTGAGCCCTCACAGGAGACACCAACGCCTTGCTTCGCGAACGAAAGGCACAGACTAGAGAATGTGTGAAAGATATAAGGCACGTCAGTTCGTTGGTCCATCATTCCATGCGTCCGTCCGTGCGTTAGTGCATCTGTCCATGCGTCCATTCGTCCGTTCGTTCATTCGTGAGTCCGATCGGCCCTCCGCGCGTCCCTCCGTCCGTCAATCTAGTGAACACTTTAAGTACCACCATATCACATCTTCGTCCTATATATTCGTCATTTACAAGTACCGTCATTCAGCTCATATTCTAAAGACTAAACAAGAGGTGGCCACCTACTACTGCTACTACTACATACATACATCGGGGACACACGACCCACGGCTGAACAGCTTCCTCCTAAAAATTTGCACCATCTGCCCAAGAAAATCCCTAATGGGGTGGACAGCAGCAGCTGCACGAATAACGTAGCGGGTCGAACGACGCTGAGGGGGGTGCTGCGATCAGTGCTGGAAGATTCCTTTGAAGCAATGGCTAGTGTAAGTAATGTCACTTCTGAAGAATAAACACGAGTGCTGGACTGGAATAAGGTCCCCAGATGAAACACGTTTCCTCGGTTGCGTCACTCGATCATTGTTCTCGAGCCGTCCTCCTCACTCTCTCGATTACTCTTCTTTTTCTCTGCCATCCGCATCTGTAATTGGTGCATTCTTTGCACGTGATCTAGCAAATGCCTGGTGGTGGTATTTATTAATATGCAAATGGGTCAAAACGAGTACGCATGCGCATATGGCTCAGCCGCATCATTTCCGTTACCAAAGACGAAATCGTAGCTACGACATTAACTGAACAGCGGGAGCATTTCAGTGTGATCCAAGTCGACCAAGGTCGTTTCGCGGTGCTTTTTAACTGCAATATCGCCATTTTTCAACAATGATGCCTTGCCGTAAAACAACAGAAAACGGTTTCTCTCTCTTGAACTTACTTTGCGCTATCCGAAATGAAGCACGCCGTAAAGTATAGCTATGAAACATTTGACGCAAACGCTTTCGTGCAGCTCCGTCAAGTTACGTCTACACGGATCTGTGAAGCGAGTTTATTTTTCGCTTTTTATTGGATTTGCAGGCGTGCGTCTAATGCGCGTCTAGTGCACGCCAGTTGGTACAAATACTTGTGCGCATGCACGTATGCAGAGCAGCTGGAGGATGTAATCAACGCACCTTGAGAAGCATTTCACGCTTGACCATTCCACACAAGAGCCGAAACGCGCTACTTTGAGACACTTCACCAGTAGACCTCTCACTTTCGAGGAAGTTCCAAGAACCACATTATAATCACCGTGCATCACGATTGTCAAAATGAACACATTTAAAACCCATCACCGCACGGCTGCTAGTCAAACGTTCTTATCAGTCTGGCCGTAGTTTTTTCTTGCGTGTGCACAAGCCGGCTGCAATCACTCGTCACAGCATCCCGCCCTGTGGTCACTGACAGGATGCAGCAAAAAGCGCGTTCACTGTGTCCCCGCACGAACAAAAGATATTAGAGATTTGGACATACCACGATGAACGACGCGAGATGCCATGGCTAGTGATGTAAAATATATAACTGCACAACTTCGCCAGTGCAGTAACACACATTCCACTTGTTCTTGTGTTGCACTATTTGTGGTCATAAGGGTAACCGTTTATTCTACGACTCATTTCATACTACTTTGTTTCATTTAAATCTATTGACCATAGAAAGTGAATCCGAACATTCGCTTTTTGATGAAACTTCTGAACTTTTTAGGGGGCACTCCAGCAACATAGGCGAGGAGGAAAGGGAAAGGTGTTGCTACCTTGGAAACTTGTTTCATCTAGAGACATTAGGCTGGAGCTGGCACGCGTGTCGTCTTGATTACCACGGCCTTGTTTGTGTTACTATTCGATGTGTGCTCGAGCATCTCGAGTGGTGAAGAGGGTGAAGCGAGAGACGGATGATAGGCACAGACATGTTTCAGCGCGCATGGTAAGCCCACGTTTGCTTTATTGCTCACGAACCGAGGAGTCGTCGGTGTAGCGCGCGGTAGTCGTGGTAACCGAGCGAGTGGCGGTAGCGGTAGGTGTTGTGGGCGAACGGACGCGGCGCCAGCTGCAGTGTGACCTACTTGGTACCAATCCAACACCTATGGCGACGGAAGAGCAGCGCTGCGCGTTCGTTTAGACGCACGGTGGGACAGCGTTACACATGCTAGTCAAAGAGCAGCTTCGCATCTAAAGAATATAACTCAGTTTTGTAGCTGAGAATCGAATGTGGTTTCTGTTGGAATATGACACAGTCTCAGTGTTTATCTCGCGCGAGTATAAATTAAACCCCTGCTCAAGCACATCGTACAACTAAATAACCAGCAGAAACTGAAACATGCGGTCCCGGCATTTATCTGTGGGTTCAACCAGACGTGGCACTGAAGCCTTTCACAATAATTGGTTGCATTTCTGTGTTTTTTAATGAGATTAGGCACACGTTTAGCTTCGGCTTACTCCAGTGATTATTTCACATGCTGCACATTGTGCCTTACATGATCACGGTCGCTGAGGAACGTAATGAGTGGTTAAAAGCGTTTCGCACTGCGTTAATCATGGTGGTTGTTCTAGAATCCCAGGTGGGCCCAGACGTTGCAGCCGAAGATAACGTGCCACTAGAAAAACTCCCACCAAAAGCAGGCGTTTGTTCCGGCGAACGTGTTCCTGCCATCATCACGTAGATGCCGCAATGACGTTCCAAGTGTTTAACTTCGCGAGCAAATTCGGCAGCGTGGTTTGCAGGATCCGCCTACCACCGGCACCTGCATTCCCGTTTATGATTTAGTACGGCTTGGAAGGCTGCTAGATTATTGGTACGCAGTTGCTGGCAGCACTCAGCCTCGCGCGCCTTTTTCTGTTGCCGCACGGCAAATGCGAGCTCTCTCACGTTTCCACTTTCGGTACTCTTGTAGAGTTGTCCGAGGCATGCCCGTGTTCAAGGATTTAGCAGAAACTGTTGCGCGAGGGCTTGGGGCCACGGCTGCGATGAAATACTCATAACGTAGCCACTAGCGTGCGAGCGTGGATATGTACGACGCTGCTAATAACGCGACTGATAACAAAGTCAATGAAGGCCGGACAATTTTTTGTTCTCCTTGATAAATACAGTTTTCGCTGTGAAAATTCATTTGATTTTATATGTGCGTTTTCACATCCCGAAACCACCATATGATTATGAGAGACACCGTAGTGGAGGGCTCCAGAGATTTCGACCACTTAGGGTTCTTTAATGCGCACCCAAATCTCAGCACACGAGCCTAAAGCATTTGTGCATCCACTGAAAATTCAGCCATCATGGCTGGGATTTGGTCCCGCAACGTGCGGGTTAGCAGCCGAGTACTTTAGCCCACCGCGGTGACTGCCCGACGCAGCGCTGAATCCTTTCACAATTATTGCTTACATGTTGGTGCTTCTCAGTTACGTTAGACACACGCTTCGCTTCGGTTTATTATACGTACCCCGCTTTTCCTTTTTCGTAATTACTGTCATGGAGGAAAGTAATAAGCGGTTAAATGCTTTTCGCAATGCTTCACAGCAGAATCTGAAGTGCCGCTAGAGAAACTACAGCTGGAAGCGGACGTTCACCTCGGTGAACATGCTCCTGCAATCATTAGGTTGACGCTGTTGTGCAGGCAATGTGCGGCGTTGTTGCAAGCGCTTGACATCGCTAGATAACTCGGTAGGGGGGCTTCCAGGATCCACCCACCTTCAGCACTTGCATTCCCGTTGTTGATTTAGCACTGCTTGGTAGGCTGCCGGGTCATTGCTACGGAGTTGCTGCTGGAATTTCGCCTCCAGCGCCAGTTTTTGTGGCCGGATTGCAACATCCGTACGGCGAACGCGAGCTTTCATGTTTTTACTCTCGGAACTCTTCTATAGTTGTACGTAGTTTCCCCATATTGAAGATTTCGGTAAAAACTGACGACCGCTTGCTCGGCGCCACGGCTACGACAGAATGAATGACGTCAGTCAAAATGAAGCCCATGCCACACGTATTTTGGTGTGACGCTGAGAAGAATGTAACTGATCGCACAGTCAATAGAGACCACTCATGACACCAATGCCGAGAGGCATTTTGTTTTTTCTAGGCACATACAGCTTTCGCTGTAAATAATTGTCGCTCAGTTTTGTAGTTGGTGGAGGCCTCTCTTTTGTTAGGCCGCTGGTTAATTTCTTCGAAAGCTGTGATGATGAGGTGTAGACGCAAGAAATAAAATGATCTGTATTAACTGCGAAAGCTCACATGACTAAAAAATTACACATAATATGGAAACTACAATTATTCTGAGCTTGTTAGTGAGAATTTAGGTGTTTATTTTTTATAGGAACTAGAGTCTAATTCCACATCACAAAGTTTTCACACCACTTGCATTCTATACATGACGTTCTTTTTCCTGTACCATCGGCGTACAGTGCACCAGCTAATGGGAAGTGTTAAAATCTGTAAAGCGGCGCCTAAATACATATATTCGGTCTATGATAGTCTGTTATGGTTGTGGTCTTCAGCCACAGGCCAGGAAGTTTTGAGTTCGATCGCAGCCGCAATGGTGGTATTTAAAAGGAGACGAAAATGTAAAGTTTGTTCACTCAGTGATGTCTGTACGTGTTAAAGAGCACCATGTGGTAGACATTTCTTGGAACCTTTCCTCTTGCATCCCTCAGCGGGTTGGAGAAGTATGACTAATATATAATTATTATGGCACTTACGCACTAGCTTTGGTGATCGCTGCGCTCTTGGGTCATTGTGCCGATTCAGAGCTTCACGTTTAATTAGCTGTTCACTGAATAAAGCACAATATTATATATGGTAGAATACATATCCGTCTATGTCCGTAACATACATTTTTTTATTTCCAAATGGTTTTTCCTTATTCATCAATTGCAAATTTTCAGAAAAAAGCAAGTCGAATTCGCAGTAGGGAACACGCACACGGGAGGTAAAACTAAAGTTTATCTCAGGCCTGCTCACCAACGTACGTATTTATACTTGGCATGCATGTCCTACTGAATACATGAGTTAAATATTTTCATAAAATGCGCGGGATGCATCTCTGCTTCGCCCAGGTAATATCAAAACGACGAACCAATAGAGGCGGAAATGTTGTAGTCCCGTGTACTCTGATTTGGGTGCACGTTAAAGAACCCCAGGTGGTCAAAATTTCCGGAGCCCTCCACTATGGCGTCTCTCATAATCAAATAGTGGTTTTGGGACGTTAAACCTCACAAATCAATCAATCAAAACGACGAATGCCTCTCGAAGCTGCTATCAGCAGCCATATTTTTATTGTAAGTGTCTCCACAACTCTTCAGCTTGAAACGTGAATATAAATACGCAGTGGTGCTTCATCCTACGTGCCTCCATAATTGCACTGCATCTGCACAAACGTTATCAGTGTTTATTTTGGACACAGACTCGACAAACCAGGGAAGACCTATAGTGTAATCTACGCTCCATGGGGCAGTGCGCTCTTTTGATCGTGCTTGAGGCTAACGCTTGGGTGCTCAGCGGATACAAATGGAAGACGCAGGTGGACAGCATGACACGTATTCTATATATTGATGTGACCTTGATCAAAAACAGGCGCCTCCTGTCTACAAGTCAGTAAGTATGAATGAAAATCACCATTAGCATCACTATGCCTTTCGTTTCTACGCCAACTTTCACTGTCTCGTGTTAGTCGTTGCCTGTGCTATTTTATCAATGCAACATATGGAGATCTTTCCCCACGGCAACATTGTTATTTCTCTGTGTACTAGTTATAACGTCTTTGTAATGCCTACTTTGCCCGAAGACCGATGTAGTTAGTGTTCCTTCGGTTCACATTTTTAAGTGAACGTTGTTAAGGAGTTAGAGAATGGTTCGGGGACCAAGGCAAAGGTGGGGGTTTTCTGAAAAAAAAAATATGGCTGACAATTCCACTTACAGCGAAATAAAGAAGGGCAGCCACGTGGAGTTCTTGTGAGAACATTGAGATCGAGATGTGAGAAAACTTCTCCATTTGAAAAAAATGAATAGGGTGGCATACGCATCGTGGCAGCAATGCCTGCAGCTTAAAATAAACATGCCCTGCCAGAAGCATTGAACACTAACGCATTTATCTCCTACATTTGCAAAGGAACGAACCGCTTTCGAGGTCATTTAAATACAAATTAAAGAGTAAGGATCCTACTTGAGACTTCAACACTAAGAGAATTTTGTTGTGACTTCAGTTGGAAACCACGCGAAGCTGCTACTGTAGCTTTGTCTGACAGTTTTATAGAACTGATCAAGTTTAATGAAATAAAACAAGAGGAGAATATGTAACCTAATTATTTATACGGCTGCTGGTCAGCTAGACTAATCAAAGAAGCAGGCCAAGTTTTCAACACATGAAGACAGACATGTTCGACAGCGACCCTAACAGTACCGAGTCATGGCTAACCTTTTACAAATATTCTTGCAATAATAGTAAGAGCAACACTGATAAGAATAAAGTGAGAAGCAGGCGGTTATACCATTCACTAATATCGAAGAGTTAACTTTTGTTTACCTTTCTATACTCCTTGATAGTGATATTATTTGTTCTAATCTCTGCCAACTTCTGTTCTATCGAAGGAGGTGCTGTCAGCTCGTCAAGCTATTCACTGTGGTAACTTTTTGCGACAGTTCCTAGTTTTCTTTCATTGATAAAGAAATAAACTTGATTTGATTTGATTATATTTTATATTTATTTCAGAAGAACATGCGTATATAAAAATTATAGAACTTCACAACAAGCCTCGGTAAAAAAAATTCACATCATGTCCACGGATGAATGATGATGAGTAGGGCGAAGCGTTTGTCTATCCGTCTGCGCATCCGTCTGTCCGTCCATCCATTCCTAGACAGGAAGTTCCTAGACAGGTAGTGTTTCCACTCGAAGTGGTCATGTAAAATTTGAATAATAAGCCAGCGTCAATAAGGGTTCAGGAAACTTCTACCACACTCTAGAAGTTGTCCTCTTTTACTGTTGTGTATCGGTTTCCTTCAGCTGTTGTTAGTTATGAACCGGTGGGATCAATCCTTATGACGATAATATTGCTGTGCGGGTGGTGGAAAGGGTGTCAGCAGTCCCAGGTTTGCAGCCCGAGCGACGCCTATGATTTCGGTCATCCCCCAGCTTGCGACGATCAGACGCTTCTCTCCATCCTCCACCACCAGTAACGTTACTGCGCCTTTCAAAAATTTGCTAGGCAGCCTATGTGTCCTCCTTCCAGGGCATCATGGATGGCGTGAAAGAGTAGAGAACACAGAGTCGATGCAATGACTAAAAAGTGATGTTTTTCTTGGTTAGTGGTCCAGGGCACTCTTCTTCCAGGAAATGCATACTTTGAAATACTGTGCGAGTCTTTCAGGGATTCTAATAATTTTGCGAAATCTCCACCATGAGAATAGTTTACACAACATGTACCGAGAACCGAATCCAGTCTTTTTTAACTTGTGCCGAACTTTCCTCGCGTGGTTTTCGCGACAGTGCATCAGTGAGCTGGTTTAGGGTCCCTGCGTGATGCTTCTCGTGTTAAGTGCACTTTTGTCACCCAACGATCTAGGAATCTAACTTGCGTCTAAGGTGTTGCTTGGCAAACATCTATGTAATACCATCTTTGTCTGTCAATACCATATTTTCTTTATTTTTATGTAATTATTTTCGTATACTGTTGGCCATCATAGCCCGTAATGGGTGAATACGGCAAAGGTTAACTTATCACCTGAACAGGTACAACTTATTATAATAAAAGCAGAATTACTAAAAATATATATTTGTCACCAAATTAATGATAACAGAGAAGCAGACAACACTGTAATAAAAATAACAAAACCATTGGCCCCATATCTGCATATCAATCTGCAAATGTCGTCGAAAAACGATAGTCTTGCGTGTGAAGAGAGTTAAGAAAACTTTTGTTTGAAGTTTTGTGCAATAAAACTGGTGAATGAATTGATTCATGTGTGGGGTTTAACGTCTATAAACCACCATATAATTTCGAGAGATGCCATAGTGGAGGGCTCCGGAAATTTCAACAAGCTGGGGTTTTTTATTTTGCACCCAAATTCAAGTTCACCCACACGGGCCTACAACAATTCCGCCTCCATCGCAAATGTAGCCGCCGCAGCCGGGATTCAATCCCGCAACCTGCGGGGCAGCAGCCTTAAGCTTAGCCACTAGACCACCGTGGCGGGGCACTGGTGAATGATATTCTGTAGGCGCTGCGTTAGAGTGCCTCAGGCGTGCGGCGGAGATGAACGAGCGCATCAAGTCACGTCACATGTGAACGTGAGCGCTATCCCACAGTTTTCTTGAAAAACGAAACGCGCGGCTCTGAGACGGGCGTGCACGCCCATCTCAGAAACAGCACATATTCGCGTGATAGCGAGTGATGTTGGCGTTTTCTTTCAATGAAAATTAATCTTTTTCGAGTGTCAATGTTTATCGTATTTATTACCCCATTTGTTTCTGAAGCTTACTTTGCGCAACGTAATTGTTGATGAAACTTTGTAAGCCAAACTTGAAAAGTGGTGCGGGCTGTACGTGTTGCGACAAAATACATTTGTCCGTATGTTTATTCTCACTATACTCTACGGTCATGTGTTTGAATGCAAGTAACAATAAATGCTTCTTTTTTATTGAAATGAGGTTAGTTTGTGACGAATACCACGACTGTTTCCGCTATTATTCCAGCCATCGATATAGCAGAAGTCGACAAGTCACTTCTCGATTTATGGCCTGAATACGATGTTCTTGTGGCTACAAACTCTTGCGTGACTCTCACGTTTCCGTCACCTGTTAATAGTGAGTATTTTCGTATTATTCGCGATGATCACACAGTGTCAAGCTACCAAGCGAAAATCAGAAGTATCGTCTCTATTTAGCTTATGAGAGGAGTGTGACTGATTTGGTGAATAAAGCCAGTCGGGCAGGCTAAGAAGCGTTATTATGAGACAATACAAAAATACAAAGGTTTCATTTTCATTAAACTGAAAATATATTTGCGCACACGAAAAGAAAACACGGCTAGGAAACACTACGACCAACAAAAGGTAAACTAACACGCACTGGCCAGACGAAATATCAACGCAGTTCTCGTTATCGAGGGGAAACGTTTAAGAGTCTATATATGGTCTTCTCGCTTTACCCGTTAAAATTCTTGTTAGAGTCCTTAAGCTCAAGGAGAGTGGTATGTCTCAGCAACGGTTGATAGACTTGAACTATCCAGTGAGGAAGGAAGAATTCATGGTGCTATAGTGAAGAAGGTGGGGCCCGTAGCACGATGGCTCACTCACACTCCCAGTGGATGACGTGATGTGTGGCGCTCTCTTCTGCCCGAACAACAGCACCAGGTCGTGCTAGGAACTCGCCAATATCCTTAGTTATTTAATGGTCACCAGGACCCTATGAAAGCCGTCGCCGTCTAGGTGGATGCCTTGACGACCGTGTGCCCAAAACCGACGAGCTCGCACGCCACCCATTAGCCACGTTATTCCAACCGTTCACACGACTCTTGGTTCTTTTTTGTGAAGTGGCTCTGAATTTTATTTTCAATTTTCCTGGGCTTTTCTTTTTTTTCTGCTTCTGTGTTGGGCGCTCGCGCAGATAGTGTGTTTTTAGGAGCCTGCCAGAGCTATCTTGCCGCGGCAACTTTTAAAGGCATCTCACGTTTTAAAAAGTTTGTTTTTCAAACAAAAATAAATCGCCGTTCAGTGCGCGACCGATTACTATGTGTCGCACATGCACAAAATATCCTTAACAATCGCACAAAACATATAAGCTAACGTTTAGCATTCTCGCTAGATTGCGGAGTACTTTTTTCGCGAGACTAAAGATAACGTCTGACATACGACACCGAGTGGAGGATTCCATCAGGCTGCTGCATAAGAATAACACTTATACAAGACTTTGAGGTTTTGGAACGAAGCACGTATTCTCATTTGAGATCAGGTGCTTTGACAGTGTGTCTGGAAGACAACGCCATCTTGAGCGATCATAGCGTTTGCCTTTTCTTCATTAATGTGGTCTAGTACTTCTTCACTTGTCTAGTCATCTCAATGAGCCGCTGTTCTTTTATAGAATAGCGAGGTATCAGGTTTTGGTTTTTTATGGTAGGCAACAACTTCTCAGACTCCTTTTTCTCCATCACCACAAAAGATTATGTCAAGAAAAGCACTTCTTAGTGACGTTTTTTATATTTCTTCAGCATGTTGACGTGGAAAAGTTTTCAGCTGTGTTCTATTTCTAGTAAGTAGTCATAGTTGTTTTTTCTGCTTATAGTTTGAGACGGCCCTTATTAATGCGTATTTCACTTCTTATTACTGGTGCGAAGAGAGATCAATGCACTGTCACCAGCTTTCAGTTGACATTGCTTGCTGTGGCGGTTGAAATACCGCGTTCGTGACATCCGTGCTAGGGTCAAGCTTTGTCGTGTAGGTTGAAGTGTGTTCTCAAACCATCCTATTGAATCAAAGAAATATCATTGCGTCGTCTGAAGCTCACCGCTTTTTTTTTGTTTTTCAGTCTACAGCTATTTCAGTATACGAGAGAACCTCAAATATGCCCATCATAGATCAGTTCAAATGGTGAAAACCCAAAACTTGCTTGAGGTACTTCACCATAGGCGAAGAAATGTGGTGCTAGTAAGCAATCCCAACATTTTTGCTGTTTTGAAACCACTCACCAAAGCATTTTCTTTACTGTTTTATTCAACCTCTCTGCCATCCCCGTTGCACAGAGAATAGTATAGAGTGCAACTCAGATGTTTGATAGCCACCTTCATATTACCTCTGAGTTAAAATATAAAGCTTTTTCACACAAGACTTCGCGTAAGAAAATAATGCGAGAAAGCCCCTCGACAAGTTTTTCAGGCATTGTAGCAGAATCAATCTTGTACATCAGGCCAGTAGATTGCGTCAAGAACACTATCTGTGTTAATTTGGGTTCCTGATGATCAGGCATTGCATTCTTATTAAACAACCCTTGCCAAGAGACCTCTACCCAAGTCTGGCTTTGCAAGTGTGAAGTGTCCCGTCTTTTCTTTGTTCTTTGTGACAATCTTTGCGAGACATTTACTCAAGCAGTTTAGCAGGTGTCGCCTTGCGCGAACTGTTGGGCCCTGACACAAATCAGTAGAAAATTCGGCCAGTTATCTTCGTCCACAGAATGAACGTGCTTCCTGTTGAATCGACCCACAAAAGAATGTTTCTACAAAACGCCAGGGTCATTGGCGTCAAGGAAAACTGGTTCGTTTCTGACTATGAGTTCATATAGTGGTCACACTATACACTTGAAAAAGGCCGTGCCGGAGAAGTGTGGGCATCTGATGTGTATCGCTAGCTCAGGGACTCTAAGGGTGCTATCATCCGCCGGCCATAATTTAGTGCTTGTGCCAGCCACTGCTTCATCAGGTACCCATGACTGGTGTGCAACCCACGTGTTGCTTCTGGCGTCTCTTAGGACTCGAACCATTTGTTACATTAACTTCACCAGGTGCCACTGGCATTGGACGTTTCTTATAAATTGCGTTTGTGTCCTCACTGTCCCCGTTATATTGCCATCTTGGTAGAAGTTGTTGCCATCATTCGCAGTTGATTGTTGTGGACAAGTGTCGTCCTTTGGTTACATAAAACAAGTTGTAGTTGACTTCCAAGTGCTATTTGTTTGCAGACGTTAGTTGAAACGATGTCCGCAAACACGGCAGTTGGTGCAACACTATTTAATTGGCTTACTTCGACAGTTGGAAGCCTTGCGCTCCTCGCGGCCACAAAATATTGATTGATTTGATGATTGATTTGTGGGGATTAACGTCCCAAAAGCATGATGTGATTATGAGAGACGCCGTTCTGGCGGGTTCCGTAAATTTTGACCACCTGGGCTCCTTTGAAGTGCTCCCAAATCTGAGAACACGGGCCCACAGTGTTTTCGCCTCCACCGGAAATGCAGCCACTGCAGAAGAAACGTTGCGTCTCTTCTCTTGGGGCTGAACTCAATTCTGCCTTCACAATTATGTCTTCACTCTTATGCTCAACTATTAACAAGTTCTTCAACCTCAACACTTTGATCTGCTGTCTCGGCGATGGCGGCGAGAGTCTTGCAGTTCTTCTCCCACAAAATAGAGCTAGCTGACTGCTGCAGTTCGCGTTGAGTTCCTCGGCTGCAATTAAGTCACAGACAAAATCGGAGTATCTCTCTGTCTGAGATAATTCTATCTGTCGAACAAAGAATCTACGGATTCTTGATGCATAATGCCTGCTAGTTGCGCCGCATTTAGGCTTGCTCTTCCAGAATTTATCATCTTAGCTTTTCAGACTTGAAGCGGAAACGCTTGAGCAGTGCCGACTTGATCGTGTCATGACACGGAGTCACCAGGTGACAATTGCCCAAATACTAAATGGTGGCTCCACGTTCCTGAGTTTGCAGGTAATAATGACGACATAATATTGTCACGTTTCTCACGACAAACTTGATATAATGAACTCATTGAGTCGACAAGCCAAGCAGCAGCTTAGATAGATCATCTTTGTCCTCTTTCACTCATGAATCTCACCAAAGCAGACCATGTGTGAATACCCCCCCCCCCCCCCCTTTTGAAAGCATCGACTCAATGCTCGCAAAGAAAGATAAAAAATGAAGGCATACACACGCATATATAGAGAACATAAAGAGGTAGAGTGCCAGAACACGCAGCGCAAATAAGGAAGTTTCGCCAACAATTGCGCCAAGCGCAAGAGAACCCAGACACAGGAGAACACAGGAGAACACAAACAGCAGCAGCAACGCAATCTCACGGCCTGTCGTAACACGTGGCACCACAAGGGTGATTGTGTGAAGTTGGGCTTCAGCCGAATGACCTGCACGGTTTCGGGCCAAAGCTGTCGACGAGAAGACGCTGCGCCATCCGGAAATACTTCGTAGTTAAGATACGTGACACGTCTAAGAACCTTGTATGGTCATAAATAACGGCTTAGGAGTTTTTCGAATAAGCCTGGTCACCGGACAGGGATCCACACCCACACTCGGTCCCCAGGAGAGTAGGTGACGTTTCGCTGGCGGAGGATGTAACGCCGTGCGTCTGCATCTTGTTGGTGACTGGTGTTTATGCGAGCTAGCTGACGAGCTTCTTCGGCGTATTGAGTGTAAGGCTGAGCGTCTAGAGCAAGTTCATTGCTTTCGTCGCCCGGAAGCATAGCATCGAGCATGGTTTGCACGTTGCATCCGCAAACATGTTTGAAAGACGGCAATCGCGTTGTTCCTTTCATTGCCGTATTGTATGCAGACGTGATGTATGAAAGAATCTCGTCTCAGGTTTTGTGTTGTACGTCCACGTACATTGACAGCATGTTCGCTATAGTCTTGTCAAGCGTCTGTGTCAGTCCATTGGATTGCGGGTGATAAGCTGTCGTTTCTCGATGACTTGTGCTGCTCAATTTAAAAATGTCCTCCATCAATCGTGCAGTAAACGACGTCCCTCTGTCCGTAATCGCGCATGACGGGGCACCATGTCGTCGGACGATTTAGTGCACGAAGAACTGCGCGACCTCAGAGGCCGTGCCACGGAGTACCGCTTTTGTTTCAGCATAACGGGTATGATAATCTGTCGCTACTCTAATCCATTTGTTCCCGGAGGACGACAAAGTAAAGGGTCCGAGAAGGTCCTTTCCCACAAGATCAAATGGTTTCCGTGGTGGTGCGATTGGCTGGAGCAGGCTTGCGGGTCTGACAGGTGGAGTCTTGCGGTGCCAGCACTCATGCCAGCCTTTCACATAGCGATGTACACTAGTTGATAGTCGCAGCCAGTAATACTGTTGGCGTACTCGGGCGAGAGTTCGTGAATAGCCCAAATGTCCAGACGTGGACTCGTTGTGGGACGCAAGACGGATCTCATCAAGCATGTCGGTAGGAACAACGACAAGAAAGGCTTTGTCGCTACCACGGGCGTTTTTTTAGTAAAGAATGCCTCTTCATAGGCAAAAAGAGGACAGTTGGCGAGCAATGTGATGAGGAACCTGTGAGTTGCAGCCTTCCAGGGAATCAATAGCTGGGCGTAATTCTTCGTCTGCCCGCTGTTTCGACTTGAATTCAGAATCGCTAATTGTTCCCAGAAAGCCATCTTCATCCTCGGAAGCCCTGACAGCGTGTCCCACAGGTGCTCTAGAAAGCGCGTCGGCATCTTCGTGTTTGCGCCCTGACCTGTACACAATCGTAATGTCGGACTCCTGAAAACGCAAAATTCACAGAGCGAGATGACCGGATGGATCTCTGAGAATGGCGAGCCAGCAGAGCGAGTTGTGATCAGTCACCACTTTGAAGGGACAACCGTAGAGGTAAGGCCGAAATTCGGTCGTCGCCCACACAACTGCGAGGCATTCTTTTTTCGATGTAGAATAGTTGGGCTCGGCTCAAGAAAGAGTACGACTGGCGTAAGCTATTACATGCTCAACGACGCCGTGTCATTGTACAAGGACAGCGCCAAGTCCGACGTTGCTGGCATCTGTATGAATTTCTGTACCTGTGTCTTCATCGAAATGGGCGAGAACACGGGCTGTTTGCAATCTCTCTCGTAGCTTTGTGAACGCTGTTTCATGTTCTTTGCTCTAAGTAAAAGGCACGTCATCTCGGTTGAGTCGCGTAAAAGGTTCAGCTATCCTCGAGAAGTTGGCGATAGAACGGCGATAATACGCGCACAAATCGAGGAAACGGCGTACTGCTCTTTTATCTGATAGAACAGGGAAGGCAGTGACGGCGGGAGTTTTGTCTGGATCAGGGCACACTCCTTCCACACTAATGACATGTCCCAGATATTTCAGCTATTCATAGCCAAAATGGCAGTTTGAGGTCTTCAGCGTGAGTTCAGCTGTGTGAATGGCTTGCAGAAACATTCTCAGGCGCTTCAGATTTTGTTTGAAGCTCTCGGAAAAGATGACCACATCATCGAGGTAGACAAGGCAGCTTTGCCACTTCAAGCCAGAGAGAACAGTGTCCATCATCCTCTGAAAAGTGGCTGGGGCAGAACAGAGGCCGACTACAAGAACTCGGAATTCGTAAAGTCCGTCTGGAGTCAAAAACACGGTTTTTTCTCGGTCTCGTTCATCTACTTCGATTTGCCCATAGTCGCTCTTTTGATCGATGGACGAAAAAATTTGCAGATCCCGCGTACAGTGGGAATCAATGATATGCGAAGCACGAATGAGATATGTTGATAGGTTACTTTAAAATCAGCATAACGTTAGGAGATAGAGGTAAATGATGCCGTAAATGACTTCCATATCATGATTATCACGTTTGGATGTGTCATTTAGCATCGTCATCTAGTCACGTCACGTGATACAAAACTTAATATATGTGGAGCTAGCGAAACAGCCACGAGCACACTATGACCATGGTATGTTGTCATGTTCTAACATGACACGCCTGTCAGGATTATCATGTTTGCACCAATCATATATTCCCTTAAATATTGACCCCACGTAACACTTAATGTGGCATTTATAGAGCGAGAGAAATGACTGGAAGCGCATCATGAAGAGCCCAATATACTCCAATGTAGCGTTGATGAGCGCGCACGCTGGGCACAGCGACGATACATTAGCGAAACGCAAGCACTCTCTAATCTGACGATAGGCGCGACCAGCGTCCACCGGCGCGGTCCTACGGCAACCGGCACGAAATGCGATATGCTGCGTTTGGCGCCGATGCGTTAACCAGACAACACTGCGTCTCCCTCTTTAGTGATGGAGGGACGCCGGATGCGCTGAAATGTGCATGCCTCAAAACAACGCAGCGTAGCGCGCGCTGCGAGTATACGGCACGACCGGTACCTGGCGTCGCAACGCCGGCGTGACGTGACGAAATGAACGCCGACGAGCACGCGCACAACGTCACGTCCAAATGTATTGGCGCTTTGACTATGGAATGTAGTCATAATATCAAATGATACGCTTCTCATGATTATCGTGTTTGCACCAGTCAAGTACCTTCGTCATCCATTTGCATCAAGTAATACCAAATTTTGCATATGTGAAGCTAGAGAAACGGCCGTGAGCGCATTATGAGCGTGGCAAAGTAGTCATGTTTTTACATGAAACGCATTTCATTATTATCTTGTTTGCAACACTATCACACCATCGTCATTCATTTACGTCCCATAATACCAAATTTGGTATAAGTGAAGTGAGCAAAACGGCTGCCAACACATCATGAGCGTGCCACGTAGTCATGTTGCTACATGACACGCATCTTAATTACCATGTTTGCACTAGTCACCTTCGTCATCCATTCACGTATCGTAATACCAAATTTTGTACATGTCACGCTAGCTAAACGGCCGTGAGCGCATCATGAGTGTGGCATGTAGACATGTTGTGAAATGACACGCGTATCATGATTTTCATGTTAGGGTCGGTCACTTGTGTTGGGCATGCAATCATGTCATACCATACCAGTTTTGCAACATGCCATGCGAACGGAACCACCACAAGAGCTGCAGGACCATGAAATGTAAATCATGACATTCATGACTTACATATCATGATTTTCCTGTTATGACTACTCAAATATGTTCTTCATACAGTCATGTTATGCCAAACCAAGCTTGCTATTGATACGTTTATCGAAACGGCCTTGAAAGCCTAAAGTCGTAGGCGGATAGATAGATAGATAGATAGATAGATAGATAGATAGATAGATAGATAGATAGATAGATAGATACGCTCTAAGTCGCTTAAGTTCACTAAGAAATGCTTCGCATTAAAAATACTTCACGCGTCGTAACCTGTCGACAGAGTGATCGGCCCGTGGAAGCGAGTGGACGTCTTGTTAAATGGGAAGCATTCCTTAGCGAACTTCGGTGACTGAGCGTATCTATCTATCTATCTATCTATCTATCTATCTATCTATCTATCTATCTATCTATCTATCTATCTATCTATCTATCTATCTATCTATCTATCTAGCCACTTTACGACGTTTAGCTCTCCTGGCCGTTTTGATAATGGTATCGATACCAAACTTGGTATGGCATAACATGACTGTATGAAGAATATATTTGACTAGTCTTAACATGAAAATCATGACATGCGTGTCATGTAACAACATGACTACATGCCACGCTCATGACGGGCTCGGGGCCGTTTCACTAGCGTCACATATATCAAATTTAGTATTACAGTACGTGAATGAATTACGAAGGTATGTGACTGGTGCAGACATGACAATCCTGAGATGCATGTCATTTAACAACACGACTACATCTCACACTTATGATGCACTGGCGGTCGTTTCGATAGCTTCACCTATACCGAATTCGGTCATACGGGACGTTAAAGGACGACGAAGGTATGATACTGGTGCAAACATGATAAACATGTAATGCGTCTCGTGTAACAACATGGCTACATGCTACGCTAATGATGCGCTCGCAGCCGTTTTACTAGTACAACATGTACCAAACCTGGCATATTGCGACGCGAATGGACGACATAGATATATGACGCATCCAAACATGATAATCAAGACATGCGTGTAATGTAACAACATAACTACATGCCACACTGATGATGCGCTCGCGGCCGTTTCGCAACTTCACGTGTGCCCAATTTCGTATTACGTGACGCCAATGAATGACGAAGGTATGTGACTGGTGCAAACATGATACTCATGAGATGCGTTTCATGTGATAACATGACTACATGCCAAAATCAAGGCGCCAATACATTTTGACGTGATGCGGTGCGCGTGCTCGCCGGCGTTCATTTCGTCGCGTCACGCCAGCGTTGCTCCACCAGGCGCCGGTCCTGCGATATACTCGCATGCGCACGCCACGTGGCGTTGCTTTGATGCATGCGCGTTTCAGTGCGTTCGGGGTCCCTCCGTCACAAAAAAAAATTGCCCGCAGCTTCCCTCGGGGGAACACTGAGGAGGATGCGGAGCATATAATTGGTTAACGGGGTGTTAAAGTGCGACTTACTTTGGTCGATGGCTAAATTGGTTAACGTGGTTGTCAAACGGGGTGTTAAATTGCGACTTATTTGGGTCGATGGCTAAATTGGTTAACGTGGTTGTAGGAGGGGGTGTTAAATGAGTGAACACGTACACACGTATGCGAAAGGGCGGCGCTGGTCGAAGGGACGTCGATCATTGTGTTTGTGGATTCGTTGGAATTCATTTCACCGTGACCTTGGACGTCGACGCGCCGTACAAACCAACCGACGAGCGGCAACTGAGCGAGCGAGCGCCGACCTTGAGTATATATACAGCGCGACGGCGCATGCGCTGTCAGCTGTTGAATGTTCGAGAAGCGGTGCGGACGGCGCGGACGGCGCACTACAAGGCGCGAGTACAAGATGCTTCCGCATCTAAAAGTTGTTCCTTCACACCACGCATGAGGTGGCGCAACTTTTTTTTCTTCTGCCATAGCAGGATCCGCTCGCTTGAAAAACCGTGTCATGTTCTCGACGCACATCGAGACGGTCTCGTTGGGCATCTGGATGCGTGATTGTAGTGCGCGTTTCACCCGTTCGCGGCGGTTGAGACTCCTGTAGGTCTCCAGGAGGCGACGC
The DNA here is from genome assembly GCF_043290135.1 of Rhipicephalus microplus. Classification (NCBI taxonomy): domain Eukaryota; kingdom Metazoa; phylum Arthropoda; class Arachnida; order Ixodida; family Ixodidae; genus Rhipicephalus; species Rhipicephalus microplus. Next base: position 56,352,207 of record NC_134706.1, read on the forward strand.
TGGAACTCGCGCCAAGATGTCAGACAATCAAACTTGTTCAAAAACCACGTCTTCGCACCGTCTTTTAGGCAAGTGTACACGTTCCGGAGCTTCGCGGCATTATCTCAGTAATTGATCGCTGCGACACGTTCGAACTCACTCAGCCAGTCGTCAACATCTTCATGCTGCTCTCCGTGAAAGGGGCTGGGCATGAGCGGGTTCCGGACGGTGCATTAGATCGGCGTGGAAGGTGTTGGAGCTTGCACGGGATCTTGTGCCGAAGCCATAGTTGCTGCGTCAGTGTTTGGTGTCTCAGGCGGTAGGCTTCGTTGGCGGCGGCTTACTCTATGAAGAGGAGTGTCCACGGGTACAGGGCTTGTGTTCCCACACAGCAAGCTAACAGAGTCATTCCAGATAAATCTCGAGGCCAGCCAAGACGAACGATTCTCCCCGCGAGTAGGTCACCACCAGCAGGCCGGGCTGACAGACGCGAGCATTTACATCTTCGAAAGTCACTGGCTTACTTGTTCGACTCTCGGCCTTCGATCCCTCAAAACGAGCCGAATGTGATCATGGATGACCTGGAGGCTTCGTCCAGTGTTCCATTGCCGGGAGTGATAGACTTACAAGATCGTGGGGACATCGGACACCACAAGCCCCACCGTGGTGGTCTAGTGGGTAAGGTATTCGGTTGCGGACCCGCAGGTCACGGGATCAAATCCTGATAGTGGTGGCTGATTACCGATGGAGAAGGAAATGTTGTAGGCTCGTGTGCTCAGGTTTCGGTGCACGTTAATGAATCGAAGGGGGTAAAAATTTCCGGAGTCTTCCACTACGGCATCCCTCATATTCATGTAGTGGTTTTGGAACGTTAACCTCCACTTATCTATCAATCGGGACACCACCAGATGCGCTAACCCCAACGACAACTGCAGCCAATGCCATGGCGGTCATTTCCACCCTGAGGACAGCACCGCTGCGTCCCGACGTGAATCCATTCGATTTTCTGGCTGATCCTGAGACGCCGGACAATAGAATAGGCAAGTGTGACGATTTATTTGCCTCTAACGTACTCGTTCTACCAACATCCAAGCAGGCACCAAAACGTACTCGGGGAACGCTGTCGGCGTCGGCGACAACGGCAGCAGCTGAAATGAAGTCCGCGTTACGCCATAACGTCCCGCGTTGTGATGGCAACGACCAAGTTGACTTTAACAACTATGACCCCCTCCCTCCCATATTCACAAACGCTCCTGTACTCGACTTTCACCCTTCACTTGACAAAATTGCGCACTGCACCACTGCTCGGCTGAAAATGATGGTGCGCTACTCAAAATAAGCAGAACATTATTACTGATATGCAGCGACTTGCCCTACCTAAAGATGGCGCTCCCATCAGCTTTACCAAGTGAAGGTGAAGCGCTGAGTGAAGTGGCGTTCTAGAATACGGGGATCAGACTCTGATGCTGCTCACAATGATGACAGCAATCAAGGAGGCAGGCAGAAAGTTTCTCATTAACACCGCGGATCGAAAGAGGAACAGACGAGCGCGGCGTAGCAACGCCGCCCTTACTATGCACACACTGTTACACTAAAGCTGCAAGAACCATGCAGGATCGTGAATGAAAACCTAATAGTGCTGAATAAAGCCATCTGGATTCATATTATCACCTCCCCTTCAACGCACAGAAAGGAAACAAATACGAATATTGTGATCTGATACTTAGATAAGAGCACTGAAATCGTGGTTGACACCGATCATTGTAAAATGGGACACACTCTACTGACTTTCATGCAGCTCGAAATATATGGCGGCTAACGCAATTTTAAGCGTACGAGGCTTTACAAAGGGATCAAATCCGCGGTGTGATCTACTGTCTAGGGGGAATGTCTCAGAACAGCTCATGATGAACCTGCACTGTCTAGCGTGCGAAATCATCAGTGCTCGCCCAAATGGTGCGAGAGGCACTGCCGTAGTCACCTTCAGAGGGGCAAGGCTTCCGTACAAAATTTGACTTAAGTCTTTTGCATTAAGAGTTTACCCTTTCAAGCCACAGGTGTATGCTAGTGAGACGGGTTACAAATTATGGCAGGAAAAACACTGATGCCCCAACTACAAGAACCTACGTTGTACCGTGTGTGGTAGAAAACAACATGACAGCGATATAACCTGTCCAAACAAGGTACCGACATGCCGTAACGGTGAGGGTCAGCACCTCCCATCTACGCGAGACTCCTCAGAACGTGTAACAATCAACCAACAGCTTAGCAGAAAGTTTACGAACCTTCAAAAGTTCAGCCAGCAGCCTTTGAAATCAAAGCCACATGTTCAGCAGCACTGTCAAAAAGCAGCTACCTAATAGCACAGATTTTACACAGGTCTCCGCAGTGCCCCATGAACCGAAAATGCACTTGCGCAATTTGACCACAATAAACAAACATTCGATAATGTCGTCAAGACCTCTAGCAGTCATATCGCGCTTGAGGCGAAAGCGACCTATGACGAAATTGCAGAGCAGGCTGCACCAGCCGCACCGTTGCGAAACAAGGGGACGCATCTTCAAATTCAGGCACCACAGTCATCAATCCTACTCGGAATTTTGGTGCTACCAAACAGAGACACAATAACTAGGAGCCACTCTTCTCCGCTCGTCTCGCGCAATCGGAGCACATCATTGCAAAAGTGCACATTATGATTGAGAGAGCTATTGGAACATGCGTTCGCACAGTCATGGAGAGGTTAACGCTCAATGAAGCGCTCTCTTTCGGAGGAGTCGCCACTACCTCGACAGTAAGCACACCCGCTTTACTGTCTGCTCCGACAGTACCGATGCAATATACTCATGTGCAGCAAAGCTCAGCTCCTCAATCCGGTATTGATCGAAGTTGCGGTCGGGATGACGGGGCAGGCATCCCGACCGCGATGCAGTGGAGCTGTCGCTAAGTAAAAAAAACAGACATAATTTTATAATTCGGGCTATTGCATAGCAGTAAAGAACCCGCTGTTATCACTTTGCAAGAGGTAAACTGTGCCATTACTCGCTTATCAGTTTACGACGACTATGGCTTCTCCGAAGACACGGACACATCTGCCTATACAGTAGTGTACGTGGATAGAAAACTCAACCACACGCAGCATGACAATGAGCCCTGGTGTTAAGGAAATACCAACGTCACGGGATGTCGCATTCAGCTCACACCCGAAAGAACGATCCTGGCATTTTTGTTGTAAGCGCGAGAAAGTAGGCCGAAAGTAGTGCGGCAGATTTCAGCTACATTCAGAATTTCCAGAGGACCTACCCAAAGGACACAATTCGAATCTGCGGACATTTTACAGTTCAACATAGGGCGTGGAACTATAAAAAGTGCAGGCCATGTGGTCGTCGTCTATTGGAAGATTTCGATCGTTACAGACTAACGCTCCTGAATCTACCAGAGGCTCATACTATGCTCCGACAGCATGCAAAACAAGCAGACACTACGGGCGACTTGACGTGGTCCTCGAAACCCATAACATGCTACTGGAAGCTTCTTGGGGATCCTTTAGGCAGTGACTATCTTCCTATTGTAACCACAGTGAAGAACGATGGGGTCTCGTGCCGCAATTCATCTCACAAGTGAGAGAGCTTCATTAAGAACTGGGACGAGTATAGCAGGCAACTACAAGAAACCACTTCAATTACCGAACTTGACTTCATAAAAAAAGCTATGAGGCACGCTATGTTTGTAGCAATAAAGACGCAGAAATATCTGAAAATCACCTCGACTCTGACAGGCTCCTCCTGCATTTATAGAACCGCAGGTTTTGTATTTTGTCAAAATATCGTGTGAAGGTACGCCCACAAACTCTACAAAGCCAATTGTTGTCTGTACAAAGAGAAATCGAGAAATATACTAAGCAGCTAGCCTCGGAGCAGTGCACGGAAATGTGCGAGAAGATAAATGGGTCAGCGAATTCGAGCAAAGCTTAGGGTATTTTGAGGTTCTTCTGGGCTGGAGCAGGACATCCGACAGCACCCTACGTGTTGCGCTAAAGCAAGGCATCGCCAATGCAGAACTCGCAGAAAAAGCAGCAGACGTCTTTTTCCCACAGACGCATTGTGACACTGAGGGAACCTATGCGAGGGATCACGCTCAAGGAGAAGACGACGATTTGAATCAACCTTTCGCGGTTACCGATTTTGAAGACGCCTTAAGCAGAATAAACACAGGTGGTGTGCGAGGAGCTCATAAAATTACGGTAGCACACATAAAAAATCTCACAGAAAGATATAAATACGTACTTCCAGCGGAGATGAACCACATATGGAATGATGAAATTTTCAAGCAGATTGGCGCCATTCCATTGTCCAGACTATTCCGGATTCGAAAAAGTCACCGACTGTCTGAACAACTTGGCACCAGTTTCTCTCACGTCATGCTTATGCAAGTTTAAAGAGCGCACGGTCAATGCCAGATATTAATCTCTTAGAGTTCTCTCAGAAAAAAACAGCCTTCCGCCGCACACAAAATATGGATTCAGAGGTGGTCTTTCACAGAAGAAAATATGCCTCGCTTAAAGAAGAACGTGCTACACTCTTTGTCTTTATGCCCTCGCATCGTCTTTAAGGTAGTCGTCCAAAAGGCGTTAGACAACTTTCTCCACCCTTGCAAGCTCATGCAAGCTGCACACGAAATGGGCATCAGGGGTCACATGCACAACTTTATTGCCACCTTCTTAGAAGACAGAACGTTTCAGGTTCAAGTTGGCAACGAGCGTAGCTCTTATTGTCACAACCGCATTGGTGTTCCACGGGGAGCTGTAACCTCCCAACATTCGGGCACATACAAAATTGGGCACACACAAATTGCAGACCCCAAACCTTGGCCGTGGAACATGGGAAACGAACATTCAGCACAGAGGCAAGCCCACGCTTGAAGCCACGAGAAATACACACAGGAAGTACGCAGTGGAAACCACCCCATAGCTCCTGTCAAATAGTCTACGTGGATGCATTCATCGGGCAACAAGAACAACCACCGATATTCGCTACGGCATGGACTAACCTAGTGGCCACCGAAAGGGGGACCTAACTGAATTTAGCGCTCGACGTTGCTCATTTATCTACGGCAGAGCTATATTCTACTCTAGATTTTGCTAAACATGCTGAATTCACCATTCATACCTCACCAAGTGACAAGAAAATTCACAACAGAGTATTTAATGACTCCGAAGAGGCATTTCACGCTTGCAAGCACACTCGCGCCACCACTTCTGTTTTTCAGCAACTGCGTTTTTACGTGCGTTGTCTGGGGGAACAAAGACACCTTTTGCATTTGCTTTCAATTACTAGCCACACGGGTATACCAAGAAATGAAAGGGCACAACGACTGGCACGCGGAATGCTACAATCCGCGCAGTCGAAACCACCCGAGCACATATTGTGCAAGGCACGGTAAAAAGGTGAACAACAGAGCGATTGGTACGATCCCGTGGAAGAAATAGCCCAAAGAAAGCGCTATCGGTGAAGCTATCTTATGATGTATCTAACCAACTGGACATACCTCCACTTTCTTGAAGTTCTGATACCCACCGGCAACAGGTACTGTTGCGGCTGGTATAGACGGTAACTCTCCTTACCCCCTTCCTCAGGCAGCGTTTTCGCAAGAATAAGGACCTGGACACCCTAAATATTGGCACCTGCAGCCACAGCAACACCCGAGCAGACCTGGCGCCCCTCATATGGGATTGCCGGCTGTAATCTGAAAACAAGCAACGGGCCATTGCTGAAATTCTACCGGAATGGCGCCTGATTTCATTCCAGGTCTGGTCACAACCAGGCCACATCGCCAGTGCCACCGCCAACGAGATATGGCGGTCGCCGCTCGAGTTCCTGGACGTTCCAAGGCTCCAGACGCTGGCACCAGGCTCTGTTTTGGGCGGGACGGCCAGAACGTCAACTCGAGAGACGCTCATTAAAACTGCAATTTTGTGCCCCTTTTTTCTTTTTTTTCGTTTTATTGCGATAGCAGTTATATGTACTCTCTCGGCAGGGTTTCGCCGCCGGAGCCGGCATTGATGTCATGCACCTTATATGTATGCGTATCTATATGCATGAAAACCGGCCCGCTGCGGTGGTCTAGTGGCTAAGGTACTGGGCTGCTGACCCGCAGGTCGTGGGATTGAATCCCGGCTTCGGCGGCTGCATTTCCGTTGGAGGAGGAATTGTTGTAGGCCCGTGTGCTCAGATTTAGATGCACGTTAAAGAACCCCAGGGGGTCGAAATTTCCGGAGCCCTTCACTACGGCGTCTATCATAGTCATATGGTGGCTTTGGGACATTAAACCCCATAAATCAATTAATCGATGCATGAAAACCCAAGAAAGAAAAAACATCCAAAAAAGACTCCGGCACGCGGAGTCGAACTTGTGACCTCCGCATCGTGAATGCAACGCGTAAACCGCTAGGAAACTGTTGGGTACTTTCATGGAGCTTTTCAACAGGAAGATATTTATATCTATTACTTATTACTGTTGGCGGGCATCTCGAAGGAGAACTATTGCGTTTTCAGCATTATCAGTAAGATGGCACAGTGAGCGTGCGGCTTTCATCTCTCATGCGTACTTTGACCCGCGTAGGGAATAAAGAGGTGTAGGCTCAATCGCAAGCCTTTGTCTTGCAGTGGGGAGGTCCGTCCGTCTCGTACGCTCTCTTGTAGTTACCGGGCGCACATAGGTCACTGCGATTGTTGCAGATCCTCCGTTTGCGAAAAATACGGGCCTTTCACACAGGACGAAGTAACAACTGAAACACTTATTCGTGTTCATCTGTACCCCTGAGTACGTTTCGTGCGTCGTTTGTGCCTGAGAAACGCGGGCACGTTTATATTGGCTTGTTACTATGCGTGTGACCTTCGAATTTGTAGCTATCGCGTTCATTGCTCAGCTCTGGCTTTGAGACAAAGCTGAGCCTTTTTCTCTTTTATTTAACCCCGTCTCTCTCCCTACAGTCACCGCAGCCCTCAAAGGGCATGGAATGTAAATGTAGACGTGTCAACAACAACTACCTCCCCACGAGGTATGGGCGCGTGAAGAGTGTCAGTCCCTCCCCCCTCCTTTAAGCCAGGCCAAACACGTGTGGGACATTAGAGCGCGCGCTGCCGCACATTGTGCGACGCGCGCTCAATGTGCCATCATACTGGTAGTGCGGAAAGCACGAAAATTCTCCCCGAGTTCCGTCAGCAGAGGTAAGTGGTAGATATAAACAGCTTGACGTTTGAATGCTCAAGATCGTGCTCCTCGGTGGCTTTGTGGTTAACGCCTTGCAATCACAACACAGAAGTCTTTTTCTGAGTATTTTATTTTCTTGCTTATATATATATATATATATATATATATATATACACACATATATATATATATATATATATATATATATATATATATATATATATATATATATATATATACATATATATATATATATATATATATATATTGTCAACGTCGTTGCTATCGCAATAACAAAAAGCTAATGAAACAGCTTTAACAACATTGTGGTGAGCAGACACCGTAATACAGTGAGCGTTGGACACGGTGCAGATGAATGTATCGGCTGGTGAGTCTTCTGAGCCTCTACTGTGATAAAAAGAACCTATTAAGCAAAGTGTAGTGCCGCGAATTCGTCAAGCAGGCTTACAATGCACTACCTCTGAGCACCATTCAGTTCATATGTCTAGTCTAGTTCATACAGTTCTCTGTAGCATGGAACAGATTTTCCAAAAGATTGCTCACATGAAGTAATGGAGCTGCATTGTAAGCTTTCGTGACGTGGCAAATGATCACTTGTCGGGAGCTTAACACTTTCCATGATTTTGAAAGTATGTCGTTCTCATATGCACTTCAATGGAGGTTTTCGCAGAATAATTTCTTGTAGTGGGTCAAACTGTCGAAGAGAACGAAGTGGCACGTTCGAGGATAGGACAGCTTGGGCTAAATGAATAAACGAATTGTCTCCGCCTAGCGTCTGCGGACAGGTCATTTTGTTACATTTGGGGCCAAAACCCGGGATTCGCCCTTTCCGAGACTGCCCTAGACGTCACTACCATGGCAACCGCTGACCATCTTCGAAAGAAGCGTGGCTCAATCAGAGCTCCTGTCACCCAAGCTCTAGCACTATTAACAAATTTTAGCAGCAAGTGTATCCTGATGTTTCCCAAATTAACCAACCCCCTTAATAAATTTCCTGAACAATAAAGAAGTAGCACTTTTGAGACTCGACAACGTCATTCTGGCGGTATTGGACGAAGAATACACAGATTATGATTTCGAAGTAGCAAACGAGTACTACGAAAAGATTCTTTACGCCATGTCGCAAGCGACGATCTGGTTACAAGAACGTGAAAAGGCACCCAGAGCGCAAACTCGATCCACTGGACACAAGCCAAACAACCTCAAACGTCCACACTCTGGAAAAGTAGCAGGGCAGGCGAGAGCACTCCGTTTGCTTGCAGTTTACCTGCCGAAGCTCCAGATACCAACTTTTTATGGCAGCCTTCGTGAATGGCAGTCCCTTTGAAACCATTTCGATGCTACCATTCGTAAGAACACCAAGCTTCCACGCATAAAAAATTGAAGGATCTCCTCATCTACTTTACTGGGAGCGCAAAGTGAGCTGCTGAAGGCATCCGTCTAGCGGAGCAAAATAACTACCTTTCAATCAAGACCCTCATGAATCGCTTTGTATGCCAGAATCTGTTTGTGGACGAGCATGTTGATAATCTACCTGCGCGAAGCTATGTAAAAAGCTCGTCAGACGTCCTAAGGATTTCACTGCTGCACGATAGTGTGAAGTTTAACGCTAGTGTCTTTGAAGGCCTAGGCGTTGTGCCCGACCAGTACACCGTGGTCTTAAAACGTGTCCTGGTGCGACATCTGCTGGAGTATCTCGCAAATTGTGTACATAAAAAAGTTCAAGGAATCAAACTGCGCCTCCAGACTCACCATAACGCCTGAAGACTGAAGACGGCTAGCTAACGAGTTAGTAACGTTTCTCTGTATTCAAGTGTAAATATGGCCGGAGGGCCGGTTACATTATCGTAGTGCGTCGCAAGACCAACCCAGGAACCACATACTTAAAAAAATGTGTGGCACAGAACATATACCATCAGCGTCCGCCGTAGCGTGGTCTACCTTACGTGTTAGACAAGTGTGCCAAGCTCACTCTGTCACTTCAAGATTCACATGATCGCTGCCTGCCACGCCAACCTATCTTTTGAAGTAGAGTGGGCAAGACTGCAATACGCCATTTGTTGCTTCCTCTGTGAAGCACAAAACCACATCGCCAGAATGTACAGAAAATCATTCAATCTTAGGTGCGGTACCCGCCAGCGATGCCACCTGACCATTCTCTGCGAATTCGCATGGCCAGCCGAGCATCCGCAGCCCAATGCAGGATCCCCAGTGTTTCCTCAATCACCACTGCTTACCACGCGAACTGTCACTACCACGCAGAGTGGTCACGCAGAGTCTACTCAAGTATTGTTGCATACAGGTCAAATATTGGCAGAGTGTAGAGACTGCCTATTCCTCGTGCTGATATTGCTGGACAGTGGCAGTCAGCGCACCTACATTCTTGCAGATCTGGCAAGGATTCTTCAGTGCTCCGTGGTGAGAAAAGAAGCATAAGTAGTGGGGAAGAAGGAGAGAGACAGTATCTAGTTGGAGCACCTGAAAGACGACTACGACGAAGAGCTGAGCTCGTGACAGTGACCTACGCCTCTTGAACCAGGCAGTTTGTTTCATTCAATAAGCCCCGATATAATTTGGTGGAAGTGCGGGGTAGTCTTCGAAGCTGGAACTACGGAGTCGCACATTACCTGCAGTGCCAGCAATGCCAGAAGAACCCTCCACCTGAGGCACCTCGCAAGTTCCCGGCTCTATATGTCCCGGCGTGTGGCCACTGCATCACCCACCGATCTTCAGCGGCACTGACGGCCAAGACGTTGAGGAGTGGCTGGCTGCTTACCACAAGGTAAGCGCAGCTAACAAGTGGGACGATGCTGATAAGCTGACCTATGTAAGCTTTTACTTGTCCGGCGTCACTAGTCTCTGCTTGCGCAATCACGAAGCCGACAGTGCCAGCTGCGCTTCATTCAAGGCCTCCTTTTCGCAAGTCTTCGACACCCCTGCTGTGCGAAATCTCCGCGCAGAACAACGACTTCGTGAGCGCGCTCAACAGCCAGGAGAAACCTTAACCAGCTACATTGAAGACGTTGTTGACTTGGGCAAGCGGGTAAACCCAGCGGTGCTCGAAGCCGACAAAATGAAACAAATCCTCAAGAGCATATGTGATGACGCATTTCAAATGTTGTTATCCAAGGACCCACAAACCATTGCCGAACTCGTCAGCTTGTGCCAGAGTTTCGACGAATTGCGCAAGCAACGCGCCCAATGATGGCGCTTTCTGCAACAACGTGATTCGATCGCGGTCTTGACTCTCGGAGACCAGAACCACATGTTGGCTCGCATATAGCAGTTCGTGCGTGAGGAGGTCGCTCGGCAGCTCTTCATTTTATCGAGCGCGCCCGAGCCAGCACAAACGCATCCTTTGGCCCAAGATAATCTGGCCCGTCATACAAGATCAGGTAGCTCATACGCACGTCATACAAGATCAGGTAGCTGACGCTTTGCCTTTCGCTCGTTCACGACCTCTGGAGGCCGCACCCTTGACGTATGCGCAAGTCGTTGCAGCCAGAGAACCTCGACAGCCCACTTATGCTACCTCACCGATCCCTGTTCGGTCATCACCAGTTCCGTTCAGCCGGCCGATTGCAGTGTTTCCGAATTCGTGGCGCACCGCAGACAACCGCGCGATTTGCTATTCTTGTGGTTACGCAGGACATGTGGCTCGCTTGGGCCGCCACCACCCTCTTGTTTAGAGCGACACCATGCAAATATTGTCGCATGACTCTCGGCTCTTTAACAACACGGCACGTCAACAAGCGTCCCCTTCACCCGACCACCCTCCCTCAGTCAGTCATCGATCTCCATCTCCCCGACTCCGCTCCCTGTCGCCTATGCGCCGTCGACCCTGCCCTTCAGACGCGGAAAACTAGATGCTGCAGTTCCGGAGGCACGAACTGCATCGTCGTTGAAAGAATCAAGTCCTCGCTTTTCTCCGACAAACCTCATCGACGTTTTTGTGGATGGTTACCGCACCCTTGCGCTTGTGAACACTGGTGCTGCCGTTTCAGTAATCGATTTAAAATTTTGCCGCCTGCTTCGGAAGATCACCACGACGCCAAAGGTGTTGTCCCCCCGTACTACCAGTGCTCACCATATTCGACCATCAGCTGCCTGTCCCGCCCGCGTTCTCGTCCAAGGTGTTTTGTATACCGTTAAATTTCTTGTGCGACAGGCGTGTTCTCATGATGTGATCCTCGGCTGGAATTTTCTGTCTCGTAATCATGCGGTTATCGACTGTGCTCGTGATGAAGTGGCCTTCTCTGCGTTGTGTGCCTCGTCTCTGGAATTTCCGTAGAACAAGCTGTTTGTCGCTGACGACATCGACATACCACCGACTAGCGCAGCCTTTGTTCCCGTATCTTGTGCCGATGTGCCTAAGCCTGCAGTGTTGTTTAGGCCTTCCCAAACATTCCAAAATCGCAAGAGGCTCGCGTTGCCGTTTGCAGTTTTATATATTTCGGCGGGCGCTACCAATTTGTTTGTCACAAATCCGTTGTCGTCTCCCTAACCTTGCATCGCGTAGAATGTACTGTAACACTCCAAGACTTAGACGTTTCCTCCATCTTCGACCTTTACGGTAAAAGGGATTTTCAGCTTAATGCATTGACGCAATCTGCCTTATCAACTGTTCACGAAAACATTAATTTGTTTGGCCCCTTAATTGATGACGAACTTGAAGCGCCACACCACGAAAAGCTTGTAGATCTTCTTCACCAGTTCCGCGGTTCATTCGATTGCCAGCAGACGTTCTTAGGCCGAACGCACACCGTTGTCCATCACATTAACATCAACTCCCAAGTGCCTCTGTGACAGCGTCCCTACCGTATATCTGCTGTTGAGCGTCGTGAGATCACCGAGCAAGTGGCTGACATGCTTTAACGTGGCGTCATTCGGCCGTCCAGCAGTTCCTGGTCTTCGCCTGTGGTACTTGTGAGTAAAAAAGACGGCTCGATTCGCTTTTGCGTCGATTACCGCCGTTCAAACAAAGTCACGATTAAAGACGTATACCCTTTGCCGCGCATCGATGATGCCCTGGAATGCTTGCAAGGCGCTGAATTTTCCTAATCACTAGACCTATGGTGCGGTTATTGGCAGATCCACATAGCACCATTAGATCGTCCAAAACTGCTTTTGTGACGCCCGATGGGCTATACAAATTTAATGTAATGCCCTTCAGCTTTTGTTATGTCCCAGCCACATACAAAAGGATGATGGATAGCGTCTTGCGTGGGCTAAAATGGAAAACATGCCTATGCTACTTGGATGGTGTCGTTGTTCTCTCCCATGATTTCGACAGACACTTCCATCGTCTCAGCGAGGTCTTCAGCTGCTTCACGAGCGCAGGCCTTCAACTAAACATCAAGAAGTGCCACTTAGGAGCTCGGAAGCTCACAATACTTGGCCACGTTGTCTCAAAACAAAGCGTCCTCCCAGAACTAGAGAAGCTTCGTGCTGTCGCTGAGTTTCCGAAGCTTACGACCTTGAAAGCGCTTCGCAGCTTTGTCAGACTGCGCTCGTACTTTCGCCGCTTTGTAAAGAACTTTGCTTCAATAATCGCACCACTGACAAAGTTAATCTCTGGCGATGGACACCTCTATGATTGGTCGCCAGCATGCGATGATGCTTTTGCAACATTACGCCATCTCCTTACTTCACCACCTATTTTACGCCACTTCGACCCTACTGCTCCAACCGAGGTGCACACGGATGCCAGTGGCATAGGATAGGGCTTGGCCATTGAGGAACGGCCAAGCCCTATGGCCAAACAAGGAATGTTTGGCCATTGTTTGGGCATTACAAAAATTTTGTCCTTACTTATATGAACGCCCATTTGATGTAGTTACAGATCACCATTAATTCTGTTGGCTCGCTTCATTGAAGGATCCTTCGGGCCAGCTTGGACGTTGGCCGCTACGTTTACAGGAATTTGATATTCACATTATTTACCACTCAGGCTGTAAGCACACTGACGCAGATGCTCTTTCTCGTTCACCCCTTCCTTCAGCCGTTGCACCTGTTTCCTTTGCAGAAGCTACCATCGGCAGCATCGATACCGCTGACATGCCTTCGGAACAACGCAAGGACCCTTGGATAGCCTCGTTCATCGACTTCTCTCCTCGTCTTCGGTGACACCACGCCAGCGTCTACCTCGTGCACTACGTCGGCATATTCCCCATTAGGCAATACGGGATGCCATGTTGTACCGTCGCAACTATCAGCCGGATGGCAGGAAATGGCTTTTTGTTGTACCTCGCCATTGGCGCTCCAACATGTGCACGCACTTCCACGCAGACCCTTAAAACGCGCACGCTGGCGTTTTGAAAACATACGACTGGCTTCGTCAACGATTTTTCTGGCGTGGAATATACTCGTACGTTCGCAAGTACACACACTCCAGCACTGAGTGTCAGCGACGGAAAACAACTTGTCATGACTCTGGCGAATTACAACCATTGCCGTGTCCAGCTCGGCCGTTTGATAGCATCTGAATCGATCTCTACGGCCCAATACCTTGTACTCCTGTGGGAATTCGCTGAATTATTGTGGCCGTTGACCACCTAACCCGTTACGCTGAAACCGCCACTTTGCCAGCCGTTGCTGCTCGTGATATCGGCTTGTTTATCTTGCGCACCTTTGTCCTTCGCCATGGCGCGCCACGTGAGCTGCTTTGCGACCGTGGGCGTGCGTTTCTATCGCAAGTTGTCCAGGAGCTTCTCAGGAGTGCAATATTGTTCATCGCACCACCACAAGCTATCACCACAGAAGAACGGTTTGACAGGGCGCTTTAACCGCACGCTCGGTGCTTTGCTTTCTATATACATATCCTACGACCATTCTACTTGGGACTTGGTGCTCCCTTTCGTGACGTATGCGTATAATACGGCGACGCAAGTAACTACTTTGTTTTCACCTTTTTTTCTACTGTACGGACGTAAGCCCTCTTCTACGCTTGACACGATACTTACTTACCGCCCAGATGCTTCACAATACCGCCCAGCATCCGAACTTGTTCAGTGTGCCGAAGAGTGCCGCCAATTATCACGTTCATTTACGTCCATCGCACAAGGTCTCCAAAAAAACGACTTGATCAAGACAAGCCTGCTCACAGCTTCCTCGTAGACTCATTTGTATGGCTTTCGGTTCCATTCCAGTCTCCCGGTCTCTCCAGAAAGTTTGCACCCAAGTACAATGGTCCGTACCACACTGTTCAATGCACGTCACCGGTCAACTACGTCGTCGAACGAGCGACACCTGCCGATGACAGACGACGCCGGGGTCGTGAGACAGTCCACATCAGCCGCCTAACACCTTACTATGATTCCCTTGTGCTTGCTTCGCCGTGAGTCGCCAGGATGGCTCCTCTTCACCACCGGGGCAAATGTCGTGGGGGAGAGGGAGAGAGATGGTATCTAGTTGGAGCACCTTAAAGACGACTACGACGAAGAGCTGAGCTCGTGACAGTGACTGAAGCCTCTTGAACCAGGCAGTTGGTTTTATTCAAATAACCCCCTTATACATAATTTTTTGTCACTTTTAGAGGCTTCAACTGAGGAAGCTTAATCTGACTGAGCGTGTCAACGTGCGGCTTCAAAGCCAGTTCGACAATACAGCGATTACTTTAGAAGTATTAACAAGTTCTGAAATATGCGCTGTCGCAAGACCACCACTTATCTCTAACACTTCGCAGCTGCTTCTCGAGCGGGAGTAGGACGTAGGTGACCGTTTTCATGCGAATACGTAGCAATAAGACGACATCACTGCACTCATGGGATCTGACGACTATTCGAAAGTCACAACCAGCAAAATCAACCGCGTAATTGAAGCGCTATCAGTTATAGAGACAACAATTGTCTGGATGGTACAAGTACCCTTGTCTGACTAGATCCAGGGCGCGTATGGTGCACTGTTTGTTTTGAGCCGCAATCTTTCTGCAACGCACACAGATATATCTTTGATGTGGTGTTCTGGTACCACCGGACGAGATAAAGCGCCTCCACATGTCTCATACAAGCACCATGACCCATCTTTTTGGGAACCGGGCAAGCAGGTCGATTACCATTGCTGCTTTCTGCGTCGACGTCATCGAAGCCAGCGTGTTGGTGACGCCGGACTTGAAGAACTTGTCTCAGACCAGCCACTTCTTCGGCGACCACCACAATGAGTGTCGCGTCTTCGTAACTCTGCACGCCGAGTACTTCAGCCTAACGGACGTCAAGTACACCCTCCGCCTCATCAGCATTGGTTCCGGAGGCGCCAAGGTTGCGAAAACCATGAATATACGGCCGTACTTTTTTGACTTCATTCGCTCTTTATTCAGGCGAAAACAAAGATTGCCTAGGTTGAAGAAACTAAATACAGATTACCTCTGCCAAAATTCTCTCCACCTATTATACATTTTGTAAGGTCAAGAGGAACTAAGTTACTTATTTCATTCTGCTTTTTGAATGAGGAGACACGAAATTCAAATTCAATAAAGTATACGAGATGTCGAAACATACGTTTTAAAACAATGAGTTACAGTTATGACCAATCTGCACTAGCAAGATAAAATTATATATAAAAAACTTAAACAATAAAAATATCTGACAGAATTTTGAAGTACCTAAAAATAAATTTGAAAAAAAAACTGAGCGTATTTCATCAAGTACCCAAAAGTACAAAAAATACAAAAGAAGTATTTTAAAGAATAAAATAAATATCGCTCCTTACAAGTAAGGAAGCACATCTAAGCTTTTTTTCTTCACAATGTTTTAGTGTTACGTTCTTCCGAAAGTTCACGGACAAGGCTATTTCTGTGGAGTAGATAAGGTAGTTAATATGATCCAGTTTTCTTATCATATGTTGCTCTGAATAAAGGCAATCGAAAACAATCGTTTTCCTATTTCATTATTGACACATAATCTAAGTTTATGATTGTAGAATTGATACACAGTAATTATCTGAAGCTTGCCGAAAGATGGAGGGTCAAGCTCTCTAGGTTGGGGATTTTTGATGTAGCGTACAGACCTTTTTTTTGTAAAACTAACAGCCTGTCAAGATTGGTTCTTGAAGTTGTGCCCAAATTCAAAAGACAGTAAGTTAGATTTGAAATAACTAAAGAATATTATAGCTCTAGGTTTAATCAGTTTGCAACTAAAAACCTAAGTTTATTCAAAGCAGAAATCGACTGAGACATATTCGCGTGTACTTTACTTATTCGAGTTGTACAACTCAGGTGGATATAGAAAAGTACACCTAAAAATTTAAAGAGAGAGACTCGTTGTATTTTATTATTTTTAAACCAGAGAGAAATCCTGCTGTTATTCTTCACACTTTTTCTCTCTTGAATAAAATAACTTGAGCTTTACTAGCATTCAATTGTAGTTGGTTAGAATCCAGACAGTAAGAGATTGACACCAGTCATTCATTCGCTTTCTTTCCTAGATCTTTTAGACAGCTGCCAGAGAAGAACAAGCTTGTATCACCTGCATATGTAAACTGTAGTAGAACCGCTGCACGTGAATGATATAATTTATATAAATAATCAAAATTGTGGTCCCTGTATAGAACCATGAGGCGCATCTAGTGTTAATGGTTTTAAGTGAGATTTATATTTGTGAACACATGTTTTTCCCTGTCTAGTAAATAGCTACGTACTAACTCCAGAGCAGTACCTCGAATGCTATACCTCAAAAGGCACTTCCGGCAGCAAAGCAAGTGCATCTCAACACAAACTGCTTCTTTGGTGGGTGCGATATTCCTTGGCCCCCTAGGTATAAAGTTGAATAACAATGCGTATCGGAGCACCCCAGTGTGGCACACACTTCATCGATGCGTGCGAGTCATGTCGGCCCCTCTGGAAGAATGTTGCGGGATATTCTCTTGGAGCGGGCCAAACTGTAAAAGAGGACGAAGTTGCGACAGGCACGCTCGAGAAAAGGACAGCTTGGGCTCCATGGCGGATGAATGGGTCATTTCCGTCTAACATATGTGGATTGGTTATTTTGTTACAATATATATTTCTGAGATTGGTAATGCTTCTACGGTTACTGCGGAGTCATCACATGCGTGCGAGTCATCTACGACCCCCAAGGAGAATGTTGCAGAATATTCTCCTTGAGCATGCCGGTCCCCACTTGGTCCTCTTCGACAGTTTGGCCCGCTCCAAGAGAACATTCTGCCACAACCTCTAAGGGGTCAAGATCACTGTCACGCATCAATGAAGTCTGAACCACACCAGGTTTCGCCGATACAGATTATTATTTAAAAGAGGTAATGACATCCTCCAGTGAAAGTGGCATGCATGTCAAGTCCGCACTTGCTCCTGTTGTAACAAGCGGTGGCCAAGTGTCCCAGTTTGTTCAGCGGAACTTCCACAGACAAGAATTTCAGACATGCCAGACCTTGTAGTGCTTGACACAGCAAAGTGAATATTTTGTTTCAATTATCACATCCTGTTCATGTTTCGCGTATCGTAGCCTCATCTGTGGCCAAGGATTCTTCGTTATGGTCGCACACAGCTGACCGTGACTGCGGCGTATAATCCTTGTGCGAATGTTCGGGATGCATGCGGCTTCATAGTGACAAATATCAAGCACATTATATTTTCACTGCTACAATTACGTTCTGTAGCCAAACTTACCACATCTGCAAATTAAACCACCTGTGCATGGTGATTATTTCACAGAGTCACGTCATTGCTCTCTTGGAACAAATAGGCTAAACTTATAGTGCACAGCTGCATGTCTTATATAGACGCACAATACAGGTTGTAAAAAGCCTGTGAGTGGCACGCAGGTTCTCTACAAGTGAGTGTCGCCACTTGTTCGCCCCTAATCGTTGCGTAAGTTTCGCTTTTCTAGCTTTGAGCATCTGCTCGCAGCAGCACTGCTGCCCGGCGCGCCCGATGACCCGCGTGTTTCGGCTTCGTCTCACTGGCGCCAGATGCGCATGGGGGACCTCACTTAAGCGTACAGAACTTTTCGAGGAGCAGCGCTCTACTCTCACTCACTTCTGGCTTAAAAAATTGGACATTACAGCTAACTTATCATTGAGATAGCAATTATTTGGACACTCTCCGCTGGGTTTTGCCACCGGCGTAGCCATCGTTCATGCTATATGTATACGTATCTATATATAAGGTGATTCCCGTATTTTAGTCCGCTGACAGGCACTCGCCCCGTAATTATCGACCTATTTCACTTACATGCATATCCTGCAAACTACTTGAGCATAGCGGGGCTTCTCGCATCTACCATCACCTTGCATCAAACAATTTCTTCTTCTGTAATCAGCATGGCTTTAGAAAAGGCTACCCATGTGACACCCAGTTATACGAATTCACACCTGACGTTCACTTTAATATGAACGCTGACGAACAAACCGATTGCCTCTTCCTTGATTTCGCCAAGGCATTCGATACTGTCCCTCATTGTCATATAATATCTAAAATGACTGCACTCCATATTGATTCATTAATCCTGTCTTGGCTGCGAAGCTTCCTTTCTTCGCGTGAGCAACTTACGGTGATCAATGACATTTCGTCTAACCTTTGCGGCGTCACATACGGTTTTCCCAAGGCAGTGAAATAGGTCTCATACGTTTTGTAGTATACAATAATGATTTGCCCGATAACCTTTCATCCACAGTTAGGTTGTTCGCCGATGATTGCGCCATTTACTGCAGCATTAAATGTTTTAATGATCATTACGCTCTCAAAAATGGCCTTGACCTAACATTCCGGTAGTGCGAAAATTAGCAGATCTCCCTTAACGCCTCTAAATGCAGGGTAATCTCGTTTACCCGAAAGCATACCAATTCAGCATTTCGCCAGAAGAATATTAACCCCGTTGTTTCAACTACATTATCTTACAAATATTTAGACGTTAACCTTACATCGGATCTATCCTGGACTACGCATATAGCAGCTGTCTCATCGAAAGCCTCTCAATCTCTCGGATATTTTTGCAGAAACTTGAGCAACGCTCCTTCTAACGTACGCGCATTATCATATATTACTTATGTTCGTCCATAGCTAGAGTATGCATCATCCATATTGTCACTATATCAAGATTACCTGTTACGTATGTTGGAAGCCGTCCAGAATAGGGCAGCGAGATTCCTCTCTAGAAACTACGACTACCATTCAAGCATTACTCTAATAAAACAAGACCCTGTATTTCAGTCACTGGAAACACGCCGCAACATTGATTTTTCATGTCTGTTTCATAGGTACATTTAGAGTAATAAAATTCACTGTTTGCCACTTTATTCTCCGGCGCGCACTTTTCGGCGCATTCACAATGCACGTGGTTTCATGCACATTCAAGGTCACATGCAGGTATTTACATTTTCATCACTACCTTGAGCCATTGCATATTAGAACGATCTTCCGGATCATGTTGTATCCATTTCGAACCATCAAACTTTCGTGATAACCTGATTTCGTTGCACTTTGCACCAATATATAAATAAATAAATATATATATATATATATATATATATATATATATATATATATATATTCGTCTGCTTTTCTCCTTTATTTTTAATTGATTCGTATACTGATGCCCCCTTACTTAATGCCGTTCAGTGGGCTCGTAAGATATTTTAATAAATAAATAAATAATTAAATATGTAAACGCTAGAAAAAATATAGAAAGCTAGTGGTGCGCGGAATCAAACTGGGCTCCCTTTGAGTTGGGAATGCGAGGCGTTAACCACTGAGCCACCGAGAAGCACCACCTTCAACGTTCAAATGGCACATATTTACATCTACCACTCACCGCTGTTGACAAGCATCTCGTGAAGAAATATCGTATTTTTAGCATTATCAGCAAGATCGCGCAATAAGCGCGTGTCGCCTAGCATCGCCACATCATCACGACACGGTTGCGCACGCCCTCATCTCTCACGCGTACTTTGGCCAGCAAAGAGGAAGAGGGTGGGAACTCACACACGCGCCCCGATCTCGCGATGGGGAGGGTCGTACGTTCTGGCTGGCATTGGGCTTTCACTGGAACAATTCTGTCGTACTTAACGGGTGCTAAAAGGTCACGGGAATTGTTGCACAGTCTTCATTTCCGAAATCGGTGCTCTTTTTACACACAACAAAGCCACAACTAAGACGCTTATTAGCGTTCATCTGTACGTGGGAATACGTTTTGTGGCGTTATTTGTGCAAGCGAAACGTGGGGCACGTTTCGATCTGCATACCATTCTGCGCTTCACTTTTCAATTTGTTGCTATCGCGTTCATTGCTTTGCCTTTGCAGTAAAGCTGTGATTTTTTTTTCTTTCGATGCCATTGGAAGAGCGCGCTTTTCAATGGTAGCCGTCAGTCCGCCTTAGTTCGGGGACTGTAGCGCTGCTTGCGTCAGACGTGCTTACGAGCGCTTTCCCCCGGAGACGCGTTAGAAGTGTTCCTCACTCAACACCATACTCTGTCAGACTCATTTCGTCGTGCGCCTTCTTTTTGGCTCACAGCAATGCCACCACTGCATCACAGTGCAGAGCATGCAGTAGTGTTGCAGTGAAACTTCCCTATTGGTTGCTCAAACAGCACCACGAATGGTGACACGCTATCTCGAAGCACCCTACATTGCACAGAGTCAGCGTGACCACCAATAATACGAACACAAGAAATGCAAGACGCTGCCCCGTAGATATGTACATGATTCAGCAAGCGTTTCATTACTGTTGTGAGGCACTACATGAATGGTTTCCTCTTTCTTGATCTCAAAGTGCACGCAAAGTCTAGGTGATGGGCGTGAGCAGGAAAGGGCTGGAGAAGAGGAAGGTCAACAGCTAGATCGGGCGCAACAGACTGGCATTGATGAAACAGAGCAGTTGTTGCTCTTAGTATTCCACCCTCTATAGATGGCACTGCTCTGAAAACCCTGTCTCAGCATGCTGTGAATGCTTGAGATATAATTCTGTGGGATACTTGAGCTGAATGCTGATGAGCAGCGTCACTCTATTATTGGCATATCGGCGGTTATTTCTTTAACTGCATCGATCCGGGCAGTTGTCATTTTACTGCGTTACGCATGACTGCTTTGTACATCAACAAATCCGCTGGTAAAAAGACGAGGGCCATAAAAGGGGGGGATGGTCTAGTCGAAAGATTAAGGCCCCATAACATGACAATTTGTTGCTGATGGGGTTCCATTTATGCGGGTATGGCCATACATTACCGAAAAGCAACCCACAATAGCAAAATCATATAAAATTGTGGCTCTGAAGTTTTGTGGTCTCAATTTAGCGCGTCAAACTGCTTCTTCTAATATTTTCGGCGCATAAATTCGGTGCACCCAGTCAGGTCAACACACGCACCTGGCCACACGTCTGTACGGGCGGCATATTTACGAGTGCTGGTATGAATAAAAGATCCAAAATGTTCAGTGACAATCATTCAGAGTCTTCCTAACGTTGCCGCCTCCCTGAAAAGGAAGAAATTATAACGCACGCCAAGTTTCGTTTGTCGCATGCTAAATTTCATTTCATTGTAGTGATATGAATTCTCATTTGAATATTGCCTCCACTTCCAACGTTTTATTCAGAGGTAGTACCAAAACAAGTCAAGTCCAATTGTATGATGATAGTTATAGCGCGAGAACAAAACGACGACACAGAGACAAGAAGGACATGAAAGACACGTGTCCTTGTCTCTGTGTCGTTGTTTTGTTCTCGCGCTATAACTATCGTCATGTCATACCAACTAGCCCAAGCTGCCACACTTTCAATTGTATGTTCTGCAATAATGGCTACGAAAGAACCCCCACTATATTTTAGCGCTGAAGTGATATGAAGTGAAGGTGAGGCAAAGGGTAACTTCTTAAATGCTGTTTAGTTCAAAATTCGTTCTTACGCATAAAACAAAACAATTTTTTCCGGATTTTTTAATATCCAGAAAAAAAGTCTAAACAATATTTTTACTTCAAATAATTTTGACATTATCAAAATGAAACTAAAATGCGAGTCCACATGCTATCATTCTTATCTTCGTCCAACATTGTGGCAATGGTTCTTCTTTTTTCGGTTCTACAGTATTCCCATATTTTATTATAGATACGTGGAAAGCCCACTCTGAAAACATATAACTCAACAAAAGCTTAAGTCTTCTAACACTAACCTAAAGTAGTTCATGATTGTATAACAAAAAATTATTGCGAAAAAGCTAAGTTAAAACAAGAATTAATACACTCATGGTACGCGTAGATGCGCGGTGATGAAATACAACCACATCCCGCGAATTCCAGCTCTATGCTCACTTTATGATCTGTTTACTCTCATGGCAGTTTCCTTCCACGCATGATAGAGGCCTTCAGCAACAGGCTGGGCGTCGGTTATTGAGGGGAGAACTGTGACGTCTGGCTTCGTTTTTCAGTCGCCACAGTTGCTGCCGCAAAGATATCATTGTCATGAAAGATAGGTACCCTGAGATTATGGTCAAAATGTTTTTCAGTAATTGCTGACAGCAACAATTTTACACATATCAAGTGAGGAATGGCCCCTAGGTACCACAAATTTTCTACTAAAGTTCAGCCCCACTGTAACTGTACTCAAATTTTTATGTACACCACTATTTTGGAGAAATATGTACCCAAAAGTACAAAAAATACAAAAGAAGTATTTTAAAGAATAAAATAAATATCGCTCCTTACAAGTAAGGAAGCACATCTAAGCTTTTTTTCTTCACAATGTTTTAGTGTTACGTTCTTCCGAAAGTTCACGGACAAGGCTATTTCTGTGGAGTAGATAAGGTAGTTAATATGATCCAGTTTTCTTATCATATGTTGCTCTGAATAAAGGCAATCGAAAACAATCGTTTTCCTATTTCATTATTGACACATAATCTAAGTTTATGATTGTAGAATTGATACACAGTAATTATCTGAAGCTTGCCGAAAGATGGAGGGTCAAGCTCTCTAGGTTGGGGATTTTTGATGTAGCGTACAGACCTTTTTTTTGTAAAACTAACAGCCTGTCAAGATTGGTTCTTGAAGTTGTGCCCAAATTCAAAAGACAGTAAGTTAGATTTGAAATAACTAAAGAATATTATAGCTCTAGGTTTAATCAGTTTGCAACTAAAAACCTAAGTTTATTCAAAGCAGAAATCGACTGAGACATATTCGCGTGTACTTTACTTATTCGAGTTGTACAACTCAGGTGGATATAGAAAAGTACACCTAAAAATTTAAAGAGAGAGACTCGTTGTATTTTATTATTTTTAAACCAGAGAGAAATCCTGCTGTTATTCTTCACACTTTTTCTCTCTTGAATAAAATAACTTGAGCTTTACTAGCATTCAATTGTAGTTGGTTAGAATCCAGACAGTAAGAGATTGACACCAGTCATTCATTCGCTTTCTTTCCTAGATCTTTTAGACAGCTGCCAGAGAAGAACAAGCTTGTATCACCTGCATATGTAAACTGTAGTAGAACCGCTGCACGTGAATGATATAATTTATATAAATAATCAAAATTGTGGTCCCTGTATAGAACCATGAGGCGCATCTAGTGTTAATGGTTTTAAGTGAGATTTATATTTGTGAACACATGTTTTTCCCTGTCTAGTAAATAGCTACGTACTAACTCCAGAGCAGTACCTCGAATGCTATACCTCAAAAGGCACTTCCGGCAGCAAAGCAAGTGCATCTCAACACAAACTGCTTCTTTGGTGGGTGCGATATTCCTTGGCCCCCTAGGTATAAAGTTGAATAACAATGCGTATCGGAGCACCCCAGTGTGGCACACACTTCATCGATGCGTGCGAGTCATGTCGGCCCCTCTGGAAGAATGTTGCGGGATATTCTCTTGGAGCGGGCCAAACTGTAAAAGAGGACGAAGTTGCGACAGGCACGCTCGAGAAAAGGACAGCTTGGGCTCCATGGCGGATGAATGGGTCATTTCCGTCTAACATATGTGGATTGGTTATTTTGTTACAATATATATTTCTGAGATTGGTAATGCTTCTACGGTTACTGCGGAGTCATCACATGCGTGCGAGTCATCTACGACCCCCAAGGAGAATGTTGCAGAATATTCTCCTTGAGCATGCCGGTCCCCACTTGGTCCTCTTCGACAGTTTGGCCCGCTCCAAGAGAACATTCTGCCACAACCTCTAAGGGGTCAAGATCACTGTCACGCATCAATGAAGTCTGAACCACACCAGGTTTCGCCGATACAGATTATTATTTAAAAGAGGTAATGACATCCTCCAGTGAAAGTGGCATGCATGTCAAGTCCGCACTTGCTCCTGTTGTAACAAGCGGTGGCCAAGTGTCCCAGTTTGTTCAGCGGAACTTCCACAGACAAGAATTTCAGACATGCCAGACCTTGTAGTGCTTGACACAGCAAAGTGAATATTTTGTTTCAATTATCACATCCTGTTCATGTTTCGCGTATCGTAGCCTCATCTGTGGCCAAGGATTCTTCGTTATGGTCGCACACAGCTGACCGTGACTGCGGCGTATAATCCTTGTGCGAATGTTCGGGATGCATGCGGCTTCATAGTGACAAATATCAAGCACATTATATTTTCACTGCTACAATTACGTTCTGTAGCCAAACTTACCACATCTGCAAATTAAACCACCTGTGCATGGTGATTATTTCACAGAGTCACGTCATTGCTCTCTTGGAACAAATAGGCTAAACTTATAGTGCACAGCTGCATGTCTTATATAGACGCACAATACAGGTTGTAAAAAGCCTGTGAGTGGCACGCAGGTTCTCTACAAGTGAGTGTCGCCACTTGTTCGCCCCTAATCGTTGCGTAAGTTTCGCTTTTCTAGCTTTGAGCATCTGCTCGCAGCAGCACTGCTGCCCGGCGCGCCCGATGACCCGCGTGTTTCGGCTTCGTCTCACTGGCGCCAGATGCGCATGGGGGACCTCACTTAAGCGTACAGAACTTTTCGAGGAGCAGCGCTCTACTCTCACTCACTTCTGGCTTAAAAAATTGGACATTACAGCTAACTTATCATTGAGATAGCAATTATTTGGACACTCTCCGCTGGGTTTTGCCACCGGCGTAGCCATCGTTCATGCTATATGTATACGTATCTATATATAAGGTGATTCCCGTATTTTAGTCCGCTGACAGGCACTCGCCCCGTAATTATCGACCTATTTCACTTACATGCATATCCTGCAAACTACTTGAGCATAGCGGGGCTTCTCGCATCTACCATCACCTTGCATCAAACAATTTCTTCTTCTGTAATCAGCATGGCTTTAGAAAAGGCTACCCATGTGACACCCAGTTATACGAATTCACACCTGACGTTCACTTTAATATGAACGCTGACGAACAAACCGATTGCCTCTTCCTTGATTTCGCCAAGGCATTCGATACTGTCCCTCATTGTCAATTAATATCTAAAATGACTGCACTCCATATTGATTCATTAATCCTGTCTTGGCTGCGAAGCTTCCTTTCTTCGCGTGAGCAACTTACGGTGATCAATGACATTTCGTCTAACCTTTGCGGCGTCACATACGGTTTTCCCAAGGCAGTGAAATAGGTCTCATACGTTTTGTAGTATACAATAATGATTTGCCCGATAACCTTTCATCCACAGTTAGGTTGTTCGCCGATGATTGCGCCATTTACTGCAGCATTAAATGTTTTAATGATCATTACGCTCTCAAAAATGGCCTTGACCTAACATTCCGGTAGTGCGAAAATTAGCAGATCTCCCTTAACGCCTATAAATGCAGGGTAATCTCGTTTACCCGAAAGCATACCAATTCAGCATTTCGCCAGAAGAATATTAACCCCGTTGTTTCAACTACATTATCTTACAAATATTTAGACGTTAACCTTACATCGGATCTATCCTGGACTACGCATATAGCAGCTGTCTCATCGAAAGCCTCTCAATCTCTCGGATATTTTTGCAGAAACTTGAGCAACGCTCCTTCTAACGTACGCGCATTATCATATATTACTTATGTTCGTCCATAGCTAGAGTATGCATCATCCATATTGTCACTATATCAAGATTACCTGTTACGTATGTTGGAAGCCGTCCAGAATAGGGCAGCGAGATTCCTCTCTAGAAACTACGACTACCATTCAAGCATTACTCTAATAAAACAAGACCCTGTATTTCAGTCACTGGAAACACGCCGCAACATTGATTTTTCATGTCTGTTTCATAGGTACATTTAGAGTAATAAAATTCACTGTTTGCCACTTTATTCTCCGGCGCGCACTTTTCGGCGCATTCACAATGCACGTGGTTTCATGCACATTCAAGGTCACATGCAGGTATTTACATTTTCATCACTACCTTGAGCCATTGCATATTAGAACGATCTTCCGGATCATGTTGTATCCATTTCGAACCATCAAACTTTCGTGATAACCTGATTTCGTTGCACTTTGCACCAATATATAAATAAATAAATATATATATATATATATATATATATATATATATATATATTTATATATATATATATATATATATATATATATATATATATATATATATATATATTCGTCTGCTTTTCTCCTTTATTTTTAATTGATTCGTATACTGATGCCCCCTTACTTAATGCCGTTCAGTGGGCTCGTAAGATATTTTAATAAATAAATAAATAATTAAATATGTAAACGCTAGAAAAAATATAGAAAGCTAGTGGTGCGCGGAATCAAACTGGGCTCCCTTTGAGTTGGGAATGCGAGGCGTTAACCACTGAGCCACCGAGAAGCACCACCTTCAACGTTCAAATGGCACATATTTACATCTACCACTCACCGCTGTTGACAAGCATCTCGTGAAGAAATATCGTATTTTTAGCATTATCAGCAAGATCGCGCAATAAGCGCGTGTCGCCTAGCATCGCCACATCATCACGACACGGTTGCGCACGCCCTCATCTCTCACGCGTACTTTGGCCAGCAAAGAGGAAGAGGGTGGGAACTCACACACGCGCCCCGATCTCGCGATGGGGAGGGTCGTACGTTCTGGCTGGCATTGGGCTTTCACTGGAACAATTCTGTCGTACTTAACGGGTGCTAAAAGGTCACGGGAATTGTTGCACAGTCTTCATTTCCGAAATCGGTGCTCTTTTTACACACAACAAAGCCACAACTAAGACGCTTATTAGCGTTCATCTGTACGTGGGAATACGTTTTGTGGCGTTATTTGTGCAAGCGAAACGTGGGGCACGTTTCGATCTGCATACCATTCTGCGCTTCACTTTTCAATTTGTTGCTATCGCGTTCATTGCTTTGCCTTTGCGGTAAAGCTGTGATTTTTTTTTCTTTCGATGCCATTGGAAGAGCGCGCTTTTCAATGGTAGCCGTCAGTCCGCCTTAGTTCGGGGACTGTAGCGCTGCTTGCGTCAGACGTGCTTACGAGCGCTTTCCCCCGGAGACGCGTTAGAAGTGTTCCTCACTCAACACCATACTCTGTCAGACTCATTTCGTCGTGCGCCTTCTTTTTGGCTCACAGCAATGCCACCACTGCATCACAGTGCAGAGCATGCAGTAGTGTTGCAGTGAAACTTCCCTATTGGTTGCTCAAACAGCACCACGAATGGTGACACGCTATCTCGAAGCACCCTACATTGCACAGAGTCAGCGTGACCACCAATAATACGAACACAAGAAATGCAAGACGCTGCCCCGTAGATATGTACATGATTCAGCAAGCGTTTCATTACTGTTGTGAGGCACTACATGAATGGTTTCCTCTTTCTTGATCTCAAAGTGCACGCAAAGTCTAGGTGATGGGCGTGAGCAGGAAAGGGCTGGAGAAGAGGAAGGTCAACAGCTAGATCGGGCGCAACAGACTGGCATTGATGAAACAGAGGAGTTGTTGCTCTTAGTATTCCACCCTCTATAGATGGCACTGCTCTGAAAACCCTGTCTCAGCATGCTGTGAATGCTTGAGATATAATTCTGTGGGATACTTGAGCTGAATGCTGATGAGCAGCGTCACTCTATTATTGGCATATCGGCGGTTATTTCTTTAACTGCATCGATCCGGGCAGTTGTCATTTTACTGCGTTACGCATGACTGCTTTGTACATCAACAAATCCGCTGGTAAAAAGACGAGGGCCATAAAAGGGGGGGATGGTCTAGTCGAAAGATTAAGGCCCCATAACATGACAATTTGTTGCTGATGGGGTTCCATTTATGCGGGTATGGCCATACATTACCGAAAAGCAACCCACAATAGCAAAATCATATAAAATTGTGGCTCTGAAGTTTTGTGGTCTCAATTTAGCGCGTCAAACTGCTTCTTCTAATATTTTCGGCGCATAAATTCGGTGCACCCAGTCAGGTCAACACACGCACCTGGCCACACGTCTGTACGGGCGGCATATTTACGAGTGCTGGTATGAATAAAAGATCCAAAATGTTCAGTGACAATCATTCAGAGTCTTCCTAACGTTGCCGCCTCCCTGAAAAGGAAGAAATTATAACGCACGCCAAGTTTCGTTTGTCGCATGCTAAATTTCATTTCATTGTAGTGATATGAATTCTCATTTGAATATTGCCTCCACTTCCAACGTTTTATTCAGAGGTAGTACCAAAACAAGTCAAGTCCAATTGTATGATGATAGTTATAGCGCGAGAACAAAACGACGACACAGAGACAAGAAGGACATGAAAGACACGTGTCCTTGTCTCTGTGTCGTTGTTTTGTTCTCGCGCTATAACTATCGTCATGTCATACCAACTAGCCCAAGCTGCCACACTTTCAATTGTATGTTCTGCAATAATGGCTACGAAAGAACCCCCACTATATTTTAGCGCTGAAGTGATATGAAGTGAAGGTGAGGCAAAGGGTAACTTCTTAAATGCTGTTTAGTTCAAAATTCGTTCTTACGCATAAAACAAAACAATTTTTTCCGGATTTTTTAATATCCAGAAAAAAAGTCTAAACAATATTTTTACTTCAAATAATTTTGACATTATCAAAATGAAACTAAAATGCGAGTCCACATGCTATCATTCTTATCTTCGTCCAACAATGTGGCAATGGTTCTTCTTTTTTCGGTTCTACAGTATTCCCATATTTTATTATAGATACGTGGAAAGCCCACTCTGAAAACATATAACTCAACAAAAGCTTAAGTCTTCTAACACTAACCTAAAGTAGTTCATGATTGTATAACAAAAAATTATTGCGAAAAAGCTAAGTTAAAACAAGAATTAATACACTCATGGTACGCGTAGATGCGCGGTGATGAAATACAACCACATCCCGCGAATTCCAGCTCTATGCTCACTTTATGATCTGTTTACTCTCATGGCAGTTTCCTTCCACGCGTGATAGAGGCCTTCAGCAACAGGCTGGGCGTCGGTTATTGAGGGGAGAACTGTGACGTCTGGCTTCGTTTTTCAGTCGCCACAGTTGCTGCCGCAAAGATATCATTGTCATGAAAGATAGGTACCCTGAGATTATGGTCAAAATGTTTTTCAGTAATTGCTGACAGCAACAATTTTACACATATCAAGTGAGGAATGGCCCCTAGGTACCACAAATTTTCTACTAAAGTTCAGCCCCACTGTAACTGTACTCAAATTTTTATGTACACCACTATTTTGGAGAAATATCAAAGGTGCTCGAGAATTTATCTGTTTCGCCGTTACAAAGACACACACACACACACACACACATATATATATATATATATAAATATATATATATATATATATATATATATATATATATATATATGTACACGTTGATACATAAGAAAAAAGAAGATGACAAGGACTTAAGGACTTGAAGAATTACAGACTGATCAGCTTGCTCTCTGTAGCATACAGGCTATCTACAAAGGTAATTGCTAACAGAATTAAGACAACATTTGAATTCAATCAACCAAAAAAACAAGCTGCATTTTGAACAGGCTACTCAACAATCGTCCGCATTCATTCTATCAATCAGGTAATAGAGAAATGCTCAGATTATAGCCAACCACTATATATAGCCTTCATAGATTACAAGAAAGCGTTTGACTCAGTAGGAATATCAGCAGTCATGCAGACACTACGGAATCAGGGCGTCGACTAAGTATGTATAAACAATCAGGAAGAAATATACAAGTTACGAACTGCTACCATAGTGCTTCAAAAGGAAAGCAACAGAATACCAATCAGGAAGGGTGTGAGGCAGCGAAACACACTCTTCCCAATGCTATTTACCACGTGCTTACAGGAAGTTTCAGAGGACTAGACGGGGAACAGTTAGGCATAAGAGTTAATGGTGAGTAGCTTTGCAACCTGCGCTTCGCCGATGACGTTGCATTGCTGAGTAACTCAGGGGATGAATTGTAACTTATGATCACGGAGTCAGACAAGGAGAACAGAAAATTCGGTTTTAAGGTAATCTGCATAAAACGAAAGTAATGTACATCTACCTCGGAAGAGAACAGCGCTGCGAGATAGGTAAGAGTGCAGTTGAAGATGTAAAAGACTATGTCTACTTAGGATAGGCAATAACTGTGGAGCCGGACCACGAAACTGAAGTAACTAGGAGAATACGAATGGGCTAAAGCACATTTGGCATGCACTTTCAACTCATGACAGGTAGAAGAAACTATCGCTCAAAAGGGAGGTATATAACAGCTGCATCTAGCTGGTACTAAGATATGGAGGAGAAACCCGGAGACTTACAAAGAGGGTTCAGCTTAAATTTAGGACGACGCCGCGAGCAATGGAAAGGAAAATGGTAGGTGTAACCTTAAGAGACAAGAAGACAGCAGAGTGGATTAGGGAACAAACCAGGGTTAAGGATATCACAGTTAAAATCAAGAAGCGGAAATGTACATGGGCCAAGCATGTAGCACGTAGACAAGATAGCCGCTGGTCATTAAGAAAAACTATCTGGATTCCTAGATAAGGCAAGTGGGTTAGCTGGGCAGATGATAATAAGATGTTTGCGTGTATAAATTGGCAGCAGCAAGCACAGGACCGAGTTGACTGGTGGAACATGGGAGAGGCCTTTGTCCTGCTGTGGACGTAGTCAGGCGGATGATGATGATGACAATGCTGCTGCTGATAATGATATGATATCTAACAGAGAATAATGCCAAAGAAAATATGGGAGAAGTTATTAGACCAATTGTAATGTTTATGTGAAGAAAAAAAGTGGGTGACAAGAAAACTTGCCGCAGTCAAGAACCGAACCTGCGACCTTCGAAAATGCGTACGATGCTGCACCATTGAGCTACCACGGCAGCTAACCCCCAGCCATTTTATTGAGTATATACATGAATTTAAACGCAGTGTGTGAGTCAGCGGTACCACTACCAGTAGCTATGACGGCGAGTGTGGGACACCCTTTATAAGCCTGTTTGGCGTCACGTAGCACGTGAACCCGTTGCAAGCTGGCAGCTGAACGATAGTCCCTCGTATATATATATATATATATATATATATATATATATATATATATATATATATATATATATATATATATATATATGGGAAAGAAGTGTATACCTAAGGGCTTGTTTTTCCGTGTTTTAACACAATATTAATGATATCTAACAGACAGTAATGCCAAGGAATGTAAAGGGGAAGTTATTAGAACCAATGGAACGTAAATAAGAAAAAAGAAGAAAGAAAAGCGGATGAAAAAATAACCAGCCGTGAGCAGGAATCGAACCTACGATTTTCGAATAACGCGTTCGATGCTCATCTAACGCGTTATTTGCATCGAATGCGTTATTTGAAGGTCGTAGGTTCGATTCCTGCTCACGGCTGGTTATTTTTTCATCCGCTTTTTTTTCTTTTTTCTTCTTATTTACATTCCATTGGTTCTAATAACTTCCCCTGTACATTCCTTGGCATTACTGCCTGTTAGATATCATATATATATAAATATATATATATATATATATATATATATTGTAATGACGAAAACCGAAACTGGAACTCTCTCTGGCACAGACTCGCATGCTAGGAGGAAGCCGAGGAAGACGAAGCAGAATAAGAACAGCCGGCCTGCAGCAAAGGCGTTGTGTCTTATTTCTCGTCCTTACAATGGCGCAGTCGACGAAGAAAACGGCTTACGTCCCGGCTTCGTCATCCAGAACGCCCGCCGACGTGCAGCCGCGGTAAGCGTCGCTTGAGGACGGCGTCAAGCCCTCCTCGGCAGCTGTTCACCTGCCGCCACTGACACCACCGTTCGGGGATGGCGCCAAGGCCTCCTCGGCGGCTCTAGTATACCCATCACCGGTATTTCTTCATGAAAAGGGACACCGTCTACGCGTCCTTCGCCACGGATTGTGCCGTGAGCACAGGTCCACAAGTGAACCCTGCGGCACAAGCCACCTGTCCGTACCCTCGTGGATCATCGGCAGCGTGGTTCTCTCATCGTAAAAACGCTGTTCACGCTTCCTCGATCATGGAGCCGACAGCCCTCCTGCAGCCGGGAGCACCTGTGCCGCCATTCGGGGACGGCGTCCAGGCCTTCTCGATGGCTCCTGGGCAGGCTTGCCCCGGCCCCACCACGACAGTACATGGCCTCTCGTTGACCGGGAATGCCGTTCACGCTTCCCACTGCGACAACGTCCTGCTCAGTGCTTCATCGGCACCTCAGCCGCTCAGGGGTGCTGTTCAAGCTCCCTCGGCCGAGGGTACCACAGCAGTGAGTACGCTGATCGGGGAACACGTCCCCACTGGCTCCGCATGTGGGCCGCCCGAGAGTGCCACCGAGCTTTCGCGCACCATTGCGCGACTCCGCCTCGAGGTCGGCGCCCTGACAGCGTCGAGTTCTGCGATATTCCCTGCTGCCTTGCCGGGACTTCACATTATCGATGAGGCGTTGGCCGCGGCCGCCTCGCAAGACCATTCAACAACTTCCCCCGAGAGCCGCAGCAAGCTCCAGTATACTCTCGCGGCTCTTTCACACCAACTTGGCTGTGTGGCGTCGCTATTTTCTGGAGCTTCGCCTGCCGTGACACCACCACCGGCTGCCTCCGAGCTACCCGAGTTTCGCGGCTTCCAGGACGATGCCGTCGATTGGGTGGCTACCATCAATGCTCTCGGAGCTCGCAAGGGATGGAGCGACAATCAGAAGTGGTGCGTGGCCTTAGACCGCCTTCAAAATCCTGCTGCTGCGTGGCACAGGTACGAAGGCGTGCGGCAGCAGTCCTGGGCGGACTGGAGCGCCAAGCTCATTGCTGCGTTTGGAAGAATTGAGTCTGACCTCACTGCTACCTCTCATTCTACCCTCGCCACTACCGAGCAAGGGGCTATTGAGAAGCACAACGACGAGGCAGCTGCACCCTCTGCCAACCTGCCCTACCTCGGAGATCAACCTCACGAGGCGCCGCGCCCCCCTACAGCTGTGCCGCGTGCCCCCTCCCCGGACAGCTTCCCAGAGTACCCTGCGGCAATCATCGAGACAAGCTGGACGGTGTACTCCTCCGGGCAGATCTCTGACTCCGCGTCGACACCTGACACACAATTACCTTTGACCCATAGTAAGGAGCCGCACCATCCCCTGCCACCTTTGCCGTCATTGGCCGAGTGCGTGGACGCTCGTAACTTGCCAAATGCCGTCTCCCCTAACGAGCCACAAGTGCCTACTCCACCTGAGGAGGATGCCATCGAAGTCATTCCGGTGCAGTTCACGGTTGCTCCGGATGGCGAGGCAACTGGCCATGTCGACATGAACGCACGTGACGGATTGGCAAAAACCTCCACTTCGACCAGCAGTGCATCAGCGAAGACGCTAGAGCACGACTTGCGTCGCAAGTCTACGCGCAAAGTCTACACAGCGATGTCGCTGATATCTATCGATATAGCCCATCGTACCTTCCCTCGCTCTGAACAACGCAGGCGTCCCCGCTCAGTGTGGGCCGCAGTACTGCATACTGGTGTCCCTGCAATGTCATCCAAGCAGCGAAGGGGTAGTCATCGCGATGGTCCGCCACCAATGCGATCACTCCGCACCAGCCAGTATCACCTGCTGGGTTTACATTCTCCAGGTGACTACATTAACTTGCCGCGCGGACGCGACCTGCAGCGACCACCTCGACACAGCCAGGGTCGTCCACCAGAGTACAGGACAGTTCCACAGGACAGCTCGAGGCGTGCACATGACAGACTACCACGGCACTCCCAGTGCCGCCCTCCAGAGAAAATTGCCCTTTGCGCGCTAGCAGTCATGGCCGAGTGTAATGACGAAAACCGAAACTGGAACTCTCTCTGGCACAGACTCGCATGCTAGGAGGAAGCCGAGGAAGACGAAGCAGAATAAGAACAGCCGGCCTGCAGCAAAGGCGTTGTGTCTTATTTCTCGTCCTTACAATATATATATATATATATATATATGTATATATGAGATCTAACAGACAATAGTGCCAAGGACTGTATAGGGGAATATATTAAACCGAATTGTAGCGTAACCATGAAGAAAAAAGTGGGTGAAAAGATGACTTGCCGTGGGCAGAAACCGAGGATGCGGCCTTCGAATGCCGCGTTCGATGCTATCTCACTGAGCTACTACAGCTGCTGTTGGATCTTATTATTATTGTGTCAAACCACGAAAAAACGAGCCCTTATGTATTTTTCTTGTTGATTAACGAGGGTCTCGTGCTGGCAAACTTGGTGCCTTAGGTTGTATATGAGGGACTATTGGTCAGCTGCTAGCTCGTAATAAGTTCACAGGCTACGTGGCGTCAAACAGGATCAAAAAGTGTGTGCCACTCTCGCCGTTATGGCTACAGATGGCACGGATGGCTACAGATGGCAGGATATATCCGCTGTGAGAGCTCAGTGGTAGACCATCGAACGCGTTATTCGAAGGTCGCAGGTTCGGTTCCGGTCAATGGCAAGTCATCTTTTTACCCACTTTTATTTCTTCATAATTACATTAAAATTCCGTCGAAGAAATTCCCTATACTTTCGTTATCATTATTGTTGAATAGATCTCAATATTATTGTGTCAAACCAAGGAAAAGTAGTCCTTATGTGTACACTTCTTTCCCATATATATATATGTGTGTGTGTGCGGTGTGTGTATGCGTGCGTGTGTGTGTATGTGTGCGTGTGTGCGCGCGCGCGTGTGTGTGTGTGTGTGTATGTGTGTGTGTGTGTGTGTGATGCGGAGGAGGCGTTGGCTGTTCAATCATAGTAAATACTCTACTCCAAGTGCCTACTTTACCGTAACTGTTGCACCCAGAAAACTTCGACACACTGATGTATTCCGTTGTGTTTCTTATTGATATTTCCTTTAACAGACAAACTACACTGCATGACATGGGGAAAACGCACTGATGAAAAAATTGAAGAGAACGAGTGCTACAACAGCTCAACATTGACCTGCGAGAATCTGTCTATGGCACTAGAAAACCCAGGTGGTGACCCTTGCCATGCGTTTGACGAAATTGAAAAAATTACTACGAAAAAGGCTTATGATGAAGAAGAATTTTTAATGTATTCATAAACATTTCTTGAATAAAGCTTATGTAATGGGCAATTTTAGTGCGGTCATGGCTATACCACCTATACCGTAGAATATGCGCTCATGATTATGACGATACAGAAGGCGCCACCTCATTTCTGCAGTAAGCGAATGCCATTTTCGCCCCATCGCGCCGCACATTAACACGAAACTGTTTTATGCCGGGGCCCTCCACGTGTTCAGGGACGTATTTCTGCCATGAAAAAGACGTGTGAAATTGCGCACGATCATAAATAGGAAAAACCAAAATCAGGTCCATGAGTGAATCTGTACCGTCTGAATATATTGTCACGTTACAACGTAACTGTAACCTGCTGATAATGGCACAGAAGAATGTCAAACTGATCGAACAACGGCAGTACGACTATTGTTTTTCTCTGCACGCGCATCTTTGTCCTCTTCTGATCAGCGGCACATACAAGCATGCCAGCATCTGTGGAAATAATAGTTTCTTGTACTAGTGGCATTACCCCCCTTTCCAAAGGACATTGTCCCGATGTCATAACATTATTGCCAGATGAAAACAAGCACGATAAGCAGTACACAATGGGGTGTTCACAATCACTGTATGTCTACTCAAGGGAGTGTGGCGAATAGTCAGCGTTGGTAAAATGGTTTCATCCTCGAAACATGAACGACGTGTGGCTGTTGTGAACGGCGGGATTGACATCGCGACGACGAGCGTTGTACCGCAGTGAGTCGATGCATTGTTGCATATGGATTCGTTCGATAGCAAGCTTACGAGCCGCGTCTGCCAGTCTGATAAATTCGTTCGTCTTGACACTAATTTGGTGTCTGTCAGGTAGAAGCATGGCATCCAGCATTGTAGTGACCTCCCTGCCATGAAGCAACCGGAATGGTGTGAATCCAGTTGTTTCTTGCACAGCGGTGTTGTAAGGGAACGTGACGTAAGGGAGGATCTCATCCCAGTTTTTGTGGTCTTGGTCAACGTACATGGATAGCATGTCAGCGATCGTCTTGTTTAGTCGCTCTGTAAGGCCGTTGCTTTGTGGGTGGTATGCAGTAGTTTTTCGATGTGTTGTGCCGCTAAGCTGCATGACGTCTTGTATCATCCGGGCGGTAAAAGCTGTGCCACGATCTGTTATGCCAACTGCTGGTGCTCCATGTCGGAGGATGATGTTTTTCATAAAAAAGTGGGCGGTCTCAATGGCGGTGCCACGTTGTAATGCCTTCGTTTCGCAGTAGCGCGTCATGTAATCAGTAGCGACTACAATCCAGCGGTTGCCGTCACGAGACTTGGGAAAAGGTCCGAGTAGATCCATGCCTATTTGTTGAAACGGTTGTGTCGGAGGAGCGATGGGCTTCAAAAAGCCTGCTGGGCGCTGATGTGGTGCTTTACGGCGCTGGCACTCGTGACACGTCTTCACGTAATGCTTCACGTCTCGGCTGAGCTTAGGCCAGTAGTAGTGTTGGCGAATCCGGGCCAAGGTACGTGTATATCCCAAGTGGCCTGAGGAAGGCTCATCGTGACAGGCGGACAAGACATCAGCTCGTAACGCTGGCGGGACAACGAGCAGATACTCAGTTGCGTAAGGGTCGAAGTTTCTTTTATAGAGGATATTTCTGCGGACGCAGAACGATGATGATAAGCGGGTGAATGCTGGTGGTGGGTGCGGCGTACGGCCTTCGAGATAT
This sequence comes from Rhipicephalus microplus, assembly GCF_043290135.1. NCBI lineage: Eukaryota > Metazoa > Arthropoda > Arachnida > Ixodida > Ixodidae > Rhipicephalus > Rhipicephalus microplus. The sequence goes on from NC_134706.1 coordinate 56,389,495, forward strand.
TCGATGAATTGTCGAAGCTCGGAATCGTTTTTCTGCTGTTCAGCCAAGTCGGATACACTAACCGCGCAGAGAAAACGGCCGTCGAGATCGTGATCACCTGGCGCTGTTTTGAGAGGAGCTCGGGAAAGGCAGTCCGCGTCAATATGCTTCCGGCCAGACTTGTACACGACTGTCAAATCGGACTCCTGGAGGCGTAAGCTCCACCTGGCCAGACGTCCGGAAGGGTCTTTAAGGTTCGCCAATCAGCAGAACGCATGATGATTGGTAACAACTCTGAACGGGCGACCATACAGGTACGGTCTGAATTTAGCTATTGCCCAGACAACAGCTAGGCACTCCTTTTCAGTTGTTGTGTAATTCGCCTCCGCAGATGATAAAATCCGACTCGCATAAGCAATAGGGCGTTCGATGCCGCCTTGCCACTGGACGATGACTGCACCAAGGCCGATGTTACTGGCGTCTGTGTGTAGTTCAGTGTCGGCATATTCGTCGTAGTATCCGAGTAAGGGCTCAGATTGTAGACGCTGCTGGAGCTCGGAGAAAGCGCGTGTTTGCTCAAGGCCCCACACGAAGGGAACGTCGTCTTTTGTCAGACGAGTGAGGGGTTCGGCAATGTTTGCAAAATTCTGCACAAAGCGTCTGTAGTATGCGCAGAGGCCTAAAAATCGACGCACATCACGTTTGTTGGTAGGTGGTGGAAAATCTGCGACAGCCAATGTTTTGTGTGGGTCAGGCCGAATACCATCAGGGCTAACAAGGTGACCGAGGAACTTCAATTCGTTGTAGCCAAAATGACATTTTTCTGCTTTCAGTGATAGGCCTGCCGTGCGAATTGCAGCAAACACAGATATAAGTCGTTGCAAATGCTGCTCAAACGTTTGGGAGAAGACAACGACGTCGTCTAAGTAAACAAGGCATGCTTCCCACTTGAGACCGGAGAGCACTGTATCCATCATCCTCTGGAATGTCGCAGGGGCAGAACACAGACCGAAGGGCAGCACCTTGAATTCGTACAGACCATCAGGCGTTATGAATGCTGTTTTCTCTTGGTCGCGTTCATCAACTTCGATCTGCCAGTAGCCACTGCGTAAATCCATAGAGGAGAAGTATCGGGCGCGTCTGAGGCGGTCTAGTGAGTCGTCGATGCGCGGAAGCGGATAAACGTCTTTCTTTGTGACTTTGTTGAGTTTGCGGTAATCGACGCAAAATCGGAGAGTGCCATCCTTCTTTTTTACTAGTACGACGGGGGACGACCATGGACTGTTCGAGGGTTGGATTACGCCATCTTCGAGCATCTGCTTCACTTGAGAACGTATAGCCTCTTGTTCCTTTTGTGATACTCGGTAGGCGTGCTGACGTATGGGTCTCTCAGCATGGTCAGTGACAATGCGGTGCTTTACGGTTGGCGTTTGTTTTATCTTGGATGTAGACGCGAAACAGTCGCTAAACATGCGGAGGATACAGCGGATTTGCTCTTTTTGTGCACATGACAGCTTCGGATTGACATCGACTGTATCGGCTACCGCGGTGTCACTTTCAACAGCTGTAGAAATTGGGGCTATCGTCGTACACGCTTCATCGTCAATGGATTCGAAATGAGCGATAGTTGTTCGCTTGGCCAAATGTTGGTATGCTCCACTAAAATTGGTGACCAACAACTCAGTCATCCCATGTTTAAATTGAATTATGCCGCGGGCAACACAGATTTGCTGAGACAAGAGCACCGAATGGTTGGCTTCAGCGATACCACGGCTGTCATGGTCTATGTCGCCCTGTACTGTAACGAACATACTGGTGCGTGGCGGTAGTGTGACGGTGTCGTCGACAATGCGAAGCGCAGTCTTCTGCGGATTGGTATCTCTAGACTTCGGGCCATAGTCGTCAGCAAACGTTACGAGGCAGTTTCGAAGATTTATAACAGCGCCATGCTCACGAAGGAAATCCATGCCAAGAATAACTTTCCGGGAGCATTCGGGAAGCACAACAAAACAAACAACGAACGTCGACTCACAGATTTGCAGCCTTGCGGTGCATCTCCCGATTGGTGTCAAGAGATGACCACCGGCTGTCCGAAGGTTTGGTCCATGCCCCCAAGGAGTCGTGACTTTCCTGAGCTCAGCCACAAGTTCAGCGCTGAAAACTGAGTAGTCGGCACCGGTGTCGACCAGAGCAGTCACTGGATGGTTGTCGACACGAATGGCAATGTCAGCAGAAACGGGTTCGTCAGCGATGCGTGGTGTCGGCTGAAAGGAATTGTCGAAGGGCGGTGGAAGGGTCGGAGGAGGCTGTTTTGACGATAGCTTAACAGCGGTCCCACCCCCGGAGGCCGCTAATTCTAGTTTCCCCGGTGTGGACTTGGGGACCTAGCGGATCGTCTCGCAACAACATCGGCGAAAGTGGAGTATTGATTCGCTGACGTAGAGCGTCGAGGAGACGGAGAGCGTGATTGGCGTCGCTGAAGATTCGGAGACGGTAGACTTGCCAAGTATTCTGCGATGGCGCGGGGTCGTTCGCCGTCCCTGGGCCGACGAGCGTCTGGCCGAAATCCAGGTAGGCCCATCTGTCTGTACGAGCACTCCCGGTACAAGTTACCTGGCTCACCACAGTGGTAGCATAGTGGCCGATTGTCGGAAGCGCGCCACACGCTAGATTTCCGCAAATTAGGTCGCGGATTTTCATAATGTGGTGGGCCCGAGAAGTACTGCGGCATCTGCGGGCAAGTCGGTCGTTGGTTTTCATAGCGTGGCCCGCCCGAGAAGTGCTGTGGCGTCTGCAGGCTAGTCGGTTGGGGGAAATAGCTGGCTGCCGCTGCAGGAGTACGTACAGCTTCCGCATACGTTAGCAGAAGAGCTTCGGTTGGAGGTGGCGCTAATGGTCGTACCAGCTGCCGCACCTCTTCATGAACGACGTCTGTCAGAGCAGCCACTTGAGGCTGTGAAGGCACTGCGTGAAGCTTTTGCAGCTCGTCGCGTACAATGCTACGGACTAGCTCAGCAAGGTCTCTCACGCTCGTGACATCGGGTGTTACCAAGGGTGCTGACAGACATGCAAGGTTGTCGGACCGCTCATACTGCGAAGACCGCTGTCTAAGCATTCGCTCCATTGTCGTCGCTTCACGGAGGAATTCTGCCACGGTAGCTGGTGGGTTTCGTACAAGTCCTGCAAACAGTTGCTCCTTGACACCCCGCATCAGAATGCGCACCTTTTTGTCTTCCGTCATTTCAGAATCCGCTCGACGGAACAGACGAGACATCTCCTCAACGAACATGGCCACGCTTTCATTGGGTCGTTGATTGCGAGAATTGAGGAGACGTTCGGCTTGTTCTTTACGGTCAGCGCTACCATACGTGTTCCGCAGCTGAGCGCAAAACACTGGCCAGGTTGTCAGGGCGGCCTCGTGATTCTTGAACCATATACGCGCCGAATCCTCTAGGTAGAAATAGACATACCGCAGTTTCCGGTGCTCGTCCCACTCGTTGGCGACGGCGACTCGATCGTATTGGTCCAGCCAGTCTTCAACGTCTTCGTAGGGCTCCCCATGGAAATGCTTTGGCGTTCGAGAGGCTGGTAGCCATGGTGCTGGCGGAGTCGCGGTCTGTTCAGTCTGGCTTGCAGTTGTCGCATATGCCATGGTTCTGGAGCGTTCCGGAAGAGGGCTGAACTGGGGTAGTAGGCCTAGTTGCCGCCAACTGCGTCGAAGGTTGGCTGTTTCTACTAAGGCGTCGATGTTGGGACCGAGATCTTCCTCGTGGTAACAGTGCATAGATTATTACCCAGCGCCTCCACCAGTGTCACGTTACAACGTAACTGTAACCTGCTGATAATGGCACAGAAGAATGTCAAACTGATCGAACAACGGCAGTACGACTATTGTTTTTCTCTGCACGCGCATCTTTGTCCTCTTCTGATCAGCGGCACATACAAGCATGCCAGCATCTGTGAAAATAATAGTTTCTTGTACTAGTGGCAATATGTGCTTGAGAATGGGGAATTCTGGTCTTGAACACGCGGCATTGCAATACCAGCATTCGCTATTCCCAAGCACAGAGATTCAGACGAATTTACTCCCACACTAAGCACTTTCACAAAAACAGCACACCGAAGCGAGAAGTACTGCTTCATAAAGAATGAACCTAAAATGCAGTCCACATGCTATTATTCTTATCTTCGTCCAACATTGTGGCAATGGTTCTTCTTTTTTCGGTTCTACAGTATTCCCATATTTTATTATAGATACGTGGAAAGCCCACTCTGAAAACATATAACTCAACAAAAGCTTAAGTCTTCTCACACTAACCTAAAGTAGTTCATGATTGTATAACAAAAAAATATTGCGAAAAAGCTAAGTTAGAGCAAGAATTTTTTAATACACTGATGGGACGCGTAGATGCGCGGTGATGAAATACAACCACATCCCGTGACAAGTACTGCTTCATAAAGAAAGTACTGCTTCATAAAGAAAAAGCTAGACCGTAAGACTGCTCTAAACAACACGAAGGATGCCGATCTGATCCACAAAAAATTTTGCTATTAAGTACTTCTAGCAACCTAACTAACATTAACAAGGTCCCAAAAACACTTTAACGTATTGGAACAGAGTGTGCGACTAATCGAAATTTTCACTTCTCCTCCTCGTGTGATATACAGGCGGCCCAAATGTATAAAGGATCGTTCAATAAATTCAAAGATGGGCATAAAACACCAAACGGAATGTCGCCCTTGTAGAAAAATCAGATGAATAGAATGCAAAGAGATGCAGACAACGACAATGGCGGAAAGCACCCACTAAGAGTTTAGGCACAAAATAAGAGATGCACCAGGCTGTGACTCAGACAATGTCGTATACCCTGAGGAATGTTAGGTATGTAACGTGCAATAGGAGGGCCAGAGAGACACGTCGTTTAGAATTGGATTGAACAACCATCGGACACATTTAAGTACCCTGCCTGGCCTCCCACTTTAAAAACATAGTACATTGAAAGACCATAGCTTTGATGACATCTGGGTCACACTATTGGTAAACAATTTCCGAACATTCATAGAACGGAAACAACGGGAGTCTTATTTTATCTAGAAAATCAACAAAAGAAAAAACGAAATTATCAAACACCCAGGCATTCTGTCAGCGATACGATCACTAAAGGACGCAAATGCCTCACTTTATTCAGTTGTCTGCCCCTAGCCTCCCATTGCGACAACAAAATTACCCCAAAACAAAGCTGTACACGTATGCATCTGACAATATAGATTAGGCTTGTTGCTTCAAGCACAACCGGAAAGCACAGATTAGTGGTCCCAGAAATTAAGCAATCTTTTTTCTCTGTTTTTTGTTTCTCTTCCCTACTATTTAACGCACCTTTCCTTTTCCTTTAACCGGCAGAAGCCAATACATATATTGAACTTTGATGGCATTGCCACATTACCAGCTTTTTCATATCTTCCGGCGCCGAAAACATGCCCTCAGAGGGCTTGAGCTTCTCCCCACCGATTTGTCGTAAACTTGAAAGTTGAACAAGTCACCATCGGATCGCATTGGAAGGTGCAATACTAACACTGTCCTGTTGGGTGAAGGGTGTGTATGTGTGTGTGTGGGAGGGGGGGTATTGTTGTCAATGATGGCTTGGCTCGTTTACGTTCGCCTTACTATCTTGAAATGCCATCCCTTCCAAATCTCATCGTATCTTGCTTCTTCTCGTTGTTTTCTTCAGTTATTTTTTGCTTTTTTCTTCTTTTTTGTTCATCTTTTCCATCTTTTCCTTTCCCTCTTTTCTCCACAAGTTGTAAGAAGACACGAAAAATGCGTAAATTTATGATGCCTTGAAAAAGATAGACTACCACCTAAATTTCGGCTAAATAAACAGTTGTCATGTGAGTGCGAAAGCACATACATCTTCATACTTTTTATATATATATATATTTATATGATTCAAAAAAGTCTGTGGGTCCGGTGCAAATATAATTATGAATAAAGGAGCACACCTATTAAAATTTGATAATTGTTTACTCTACGTTTCGGCCGTGGCAACGCCTTCGTCAGGATTAACCATGTATATGTATATGTATGTAACCAGGATATATATATATATATATATATATATATAGATGAAATAGATGATCAGAGTTTCTTCCGGCTACCGTAATAAAAGTTATAAACTTCGAGAATAGTGCATTATAGGAAACAAAACAATAAAATATTTATTTAATCCTAACAGTTTCGGCTGGTGGACCAGCCTTCTTCGGAGGATGTAAGTGAAATGATACAAGTTCCCGTAGCAGAGGGTCACCCTCACAGCTTAAAGACCCTCCAAAAAAAAGAGACAAGCGGGCGAACGAGGTAGCAACAGACAACATATATATATATATATATATATATATATATATATATATATATATATATATACATATAAAATAAGGGAAAGAAGTGTATACCTAAGGGCTCGTTTTTCCGTGTTTTAACACAATAATAATGAGATATAACAGACAGTAATGCCAAGGAATGTACAGAGGAAGTTATTAGAACCAATGAAATGTAAATAAGAAGAAAGAAAAGTGGATGAAAAAATTACCAACTGTGAGCAGGAATCGAACCTACGACCTTCAAATTACGCGTTCGATGCTCTAACCACTGAGCTATCACAGCTTTTTTTTTGCCTGTTTACATACAACATTCAGAAACATATATACATCAAACAAAGTAGAAACATGAAACAAAAAAAGAGGTAAAAAGCATCATATTTAACAGGCTTTTTAAAATTCCTTCATCTGTAGAAGGCTTTCTACTTGATGAAGCCATTCGGGCACCTCTTGTTGAACCTTTTGTGCTTCCACGAACGAACAGACAGATTGAAAGAAATATTGCCTGACCGGACGTGCATTAACATCAGCATGGCGCACCGCCATTCTAGATTGCCATATACCGTGCAGGCCCAGTAACATAACTAGGTCGAAAGGTATTCCTTCTTCATTTGATACTGGTAGAAATCTGATGCCATAGGCATCGAGAGGCAGATCCTTTTTCAAAGTCCTTTGGAGAACATCCCAGAAAAAGACTGCATCCCAGCAGTCCAGGAAAACATGTTCAATTGTTTCCGGCTTTTTGCAGAGAAGGCAATCAACACCCCAAGGAACGAATAAGCCTTTTTCTTGCATCCATGTTTTCACGGGCAAGGTCCCAGTGTGCAACTTAAAGAAAAAGGATTTCGCAACAGGTGTTACCTCCATTTTTTTAACACGGCTTAAGACATTTTGGCCTGGGCCTACACGGTATAATGCTCTATATAGGGGAACAGGAAGAACTGTTTCTACTAAATCTTTGTATAACTTTTTACGCGAAACCGTACTGAGGTATTCCAATGAAAAACGCGTTTTTAGAAAGAGACATGAATCAACAACTTCTTTTAAGAAACCTCTAACACTTGCTTTCGTGTGAACAGATGCTACCACAAATTCTGGCAACCGTCTTCCAAGCCTAAGCTGTATAACAGTACGTATGAATGGGTCTCGATTATTTCGGAAAAACATAAACCGATTAACTAACTGACGAAGGTACAAATGACACAGACCAAGTCCTCCAGAGCGAACCCGTCTGAATAAGTTAGTTCTACTTGTTCGCTCCCAAGAAGAACCCCACAAGAAAACAGCAAATATTCGATGAAGCTTCTGTAGATTCACACGTGAACAATGCATTACCTGAAGGACATACCAGAGCTTACTGACTAAAAATACGTTACAAAATGTCGCTCTGGCGAAAATTGATAGCTGGAAACCATTGAGTTTTTCAGCTTTTTCTCGTAGCTCCACGGCCTGACGCCGCCAGTACGGTTCACTGTCACAATAATATTCTAATGGCACACCTAGGTATCGTACCGGAGTAGTAGTCCATGAAATACCAGCCACAAATTGTGGAGTCACAGGCCATTCGCCGTGCCAGTAACCCAGGCACTTGCTCCAGTTTACCAAACTACCACTTGCATTACAATAAAGGTTAACAATTTTTATGGTTTCAGCGATACTATCATAATCTTTACAAAACACACTGAGCTATCACAGCGGCCCTCCCTACATCCACTTTTTTGGGTTTATCTGTGAATTTAGAAGTAGTAGTGACAGTCAGCGCCATCTATAAGCCAAACAACGAGTGTGAAAACACTCTTATGCGCATTTTTTGCGTCACGTAGCACGTGAACTTATTATGAGCGGGCAGCTGATTAATTGTCCCTCTTATACAACCTAAACACACCAAGTCTGCCAGTACGAGACCCTCGTTCAATGAAATAAGGGAAAGAAGTGTATACCTAAGGGCACGTTTTTCCGTGTTTTAACACAATAATAATGAAAATAACAGACAGTAATGCCAAGGATTGTACAGGGGAAGTTATTAGAACCAATGGAATGTAAATAAGAAGAAAGAAAAGTGGATGAAAAAATTACCAACTGTGAGCAGGAATCGAACCTACGACCTTCGAATTACGCGTTCGATGCTCTAACCACTGACCTATCACAGCGGCCCTCCCTCCATCCACTTTTTTGGGTTTATCTGCGAATTTAGAAGTAGCAGTGACAGTCAGCGCCATCTATTAGCCAAACAACGAGTGTGAAAACACTCTTATGCGCATTTTTGGCGTCACGTAGCACGTGAACTTATTATGAGCGGGCAGCTGATTAATTGTCCCTCTTATACAACCTAAACACACCAAGTCTGCCAGTACGAGACCCTCGTTCAATGAAATAAGGGAAAGAAGTGTATACCTAAGGGCACGTTTTTCCGTGTTTTAACACAATAATAATGAAAATAACAGACAGTAATGCCAAGGATTGTACAGGGGAAGTTATTAAAACCAATGGAATGTAAATAAGAAGAAAGAAAAGTGGATGAAAAAATTACCAACTGTGAGCAGGAATCGAACCTACGTCCTTCGAATTACGCGTTCGATGCTCTAACCACTGAGCTATCACAGCGGCCCTCCCTCCATCCACTTTTTTGGGTTTATCTGCGAATTTAGAAGTAGCAGTGACAGTCAGCGCCATCTATAAGCCAAACAACAAGTGTGAAAACACTCTTATGCGCATTTTTGGCGTCACGTAGCACGTGAACTTATTATGAGCGGGCAGCTGATTAATTGTCCCTCTTATACAACCTAAACACACCAAGTCTGCCAGTACGAGACCCTCGTTCAATGAAATAAGGGAAAGAAGTGTATACCCAAGGGCTCGTTTTTCCGTGTTTTAACACAATAATATTGAGATATAACAGACAGTAATGCCAAGGAATGTACAGGGGAAGTTATTAGAACCAATGGAATGTAAATAAGAAGAAAGAAAAGTGGATGAAAAAATTACCAACTGTGAGCAGGAATCGAACCTACGACCTTCGAATTACGCGTTCGATGCTCTAACCACTGAGCTATCACAGCGGCCCTCCCTACATCCACTTTTTTAGGTTTATCTGCGAATTTAGAAGTAGCAGTGACAGTCAGCGCCATCTATAAGCCAAACAACGAGTGTGAAAACACTCTTATGCGCATTTTTGGCGTTACGTAGCACGTGAACTTATTATGAGCGGGCAGCTGATTAATTGTCCCCCTTATACAACCTAAACACACTAAGTCTGCCAGTACGAGACCCTCGTTCAATGAAATAAGGGAAAGAAGTGTATACCTAAGGGCTCGTTTTTCCGTGTTTTAACACAATAATAATGAGATATAACAGACAGTAATGCCAAGGAATGTACAGGGGAAGTTATTAGAACCAATGGAATGTAAATAAGAAGAAAGAAAAGTGGATGAAAAATTACCAACTGTGAGCAGGAATCGAACTTACAACCTTCGAATTACGCGTTCGATGCTCTACCACTGAGCTATCACAGCAGCCCTCCCTCCATCCACTTTTTTGGGTTTATCTGTGAATTTAGAAGTAGCAGTGACAGTCAGCGCCATCTATAAGCCAAACAACGAGTGTGAAAACACTCTTATGCGCATTTTTGGCGTTACGTAGCACGTGAACTTATTATGAGCGGGCAGCTGATAAACACACCAAGTCTGCCAGTACGAGACCCTCGTTCAATGAAATAAGGGAAAGAAGTGTATACCTAAGGGCTCGTTTTTCCGTGTTTTAACACAATAATAATGAGATATAACAGACAGTAATGCCAAGGAATGTACAGGGGAAGTTGTTAGAACCAATGGAATGTAAATAAGAAGAAAGAAAAGTGGATGAAAAAATTACCAACTGTGAGCAGGAATCGAACCTACGACCTTCGAATTACGCGTTCGATGCTCTAACCACTGAGCTATCACAGCGTACCTCCCTCCATCCACTTTTTTGGGTTTATCTGTGAATTTAGAAGTAGCAGTGACAGTCAGCGCCATCTATAAGCCAATCAACGAGTGTGAAAACACTCTTATGCGCATTTTTGGCGTCACGTAGCACGTGAACTTATGAGCGGGCAGCTGAATAATTGTCCCTCTTATACAACCTAAACACACCAAGTCTGCCAGTACGAGACCCTCGTTCAATGAAATAAGGGAAAGAAGTGTATACCTAAGGGCTCGTTTTTCCGTGTTTTAACACAATAATAATGAGATATAACAGACAGTAATGCCAAGGAATGTACAGGGGAAGTTATTAGAACCAATGGAATGTAAATAAGAAGAAAGAAAAGTGGATGAAAAAATTACCAACTGTGAGCAGGAATCGAACCTACGACCTTCGAATTACGCGTTCGATGCTCTAACCACTGAGCTATCACAGCGGCCCTCCCTCCATCCACTTTTTTGGGTTTATCTGTGAATATAGAAGTAGCAGTGACAGTAAGCGCCATCTATAAGCCAAACAACGAGTGTGAATACACTCTTATGCGCATTTACGGCGTCACGTAGCACGTGAACTTATTATGAGCGGGCAACTGATTAATTGTCCCTCTTATACAACCTAAATACACCAAGTCTGCCAGTACGAGACCCTCGTTCAATGAAATAAGGGAAAGAAGTGTATACCTAAGGGCTCGTTTTTCCGTGTTTTAACACAATAATAATGAGATATAACAGACAGTAATGCCAAGGAATGTACAGGGGAAGTTATTAGAACAAATGGAATGTAAATAAGAAGAAAGAAAAGTGGATGGAAAAATTACCAACTGTGAGCAGGAATCGAACCTACGACCTTCGAATTACGCGTTCGATGCTCTAACCACTGAGCTATCACAGCGGCCCTCCCTCTATACACTTTTTTGGGTTTATCTGTCAATTTAGAAGTAGCAGTGACAGTCAGCGCCATCTATAAGCCAAACAACGAGTGTGAAAACACTCTTATGCGCATTTTTGGCGTCACGTAGCACGTGAACTTATTATGAGCGGGCAGCTGAATTATTGTCCCTCTTATACAACCTAAACACACCAAGTCTGCCAGTACGAGACCCTCGTTCAATGAAATAAGGGAAAGAAGTGTATACCTAAGGGCTCGTTTTTCCGTGTTTTAACACAATAATAATGAGATATAACAGACAGTAATGCCAAGGAATGTACAGGGGAAGTTATTAGAACAAATGGAATGTAAATAAGAAGAAAGAAAAGTGGATGGAAAAATTACCAACTGTGAGCAGGAATCGAACCTACGACCTTCGAATTACGCGTTCGATGCTCTAACCACTGAGCTATCTCGAAGGTCGTAGGTTCGATTCCTGCTCACAGTTGGTAATTTTTTCATCCACTTTTCTTTCTTTTATTTACATTCCATTGGTTCTAATAACTTCCCCTGTACATTCCTTGGCATTACTGTCTGTTATATCTCATTATTATTGTGTTAAAACACGGAAAAACGAGCCCTTAGGTATACACTTCTTTTCCTTATTTCATTGAACGAGGGTCTCGTACTGGCAGACTTGGTGTGTTTAGGTTGTATAGGAGGGACAACAATTCAGCTGCCCGCTCATAATAAGTTCCCGTGCTACGTGACGCGAAAAATGCGCATAAGAGTGTTTTCACACTCGTTGTTTGACTTATAGATGGCGCTGACTGTCACTGATACTTCTATATTCACAGATAAACCCAAAAAAGTGGATGGAGGGAGGGCCGCTGTGATAGCTCAGTGGTTAGAGCATCGAACGCGTAATTCAAAAGTCGTAAGTTCGATTCCTGCTCACAATTGGTAATTTTTTCATCCTCTTTTCTTTCTTCTTATTTACAATCCATTGGTTCTAATAACTTCCCCTGTACATTCCTTGGCATTACTGTCTGTTATATCTCATTATTATTGTGTTAAAACACGGAAAAACGAGCCCTTAGGTATACACTTCTTTCCCTTATTTCATTGAACGAGGGTCTCGTACTGGCAGACTTGGTGTGTTTAGGTTGTATAAGAGGGACAATTAATCAGCTGCCCGCTCATAATAAGTTCACGTGCTACGTGACGCCAAAAATGCGCATAAGAGTGTTTTCACACTCGTTGTTTGGCTTATAGATGGCGCTGACTGTCACTGCTACTTCTAAATTCACAGATAAGCCCAAAAAAAGTGGATAGAGGGAGGGCCGCTGTGATAGCTCAGTGGTTAGAGCATCGAACGCGTAATTCGAAGGTCGTAGGTTCGATTCCTGCTCACAGTTGGTAATTTTTTTATCCACTTTTCTTTCTTCTTATTTACATTCCATTGGTTCTTATAACTTCCCCTGTACATTCCTTGGCATTACTGTCTGTTATATCTCATTATATATATATATATACATATATAAATATACATATATAAATATATATATATATATATATATATATATATATATATATATATATATATATATATATATATATATATATTGAAACGTGTATATAAGAAAAAGAACGACGATGGGAATGTTATGTAGGTTCCAGCTAGTGGGCAGAGGGTTTTTCGAGACAACAAAGCAGGCGTCTTGCTGTACAGCTGATCCTGAACACGCTTTTTTCGCTTCCGAAGTCTGCTTTATGAGAATGATGCTTGGGCTCATCGGTTATTGGGGGAATCAACATATTTGCACTGCGCAAGACTACGAGTATTCACGCCGTAACTACTCGTAGTCTTGCGCTGTGCAAATATGTTTACGCAAGCTGCTGTCATCCTTTGTTCGCGTTGCACTGCGACACTGATGAAGGTGCTGGGCTACAACGCTGCTCGATGCTTCACACCCCTAGTGGGAGCCGTTAATCTAGCCCAGACGTGCCTATTGCAAACCCTGTCCATCGATTCAGTCGTCGGCTACAAGGTCTTCATCCAGAGTTCAACCCCTCGCAGAAGCCCTAAACAAGACATCTAGAAATGGCTTATACAAGCTCTCAGCCTGTACTTCTCAAAATCGGTCCTCCCTCTACATCTCAGGTAACGTTTTTTTCGATCACTGGAGCCTGATTGCCTTAATGGCGGTGCACACGAAGACGTAGAAGACTGGTTATATCACTATAACCGCGTTGCGAAGATCAACCAGTGGTCTGCTCAGGTAAAGCTCTCCCGGGCCTACTTATATCTTGATGACAGCGCTCGTACTTGTTACGAGAACAGAGAAGGCGGCCTGTACACATGGATCGACTTTCACCAGCAGATGGTTGAAACCTTTGCCAATGTCAACAGACGTGACCACAACCAACAACTACTAGAGCTAAGGGTCCTAAAACCAAATGAAACAGTCGTCATGTTCGCTGAAGACATGACAGGTTTATTTCGGAGGACTGACCCGCAGATGACCGAAGAAAAGAAGTTGCGCTACCTCATTCGCGGCGTGAAAGAGCAGCTGTTCGCCGGACTTCTGCGCAACCCGCCAAGCACTGTAGGAAACTCCATCCATGAAGCGTCGGCTATCGAGCGGGCACTTCACCAACGCTGCCGACAATATGACCGCTTGTGCATATATATATATATATATATATATATATATATATATATATATATATATATATATATATATATATATATATATATATATATATATATATATATATATATATATACAGGCGTCCTCCATGCGTTTGGATCTCGGTTACGTGGAGCAGGACACCGGTAGGGCTGACGTGTGTTCAATTAGGCGGAAGGACATTGGGTCTTGCACACAACAAATTGTCTTAAGGCCCGCGTTTGCCAATTTTTGGCGCACAACGCTCTGTATGATAGATATGGTGAGCTGAGGGTCGTTCGGCGTCCGGACCCTCAAGGGTGCTGGTGCCATCGTTTCGACTTCGCATCGAACGACCCTCGTAATGTCAGCATAGGGGAGATTGGGCTGGGTCTGCAAACGAAGGTCCTCACAAGTTTATGTTGCTGTGGTGTTAGGAAGACTGGTGAAGTGGTGGACAATGCGATGGGTTTTAGCCTCTTGGAAGTGTCGGAACTCCTTAATGACGTCTTGAACTGTCGAAGAGCCTTTACATACAAGTAGTGTAAAAGCATCATCAGCGATGCCCTTGAGCACGTGTGCAACCTTGTCGGCTTCGGTCATCTGCTTTAAGGCAGAGGGTCAAGTCATCTTGAATATAGGCCAGGTAAAACTCCGTGGATGTCTGGACATGGTAACCAAGCTCTTTCTTAGCAGCCTGCCTGCACGCGGCAGAGTGGCTGAACAACTCGCGCAACTTCGTCTTACAGACGTCCCAGCTGGTGAGCTTTTCCGCCTATTTATTGAACCACGCCTTTGGCGTACCTTTCAAGTAAAACATAAGGTTTGCCAGCGTCATGGTTACGTCCCATCTGTGGTTCTCACTCACGAGCTCGTAGAGCTGAAGCCACTCATCGACGTCTTCACCGTCAGTGCCCGGAAAGTTGTCAGGATCGCGGGGTGGAGTGGTCACAATGACCACATGTCAGGTGGGCAACGTTGATGCGCGAGGGATTGCTGTTGGTGCAGCATCCCTTTCGGTAGCAATGTTAGAAGCGGCAACTTGGCGTCCGCTGCGAAGCTCCATCGTGCTTTGCTGCGCAGCACCTCTACGAAAATGTTACGGGAGGGCACACAGAGAAACGAGGTCACAGCTAATATATATTTGCACGACGCCAAGCCTAAGCCGAACTGGCAAGTGAGAGCTTGCCCCACATACCATAATCATGTCGGCTTTCACGCTGTCTGTCTTGCTTCTTCAGAGTGATGTAGTCTTGCAACAATATATATATATATATATATATATATATATATATATATATATATATATATATATATATATATATATATATATATATATATATATATATAGATATATTACGGTTTTGACAAAATTAGGGCCACTATTATTCAGTCCGGTTTCAAGACAAATCACGATAGGGAAGTGAGGGAACGGGAATCCTTCTTGATCCACAAATTTAACACCATTCGTTCAGGTATCAATGAAAACGTTGGAAAGCTCACCTGCCTCGCACTATAAAAACACGACTTCTTAGATTAGTAAAATATTTTAGTGTATATTAAAATGTATATTAGTCAACCGTGGTTTCTTTACTTCAGAGCTTTTTTACATGTCCTGCCAACCATTCTGTGCCCCGCGTGTTGATGCGCAAGGAAACTTGAAACTTGTATATTCATGGACCCGTCGCATGTCAGTCATGTCAACAAAAGGTTCTGACAGATTACCATTTTTTCACTTTGATTGTCCTTGCTGCAGTACCGAGAGTTCATCACGTGAGCCTATAAAAGCGGCTGCATTGTATCATACCTACTTACTCTGACGAAGGCCGTGCCACGGCCCAAACGTTAGTAAAAACAATTTCCTTTTCAATTGTGCTATCTGCAAGTTCATTCAATATAGAAAATACCCGGATCTGTTGTGCCTTTCCTTCAATTTCTTCTTCAACCATGGGTCCTGGGACAGCACTGAAGAAAAGGATGATTTGGAAATACCCTGTGCACATTCCTACCACAGCAGTTGTGGGAGATTCACAAACAAAGTATATACATCAATACTTCGACCCCCTCTGCAATGGCGCACCAGCCTTCATTTCGCAGTGTGGTGCTACAATCGGTGATGTACTGTACGTGGGATCTGCCAATTTTTGAAACCACGTGTTAACGCTGTAAAGCCGTTTTGTGCTGGGTACCCACCGCCTCCCGGTTTCTTGGCACTCCAGCTTCCAGTATCCAGTGCGATACTGGGCTTGTAACCCGGCATGGCACTGGACGCTGATGCCCAGTAGCACTAGGTTTTGCACTAAGATATATATATATATATATATATATATATATATATATATATATATATATATATATTGTTAAGAGGTTTATTGGCGGACACTCCGCGATGATTCACGACAGCGACAGTCAATGCGGGGACCGACACTCTGCACGAGCTGCTCTTCCTCTTATGAAAAAGGCGGCCCACTAGAAGGTGCTGGAGAGGACGACCCACTGTTCAAAGTCTTTACCACAACTAGCCCGGGTACGAACAGGTACCCGCCTGGCGACCTAACAGCTGGTTACAATGAGCAGGTATTGGTAGGCCTTGAGGCGCTCCACGTTAACAATGTCGCGTCCTCGACGGCGCATGTCCGAAGATGGTTGATGGGTTCAATCAAGTAGTTGTCAGGGGAAGTGCATTTCACGACACGGTAGCGGCACTCGTATTTGGGCAATTGTTTTGAAGATAGGCCAGTTACAGTAGTAGGGATCGAGAGCCAGACGAGTGCTCCAGGGAGGAACGTGGGCGCAGTAGTGCTGGCGTCAGCGCGAATGCTTTTTTTGCCGCTCTTGATCATGCCCAGTAAAGGTCTTCGCAAGCTCTCGACACTCTCCAGCAAGCTTGTCTGTAGCAGAAATAGGTGGCCACTCAGACTTGGAGAGAATGTCGTACTTGGAGAGAATGTCGTACACGTACTTGGAGAGCATGTCGCCGAGCGTTCGGTTGAAGCGTTCGGTGAGGCCATTCGTCTGCGGGTGGTAAGCAGCAGTTTTGCGGTGAACAACGTTGTGATCTTTGAGAATGGCTTCAACGACTTCAAACAGGAAGACACAGCCTCGGTCACTGAGCAGTTCCTGTGGTGGACCGCGTCGCATAATGAATCGTTGGAGCAGAAAGGAGGCCACATCGCTCGCTGTAGCCGCGGGAAGAGCGGCCGTTTCGGCGTATCGCGTGAGGTGGTCCACAGCGAAAATGGCCCAGCGGTTACCAGCCGACGTCAGCTGAAATGGCCCATACAAATCGATGCCAACGCGCCCAAAGGGCCTAGCAGGGCAAGGTAGAGGTTGCAGACCTACCGGCGACAGGTGCGTTGAAGCTTTGTGGCGCTGACACTCTATGCAGGAGCGAACGAATTTCTGCACGTAGCGGTACATGCCGCGCCAAAAGTACCGTTGGCAAATACGGTGGTAAGTCTTCGATACCCCGGAGTGCGCACAGTGCGGATCAGAATGAAAGAACTCGCATATGTCAGAGTGCAGACCGCGAGGTATGGCTAGTAGCCACTGGGGGCCGTCACCGTGGTAATTGTGCCTGTGTAGTGGTCGTCGCGAAGGGCGAAATGGTGGGCTTGACGACGCAACGCGCGATTGGATGGAGTGAATGAATCAGTGAGCAAGTCTTTCAGTGAGGCAATCCATTGATCCTTGCGCTGTTCAGTAGCAATGGTATGAATGCTAATCGAAGAAATGGCGAGGTGAGACGCTGAGTTGTCGGCATTGTCGTCAGGCAAGGGAGAGCGCGACAGGGCGTTGGTGTCAGCATGTTGCCTTCCATTGGGGTACAGCACGCGGATGTCTTAGTCTTACAGGCGAAGTGCCCACCGGTCGAGACGGCCTGAGAGATCTTTCAATGACGACAACCAGCATAGTGCGTGGTGGTCGGTGACGACATCAAATGGGCGACCATACATTAAGGTGGGTACTTTGCAAGGGCCCAGACGATTGCCAAACATTCTTTCTCAGTGACTGTGTAATTAGTCTCGGCTTTAGTAAGCGTACGGCTTACATACGCCACGACATATTTCGAGAATTCTGGTTTGCGCTGCGCAAGGACATCGCCGAGGCCGACAACACTGGCATCCGTGTGTACCTCTGTAGGGGCCGTAGGGCCGTAGTGGTGGAGTATGGGAGGCGACGTCAACAAACGACGAAGTGTTGTGAAAGAGTCGTCACACTGTGAATGGAGGGGCCCGTTACTTCCGAGAAGCTTTGTCAGCGGCGATATAATAGTCGCGAAGTTTCGAATGAAGCGCCGAAAGTAGGAACACAGTCTTATGAAACTGCGCACTTCCTTGACGGATTTCGGCTTGGGGAACTCGGTCACGGCCCAAAGCTTGGCTGGATCAGGGAGCATTCCGTCCTTGGACACGACGTAGCCAAGTATTGTCAGCTGCCGGGCTGCAAATGGGCACTTGTTTAGGTTCAGTTTCAGACTGGCGTCACTCAGACGCGTTAAAACATGCCGAAGGCGTTGAAGATGCGTCGAGAAGTCAGGAGCGAAAAAGACGACGTCATCGAGGTAGTACAGGCACGTGTGACATTTCAGGTCACGCAGAAAAGTATCCATCATGCGCTGAAAGGTGGTGGGCGCATTGCACAGCCCAAACGGCATGACGTTGAATTCGTACAAGCCGTCGCAGGAGACAAAAGTGGTCTTCGGTTCAGCGTCCTCAGCCATAGGTACTTGCCAGTACCCTGAGCGCAAATCGAGAGATGAAAAGAATTCTGCTCCTTGCAGGCTGTCAATCGCGTCATCTACCCGCGGTAGTGGGTACACGTCCTTACGAGTGATGTTGTTCGGGTGTCGGTAGTCCACACAGAACCTCACAGAACCCTCCTTCTTCGTGATGAGAAAGACAGGAGATGCCAAGGGGCTGCTAGAGGGGCGAATAACATCGCGGCGAAGCATGTCGTCGACTTGCTCGTTGATTACGCGGCCTTCTGTGGGAGATACGCGATATGGACGTTGCCGCAGTGGTGGCTGTGCGCCTGTGTCGATGCGATGCGTAACGGTAAATGTGCGGCCGAGAGAAGGTTGAGCGACATCGAAAGAAGGGCGGAATTTCTCCAACAGGCCCAAAAGTTGGGAACGCTGGCCTGGCGTAAGGTCGTCGGGAATGGAGGGACCGAATACATCATCGAATGATGAAGCAGATGTCGAAACAGCACTAAACGTACAGGAAGTTGAGCAATGCATGTCATCGGGTTGATCCATAACTTGCGCGTCTTCAATAGGTTCCATGCTGCCGAGACATTCCCTTCGTACCAACGTAACGCTGTACGGAGATGAGTTCACAACAAAAGTAGTGGTGCTACCGTGAGTGAGTTGCACTGTCGCGAAAGGAACCAGGAAGATTTTTTTTATGAAAACACGATGGGATGGCCAGAGGAGTGCAGCGGTGTCAAAAAGGCTAGCGCAGTATAGCGACACCACCACGGACGAGTTTGCAGGCACTTGAGAGTCGTCTCTGACGAGTAACTCGCTTGCAGCAGATGGACTGTCGGCTGGCGTCAAAGAGAATTGCGTGAGTTCTATTTCTGCTGGTGCGCAATGAATGACGGCGTCGTGGAGGGAGAGAAAATCCCATCCTAGGATGACGTCGTGAGAGCATGAAGAAATTATGATGAATTCGACCGCATACATCACGTCCTGAATTATAAGGCGGGCTGTACACATCGCTGTAGGGTGAATGCTTTGGGTGCTGGTTGTACGTAGGGAGAGCCCGCAAAGCGGCGTGGTCACTTTGCGCAGTAATCGGCTAAGTTTTGCGTCCATCACGGATACGGCGGCTCCAGTATCTACTAAGGCAGATGCACGAACGCCATCCACAAGCACGTCTATCATGTTCGACGGGCTTTCCTGAGGGCTTCCGCAGTTCGACAGCATCGCAGCCCTTGCCTGTGGACTGCGACGACTAGTTTGCCTGGTCGCCCTCAAGTGGACGTGGCCGCATCGGCGACAGTGAGCGACGTCGTGGAAATAGTGAACGGCGGGTAGACGGAACGGGGCGGGACGACGGTGACATAG
Source organism: Rhipicephalus microplus (assembly GCF_043290135.1). NCBI lineage: Eukaryota > Metazoa > Arthropoda > Arachnida > Ixodida > Ixodidae > Rhipicephalus > Rhipicephalus microplus. The sequence continues at coordinate 56,409,421 of NC_134706.1, forward strand.
GCGGCGGTTGGTCATAACAGCGGCTTGACTGGCTAAGAAAGATCGAGGCGACCTGTGGTTGCTGCACACAATTGCAATAGTGTGCTACATGGCCGACGCAAGCACAAGCAAAACAGATGGGGTGATTTTCAACAGTGCGCCATCAGTTTGTGGGTCCCATCCATGTCACAGAACGCGATTGGCGAGCCGGCTGCTTATATGAGTGCATGGTAGGCGGAACTAGGGGGGCATGGGTGACGCCGGCGTATGTAGGCGAGACAGTTTCTCCAAAGGCCTTGGGCTTTGCGACGGTTTCGGTGTAATTTAGGGGAACAGCGACAGAAATCAGTTAGGGCGGCCTCGCGACAACTTGGGCTTAGATGTGTGGCGCAGATGCAGGAGGCGGCTGGTGGTATTCAGGGACGACCTCCACGATTTCCTGCTGAATGGCTCGGCGGAGCGGAGGTAGAAATGTACTTGATGGCTGTTGAGCATGTTGTGGGGAAGCAAATGCCACTAAAGAGACCTGGCGGGCAACTTCCTCATGCACGAACGACTTGATTTCGGCGAGCAAGGTTGCGTGGTCAGGAAATGCTGACAAGGCCGAAAGATCAGCATCACGTGGTGGCGGTCGACGGGTCATCAAGCGCTGCCACCGCAGCTCGTCGTAACTTTGGCATAACGTAATGACTTCTGCCAGAGTGCGGGGGTTCTTTGCCAGGAGCATGATGAAGGCATCGTCAATGATGCCTTTTAGAACATGCGTGATTTTGTCAGCCTCTGACATGTTCAGGTCGACTTTCTTGCACAAGTCAAGGATGACCTTGATATAACTTGTGAAGGACTCGCCGGTCTGCTGGGCTCGTTCACGTAAACGCTGTTCAGCTTGCAGCTTACGAACAGCCGGACGGCCGAACACGTTGACGACAGCGGTTTTAAAAGAGGACCAAGTCGGGTAATCAGATGCGTGGTTGTTGTACCACATGCCAGCCACACCCGCGAGGTAGAAAAACAGGTTGCCGAGTTTACCAGCCTCATCCCAATGGTTGGGGACGCTCACGCGTTCGTACATGGCCAGCCAGTCCTCGACGTCGGTGCCATCCGCGCCGGTGAAGACAGGAGGGTCGCGGATGCGGGGGACACCGGGACATGGCATCGGCGTAGGAGGAAGTGTTTGCTGGGCAGCGTCTTGGTGCATGGTTGAAGGCACGGTACAGGATCGAAGCTCCAAGGGCATCGAATTCGGACCCGAAGGTGTTGGAAGGGCACAGCACTCTCAGCACTCTCCACCAAATTGTTAAGAGGTTTATTGGCGGACACTTCGCGATGATTCACGACAGCGACAGTCAATGCGGGGACCGACTCTCTGCACGAGCTGCTCTTCTTCTTATGAAAAAGGCGACCCACTAGAAGGTGCTGGAGAGGAAGACCCACTGTTCAAAGGCTCTACCACATATATATCTATATATATATATATATATATATATATATATATATACAAAAGAAGTGTGTAGTTAAGGGCTCGTTGCGCCATGTTTTGACACAATGTTAATGAGTTCTAAAAGAAAATAATGGCAAGAAATGTATAGAAAAAGTTAGTGTACCCGTCTCCCGGTTTCCTGGCACTCCAGCGTCCCAGTATTCAGCGCGATACTGGGCTCGTAACCCGGCATGGCACTGGACGTTGATGCCCATGAGCGCTTGGTTTTGCAATATTATATATAAATGTGTGACGCTATGATGAATGGGTGACGTAGCCTGGCTCATATCCCATGTTTATTCCATCTCACTTCTTCCTTCTCTGCTTCTACAAATCATCACTTCATACGTCACACGATTGCCCCTCCCCCCGAAAGATTGGGCACGTTACAATCAACAAAACAACAAAAAGCATAAAGTGAAGAATGTCAAAATGCACGGTATTTTGATTTCATAAGGCAGTTTCTTATCTCACACAAAAGCTTCACATTCAGTGCAGAGGGCAGCTGTCCGGTCAAATCTAGGGTAGCTCTGGTGGACGAGGCTGGGTGTTGCGCCCAAAATAGCATAACCCCGCCCTGCACATCTGCTCTGATGATGACCTGACTTGAGGTCTTGTGAAGCACGAACAAGGCTTGAAATCTGTGTAGCACTGATTTGACGGATGTCTTTGGCATCGGATCCAGCGCTGTTTTGGCAACAGATGCTTTGCTTCTAGTCGGCGTGCATGAGAACCAAGGCTGATGGGACGATTTCTTTTTTTCTCTGTTGTATACGTGGTAGCTTCATGTCTCTTTCGTAACTTTCTGTGGCGTTCTCTCCGTTTGTTGGATCGGAGACACGGCCTTGAGAACTGGTGCAGAAAATTTTGTCGACGTTGCTTACTGTGAAGATGGCTTAAGCATCGACTTTGTATTTGCTTCTTTAATTGATGTTGTCTCTGATGACCTTGCAGCCACAAGTGTACTCGTGAGGAGGTTGCACTTGATCGTTGTTCTTGTTTGAGCAGCCGTTGCAGTTCCTGGAGTTGGAGTTGGTTTTGTTGAAGTTGCTCGTTTTGTTGTGAAAGTTCGTCAGATGGGCATCTTTCAGGAACATGAGTCTGCTTTTCTTTAAATGGTGATGTGATCAGTAGATAGCCGGTAGTCGACACTGCACTGCTAGGCTTGTCTTCTAATGAAAGCAGCGTGACAGGCTGATGAGAAAGCTCCCAAGATGGTTGTGAGTCATCCTTGATTGTAAATGCTTCTGTCAGTTGACAATGCGTCGGCGTTGGTGGATTCGAAATGCTTGCAGTGCTTTGACTCGCATGTGTGTTATCACTTGACCATGAGAGCACAACAGACATGGCTTCAGATGGTTCTGATGGCGTATGTTTTTCTTTTTGCAGCATGATTAGGCTGAGGATGTCTGTCGAACGACCCTGGTCGGGAACGTTAGGGTGGGAGCTGCTATTGCGAGGATTCACCAGCTCGTCACACGCAAATTCGGTCACACGCTCGAAACCGTTTGGGCCTTGTGTCTGGCACGAAGCATCAAGGCATTCGGGTGGTTCGGTAAAATCTGAAGTGTTGTGGTGCAGTGAACACGTTGAAAATGCCGATTTCATTGCTCTTGGGAAGGCGGCTTTAGGTTCAGTTTTTTGGCGAAATTGTCTAGATTCCTTTCGGTATACGGACGCTTTACCTTGTCTGTCGCGACGTGCAAGTTACCTGTCGGTGTTCGAATGCTTGACGTTTTTTCGGAAGAGTCATATGATGGTACAATGGTGGTATATTTTCTTTCAGGTCTCGTTTGGAAAATAGGCTTACTGCGGGAAGACTTCGCGTAACTGTGATGGGTCAGTTAAAAAGCCTTCCGCTGATGAGGTATGAACAGGTCTTCATCGTATTCTTTGAAACGAATGATCATTTCTCCTTTGATCTTTTTACAAGATTCATCGTGCTCAAAGATATGGGTGAGGTAAAATTGGAATACCTCACCTGAGATGTAGTCAGTGAAGTTGATGATCATCTCCCGTTCTGACCAGGGTGCAGCGGCACCGTAGAGCTCAAAAAGGTTGAACCAGTCCTGTATGGATCCGCGTCCGCTGATCCGGTGTACTTGGGGATGTCAAGGTCGTCTGATGGTGCTGTCATGATGCTGGTCTTGGTGTAGCGTTGGGATGTACTTTTGTGGTCCACGTTCGGTCACTGCGTCTTGCTGAGACGTTCGAAGATGGTGGCCAGTTGATGAAGTGGCCGCCAGGTCTTCATCCTGCCGACTTGTGTGACGCTATGATGAATGGTTGACGTGGCCTGGCTCATACCCCATGTTTATTCCATCTCACTTCTTCCTTCTCTGCTTCTACAAACCATCACTTCATACGTCACACATATATATATATATATATATATATATATATATATATATATGCACAAAATAGGTGTATAAAGAGCTGGTTTTTTCATGTTTTGACACAATGATAATGAGTTCTAACAGACAATAATGCCAAGGAATGTATAGGGAAAGTTAATGTATTCAATTGTAATGTAATTTTTTTCTTTGTCATATTTACATTACACTTGTGTCTAATAACTTCTGCTATACACTCCTTGGCATTATTCTCTGTTCGAGCTTATTAACATTGTGTAAAGACACGGAAAAACGAGCCCGTACGTATACACCTATTTCCCTTATTCATCAACGATGGTCTCATACTGGCGGACTTGATGCCGTTAGTTTGTATACGAGAGACTATTGGTCAGCTTCCAGCTCTCCATAGCAAGCATTGGTGTTTACCTGAATATATCAGGGAATCACAAACACTACTCATGGGCTACGTGACGCCAAACACGCTCATAAATAGTGTACCACACTATCCGCCATGGCTAATTGTGGCGCTGACTGACACTGTCACTTTTATACTCACATATAAACCAAATGAAGTGGCTGGGGGGATAGCCGCCGTGGCAGCTCAGTAGTAGAGCATCAGTTCCTGCTCTTGGCAAGGTTTCTTCCACCCATTTTTCTTTCTTCACATTTGCATTAAATTGGGTTTAATAACCTACTCTATACACTGTATTATAAATATATTTGTATATATATATATATATATATATATATATATATATATATATATATATAGTGATGAGCCTGGACAGCACCCGCGGTTCCTCCGACAAAGAAGTCGAAGCGGCTGCTCTTTTGTTTTGTTAATAGAGACCTCGTTTTTCTTGGACGCACCGTCGTCCTGTATTCTGTTATTTTCACCTAGCGACCTTGGTGGAGGTGCTCGACTTCTCCAACTGATGCTTCAGTCATCTCCGCGCCCCAGCATATCGAGTCCGCCACCGCAACTTGTTCCTGCAGTAAATACTCCTGTCCACCAATACAGTCGCCGACAGCGAGGCCTTAGTCCCGAGGCAATCCCGCTCGAACTTCTCCAGCGACACACCGTGCCGGGAGAAATGGCTACCGGAGGGCCTTCACAGGTTACTGTTGACCAGCCTCTAATGCCTGAGACCTTCTACGGTGAGGTTTATGAAGACGTCGAGGACTGGTTAGCCCAGTATGAGCGAGTCGTAAAAGACAACCACTGTCCCACTGAACAAAAGCTATCGCGCGTCTACTTTGCTTTGGCAGACAGTGCTCGTACGTGGTACGGGAACCACGAGTCAACGCTGTCTTGGTGGGAGGAATTTCAGCAGCAAATTCTTGGGACTGCTCTGCAGCTCACCGAGGCACGCATACATAAACCAAACGAGAGCGTCGCCAAGTGTGCGGAAGACATGGCGCGCCTATTTCAGCGGGCTGACTCGGAGACGCCTGAAGGTAAAAAACTCCGACATTTGATGTGGGGCGTCAAGGGAGAGCTGGCGGAAGAGCTAGCGGAACAAGCGTAGCGGAATTCGTCAAAGAGGCTACAACACTCGAGCGAGCATTGCAGCAACGGTGCCGATACCATGACCAACCAAACAAGACATCTCCCAGCCGCTCTGCTTTGAGTGCCGGTAGTGAGTGTTCTCTGCGCGAGCTCATTCGTGAGGTCGTTCGGGAGGATATCCGAAACCTCGTTGTGACTCCGCAAGAAAATACCATGGCTTGCGTGCAGACGTTGTGCGGCAAGAACTTCGCCAGGCATTTTCGTTGCCCGAATTGCTCTCAGACCAGCGGTCTGTAAGCTACGCATCAGCTGTCCGTCGACCCACTCCAGTGTCGTACAACTCGTCACCGCTGGCTTATCGTGACGCCAGCCAAGGGCCTTACAACGAGCCATGGGCCCCAGCTCCCAATCCGCCGCAGCCGTATCCAGAGTTTAACGTGCCTATGCAAACGTCACCGATGTACACTCCGCCGACATCTGCATCTTGGTCGCAAGGTATGCCCACCACTCAACCATCCATCCGTACGACGGACTTGTGGCGCACCGTCGACCACTTTGCTTTCATTGCTGAGAAGCCGGCCATATTTTCCGCAATTGCCCGTACCGTGACAGTAGACATCAAAACATTCTACAAACCTCCTCTCGTGCTTATTTCGATAACCGCCGTTACAGAAGTGCAGGTCCGCAAGCACACCATCCCGAAGTGCCGTATCATTGAGCCCGCTCTCCTTCACCTGCACCGAACTCGCCGCCGCAGCGCAGTTACTCCGAGGTGGTCCGGGGCAGATCTCCTAGCCCTCGTCGGGGAAACCACCAGCTGCGAACTTTGGTGGGAAGGTTACCGCCCGTCGAGATGCTATCACACCCCTCACTTCTTCTCTTCAACAACGTCTTCAACAACGACGAATGATACCACGGATCATACGACGCACGATGCCAAGGACGATACGACGTCAGAACAATAATCAGAACAATATGCGCGGGCCCAAACATAGGAACCGCCGAGGGTCAATTGGTGACGCCGACGGGCAAATGTACAGCTCGAATTAATATCGGCAGTTAAGATTTCGTCGATACTTTCGTAAATTTAACGGAGTGCTGCAAAGACCTAATCTTGAGCATGGACTTCTTGCGTGAATACGGCGCCAGTATCAACATTCCTCAGAGATCGGTTACGTTTTGAACGGCCCTAGATCAAGTTTCGAATGGCTCTGTACAGCCCAGTGACGTCAGCCTTTGCGCGTCTGCGACGACGGCGTGACTATCCCACCACGGTCGAGTGCACTCCTGGCTGTGACATGTGGCACGTCGAGCGATTCTGAAAACATGGCCGAGCAAATTCCAACACTGCTATTCAGCCATGGTTTATCTATTGAAAGAGGCGTCGTAAGCATAAAATGCGGACACACGCACGTCTTTGTTACGAATTTCAGCTCTGAACGCCGACATCTAACGAGGTGCATGGCAGTCGCGTACGTGGAAGAGCTCGCCGAGATGACAGACTGCAAAACTCTTGAAAAAGATAATTCAACTGATCTGACCCCCACACCTCTATCTGTTCATATTGGCCCAAGTTTGCTGGCGGCGCAGAAGCAAACTGTCATGCAGCTTATTAACAAGTTGGAAGATTGTTTCTCTTCGATGTCCAGGGTTCGTCAAACGCTGCTGGCGAAACATCGAATTATAACGAACGACATGACCAGACCAATCAGGCAAAACCCGTACCTGGTAGCTCCGCGAGAACATGAAGCCATCAAAAAGCAGGTGCGACAGATACTTGAAGATGACGTTATTCAGCCGTCAAAAAGCCCTGGGGCTTCACCGATTGTATTAGTGAAGAAAATAGACGGCACTTTACGTTTATGCGTGGATTACAGCAAGCTGAATCAGGTGACAAAAAAGAAGACGTCAACTCACTTCCACGTATCGACGATTCACTCGATCGACTACGGAAAGCGCGTTATTTCTCCTCGATGGATCTAAGGAGTGGGTGTTGGCATATAGAAGTCGATGAAAGAGACCGGGAGAAAACAGCTTTCTTGACACCTGATGACCTTTTTGAATTTAGGGTACTTCCATTTGGCTTGTGCTCCGCACTGGCAACGTTTTAGCGGCTAATGGACACCGTATTATCAGGACTCAAGTGGCAGACGTGCTTCCTGTAATTAGATGACGTCATCGTATTTTCTTCCACATTAGACAAACACATCAGGCGACTGCACTCAGTATTTCAAGGTATCCGTTCCGCTGGACTTAGACTAAAGCCGGAAAAATGCCATTTCAGCTTCAAAGAGCTTCGGTTCTCGGGGCATCTCGTCAGTAGTGAAGGAGTGTGGCCTGACCCTGAAAAAATAGCTGCCGTTTCAAATTTTATAGCGCCAACTGACAAAAAGGTAGTCAGACGGTTTTTAGGACTGTGTGCTTACTACCGACGCTTGTCTCGTGCATTGTCTCGCGCATTGAACTCGCGCATTGTCTCGCTGTACACCCGCCTTATCAGAGCAGACGTCGCAATCGTATGGAATAAAGAGCAGCAAAAATCATTCGACGAGCTGCGGCAACGCCTTCAGAAGCCACCAGTCCTCGCACACTTTGATGATGACGTACCGACAACAGTGCACACAGATGCTAGCAATGTCGCCTTAGCAGTCGCAGGATGGCGCCGAACGAGTAATTGATTACGCGAGCGTAACTCTTACACGTGCGGAAGAAAATTATTCCACCACAAAAAAAGAGTGCCTTGCGGTGATGTAGGTGGTTATAAAATTCCACCCATACCTGTATGGTCGTCCTTTTAATGTTGTCAGCGACCATCACTCCCTCTTATGATTGACGAATTTCATCATCATCATCATCATCATCATCATCAGCCTGACTATGTCCACTGCAGGACAAAGGCCTCTCCCATGTTCCGCCAGTTAACCCGGTCCTGTGCTTGCTGCTGCCAATTTATACCCGCAAACTTCTTAATCTCATCTGCCCACCTAACCTTCTGTCTCACCCTAACCCGCTTCCCTTCTTTGGCAATCCAGTCAGTTACCCTTAATGACCAGCGGTTATCCTGTCTACGCGCTACATGCCCTGCCCATGTCCATTTCTTCTTCTTGATTTCGGCTATGATATTCTTATCCACCGTTTGTTCCCTAATCCACTCGCTCTCTTCTTGTCTCTTAAGGTTACACCTACCATTTTCCTTTCCATTGCTCGCTGCGTCGTCCTCAATTTAAGCTGAACCCTCTTTGTAAGTCTCCAGGTTTCTGCTCCGTAGCTAAGTACCGGCAAGACACAGCTGTTATATACCTTCCTCTTGAGGTATGATAGTGGCAAAGACCCTTAAGGACGGTTGGCACACTGGAGCCTGAAGCTTCAAGTATTTACATGACGGTGGTCTACAGATCGGGGAAGCGACATTCAGACGTTGATTGCCTTTCTCGTGCGCCTTACGAACCTGCGACGGCAGAAGATGACGATACAGCCTTTGTCGGAGTTGTAAACACGGCAACTGTCGCACGGCGGCAACGAGATGACCCCAAACTGGAACCAACAATACGCTTTTTAGAGGGTCACACTTCAGCTGTACCTAGACTGTTTCCGAAAGGGAATTCGTTATTTTGCCTGCGCAACGTCATCCTGTATAAAATGAACTTCACGCCACACGGAAACGACTACCTACTCGTCGTCCCAACATTTCTAAGGAGCGAAGTATTACAAGCACGCCACGATAAACCCACATCCGGCCACCTGGGTTACACGCGTACGTCGTGCAGAGTGAGGCAGAAATACTACTGGCCAAGACTGACGGCGGCCTTTCAACACTTTGTTCGGACGTGCCTTGAATGCCAGTGCAGAAAAGTTCCACCCGTCAAACCAGCAGGCCTCCTCTATCATATTGACGTGCCTGTTACTCCATTCGCTCAAGTCGAAATGGATCTTTTGGGCCCATTTCCAACCTCATCAGCAGGACGCACATGGATTATAGTAGCCACCGACTACCTCCCTCGTTACGCCGAAACCAAGGCCTTGGAGAGGGGCACGGCAAGTGAAGCAGCCCGATTTTTCATAGAGAATATGGTGCTGAGGCATGGCGCTCCATCAGTGATATAAACTGACAGGGAATCTGCATTCGCAGCCGAACTATTACAGACAGTTTTGAGAATTAGTGGCACATCCCACCGGCGAACAACGGCGTATCATACGCAAGCGAATGGTCTTACGGAGCGTCTCAACAAGACACTTGCGAATATGCTCTGCATGTACGTCGATGTGGAGCATAAAAACTGGGACGAGATCTTGCCGTATGTCACGTTCGCCTATAACACGGCTCATCAAGAAACAACAAGAACAACGCCATTCCGCCTTCTTCATGGTCGTGAAGTTACCACTATGGTGGATCCTATGCTGCCGCACGAGTGCGAAAGCGCTGAAACGGACGCTGATTATATCACTCAGCTTGCTGAAGAAGCCCGACAACTTGCACGCCTACGTATTAGTTGCCAGCAGGACTACGATTCAAGACAGTACAACCTTCGTCACCGACCAGTCTCCTACGAGCCAGGAGAGAAAGTTTGGATATGGACTCGTATTCGGCGCCGTGGCCTCTAAGAGAAACTGTTAAGACGGCACTTCGGTCCCTATAAAGTTGTGCAACGTCTCAGTGACATTAATTATGAGGTTATTCCTGATACTGCGCACTCTTCAAGGCATCCATGGTATGCTCATGTAGTTGTGCACGTGGTACGCATGAAGCTCTATTTCTCCAAATGAACTCATGCGTTTCCAACGAGTACAAACCGCTTTATTATAAAGAATCGGGACGATGCTTTCTTTAATTGGAGGCTAAGGCCACGGCTAAAGGCCGGGCAAGAAGAAAAAAGACGACGAAGTGTTGAGTGTGGAGAGCACCGACGGTTCCTCCGAGGAAGAAGTCTTAGGGGCTGCACTTTTGTTCTGTTAATAAAGACCTCGTTTTTCCTGGTCGCACCGTCGTCCTGTATCCTGTTATTTTCACTTAGCGACAATATATATATATATATATATATATATATATATATATATATATATATATATATATATATATATATATATATATATATATATTGTAGGCATTTCTTAAGCACATCTACTTTCTTCTCACATAGTCATCATCATGAGGGGTCGTCATCTGCATCGGCTTGGGGATTTTGGCTTGCCTCGGTTCTGTGCCTCGGGTGTGGTCGCTTGATTGTGTCTTCTGAGACTAGTGAAGGCTGCCTTCACCGTTGCATCACAATATATATATATTGGCAAGACAAAGAAAGACGCTTGGGCTCGGGCGCGTGGGCAGCTAAGGGAAGGTAAAGGAAGAAGAAGACAGAATAAGAACAGGTGGCCGAGGATCGGGTGTTGTTTCTTGTTCTCTGTCTCGCTCATCACAATGGCGCAGTCGACGAAGAAGACGTTTTACGTCCCGGCTTCATCATCCAGAACTGCCGCGATAAGCGCCGCTAGAGGACGGTGTCGATGCCTCCTCGGAAGCTGTTCACCTGCTTCCACAGCCACCACCGTTCGGGAACGGCGTCAAGGCCTCCTCGGCGGCTGCAGTACATGTTACCGGCACCATTTCACAAGGGATGCCGTCCATGCGTCCTTTGCTATGAGTTCTGCCGTCAGCGCAAGCCGACAAGTGAACTCTCTGCGGGAAGGAACCGGTCCGTGTCTTCGTGGTTCGTCGGCAGTGCGGGCTTCTCCATCCAGGAACGCTGTTCACGCTTCTTTGGCGATGGAGTCAACAACCCGGTCGCCGCTTCAGCTGCCCATCGGATAATGAGTGGACGGTGTCCATGCCTCCTCTGTGGTACCAGGGCATCACCCAATGGACAATATGTTACCACTTCGCGGCCGTAACACGCACGGGCTCATGTCCTTTGGGAACGCTGTCCAAGCTTCCCACGCCCTGTATTCCTTGTCCGGTACTCTTCCAACACATAAGCCGCCCAGAAACGCTGTTCATGCTTCCTTGGACGTGCGTATTACCACCGTGAGTTCTACTAGAACCACGTACTTCACAGACGCGAACCGAAGCGGTTCAGAAGCCTCGTGCGACAGTGTCGTGGAGCTGCGGCGTACCATCGCACTGCTCCGCGCCGAGACTAACAAACTGACAGCGTTGATCGCAGAGCGAGCTCCTACAATGTTGCCAGCATTGTGTGACATTAACACAGTGTTGGATGTAGCTGCCTCATACGACCTTGAGGCAAGCACACCGGAGCAACGCAGGGAGCTTCGGTCTTCTCTGATCGAGCTCTCACACCAGCTCGACTGCTTCGCGTCGGTGATCTCTGCGTTGACACCTGCCACCTCACAATCACCAGCCATCTACGAACTACAAGAATTCCACGGGGTCCGGATTGACGCCGACAGCTGAGTGGCAACCGTCAACGCGATAGCAATGCGCGAGGCCTGGATGGAATCTCAGAAATTGACCGTGGCTGTAGACCGTCTTCGGGAAGGTGCAGCGGTATCGCACCGGTATGAAGGCTTAAAGCAGCAGTCCTGGGTGGAGTTGAGCTCCAAGCTCATAACTGCCTTTGGCCGGACACTCTCCGATCTCCCTTTCCCCACCCAGTCGAACCTTACCGGTACCGAGGATGCAGTTCAAGAAGGGTTTCATCTCGAGGCTCCGGCTGAGCACTCCAGTTCTCCACATGAGCTTCCAGACTCCTCACTGGTACCATACCCAAGTTCGTGTCTGCCATCGGCCACCCCGTCCTCTTTCGTGGGGGGAGATACAGAGGGGCACAGAGTAGCTGGACCCTTCGTCAACGCGCCCACTACCATATATCGAGCTCAAGTAGGGCGGCAGCTCGATGTCTCATCGCAGTCCTCCAGTCTGACAACAGGCAAGAAGACCACGCTCGAGCCTCAGCAATTGGCATTGCGGCCTTCGAACCCCTGGGCACGTGGAGTTGTTCACCCCTGTCCTGCCGGATGGGTCACGACATGACACACCCTACCTGCCTACGATACCAACAGTTCCCAGTGATACCAGCGAGGAGAGCAGACTCAGCGATCAAGCGGAGGGGGATTTGCCTATTACGCGGCATTCATTGGCCGAGTGTGAGAGTGCTTCACTCAATCAATCCATGTCTGCCGAAGACAGATTATTGGACAATACGCCTGTTTTATCCGTATCTGCCCACCACGCCTTGGCCGACGGTAGTGATGCGCCGCAAGCAGGCGAAGTCAACGTCAGTACTTCCGGCCTCCCGGCGTACAGCGCTACTTAGGATCACGGGCGATGCAATATGACTTTGAGACCATCTGAATGCCGTTCAGATCACCAGGAGGCAGTGTGCGTTGAGGAGGAATCGGATACAGATCGGCCAGTAGGTGACCAGCTCGCACAGAGCAGCGAGGTGAGGCCTTCTTACGCCCCTGGTGTCTGCGGCATGATGTGCAGTTATGGTGGCGGTAACTTATATGGACGCCGCGGAACAGAACAACTGAGGAGCATCTTGATTCCTTGTAGCCGGAGAACAATAGCCGAAGATTGCAGCGCAGAGGCTCCTGCATCAAAGCTTGATGGCCGGGAATTGCAGCTGGTCTAGAACGCCGACGGGAATGAAGACCAGTGCCCCAAACTGCGCCAACTGAATGGCCTGCTGCGGCGGCCGCCTCGAGACAGCCAAAGTTGCCCACAAGAGTGTTCGACAGCCCCGCAAGGCAAGTCATGGCGTCCACGAGAGAGACCCCACAGACACAGCAAATACCACCGGAAAGAGACGGTATTGGCAACTCAAGGCTCCGGGCCTGCGGGCCGAAGACGACCATTGCGAAACACTCAATGACGTCCACTAGAGCCATCGTTCCGACTTTCAAAGCAAGACAAAAAAAACGGCACGACAAAGTCAATGGCGTCCGCCAGAGACATCATCGTCTTACTTTCAACGAAAGACGCTCCGTGGCCATGAGCTGGCTATGCGAGGCAGCCAACGCCGCCCACCAGAATACACACTGACAGATCTTCAAGCAGAGGCACACCGTTGCATAGACCAACCGGCTTGAGGTAGCGAGTCTGTCCAACAGAGACGCTTCTCCCAGACCGTCACTCCATGTTGCATTGTGGTTCGGGACGACCACCACGAAGCAGCCAAGCCCACCCAGCAGAAACTTTGCCGCCAGCTCCGCGCACGCGCAGTCATGGCCGAGTGTCAAAACGGAAAAAGACGCTGGGGCTGGGGCAGCTAAGCGATTGTAGAGGAAGAAGAAGACAGAATAAGAACAGGTGACCCAGGGTCGGGTGTTGTCTCTTATTCTCTGTCTCGCTCATCACAATATATATATATATATATATATATATATATATATATATATATATATATATATATATATATGTGTGTGTGTGTGTGTTTGTGTGTGTGTTGAGCATATTGTTACGTAAAAATTACACGAGGCGTGTCTATTTAAATTCTATATTCAAACTGATGCGTATGGCGTCGACTACGATGGAAGACAGCACGCAAACCCGACAGACCACTTCCTTGTTGTCGTCTTCTGACCGCGTATACGTCAGTTATGTAGCATTGACACCGGCGGTGAAAGCGCCGTCTCAGTGCACATTAACTACGGTCTTCAGTAGACAGGTGGTAAGGTTTTAGCCTGCTGACGTGCACAACATCACTGGGTGTGGTTGCAGGCAGGCTTGTGGTCTCAGATGCAGGAATGATCTCATAGGTGACATCGGTTATCTGGCGAATGATACTGTAAGGACCCATGTAGCGAGACAACAACTTCTCTGATAAGCCAGCTCGACGAACTGGGCACCACAGCAGAACAAGAGAACCGGGTGAGAAGTGAACGTCAGCATGCCGGCTCTCGTAGATGGCTTTCTGTGTGGCTGGCGAAACCGAAAGTCTAGAGCGGGCGATCTGACATGCGTGGTCAGCACGAGCAATAGCGTCGCGTGTATATTCGGTAGATGGCGTTGTAGTGGTTGGAAGTAGGGTGTCGAGTGGTAATTTCGGATCACGGCCATAAAACAAATAAAAGGGTGAATAACCAGTAGTGTCCTGGCGCTAAGAATTGTACGCGAAGGTCACGTGAGGTAGCGCCAGGTCCCAATCATGGTAGTCGGAGGACACATACATCACGAGCATGTCCGTTAGGGTCTGATTTAACCGTTTGGTATGGCCTTTGTTTGGGGATGGTAGTAAGTGGTCAGCTTGTGGTGCGTCGAGGAAGAGCGCAGAAGATCGTCGATCACACGGGAAAAAAATCTGCGGCCACGATCCGTGAGTGATCGGCGACGAGCGCCATGGCGTAGGATGAAGTCGTGGAGCAAAAAGTCCGCAACGTCAGTAGCGGTGCTGGTGGGGAGCGCTCGATTGATGGCATACCTAGTCGCGCAGTCTATAGCAACGGCGACCCACTTTTTGCCCGATTTCAACTCGGGAAAAGGACCGAGAAGATCTATACCAACACGGAAGAAAGGTTTGGTTGGGATGGAGATCGGTTGAAGAAGTTCAGCCGGGGGAGGGGCAGTAGGTCGCTTCCTACGTTGGCAATTATCGCCGGAGGACACGTAACGGCGAACGGACCGGGCAAGGCCGCGCCAAAAGAAGCGGTGACGCACGCGGTCGTACGTCCGAGATACACCCAGATGACCTGCAGTAGGTTCATGGTGAAGCTCGTCAGCACGGTTGAAACCGTATTTCGGCACGACAAGAAGGAGCTCAGGTCCATCTGGCTGGAGGCTACGACGGTACAGCGTGCCATTCAGGAGGACGTACATGCGAAGTGACGTGTCGTTCGGAGCAGATTCGAGACGGTCAATAAGGTGTCGCACGGATCATCACGACGTTGTTCATCATCAATCTGAAGAAACTGGGACATTGACGTGACGCTTAGGCTAGGGTCGATGTGTGGTTCGTCGGGCTGACCAACAGGGTAGCGGGATGAACAATCGGCTTCCAGATAGAGACGTCCAGACTTATAAGCAGTCGAATAGAAATACTCCTGTAGGCGTAATGCCCAACGACCAAGTCGTCCTGTGGGGTCCTTCAGAGAAGAAAGCCAACACACCTCGCGATGATCAGTGGTGACACGGAGAGGGCTGCCATACAAGTAGGGACGGAATTTCGAAACTGCCCAAACAAGAGCGAGACATTCCCGTTCTGTTAAAGAATAATTGCATTCAGACTTAGAAAGCAGACGGCTTGCGTATGCGATTACACGGTCGTTGCCCCGCTGAATTTGTGCCAAGACTGCACCAATTCCGTGACCACTCGCGTCTGTTCGCAGTTCTATAGGAGCATCGGGGTCAAAATGTGCAAGAAAAGGAGGTGTCGTTAGAGCGGTGATTAGCTGAGAGAAGGCGTCAGAATGAGGAGGGCCCCAAGAAAACGGGACGTCTTGTTTGAGAAGGTCGGGGAGTGGCCGTGCGAGTGCCGCAAAGTTTTTCACGAACCGGCGAAAGTAGGAGAAGAAGCCCACGAAACTGCAAACATCATGGACAGAG
This sequence comes from Rhipicephalus microplus, assembly GCF_043290135.1. Classification (NCBI taxonomy): domain Eukaryota; kingdom Metazoa; phylum Arthropoda; class Arachnida; order Ixodida; family Ixodidae; genus Rhipicephalus; species Rhipicephalus microplus. The sequence goes on from NC_134706.1 coordinate 56,425,239, forward strand.
CGTAGGACAGGGAAGTTTGTTACAGCGCGTACTTTCGCCGGGTCTAGCCGTACGCCGACAGCGTCAACAAGGTGACCCAATACGGTAATCTGACGAAGACCGAAGTGGCACTTGGAGCAATTGAGCTGCAGGCCGGCCCGTCGAAATATGAATAGAAAGGTCGAAAGGCGTTCAAGGTGGGTTGCAAAGGTAGGTGAGAAAATGATCCCGTCGTCCAGGTAACACAAACAGGTCGACCAATTAAATCCTTGTAGGAGCGTGTCCATCATTCTCTCGAAGGTTGCTGGAGCGTTGAAGAGTCCGAATGGTATGACCTTGAATTGGTAAAGACCGTCAGGGGTAACGAAGGTGGTCTTTTCTCGGTCCATGTCATCTACAACAATTTGCCAGTAGCCAGATCGGAGGTCGAGAGATGAAAAGAAGGTGGCGCCATGGAGGCAATCAAGGGCATCGTCAATGCGTGGTAGAGAGTACACGTCTTTTTTCGTAATTTTGTTGAGTTGGCGATAATCAACACAGAAACGCCATGAGCCGTCTTTCTTTTTTACTAATACCACGGGAGATGCCAAAGGGCTCGTTGATTTTTAGATTACGTATTTCGTAAGCATTTTGGCCACTTCTTTCTGAATCACTTCTCGCTCGGACGCAGACACGTGGTACGGACGACGGTGAATAGGCGCAGAGTCACCAGTGTTCATTCGGTGAGTGACAATTTTAGTCTGACACAAGGGACGATCGTCGGTGTCGAAAATGTCACTGTATGAGGCCAAAACTTGGCAGAGAGCGTCGGCCTGGTGAGGCGACAGCTTCGATCCAATCATGTTTCGAAAAATACCATAGTCTGAGCTGGGTGACCGTAAGACTGCGCTTCGATCAACAGCAGATACAGCGCCAACACTGACATCGTCCTCTGGTTTGGCAGTTAGCTGCGCTAGAGACATCTGGCAGGGCAACACATGAGGGGTGAAAGCAAAGTTAAGGAGCGGAAGTAACACACAGTTATCCGCTGTGGTCGCGATGGTATAGGGCACAGTAACACTGCACGTCAGCCGAACGTCAGTTATTGGCGTAACGATATATTCACCGTCAGAAACAGGAGGGTTCGATAACAAAGACACGTACGTGACGGCTCGAGGTGGCAGGCGAACGAAAGTGGTTGGGCTTAAGCTGCTGGTGGGCTTTGGTAAATCAAAGGTTGGTAAATCAAGGCTGAGGGTACCAGACGAACAATCAATTAAGGCCGACTGTGCCGAAAGGAAATCAATGCCAAGTATGAGGTCAAGAAGGCAGCAGGCTAGCACGGCAAAAAGGACCACGGCGTGACGACCGGCAATGTCGACACGAGCAGTACACATTCCGATTACTGGTACAGTACCGCCTTCGGCAACATGTATTGCCTGCGTCGTAGATAACGTCATAATCTTTTGTAAGCGCCAGCGTAGAGAAGCGCTCCTAATAGACAGGTGCGCACCTGTGTCAATGAGGGCGGTCACAGGAACATGGTCTACTTGTACTTGAAGCAGGCTAGGGTGCGTGGGAAGTGTCAGTAGAGGATTTTCGGCCGTCATTGGTATTGCAGCTTCACCTCTATAAGCTGAAATATCTAGTTTTCGTGCTGCGGTCGTCCAGAGAAGCTCGGCGAGGAAAAGCGCCGAGGTGGCGGAGAGCGGGATTGGTGACGTAGCGGTGATGGGGAGCGAGAGCTTCGGCGACCGGACGAAGGGGCGTCAGGGTAGCGGCGACCGGGCAAAGGGGCGTCTGTGGAAGGCTCGTATTATGATGACAAATAGAAATTGAAGGGTGCGCCGACTGAACGTCGAGGGGTCGTCGGATGCATAAGCGCCGAGGTAGAGAAAGTCTGACGTGGTTGGTTTGACCAACGGCGGCGGCAATAACAAGAAACGTGCCCAGCCTGGTGGCAGGAAAAACAAATAGGCCGATCATCGGGTGTTCGCCTTTCCGAAGGGTTACGGAAGTGCATTGTTGGAGGTGAACGGCGAGCGTGTCCGCAGGAGTAGGACGGGACCTCAGGGCGAGTCAAGAGACATGCTGATGGAAGGCCGAGGTTCGGAAACTCCTGCCTCACCACAGCTTGTATTAACGCCCTGGACGGCTGTTGTTGGTCAGAAGCGAGCGTTGCGAAAACGGGTGGCTGAAGAGGAGCCGAACAGGCGGCTTCGATTTCCCGATGAACAATGCGTGTGACGTTGTCATACGTGGAGGACTGGCGGGCGGCTTCACACGATGAGGTTGCGGCCGTGTTGGGCAGCCGGGCGAATCGCTGAGTAATACAGCGGCTCTTGGCTTCTTCGAACCGCCGGCACTCTTTAATGATGGCGTCGACGGTGGCAACGTTGTTGTAAACTAGAATAATAAATACGTCATTTGATATGCCTTTGAGCGAATGGGCCACTTTCTCAGACTCACCCATGTGCTCGTCAATCTGGCGGCATAGGGCGATGACGTCGTGAATGTACGCGACGTACGACTTCGTCGACATCTGTGCACGAGCCGCCAGTTGACTCCGCGCTGCGATCTGCCGCCCAACGATGTCGCCAAAAAAGGTCACGGATCTTCTCTTTAAAGGATTTCCAGCTCGTAATCTCCCCTTCGTGCGTCTCCAACCACATTCGTGGTGGGCCATCGAGGTAAAAAAAAAACACATTGGCAAGCATAAGAGTCGCACCCCACCTATTGCTTGCGCTGACCCGTTCGTACCGGTTGATCCATTTGTCGACGTCAACGCCATCCTGACCGGAATATACACCGGGGTCACGAGCAGGAGGTAGAACGACGTATGTAGAAGTCACGGTAGGGGCAGGTGGCGAAGACGATAGTTGTTCAACCTGTAACATGGTTGGACCTATGATGATGCGGCCGTTGCGGAGCTTCGTGATGAAGACGGGGAAGTACGCAGCATGTCCACCACAAAGATGTTACGTAAAAACGACACGAGGCATGTATATTTAAAATATATATTCAAACTGATGCGTATGGCGTCGACTAAGATGGAAGACAGCACGCACACCCGACAGACCACTTCCTCGTTGTCGTCTCCTGACCGCTGATACGTCAGCTACGTAGCAAAATCATTCAACGAAGTTCATATTCAAGGAAAGCTCATGTAAATACACAGCTAAAATGATCCCAATGCTCGCAGCAGGCAACTGCGACCTTTGTGGGCTTCCTCAATCTGTCAGTGAGTTCTGCCAGACAGTATGCGCCACATTATGAAGCTTAAACGGCTTCGCAATGGGTATTTTCACTTGCTTGTGCAGCGGTTACCCATGTGAAAAGTAGCCGTACCAGTATTTGCTTGGAAAAACGTAGAGAATTGTTGGCGCTTAAACGCCCGTTGTAGCGGTGACTTCATTGTCTCTACTAAGGGGCTCTCTGCAACGCCGATGGAAGGAGAGAGAATAAACGCATGTTGTGCAAAAAAATTGTTGCCATAAAAACAAATGGTGATTTATTTTGCGTTATGCCTTTCAGTTTATGAGCATCTGCTGTTTGTCGTTATTTATTAAAGCATCTCAAGAGGGTTGTTCATCCGAGATGTAGAGTTCTCGCTTAATATCCTTAATATCAGAGACACCACAATCCACAAAACACCAGAAAAAATAACTTTGGTCTTAAAAAAAGTCTTCTAATGGTTTGCAAGGTTAGAGCAGAATGAAGGTGAAACCAAACCAAAGAGTATAAAAGCGGAATCGCTCCATGGAAAAGAGAGAAAGGCATGCTCATTCTCAATAGTTACATTCTGTGGCAGCCTACTTCGAGTAAAAAGAACAGCACGACATGAAAAGACACCACAAGTGTTGCTCCACATTACAGAATTCAACTATCTAGCTTGTCAAAACAATTTAAGCAAGTTTAAATTGGGCCTGAGGGTCCCACAAACATGCGAGAATATCAGTACGTCTTTGCAATGCCATAAAGACCCTAATCCTATTTTATTTTGCCTGTTATCCTGGGATTACACCGACCAACGTGGAGTACATTTCTGAGAAACAGTTTATTCAATAGACGCCTCTTCACCTAAAGCTTCGGTATCGTGGTAATAATCACATGGGTTATCCGTTTTTGTGATGTCGTACATCTTCACGCAGACGAAGTTCATATACTTATAACATATGGTACTCTCATTAACTTCATTTCTGGATAGTCCCCATAGCAAGCAGAGGTGTTTACCTGAAAATATGAGTGAATCACAAACACTACTCACAAACACAAGCACAAGTTAAAGCGGGAGCTTTTTTACCAGTAGCCAATACTCATTTGAGCTACGTTATTCTCAGAAGACACTTATTCATTACCGAAAAGTTACATGCTTCCAGAAGGACACTGCTGAATGCATCCGGCAGTACAGATGCCAATTATAGCCTTAGGTAGGGTGATATTTTTTCAAGTAGGAAAGTATTAATAGTCGACTCTACCGAAAAATTGTGGTGGAGGGAGAAAGGGAGGAAGAGAGAGAGAGAGTAGGTAGTTTCTCTCTTACAACTAGGCCCAAGCGGGGTGTGAAATCTGTAGAAGTATCTCCTCGTGAGATTAAACTTCAATTATTACATGTGAGTTGCTTGAGAGTCAAACATATTGTACTCTACTAAATATCCTTACTGAATTATAACGCCGTTTCAATGAGTGCAAGCGAAATACGAGAGTGAAATAGGTTTTTTGTTTCCGAAAGACTGGGCAGGTTAATTTTTCGAAGGTGTGAAGGTTGACTGCTGACTTCCTGCAAAGATATAATGCGCTGACCTACATATAACTTAATGAAGAGTCAACAATCATCAACCGTTATTTATGTCGATGATTTGGTCAGAGTCAATTATGAAGGAGCATCCATTCAATTGCTTGCGTATAATTGTATTATTATATTAAAATATAAAACAACCATACTAAAGCCTCGCCGCAGTGGTCTAGTGGCTAATGTGTTTGGCTGCTGACCCGCAGGTCGCGGGCTTGGATCCCGGCTGCGGCAGCTGCATATCCGATGAAGGCGGAAATATTGTAGGCCCGTGTGCTCAGATTTGGGTCCACATTAAAGAACCCCAGGTGGTCAAAATCTCCGGAGCCCTTCACTACGGCGTCTCTCATAATCATATTGTGGTTTCGGGACGTTAAACTTCACATATCACTCATCAATTTTCAACCTTACTAAAATTCACAAGGAAACCATCGAATATTATGAACATGCACAATTTGAGTTGAAGAAAAAAAATGCTGCAGCGTTAAGTCATTTGCCGGCAGTTGGGCGTCATAATTTAACCAGAGTGACATTAACTTCAAACGGAATGTTAGAGCGTATATTTAAGAACTTAACTTACAAAATAACTTTTCAAGCAGCCTGAAAAGGGAAACTGTAGGTGCAACTTGTGAAGCGAAATGAATTTCGAGTGAAGAAAAATTTGAAAACAGTAATAAACGGCGAACGAAACCCAAGTGCTCTAAGCTATTCGTTGATGCTGTTTATTTAGCCTAGAATCGCTACACAGTTTTGGACAGCCTAACGTAGACATGTGGAATAATTTCTTTGTTGACCAGGCATTATTACTTCAGCAAGCCAAGAACTGACTGATTGCCACGTGAATTCTGCAGTATTCACGGTTCAAATGAGGAAAGAAACTTGTTTACACTGCGAGGAGCTTCTCTATATAAAATCTGTAAATTTCAAACTGAGTCTGCAGGTGTTACAAGAGCTTCTCCTTCAACCTATGCGACGTCCAAGACTATCGCAAGAGACTGCTGCAGAGAAGGTGAGCCTGTTCATAAACATTAATTAACGAGGAGCAACGATAGATGACATGGTAGGTGACACACAATACAGTTAGCACAGACTAGTCACTGCATCAATATACAAATAAAATATCATGCTTCTACTCACTAGGAAAAGAAACATTTTCACTTATGTCAGTTCAATGTGATTCATGCCATTTCATTTCTGTGTTTTCCGAAACAGATATTTTGTTTTCACACAGAGGTAAACTAACATGTATTCTGAAGTGAGCATTCCATAGAAATCGATGTACAAACAAATGCATCATTCAACTTTTGGTGGTTTCAAGATATAGAAAAAAAAATTGCCCGCAGCTTCCCTCGGGAGAACACTGAGGAGGATGCGGAGCATATAATTGGTTAACGGGGTGTTAAAGTGCGACTTACTTGGGTCGATGGCTAAATTGGTTAACGTGGTTGTGAAATGGGGTGTTAAACTGCGACTTACTTGGGTCGATGGCTAAATTGGTTAACGTGGTTGTAGGAGGAGGTGTTAAATGAGTGAACACGTACACACGTATGCGAAAGGGCGGCGCTGGTTGAAGGGACGTCGATCATTGTGTTTGTGGATTCGTTGGAATTCATTTCACCGCGACCTTGCACGTCGACGCGCCGTACAAACCAACCGACGAGCGGCAACTGAGCGAGCGAGCGCCGACCTTGAGTATATATACAGCGCAACGGCGCATGCGCTGTCAGCTGTCGAATGTTCTCGAAGGAGAAGCGCGCGCGGCACAGATGGTGGGCGACGGCGCGACGGCGCATGCGCGCGCGTCAGCTGTCGAATGTTCGAGAAGCGGTGCGGACGGCGCGGACGGCGCACTACAAGGCGCGAGTATAAGATGCTTCCGCATCTAAAAGAAAGTTTTGTGTAGCCATATCTTTTTAGTTTTGCTTGTCAGATGACTGGCTGGTTCCTAGGTAATTTTAGTTTTTATTCCTTTCAAAATAGATTACTTGACAGTTAGCACTCGCCTGTCACTTTCTTCATCTCTTTTTTTGTGTGCTAAAATACTATATTATGCGGAAGAGCTTTATTCGAGACGACCTCGAGCTGTCACACACTGATGATGATATCTACAGTTGAGGAAATCATACAAATATTGATGACACGTCCAATCGATAAAGAAGAGTCGGTCACTGCGCTCACACGATCGCCGTCACGCTGGCAGTGGTCTCCTGGCCGCGCGAAAGACAATAGTAGGAATTGCGTCGGGTATACAGTTTCAGTCGAGAATCGTGCACAATTTCTGTCCCACGGCAACGGTGGTCAGAGGGAGCGTTAAGTGGTGAGATACAGTAATTAACGGAGGATGTTTGTTAAATCACCGTATAAGGTCCTCTAAAACGACTGAGAAATTTTCCACATAAGCAGTGCACACGCACGGGAGTCCAGAGAAAAACTTCGACTCCTGGGGAAAAGGTGACAGCACGATGAGTTGAGTCCTAGCGAGACTTGCGAGCTTCCTGAGAGATGTCGGTGTTGATTCGGGCCAGAAGATGGCAGTGATCGAGGCAGGAAAAAAATTGTGCAGATAAAGGGCCTGCTCAGATGGCAGGAGCCGAAAGGAAGGAGACGTCTAGAGTTACACTTGGAGAGCAGCCATGAACGAGAAAATAGGGAGAAAAGCCGGTGGTGCCTTGCGTAGCCGCATTGTAGGCGAACGTTACAAATGGCAAAATGGCGTCCCAGTTTGTGTGGTCAGGTTTAACGCACATGACAACCATGTCCGAGAGGGTACGATGAAAGCGTTTCGTCAAGCCATTTGTTTGTGGATGATAAGTAGAAGCTGTTTTGTGGATGGAGTTGGTGGCACGTAGAACCTGAGCAACAATAGAAGGAAGAAAGATCTTGCCGCGGTCGCTGAGCAGAACACGTGGAGCTCCATGGCGCTATATTATGTTACGCAGAAAAAAATCGGCTACTTCAGTGGTTGTACCAGCGCGCAGTGAGGCTGTTTCCGCGTTACGACTGAGGTGATCAACAGCCGTTACACTCTAATGATTTCCATTGGAGGTCACGGGAAGAGGGTTATCAAGCTGCAGTTTGACGGCACCGAGACCATGATCACTGGCGTCAGTTTGAAGAATGGTGGGTGCACCTGGATCAAGGTGACATAGTGCTGGGTCGGATGTTAGGGCTTCCTTCAACGCCAGGAAAGCCTTTTCACCGTCTTCGGACCAGACGTATGCCATGTTACTTGCGAGCAGTGGAAGGAGGGGAGAGGCAAGCCTTGCAAAATGGCGTATGAAGCGCCGAAAGTAGGATGTCAAGCCGAGAAATCTGGCCAGGTCTTTTTAATGCAACGGACGGGGAAACTCGAGGACGGTGGCAAGCTTTTCAGGATCCGGTCGAATACCATCTCTGCTGACTAAGTGCCCTGGAACCTTGATCGTCTTGCTTGCGAAGGAGCATTTTTTCGTATTCAGCTGTTAACAAGCTTTTGCAAGGCAACCTAGTACTTCTTCAAGGCGTTGCAGATGTTGCGAAAAAGTAGACGAAAACACTATAATGTCGCCGAGGTCGCATAAGCAGGTTTTCCACTTCAGGCCACGAGGTACGCTGTCGATCATACGTAGCAGGCGCGTTACAAAGTCCGAAAGGCCTTACGTTAAATTCATATAGCCCATCTGGGGTGGTAAAAGCCGTCTTCTCTTTGTCAGATTCGGGCACTGGTATTTGCCAGTAACCTGATCACAGGTCAAGGCTCAAAAATTACTCTGCGCCATGTAACGAATCTAGTGCGTCATCAATTCGTGGGAGAGGGCAAACATCTTTGCGTGTTATTTTGTTGAGTGACCGGTAATCAACACAAAAACGTGCTGTTCCGTCTTTATTTTGCACCAAAACAACTGGCGAAGACCACGGACTCGAGGAAGGACGTATTATATTCCGTCGAAGCATATCTGAGACGTTTTCTTTGGTTATCTTCCTTTCTGCAAGACACACGTGGTATGGGCGCCGGTGAATATTCGGGAGCCGTCATTCTGAATTCGGTGAGTCGCGGAAGTTGTCATACCAAAGAAGCAGGAAGGAACGTCAAACAAAGAGAGATGTTTGTTCAATGAATTCAGCAATTCTTGACTCGGGGCTGCTGTCAGATCAGGGCTTATCGTCACCGATAGAGGAGTGGCAGACTTGAGTGGTGGCGCGGTTGGCTCTGGTAGGTATTCTTGAGTTGGAGGGGCAACAATTGAATCGGGATTTTGGTCAATAGCGCAAGTGACTGTTAATCCACAGGGCAACAATAAAGGTTCGGGGGTCTGATTTAACGGAGTAATAAAAGCAGACCCTTCAGAAAAACGAACCAGGACTGGAATGATCAGAATGCCTCGATGTACCATGTGGCTATGAGGTAATAGAAGCACGTCGCCATTCACAATGTTGATGAAATCAACGCTATATACTTCTCGAGATGGCCAAAAAAACATAATCTGAAGTGGTGATGAGATGAATGCGCTCTTCGTGTTCCGATAGAGAAGAGTCGGTAGGATTGAGGTGGATGAGGCACTGACGACAAGATATAGAAGCGCGTGCGGACGACAGAAAATCCAACTTAAAAATGAGTTCGTGGTTGCACTCACGGAGAACTGCAACAGCAATATGATGACGAATACTGTCCATGAAAGCACGAACTGTACACTGGGCGAGTGGGTGAGTAATGGCGTTCATCGCAGAATGGAGAGACGGGCCCGAGTAAGTGTTGTGACTTTGCGGAGACGGGAGCGAAGGTCAGAGCGAATAATCGAAATAGCAGTGCCAGTATCCACTAGAGTTTTGACGCGTATACCTTCTACTAATACTGTTAACAAGTTCAATGGTCTGTCTGGAGAAATTTCTGGCTGTCCGGTATCTGAAGTTTCCCCTCCTAAAACTGCATTTGGGAGTTTTCCGAGTTGGCATTCAGAACATTGGAGGTGGGTCGCAGAGGTGACACGAAACGGCGATTGGGAGATGATGAGCGGTGGCGAGAGTCACGGGAGCTCATAGGTAGACCCATACTGTAAGGTGGAGAGGGCGAAAACTAAAACGAAGACCGGTAAGACGTGCGCTGGTAGTATGTGAGTGGACTGAAGCGTCCGCGTTCCTCTGGAGCGAAGTCACTTTGCTCGTCCTATTGGAGCCTTCGGCAAAAGCGAAATATATGACCCCTATAGCCGCAATAATAACAGATTGGGCGTGGAGGACGCGACATGGAGTAATACGGCTGTGGGCGTATCGGTGGTGACACTTACGCCACAGGTACATGGCCACCTGGTGTATTCGCTGGGATAGCGGTGGGTGCTCAGAGCGCCGCAACATCTGCGTACGTTGGTACCTGACGAGGTCCGGATTCGGCAGAACAAGGTGAATGTGACGCAGATGCAATATCTTGCCTAATGATGTACCGCAAGTTGGTTGCAGCTGAGGGTAAAATAGATAATGGAGCGCAGGAAGAGCAGCACCCATGAAGGTCCTTACGATCGATGTCACGGACCAGGGCACGGATGTCGAGGGCCGCAGGAAGACGAATGTCCGAGGCATCATGGCGAAGACTAAGAGACTGAAGTTCTTCTCATCTTTGGCAAATGGTGATGACATCTCGAGTCGTGATAGGGTTTTACGACGCAAGGGCGTTGAATGCGACGGTATTTTTGCCTTTGATAATATGGCATATTTGGTCACTTTGAGGCATAGCTGAGTTTACACGCTCGCGCAAGGCAAGAACATCCTCACTGTATGAGGTGCATGATTCACCCGCCAGTTGATTGCGTCCAGCAGGCTTCTTCGTTGCTGCTTCAGCGCGAACACTGGGGAACCGAAAATCTGAGAAAGCTGCCGTGCGAACGTGTCCAAGTCGGGAAGATCTGGGAGGTAGTTCCAAAACTAGGTTTCAGCAACATCAGTTAGATAGAAAGGGACCGTACGTAATTTGTGTAGAGTATCCCACCTAGTAAACTCGCTGACGAGGTCATAGGGGTGTAGCCCTTCTTCAATGTCATCCCCTTTGAGACGCGAGAATACTGGCGGATCACGCTGGTGCCTGTGGATGGCCAGGGTCGATGGCGGAGGCTGCACTGGGCTGGCAGTGTTGGATGAACCAGGATTGTCTTGCACTGCCATGGCAGGCGGTAATAGACGACCACCCCAGCGGAGCTCCAGTGGTAACGTGCGAGAGGACTTGGGGATCGAGAAACACCGTCCACCACTTATGAGGAAGATCTTTATTCGAGACGAGCTTGAGCTGGCGCGCACTGATGATGATATCTACAGATGAGAAAATTATACAAATGTTGATGACATGTCCAATCGATAAAGAAGAGTCGGTGACTGCGCTCACAATTCTTTCTATGAAGACTGAATGATGGTCTGCTGTGGCCTCAGCGAACGCGACGAAGTGCGTGCATCAAGAATATCACATCCAGTGTTCGTTTGTCATCATTAAAGGCGTTATATTCGTTGTCTCGTGGCTCCGTCTTTCTGGCGGCACTTCACCTAAGGAAGGCCGGCGCTCTATGGCAAACGGTGTCGAAAACTCAAGGAACAATGAGCGGCTCCATACGAACTCGACAAAGAGAGACGGCAACCAGCAGTTTTTACTAGAAACCGCAGCCGCAGCAACCTCATCCTCATCAAACCCGCACGCAGGAAAGCAAAGAGCAGCACTGGGCACCATACGAGCAAGCAAGCCCTGATTTAAAGGACATGGATCACCTGAAGGCTACACGTGGTGCTAGACGAACGCAGTTAATGAAGGTAATAAATCAGGTGACAGCACATTCGGAGAGGGACAGCAACGACCAAACGGCGTTCAGCATGATCATGGATAACAAGCTCGTCGCAAGCTGTGACGAGCATCAGAAGGTCAATGCTGAAATCAAGGCCGTGATTATTGTCTAAGAACTCAAAAAGGAAACAAATCTGCGGTTTAATATGACGACCAGGTCCGAACGCGCTTGTGGTGCCATCTTGAAGAAATCAGCCTCAGAAATGCGCAGACCTCTATTTGGACGACGGTGAACACGTCGCCTGTCCTAACCAAGCCTGAGTCCCACAGTTTCGGACCGCACCTCCTCATGCTGACGATATACCAGTTTCATGGGGACGTGTGTCGATGGACATTGTTTGAAAGCGTTTCAATGCGTTGGTTCACACGAACCCATCTATGGGCACGATGAATTATTTTCATTACCTCCGCAGCTACCTGGTAGGTGACGCCGAAGCTGTGATTGCCGGGCTACGAACTACGGGAGCGTAGAATGAGAGTGCCAGCCAGCTGTTGAAGCAGAGGTTGAGGAAGAAAAGCTGGATTATACAGCAACACTTCAGAGCATTTTGCGAACTGCAGCCAGTGACGTCTTCATGGGATATCAGGAGGTTTCGAAAGCTTTAAGACGCAGTCCAGGTGAATGTCCGCTGCTTCAACGTTTTAGACGTCTCATAAAGTAGTTTGTCGACGATGCTCGTCGACATCATGCTTCAATCTTTGCCCAATAATATTGCTACATGCATGCTTATTGATTCGTTGGTTGTTCCTCAGAATCCTGGCGCAAGCCACCACGGGGGATCCGGTGGTCGGTGGTCGACACTAGTCGGTGGCCTCGAGTGGTCGACACTGACTATGTCACTTACGTCTTTCGCCTAGTGGCTGTGTAGACTGGGCCTTGGTTGGTCTGTTTGTCGATGACATCTTCTGGGGACGACATTGGCTGTGTCGTGGTGATTCAAGTTTCCTGCACTGACGTGCTTTAGCGTCAAGTTTACTTTGTGATGGTTCTGGCGAGCGGCCCTATGGTGCAGTGGTTGTCGCACACCTAGGAGACCCTTCGTCGTGGTGGTCTGACATTGGTTCACATTTGTGTGTCCGGTCGGCAATTACGTTTGCAGCAGAAATATATATATATATATATATATATATATATATATATATATATATATATATATATATATATATATATATAATAATATATACGGTATTATTTGTCTTTGCAGCTCTGTGCAATATTCTTCACCAGGCGCCCTGTCTAAAACATATGTTCAAGGTGAAATTTTCTTGTATTGTCAGTTTTCTGATCACGTTGTAGAAGGTATGAACATTCTGACGCAACACACAACAGACAACTTCGCATTCGCAAATAATTAGCTGGAACTTCAGTTTCTCATAATCGTCGTAACACTAACACTCATAAGATGGATAAATAAATTTATTGTAATCCATGATAACGTAGACGTTCAAGGTATAGAGAAGTAAATAAACAATAAAGGTTAAAATTGGCCAGACAATACGACTCGTTTCTAACCACACCTCTTTCGCTGTGGTACATATAAGAATGAAAATTTTCGTGGCTTATGCTATCGCTTTGCATTTCCTACGTTTTCTCATCTACTTTCTACTTCAACACAGTGCAATGTAGTTGACAATTTCATGCATGTTTCTAACATAAGTAAAAGTCTCCCATGAAGCAGGAGATCCACTGTTTCATTTTCACACTGATCAGAAAAGCCGTGGTCTTGTAGTATATTGTATATGTAAAACAAAAGAGAGCCTTTGAACTCAACATTCATATCTGAAAACCACGCGGCATTAAAAACATTGCGAACATGTCATTGAAACTTACCGTGTTCTGAAACACCACGTGACAGAAGTAGACATCCGCTATCGGCCGTTAAAACATGGAAGTCACGAAATATGTCACTTGATGCGTCTTCTGTTGGAACAACTGCAAAAAAATAAATTAGAAACCCACTACAAATTCTGACTATGACCTAACTAGGTAAAAATATTAATGCCTATTGTCGATTGCTTTAGTGTCACACGTAAGCACGCTAGTTCATGGAAACTATAGGATTTAAAGTCTGATTAGACAAACATATCAATAGCAATTTTTCTATAGGTTAAATTATGGGAAAGCAGTTGATCAAGCTCACAAGAGTGTGAGAAGTTACTGGATGCAACAAGCCTCAATCAGGCATGTCCACCGTTAACGTTCGCCCAAAAACCTCAAAGCTCGCGGCAGACATCGTTTTACACAGCAAGTTGCAGCAATACCTACTGTCACCACCGTGCCTCGTCATCCAAAAACTTGGTATTTCGACCATCTGAGGTAACGGAAACACATGTGCAGCACTCACCACAGCCAATCGAGCTACCGGGTAGAGAAAAGTATACACACCTGCGCGCTGTGCCGTGATTAAGAATATGTTGGCGTTCAAGAAATATGCAATATATATTTTTGCGTTTTGCACTTTGCGTTCGTCGTGTATTTCAAGATGGTTTTGGACGCAGGCATTCAAGAGGACCATTGCAGCAAAAACGTCTTGGTTGAAAAATATTTCGTTTGAATCAAGCAATATCAAGCTCCGACAGGCTTTGCAGATCGTGGGATATCGCATGCTTCGGCTTGGGTGGTATCGTTTAGCTTGGCCTTGCTAAACGATATCACCCAAGCCCGAGCATGCAATATCCCATGAGCTGCAAAGCCTGTCGGAGCTCGAGAGACCAACCTAGAACTGTTTAGGCACCTTCTTTTTGCTTTCAACGAGGTTGAAACATTACCAGCTGGCCAAAAGGGTATTTCTGCTCCCTCAAGTGATAACCTCCGAAGCAGAGTCGCCTGCCCACCACATGCTTGAAATCAGGACACATTACAGTATACATAATTTCCCAGCTAATTGCCCAAAAGACTTGATAATGCATGTCCAAGTTCTGCCTCAACATTTATTTTAGATCAAATGTTCTGGCACTCCCTCCATTACTGTGTTCTTCGGGCACAACCAAATAGGAATACAGCTGCGCGCTTATGAACTTCAAACTTATGCATCAAATCGGGGACGTTCATAAAACCAGCTACAAGGCTGTGAGGCTCAATGCACACGCCCCGACGTGAGAGCACTAAGCTGCTTTACCGGCTCCAGCATTAAAGCTTTTCAAAATCTTAGTAACAATATGTCATGTATATCTATTACATATTGCTCTAGAGAAGACAGCTTTGATGTAATGTCTTTTATATACGTTCTACGTTCAGTTTACAATAAGCACTTTGAACGCTCCACTTAAGCTATTTTAGGAGGTACAACGCTGTGCTTTGAGCCTCGCAGCGGCGTTCTAGCGGCTAAGGTACTCGGCTGCTGACCCGCAGGTCGCGGGATCGCATCCCGGCTGCGGTGGCTGCATTTCCGATGGAGGCGGAAATGTTGTAGGCCCGTGTGCTCAGATTTGGGTGCATGCTAAAGAACCCCAGATGGTCGAAATGTCTGGAGCCCTCCACTACAGCGTCTTTTCAATATCATATCATAGGTTTGGGACGTTAAACCCCACAAATCAATCAACGCTGTGGTTTGAGTTGAAATGCACAAAAAAATGGGAGATCCCACCTACAAGGGGCATCGATGATATGTGAAGCACGTATGAGAAAGGTTAATATATCACTTTAAAATCAACCCTACGTTATGAGGTGGAGGTAAATGATGCCGTACATGGCTTCCGTGTCATGTTTATTAAGTTTGGATGTGTCGTTCACCTTCGTCATCTATTCACGTCACGAAATACCAAATTTAGTATATGAGGAGCTTGCGAAAGGACCGCGAGCACACTATGTGCGTGGTATGTCATGTTCTTACATGACACGCATATAAGGATTATCATGTTTGCACCAGTCATATACTTTCGTCATCCATTGATGTCACGCAACACAAAATTGGTATATGTGAAGCTAGAAAAACGGTCGTGAGCGCATCAAGGAGGACCTAATATACTGCAATGTAGTGTTGATTCGCGTGCACGTTGGGCACAGAGACGCTACTTTTGCAAAGCGTGAGCACTTATAGCCAGGCGCTACCATCGTCCGTCGTTGCGCCCGACGACAACCGGTGCTAAATGCGTCATGCTGCATTTCGCGCCGATGGGTTACCCGCACAACTCTGCACCTCCCTCTTTTCATCATGGAGGGACACCCGACGCGCTGAAACGCGCATGCGTCAAAGCAACGCAGCGCGGCGCGTGCCTGCGAGTATATAGCAGGACCGGTGCCTGGCGTTGCTACACCGGCGTGACCCGACGAAATGAACACCGGTGATAACGCGCACCACGTCACGTAGAAACGTATTGGCGCCTTGACTGCGGCATGTAGTCATTTTCTCACATGGCACGCATCTGATTATTATGTAGTTTGCTGCAGTCTCATACATTCGTCATTCCATTACCGTGGCCTAATACCAAATTTAGCGTATGTGAAGCTAGCGAAACAGCCGCGGACGCATGATGAGCGTGGCGTGCTGTCTTGTTGTACATGACACGAACCTGAAGATGATCGTGTTTACACCAGTCACATACATTCGTCATTCATTGGCGGCCCGTAACACCATATTTGGTATAAGCGAAGCTAGCGAAACGGCCGAGAGCGCATCTTGAGCGTGGCATGTAGCCAAGTTGTTACATGACACGCATCTGATGATTTTCATGTTAAGGTCTGTAGCTTGTGTTAGTCATGCAGTCATGTCATAACATGCTAGTGTTGCATCATGTCATGTGAACGAAACCACCGCAAGAGCAGCAAGACCATGAAATGTAAATCATGATATTTGTGACATACATATCATGAGTTTTATGTTATGACGGGACAGTTACGCTCGCCATACTGTCATGTTATTGCATACAAAGTTTATTAGTGATACCAATATTCAAATGGCCAGGAGAGCTAAATGTCGTAAGCGCCTAGATAGATAGATAGATAGATAGATAGATAGATAGATAGATAGATAGATAGATAGATAGATAGATAGATAGATAGATACGCTCAAGGTTGCCGAAGTTCGCTTAGAAATGCTTCGCATTGTTCCAGCTCTGTGATTTACCGTATCTTTTAAATGCTTCGCATTTAAAACACACCGTGATTCACAGAGCTGGACCACACGTAAAATTAAAGACACTCGGCATTTGACACAGCAAAGTCAATAGCAAACCGTGCACGCGAAACAATACAGTTTTAAAAAAGCTTTATTAAAAATATTGAAGTTTTAACTCGTAGAAAAGCTTAAGGAATGCACGACAACTCGCGTGATCTCATGTCGCAGAATTTCACTGATTTCTAGTTGTGATATAAGAAAAGTATTTCTTTCTAAACAGTTGAACACCTTACCAGTTGTAAAAGATCCTATAACATCACAACCAAATACTTGATGTACTATAAAAGGTACACATGAGCACTATTTTGCATGGGAAGCATTCAAGGGGTACTATGATATGCCAATTGGATAGCATAAATCAATTTACGCTTGAAATTATTCTATCAATAATTACTTGTGGAATATTTGCGCACTGTTATCATTTTTCAAAAATATTCAGTGCCTTGCACGCTCAAGCCAACAGTCCCAATCCGTTCGTCGAGCAATTTCCAGCTACTCATGCGGGTGGCTTGTCATGAATGTGCATTTCGTTTGACAATTTTATAGGTTTCACTGTGCGGAACCGTTAGCTAGCAGAATTTTTCTTAGCACAATTTGTTTTCACGAAGTAGAACAGTGGGGAGTATTTCTAAGTACTTTTTCAAGCAGAAAAAGGAGCCTCCAGGAAGGTTGGTAACTCCGTTTATGTAGTTACGTTGTTGTTGAAGCAATACTTATGTTATCATTCATCTCCTTTTTACCGATAGATTTTATTTCATAGGCTTATCATAAACTTTTAATATAAATCTCATGGCTAATACTATAATCAAAAATGTGTATTTCGCGTTATTTTAAGAAAAATATATCATATAATAAACAAGTGCATGCCCAATGTTGCGCAAAAGTCTAAATATATTATAGAAAGAAAAGAAATGTTGCATACGTCCTTGTATAGCCCTAACGAAGATACTTATTGTGTTGTTGCTCTTAACTGCTTCAAAGTCGGCGTTGTCTCCACTGCAAATATAAATATGAAAAGTTTTATAAAACCACCTTCCTACCATTTTATAACTAAGAATGAAGCAGGTATTTAGCCTTTTCATGGTATAAAAGTTCAATTCTTATGTTCAGTACCTTAGTTGCTTTGCACTTCAACGATGGTCTGCGTTCTTGAGAAAAACCGTATGACGCACAGAAATATGTCTTGAAAATAACAATATCCGGAACACAACAGATTTCTGGAGCCTGAAGTTAGCTTTTTTATTATTTAAAAGAGATAAGTATTTCACGTCTACTTTCTAATTATTTTTACCTCAACCTTACAATGCAATTTTTTGATAGAATGTCTCTGTTCACGAAAGTTGTAACATAGTTTTTTATTCAAATTTATTTCGTGTTTCGCTATAGTGCGAACATCCACACGTTTTTTTGCATTATTTACACGTCCGTAACACTGTGAACACCGACAACAATAAAGATGTCTTAAGCTATTGTTAGCAGTGTTCAATCAATTGCAGCTCCAGGTCAAACAAAGCAAGAAGAAGCGCCTCCTTCTACGAGGAAGTTCGGCTTCATGGGCACTTACTGCCAAGAATCGACCAAGAAGCTTGAAAATAAATATCGTTCGCGATGTTTAAGCCTTGCCTCTTGCCAGTGAACTGTATGCCATTTTAAACAGATTGGTGCCGAATATCTGGGAACTACTACGAGGGACCATGGTAGATTACGTAAGGCTACGATTGAACTGAACGCCATGGAGAGGCTGAAACCAAAGCGAACGTCGAGAGGATCTTTCAACACCAGGATTATCATCAAGGCAAGATCTCTTTTTGGCGATGTGATAGCCACCATCAATCAGCTCAGAGCCTTATGCGGACGTTTGAAGGCAAACAATGATAGCTCAACCAAATAAACGAAGAGTTAGAGAGCCACATACTAGATAAATAGCTTGAGGAAGAGTACAACATCGTCCTTGAATACGAACGCAGAGCGTCGTGAGTGAGCTTCTCAGCTAGTGCGACCGCATTGTGGTGGCCACGTCATAGGCACCGGAGTTTCATACTACATCGGTAGCCAGTACTGCTGAAGTTTCTGGTGCCAAGCTTCACAAGTCTACCATCGCCCCCATTTTCTAGTGGTCTGTGCCAGTAAAGCGACTTTGGGGAGCAATTTGACCAGATGATTCACCGGAACGAAAGCATCAAGGCAACAGACAAGTTCAACTACGTGCGTTTCTTCCTAAGTGGCGAAGCAGCATCAGCTATTGTGTGTCTGCCAACTACTGAAGCTTGCTACAAGGATGCCAACGACATACTGAAGCAACGCTACAGTGACTGAACTAGACTCGAGCAGGAGTACTTCGGGCTTTGTACCTTGCCTTTAGTCCGTTCAAGTGACCTGTCGGCTCTTCCCAAGCTGTATGATATTCATCAGCATAAAAGGACTGGAGACCCTTGGGGTGAGCGAGATGACTTTTAGGCAATGCTGTGCGACATATTCCTGCGGGCTTTACCACAGGATCTCGTTGTACAGCACCAATAGTCAGGTGCCAATCGGACGACAAGCTACAGCAGTAATGCAGCCTGTACTACGGAGCTCGAACGCCTGTCAAGTTTTTTGTCTATTGAAGTGAAGAGCTTAAAGAAGAGTGAGTTCGCTAACCATCGTGGAAAAGACACTCATCATGAGAAGGGGCATAGAACAAAGCACGCCAGTCTCGCTGCTCGAAACTCACGTCCTCAGTTCTCTATATAACAGCACAAAGAAAGTACTAGAGAGCTGTGTCTTTTGCAAATCAAGTCAACATTCTAAGGAAGAGTGCTTGCTGGATCTCCTGCTACGGGAAAGGAGCGCATTTTATCAGGAGACATGAGGTGCTTTCGATGCACGACGAAAGCTCACAGGGCGTGTGATTGCAGGCGCAAGATTACGTGCTCTACCTGTCAAGATCGTCATCCGACAAGCGTGTCTGATCCGATGAAAGTAAGCTAGAAGACACGAGACACCGGCAGGACAAGTACCAGAACACTTGTAAATCAGCCAAGCACTAACACGACTGTATGTGCATCTCTAGAGAAGAATCAACATACCCTCGAAAGTTCATCGACGAGTGTCCTTCAGACGTTTCGGGCCTCGGCAGTAACAGATGTTACATGTCGGTATGTTAAAAGCGTCACAGAGGGAGGAATCAGGCGAACATTCAACACAAAGATGCTATCAAAGCAGTTGAATTTCCGTGTATGGAATCCACCATCATTGCGCTCAAAACCTTCGAAAGCAAGTCGAGCATTGCGGAGGCGACGTGTCGTTCAACTCCGTTTGAAGAGTCCGTTTTTATGCATTGAAGTTGCCTTGAAAGCCGTAGAAATCCCGTACACATGGCAAAATATCGGAGCATTAACAACAAGTTCACCATTAATAGCGGAAATACAGAGAGCTGGAAAAGACATCATTTATTAACTACCATACGAATTCGTTGTCGGGGAAGAAAGCATAAATGTTCTCGTCGGTTGCGACCAAACGTGGATGGGGATGACAGGAGAGGTCACTCCATGCGCAGGCGATGACACGCTTATTGCTATGAACTAGACGCTGACGTGGATGTTTCAAGGAAACACAAGCATGGCATCGGACGTTACATACTCACGGATTATTGTCAGCGTATTGAAAACCAGTGTACAAAAGAGCGACGAATTCCTTCGTTCGTTTTGGGAACTCGAGAGCACTGGAATAACAGACGCCGTCGTCAGTGAGAACAAGCTCAGCCCAGCACTCCAGCAGTCTGAACAGACCGTTCGCAATAGGAGTGGAATATACGAGGTGACGCTACAGTGGAAAAAAGACGTGGAGCTCTGGGACAACAAGCAAGTGGCTATGACAAGACTTTGGAAACTTCTTTCCCTAGTGTCGAATAAGCAAGGACACTTGGAGACGTATGACACAACGATACGGGAGTACCTACGAGTGGTACATGCAGAATTTGTCGACGGGCCACCCGTGGATTCGTAAAACGCTTGTTATATGCCGCATGGAGAAGTAATTTCAGAGCCCGCACACACCAAGAAGATCCGAATCGTTCGCGACACTTCCTGTCACGTAAAAGGGTGACAGGAAAAGGGTCACGTAAAGGGTGTCACGTAAAAGGGTAAAAGGGCCTTCCATTGAAATAATGCTTGGATATAGGTAACAAGCTGTACCAGGATCTCTAGAAATTATTTCACGCTTCAGAACGCACTGTATAGCTCTTATTGTGACATTTAAAAGGCATTCTTTCTCTGAGAATGACATACACTCAAGCCAAAATTATCCGAGAAAGGAGCAACGGAGCCCAATAGGCACGCGCGTTGAACGAATAGACCGTCGAGAAACAACCACAGAGGGAAGCATGCCGTGTGCAAACCACTTAGTCTCCAAGCACGCTTCAAAGGGATTAACCGCCCGGGCATTGGAGTGCGAAAAGCGTTGCCAAGATGACTAGCCGTCCTTCTCCTCCTCTGCTGGTTCAGTCTTTCCCCGTATTTTGCTGACGGCGGTTCGTGTTGCGTTGCGCTCGGATTGCTCAACCACGGCTGCCTGGATTCGACGAACTAGGAATTACGACGTGATGCTTGTGTGTACGCTTAGATGAGCGTGGGCTGCTGCTTTTACGTTTCGCTGCACCCATGAAGACTGGAGCAAGTCTCGACACGTCACCACGCCGCGCTGTATACATCTGGCTTCAAGATAGCCACGACCAACACACGACAGCAACAGTTAGGAAGGCCCATATGGCGGCCGAGAAGACAGCAGGCCTATCGGATATATACTTCAGTCCGACTAAGGGCAGAAATCAGCGCTGGATTCTTTCGCAAGTAGGTTATCATTACTCATTCTACTCTACTTGTCGCGTATGCGATACGGATCGCGCTTGCCGGCAACGGGCTCGGTCGTGTTGTATATCGCTCGCACGAAATGCACCACGAAGGTCAGCTTGGGCGTCTACAGTTCGCCTGCGCTTTGCGACCGCCTGGAAATTGGCCGCCATTGCTGTCGGCCTGCCGTACGCTCGCTCATCGAGTGCTCACCTGGCTTCGCTGCCACGATGAGCTCCGGGCTGACGATATTGGGCTGAGACCTCGTCGCTGTGTTGTGTGTCGTCGAAAACACGTTGCGGATTCTCGTAACGGGCTTGGTTGTAGTGTGTCACGCGCTGTAAGCGCACCAGCTCGGGCTGGCAGGGCTTTCGCTAGTTGCATGTTAAATAACGTCAGGTGGTCTAAATTTCCGTAGCCTTCCACTATGGCAACTCTCATTACTACATGGTGGTTTTGATATGTTAAACTTGACATATTATTCAATTTTTTTTATTTACAACATAAAAAACCTACTTTCACAATACATGATATGTAGTAAAGCAGTTATGCAGCTATGTAGTAAAGCAGTTATGTAGTAGTGGTCATCGTTCGAATCATCTTTTAAAGTTCTTGTGCCTGTCAAGCCATTTTTACACCTGTATTTTATGTATGTACTCTGCACAGCAGCAACCACGAAAATTAGCGTGATGTTCGGTAGGCTAACGCAGTAAAACACTACTCTCTAACACTGGTGTTACGTTATAACAGGAAAACATACCTTATCTGCAATGATCTCCTTCATGTATTAGGAAGCCTGAAGAAGCTTTGCCGTAAAAATATTCGAACCATGTGGCCCAGCGTCGCAGTGTCAGTGGAATAAAGAATTAGCTACTCTGTTAATTTTAATGGTTGTTTCCTCTAGTTATTATTACAATCTGCAGTCAAACAAGTTATGATGGAGTTACTTAAATGGCCTGTAAACAACGAGTCCAAATACTAAATACAAGCTCATTATTCTCTCCTGGTGCCTGCCATGATGATGGTATGAACTGTGACCCAGTAGTTTGTTTACGTGAATTATTTGGGATACAAGATCTTGAACCATTCCAACAAGAGATATATCAGTTGTGAATTGTATCATGTTGTGCTTTAGCATGATATCGACCACTCATTCCGTACCACCGAAATATAATGTATGACCAAACTACTTCAAATTTTTTAGTGAATTTTCGGATGCGTGAGCGCAAATAAAGCACATAACGAAAAATGGTGAATGGTTCATAGGCTCGACTCACACTGCTGATATTCACCAAATATTTCTTGAAGAGATGGTCCGGGAGACAACTAGTATCGTCTGCCGATAGAAAAGTCAAGACGAGGAATGAAGAAGTCTCTCGTCGCAGCAGCCATCGCGCTGTAGCTGGCTTCAATCACTGCTTAACGATTTCTTTGATAGCCTCCGTTGGTGGAACAAGCTTTGGCTAGTACCAAAGACCGCAGATGCCGACCAGAACCAAAGGATTTAGATGAGACATCTTCAACTCCCTCTCCCTGACAGAGCCTGGGTCGTGAGAGGAGTTAATCATTTTTTCCTGTGAATCGCTGAAAAGTAAACTGCCGAAATATTGTAGAAAGTTTATTCATTAAGTCTGGCGGCTATAAAATAGGCTCGATTTAGATTCGTTCAAAACTGGTGGAGAAATGTTTGGAAGCTTAGCGCGTACCTTCTCTTTCAGCGTGATGTGTACCAGCGAATGTTTTTCAAGAATATGCAGACATCCAAGCAATTGTTTACCATTAAATAGCCATAAACACCAAACAGCCTTAAACTTCAACAAACTTCTCCAGTGCCTTCATGCTCTACTTCAAGCAACCGATACCTGCGGCCTCACTCTGGTGTTTGAAAACTGCCGCTTTGCGCAAGAGGTACGTCTGTTCTTGGATGACATCACTAGCAAGTCTGCTGTGCACCCAGGTTTGCAGAAAACAGCCGAAATCGCCTCCTTTCATCCAGCCACTGACAAAAAAGCCGTAAGCCGAGTTACCGGCTAGTTCAAGTATTACAAAAGCATCGTCAATAAATTTTCACAGATAGAAGCACCACTGGGTTACCTCACGAAGGGCGACGTGGAAATGGGCGACGTAGAAAGTAGTGAGTGGCGCAAGCCTAAGTATTTCAGGAACGAAAACGACGTCAGCAGGTGCCTCTAATGCTTGCTCAATGCGATGACTATGCCACTACGGAAAGCCACACCGACGCAGGCAGCGTAAGTTTTCGGCACTGTTCTAGTACAGATGATTGCTGGACTTGAAAGGTTATCAGTTTTGCTAGCTGGTCGCTATCTAAAGAATAATTAGACTACTCCAAAACAGCAAAGGCGTGTCTTATCATCCTGACTACGTGATTGCTTCGACCCTACCTTTATAGCAGACATTTAGAGTCATGAAAGACCAGAATGCTTTCTTTCGACTAGCTAAGATGAAAGACCCATCAGGTGATCTCGGAAAAATAGTCTGATACTTTAAGGATTCGATGTTACCATCATTTACAAGTCCGGATGAGAGCAGTCTCATGCCGACAGATTCTCTTACGTTTCCATCGACTCACCGCGTCAGGGTGACCAGGAGGAAGACTGTTTTCGGAAGCATTAGTGCCGATGACTTCGCTGAATGACAGTGAGCTGAAACGGAAGTCGGGGGCCTTTTAGATGCGGATCATCTATTGTTCAGGTCTATGTCCCGCGGCGTCGGCGTCCCCGTCTGTTCTCTTACTCCTCATCAACAATTCTCCTTCTTTCCTCTTCACGCATGCGCGTTCGCTTTATTTCTATTTCTTCTCTTACACTCCCTTCTTTTACCTCGCCACGCCGCCGCAGAGAGCTCCTGCTAACCCACGCTTGCTCCCCTCTTCTCTAAGCACTACTCCCCGCGGCGTTTACACCACTATTGCACATGTGTATATTTTCTCCCTTTCTATCCTCTCCTACGCTCTCCTTCTCTTGCCTCGCAATGCCGATGCAGATTCGGATAACTTTCGGTAATACTTTCTGCTGCTCCTTGTGAAGCAAGCCTATTCCAATGGCAGAGCGAGAGTGCTTTCTGTATGCTTGATTTGCAGATCTCGAGCAGCTGCGTCGTGAGATCTACTCTACGAAGCAATTTTTTCTACTCCGAAAAAAAAATCGGCGGATATGACGAGAAGTCGCAAGTGCCCCGTGCCTTAAAACCTCTTAAACGGTGCCAACTTAAAGCACGCCAACGGACGCCAGTCGCGTCGGAGCTCCCGTTTTGCTAGCGTAGTGTTGCTGTGGCCAGTGTGCACACTGAAACAAATAAAAAAACTGGCAGATCTCACGTACAGTGGGAATTGATGATATGCGAAGCCCGAATGAGGAAGGTTGATATGTCACTTTCAAATCAACACAACGTTACGAGGTGGAGGTAAATTACACCGATTACGACTTCCGTGTCATGATTATCATGTTTGAGTGTGTTGTTTACCTTCGTCATCTATTAACGTCACGTGATGCCATATTTAGTACATGTGGGGCTAGCGAAATGGCCACGAGCGCATCAAGAGGTTGGTATATTGTCATGTTGTCGCATGACACGCGTCTTTTGATTATAACGTTTGCACCAGTCATATACCTACGTCATTCATTGATATCACGTAGCACCATATTTGGTATATGTGGAGCTAGCGAAACGGCCTTGAGTGCATCGTGAAGGGCCCAATATACTCCAACGTAACGTTGATGCCTACGCACACTGGGCGCAGGACGCTACGTTAGAAAAACGTGAGAACTCTATCGTGATGCCATATTTAGTGCATGTGGGCTAGCGAAACGGCCGCGAGCCCATCATGAGCGTGGTATGTTGTCATGTTCTTGCATGACACGTGTCTCCTGATTATATGTTTGCACCAGTCACTTTTGTCATTCATTGACGTCACGTAACAGCAAATTTGGTATATGGGGAGCTAGCAAAATGGCCTCGAGTGCATTAAGAAGGGCCCATTTTACTCCAACGTAACGTTGACGTGGGCGAATGCTGTGCACAGAGACGCTGCGTTAACAAAACGTGAGCACTCTATAGTCTGACGCCAGGCGTGACCAGCGTTCGTCGGCGCGGCCCGACAGCATCCGGCGCGAAATGCGACATGCTGCATTTGACGCCGATGCGTTATCCAGGCAGCACTGCGTCTGCCTCTTTTCAAAACGGAGAGACGCCGGACGCGCTGAAACGCGCATGTGTCAAAGCAACACAGCGTGGCGCACGCCTGCGAGTATATAGCAGGCCCGGCGCCTGGCATGGCAACAATGGCGTGACGCGACAACACGAACGCCGGTGCGCACGCGCGCCAGGTTACGTCGAAGTGTATTCGTGCCTTGACTGTGGCATGCAGTCATGTTCTCACATGAAACGCATCTCATGATAAAGCTCCGAGATCCATAATACCAACTATCTGGTTTTTCCAACATGCTTCTACAACAGTGAGGTGTAATGGGTGGTACTTCTTTATTTTTGAGCGTTTTTTCTCACTATGGTGTTAAAAGCGTCTCATGTTTCATCTTCTGAAAAGTTCTGATTGTACAATAACATATTGCACAATAATTATCAGAAAATTTTTGTGAAATCTTTGGATTTTGTATTGAGAAAACTATACGTACATTTTTATCATACTTTTCTCCTGGCTGCTGAAACAAAATTATCAAGCATTTAGTGCATTACTTTTCAGCAAGCACACTTATTTCAGAACATAAAAACGACACGCTTAAATTGAAACAAGTAGAGGTAGGTAAATTGTCTGATCAAGAAAAGTGGCTCAACACAGGTAAAGTTTGCTTACGGCCTGCTACTCTGCCCCGAAAAAGGGTAATAAAATAGAGAGATGCTAATCAAAAATAATTGTCAGACCTAACATGACCGACACACTTTCTATACGAGGACACTAAAGGTGTCTGATTTGCAGCCAATCTAAATACTGGACAGTTGCTGTGGTACTTCTTGATTCAGTCCGAAAACCTATCTATTCGAAACATCAATATGAACTCATCTATCTATCTATCTATCTATCTATCTATCTATCTATCTATCTATCTAGCTATCTATCTATCTATCTATCTATCTCTCTATAACTCATTACATCGACAAGTTCTCGTTATCACCTCGTCAAGAAGGTGCGGACCAAAATTGGCATGAGAGGGTGAGATGCCTTGATGACTATAACTGTGAGGTCTGGGCATGAATAACCTGAAAGTCCTGTCACGTACGCCAGGAAGTTCTTTTCTTCAGGCATGTGGGGCACGTATCCGTATAACACGAGCCAGGATATGTGGGTATGCGCCTTATGTGAGTGTGAATACTTACGTAGCAACGGTGAGAACAGACACTAATCTAAATGCTAAGGCTCAAAGAAAAAAAACATTGGCTGTGCGGATGCGATTATTGGTGGAAATAATGAAAATATATATCTTAGCAAAAACAGAAGCAAGCACTGTGCGTGGAGGTACATATTGTACTACAGTGCCACGCCAGGACAAGAAACTTTTTTAGAAGAATACCCTGCGGCGGTTCAAGTTGAAAGAACACCCTGTGGCGGTTTAATTGGTATGGCATAGAAAAATTGACTGAAGTCCTGAAAATCAACGCTTATGTTGAAGGGGGCGGCTGCCACATTTTGGACAGGGTTAGTTATCTATTACAACAAAACGACAAGCATTGCACTTGTACTTCTATTATATAGGCATCCTGTCGGGCTAACGTGTGTGGTTCCAGCGCTAATTTCACGTTTATAGCAGTTTAAGAACCATAAGTTTAGTACTTTTATAAATGTCAAACCCTACTAAAGTTTTTCCGACTACCTAGGAATACGCTAGGTGATATTCACACGATCGCCGCGTCAAGTGCTTATTGTTTTAATAATACAATTACTTCTGTGCTGTAACGTGAATGGTGAAGTTACTTCAAACTGCAAGTTACCATGTAAATGGTTAAAAGAGCGGAGGAGTTTTACAGAAATCTGTACAGTAGCCGAGACAACCACGACATTAATACTATAAGAACTAGAAGTAACCCAGATGACACCCCACCAGTAATGATAGAAGAAGTCAGAAAAGCTTTGGAGAGCATGCAAAGAGGCAAAGCTGCTGGTGAGGATCAGGTAACATCTGATCTGCTGAAAGATGGAGGACAGATTGTGTTAGAAAAACTAACCACCCTGTTTACGAGGTGTCTCCTGACAGGAAGAGTACCAGAGTCTTGGAATAACGCTAACATCATCTTAATACATAAGAAAGGAGATGACAAGGACTTGAAGAATTACAGGCCGATCAGCTTGCTCTCAGTAGTATACAAGCTATTTAAAAAGGTAATTGCTAACAGAGTAAAAAAAAACATTAGAATTCAATCAACCAAAGGAACAAGCGGGATTTCAAACAGGCTACTCAACAATTGACCACATTCATACTATCAATCAGGTAATAGAGAAATGCTCAGAGTATAACCAACCACTATACACAGCCTTCATAGATTACGAGAAGGCGTTTGATTCAGTAGAAATATTACCCGTCATGCAGACACTGCGGAATCAGGGCGTAGATGAAGTATATATAAACATTCTGGAAGAAATCTACAGGGGATCAACTGCTACCTTAGCGCTTTATAAAGAAAGCAACAGAATACCAATAAAGAAGGGTGTAAGGCAGGGGGACACAATCTCCACAATGCTATTTACCGCGTGCTTACAGGAGGTTTTCAGAAGCCTAGAATGGGAACAGTTAGAGATAAGAGTTAATCAAGAATACCTGAGTAACCTGCGCTTCGCCGATGACATTGCATTGCTGAGTAACTCAGGGAACGAATTGCAACTCATGATTACGGAGTTACACTGGGAAAGCAGAAAAGTGGGTCTAAAATTAATATGCAGAAAACGCAAGTAATGTACAACAACCTCGGAAAGGAGCAGCGCTTCGAGATAGGTAATAGTGCACTTGAAGTTGTAAAAGGCTATGTCTACTTAGGGCAGATAATAACCGCAGAGCCGAACCACGAGATTGAAGTAACTAGAAAAATAAGAATGGGGTGGAGCACATTCGGCAAGCACTCTCAAATTATGACAGGTAGATTGCCACTATCCCTCAAGAGGAAGGTATATAAGAGCTGTATCTTGCCGGTACTTAGCTACGGAGCAGAAACCTGGAGACTTACAAAGAGGGTTCAGCTTAAATTGAGGACGACGCAGAGAGCAATGAAAATAAAATGGTAGGTGTAACCTTAAGAGACAAGAGACCAGAGTGGATTAGGGGACAAACGGGTGTTAAGGATATTATAGTTGAAATAAAGAAGAGGAAATGGACATGGGCCGGGCATGTAGCGCGTAGCCAGGATAACCGCTGGTCATTAAGGGTAACTAACTGGATTCCCAGAGAAAGGAAGCGGGTTAGGGGGAGACAGAAGGTTAGGTGGGCAGATGAGGTTAAGAAGTTTGCGGGTATAAATTGGCAGCAGCAAGCACAGGACCGGGTTAACTGGCGGAACATGGGAGAGGCCTTTGTCCTGCAGTGGACGTAGTCAGGCTGATGATGATGATGATGATGATGATGTAAATCTTGTCCTACATTAAGCTAATTGCCAACCATATTGCCGTCCCTCTATCCCGCATTATCAATCTAATATTCAAGACAGGTACATTCCCATCACAACTAAAACAGGCCAAAATAATACCAGTGTTCAAAAAAGGCGAGAGAACTTTCATATCTAATTATCGCCCCATAGCTATCCTATCATCTTTTAGTAAAATAATAGAAAAGTGTATTGAGAAACGTATAACTAATTACTTGTCTAAGTTTTCTATTTTAACTCCTAGTTAGTTTGATTTTCGACCTGCTTTCTTGACTAATCTTGCATTGTTAACTTTCACTGATAAGATTAAAAAAGCTATTGATTCTCGTGAATTAGCTGGAGCATTGTTCATTGACCTAACCAAAGCTTTCGACTCACTTAATCACAGCATCCTGGAAACCAAACTCACGGCCATTGGTATTGTTGTACCTGCCCTTACACTCACTAAAAGTTACCTCTGTAATAGACAGCAGGCTGTTTATGTTCGCTCTACTTTATCAGATTTTCTTACTACTTATCAGGGTGTTCCTCAAGGGACCATTCTTGGCCCGCTTTTATTTTTAATTTACATGAATGACCTTCCCCTCTCAGTTACTAACTCTCTGCCTTTTCTTTATGCCGATGACACTACAATACTTGCCGCTGGTACATCAATTGACTTTTTAACGCTAAAATTACAAAAAGATCTAAATAACATCTTAAGCTGGTGTCTCACGAATTCCCTCAGTATTAACCCTAAGAAAACTAAGTTCATGATAATCCACTCAGCTAACAAAGTTCTTCCCTCCCAAATTTCTAATAAACTAAATGGCTCACTCATGAACCCTGACAATGAATGCTCTTTCTTAGGAATCGTTCTCGATGTCACAGAACGAGCGCTAAAAAAGAGCGCGCCGCCAAATCCTTGCGACAACGGGCGGAAGAAACGCCGCGAGGTAAAAAAGAAAAAAAAGAAAGCAAACATCCAAGGCTCCCGGGCGCGCGCCCTCCCCGCAGAAGCGTGGCTTCACAGACGAACCTCCTCACCCCATATCGGCGGCCCAGCAAGGCCGCGACTTTTCTAGAACGAAGGAGGCGGGGTCAGACCGAGTGAATCATCCTCCGGAGAGGGCAGTCGAACCGTCTCGTGCCTCTCCCCAGCCTTCGCTGCGCGTCGCGCCGACGAAATGAGGAGAACGTTCTGGAAGGTGGCGCGGAACGTATTTAATCGAGCAGCCGAGACGAGAGAGCAGGAGAAGACGGAAAGTTAGCGCCGGAGCGCGTAGGAATTCCGCCGTGTAGTCGGCGAAGGTTCTGCCCGTAGTGACAGAACAGGAGGAGACGGAAGTGAGCGCCAGAGTGCGTAGAGATTCCGCCGTGTAGTCGGCGAAGTTTTGGTCCGTAGGGACGGCTCGAGCTACAGGCAAGAGTGGGTGTTTACCGCTGTCGAGCGAAGACCCGTGGCAACAGCTGCGAGTGTGAAGCCGACGTGTTTCCGGCGAAGAAGTTTGAAGCTTGGAGAGTGGCCAATTGAAGTCGGCGAGGTTTCCTGGAAGAGAAACTTCGAGAGCTGCGGAACGACAACAACGCTGGACTTTGAGTGAGTGATTCTCGGAAGAGTATCATTCAGACTTTTGTCCCAAGGACTTTGGACTGGACAGGTTTTCTAACTCTTTAGTCCTTAAGTGTCTTGGTTGTTAAATGCATGCGACTGCATTGTAGTGCGTATTGTTGTCTGTGTCCGTTGTTTCATGTGTGGCTGATTGTATTGTGTAGTACGTTGATTGATTGGTTTGATTGGTGACATATTGGATGCAACTATTGTGGAGTGTGCATTTTGCGTATTGTTTTCGATCTGCCATTATTCAGAATATAATTTGTTTGTTTATCAACTCTCGGCTCTGACTTGTTCTTTGGGCCACAGCCGGCGTCCGCTGGCGCGCCAAAAAGGACCACTTCTAAATTGTCCACGCTTTCGTGGTGCGATTCGGGGGGCCGATAGTTCGGCTCTTGGAATTGGCCCGGCGATCGCCTCCCTATTTAACGGGACCTGTGTGTGACAATTAATCTGGCGTCCGCGACATAGGACCTTTTGGTGCACAGTGTGTCCAAAGTAGGGAGAAAGAGCCTCGAGTTGTTGATAGTGCTATCGGAACGATTTTGTGTGTTGTTCAGTGTTCTCGTTAACGAGTGCAGGGGAGTGTTCCGATAGACTGATTTAGGCAGATACTTTTTGCACGCGGCAAGGTTTTATTTGCGAGTTGCGAGACACAATGGATCTCGAAAAGTTAGTTGCGCTTGGTGAGAAGATGGGTCTTTCCGGCGCCGAACTACGGAAATGGGTAAGCCAGAAGGAGAAAGAGGCAGCTGAGAGAGCCAAGGAAGAAAAAGCAGCTGAGTTGGAACGAGAGAGGTTGGCGGTCGAAAGAGCCAAAGCGGAAAAAGAAGCTGAGTTGGAGAGAGAGAGGTTGGCAGCAGAGAGGGCCAAGGAAGAAAAAGCAGCTGAGTTGGAGAGAGAAAAGCTGGCAGCCGAAAGGGCGATAGAAGAAAGAGAAGCGGAGATGGCTGAAAGGGCACGGCAGCGGCAGCACGAAATGGAACTCGAGCGACTCCGCTTGCAACAGCGAAGTGAAACCCCCGTCCAAGCTAGAGTTGAAAGCAGCGAACGGGAAGACCACGGCTTCCGCTTGAACCCAAGCAAGCTGCTCGTAGCGTTTGATGAAAGGAAGGACGACCTTGACGCGTACCTTCACCGATTTGAGACGATTGCGAGGAGCCAGAATTGGCCGGAACATCAATGGGCAACTGCTTTGAGTACTTGCTTGAGTGGTGAAGCGCTCAGTGTGTACGGTAGGCTGACGCCGACCGATGCAGCCAACTACGCAAAGGTGAAAGCTGCTTTGTTGAAGCGATTTAGATTCACTGTGGAAGGATTCCGGGACAAATTTCGGACAGGAAAGCCAGCTGACGGTGAGACAGCTACGCAGTATGCCGCCCGACTTTGCCACTATTTTGACAGATGGATTGAACTTTCAGGGACAGCGCAGGAGTACGATGAACTTAGAGAGCTCCTAATTAGAGAACAGTTTCTTACTAGTTGCCACCCAATCCTGTCGCTGTATTTGAAAGAGAGGAAGGCTGACTCACTTGAAGACATGCTTGAATTGGCTGATCAATTCTTGGAAGCGCAAGGTGGAACTAATTTGGCCAAGGTAAAGAAGGAGTGTCCCGATGATTCGAAGAAATTGGCTCCCGAAGAAAAGAAGCGTGCACCGGAGAGCATTCCGCGATGTTTTCTGTGCAACCCAGTGGGTCATCGCGCGAAAAACTGTCGAACGATCCTTACGAGCCCTACGGCAGTAAAATGTTTTAGGTGTGGTCAGACTGGGCACAAAGCAGACGCTTGTCGAAACGGAGCGAGTCAAACTCACCAGGTATCCTGTTTGCAAGCGGCACCGAAATCTGATAATAATGCCGTCACTGATGGATTCGTAGAATTGAAAAATGGGGAGAAAATGCCTATTGTTGGTGCTGTAATGTCAAAACAGCCAACCGGTGCTTCGAAGGGAATGCCAACGCTGCCTGGAAAAGTTGCCGACAAAAAGATTACGGTGTTAAGAGATACCGGCAGCTCCACTGTTATCGTGCGGAGAAATTTGGTACGGGAAAATGAGTTGACAGGCAGAACGAAGCCGGTTTGCTTAATTGACCGTACAGTTCGGATGCTTCCCGAAGCAGAAATTGAAGTTGAAACCCCGTACTTCAGCGGGAAAGTTACCGCTCTATGCATGACGACCCCCCTGTATGACCTTGTCATTGGAAACATCGTCGGGGCGCGAGGGCCGAATGATCCAGAATGTTTGGGAGAAGACCCGAAGATAGAGCCCTCGCCAACACAGCGGCCGCGAGATATAAGGGAGGAGCATCCCGTGACGGATCTCACTAGAGCCCAAGGGGAAGCTGCGGCGCAAGAGACAGCGAAGGAAAAGACGATCGTGTCGAATAAGTTCACGGGCCAAGCAACCGGACTTACGTCGGCACGACCTCAACCGACCGACAGTGTAAAGGAGACGGAGTTGGCCAGCCGGGCAAGATGTAGAGGCACGATCAAGCGGGTAAATAAACAGACAGGACCCGTCGAATGTAATGACGCATTAACGGTGTCGGAAGAGACAACGATGGCTGAGACGACGCCTCAGATATCGTCGTTGGAAAGGGCTCGCCGAAAAAGAACGTGGAAGCACAAGAAGAGATCGAGCGAGCACCGCAAAAAGGGGCGCAAGCGCTGTTCGAAGTACTCAAGATAGGTGCTGAGGTGGAATCAGAATGTGTTTGGCAGGGCTGAGTGACATATGTTGTGTTAATGTTCTTGTTATCCTGTGTCTCAAGTGTATGTCGAGCGAGTCAGTGTTCTGTGCGATGATGTGATGTATAGTGTTGTATAATTGTTGTATAGACAGAACCTTGTACGTCTGTATTGTTTGGAATGTGTGATGAAGTGTTGTAATCATGTGCCTGTGGTTATATTTCATGTGCTGTGGAATTGAACTACAATGTAAGATTGTATTGCGTGATATATTGTGAATGTGACGTGTCACGAGCGACGGATTGTGTTACAGTCTGTGAGAGTGTGTGGTGACTTTTCGCGCTCGTTTGTGTGGGTTTGAATATTATGAGATAATATTCTTAAAGTGGGGGGCAGTGTCACAGAACGAGCGCTAAAAAAGAGCGCGCCGCCAAATCCTTGCGACAACGGGCGGAAGAAACGCCGCGAGGTAAAAAAGAAAAAAAAAGAAAGCAAACATCCAAGGCTCCCGGGCGCGCGCCCTCCCCGCAGAAGCGTGGCTTCACAGACGAACCTCCTCAACCCACATCGGCGGCCCAGCAAGGCCGCGACTTTTCTAGAACGAAGGAGGCGGGGTCAGACCGAGTGAATCATCCTCCGGAGAGGGCAGTCGAACCGTCTCGTGCCTCTCCCCACCCTTCGCTGCGCGTCGCGCCTACGAAATGAGGAGAACGTTCTGGAAGGTGGCGCGGAACGTATTTAATCGAGCAGCCGAGACGAGAGAGCAGGAGAAGACGGAAAGTTAGCGCCGGAGCGCGTAGGAATTCCGCCGTGTAGTCGGCGAAGGTTCTGCCCGTAGTGACAGAACAGGAGGAGACGGAAGTGAGCGCCAGAGTGCGTAGAGATTCCGCCGTGTAGTCGGCGAAGTTTTGGTCCGTAGGGACGGCTCGAGCTACAGGCAAGAGTGGGTGTTTACCGCTGTCGAGCGAAGACCCGTGGCAACAGCTGCGAGTGTGAAGCCGACGTGTTTCCGGCGAAGAAGTTTGAAGCTTGGAGAGTGGCCAATTGAAGTCGGCGAGGTTTCCTGGAAGAGAAACTTCGAGAGCTGCGGAACGACAACAACGCTGGACTTTGAGTGAGTGATTCTCGGAAGAGTATCATTCAGACTTTTGTCCCAAGGACTTTGGACTGGACAGGTTTTCTAACTCTTTAGTCCTTAAGTGTCTTGGTTGTTAAATGCATGCGACTGCATTGTAGTGCGTATTGTTGTCTGTGTCCGTTGTTTCATGTGTGGCTGATTGTATTGTGTAGTACGTTGATTGATTGGTTTGATTGGTGACATATTGGATGCAACTATTGTGGAGTGTGCATTTTGCGTATTGTTTTCGATCTGCCATTATTCAGAATATAATTTGTTTGTTTATCAACTCTCGGCTCTGACTTGTTCTTTGGGCCACAGCCGGCGTCCGCTGGCGCGCCAAAAAGGACCACTTCTAAATTGTCCACGCTTTCGTGGTGCGATTCGGGGGGCCGATAGTTCGGCTCTTGGAATTGGCCCGGCGATCGCCTCCCTATTTAACGGGACCTGTGTGTGACAATTAATCTGGCGTCCGCGACATAGGACCTTTTGGTGCACAGTGTGTCCAAAGTAGGGAGAAAGAGCCTCGAGTTGTTGATAGTGCTATCGGAACGATTTTGTGTGTTGTTCAGTGTTCTCGTTAACGAGTGCAGGGGAGTGTTCCGATAGACTGATTTAGGCAGATACTTTTTGCACGCGGCAAGGTTTTATTTGCGAGTTGCGAGACACAATGGATCTCGAAAAGTTAGTTGCGCTTGGTGAGAAGATGGGTCTTTCCGGCGCCGAACTACGGAAATGGGTAAGCCAGAAGGAGAAAGAGGCAGCTGAGAGAGCCAAGGAAGAAAAAGCAGCTGAGTTGGAACGAGAGAGGTTGGCGGTCGAAAGAGCCAAAGCGGAAAAAGAAGCTGAGTTGGAGAGAGAGAGGTTGGCAGCAGAGAGGGCCAAGGAAGAAAAAGCAGCTGAGTTGGAGAGAGAAAAGCTGGCAGCCGAAAGGGCGATAGAAGAAAGAGAAGCGGAGATGGCTGAAAGGGCACGGCAGCGGCAGCACGAAATGGAACTCGAGCGACTCCGCTTGCAACAGCGAAGTGAAACCCCCGTCCAAGCTAGAGTTGAAAGCAGCGAACGGGAAGACCACGGCTTCCGCTTGAACCCAAGCAAGCTGCTCGTAGCGTTTGATGAAAGGAAGGACGACCTTGACGCGTACCTTCACCGATTTGAGACGATTGCGAGGAGCCAGAATTGGCCGGAACATCAATGGGCAACTGCTTTGAGTACTTGCTTGAGTGGTGAAGCGCTCAGTGTGTACGGTAGGCTGACGCCGACCGATGCAGCCAACTACGCAAAGGTGAAAGCTGCTTTGTTGAAGCGATTTAGATTCACTGTGGAAGGATTCCGGGACAAATTTCGGACAGGAAAGCCAGCTGACGGTGAGACAGCTACGCAGTATGCCGCCCGACTTTGCCACTATTTTGACAGATGGATTGAACTTTCAGGGACAGCGCAGGAGTACGATGAACTTAGAGAGCTCCTAATTAGAGAACAGTTTCTTACTAGTTGCCACCCAATCCTGTCGCTGTATTTGAAAGAGAGGAAGGCTGACTCACTTGAAGACATGCTTGAATTGGCTGATCAATTCTTGGAAGCGCAAGGTGGAACTAATTTGGCCAAGGTAAAGAAGGAGTGTCCCGATGATTCGAAGAAATTGGCTCCCGAAGAAAAGAAGCGTGCACCGGAGAGCATTCCGCGATGTTTTCTGTGCAACCCAGTGGGTCATCGCGCGAAAAACTGTCGAACGATCCTTACGAGCCCTACGGCAGTAAAATGTTTTAGGTGTGGTCAGACTGGGCACAAAGCAGACGCTTGTCGAAACGGAGCGAGTCAAACTCACCAGGTATCCTGTTTGCAAGCGGCACCGAAATCTGATAATAATGCCGTCACTGATGGATTCGTAGAATTGAAAAATGGGGAGAAAATGCCTATTGTTGGTGCTGTAATGTCAAAACAGCCAACCGGTGCTTCGAAGGGAATGCCAACGCTGCCTGGAAAAGTTGCCGACAAAAAGATTACGGTGTTAAGAGATACCGGCAGCTCCACTGTTATCGTGCGGAGAAATTTGGTACGGGAAAATGAGTTGACAGGCAGAACGAAGCCGGTTTGCTTAATTGACCGTACAGTTCGGATGCTTCCCGAAGCAGAAATTGAAGTTGAAACCCCGTACTTCAGCGGGAAAGTTACCGCTCTATGCATGACGACCCCCCTGTATGACCTTGTCATTGGAAACATCGTCGGGGCGCGAGGGCCGAATGATCCAGAATGTTTGGGAGAAGACCCGAAGATAGAGCCCTCGCCAACACAGCGGCCGCGAGATATAAGGGAGGAGCATCCCGTGACGGATCTCACTAGAGCCCAAGGGGAAGCTGCGGCGCAAGAGACAGCGAAGGAAAAGACGATCGTGTCGAATAAGTTCACGGGCCAAGCAACCGGACTTACGTCGGCACGACCTCAACCGACCGACAGTGTAAAGGAGACGGAGTTGGCCAGCCGGGCAAGATGTAGAGGCACGATCAAGCGGGTAAATAAACAGACAGGACCCGTCGAATGTAATGACGCATTAACGGTGTCGGAAGAGACAACGATGGCTGAGACGACGCCTCAGATATCGTCGTTGGAAAGGGCTCGCCGAAAAAGAACGTGGAAGCACAAGAAGAGATCGAGCGAGCACCGCAAAAAGGGGCGCAAGCGCTGTTCGAAGTACTCAAGATAGGTGCTGAGGTGGAATCAGAATGTGTTTGGCAGGGCTGAGTGACATATGTTGTGTTAATGTTCTTGTTATCCTGTGTCTCAAGTGTATGTCGAGCGAGTCAGTGTTCTGTGCGATGATGTGATGTATAGTGTTGTATAATTGTTGTATAGACAGAACCTTGTACGTCTGTATTGTTTGGAATGTGTGATGAAGTGTTGTAATCATGTGCCTGTGGATATATTTCATGTGCTGTGGAATTGAACTACAATGTAAGATTGTATTGCGTGATATATTGTGAATGTGACGTGTCACGAGCGACGGATTGTGTTACAGTCTGTGAGAGTGTGTGGTGACTTTTCGCGCTCGTTTGTGTGGGTTTGAATATTATGAGATAATATTCTTAAAGTGGGGGGCAGTGTCACAGAACGAGCGCTAAAAAAGAGCGCGCCGCCAAATCCTTGCGACAACGGGCGGAAGAAACGCCGCGAGGTAAAAAAGAAAAAAAAAAGAAAGCAAACATCCAAGGCTCCCGGGCGCGCGCCCTCCCCGCAGAAGCGTGGCTTCACAGACGAACCTCCTCAACCCACATCGGCGGCCCAGCAAGGCCGCGACTTTTCTAGAACGAAGGAGGCGGGGTCAGACCGAGTGAATCATCCTCCGGAGAGGGCAGTCGAACCGTCTCGTGCCTCTCCCCACCCTTCGCTGCGCGTCGCGCCTACGAAATGAGGAGAACGTTCTGGAAGGTGGCGCGGAACGTATTTAATCGAGCAGCCGAGACGAGAGAGCAGGAGAAGACGGAAAGTTAGCGCCGGAGCGCGTAGGAATTCCGCCGTGTAGTCGGCGAAGGTTCTGCCCGTAGTGACAGAACAGGAGGAGACGGAAGTGAGCGCCAGAGTGCGTAGAGATTCCGCCGTGTAGTCGGCGAAGTTTTGGTCCGTAGGGACGGCTCGAGCTACAGGCAAGAGTGGGTGTTTACCGCTGTCGAGCGAAGACCCGTGGCAACAGCTGCGAGTGTGAAGCCGACGTGTTTCCGGCGAAGAAGTTTGAAGCTTGGAGAGTGGCCAATTGAAGTCGGCGAGGTTTCCTGGAAGAGAAACTTCGAGAGCTGCGGAACGACAACAACGCTGGACTTTGAGTGAGTGATTCTCGGAAGAGTATCATTCAGACTTTTGTCCCAAGGACTTTGGACTGGACAGGTTTTCTAACTCTTAAGTCCTTAAGTGTCTTGGTTGTTAAATGCATGCGACTGCATTGTAGTGCGTATTGTTGTCTGTGTCCGTTGTTTCATGTGTGGCTGATTGTATTGTGTAGTACGTTGATTGATTGGTTTGATTGGTGACATATTGGATGCAACTATTGTGGAGTGTGCATTTTGCGTATTGTTTTCTATCTGCCATTATTGAGAATATAATTTGTTTGTTTATCAACTCTCGGCTCTGACTTGTTCTTTGGGCCACAGCCGGCGTCCGCTGGCGCGCCAAAAAGGACCACTTCTAAATTGTCCACGCTTTCGTGGTGCGATTCGGGGGGCCGATAGTTCGGCTCTTGGAATTAGCCCGGCGATCGCCTCCCTATTTAACGGGACCTGTGTGTGACACTCGACAGCAACCTAAAACACTCTAATCATGTTATTCATTTGCGCAAAAAACTAGCATTTGGTGTCAGGATTCTAATCAGAGCAAGTTACTACTTTAACATTTCAACTCTAATCAAGTTATATTATGCTTTTATTCACAGCCATATTAATTATTGCATCACCATTTGGGGAAATACTCACCTCACCCACTTATCTCCCATTCAGCACATTCCAAACCAAGCCATCAGACTAATGACTTTCAGTTCATATCGTTCTAGTGCATCATCATTATTTCGTAACTTCGAAATACTTTCTACTGTTAGTTTATTTACATATCACCTCATTATCATGCTGTTCAAGTCCTTGCACCATCTTGTCCCATGAAGCGTCTTTTATCCTAATGCTTTGTCTAACTTAAACCGTACTAGATTCGCTTCAAATGGAAATTTTCTACTACCTACTATCCGCACTGATTTTGGTCGCCACACTGTACATTTCTCAGCATTATCATTATAGAATTCATTGCCATCTCACATCAAGCAATGCTCGACTATTGGCACATTTAAAAAACAATTGTATTCGTACTTGATAAACTACTAGATGTTTTTATCTTGTTATATTGTTTATTCCACTCTTCTTTTTACTTGTTTCTTAGTTAGTGTTGGTTTTATCAATTTACTCATCTCTCTGTTTTCACTGCTACTGCTAATTGAATAAATTTTGTAATCCCAGTTTGAACAGGAGGTCCCCCTGCAGCCTTCTCCTTTCGGACCTCCTCCTGTATATATACTTTGTATACTGTTCCTTTTTCTGTACTAATAACTGAAATAAACTGAAATGCATGTGTAGTCGACGGGCCTGGTAAGCCCACAATGTGGACACAACTACCACGATTACATTCATTGCGTAACGCTTGACTAAAATAAAAAATTACAGAAGA
This sequence comes from Rhipicephalus microplus, assembly GCF_043290135.1. Taxonomy (NCBI): domain Eukaryota; kingdom Metazoa; phylum Arthropoda; class Arachnida; order Ixodida; family Ixodidae; genus Rhipicephalus; species Rhipicephalus microplus. Next base: position 56,464,937 of record NC_134706.1, read on the forward strand.
GACATCTACTGGCTGACTCTTTGCATGCAACTATGCATGAATTTTTTTATTTTGATAGCTTTATCTTACTAGCTTACTTTTCGTATTTTGAAAGATTAACACACTTAGCTAGATTTTGCCACCAGCGTTGGCGTCAACGTCGTCGTCAGCGTCGCCGTCCCTCACTGTATATGTAATTATATATATGAAAACGCAAGAAAGAAAAAAATTCAGAAAAAATTACAGGATATCCACGGGGTGAATATTTAGGAGTGGGGTGAAGCTGAGTCTGCACGCCACCGCCATTTCGGCCTTCCGTTGTCGTATTACAGCGGCCGCGCATCTTCGCGGTGCGCTTCTGCCTCGTGCGCCCACACGCCGGCGTCCTTTAGAGCGTGAGCTACCGCCGCCTTGAGCGCCCGCCATTAAGGAGCCAAAACGACGCTTTTTTGTACTGTAGAGCAGCCCCTGGTGTACAGTAGCGCCGAAAAACACGTGACAGTCTCTATTTCATTCCATACACGTGACGTCAATCCTTCTTTTATACAAGTAACGCCCTCTAGCATCGGAGAATTTGCATTCTTGAGCGTATAGTACAAGTTCCGCGTATTGCCTGTTCAAGAATTAACGAGGGGCGGTTACCCACAACGGGGACGCACAAATCACGCTATAAGGAGCTTCGCTGCTAAAATTTGGCAGATTCTACGTACCGTGGGAATCAAGGATATGCAATTCACGATTGAGGAAGGTTTATATGTCACTTTGAAATCAGTACAACATTATGAGAAGGACGTAAATTATGGCGTAGATGACTTCAATTATATTATCTTGTTTGGACGTGTCATTTACCTTTGTCGTCTATTCACGTCTCATGATACCAAGTTTGGTATATGTGCAGCTTGCGAAATGGCCACAAGCAGGCTATGAGCGTAGCATGTAGGCATGTTTTGCATGACCCGCCTGCCATGATTATCAAGTTTGGACGTGTCGTTTACCTTCGTCAAATAGTCACGTCCCGTAATACCAAAGTTGCTATATATGGAGCTAGCCAACGGCCGCAAGCATACTGTAAGCATAGCGTATAGCCATGTTATACAGGACACGCATATCATGATTATGGTGTTTGGACGAGTCATGTATCTTCGTTGTCAATTCACATGACGTAATACCAAACTTGGTATATGTGGATCTAGCGAAACGGCCACGAGTGCATCAGGAGTGTGGCATGTAGTTATGTTGTTAGAAGACACGTCTCTCATAATTATAACGTTTGCATCAGTCACACACCTTCGTCAAGCATTCACGTTAAATAACACCAAAATCAGTATATATGAAGCTTGCGAAACGGCCACAAGCGCATCATGAGTGTGGTGTGTAGTTATGCTCTAACATAACACACATTTCATGACTATCATGCTTGCACCAGTCATACATTTTTGTCATACTTTGACATCCCGTAATACCTGATATAATATATGTGAACATAGCGAGACGACAACGATCACACCATAAGCGTGGCGTGTAGTCATGACTCGTGACTTTCATGACATGCCATATTTGCCATGTTAGGGCCTGTTCCGTGTGTTCACCATGCAGTCATGTCATATCATACCAGTTTGGAACATGTCATGTGAACGAAACAACCCCATGACAAGGCCAAGAAATGTAAATTATGAGATTCATGACATACATGCCATATGTTCATGTTATGACTACTCACCTATGCTTTTCTTACAATTATGTTATACCGCGCCAATTTTGGTGTCGATACCATTATTGAAACGGCCAGGATAGCTAACAGTCGTAAGCGGTTAGATAGATAGATAGATAGATAGATAGATAGATAGATAGATAGATAGATAGATAGATAGATAGATAGATAGATAGATAGATAGATAGATAGATAGATAGATAGATAGATAGATAGATAGATAGGTAGGCTACAGTTTCTCTGCTCTAAATTGGTTCTTTATTTGATGGCCTGTCTCTGTGACTTTTTTGAACGCTGCCACTCGTCAACCGCAAAGGCGATATCCTGGCACCTTCTTAAAACGTCCGTTCTGATGATAGGGGCCCATCAGCTTATCAGCGTTTATCCCATTTATAAATCCACCCACTGATAATTGTCCCACCTTATATTATAACGACTTATCTGATTTCATGCATGGAAACACATTTAATAATAATTGAGAAGGTGCATTGCTCGTGCACAAATTTTACAATCTAGCACTTTATTATTACCCCAAATTGTTTTTTAAAGTCATACTGCAATGAACGTGCGTATGACATCGCAATAAAATTTGGTTCATTGATTTGATTGATTTGTGGGGTTTAACGTTTGAAAACAACCATTTGATTATGAAAGAAGCCGTAGTGGAGGGCTTTGGAAATTTCGGCCACCTGGGGTTCTTTAACGTGCACCCAAATCTGAGCACACAGGCCTACAGCATTACGCTTCCATCTAAACTGCAACCACCGCAGCCGGGACTCGATCCCGCGACATGTGTTCAACATTCGGTTTCTCAATGTGAATGTAACCAGGCCTCAATAATTTGTATTCAGTGTCCTAAGAAGCTCATCTTATTCTAAATCTTCTAAAGTGCATACGTTCAGTTTTTATTTGCCGTCAATTCCTGATAATTCGAAACTATATAGCTCAAACAAAACCAGAAAAACATAACTAATCGTTACATTTCATATTTAATTTATAGTAATTGTAGCTATTGAACTCTAAACAATGCAGCCTAATCAACAACCACCCGGTTTCATGAAACTCTAACCCCGACTTGTTTACTCATACAGAAATATAAAACTATGCTTAGTGGGAAGCGCTTACATAGTAGATCTCTCCCCCAATGTGGAAAGGCGAGAACACTGAAGACATGTGTGCTCAGATTTGGGTGCACGTTAAAGAACCTTAGGTTATGGTGGTCAAAAATTCTGAAGCTCTATACTACGGTGTCTTTTATAATGTTATTGTGGTTACGGGGCGTTAAACCCCACACATCAATCGATCAATCAATTCATAAAGCAAAAGCCCTTTTTTTTCACTCTTGGCTGGTCGGTGCTACTTGTAACGACGATGCCTTATTGCTAACAATGTCTCATATTTGATATCGGTCATAACGAAAAATTGGGCTTATAATCATTATGCGCGTCGTCATAAACAAGAACCTCAGGCAATCGAGAATGAGCTCATTTGTTCCGTGAGTTCTATAGCAAGGACTAATACAATTATATGTGATTAGGTTCACATATTCCTTGAGCCGAACTAACTTTTACAATGAAATGAGAGACGTGGAATACAGGTCAAGGCGCAGATTATATTCATGAGAAAACGGCGTGTCACCACCAAGCGAGAAGCCTGGATGACGTCATGGAAAGAATGCTTCGGCATCCGCCATGGTGCGCCTACACCAGATGTCCTTGCATCGTACGCTGTTCCACTGTCAGCGTTCGCTTTTCGCTAGAATCAAGCTACAAGTGAGTAATGAAAACCGCATTGATATTGCTCCTAGTAAAACGACAAGAAATTTCTGTTGAGTACAATTACTAACGGATTCCATGCTCCAACATACACACTTTGATCAGGTTTGTACTCTAGTGCTGCTTAGCTTGGGAATGGGTTCGATTCTTAGCAGTGACAACCGCATTTCGACGTGAGTAAAGAGAAAAAGCATGTTTGTCCTTGGTTTTTAGAGTAGTGGTTTTTTAGGTAATTGTTTTTACACACAGACAGAATATTTGCATTATTCAATTACTTTTTTACGAGTGGTTTCTTTTAGAGAGACGAATAATACGTTTTCTCTTCGGAAAGTTTTATTTGTATTGGAGTCAAGCGCCTGTCTTCCTGCAGATTTTTTTTGCTTGCGTGCCAAACTCTGCGCACTGATGCAAAAACTCATGCAGTACAATGAGGCTCTCAAAGTATCTCCAAAGGGCTTGCTCCAGAATACCACCACAGCTGTCCTACTTCTTTTCTTATGCACTAGCTCACTTCTCATGTAGTTTCATTTCATGCATTTCACGCAGTAATTTCGGGGCTTCATTCCATTAAAAATCAAGTTTACGTCAATTTAGCAAACTTCATGCAGCATCGTAACAACAATTCTGGTATAGTACTTAGTTCCGGGCTCGACAGATCACTCGTAAATTATTATTTGCGAAGCATTTCCTACGCAACTTTTGAGCATATATAAATATATCTATCTATATAGCCGGTTACGTTTCAGAGCTCTCGTGGTCACCCCTTTAACTTGGCGTGAACCAAAATTAGCATGGGAGGATAAAATGGTTTGAAATTTATGACGCGCTGGTCAAGACATGAATAATGTCCCATTACCGTCGCGTACGTCGTCAAACACCTCCCGCCAGACAGTGGCACATACCGACGGGTGGAAATGTGCCTCTGGTATGCGGGAATGTGCCACGTGTGATTGGCCATAATAATCTACCCAGGAACGACGAGAACGCACATGGGCAATTTTAACATGTGGGCGTTAAGAAATATCTGACAGCGGTAGTGTCGGCCCGACCAATGCAAAGAATAAATGTCAGGGTCCCAGCTGGAATCAAACCCAAGCATTCTGCAGTGAGCAACCAGGTCTCGGAACTACTTTTCAAATAGTCGCTAATCTTCGTGAAACGTCAATAGTGGTTGCTGTGCTGCCTACCCAATTTTATAATGATTACTTATGTACTCCGTTGATACAGCCGTCACGTCGGGTTAACGTTAATTGTGGTCAATTGTCATGCACTAAAGTTAATTTATGTAGCAGTGCCCAGGGCCAGCATCCTCGCGAGCATGAGTGCTTCATATCAGCTTCTGAAGGTGCTAATACGCATGTTCTAGTTGGCATCGTTGCACAAGTGCTAACAACTGGTTATACAAGTGTTATAACTGTTGTTCAAGCACAAGAATAAACAGAAAGGAAGAGATGACAAGCACTCCTTTCTGTTTCTTCGTGTGCTTGAACGACAGTTATGCCATGCATATCCAACTAGCCCAACTTTCCATTGTGTGGTTATATAAACATTGGCAACTCTTCAACATATGTCTTTGCGTGCAACATTTGTACTTTTATTTAGCGTCACTTCTTGAGGTGTCGCTTAATAAAAAAATTGCAACATGGTCACCTTCCCTCTGGATGTCACGCACTAAGTTGATTTCTAAGGTACGTGGGATCTGGCGACTTTTTTTTTCATCATTTTATTACCCAAGCTTCATCAACTCGCCTGTGAATATGGCACTCATCATACGCTGACTTGTTCAGGGGAAGAAAGTTTAAATATTACGTGAGCTACGTCTCTCAGAGAGCCATAAAAAAAGTTCACAACCGTTATTTCGAATTTCAATCATTTGCTTTGAAAACCGCATATGGCCGAAATTTTCGTAGCCTGCCTCGACGGCGTCTCTCATAATCATATGGTGGTTTTGGGACGTTAAGCCCCCCATATCAGTCATCAATCAACGAATGCTATCAAGACTGCTTCCACTTGAATTAAACGTTACTGCTTGTGACGAAGCGTTTGATCGAACAAGTATTTTATGAAGGCGGAACATGTGGCCTCATAATACCAGCTAGGTGACTAGATGTTTAGCAGAGATATTTACGTGATTCAAGTGCACTAATATCTCCGCACTTCCGTGAACATTTTTTGTGTGACCATATTATTTTATTCAACATTGACTTTAAACTATATCATGGTATAATCGTTTAACTTCTGTTTTAACAAAACGCGGCATTTTATCAAATCACCTGAACAATCTGCATAAAAACTAGGTTATTTTTATCGAATAAAAAGATATTCAAAATATAGTTTCTATTTTTGGGAACACGTATTCAAACCGTTAAGTCTGCGCCAAGTTGTAATGAAGATAGGACCATCAGAGTAAAGTCTTTTGGCACCAATTTCTTGGAGTGACAGGTACAAACAACGAATGCCTTGCTGAAGCTTATAGACTACAGTACTTATCGTGAATATCTCATTTGGATTGGAGATTGTCCATTTCACTGTCGCAGTTTTCCACAGCTCCCCTAAGTTTAGCTGGCAGCGTAAACAGCCACCGTCTGCATTGGTAGATTTTTATCGCAACAGTGAGCAATCATCACCACCATATTGCGTAAGAGCGGGCACAAGGCTGGCGCAAAACAAGGTGGTACTCGCCCGCGGAGCAAGAGCCCTTGTTGTGACGTTATTTCACCCCCACTGTAATGCTGCAGGTGTTCCTTCTCGAGCCTAATACCAGGCGTCTATAGGCTACAAAGCAACTCGGCCATGAAATAAATAGACATCGTTTTTACTTTAATTTACATTATACTTTGATCTCATGTCTTTCTTTCCAAAACAACAATATATTTATCAAAGACGCCATAGGGGAGAACAATGGAGGTTTCGAACATCTGGTGTTATGTGACAGGCATTGAAATTGCCCGGCGAAAGTGTTTCTTGAAATCTGTCTCCATTAAAATGGGACCCCATCAGCCTAGGTCAAACCCGTGATATTCCCGTAAGCGACCGAAAATTATAACCAATTATTCACTGTGGTTGACTGTTGCGCTTGGTGGTAATCTGTGTGCGAAAAACACACATTGCACTACATGATTCTTCTCAAAGATTTACGGCCTTCTAATCTAAACCTTTATTAAATACGGCGAATCTATTTCATGCAGGTAAATAAAATTATATATACGTACATTTTCGTTGTTCTCACAGAAGTCCTGCAACAAAAATATGTTTACTGTAGAACCTTTCAGACCTGTAAGGCAGTAGGCTCGTTAACGCAGCAGTACAAATATTTACGCTTGTTATTGTTATTACAATGCTCCTAGAAAATTATATATGTACTAATACTACCACAACTTTTTGAACTGATTTATTCATTAGTTCTTAGATCTGGTTTAATTTCGTACTATTAACCGCAAGCATAACAAAATAGTACGTACAACACATTGGATTGCAAGTAACAGAACAAAGTGCGCTCGCATCCTTTATCGGACGTAGCCATGAATTTCGATTCCACGCAGTCGCAGTCCGTATTCAACCAGCCCCTCAGCCACATCATTTGGAGGTGAATAGGGTCATAGATTTGCAGGAACTGCATAAAACAAGAAGAAAATTGCTTACAAACGATCATGGTAACTCGGTTCATCAGCGCTGTGAGGCAAAAAAAATCTTAAAAACCAATAATCCCACCGTTATGTAAGACTTAAGAGTCAGGCTGCGGCTATATATTGCCCATGCCAGTAAACATGTGAATAATTCTGAGTGATCTTCTTATATTTAAGAGTCGATTATCAGCCGTGTATCAACACTCCTCTTAATGCGTCTTGAACCTCGTGTGGTTTTGTATAGGTCCCAGAATTGTAAGCGATTCTAGCTTTTTGTACCTCGCGCGGAGTTGCGCTGCCTAAAAGATCAGCGCCGCTTTGAGCACGCAATTATACCAACTCATGAGATTATGGAGAAGTGCTAACGCCCCAAATTTTAAAAAACGGGCCGTTGTCATCACCATGTTCCAAGTAATAGAGTTTCGATCGTAGAGATGGTGTCATACGTTGAAGCCCTCAAGCGGTGATCCCTCATTATGTGACAATATTTTTTTCATGGGACTCTCGGCGTTAACCTCCATTGAAGCCGATTATCATGTTAAAGTTTGATGAGGCACCCGAGGCCTTCACCTTACAACTATAAGCACAGAAAAAAAATCTATTGCCTTTGTACTCATCTGTTGGGTTGATTATTCGAGGTCAGATGAGAAGAAACACGTTAATTGAATGTGGTGCACCGTCTGCCGCATCTATAATTGTTTTGTGTCTTCAGAAAAACTCAATCAATTAACTCGAATAAAGTATGTTGGCACTTTCGTTGATCTGTTTTTTTAGTCAGTATAGGTTCTGCGAGCAAATGTAATCAGAGTCCTTACTGAATAACAATTATCGATTTTAATTTTTATCAAGACCTTTAATTATTATTCTGAAAACAAAACGAATGCACTCAATTTGCTACGCTCGGAATAAGAAACAACGCCTCGGGCACGCTTTTCAAGGCCTGAAGTAGATGTAGATGCTAAGCTTGTAGCTCACACCAACCCTGAGAATCGGCCAGAAATCGGTTAGCTTCACAAAAAAAGGAATAAATTCAATTATATACTAGCATACAGAATAATAACAAAAATATTGGTTTGTTGTAAATTATTCTGGAAAAAATTTGGATGAATTACTTCCTCCTGAAGGAGCAACAAATGTTTGATATCAAAAAAATTTTTTCTGTAGCCTACAGCTATGAACATTCTGGTAATGAGCTTACAGACTAAATCTTTTCGACTGTACAATAAAATATAGCACAGCCTCGCACACTTTACCGTTGCTGTGCTCTAAGGTATGTATGTGCACCTATGGGTAGTAAATTTGATATTGTCATAGCTAATTGAAGGATTCGGGACGTTATTTCTAGTGATACCTTTCCTAATGTTGAAAACTTTCTACAAGAGATCAAAATATGTTCCACAGTTTCCTTTTCTCCTCAAAAAGAACAAAGTGAGAAGGAAGTCAAGCCTGCTCTAAACAGATAACAAAGGAATGGAGGAACACGATAGTGTACTCAAGTGATTAAAAGTTTCAGGCATAGGTAATGGCATGAGGAAGTTTTCTAGGGAGACATTAATCGTTGAAATCCAGGGAATCTCTTAAAGATGGTGTGGAGAATGCTCGCATCAACATTTGCCTCCGAAATCCAGATGCTACTATAAAAGGGGCTGCAGGCCTCAAGAAGAGAGAGACAGAAAGATAGGTTTATTTACAGAAAGGCAGAGATGTCGGCCTGAGCGATAGCTTGCTCACAGCCTGCTACTCCACACTGGCGCCGGGGAAAGGGAGAATAAAGACTAACGGATGATAATGGTGCGATAGAGAGGTGAGTATATAGCCCTGAAGAAAGTGCGTAGTTTGGTAGCATTCATACTTTCTCTTCAGTGCTCTTTAGTATCTTTCGTTCACTATTTTTTGCATTTTCGTGTTTTATTTGCGAAGCATTTCTTAGCAAACTTCGGCGAATATCTATCTATCTATCTATCTATCTATCTATCTATCTATCTATCTATCTATCTATCTATCTATCTATCCATCTATCTAGCCGCCTACGACTTTTAGTTCTCCTGACCGTTTGAGTAATGGCATCGATACCAATCTTCGTAGGGCTTAACATGGCTTTAGGGCAAGCGTATTTGACTAGTCATAACATGAAAATCATTATATGTATGTCGTAAATGTCATGATTTACATTTAATTATCATGCTGATTTTTCGGTGGTCTCGTTCACATGACATGTGGCAAAACTGGTATGGTATGACATGATTGCATGGTGAACACAAACGACAGACCTTAACATGAAAATTATGACATGCGTGTCATGTACAACATCAATACAGCCACGCTCATGATGCGATCACGGCAATTTCGCTAGCGCCACATAAACAAAATTTGGTATTATCTTACGTGAATAGAAGACAAAGGTATGTGACTGGTGCAAAGACGATAATCATGAGATGCGTGTCATGTTACAACATGATTACATTCCACGCTCATGACGCGCTGGCGGTCGTTTCGCTAGCTTCACCTATACATAATTTGGTTTTATAGGACGCGAATGAATGACGAAAATATAAGACTAGTGTAAACATGATAAAAACGAGGTGCGTGTCATGTAACAACATGACTATATGCTACGCTCATTATGCGCTCGTGGTCATTTCGCTAGATTCACATGCACCGAATTCAGTATTACCTGGCGTGAACGGATGACGTACGTCAATGACACATCCAAACATGATTATCACGACATGCGTGTCATGTAACAACATGGCTACGTGCCGAACTCATCACGAGCTTGCGGCCATTTTGCTTGGTTCACAGAATTTCGTATTACATGACATCATTGGATGACGAAGGTATGTGACAGGTGAAAACATGATAATCATGAGATCCGTTTCGTGTGACAACATAACTGCATGATGATTGATTGATATGTGGGGTTTAACGTACCAAAACCACCATATGATTATGAGAGACGCCGTAGTGGAGGGCTCCGAAAATTCCGACCACCTGGGGTTCTTTAAAGTGCACACAAATCTGAGCACACGGGCCTACAACATTTCCGCCTCCATCGGAAATGCAGCCGCCGCAGCCGGGATTCGAACCCGCGACCTGCGAGTCAGCAGCCGAGTATCTTAGCCACTAGACCACCGCGGCGGGGCACATAACTGCATGCCACAGTCAAGGTGCCAATACATTTTGACGTGACGCGGTGCGCGTGCTTACTGGCGTTCATTTCGTCGCGTTACGCCGGCGTTGCCACGCCAAGCGCGTGTCCTGCCGGTGGGAACATTTATTAACCATTAAATGGTTACAGAGAGGTGATTCGGTTGGGGCCTTATTGGCCTCCTACCCTCACAGTACTAGGTGGAACCCCTATTCCGGGGCTCCATTGGCAAGCAACGCCGCCCGCGCCCGTTGAACCAGGGCCTCTTGGGCCTTCAGGTCTTAACAGCCGAGCAGGGCCGCCTCCCAGTCCTCTCTGGTGGGATTGGGGTTGGGGGGGATAGATGGATTAGACTGGCACGCCCAGACGATGTGAAAAGTGTCAGCCACCTCACCACAGAACTGGCACGTGCCATCAAAGGATGAATTGAAATGTTTTATTACCGCCGGGCACAGTACAGTAATGGTAAACAGTTTTAAAAGGAGGCGCTCGTCAGCGTGATGCAGTCCCTTACAAGGGTCTGGATAGCTCCGGTTTTCCTCCTTGTAGTAATGGGTAATATCTTTGAATGAAAGGGCCGAATTGTCTGATTGCGAGTAGGCTTCCAAAGACAGGGAGATAGCCCGGGAAGAGAGTGCGCGGGCGGCCTGATCGGCCTGTTCGTTACCCCTGAGTCCTTGGTGACTAGGTGCCCACACCAGATTTCGCGGAGTTGGATTAACGTATCGGCAGCTAGGTTCCAGTATGCGCTGAGCAAGCCGTGAAGCCCACCCTAGCTGATAGTTCCGACAGGCCCCTCGTGAGTCGGTGATGATATGTTTAGAAGAGGGATAGGTGAGAGCCAGAGCGATGGCAATCTCCTCTGCATGTGTTGCGCTGTAGGCTTTGAAAGTGAGCCCATTTACGGTGTTTGCGTTGTGTATGACTGCGGCCGTATAACAACCCCCATGGTGCGGGCCGGCAACGTCCACGTAGCACACGTGTTCCTCTTGACCAAAGTGTCGCTGCAACGCTTCCGCGCGCGCCTGGCGGTGACCACTGTGGTTTTCTTGACATGTTGCGGGGAAGGGGTCGGACCCGGAGGGCGCGTCTCCAAGGTTCTGGCACTCTCACCCTTTCCTCATTATAGTAATCGTGTTTTATGTGTATTTGGTCCGAGAGGCGGTGACCGGAATGGGTCTGTGCAAGGCGCGTGTATTGGTTAACGAGGTGGGCTTCTCAAAGTTCCCGGTAGGTATTCAACACGCCTAGGGCCAGAAGTCTCTGGTTGGACGTGGTGATAGGGAGGTCGAGAGCCCGCTTGATAACTTTACGGTGGATGACCTCGATTTGATCATCCTCGTGTTTGCGTAGGTGCAAGTAGGGAGTCGAGTAAAGTATTCTACTCGTTACGAAAGCATGAACAAGCTGCATTGCCTCCCTGCTTCGTAATCCGCCCCGCTTGTTGGAGACCCGGCGGACCATACGGCCCACCTGGTCTCCCACCGTGCGAAGTTTGGCTATTGTGGTGTCGGCCTTGCGTTGGTGGTGTATGAAGAGGCCAATGACGCGGATCTCCTTGGCCTCACGGATCGGTCCCGAGGCAAGACTGATATGGAGCTGAGTTGTGTCCTGAGGGGAGGGACGTACGTGCACAAATTCTGACTTAGCCGGGGCACACTGGAGTCCGCAGTAGGTTGCGTAGTCGTCGACTACAGTCGCTGCTGCTTGCAGGCATGACTCCATGTGACCCAGGTTACCTTGCGTGGCCCAGATCATGATATCATCCGCGTAAAGAGCGTGATGTATCCCTGGTAGAGAAGCCAATTTGGAGGGAAGATGAAGCATAGCTATATTAAATAGGAGGGGAGAGAGAACCGCGCCTTGAGGAGTTCCCCTCGAGCCGATGACGTAAGGCCCATGTTCCTCATCTTGTATTCGTATGTAGGCTTGGCGGTCTGTAAGCAACTGTCTAACATAATTGAATGTTTTATAACCACAGTTGGTCTGACTGAGGTGGTCAAGGATTACCTCATGCTTCACGTTGTCGAATGCCCCTTTAAGATCCAAGGCCAGGACTACCTTGTCATTGTGGGGGCATTCAACAGGATCTAATATGTCATGGTGGAGCTGTAGAAGTATATCCTGGGCTGGCTTCTGAGGGCGGAATCCAAACATGGTGTCCGCAAAAGTGTGCTGTGTTTCTAGAAACTCGGAGAGTCTGTCGCGCACCATCGTTTCCATCAGCTTGCCGGCACAAGACGTGAGGGAGATGGGGCGAAGGTTCTCCACGTCAATAGGTTTACCTGTCTTCGGGATGAAGGCCACGAGAGCTGATTTCCATTCAAGAGAGAGAGGAGTTTGTCCGTCCCAAATGCTTTTGATGTATTTGAGGAGCGTGGCGTAGGCTGCGTCGGGAAGATTGGCCAACAGTTTGACCGTAACCAGGTCACGCCCTGGTGCAGTGTCACGCTTCATCTTGCTTAAGGCCGCCTGGATGTCGTGGAGCTGGAACGGGGAGTCCAAATGCGTGTTCTTTTTGACTGCATAAGAGTACGCGGCCGTCCAGGGGTCCTTGGTGGTGCACATGTATCGGTCCCTGAGCGTGTTTGCCAGCTGTGTTGTCGTTCCTGTAAAGTTGTGCATGACCCTATGTAAGTGACGTTGAGTTTCCGTGCGTGTTTGTGTTGGAGCGATGAGAGCGCGAAACAGGCGCCACGTGTTGCGACCAGTCATCTGGCGTGCAGCCGTGTTGCACCTGTCCACCCAGTTAGTGTCGGCTAGCTGAGCAGCATACTCCGCAGCTTGCTCCGTGAGTGCTAGGATGCGTTTCTTGAGGCGTATGTTTTGGTTCCGTTTTTTCCATTGTTTGATGAGGCTGCGGCGGGCCTGCCAAAGATGAAGGAGGTGGTTGTCTACGTCCGTTTGAGTTTCCGTGAGCTGTATCAGCCGTTCGTGTTGTTTCAGTGTAGACGTCAGTGATTTAGACCAGGTGTCGTATCCCGACTGGAGAGGGTCTACAATAGGTAGAGTGGTGTGGAAAGTTGTCCAGTCTGGGATATGAGCTTGTGTAAGTGGGCCTTTTAAGGGACGCATGTACACGGTTGTGTTTAATACACAATGATCCCTACCGAGAGTGTCCTGTGTGTTCAGCCAGTCGGCATGGCGTATGTTGCGTGTAATTGTGAGGTCCGGCAAGTATCTCGTTGAACAGAGTTGCCTACACGTGTTAGGCTGGCGGGATCAATGTGGAGGGTGAGTCCAAGTGTAGAAAGAAGTTCCGCAAGCTTCCTTCCACGCGTGTCCTCTCGTGGGTAACCCCATAACCTGCTTGGGGCATTGAAGTCGCCGACGATCAGGAGGGGGTCCCTTCCTGCCACCTGCATAGCTTGTGTGAAAGTTGCGCTGAACGTGACGTTCTTAAGCTTTGGGGGACAGTAAATGTTTAAAATATGAACAGGTGGGTCAGATCGACTTATATGCAGCACCGACACCATCGTGTATGCGAAAGGCGGTGTTGTGGGGAGTGTGACTTCCTGGGCGGTATATTGCTTGTGAACAGGTATACATGTCTCCGGGTTGTGTTGAAATGTAGTGTAATTTGTGAGTTTGACGTCCGTGCCGGGTTCCTGAAGTGCAACCACGGCAACGAGGAACTCAAAGGTCTCAAGATAGAGGCCGAAATGAGCCCGCTTCTTGTGGTTCTTGAGACCTCTGCAGTTCCACTGTGTTAGTAACAACGGCTGAGTTGCTCGTGTCCTGCCGTATACTCGCAGGCACGCACCGCACTGCGTTGCTTTGACGCATGCACATTTCAGCGCGTCCGGCGTCCCTCCGTCACTAAAACGCAGACGCAGTGCTGTCTGCGTAACGCATCGGCGCGAATTGAAGCAAGTCGCATTTCGCGCCGCTTCCCATCGGGCCGCGCCAATGGACGCTAGTCGCGTCGGTCGCGCCATGCGTGAGACTATCGAGTTCCCTTTCTCATCCCCTTTTCCTATCCCAACTAGAGAGGCTTGGGAGGAGCACCTGCTCGGCTGCTCTACCTTGGCTGCGCAACGCTCCTTGGTGGAGCGCGCACGGGCAGCTTCCAGCTCCACTGGCGTCCCGGAATAGGGTCTGGCCACTCTAGCACGCCGATGGACCACGTCGGCACCCTCTAGTAGACTTTTTCTGAAATAAATGTTTTTTACCACCACCACCACCACCGGTTCTCGCGTTTTGCTAACGCATAGTGTCACTGTTCCCTGCGCGCGTGCGCGTCAACGTCATGTTGGAGTATATGGGATCCTTCATGATGCACTCGCAGCTATTTCGCCATCTCCACATATACCAAATTTGGTGTAACGTGACGTCAATGGATGACGAAGGTATATCAGTGGTGCAAACATGATGGTCCTGACACGCCTGTCATGCAAGAACATGACAACATACCACGTTCATAGCGTGGTATAGTTATATACTATGTATTAAATTTTATATACTAAGTTTGGCATCACGGGGCGTGAATGGGTGACGAAGATAAACTACAAACTCAAACATGATAATCAAGACACGGAAGTCTTGTACGGCATAATTTACCTCCACCTCGTAGCCTTGTGGTAATTTTGAAGTGACATACGAACCTTCCAAATTCATGCTTCGCATATCGTCAATTCCAACTTTACGTCGCATCTGGCAATTTTTTTCGGTGTTTTTTTTGTTACTCCTACATATTAAAGGTGAAATATTTCTTTGCGAACTTCAGTGACTTTGAGCGTATCTATCTATCTATCTATCTATCTATCTATCTATCTATCTATCTATCTATCTATCTATCTATCTATCTATCTATCTATTTATCTATCTATCTATCTATCTATCTTGCTATCTATCTATCTATCTTTCTATCTATTTCTTATCTTGCTATCTATCTATCTATCCATCTATCTATCTATCTATCTATCTATTTATCTATCTATATATCTATCTCTCTATAAATCTATCTATCTATCTATCTATCTATCTATCTATCTATTTATCTAGCCGCCTACGACACTTGGCTCTCCTAGCCGTTTCGATAATTGTATCAATACGAAACTTGGTATGGCATAGCATCACTGTGGGAAGAACATATTCGACTGGTCTTAACATGAAATAATGACATGTATGTCGTGAATCTCCTGATTTACCTTTCATAGTCCTACAGCTCGTGCGGTGGTTTCGTTCACATGCCATGTTGCGAAACTCGTAGGGTATAGCATAATTGCATGGCGAACACAAGCGACAGATGCTAACATAAAAATTATGACATGCGTGTCATGTAACAGCATGACTACATGCCACCCTCACGATGCGCTCGCGGCCGTTTTGCTAGCGTCACATATATCAAATTGGGTAACACGGTACGTGAATGTATGACGAAGGTGTGTGACTGGTGCAAACATGATAATCATGAGATGCCTGTCTCTTGAGAACGTGGCTACAAGCCACAGCCAAGGCGCCAATACAATACGACGTGACGCGGTGCGCGGGCTCACTAGCGTTCATTTTGTCGCCTGACGCCGGCGTTGCCATGCCAGGCGCCGGTTCTGCCATATACTCGGAAGCGCGTACCACGCTGCGTTGCTTTGACGCATGCGCACTCCAGCGCGTTCGTCATCCCTCCGTCACGAAAAGAGGCAGGCGCAGTGTTGTTTGTGTAGGATATTTGCGCGAAGTGCGGCATGTTGCTTTTCGCGCCGATTACCATTGGGCCGTGGCGACGGAGGCTGGTCGCGCCTGGCGTCAGAATATAGATTGTTCGCGTTTTGCTAACGTAGCGTCGCTGTACCCAGCGTGAGCGCGCCTCACTTATATTGCAGTATATTGGACCATTCATGACGCACTCACGGCCGTTTTGCTAGCTCCACACATACCAAATTCAGTGTTGCGTGACGTATATGAATGACGAATTATATAACTGGTGCAAACATGATAATCTTCCCACGCGTGTCATGTAAGAACACGACAGCATACCACGCTCATAGCGTGTTCGCGGCCGTTTCGCTAGCTCCACATATACCAAACTTGGTATCGCGTGACGTGAATAAATAACAAAGGTAAATGACACATCCAAACATGACAATCATGACACGGAAGTCACGTACGGCATCATTTACCTCCACCGCATTACGTTGTGCTGATTTTAATGTGACATATCAACATTTATCATTCGTGCTTCGCATATTATCGATTCCCACTGTACATGGGATCTGCAAATTTTTCTGTTCTTCGTACTTTGTTTCTTTTTTCATCCTCTCTCCATTGGTCACCTTTTTTCTTATTCAATTTATATGCGTGGTTTAGGTTGTGTTTTTTTACACCTTAGAAATGTCACCGCCTATATGATAACCCTGGCATTCGAAGAAGAATGCGATGAAGACCTCTTCGGTGCCATCGGGTCATCAATGTGCTACTGCTACCTATATGGTTTTGTCTGCGTAATGCCAAGCGTTGACGGTAGCGTACGACAACCTCACTTTTGAAGATGACCGCCCCTAAATCTGTCACTTGGTAATCTTGCCAATAAGAAATTGGCTGTTTAGTCTAGCAGGGTTTTTCTGCATTGTAGTCGAATACTTAGGATGTAGGACATAAGCGAGAGCACAACATGAAACACCCACGTAGTTCTACGTTTGAAAGTAGATGATAACAGGACGCCGCCAAGCAATGCGTCGCTTACGACTAACAAAAAATCTAGGAATCTAATACATTTCTTCGTCCATACAAAATATTTGCCGCTAAAAAATGTCAACTGCTGTCTCCTTTTTGTGTGTTGAACAATTATTCCTAGACCCAAAATACTACTACTACTACTACTACTACTACTACTACTACTACTACTACTACTACTACTTCTACTACTAATACTAATACTACTACCATAAGTGTGCACAGAATTTCCTTTCAGGGTGCACATGTGTTCGAGCATCTCCATCCTACTGTGCTACATCCTCTGATCTTGCCCAGAGAAACGGCCACCCCTCGATATAAGCTCGCACCCCCATCCCAACACCTAGGAGAAATGGGGAGCGCTTTTTCTCAGCACAGACCTAGACGTCCAAACAAGGGTCCTGGCAAGAACTGAGGACATCATAAGAAAGCATGGCCTGGCAGCATACATAGCCTGAACCTACCCTCACTCTCCCTCTTGATGAATGCAGTTGTTAGCTTATCACTCCTCTTATATAAATGTGCGAGAATAACTTTGCGCTCCTTCTCTTAGGGTGACTAGGGGTGGTCCCACTTTTGCCTTCTGCCTTGCGCACGCGTATGACTACTGCTGCTACTGCTGCTGATGATGCGACATAATTTCTTTTCGCACTGAAAATGAGTGAAGGCCTTATTGAACATTTTGCGTGGTAGTGACCTATTAAGTGGCTGTATCACCCCAGATAACTTTTATTCTATTGTCTTTTGTCCTTTTCGCTCGTCGCTTTTTTCCCCTCATTATTCCCCATTCTCCCTTCCCTTAGTGCAAGGTAACAAACCGGATGCTTAAATTTCTGGTTAATCTCCCTGCTTTTCCCTCATTTTATTTTATCTCTCTCTCTTCTGCTGCTGTTATTAATAAGCATAATAATAATATAATAATAATAATAATAGTAATATTATAATAATAATGATATAATAGTAATAATAATAATAACATTATTAATAATAATAATAATAACTATAATGATTATTTACCTTATTTACGAGGATTAGCTTCCAAAGAGCATTATAAATTATCAAGAGATGCCATACTACCCTCGCGGACCATGGTAATCAGTTGAGCCAAGTGGAGCAATACCTCCATCACGTCGTCGCCCCTGCCGTTGCAGCAGGTAAGCCCTTGTCGCAGTGTACAGCCATGCCTAGTCCACCACTTCACGTGGCCTTTATGCACCCGCCGGGTTCTCAGTCCGACTCCTACATGCTTCAAGATGGCCAGGCCAAATGACGAGTTGCGAATTTGGCAATGGAACTGCAGAAGCTTCGCTCACAAGAAAGCCTTCCTGCAGCAATACCTCTGTAGCCACGAAGCCAAACCTCCCATCATGCTGTTACAAGAGGCTGTAGCACCAAGCGCCACGTTTTCCGGATACCAGTGGTTGCCCGGCCCCTCAGGAGGACGCGCTGCCGCTACCCTGGTCGCTAACGAGATTACCTGCACAGCGCACAATCTCAACGTGCCAGAAATTGAACATGTATGGTCAAACTTCTCCCTGGCAACACATCACAACAAAGTGTGTACGTCCTCAATGTATACAGTAGTCCCAGTCATCATAGACAAAGGTTCACACGCTTGTCCCAGAAAGCCGTCCGTCTCGCGGGGCCTAACCTGCTAGTGATTGCGGGCGATTTTAACGCCGCGAATAGCGACT
Source organism: Rhipicephalus microplus (assembly GCF_043290135.1). Classification (NCBI taxonomy): domain Eukaryota; kingdom Metazoa; phylum Arthropoda; class Arachnida; order Ixodida; family Ixodidae; genus Rhipicephalus; species Rhipicephalus microplus. The sequence goes on from NC_134706.1 coordinate 56,483,542, forward strand.
GGGGCTACGCGTACGACACACCCAAAGGTAAGAAGCTTTGGAAAAATGCCAACGACATGCGCCTTATTCTCATTACGAACAAGGCCTTCCCCACTCGCACCGGTACGTCCACGCGAAGAGACACTACGCCGCATCTCCGCTTCGTCAAGAATATCACCAACGCCCACTGGTCGAACCTCGTGGAATATCTTGGTAGCAACCACTTCATATTGGGCGTACAACTCCCTACAGTCAGCAAAAAGAACAAGTCGTACACGTGGGTCGACTGGGGCTTCATTTGCAAGACCCGCGCAGAACGACTTCCTCCCGATACCCCACCAAGCCTCGAGACGTGAACGGCCCAGCTCAAAGCTGACGTCAACAAGGCAACCAACACTATCAGTACGGACCTTGCAGCCGAAAAGATTGACAGTCGTCTCGCCCACCTACTCGAGGAAAAACAGTCTCTGTTGGCCCGGTGGAAGGGCCAGCACCTTTATTGGAGGTTGCGCAAATGCATAACTCAGCAGAACAACACCACGGTAGATAACTGCCGCATCCTTTCAAACCAGTAGTGGCACGAAGTTTGTAACCGGATTGATGGTCAGGTTCGTAGTGGCAAAACGTGGAACTCTTACTCAAACACCTCTTTATTGAAACCAACACCCGCATGAATCAGCGTCATTCAATCATTAAGATACTTCATCAAGCTAAACGGACAGTATCACCGAAAGATGTTATCAAAACCCTCGTGGAGAAATATCTCCCGCTTGCCACGGGCCCAGTGACCCCTACACCCGATTACTCTGGCAGCGACAACACCAACTTAGACGCCGAATTTTCTATTGAAGATGGGCACAGCGCTCTCCATGAGCTCAATGGCCGCTCAGCCCCCGGCCGCGATGGGATCACCAACTAGCTCCTACACAACCTGGACAATCGCTCCGTCACTTACCTAAGCGACACTATCAACAAAATATAGAAACGGGTGAAATACCCGACGCCTGAAAACTAGCTCACACGTTTCTGATCCCCAAACCGAGAAAGCCACCGAGCCCAGATCACCTACGCCCCATATCGCTCACGTCGTGCGTGTGCAAGCTGGCTGAGCACGTCGTCCTCAACAGAGTTGGTCGATACCTCGATGTTAACGACTGCCTCCGCACCACATGATTGGCTTCCGACCAAGGTTATCCACACAAGACGCCATGTTACTCCTAAAGCAACAAGTTCTAGATGGCGGAAACACTCGGGACACTCGTGCATTACTCGGTCTCGATTTAGAAAAGGCATTCGATACCATAATGCACTCGTCAATCTTGTAAGCGATCGCAGCCCTCAGCCTAGGTTATTGATTTTACGACTTTATCCGCTCTTTTCTCACTCGACGCAGAGCCGTCCTCCACGTGGGAGACCTAGGATCGGAAGAAGTTGAGCTCGGACAGTGGGGCACTCCTCAAGGATCTGTCCTGTTGCCCACGCTCTTCAACCTTGTGATGTGCGGGCTCTCCGCACGACTTTCGAAAATCGATGGGCTAAGCCACACTGGTCTGTACATAACTAAAGATCTATCCCCGAATGTGCGCACCTTACGAAAGAAACTGTGGGACGCAACTGCCAGTTATCGAGATAGCAGATCCAGAGTAAAACTACGGTATGATCATGCCTATATTTATGACGTGCGCTACATCTGGGACAATAGTACAGATACCTTAAAGCGTGATTCTACTGGCGCCATAAAGAATCGTTTGCTTCAAAAACTAAAGCACCTTCTCGTTGACTGCCAGGAATTTCTCGAAAACTAAGTATTTTGTATTTAAATGCCAGAAGCATTGTTAAAAAGCTCGTGCCTTTACTTGCCCTTGTTACCTCGTACTCTCCCCATTTAGTGGCCATAACGGAAACCTGGCTACATGATGGAGTGTTTGATTGTGAATTTACCCCACCCAGTTATGTAGCAGTACGCAATGACCGATCACACGACAAAGGTGGTGGTGCAGCACTACTGATTCGTTCAGACATTAAATGTTTTGTGCTCGCCGACACACCTGGTATAGAACGAGTTTGGTGTAAACTATGTTTAAATAAACTGTCAATAATTGTTGGTGTATGCTATCGTGCACCAGGTTCTTTGTTAGAATATCTACAAAGGCTTAGCACATTTGTGCACAAAGATGACTTTGGTGCCTCCGAATTTGTCTTTATGGGGGACTTTAATGCACCGGGTATTGACTGGCAAACAAAAAGTTGCACTAGGCAAGAAATCTCTATTTGTAGAGAACTCGTATCTATGTCCTTAACCCTGGGCCTCACTTAAATTGTACAATCTCCAACTCGCCACAACGCTCACCTACACCTCGTTTTCCTCAGTTCTCATTATTCAAACAGCATTTCAGTGCGGTGTCATTAATGGCATTTCTGACCACAAAGCTGTGCACATATTGCTTCCATCCTGTCTAATTAAACAGCAGCTTAGCGTTACGTAGTTTCATGATTTCGTTCATGCTGATGACACCTCTATCACAGATGTGCTAGCTTCGAAATTTGATTATTTTCAGGCACTTTGTAGTCACGGTCATGTTGACACTTTAGTTAGCGCATTTGAACATGTCGTGAAGTCATGCATCGATCAATTAGTTCCGCTCAAGACCAAAAAAGAAATCTGCAGATTCCTTGGATGAATCGCAGCTTGCTGCAAACTTCACATCACGTTCGTCTTCTGCACCGTTTGAAAAAGACAGGTAATCCAGACGTTGTCAGTCGCTTTAACACTGCTGTGATAGATCTGCGTAAACAAATGGAATGTGCTGGGAACTTTTATTTCCAAATTGAACTTCCAGCATTATCAAAATCTAACCCGCGCAAATTCTGGTCTTCTATTAACCCCGCTAGAGCCGATACAGTTTCTTTTATATTAGACAGCAAGGCAGTTTCAGACCCCATTAAGGTAGCCAATGCGTTCAATACCTATTTTCAGGCAGTATTCACGAATGACAATAATGTTCTCTCTTCACTTAGAACTTCACATCCAGAGCTGCCCGTCGACGATCCGGTAATTAGCACAGATGGTATCCTAAACTTGATTCTCAATTTAGATACCAAGAAGTGCACTGGCCCCGATAATATTCCGAATAGCTTTCTGGTGCGATATATTCTGTGCTGTTCACGTTATTTGACCATCATTTTTAACAAATATTTGTCTTCAAGTACAGTTTCCGAGTCCTGGAAGTTAGCCAAGGTCCTGCCTCTGCATAAATCAGGAAACAGACAACTCCTCTTCAACTATAGACCCATATCACTTCCCTCCAATTCCAGAAAGCTGCTCGAAAACATCATTCATAAACACATAACTGAGTTTCTTGAAACGAATAATCTTCTCTCGTGCACACAACATGGATTTCGTCGCAGATTCAGCACAATTACGCAAATGGTGGAATTTTCGCATGATGTTAATAGTAATTTAGACATTGGTAATCAAATTGATGCATTATTTGTAGATTTCTCAAAGGCTTTTCGACAGCGTCATACACAGCAAGCTTCTAGGTAAACTACAGGTAATTTTAAATAATCCTCAATTGGTTGACTGCTTAGCAAGCTTTCTAAGCTCGCGCTTTCAATTCGTCTCATTCAATTCCAAGTCGTTCTCAGCCGTAAAAGTTACATCCGGTGTTCCCAAGGGCTTCGTTCTCGGTCCACTTTTATTTCTGATTTTCATAAATGACCTTCCCAGCAATATTAGGTCTCAAGTTCACCTGTACGCCGACGGCTGTGTACTTTACCAGATAATTAGTTCTCCTAATGATCATGCCATACTTCAGGATTCTTTCTCGCAGATTTGTTCTTGGTGCTCGGACTGGCAGATGCGCATAAATTTCCAAAAAAACAGTAGTTTTGTCCTTTACTAACAACCATTCACCATCGCGATATGCATGCTCTTTCAGCAACATCGCAGTTCCCCAAGCACAGACGTACAAATACCTTGGCGTTATGCTCACACACAACATGCAATGATCGCATCACATAGACTACATTACGTCTAAAGCATTAAGAAAGTTAGGTTACTTAAGACGTACACCATCTATATCGCCAAAATCGACCAAATTACTAATGTACAAAACACTCATCCGCCCTATATTAGAGTACGCTTTGTGTGTGTGGAATCCATACAAAGTGGGTAACGTGAATAAAATAGAATCTGTCCAAAGCAAGTGTGCTCGCTTCATTTTTCAATGCTATGACCATGACTTTTCGCCCTCATCTGCAATGAAATCTTTGAAGTTTTTTCCATTGTGCGCTAGGCGTGATATTGATTCTTTAAAACTTTTGCACTCTTATGTTCACTCATCATGCCGGCTTTCTAATGATAATTACATCGTGTATGCTATAGCTGTGCCAACTAGACGTGGTCACAATCTTAACATCAGGTCATTCTTCGCGCGTACTAATATGTTCAAATACAGTTTCTTTCCGAAAATTATTGTCTACTGGAACGAACTACCAGGTTCAGTTCGTGAAATGAATATTTCAGATTTTTTGGAGGCAGTGGAATAACATTGTTGTCTTTTTTATGTACCCGGTTGTGCTTAGAATGTGGCGATAATTGTGGTTTTTTCTGATGAAGAATTTGTTTTGATGTCTCATAATTTGTTTACTCATATTCTTTCCTACTGTATGTACCCCACTCCTGCAATAGCCCTGCATTGGGCTGCAGTATGTGAAAATGAATAAATAAATAAATAAATAAATAAATCTATGCGGACGATGTAACCATATGGTGCTGCAAAGGGTCGGATGGCTTCATTGAGTCCGCCCTGCAAGAGGCCATTGACACCGCTGAGTCCTACCTCGACCACACCGGTCTCAGCTGCTCATCCGCGAAGTCGGAGCTGTTGATATATTTGCTCAAACACCGGAGTGCCAAGCCCAAAAGGTAGAAGCCTCCGTTGGAATGCGGTATCACTCTCCACACCAGAGATGGTCATACAATACCCAAGGTAGACACCAGCACAGTCCTCGGCATAATGATCGAGTCCCGTGGGACCAACACCCAAACAGTACACAAGCTCAAGAGTGAGACTAAGAGTGCCATACGACTCGTACGTAGAGTAGCTAACAGGCACCATGGCCTCAACGAAGACAACCTGCTGCGTCTCGTACACGCGTTTGTTTTGTGCCATTTTGCTTACGTTGCCGCTATACACAAATGGCTACGTGCTGGGCGCGATCAACTCAATGCGCTTATTCACAAGATCGTCAAACGAGCCCTTGGCCTCCCTGTCACCACTCCAACGCACAAACTCCTCAAGCTTGGCGTACATAACACGCTAGAAGAGATCACCGAAGCTCAGGAACGCGTGCAATCGACATGACTCACCACTACCAAGGCATGCCGCCATATTCTGCGCAAGCTCGGCTTCTTCTCCTCGACGGCCAGTGACCCCCCCGGGGTTGACTCTAATTCCCCGTGAAATCTGCGACCTTATCACGATCGCTCTCATTCCGAGAAATGTACACCCTGAATACCACAGAGGCAGGCGCCTTGCGCTAGTGACCACCATTCACAAGCGCATAGACATGGAGGCGAACAAGGTCTCGTTCGTGGATGCCGCGGCCTATCACAACAACCAAGCCTTCGCCGTGGTCGCGGTATCATCCACGCAGCAGATTCTTAACTCTGCCACAATCCTCACCCAAAACCCCCAAAGAGCGGAGCAAGTAGCTATAGCTATAGCTATGCTCGACAGCAAACGGGAACTCATCTACAGCGACTCCAGACCGCCTATCAAAGCCTTCGAACGCGGAGTCATCTCTGACCAGGCGTTATGTATCCTACGCAGAGCGAACCCGAATGCCCTGAAGCACAACACAGTCATCTGCTTTCTTTCCCATCTCGGCCAGGCGCCGGGTGCCCTATACAATCTCAATGAGATCGCCCATGATGCAGCGCGTGAACATTACCGGCCACACCACTACCAGGCAACTTCATCTTGCTGAGTTATACCCCTGTCACACGGGCAACCGCGAAGACCGTTTACCTCGTCTTCACGACAACGAAGATGCCGTCCATGTCACACGGCCACCCTTACCCAAACTAAGGTAAACGGCGCATTTTTCAAAGGACGTTCAACGACCTCCCTTCGCAGCGAAACGAGGTACTCTCGTCCCCACCAGTCTATCGCACGGACCTCAGAGATTGAATGTCTTATTTTAGATTGCACACACCCGGCCAGAAGTCAGAGGAAATTTTCGAGCACTCAGTGACCGCAGTGAAAGAATATTACATTTTGGCAATATTAAACGTTCTTTGGTTGTAGTACTCATTCACAACGCGTGTTTGTTTACATATATTTGCGCACGCCTGATTTCACTCACTTTCAACACTGATGCCCTACCCACCATGCCTCGCGAGTCAGGCCGGCCAGCGCCAGCCGATCAACGTCATTACCAGCGCAATATCGTACCACATCTTCACGTCGTCTGCTGTGTCACTCATGGCTGAAGAACACAAAATGTGCGCTCACGAGGCAAGGGAGCATAAGAACTTTCGTACCGGGCATGTACAACGGCAACAAAACAACTAAAAGCACAATGTGGCCAGCGTCACTAGCAGCGTCGTTACATTGAGCAAATGCGTTTTTATTTGAAATTATCTTTCATGGTTTGTGAGTCTCATACCTACTTAAGAGTGATTTTTTTTAAGAACCGCATAACGAGGATTCACAAAAAATCAATAGAGATGAACAAGAATATTTTCCCGAAAATCAAACAGCGCCAGCTGAGCCCTCTCGCGGCAACTGTTACAATCTTGTCATTGCCGTGTGACACTGCCACAACTCCTTCTCCGTCGATTCCCCTAGGGGAGACTTACGTTGACGGTGTTCAACGGAGTTTGGTGATAGCCGTGTGACGGGGGTATTAGAAACCAATCGGGATGTGCCCATTACGTACAATGACATAACAAAACACATTTACCTTGCACGCAGCATTTTTCCACCCCACATCCGAAACTTAACAGGCCGGAGGCATTAACCGTACCCCCATTACAGACACACACATATCCAAACCTCGTCTTGCTTCACGTTTATTATCCTGATGCATACCTCAGTGACACATGCCCCTCATGTGGACACCCAGCGATACTCGCACACATGCTCTGGTATATTAGAAAAACTCCTCCCTATTCTACCTCAAACATGTGGGAGAGGTCCCTCAGGAGCTCACTTCTCGCCGACCAGCAACGTGCCGTCCTGCAGGCCCACAAAGCGGCCGCCAGATACTCTCTGTTGGCCTCTACGTGGAAGACGCCCGCTACGCGCTAAACGCGTCCTGCAGGACTGAAATAAAGTTTTTACATACGGACCATGTTATACCAAGGGCCAGTCATGCGCCGTCGCCGTCCGCAGCCTCCCCTCTTCCTCCGCCAGCCATCTGTGCATCCCTTCCTCCTCTAAATACAGCGTGCGCTGCGCTTGCTTCTCCCCTCTGCGCGCCGCGCGACCTTTTTAGTTTTACGTGCGCCAGCTGTATGCTAACGCGCGCATGATCAAGCCGGCGCCGGCGCTCGCTATAAATAACCATGCCAGGGTGCGCCGCCATTCGTCGGTTAGTTTGTGCGGTCGCTCCACGTCCGATGTCGCTGGTGAAAATATATGCTAACGAATCCGCTAACACACTTACAGACGTCCCTTCCAATAGCGTCAAGCAATGTGTTGGCGGAACCGCCAGAAATTCCGAAGACACTCCGTCCAAGGACAAGGCCGTGCTGAAAAGAGCTCGCGATGCGAAACGCAAACGTTGGCGTCTAGCTTAAAACACCCAAAGCGTCTCATCAATAAACATCGTCTTTCGCTACATACGTGCGTGCGTGTTCACTCGTGTTCACCCGTGTTCACTCACAACACACACGCACGTCGCAAATTACAAACCACATTTATTGCAGTTCAACATATATGCTCCGCATGCTAACCAGTGTTCCCACTCGGGAAACTGCGGTCATTTTTTCATTCCATTCCATACCCTACTTGAGAGATGAGGTGATTAGGAGGAACAATGAGTGACACCTAAACGCACATAAATAGAAGTGAAAAGACTTGGTATAATTCCGGCTTCATGAAGACGCCCCACTGAGCTAAGATTCCATGCCTAAAACTATTGCGCACTAGACATATGTATTCTACATATTAAACCTCCAATATGTGGCGCATGTGAGCGTTAAAGAGAGGCTATTTCGGACATTTTTATAACTACTATTTACAGTATATGTCGACCTTACGTGAACACATCTGACTGAAATTTCACTCATAGTTAGAACCTCATTTTCATGGAGAGGTAATACTTTCATCAGTGCAAGGAGTCAAAACAAATGAGATTACATGAATATCAAAAACATAGTGAGGAAATAACTGAAATAATATCCACTAATGCTAGGGGCCCCTTCGTACAACACACATATATTAAATATTTTTTTCATAATTTGGCAGATTGATGCTCATTGCACCCAAAGATTGTGATAAAATAGTGCACCAAATGCCAAAGAAAAATATTTGTTGGCAAAAAACTGGGATTGTGTACGTGAAATTTCCTAAAACGAAATTGAAGAAAATAATACAAAAAACTTGGGCGGTGACTATACGATACTGATGAAAGCGAAATCTTAGCGCGAGTTTCTGTTAGGTCAAAGTCAGTTGAGTGAAGTACGAATGAAAGAGGAAGGACAGGGAGGTTAGCCGCAACAACTGAGTGAAATTCTGGCTTTTCTAAAGGTGCTGATTATATCACATACTTAAATTGTTTTTGAAGTCTGACATCACCCACTACAAAAACTTGTCTCTCTATGGGGCGCGGTAGGTGATACGCACCTGCAAAGTATTACGTTCATTTCATTGACACTTCATGCGAATGAGGACTATTTAGAGCTATGGCTGAGCACTATGTTTTGGGCACACGCACCTGTTGAACAATAAACCTCGCGTGATGAATGCTTTTTATTTTACTCTTCTGTCGTGCTATATCACATAAGTTAACATGATTCCATAACCGAACTGGCGCCCGTATAGTGACTTTTTCCAAAAATATTTTGAGCACCATGGTAAGTTTGTGGCAAAATACTCGACCACCACACAGAGAGAACTGGTTGAAATTCCCTTCCAAGCTTGTTTTTTTTTTCATGTATATTGGTGACTCATTCTGCACTCGGGTCACGCCACTGATTGTAACAGTGATACTGCTCAACAGAGATTGGCCACGTAAGAGTCGTTCTCTAAATGACTTGAAGCAGGTGCAGCGCTAGAAGGAGGCGATCGAAAGTATTCATAGCCTCAATAATTGTTGCCACTTCCATCAGCGTCCTTTGTATCGTCGCCTTTGTTCGAGCCGTAACTCGTCAATTTTTTATATTGTATTCTAACATCAACACCATGACGAGATGCTTTCGCTATGTGGTGCCGATCCTTTGTGAGGCAAGCTTTTGCATTAAAGAGGCCAGGCACAAGGCCAACGTGCTTCAAAATATAAATTTTGGCGTGGTTGCTATTATCCAAGTGACACCGAGCATCATAAGAAGTGAACTTGATCATTGATGCCCTCCCATATATGTTCTGAACTGCAAAGAACACATGTAACGAGGAGGGGGAGGATTGAAAGACGAAGAACAGGGAGGCGTTAACCTGGTGAGGAGCCTTTGATATTTATGAACGAAATGAAAAAAAAAAAGATTTGCAGTGGTGTTAGTGAACAAATAAATGCTTAGCTCAACATAAGGTGAAATAACCAACAAAATGCTACATATCTAGCAAATATAACAATTCACACAACATTTGAACCTCCAGTTTTGAATTACAATATGATAGGTGGTGTAATATTCGCTTGTATAGTTTGGAAAGAAGTGCTTACATAGGAACAATATGCACCAGAATGTTGGATCGTAAATAGCTCAATTAAGCGGACTAAAAGCTAAAAGGACATTTTCACAAAAAGTTCTTTTTAATTGGCCTTATACCTGGAATACGGCACTTGTAGGTTATACAGAATATTTTACATATTCAGAGAAATGACCTATATTTACTTTAAATACTGTGCACAACAATTCTGCTGCTTTCAAAAAGATGGCCCTGTTACCCCAATAACAATAACTTCGACAACCAACTTCAGCATGCATAAGCTTTCGAGAAATTCGTTAGGCGTGTAATTATATTGTTACACACTTTAGTATGTTACAGCTTACGCCCTTCGCAGAGAGCTACATGGTAGCCACTATCATCCCTATAGAGTTGATGGCGGGCTTGTGATGCTCACCTGTATGACAGACTCGATGGAAATCAATTCATGAGCTACATTTACACCAGGGTTATTTTCTCCTGGTTGTTGTTGGGTTTCCGTTGGTGTCTCTGAAAAGGAGTCATCTTTTGTTTTTACAGTGATAGATATTACCGGTTTTTTCAACTACCTCTGCCATATCTGATACAGGCGTCAAATGTGAACAGGAGGCCACGTGAATTTCACGACAGTTATATACAAAAACACGCGGGTGCTTTCGCTCTTGGCTAAAAGATGATCAAGCCTAAAGTCATCGTCTTAACATGACTAATTTATTAGGTTCACGATTGAATAGACAATTTGTTTTTCTAAAGTTGCTTCAAGCAATATCCTAGCTATATTCCACATTACTTCAGTGACGAGCAAAATACCTAGTATATATATATATATATATATATATATATATATATATATATATATATATATATATATATATATATATATATATATATATATATATATATATATATATATATATATATATATATATATATGTATATATAATAATATATATATATATATATATTTATATATATATATATATATATATATATATATATATATTCATAATAACCTTAATACCTGGGATACTTAGGAAGGGTATTTTTTGTGCTTTTGGTGAGAAATATTTGTAGTGTTAGGTTATTTTAAGTGTGTTACTTTTTTTCAGGTATTCGCCATATATTCTTCGCAAGAACTGTGCAAGAGTGCTTGTTTTGATATTGTCAAATGCAGACCTATGCACTTTGCGACACGAAATGTTAAGCTTGCGAAGAAAAAGAACGTATGTGGTATTATTCTATGTTATTGACTACCGTGAAACTATTGTCAGGATATTTTTTATGAAATATTTCCACATTTATCATTCGGAAAACTTCGTCATAAGGCTGTCTCGCGAATTTTTACTTTGTATTCAGTACATTCAGGCAAGCATTATTGGGAAAATGAAAGCCAAATGTCTTCCAGCGTGTTTACGGCATGATTGATGCTCCAATGATATTTACCTTTCAGTTGTACGCCATTACGCCTGCATGTTCCAGCTTCCCCTACCAAATATTTCAGTTCACTATGGCACACTTCAACCAATTTTTTATGGCATTCTGTTGTATTTATTTTGTTGGCATCAAAACCAAACAGTAAGAACTTTGCTCCTCCTAGCAAAAAACACGTGAAAGGAACTGGTTATTGTTTATAGCGTCTGCACTTTTCTGGAAACAGTAATATTTTGTGATGCATGTCGTAGATAAACACTTCATAAAGCTGTTTTCAGTAGAACTTAAATGACAAATATGATGACAACTTGCTTCCTTTAAAAAAGCCCTCCAACACTACATAACTCTCTGTTTTTTAAGAGGGTTGTGTAGACTGAAGTACACACAGACTTACGAAGCAAAAATTACACTGACAACGCTACGCAGTCATGAGTTATGCGACTTAAGGAATTCAAAATATAAGAAAAAGTGCCTGCATTCAACTTAATTTTTGCCAGGTCATTTGACCCTAATTTTCTCTCCCTGACTAGCCCGCTGACGTCATATGGCTCCCCCCCCCCCCCATATTGAGCTGAGAATCCTGCGGGGCGCAAGCTCGCACACCATTGTTGCATGTTATTTCAACGTAATGTTCCCCTCGTTGACATATTGCCACGTTTCATTTCCCAAGTTTTTTTATCGTCCCAAAACACCACACGATTCTCAGCGCAAACCGCGCCTGCAGTTTTCTAGAAGGTTCCGGACTGTAGTAGATCATTTCGATAAGATCACGCCCACTGTGCGAACGGTACAGATTGTTCTGGAACCTACGCCACCGCCAGCGATAACGCTAGAACATTCGACGGCAAGAGTATAAATGCCGACGCGCTTCACCGCCTGTCAGTTGTTGATCGAAAGCCGACGCTGCGTTCGCCGCTATCAGTCCGAGACTGCTATCTGTGCAAGACTGCTGCTGTAATTAGACTTTCCTTTACCGGGCACAGGTTCGCCCAAATAAACAGTAAATCCCAACACGAAGTTTCCTGTCTTCGGCCACGTCACGACCCCGTGACATCTGGTGGAGGTGCTGCTTCGTTCATGTACCGGACGCCCCCGTCAAGCCGTGAACCCTGCCCCCGTCGCGGAGAAGACACCGACGCCAACCAACAGCAGCGAACAAGCCGCCGACAGCAAGGTCTCCCACAGGAGTACGGCCTTCTACAAGACAAGGCGCGGAAGACCAAGACCATGACCTCGACTGCAGCGACAATGACAACCGGAGCGTCCCAGCCCGCGATCGTCATTCATCAGCCCAGGGAACCACCAACGTTCCATGGCTCATCATTTGAAGACCCGGAAACCTGGCTAGAAACATACGACCGCGTGGCCGCCCTCAACCACTGGGACAACGAAGAAAAGCTCCGTCGTGTGTACTTCTACCTGGAAGACACCGCAAGGACCTGGCTAGAGAATCGAGAGTCCACTCTCCGAACGTGGGATGTCTTCTGCGGCGCATTTCTGCAAACGTTCGCGAGCGTCGCTCGCAAAGAGAGGGCCGCTGCTCTACTCGAGACCCGGGTTCAGCTACCAAATGAAAAGGTTGGAATTTTCACAGAGGAGATGACCCGCCTATTCCGCCACGCTGACCCAGACATGCCTGAGGAAAAGAAAGTTCGTTTCCTCATGCGAGGGGTCAAACAGGAGCTCTTCGCGGGACTAATGAGGAATCCACCGAACACCGTCCAAGAATTTGTATCCGAGGCGACCACCATCGAAAAAACGCTGGACATGCGCACCAGACAGTATAATTGTCGCCTGACCCCAGAATGCGCTGCTGCTCAAGCCAGTGACTCCGACGACCTGCGTGAAACGATCCGAGCGATCGTGCGGGAAGAGCTGCGCAAACTGTTGCCTTCGGCGCAGCCTCAAGTGGATTCGATCGCGGACATAGTGCGAGAAGAAGTCCGGCAATCGCTTCAAATTCCCCACGCACCGCTGCCCGAGCCGGAAGCTATGAGCTACGCCGCTGCACTGCACCACAACGCTCCTCCCAGTCCACACCAAAACGCCGCCCCATCGCACTTCCGTCGACAGACGCCACCACCGCCACCACCCCCACCTACGTCATACCGTTCGCCAGCAGCCCAGCGCAGTGCACCGAGGAAGACTGCCGTCTGGCGCACCCCTGACCATCCCCCGCTCTGCTACCACTGCGGCGAAGCCGGACACACATACCGCCGTTGCCAGTACCGACAGATGGGACTGCGTGGCTTCGCCGTCAATGCACCGCGTCCACAGCCAGGAGAACGACCACGTGACATCGCCGACTACCTGACAGGAACTCGGTGGACACCACGAAGCCCTTCGCGTTCGCCGTCGCCCAGCCGCCGCACGTCACCGCACCACCGGCAGTACTCTGGCCCAACGCGGGGCCAGTCTCCTAGCCCGTATCCGGGAAACTAAGGGCAGCAACCGGTGGAGGGGCGGTTGCTATGCGACGAACTACCGAAGATCCTCCGACGACGACGACGCCGCGACGGAGCTTTCCGAACACAACGCCAAACAGGCAAAGCCCTGACGGCGAAAGCTCACTTACCGAAGGTGGCCTGTGACGCAACATGGAAGCAGCGGAACAAGCCGACGCAGCCGTGACCCGACGCCACGCCCTAACTGTAATGCGAGACGGCGAACTAGCGACCTCGACGTTCTTATCGACAGCCACAGTGTGACCGCTCTCGTCGATACTGGAGCCGACTATTCTGTCATCAGTGGGTCGTTCGCCGCGAAGTCAAAGAAAGTTAGAACAGCTTGGAAAGGCCCTGAAATCCGCGCAGCCGGAGGCCATCTCGTAACGCCTGCGGGAACCTGCACAGCGAGAGTCACCATTAACGGCCGTATTTATCCTACAGACTTCGTAGTCCTACAGCGTTGCTCAAGAGATGTCATCCTTGGCATGGACTTCTTATGCCTCCATGGTGCTGTCATCAACCTAAAAACAAAGTCGATAACGTTATCCACAGAAGAAGCACTACCGCCGCGCACGCCGTCAGAACACCATGCCTTGAATGTGCTGGAAGAACAAGTCACCATTCCGCCTCGCTCAAGCGTCATTATTTCAGTCAGCGCTCCTAAATCACCCGACTTGGAAGGCGTCGTTGAAGGCAGTCAGCATCTGATGGTCACCCGAAATATTTGCGTCGCAAGAGGAATCGCAGACCTGCGGGGAGGCAAAGCAACGGTTATGCTCACAAATTTCAGCAATGAGTACAAACATGTGAACAAAGGAACAACGGTCGCATACATCGAAGAAATTGTAGAAGCCACCAGTGCTTTCGCCCTCGCCGATTCTGCGGAACCTGCTCAGAGGAACCAAGCCCCTCCCATAGCTTTCGACGTCAATCCCAGACTTTCGAACGATGAGCAAGAACAGCTCAAGGCCTTGCTCCTGCTATACGAAGATTGCTTTTCGTCGTCATCGAAAATTCGGCAGACCCCAATCACGAAACATCGCATCATAACCGAAGAAAATGCCAGACCACTCCGTCAGAGTCCGTACAGGGTTTCGACGCGAGAACGTGAGGCCATGAAGAGACAAGTTGATGAAATGCTGCCGGATGACATTATCTAGTCATCCAAGAGTCCATGGGCATCCCCCGTGGTGTTAGTGAAGAAAAAGGATGGGACCCTACGTTTCTGCGTCGATTATCGCCACCTGAACAAAATTACAAAAAAGGACGTGTATCCTCTTCCACAAATAGACGACGCACTTGATCGGCTCCATAACGCCAAGTACTTTTCGTCAATGGACCTCAAGACTGGCTATTGGCAAATCGAAGTCGACGAAAGAGACCGATAGAAGACGGCGTTTATAACACCGGACGGCCTCTTCGAGTTTAAGGTGATGCCCTTCGGCCTTTGCTCAGCGCCTGCAACGTTTCAACGCGTTATGGACACAGTACTGGCAGGATTGAAGTGGCAGACTTGCCTTGTTTACTTGGACGACGTCGTCGTGTTTTTCTCAAGTTTCGACGAGCATCTTCGGCGCCTTGAAGCTGTACTTCAAGCCATCAAGACTTCCGGACTCACACTGAAGCCAGAAAAGTGCAGATTTGCGTATGAGGAGCTCTTGTTTCTGGGCCACGTTATCAGCAAGTCTTGAGTTCATCCCGATCCACGGAAAACAGCCGCCATCGCCGACTTCCCGCCGCCCACTGACAAGAAAGCCGTGCGCCGATTTCTGGGCCTGTGTGCCTATTATAGGCGGTTCGTGAAAAACTTCGCCCGCTTCGCCGATCCTCTCACTAACGTTACCAAGGCCGACGTGGAGTTTAAGTGGGAAACGCCGCAGGAACACGCTTTCCAGGAGCTTAAACATCGCCTCCAGACGCCTCCGTTACTTGCCCATTTCGACGAATTCGCCGAGACAGAATTACATACTGACGCAAGCAGCGTAGGTCTTGGCGCCGTTCTTGTGCAGAGGGCTGACGGACTTGAAAGAGTTATTAGTTACGCCAGCCGAGCGCTATCCAAAGCAGAAGCAAATTATTCCACAACAGAAAAGGAGTGCCTCGCCATCATCTGGGCTACGTCGAAATTTCGCCCCTACCTCTACGGCAGACCCTTCAAAGTTGTGAGCGACCACCACGCATTGTGTTGGCTAGCCACCTTGAAGTACCCTTCAGGTCGCCTCGCACGATGGAGCCTGAGACTTCAAGAATATGACATTACTGTCATTTACAAGTCCGGCAAAAAACACTCCGACGCCGACTGTCTCTCTCGTGCGCCTGTCGACCAACCGCTACCCGACGACCCGGATGACGACTACTTCTTAGGAACGATAACTACCGACGACTTCGCTGAACGACAGAGGGCCGACCCGGAACTAAAGGCCCTAATAGAATACCTCGAAGGCAGGACTGCCGAAGTCCCGAAGGTATTCAAGCGCGCACTTGCGTCGTTTTTTTTCTACGAAATGGTCTTCTACAAAAGAAAAACGTTTCACCGCTTCGAGCTAAGTACCTCCTTGTGGTGCCTTCAGCTCTGCGACCAGAACTCCTGCAGGCCCTGCACGACGAGCCGACGGCAGGGCACCTCAGTGTTTCTCGCACGCTCGCGAGGATACAAGACAGGTACTACTGGCCACGTCTTACCACCGACGTCACTCGTTATGTGAGAACATGCCGGGACTGTCAGCGACGCAAGACACCGCCGACAAGGCCAGTGGGACTTCTGCACCCATCGATCCACCTTGTCGACCTTTCCAGCAGATTGGTATGGACCTACTGGGGCCGTTCCCGACGTCGGCTTTCGGAAACAAGTGGATCGTGGTAGCTACCGACTACCTCACCCGCTACGCCGAGACAAAAGCCTTGCCAAAAGGCAGTGCACCCGAGGTAGCTAAGTTCTTCGTCGAAAATATCGTCCAACGTCACGGCGCTCCGGAGGTCCTTATCACCGACAGAGGAACGGCATTCACTGCCGACTTAATTCAAGCGATCTTGGCATACAGCCAAACAAACCACCGCCGGACGACAGCGTACCACCCACAGACCAACGGCCTCACCGAGCGGCTTAACAAGACGATCGCCGACATGCTGTCAATGTACGTCGATGTCGAACACAAGACGTGGGACGCCATTCTTCCGTATGTGACCTTCGCATACAACACGGCGGTGCAGGAGACGACGCATATATCTCCATACAAATTGGTCTACGGAAGGAGCCCGGCAACGACGCTCGATGCCATGTTACCCAACGTCACCGACGGAGAAAACCTCGATGTGAGCAAGTACCTTCAACACGCTGAAGAAGCCCGACAACTTGCGCGTCTCCGTATCAAGAATCAACAGACGACCGACAGCCACCGTTACAACCTTCGACGACGCTTCGTGGAATACCAGCCCGGTGAACGTGTTTGAGTGTGGACGCCGATACGCCGACGTGGACTAAGTGAAAAGCTTCTGCGACGGTACTTCGGACCGTACAGGGTGGTCCGACGTCTCGGCCCACTTGATTACGAGGTTGTCCCCGACGGCATCACGAACTCTCAACGACGCCGATCGCGACCTGAAGTCGTCCATGTCGCGCGCCTCAAGCCGTTTCATGCGCGTTAACAAACTGAACCAGTTTTTTTGTATTATTGTTGTATCGTAGTTTATTCATTGTACTTTCTTGCAATAATATTGTACTTTCATATTTAGTTAAAGCATCAGGACGATGCCTTTTTTTGAAAGGGGGGCAATGCCACGTTCCATTTCCCAAGTTTTTGTTATCGTCCAAAAACACCACACGATTCTCAGCGCAAACCGCGCCTGCAGTTTACTAGAAGGTTCCGGACTGTAGTAGATCATTTCGATAAGATCACGCCCACTGTGCGAACGGTACAGATTGTTCTGGAACCTACGCCAACGCCAGCGATAACGCTAGAACATTCGACGGCAAGAGTATAAATGCCGACATGCCGACGCGCTTCACCGCCTGTCAGTTGTTGATCGAAGGCCGACGCTGCGTTCGCCGCTATCAGTCCGAGACTGCTATCTGTGCAAGACTGCTGCTGTAATTAGACTTTCCCTTTACCGGGCACAGGTTCGCCCAAATAAACAGTTTAATCCCAACACGAAGTTTCCTTGTGACAATATTATCAAATGTGGTGCCTGACACTCTACTTGTCAGAACGTGAGTGGGCGCCACTAGTCCGAAGCTAGCTGTTTTCTGGTGTGATGGAAAACGTACTGCATTACTCTCTTCCCTTGTTTTTAGAAGAGAATTCGCGAAACGACAAGGGGTAGGGAAGTATGGCTGACCTGTAGTCAGTCGTTCGGTGAGCCTGCTGAGGAATGAAAAGGGGGAATCATGCCCCTTAAACAACAATCAAGAGTACACCACACGTGCCGAAAAAGACAGCTGGCAAACTCACCAAAACAAAATAGAGAAGAGAGAGAGAGAGAGATGCCTTTCGTATACGAACTTCTAATCAACAATCGAGAGGTGGAATGGTAGCCAGGGTGCAGGTTTTCATTCGTAATTGCAGTAATTATTTTTGCTGTGGCCTCATATGTTTAGGGTCCAAATAAAAAAATACCAGAAAATAAGCGCCTTAGCAATCCCAGTTCTGTAGCAGCCCAGAATCTTCTCTATGGTTACATTTATCGAGTCATAGGCTTGGGATCATCGACTGTCATTTCCGTCCTTGAAAGTGTTGGCAAGTCTTACTACGTGCTGTTGTGTTCGGTAGACATGCAGTGATGTCGTGAATAGTTTACTAAATCATTTGATATCGGTGCTTGGAGCGATGCTAAAATGATCCTCAGCCGTCACTCTACACAAAACACAAATAAAAAGTAGGTACTTCTAAAGTTTTGGAGGCCCTCCTTGGCGCTTAGTTAGCAGGATAACCTTATCAAGAAAACAAGTACTACCTCTTCTGCTCCACACGATACAAATAAAAGTGATAGGAATTATGTATGGTTCAGTACCATATGCATCACAGGCTGTATGTAGAAAAGTTATTGTTTCTGAACCCTTAAGAACCATTTTATGGGCTAAAGAGTTCACCATCAATAGAGAGGGTGGAGTTCACATATCTACTAGCCCAGCGCTGAACACTATAGTTTTAGTCAATTTAAAGCATTGGCAAACACAAAAATTGACCGTGATTTTTTTATCATTGACAAAGGTTTTATATCATTTACCCAACAAAAAATTGCCCCTTATCAGCATGTTTGACTGCAAACGTCACCGAAAGACGGTTCTTGCGTCTGGATAAAGGAAACAAAACGTTTATTTGATGTGCTACGTGAGAGGCGCTGTGTTAGTGTGCCTCGATACGTGCAGGAAAGGCGTAACGAGTGCATCGATACACGTTAGACAAGATCTCTATCTGGCAGTTATCTTCAAAAAGGATGGAAGGCGTGCCTGCCTGTCTCGGAGGCAATCAAGTGTATAACGCAAAGTGACGGGCAGGATCTACCACCATGTCGTCTTAGCCAAGCGTTGGAAACATTTGCCTTTTTGAGTACACGTTGCACTGTCAGCACAGCGTGATATGCGCTATTGTCCTTAGAATTACTTAAGTATGCCTTCTTCAGTATAAAAACACACATGCAGAACAATGATTTGTTGTTATTGCATCTCAGATGTGTGCATCAATTGCTTTTTAATTGACAATCGCACAACTATGAACGCTGAAATTCGAGCCATATTCGTGAGCACGCTGGGGATGAAGATGGCTTTTGGCCATTTGGTGTACCATTTCAGTAGACAAACAGAGAAGTGCACAGACAGACAGACCAAAATTTTAGCGTCGTAGCACTCAAAAAATACTAGCGACTTTAAATACGCTGGGGCGTGAAGGAAAAAATAAGGGTTCATGCACAATGCCCCTAAGCTCTCTCTGTAGCCGCTTCATGCCCGCTTCATTCTTTTTTTAGGGGCGAAGCTCCTTATAGCGGCACCCTTTCGTCCCTCATAGTCGTAGTAGTAGTGTGCAACCAGTCTTACGTTTTGACCTCAAAGGTGGTGCAGGTGGGAGATTTCTTCGGTGCGTCGTCGAAAAATAAATATTTCGCAGCGTGCGCGTTAACTAAAAGCCGAATTCTCCTGTCTCTCATTCCCCCTTAGCAGCCATTGCCATGTACAATGAGGACCATCTGACAAGAAAGTGTTGCTACGTTATACTCGCCGGGCGTAACCTCCTTGGTTTTAAAAAGGTTTAGCGAGCTTTAAGCCGCAGTGCCATGAATACTGTGAACTCAATAGAGTTTCACAGTACAAATATTTAGGAGTAATTCTAACCGAACACCTTTCATGGACTAGCCACATTGATCACGTATGTCGTAAAGCGCTAAAAAATTAGGTTATTTGCACCGCACCTTACCTAACGCCCCTCGAGATACTAAGCTGCTATTATATAAATCACTCATTCGTCCTGTTCTCGAATATGCATCCGTAGTTTGGTTCCCTTACAAACACTGTGAAATTAGCTTGCTAGATAACATTCAGCGAAAATCTATCCGTTTCATTTTTCATAACTATAGCCGCAACTTCTCGCCGACCACAGCCCTTCAATCTTTAACATCCCATCACAACTCTCGCGATACCAAAATGAAGCTTTAAAGTTTTTATACGGAATTATTAACTCCTCCTCCGGCCTTGGCCATGGTAACCTCATCACATTTACTGATGATACTTGTACACGCAGTTCCCACGCATTGAATGTAACACCTTTCTTTGCTCGTACTAATACCTTTAAATACAGTTTTTTTCCGCGTGCAATAGAACTGTGAAATTTCCTGCCTGGTAGCATTCGCTCCTTACCACTAACCGACTTCATAGTTGCTGTCGATGAATATCTTACTGACGCGTAATTAACTTCATTTTTACTTTTGCTTTGTTACGAGTGTACTTGCTTCAAAATTTGTATTATTTTTTGTATTTTTTCTCGCTTGCCTAGTATTATATAACGTCCCATTCCTGCGATAGCCCTGAATAGGGCTGCAGTATGTACAAATAAATAAATAAAATAAATAAATAAAATAAACTAGTATATACCATAAACTCGAGGTGGTTAAAGGTGGGTAGCATACACGAAGCGCAAGCCGTAATAAAGTGTGCGTGTGCCTCCTCTCGTTCAGTCCTTGGAATGTCCGCTGGATGGCGGTGCTTCTATATGAGGAATATATGATGAAAATATGCGATATGGTGGTACTTGGAGTGTCAAATAGGTGGACGAACGGACACGCAGACGATAAATGGACGGACGCTTGGATGGCTGCAAGGACGGATGGACGCATGAACGGAGGCAGGAGCGGATGCAACGGCGGCCACACAGACGCAGGCATGGACGGGTGGAAGCAAGAACGAATGGACAGACGGATGCTTTGCCCCACTCTCCATCATTCACTCCTTGGATATGCTGCAATTTTTTGGTTCGACATTATCACTGTAGTGATTTCTTTGGACACGACATATCTGCATTGCATATGCTGCATTGCGTTTGTCTTGTCGACATAGCTGCATTGGCGTCATCCACGAACACCGACCGCGACCACTGCGACGCCTAGCATGATGGTCAAGGTGATACCGATGGTAGCAAGTGCATGGACACTGATAACGGTTACGTTTAACAGCGATGAAGGCCATTGACAATGTGTTGGTAGGCAGAAAAAACAACTATCGACAAGGAACCTGCATTTTCTTGCGGCGGGGAGGGGGGTCAGTGACAACCAACAGCTTGTCTTCCAATTACTGCATTAAGGCACCGTGCTCTGCAGTAAGCCCGCGCATAAACTTTTTCCGCTTACAAAAACGGCAGTGGACGCGTTGACTGATCACTTCTGATTGATTGGTCGGAAAGGCGGTGCCCGAAGTGCGCACTCCTGGTTCCGGTAAGCAGTGAGCACTAAGAGGCTGTTGCTTGTGCTGATAAATGTGCTGCGAAGTTTATTTTGTTTCCTTGTTTGTTGTATGTATAACCCAGTGTTGTACACCTTCCTATAAAACAAGAACCACAACTCTTTCCTAGTTCCTTCCCAATGTTGTAAATAGTTCCCGGTACAAGTTTCCCGTGTGCAACAGAAAATCTTAAAAGTTTCATTTCAAAAATCAGAATACGTCGTTACATTCAGCCAGGACATGAGCAACCTTTTCGTTCACTGACGGCATTTTTCTTCCTCTCTCTCTTCTCCTGTCCTTATGGATCATACCCAAAGTACGGATTGCCCGAGTATTAGGGAAGTTTTAGAGACGATAGTTCTTCTTGGGGACCTTCGACTCAAAAATGTTATTCTGTCTGTTTATCTGCCCATAGCGGTACCCTAAACGAGGCCAGACGATACCCTAAATGGCCGACCCCATCCGCAACGCCCACCAATTATGCTCAAGATTCAGCGTTCATTGTTGTGCGATTGTCAACTAAAAACAATTATTGCGCATATCTGTGGGACCATAACACTACGTCAATATACTGTATGTGTGTCTTTTGCCAGAAAACGCATACATAAGTAATTCTAAGGACCATAGCATTTATTACGCTCCGCTGATCATCCAATGCTTGCACCAAAAGGCAAGTGTTTCTAACGCTTTTCGAGGATGACACACTGATGGCCCACACCAGTCACCTTGCTTTCTACACCTTATCCCCTCCGAGACGGGCGCGCACGCCACGCCCTTTGTTTTCGAAAATAACAACGAGATAGCGCTCATGAATGTCTCACGTATGACGTGACTTCATGCGCTCGTTCGCCTCCCCTGCATGCTCGAAGCCCTCTAACGCAGCGCCTCCACAATGTCATTCACTGGTTTTCTTGTGCAGAACATCTAATAAACATTTTATTCACTCTCTCCAGACGCAAGAATATCGTTTTTCAACAACATTTGCAGTGTAACGTGCAGGTACGAGCCAATTTATTTAGCAATCCTTCACAATACTTCTCGTATAAGTTGAGAATAGTTAATTTACCAAATTCAGGTACAGAGTAGTAGTATTCAATTATAGAGAGAATGAAGCAATCAGCTTGATATTTTTTAGGTTAGAATGGATTGCAAAAAAACTTTTATTCGGTCTCCAAAACAATGATAACTGCGTTGCGGGCCGCTTCAACGTAAGGACTGAGAAGCCGAGCTCCTCAGCCACCTGGCGGGCTTAGTGGGCAGCACAGAGCTGATCTGCCATGGACGAGCTGCGGATTGCCGCCTCCCATCTGGCAGTGGTGATGTTGGATAATTGAGCGAATTTGTTTCACTGTCAGAGCATATGTTCTAATGGAGCCATTTCCCCACTATGTGGGCAAAGATTACTTGGGTATTGGTCAAGGTACATGATGTGTAACATTTTCAAAGTATGGTACATCAGCGTTTGCGAAAACCCTAATCTAAGTTCTTGGAGCCGAGTTAGAATTTTGTGAGGTGGAGGGGAGATCTTCCTAGTCAGGTAGAAATGTTTAGTAAGCTCGTTATATGTTGTAAGAATTGCTCGGCTATCCCCTTCACCGGTAGAACGCATGCCCGGGTTGGAGACACGAGGTGGGGCACGACGGTTGGAGACCTCTTGCCCCGCCTCGTGTTCTGCTTCATTGATATAGAGAGGTAGTCGTTGATTTGTCCAAGGTGAGCTGGAAACCAACTCAAAAGATGATGCGTCATGTCCTTTCCATGTACTATTCTCAGCGTTTTTTCTGAGATTGTTCCCTAGTGCTGCCATAGAATAACTCTAGATGACTTTATTGTTATCCATCTTGAGCGCTAAGGCGATGGCCACCTGTTCCACAATGATTGGGTCTTTCGCTCTGACCGTCGCTGAGTTGACGACATGGCTAGCCATGTCGACCACCACTGCCACAAAAGCTTTCTGTTGGCGTAGGAAGCCGCGTGAACAAATGCGACCCCTCATTCTTCATTTGAGACTAGACGAAGTATTGTCCTGGTTATCCCTACGCGTCTTCTGATGTTGTGTTCTGGATGCATGTTTCGTGGTATAGGAGATACCAGGATAACCTCTCTGACATTGCCTGGGATATCATTGTACTTGTGTCTAATCACCATTTGGTGTTGGCCCAGCTCCTGCAGGATCATTCTCCCCGACCTTGCTGTAGATAACCTTTCAAACTGTGCACTCTTTTGAGCTTCTGCTATTTTTTAAAACGTGTTGTAAATGCTAAGCTCAAGTAAATGCTCCGTGCTGGTATGTATGGGTAGGCCCGGGACCTTCTTGTTAACTTTCCTGAGGAGCACGTTCAGTTTCTCGGACTCTGCTCTTGACCAGTTGTGCATTGCTACCTCGTACGTGAAGTGGCTTAGAACAAGCGCATGCATCAACTGGATTAGGTTGTCTTCCCTGGTTCCAATTTTTTGTTAGCCACTCTGCGTATGAGGTGCACCGCACTGTCTGTTTTCCGAGTTAACTTGACTATAGGTTTGCTGTTAGTGCAGGTACACTCTATCAACATGCCCAGGACTTTGATGGAGTCGACCTTCTGGATGGCATCCCCTTGATTTGCATGAAGGTAGATGTCTATCTGGTTTAACGGCTTCCATTCCCTGGCCTTGGTCGCTGGCGTGTAGTCTGATACAGTAAAAGTTCTGGCTTGCTCGAGGAGCAATTCAGCCCAGAAGGACGAAGGTACTCTTTTACGGTGTCAATCGCCTCTTGCAGGGCGCTCTCAATCTGCCCCTCATCCCTGTGCACCAGAAAGTAATGTCATCTGCGTAGCTGCTGTGCTTCAATGCTTCGATGCTCGATAATTTTTTTGACAGTCTAATCATGGCAATGTTGAACAGTCTTGGTCAAATAACTGCCCCTTGCGGCGTGCCCCTTGCTTTTAGTGATGACTCAGTGATGAATTTCTCTATGGCGTACAAAACATCCCTGTGACTGTAGCGTAGGGTTGAGAGGCCAAAACAATGAACAACTGATTGAAATATTTTCATCTTCCAAAGAACATAAGAATCGCTACAGCACAATCACTTCCTTTTTCATATCGGAAAGCAAAAAGACACTTTCCAACTACAGGCAGAAATCAATGTTGCCTATTTATAAAAGTGTCCTCATACGATGATTATTCCAATGATAACATGATTGCGTAACACGCAAAACCTGTGTACACATCTTCTTGGCGAATATTGAAAAGGCTGCTTAACTGAAGGAGCAGTATAATTTCAAAATATATCTGCGAGGTATCTGAAGAAAAACATTGTTACTTTTGGGACATTTATCAATTTTTCGAACGCCTTTGATACTACAACCGAATACCTTATAAAAACTTGGTATTTATGGCTTGATGAGAACATCACTAAACGTAATAAAAAATTTTGCAGAAGAAGCGTTGACCTATAAAAGCAACCAAAATTCCGAAGTCTCGCTTATCAGTGTTGGTGTTCTTCAAGGAAGCATACTAAAGCCACAATTGTTTTATGTTTATAACATTTATCCAAATTTCATTGCGAAAGCGCGATTTCTGACCTATTCTGATGACGATAGTTCATGTATGACTTTAGGAAACATGGCGGAGCTTCTTAACAATGACAAACAGAAAACAGAATAAATAAAGATGTTGTACTTGTAGGTGTTCATATAACCATAACGCATTACATTCGAACAAAAGAAAACGCACGCTTTTTCATCCAATGTACAAAAATGTATGGTGCATGAATATTTTCAAATACGAACTCTCATGATAGACAGACTGCCTATTTGTCGAAAGCTCATACATTATTTTTCGAAAGAGCTTATGTACTGAACATGTCAAC
Source organism: Rhipicephalus microplus (assembly GCF_043290135.1). Taxonomy (NCBI): domain Eukaryota; kingdom Metazoa; phylum Arthropoda; class Arachnida; order Ixodida; family Ixodidae; genus Rhipicephalus; species Rhipicephalus microplus. The sequence continues at coordinate 56,509,050 of NC_134706.1, forward strand.
ATTACTGGCAATGAATTTGCTAGAAGTAGAGAACTACTTATAGGAATACGTCACCGGTACCAGATGATGCTCACGGTTTTCTTCTTGATTATCTCTACTATTGTTCTATACTAACCTGATTTCTTGAACTAATTTTTTCATACAAACTAATCACACCCGTCTGAAACATCGCACCCAGGTCAAACAACAACTTCCTATTCGCTCTTGCTAAAGTAAGCAGTTGCAATTTGAAATTTTGCATTCATACACACACTAGTCTCATTTTTCACCACTTGAGCATCATACCAAAATGTCGCACTAATATAAAATTGGCGCAAAGTGGGTTTGAAAAAACGAAATAGCATTCGTTGTGTTTAGAATCTGTCAAAACTATCTTAAAATAAAGCACGTTCTGTACATGTCGAAGATAAAGATGATGTGTTGCTTATTGAAAACCAAATTATGGAAACCAAACCAGGCAACTGTCATTGTTTTCTTAATTAAGCTTGCTCCATGAATTGGCACATATGCTCCCTGTTAGAACGTATGTGTGTGTGGATTCATTTCTCCCGTTCCTCGGTGTTATCTGTATAAATGATGGGCAAGTATTTTATGTTTAAAGTCAATGTAAATAGGATATCAAATTTTTATAATCATGAGTGCAATGTTTAAGGTAATAGTGCTTTGAAATCACCTCTTTAATCCTCAATGTTTCAAACGTTGCAACAAATACGTCATTTGGAATTCTTTTCAACTTAATGCTGTTCATGATTGTAGTGCACCTGATGTTCTCCTTTTCACGTACACCTGTTCACTCCTGTACTCTTGCTTTTGCACGTTTTTTGTGCCCAGAAAGGGAACCAGATTTTGTCAGAACCTTAGGCAGCTTTTTGTCTGCTTTCCTGTTTCTGTACCAGGTAGAAATCCGAAAATAAACTTATATAGTTTATTGCAATATAGTTTACATGTCTTGGAGGTATAATAAAAACCGTATTTGCACGTCCAGAATAACTGAATGACTACTATACTCACTCTTAACGCAGCGACCATAACATATTAGCAAACAAGTGTCTTCAACGTGAACAACATTGAATGTATATCTTCTCTGCACTTCAGTTGAGTCTGGTAGATCTATTGGAAAGTGAATAAGAAGTAATTTTGCCTCAATAGTTGTTCATTCATTAGGCAATTGAATCTCGCAAGCTTCTTGTTATCGAAAACCTAACCAAAAGTTATTCAAAATTTTAAGTTCACATAACCTCTTATTCAGAAATGCAGTCTCCTTGAACACGGAAGGTGATCAGCTCTCGCCTAAAGGCCTCATTGTTTGAGTATATAACATTATAGTTGAAAGTATTTTATTTATTGCATAGTGGCTTAATTCTTGTTTCTCTTCGTTGCATGTATTAAGAAAGCTCCTCGCAAAAAAGCGCCAAAAGAACAAAACACTTGAACATCAGAAAAAAACAAGTGTTTGATAACACACGCAGGTCTATTGCCCTAATTAGGTCATTATATACAAGAAAATAATGTAACGTTTGCGCAATAAATGTCAAAAAACGAGATAATAAACGTGAGAGTACCAAAATACGGCGGCTAACTACACACTATGCGTTTCACGCCACTCAACCAAGTACAAGATTTCGATCTCCACTCTGAGACACAGAGGGCACATTAACACACAAATGCCACTCCTTGTATATATGGGCAGCATGAACAGACCAAGGGTGACCACTAATGTCTGTGTATGAACAAAATCAAAGTACCACTGCAAAAAGGTACGCACTCTTTTCTTTTGCACATTTTTTCAGCCGAGTTACTGCAGCATCCTATTTCCAAGAACTGCAGTGTTCTTGATATGTATTTGCTTTTTCTCAGGAAATTTGCAATTAGCACTTGTTTGGAGTTGTCTATTTTTTCGCACTGTACTCACCTGACCCGTACCAAGTAGCGCAGCTTTTCACGTTATAGGCAGAACCTAATTCTTCTTTTCTGAGTATGCATAAAAGTGCCTCCTATTATTAGAAAACCACAATTCTGGTTTTTTTGAAGGGCACATTCGACTGATATCATCCCACAACATAGAAATATATTAGTGAGGTTCTATTAGCGATCAGGAAGAAGAATGGAAATTGATTGAGATCAATGTGACATATGAAAAGCTGCGATTTTGTTGACCACTGTCGGATCAACTCTTAAACACCCTCTGTTACAAATAAAGGACAAAAATGGGGCTGCGAGCACTGGCACGAGCCACGGGCGGTGGCTTGCTTAGTTGATCCCTTCACCTTCAACGCAGCCAGACGATCAGGTCTGGGTCCCCTTCTTCGTTTCTCACACACTTAGTTCTAGTGCCGAAACCCACTCGGTAGTCTGGTCCTCGACTTTCGTCCATGCATCAACTCATCAACAAGCGCCGCTTCGTCTGAAAAACCATCACGCAACACATCTTATTGCTCGATCCCCTACAGGAAGACTCGTGAGCACCTCTTGAGAAGCTCAAAGATGTACTCGACCTCCTCGTGGCGAGAAACGCCAAGCTAATGGACTTGAACATGGATATCCAAGCTGTTCTTCATTATAAAGAGTTGTTAGCGGACCTGACCACCGCCAGTGAGTTCGAGGACAAAGTCATCTGCGCTCAAGGAAGACTTCGCCGTGCAACTACGCCGCGGCCACCAAACCAATTCGTACACGTCACAGTCACATCCACCAAACTCGATAAGCCTCTCACATACACATCGCCGCCCACCGCAACGTCGTCTTCGATCAGCCTTTCGACCACACTCACCTTGCTATCGAAGCAGGTTGCCACTTCGTCTTCATCCGGCCTGTTGAGTCCTTTCGCTTTGACGTCGCAGCAAGTCGATACTCCACAGTCACCCGCCTTAATGACCTCTCTCATCTCGACGTCACACCAGACTGCGACTTCGTCCTCGTCTGGTCTGTTGACTTCTCTCTCTATGACGTTGCAGCAGGCCGTGACTTCGCCATCAACCGGCCTCACGACTCCTCTCATCTCGTCATCCCAGCGGACCGTGACATTACCTTCTCAATGCTTCCCGACTGCAACGCTAGTATCTCACATCGGACTAAACAAGGCGTCGCACACAGTCCTACAGACAACTTACCTCGAACCAAATCTCACCAGTTGAAGAGTTTCGGGTACACGCTGGAAGAACTGTCACTGTCCACGTGATCCACTGTGCTTGGGTGCAAGGAATCGTATGGAAGGTGCGCCATGGAGATTTCGATGGCCAAAGGAGACCCCGGGCGCACCAAGTCCATCGAGTACAAAGACCCGGTTTCTCACGGCCTCCACCACTGCTTGCCATAGCACTCCTACTTCGCAGATCCAAAACACAAACCCATGTACTGTCATCCAACGTGTGACAAAATGTACCTCCAAGAATTGCCTCATGAAGAACAACACGTAGAGCCCTACTTCTCGTCCTACATGTGCCTCAGACCTGATCCTCGCCGTAGGATGTCTAGTTCATCTTCCCTGAAGCCCAAGCAAATCGACAATCGGGAGTGTGAAGAGAAGAACCGCTACAATCCACATTCAACGAGGTTTATTGAACCCATGACCGTCTACGACGCCACCGAACATCATAAGAAGATGGCGCCTGACGTCAGGAATCTGCGGTGGATGTACTAGTGCCACACCACAAAACTCCAGCACTACGCCACGCAGCTTATGCAGAAAACCGGTGAAAACGAGGGCTCTCACCCTCGTTTCCGCCAGTCGTCTGGAGACTCCTGCAGCGATGTCTCCAGAAACACCGGCATGCGTGAAACTCATAAACCCGGAAACGTCAGGTTGATGTGCGCCATCGTTCGCGACGTTGGGACGAACACCTAAATTGCCCTACCGGCCACAGAGGACGTGGACAAATCTCCACTGCATTCGAACGCAGACTAGATTTCCGTTCTTGGCGAAACCACTGGTCAAAAAACCAGGATGTCTCGGAATGTTCGCCGTCCACGTCTAGCGAGGAAAAAACAAAATATCGTCATCGTTTTCGGAGTCTTTATGCAGATTGGAGGCTCCTGTGAGTTCCGCTCGGATCCACCTGTACAGCGATAGCTTCAAGTACACTATCATTGCTCAGAATTTTGCAAACAGACATCATATTGATGAACATGATCGTTCACAACGCCTACACAGACTCTGGTACTCTGCTGCCGACACCAGTGCTCGTGGACGAGTCTTCGACACCTTCCAAAGCAGCCGAGACGCCCCTGTTTCACGAGGTATCTGCATAAAAAAACCGGCATGATTCTGTGTTGTCGTAGTCATCTACGAATGAGGAAGAAGAATCATTGTTGATCTCTGAGTCTTCAAGCAGATCGGATGCACCTCCAAGCCAGGCAAACGCGAGAGAGTACACGACCACTCATATGGACAAGCAGCGAATAACCGCGCCGATGTAACAGCAGGAGCAGATGACAAACACCACTCCCAAGGAGAACGGAAATGATCAGAAAACCTCTCGATTTAACAAAAGCACGCCTAAACCAGACTCTTCATACTACAAACGACGCAAGATGAGCGAAAGCGTTCAATATGACCTGAAAGTGGCTAACAACGTGACCACGAAGTATTCTGGACATCGTAGAGAGATTGGACGACTTTTTCCGCTAGACAAGCCACCACCTTTCAAAAGCCTTTCATCGTCGCCGTCTAACAATCCCACCCTTATTGTCGTTCACATCTTGCTCTTCAATGTGTGCCTCGACTTTCACTGCTTGCACCGGAACGTTGCCGCGAGTTTCTCGGCCGCGGGAGTGTGTTGCAAATAAAGAAGAAATGAGGGACGGCAAGCACGAGCATGAGCCACGGGCGCTGGCTCATTCAGTTGATCCCTTGACCTTCAACGCAGCCGAACGACTGGTTCCGGGTCTCCTTCTTCGTTTTAGATGCGGAGCATCTTATACTCGCGCCTTGTAGTGCGCCGTCCGCACCGCTTCTCAAACATTCGACAGCTGACGCGCGCGCATGCGCCGTCGCGCCGTCGCCCACTCTTCCACCATCTGTGCATCCCTTCCTCCTCTACACACCGCGCGCGCTTCACTCCTCCACCATCTGTGCACCCTTCCTCCTCTACACACCGCGTTCGACATCTACAATTCTCCTGATTCTCCAGTGGACGCGCATGTGGCGTCGCGCTTCGAGAACATTCAACAGCTGACAGTGCATGCGCCGTCGTGCTGTATATATACTCAAGGTCGGCGCTCGCTCGCTCAGTTGCCGCTCGTCGGTTGGTTTGTACGGCACGTCGACGTCCAAGGTCGCGGTGAAATGAATTCCAACGAATCCACAAACACAAAGATCGACGTCCCTTCGACCAGCGCCGCCCTTTCGCATACGTGTGTACGTGTTCACTCATTTAACACCCCCTCCTACAACCACGTTAACCAATTTAGCCATCGACCCAAGTAAGTTGCAATTTAACACCCCATTTCACAACCACGTTAACCAATTTAGCCATCGACCCAAGTAAGTCGCACTTTAACACCCCGTTAACCAATTATATGGTCCGCATCCTCCTCAGTGTTCCCCCGAGGGAAGCTGCGGGCAATTTTTTTCACGTTCTCTTTGTCTAGGAGACCTACGAGTTACACTTCAGCAAAGCGATTTAAAGGATTAGAAAGGTATATTTGAAGGACAAGCACTTTTCATCCTCATATCATCAGCCTGACTGCGTCCGCTGCAGGACAAAGGCGTCTCCCATTTTCCACCAGTCAAGTCGGTCCTGTGCTTGCTGCTGCCAATTTATACCTGCAAACTTCTTTTTCTCATCTGCCCACCTAACTTTCTGTCTCCCCCTAGCCCACTTGCCTTCACTAGGAATCCAGTTAGTAACCCTAATGACCAGCGGTTATCCTTTCTACGTGCTACATGCCCGGCCCATGTTCATTTCCTCATCCTGGTCTCAACTATTACATCCTTAACCCCAGTTTGTTCCCTAATCCACTCTGCTCTCTTCTTGTCTCTTAAATTTACACTGCGGCGATGGCGTAGTGTTTAGAGCATCAGCCTCACATGCAAAAATTTTTATGCATCATCTATTCGCACAAGTGTTTGCCGGGCAATCGCGTGATCAATGAGAGGTCAAGGGCTGAGTGGTTCACATTTTCTCTATTTTCAAATACCTTTATGTATATGTGTACCGGGCACCCTCCCACACAGAAACATACACAATCAAGTAACCTACACCAAAATAAATTTTCACTCCGCCCACGTCCTTTCATTTAAAATGCCGCTATCGGTTCGGACGGTGCCCGTGCCATTTGAAACAGTGCGAAATTCCAATGCATAACTATTGCAGTTCTATCACATAATCATGTGACCAAAACGAAATAATTTATATGATGGTGTCTCGAGTAGGAGAGATTTCTTGGGTAAATGTGTGCGCATCTCGAAGGCATTGCAATGTCCTGTTATGCGCTGAAAGCAAGAGGGTTAGTGTGGCAGGCAATGCCCTGACTGAGAAGAGAAGAAACATGGCGATACAATATTCACAACTGGGCCAAGACGGACTGCATGAGTGTCACTCTCAGTTTGTAGGTCTTGTATTAGAGCCGTTTACCTATTGTTTTTTGGATACTACACTCGACTTTGCGGCTGTATCTTAAAGAGCAAGTTATTGTTCCTTGTTTTTTTTTCATGTTCAGTGCCCATTATTTCAAGTTTTCTTCAGGTAGATTCTAAATACATAAGCCATTTATGACTACCTTACAGTTCCTTTGATATCCACACACCTCCATGTCGTTCCACGCAGATTTGCAAAATAGGCCGACAAAGCCATCTACGCATCTACATACTTACTCAATAGTTGTTGTGTAACTTTCAATACCATCTAGAAGAATATTTTTTAGAACTTTTGTTTTTTGTGTGTTGGATGTGACATGAAATGTTACCGTTTTCATCAAGCTGCAGCTTCATTTTGAGAGGACCACCTCCAGAATTATGAACTCTAAACTCGGCTGCACCCTGTCTATAAGAAAAGAAAAGAGGTCCGATAAATACAAATGCTGGTCAAATTTTCGGCAACTTTGCTTAATGATACTTGTACACAAAAGATAGGGCTGCTAGGTATAAAACCTCCGTGGGTTTTTGATAAAACGTTTTATTTATCGCTTTTTCAATCTCTACCTCGGTACTAATACTGATTAATGATATGATACTAGTGAGAAGTATAAATGCTGTCAGCATGCAAGAACTCGTACACGTGCTGGTTGCGGTTGGTGAATTTTCTTTAGCTTTAGCGACTGTACAATCATTTAGTGGCCGACTTACAATATGCCTATCGTTGGCGCATAAAGCAAGCGGCGATCTGAAGTGCCTGGGTGGCGTCGCAACACAAGTGTTCCCGTTTGTGAATTGAAGCCAGAAAGGTCATGCTTATTTTTGCTCTTGCTTAGTACTTCTTTTACCCTTCCTTTTTTGTTGTTAGTAACAAACTCTAACAAAAAGCCAAATGAAAATGATGACAGTCAACCTGCGGTGTTAGGCCGTGTTCACACTGAGCATTCCGGCCGCCGAAAGTGCTCCGAATCCGGTTCGGCGGCGGTGAGATCTGCCGAAAGGGCCCTCTCCGCGTCGATCACTTTCGGACCGATTTTTGCGGCGTCTGCCGCCGAATCAGTTACCGCGGACCAATAGGAGCGCTAGTCAAGGAATATTGAAAAATGGCGGCCAAGCTTTACTCACATGTTATACCGCAGTGCACGTAACTGAATGTTGAAACCAACGGGAGTTTAACCTACTCTGTGCCTACTTCGCCTGCGTATTTCGTGAAAGAGATGGCCGAGCTTGCTGTTGGCGTGACCCAGCTTGTTGCGGTCTTGCAGAGCAAAACTAACCCACCGGCGCCGCTGGCGTCAGTGGTTTTCCTGCTCTTCGTGCATTACAAGACAGCTACTTGCCTGCAAAATAAGGAGTACTGTCTTTTCTTGCTTCTTGCGTACGAGAATCGTCGAAGTATACACCACCGCATAGCGTAGTAGCGTTTGCAAGCCATGACAACAACCGGGTGACAGCGCATCCATCCCGCGTTAGCCCCGTAGTAGATGGCATATTCGGCGGCGCGGGGCGCGTCCAGTGCGAACAACGCTGCGTTTCGGTGGCAGAGGAATTTCGGTCGCTTTAAAAAGCGGATGTTTCAAGGTGAACTAGGCATTAACGCGATAGTGCTAGAGAGCTCATCTCACAGGAATCACGCCGCTGGCGTCGGCACCAATGGGTGTGAACGAAAAATGGTCCGAGAGCGAAAAAGCAAGTTATACAGATCACCGCGGGAGGCTGCTACTCGTCCACGCGCGCACGCGCGATCACACTTAAAAAGCCGCGCTTTCGAAAAAAAGTGCTCGAGGTCACGAGGCGCGGGTGGCGTAGTTTCTTTGCCCCAGTCACCCCATCTGCTTAGCTTGCAGCGGTTTTGTCGGAACGAAAAAAGAGATAATGTGATTGCAGCATGCGACAAACCATTGTAGCTTCACTCGCACTTGATTGGTTTTTGAAATATAATGCGGCAATGAATTTGTGAGGCAATAAGCTCTCCTAGTGAATTCTTTCCATGGTTAGTTGCAAAAGTGTTTGAAGAACCCTTTAAAACATTTTGTTCAACACGTGTCACGACGAAAACGAGCCCTTTCAGCCATTTGTAGGCGCAGTTGGGAGGCCTCAAACTACGTGGAAAAAATCTGGAATAGTGCAGCCATCACCGCTAAACACACACAGAAACTTTCAAACAGCTCTAAAATTGACAACTACATCAATATAGCGGAAAACATATTGAGACGTGTATGGAGCTGTCGCCCCGACACAGCTGAATTGGCACCCAAATGAAGAAGGCGACAACGTGGTTGTTGTGGGTTGGACTCTCGAGCTTCTCTGGTTGGCCTGCATGACTGTGCGCTTTTTAAGCCGTTAGCAAGACCAGGTCTCGGTGAATCAATCTTCCCCGTAACGTCTTTTGGTGGAAGGTATGGGGTCTTCACACAACCCGGCTCTGGAACTCCGCAGTCGACGCCAGCTTTGTCCAGCCGCGATGCCTGAAACCGGCACTCAGGCCTCGCCATCCGCGCCGGCTCCATCACCTGTAATCCCCCCCCCCCATTTTCTCGACCCTGGCATGTTTTCCGGGATGGAAAGCACGGACGTCGAAGAATAGCTCGCATTATTCGAGCGCGTCAGCAAGCACTACAGGTGGGACGAAACGCTTATGGTGGCAAATATTCTATTCTACCTACGGGGTATGGCACGCACCTGGTATGAGACGCTTTAGGAAAAATTAACCAGCTGCGCAACCGGCGTTGCTGACTTCTTGCTTTACGGCATTATTCTCCAGCATGGCACTCCGTATCACCTTCTCATAGACCGTGGTCGCTACTTTCTATCTCGTGTGGCTGATGATCTACTCCGATCTTGTGCTACCCGTCACAACTTCACCACATCTTACCCCCCTCAGCCTAACGGCCTTACGGAGCGCCTAAAGCGCACATCGACAGACATGCTTTCCATGTACGTATCCACAGACCACACTGATAGGGACGTAGCTCTTCCATTCATACCCTTCGCCTATAACTCATCGCGTCATGAAACAGCGGGCTACTCCCTTTTTTATCTACTCTTCGGACGTCATTCCTTACTGCCCTTCGACACACTGCTTTCATCAGACCACCCATTCTCCACTTCGTACGCTCAGGATGCGATCACCCGTGTCCTCACGGCACGCGCGGGAGCGCGTGCTTGATTATCGTCGTCGCAGACAGCACAGAAGTTCCTTTATAACCGTCGACATAGAGATGCCTTTTTTTGCGGGATCTCTTGTTCTCCTCTTGCTACCATCTCGACGTGTGGCCTCTGCGAGAAACTACTATCGCGATACGCTGGGCCCTTCTGAGTCATTCGTCAAGTCACACCTGTGATCTACGAGATTGCCGCTACCACAAACTCATCAGCTGCTGCACCCAGAACGGACGTAATCCACATTTCTCGTCTCAAGCCCTACAACGCCAACTCGCTCATTTAACAGGTACCGAGACGGTGCCTTACGGGCCGGGGTGATGACACGTGTATGGAACTCTCGCGCCGACACAGCTGAATTGGCACCCAAATGAAAAAGACGACAACGTGGCTGTTGTAAGTTGGACTCTCGAGCTTCTCCCGTTGGCCTGCATGACTGTGCACTCTTTAAGACGTTAGCAAGACCAGCTCTCGGCGAATAAATCTTCCCCGTAATAATATCATGCCTTTCCAGAGGCGTTGATCAAGCACACAGCAAACGCTAGATAGTGTGCTGCTATCTGTCAGGCATTATGGGACTGTTCATGGCCTGCGAGATACCGAGCGTGCGGCGTGTGTCTCGGTGGCCGTGCGACTCTTACTTTAGATCAAAAACCTGTATGTACCATGCGCACGCGCGTGCTGGTAGAGTCTACTGTGTGCGTTTGTGTATTTGTGTGTGTGTGTGTGTGTGTGTATGTACAAAAAATCTCAATAATTATGCACTTAGCAATTCAAGGACGCACAACGAGACGGATTTCGCTATCGCGTTCAACTCCTAAAGCCGGAGCCTAAAGGTCCTCCAATTTTGTGATTTTTTGTGAATCTTGTTCATCAGAGGCACGGAGCTTCTGGTTCTGCTCATTACCAAGTCCATCATTTAAAGTGGCGTCACCACAAAGATAACATTAGATGGAAGCTCCCCTTTCTGTGTCGCTGCGGAAGAAGCTCATAAGTTCTTGAGAATTGCTTGAAATGTTCATTTTATGTCGGGAAACACAAGTATTACGCATTATGACAATCTACCGCTGGAGGTCGACTGTAACCTATCCTTGTTGAATTGTGAAAGACCCATTTTTTGTAGATGTGACCTATTCTAGAAGCTTGAAGCAGAGCAAGCACACGTCCTGAATAAAGCTACGCCTATGACGCAGCAAGCCAACAGGAATTGAAGACATAATGAAAGAGAATGCGGAAGCGTTCACTGGTAGTCTAGGGCTTGTCAATGGTCACCAATGAAGTTTCAGATAAAAACATTGTAGTACCAAACGTTCAGAGGCAAAGAAAGTTTTATTTGCACTACTACATAAGGTATGTGCTGAACTCGATATATTCGTAGAACCTGGTATAATGTCACCAGTAATAATGAAGAATGGAGAACTACGATCGTAACTGTTAATAAATGCAATGGCGCAGGGCGCATTCCTGGAAGTTTTAGGGCGCTAATAAACACTCTGGGTAACTGTAGCGTTACCCGATGCCATCAATGTAGAGATCTTCGAGAACTTCGAGGCAGAAAATTTCGGTATCCTAGATTTGCGCGATGCTTATTCATTTATTAGCGAGGTTAGCCATCCCAAAACTACGATATGAATATGAGAGACGCCGTGATGGAACACACCTGAAATGTAGGTCTCCTTCGTTTTTTTTACTATGCCCTCAGATCTGAGCACACAAGCCTGCAGCGTAACTGTCTGCTTCAAAAATGCAGTCATCTTAGCCAGGATTCGATCCCATGACCTGCGGATCAGCAGCCGAGTATCTTAGCCATTAGAACACCGCGGCGGGGCTTGCGTGATGCTTCCAAGCAGGTTGCGTTGGACTAGAATTCAAGAAGGCTGGTTGCCATAAACACGCGTGACTAGTTGTTTTGTTGAAACAGATTGCCTATTTGAATTGCGTAAGCACCGGTAATATTACAGATAACAACCTAATCAATACTCTAATAGTTACTTTAGCCTAATGATATGTATTTTTTGTAGCAGGTGGGCATGCGGAATCACGGATTACTTTTTTCATCTGATACTTGTGCAAGTTCCCACCGATAATTTGGTGTGTTTGCGGTTAAGTACAAATTCGCTTGAAGTTTTTCATGGAGTTTCGTTAAGGTATATACTGTATGTGCACAAGTATTTGTATATGATTGAAATCGCGTACATTTCTAAGTAGTCCCCCTCCCGCCAATTGCAGAGTTATCTTGACTTCTTCCATAAATATCATTTCGCTCCCGTTATCGGTTGTCTTCAAGAGAGCTTGAGGGAGAGCCGGAGCTGTTGCCCGGCCTATCAAATATAATAAAAGGCAGCTATAAATTCACTAATGTTCTACTTCACACTTTTGGCGTGCTATATCGGTGACGTTGTAAGTTATACTACGCTGAAACTGTATTTGTCGTTTTCTACGGCGCCGTTTCAGAGGAATATGCGCGACACTATGGTCTCTATTATAACTGTGACACGGTTGCGTGCCTTTTTTTCCGTGAATGCAATTTGCAAACTTTTTCCACCATCATAAGCACCAACTCCGTTTCACGATGGTGCCAGGCTGCGTGAATACACACTCAGCGTCTTTGGGGAAAGTTGTAATGGGATGTCTATTTTTCTTCCCCCTCCACATTAGTACACATGATGCTTATGGTGCTAGGTCTAGAAGATATTTCAATAAAGTTCATTCGACATTTAGTCAATTCCGCCTGAATATGCTTGCAGGACTGTGTCGGTCCTTGGCCACATACGTCAGGCAAAGCGTCAGTTTATCCTGCACAGTGACTTTAAACAACTGCACCCGTATTAATTCAATACACAGAAAACTGTTGAAAAGACGTTTAACATTTGCGAAAATACACAATAACCGCTTTAAAATGGTGATTAGTAGGATACGCAATGAATTTACTATTTACTTTTCCGATAGCCATTCCCTGCTTACATCCACTCCCGATATGACGATAGCCAGAGATTTTCTTTTTGCATTGATTTTGGTAAAATACTGGAGGGTTAATAAGGAACATCCATGCAAATGAATTTCATACTTACTTTGTTGTCAAAGAAATGGGATTTCCTCTGTAAAGTGATTGTTTAAAAGAAATCATTAAACTGTCATGAATAGACAAACCACATCAACAGTCATTTAGTGTATATATATATATATATATATATATATATATATATATATATATATATATATATATATATATATATATATATATATATATGAAGTATGGAACGCAGTTGAGACTTTCTTAGCCGAATATTACGTGTTTTCAGTTTGAAAGCACCTCACTTATTATGCTTTCAACTCTAGCACTTACCACTTTTGAATATAACTATATATTTTATCACTGAAGTGGTTATCACTTCAAGGTGTCAATAAATATTATGAGGAAGCTGGCGGTCGCAATCGAAAGTGTGCATACGCAGAAGAGGAAAAAACCACAAAACCACAGCTATATCCACAAAGTTAGGGATGTATGTAGAAGTTTCTCGGAAGTCCAAGAGGCGTTTCTTGGCGAGGCCTTTTTCTGTATGAAGGCTTGTTAAAGAGCCGGTGCATGATGGTCGAAGGCAGCGTTGTTGGGCATGTTCTGCGACCGGCCCTGAGCAGTCCACGTTGATCGGCACGTTGACCACATGCCCAATTATGACATACTGGCCGCTGCCTTGAGTGAAACGCCTAACACTCTTAATTGACGCAATTGGAGCTACCAGGGGTTCTTTAACGGGGTTGACAGCAGGCAGGTGAGCGGGCTTGGGAGGATAATGGTACCCGTGCGCAACACTTTCGAAGGAACTTGACACCTGCTGCTGTGCCTATGAAGCGACGTGAACGAAGTGAAAGTAGTCGCGAAAAGGTGAGCGCACAGGCAATCAGAAACTGATGCCTTAGGGGATGACGCACCATGTAGTGAGCAAATGGAATCACTGGAGAGGAGGCTTTTTCCGGCAACCGCAGAAGTGTACACGGCCAGCACTGGTGTACACGCAGGACGGTGCCGTCTTTTGGCAAGGCGCGAGCATAAAAAGCTTGCCAAGCAGACTCCTATAAAATCTCCAGCAAAGCACTCTGATTGATAGATTAATATGGGGGGGGTTAACGTCCCCAAAACCAACACGTGAGTATGAGGAACGCCGTAGTGGAGAGATAAGGAAATTTCGACCACCTGGGGTTCTTTGACGTGCACCCAGATCTGAGCACACGGGCCTACGTTATTTTTACCTTCAACGGAAATGCAGCCGCCGCCACCGGAATTCGATTCCACGACGTGCGGGTCAGCAGCCGAGTACCTTAGCCACTAGACCACCGCGGCAGGGCAGCAATGCACTCTGTACAAACGAATGCCTCGCGAAAACTCAAGCGTGCCATTCATTGCTTAGCAGTGGGTGTAACGCCATGTGGCACTAAAGCTTCTCACAATTATTGGTCACGTATTCGTGCTTCGTAACATATACAGACACACGCTTATTTTGGGTTTGCTAGAGTGTTTATTTCACTTGCTGCACATGTTCCTCCCATGATCATGGTCATGAAGAAACGTACGACCGGGTAAACGTGTTTACGAATTCGTTGATTACACTGGTGCTTTTCGAACCAGAGGCGGTGACAGACGGCGCAGACAAAGACAATGTGCCACTGGAGAAACTTGAGAAACGGGTTCACCGCTTGCCCGGTGAACCCGCTTCCGCAATCACCACATTTACGCTACAAAGCAGCTTCGCTGCAAGCATTTGACGTTGGGAGACATCTCGGCGGTGGGGTCTGCAGGATCCATCGGTCACCAGCGCCTACATTCCCGTTCGCGATTTAGCATGGCTTGAAAGATTGCCGCATCATCTGTACACAGTTTCTGCCGGTACTCGGCCTCCCGGGCTTGTTTTTAAAGACGATGGTCTTTCTTGGGAACCTTCGACCCAAAATTTAGATCTGTCTTCCTGCCTGCCTGCCTGCCTGCCTGCCTGCCTGCCTGCCTGCCTGCCAGCCTGCCTGCCTCCCTTCCTTCCTTCCTCCCTCCCTGCCTGCCAGCCTGCCTGCCTGCCTGCCTGCCTGCCTGCCTGCCTACCTGCCTGCCTGCCTGCCTGCCTTCCTGCCTTCCTGTCTGTCTGTCTGTCTGTCTGTCTGTCTGTCTGTCTGTCGTACAATTGCCTGTTTGTCCACCCTTAGCGGTACCCTAAACTGCACCAAAGTGACCAAACGATACTCCAAACAGCCGATCCTATACGCAGCGCCCACAAATATTGCTCAAGATTCAGCGTTTATGCTTGTGTGATTGTCAATAAAAAGCAATTATTGCTTTTAAAATTATTAATTGTGAATTGTCAATTAAACAGGAAATTATTGCTGACGCACCATAACAACACGTCAATATTATGTATGCGTATGTTGTACTAGAAAAAGCGTACATAAGTAATTTTTCAAAGATCGTAGTCCTAATAGCACTGCGCTGGCCATAAAACGCTTGCACGAAAATGCAAGTGTTTCCAACGCTTTGCTAAGACGACATTGTGCTGGCACTGCACGTCGCCTTGCGTTCTTCACCTTGTCACCTCAGAGACGGGCACCCTTGGCGCAAGCCCCGTTTTCCAAGATAACTGCCAGATAGCGCTCTGTCTCACGTGTGACGTGACTTGATGCGCTCGTTTGCCTCCGCTGCACGCTCGAGGCAATCTAACGCAGCGCTTCCCGAATACTCAATTTTCTTGCCCAGAACACCAAATAAACGTTCGGGTCCCTCTCTTGAGACGCAAGACTATCGTCTTTCGAAGTCACTTGCGGTGTAACAAACAGATACGGGGCCCATTTTTTTTTGTGTGTGCAGGATGCACCATCGGCCCAGCGGTTGGAAGCTCAAGCACGTTTTCGCTGTCAGCGCTTATCTAGAGTGATCCGCGGCCTACTTATGTGTAATGTATTAGGAGAAACTGATGCGCGCGCTCAACGCCACGGTTGCGACGCGATAGACAACGTCACTCACGACGCCGCCAATGCACGGGAGCTACTAAGCTAGCAAAATGACAAATCACTAGATGCCAGATTTACAGGCACAAAAAAATGCACATTTTATGCGCACAAAGTAAGTGAGAAATACACTGTCTGAAACCCCTTAAATTGTAAATATAGGCACAATAACCTTAACGAAATTCAAATTTTTAAAGAAATACACGCGAAATTCGTTCTACGACAGCAAAGCAAACAGAAACATTTTATTTCGGATGGTACAAAGACGCCAATGGATTGACACAGCGATGCCATTTTTTTGTTCGTTTTAGCCGTAGGGTGTGCAAATTGCTGTCTCTTTTCTGTTCAAGCATGGTCAGGTAAACGTTCACAATCGAATACGCACAATCCTGGGTCTCTTTCTTTTAGGAATGGCTGAGAAGGGCAACACAGGAACAGAACAAGAAGAAGAAGTTGTTTAATGAGAAGAAGGAGAAGAGGTCGGCCTTGAAAGCGGGTTTCTGGCCTGCTACTCTACACGGGGGAAAGGAGAAAAGGGAAAACCACAGGAGCAAATGCTTACAGCGGTAATAGCCCAGCATGGTCTTTTTGCATCAGAATAACTGTTTTAACGACACAGGGTCAATTTCTCTTGTGTACATTAACAGCTACAAGGACCCTTAACTAGGTTTGAGAATTTCAAGCAGACAAGGGAAATGCATGCACTCGGTGATCACAATCTCATCTGCCAAGATTTGCAAATCTACCCACCCGGACAGAAGTGAAATGTCAGACTGAACGACGCCTGACGATGTCCTGCATAGTAAACAAGAAATGATCCTGTGTACGTCAACGTAGTACGTGAGACTGCGACAATTTTTCGAAGCGACGAGCGCGATTTGTGCATTCTGTTGCCGGAGTAGAAGTATGAAGGTTTAGAGAAATATTGAAACATACAAACAGAATTTATGCAAGCCATTTTTTTCAACTTCGTATCGAGCGAAAGACGAGACTAAGCTGTCTTCCTTTTGTTTGCATTGGTGCATCCCTGTTTTCTCATCATACCGGTGCCACCACTCACAACGCTTGGCGTGTTTTGGTGCATCGTTCTTTAGAGCAGTTCCAGAAGAGCAGTGCTCTTTATCGTGGAAAGGACGCAAGATTCATGCCAGCCTCTCCAAACGTGCGTACATAGAGGAATCAAACCCACAGAAATAGGCAGTACAATACAAAGTCAAAACGTCACTGCTTGCGTGCACGACCTGTCATGGGCATGTCATGCGAAAGCAACATCACATGTGCATAACGTTTTTATGGGTCTGCGTTGTGTGATCCTCAGGCTCCGAGTTGCTGCGACATCCAACAGGGCAGGGCAAAAATTCAGCTTTGAAAATATACACCGAGCGAGTAGGAAAGGCTTCAGGCTCACTTCGGCGTGCCATGCTTTCGCGACTTATGATAAGGCAATTTAAAAACTCTAGTGTTACAAAGATTTTCATTCGCCATGCAACTACTTCCAGTGCCAACGTAAAATTTTTCAGGTGACTTAGTTAGGTACGTTTAAAAAGTAAATAACAAACAAAAGAATTAAAACACGTGGACACTTTTATATCTACAACCTACCATTTCCTAACGACACTCCACGATGTAGCATTTGTTGTTGATTGTCCTGCAGTTGACAAATAAAATAATTAAAACACGTGGACAATTTTATATCTACACCCTACCATTTCCTAATGACACTCCACGATGTAGCATTTGTTGTTCATTGTCCTGCAGTTGTGCAGACGCACCTCCTGTTCCCAACGCATGCGAGGAGACGGTGGGAGATGCCGAGCGGACGACGCGACGTGAATACGTGCGTAGAAGTTAAATATCCTGCCCATAAGATAACAGGCCTCCCAGCCTTGACAGTTCTGAAAGGAAATCGTAAGACGGAGTATAGCGTGCGCCCCTTAGCGCTCCGGAAGTCTCATTTTGCCTGATAACGTGAATACCGGTAGCAGGTACTAGGTAACGTATATACCAGTACCAGTCGAATACAATTGTAATCAAAAGAAACAGTTCAGTTTAATCAGCGTTCATAGAAGCATGAACATTGAAAATAAGTATTCATGCGCTTATAGGAATTTAGGCACTAACGTAAAAATTAGGCATTCATAGGCACTATACTACACTATAAAAGCTCTAATTAACCTACCATTAATGCTCATATACTAAACAGAAAGGATAGGAATGCAAGGAACAAAAGAGGCAATAGTATATAATCCAGTCTCTACTGGTAACACAGCCATTGGTGACCGCTCGTGACACCACTGCCAGACGATTTTTCATTTCTCCTAGCTATATAGAGCTTTCGCTGGAAATGTCACACTTTCCCCGCAAGGGTCATGCACTGAATGCGATAGCAACAAAGTGTAATTTTATACGAAGTGAGGCTGGTAGCTAACTCTTTTAGATGCGATCTTACGAAACTCCACAAAACGGTGGCGTTAGAGTATACGGCAAATCTAGCCCCAATTTTCACACATTTGCTAGCGTTGAGAGCACAGATCTTGGAAGGGTACGCGGCTGCCCACTGACGGGTGCCGAAATACCCAGATAACGCGCGCGCCAGCGACGACCGCATAAAAGGTGGCAGTTGTTGCTCGACGGATCAACCCTTTCCTTTCACTCCTTTCCGCGCCCGTTAAAAAAGAAAAGTCACAGTTTGCCGGATAGGTGAAGCAATGAACGTGATAGCAACAAATTGGAAGGTCACGCGCAGAATGCCAAGCAGATCAAAACGTGTCCCTTGTTTCTGAAGCACAAAGAACGCACGGAATGTACTCACAGGTACAGATTAACGCAAATAGGCGTCTGAGTTGCTACTTCACTGTGTCTGGAAAGCGCGTCCTTTTCGCAAACAGAGGCTGCGCAACGATTGCATGACCTTTGTGCGCCCGGTAACTACAACAGAACTGTCCCGACGAAACTCAAAGGCTAGCCAAGTCGTACGATTCTACTCCCTGCAACATAAGGGCGCGTTTTCTTCTCTACGCAGGCCAAAGTACGCGTGAGTGATGAGAGCCGCCGCCTGCTGACTGCGCCATCTTGCTGATAATGCTGAAAGCACGATAGTTACCCTCCGAGATGCCCGCCAACAGCGGTAAGTGATAGATATCAATAGCTTGCCGTTTGAGAGTTGAAGGAGGTACCTGTCCGTGGCTCCGTGGTTAACGCCTCCTATTTACGAAGCGGAGGACCCACGTTTGATTCTGCGTGCTGGAATCTTTTCCGAGATTTTTTAAAGTGCGACTGCACTTTATAAGCAACGCAGAATCCGCCGTCGTCAGTGCGCCTCCTCTTCACCCCTAGCAACGGCGCGAGGAGCGGAGAGGAGCGTCTGTAGCAACGGCGCAGCGACGTCACACACCACGTGATTGCGCGCGCACCGCCCTCCACTCTGGGGCTGCGCGGGCGCGCGCAGCCACGACTTGCTCGAGATCGACAAGTTGTCATAGATATGGATGCATCGCTGGCATCAACTTCGACTGCGATACCTCCAACAACGAGTACAACGCAATCAAATGCGAGCATTGCACGCGTCGTTGAAGATGTCGTGCCGGTTAAAGATGATGCAGCGCGGCGAAGGGCCAATGATGCCGAGCGCTAGCGGGCGAAGCGGGCCGCGGACATAAACATCATTATAGTGCGAATTTACTCTCACGTATACACGTAAGTTCACCAAGATTACCCGAAAGGGTCTAATGGTTCTGGGAATCGCAATGTGATCACACCGGCAATTTTACGTTAACTCACTGGCGAATGCCGTTGGATTTTAACTTTACTCTCCCTCATAGCATCACCCCGTGCATTCGTACTTAACCATGCATGTGCCCATGTTCATCCTTGGAAAAATGCTCGGGAGTTTTTTCTTTGTTGCGTTTTATTAATAAATTGATACGGATACATATATGGGACATGACGCCGACGCCGACTCCGGCGGTGAAATCCAGCTGAGAGTGTCCATATAATTGCTAATGCAATAAAAAAATGGCATATCCACGAAATATTGATTGATTTGTGGAGGTTAGCATCCTAAAACTACTATATGATCACAAAAGACGCCGTTGTAAAGTGCTCCAAAAATTTCAACCACCTAATATTCACGAAGCAATTGACGACTAGTTAGCGAAGCATTAGGATGTATCTGTGTTACTGTGAACAACACTGTGATATGGAACCCTCACGCATGTAAATGAGTGAGAAAGCGGTGCACTATCGTGAGCAATATGAGCTCGTACACAAGAACGCGTGTCGAATAGCCTCGAACCGTACATCGGCCTATTCGCCGCAGCCGTTCGGAAACAAAATGGAAAAAATGAAGAGTTGCGCGCTTTCTCTAGCTGTTGGTACTCCCCCCTCAATATCGTTGCTGCAAAGAGGGAGCTTACCAGTGACCCCTAGCAGTGATGTGAATTCACTTCAACACATCGTGCCCGACGCAGTCAGCCATCAGGGTATTTAGCAGCCGATACATCGCCAGAGACGTACCCTGCTGTTATGCACAGACGATAGTTAAAGCACGAGAACAAAATGATGACAAAGGGATAGGAAGCAGATGAACGCTCATCGCCTTGACGTCCCCATGACGTCGTTCCTTTCTCGCGCTCTAACTGTGGTCATGTCGTACCAACTAGCCTTAACCGCCACACTTCCAAGTTATGCAGAGGCCATGCTTGTACTATATCAAAATAATGCTGACTGAGGATTTTAATACGCCTGTCATACTTTTATTTTGTGTTCTCTAAATATTTTTTAGTTATCATTCCTCGCGGCTGATGTGACACAATTGCGCCGTTTTCCAGCAACACAAGCGAAATGGGAGTGCCGACAGTAAGCATAAGAGCACCTCTTGTTTTCTCTCATCTTACGACAGCGCCGACCACGTATCACGCTACCTTGGTTTTGCGCGTGGTGTTTGCCACGCGCTAGCGCGTTCGAACTCATGGTGCTCACAATAGTACAGTAATATACAATGTTTTTTGGCCATACCTTGCATTTTTTGTGAAGTTGTGAATATCAATTTGCCTTAATTATTACGGCTTGGTGGTACTGAATCTACACTGAGGTCGCCAAAGCGCACGCTCCTCTGGTTGTTGTTGGTTGTTTGCAGTCATACGAAATGCATTGTGGAACACATCGCGGAATCATATACTGCCCAAGTCCATTGTTGTTCGCAATAATCATCGTCATCACCTTCATAGCAATCAATGTCCTGGTCATTACGGCTACAATGCACGCCAGCGTAAAGCCCCGACCTTAAGGAGCTTCTCCCTACCATGCTCGAGGCGTTTCTTCTGCTTTAGCATTGAACGGCCGGGTTGCTCCAACAGTTGGGCTGAACCTTATAGCATGCACCTCAAAGCGACGAAGATGCATCGGCTTCTTTTATTTCTGCTTCAACCACATGCCTGTCCCTGCCAGCGCTCTATAGGTAGATAGCAAACTGGCGCGTCGTCTGCTACGGTATTTCCGGTTCAAGGCCTGTCTCTTCGCTGCTTTCATGTGCTGACTACGCAGTCTAATCGGGGAAAAAACACGTGAAATTCTATGACACAATTTTTGCCGCTTATTTAGTGATTATGTTCTTTTTATATTTGCCAATAGATAGTGCGATATCTTGGGCATTTCTGAGAACGAAGAGAGGGGTGTAAAATGGGCAAACACGAAGAACGGTAAGGAGTGGGTTTCGAACGCAGCATGCGTTAATTCTTTGAAACATGCGGTAATATTTACCAGAACCACCTCAATTTGGTATTTACGTGCCCAAACGATGATTTTTTCAAAAAGACTCACAGCGATGGGCACATGCTGCCGAATGTCTACATACGTTCGATGACAACAGAAATACATACGTGTACTCTGTCAAATTTATGAAAACCGCTGAGCGCGTAAGAGACCCACGGGACAAAACGTCCGTCCTATCATCTGTGCCCTGGGACAAGAAATGGTCAAAGTAGCTTTTGAAGCAACTAGTAGCATGGTATGGCGTCTTTATTGTGTCAGACTTGCAAGCGTTAAGTGCCGATAGGCTGTGTTATGCATGTTGTGTAGGGAGAATTTCGCATGTAATAAAACAAATGTTCGAGTGCCTGAAGAAACGCTGAATCTAGCGTTAGGAAGATGGAAAGGCGTAAACAGGCTAGAAAACAATGAGCGCATTTCATTTTTAGAATAACGAACAACTATTACCAATCACTATAACGAATTCGAAATGGTGTCCTTGTAACACAAAAGCAAATAATTATTTTACGTGTAAACAGCATGAAAACAAATGGACAGATATTTCGTGATGCTATGTTGTCTAGAAAATTATTGTATGCGATAACACTCTTTGCAGGTAAATAACGAGCATGTCCGTGTCCGATGGTGCATGCCACTTGAATGAAGAATTGACCATGAATAAACTCTCTCATGCTGATTGCATTTGTTCTTCAACTAAACTGCATAGCTCCTAAAAGTATCAGGCAGCAATTTATGAGAAAAAGGCACCACTAGCGCTAGGTGGAACACGCAGCAAATAACGACACTGGTAAGAATGACCGTACGGCAGTCCAGCATATCGAATCGGAAGTCGATGCAGACGGTCACCGTAGCCCACAACCCTTTGCGTGAGCCGCGATTTTGCTTTCCACCTATTACTTGTGGGCAGGTTTGTGGACGCGCCGGCGGAAATTATAAATTTTGTCTTCATACGCGGAATGTCGCCAACAGTGACGGAAACTGCCATGGCGTAAACCCATCCAGATATTCCATATAAATGGTAACGCAAATAAAAAGATGGCTTTGCCACAAAGACGAAGCAATGAACATGATAGCAACAAATTGGAAGGCCACGCGCATAATGGCAAACGAATGAAAGCTTACTCCGCGTTTCTCACGTACTAATGACGCAAGAAACGTACTCACAGATTCGAATGAATGCGAATAAACGTCTAAGTTGTTACTTTGTTATGTCTGAAAAGCGCACCCTTTTACAAACAGAGACAGTGCAACAATTTGGGTGACCTATGTGCACCCGGTAACTTCAACAGAATTGTTCTGGTCTAAGCCCAAAGCCATCCAAGTTGTGGTATTGTCCCACCGCGAGATAAGCGTCCGCGTGATATGCACCCTGCCCCCTATCCACGGGGCAATGTACGCATGGGAGATGCGAGTGCGTGCCACCGCGTGGTGATGATGTGGCGAAGCGCGCACATAGCGCCATGTTGCTAGTAATGCTGAAAACACAATAGTTTCTCGTGAAGCCCGTTACCAGCGGCAAGTGGTAGATATAAATAGCTTGCCGTTTGAACGTTGGAAGAGATGCTTCTTCGTAGCTCAGTGGCTAATGCCTCGCACTCACAATTCAGAGGTCCCTCGTTCTATCCGCACGCCGAAGTGTTTTTCTGAATTATTTTCTTTCTTGCATTTTCGTATATATAGATGCCTATACATATATGGTCAGAGGCGGTGACACTGACGTTCACATCGGCGGCAAAATCCAGCTGAGAGTGTCCATAGAATACCTATCGCAATATAAACATTTGTGGCCCTTGTCTAGGCTACGCCATTTCACACGTTCGGCCTAGCGTATACAGTTAATCTAGGGTGTGCACTAGAGGGCTGTGTAGCGAAATGACTTGTCGCCCAGACGTGAAAGAGAGACGTCCGTTTTGTCTTGCGTTGAACTGCCCCGACCACGTGCGCATGTCCTGATTCACCCTCTGCTTCTTTTTCTTCGATAGAGTGCAGCAGGCTCCAAGTTCCTCTGTTATTATTTGCAACATACTCGCAGGAGGCCCAAGATGAATCAAATGCATCGAAAATGAAACTTTGGCGGTAGCAATATGACCTGACGAAGATAGGTTGGTGGCTCGCTGGCATGTTTTCCGCTAGCCAACTACAAGGTGTTGGCGATGACGAACCTTGCGCTGCGATACATGTTCTTTCGAAAGCTCCGAAGTGGAGATGTGGTGTTGTAGCAAGATGTCTCGATCCGTCGATAAGCGATTTGATGGTGCGAAGTGCTTTAGCTTGTCTGGATCGCTGTTCCGACATCATCGTGGTGCAATGCCTAACTGAGTGAAGTTAGCGGGCGATTTATATGGTTTTTCAGTGATTCTAGTGTTGAGCCAGGCTTATGGCCTCATGGGGTTCCTCCAGCCGAACAATATATGTGTCTTTTCCACCGGATGGCGTATGGTGAAAGTGAGGCAAGTAGTCCAGAGAATCTCCCTGCGCCAAGCGGCCCTTATCGTAGACATCGTCCTCTCCTCGATGGAACTGTTGCGCTCCATGTGTTCCTTCTGTGGTCTGCCGTCGAAACGTTCTTGAGTGGGCTTTCGCAGCTGATGAACAGCACGTAATTTCTTGCACGCCACTCTCCTTGCTTCCGGCAGCGCCTGAGCATCGCAGTCATTGATTTGCGGCTTTCGTACACATTCAGGTACTTGAGACCCACCATTATAATGCACATATTATTCCGGGCATACTTGAGAGCGGTGTACTCGACGTGACGAATGTCGAAGACGCGACCATGTCCGGTCCGGAACAAGTCGCGCAAGGTCAGCGTTACCACCATGGCATTGTTGATGACGAAAACTTGTGCATTCATGACGACTGTCGACTCGCTGGCCTGGCATCTCAGATTGTTCCATGGTTCTGCCACTGGCCACGGCATCATCAAGTTTATACCAGTCATTTACCTGCTCGAATGCAGATTGCAGGTGGTGCTTCTCAAAGGTTTGAGAATGCATTCCATCGATTCCGATAGCATCGAAATGTGACAGTGAGGATACGTCGGTGTTCGTAGCGGAACCGTGACTCACGGCAAACAGCGCGCTAGACAAGGAGCATAAGTCGGACTTCATAGGGCATTGCACGCTCCATCCAAAAGTAGTTTCGATCGCAGTTGTAACTCTGCTGATGCGATTGATTTTTCCAGTGGCAAATTGCCAATAAGCGTCTGATCCGATGAGGACACTTACCTTTTCGGGTTGCCATGCATTTGGTTCACGCCTGTCAGCTACGTTGCACCCATGTTCGTCGAGCCAGTGCAAAATGTTGAGTTCGAGTGGTGGGCTTGTGACTGTGCATATTTTTGGAAATGTTAATGCTTCCATGGTAAATGCAGAGTCGTCGAATTGGCTGCGCAGTCGCACATTCACACGCTCTGTGTGGATTTATCTTTATGACCCTGAGTCGCCGAACGGGACGAGAGATAGCTCTTCCTTTCCCCGTGATTGAGCACTTAAAGATCCTTGACTGGTCTTCACGAATGTATGACCGCTGACTGCCGCTATCCAACAGTAACCGCACAAGGAGTCGTTGGTCTCCGAACTGTGCCCAAATTGGGCCTGTCTGCGATAATACAGGAGTATAATTGATGTGACTGTCTTGGACGGTCGCGACGAATAGCACGACACCTGACGGGGTTTAGTGAGACGCGGGTGACTTATTCTTTGGTCGTGGATGTCTCGCTCGCTTGGATAACTCGCAGAGAATCATCAGATGGCTCCACGGGCAGCTACCACACTTGAGGCCGATTGATTTTCGGCACAATCTGGCGATGTGATTGCGTGTTCCACAGCGAAAGCAACAGTTGGCGTAGTGCAGCATTGCTCGCTTCTCCTCAGCTGGTAAGTTGGCGTTGCAGACAGCGATAGCGTGGTTGTTGGTTTGACATAATGGGCATAGGGATCTAACGGGCAATGTAGATACGGTTAGTGCTGACACTGATAGTATGCGTTCCATGACATCCACTTCTTTAGATATATAGGTCCTTGGTTCATCTTGCGATGCACGACGAGACTGTAGCTGGCCCTCTTCCCGGATTTCCACTTGAATGCGGAGAAACGTTCGTAACCCCACGGCTAGCCGCGTTCGGTACTCAAGGGTTTCGGTCATACTGGAGGCGCAGTTTGATTCCTTGGATTTCTGTCTTTACATAATGGCAAGACTCTCTGGCAGACATCGCATCAGGACATGGTTTAAGACCATGGCGTAATGGTCGGCGCAACTCCGAGATCTTCCAAAGCACTAACGCTGAACTGCACACTATCGTGCAGCAAACGAAGCTTTGAGACGTCTGACGAGCTTTTCACGGGGCTTAGCCTAAGGAGATGATGAACATGCTCATTCACAAGCAAATCCTGGCGTCCAAAATGATCCGTGAGGGTCTAGATTGCAAGGTCGTAATTTTGCTCTGCTAGACGAATGCCTTCCACAGCTCGCTTCGCGCTTCCGGTCAAGTAGGTAAGGAGGTACTTAAATTTTTCGATGCGTGGCAGCTCGATATTCTTGTGAATGATAGCGTCGAAATGGTCCCGAAAAGACTGCCATCCAGGGAGACTACCGTCGAATGTCGGTATCTGTAGCTCCGGTTGTTGAACTGAACGCTGGCGGTGCTCTCTCACCTGGCCTGCTACGTCGGCGAAGTTCGGAGATGCGAGGTAGCGAAGCCCGGGATCAGTTGCTTGAGCCTGCGTTCTGGCCGTTCTCTCACGTTCTTGAAGCCAGAACTTGGCGCACACACCGCGTTGAGAATTTTCTCGTTGTATTCTTGCGCCGTTCCTACTTCGTTTTCCAGGACTTCTTCATCTGTAGTCACAAGAATTACGTTTTCGAGCTTCCACAGTACTGTCTCCTTGTCGTTGAGGTAATCCATGTGCCCATTAATCAGAGAGGCGTCATGATCCTGTTGCTGCAGGAGGTCCGTTAGTAGTTTCAGGGCTCAGGTGACTTCTTCCAACGATGGTCAGAGTTCTTCGACATGGCCGTAACGTTAAAGGAAGTCTCTCGAGGGGCAGTCCCGGGTTTCGCGGCACCAAATTGTAGCGAAATGACTCGTCGCCCAGACGTGAAAGAGAGACGTCCGTTTATTGCAAATTCTAGCGGTGAACTGTCTTGACCACGTACGCGTGCCCTGATTAACCCTCTGCTTTCTCTTCTTCGATAGAGTGCGGCACGCTCCAAGTTCCTCCGTTATTATTTCGCAACAGGGGGCACGGGTGCCAGGTAGCCCGAAAGTTCGTGCCCATCGCGGGCCAGGCTCGGGTAGATTGACGCCTTCTCATCTCGGGATAATGGCCAAGCTTGGGCAACTCACCTCGGAGATCGGGTAGGCCGGGCCTGGTGCAAGGCCCACATAAAAAAAATAGAGACGCTGCCAGTGCCAGAATTCTCTTCCGATTCCTTCTTTCAGAACGAGTACTAATACAAATTTGGGCTACCAGAGAGAGCAAAAACTAGAGCTACAGGTTGGAGGTATATATTTTGCAAAAGCGCAACACTCTACTTAAACTAGAATCACTGCAAATCTTGTTATTCTTACACAACTTGCAATCTGTGTTTATCCCTAACATGTGTCGTTTGCTTATGGTAAACTTTGATGCTACAGAAAAAGCCATCGGATACGGGAGCAGCTGGACTACAGCCGCATGCGTGCTCTGACCACACATTCAACGACGTCAGAATTGACCTTTATGTACCAGTGCCATTGACCATACCAGGTAACCATAGGGCTATCGCTGCTGTGGATCATTTTGAACGGTACACCAATGCCGCTGCTCTTCCTATGGCTACCACTCAGGGCGTCGCAGCATTCATCCTCAATCGTTGTGTGCTACGTCATAGTCTTTCTCGCGAACTTCTCAGTGACCAGGGCCGTGTATTTTATTCGGATGTTTTTCAAGCACTTCCCTACCAGTGCCGTAGTGTACACCGGACGAGTACTGCTTACTAAACTCAGGCTTTTCATCATTCTTCCTTCTGTACGGTCGCCAGTCGTCGCACACTATCGACACCTTGCTGCCATACGCACCAGGGGCATTTGAGAGCACATCTGCTTCCGAAAGCACCCATAACGCCGAAGAACGCTGTCAATTAGGGAAGCAGTTTTTTACAGTCGACAAACAACATCAGAAAAAGGTCTGCGATGACGACCACTCTCCTACCGCAAAGTTCGTAACTGCAATCTTTGTATGACAGCATGTACTAGCCTTTGCATGTGGTATGTCTACCTAGCTACTGTCAAATTACCATGATCCTTACCGCGAGGTAGATCACACATCACCCCTTTAACTACGCCATTGAACTGTTTACGCTCTAGTGACCGTCGCCGGAGTGGACACGATGTTGTTCACGTATATCTCTTGAAGCCGTACTTTGAATTGCTTATTGTTCATGTTGTTATCCTCTTTGCAAGACACATACCCAATGGAGGGAGTCGGCCTAGTAGAAAGTAAATTTTCCCGATATTTTCTGTGCTCTTTCATTCCTGGAGGCGCTAGTTGGTTAATTAACCATATGAAGTCTCAGCTGCAATTTTGAAAATATGTAATGTAGGCAACATTAGCAATAGTTCAGTCACAGTGATTCTCGTGACTGTAGATAGTTTTTGTGACTGTAGATAGTGTGACTGTAGATAGCAATAGTTCAGTCACAAGCATTCTTGTGACTGTAGAGGTGCTCCCCCGAAAAAGAACATGTTGAGTTTATTTCGGGCTCAGGTTATGAAGAGGTAGTTTGTTTTCATTTTATTACTCTATAATATGGCACATACTCACCCTTCCTAATGCTAGTAGGCTTCATATTTCTCAATCGGCGCAATGTATGAAAGGAACAGAGGTGACGGTACGGAAGAACAATCATTATCACGAGAGAAAAGCAGCATGAGATAGGTGCTCGAGCACCACAATTTTTCTCGTCCTATAGGTATTTCTAATCTACCGCTTGTTTGTTAGGCTAGCCAAATAAACATCTCTGATTGTTGAAGAAAATGCCCCAAATTAATAACGTGTCTTGACTGAACGAACGACGGGCCCGTATTTCTGTTTTTGTTTGTCGCGCCGGGTCAGACGGGCTTGAAGAGTTTTAGCATCGGGCCCATACAGGCTTTTGACGCAGTCAGTGGGCCCGGGCTGGGCTCGGGTTCAAGAAATAGGCCCGTGCACGCTCTACTGTACATCGGCACTCCTTCTTCATCGTTCATAACGAGATTGAAAAAATTCACACTAAGTGGCTCAAACTTGGCAGCAGCAGAGATGGCAAACTTGGCAGAGCGAAGATTGTCGGCCCCGAAGTATGTCGGCTAACGCCGGTTGCTCCTATGTTGTAACTGGTCTTGGAAAGTTTCTCCAAGGTATATGTGATTTGCTATGTCTTAACTAGGCTTTACATTGCAGTAGGTAATGTTGCTGTGCTGAAACTAAATTTTTCTCGAATACTGACTGTCTTCTCCGTACAAGATTTGTGCTACATAACGCAAGATAACCGCCGTTTTTGCCATTGTTACGTGGCCATACAACCTTTATATGTGCACATCAGTGTCACTTGCGCAGATAGTGTTGAGGAATCCTATTTGCCCAAGTGCTAGTAATAAACTATGCTACTGAGCTCACTGCTCTTGGCTTCACGTTTACCACAGCCATAGTTATAATTTATTCGCATATACAGGACGCGTTACGGATAGACGGATGGGTCGATTTTCTGGCCACACTACTATAGGTGAATAATAGTTTCACTAATGTGTATCTTACAGTATGGGCGTTTATTCCAAAATTATGGCTGAAGGCAAATTTAGAAAGGGAATAATACTTACAGAAGTAGCACCACTTTGTAATTGGTCAACGAGCGGTATGCGCCATCATTGGTATTGGTGATGTACGCAGATCGTAGGCATAAATTGTACCTTCTTAAAATATACGGCAATTTATTGGCGGTACTTGTTATGAGATACATAGTATCTCGATTTTGAAGAAACTGCAAGGACGTTAAAAAGACAAGGATAATAAAAAATATCGTTCGCACTGTTATGAAAAATTTGCGGGACCCTTATACGCTCAGCATTTAAGAAGTGAATCTTATCGCGATATCTTGTCCTTAGGGTATATACTGCAGACACTCAGTCCATACTGTTA
This sequence comes from Rhipicephalus microplus, assembly GCF_043290135.1. NCBI lineage: Eukaryota > Metazoa > Arthropoda > Arachnida > Ixodida > Ixodidae > Rhipicephalus > Rhipicephalus microplus. The sequence goes on from NC_134706.1 coordinate 56,538,699, forward strand.
ACTGTATTTTGCTAATCGGGAAGTTTAAATTGTGTATTACTGCATTGTAATCGATAAAGCTGAAAGCGCCCTATGTCAGTGAAGCTTTCACACATGGCTGCTTCTTTATAATGCGTAGCCTACTTTAAATTACAAGTAATTGTACGGAATAAGTGCTTTCGAAAATGTCATGCACTCACATCGTGGCCTGAAGGAAATGCGCACTGTAACCTGTGTGCCGTTTGTATTGGATGGCTGGCTTTAGGCGACTAGGTCCTTGTCACAAGCACATGTTCTGACGCCCGATGGTAACCTATGCTTCTAACAAGCAATAGCACTGTGATAGTACATGCTGTATTGAGACGCCTGTACACAGGAGGGATCTGTTAAGCGCGACTGATTTTTACTGTATTCACGAGGAGAGAAACGTATTTATTTATGTATTTATTTGGCTTGTATGCGTACAAAAGATAAAGACACTGAGGAAATATGAAGTGAACAGGCTGACAACTGACAACTATAGGGGCACAACGCCGGCTTGCTCCTTCGGGAACGGCAGACATAGCAGGTCTTTGAACTCTATACTTCCAAGTAGACGCACCTGCTTGCCACGCAAGGGGCCCGGGTTCAATCTTTATTCAGACACGAATTCTTACTTATTTATTTTCATTTGCATCGATCTCTATTTTTCGTAATGAAAAAAGTCTTTAGTTTACGCTGACAAACAACAAGTCCGACACCAGTGCAAGAATGTCTGCGAAACTAGCTCTTAAAGGTTTCTTGTGGTATAATGTACGGGCATAATGTACGTCCTCATAGAGGTCAAAACACGTGATGATTTTGCCACGTACAAGCGGTTCATGCAACTTTTGCTGGGTGTTAGGAAATTGTAGCGTGAATGACAGATAATTCATCATATGAACGTTTCCAGTCTGTCTGGTTGCTAGAAAATCGCACTGTTCTTTTTCTTCTTTGAAATTAGGCAAGTCAATTAAAATTAACGCTCGCACTCGGGGAAAAGCTATTGGAGTAGAACTGGGAACGACAAACAGCTAATTTTTCTTCTCACTTTCCGCGCAAAGTTGCCTTTATGTTTGTTAATTTAAGGTTAGCAGAAACAAAACACATGCCACTCAAGGGCGCAGACTCAGATTGTCAATAAAATAAATACGCTATCGTAGTTCCACAAAACTGATTCGCTTTATTGCGTTCCTAACTCATATAACGCTCTAGATGTAGACATGAGTAAGCATCTCATTACAGATGAACCATTCGTAAGGCCAAATCGTTGTGGTGTTTACACGCCAGGACACTTCGAAATACCCCCCGCTGTTTGTAATACACCATCGAACAGGTATCAAAGAATTATATAGTGCGTACGCGAGTTCTTGAGGTAGCAGTGTAGTTTATAGTTGGCATATATAGCAGTTGAATGTACTGCCATAGCAGCCATCAAGATGTCGACATAACGCTACAGTGTGATATGCCACCTAGTGGGCTCGTTCAGTGTGCTAATGTTCAAATGTTTTGTGCCTTATGCGTTCGCTATATTAAAGAAGCAGGCGTCTCACTTATGTTGTCTAACCTTCTGTCTCAACCAAATTCTAAATAAACTATTGAAGTCACTCCACGTCAACTGTCGCAATCAAGGCATTCACACAAAAGCAAACTTTATCAAATTCATTGAGAAAATTGCACACGTAAATATATCAATTGTAAGGTAATTTCCCATGTTACTTTGAGCGGCAAAATATGTTTGCGCCCGGGACCACTATTTAAAATTTTTGAAAGGGTGTAAAACCAAGTATGAAGCAAAATTTACTATAAATTTACCATTCCGCGCATTCTTTCAATACTTGCTTTTTTGCGTTTTTACGGCAACATGTTTGTATTATAGGACAGTTACTCAAGATAGCTGCAAAACTGTCACTCTTTAGAGCGTGAACAAGACTGAACAAATTGTAGTGTTTTCGAGAAATTTTGTACAAAATCTAGCAACCAATAAAACGCATAAAGTACTTCTATCAAACTCCCCATGAATGTCACTATTTTAATTATATTGTTTTGCTGGTGTGTGGCACATAGACTCTGATATAAAATCCTGATTTTGGCAAAAACTCCACTTTGGTGTAAGTTGCGGGAACTTCTCCCAACGCGAATGTACGCCGCTTTGGAAGCCGAGCATTTTTATGATCTGCTGTGAGGATCGTGAAACTACGGTATTGCTATGGTGTTTAGAATAGGGGGTGCCAGCGAAGCGTGTTGGAGATACAGAGTTTTTCATGATGCTTCACTAACCTCATCACAGTTTCAATGGTAGCTCCACTGCATCAACAAGTTTGTCGGGTGAGATCGGCACAACACCGGCACTCACTGCATATGGGAATGACAGTGCATTTGACTAACAAATAAACGCGGCATGCATTTATCACTCGCTAACAATTTTAAGATATGTTTATCGGTCGGGAAAAACTCAACATGCATCTCTAGCTCACAAAAAAAATACCGTTTTCGAAAGTGCGAAAAATCTGACATGTGTGTCTCACTTGAGTGGATAGCGTGCCCTAACAGCACTTGCTGACTAGGCATTGGAAAAGCTGGCAATGCCGTGTTGGCTCGCAATACTTCTCGGAGAACTGAATCACATGACCAGTCACATGGGCCCACAATTGTCTTCATGTCTTTTTGCGCTCACGCCTGTTCGCCATTTTTGCATTTCGCCTCGCTTGTGGATGTGTGTGCGATTTGTGAAGCTGCTAAATGGACACCAAGAAGCCATTGCTCTACCAGCAACAGTACAGCGCTGCTTTCAAGCGGCAAGTGATCCTCTAGGCATAGTCGCAAAGCAACGTTGAAGTATGGCGGAAGTACCATAAAAGCCTGCGTATAGCTTGGACCCGTATGTAGTCCAGGGTGTATTTTGGGGATAGCAAGTGTGACAAAAAGTTTTCACCCGAATATAGCCAGTGTAAAACAGAAAAATGCATTTATTGACACACTTAATTCATCGTCGTCGTTGGACGCACTCTCTTTTGAAGCTCCCTTATCCTAAATGTTCTCTCACAGCACTTCATTCCCACTGCCATCAAGTGAGTTCAAGATGGAGAACTTTTTGAATGCACCGCAAACAAGTGCCTTGAAACTGCAGGCCCAAGTCTCCACTATACAAGTGCTCGAGCACGGCATTCCTGGCAAGACCAGTTTCAGCCGTCCGGCAGGAGTCACTTCTGGTTCTTTGTACCTCATCCACTCTGCGTACAGGCGCTTGACACGGTCCTTAAATGGCTTATTAAGGCACACATCAAGCGGCTGCAGCTATGATGTCATTTCTCCCAGAATGACGACGAGCTCACTGCAGGAGTTGCGCAGCAGTCTTTTCACAGGGTCGGTCAGGTGACACCGAAACCCATCGGGCACAAGCATAGAAGGCTGCCCCAGCAGTGCTCTTGGCCGTCGACACTACATGGACTTTTGCCGGTCAAGCACTAGCGATTCATCCATCCACTCCTTGTCTTGTCAGCAGACGACGACATTTTTTGGGGAGCTTTTCCCCTTTCGGCAGCACCTTTCGTTTGAACGCCACGCAGGGTGGTAGCTAGCGACCGTCTGCAGTGCAGGACAATACAGTCGCCCGCGTCTTTTTCGTTCCCAGTCACTCACACAATAATTTGCCTAAAGCCTTTCTGATGCACCGTCAGCGCCCAGGGCATATCCAGGTAGACCTTCGTTTCTTCCCCGTTGCAGATCTGGCCCAGCTGAAAGAGGGCAGCCTTTCGCAGCGGAATTACATACTTTTGAAACTTCACAAGGTTCTCTTCGTAACTCTTTGGTATCTCCTTTGAGATCGACGTAGGGAGAACCAAGCGCGGCACATGAAGAGAGACATCCAATGCTTGCTCGCTTTGAAATCCTCTGGCTGACTGCTTTTGTCTCAGGCGATTTTTCTTGCCTTCACTTGTAGCAGCGAGATCTAACAGCGAGATGTGCAGCTCATTGCTCCCGGACAGTCTGCGCGTTTTCGTTCCACGTCAGGAAATGCTCCATTTTTTTTGTTTGTGGAAACATTTTTCCTGGCGGCTGCAAGCAGAGAGGGCGTCCTTCTGCTTTCGCCAACCGCAAATACTCCGCTCGTTGACTCCGAACTGCCGCTCCGCGGCACAGTTGCCAATGGTTTCGGCAGCAGCGATAACTTTTAAAAGCAGCAGAGTACTGCCTGCGCGGTGCTTATATAGTGTAAAAATCAGAGGAGAAAAATTGTGGCCATCATTATAAGCGCCAACTTGAAGCAAAGGAAACTGACCACTGTTGCACACAAGGGTCTGTAAGACTGACACCTGCTATTGCCGCTAACACTACTTGGCACTTAGAGCAGAAGTGCGCAAACACCTGATAATGATGCTAATAGCACCGCGGTATGCTGAAAGCACAACTGAATTTCGGATGAGAATTTTTACGACCCGCATATAGCACTGGGCGAACATTTTGTTCCCTAAAATCTCAAATAAAAAACTCCGGGCTATAGGTGGACTTTTATAATACAATGTATAGAAAAAGTGCGTGAGGGAAAAAAGAAATCAAAGGACCAAGATCTTCGTGTGCACTGTGACTAACTGTTTCTTTCGCGGACCTAAGTCTCGACGATACTCAACCGACACGGTTCACGCGGCGCTTTCTACATGCGGCATCTCAGTACCATCAGCACCCCTTGCGACGATGAGCAGCAGCAATAACTCACACAATGGCAATGATGGTGACTGCTGCATCCTCCTCTCTAGTGATGACGAGTCGTAAGCGACGCTTCAGGGTCAAAGAAATGTTTATTTGCACTATTCCCTCGTCTAAAAGACTTACTATAGTGTGCTATGGGGACAGCATGAGGCTGTGTTTGGAGTCAACTTTTTTTTTCCAAGAGGGGTTGCAAGTGGGGGGGGGGCGGTTGACTCATTTTTTTATTGCGCCAAACTTGCCTTTAAAGTATAGTATTGTTGTGTTAAATATGTGCTGTTAGGCCGGTGTTTTGTATGAAGTGAAGCAGTGTCTTGTGGAATCTGTTTTCATGTATCCAGCGGTTGTAATTGGCTGTGTCGCTGTAGCGAAGGCCGACTTAAGCGAGGTGACGGGAGCGTTCTGGCTGCAACCCTTCACATGTCCATAAAAGGTAGTATGTATCTGCTTGCATCGCAGGACTAGGACAATACGGACACGTATCACCAACTTGTAAATTTGACCAGTTCCATGACAATATAACGACCGGTGTAAGGGCCACCCCTGCCCGAAGCCTCCTAAGCACAGCTTCCTCCCCCCTAGTAAGGTAAGGGGGGGAGAGGGCAGACACACGGTGGCATGAGAACACGTGTATCCTGCCAAAGAACATTTTTACGGGTATGGAGTAAGTTTAGGGGCTGAGGTGGAAGGGGAATGGCTGGAAGGTCTATGTCTAGACGGCAGTGCGCCTGCTGGTCAGCAGCAATGTTGTGTGGGTTCGCAGCATGGCCTTGAATGCAATGTACTTTTACGCAAGTAGCCGTATTAAGGTTCAGCTTATGAATCGACTCGCAGATCTCCATCGCCTTGTGTACTTTCTTGGGCTCCTTAATAGCTCCTAAGGAATCGGTATATACGTCAATCTGCTTAATTGTGGGCAGCTTAGAGGTAGCATCCTGTATTGCGCCATGGATGGCTTGAAGCTCCATCACAAGAGGAGTGGCTTCCATAGATAGATAACGCTGGTGGTTTCTGACAAAAGTACGCGTAGTACTAAGGATTGTTGTCCTTCCGCCATCTTGTAGGATAGCAACATCTGTACCGTATTTACTCGCGTAATCCTCGCACTCACACAATTCTTGCACCCCCCACATCGCCCAACGAAAATACGATTTCCTTTTTTGCTCGAGTAATTACCGCACCCCCAAAAACTGCTGCAATAATGTCGTCTGCTCTTTTCAGCCACTGATGATGATAGCGCCCGTCATCTGGCGCCATCTCTCAAGCATCAAGCGTACTATTGCACAGAGATTCAATCCAATTCAAGCGAAGCCAAAGTGGCCAGTGCGCGTGGCGGCGTGTTTTGTATGTTGCGTCGGTAACCTTGTCAAGTTATGAGGCAATACTGAAGCTGGACGGCTGCTTTCAAGTTGCAAGTGATAGATAATGCACTAAAGAACGGCAACAGGGCCGACGGTAGGCCCTTGGGATTGATGGTAAACTTTATTCCTTAAGAAGGAAACTGCGGAAAATTCTGGTAAATAGCCACCAGCCCAATACTGACGTCCCACGCTTACTTTTTGAGGGCTCCTGTTCAGCGACAAACGCTACCGCTACGCTCTCAACGTCCGCAAGCTTTGCGTATGTTATTCTAATTCTCGACTATTTGCTTCCACTTCTTGTGTCTCAATTTGATCTTGTCTTGTGTTGAACCTCTGCTTTTATTGTTGAGGTAAGTTTTAATTAGTACTTCTTAAAGCTTGCTGTTAGTTGTTGGTGTGAGAATCTCGATTTGCGGCCACTTCGTTTTCTTTTTTGCTCTGAACGTTTTCGTAGAAAGTTTTCCCCGCGTAATTCTCGCACCCCCAAGTTTTCATCGGTTTTCCCGCAAAAAAAAAAGTGCGAGGATTATGCGAGTAACTACAGTATATAGTTTTCAGGTATTAGCTCATGGGGCCTCGATGATGAAGTGATACATAATAGGGCTAAAGAATATACTGATTACGGACTATTCCAATGTGACCATGATATATATTGTGAAAAAGCTTCAAGCGCGAAATTTCCCTTCTTTTTTCTAGAAGCTCATATTTTAATGTTTCCTTTGTAGCAGTAATGCTAAGGTTTCTCTCATAGCTACCGCTAACGTATCTTGCAGCCGTCGTATTAACTCGCTCAAGCTTGTCGCAATAGGTATTTATGAGAGGATCCCACACAGCGCACCCATACTCTAATATTGATATGACGTAGCTCTTGTAGAGAAGATCGCGGGCCTGCTGAGGAAACAGCTTTGTGTTACGCTGAAAGAATCCCAACACTTTACATGCCTTTGCAGTAACGTAATTGACGTGCCTGTGCCAACGCAAGGATGATATAAGGAATACGCCCAAGTACTTATACTCTGAAACAGTTTGTAACGGAGAACCAGACAGACTATAAAGTGTCGATGCCATACGTTTTTTCGTGTGTGTGAAACGCATATGAATAGTTTTCTGCACGTTTATTTGCATATGTGAATCATGGCAGCAGTTTTCCATTTTCATTAAATCATTTTGTAAGAGAATGGGTGCGGCGATGGCGTAGTGGTTAGAGCATCCGCCTCGCAAGCAAGAGGCCCGTGGTTCAAATCCCGGTGCCACGCAGCAGTTCCCAACCAGATTTAAAAAATCCGCGTGTTGATGGAACTGCATTAAGAGGCCTGGGGTGCGGCCTCACCGGTAACCACCGCCGGGAACGCACTCCCTCACCAGAGAAGGATTGGGCACCCTGGTGCAGTATCTGGCCACTACCTCTCACATGCATACGTCAAATAACTCACGGCCCTCAGTCCCCAGCAGCTGCGAAGCAACTGACCACGGCGGCGGTCAGATCTGCAACGCAGCAGAGGGGGCTAAGAATCTCTGAATCCGGACAGGCCGCCATTGGAACCTGAACTTGGCAACGTTTAACGCTAGAACCTTATCTAGTGAGGGAAGTCTAGCTGTACTATTCTAGGAGCTAGAGGGTGTTAAATGGGATATGATAGGGCTCAGTGAGGTTAGGAGGACAGATCAGGCCTATACGGCGCTACAGTATTGGCACGTCCTTTGCTTGGCAGAGAGAAGAGAACTGGGAGTGGGGTTCCTGATTCACAGAAACATAGCTGGCAACATAGATGAATACTATAGCATTAATGAACGGGTGGTAGGTATCGTAAGTAAACTCAATAAAAGATATAAGATGAAGGTAGTACAGGCTTATGCGCCTACAACCAGCCATGATGACGCTTCAGTTGAAAGCTTTTATGAAGACATGGAATCGGCAATGGGTAAGGTAAAAACACAGTATACAATAGTGATGGGCGAATTTAATGCAAAGGTAGGGAAGAAGCAGGCTGGAGACCAGGCAGTTGGAGAACATGGCATCGGTTCTAGAAACGCCAGAGGAAGGCTACTAGTAGAATTCGCAGAAGCAATAATTTACAAATTTTGAATAGCTTCTACCAAAAACGAGAAAACAGCAAGTGAACATGGAGGAGCCCTAATGGCGAAAATAAGTACGAAATAGACTTTATAATGAATGCACACCCAGGAATCATGCAGGATGTGGAAGTGGTAGGCAAGGTACAATGCAGTGACCATAGAATGGTACCGTCTCGAATTCACCTAGACTTGAAGAAGGAACGACAGAAACTGATACGCAAGAAGCCAATCATTGAGCTAGCACTGAGAGGGAAAGTACAGGAATTCAGAGTGTTGCTGCAGAACAGGTACTCGGTTCTTAGTGAGGAAACCTACCTTAGCGTAGATACAATGAATGATAATCTTACGAGTATTATTACGAAGTGTGCAGTGGAAGTTGGAAGCAGGGTTATTAGACAGGACACGGGCAAGCTTTCCCAGGAAACAAAGAACCTAATTAAGAAGCGTCAATTCATGAAAGTGTCAAGTACAACAGGCAAAATAAAATATGCAGAGCTTTCGAAGTTGATTAATAAACGTAAGGTATGCGATGTAAGAAGGTATAACATGGAGAGAATTGAACACACTCTGAAAAACGGAGGAAACGTCAAAGCAGTGAAGAGGAAACTTAGGATAGGCAAAAGTCGGATATATGCACTTAAGGACAAAGAAGGCAAAATAACTACCAATATGGATAGGATAGTTAAAATAGCAGAGGAGTTTTACAGAGATCTGTACAGTAGCCGACACAATCACAACTTTAATACTATAAGAACTAGCAGTAACCCAGATGACAACCCACCAGTAATGATAGAAGAAGTCAGAAAAGCTTTGGAGAGCTTGCAAAGAGGCAAAGCTGCTGGTGAGGATCAGGTAACATCAGACCTGCTGAAAGATGGAGGACAGATTGTGTTAGAAAAATTAGCCACTCTGTTTACGAGGTGTCTCCTGACGGGAAGAGTACCGGAGACTTGGAAGAACGCTAACATCATCTTAATACATAAGAAAGGAGATGACAAGGATTTGAAGAATTACAGGCCGATCAGCTTGCTCTCTGTAGTATACAAGCTATTTACAAAGGTAATTGCTAACAGAGTAAAGAAAACATTAGAATTAAATCAACCAACGGAACAAGCAGGATTTCGAACAGGATACTCAACAATTGACCACATTCATATTATCAATTATGTAATAGAAAAATGCTCATTGTGTAACCAACTACTATACATAGCCTTCTTAGAATACGAAAAGGCGTTTGCTTCAGTAGAAATATCATTCGTCATGCAGACACTGCGGAATCAGGGCCTAGATGAAGTAAGTATAAACATTCTGGAACAAATCTACAGGGGATCAACTGCTACCATAGTGCTTCATAAAGAAAGCAACAAGATACCAATCAAGAAGGGTGTAAGGCAGGGGGACACAATCTCCCCAATGCTATTTACCGCGTGCTTACAGGAGGTCTTCAGAAGCCTAGATTGGGAACAGTTAGAGATAAGAGTTAATGGAGAATACCTTAGTAACCTGCGCTTCGCCGATGACATTCCATTGCTGAGTAACTCAGGGGACGAATTTCAACTCATGATTACGGAGTTAGAAAGGGAGAGCAGAAAGGTGGGTCTTAAAATAGTCTGCAGAAAATGAAAGTAATGTACAACAACCTCGGAAAGGAGCAGCGCTTCGAGATATGTAATAGTGCACTTGAATTTGTAAAAGACTATGTCTACTTAGGGCAGGTAATAACAGCAGAGCCAAACAACGAGATTGAAGTAACTAGAAGAATAAGAATGGGGTGGAGCACATTCGGCAAGTACTCTCAAAATATGGCAGGTAGATCTTGCTGGTACTTAGCTACGGAGCAGAAACCTGGAGACTTACAAAGAGGGTCCAGCTTAAATTGAGGACGACGCAGCGAGCAATGGAAAGAAAAATGGTAGGTGTAACCTTGAGAGACAAGAAGAGAGCAGAGTGGATTAGGGGACAAACGGGGGTTAAGGATATTATAGTTGAAATAAAGAAGAGGAAATGAACATGGGCCGGGCATGTAGCGCGTAGACAGGATAACCGCTGGTCATTAAGGGTAACTAACTGGATTTCCAGAGAAGGGAAGCGGGTTAGGGGGAGACAGAAGGTTAGGTGGGCAGATGAGATTAAGTTTGCGGGTATAAATTGGCAGCAGCAAGCACAGGAACGGGTTAACTGGCGGAACTTGGGAGATGCCTTTGTCCTGCAACGGAAGTAGTCAGGCTGATGATGGTGATGATGATGAATCAAGGCAGAAAAGACGAAATGATTGTTCGGTTCAAAGATTACGATGAAGATTCACTTACAACCCGCGATCTAGGGGCAATCGATCTCAATGGTAACAACCACCAGCAGTCTTCAAGCGCTAAAACACTCAAACTGAGTCGGCCATTCCCATTCCGACAGGACCAATTCAACCATACGCTCACTGAAGGACAATAAGATCTGTTTCCACAAAGAGGTCATCTTCCACCGTGTTTTGCTACGGCACGAAAGTAGAACTTTTTATCATTACTGCATCACAGAACTCGTGTTACCGAACCACCTAGTGCGCTATACTCACTGCCTCGTACACACGGATCACCACCTGGTATCCCGTAGCTTGGTTCTTCAGTTACAACGCCCACCTCAAGCATCGAAGCTCGCTATGGTTGGTATATCCGATTAGCACCCCCCTCAGTCAAACGTTTAATGTACTGCTGCTTAGTAATGCCGAAGCTCAATAATGCATGCACCCTGTGGGACCCATACCAACATAATCACATTACCGTGCTTGAATCAGTACAGAATCGTGCCGTACGTTTATTTTTTTGGACTATTCTTACAACTCTAGCTCATCGAAACTCTAATCCCCAGCCAACCTTCCCAGCCTTGTATCACGCCGTCGAGTCGCCCGCCTTTCTTTCTTTCATAAGTACGTTCACAAGTCACCCCAAGCCGATCTCATTGCTCCTGAAAGAGCACACCGCCGCTCAAGCCGGACCAACCACGAAAAGACCGTATACCCCCTCAAGCCCACACTGTCTCCCATGCCTCTTCATTATTCAACCAGACATAAAGGGACTGGAATGACCTTCCCACCAAGACAGTGCTTCATTCCGACCAAGCCAACTTCAAACGCATCATGGAAGAGCTGTTTTTGTAGATATGCCCACCCCTCAAGTAAAACCCCTTCTTTTAGGGGCCTTTGAGGTATAATAAATAAATAAATAAATATTATATTACCTAATTAATAGATAATAATAAATAAATATAGCTGAAGAACTCTGAAGATACTCAGCCAAGCCCAGGGTCCACCGTCCCTATTCATGCACCAGAACAGCCAAGCTTCAAAGTTGCGCCGACAGAGAGACATTCCAAAGCACAATCTGATCAAATCAAGTGTTTGTCGTTGTCACCGTCGAGTTCCCAGCCACTTGAGAGTCCAAACAACACAGGAGGCTCGGACGCATCAAATTGCACACGTTGCCAAGAGCCAGAAGCGTTCATTAGGAACAGCATCACAAGAGCTTTTGAAGATCTTTCGGTATATTCTACCACACAACCTTTATTATCCGTAATGCAGCATAACAGTCCACAAACTACCATCTGCCTACTGAAAACCACATCCGTTTGCCCTGAAATTCAGTGCCATGGTCAAAAACGGCTGCCACCTCAGATTTTTCGGCAGCAACGCCATCAATGCCAGAAAAAGCAAGCCGGAGTCTGCAAGGACTACACGAAATCTGCAAGGACTACACGCACAAGGACGACGACAAATGGAAACATCTTTGGAAGAACACTCAAGGATTGAGCAAAGGTGTTTACAAGCGGGTCAAGAGAAGTGAGGACAAATTCATTATGTCTCGCTTAAGACAAGCAAGTGATCTAATTCAAGACATTTTGTCAAAAAGGAACATCACACAAGTTTTCTCCAGAAGAGATCAAGACTCAGTCTACAATCAAAGCTGTTGAGACAACAGGAGACAAGGCGACGAAGAAGGCGCAGGACCACACCCTGTATTCCACAACGATGCAGAAGTCACCGCCTACACAAATCATGCTGCTGGTGCTCCAAATCCTTCCCACCACGTTCATTTCTCGCAAGATTACAAGCAATTTTATCATCTGCAGTGTTCATGTTCAAGATGTATTTGTGTTTTTGATTACGCAACAGTCAGCCTCGCTGACCACAACTCCAGCACTTGCCGGAGTGCTTCACTCTACTGTGAAGCTAAAGTGTGTTTACGGAAACATCCTGGGACATGAAACGATCTTTTTTTTTTGGACAACGTTGACTTCTAAGCCATGCGTGTTCAGTTTTCGTTTCTTTTCCTTTGACGTGACTTCTGTCGGGGGAAAGGAAAATTCTGTGACATGAGAAAACAGGGATGGTTAGGAGAAGTACATGAGGAAGAAGTGCTTTGAAACAAATTTCTTAACTATATATATATATATATATATATATACTGAAGAAGGTTTTCTAATGGGCCGAACGTAATTGGGAAGATGGGAAGAGAAGAGACACAACTTGAAAACGAAATTAAGGCAGTCACTAAGTTGTGTCTCTCATCTTCTAATATATATTGCCACATGTATAAATATTGATATTCTAGGGGGCGACGCGCGTGTGTGCCTGACGAGGAAGACGAAGGGTTGTCTCGCTCGATCACTGGTGAGCAGGTCACGCCATTACCGCCTGTTTTGAATATATCTAATCCCTAGCCTCGTCAATACGGCATCGATTCTTTTCCGTAACGATATATATATATATATATATATATATATATATATATATATATATATATATATATATATATATATATATATATATTTATATATATATATATATATTCTTGATGGTTAGTTGTTTATTCGACGCAGGCACTCAGTGTTGGCCGTGCTTTGCTTTGAAGTAGTAGTGCTTATGTATATATGACTGAGTGTGTGTTGCATGCCTAAATACTGCATTCTTCAGTGCTGATAAAGTTGGATTGAGGATAAAATACAACAAAAAACAGAGCAGGGTTGATAATTTTAAAGACAAAGCTCCTCAAGGCGTGGTCTGCCCATCTCTTGTATGTACGTATGTAATAGTACGCAGCCACCAGTGGCACATACACGCTCTAGAGGAGGTATGTGCCACAGGGCATGCGAGCGTTCACACGGATGAACACACGGACAGACAGGCAAACAGACAGATAGATGGACGGACTCACGGACGGATGCATGGACAGAGGGACGGATGAATGGAAGCATGGACGCGCTGACGGACGCTTCGCCCCACTCATGATCGTTCACTGCGTGGATATGCTGCGATTTTTTCTCCAAACTTCCCGACAGTTCTACTGCAGGTGCTACTGGAGCATCCAACGAGTACGAACAGTTCAGCCAAGTGAAGTAAGTGCAAGGGAAGGACAGTTCAACACTTGTGGTTGCTCCCGCAGTTAGGCCAAACTTGGTCCAAAATCTGTGGCAGCCCATTTATTTCTCCAAAGGACCAGTAATATACTCCACTTCAGTCCTTTTCAATTTAGCGTGTATATATTTTAAAACTATACGTAGAAGCGTACATGTGGGCAAGTTGCCGTTATTACATTCAGGAATTTGTGCTGTTGTCTGAATTGTCACAATGTAAGGATATAGCCCAGAAGTTTAGTTTATTTCCCTTTTTGTTCGTTAATTTTACCCTATTGCACGGTCTATGTGGGGTCAGTTGCTTCTGATTGTTCAGCCAGTGCCTTCGACGAAACCATCTTCTTTACTTCATACATTTCCCACTCCAGTGTTTGGTAAAGCTTACTTATCTCGCCAAGGTTACCTTTACCGTAGCCTGTGCAACCCCTTCTTTCTCCCCGGACGTCCATCTCTATGTGTGTACCCGACCACATGGGGTTTCATCCGCTAGTGGTATAGCCAGTGGCATGTCTCTGCCTCTCCCTCGCTTAATTTTACCGTAGTGTTAGCGCATAAAATAACGTTCTACCTCATCGGCCTGCTCGAGCCCATTTCTCGTCAAGTCGGGTGGTGCCTCCTCCAAAAGAACTTTGTGCTAACGACCCTGGCGTCTGCGATTTAATCTTACATGGTTCTTTGCTTATAGATAACGTGCCTAGAATAGGCCGACATCCACTGTGACTACCTCTCAATATTGTTTTAATCTATAGGCGAAAATCTGGTCAGCTTCGAAAACCTATTATTTTTTTAGGAGTTGCGATGAATCAAGCCTATGAATGAAGCTGTAAAAAAGAAAAAAAAATCAAGACACTGCCTTTTTTGCCTAAACCTACAATCGCGGTTTTGGCCAGGGTACGCAAGACAACCAGCGTGCTCAAAAAAACTGCGTAAAGTGATACTGCTGGCTGATCACATTTTTATCGCGATATATCCTTTGTAGGAGCTCTTTAATTGAACCCACCATTAATAATTTTGTCTGGCTCCATAGTGATCGAATCTGCAATGTGTGACCATTGTACAAAACTTGCACAATGAAAGTTAGGATCGCGACACAGAAAAAAAGTTATAACTCTGAATGAGAAACGCACGGCATGACTCTCACGTTTGCCCGTAAGCATAACAGAAATGTTTGCGGCTGTAAGAATGCTGTGTTGCTTCCCACTGAGCGGGGAATCTGCTTGCGCTGTGCTTCTTAGAGCTATGTGGGCAAGACAAAAATGTAGTTTGCGCATTCTTGTCATATTAACCGTGACCCGTCTTAAAATGCAAACCTAAAATGAATGACGTACAGTGGTTGCGCGCATTACGTGCAAAGGATAAGTTTTTTTTATTGTTATAACCATTGGATGCTTCAAATCGACACGGATTGCGTTGTTACCTCATACAAAGGTCGCATGCTTGGCCCCCGCAACTTTAGTTTAGGTGGCCATAGCAGACGACGCCAGCACTCAGGCATAAAGCGAATCATAACACTTTTCTTATTTAGCACTTCATACAGTAAGGAAAAAATACAGCAGTAGTTTACTGAGTTCGTTGAGTGAAGCACCGCAGGAATAATAAAAACAGTTTTCCGTATCTGCTTGTTTCTCTGCAAATGTCGTAGAAAGACAACAGTCTTGCGTGTGGAGAGATTGAACAAAATGATTAGTTGATATTCGGCGCAAAAAAAGAAATGGTTAACTGTATTCTGGAAGCGCTGCGTTAGCGACTCTCGTTCTATCTAGTAAAGGCAAACGAGTGAGTCGAGGCACGTTAGACACGAGTGCCATCTGGCAGATATCTTCGAAAACGAGGGAAGGTGCGCGCACACACTGAGAAAAATGCGCGTCTGTCTCGGAGTTGATGAAGTATAGTACGCAAAGCGACGAGCAGGTGCCACCACCGTGTCGTTTCAGCAAAGCGTTGGAAACACTTGCTTTTTTGAGCATCGCATTGCACTGTCAGTGCAGCTGGATAAACGCTACGGTGCTAAGAATTACTTATGTGTGCCTTCTCTAGTATGAAGACACACATACAAATTATTGACGTGTTGTCATGGTGTCTCAAGCATGCGCAATAATTGTTTTTTTTATTGACAATCGAACAAGTATGAACGCTGAAACTTGAGGAATATTAGTGGGCGCTGCGGCTGGGGTTCGCCGTATGAGGTATTGTTTGGTGCCGTTATAGTGTCGTTAGCACGGACAAACAAACAAGTGTACAGACAGGCAGACAGTTATATATACAGACAGGCATACCAAAATTTTGGCGTCGTAGGTCCCTAAGAAAGACCATAGGAGACGCGAGAGTGACCGCGATCTGCGTGCGAGACTGCGGCGGAGCAAAGAACCACGTACGTCACAGGGATGCCTCCGCATGATGGAGCCTCCACGTTATGTCTTCGCGCGAAATAGTGTGTGCGGTGGAATGTCTCAGTATCCTTGAATATAAAGCACTTGATTTTATGGCACGCATAGATGCTACTCAACAGGTCCCGAGCATGCCTCGCATTTTTTCGCTTGACAGAGATAAAGAATAAGAACAAAGCAATTCTGATGTATGTGATATGCGAAATTATTGTCATTGTTAATATTTTTTTGCAATGAGGAGAAAAACGCTGCATTAAAGCACAGCACCAACGCTCTATATTTTGCGTTCTAGCAAACTGTTTTATTATTCAAGCAGTGTCAATCACAGCGCTAATTCTTGTGATGCACTTGTGTGCCAGAAATGATGCATTTTTTTCATGCCCTCCCCCTCCCACACATACTAATTTTGCATCAGTGATGTATTCTCGGGATGTTTTCTAGTTCCACTGTTTATAAGCCTGGAAGCACCACTCCTAACACAAAGAGCAAATCGGTATATGGCCGCAAAGTTTACGTGATTTAAATGACCCCTCGCATTGCAATCTTTCCCAGGGGAGGCCAGAAAAACAGCCGTTTATTCATAATGCCACAATAGACATACATGTCTGGCAGTGCTTGTATTTTTGGTTACTTGAGGTACTGTTTATGTAACAGTTAGAATTGTTCCGAAGCTAAAAAGCAGAACTTCAACTATCGAAACAGCTGTGTCGAGATCGGTCTTACGCAGTACCCAGTCCTGGTGGGCGTTAAGCCTATAGAGTGCCAGCCGAGTTCGTTTACACGTTACCGGCACGCCTTCCTTTAAACACAAACCATTCTAATGTGTAGGAATGACTGTAAAAATAGTGGAGACATACCTCATTCTAAAGGGACTATTTTCACTGGTGTGTGGCATCGGCACAGAGAGCGATGAGAGGGAAAGAACTCCTTACCGAAAGCAGAGACTTTAGCAAGCATATATAAATCGCTGACTTGCTACTCTGTGTGGGGAAGGGGATTGAGAATGGAAAGTACGAATAAAAAAGACAAGATGAACAGATAGAAGATTAAGTAAAAAAAGAAAGAAAAAGGCTCCCTCTTTGAGCATTGCATGAGAACGCGCGTTTATAGTTTTTCCGTGGTGTCAAGCTACAGCTAGAGTTTGTCTAGCTGTCCGATGCTGTTCAAGTACGCGAACAACAGTTTCATAGCGCGCCTCTTTTACGGGGAAAGGTTAAAGGTCAGTCAAGGGAGAAAGTTATCTCGGTTATCCAATGCTCATAAAGCGCACGCTCATCAGCATACGCTCTACACTAAAACAAGGTATGTGTTCCACTGTTTCGATGGAGCCACAGTTGTCAGTACGGACTCGCTGACTCACGGAAGCGGTACCGTAAGCTGTTAACGTAGGCGCTGTTTAGACGATGCCAAAGGTGTAGCGTTTCCAGATGTCGACGAATTTTGATTGAATGTCTTTTTCTGAGATATGGGTCGACTGACTGAAAGAAGGCATATTGATGTGTTGGAAGGCTCCAGCGTGTCATGTTTTTTTTTTTCAAACGCACCTCTTTTAGTCATCTGCGCAACATCTAATTCCGTGAAAAGGGTTCGGGAGCAATTGTGGGGCCGAACACCTTTGTGTGCTGCTTCACCTGCTTTTTCGTTGGCGAGAATGCCTCAATGAGCCGGTATCCACTAAAGTCTGATAGAGGTCCCTGTGGTTATAGTCAGGTGATGTACGTATGCTATGTCGAAGAGAACGAGGTGGGCATTTATTTTCTTTAGGAGGTTAAATACTATCTGTAGTGTTCCCTTGGAGTCAGTGAAAATTGCCCATCGGTCCTGCGTTCGGCGCAGCATGTAAAGGACAGCTTCTTTGATGCCATGAAATTTTGCTGTTGTCGAGCATGTCTTCCGTTGCAGTCGACAGGATACCATTCGTCTTCTAGAAGGGATATCATGTCTATAAGCGAAAGCCACCTGAGTGGTTGAGCCGTCTGTGAAAATATATGCGAGTATTGAGCGTAGTTCTCGGGGTAAGAAAAGAGTACTCTGCAAGAGCGCAGTCTGTGACATTCGTCTCTTTGATGCATTGATGACAACTACAACTTCTTTTATATTTGGAGGTGAAAGCATCTATGTAGGCAATGTTGCAGGCATTAGTTTTTGTGGATGGCTGACGGGGGAGAGTTGAAGCATTTGCACAGCTTGGCTGAACGCAGACATGCTGTTCGTTAAATGAACTTGGTATAGGAAATGTTTTTTACCTTCTAATATATGTCGAAGATGAGTACGCATGGTTTCTTAGATATGAGTCCAAGAAACCCCGCTTCCTCTACAGTTTCCAATGCTGATGAGCTCTTCGGGAGCTCTAGACAAATTCATAGGCAGATGTTGCGTGCAGCTTTCTTAATATTATTATTTACTGAGGATAATGGGTGAAGCACCAGTTGACAATATCGTAATATTCCTTTGAGATATGCTTTCTCAAGCAGAAACAATGTACAGCACCTAAATTTCAATTGCGTTCCAGCCATGAATTTGAAGAGTTGATTTGCTGCTACTATTTTGTTTCGAAGCTTCTTTGCCTGTGAAGAACAGGAAATACTTTTGCCGATGGTAATTTCCGGAATCCTTTGAGACCGCACATAGGTCCGCGGCTGTCCACGAAGGAGTAGTGCATACTTGCTCATTTTCTTTCTTGAGAAAACAATGCTTGTACTCTTTTCTTGTGAAAGGTGGTTGCCTCCGGGCACAAGATACGTGGAGATGTTCTGTAAAGCTTTTTTTAATTTCCTGTATGGGGATGGAACATCAACTTGAAGCACTCCAGATTAAGGTATATCATTGGTGTAAATTGTGATATGTACTCCTCGACAAAGTGTCTTCGTTATGTGCGTCAGGGTAAGGTTGAAAAAGAGAAGGCCAAGCACCGCACTCTGGCGTACACCCTTCTCTACTGAAGAGAACTGTGTAGGACTGTTTAGAGTGCTCATATATATTTTACGCTCTTTTAGATAGTTCTCAATCCATTACTATACTGATTGATACTTGGGGTTTAACATGCCAAAACCACCTTATGAATATGAGAACTGCCGTAATATGGAGAGCTCCAGAAAGTTAATCCAATTCTATAGCTTCCATGGTTGCGAGAACGGCATGGCGAAAGACTGAGTCGAAAGCTGCCTCGATGTCAAGGAATTTTGTGAGACGTGCTTTAAGCGTTGCGTATAAGCTGGCACGGAAAGCTAGCGGCTGCACTTGCCGGTATTTATCTAACTTATATGCAAGAACAAACAATTTTCATATGGTAATTTGATGAGCCGTGGTGAACTAACGCACTGTTGCACATTTTTACAGGACTCAAGTAATATTTTCTTTGGCAGCTTTTCAGTTGTGGATATCCACAGAACTGCAAATCTGTACACCGATACTGGCGCTGTACTGGCATATCGTCGCTTGTCAAGAACACTACCGAATTATCAATAATGTACGCGCGTAACCACCAAACAAGGCATCATAAAACCTCAGTATATGTTGACCTGTAGCGATAATGAGGAACGACTAACAAAAAAACAAATCGGTACTATCAGCCGGAAAACTGAGGCTGCTCTATGTTTACGTCTATTTGATACTATTGATGGTAAAATCTGAATTCTGCAAAAATATTGTGCTCTTGCCAATATCGGCATGTAAGTCAGTGCCGGCCGTCATTTCTTTTTGTCTAATAAAGGTAAATTGTTTTTTGGAAAGGAAGGATCGTGTGTATCTTGACTGTGAGACTTCTCAAGATAAAGCGGAGCCGTGTGTTTGTTCGATAAAGAGTATTTTCACAAACGACTGATCATAAGTTCGCGTAGTGTAATAGATAGAGTAGTCGGTCGGGAACCAAAAGATGGCGAGTTTGAATTATCTTGGCGAAGTTTTTTTTTTCATGCCGTATATTTTTTTTTCCTAATGCGCTAATGAGCTCTATTTCAGTTCTTTTACTAACATACTTAGTTATGGCAAATAGGCACATACGTTCAAACGCTGTAGAGCTGTTTTGCGCGCGATACCCAATGGTTCCCAGTAACACGCCACTCCAGCATCCCCGTATACAGCAGGAGACTGGTCCCGTAATCCGGCATGGAACTGGACGCTGGCACCAAGTGACGTTGGGTTTTGCGATAGGGCGACACCACATTTCATTTCAGTGGTTGCCAAGGCACTGTGCAATTATCAGTGAAACTGGCCATTCAGCCCTCGATCTCCCTGCATCTCTTTCTAGGGTAGACGCTGCTCAGAATCTCCAAATCCTTCCTCACCAGCATACCACGTCGAATTGAAATGAGCGACATACCATGTACGCGCTATTGTAATCCCTGTAATCTATGTTAGGTCGTGTAGTTCTCACGAGAAATGGGTCATTTATCGCAATCATTCTGTGTCGTTATCCTTGGCCGTATCGCTTACGGATGCGTATGCGCTTCATACAGGGGTGGCCGATACTATCCGCATAGAGAAATGTGGTAGCAAAAAAAAACACTTCAGCGTGTTATGTGTGACCATGCAGAGTATGGGATACATAGAAAGTCTCATTGCCAAGCTTTGATGAAGTCGTATGACCAGCCTCTGTCAGGATGATGATGAAATAAACATTTATTTTTCGAAACAGTGTGTCCGAGTTTGTGAGCTCGGGGTCACCCTAGGTGGGAGCGTCCCTTATTCCAGGAAGCATCTGGCCGCAATTGCCTCTCGAGCCCTGGCAACAAGTCCTCGTTGGTCGTCTATGTCACGTGCGGCAATCTTGGCCTCCCACGTCTCAGCTAGGGGGTCGATACGTGCAGTCGTTGCGGGCTTGGTATTGGCATCTTCATGGCGCCACGGGCACTCGAGTCGCAGGTGGGCCAGTGGGTATGGCACGTCACATATCAGGCAGTTGTAGGCGTATAGCGTTGGGTAGACTCTGTGCAGTAGGGTGCCGTGTGTATAGGCGTTAGCTTGAAGTGTCCAAAATGCCGTGGCCTCTTCGTAAGTTAGCTTGGAGTGAGATGGCGGGTACACCCTGCGAGCTAGACGATAGTTTTGTAGGATGGCGTTGTATGTCAGTGGTATGATCTTCATTTCTTCTGCAGCGCTGGCTAACCGCGGGTCAAGCGAGAGGCTGAGGAAGGCGAGGTTGACGTAACTGCGGGCCGATGCGTGGGCCGCTTCATTTCCCTCGAGCACCTCGTGCCCCACCACTCATATCACGCAGGTGTAGGAAGTGGAGTTCGGCTTTTTCTCAGAATTTTGAGAGCTTCGGCGGAAATTTGACCTCGCGTGTAATTGCGGACAGTGGATTAGGAATCTCTGTAAACTATGACCGCGTCCTTATTATTCATAGTGGCAAGGGCGATCGCTTCTTCCTCGGCAGACTCGGAGCTCCGCACTCTGAGGGTGGCAGATGCCAGCTCTTTTCCTTCAGCATCGATCACCAAGCGTAAGCGTTTTTGCCCGGGTATTTAGCCGCGTCGACGTAGCGAGCGTCTGGATCGTGCTGGTGTGTTCTGCGGATGGTGTCGACTCGAGTGATTCGTCTTTCTCTATGGTACTCCAGATGCATGTTCCGCGGTACTTGGCCGATGCTGTATTATTCTCGCAGCTATGGAAGCATCTTCTCTTTGCGGTCTGCCTCACAGATGTAGCTCTCGCTGTAGCTCAAGCGCTCAAGAACCGATCAGCCCATCGACGTAAGCTTAAGTCTCTCGAGTTTGCTGGTCCATTGGGATTTACCAACTTTTGCCAGGTGTTGTGTATACCCATTTTTAGGAGTCTGGTGGTCGACGCCATTAGAGGTAGCCCTATGGCGAGCTTGGTACTTTTGTGGATGAGCACATTCAGCTTGTCATCTTCAGATGTCTTGAGAGCGAGGTATTGGGTTCCATAAGTAGTTCGGCTGGTTAGAAGAGTCTGCAAAACTCTCAGGGTATCGTTTTCCTTCAGGCCACTGCGTCGGTTTGCCACTCTCCTTACGAGGAGCGTGAGCTGGAAGACTCCGTGTTGATGTTCAGGAACTGCAGCAGCCCCTGATCCGTCGGTGTGAAGGCGCAAGCCGAGCACGCTAAGCGAGGTGACCTTCGGTATTTAGACCTTATGAAGGATGATGCATGGGTCTGTCGCTTCACAGGTTTGAGGTCTTCCTCGCGTGCGGGCCTTGAGTACCAGTAATTCTAATTTTTCAGGTGCACAATGGAGGCCGCTGCTTTCGAGGTAGTTCTCTATGGCATTGACGGCCTCCTGAAGGCAGCTTCCTTGCTCGCCAGGGCTCTTTCCTCGCGTCCAAAGCATGATATCGTGCGCGTAGATGCCGTAACGTAGGCCCTGTATTTTTTCGAGAAGTCGGAAGGTTTAAGGTGTGCCAAGTTGAAGAGGAGTGATGACACATGAGAGCCTTGATGTGCACCCCTGTTCAGCAGATCTAATTTTTTACTCCGTATGTTGTATATTCCCACCGTGGCCATACGACCGGTGAGGAAGCTTCGAACATAGCCATAAATCTTGGAACCGCAGCCGGCATCTTCGAGATTTTGTAGTATTGTTTATGGCTAACATTGTGGAAGGCACTTTTGACATCAATGGCAAGAAGGGACGACTTGCTATTCTTGGTCAAGTGATCAACTAGATCTTCCTTGAGGAGTAAGAGGATGTTCGGCGTAGCTGGTGGAATCCTAACATGGTGTCTGGGAAGTACCCGTTGTTCTCAAGGTACGACGTGAGCCGGTCTTGAATCATATGCTCAAACAGCTTGCCAATGCACGAAGTCAAAGAAATGGGTCTAAGGTAGTCAACAGCTATGGACTTGTTGGGCTTAGGTATCACGATGATCTCCGAACGCTTCCTTGCGGATGGAAGCTCTCCTTTGTCTCATCATTCGTTGTAGTACCGTAGGAGAGCAGTCATAGCCTGAATGAGTAGCTGTTGGAGGTGCTTGTTGACTATCCTGTCTTTGCCTGAACTCGTGTTTCTTGTAAGCTTACAAAGAGCTGCTAGAAGCTCTGCTGGTTTGAAGGGCTTGTCAAGGTTGGAGTTGGGCATGCGTTTGTATTCTTTGTGTGGTGGTGGCATTGCCGCTGATTGGACAAGACCTCGCTGCTTGTTGCATAGTTCGTGGAGTAGGTCAACGAGGAGAGTCCACAGCAGGCGCCACGTCAACTTGGTGCTGAGCGTAAACTGCAGCTTATCACAGAAAACGCGGCAGTTGTGTCTCGCTACGTGTTCGGCATACTGTTGCGCCTCTTTTGTCAATATAGAAATTATTTTCCCGAGTTTCTCGTTCAATTTTAACCGCTTCCATCCATTCGGTAGGACTCGTCTGGCCTCCCAGAGGTGGAGTAAGTGAGAATTACTTTGGTGCACCATTTGGTGGTATCCAGAATCTTGGTGAGCCAGGCGTCTATGTCTGCTATTGCGTTGGCACTATCGAGATCGTTTCTAAAGGCGTTCCAATCTGTCAGTCTTCTGTGCCTGTTTTACATGCGGAGCATGTCATACTAGGAGCTAGTCATGCACCGTGGCCTTCCGTAGCCTCCCCTTCTCTTTCAGCAGCCATCTGTGCATCTCTTCCTCCTCTCAACACAGCGCGCTGCGCTCGCTTCTCCCCTCCGCGTGCCGCGCGACCTTTAGTTTTACGTGCGCCAGCTTATGCTAACGCGCGCATGCGCAGGCCGGGGCCGGCGCTCGCTATAAATAACCGAGTAACGGGGTGCGCCACCCGTCGAAGACCTCCAACTGCGGCCCGGCGCTCAGCAACGCGCCAAAGGCGAGCACTCCGTTGCTAGCGTCTACGGAGTCGACGTCATGGCGATGTACCTCGCGCCCAACGTATCGCGTGCCGCCGTTGAGAAGTACGTTGACGAAGCCGTGGAAGAATACCTAAAACAACAACCGCAACGATGACTCTTCGTGATAGCTGGTGACTTCAACGTTGACGTCATCAAGTACGATTAGGTGGTCGACTACATGGAGTCGCGGCATTGGCTGAAACGAGCAACGCACGATGAAAAACATCATCCGACCGCGGTTCGCGGCACGTGCATCGACCATGTCTTTGCGAATTTCGACTTTCGACTGCTGCAACCAGACGCACTCACCCTTCACTTTACGGACCATAAACCATCTTGCTCAAAATGTCGAAAGCATCTCATCAATAAACATCGTTTTTCGCAGCATACGTGCGTGCGTGTTCACTCGTGTTCACTCATAACACACACGCATGTCGTAAATTACAAACCACATTTATCACCGTTCAACATATATGCTCCGCATGCTAACCAGTGTTCCCACTCGGGAAACTGCTGTCATTTTTTGTAGGTCGTAGGTCATATTCGATTTCTAGTCGAATTTTGTGGTGATCACTACCAAAAGTCTCGGGGAGACAGGTCCATCCCACCTCCTTGACGTCTCGTGTAAAGGTGAGGTTGGGGGTGGTATCTCTTGAAACACTGTTTCTCACTCCCGTGGGCTGAAGCGGATCATTCAACAGTGTGAGGCCATGCTGCTGAGTGAAGTCGTGGACTCTCGTGCCTTTCTTGTTGGTGATGGCATAGTGCCAAGCTGTGTGGGACGCATTGAAGTCCCCAACGACCATTGACCGGTGACCTTTTGTGCGTTTTCTGAGTTCGCGGATGAAGTAATTCTAGTCCCTGAGCTGATCTGGTGGTGGGCTGTGCACGTTAGTGACGTAGAGGCTTTGTTGGGACTTTCTTTCTGGTCAGACTTCCACGATTGAGTGTTCAAATGTAGTCTATTCTATCTTTTGTACATAGGGCGCAACTGTTTTCTTGCGTCGAATGGCGGTTCTTGGGGTCAGAGCAACGGTGTTGTACCCTGTGAGCCACACTTTCTTAGTATTGTTCTCTTGTTGAGCGATGAGGTCGGGTCAATTACCTTTTGTAAATCCTTGTAGATTCGCCAGCCGAGGTCTGTATGATCGACAGTTCCACTGCCAATTGCGAAAAGTTCACCGCGGGAACTACAGCCATTCTCTCAGGCTTTCGCCTTCTCGAGTGTTTGTTGTCTAACTTGGTGAGGTTGTGGGTTTGGTCTTAGCTTCTCCTCGCATTCTTTGCCGGCGGTTTCATGAGGCTGTTCGCATATTTTGCACTTTAGAATACATTCGTGATCTGTGATGACTGCGTCTTGTCCGCTCTTGTAATAGAAGTCTTCTCTCGGGTTGGGACAGATGTCTTGTCAGTGCCCAATGGCACCGCATTTGTGGCAGAACTGCACAGACTTTCGAAAGGTTTGTAGTGATATTATTTACATTGGTAAGTGATGTAGTACGGGACGTGTGGGCCATCGAAAGTAATAACGGTGGTGGAAGACTGACCAAGTATGCAAGCGCCAAGGACAGTGCATCGTAACTCGACTACGAGGCCAGCTACAATTTTGGCACTGCTTGTTCCTGAAAGAAGTCCATAGATTACGTTTCTGCATACATCGTCGAGATGTCTTACGTGGGGGTTCACACTGAAGAAAGTGCCGCCTAACTGGATGGTAGCAATGCTTCTCAGCTTGGTTGCGTGTTCTGTGTCGGTGATACTATCAATGATAATGTTGTCGACGCTCTGGACTTGAACTCGAACGTTGGCGGAAAAATCTTGTTGTGTGAGACCGCTTGATCGTCGCATAGCGTGCGTAATTGATTTTAGACTCAATTTCAATAAGTAGAGTCCGGCTTGTGGCCTGTAGACGATTTTAAAGTCGTCCGTAGGAAAAGGGGGCACCTTCAAGTTGCTTCGCTTTGAAGCTTTTTGCGTGGGCACGGGCTCTTTATCTAGTTTCTCGTTAGATACTTGGATGAGGTTCGGTGCTCATTTTTTTTGCGTCCGACTTGCAACCATTCTATATTCTTTTTTTCCTGTTGTTTTGCTACTGTTTACATCATACGTCTATGCCGATTTCTCCTTGGGCGTCTCGGCGTTCACTACGGTTTGCATTGATGTTGGTTCTTCTTGTGGTCCTGTAGCAGTCATCAACTCGCTTTGAAAGCCTACGCGGCAGGTAGCAAGGGGCGTCTCCTTCTAATCAGGTTTTCTGGTCGAGAAAGGAACGCGAAGGTCCTTCTTGGGACCGCGCATTCGGCGGGTGTACATGCAACGCGAACCACAAGTTCGAGACGCGCTCGCGCGTCGGAACACGGCGTAAGGGTTAGCGGGGAGGACCTTGACGTCGAGTTGCTAAGACTACGGTCTAGATAATCACTCACCAATTAGTGGGAGGTGTCAGCCCTTTTCTTGCAACCTGGTAAATTGGCGAGCGAAAAAACCCAGAACTAGGACAGCGTTGAACCACAGAAACTAGCAGGAAAAGCAGGAGCGCTTGCAAAGTGCAGCCGTACTCCGTGGCCTCCGAGCGAAAACTCCTCTCTGTCAAGAGAAAGAGTATGTAGTACGCGATCGTTCATACAGTGTCATGAAAGACGTCTTACAAGTGCCAATAGGCTTCCCCCACTCTGCTGGCCTGTCAGAACCACTTTCTGTTGAACGATCCTATGTTACTCTGTGTGCATCTGGTCGTGATTATTTTGCCTGTTATTATTTATTTTAGATGCGGAAGCATCTTATACTCGCGCCTTGTAGTGCGCCGTCCGCACCGCTTCTCGAACATTCGACAGCTGACGCGCGCGCATGCGCCGTCGCGCCGTCGCCCACTCTTCCACCATCTGTGCATCCCTTCCTCCTCTACACACCGCGCGCGCTTCACTCCTCCACCATCTGTGCACCCTTCCTCCTCTACACACCGCGTTCGACATCTACAATTTACCTGATTCTCCAGTGGACGCGCATGTGGCGTCGCGCTTCGAGAACATTCAACAGCTGACAGTGCATGCGCCGTCGTGCTGTATATATACTCAAGGTCGGCGCTCGCTCGCTCAGTTGCCGCTCGTCGGTTGGTTTGTACGGCGCGTCGACGTCCAAGGTCGCGGTGAAATGAATTCCAACGAATCCACAAACACAATGATCGACGTCCCTTCGACCAGCGCCGCCCTTTCGCATACGTGTGTACGTGTTCACTCATTTAACACCCCCTCCTACAACCACGTTAACCAATTTAGCCATCGACCCAAGTAAGTCGCAATTTAACACCCCATTTCACAACCACGTTAACCAATTTAGCCATCGACCCAAGTAAGTCGCACTTTAACACCCCGTTAACCAATTATATGGTCCGCATCCTCCTCAGTGTTCCCCCGAGGGAAGCTGCGGGCAATATTTTTCTGTATCTGTTTTATATGTGAAGCATTTATAAGCGCACTGCATGCACTTTTGGCATCTATCTATCTATCTATCTATCTATCTATCTATCTATCTATCTATCTATCTATCTATCTATCTATCTATCTATCTATCTATCTATCTATCTATCTATGCGCTTACATCTGGGTGCTCTCGTGATGACGCTCTAAATTTTTGGTGAACCAAAATTA
This sequence comes from Rhipicephalus microplus, assembly GCF_043290135.1. Lineage (NCBI taxonomy): Eukaryota > Metazoa > Arthropoda > Arachnida > Ixodida > Ixodidae > Rhipicephalus > Rhipicephalus microplus. The sequence continues at coordinate 56,566,058 of NC_134706.1, forward strand.
GTATTGTAGGGTCAGATGGTGTGATGAATATAACGCGCTGGTCCAGACATTAATAATGCCACAATGCCGTCACGTACGCCGTCGAACACTTTGCGCAAGACAGTGGCACATACACACCCGCGGGTATGTGCCACTGGTATGCGGGAATGTGCCACAGGTGATCAACCCCTAGCGTCTACTCAGGAACGGCATGAACAAACATGAATGATTTTAACGCGTGGGTGTTAGAAAAAGCTGACATCAGCAACGTTGTCCCGACGAATGCATGGAATATTAGGGAGGGCTCCGGCAGGCATCAAAATACACCATTCTTCTTGCCAATCGATTGGTCTACCACAGAGCCACGCGAGGTCTGGGAACAACTTTTGAAATTGACCCTAATTTTCTTTAAACATCAATTGTGGTTGCAGTGCTGGCTATCCAAATATTTAAACATTACATATGCACTTATATGATACACCTGCCATGTCATGTCAATGTCACTTGTAGTTAGGTGCCGTGTGCAGAATGTTTATTTATGTAGCCGTGGTCAAAACTACCGTCCTCGCAAGCACCAGCGGTTCACAACAGTTTACTTCTTCTGCTGCTCCTAATGCTCACGTTCCTTTTGGCACCGTTGCGCAAATGCAATCGTCTGGTTATATATGCACCTGCAGCTTTTCAACATATGTCTGTGCGTGCAACCTTTGTACGTATATTTGGTGTCATTTTATAACGTGCCGCTCAATAAAAAAATTACAACACGGTCGCCTTCTTTCCGCATTGTTTTGCATAACGTTGATTCCCAAAATACGTGGTATATGTTCATTTTTTTTAACTCCTCATTTGAGCATATCATAGTACACTAGATTTGGGGTTGAAATTCATCCTCGCGAATATGCGGTAGGCTACCTTGTGTCAGCGTGCCCTGCTGGAGCAAGTATTTACTAAATAATGGTCACTACCTTCTGGTTAAGCTTGATACCAACCTTTAAAAAACAAATAATTTGGCTGAACTCTCCATCATATGAAGAGTTATAACGCAATAGTGAAACGTGTGTTCACTGAAGTAATGCATGTTGTTTGGAATTTAAAGAGTTTGTAGATTGTCGGTTGCTGCTTGGCAGCTATAGCACCGTCGGATGTAAATGCACCTATGTTGATGCGTTGACGCCTAGCGGTGCGTTTTCATCACGATGACTACTATTCATTAGGAAATTTTAACAGTCGCGATAGTTGCACTTTCAACCTGTACGTGCAAACGTCGTACGCAATGATGACATCATCGAGAACGCCAGAAATACTGCTGATGTGCACTTCTTGAACGCATTGTTAGTTAGGGAGGTAATTTGCATTGTCAGTTAAAAAGGTCTATCGTGCGTCAACAGCATAGAAAGCAGAGGTTCGTAGCTTCAGCCACAATCGTGCGCAGGCGTTTAACGTCGCGCTAGCCTCCATCTCGCTCCACCAAGGCACAATATTCACCCATTGACATCATTGCATTTCTGCACCGCTTACAGCATTATGTTATTCGTCCGTGCAATCACACAAAGCGTGTTCCGTAGTGCGACACTATTCGTTGATGTGGAAACTGTACTGCACCGACAACGGACTGTTAGGAAGAAGACGACGAAGCTGTTGCTGCTTGGCTAAGTACCTCTGTCTGCATTTATCGTTTATTTTTGTTTATATTATGGCTCAGCACTGCTCAAGACGTCGGACGACTCGAAAAGGTACCTACCGTATCGGTGACCGACGGGCGCTGCGCAGCCCGCCGCGTCGAAAGGTGCTAGAAGAAACAAAACAAGCATCAGGGAGAGCGCCGCCATGACCTCCCATGGTGTGACACCAGGTCAGAAGCACCAGCTGGTTTGCGCAAGCATACCTGACTGCAAGCGACAACACAGCGTTGAATCAGAGGACGAATCAACTGTCGTCGGGGACCACAACGGGGTGAACCTTACAGATCTAGACATGGACGAGGGTGGTTTCCACCTTGTGCGACATCGCAAAGACAGGATGGTGGGCATTCCTGTGTTAATTGCTCCAACATCCGAAGGAGCTAACTAGAGGCGAGTGAATCCTATTGACCTATACTTAGAAATTGAAACGACTTTCGGTGGAGCCCCAGTTAAGAGCCGTTTCACAGCACAGGGAGCCCTGCTCTTGGATGTAGAGACAGAACATCAAGCTAATATGCTTCTAGAGACCAACACTATCTGCGGCCTTGCCATATCTGCCCGTGTACCACACAGCTACATAAAAATACATGCATTATAAAAGGTATTCCGAGATGGTGCTCGGACGAAGAGCTGTTAACCTACCTGAGACCTCAGGGAGTATACCACGCAAGAAGAATCATACGACGGGTCCAAACCTCATCCTCCGAGTGAGAATCAAGGTGCATTTACTCTGTGGTTCTCACATTCGCTCCCAATTCGGAACGTTCAGAGAAGATTAACCTTGGCTTCACCAGACACGAGCTGGTAGAATACGTGGAGACGCCGCCACGCTGTTTAAATTGTCAGCGTTTTGGACATGTTGCTAAGCACTGTCGTGGGGAACAAAGGTGTAAGCGCTGTGGGGGCTTAATGACTTTAAGACGTGTACAAGTAAAGAAAAACTGGTGTGTGCAAATTGTGGCGGCGACCACCTAGCTAGCTACGGCCGATGTCCAGCATGAACAGCTGCTCAGCGAAGAAATAAGACATGTGTCCTCGACCCGAAGACTGTGAACGAACCATCGCTCACAAAGAAGACGTCCGGCGCGCCACCACATGGCGGTTTGGATAACGAGTTCGCAGGAAATTTCCCGTGCCTAAATCCGACAAGAGCTGGTACTGAGTCAATGCAAGTGCTTAACGCTGGTAAGAAATGTATCACGAAAGAGTCCGCCAAGCGCACCTACGCTGATGCACTGAGCCCACCTCAAGTATCATCTGGAAGAAAACAGCAAGAAAACCTCGAGCACGTTATTCACGCTCAGTTCACCGCACGACGTTCACACGTCGTTAAGATGCCTGCGAGTTCAACGAAGTATATGTTGGAAGCAGTCCTGGCTCTAGAGTCAGTGTTACTTTGCTCTGCTTCCACAAACACACAGTGAAATAATGGCAATGTCTCGCCCACCTGGTCTATTTCGTCCTTCAAAAGTGCCCTTAGTAATGCAATGGAACTGCGCTGGTCTTTTAAAACGTTTGTGCGAACTCAACTTTTTCCTGCGCGACATTCCAATACCGATTCTAGCCCTCTCCGAAGCCGGTCTACCGAATGCAAAGACGCTCCCAGGGTGCACCCGACACGGCAACCCGAGCATAACGTCGTTTGCAAATGGAAGCGCAATGATATACATAAGGCGGGAAATACCTCACGTCGCCTTACCAGTGCCAGACCTCTGTTCCAACTCACTGGAAGTCGCTGCTGTGCAAATGTGCCTGGAAAACCGAAAACTGAGTGTTGTATCGGTGTACATAAGCCCACGAAAAAAGGTCTCCTTGAAGACTTTAATAAAGGACCTTTGCACTCGATGTCTCGCTCCTCGAATAATCTCTGGTGAATTTAACGCGCACCATTCACTCTGGGGAGATAAAAGTGTAGATTTTCGAGGCAAAGAACTTCTAGCAGCTGCGGATGCTGCCGACTTATGTGTGGCGAACGATGGCAAACCTACATTTTTCAGGCCACCAGATTCATGGAGTGCAATAGACCTTGTACTTCACTCCACGGACCTTCTGGTATCATCGCCCACGGCTCGAGACAGGATGGGCAGCGACCATTTCCCCATCTTCACCAATATTCTGGGATTTCGAACTGCTGGTCCACAATTCTGCAATGTAACACGCTGGGACACCTGTAGAGAAGCACTGGACAAATCCACTGGTGAGCTGTTCGCAGATATGTTGCAAAGCAAGCGAGCAGCAACTTCGTTGCTGAAACTGCCCGACCATTTTCTTGCTCCTGACTTGAAATTGAAGAACCTCTGCGCAGCACGTAGACGGGCGGAGCGAAAAATAATGAGAACAAAAGGAAATCTGTCTGCGAAAACCGAATATAACAGGATAAACGCTGTGATTCGTCGCCATACAAAAAATTAAGGCGAAATCAACGGGCCGCTTTCTGTGAGAGTTCATCAACGTTTAGGTCCTTGACAAAGATATGGGCAGTAATAAATAGTCTCTCTGGGAAGATCCGAACACACAGGCCATTCGAAGCACTCGCTTTGCAACAAGGAATAGATTTGCAAACCCGTGCAAAGGATTTCGCAGACGTGTACACATCTGGTAGATCAGCAGGAGTGGCGATTCCTCTGTCACCCCAGTTTTTTCACACGATGGATACGCCATTCACCTTCGAGAGCTGAATATAGCACTTAGCAATTTAAGAAGACGCTGTGCCGTGGGTCCCGATTTGATCAGCAATCAAATGCTGACAAATCTGCCATATGAGTGAAAAGGGGGCCTTTTGGATATATTTAATCATGTCCTGAGCACAGGAGAGATCCCAGTTTTTTGGAAGACAACATGGGTGGTGCAAGTCCTAAAGTCCGGAAAGGATGCTGCGAGCCTCGCGTCATATCGACCGGTATCTCTTACATCATGCGTATCTAAGTTGATGGAAAGATTAATATGTATAAGAATAACTTGATACCTTGAACAAGGAAGACGATGGCCATCGTATATGACCGGATTTCGCCCACGACTGAGTGCCCTGGACAAGGTTTTGGACCTATTAAGCCGCGTCGAGCACCACCACGTAAGCGGACTCTCGACAATCGCCGTCTTCATAGACGTTGCCAAGCCATATGATTGTGTGCTTCAGGCAGGCATCGTGAACGGGCTCCTAGCCATGGGTGTGTCGGGAAATGCTCTTCGGTTTGTACATGAATTTCTCAGAGACCGCTGTGTCCATATTAAGCTTGGAAATGTAACGAGCGAAGAGAGACGCGTTTCCCTCGGCGTACCACAAGGAAGCGTTCTATCTCCCTTGCTTTTTAACGCTCCCATGGCCAGCCTTCCCGACACTCTGCACTTAGCTCTGAAAGCAGTTAAAATATCCATCTACGCCGATGTCATCTGCATTTGGATCTCAGGGTACAGGCACAAACGTTTGGCCCGTATAGCACAGAGCGCTATTTCAATCATTGAGCGTCACTTGTTGATACTTGTCCTATCTTTATCAGCGGAAAAATCGGTCTTCATGCTCTTCCCGGGAGCGCGACGGAAGTCAACACGTCTGTCGCTGAATATTCGAGGCAACTCAATTCGTTGTGCACCAAGTGTCACTTTCCTGGGCATTACCATCGACAACAAGCTATTATGGTGACGTGCGGTTGATGGTATAGTAACGGCATCAGTGCAAAGAATCAACGCTATTCGTCGCATGGCAGGGGTCCGTTGGGGCAACAATGCTACGTCCATGCTTAAATTGAATGATGCGCTTATAACAAGCCGCATTCTTTATCAGCTGCCCCTGATATCACCATCACCAAGCCAGTTCGAACTCCTAGAGGCAGTGCACAGAAAGGGTCTTCGCTTGGCGATGGGAGTCCCTGAGGCGGCTCCAAACGCGAAGGTCACCAATGAAGCCGAGTTCCTTCCGCTCCGCCTTTTGGCGTCTCAGGCCTTATTGACGCAGCTGTCAAGACTGGGCGAGTCCTTCGCAGGCACGGCGCTTCTCCGGCGGCTAAGAGCAAGAACTGGCTCACATTTCAACGTGGCACTAAACACATTTCAATATTTAGGCTTGAAACTGCCTAAACGGCGCCCTATGGACCCGCCATGGTCTTTTTTGGATGTTGCGTGTAACTTCAGCATACCCAATCTACCAGCGAAGCACACCATTCCAGCCACGGAAGCAAAATTTTGTGCGCTGGACCACTTGAGCACCATGTACCGCAGCCACCTACAAGTGTACACCGACGGAACAGTGTGCACACAAACGGATAGCTGCGCAGCGGCTTTCTGCATACCTTGCCTTGGCGTGTCATTGTCGGGCCGCCTGGATCGCGTGGTTTCGTCCACAACGGTAGCAAGCGCTGCAATCATGGTGGCTTTGCGAAAATTGCGATCCTTTTCTGCACGAGATGTTGTAATGCTGACGGACTCCAAATCGGCGCTACAAAGACTGCATCGTGGCCTACCTTAAGAAAAATTCCCCAGGCAATCTCTGGCACTAATCAAACACCTAAATGGCATGAGTTTTAATATAAACTTCCAGTGGATCCCATCCCACGTTGACGTTGAGGGTAATGAAAATGCTGATGCCCTTGCATGCGAAGCAAGTACATCGCTTCCAAAAGTAAGAACTCCCAAGTCTTACCAGAACAACAAAGATGTGGTACGCAATCATTTCAAGGCGATCTACAAGTTTCCCCACCAAGCATGTGTAAATCATGAACCTTCTCGTGAAGAAGCGACGCTGTTGTACCGCATAAGAACCGGCTCCGCATACACCCCGGCCTGGTCATTCAGGACTGGGAGATACGCTTCCCCGTCCTGTGCCTTCTGTGGTGACATCGGGAATAATGGACATTTCATTTGGCTTTGCACATAGTTTGATGTGCAAAGTGCAGTGATGATCTGCACCTTGTGAAAAGGCTGTCATAGGCACCAGACAGTTGATGACGTCATCTTTCCTGAAGGACCCGCGGCATTTAGGAGGATTGTGCAACGAACTTTGTTGGTCTTCCTGCGAGACACTGGGCTGTCTGACACGTGGTGACATTTTGCAAATTCAGGAGATGCTCATGCGGAACGATTGCCGGCCATGCAGGCCAGGCCAACCCCGCCTGCTGCAACACCACCACCACCACCACCACCGTTATGCACTAACGCGAAGCGAAAGGCAAAAACGTAACTTGAGCGACACATACCACAGCTCAAGGGAACTCCCTGATGCTCACGCAGTCATTGTGCATTGCTTCTATCCCCACGTCCTAAGCTTGATATTTGAAATCAAAAGGCTACCCTACAAGCCCTCTTAAGGTATCAAAAAGGTATCAAATCTGCTAGAACGACACTCGCTATGCATAAGCGAAGTACGTTCCGGAAAAGCTGGCCAAAGTTACGGTACTCGGAATACATTTTGTACCTATCATCCGGTCGAAAATGACTACACCCTCAAATTAAGTGTTCTCAAAGTTATGTTGAACACGGCTACATTACCTTCATAAGTTTGATGGCCTCACTGTATTCCGTTTGTTGAGAGTGTGTTTCACGAGCAGGTGCATTGGTCGAATGCGTATTCGGCCTTGTGGGATTGACTTCAGATATTGTCCACTTTCGTTCTGAAAAGACCCAGTTGGCTAATTTATTTTCCAGAGCCCACGGTAATATTGCTAGTGATAATCGTAAAAACGTAGCGTAGTGAAGATGATGTATCAAGACACCAATGATTCAAAATGAAACAATCTTAAAAATAAAAAACTGCAACTCTGTTACAATTCAATAACGACATAAAACGTACACGCATGAACACATGAAAACGTACCTAATAGCAAAAAATCAGGAATAGACTTTGTCAGTTAAAAAAAACACGCAATAACTTGAAAGTCTTCATTTTTCTTCTACAAGCTAGTGTGGTATGCCAGAGAGGCAATGTAGCCTTGTATATGACGCCTTCTGCAAGTCACTCAAGGGGCCTGACAAAATGTTTTGCATTTTTGTAATAGAATTGGACGGATGGTGGATATACATAGTAACTCAGAGCGTACATTCAGTCCTCCTTAAACTCACACTTTGAAACAGACGTACTCGCCGACTTTCGAGCATAACTCTAATCCCAAACGTAAGTGCCAAAAATATATTAGGCCTCACCATCTCTTTTTTTCCCTATCTATATCAACTTCATGCAGTTTTTATGGATAGCGTGTTGCACGACGAAAAAAAAACAAACAGAGCTGATTTTCTTTGAATGCATTATACTTGTTAAGGATATGTTGGAACTTCATATATTCATACCTGGCAGCCACTCCTAAAATCTTCTACTAAAACCTTTTCATACGGCAATAAAGGCTTGAGCATGGTGTTGGTACTTATGTTATAGGAGTTGTTTGCAACGTAGATGTGTGCTCACGATCATAAAATATGTATTAGAGCCTTCGTGCAATAGCACTTCCAACAAACTGCCAACAATTGTTAAACATTTGTCCGCAACAAGACAAATAAATATTTGAACAAGACAGGGCGAATATAGCCGGATACCGGTACTAAATACAGGTGCATTCGTTTGACGCTCTTTGTTTCACCTGAAAACGCCTTAACACTTATCAATTACTCACGCAAGCATCTTTCGTGCAAGCAAAATCTCAAGTATCTTTTTTTCGCCAATTAAAGATCGCAGTTTTCAATTTTTCTAGCTTCCACTCTAAAAGCCTTACGGGAGGTAATTTCAGTGTACGAATATAGCAGTGCTAAATATTTACTGGTGGTCAGATGAAGAACTGAGTTCACGATCTGTGATCTTTAGGAGAACATTCGTGCATTCTTTAGGAGCAGTGAAAAACAGTTCTGTCTCCATCGGAAATGCAGCCGCTGCAGCCGGGATTTGATCCCGCAACCTGCGGGTCAGCAGCCGAGTACCTTAGCCACTAGACCACCGTGGCGGGGCAACCCATGCACATATAGCTGCTCCTAGCAGTTTTCGTTTGTAATCTAAGCACTCTAAAACACATGATCACATTTTCTGCACAGGACAAACACATTACTGAGGACAAAAATGAAAACCAAGAAAGTGAAAAATTTGTACTCTTAGGACGTCAGAATTTTCCACAGATCCCCATATAACACCAACCTTGTTTTAAAAAACATATAGTAGATACCAATGAATATTTTTATACAAAGTAACACATCGTCAACAGGAAATGAATAAAATAACTATCAATTTTTAAAGTGGGGTGTGTAGCCCTGTAGGACATGGGCAGTGGCAATGCCTTAGGTTATGGTGTATGTCACTCACCAGCGAACGGTGTTGAGACGACGCTTTCTCAAGGCCACACTAAATATCAATTCAACTCCTATCCAGAGAGCCCATAAAAGAATAAACAGACATAACCTCCCAATTACAATATGAGAACAGGCAGCGAAGAGGAGGGGTTCCAACACTCCCCCCCTTCCTTTTTTGTCCCGAATGGCCTCAACATTATCTCCGCCAGTCTGTCTCGCCATTGAGGCTGCAGATTTACTTTGTTTTTTATCTCAGTGCAATTTTATCATTCCTAAAATAATAAAAAGTTTCAAACTTTTTAGCTGGTAATTATATCAGTCTCTCTCTCTCGAGTAAATCCGTTTATCTTGCGTGTCCTGTCAACAATGTCATTGGAGTTTTGTTGCTTAACGTGCCGCTTCAGATAAGCCGTTCTGTATAATTTTGCACCTTTGCATCAGCAAGCATTTACATTAGCCAGATAGTGAGATCGCTTGTTAAAACTACCAAAAGCCCTTAGTCACAATGATGCAGGAAGGAATATCACTGAAAATTCAGCGTTATTCACAACCTGGTACGCAGTAATTGTCCCAACTAGGATGGCCCCATTTTGATCATCCAAGAGACCGTAATAAATGTCGCCCATTCTGTTCGTTAACACACAATAATCACACAATCCGTGAGGTGAAGGAGCAATGCGCATAATATTAGAGAACCCTACCATAGCCGTCACAGATTTGGAAAAAAAGTTTTTTAGTCGGAGCAAATCTCAGCGTTTTTACGCATTCAATGAAATTTGGTGGCGTATAGTTCAATCATATACATACGAGAAGAAATCTACGGTAATTTCACAACTATTTCTATATAACCCTTCATTAGGAAGCGTCATAGTGCCAATACATAGTGGTGTAAGGCCAGCTAACACTATCTCTCCAATACTTTTGACCGCTTTATTACAGGGGTGATTTACGGTGTTATATTGTGAAAAGTTAGCGAATATAGTTAACAGAGAGCACCATTGCACCCTGCGGTTTACTGAGAACAATTTCTTGATAATCAAGCGAAAGGGCATAAGGTAGCGCTTACTCAAATATAAAAGCGAAGTGAAAAAATTAGTCTGAAATTGATATGCAGAAAACTGATGTAATGTTCAAGAGCCTCGGATCATACCAACACTTTGCGATAGGTGGCGAGACACTGAAAGTGGTAAAGAAATAGGCCTCTTCAGGACAGGCACTGAACATGGAGCTAAAGAAATGAACATGAAAAGAGAAAAGAGTAAATAATAGCTGGGTCTTATTTTACAGGCAATCTAAACTCATGAATAGGAGTTTACCACTTTTTCTCAAGAAAGAAGCGCCCAACAAGTTCACTTTACTGGTTCTTTACTAACAAATAAAAAATTAAGGTGTACATTGATGTTCAACTTAAAATTGATGACCACTGTGCAAACCGTGCCTCAGGCCATAATATATGTAACTTTAAGGTACAACACGAGGCCGTAATGGGTCAAGGAAAATATGCGTGTTCGAGGCTTCTTAGTCGAAATCATGAACTATAGAAAGGGACTTCAGCACTACATATAGCGCGTGGGCAGTAGAACCACTGGCCACTATAAGCAACAGAATAAATTTTAATAAAAGACAAGTGGATGAGGTACTAGCGGAAAGCTTAGTGTGCAAAATAAACTAAAGAGTTGGCGGGGATAACGTAGCCGCGGCCACATATGCCATCTTCCACGTCGTGTAGTCTAACGACCATGTCCCTACCACCATTTAGCTATACCATCCGTCGGTCGTTTTACTATAAGTTTCCAATGTAGCCATCAACAGACATGCGCTTGCTTAGTGACTATGGTTAGAAATATTTACCGCCCTCCGGAAACAGCCTTTTCTTTGGTGTATTTTGGTTTTCTCCGAAGTAGCTCCGACGACATATCTATTTCCCCCCATGCCAACGGTAGACCTGTTTTTACTTTCTGAACCAACGTTGGTGTACTCTCTATCTCTCTTGAAATGTGCGTATATTTATTTCAGGACTCCATTATGCCAAATATTTTGGTGCCATGGTATAGAAAATGTTTCTTTGAGAACAGAAACTACTAAAGCGACAGTTCAACAAGGCATTTTACAAATGATATATTAATTTTGTTTTCAATCTTGTAGGTGTAAAATCCATAGCTTTACCTCACATATTGCAAAAAAGGCGGAAGTACAATGTAACCTTTGATGCTTAGAAGCCTATGCGAGCATATTAGGATTGTGCAATTTTGAGCTAGTATGAATTTAAAGGATGCGCCTTAGCCCATATGTTCTTGCTGTGCCAATTCAACGTGGGCTTCATTCTATACGATTCGGCCACCGGGGATGAGTGACTGCACAATACGGACCTCACGAATAAACTCCAGGACATCCAGAGGCACCGTATCATCGCTGAGATGCACCAAGTTTTGGTTGCGACATGACTGGAGCCACCTACTTGAGTGAGGAATCTCCTGGGATCTTTGCTTTGCCTCAGAATACGGATGCCGTTCTTGGTATATGTTGTAGGTTCCACGAGTATTAAAAAACAGAAAGCAGATGAAGTATTTTATAAAACCCTCGATCAGGTGAGTCTAAGTGTAGATCTTTAGCTTTCTTTATTTAGAAATATGTGACACGAATTATTGAGGGTACCTTTGCGATTAGAGTACTTCATTTCAATCAAAAGTCACAGTGCAGGTCTAATGTGAACCAAGTCTGTGACGTAGTCTACCCTTAAAAAAGCGCGTGCGAATTCGTTTTGCGAACGCGCTGTATACATTACAAAAAATACTTATTGCCTATCTTGGCAGCGTTGATGAGTTCTGCAGCAAAGCTGTTACGAGGACAAAACACCTGAATATAGTGGCTCAGCTATCAACCACCACCACTGTTTTTCGTAGGCGTCAACATACACAAAGAAAAATAACCAGGCATCAATTGTAAATGCAGTGCAAGATGTCTGGTTTGCAGGAAACTAGTCTGCAAGTGATTCATACTAGTACTTGAAGCTCTTAGACAAAAAACATCCTATGTGCAAGGGGAAAGGGGGCAGCATCATTTTAGTGTGAAAGTGAGACAGCGCATGCCCATGTGGTGAAGTGCAATTTGGTGTTTCCTTCTCTATAGCGAAAATTGTGTATTGATGTTACAAGTTCAGATATTAAGACAGCACTTACTGCATTTATCCTGACGAACGCATTGATCGTCGATGTCTCTGTGCAAAGGATACTTGCACACGCACCTGTCTTTGTTTTTCTTCCCACAACTCCACTTTGTTTCCAGTATGAAAACGTCACCACAGTAAAACTGCGGGAAAAAGCTTCGACCGTCACATGTAGCTGGTTCTTGCTTCTCTGGACACGCTGAATGCAAAAGAAAAGTCAACTAATTTTAAATATTTTTGTCTCGTCAAAGGTGACATTCCTAGTCACATCCAAGCGAACTATTATTGCAATGACACTTTAGTGGCCGTACTTTCAGTATACATTAAATCATGAAGCGCTGCTTTACCATGACTGGTGAGGTGTCTGTCAACATCAGGATGACTTCTTTAGTAACAACCGAGTGGTCGACATTGATCGGTGGCTGCTAGCGCATTTACAACACCTACCTTGCGCTTATATGAAAAATGTACTTCACATCACAGAAAAACGATCCTGCGTGACACAAGTGGAGCTCCACCGTTGCGGAATAGCCAGGATAAGGTGCAAGCAGCAACAAACTTATCAAAAATCATCGTTCACACACGCTTTCTCGAGAGAATGAATAGAATGAGAACTCCAAGCTGATTGTTCAGTCATGCGTAAAGCACCGTATGATTGAGTGCCACCTGCTAGACAATTGAAAGAAAGCAGCACAATACGTCTGCGCCTGAAATTTAAAATATTGGTACATGTAGGCTGCCGCAATGCATATTGAAGCGACTATGCGACAAAGCGGTTGAAGGTCGCTTGCTGCTTGACCTTGGAGCCAGACTGGCCAGCCTTGCAACCACTCTTGCAAATATAATTTGTAAATGTATTTGCAATATGTTGACTCTTTACTCCCGTAATATAATTGGTGGAGGTCGAAAGTTTCACGTCCTCACCAGGCAGCTCTGCAGTGGCCACATCCTCCAACTTCACGCCTTCGCTTCCAGTGGCAACCCGTCCCCTTCCTTATCTGCGGCTTCTCCGACAACATTTGTCGCAGACCCCACACACCGTAATCCCGGAACATTCTCTAGGCAACCTGGCATCGATTTCGATTACTGGCTTCGCCTGTATGAACGAGTCAGTCAAACTCACCACTAGGACCCTACCATGATGCTCGCTAATGTTCTCTTCATCTTGGACGGAACCCAGCATTTCTGATACAAAACAAATGAATCCAAAATCACCAGCTGGGACACGTTTAAGAAGAAGCTACGTGACCTTTTTGGGGATCCGACCAGTTGCCACGCAGCTACATGACAGGAGCTGGCTATCTGTGTCCAGTCGCCAACTGTATCGTATGTGTTCTATATACCAGACGTTCTCGCCCTTTGCCGGAAAGTGGACGAGGTGATGTCTGAAGCTCACAAAGTTGGTCACGTTTTGAAAGGAATCGCGGATGACGCTTTCAATTCGCTGATCTACATCAACGTCTCGACTACCGACCGCATCATTCAAGATTGCTGCCGTTTAGAAACCACAAAAAGCCGTTGTGTACACCCTCTTGTTTTTCATTTGCCAAGCATGGTGGCTACGTCCACCTGCTCCAATTCCACCACTTTGGAGCAGAGTGTCACACATATCGCTAGACAGAAACTTGAAGCAATAAGCCAAGCGCCGTTCAGCCGTCTCCTTTCGAGCATGCTACAATACCAACAACCCCCGCCGTCTCTGTTATTCAGGCGGTTGGATGACGAGAATTCCCCAACCTCGGGTTCCTTGTCACCTGCCCGTCTCTCACCCCTGCTGCAGACCAATTCCCATCAATGCATCTCGACGTGACCCAGTCGTCCCTTCATAATCTCGCCACCCCACAGAATGGCAGACTTTCAACGACAAACCGATCTGCTTCCAGTGCCACCGCTTTGGACATGTCTCCCTCTACGGCCGTGCCTCCTGGACGCCGCCACATAGGAACCCCTCTTTTGCACCTTATCGTCCATATTAAAATCTTTGTCGGTATTCGCCCAGCCGTACGAATCCTTCTTTCGATACAACTAACCGCCGCCTTCCTGCTCATTCTTCGCAGCTTCAACGCCGCCGTTTCCGTCACCACATCCACGCCGCCATCCCTCGCCACCCAAGTTTTCATTGTACCTGACGAAAAACTAGACAGTGCAGCTCCTGGAGCTTGTGCTGCATCATCTCTGTCTGTACCAAACCCTCTGTTGACGCTTCCTACGAACAAAAATGTTGACGATGTGCACGTGGACGGTATTTATTCGACGGCACTAGTCGATACTGGCTCTCACGTGTCTATAATCAGTGTTAATCTTTGTCACCGCTTAAGGAAAGTACTCACGCCTCCTGCTACAGAAGCTGTTCGTGTCGCTTATGGCGGAACTGTTCCTGTCCTCGCAATGTGCATGGCTCGTATAAGCATCACCAAGCGCTACGTTTCTGTCCTGTTCACGGTGCTCCATAACTTTCCTTATGACCTCATCTTGGGGATGTACTTCCTGTCGACCCGTTCTGCTCGAATAGACTGTTCCGCTGGTACTCTTTGCTCAAACGTTCTTGTTCAGCCAGCTATTCAACCTAAATTCAACATAGCCTCTGTGCCACTGGTCTCCTCTGCTTACCACCCAAAGCCCTCACATTCGCCGAATTCGCCACGACCTCACCCGTGTTGGATAGAGATTACATCGTCCCGCCAATTCCTGATGTCCCACTGGCCCGTGACGTCACTGTCCCTCACTGCGTCGTTACTATAGCCGCCAACCGGATACATCTACCTGTCATAAATTTCGGCTTCACGAAGCAAGTCCTCCCTGAAGGCATCTTATTCGCCATGTGGCAGTCCTTAGCCGATGACGATGTAACCACGTTCGCAGCCGACGTATGCACTAATATTTCTTGTCGCCTACTTGATGCCACACGTCTCGCCATGTCAATATGTCCAATGATCAATCCTGACGTCCACCCCTGTGCAATCAGCCGCCTCATCCGCATTAGAGCTACCTACCACGATATATTCGACCTTGACGATCGACCTCTCGGCAAATTTCTCTTGTCCAGCACCACATGAACACAGGTGCTGCTGCTCCCATTCACCGCCAATCGTATCGCGTGTCCACACGGAGCGCCATATTATTCAAGCTGAAGTTAAAAAGATGGTAACTGAAGCCATTATTGATCCCTTATCAAGCTCATTAGCGTCACCCGTCATCCTGGTAAAAAACGAACAACACATGGCGAGTCTGCATCAATTACTGGCATCTAATACGAATTACGAAAAGGGACATGCATTCTTTGTCCCGTAATAATTACTCTCTCGATTATGTTCATGGCACACGCTATATACTTTTCAGCCATGGACCTTCGCTCTGGTTATTGGCAGAATGTCGGGGTTGAGGAAGACCAAAAAAAGACCACCTTCCTCACAACCAATAGCCTGTACCAAGTCAAGGTTATACCATTTGGTGTATGAAACTCCACAGCCACGTTCGAACGTATAATTTACTGTCTGCTACACGGGTTCAAGTGGTCAACATGCCTTTGTTACATCATCGTATTTTCACCTACACTCCAGACCAGCTTTGAGCATCCGTCGGCCATTCTCGCCGTCTTCCGCAGCGCTGGCCTCCATTAGAACTTCTCGAAGTGTCACTTCTGCCGCTGACAGATTACAGTATTGGGCCACCTTTTCGATGCTTCTGGTATGCGGCCAGACCCCGAGAATTTTTGTGCCATCACGAGTTTTCCAGTACCCTGATCCGTCAAAGATGTCCGGAGCTTTGTGAGACTCTGTTCCTCTTTCAGCTGGTTTGTGAAACACTTTAGAGCAATTGCCCAACCACTTACCGATCTTTTGAATAAAGGCGTCCCATTTTTTAGAGGTCCATTCAAGCTGCTGCGTTTTCTCGCCTCATCACATTTCTGAATACGCCCCCTATCCGGGCCTACTTACCCAACCGCCCAAACTGAGGTCCGAACGAATGCCAGTGGCCACGGTATCGGAGCCGTTCTCGCCAAACGCCAACAGGGACACGACCGCGTGATTGCCTATGCCAGTCACCTCCTTACTACCTGCAGAGCGCAACTATTCGATCACAAAACGAGAATGCCTTGTTGTTGTCTGGGTGGTCTCGAAGTTTCGTCCAAATTTATATGGCACTCACTTCTCCGTCATCACTGACCACCTGCTGGCTTTCATCCTTAAAAGAACCCACAGGTCGACATGGTCACTGGGCTCTGCGACTGCAAATATACACCTTTGCATTGATATGTAAGTCTGTATGCCTGCATTAGGACGCCGATTGCCTTTCTTGCTATCCAGTTGGCGATTCATCCGCTGTATTTGACAACGACGCCTGAGTGTGCTCCGTTTCCCAATAGACCCACATAGCAGACGAGAGACGCCGAGATGCAGACTTACAAGCTATCATCAATCTCCTCGACTCCTCTCCATCAGGCCGATCCCATCGCTCGTGCGTACTCCAGAATGGTACATTAAACCGGTGTGTGTTCTACTTAGACGGCTCATCTCTGCTGCTTACTATACCCAAACACCTCCGCTCGGCTGTACTCTACGAACTTCACGACGTTCCAGCTGCCGGTCACCTTGGCGTGTCCGGCACATACGACCGGATTCGCCGTCGCTTCTATTGGCCAGGTTTGGCACGCACCGTCAGAAAATACGTTGTGGCATCTGAGGAAGGTCAGCGCCACTAAACAACGTTGACGCTTAAGGCTGGGCGCCTTCAACCACTCTACATTCCCTCTGAACCTTTCTTTTACGTCGGCTTGGACTTACTCGGCCCTTTTCACTTGTCTTCTGCTGGCAATAGGTGAATAGCTGGGCCCACTAACCACGCGCCATCACACGCGCCCTTCCAACAAGTAGCGCCACAGACGTCGCCGATTTTCTTCTACGCGACGTGATCTTGCAACATGGTACTCCACGCCAGCTGCTCACAGACCGAGGCCACACGTTTCTATCGAGAGTTCTAGCGGACATCCTACGCTCACGTGCAATGCGCTACAAGATCACTACTTCATACCATCCACAAACAAATAGCCTCACGGAGCGTCTAAACGGAACCATAACCGACATGCTTTCAAACTACGTTTACTCAGACCACTCCGACTGGGACCTCGCTCTACCATACGTGACATTTGCGTTCAATTCTTTGCGCCTTGACACAGCTGCTTACTGCCCATTTTTCTTGTTGTTCGGCCACAAAAGTACACTGCCCCTCAATACATTCATTTCGTTCCCAGCAGCTCCGACCAGAGAATATACCTTAGACGCCATCAGCACGCGAAGCCACTCGCGCTCGCTTTCTGACTTCTGAAGAAAACCAACGACGTTAGTATGATGGACGGCACTGAGATGTGCACTTTTCGCCCGGTTCATTGGTTCTGCTGTGGTCTCCGACCAAGCACGTTGGCCTCTCTGACAAACTGCTCTTTCGGTACACGGGGCCATACAGAACGCTTCGTGCGGTGGCTCCCGTCACTTATGAAATCGCTCCTGCTGCCTCGTCGTCTTCATCCACCCCTCGGGCCAGCGATACTGCACACGTCACACGCCTGAAGCAGTACCACTCGCCCATTCACATTCACATCTAGATGTGCCGAGACGGTGCCTTTGCCGACGGGAGTTCTGCTGCATGTAGGCTGCCGCAATGCATATTGACAATGTGCGTGTTCCCCAACGAAGAGGATGAAGGTCGCTTACCGCTCGAGCTTGGAGCCCGACTGGCCAACGCTGCAACCGCTCTTCCGAAATAATTTTCACTTCAAAATAAAGTTTTTTCATTCCATTCCAATCACTCACTTCACTTCACTTTTTATTTCCTTATGAGCCCCCTCAAGGGGAATATTACTTAAGGGCTGGGGTTACAATTGGGCGACAATTTTCATGATGATAATACACAATTACACATACAAAAAATTATATGTAAACAATATATATACTTTTGTAAATTATGCACATCAACCAGTTATGCATTTATTCAGAAGCCACAAATAAACATAAGAGTAAATTAGTGCTTAAGCTTCTCAGCAAGCGATGATGGGCAGGTGTTATCAGCAATAGAAAGGGACAGGCCGTTCCAGTCAGTTGATGAAGGGCAGAAAAAGGAGGCCGAGAAGGTAGTAGTGCGGCTGCGTAGACGGGTTACTTGTAAGTGATGCCAGTATATACGAAGGGTGAGGTGTGGGTGTGGGGCCAAGATGTATGGTGTTTGATTAAGTGAGCTGTAATATAACTTGTGAAAAAAAGGTTAGTGAATCAATGCGGCACCGGGATATCAATGAATCTAAGCCGAATTGTGCCTTAAGCAGTGATACGCTTGTGTGATACGAGTACGATGAATGAATGAATCTTGCCGCGCGACTATGAACTGCTTCGAATTCATTGATGAGATATGCTTGATGTGGGGACTATATCGGGGATGCGTACTGAAGTTTCGGACGTACAAGTTTTTTAAATGCTAGTCGTTTGACGTGAGGGGTGCATGACGTCAATGGCGTTTCAAGTATCCCAAGGTTTGGTTAGCTGAGGCAGTAATGCGCGACACATGAACAGACCAATTTAAATCATATGAAAGGGTGACACCAAGGTATTTAAATGAGTGTACTTTTTCTAAGGGAGCATTGCTGAAGTTATAGGGCATATATATGATGTTATAGGGCTGATGGCGGCGATTGAAACAAATTACTTTTCATTATTTGGGGTTAAGGGTCATTAGCCAGTCGTTACACCAGCGTTGCACTTTGTTAAGGTCGTCTTGCAGGGCACTGTGGTGAGTTACATTACTGTGGGATATATGAAACAGTCGTCTGCAAACAGACGGGTAGGAGAAGAGACATGGAGGGGAAGGTTGTTAATGTAAATAAGAGTAGGGGACCCAGGACACTTCCGTGCGGGATGCCATACGTAACGGAGATAGGTGCGGATGTATGATTGTTGACATGCACTGACTGATGACGGTTAGAGATAAATTCTGCAATCCAGTTTAAAATGGTCGGGGGCAAGTTCAGACAGGATAGCTTTAGTAATAGCCGTTTATGAGGTAACTTGTCAAATGCTTTGGCATAATCGAGAAAAATAGCGTCAACCTGGGGGGTTCTGTCGAGGTTAATGTGCAAGTCATGGGTGAAGATGGCAAGTTGCGTCTCACATGATAAGCCTTTGCGAAAGCCATGTTGGGCAGGGTGAAAGAAGTTAGCAGTGTCTAGGAAGTGCCTGATTTGGGTGTAGATTACATGTTCCGTTATCTTGAAGGGTACAGTTGTAAGAGAGATTAGATGGTTGGTAAGAGGTGAATTTTCATTTCCTGATTTGTAAATCAGAACGACCTGCGCGCTCTTCCAATCGATGGTAATACTAGAGGATGATGAAGACTCCGCAAATATTATATTCAAGTAAGATGCGCAGACATGTTTTGTATTTTTTAACAGTTTCGAATTGAGAGCGTCTACCCTGGGTGCTAATGATAACTTTAGTTTTTCGATTATTAGCATTATGTCATTTTCGGTGAATTCGATGGGTGGCATGACAGAGTGCAAACGTGAGGGTGGTGACAGACCAGGAGTGGCAGTTTCAGTAGTAAACACAAACGAAAACGCGACGTTAAACGCATTGGCAGCCCCGCCGCGGTGGTCTAGTGGCTAAGGTACTCGACTGCTGACCCGCAGGTCGCGGGTTCAAATCCCGGCTGCGGCGGCTGCATTTCCGATGGAGGCGGAAATGTCGTAGGCCCGTGTGCTCAGATTTGGGTGCACGTTAAAGAACCCCAGGTGGTCAAAATTTCCGGAGCCCTCCACTACGGCGTCTCTCATAATCATATGGTGGTTTTGGGACGTTAAGCCCCACAAATCAATCAATAAACGCATTGGCAAACTCTTGGTCAGTGATCATTATGTCATTATGATCTGTGAGGATGATAGTTTCAGGAGCCTTAGGTTGCAAGATTTGCCAGAATTTTGGGGGGTTGTTATCTAATACACTGGGTAGGGTATCATGATAGAAGGAAACTTTTTCGCGACTAACAGGCAAGAGGTGGTCTTTCTCTGTCTCATATTATTTGCTCCACGTCACAGGGGAATTGTGTTGCTTTGCGGAGCGAAATAGCCTTTTCTTCTTGTTTTTTAGGGTTTTTACCTTTTTTGTGAACCATGGTTTATGGTGATTGGCCCGGACAGTTTTTACAAGAATATGTTTAGAAGCGAGTGCAGTAAGTTTGCTATGAAATATCGATCAGTTATCTTGAAGTATGCGGTTGTGGAAATCGAAACAGTAGATATGGTAGAAGGAGATAAGTTCGTTGTTGATCGCATCGTAGTTACCTTTGTCATACAAGTGTATTGTTTTATCCTATGATTCTCGTTTCGGAAAGGCAAAAGCAAAAGCGGCATGAATCATTTTATGGTCATTAATTTCTTTCAGTTGAGTCATTGAAGATAAACTGCAAGGATTGTTAGTTAAAATGAGATCTAGAATGGTGGCTGAGTCCTGTGTGACGCGCGTATTTTCCGATACAAGCTGAGCCAAGTTATAATTGAAGCAAACATCTAGAAAACTGTTTTTGACTTGGTATAGTGACGACGGTGGGTTGTCATTCCATTTAATATGAGGCAAGTTAAAGTCACCGAATAGGAAAACGTGCGTGTTTGCGTTTATTTTTGTTAGTGTGTCTAGCACACAGTTAAGTTTATCAGTAAATTCACTGTTTGCTCGAGGGAGACGGCAGCACACACCAAGTAAGATAACTTGCGGAGTTGAACGAAAGAGCAGCCATAAAGTTTCAAGGTCACTTGGGTTAGCAACAATTGAACAGGGCAACGTATCCTCAACAGCGATGAGTACTCCAGCACCCCGGCAATGCTGACGGTCGTAGTGGAAGACATTGAAGCCGGGTAGATCATCAACGACCTCCGCATCGGAAATACCATCTGTTAGCCGTGCTTCGGCGAGTAATAATAAGCTACACCCGGATGAAAGGACAACGCCAGATATGATGCCACGTTTGGGTAAGAAACTTTGTATGTTAGTATAGATTGCTGAGAAAATAGTAGTAGGGCTAGGCGACGTTGTCGGACGTCGGGTTGTTTGACCCAGCCGTAGGGTTTGTCATTTGAATTGTTTTACGGATTTTGCATTTTTGTCATAGATGTACAATGTTGAACCTATGAACAATGTATTGTAGCGCAATGAAAAAGGGTCCGAATTACTCCTGGGAAATGCAAAACGATGTTACGCGCGTTTTACACAGGGCGAGAAAATTCTTCGCCGATTCTATAGTTTGTGCCTTTTAGTTTGCAGCCAATGGACAAGACTTTTCCTTTTATCTTACACAACAAAAATTTTATTATTATGGGGGAGTTGCGACCATTACAGTGGCGCCCGAGACGATTCGCGCGCTTGATATGCTCCGGGATCAGAGTAATGTCCAAGTGATCTGCGCAGAACCGAATGACTTTTTCTTCCACTAGAGCAGCAGATTCAGATGAACCAGGGTCGGATATCCTGAAAAAGATTAAGTTATTTCTACGGGCTTTATTTTAAGCGTCGTCGATTCGCGATTCAATTTCAGAGATAGCTCGCATCGTCTCGGAAGCAATTGCTTGAACTGATTCAACCTGTCGCTGCAGGGTTTGAATGTTTTGGCAGTGGTTCTCGATGGAGTTCATCCTTTTGGTAAGCTCAGATATTGTTCTGTTGGTTTCGACCAGCTCGCCTTTCAGACCTTTATCTCGCTCATTATTTGAGATTGTCCGGCGATTAAGTTCTGCAATTTGGTTTGGATTGTGTTAAGATCGGGACCATGGTTTCTTTCAACGAGGCCAGGGTTACTTTAAACGTAACCCGAGAGCAGTAGCAAGAAACGCCAGACACGAACACTCTACGACAATCGAAAGCAAACACTGCCGGCTCGGTAGCAGTACCAAAAGGCAGTCGCCTGATTTTTTTGCAAAAAGGCTGTACGAATGACTAACCTGCATGTTAAAAAGAAGTGGCTTAGTTGAATGTTTCGTGGCACAGCCAACGAGCCCACAGGTGGGCGCCCGAGCATGTTGCTCTGTTAAAGCTGACGTTAGTGACGTAGGCAGCTCCTATGACGCAGTGGTGCTCAGGCTCCCGCCGGGCGTCGTCAATGGAAGCTGGGGTGTGGCTAACATCGATTGACGAAGGACAACCGGTGCGTAGCCAGTGCGCTGATCCACGCAAGATGAAGGTACGTGCGGGACGGTTGAAATGGTAGTGGGCAGGGCAGCAGAGATGAAAGCGAAAGCAAACGCCTAAATGTTGAAAAGAAGTGGCTCAGTCGGCTGTTTCATGGCACAGCCGCTGAGCCCACCAAATTTCGTAAATATATTTGCAATATATTAACTTGCGACACACGTGACAATATAAACTGTATGTACAGTGGTGCTGCTAATATATTTCACCTACATTGGGCGTAAAGTGGCACCTCAATTTTGCAGCGCAATTTTACCAGCACGTCGTCAAGAGCTGCGAACGGCGGGAAAAACACCATTCACAAATTGAGTTATTGACTTCATACGGGATTACAACAGCAATACATTTGCACGCCATTATTTGGGAAGCAAATAATATTACACTCCTATTTCTAAGCTCATAGTGCATGTCACAATTTCCCAATTCACCCCTATATCTGGCGGTAGTATATTTCAAGCTATGATAAGTGGCTATCTGAAAATAATGGCTTGCGCAGTCGGTGGCTGGTTTCACAACGTGACCAGCCGGGGAGCAACGTTCCTTGAAAAGTACGCTGCTCGGCCGCAATGATTTAATAAAACATATAGAATATGATAGGAAATATAGCAAGCCCATATTTTTAAATACTACTAACTAACTTTCATTACTAGTAGTGTCTCCATGATTCGATTGACGTGTGGACTTTAACGTCCTAAAATTACCATATGATTATGAGAGTCACCATATTGGACGGCTCCGGAAATTTCGGAAATTTCGTTTTTTTAACGTGAACCTAAATCTAAGCACATGGGCCTTAGTGTCACTAAGAAATGACACCTAATATACACACTGTTCTTTCAGGCAAGCTGTCAATACTGGGCCAAATCAGGACAGATAAGCTGCCGCCAGGCATATACAAGGCAGCTCTCAAGAAATATTCTGAGTAGCTCTTCCCTCTGTGCTGCCTGCGTAGCTTTCCTGATTGACGCAAGTGCTATGTTATTATTCTTAGCAATGCGTCATACAACAGCGCACTCTTCGAAAAACTAGGTGAACAGTGAAGTATAAATTCGCACGAACTTAGGCCTATTTTTAAAGAAGATAAACCAAGAGCAACAACGTTGGTAACCATTTTTCACGGGCCGTTATTATTTTCCAGATGCTGCTTGAGGAAGTGTAGGCTTTTCTTTATTCACACTACTCATGAATTTGATGAAGGTTCAAGATTATGAACGACAGTCAAACAAAATAACAAAAAACAAAAAAGACACAGTCAATACTTCAGGAAACTTTAGGTTTCAAAAATTTCTTCATTGCTAAGCAAATTGCCATATCATGTTTGGCTTGTCATATCTATTTTCGCTGCCTATCGATCTCAGAATAGGAGTGAATTTAACGAGTAAAGCTATTCGTCTTGGTACGCGATACCGTAGTGATTGCCTCTGGATTTTAGAATCAGACGCTTTATTTTTTTTTTAAATACGTTTATAAAGGGGATTTAGTTTGTCCCGTAAATGAACTTGAGACAGTCTCTAAACAGTTTATGCAACAAATCTGTTTGTTCTTTTTTGTCGCTGTGAAATGAACGCTTCACACGCTGTAGTAAAGAGCAATTGTAATAAATATTTGAGGTGTTGCATAACTCACATGCCATGATTGGTGGATAATCAATTACGAATATGAGAATCACTATCAAGAGCGCCATTGGGAAGATTTTCCTGGTTTAGTGATGCTATCTGTAAACACAACACAAATGCACCTTATAAAAGCGTCTTCCAGGAGCTAAATAAATTATAGAGTTTCTTTTGTAAATTTAGCGAGCAGTCACAACGTTCAGTAGTGAAATAACAACATTCAGTGAATATATGTACCTGAGAACTCCGCGCCTTTCCTGTAATGCCAAACCACTGATGTTTGTCTCAACCTTTCCTTACTAAAAGAGAAGATAATGCATGACGACGAGTGTGAGAAGGCCACTCTTTAAATGGGTATTATTTCGTGTTGCCGCATTATCTTGTAACAACTATGTCCTCTTACCAGACGTCTACAAAGACATTTGTGACAACTGAACTGCTCAACCGTGTGCCGGGAACCAATCTGGTTCCCGGTACATGTTGGCCATAACGTTCATATAACCATCCTTACTGCCAACGAGTTGGCGCACTCCCGGGCACGAGGTCTAACATTGCACGCCGGGAAAAGCCACTCGGAGGCAGAGGACACGATTTGGTGTTACCAAGATCTACTCCTAAGTTTTCGAGGAATTTTCAAGCACTATTCATTGGAGCGGCGGAGGTTCCCCCTCCCGCATCCAACTATATCCAGAGCTTAGTCTACCACGTTACGTCAACTGCAGACTGAGGCATACGTTTATCCCATGAAGTGCTCTAAATATATGGACGGTATACAGCCAGACTGCCCTCGCTGTAATAACCTGCGTAGCACTTTCCAACGCATGCTGTGGCAATGTCCTGTCGTACGCGAGAGCTCCGGGTCTCCCTAAACGGAGGAGGACTGGCGATCTCTTCTCACAAGCAACAAAAAAAAAGACCAGCAACGGGCTATCCAGAGAGTCCATGACATGACCGAGGAGATGTATCTCTCGTCAATTCATGGGTGCGGCCCACCGATGTCCCCACTAAGAGGAAGTGAGCGTCGTCTCCAGATAAAAAAAAAGTTATTTGCCTGTCTGCCTGCCTTCCTGCCTACGTCGTCTGAGCAGTAACGTACGGGGGGGGGGGTGTAAAAAATTCGCAGGTGACGATCCCTTAGAAGTAGTGTGAGCGTTATTCCTGCGCTTCATCTTGTTATTTGCATATGTTCATCATCATCACTTAGGCCTGGGTAGTGGGGATCTGGCTCGGGCAATAACGAGTCTTCAGTCCTCAATGTTGCTTTACAATACATAGGATAGTGGCGTGGGAACTTTATACTTCCTCCCACTGTACGTGCCTGTGTAGGGTATGGCAGGCTATAAACCAAGAAGTCGTTGGGATCATCACAAGTTCTGTGTTCTGATGCCAATTTACTTTTGTACCACGCATTTGCTCTGCATAGTGCACGCGGCTACTACTACTTGCTCGTAAGTTCTAACAGTAAGGAATAACCAACCAGCCCACTCTCACAACTTGGTCCAGTATTGTAAAGCTTGTATACTAGTCGTGTGTGTGTTTGTAAAACATGAAAATTATTTCAACGGCATTTCCAAGCATACTAAGATATTGTCAGTTTACTTTCAAGCAGACGCAATGTAGGTTTATATAGAAAGTGTCCACTAATGACCCATGTGGCGTATAAAAAAAATGGTAATAAAAAGAAAAAATTGGGCCGTATCAGCATGTTAATCTGCAAATGTCGTCAAAAGACGATAGTATTGCGTCTGGAGTGATTGGACAAAACGCCTATTTGATGTTCTGCGCAAGAAAATCGGCTAATGCTATTTTGGAGGCACTGCGTTATAGTGCCTCGAGCGTGCAGCGGAAGCAAATGACCTCACCAATTCACGTCACACGTGAGACATGAGCGATATCTGGCAGCCATCTTGGAAAAAACAAAACGCGCGGCTCTGAGATGGGCGTGCGCACCTGTCTCGAGGCAGATAAGGCGTAAAACGCAAGGCGACGGGAAGGTGCCACGATCGCTTCGTTTTAGCAAAGCGTTGAAAACATCTGCCTTTCGTGCAAGTGTTGCATGGTCAGCGCCACGTGATAAACGCTACGGTCCTTAGAATAACTCATGTATGCCTTTTTCAGTAAAAGACGCACATGCAGAATATATACGTGTTGTTATGGTATTTCAGATATGCTCAAAAATTGCTTTTTTGAAGTGACAATCGTACAAGTATGAACGCTGAAGTTTCAGCAACATCAAGTGCTGCGGGTGGGGTCGGCCGTTTAAAGTGTCTGGTACCGTCAAGGTTTGACAGACAGACAGACAGAAAGACAGACCAAAGTTTTTGCGTCGAAGGTCCCCAAGAAATACTATCTTCTTTAAAAAGACACGTGGCTTTGTGGTGGAACGCCTGCTTACCACGCACAAGATCAGGGTTGGATCTTCTCTCCTAATATAATATTTTTATTATTTATTTTATTTGCATCTTTCTAGATTTTTTTCATCCCGGACAAGGTGAAGATTTCTGCTCACAACCAATGACCACGTCGGCGCAATTTTCGCGAAACGACATCTTCAACGTTTAAGCTTGCTGCGTGTTGCTCAAGCTCAAAGAATGCATAAATGAGCACATGCAGAGCAAGCGTGTACTATCGCCCATCACAGATCGACTTCAGCAGCACTCTGCTCGAACGCGAAGTATGGCGCATGGAAATATTGCACTGGAACGCACAGAACGAATGTGAACTGTCGCAGTTTTTTCAACTAGCCCCTTCTCTTACTCTTGTTGCTAGTAACTCATCATTTTGTAAAACATTTTTAGTTGTTTTCTGCTGAATTCATCCGTAAACTATACATTAGGCAGTGCTTTAGAGAAAACTGATTTTTGTTTAGAGAAGCACGACGACAGATACTTCGTGATATTTTTTTTTTTGCGTACAGACATTTTAAGCGTTATATTGCATATAGTGTCGATTATGGTTTGGAGACAACCCAGAGTGACCGCTCGTTGGTCGTTATCCATGTGTTCTCAGTGTGATGCACTCCGTAGCACTTTTTCTTGTGTTATTTTAAACGATTCATTGTGGTAACGCCTTATTCTTTTACATAACCTACTAATGAAGAATTATTTAAGGGAACCCAGACTGGAGACGTACAAACGCAAAATATTTTGATTTGATCAGTTTGTAAACTATTCAGGGATATCAAAGTATGCTTATACTCACATCCAAACGTACACCCACGTTCAGATGATGTTGAAAAACACGCTGTGATGAACTTATAGTTACCAAGACTCTGCTGATATCACGCAGCTGATATTGACAGGCCTCCTCCAATACAGGTAGTCGTATTTTGTGTTATTATATTTGACTCGCCGTTAGAAAGTCGATGCTGACACATTGTTTAGAAGGCCAACATACATCTAACGTGGTACTTGATGTTGATTGCCGGAATGATATTAAAGCAATAATGTCGGCGATATGCTATATTGTGACCTGCGCGTTCATTGTTGATAGATTGGGCACCGAAGTGTGTATGGTACAGTAGACACACAGAAAACATATCGATTGTAACATTATGCTTGTGCTTGGTAAACACACGGGGGAAAACGTGATCTTCCTAGCATCCTTATTTATATTTCTAGCATCGTTCAGCGCTAAATACAGGAAACGTGAGCATATTTAAGGTAAAATTGTGTGGGAATACTTATGGTGATTTCAGATTTCATCTCTCTTTGGCACAACGAGAAGCCGTCATGGTGTTCCATCAACACATTCACTCGCCGTAGTGAATGCTTGTGCGAAAAAGAGAGGTTTTTCAAAACAAAGTAACGAGGCAAAATTAGTCTTCGGGCTCAATTTTAGGCCGTTTTCGTTCTTGTGTTAGCTGCTGCAGTGTAAAGTGTTCGCAGCACTACAAAATTGTGCGGATCTTAAGTGGTGATGCGTAACAAAATTGAGGGGCAGCGCTGTCTTTGTTTTTAATAATATTGTGGATGACATTCTCCGCGCCTGCTCCACTGAGCACAAGCTTACCACCGCTTATCATCCACAGACAAATGGATTGACCGAGCGTCTGAACCGAACGCTGACGCAGATGCTGTCAATGTAAGTTTCGCCAGATCACCGTGACTGGGACAAAGCACTCCCCTTTGTCACGTTCGCGTACAATTCTTCACGGCACGACACAGCTAGTTATTCGCCGTTTTATTTGCTATTTGGCCGACATCCAGCATTACCATTTGACACGCTCCTTCCTTCGGCTGCCCCCTTGTCTACTGAGTACGCCAGCGATGTCGTTTCTCGAGCCCATGCAGCCCGTCAGCTTGCCCGTGATCGGCTGCACTTGTCGCAAGCGCAGCAAAAGGACCACTATGACAGTCGCCACCAAAGCGTGCACTTCTCGCCAGGGTCTCTGGTACTTCTCTGGACACCAAACCGCCCAGTCGGCTTATCAGAGAAGCTACTATCACACTACCATGGCCCCTACAAAGTGTTACGACAACTTAGTGACGTGAGCTACGAGATCGCACCACTAAACAATGCCTTTTTGACCACCTCACTCCAGACAGACGTTGTACACGTTTCCAGACTGAAACCGTATCACCCTCCTCGTTCGTCGCCGCCGTACTAAGCGCCGTGACGGCGCTTCCGCCGCAGGGGAGTGATGTTACGGTGCATCATCGACAGGAGCAAGCGTGGCACTTAGCGATGATGAAGAAGACGCCTGTGCGTTAGGCGCTTGCACGAGAGGCAACTCGGACATCTTGTTCTGCTGCCGATTCTCGGTGGACGCTGTCCTGTAAGCCAAGACCTTGCCCCGTCACAATATATTGCTTTATAAACATTCGGATCATAACAGGTGTCTATCGATTGATGATTGTTTACACCACCAGTGGCAGATATTATAAAACATTTTTAGCTTTATTTATCAGGCATTATGAGTTGAATTTCTTTAAAGCGAGAACATTCACTTTGGGCAGGTGCTGTGCTTAGCCTAATGTGCTTGGGTACTGTCTTCATCTTTACTGCAGAGCACGGAATAAAAAAGTCAGAGTTCCATGTTAGGCGAATGTCGCTGCACAAGCCACAAGCAATCCTTCAACTAAATATTAAACGTACTTACAAGGACGTTGAATGTTTTTACTAAAGTACACCATATTTTGTCTCGTATTGCACCTATTCTTGTTCCGCAAAACCAAGAATACGTGGTGGGTTGTGCTTCTTAGTCGGAATAACATTACAAACTTTGTCTGGGTGAATAAAGCATACTGCAATACAATAAACATTCATGGTATTACTTATACCTTCTTGTTAAAATACGCCTGCACAAATTTCAACTATTCTTTTATTTTGAAAATATTTTAGGAAATGACCGAATGTATTCTTGCCGTGGTCGTTGCCATCACATTCAATGTATATACTTTGAACTGCCAGGATAAGTGAAGTAAGGCTTGAGCTGGGGCTTCTAGGTAATTCTTCTTTAACGAAGAGCGAAGAAGCGGAAAAAGAACGAAGCATTGAGAAGCATTGGTAATTCAAATACAGAAAACGCTACTCACGCAAAAACGATGATCCGGCAGTCTACACTATGCGGAAGGTGCATGGAGATACTATTCGGAGAGATATTTTGGCTGGCCTAGCAGGAAATTTGTATTTGGGCTATGTTTTTGGGAATAATCCTTACTGGCCCGCACCACGCGCTAAAAAAAGGCCTCCTTCCATTCTCTTTGATTCCACTCATTAAAAACTCGCGAACAAAACCACCGCATTTGCATTTCCGCAATTTTCCATAACACCTTCTCGCGGTCACGCACCCACCCGATCAACTTTAGTTTCAAGGCTCGAGTAAGAAGGCTGACCAAAACCGGTCTCTGCCCTTAGCTTTTAACAGACCTTGCCGAGACCCTTCTTTCATACTCACGAGAAGATGCGCAACCCCTCTTACCCCCATCCACCCTCATATATATCTAGAAACCAGAGGGCCGTGTAACACCATATAATCGTAGGGTTTCAAATGGCGTTAAGAAAGCAACAGGGTAAGTGGGAAATCGAATCGTATTTTCTGGGCCCAGCAAGTTCGGCATGATTTGCAAGTGCTTCGAGCGAGACGAACCCTATGAAAGCTACGTGCAGCAAAAAGCACGCGGGACGTATTGTAAAGTGTGCCATGGAGATAGTGTATGAGGTGTGTGCAGTGCCTTCGTAGATTTTTCGAAGGCCTATGATCTTAGCAACCACACTATACTCCTTCAAAACTTGTAATATTATGGCATTCGTAGACAGGCGCAACTGCTCCTAAAATCATATCGATTGCACAGAAAACAGACCATTTGTATAGACAACATAAAATTTGAACTAACACTCGTTACTTCTGGCGCTCCAAAGAGCAGTATACTAGAACCATTGATCTTTATTGTATATCTAAACGACATTTGCAATATCAACACCACTGCTCAATTTATCATCTGTTCTGGTGATACCAACATCTTTTTACTCAAAATATTCTTCATTCACTTGTTACGCATAGCAATCATACCATGAGTGAGCTACAAAAATGGTCAGAATCTAAGTGCATGCGTTATCAATGAGAATAAAACAGAAGCTTTTGTAATCCACCTCAAAAATAAACCACTTCTTTCTTCCTTCGACATTATGCTGACCTTAGGATGCTTAGATTTGGTTGAACAATTTAAGTGCCTCGAAATAGTTTTTTCCTCCTTTATACCTTATGAACAGCGTGTGAATCCCACTTCGAGAAAACTAGCTCAAACAACTGGGTTTGTAAGGAGGCTAAAATACGTTCTTCCAAAACAAATAAAACTACTCCTGTACAATTCATTCTTTTCTGCACCTACTTGAACTAATTTTTTACTTTTTACTTAGCTCGGTAGTAAAAGACTAGGCTGGCAACCCCTGTGTCCTCAGTGTTTTCTGTTTTGCGATTTTTTGTTTTTTTTTCTTATTCCGTGCAAGAGTGGTTAGGGACACCGGCGGTGTTGGCGGAGGCAGTGGCGGACAACTACGGCACCACGCGTGACCCGTGTTGTGAGCTCTTAACAACTTTCGCTATTATGTCGCCACGACCTATTGGCCACGACACGAGAAAAACCACACGTTCACACGCTTCGAGAACAAGCAAAGGAATGACGTTTATTATCTGCAGTAGTGTGTTAATAAATGATCGTGATGGGGGGGGGTAGGAGGAAGGGAACAGAGCAGAGAACTTCACGCGTGCGCAGTGGACAGCCAGTCTTTGACACAGATACCGATACAACACTTCTTCCTTCTAAAAATGAAAGCAATTGATTGATTGATATGTGGGGTTTAACGTCCCAAAACCACCATATGATTATGAGAGATTCCGTAGTGGAGGGCTCCGGAAATTTCGACCACCTGGGGTTCTTTAACGTGCGCCCAAATCTGAGCACACGGGCCTAAAACATTTCCGCCTTCATCGGAAATGCAGCCGCCGCAGCCGGGATTCGAACCCGCGACCGGCGGGTCAGCAGCCGAGTACCTTAACCACTAGACCACCACGGCGGAGCAAAAAAAATGAAAGCAATGAGCTGGCTTCCGTTTTCGCATGGAGAATCGTAGCTGTTCTGCTTCTTCCCTCGAAACTTCAGCTTCGGTGACTGACAGGCCGGAACTAATTCAGCAGCAGGATCACCAGGGTGTAAAGTTTGGGAACTCAACCGTCTCCTTAGGCTTGTGTCCGTATGTGGCGCCGATTCAATCGTGCTGACTGGTGGATTGTCTGAGCACACGTGTTCCGCCTGGATTTGGGATTGCACTTCCTCAGGCTGTAGGCGGACTTGATCGACGTGCCGTCGGACGATCGCCCAATTGCCTCTACGGTCAGCATTCGAGTCTCAGATGTAGGTATCGCGTGTCCTGGTATCTATTTGCTTCCGGGCCCATAGTTACGCACGTGCACCCGGCTATATTACCTGAGGCACGCGTTTCTGCCTTTCACGTGGTGCTATTTCACTGTAGTATGGAAAACTGCTATCCAGACACAATCTGATCTGGAAGCCTAGAAGCATTTCTGATGGTGACTTCCCACTTGCTGGGGCGTTCTTCTGCAGCCTAATAACAGCCGCATAAGTCTATGTTCCAATTTTTCTTCCTTCATCTTTTGTAGCCCATCTTTCACTATTCGTACGCCTCCTTCAGCAGCCCCATTATATTGTGGGTGGAATGGAGCTGTTCTATAACGTGCAAGATGTTTTTTTTTTTGACGAATGTTGCGATATCACGGCTAGTGAATTGCGTACCGTTATCGGAAACAATCGTTCGGGGAACGCCAAACCGGCTGAATATGTCTCGTAAACAGCTGACTGTAGCCATCCTGGTACCTTGCTTAAAAGGGATTGCTTTTCTCTAGTTGTTTTGGGAATCAATTACAACACTAACCATCCTTTGTTCTATTGTGCCGGCAAAATCCACGTAAATATGTGACCACTTTTCTAGTGTTCGTGGCCAGTGGCCAGCTTGCTGGTGGTGTGATCGGAGGCATGGATAAGTTGTCGATGCAATTCTTGAACGTCACTGACAGTCTCTCAATTTCCCAGTCCAGGGCTGGCCACCAAAACAATGATCACGCTATGGACTTCAGGCCAACAACCCTTGGTGATTTTAATGGAGGAGCTAAAGTAAACGTTTTCGCGCCCCAGTGTGCACAACAGCTTGGTGGCTCCAACAAACCAACTCGTGAGGCAAAAACAATTTTAGCTGGTGGTTAAAAAATGAAACCATGTCAGTTTCCATAGTTTCGGCTCTTTTGGGCTAACTGTGCAGCACGTATTGCTTGATGCATGCGAATGTCATGTCCTGGCCTGTCAGGTGCTGTAGTTCCCACGTCGTTACTGTGCCTTCATCCAGGCTTTGCAAACAAAAGACCTACGCTTGCGGCTAGACAGCGTGGCCGGAAAATGGTAGTGGGAACCTGCTAATGGCGTCTAAGTTCAGCATTTGCTTTCCGGGAGTGTACTGAAACTTGTAGCGATAACCACCGAGATAAAGTCATCATCACCATCATCATCATCATCACCATCATCATCCTGACCACGTTCACTGCAGGACAAAAGCGTCTCTCATGTTCCGCCTGTTAAGCCAGTGCTGTGCTTGCTGCTGCCAATTTATACCCGCAAACTTTTTTATCTCATCTGCCCACCTAACCTTCTGTCTCCCCCTAATCCACTTCCTTTCTCTGGGAATTCCGTTAGTTACCCTTAATGACCAGCGGTTATCCTGTCTACGCGCTACATGCCCGCCCCTTGTTCAATTCTTCTTCTTGATTTCAGCTACGATATCCTTAACCCCCGTTTGTTCCCTAATCCACTTTGCTTTCTTCTTGTCTATTAAGGTTATACCTACCATTTTTCTTTCCATTGCTCGCTGCGTCGTCCTCAATTTAAGCTCAACGCTCTTTGTAAGTCTCCAGGTTTCTGCTTCATAGCTAAGTACCGGCAAGATACAGCTGTTATATACCCTCCTCTTCAGGGATAGTGGCAATCTACCTGTCATATTTTGAGTGTGCTTGCCAAATGTGCTCCCCCCCATTCTCATTCTTCTAGTTACTTCAATCTCGTGGTTTGGCTCCGCGTTTATTACCTGCCCTAAGTAGGCATAGTCTTTTACAACTTGAAGGGCACTATTATCTGTCTCGATGCGCTGCTCTTTTCCGAGGTTGTTGTACATTACTTTCGTTTTCTGCAGATTAATTTCAAGACCCACCTTTCTGCTCTCCTTGTCAAACTCCGTAATCATGAGTTGCAATTCGTCCCCTGACTTGCTCAGCAATGCAATGTCATCGTCGAAGCGCATGTTACTAAGGTACTCTCCATTAACTCTTATCCCTCACTGTTCCCATTCGAGGCTTCTGAAAACCTCCTGTAAGCACGCGGTTAGCACAAGCCAGTCCCAACAAATTATGCGGCGAAACATTAATCACACTACAGTTTAGCAAACGAGCAAGTTTTGGTGCGCAATTTCAGAAGTGGATCAAAGTTGCTTGATGCGGATGGGACCAGTGTCGTACGAGCTCAATGTGCAGTGGCCGAACGGATCTTGCACATAGAGACGACAAAAAAGATCATTTGCTACCAGTCCCTTCCACAACGATGGTATCCCCGATCGCGGTGGAGGAGGACACACTCTACTGCTATCCAGCCCTTGTAGATCGTGTGCCCGCAGCAGCTGACTTCTCCCAAAATGCAGCAGCAAGCATGGTTAGCGTACACAGCCCTCCGAGGCTATACCCTCCACGAAAGGAGACAGCTGGCGGGCGCGAAGCAGGAAATATCTTTTCACTTCATGCTCTGTAGCATTGATTATCTTTTAAATGCGAAACAATTCTTGGCGACATTCGGCGACTTTGAGCGTATCTATCTATCTATCTATCTATCTATCTATCTATCTATCTATCTATCTATCTATCTATCTATCTATCTAGCCACTTACGTTTGGGTGCTCTCGTGACCATCCCCTTAACTTTGCGTGAACCAAAATTAGCATGGGAGGGTAGGATAGTTTCACGAATATGAAGCGGTGGTCAAGATATGTATAAAGTCATATTCCCGTCGCTACGTCTCAAACACATCCCGCCAGACAGTGGCACGTACCGACGTGCGGGCATGTACCACTGGTATGCGGGTATGTGCCAAAGGTGATTGGCGCCCCGACGTGGTGGTCTAGTGGCTACGTTACTCACCTACTGACCAGCAGGTCGCGGGATCAAATCCCGGCTGCGGCGACTGCATTTGTGATGCAGGTGGAAATATTGTAGGCCCATGTACTCAGATTTGGGTGCACGGTAAAGAACCCCAGGTGGTCAAAATTTCCAGAGCCCTTCACTAAGGCATCTCTCATAATCATATGGTGGTTTTGGGACGTTAAAACATACAGATAAATCAATCAACAGGTGATTGGCACTTAGTGTCTACCCAGAAACAACAAGAAAACATACGCAATTTGAACGTGCAAGTGTTAGAAATACCTGACAGTAGTGGCGTCGACGCGTTGAAGGCAAATAAATCAGGGTCCCAGTAGAAATGGAACTCAAGTATTCTGCGTGGCAATGAAGCATTTTACCACAGAGCAACGCCAGGTCTCAAAACTACTTTTCAAATAGACGCTAATCTTTGTGAAACGTCAATAGTTGTTGCTGTGCTGCCTACCCAATTTTATAAAAATGACATATGTACTCTTTTGATACAGCCGTCACGTCAGATTAACGTCGATTGTGGTCGAATGTTATTAGCTTAAGGTAATTTATGCAGCAATGTTCTGAGCCAGCATCCTCGCGAGCATCAGCGCTTCATATCAGCTTAAGGTGTTGCTAATACACATGTTCCAGTTGGCATCGTTGCGGAAGTGCAAACAGCTGGTTATAGAAGCATCTGCAACTCTTCAACATAAGTCTGTGCGTGCAACATTTTACTCATAGTCATCGTTCTTTTATCACGTGTCCCTCAATCAAAAATTGCAACACGGTTATTTTTCCTCCGCATGCTTCGCATTAAGTCGATTCCAATGGTACGGAGAATCTGCCAAATTGTTTGGCTCACGTAACGTCAAGCATGTTGCTTAATAGAGTCGGAAGTTTCCCGGCGTTTAACGATAGTGCATCTGAGGACCAGGACGCGAATATCTTGAATTCGCCACCACAACCACCCCGACTACAGCTGATGGCCTGCCAACTCCAACGCCTGTTCAGCGAGAGCCGGGTAGGTGGACAGACGCTACAGCTTGGAGCGTCTCCGGCTAGGCCGAGGCACGGATGACAACGTCTATGGAGACGCGGTGAATGAGATAACTGGCGCCTGTGCAGGCAACGGTGCAAACATACCGTTGGAACTTACCAACGCCAGTGACAAAGCCTCGGTGAGTGACAATTTACCCCATCCTACCAACGCCAATTAAGCGGACTGGCAGCTCAGCCAAACGCTTCGGCAATGCAAGAAAGAAGGCCAGGAATGCCGCTACCTTGCCGCACTTCAGGCCCAGCTGAAACAATTGTACTCAGTAAGAAGATGGGACCACGAGTACAGAAACTCTCTTCACTGCCTAAAGAAGATTGTAAAATTATCATACTCCCACACCAAGGCCAGCCTTTGTAAGCGATCGCTGCTCTTGTACTCGCAAGAGCTATCATCGAAACCAGCGATCACCTGTGCATGTACGAGAAGTTCTTTCTTCTTATCAGCCAACGATTCAATATTGCCATACTATCCACTAAGTTTTTCGAAGTGTCTAAACTCGTTTGAAAGCTTCAACAACTTGTAATCAATGGCAGACCGTACCTCCATGGTATACGCCTACGTGGCTGCGAGAGAAAAGGCGCTCCTTGGAGTGGTGCCTGGTATTCAACCCCATACGTCAATGGAAACTCTAATGGCCCATCTTCGCATACGCAATGAAGGCGTCAAACGTGCGCAAAGCAGAATGATATCCAACATTAAAAACGCAGCCCTCACAATTTAAGGGGACAGGCTTCCGCGAACCGTATATTTTTACGGAGGTTAACCTATTTGCCATCCTTTTTGTGCCACTTTGCAAGTTTCCAAAGCCTGTAGGAAAAGGGAACGCCGTGAAGACGTTATCCCACAACCTGATAAGCCCTTTTGCAAGCTTTTTGGCACACACATCCTACCTCTGTACATCCTCTCCGGCTAATTTGGGCCTCTTGCGAGAAAGCTCACTTTACCAGAGAGCCTCCGTGCTCCAAAATACTTGAGCCAGTTCTACTGTGCAACCGACCTAATTAAAAAAGTGAGAAAAAACTACCTTCGCACGCTTCCGACATGCCACCACGATCGTTTTTCTCTGAAGATGAAAAAGAAGCCATCAAGTTTGGAGGGCCCTCTCTAAATCCCTATGTCGCTCTCACTCAATATAAAGACTCGAGGTGACCATGACAATGAACTCGGCAGCCCACCAGCCGAGCCGGGTGACTCCGCTCAAGAAGCACAAAGACCGACGGTCTTTGTGCTTCTTGAGGCTTCTTGAGTGGAGTCGCCAGGCTCGAGAGGTAAGGTGGACAGACGTCGCACTTTCCCCGGCCACTCCACTTATGCACTGCCAGGCGTATCAACGGGTTTTAACAGAAAACAAACAGTTCAAAGCGCAAATCAAGATCTACGCCCAGGAAAAAACCTGTTAGAGAAGAAAATAGGGGTGCTTCTAGAACAAAAGCAGGCAGAGAACTCAAAGCCACGACTTACGCAATCTTCTCAATTACAAGGGCACCAACTGACACCTACTCTTCGGTTTAGCCAGATCAAGGAGCTGGTAGCTGCTTCCCTGTGCTCGGCCGAACGATCTGCAGGGCCAAATATCCCACACCAGCAGATTGAAGGGTTCAACTGATTATGATAGAACAATTACAAAAATGCCTGCAACTTCAAATGAACCAACAAATTCAGCTCTTTTGTCAGGATTTTCAAGGCCTAGAACATCACGTGCATGAAACCCTTCACAACGTCCTAAAGAGGAAACGGCAGCCCGGTAACGACTCCAAAAGTGAAGGGGCAAAAGTCGTTGTAACAGATACAGAAGGAACTGCCTGCAGCAGCAATATTCTCTATCATGGCTAAGCACTTTCGGTCTCTAAAAAATTTCACATTGTGGTCTTGGAATTGCCGTTTCTTTTAAAACCGAACACGTCTCTCAAACACAATACGTCCACACAGCATTGGTTCACCGTGATGTAATCTGCTTACAGAAAACTAGCAAGAGTTCGAAGCAACTCACACGCTATCGCCTACTATCAGACACAGTTAATCCGAGAGTGGCACTCCTGGTAAAGAAAGACTTGGCAAATGCATATGATAGCCACTCCACTCTGGAAAGTGCCTCACAAATGCTCACTATAAGGCCAAGAAAGAATGGGCGACTCAAAGTAGTTATTTGCAATGTATACAGCCCATATCAGGCGTGCTTGGTGGACTTTATTACACTAATAGGCACACTTATAGCAACATAAGTGGGGAAGATCGCTTATTTTATGGCGGCTTCAAAGCGTATAGCTCCAGCTGGGGCTATAGAGTAGATCGTCTAAAAGGGACCAAGCTGTTAGAAGCCACCCAAGACTACAATTCGGAGTTGCTTACAACCTCGAGTTCGCCACCAGACTAGGCAATAGCGTCACAAGAGACACCACACTAGACCTTGTTTTTACCAACAACTTGCGGAAAGTTCGATGGAATAACCTCGGGGAAGCCCTTGGAAGTGACCATTACATAACCAACATTCAATGCAGCGCCACCCACTTCAGACGGCCACTGGAAAAACGGAAGTTAACAGACTGGAAGGAATACCGCGAGGCACATGAGAACAAACTCCACAAATTCACCACAGCACAAGAGTGGGGAGAATACCTCACTGAAACTCATGCTCAATTTACCAAGACGTATCAAACGTGAGTGAACAGACCGGCAGTGGACAATGACCTAGCACACATGCGGGAGGCCCGACCTGTTAAACGGTGGAAATGCCAAAGGCTTAATTAATCGTAAACTGAAGCAGCGGATCTACCAGCTAACTGACGAAGCCAATGCGTACGCTGCAGAGCTTACACAAAGCAATGGCTAACTTTTGGTGAATGTTTCAAAGGCACTTTGGGAACAAAAACAAAACCTGGGCCATCTTGCGAGCAATGATAGATCCTGCTAGCACCAGAACCGAAACGACAAATACATTAACAAAACTAGCCACTGAATATAACGGGAGCACCAACCAACATCTCGACGAGCTTACCAAAAGTTATGTCGGCGGGCCAGGCTCTCGACTAAGAACAATGTAGCTGTTAGACAATACAGAGGGTCTCCAAATGTTATTCTAGGCACTCCAAGTACGGTTCAGAAGCTCTATTCAGCCGTGCAGAGCTTTCAACGAAATGCTTCCCTGGGCACTGATAGTGGCACCACTGCCAGGAGAAAAAATCTTGACAGAGGAACATTACAACACTAAAAAATGTCTTAGTTTACAGAAGACCTTGCTGGTAAATAGCGACCGGGGAATTTCCGAAAATTTTAAAAACAGCATGCCCTGTCTCACGGAGGCCCTGTAAATTTATTTTCTGAATCGCCAGACACAGCACGCTTCCGTTATTACGTGCACGTCATCTGCACTTTCCTAAACATGGCAGCTCCGTTATCCTTAACACGGCATGAATCTGTAACTCGGAAAACAGCATTTATGTTATTTGAAAAACTAAAAAAACGTGTTGTTGAAAACGGGCTGCCCGTAAATTGTTTCAATAATGAATGAACACACAGGCTTTCAAATCTCCTGTCAACATAGAGAAAAAAGTTAGACACAATACAAAGCGCAGAAACAAAGCAACATGACGCTCTTTTTTAGTGTTTGGTGGTGCTTAAGCATCTAAAAATTTCCTCTAAGTACTGCGCCCACTATCCCAGTAACAAGATTTTCGAGGTACTCCTGTAAGATTTTCTATTTCTCTTCACATTTTTTACCGTGACTCACAGTGGGAAACAGGTAGTTTCGTTTATTAGTCTTACCTGTACTTTATTAGGCTGTTTTGTTTTTTTCATAATAGTAATGGAAAGCTTACCATTCCACAGACCAGATGGTACACTCACTTTTGATGGTAACTTAGCTTGGAAAAATTAACGAAAGCTTTTGTTGAAATTTTGGGCATGTGCGGAGCACCAGTACTGCGAAAAAACGTTGATATCTCATAGGAAAGTTGGCGCTTATTATGTTTTGAAGGCAGGCCGTTTCATCATATTCAAAGTACACACCAAGAATTGGTGATATTTCGTATCGCATGGGTGTTTGTGGGTTTGACATTGCTGTTTCCACTTACGCTCTAATGCTGCCCGCGTGACTGTGCATACACCACTCCTGCTACTGCAGGGAAAATACATAATGGCGACCCATTCAACACAGCATAACTTCATTTATTTGAACAAAATAAACAGATGTCGTCAACCGGCTTATGATATTTTGAAGGTTCACAGACTGCCACTTCAGTACTTTGTTTACTCCTGAAAGAAATGTGGAAAATAAAAAGGGATCAGAACATTTTCGTTGAGTGTAAAAATGGCAGATCCCACGTACAGTGGTAATCGATAATATGCAAAGCACGAATAATAAAGGTTGATATGTCCCTTCAACATCAACGTAACGTTACAAGAGGGAAGTAAATGATGCCACACATGACTTCTGTGTCATGATTATCATGTTTGGATGTGTCGTTTACATTCGTCATCTATTCACGTCATGTGATACCAAATTTGTTGTATGTGGAGCTAGCGGAACTACTATGAACACGCCATGAACACGCCATAAAATTAAATGTATGTAAGGAGAGGTTGGTGCCAATGCGGGGCACCGGCTACTTCTCTTTTCTTGCACAAAAGTCAACATCGCACATTTTGTAGCAAACACAAGTTCTTACATGACACGCTTGTCAGGATTATTATGTTTTACAAGCCCCGCCGCGGTGGTCCAGTGGCTAAGGCACTCGGCTACTGACCCGCAGGTCGCGGGTTTGAATCCCGGCTGCGACGGCTGCATTTCCGATGGAAGCGGAAATGTTGTAGGCCCGTGTGCTCAGATTTGGGTGCACGTTAAAGAACCCCAGGTGGTCAAAATTTCCGGAGCCCTCCTCTACAGCGTCTCTCATAATCATATGGTGGTTTTGGGACGTTCATATCAATCAATCAATTATCCTGTTTTACAAGTCTTATACTTTCGTGACTCATTGATGTCACGCAACACCAAGTTTGGTATATGTGGAGCTAGCGAAACGGCCACGAGTGTATAAAAAAGGGCCCAAAATACTCCAATATAGCGTCGATGCCCGCGTACGCTGGGCACAGCGACGCTACGTTAGCGAAACCCGAGCACTCTACAGTGTGACACCAGGCGCGACCAGCGTCCGTCGACGTGGCCTGACGGCAACCGGTTTGATATGCGACAGGCTGCATTTCACGCCGATGCGTTACCCAGACAACACTGTGTCTCTCTCTTTTCGTGACGAAGGGACACCGGACGCGCTGAAACGCGCATGCGTCAAAGCAACGCAGTGCGTTGCGCGCCTGCGAGCATATGGCAGGATCGGTGCCTGGCGTGGCAACGCCGGCGTGACTCGATGAATTGAACGCCGGTGAGCACACGCACCGTGTCACGTCGAAAGGTATTGGCGCCTTGACTGTGGCATGGAGTCATGCTCTTCCTTGACACGCATCTCATGATTATCATGTTTAACCCAGTCACATACCTTCGTCATCCATTAGCGTCACGTTATACCAAATTTGCCATATGTAAAGCTAGCCAAACGGCCACGTTGTAGTAACGTTGTTACATGACGTGCATGTCGTGATTATTATGTTTGTATGTGTCATTTACCTATGTCGTTCGTTCGCGTAATACCAAGATTGGTACATATGAAGCTATCAAAACGGCCGCGAGCGCATTATGAGCGTAGCATGTAATCATGTTGTTACATGACACGCATCTCACGTTTATCATGTTTGCACCAGTATCATACATTCGTCATCAATCCACATTCCTTAATACCAAATTTGGTATAGGTGAAGCTAGCAAAACGGCCGCCAGCGCATCATGTGCTGGCATGTAGTAATGTTGTGACATGACACGCATCTTATGATTATCTTGTTTGCACTAGTGACATACCTTCGACATTCATTCACGTACAGTAATATCAATTGTGGTATATGTGACACCATCAAAACGCCCACGAACGCATAATGAGCTTGGGTAGCAGTCATGTTACATGACACGGATGTCATGATTTTTATGTTAGGGTCTGTCGCTTGTGTTCACCACGCAATCATGTCATACCTTACCATTTTGGAACATGC
This sequence comes from Rhipicephalus microplus, assembly GCF_043290135.1. Classification (NCBI taxonomy): domain Eukaryota; kingdom Metazoa; phylum Arthropoda; class Arachnida; order Ixodida; family Ixodidae; genus Rhipicephalus; species Rhipicephalus microplus. The sequence continues at coordinate 56,607,815 of NC_134706.1, forward strand.
CATGTGAACAATATCACCGCAAGAGCTGCAGGCCCATGTGACGTAAATCATGACATTCATCACATCCACGTCCTCATTTTCTTGTTATGAGTGGTCAGGTATGTTTGTCGTAGAGTCATGTTATTTCATACCAACTTTGGTATTGATATCATTATCGAAATGGCCAGTAGAGCTAAAAGTCGTAAGCGGCTGGATTAAATAGATAGATAGATAGATAGATAGAAGAAAGATAGATAGATAGAAGAAAGATAGATAGATAGATAGACAGACAGACAGACAGACAGACAGACAGACAGACAGACAGACAGACAGACAGACAGACAGACAGACAGACAGACAGACAGACAGACAGATAGATAGATAGATAGATAGATAGATAGATAGATAGATAGATACGCTCAAAGTCGCCGAAGTTCACCTAGAAATGCTTCGCGTTTAAAACCGTCACCATCATCATCATCGTCATCATCAGCCTGACTACGTCCACAGCAGGACAAAGGCCTCTCCCATGTTCTGCCAGTTAACCCGGTCCTGTGCTTGCTGCTGCCAATTTATACCCGCAAAGTTCTTAATCACATCTGTTCACCTAACCTTCTGTCTCCCCCTAACCCGCTTCCCTTCTCTGGGAATCCAGTCAGTTACCCTTAATGACCAGCGGTTATCCTGTCTACGCGCGACATGCCCTGTCCATGTCCATTTCTTCTTCTTGATTTCAGCTATGATATCCTTAACCCCCGTTTGTCCCCTAATCCACTCTGCTCTCTTCTTGTCTCTTAAGGTTACACCTACCATTTTTCTTTACATTGCTCGCTGCGTCGTCCTCAGTTTAAGCTGGACTCTCTTTGTAAGTCTCAAGGTTTTTGCTCCGTAGCTAAGTACCGGCAAGATACAGCTGTTATATACCTTCCTCTTGAGAGATAGTGGCAATCTACTTGTCATAATTTGAGACTGCTTGCCGAATGTGCTCCACCCCATTCTTATTCTGCTAGTTGCTTCAACGTCGTGGTTCGGCTCTGCGGTTATTACCTGCCCTAATTAGACATAGTCTTTTACAACTTCAAGTGCACGATTACCTGTCTCGAAGCGCTGCTCCTTGCCGAGGTTGTTGTACATTACTTTCGTTTTCTGCAGATTAATTTTAAGACCCACCTTTCTGCTCTCCTTGTCTAACTCCGTAATCATGAGTTGCAATTCGTCCCCCGAGTTACTCAGGAATGCAATGTCATCGGCGAAGCGCAGATTACTAAGGTATTCTCCATTGACTCTTATCCCTAACTGTTCCCATCCTAGGCTTCTGAAAACCTCCTGTAAGCACGCGGTAAATAGCATTGGGGAAATTGTGCCCCCCTGCCTTACACCCTTCTTGATTGGTATTCTGTTGCTTTCTTTATGAAGCACTATGGTAGCAGTTGATCCCCTGTAGATTTCTTCCAGAATGTTTATATATACTTCATCTACGCCCTGATTCCGCAGTGTTTGCATGACGGCTGATATTTCTACTGAATCAAACGCCTTCTCGTAATCTATGAAGGTTATGTATAGTGGTTGGTTATACTCTGAGCATTTCTCTATTACCTGATTGATAGTATGAATGTGGTCAATTGTTGAGTAGCCTGTTCGAAATCCTGCTTGTTCCTTTGGTTGATTGAATTCTAATGTTTTCTTTAATCTGTTAGCAATTACCTTTGTAAATAGCTTGATTACTACAGAGAGCAAGCTGATCGGCCTGTAATTCTACAAGTCCTTGTCGTCTCCTTTCTTATGTATTAAGATGATGTTAGCGTTCTTCCAAGACTCTGGTACTCTTCCCGTCAGGAGACACCTCGTAAACAGGGTGGCTAGTTTTTCTAACACAATCTGTCCTCCATCTTTCAGCAGATCTGATGTTACCTGATCCTCACCAGCAGCTTTGCCCCTTTGCCTGCTCTCCAAAGCTTTTCTGACTTCTTCTATCATTACTGGTGGGGTGTAATCTGGGTTACTGCTAGTTCTTATAGTATTAAGGTCGTGGTTGTCTCGGCTACTGTACAGATCTCTGTAAAACTCCTCCGCTATTTTAACTATCCTATCCATATTGGTAGTTATTTTGCCTTCTTTGTCCCTTAGTGCATACATCCGACTTTTGCCTATCCCAAGTTTCCTCTTCAATGCTTTGACACTTCCTCCGTTTTTCAGAGCGTGTTCAATTCTCTCTATGTTATACCTTCTTACATCGCATACCTTACGTCTATTAATCAACTTCGAAAGCTCTGCCAGTTCTATTTTGTCTGTTGTACTTGACACTTTCATGATTTGACGCTTCTTAATTAGGTTCTTCGTTTCCTGGGAAAGCTTGCCAGTGTCCTGTCTAACTACCCTGCCTTCAACTTCCACTGCACACTCCATATTGATACTCGTCAGATTATCATTCATTGTATCTACGCTAAGGTTGGTTTCCTCACTAAGAGCCGAGTACCTGTTCTGCAGCGACACTTTGAATTCCTGTACTTTCCTCTAAGTGCTAGCTGATTGATTGGCTTCTTGCGTATCAGTTTCTGTCGTTCCTTCTTCAAGTCTAGGTGAATTAAAGACTGTACCATTCTATGGTCACTGTATCGTACCTTGCCAATCACTTCCACATCCTGCACGATTCCAGGGTGTGCACTCATTATAAAGTCTATTTCGTTCTTATTTTCGCCATTAGGGCTCCTTCATGTCCACTTGCGGTTTTCTCGTTTTCGGTAGAAGGTATTCAAAATCCGTAAATTATTGCGTTCTGCGAATTCTACTTGTAGCTCTCCTCTGGCGTTTCTAGTACTGATGCCATAATCTCCTACTGCCTGGTCTCCAGCCTGCTTCTTCCCTACCTTTGCATTAATGTCGCCCATCACTATAGTATACTGTGTTTTTACCTTACTCATTGCCAATTCCACGTCTTCGTAGAAGCTTTCAACTGAAGCGTCATCATGGCTGGATGTAGGCACGTAAGCCTCTACTACCTTCATTTTGTATCTTTTATTCAGTTTAATTACGATACCTACCACCCTTTCATTAATGCTATAGTATTCCTCTATGTTGCCAGCTATGTTTCTGTGAATTAGGAACCCCACTCCCAGTTCTCTTCTGCCTGCCAAGCCCCTATAGCAAAGGACTTGCCCATTCTGTAGCACCGTATAGGCCTCATCTGTCCTCCTAACCTCACTGAGCCCTATTATGTCCCATTTAACACCCTCTAGCTCCTCGAATAGTACAGCTAGATTTCCCTCACTAGATAAGGTTCTAGCGTTAAACGTTGCCAAGTTCCGGTTCCAATGGCGGCCTGTCCGGATCCAGAGATTCTTAGCCCCCTCTGCTGCGTTGCAGATCTGACCGCCGCCGTGGTCAGTTGCTTCGCAGCTGCTGGGGACTGAGGGCCGTGAGTTATTTGACGTATGCATGTGAGAGGTAGTGGCCAGATACTGCACCAGGGTGGCCAATCCTTCTCTGATGAGGGAGTGCGTTCCCGGCGGTGGTTACCGGTGAGGCCGCACCCCAGGCCTCTTAATGCAGTTCCATCAACACGCGGATTTTTTAAATCTGGTTGGGAAATGCGCGGTACCGGGATTTGAACCATGGACCTCTTGCATGCGAGGCGAATGCTCTAACCACTACGCCATCACCGTAGCCGTTCTATGCGCTGTACCCTCAATGCAAACTGACAGAGCGAAAACTGTTTCGTTTTCTGTAGCGACTACATAGGGGTATTCACTGAGCTTTGACTGCATGGCGGCTACACCACCGTTCCACCATTCGTACTGTATATGCATCTGCAAGCAAGTTGTGTTCTGGGGGTCTGTAGTCAACCAAGTCGCCGTGTGGATATCGAATGCAGCACGTGCAGCAAGTTCTTTGAGCTTGCGGCTGACGTCAAGCCTTACTTGGTATAACAATACAATTTTTTGTTGGTGTCACAATCATTGCTAAGAGCTCAAGTAAAACTAACAATTTGTATGACTTGGACCCAATATGGCATAACTCAACAAACTGCTGGAAAGGGTCTACAGTCGAACCCCACTACAACGCAACTGACGGGGCGCGGAAAAAATTTTGTCGAAGCGAAAATTTCATTGATGTGAAATTAAAAAAAATCGCTGATCTGAGCTAGCAAAACAAAGAAACGTTTATTCTCAAAATTCAAAAACTGTCCGCTGCTTCCTATTCTTTCCCAGCAGCGTCACGACGTTTTTCTCACCATGCATAGCGAGGCCATTGTGAAAGCACGCTGAAAAATTGCCTAAAACCACTTTCGTGAACGAACTTAACAGTTGCATCAACACGTTAACACCAGCAGTTGTCCGCAATCAATTGTATCCAATACAATAAAGATGAAAAAGACAAGACGAGACTAGTGCTAGTTCAGTTTGATCCATCATGAAAAATTGCAAGGCTTTACGTCTCAAAACCATGTTGTGATCATGGGAGACACTATAGTGGAGCAGGGCTCGAGAAATTTTGACCACCTGGTTTCGTTTAACGTCCACTGATACCACAGAGCATACTAGTCTCGACAATTTTGCCTCCATTGAAATGCAACCGACATAATGGGGATCAAACTTGTGACCTTTGGGTCCGCAGCCGAGCACCATAGCCATTATTGGGACACCTGCTCGGTCTTTCTTGTCTTCGTTGTGTCGCACTGTTGTGCACCATGAATAACTTAACTCGTCCCCTTAGCGAACAGCATTGCTATGCAGGATGTACAAATGAAAGCTGCGGAACCAGCATGCCAAAATATCCGCCCTGCATCCATGCACAGTAGTGCCGACTAACAGCATGACATCACTGTTGTGAGGGCATGCACCGATGAAAAACCACTAAGTCACCACAGTGCTGCTAATCAAGCGTTCGAACCAGTCTAATCGTAGTTTTTTCTTGCGTGTGCACAACCCGGCTGTGATCACTCGTCACAACGTCATGGCTTATGGTCACTGACAGGATCCAGCAAGAAGCGCGTTCACTCTGTCACGCACGAAAAAAAACACATTCAGAGAAGTGGACTTGTTATAACTAGATAAACTTGGTCTACGACGCGAGACGCCATGGGTAGTGGTGTAAAAAACAGAACTGCACAACGTTGGCAGTCAAGCAACGCATATCCCGCTTGCTCTTGTGTTTTGCCATTTATGTTCATAACGATAACCGTTTATTTTACGACTCATTTCATTTCGTTTTGTTTCATTTACATCAATTCACCATTGTACCTGAACATAAATCTTCGCTTTTTATGAAAGTTTTCAACCTTCTAGGGGGCGCTCCAGGGACATAGGTGAGGAGGAAAGGGAGAGGTGTCACTATCTTGGAAAATTGTTTCATCTAGCTAGTTTAGGGGTCAAGATTGCGCAGTGCCGTTCACCGCCCTAGCGGAAAGAGAGAAAACCTTCGGTCGCTCTGACATGATGATGATGATAGCTGGGGTTGAACGTCCCAAAACCAAAATATGATTATGAGAGACGCCGTAGTGGAGGGCTCCGGAAATTTAGATCACCTGGGGTTCTTTAACGTGCACCCAAATCTGAGCACACGGGCCTACAACATTTCCGCCTCCATCGGAAAGGCAGCCGCCGCAGCCGGGATTCGAACCCGCGCCCTGCGGGTCAGCAGCCGAGTACCTTAGCCACTAGGCCACCGCGGCGGGGCAGGTCGCTCGGACAGGCCGCGCTTGCTGGGTTTTCTTATGGCGCGCACAGAAAGCGTGTTTCTTAGGGCTGGTGCAAACCGACGACTAGCAGCGGTCGCTCGACCATTTGCGACTGGTCGCAACTGTTGCGAACGGTTGCAAAGCGGCTGCTTTGGCTAGTCGCTTCCTGACCGATTTTTTTGTCGCGCGATTGCGGTCGCAAAGCTGCTGGAAGCAATCAGGGATAATCAATTTTTATTGTTTGTTTTTAGATGCGGAGCATCTAATACTCGAGGCTTGTAGTGCGGCGCCGTCCGCAAGCTTCCTCCTCCTTCTTCCACCATCTGTGCATCCCTTCCTCCTCTACACACCGCGCGCGCTTCACTCCTCCACCATCTGTGCACCCTTCCTCCTCTACACGCCGCGTGCGCTTCTCCTCTTCACGAGCATTCGCTAGCTGTATAATGTAGTGCGCATGCGCCGTCACGCTTCGAGAACATCGGCAGCTGACGCGCGCGCATGCGCCGTCGCGCTTCGAGAACACCGGCAGCTGACGCGCGCGCATGCGCTGTTGCGCTTCTCCCCCTTCTCGAACATTAGACAGCTGACGCGCGCATGCACTGTCACCCACCATCTGTGCCGCGCGCGCTTCTCCCCTTCGAGAACATTCTACGATTCTCCTGATTCTCCAGTGGACGCTCATGCGCCGTCGCGCTTCGAGAACATTCAACAGCTGACAGTGCATGCGCCGTCGCGCTGTATATATACTCAAGGTCGGCGCTCGCTCGCTCAGTTGCCGCTCGTCGGTTGGTTTGTACGGCGCGTCGACGTCAAAGGTCGCGGTGAAATGAATTCCAACGAATCCACAAACACAATGATCGACGTCCCTTCGACCAGCGCCGCCCTTTCGCATACGTGTGTACGTGTTCACTCATTTAACACCCCCTCCTACAACCACGTTAACCAATTTAGCCATCGACCCAAGTAAGTCGCAATTTAACACCCCATTTCACAACCACGTTAACCAATTTAGCCATCGACCCAAGTAAGTCGCACTTTAACACCCCGTTAACCAATTATATGCTCCGCATCCTCCTCAGTGTTCCCCCGAGGGAAGCTGCGGGCAATTTTTTTCATTGCGTTCGCGATAACGGATAAAACAAGAAATGCGGCACGCTCAGTTTTTCTGCTCACTCAGCTGGCAGCGATCCGCTGATCGGCGCCGGTCTCCAAAGTTCTCGCTGATAACGAGATCCGGACGTGACTCTCCGGTATTGCGACTTCCGGTTGCTCGCATGCAGCCTCTGCTGGTTTGAACATCAGTCGCTTTTTGGTAGCCATTCCCAAATGATTCCGCTACCGCTGCTAGTCGCCGGTGTGCACCAGCCTTTAGAGCGCTGATCTCGCATTTCGCACGCTATGAGCAGCCCTCCTTCATCATTACGGAAAGCAGGCACGCACTACTGCTGCATTGTGAACGGCTACAAAAGTTTAAATATGAAGACCTGAAAACTGCCCATCAAGTTCTACCCTTTCCAGGGCAAGCAGTGTGAGAAGCAAAGGCGTAAAGAGTGGATTATGGCAGTTCGGCGTTACTCCGTGATCTCGTTATTTCAAAAATATTCTGTCGTGCACAGTACTACAAACTATTAATCAATTAAAAGAAACTTGATGGCCAGACTCATATTAAAAAAAGTGTATGTAAACTGCAGCTACAGCAAATAGACAACTGCTGTACATTCGCGATTGGTCTCTGGCTTTCCGAGACAACCAATGGCAGTGCAAAAGCGGTGAAGCTTGCTAGCCTAACACACCTTAAATACCGTTCTGTGAGCCCTGAAAATATTTGCTTCAGCTGATGGCTGTAGACTTCTCATCGCAACTCAGTGTAAACAGACTTGGGCTGCGGTTCCGCACTGAGCGTTTAAACGTACAGGTCTTGCATGCGACACTTACCGATAAATTAGCATGATGAGGTGTTGTGATGCTAGGATCGAAGCCATGAGTTCAATTCCCGTATACGCCTTCTGATCTTTCACGGGAGCGAAACGAAGTGACAGTGTGCGCTGAATTTGGTGCAAAAATGATAGACAGGGCGTGTTTTTGTTGCATATTTCTAGCGTATGGTGGTATGATGCTCTATGTAAACAGAAGTGGCACTCGGTGTGTGTGCACCCTCTGTTCGTTGTCGTCGCTGCCATATACACTTCAAATAAATGTATGTTCACGCTAAAGAAAAAACCTCGGGTAGCCGGAACCAATCCGGAATGTCAATCTATAGAGCGCCTCCTGATGTAATGACGGTTTTGCCACGTAAATAATTATGCCCTTCCATGCGTTCGAGCCGCGCTCAATACAGCTGCCGCAATGAAAACGAGTTGAAAAAGAACCAAGGCAGATGTAAAATGTTTCTTTGTTTAGCGAAACTTGACGCGGTTTTCAGGGGCAAATCTCGGCGTTACTAAAATTATGCACGATCCTATTGAGTATTGTGCGATATGACGACGACCAAGCGAGCTGTCAAAGCAACCTAATGGAACGTCGAATCAGTGGACCCGCTGCGTGATCAGGCGCGGATATTATACGCAAGAATTATGCGCTGCGAAAACATGCATGGTAGAAGTGGACATGAAAGACTTCTTTTTGTGCACATCATTATACTTTCAAAAGAGCAGCAAAAAATCAAAAGTGTCATTGAACTTACGATAAGGCCTTGTTAGCATCTGATGACAACCACGGCAAAAGTGAAACCCTTATGAAACGGAACACGCTGCATTAAAGTGGTGCCAGGGACTGAACAGAGCAGACGTAAGTCCATTCTGTTCGCACTAACTTGCTACTAAATTGAAAGCCGCTTGATAAACAATGCATTCAAGCTAAAGAAATCCGAACGCTATTTACAAGTACACGCGAAAACGTGGTGGTAGTCTGCCGACTGCTCCGAGAAGACATGAATGTCGCAGAAAATGCGCGTTTTTTGGTAACATACATGAAGAATGCGTGCCGTCACCTTACTTTTATAGTCAGAGAAACACAGCTGTTCGCGATCGACATTCACATAGCACTTGCTCAAAGGCATCGTGTTTGACTTGCTTGGTGCCGCAAGGATTGTCAATGAACCGCTCTAGGTTTTGATAAGATTCTCACTGTGAAAACGTTTTTATAATCTTTTTAAACCTTAGAAGCAAGTCAGAGGTGATGCTGCACATGGAGGGCGACCAGATAACAGCGCGTGCAAAGCGTGTGAACGGGCTGAGACAGCGCAACCAGAAAGCGGGAGCGTGGTACCAAGTGACCGGCTGTTGCTAGAAAGACGCCGAAACGCGTGCGGCGCCCCCTGGCCAGCGTGGGGAGGCCCATAGGCAATGGGGCTTTCGAAACAGCTTAAACTGTTTTATTTGTTGACTTGAGACTGGCCTTACTGATAACATGCCCAAGGCATTGAAGGCTCTTTGAAGAAGTCGAAATTTTGGCTCTTTACTCGGACGCCTTTACGCTCCAGTGTTTGAAACAATGCTTCAATACTTCTGAAGTGCTCTCCGGCGGTTGCTCTGGTCACAAGAATGTCATATAAATGAGATGTAATTCCTGCAGACCTCTAAACATGTTGTCTATGATGCGCTGGAGCAATGCTGGTGCTGAGGCAATTCCGAACGGCAGCCTGTTTACAGCAAAGAGCCATTTGTGCGTGTTCAACGTGAGGAGATTTCTAGAGTCTTCCGACCTGTCGACCTGCACATAAGCCCTGTTTGAATCCATCTTTAGAAATACCACCCTTCGGCAAGCGTAGCTAATATCTCGTCTAGCTTTGGTAGAGGATACAGTTCTGTGTCTAGGACAGAGTCCAAAGTTGTCTTCTAATCATCGCACACACGTATTATCCTGTCTTTTTTTAACAACAGGTACAGTTAGTGTGGCAAATTCACTAGAGTAAATTCGAGAAATGACGCCCACTTATCGCAGCGTTAGCAGCTCTTCTTCCACTGCTGAACGTAAGGCGTATGGTACGCTTCGCACTGAAAGGGTTTTGCACCTTGTTCCTTAAAAAATAAAGTAGCTTGCTCACCTTCTATTTTGCCAAGGCTCTCGTCAAAAATGGCAGTAAATGAGTCGATGCAATTGGATGCTGTGCTCCTCTTGCAATACGTCAGGGTGCGAGTCATTGCAGAGCTTGTGTAAACCACATATTTCGTTCCAGTTCAAACGAAGAGTTTCCGGCCACTCGCGTCCCAGTAGTGCTAGTCCTTCAGTGTTTATGACGTTAAGCGGATGTTTAGAAACTTGACCCTTGCACCGCACAGACGCTTTGAAGACACCGCTCCGCGGGACAACCTCTGCTCTGTACATTTTCATATGCTGCTCTGTTGGTTCCAGCTTCAAACGTGGTCTGATCTTCTTAAACTGTTGCCTTGACATCACTGACACTGTGGCACCTGTGTCTAGCTCCATACGTATTAGTACACCCCAAAATTCGACTTCAACAGTAATGGGACTCCGGGTTTTCCGAGACAGCGTCCGGACGATGCCCGTGCCATCGCTGTGAAGCGTGCGTATCGACTTCTTGCAACTCGCCGACATCTGCTTGTCACCAGACAAGCGCGCTGAATGTGTCCTTTCTTGCCACAGTTGATCTACTTATCAGCAATATGCGCACACGCACGGTCAAGATGGTTATCAGAGCGGCAACGTAAGACTCAAAAGATCACTACCTCCTCTGTCGGTCATCAGTGCTCACTTTGTGAAGGTCGTCGACAGCTTCTTTCGCGTGAGTCTCCTCAACACTTTCTAAGATTCTCCCAAAGCAAGTGCGCGTTCAACAGCTTTTTCTTATGTCAGCGTTTTGTTTTCTGCAAACAAGAATTCTTGAATGTACGTTCGGAATAAACCACACTCAAAGCTGTCCCGAAGCGACCCGTCCAAAAAGGTGCCAAATTCTTATGTTTGAGCTAGTCTTCTGAGCTCGTCTACATACTGTGCGATAACTTCATGCTGCAGGTGACAAGTCCTGTGAAATTATGCTCGCTCTCCTGTCACATCGCAATCGGGGGGAAGTGATTGCGAAGCCATTCCGTTAGCTACTCGAACGTCTTTTCTGGCGGCTTGACTGGGGCAGTTGGAGACTTCAAAAGGCTACATGAATTCGGTCCAGTGATGCTAAGCAAGGCATCCACGTTCAGATCTTCCGGAACTTTGTTCACCGCAGAAAACGAACTCAGATGCTCTTCGTAAGATAGCTAGTAACTCACAGTTTCGTGGAAGCTTCAACTTGTTCTATCTGACTGGACGCTGCCATCATGGAAGACTTGTCGCCTCTAGTCGTAGCGTTGCCAAGCCGGTGACATGTTGCGAGCTTCGTGGCCGCGCTGTGAGGCCTCGCCACCATCAAAACGACTACAGTGCACCCTTGGCGTAGGTAAACGCTTTTCGTAAAACAAATCGCATAAAAATAAACAACTTTTTTGTTAATTATTATGCAGACATAATACAAGACAGTGTAAATGTTTCAATAATTCTTCACAGGACAGGAGCTGCTAAGCGCGGGAGGGGACGACAGTAGCAGACGACGCGTATGCGAGAGCATCAGCCAGTGCAGTCGCAGCAAGCTGCATCAGTTAATGATGGCAAAAAAAAATATCATGCAGATAGCTGCGCAAAATGGTGCGGCAGCTCCGAAAAGAATAGTGCGAACCACTTCTTCAGGTTCCAACAGACAACAAGTACGTACATCTACGTTATGTTGTTTGAATGCCGCTGACTAGTCGGGGGCGAGCAACAGCGCGCGCCATTCAGCAACGAAGCCGTAACGTGAATTGGTGAAAGATAAGTTTTATTATTATCAGCGACATGAATATGTAAGTTTTCTTCGATATTTGTCCGCACAGTTTATTAGGACGAGATAATAAGGATGAAAGAAAGGCAGGGAGGTTCACCATAGCTGAGTCAGTAGGCTAACTTGCACTGGGGAGGGCGTAAAGGGAATAAAAGTTAGAGATAGAGAGAGAAGGAGAAAAATTTCACTCATGCCGTCGACAAAACGGAAGCTATGTGCTTAACATCACAGACGGTGAGTCACAGTCGTCTCTTAATCAATTGAGCACATTCGTCGCATTAACTTGTATGCGCGGTTTCATGCACCCAAAATCTTGCTGATGGTGAAGCCTTGATAGTGCCACTTGAGTTCTCAAGCAGCAGACATCTGAAGGCTTGCGAGAATTGGAGTGATAGAGTTAAGCAGTTGAAAATTGCTTTGAGCTGTCGGTTAAGCAGCACGCGCATAGCACTGGCCAGGGTGGTGACCATGCCGATAAGTTGTCCTTCGTATGTCAAGTTATGAGGTACCGATGAAGTGTCCCTTACTGTCGAAGTCTGATGCCTCTCATCAGGCGCATGTATCTTTGGGAGTTCGGGACAATCGTCATATGTTTTGCTGGTGGTGGCATCGTTTTCGTGTAAAACGGCTGCGTTCTGACTGGGTAATAAAAATGAAGCGTCAGCTCCACTTCTAGCTGAAGCGCCTTTGTTCTTAGAACCGACGGTGCTTGGCCAGAGTGGGAGAGGTGGAGGTGGTTTTGGATGTTCTTCGTGAGGCGAAGTGGTTTTGGTGGTTTAGTGCAGCACCAGCCACGGAGCCGTCGTCGCGTAATGGATGCAGCTTCTTCTCGGTGTGAGATCTCATCCCTTGCCTTTTTCTTCAGTATTGTTAGCTCACTTCGAATAAGAAGACAGTCCTTCAAAGAGGCATCAAATGATCCATTGCAATTCGAGCACTTCAGAGTCGTGGCCTGGCACGTGTGGCATTGAGGAATAAAGTTCCAACAAGCATTTGATTGCTCGCGAAAAGTATCTACTGCGCAATACTTCGGTTGGTCATTATAAGCGCTACCACGCTCTATACAGTGAACCTCATGATAGGATAGATGAACTTAAGGGCAGGCGTGAGAAGCGTAGGTAACCTGGGCGTAGTTACATTATTAGCTTCAGCGTATCTAAGATATGTAAATAACGAGTTCGAGATTCTCTTCAAATCTCCTTACTGAACGCTACAGCAACTTCGCGGCAGTCTGAGGATATATGCGACGCGAAAAAAGGATGCACTAGAATTGTCGATAAAAAAACGGTGAGGTTGTGGTAGTGCGAATTAACAGAAACAGACAAAACACGACTTCGGGTTGGAAGGGGGGGGGGAGTTCATTCGCACGTGCGCTCCGAATGGTTGTGTCGTCCGCGACCTCGCAGTGCTTGCGTACCTCTCGCTGAACGTCTTACCGTCCTCGAACTCCTCTGTCCGTCTTCCAGTCTTTTTCGTTCATGTCAAACTTTGCCTCTCTCTCTACAATTTTAATCCCTCTTTATGCCTTACCTTGTGAGCTGAGTTACAGTAACCAGTTGGCATTTTTATCACAACTCCCCCTTCGGCCGGGCCACAATGTTTACCCGAAATCATATCCTTCGCGTTTATCTTCACGGTGAGAGAACACAAACTCTTCCAAGTTTTTTTCACCCCTTGATGTCTCATGCACAATGTCTCTCTCTCACAAACACCAGAAGCGTAGCCAGAAATCTTTGTCGGCGAGGAATTTAGACCATACTTTATGTATATTTGTGCATGCATTTGTCTGGGTGCATGTGAACGTACACAAGCAAAACCGAACAATTTCACGGATATATATATATATATATATATATATATATATGTGTGTGTGTGTGTGTGTGTGTGTGCGTGCGTGCGTGCGTGCGTGCGTGCGTGCGTGTGTGTGTGTGTGTGTGTGTGTGTGTGTGTGTGTGCGTGCGTGCGTGCGTGCGTGCGTGTGTGTGTGTGTGTGTGTGTGTGTGTGTGTGTGTGTGTGTGTGTGTGTGTGTGTGTGTGTGTGTGTGTGTGTGTGTGTGTGTGTGTGTGTGTGTGTGTGTGTGTGTGTGTGTGTGTGTGTGTGTGTGTGTGTGTGTGTGTGTGTGTGTGTGTGAAAGGTTCAACTTGAGTACCATCTCCTAAATTTGAAATTTAAAGCGTGGCTTTCTTACGCCAACCGTCCAGCCCTGCAGAAAAAGTCAAGAAGGAAAGCTCATGCGGGCTACATGCTGCGCTCGAAGCACTTCACAAGAGACTGCTTCACCAGTGCTGTTTGCAAAAGGTTCACCCATGAAGCAGCCCCCTTTGTGAAACTGCAAGAGCCTAGGCTGAGGCCCTTGGTGACCCCAGGTGAATAGAGGTTGGTATTGATCAAGCATTTCTGTTTCCCTTTACCAACATTCACATAAGCGTCTCCAATTCGTTTGAGTTTGTAATCGCACCTAACCTATTGCGCTTTATATTGGAGTTTTCTTTTCAAGAGATCAACGAGCATGGTAATCCACACAAAAACGATATTGATTTTGTTAATGAACCATTTCTTGTGAACTACCTATGACTAAGAGAAAAATATGCAATGTAAGGATGAAATAAATGCTTCAGCATTGTTTTTAAGGCTAAATTTGGTCTGTGTGGTGTGCATATTCACTCTGTGGTACATAATACTTTTCTACAGATATGCTTCCTAAGATACCTTCTGTTCAAACAAGGTAAGCGCTTACAATGTATGCAATGTAAATGTACTCGCTCATAGTGTTCTCAGCCGATTTCCAAAATAATGATAGTATTTTGTCACTGCAGACTATGGCCGAGCATCAAAGATGCCAGAAGCAGAAGACAGCAGTCTGGGACGTACAAAAAGCTTCATTTTTACTGTACATGGTAAGAAGTTGTGGCTTCTTGCCATGCTCAAAAGCAATGCTCAAAAGCACTGCTAATTTCACACAAGCGTTGTTTCAAATTGTGCAGGGGCTATGGTAGACATATTATTATTATGAGAACAATCTTTGTAGAGGGGATCATTTCGAGGTGAAAAGAATGTCAGCAATGCCAAGTATTTATAAATGGGCTGAGAAAGCAAGAAGAGATGAAATGCACTTAAAACCTTAGCTGACAGAACAGACAACAGAAGTAATGAATGTCAATGTTGCTAATACCACGAGCAAGCGTCCCTTGTATTGTACGGCGCAAGAAACATAGGGACAAGATAAGTACATATGAGCAGAACTTAAGTGGAACAAAGTTTGTGCAATTCAAGGAAGTCGTGGTAATATTTCATCACGCCAGCTTTACTGGAGAACGCCGCATCATACTCATAAGTCGGCAAACTCACTCATGAGCTGACTCACTCAGACTTGGATCAAGCCGCGAGTCTGTGTATGTCCTTCTGAGCAATATTTTGGTGAGCCTGAGTCCGAGTGAGTACGGTTAAAAAAATTTCATGAGCGTGAGTCCAAGCGAGTCCAGCTCGGGTAATTTTTGGTGAGTACGAGTCTGAGTGAGTCCTGAGGGCAAAATATTGTTTTTGAGTGAGTGGGAGTGAGCTCCACCGTTTTCGCCGAACTATGAATCATACCACTGCACCGACACATAGGAGCCAGAATCTTTAGATGTACAACTCCACAAGGTTTTTCACCATATTCTCAATAAAGCAAGCCACTTGTGAAGCATCTGTGCATTTAAGAATGCTCTATTTTTTTCTCGCAGTGAAGCCACTTTTTCACCTTTGGAATACCTAAAGTAAAACTTAATTTCCCTGGTGGGTTAGTAGCAGCCCTCCAGCTGGGCAGAAGCATTACTTGTGCTCATGTGGAAGGATTTTATGTACTCTACTATATGGCTACAGGCTCCTCCTTCATGCATGACATTTCAGCTGCTTTGATTTACTTCTTATCAGCGTTTTGTTTGTGACATATTTACCATGCTTAAGTGCGAAAACAGTATGATGACATGTTCTCATGTACTAGTGGACACAAGCAGAGAGAAAGATAGAGCGAGAAGTTTATAGGGAGGCAGACAAATCAGCCAGAGCTAATGTGCTCTAGTGTACTATTCTGCACACAGGAAAGTGTAAAGTGGGTGAATATCGAAGAGAAAAGTTACGCGTATATGCAATAGCTGTGTACCATAGGTGTTTCTCTAGAGTAGCAACTATTCAGAATAATAGCATATAAAGCTGGTTTGGAAACTTGATTTCAGGTGCACACAATATTGTGATGTATACTTCTCGCCTTTGTATGTCTCATTCAAATTTTTTTTGTAATTTTCTGACGATGACTCCCACCCAGATGCCACACCGCCCTGCAGAATAGTTGTTGCAGCTTTGTCACTACCAACACCAACAACGGCCACACAATTTGGCCCACCACGTCCATTATAAAAGACAGACAGTGTTCCAGATGAGTGTACGTCTATTCACTTAATTACGTGTTGTTTCACAAAATTATTGCACATTTAACAGCTCTAATTCCCCGATATAGTTAGGCAGACATAACATGGAGGGTATAACAGTATGAACAACCATGTTTGAACAGTATAACCGTATGAAGAACCTCCAACATTCCCTAATGGCAGCATTGTTCGCTACAGTTTCCAAAATGTTGATTCTCTCATCTTAGTTGTATCACTTTGTCACACTTTTTACTTGATAATATTGCCTCACTTTGCTTCGACTGAACATAATAGTTATGTGCAAAGGTAGTTTTCGCCTTCTTCTGAGTGCTGAAATTTAATAACACTCTATATAACAACCACGGAACGTTTTCATAGATGGCTATGCATACGTTATTCTCAAATAGCATGACATCATATTCATTTTCTTCTTTCGTGGCAGGACTTTCTAAATGAGCGTTATTTGCTTGTAACAGATAAAAGATTATGAAAGCTGACTTATCTTTCTGAGTGACTCATCATCATCATCATCATCAGCCTGACTACGCCAACTGCAGGGCAAAGGTCTCTAAAGGAACGCCAACAGGAGTGCAGGATATGAATCGGGTTTGCGAATACCTCATGACTCGCGTGCCCTTTGGCACTACGGCATGCCCTTTCTTACTGAGTGCGATATTGCAGAATCATCTGCAGAGCATATCCACAAAGTATCGCCGGACAGCGGAGAAGTCAGTGCGTTGCTTTTACGTGGATGACATGGTCACCAGTGTTCCTACCGTGACGGATGCGGTACGACCAACCTACAGAAATCTTCGCGAAAGCTGGAATGAAGTTCCATAGGTGAGAAACAAATTGCTTTGACCCAGAAAACTGCGTAGAACAACCGTACCACGCGAAGATACTGAGAGTACTGTGAAACACCAGGTCAGATAGGCTAAGCTTGAACGTCGATTCTATTCTCGAATGTCTACAAGGAAATGAGCCAACAAAACGGTTCACTTTACAGACTTCCGCTCGCTTGTTCGACCCTCTCGGCATTGCAGCACTATTTATAATACGTGCCAAAGTACGTTTTGAGCGCATTTGGCAAGTAAAAGTTGATTTGGTTTGTGAAATCAATACAACTTGCCCAAGAATGGGATATGTGGTGCAGAAAAGTTCAAGACATCAAGACATTTTCAGTGCCCAGGTTTTGTTTGTCGATCAGTGATTTGGATTATGAGCTGCATTTATTCTCTGACGCAAGCAAAGGCGCTTATGAGGCTGTTGCTTATCTGTTACTTATCTGAGCTTATTGGAGCTTTATTTGGCGCCCGACTAGCAAAGTTCCTAACTGACGCAATGGAAATCACTTCTTCGGAATGCTATTTTTGATCTGATTCAACAGTGGCTTTGGGTTGGATCCGAGGCATTCATTCAAGGTGGCAGCTGCTTGTAAAAAACAGCCACAGAAATCCAAGACCTCTCCGACCTTCCCAATAGAACTATTGTTCTGGAAAAGAGAACCCAGTGGACCTAGTTGCCCGGGGCCCATTGGTTAAAATCTTATTTACAAGGAGATTTGGTGGAGAGGACCAGTTTGGTTTGCCAGAAGGAAAAAATGCCCTAAGTTGACGAATATTTATCTGAACGCTCTTCAAGATAATCTAAAAGAGAAGTTCGAAGTAGACACCGTTATGCTCTGTTCGTCCTCGACATCGGAGAACGCTGTTTTGAACCTACCAAACTTTAGTTCCTGGTTGCTGGTGCTACGCGTCACGGCTTGGATGCTGAGCTTTGTCGCAGCCTGCTTTGACCGCCCAACCCCCCATGCACACCTCACGACGGAGGAGCTTGTCGCCTCTGAAATGTATTGGCTGTCCATTATTCAAAAGCAATGATTTGGCCCTGAATTAGCAGCCCTCCAGACTGGGCGAGATCTACCCAAGGCATCGACAATTCGGGATTTGCACCCCTTTCTTACGGAAGACGATGGATTGCTGGGATTTCCAACAAGTCTTCGGAAGGTCGTATGCCACGAAACATCAAACACCTGGTTCTGCTTCCCGGTGACCACGTCGCCATTGAACTCATTGCGAACGGCTTACATCTGAGGCTTCTGCACGCAGGAGTCACAACAACCATCGCGGAACTCCGAGAGCACTTCTGGGTGACGAAGGCGAAGCAGTGTGTGAAAAGAGTGATCGGGTGGTGTACCTAGTGCGAGCGATTAAAGGTGAAGCCTGCGACAGCTCCTCTGGCAGCGCTACCTGCTGACAGAGTAAAGGTGTCCATACTGTTTGACGTTACTGGCGTAGATTTTACTAGGCCAGTGTACTTGAAAAGTGAGCCAACACAGAAATCATACATTGTGCTATTCACTTGAGCGGTAATACGCTCTGTTCATCTGGAGCTTGTTTTACGTTCTACAGCAGACAGTTTCTTCGAAGCCTTTCGGCGATTCACTGCACGTCGTTGTTTCCCTTCAGTGATTTACTCTGACAATTCTATCTGATTTAAGCGTGCTTGTCCTGAACTTCGTGCTGTGTATGGCACTATTATTGGAAGTCAAGTCGGCTATTATTTTTCTGTCCATATAGCATCACGTGGAAATTCTCTGCTGGCCATGCTCCTTGGTGGGGCGGATTTTGGCAGCGTATGGTAAGGTCTGTGAAAGACAACTTAAGAAATTGATTGATTGATTGATTTGTGGGGTTTAACGTCCCAAAACCACCATATGATTATGAGAGACGCCGTAGTGGAGGGCTCCGGAAATTTTGACCACCTGGGGTTCTTTAACGTGCGCCCAAATCTGAGCACACGGGCCTCGACATTTCCGCCTCCATCGGAAATGCAGCCGCCGCAGCCGGGATTTGAACCCGCGACCTGCGGGTCAGCAGCCGAGTACCTTAGCCACTAGACCACCGCGGCGGGAGACAACCTAAGAAAAGCTCTAGGAAGGTCTCTTCTAGATTACGGTCAAATGAGCACGGTCCTAGCAGAAATTGAAGCGATCATAAATAGCAGAACGCTGACGTACTTGTATTCTGTACCAGAGGAACCAGCAGTCTTAACACCTGCCCATTTCTTACATGGAAAGCGATTGACGGCGCTTCTCGACTTGCAAACTGCCGACGTGGTGCCCAGCTCCCGTACGGATCTTTTTAAAACTTGCATACAGCGACAAAAACTAGAGAAAGGTTTCTGGAATCACTGGTATAAGGATTATTTATTACTCCTTAGAAGGGCTCATAATAGGCCAGCGGTGGACATTACTAGTATTTCGGGAGGCGTTATAGTGACAGTGCGCGACGATGCTCTGCCCAAGTTGTGTTGGAAAATCGCACACTTTCTGAAGAACATTACGGTACACGACGGCATTGTTCATGCATGTCGCCTAAAGCTAGCAGACGGCAAAAATGTAACGCAGCCTATTCAACGTTTCTGTTTCCTACAAATGTGCCAGCAGCAATTCGCAGGCCGGGAGTGTTAAAAACAGTAGACATAGGGTGCAGGAAAGGAAGGGAAAGATGAAGGATGGTGCGTAGCACGTGGGGTAGTTCTTGGACCTACGCCGCAATAAACAGACCTCGAGACGCTCTGCTCTTCATCCCCAGGCGTATTAGTCTTTTAAACCCGGTTTTCCACGAAAGAAGTCTTCGAATTTTACAGCCTCTCCCATGATTGGCCAATCAACCCGGTCTTGTGCTTTCCTTGCGACGTTATAGCCGCAAACTTTTTAATCTCATCGGTTCATCTAACTTTCTTTCTCCCCTTCGTGCGTTTGCCTTCTCTCAGAATCCAGACCGTTACCCTTAAAGAGCACCGGTTAACCTGCCTACGCGCTACCATGGGTTACTCAATTACCGTCAATTACCGTTTAACAGATCCTACTTTTTTTTTCTTTTTGCACAACTAGTAATGTGAAAAAGAGCGTTTAAAACATATGCAATACAGAAAATATAAGCATGACATTTTAGGAACATTGAAACTTGTTTGCAATTTTTCTTTTTCTAATTGGCCAATATTTTTCTTTCAGGAAAGCGACAGTGCATTGTGCGGGAAACAATGTGCGGGGAAGAGAGAATGTCTGTTACAACGTTCCATAGAGGTCTGCAGACACGCACGATGTCTGGAAAGCAACAGGAAGGGATGCTAACTTGCCTTGCGTGCAAGGTGCCGAATACCTTTAAAGCCTTAATTTGCGTTCGGGATATTGGCAAATTCGCAATCACGACGACGAAACAGAAAAAAAACGGCATTTGCAACTCCCGATGGCCTACAAGAATTTAACGTGATGCTTTTCGGGCTCTGCAATGTGCCCGCGATGCTTGAACGCATGATCGACACCGCCCTGCGTGGTCTGAAATGCAAGACGTGTCTCTGCTACCTTGATGACATTATCATCTTTTCATCAGTGTTTTCTCAGGACCTGAGGCGCTTGGATGACGTCTTACCATGCCTCACCGGCGCGGGTCTGTAGCTCAACACGAAGAAATGCCGTTTCGCCAACAAATCCATCATGGTTCTCGGTAATGTCGTGAAAAAAGACGGTATTCACCCTGACCCCGGCAAGATCACTGCCGTCCTTCGACTTCCATGCCCCACAAGACTTAAGGATTTGTGAAGTTTTCTTGGCCTTGCATCCTATTTTCGTCGTTTCATGCGAAATCACGCTTCACTAACTGGGCCACTTCACAAACGTTTTGCTTCTAATGCACCCTTTGTGTGGTCCAAAGAATGCCAGTCGGCATTTGACCTATTGAAGGGAGCTTTCACGTCAGAGCATGTGCTCTGCTATTTTGATGACACCGCCTCAACACTCCTGCATACCGATGCCAGCGGTTATGGTATAGGTGCTGTTTTCCTCCAAAGCGATCACTATGGACGGAAAAGGATCATCACATACGCTAGCCGAGTGCTTACTTCTACCGGAAAGAACTATACCATGACTAAGCAGGAGTGCCTTGCTGTGGTTTGGTCCATACAAATGTTCTTTCCTATCTGTACGGCCGTCAATTCACCATCGTAACGGACCTACACGCCTTATGCTGGCTTTTTACAATGAAGAATTTGTCCGGACACTTGGGTCGTTGAATTTTACGCTTACAGGAGTATCACTTCGAGACTATTTTTAAATCTCGCAAAAAAAAAACACCAAGACGCCGACGCTCTTTGTCGTTGCCCACTACCTGCGGCTTCGTTGGACACTCCAGCTGCCATCTCCAACGACACCAGTACGAACGTTACTCCCAATTCTGTTGCCGTGCTGGCCTCGCTGTACCAGCCGCCAAATGACGATGTCCAACCCTTCAGTTCTCGCCCGCAGGCTGACCCCTACTGTCGGCGCATTATAGACTACCTCTCGGGAGCTACGCGTCCGCTCAATGTACGGCTTCGTCGACAAATCAAGCACTTCAAACTTCAGGATAGTGTGCTGTATCGTCACATTTATAAGCCTGATGGTCAACACTGGGTACTTGTTCTGCCACGCGCTCTTCGACTTCATGTACTTAATGCCTTTCATGACGATTTGAATGCTGCCCACCTCGTCTTTCACAAAATGTACGACCGCATTCAAAGCCGCTTTTATTGGCCTGGCCTTTCTACCAGCGTGGCAAAGTAGGTGGGTTCCTGCACTCCGTGCCACCTTCGCAAACTTCCGAGATCTCCTTTTGCTGGTCAACTACAGCCAATAACGCGCCATACAACACCTTTCGAGGTCTTTTTTTAGTGCGACAAAGACTTGCCTTTAAGGCATAATATTTTTGTGTTGAATGTGTGCTGTTAGGCTGGTGTTGTGTATGAAGTGAAGTGGTGTCTTGTGGAATCTGTTTTAATGTATCCAGCGGTAGTAACTGGCTGTGTCGCTGTAGCGAAAGCCGGATTGAGCGAGGTGACGGGAGCGTTGTGGCTGCAACTCTTTACATGTCCATAAGAAGTGATATGTATCTGCTTGCATCGCAGGATTGGGACAATACGGACATGTATCGTCAACTCGTAATTATGACCAGTTCCATGACAATATAACGGCCGGTGTAAGGGCCACCCCTGCTCGAAGCCTGCTAAGCACAACTTCCTCTGCCCTGGTAAGGTGAGGGGGGAGAGAGCAGACACACGCTGGAATGAGTGCACGTGTATCCTGCCGGAGAACATTTTTACGGGTATGGAGTGAGTTTAGGGGTTGAGGTGGAAGGGGATTGGCTGGAAGGTCTATGTCTGGAGGGCAGTGTGCCTGCTGGTCAGCAGCAATGTTCTGTGGGTTCGCAGCATGGCCTTGAATCCAAAGTACTTTTACGCAAGTAGCCGTATTATGGTTCAGCTTATGAATCGCCTCGCAGATCTCCATCGCCTTGTGTGCTTTCTTGAGCTCCTTAATAGCTCCCAAGGAATCTGTGTATAGGTCAATCTGCTTTATTGTGGGCAGCTTAGAGGTAGCATCCTAGATTATGTCGTGGATGGCTTGAAGCTCTATCACTAGAGGAGTGGCTTCCGTAGATAGATAACGCTGGTGGCCTCTCGGTGTCTATTTTTATGGGTCCCTTCCCGTTACTGGCGCTGCAAATAGATGGATAGTCATCGCCGTAGTCCACCTGACCCGCTACGCCGAAACAAATTCAGTAGCTACCGGTTGAGGATCGGAAGTTGCTGACTTCATCTTTCAGGCCATAATTCTACGTCATGGTGCGCCTAGTGTACTTTTAAGTGACCGCGGAAAGGTGTTCTTATCACAGATTTTAGGTAAAGCGATTCGCGTTTCTGGTACTACACACAAGACGGCGTCTAGCTACCATCCTCAAGCAAACGGTCTGAGTGAGTCATTTCATCGAACCCTTGCCGACATGATCGCCTTGTACATTCAACCAGATCAGAGAAACTGGGATAAACTTCAACCGTGCCTCACTTTCGCCTAAAACACCGTTGTTCAGTGCCCAACCGGCTACTCACCGTTTTATCTCGTTTACGGACGCTCACCTAATTTTTTTGTCGACGTTTCATTCTTCACCAAAAATGTCCATCCATCACCGTCTTCTTGCGAAGAATATATTTCTTGCCTTGACCAGTGTCGCCAGCGGGCTTGTATGAACACGAAAGCTACGCAACAAGCAGGGATGGCCATCTACGACACCTCTCATCTTGTGGCATCATTCCGACAGGGTGACGAGTTGCTGCTATTGACACCTATTCGCACACCTGGTCTGTGCGACGAGTTCCAGCCTCGATTTATCGGTCCATGTGTAGTTTTAAAGCGGACTTCACCTGTCGACTATCGTGTGGCGCCTCTTGTCGTGCCAACTGACCACCGTTACCGCAGCACCGAAATTGTACACGTTTCCCGCATGGAGCTTTCCACACGACGTTCCTCGTCACATTGACTACCCGTCCGCAGCGGTCAGGCTGTGAAACGTGGAAGCTTGGGCAAGTTGGTAGGACATAACTGAATGCAGGAACAGCGCCACCTAGAAGTAGTTACATCGTAACTACGGAAGCGAAAAAACAAGGACAGAAAAGAGCGCTTCCACATGAGAGAATCAGTGTAGGCGTATATTGTGCGTTTCATCCTCATCTGGACAGCAGTCAATCATCATCACATGTTCTGGCTGACAGTCATCATCATCTTTGAACGTGCGCTTCATCTTCGGGTCCGTTGCGCTTGTTCGTTCCCAAGTTCACGGCTAATAAAGCTCGTTACCACTGAATCGTCATAATATATATAAACAAAGCGCATCCCAAGAGAACGAACAAACAATTTATAGTTGGTCGTTTTGGGACACTAGAAGATGCTGATTGTGGTCGAAAGACCAAGTCATAGCCGTGAGTTCATGACAAAACCAAAATACACCCGCAGACAAGGCAGTACAAACAACACAAAAAATCACAGCTTTGCCGCAAAGGCGAAGCAATGAATGCGTTAAAAACAATTTGGAAGGTCACGCGCAGGATGGCAAGCAAATCAAAACGTTCCCCGCCTTCACACGCACATGTTACGCACGAAACGTACTCACAGGTACAGATAAACGCGAGTAAGCGTAACAGTTGTTACTTCGCTTTGTCTGAAAAGCGAGCACTTTTCGCAAACGAAGACTGCAATGATTGCAGTGACTTTCGTGCGCCCGGCAACCACTACACAACCGTTCCAGGTAAAGCCCAAGCCAAGCAAGACTTACGATCTTCCCCCCCCCTCCCCCTCCGCGAGATAAGGGCGCGTGAGAGATCGTTCACTCCCATTCACTGCGCGGGTTGAATTAGGTTTCAGCGATGAAAGCTACCGTGCGCTCATTGCGTCATCCTGTTGAAAATGCTGAAAACATAAATTCCTCCGCGAGTTGCCCGCCAACAGCGGTAAGTGGTAGATATAAATAGCTTACCGTTTGAACGTCGAAGAAGTTGGTGGCTACGTGGTTGACGCCTCACATTCATGACGCGGAGTTGCCACGTTCGATTCCGCGCGAAGGAGGCTTCTAAAGACGATAGTATTTCTTGGGGACCTTTGACGTAAAAATTTTGGTCTGTCTGACTGTACATTTATCTGTTTTTTCACTCTTACGGCACCGGGTATTTAAAATGGCGAACCCCATTCGCAGCGCCCACCATTGTTGCTCAAGATTCGGCGTTCATACTTGTGCGATTGTCAAATAAAAAGCAATTATTCAGCATGCCTGGGGCACCATAACAACACGTATATATTCTGCGTGTGCGTCTTTTTCTAGAAAATGCATACATAAGTAATTATGGGGACCGTAGCGCTTATCACGCTGCGCTGACCATGCAACGTTTGCACGAAAAGGCGAGTGTTTCCAACGCTTTGCTAAGACGAGACGGTGGTGGCACCTACCCGTCGCCTAGCGTTCTGCACCTTATCACCTCTGAGACGAGCGCACAGACCCGTCTAGGAGCCACGTGCTTCGTTTTTCAAGAAAACTTTCAAATGGCGCTTATGTCTCACGTGTGACGTGACCTCATGCGCTCGTTAGCCTCCGCGGAACGCTCGAGGCACTCACTCTAACGCAGCACATCTAGAATACCATTCACCCATTTTCTTGTGCAGAACAACAAATAAAACGTTTTCTCCACACTCTCCAGACGCAAGACTATAGTCTTTCAGTCTTTCAACGACATTTGCTGATGAGCACGCAAATACGAGGTCAATTTTTTTTCTGGATATTTTTTTCTTTCTTGCGTTGTCATATATATAGATACTTATACATATACGGCGCATGACGTTGACGCCAGCGGCAAAATCCAGCCAGGGGTTTTCATATAATTGCTGTCGCAATAAAAACATGCACACTCGACATCAATCAAATACATACAGTTCAGAAGAATCCCCAATTGAATAAAAACAACGGGCACAAACAGTACGCGCTAGAATGCCATATCATGCATTAACTACCAAAAACACATATTTACAGTTCCAACACTGACAGAGACAGAGTGGGGAAGAGAAAGAAGAATGAAAGCTCCTGTCTGTGCCAGTGTTCGAACGTTGTATTGACGCAGTTTTCAACAGGATTAAGAACGCAACTGTGCGGATTACCTTAATTTTATCCCGAAGTTCCAGTGACAGACCAAATATTTCGACGTGTGAAGTGGCTGACGACACGTATGAATCGCCTGAAGGTATCACGACTTCTGCACTGCGTGAGTTCGTCGCTGTGAACGACGGAAAGACGCCGGAGGAGCCCGACCACCAGCCGTCAGTCAAGCTGAAACCGAAGTACTTCAAGTTTCATGTATATATTATGCGGCCACTTTTTAAAACGTCGTCAAAAACTTCGTCAAGCAAACAAGATTGTTCTGTTGACTCATGCCTCATAGAAATATTACACCATCAGCAGCAGTACGCAGATTGACACCAAGAAGAAGCTAGAAAAGACACAGAGACTAGCGGTGCGCTTTATTTGTTCAACGTACTAAAGGAAGAAATCATTCACACTGATAGTATGAAGATGCAACCAAGATCCAATAGAACTACGTAGAAATAAATAAAGGCTGAAAGTATTGTTCCACAAATATGCACAATCGACTGAAGATAGATTAGCTCAAATATTTACATTATCCTGGGAAAACAAATGCCCGAACTAACCACGATTGAGTCATGAAACCATACCGAACAAATACTAACACATTTCGATATTTTTTTCCAGATGTCATAGAAATGTGGAACTGCCAAACGAAATTTTTGTTTTAAAAGATGTCACTGACCTAAATATGCTGTAGAAGCGCACTTACATGATTTCTAAATAAAACGTTTTTAGTGCCAAATGATGTAAGCGACTTTAGGTTCATAGCCAATATTTTGAAAACTGGCTGTGAGTTCTGAATTGTTCTTGAAGTGTTCTAGAATTGTTATTTTGAATTTTGAGTTGTTAAATAGGAAAATACCAGTTTTAATTGTGAGTTGTCAAGGTATAAAGAAAGTTTGTGAACATTGTACATTCTTTATGTATGTCGTCTTTGTTATAACACTCTATGAGAGTTGACAGTATTACTAAATAAAAAAACAATCATGAACAGTCTTCTTGCCGTCATCCAGGCACAACAAAGGCTCAACAGTGAAGCAGCAAAGCCTGATATATTCGATGGTGAAAGCACAAGGCCAAACACCTCGATCAAGTTCTACTAAAACGCGCGTGAGGACAACTCATGGAAAACGTTCAGTGAGCGCATCAGAAACGTGCATCCGTTTCTTACCAGACTGGCTCAAAAGTGGTACGAGGTTCACTGCGCTTGACATGAAGTCGGCACATGGGATGAGTCGACACATAGGATGAAGCCAACCTGGGAGCTTTCAAGGTAAACGGCCTTGTAAAGTGGGACCCAGCAATTTTCCGCTAATTTCGATCAAGAAATCACCTACAGTATTTTTATGAGTGAGCAAAAGGCGGCTCTATAAATTGCAAGCCTCGATCTTCCGGAGTAGGCGATAATGCCACTCGTTATTCACGGCCTTCTAAAGAACTCCAGAGACAGGCAAGGGAGCAATTACCCGACACTGTTTAGGAACATCTAGGTGCTTTTACAAACCTCTCAGTTTATTTGAATTCCAAGAATTCATTTCGGCTAGATTACTGTCCCGAGAAGGCACCTTAGAGTTCACGAAATTTCGACAATTGGCATGGCCGAACCCGAGTGTTCAATGTCATCTCCGAGGGCATTAACGACCAGGAGCATATGGCATTTTCACACCCAGACGCCGGTGAAAAAAAAAAAAACTAGCGAAAAATTGGTGGATTTCACGTACTGTTGAAACCGATGACTTGCGAAGCACGAATGAAGAAGGACTATGTGTCTCTTTAAAATTAGCATGACATTACGAAGTGGACGTAAATTACACTGTAAATACATTCCATGCCATGATTTTTAGAGCGGGATGTGTCGCTTTCCTTCGTCATCTGTTCATGTCAACCGATACCAAAATTTGTATATGTGTAGCTAGCAGAATGACCGCGAGCCCGCTATGGGCATAGCTTGTAATCAGTTTCACATCACACGCATATATTGACAACCAAGTTTGGACGTGTCATTTTTCTTCGCCGTCTATTCACGTCACCTGATACCGAATTTCGCATAAGTGGAGCAAGGGAAACGGCCGTGAGCACGCTATCAGAGTAGCAAGCGGCCATGTTTCACATGACACGCATATCATGATTATAATGTTTAGACGTGTCATTAGACAGTTGTAGTTTGGCGTTAGCGTGATAGCGTAGGTTAAGGGACTGGCGTTACCGTGCAGCAAACGTTCCTTGTGGGCAGCGTCTTATAGTTTGACGGGGTAGCGTTTACGTGATTTACGTGCCCCAGCTGGGACGATGGCGCTACCTATCGGATGGTTAATAAGTTAAAGACAGTGAAAAGGGAAAGAAAACGAGAATGTTTGCCTAAGTCACCGCGCGAAGTGTTTTACAAGTTTATTTTACTAATATTAGAAGCAAATAAATACGAACCACGCATTAAACGAGAAAAAAAATGTTGCTGATTTGTTTACATCGATCTTGTGGTTAGGCCTAGACGCGTTCGAAATGGGAAGCTATCTCAAAAATTACGCCAACGTACTCGTAATATTCGGTCATCGAAGCTAACTGAAAGCAGGCGAAGCCACTTTGAACAGTCGTTTGCTGCAAACACAATCCCACAATCCCTCGCTCTTTTACTGGTCACCTATTCTCATTTCATGGCCTCGACTCGATTGCGAGCAAGCAACTTCATGAGCCATGGATCGTATCACTCTCAAAGGACACACGTCTTTGGAGGTTAAATTAATCTACGGACCATAGTACACGCTTAACCAAATAGATTCATTTCTCTTACGCAGCAGCATCACAAGAGAGGTCAAGTGGCTATGAGGTGGGCGAATTAATTGATTGATTGATTTGTGGAGTTTGACGTCCCAAAACCACCATATGATTATGAGGGACGCCGTAGTGGAGGGCTCCGGAAATTTCGACCACCTGGGGTTTTTTAACGTGCACCCAAATCTAAGCACACGGGCCTACGACATTTCCGCCCCCATCAAAAATGCAGCCGCCGCAGCCGAGATTGGAACCCGCTAGACCTGCGGGTCAGCAGTTGAGTACCTTAGCCACTAGACCACCGCGGCGGGGCATGAGGTGGTCGAAGAACATCTCTATGCAGTATATCATCAACGTGGTCTTTCATGACCCTGCACTCTTCGGCGAAGACGTGGTGCAATCATTGACGTGGCAGCTTGTGTAGACTGGTCTCAACATATTGTTGCAATGTGACGTAAGGTGAAGTTGAGGTTGTGACACAATGAAAGAATTCCATAAATCGCACCGATGAAGGAGATTGACATGCTCGGCAGGAGTGAGGGTATTGGCGATGGCACCAGAAAACATATATCTGGACAACTCCCCGAGAGCCGACTGTGTATTTGGTTTGTCGCAGTACTCTTCCACGACGTGAACCAGAGAAAAAAAGTCGATATCGTTCACGCTGCTGAGACATTCCCCGCAAGTAAAGCGACAAATATAGAGGGCGAATTGGAGAGGAATATATTGCTGCTGCCGGTGGCAATATCAATCACTGTGAAAGGTAGCGGTAGAGCTCTACAACTTGTGGAGAATAGAATGATGTGAACAAGACTGTAACTTTAGTGTTGGCGTTGCAGGAAGTGGGAACAAGTGTGAAAATGCCAGGCTAATACAAGTATCTGCACGAATGACCAACTCAGGTGGCTGATGAACAGCGTCAAATATGGGACGAGCTGCACTGGTGAAAACACAACTTCCGCGCGCACGAATTCAATGGTGGCATTATGTCAGGATAGGAAGTTGCCCTCAAGGATGACAGCGAACAGGTAAAGAGCACAATTTACTGAACGATGTTCACATTGCCTCCTTTGAATATTCTTGCACTGCAGGCTATCAGAGCCAACACTTGCAGCGCGTTTGCCATGGGGGTGACTGTACCCATTTCGGTGTACTTACCTTGCGTAATAAAGGGCTTAGATTAGCGGCTATGGCTGACACGGTAGCACCACTGTTCACAAGTTCAAAAGTATGAACACCTTCCACAGTTATTGTGACCAAGTTGGCAGCAAAGGAGTCAGTTAATGTACAGTTCGGAGATGGTGTAGCTCTTGCCTGTTGAAATGTGGCGGGTACTTGCCCTGGTCAGATGTTTCGAGTGGGCGACGCATGCGTGAGACTGAACGCCGACGTGGATATGAGGAGTGCTGCTGATGGAAGTCAGGGTGGTTAGTAGGATAATTGCACAGGAATGGGCCAGGAACGCATCGAGGGAAGGGCATTCTGCTGGCGTGCCACGTCCGGGCACCGTCACCTGATGTTTCTGACCTTCAATCTGGTTACTTGCACATCTCTGTTGACTGACAAGACCGAGACGAAAACTACATTTGCGACCATCAATGAGTTACACAAACTTAAAGTCATGTCATCTCGCCTTTTCAATTTAGCGGTCATCTTAGAGCTCCTGATGAATTCTATTCCGCGCAGCTTCATTGATTGAATTGGGGGGGGGCAATGTTTTTCTCTATCACAATGGTAATGCGACAGCGTGGTATTTTAATCAGCGGCTGATTTTATCGACTCGTCCACTTTGAACACCAAGCTATGACACATCTTGGTATGCTCATCGTGCTCTTGCGAGATTGCGAAACAAATGCTAGCCGTGCATGTTCACTTCGCACATTAGTGATGCATGTAGCATATTGAAGATGTTTAGTCCCTCTGGTATTGTGAAAACAGCAAAATTGCTGAATCCGAGCAGGTTGACCAGCTCATCAAAATAATTGGCATGATCGCTATCACTTCGTTGGATTGTCACATTTAAAATAGAGCGGAAAACGTTGATAGAATGATCCAGCGCCCAGAGAAGCTGAAGTTGCTTTGTCTTCATGCAGTTGGTTTGCATAAAGACAAGCGGTACGCAAAAAGTGTAATGTTCGGTTTTCATGTAACCTTTTATAATGGTAAATGACATCTTTCTGCCAATGCTGCTGATGTATGGGTGGCATAGCCCAGTTAGGCAACGTTTGCCTTTACCGTGCCTTTTTTGAAAGTTGCGGAGATTGCTCTAATAAACTATATATTAGGAAAATAAAGGCAGAAAGAATATATTATTCTTCATACGGGGGGCGCTGCTGAGCCCCCACGATGGCAGACGTGCCTGACCTGGGCTCCTTGTTTTCTTGTCAGTTTGACTAGTTTTTTCGGCTGATAGACCACGGTTCGTTGCCGCAGAAGTGAATGCCAGTTTCACGGTGAGCCTGTGTCGCAGAGACAGCGTTTTTGGAGAACCTTTTTCTCTTTTTCTCTGTGTTTTGTGAACTGACCACCCTAAGCCTACTGAGCAGCTTCGGACTGGCCTAGGGCACAGCTGCCGGCGGCCGCGTTTGCACTGCGTTCGCACCACGTCCGCGCGGCCGTGCCGTGCCTGGTGTACCTGTTACGCCCGGCGCGTTTCACTCCGAATCTCAAGACGCCTACTATGAAAACCACCACGGCATGCACAAGCGTTCCAGTGAACTCAAGCGATTTCCCGACGCTATCTGACGAAAACGAGACAATGGATGCAACGCAGTCTACGTTGTCATCAAAATCGTCTACCAAACCTCGTGTCCACGACACGGCAGCGGGCTTTTCATCTGGCACCGCCGAACTTCTCGACAATGTGGTACAAAACAATAACGTCGTGTACTACCGACGCCAAGTGTCGCCGAAAAGACTGCACGCCGAACGGGTGAGTCAGTCCCGCTATACTGTTTTGATCAGGCCGCTAAACAAAGTGCATGTGAAAGACATTCCGAAACAAGCCCTTACAGACGCCATATAGCAAAGCGCTCCGTCAACCTTTATTGCAGAAATGTCTATTCTACGCTTTGACATAACCAGAAACTGCGTACGGATCACACTTCGTGACGAAGGTCATTTTCGTAAACTATACACTCTCGCGCTTAGTGGCAACAGTCAATGGTAGCGTGCGAGTAATTGATGTCGACACGTCGCCTCTTCAACCACACGCAGTCGGCAGCTCTCGTGGGGTGATAAAGATCAGACCTGGCCTAACAATTGAGTACATCAAAGCGCATCTGCGCTGTGAGCAGGCAACGATCACCGATGTGCGCATGCTCGGTAAAACACAGCTGCTGCTTTTGACATTTGATACAGACTCCTTACCGAAACGCTTCTTGTTTGAATATGAAGTCATCCGTGTTCACGAATATCGGCCTTGCCCGGTCGCATGCTACAACTGTCATTGTTTAGGCCATGTTGCCAAATACTGTTCCTTCCCGCCAGTATTCCGAGACTGTGGCAAAGCTCAACATGAGGTCGACCCAAACTGTAAACAGTTTCCTCATTGCGTGGCTTGCGGAGCGTCTACACACATTTCACTCAGCCCTCATTGTCCTGAACGAAATATATCTGAATCAGCCCTTCCTCGCAACAATAATGATTCATCATCTACGACATCTGCCACAAAGCCCACCCCTACGACGCCTCGGAGAGTAACCTAGGTTCAAACAGCCGCTTCTTCGGATTTGACTCAGCTTATCTTAAAGAACCCCAGGTGGTCTAAATTTCCGGAGCCCTCCACTACGGCGACTCTCATAATCATATAGTGGTTTTGGGACGTGAAACCCCACATATCAATCAATCAATCAGCTTATCAACAGCCTTCGACAAGAAGTGCAGCGACCCTTTTTTGCTTGTGCTGCCGTGCCCACAATTGTGTGTCATGATGTGTACCACCACGTCTGTACAAAAGAAATTGTTGTTACTACTCGGTGGAGATATTGAAACAAACCCTGGCCCGGAATTGACGCAAATCTGTAAGCAGCTAGAAGCAATTGCTAGCGATATTAAGGAAATAAAAGAGACCCGATTGGTGAACAGAGAAAGCAAAATGGATACCCTCACGCGACTGGAACAAAAGGTCGAGGCGTACCAGGAACAAGTGGCCTCTATGAGTGCTCAAATCCTGGTTTTAGAGAATAGAATTGATGAATTAGAAAACTACAGCAGGAGATCAAATTTCATTGTTTACGGCATACCTGAGGTTGAAAGAGAGACCAACGAAAGGCTAGAGCACGTAGTGAACAGTCAAATCATTGAGGGCACTCTGGAACTGAATCCGGTTGCAATTGAACAGATTCATCGTTTAGGAAGGCCGGATCCAAACAAGACACGACCTGTAATCTTCAAACTGCTTGACATGAGAGATAAGAGCAGTATACTAAAGAATGGTCATAATCTGAAAAATACTAATTTTTCAATTGGGGAGGATTTTTCAAAAAAAGTACGAAATGTACGTAAAAAACTGTGGGAAAGTGCCAAACCGAATCGCGATAAAAAGTAGAAAGTTGCATTAGCATTTACCAAATTGTACATAAACGACAAAGCCTATGTCTGGGACAGCGATAAAAATGAATGAGTACCACTACAAAAAAACGACGCCATGAACAGGAGCCGCCCAATGACACGGCTCCATGCATTGGCAATAGGGTCATCACACTAGGCAAGAGTAAACACCAAACGAACCATTCCATACCCTTTAACAAACACGGCGCACAAAATAACATAAACATTTGCAAGGAACGACAGCTGCGAATCATCAATTTAAATGCACGAAGTGTCAATAACAAAACAGAACAGTTCGAAATTTTGTTACTTCAACATGACCCTCACATTGCGGTAGTCACTGAAGCCTGGTTGCCCAGTGATGTAAGGGACGACCACGCTTTCCGCCCTGCTTACAATATATACCGGAAAGATAGGGAATCTAGGGGGGGCGGGGTTGCCGTTTTGATCAAGAGATCAATAGAAGCCGTCTTTGTTGATAATCCTTTTGGGCTTGAGTGCGCATGTCTTAGATTGTCTTGTTGGGGCTTCAGTTTCATTCTTTATGCTCTTTATAGACCGCCGGATGCCGGAATTGATTATGTTGCCAAATTACGGGATCACATGCTCCAGTTCCAAAATAGCAAAATAATACTGATTGGTGACTTCAACTTCCCAGGAGTCAACTGGGAGCGGTTCCAGACAGACTATGAATCCAACAAACAAATACATGATATAATGCTTACTCACGACTTGATCCAATTAGTTAAAGAACCCTCTCGTGTCGACGCTACATCCAGTTCTGTACTAGATCTTGTATTCGTTCACCGCGACTTTAGAGAGAGTACAATAACAGTAGAAAAGGGCTTGTCAGATCATCTTGTTTGTACCTCTCTGCCATTGGGTCGGTCTGTCAGTACTGATAAATGTTCATCACGCTCTTTCAAGGATTATTCACAAGCTAACGATGAATGTATAACTGAGCATTTGGAATCTTCCCTTGATGATTTTGATGGGGACGACGTATGCGCCCTTTGGAAAAAATTTAAAGAAATGTGCCAATACTGCGTACAAAATTTTGTGCCAAACAAGCGCAAACGAGTCTATAATTACACGCCTTGGGTAACCCGGAAGATAATTCACCTTAAGCGAAGAATTAAACGCTTAAAAAAAGACATGTACAATCGCCCGTTGTAAAGAGATAAAGAATACTTTGGCACGTGAGGTTCGTGGCTCGAAAGACTATTATTTTAAAACATTGTTGCCTAATTTTATTAAAAATGACCCCAGTAAATTTTGGAAATATATTTCTGAAAAAAAGAAGCCGGTGAAGGAAATTGTAGTGGGTGGTTCTGTTATTTCAGACCCGCAGGCAATTGCTCCGCATTTTAACCAGTACTTTCAAAGTGTATTCTCTGATTCTTGCGCATGTATGTTGGCGCATACCGCAGTGTATCGTCCTAGTGATGTTGGCTTTATTTCTTACTCTGGTGTGTTATCTATGCTTTTGAACCTTAATACGAAAAATCATGTGGTCCCTACAGCATTCCAAACATATTTCTTCGTCGCTATGCTGAGTCACTGGCTAAATTTCTTGTTGTTTTATTTCGTACTTCTTTAATGTATGGCGAGCTCCCCGAAGACTGGAAGATAGCTCTGGTTGTACCTATCTTTAAAAAGGGCAACCGCCTATGTTTTCAAAATTACCGTCCAATATCACTAACATCTTCTTGTTGCAAAATAATGGAACACATTGTCACCACTCGCATTCTTGAATACTTAAACGACCATAATATTCTAACAGGTTTCCAGCACGGGTTCGGGAAAGGGTACTCCACCGTCACACAGTTAGTTACAGTATTTCATTCGTTTGCACACACCTTAGACAACACCGGTCAAATAGATGCAATATTTCTAGACTTCAGTAAAGCATTCGATAAGGTACCACATGACAAATTAATTCTTAAGATGCGAAATATTGGCCTCCCCGAAATTCTGGTCCCATGGGTTGCAAATTACTTGACAAACCGCAAACAACTGGTCATAATAGATGGAATAGGGTTCGGCTATCTTGATGTCACTTCGGGAGTTCCTCAGAGAAGTGTGCTGGGTCCATTGCTTTTCATACTGTATATAAATGATATTGTTAATGAAATTACAACTGGTGTGCAAATTCGGTTGTTCGCAGATGATGCAGTCTTGTTTCGGGATGTTTCGTGCTGTGCTGACCAGTGTGAACTTAATACCAATCTTACTAATATGCTTGAATGGTGCAAGAACTGGGGAATGGTGCTGAACGCCGACAAAACACTGTATCTTCGCATAACACGAAAGAAAGTTCCGTACGACTATCAATACACACTAGGAACATCGCCATTGAAACAAGTCACCAGTCATAAATACCTCGGTGTCACATTAACCAGCGATCTCTCGGGGAATTTACACATTGACAATATTTGCTCATCTGCCTTTCGTAAGCTATGCTTCTTAAAACACAAACTCAGAAATTCCCCTTCTAACGTCAAGCTCCTCAGCTACTTTACTTTTATTAGACCTCAGCTCGAATATGCCTGTATAGTCTGGGACCCCTACACTAATCACAACATCCGTAAACTAGAAAGAATTCAGAGAAAAGCTGTAAGGTTTATTTACTCTAAATACTCACGTACTGATTCTCCCTCACAAATAATGCTTGCTAACAAAATCCCCAGCCTTGAATCCAGGAGAAAGTGCTTCCGTCTTGATTTCCTTTCTTCACTAAGTAAAGGTGCACTGTCCATTGACCCATCTCCGTTCTTGTCACCGTTACAAACAAGACCTACTAGGCAACACAACCCGAATGCTTTCGCCCCATATTTTGCTGCTACTGACACCTTCAAGTACTCTTTTTTTCCGCGTACGATACAAGAGTGGAATGAATTACCCCCTGTATAAGTGCCTTGTTTCTTGTATTGTTTGTATTTTTGCATTTTATCTTCTTGTGCCCCCCTGCTTGGACCTAACCATGGTCTGCAGTATGTAATAAATAAAAAAAATAAAATTACGGCAGGAAAATCAGAGATTTCGCGACCTCATGCTGGATCAAAACAAAGGGAATTGGTCCCCAACGCCAAGCCGCAGTCAGTCTCGAAATAAAAGAAAGAGCCGTTCTCCGACACGTCGTTCTAAACCGGGCAAAGACAAGGGCTCCACCTATTCTCACATTATTGGGCTCCTGCGACAATAACGGGCCCAAGAATCTAGTAAGCTGGAGCTTGCGATTCGGTCGGAGATGGTTAACATTATAACACAAGCCCTGGATACCATGCAAACTTGGTTTCAAAATATGTTTGATGAACTGCAGCGCAATGTCCTCGCTGATGAAAATAAGCGCCGCAAACCAGGGCCTTCCTCGTGAGCTCTTTCGCTTAGGGGGTGCAGTGGAATTGTCGTAGTTTTAATCAAACGTGCTCCACTATCCGTAACCAGGAAGCGGCCCGTGCTCGCTTCCTGGTTAGCGTGCTTTACGTACACCAATCATAAAACCTAAGCGGCAGCTTCTCAAACGCCAGGCAGCGCTTTTGGTGCGTAATGACGGCCCGCCCACCTAATTAGACAATCCTTATCTCAGTTCTAATGCTCGTGAAATAGTAGCTGTTAATAGTTGTCCTCCTGGCCAAAAGCCCTTCGTGGCTGTGTCTGCGTATTTTCGCCCAGGAAATATTTCAGTTGGACCATACACATGGCTTGAGACGCTTAAGCAAGCATCTAAGAACCTCCCTCTGCTCATTGGAGGTGATTGTAATGCTCATCACCCTGCCTGGCGTGCCCGAAAGGCGAATAAACGTGAAAAATATTTTTATGACGCTATTGAACTCTCTTCTCGCTCGCCAGCCCCCAATTTGTACGGCACTGGAGAGTCTCCAGCCAGTCATGGGGCAGTGATCATCTCCCGATATTTATGGCACCTAATAGAAAACACCTCCGGATCAAAACAACAACAACGATGACTAATTGGAATACTTTTCGTAGTAACGTTACTGGATCATTCTCGACAGTTGAGGGCCTTCTGGACATTGTTCAACAGGCCCGTGAAACAGCGCCATGCGAAGACCATACTCAGTCGATGGATAACCATTTAGGCGATTTATGGAAAACAGCAGACCATTTAGTCAGAAGATACCGCTCGCACGGCAAACGACACTTCGACCTCATAAAAATTAAGCGCCAATTGAAGCTTATCAATGAATATCAGCTCCAACTTCGAAGCCTGGCAATCCACTTGCGAACGCCTTGGCTGTGTACCGGGCCTCCAAGGTTTATGGCGCATTTTTAGTTGCCTCAGCGGGAAAGGCAACCCTCCTCCGGCCAAGCTGTTCCTCAAAGCAGATCCGTCCGTTGTGGAAGACGAAGTTATTACCACTTTCTTTCCTCACGCTTCACTCACTGCACCTACATCTCCGAAAGCCTGCACCATAACGCAACCCGATCTGAATCTTGATTACCCATTTAGCATGGGAGAAACGCTAGCCGCCATCAAACACGGGTGTCCTCGATCGGCGCCTGGCCACGACTGAATCCCATGGCAAAAACTCCGCAACCTCGGATATGAAGCCCAGGACGCAATTTTGGCGGTAATCAATAACCTCTGGGTCTCAGGAAATGTTCCGGAGAACCTTAAGCTCTCTCTAATTTATTCTATTCCCAAACATGTAAAAGAGAAAACCCTCTGCTAGAACCTCCTGCCAATGTCTTTAACGTCTACTTTATGTAAGCTCACTGAACGCATGATTCACATACGCACGTCCCATTACCTCGAGGTAACCCGGCCGGGATACCCTCCAGCCCAGGCTGTTTTTCGCCCTGACCTCGGCACCAATGACTGCCTTTGGCTGCTACGGCGCGTTATCAATCGTACTTCAAGAAGGATGTTACCTGACTACTTGCTGGCCGTCGACATGCAGAAAGCGTTCGATAATGTTCACCATAACGCTATTTTTGAAGAACTAGCTAAGCGCTACCCAAGTCATCGTGCGCAGACATGGTTCGAAATTTCCATGCCGCTCGGCCCATTCGCTTAAGTGGTGCATCACCTGGATGGAGACCAAAGACCTACTACTTGAACAGAGGTGTTCCACAGGGATCTATTTTAGGACCGACGCTGTTTAATCTGGCCATGAGCAAGGTAGCAGAAGACCTTGAACGGGACACCACGGCTAGATTCGCCATCTACGCCGATGATATTACTATATGGACAGAGTCAGCGGATTATTCTGACAAAGAATCAATGCAGACTGAGCTGCAGGCAGCCCTCCTTATTTTAGACTCAACTCTTAAGGATGTAGGCCTGCAGCTGACTCCACATAAGACAGAACTTATAAGCATAGACGGCAAGAATCGCACCAACCCGAAAATGTGTATCTAACTCCATATTAGATCACACACTATACAATCAAAAAACGAACAATTCAAAGTTTTAGGTTTACCAATAGCCAGCTGCAATAGCCCACAAGAGTGGGTACGTGAACTGCGGCATGCATGGTCAGCCACGTTACACGTTACATATGATGCGTCGTCTGGCCAACAAATACGGAGGTGCACGACAACAAGCCTGTCGCACTCTAGCAAGAGCTGCGGCTGTTCGAAATATTTTGTACGGTGCACCCAGCACGTTCTCTCCAACGGATATCCTAAATTTGGAACGCCTTCATCGGGCTACTATGCGTACCATCATGGGGCTCCCTAAACACACTAAGATAGCCGCCCTTGAAAGCGCAGGGGGCTTTCCCCCTCTGCAAGACGTCATCCATGAAGCCCACACTCGACACCACATCCGCCTGGAAAACACGCCACAAGGTCGTCGCCTTCTGGCCAGGGGTTTTCAGCGGCATGGTGATGCGCCTTTTCTTAATCAGTTATTACCCCATGGGAAACTCCAATAGCCTCTCGACTGTTCCGTCGCCCCATATCTCGTCACAATAATACTTACTGTCCACCAGTTTCTTGCCACGCGACAACTAAGGGAAGCAAGCTTAGATACCATCGACATATACACGGACGCTGCCATTACCGATGACGAAGCTTGTATAGCATGGATCTGCGCGCAGACCACCGAGTACACTGAGGCCTAAAGGTGCCATCTACCGAACGGTACCCCTCTGCATGCTGAACTACTTGCCATATGGGGAGCGACTGCAAGCCTCCCATACACTAGCCCCGCCGCGGGGGTCTAGTGGCTAAGGTACTCGGTTGTTGACCCGCTGGTCGCGGTTTCAAATCCCGGCTGCGGCGGCTGCATTTCCGATGGAGGCGGAAATGTTGTAGGCCCGTGTGCTCAGATTTAGGTGCACGTTAAAGAACCCCAGGGGGTCCAAATTTCCGAAGCCCTCCACTACGCCGTCTCTCATAATCATATGGTGGTTTTGGGACGTTAAACCGCACAAATCAATCAATCCCATACACTATACAGAAACCCCTTCGTGTCTCTACCGACTCGCACGCTGCCTACTTGGAAATATTTCGCCCAGCGTCAGAGTTTCCTACAGCTGCTGCTATTCAAAACATCATTTGTAGGCACGAAAAAGCTGATAGGCCAAAAGAAATTATCTGGACGCCGGGGCATACGGGTTGGCCCGGGGGAAATACGGCGGCGCACGCCGCTGCTGCTTCCGCAGGTGGGTCGACCAATCTTTCTCTGCCCCCCCCCGCCCCCCTCAGGGTGAACCCGTATGAGCTCTTAAGTCAAATGGCTCCCTCGGTAGCCACAATGCACTAGGTACGCACCTCCCTGCTTCATGCTAGTCAAAAACGCATTGCGCAGGGTACCCCACCAGTCCTAGTTTCCTGCCAATGTAAGCTTTCACGCTCCCAAGAAGTCTTCATTAATAAGGTCTACGCAAATTCTGCATACACACCATACTCTTTAGCGAAATGGTGGCGACCTGACATTGCGACAGAGACGTGCAATCACTGTGGGCCGCATTGCCGCGCAGACCTTCACCACTCAGTGTGGCAGTGTTCCGCATTCGAAAAAGGGCGAATGGCCATACAAGCTTTGCAAACCACAAATTATCGTGAAGCGCTCCTTTCGGAACCGGACACGCAGTTATTAATTGCCCAATATGGAAGTCAGAGCTGCCTCATCAGAGTGGTTTAGGGGGTCCGACAAACTACAGTACTGACCCTATAAAGCCTCCATTCCAGTGATGGTGAATACAATAAGTGTAAAACCCGTGATTCTGTGAACTAGTAGTGTAGTTAGAAAGTCCTGCTTAACTCCACAGAGGTCCTGTGCCTCCTTTTTTTTCAATAAAGAACTTTCCATCCAATATTCATATTTTGCAATTGCATTTAGGAGGAGAAGAATTTCAGGACAAGCAACAGGGGAGATGAAATGTAGCCTTTACTCTATAGTCACCTTCCTACCCGCACAACCGCGAGAAGCTGGAGGCGAAAGTGCTGAGGCCCGTGTGCTATGCTTTGGGTGCATGTTAAAAAACCCCAGGTCGTCGAAATTTCCGGAGCCCTTCACAACGGTGTCTCTAATAATCATATGAATTTGGGACGTTAAACTCCACATATCAATCATCGATTATCAACCCCTAGGAGCATGATTTGGCACTCATGACATCACCAGCAGCACCTGTCGCACCAGCAGTACAGCCCATACACTCGGACGCTGTTATTGCAGCTATGGTAGTACTGGTTGCACTTCTGTTGCTCACACAGCAGTTGTGATGCCCACATACAGCCTACGGTTGTCTGAACTGCTATTGGCGCGTTTAGGTTAGCAGACGCCTGCTTCCACAACTGCGACACACCAGTTACATGGACATTCGTGACCGTACATTGTATTTAAGCTGATGTTTCAGCAATTACAAGCCATCGGGCCATATGTTTAACAGAAGAGTGATTGAAAAACAAGTCGATGACATGCTATTACGAAATACATTATAGGTTTCTCTTCTTGCTTCTGTACTTCTATAAATGGCTTTAGTGAGCAAAATGGCTTAGTTTCTTCTACGTTGATTACTAAATGCTATATTTGATCACACGCAAGGGTGTATTTGTTATCGCTTGAACTGTTGATTCTTTGGATACACTGGAAAGGGCAAAATACTTGTGAAGGTTTGACCAGCGATTGGGCTATCGGCAAATCCTCAATAATCATGTGCACAATAAGAAACGCATATTTACTACACAAGCGAATTGAGTCGGAATACCATTCGTATGTGCGACGCTCAAGCTACGTTTGAACGCATGAATTATACAGCTCTTCGTGACATCAAATTGGAGACCCGCCTCTGGTATTTTGATGATATCGTTTATTTCTTATAATTTTACTCATCATCTTCAACAGTTTTAGGAGACACTTCAGTGCATTTCCAGTACTGGCTTTCAGAAAAAGATCACGTGGTGTTGGCAGCGGTAACACGTGTAGTTGTTACCGGCAGAGAAGGCGCCGGTCAAGGTTCCTTTCTGTTTCCAGAATCCCTGTGTCACCGAAAGTGATGTGGTGATCAGACTGCCCGCTCTGTCCCACTATTGAACTGAAGTCGTTGTTCCGTTGTCGGGGCTCATTCTTGTGATGCCACATACTTTCATGAGAGTTCTTGGATTCCTAATTGTAGGAAGTGGGTAAGCCAGTCCTTGTTACCTGGGACACACGACGCCCTCAGGTTTTTCTGCAGGTGGTCAAGCTTTAAGCCTAGAGATTATGCTGCCAATGGTGGTGCATGGCTTGTGGGGGGGAAGGGGAAGGGCTCAACCTCTGCCTTTCTCAAACATGTAACAAAACTTCTCGAGCTGTGAAAAATATTAGGGCGAAAATCAATTTTACGCTGCTAGTGGCGGTATTTTTGTCATCCCTAACCAAGTCTGCGAACTAGTTGTCCGTAAGTTTTGTATTTCCTTGTACGATAACTGTTTTTCATATTTTAATATTTTTCTGAAGGTGTGATGCTCTCTTGTTACGGATGGAGCTATATACAATCAATATTATGACTCACCAACTCTTGCTTAATTCTTTATGCTCAATAAGTTTGCTTAAAAATTCATAATGTTCGTACAATGAAAAAAAAAATCCTTTGAATTTTTAGTTGTCAAGCGAATGACATTTTGGGCATGTTCTAATAATGAAAAAATCACTGTTTTTCTATGCAATGTACTATGTGACCAACGTCTTCATATGAAAATGCATACATATTTTTCGAAACCTAAACGTGTTGCGGCGAAGGTAGGATAAAATGTTAAATTTAGGGATTCAGAAATATTGTGTATATGGTAAGTGATGAAAATTTCTGTCAATACATAAGACAATGCATGCAAGAATTCCAAGCTCCCTTTCTTTTCGAACACAAAAACGAAAGAAAAGTCACATTGTGATAAACGTCGGGAAAGAAGGTAAGCTTTCTCACTGCATGTTAAAATGTGTTCACGCAGCTAAATTAGAAATGACAATCAATATACACAAGCCAAGTAAAGCTTGAGAAATGTAGAAGCTGGTCGATTCTAAGGGATTCAGATGTCTTCTTGCATAATGTGCTATAGGTCTTTCCTTTGGCGTAGACAACTCGAGCCAGAGCCTGTATTTGACGTTCCGAGAATGTTTAAAATGCAGCGCTAGAAAGTGATGTGAAAACATGACTGTGGTGAGGTTTTCACATAAGTTTGCAGGTTCTCACTGCGGTAAGGGGGTCTGCGCTTTGCCTGCTCTTTTCCCTGCTCGTAATAGGCTACAGCATGCCAGAGAAAGCCGGCATAGCGGCTGCGTGGCCTGTTTTCCCGGTTTTTATGGCGCGTATTCTTGAATGGTGATGTTTGATCAAGACTCTGCGCATATATGGCTTGGTTGTCGCAAGGCAACGTCACGAAAGCTTTTTGTGAATCACTGTTAAAAAAAAGTTCCGTACTGGTATATTGCACTGCTCAGCCGTGCCCTCGTGGACCAGCTGTGGATCCAGTAGACCAAGGCGGCCGCTAGAGCTCAAAAACTCGTGGCGGACACCTAGGCTGGCATATTAGCCCAAGTCCTCAAATACTTCGCCAGACTTTTTTATAATAAAGTTGCGTATCTCTCTATCTATGGTGCTCTTCAAAATTTATGGTGACACAATGTGAAAAAAAAAACCTAAACCGACAAACCGATCTATTAATGTTCACTGTCTGTTAGCCGACAAAGTGATGAGATAGGAAGGCAGATAGATTTGCGATATACTGCGATAAGAATTCCAGTGAAAGAAGCTGCGCTGCGGGAAAAGACATTAAGAAATTTAGAATCATTGATTTTATAGTTACAGTCGTTGAACGGCTAGTTTCTAATCGGAAAGAGGCACTTCATATGAAGAGCCCAAGAAAAATTTGGGCTTTCCACAAAAATGTTCTCTAGTAGTTACTGCGATGTAAGAAGATTCAATCAAATTATTTGTCAAAACGGAATACTAAATGCGAAAACGTGCTAACGCCATAGTATTCTGAGGCAAACAGACTTGAATAAGCGTTGTTATCAACAACCAATCGACTTCATCGTGTTGTTATATGGGCTGCGCTTGCACTGATGGCACGCATGACGCTCATGCGTTAACGAAGCAGAGCAATATCTATATATATAGCTTATTATGATCAGTGACATCCTTCAGGTCGTTCCTGCTTGCGCTCCTCAGTGCTTCGCATTCGATCTTAGTACTGAAACTGGTTCAATTTTATCACGCCACAAGAAATACTAGAGGTTGTTTTTTTATGCCTCAAAGCTACGACGGGTTTTTCACAGTAAGAACTTAAATTGTCTGGGACTTCAGCTGCGCCTTCCCTTAAATGAATAAACAGTTCATTAAAAATTTTTCCTCATTATCATTTATTGATACATCTAACAATTGTTAGATGTTTTCAGTTACGAAAAATTTGATACTGAAGCTGGTGTTGAATTGTCGTAATTTCCCGGCGTTCGAAGATTTTGGACACGTTTTTTAAAACACCCGGTATAGCCAGGACAAAAACGAAGTGCTGTACCTTCCCAATAAAACAAATCTTATCAAGGAATAAGGATTTCGCGAGGTGGGTTATGTAATCTAAATACAGAGAACGTAGGGTGATCTAGCGGGACGTAAATGCTATCAAATACTGCCAAATGTGGGAGAAAATGCCCCTTAGTGCAGCTAATCAGTAAGCAAGATGTCACATTCATATGTTTTGTGACACATCATACTAGCCGGTCTTTTTAAACAGCTCGATGATGGTGATGATAGGTGAGGTTCAACGTCCCAAAACCACCATATGACTATGAGAGGCACTGTTGTGAAGGGCTCCGGAAATTTCGACCACCTGGGGTTCTTTAACGTGCACCGAAATCTGAGTATACGGGCGTAAACATTTCTGCCACCATTGAAAATGCAGCCGTCACAGCCTAAACTCGATCCTGTGATCTGCAGGTCAGCAGCCGAGTACCTTAGCCACTAGACAACCACGGCGGGGCTTAAAAAGCTCGTCTAAGAACACCAGGTCGTCCACCCTCTTCTTTTCCTACTAGAGGAAAAACAAGAAATAAATGTTTCACTACCAATCTTTTTTTTTGCCTTTTTTCTAAAATGACACCAGACTAAACCATGGCTTTACGTTTTTTTTTTCAATCACAGTGCTCGACTAAGCATTGAAAGAGTATGGAACTGAGCACACACCAACCAACAAAACGGGTTCTCACATTTTGTTAAACTCTGAGGTTTGCATACGGTGACCCACGATGCAAGAGGCAGCAACCGTGCAATGAAAATAAATACTAATAAGGCTTCTATTTGCACGAAAAGAAAAAAATCCGTAACCTAATCAAGAAGGCGAATGTTTTCAGGTATTTTCTTCATTGTTTTTATTCAGCATGTCCAAGTGATCAACAACTAGATGTGCGCGACGGTGGAGGCCTTGTGCCGAAAAACTAGCGCCCAGGCGTGGACTATAATGGGAATAGGTGGACTTGTAAATCGAGAAAAAAAAATAAATTGTGTGTGCAAGGCTCCCTTTGGAAAAAACTAGATGGCAAATGCGTTCTGAAGGAAAACTGTGGTAAGCATATAAATAATACCCCTGTCACACGGGCACTTAAAAGTCTTTTTAGTAAGCGGTCTTTTTCTGAAAAGGAACTCCGAACAGCA
Source organism: Rhipicephalus microplus (assembly GCF_043290135.1). Taxonomy (NCBI): domain Eukaryota; kingdom Metazoa; phylum Arthropoda; class Arachnida; order Ixodida; family Ixodidae; genus Rhipicephalus; species Rhipicephalus microplus. Next base: position 56,652,608 of record NC_134706.1, read on the forward strand.
GACACACGACACAGAGTGAACTACTTTTTAGAAGCGGTCTTTTTCGTAAACGGCGTTCGTCGATCTCTGTTAGGGCTCCGCATGAGTAGCCTCAAAACCAGTGGGCACCAGCGATTTTCGAGTGGTGAGAAAAAAAGAGTGAATGCTTATTTTTCTGTCACCAAAACTCTTTGTAAAAACAAATTTCATATCCTGCAGAAGGTGTAATGAACTCTTTTATTGGTTATTTCCTTTTCTACTCTCGTAAGCAGCTACAGCGCATCGGCAATATCACGTGGTGACGCGCGGTCTTGCGCTGCTTTATCCTCTCCTTGGCGGCTTTCGCAGCGTCTGCCTCGCTTTCCAGAGCGAGAATGCAGGCCGTGAGGCTTGCGATCCTCGCTTTTTCTCCCGTACGGACGCCCATAACGTGTCGAGAGCAGCGAAAAACAAATACGGTAAATAAAAGCACAGTGGTGCCAGACGGACTTGTGCACGTCACTAGTTATGGGAATACTTCCTTCTCTAGTGCAAAAAACTTTCACATTGGTGTTTCTTCATCTCTTATTCTTAAATTTATTTGAAGAAACGAGCAGTGCAACAAGTCTTTAATTTGTACATCATGATACATCGTTTTATTTTCATTGCTTCTCTTTTAACTGCCAGCGCCACGCTTTCGCTAGCGTCTTCGAACGAAAACATTAAAACGAGATCGTTGCTGCCGTGTGTCTGCGCCGCAAACACCTCTTTGTTAAAAGTCTTTCAACTTCGTAAAAGACCGCTTACTTGAAAGACTTTTTGCGCGCCCGTGTGACACAGGTATAATACATAACCTTTACATACCATAGGCGTTATTTGTTTACCGCTATATGCAAAATTTATTATCACTCGGAGATGGGATGATGAGAAGTGATTCAAAATCCCTTGGCAAAAAAATGGAGTTACGCTAGGCACCTTTTCTTCAGACAATTGTGAATCAGCAGCCTTTATATTTATGAAGCCACTCTGATCTGATTCATTTGACATAATGAGAAAAAACACTGTTTTTTTTTTCAATGATCAGAGGCCATAGCATAAAGCCCTTTGCTAAAAAACGGGGGGACATTTCAGCTTAGCCGCCAATATTAGACGCGATAGCGAAATTAGGTTCGGTTAGCTTTTCCAATTGGTGGGACATACAAACTGGGCTACGTTAGATGTAACGTCTTTGAAACACCCTCTAATGCTTTTCAAGTAAAGCCGTTAGTTGGCAACGTCACAGTTTTAGAGCTGTAGGCAAACTACCCGTGAATATGACGTAGTGTGCAAGGTACCTGCGCCCTTTATGCAACATGCAGAAATTCGCATCTGCTTGAATTGTGGATTTTGTTGCTACTCATGATGATTGGTTGTGTATAACTGCGTTTTTCATAGGTAGTCATTTAAATAGTCTACTCGTTGTGCAAATTCATCTTTTGACGTCCAGTGAAATTCTACACTTCTCCTCCACAAAACACTTGCTTTGAGAGGGCTCCCTTCTTCACTACACCACATTTATGTACAGTTTTTCCCATTATAATGGAGCAGTGTCGTGGTCGTGTGGTATAACATCCACTTGTCCTCGGTCCACTCACATGGTCCTCGGCACCTCGTGCAACGACCAATTACCCGTTTTAACCATACCGCCCGCACCCTTTCACCTGCCGAAGAGTCTCAATGGCTAATTGGCACACTCGCACGCCTGTCAGCTGATTGTGTCCTTCCTCTTCCTTTACTTCATCTCCGTAACATACATTCAAATAAAAAACCACCTATGAAAATACTAATGCCATCCGCTGAAAAGGTATGCCAGTGAAAAAGAGAGAGAGAGAGAGATTAATGAAAGAGGAAGAGACAAAAAGGACGCTATTTTCTGCCTCCCGTCGCGGGGGCACGGCTCAGCGCCTTTAGGGATCGGGGAAGGGGAAGTAAAGATGAAAGGAAGAAGAGAGGAAGGAAAGAAAAAGTGAATGTCATGGCAAGAGAACGTCTTGTCAGTACAGTCAGTAGTGCGAGTGAAAAGAGTCCGTCTATAAGGCGGCGAGGTCCGCGCAAGCACAGAACTCGAGGAAGGCTCGAAGGGCTTTCGTCTTCGAGCGCGCGGGAAAAAGTATGTCTTCCATTGTTTCGGCAGGTAGTCCAAGCAGACGATAGCGGCTTACCAGTGCGCAACGCTCAGTGGCCAGGTCAGGGCAGGAGCAAACAATATGCTGCAGCGTTTCGTCATCACCGCACCTTCGGCACGCTGGCGATGAAGAGCGACCCGCGGAATACATGCGTGCCGCAGGCCAGACGCTGCCAGTACGCAGGCGAAGCAACAACCGCCGCTCGCATCTGTCCAGGCCGGTCTCCGGAAGGGATGGTGGAGGTTTGCCGCTTGCCACCCGTGTGTCAGGGTGGGCCGTTGGTAAGAGCTTCCGCAGTCGCTGCCGTGAGTAATCCGACTGGGTTACCGCCTTAGTGACTGGCGTGTCGCAGTGGTGTGCTGCCTTAGCGGCGGCGTCAGCCTCCTCGTTGCCAGCTATTCCAACGTGCGAGGGAAGCCAGTGGAGGGACAGGCGCACACCACTCTCTTTGATGGCGGTCAGTTTTGCGTGCAGCAACGCCACAGTTATGCCTGCTTGGTCTGGTTGGAGCAGCGCTTGTAGGGCTGGTCGGGAGTCGCACAGAATCGCCACAGGCAACTGGGGTAACGTGGCAGCAAGGTGGTCGGCTGCCAAGTGAAGGCCGGCCAATTCAGCTGCAGTGGAGCTGGCGTGAAAGGGAAGTCGGCAGCGGATGGTTGTCCCAGTCGATGGTATGACGCAGGCTGCCGCGGCCGAATGGGGGCTGTCCCGAACGGACCCGTCCGTGAATACCAGGAGCTGCCCCTTAAGTCTTTCATGAAGTTTCGCCACGGCTGCCTGATGGAGCTCGCATGCCGGTGTGCGCCTTTTTCTGAGGTTGTCCAGAGTTAATTGTACGTCCAGAGGCTGCTGGTGTGGTGGAGGGGGTTGGATTGGACTGGGGGGATCGGGGACCAGCTCTTCATAGAGAGCGCAGATCTGTGCCATCCGTGACGCTGGTCGGCTCCGCAGTCTCCGAAGGAGGGCAGCGCCCCCGAGGGCCCTGTGAAGGCGATCCACGTGATGCAGCGCCTGTCGTAGCATCAAGAGTGACAGAGGCCAGGTCTGGGCCTCCGCCAGGGTTGCAGCTATGGGTGACTGACGGGGAAGTCCCATGAAGCGCCGAATTGCCATGCGATGTTGCCGCTCCAGTTGCTCCTTGCGGTGTGGCGCTAGCTGCACCAAGGGCAGTGCATAAGTTTGCGCTGTCGTTGCAGCCCCTTCGTAGAGTCTTAGAGCCAGCCGTGAGGTGCACCCTTGGCCCCTGCTGAGCAGTTTGCTTACGGCAGTCTCGACCCTGGTGGCCTTGAGGACGGCGAGCTTAACGGCTGGTATCCAGGTAAGGCGGTGGTCGATCCTTAGCCCCAGGTACGTCACTGCATCGCTCCACGGGATAGGTCGGTCACCTAGCACAAGCCTTCGGACGGCCCTCCGCGCAGTGGCTCTGGGGTGAACCAGCAGTGCCTCCGTCTTCGTGGGCGAAACGTTCAGTCCGATTGCCTTGAAGAAAGAGACGACGGCATCCAAGGAGCGCTGCAGGGAACGCCTTATGGCCGTGAAGTTTTGCCTAGGCCCCTTAACCCACAGTGCCACATCGTCTGCGTACAAGGAGCACTGCGTGGGGTAACGCTTGTCTGCGGGCATCGCGGTCGGCAGCCCCGCTAGCACCAGGTTGAACAGAAAGGGGCTCAGGACGGAACCTTGTGGAACGCCTGCTGTCACTGGCCGTGGATCGCTGAGCGCGCGTCGTACTCTAACCCGGAGGGTGCGTTTTGCCAGAAAGGCACTGATAAAGGTACGTAGGCAGCTCACGATGCCGAGTGTGTCCAAAGCACTCTCTATCGCTATGTGAGGCAAGCTGTCAAAAGCGCTCTGTACATCCAGCAGGACGAGGAGGGCCACTTCGCCGTTGCGCTTGGCCTCCTCCAAGGTAGAGACGACGTCCGCGATCGAGTCTGCTGTGCATCGGTGGCGTCGGAAGCCCGTCTGCTGTTCTGGTAGGAAATCCTTTGCCCCCGCAATCCAATTTAGGCGTGCCAGTGCTATGGCTTCCATGAGCTTGCAGGCAGCAGAGGTGAGAGAAACGGGTCTGTAGGACGTAATGGCGGCACAAGGGCGGCGAGGTTTCCGGATCGGCACCACAACAGCGGTCAGCCAGGCTTCAGGTAGGTTGCCGCTCTGCCATATTTCATTAAAAGTCCTCAACAGGTGTCGTCGTGAGGCCATATCCAGGTTGCGCAGCATCTGGTATGTGATGCCGTCGGCACCAGGGGAACTGCGGCGCTTGGTTCTGGCTAGAGCAACGTTCAGTTCGTGTTCGAAAATAGGGTCCTGACACAGAGATGCGATCTGGCTGGCCGTCCAGGCAGGGTGATGACCTTGCGGTGGCTTGGGAGCAGGCGTGGCGATGAGGGCTGAAGGATTGGCTGGTGGGAGTTCTGTGAAGCGATCGGCCAGTCGCTCTGCCAGTTCTTTTTCACTAATGCCTAAGTAGATGGCCACCGCAATGACGGGTTGCCGCACCATTGGTCCAGTGACGAGGGATCGTAGAAGTCGCCATGCTTTTGCGCCACCTCTTGCCTGACTCAGGGAGAGGCAGATGCCTTGCCAGCTTTGCCGCCTGCGACGGTTGGCATGTCGCCGACATACCGCATCCACACGATTGAAGAGTGTACGTTGAGCTGGGTCATGGGATTTTAGGTACCTTCTCTCAGCCCTGCGCCTCGCAGCCCGTAAGTTCAAGTGATGGAGGTCTGGCACAGGGTGGTGCTCTGGCACCCTGGTCTGGATAGTTGCCGCCTGCGCTGCCACTGCTACCAGATTCAGGAAATCCTGATCCTCTGGGACGTCTCGAAGCTGCCTTCGAAAAGCCCGCCAATCGATCGTACTACACAGCCTCCTCCTTGGGATCTTTCCGCCCACAGGTGAGATGACGATCGGCAGGTGGTCTGAACCCCAGGAGTCAGGCTCCACTGCCCAATCGTACCGGTCCCCTTCACTGGCCAAGGTGACGTCAATGGCGGAGCATGACGGTCGTGCTGTTCTGCGGACGAAAGTGAAGGATCCGGTGTTCAAAACTTGTAGGCCCAGTTGATGGATAACGTCCACCAGATCCCTTCCTCGAGAGGAGCAGGTGCTACTCCCCCACATGGTGTGATGAGCATTCATGTCCCCACATATGAGGTAGTCTCTTCCGAATTTAGCCGTGAGCTGTAACAGCATGGAGGCGTCCCACCGCTGTCCAGGTCGCACATACACAGAGGCCACTGTCGTGTCCACACCGCGAAGCCGCACCGTCACGGCACAACACTCAAGAGCCCCTCCAGTGACATCAGCCACGTTTATGTGCACATGTGGTAGTTCTCGTCGCACGTACACTGCACAACGTGGTCGACCCTGGGGATGTGCACTCGCTATGCACGGCGCGTCCTGGCACGTGTCTAGAGTACACGACGTGATACTTTGGTAACCGATGTATCCGGGAAGTCGCAAGTCGGTCGCTGCTACGTACACTTCCTGCAAAGCAAGCACATCATACTCGCTCTGCAGGAGATGTGAGGAGAGGTCTGCATGCCGCCGCCGCAACGAGTGAGCGTTCCATTGAAGCACACACGGGCGGCGGCGGCGGTGGTTCTCTGCAGCATGCGGATGAGTGTCAGCCATGGTGGCTGCTATGAGGGTGCGCGCCACCTGCCTGAAGGCAGATGGAGCGCAGCTGGTTTTCAGGAGGCAGCAGGTCCGCAACTGCTCTTAACAGGAGCCTCAGGTTTGCATTTTCCTGGTCCACACGAGGCTGGGAAGGTACCTTCGCGGGTGGACGAGTCGTGGTAGAGTCTGGGTGCTTGAGACCAGCCGAAGAGCCCCGTTGTTGTACGCCTGTCTGGCCTGGATGGGTCGAGCTGACCGTCATCTTGGATGGTGATCCCACTGCGGCAGCATAGCTCTTGCCCGTGGTCTGCTTCAGCTGAGGACTATCAGTTACACTAGGGCTTGCCCGCAAGACTGCTTGAGCCTCGCGGTGAGGCAGGTAGGTGGGAGCTGATGCCTTGATGGTGGCCAGGCGCCGCTCTCTTTGCCAGAGCTGACAGTCTGCGGAATCAGCTGAATGTGGCCTGCCGCAGTGCAGGCATCTTAATTTGTTGGTGCAGTTGGCGTCTTTCCCATGGTGGCCACCACATCGCAGGCACCGCTCTGGTCCTCGGCAAGTGACGGCGATATGTCCATAGCGTCCGCACCGCCGGCACTGAAGCGGGCGAGGTCGGGATGGCCTCACTTCGAACACCATGCGAAAAAGGCGGACCCGGGTGGGAGGCACGGGAGAGGCGAACCGCAAGACTAGTGATGTCCCTTGTCGCCTGGCTGCAATCACCGGCACATCGGACGACACGGCGGCCAGGAGGGCTTCGTCGGTATAGTCGCCATCGACGCCTTGCACCACGCCACTGCTTTGTGAACGGTCAGCAGGGAGGCGGGCAGTCACGGGTATTCCTGCGAGCTCCGATGTTGCTAGTAGGCGATTCATCCATTCTGGTGTAGATGCGTCTGCTGCCACGATGTTCTTTTTCGTGTTTACTCTCACCTCCTTGACTCCGGGCAGCGCAGAGAGAGCTTGCGCAATGGCAAGACGAGAGGTGCGGTGAAAGGAGGCGCTGGCGTTTGCTGGTCGAAAAAGAATAGTGCCCGAGTCTAGCGACGATGAAGCAGAAGCCGGCATGGTGTGTTCAGTGGCGCGTACCCCTGCAGGAGCGGTCTGAGTCGCAGTGGGCGCATTAGAAGTCCCTGGAGCAACGTGGGCAAGCATAGCCGTCGATTCAGTGGCGGGACGAGGACCAGTGTGGGCAGCGGGTCCTTGAGATGTCGAGGCTCGCTGTCGGCGCTTCTTAGACTTGGAGAGGACGGTCTGAAACTCAGACTGACTGATTTCGTCAGTTGCGTGTGTGACGGCGTCTTCGTGGGCAACCGCATCATTTGACGTTGGGGTAAGACACGCAACTGTGGCACGTTCAGGCGCTACTGCGTGCATCTTCCGCGAGCCACCCTCATCGTCGCTGCCCGACTCGCTAGGACGCGAGCGCTTACGCGTTGACGTAGTATCCATGTCTGCAATATCAGGTTCCTCGTCTAACGGCAGTGGTACGTTCTGCGGAACGGTGACGTTCACGCACAGAATTGACCCGGCATCTTCGAGTTGGGCTGTATGATGCGCCGCTACAGCGGTCGAAGATGCTGTGGTGCTAGTGGTAGGGCTGGAGGCCGCCGAGGACGTCAGGCCCCTTGCAGTTGTCTCGACGTCGGCAGCAAGCACCGGTAGGCGAAGTGATGTCGGTTTCTCGCTGACGACTCTGCACAGTTTCTGTGCCTGTTCATGATGCAACCGCACCGCTTTGGCACTGGAGATGAGGTTCCACAGCACGCGGGTGCACGCGACGCTCGCTGAGCGTCTGTGTGACGATGTGGGAACCAGGGAACGCGACGGGCGTTCCAATGGCGTAGCCGAGAATGGAGGGGACTGCTCTGCCATGGTAGTCGGGAAGACAGCTGCCCCAGCGACGCGCAGGAGCAGAGGACGCTGTCACAGGGCTCAGGTCACCGAAAGCGGTGGCAGGGATCCAAGGGCATAATCTGTAAAGATTACTCTCCTTGACAAGACTCGAACGGGTATGAGAGTCCAGGAACGCGAGGAGCACTGCGCGGAACGCGGTCGCGTCTCTCGCGGGCTGACGCGGTAGCGTCTCTCGCAGAATCGGGAGCACCGGGCAACACGTCTGCTCTCTGTGAACGCTCGAGAGAGACCGAAAAAGTGTGCCAGTTCTCAAAGGCGTACCAAAATACCGACGGGAAACTGCGTGTTCATACTGGCCACTGTGCCCCGCCGCCTTCAGTAACAGACTGCGTTCCTAAAACACGACGTATCAATTGGCGCTCCTTGTGCGAGCATCGCATACGAGAAAAAATATTTTATTTAAGTTGACGGATGTGTAATCTATATGTTGCAGGCGTTCTTACACTTTATATTTGTGCGTATTAAAAGCAAGAAGTGCCAGTAACATGTACACTGATGTGGCTAGCACGATAAGCCTATATGTTAACTGATGGGGCACTGGGTAAGACCACTCTCGAGGCAGCTGGGTTGCAATGCTTGAAGTTTCTGCATTTGTGCTTCGGAACATTTCTAAATGTTACCTGAAGTAAGTAGAAGAACAAGCATTACCAGACATCTTTTTCTGGTGTAACAATTTGAACATTGATTTTTTTTCGCCTCCGCTGGGAAAGTTTGTGAAGCGTGGAGACTCTTCATTTAGGTCCAGTCAACTTTTCGGCATAGACTATTGGCTGTTTCTATTAGGAGTTGCGACTGTTTCCTCAATGATAAACACTGTCACACGGAATTTCTAAAATAATACATTACTCATGTTAAATTGCTATATGCAATACGCGGGAGACATGCGAAAAACGTCCAATAATTCCTGTAACACACGCGCAGCGCAAAATTACCGCTGTTATTGCCACTGCATGAATTACAAAAATGAATCGTGCTACTGAGAAAATTCTTCAGCTTTGGCTGCTTCAAGTTATTAACTAATATTTTTTCCTAATCTAAAGAAAAACATTATATGTTACAGTGATTTCACATATCACAGGCAAAACTCAGAAAAACTTGTGGAACTCACTCAGACTCATTCATGAAAGACATTTTGAGCTTTTGATTCCTAAGACTCAGCCTCACGAAAACTTCTCTGAGCCGGACTCCCTTCGACTCATACTCACAAAATGTTTCTTCGGCTGGACTCACTGCGACTCAATCTCGCCAGAACTTTACTCATCCAGACTCACTCAAACTCACAGGTAGATCTGAGTCTGAATTAGTCCGAGTGAGGTGACTCGTTAGTCTGTCATTGACTTCTTCGACCGTGGTGTCAATGCTCTTTGACACCTATATCTCACGTAATTGATCAATGCTCTTTTTGGAGCCGTTTGACATTTTGGAGCCATTTGACCAGGCACCCCCTACATTATTCATGCCTACAATAAATATTCACTTGGTGTATAACGACACTGCTTTGGAATACACCCCGCCACGGTGGTCTAGTGGCTAAGGTACTCGGCTGCTGACCCGCATGTCGCGGGATCAAATCCCGGCTGTGGCGACTGCATTCCCGATGGAGGTGGAAATGTTGTAGGCCCGTGTACTCAAATTTGGGTGCACGTTAAAGAACCCCAGGTGGTCAAAATTTAAGGAGTCCTCCACTACGGCGTCTTTCATAATCAAATAGTGAATTTGGGACGCTAAACCCCACAAATCAATCAGCTTTGGAATACCTGTGAATAGACGTGGGTATTAACGTGAATCTAGGTAAGCCTGATAGCAAAGCTGAAGATTACTATATAGGACTTTACGTCGGCAACAGAAAATGTAGCTCACTCAGACTCACTCAAGAAATATATTTGGCGTTTTAGACCCACAAAAAAAATATTAGTCTCCCGGATTCAGATTCGCGGCTCGATCGGTGCCTGTGTGAGTAAGAGTGAATCGACTCACGAATAAGTTCGCCAACCCGTGATCACAGATTATGATCACGGTGAGCTATACGTGATATAGTGAGGCATGCTCGGGATATATATATGCGTGTGTGTGTGTAACTATGAAAGTATATGCGCGTTCACATGACAATTGTTTATTTAGCAGACCTTGCGACAGGAGCCCCGTCTTTTTTTTCTCATGTGGTTTCTAAAGAGAAAAGAAGAGAAAAGTGAGCCCCGTAACTGTTTGCATGAGAGTGTGACACCTCAACAGTAGCTCACAAGGGATTGGGGTAAGGAGGGATTAAAAGGTACATATAGAGAGATGAAGGAGAGAGCGAGGCGCAGGGACAGTGAGCGACAGAAGTAAAGAGAAGATAGTAAAGATGGACATGGTCGCAGGAGTCTGACGATGAAACACCACTCGACGAGAGCTCTTCTCGCCGTCAGGAGATGGCGTAGGGACAGTCAAATTGGCCAGGGCTGCACTGTCGTCGGATATGGGCGTCAGGAGATGGCGTAGGGCAAGCCCAGTCGGCCAGAGCTGCCATCTCGTCGGAAATCGCGAGGGCACAACTGGTTGACACGAAATCCAGGGAGCGAACCCTGTCTTTTTCAAGGCATCTTACATTTACGCATTGGGGTGTCTTCCTATAGCTTGTGGAGACAGGAGGGAAGGGGACAGAAGGAAAAGATTAACGAGAAAAAAATGTAAAAAAGTGAAAAGAAGGAAACTATGAGAAGAAGCAAGATACGATGACATTAGCAAGAAACGGCATTTCCGGAAAGTATGGCGAGGCTAAACGAGCCATGTCATCATTGACATCAATCTCCTCCACACACCCATTCATCCCTCAAGTAGAGAGCGCTAGTATTGCACCTTCTGGTGCAATCCGCTGGGGGCCTGTTCACCTTTGAAGTTTACGACGAATCAGTAGGGAGAAGCTCAAGCTCTTTGAGTGCATGTTGGCGGCGCCGAAAGATATGAAAAAGCCGGTATTGTGACACCGCCATCAATATTTATTATATGCAGTTGCTCATGTCGGTGGAAGGAAAAGGAAAGCTGAGTTAAAAAGTGGAAAAAATAAACAAAAAAGAGAAAAAAAGTGATTGTACGATATCTGGGACCACTAACCTGTGCCTCCCGGCTATGCTTGAAGCAACAAGCCAACTTTATAATTTCAGATGCATACGTTTACAGCTTTGTTTTAGGGTAACTTTATTGTCGCAGTGGGAGGCTAGGGCAGAGGACTGATTAAAGAGATGCATATACATCTTTAAGTCATCGTATCGCTGACAGAATGCCTGGGTGCTTATAATTTTGTTATTATTGTGTTGAATTGGTAGATAAAATAAGACTCTCATTGTTTCTGTTCTATGATTGTTCGGAAATTGTTTACCAAAAGTGTGACCCAAATGTCGTCAAAGCTATGATTTTTTAATGTACTGTGTTTTTAAAGTGGAAGGCCTGTCAGAAAACGTACATGTGTTCTATGGTTGTTGAATCCAATTATAAACGAAGCGTCTGTCTGGCTCATGTATTGCAAGTTACATACCCAACGTATACCCAAGGTATACGACGTTGTCTGAGTCACAGCCTAGAGCCCCTCATATTCTGTGCTTAGAATCCGAGTGGGCGCTTTCCGCCACTATCGTTGTCTGCATCTGTTTGCATACTATCATCTGATTTTTATACAAGGGCGACATTCTCTTTGGTGTTTCATGCCCATCTCTGAAATTATTTAATGATTCTTTATACTTTTGGGCCGCTATATTACCACACAAGGAGGAGAAGTGAAAATTTTGAATAGTCGCATACTCTGTTCCAATATGTTAGTGTTTTTTGGGACCTTATTCATGTTCGGTAAGTTGCTAGTGAAAGTTAATAGTGAATTTTTTTGCGTTGCTTGTTTTCTGGTGGTTTAGAAGAGTCTCACGTTCCAGCTTTTTCGCTGGAACGTGAGACTCTTCTTCGTGAGGAAGTTATCGGTGATAGCTTGTCGGAATTCTTTATGAAGGAGTACTTGGCGCATACCTGTGCCGTTTTTATAATATTCTTTGGTGTTGTAGCGAGTTCTTATGAATCTGTATGCTTTAGAATAGGGAATGCCGGACTTGGAGTGCCGCGTGTTCAAGACCAGCATTCCCTATTCCCAAGCACATAGGTTCAGTTGACACAGATTCAGCCATTGACTAAACATTTATTTTTTAAATTTCTGATCGTGAGCATTTTTGGATGTCGTTTTTGTGGTGGAAATACGTCCCTGAAAACTTGGACGACGCCTGCGTAAAACCCTTTTGTGTTATTGTGCGACGCAATGGGGTGAAAAGGGTACTCGCTTACAACAGAAATGAGGTGGCGCATTCTGAATCGTTATCATCACCAGCGCAAACTGTACAGTACAGTTGGTAACCCCATCACCCTACTAAATTTGCGCATTACATAAGCTTTATTCAAAAAATATTTTTATGGATATATTATATATTCTTCATCATCAGAGTTTTCGGTAGTAAGTTTATCGATTTCGTCAAACGCATGGCAAGGGTCACTACTTGGGTTTTCTAGTGCCAGAGACAGATTCCCACAGGTCGAGGTTGAATTGTTGTAGCACTCGTTCTCTTCAATTTTTTCACCGGTGCGTTTTCCCCATATCATGCAGTATAGTTTGTCTGTGAAAGAAAATATAAATAAGAAACACAACGAAATACATTAGTGTCTCAAGGTTTGCGGGGTGCAACAGTTACGCTTCCCTTCTAGATCTTTTAAAATCATTATAAGTGTTTTTAGTTGAGTTGTTATGCGGAAGCAGTGGCCCACATCAGTCTGCCGACTGCATGAAATTAGTTTTCTTCGAGATAAAATCATGTAGGTCACGAATGAAGATTTGTACGCTCACTAATTTTGATAAATCGTGGTAGCGTTTGCGAGCGGAGCCGAAGTTTGAATGCTTCGTACCTTTTGTTGTGTAGCGTGGAGTTGTCGACCGTCTTAAAAAAGTAAATGAGCATTCCAAAAAAAAGTTTTCGAATAAAACCAAAAGCGATTTTCCAAGTGCTCATGTTGGAGAAACATTCGGTACCGGAGTTTTAGCGCAAAATTAACGCATCTTTTGTTAGATGTTCATGACGTGTACGGCGTCCAGCGTTGTTTTTCATAGCGTTTTGGTTTTTGTGAATATTTACGTTCAGATGAATCTTTAGGGATACATACCTAAGTTAAAGGGATATCACCTATGGTTAGGTGCATTTCTGTATGCTAGCGCTCTTTGGATGAGAGTGTGATGTCGTGCTAGGGCGCATAGTAAAATCCTGGGCGTTCTTACGCACAGTAAAACATTACGCACTGTAAAACGCACATATGAAGCTACATTCATATGTGCGTTTATGAAGCTACATTCATATGGCTGATATGAAGCTACATTCATCAAATGAGCATGTAGTATGAGAGGTTTTCTTCTTTTCATTTGGTTGTTTTAGTGATTGCATATAAGGATCATATGATCAATTGAGCTGAGAGCATTGCGTTCACCAAACATTGAGGCTAGAGATACTTTTCTCTGACTTACAAAACACATTTCATTCTGTTGTGACAGTTTTCATTGACGTCGGGGTGTCCTCCAAGTAGGCACTCACTACTTCATTTTAGGTTGTAATGAGAGGATAGAGAATGCGCACAGTTACTTTGTGTAGGTACAGGCAGCATTCTTGTGAAACCATTGTAGATAGTGGTGTTTCATTAGGTTAATGATAAATTAGCAGATGTTAGTTACAACTTAAGAGTGCGGATGGTAGGAAATAGCTAGTTTTGAAGGAGTGTGATTACAGTTATATGGGGCCAAATTGTGTTTCCCTTTGTGTGCTTTTCTGACACGCCAACTTGTTCCATATTTGGTAAGCATCTCCACGTCCTTGATCGTTGTAACTTTGGCGGCACCAAATTGTTTGAAAATTTTAGCGTTAAGGTTTTTCTTTTGTTTGTTTCTTGAGAAGCCTGGAGGGTTTTAAGCGGGCCCAATGTGCTTGACTGCAGCATGGTATTGTGTTGTGTGGTTAGCCTTGCTGTTGTCAATCATTGTGAGCTGGTTTGGGAGTTGGTTACGAGTTCGCAGCTGGAGGGTCAAAGCCAGGCCGTCGTCCTCGTCACTAGCCATTCTCTTCGTGCCCAGCGATTGGGAGCGCTGGCCAACCAAGATTTTCCGGGCGGCGGAGGAGCTGTTAAGTTTGGCCCGGCAATTCGTCCGGGCAGACGCCATTGTGCGTAATCTGGTCTACTGGGGAGGCTCTGAATCCCTTAGGCGCCTAGTCTGCCAGACGCTGTCGAAGATTTCGGCAATTACCCAGACCAAGTGGCAAGCAAAGGCGAGTTCTTGACTTTCAACTACGGACCCTTGCTTCGTCCCTTCGAGCAGCAGCGGTGACTGATGGCCTCGGCGACTCATCTGGCGATGGGGAAGCTGTTGTGACTGGCACCAGAGCTGACAGGGGAGCGGCGCTCTTTTAATCCTCAATCACGTAGCCGACTGGCAGGCTGCCTATGCCCGCCAGGCATTGCCCCTGTTAGCCCGAGGGTGAGACGTCGTGTCGCCACGAGCCGTTAACCATTCGAGATAAGACGACAAAGACAGCATCTTCCTTGGAAGCGACCGTGGCGGCCGCAGCGAATCACCCCGCTAATTAAGCAAACAAATCGGCTGACCCTTTGATGTATGCTGTCAGGAGCTTGGTACCTCTCGACTAGCGGCACACACACGACGAGGAAGAGCACCGCTGGCGCCACCTTGCAGTGCAGTGATCACGACTCAATATTAGACATTCACGTGAACTGTGCAGGCTCGTCCCCCTCACCTGTTGTGTGTGTGATTGGTGTTTCATTCAAAGAGGAAGAACTCGACAAGGCTTGAAATGACGCCGCAGAGTGCTGAACGTCGCTCTGACCCATGTAACGTTTCAACCACCACGCTCGTGGTTTGTGAAACCACTTACCTTTCCTTGCTGTAAAGAAGTGTAAGTAGTGTCATAAACCTGTTTGTTTTCGTATCCTCTTGTCAGCGTTCGTTTCCTCCACCCGGTTACTTCACGCTACCACGAGAGACCGGGTATACCCCCATTCACAACAACTGGTGGCAGCGGTAGGATGCCATCATCCGCGACCTTCCTTCCGGCCCGCAACAACTGGTGGCAGCGGTGGATGCCATCATCAGTGACCTTCCTTCCGACCCGCAACAACTGGTGGCAGTGGTGGGATGCCACCTGCACCTTCTTCCTTCGAACCAGACGTTAACAGTAGTTGAAGTAGAATATTTACCATGATTGGACAGCCTCCACCTCCTCAGCGTCACACACATACTGCACACACGCACACACACATATATATATTAATATATATATATATATATATATATATATATATATATATATATATATATATATATATATATATATATATATATATATATATATATATATAATACATATATATATATATATATATATATATATAGATATATATAATACATATATATATATATATATATATATATATATATATACGTCACTACATTCCTACGTCATATATATAAATATATATATATATATATATATATATATATATATATGTGTGTGTGTGTGTGTGTGTGTGTGCGTGTGTGTGACGTAGGAGACTGATGGTAGAAGATGAGGATGAAGTGTGAATGGAATAAACATGGCGTATGAGGCAGGCCACGTCTGCCATTCATCGTAGCGTCACACAAGTCGACAGGATGAAGGCCTTCCAGCTCCTTCATCAGCCGCTCAGCGTCTACGCAGTTCTCCGCATGACACCCTGAGCATGTATGGACTACCGTACAAGCGCCTAGCATTGCGCATCGACCAGCATCATGTCAGAAGCATTTACTGACCTTCCCATCCCCAAGTACACCAGAGCAGTGGACGATAGACCCGTACAAGACTGGTTCGACCTGTTCGAGCTCCACGCTACCACTGCATCTTGGTCGGAACTGGAGATGGTTACGAACTTCACCGACTATGTCACCGGTGAGGCATTTAAATTTTACCTTACCCACATATTAGAGAACGACGAGTCTTGGCAAAAGATAAAAGATGAAATGATCATCTGGTTTTAAAACTATAATGAAGATTCGGTTCCAACCAGCCATATCAATGCATGCAAATTTAGTAATCACAGTCATACGCAGCCTTCACGCATTCGAGCACAGAGCCGAAGTTTATAATTCCCGTTACGCGAAGTCAGTCACCTGCTCATAGAAAAACACCCAAGTCGCTTTTCTACAAAGCCCGACTTTCCACCTGGTTTCCCATCTGCACAAATATCGCCAACTCCAACCTCTTACAAACAATGCACAAATGAAGACGATGTTCAAGCACCCAATGTACTTGACCCTTCATCGTGCTTACGTAAGCCACCACCTGGTTTTGTGATATCTTAAGAGATGCGTTTCACTCTCATCGCACCCCTCAAGATATCACCGCATACGCAACAGACCACCTGAAAAATCGACCAAATAACTTGTCAAGCCACTGCCATTTCGAAAGCGGTTGCACTTCAGAAACGCTTGGCTTTATTCTCCCGCGAAAAAACAAACATGCGGAATCTGAACCACGTCAAGCCATGTTTGCGGCGATGTCATCCTCAGGGACCGGACCAACCAAAAGTCGAAGCGCTACGGAGTCACCATTGAACGCAAGTCTCGGTGATAAAAACGAAAATGTATCGACTGCTTTCCTTGACACAAATCATGCTTGCATCTCACTCGTAAATAATGCTGGGACTACCAACAGCGCCTCCTTCATGAACGATGATGACCACCCGCAATTTTCTCAGAGCCATCATAAAGCCAAGAAAATACGACGACGAACGAAAACTTCAATGGTAGCACACTCACAACTTGAACAACTTAAAAAATTAAGGACATTCATCCAAGGGACATTTCAAGAAGTACGACGTTTCCGGATGAAGAAACAATGCCACAGACGCTCTCTGCACCTGCGGTTACACAGACTACAACACCACGGAAAATGCCCAGAAAGACGCGGAAGGACTTCTTGCACGCCGCCAGCACACAGGCATCTAGCCGTCACCATCTCTAAAAAAGGACGCATTCTAGATACAATGCATCTGTCGCAGCCACGACTAGGGATCCAACGCATGAGACAACCAACCTTCCAGCGCTACAAGGACACCCAACATTGTTCGTTTTTCGCTACTATCCAGGCTGTGTCATCATCATTTTTCACGTAGAATGCATGGTTATGCTCTCCAGAACGCAACAGGGAGGGGTCCTCGCCTCATCCCCTGATGAAGGGAGGACCCCTCCCGAAACTGTTGGGAGATAAATATATTTATCCTTGTTGACAACGCTCCCGTTGTGCCATATCCCATACCTTCACGAAGACTAAGTGGCCCATTGAATTATTACTCCCACTATATATATATATAAAGATATATTTTATTTATGTATTTATATATATATATATATATCAACAGCCTGACGACTACGTCCGCTGCAGGACAAAGGCCTCTCCCATGTTCCACCAGTTTACCCGGTCCTGTGCTTGCTGCTGCCAATTTATACCCGCAAACTTCTTAATCTCATCTGCCCACCTAACCTTCTGTCTCCCCCTAACCCGCTTTCCTTCTCTGGGAATCCAGTTAGTTAGCGTTAATGACCAGCGGTTATCCTGTCTACGCTCTAAATGCCCGGCCCATGTCCATTTCCTCTTCTTCATTTCAACTATAATATCTTTAACCCTCGTTTGTCCCCTAATCAACTCTGCTCTCTTCTTGTCTCTTAAGGTTACACCACCATTTTTCTTTCCATTGCTCGCTGCGTCGTCCTCAATTTAAGCTGAACCTTCTTTGTAAGTCTCCAGGTTTCTGCTCCGTACCTAAGTACCGGCAAGATACAGCTGTTATATACCTTCCTCTTGAGGGATAGTGGCAATCTACCTGTCATAATTTGAGAGTGCTTGCCGAATGTCCTCCACCCCATTCTTATTCTTCTAGTTACTTCAATCTCATGGTTCGGCTCTGCGGTTATTACCTGCCCTAAGTAGACATAGTCTTCTACAACTTCAAGTGCACTATTACCTATCTCGAAGCGCTGCTCTTTTCCGAGGTTGTACATTAAGTTAGTTTTCTGCAGATTAATTTTAAGACTCACCTTTCTGCTCTCTTTGTCTAACTCCGTAATCATGAGTTGCAAATCGTCCCCTGAGTTACTCAGCAATGCAATGTCATCGGCGAAGCGCAGGTTACTAAAATATTTTCCATTAACTCTTATCTCTAACGTTTCCCATTCTACGCTTTTGAGAACCTCCTGTAAGCACGCGTTAAATAGCTATGGGGAGATTGTGTCCCCCTGCCTTACATCCTTCTTGATTGGTATTCTGTTGCTTTCTTTATGAAGCACTATGGTAGCAGTTGATCCCCTGTAGATTTCTTCCAAAATGTTTATATATACTTCAACTACGCCCTGATTCCGCAGTGTCTGCATGACAGCTGATATTTCTACTGAATCAAACGCCTTCTCGAAATCTATGAGGGCTATGTATAGTGGTTGGTTATACTCTGAGCATTTTTCGATTACCTCATTGATAGTATGAATGTGCTCAATTGTTGAGTAGCCTGTTCGAAATCCTGCTTGTTCCTTTGGTTGATTGAATTCTAATGTTTTTGTAACTCTGTTAGTAATTGGTTTTGTAAATAGCTCGTATACTACAGAGAGGAAGCTGATCGGCCTGTAATTCTTCAAGTCTTGGTCATCTTCTTTCTTATGTATTAAGATGATGTTAGCGTTCTTCCAAGACTTTGGTACTCTTCCTGTCACGAGATATCTCGTAACCAGGGTGGCTAGTTTTTTTAACGCATTCTGTGCTCCATCTTTCAGCAGATCTGATGTTACCTGATCCTCACCAGCAGCTTTGCCTCTTTGCATGCTCTCCAAAGCTTTTCTGACTTCTATCATTACTGGTGGGGTGTCATCTGGGTTACTGCTAGTTCTTATAGTATTAAGGTCGTGGTTTTCTCGGCTACTGTACAGATCTCTGTAAAACTCCTCCGCTATTTTAACTATCCTATCCATACTAGTAGTTATTTTGCCTTCTTTGTCTCTTAGTGCATACATCCGACTTTTTCCTATCCCAAGTTTCCTCTTCACTGCTTTGGCGCTTCCTCCGTTTTTGAGAGCGTGTTCAATTCTCTCAATGTTATATCTTCTTACATCGCATACGTTACGTCTATTAATCAACTTCAAAAGGTCTGCCAGTTCTATTTTGTCTATTGTACTTGACACTATCATGATTTGACGCTTCCTAATTAGGTTCTTCGTTTCCTAAAAAAGCTTGTCAGTGTCCTGTCTAACTACCCTGCCTACAACTTTCACTGCACGCTCCGTAATGATACTAATCAGATTATCATTATTTGTACCTACGCTAAGGTTGGTTTCCTCACTAAGAGCCGAGTACCTGTTCTGCAGCGACACTCTGAATTCCTGTACTTGCCCTCTCAGTGCCAGCTAATTGATTGGCTTCTTGCGTACCAGTTTCTGTCGTCCCTTTTTTAAGTCTAGGCGAATTCTAGACCGTACCATTCTATGGTCACTGCATCGTACCTTGCCAACCACTTCCACATCCTGCAAGATTCCTGGGTGTGCACTCAATATAAAGTCTATTTCGTTCTTATTTTCCCCATTAGGGCTCCTCCAGGTCTATTTGCGGTTTTCTCGTTTTTGCTAGAAGGTATTCAAAATCCGGAAATTACTGCGTTATGCGAATTCTACTAGTAGCTCTCCTCTGGCGTTTCTAGTACCGATGCCATAATCTCCTACTGCCTGGTCTCCAGCCTGCTTCTTCCCTACCTTTGCATTAAAGTCGCCCATCACTATTTTATACTGTGTTTTTACCTTACTTATTTCCGATTCCACGTCTTCATAGAAGCTTTCAACTGAAGCGACATCATGGCTGGATGTAGGCCTGTACTACCTTCATGTTGTATCTTTTATTTAGTTTAATTACGATACCTACCACCCTGTCATTATTGCTATAGTATTCCTCTATGTTGCCTACTATGTTTCTGTGAATTAGGAACTCCACTCCCAGTTCTCTTCTGTCTGCCAAGCCTCTATAGCAAAGGACGTGCCCATTCTGTAGCACCGTATAGGCCTCATCTGTCCTCCTAACCTCACTGAGCCCTATTATATCCCATTCAACACCCTCTATCTACTCGAATAGTACAGCTAGACTTTTCTCTCTAGATAAGGTTCTAGCGTTAAGTGTTGCCAAGTTCCGGTTCCAATGGCGGCCTGTCCGAATCCAGAGATTCTTAGCACCCTCTGCTGCGCTGCAGATCTGACCGCCGCCGTGGTCAGTTGCTTCGTAGCTGTTGGGGACTGAGGGCCGTGTGTTATTTGACGTATGCATGTGGGAGGTAAAGGCCAGATACTGTACCAGGGTGGCCAATCCTTCTCTGGTGAGGGAGTGCGTTCCCGGCGGTGGTTACCGGTGAGGCCGCACCCCAGGCCTCTTAGTGCAGTTCCATGAACAAGCGGATTTTTTTTTGTAATCCAGTCGGGGGAACTGCGTGGCACCGGGATTTGAACCACGGACCTGTTGCATGCGAGGCGGATGCTCTAACCACTATGCCATCGCCGCAACCGTATATATATATATATATATATATATATATATATATATATATATATATATATATATATATATATATATTGTAGGCGGCTTATATTGTGCGCTTCATCTTCGGGTCCGTTGCACTTGTTCGTTCCCGTGTTCACGACCAATAAGCCTCGTTACAACCGAGTCATACGTGGTGGAGGTAATTTGATGTTCCTAGTCCTCTCCTCGCAACGCCTACTCGCTGGATCTCCGTTCAGACCACCGGTTGGACCCTCAGTGCCCCAACATGTCTCGGAGACAGGGGGCGGACGCCCTTTCTGCTCCCGTCCCTGCACCGCAAGCCCCTTCTCTTTACATCATAAACCACAAGCGCGACCCTCCGATCTTCGCTAGTCTCCGTGGCGAAGCGGCGGCTGCATTTCCGATGGAGGCGGAAATGTTGTAGGCCCGTGTGCTCAGATTTGGGTGCACGTTAAAGAACACCAGGTGGTCTAAATTTCCGGAGCCCTCCACTACGGCGTCTCTCATAATCATATAGTGGTTTTGGGACGTTAAACCCTACATATCAATCAAATCAAATCTCCGTGGCGAAGACGTCGAGGACTGGCTCGATAACTACGAGCGAGTAAGCGCAACTAAACGCTGGGACGACTCTAACAGGCTCCTCCGAGTATCGCTTTATCTCACGGGCGTTGCCAAGACATTGTTCTTGAACCATGAGATTGACCTCACCGACTGGCATGCCTTAAAGCAGCAGCTTCGCCAAGTATTCAGCACACCTGCCGTTCGATCCGCTCAAGCAAAGAGAGCCCTAGATACTCGCCATTAACATCCCGGCGAATCATACACATCGTACATTGAGGATGTCCTTGTGCTTTGCCGGTGCGTCAATTCTTCGATGTCTGAGTCAGACAAACTGCATCACACCCTGAAGGGCCTCGGAAGCATTGCCTACAATGCCCTTGTTGCCCAGAATCCTTCTACTGTCACTGACATCGTCTCTACGTGTCAGCGTCTCGACGAACTTGATTCTGTTCGCCTTCAGTCGGGCAATAGCGAACACCGCCCAGCAGACGGGGACCTGCTTGAGATGATACGGGAGATCATACGCGAAGAACTCCTATCAATGGGCTTCTCACCACCTTCTCCATCTGTCACACAGCTTTCAAGCATGGCCTTGCGTGACATCGTAAGGGAGGAACTAACATCATTCACCGGCCCTGCTCGTGTACAGCCATTTCCTGCCAGCCCCCCAACGTACGTAGAAGTTGCGGCCGCACATCCTCGAAACGTAAACTCTACGTTGCCGCTGCCATCGTTCACGTTGGTTGCTGCTGCACCACCGGTCTACTTCCGGCCAATGCCACCCGAGCCTCCGTCTGCCCACTTGAGTGCGCTACCTCCCAGTGCGCCGAACGCCTTCTACTACCCGCCTTGGCGCTCATCTCTCCCAACATGTTTTTACTGAGGATATCATGGCCATATATCGTGCTACTGCTGCAAGCGCCAGCAGGACGAGCGTCGCGGGTACGACATGCACGAACGGTACTTTACCAGTGGAGATTCTTACGCCCGGCGTTATTCCTCTGGACAGCAGCGGTCTCCATCACCGCCCGCATCGACTGAGACGCGGAACACTTACCGTTCAAACCGACGCCGATCATCTTCGCCCTTTCGTCGCTCCTCCTCGCCTCTTCGGCCAGCCTTGTTTACCACTGACAACCGGTCGGAAAACTAAATGATGCAGTCTTCGGAGGAGAAACTGCATGTAACAGAGTGACTGGTACTACTCCAGCATGCCCGTTCAACATCTTTTCTGTATTGGTGGAAAGCGTTCTCGTGGCCACTTTGGTAAACACCGGTGCTACATTTTCTGTGATTAAATATGATTTGTGCAAACGCCTAAAAAAGTAATGACACCTTATAATGCACTCACTCTGGTCGAAGCTCAGGAAAACACTATGCGCCCTTTTGCTCATTGTACTGATCATGTTTTTATCGATGACATCTTGCATTGGAACCAGTTCACTGTGCTTACCCGGCGTTCTCACCAGCTAATTTTAGGCTGGGACTTCCTATCTTCTTCTTCAGCTGTTATATGTTGTAGTGAACGGATTCTGCCCCTAACTAATATGGACTCCATGTTCAACGAAGGCGTTTACAAGCCACAACTCCAGTTCGCTCGCGAAGATCTGGAACTACTACCATATCAAGAGCGAATTGTAACCCTGACCTCTAAGGACATCGACCACTGTGACGTCTTAGTGTCCCCTTCGTCGACTTGCCTCGCTAAAGGCTCAACCCTTGCGTCAGGTGTCGTACGCTTCCACCATGACTCCGCGCTTGTCATTTCTGTGAATGTTACGCCTGAGAAAGTTCTCTTGCCAAAGGACACTGCAGTAGTCTGTGTTGGGCATGCTGAGCCTGTAAGCGTCACGCCACTTAAACCTGCCTTTACCAACGACCCTTCTTTGAGTGAGCCTTGTTCTTCCTCTCCCTTCACAGCACATATCAGTGATAACCTAAAAGCTATGCAGGCGCAGCAGTTGCTTGCTTTGTTAACGAAACACGCCGATTCTTTCTACAACTGCTCCTCAAAGGTGGGCTTAACTACCAATGCAGCGCATCGAATTCAGACCGAGGGAACATCTATTGTGCATCGCCACCGTACCGCGTGCCTCTTGCTGAGCGAAAAATAATCGAGGAAAACGTCGCTGACATGCTCCAACGAGAAATAATTTGTCCATCAACTAGCCCTCATGATAAAAATTATCGAGTAAAAAGAGTGTCCTTTTGTCCCACAACAAAAATCGTCATCAGGCTTGCGTGCGCTCCCTTCTTGAAAACTGGGCGCTGGCCACTTTCCTATCGAGAATGCAATGTAACCCTGATAATGGGCATGTAGATCGTGACCGGAATGTACCGGGAACGGGGCGATAGCGCAAGAATAGAACGCAATATAGATGAAGATTAGTAATGTGGCACAAAAAGATATCCTTTTTACTCACTTCTTTTTTAGAGTACTTGGGCATCCCCTGTTGTTTTGGTACTAAAAAAATGGCTCCGTGCGCTTTTACGTCGATGATCGGGCACTTAAGAACATCACATTCAAGGACATATACCCCATGCCACGCATTGACGACAACCTTGATTCACTGCAAGGCACCGAATAGTTTTCAAGCCTTGATTTGCGTTCGGGATATTGGCAAATTCTCATGTACGACGACAACAAAGAAAAAATGGCGTTTGCGACCCCCGATGGCCTATACGAATTAAACGTGATGTCTTTCGGGCTCTCTAATGCGCCCGCGACGTTTGAACGCATTATCGACACCGTCCTGTGTTTTCTGAAATAAAAGACGTGTTTCTGCTACCTTCGTGATATTATTATATTTTCATCAACGTTTTTTCAGCACCTGAGGCGCTTGGCTGACGTCCTAACTTCCTCCCCGGCGCGGGTCTGCCGCTCAACACCCAAAAATGCCGTTTCGCCACCAAATCCATCAAGGTTCTCGGTCATGTCGTGAGCAAGGACGGTATTCGCCCTGACCCCGAAAAGATCGCTGCCGTTTCGATTTCCACGCTCCACAACACCTAAGGATTTGACAAGTTTTATTGGCCTCACATACTAATTTCATCGCTTCATACAAAGTTTAGCTTCAAGAGCTGCGCCACTTCACAAAGTACTTGCTTCTAATGTACCCTTTGTGTGGTTCGAAGAATTTTAGTCGGTGTTTGAACTATTAGAAAAAGCTCTCACGTCAAAGCCTGTACTCTGCCATTTTGATGACACCGCCCCGACACTCCTGCATACCGACGCCAGCGGTTGCGGTATAGGTGCTGTTCTCCTCCAACGTGATAACTCTGGGCGGGAAAGGGTAGTCGCATACGCTAGTCGAATGCTTACTTCTACCGAAAAGACATATACCCTCACTGAACAGGAGGGCCTCGCTGTGGTTGGTCCATACAACAGTTCCACTCTTATTTGTATGGCCGCCAATTCACCATTGTAATGGACCACCACGCTTTATGCTGGCTTTCTACAATTAAGAACTTGTCCGGGCGCTTGGGTCGTTGGATTTTACGCTCGCAGGAGTATCAGTTTGAGATTATTTATAAATCTGGCAATAAACAGCAGGACGCCCATGCTCATTCTTGTTGCCCACTATCTACGGCTTCGTTTGACACTCCAACTGCCATCACTGACGACATCAGTGCGGACGTGTCTGCCAGTCCTGTTGTCTTGCTCGCCTCGCTGTACCAGCCGCCAATCCACGATGACCAACTCTTCAGTTCTCGCCAGCAAGCTGACCCGTGCTGTCGGCGCATTATAGACCACTTCTCAGGAGCTACGCGTTCACCCAATGCACGGCTTCATCGACAACTAGAGCACTTCAAGCTTCAGGACGGCGTGCTGTATCGTCACATTTATCATCCTGACGGTCAACGCTGGGTACCTGTTCTGCCACGTGCTCTTCGGCATCATGTACTTAACGCCTTTCATGACGATTTTACTGCTGGCCATCTCGGCTTTCGCAAAACGTACGACCGCATTCGAAGGCGCTTTTATCGGCCTGGCCTTTCTACCAGCGCAGCAAAGTACGTGGGTTCCTGCTCTCCGTGCCAACTTCGCAAACTTTCGATATCTCCTCCTGCTGAACGATTATAGCCAATGACGTGCCCTACAACACCTTTCGAGGTCACCGGTGTCGGTCTTTATGGGCACCTTTATGTTACTGGCACTGAAAATAGATGGCTCGTCAGGGTCAGGGATGCTCCCGGCGCGGTGTTGTTTCTTGAGTTCAGCTGTGCTGTAGGATGACTGGGTGTTGAAGGTTGCCCAGCTCGATCCACTCGATGCGCGCGGAGAGTCATACATTGATAAATCGCACCAGGCAGCTGATGTCGCATCCACCGGTCTCCTGAAGAACAGGTGGCAGATGTGGCTTGCAAGCGACGACACACCGTCGAAGCTCATATGAAGACCGTCTGCTACGAGGATGCGTGTGCGTGGTAACCATTCTATTTCATGATCGAGGTAGCAAACTAGCCGGGAATAGCGGCAAAAATTCGAAGCATGTGGTTGAAGACTGTTGCTTATTTGATGCAGCGTCGGACGAATGTCAGGTTACGGTTTCTTTGTCGACGGTTTCCACTTCTGGGCAGTATCAGCGTGGCGTACATTCGCCGAATTTCTGGGTGCTCTTTCGCACTGCTTTCCGGTTGATCGCGGTATTTTGCAAACGCCTCGTGTCCCAAACTCGAAGCCACATCGACCGTCCCAACATGAAGAATATTACAAGACGCTGAGCGGGGCACTAAGTCCAGTAGGTCACGCACATCACCGATCGTAGCACCACACTGCGAAATAAAGGCTGGTGCGCCATTGCAGAGAAGGTCGAAGTATTTTTGTATATACTTTGTGAATTTCCCACAACTGCTGTGGTAGGAGTGTGCACAGGTTATTTTCAAATCATTTTTCAGTGCTGTCCAGTACCCATGGTTGAAGAACAAATTAAAAGGAAGACACGACAGGTCCGGGTATTTTCTATATTGAATGAACTTGCAGATAGCACATTTGAAAAGGAAATTGTCTTTACTAACGTTTCGGCCGTAGCACGACCTTCATCAGAGTAAGTAGGTATGATACAATGCAGACGATTTTATGGGCTCACATGATGAACTCTCGGTACAGTATTAAGGACAATCAAAGTGAAAAAAATGGTAATCTATCAGAACCCTGTGTTGACATGACTGACTTGCGACGGGTGCATGAATATACAAGTTTCAAATTTGCTTGCGCATCAACACGTGGGGCACAGTGTGGTTGGCAGGACATGTAAAAGAGCTCTGAAGTAAAGAAAACACGAATGACTATTATACATTTTACTATACATTATTGTATTTTACTAATCTAAGAAGTTGTGTTGTTATAGTGCGAGGCAGGTGAGTTTTCCTACGTTTTCATTGATACCTGAACGAAAGTTGATAAATTTATAAATCGAGAAGGATTCCCTCACTTCCCTATAGTGATTTTTTTTTCACTTTGGTTGTCCTAGCTGCTGTACCCAAGTTCATTTATTATAGAAATTACCTGGACCTGTCGTGCCTTCCCTTCCATATTATAAATATATATATACCTAAGGGCTCGCTTAGACACAATAATAAAGATCAAACAGACAATAACACAAAGAAATAAAAGTGGGAGAAAAGATGACTTTCCTTGAGCAGGAACCAAACCTGCGACGTGCAAACAACCCACTTTATAGCTCACGTATTTACCCCCTGTCGTTCATTCGCATATACATTAAAATTTCTTCAATACCTTCCCATATATTTTTCTTGCCTTTATTGTCTCTTAGATCTCATTATTATTGTGTCAAAGCATGGAAAAGCGAGCCTTTATGTATACACTTCTTTTCTTTATTCATTACCGAGATTCTCATACTGGCAGACTACATGCATTCAGGTTGTATACGAACGACTATAGGTCAGCTGCCAGCTCGGAATAAGTTCACGTGCTGCGTGACACCAAACAGGCTAATAAAGAAGGTGCCACACTCGCCGTCATAGCTAATGGTAACACTGACTCACAATACCACGTTTAAACTCACATATATACCAACTATATATGTATGACACCTGAATATGTATGTATGTATGTAGATATAATATATATATATATATATATATATATATATATATATATAATTAAGAATGAAGGAGCACACTTACGAAAATTTGATAATTGTTTACTCTACGTTTCGTCCATGGCACGGCCTTCGTCAGGATTAACAGAAATACGAGTATGTGGCCGCTTTTATGGGCAGGCATGAACACGTCAGTACAAAACACGTGCGATCAACATGTGAGTGTCACAAAAATTCTTTTAAACAGCCGTGACTGCACTACAAACCATTAAAATCTAATACAATAGACAAGATTGTGGGCATGTAAAAGGCATTTTTAACATTCACCATTGTCGACGAGGATCACGCATGAAAAAAATAAATATGTGATAACCTTTAGGAAGTATATTATACTTCAGGGATGCTTCTTTAAATATTTATCAAAATTTCGGACGTCAGGGCATCGTAGAAAGGCATGACACTTTTCCTACGCAGTCATTATTGCCGGATAACAGACTGTTGAACTTGTGAATCAAGAACGATTCTCGAATTTCGCGATCATGAAGCGATTTAAAGCCAGATTCTAATAGTGTTACCATAATCTTGTCAAACGAATGACCTGGTAGATGACAATGCTTGGACAATGGAAGATGTGGCAAACTGTTTACGTGTGATTTGTGGTTGTTGAAACGGATGCGAAAAGATGTCTCGGTTTGACCGATGTATTGCATGTGGCAGATTGAGCATTCAAGTAAGTAAATAATGTTGCTGCTATCGCAGTTTAAGTCCCCTTTAATCCTAAGTGAAACGTTAGATGCCGTGCTTTTAGCAACAGTTGCAGTGGTCATGTGCGCACAAACATTACATCGCGTTTTTTTACAGGGGTGACAACCAACGGGAGCAATGAATCTAGTCTTGGAAGAAGTTACCATGTCGCGCAAGTTCCTTGATCTCCGATATACAACCCGTGGTGATCCAGTGAAGATGTCCTTAAGCCGATCGCTCTGTGTTAGTATGTTGTAATGCTTTCTGAGTATATGCGACACGTTAGGAATAGATGCAGAATGCGTTAGAACGAGGTTGGTTCGGGAAGGTGGCGCTAATCGCTTGTCTTTACTGATGAGCTCTTTCCGATCGAGACAATTGGCCCGTTGGAGAGCGTCGTCAATTATCTGTGAAAGATAGTGTTGTTCGGTTAATGCTTTACGAAGCTGGTCACAGTTGCGAGTGAAATCCCTGTTGTCCGAACAAATTCTTTTAAAACGGATAGCTTGGCTATAGGAGATACTTGTTTTGCAGTGTTTGACATGGCTACTTTTAAAATGAAGATATCTTTGTCGGTCAGTGGGCTTCCTGTATAGGTTTGTCGTTAGTTTTCGATTGCTTAAAGCTACATTGACGTCAAGGAAGTTCATGGTGACTGGTGAATAAGAGTGGGAAAAGGAGATGGATGGTTCTACTTTGGTAAAGTCTGCAATGAAAGAATGTAATGCCGCTTCACCATGGTGCCAAATTAAGAAAATGTCGTCAATGAAGCGTTTGTAATAAAGTGGTTTAAGGTCACGAGTGGCGAGAAAGTTATTTTCTAGAATGCCCATGAAGATGTTCGCATAATTGGGACCTATTTTTGTGCCCACAGACGTGCCACTGGTTTGAACATAATGTTCACCGTTAAATTCAAAGTTGTTGAGCTCGAGTATCAGTGATAAAATAGTGCCCAAGGTGGAACCGTCGATGGGTTTGTCATTTACCAAGTCATTGTATGCTTGGAGAACAGAACGAATCCCGTCCGCATGGGGTATATTTGTGTACAGGGACACCAACACCACATCTAGTGTGACCAGAAGAGCCTCACTCGGAACACGCATATTTACAATGTCACGCAGAAAGTGATTAGTGTCCTTGACATATGAAGAAAAGTTAGGAGGAATTGAACTAATTAGGCTGTCTGCATATCGAGACAGGCTTTCCGTAATGGTTCCTATTCCTGAAATTATTGGCCGGCCTTGATTATTTTGTTTATGAATCTTAGGAAGCAGATAAAATCTACCAGCTACCGGACTCAGGGGGACGAAGGATTTAAGCAAAGTTTCTGGAACTTTATTTTTTCTTACAAGCTCTTTTAAAGTTTC
Organism: Rhipicephalus microplus; assembly: GCF_043290135.1. Lineage (NCBI taxonomy): Eukaryota > Metazoa > Arthropoda > Arachnida > Ixodida > Ixodidae > Rhipicephalus > Rhipicephalus microplus. Next base: position 56,681,639 of record NC_134706.1, read on the forward strand.
TTTTACTTTGCTCTTGAATTCCTCGGTTGGGTCGTAGCTCAAGTGTCTGTAAAATGTGTGGTCATTTAATTGCCTGTAGGCCTCACGAAGGTAATCAGCCTTGTTCATAATTACGATTGCTCCCCCTTTATCGGCCGGTTTGATGACGATGTCGTCTCGAGAAGCCAGGGTCTGGATCGCTTCTCGAGACGGCATCGTCATCGAACCGGCCGATAAAGGGGGAGCAATCGTAATAATGAACAAGGCTGATTACCTTCGTGAGGCCTACAGGCAAATAAATGACCACACATTTTACAGACATTTGAGCTACGACCCAACCGAGGAATTCAAGAGCAAAGTAAAAGAAACTTTAAAAGAGCTTGTAAGAAAAAATAAAGTTCCAGAAACTGTGCTTAAATCCTTAGTCCCCCTGAGTCCGGTAGCTGGTAGATTTTATCTGCTTCCTAAGATTCATAAACAAAATAATCCAGGCCGGCCAATAATTTCAGGAATAGGAACCATTACGGAAAGCCTGTCTCGATATGCAGACAGCCTAGTTAGTTCAATTCCTCCTAACTTTTCTTCATATGTCAAGGACACTAATCACTTTCTGCGTGACATTGTAAATATGCGTGTTCCGAGTGAGGCTCTTCTGGTCACACTAGATGTGGTGTTGGTGTCCCTGTACACAAATATACCCCATGCGGACGGGATTCGTTCTGTTCTCCAAGCATACAATGACTTGGTAAATGACAAACCCATCGACGGTTCCACCTTGGGCACTATTTTATCACTGATACTCGAGCTCAACAACTTTGAATTTAACGGTGAACATTATGTTCAAACCAGTGGCACGTCTGTGGGCACAAAAATAGGTCCCAATTATGCGAACATCTTCATGGGCATTCTAGAAAATAACTTTCTCGCCACTCGTGACCTTAAACCACTTTATTACAAACGCTTCATTGGCGACATTTTCTTAATTTGGCACCATGGTGAAGCGGCATTACATTCTTTCATTGCAGACTTTAACAAAGTAGAACCATCCATCTCCTTTTCCCACTCTTATTCACCAGTCACCATAAACTTCCTTGACGTCAATGTAGCTTTAAGCAATGGAAAACTAACGACAAACCTATACAGGAAGCCCACTGACCGACAAAGATATCTTCATTTTAAAAGTAGCCATGTCAAACACTGCAAAACAAGTATCCCCTATAGCCAAGCTATCCGTTTTAAAAGAATTTTTTTGGACAACAGGGATTTCACTCGCAACTGGGACCAGCTCTGTAAAGCATTAACCGAACAACAATATCCTTCACAGATAATTGATGACGCTCTCCAACGGGCCAATTGTCTCGATCGGAAAGAGCTCATCAGTAAAGACAAGCGATTAGCGCCACCTTCCCGAACCAACCTCGTTCTAACGCATTCTGCATCTATTCCTAACGTGTCGCATATACTCAGAAAGCATTACAACATACTGACACAGAGCGATCGGCTTAAGGACATCTTCACTGAATCACCACGGGTTGTATATCGGAGATCAAGGAACTTGCGCGACATGGTAACTTCTTCCAAGACTAGATTCATTGCTCCCGTTGGTTGTCACCCCTGTAAAAAAAACGCGATGTGAAGTTTGTGCGCACATGACCACTGCAACTGTTGCTAAAAGCACGGCATCTAACTTTTCACTTAGGATTAAAGGGGACTTAAACTGCGATAGCAGCAACATTATTTACTTACTTGAATGCTCAATCTGCCACATGCAATACATGAGTCAAACCGAGACATCTTTTCGCATCCGTTTCAACAACCACAAATCAAACGTAAACAGTTTGCCACATCTTCCATTGTCCAAGCATTGTCATCTACCAGGTCATTCGTTTGACAAGATTATGGTAACACTATTAGAATCTGGCTTTAAATCGCACCATGATCGCGAAATTCGAGAATCGTTCTTGATTCACAAGTTCAACAGTCTGTTATCCGGCATTAATGAATGCGTAGGAAAAGTGTCATGCCTTTCTACGATGCCCTTACGTCCGAAATTTTGATAAATATTTAAAGAAGCATCCCTGAAGTATAATATACTTTCTAAAGGTTATCACATATTTATTTTTTTCATGCGTGATTCTCGTCACCAATGGTGAATGTTAAAAATGCCTTTTACATGCCCACAATCTTGTTTATTGTATTAGATTTTAATGGTTTGTAGTGCAGTCACGGCTGTTTAAAAGAATTTTTGTGACACTCACAAGCTGATCGCACGTGTTTTGTACTGACGTGTTCATGCCTGCCCATAAAAGCGACCACATACTCGTATTTCTGTTAATCCTGACGAAGGCCGTGCCATGGACGAAACGTAGAGTAAACAATTATCAAATTTTCGTAAATGTGCTCCTTCATTCATAATTATATTTGCACCGGACCCACAGAATTTCTTTTTTGAATCATATATATATATATATATATATATATATATATATATATATATATATATATATATATATATATATATATATGTTTACGGTTATATGCATTTGTGTACGTGTATAGGTTCTGAAGTGACACTGTATTAGTTAGTGATATGTAAGTGTTATGTTATAGTGATTTATTCCAATTAGTTATCTTTTGTTTATTACTTACATGTAAATATTTTGAACTACCATAAGTTTTAATAATATTTTCATTACGTTCATTTTGTTTTATTCGCTTGCTGTTTTTTCCTCAGATGCCATTCTTTGTTCTATATTTTTATACATAAATTCACAGGAGCTCCCCCTGACAGTTTTTACTTTGGGACCTCCTTCTGTATTATATCAACGTTTTACTTGCACTGTATTGTACGAAATAAAGTTGATTGGAAAGATGCACAGGAAAAAAAGTAATATGGCTGGAGGGATAGCAGCCATGGTAGCTCAGTGGTAGAGCATCGAACGCGTTACTCAAAATTCACAAGTTTGTTTCCGGCCTACGGCAAGTTATCTTTTCACCCACTTTTTCTTCTTCACATTTACAACACAATTGAATAACTTCTGCTATACATTCCTTGGTATTATTGTCTGTTAGATCTCATATCATCATTATCGTCATCATCAAGTGTACTGCAGGACTAAGGTCTCTCCCATGATCCGACAGTAAACTCGGTGCTGTGCTTGCTGCTGCCAATGTATACCCGCAAACTTCTTAATGTCATCTGCCCACCTAAGCTTCTGTCTCCCCCTAACATTCTCTAGGAATCCAGTTAGTTAGCCTTAATGACTTGCGGTTATCCAGTCTACGTGCTGCATGCCTGGCCTATGTCGATTTTTTCTTCTTGATTTCAACTACGATATCCTTAACCGCCTTTGTTCCCTAATCCACTCTGCTCTCTTCTTGTCTCTTAAGGTTACACCTACCATTTTCCTTTCCATTTCTCACTGCGTCGTCCTCAATTTAAGCTGAACCCCCTTTGTAAGTCTCCAGGATTCTGCTCCGCAGCTAAGTACCGGCAAGATACACCTGTTATATACCTTTTTCTTGAGGGATAGTGGCAATCTACCTGTCAAGATTTGAGAGTGCTTGCCAAGGGTGCTCAACCGCAATCTTATTTTCCAGTTACTTCGGTCTCGTGGTTCGGCTCCGCGGTTATCACCTGTCCTAAGTAGACAGTATTTTACAGCTTCAAGTGCAGTATTACCTATCTCGATGCGCTGTTCTCTTTCGAGGTTGTCGTAGATTACTTTTGTTTTCTGTAGAATAATTTTAAGACTGACTTTTCTGCTCTCCTTGTCTAACTCTCTAATCAGGAGCTGCAATTCATCCCCTGAGTTACTCGGCAATGCAATATAATCGGCGAAGTGCAGGTCACTTAAGTTCTTTCCATTACCAATTATTGTTAACTGTTCCCTTTCTAAATCTCTGAAAAATTCCTGTAAACACGCGGTGAATAGCATGGGGAGATTTTATCCCACTGCCTCACACTCTTCCTTCATAATATTCTGTTTCTTTCTTTGTGACGCGCTATGTTAGCAGTTGATCCCATCTAGATTTCTTCCAGGATGTTTGTATATGCTTCATCGACACTCTGATTCCGCAGTGTCTGCATGACTGCTGATATTTCTACTGAGTCAAACGCTTTCTCGTATTTAATGAAGGCTATGTATAGCGGTTGGCTATATTTAGAGCATTTCTCTATTACCTGACTGATAGTATGAAGGAGGTCGATTGTTGAGTAGCCTGTTCAAAATCCTGCTTGTTCCTTTGGTTGATTGAATTGCAATGTCTTAATTCTGTTATCAATTACCTTTGTAAACAGCTTTCATACTACGGAGAGCAAGCTGATTGGTTTTTATTTCTTCAATTTCTTCTCATCTTTTTTCTTATGCTATATATCTGTCATATATATATATATATTGCCACAAGGTAGTAGTGGGATTGAGGCATAAAGCGGTAAAGGGTCCCTGCCTGAAAGAAAAGACTATGAAGTGGATAGAGACTGTTCCCAGCCAGCCAGTGTGCCAGACATTGCCGTCGCGCGTAATCATCGTAAATATCGGCAAATATACGTTTCCTTGTAATATTATTGGTGGAGGTGCTGGGTATGCCTACCTGGTTTTCCCGGCAAACCAACACGGAACTTCGGAGTGGTCGCCACCTTCATTTTCCTGCAATGACTCAACAAGCCCACCCACAAGAGCAACAGCAGCCGCAACAGCAGCAGCAGCAGCTGCCTCCTCTGATTCTCCTGCCTCCACGAGACCCCGGAACCTTCTAGGGCACAGGCAAGGACAAGGTGATTGGGTCGCATTGTACGAGCGCGTGAGCGAATACTATAGGTGGGAGCCTACGTTTATGCTGGCCAACGTTGTATTTTACTTGCGGGATACAGCGCCCACCTGGTATGAGACGCGTGAGTCGGAGTTGACCAGCTGGGACGTTTTCAAACTGAAGCTTGTCGAGTTATTCAGCAGGCCATTTGGGCGACAGCAGGCCACGAGGAAAGACTTGGAATGTCGCGTGCACACATCGACAGAATCCTATGTATCTTACATACAGGACGTATTGGGCCTCTGTCGAAAGGTGGACGAGAACATGAGCGAAACTGACAAAATCGCTCACATATTAAAGGGAATTGCCGAGGACGCTTTCAACCTGTTGATCGTTAAAGATTGCGCCACCGTCGACGCGGTTGTGAAGGAATGTCAACGCTTCGAGCACGCCAAAAACCGTGGCATAACCCGCCAGTTTGCGCGTCTGCCTAATACTGCAGCCACTTCGACCTGCGAAGACAGCCCCAAGTTCACGCAAGCTACATCGTCCGAAAACGTCACCCGAATTGTTCGCCGCAAACTCGAAGCAATGGCTCCTGCAGCCATCGCCTCCGACGGTCCTCAAGACAACGCATCCACCATCTCTCTCATCCAAGCCGTCGTTCGCCAAGAAATAGCAAATCTCGGCATCACCCCTCTTTGCGCTGTTCGCACTACCGAGAACTCGGCTTCTGTTAACCAGATTCCGGTGTACACTTCACGCTGTCCTTCCCGCTACCGGAACCCTGCTGAATGGAGAACGTCGGATGATAGACCGATCTGCTTTCACTGCTCTCGCACCGGCTACATTGCACGCTACTGTCGCAATCGTTGGACATCCAATTCATCTTGGAACACTGGGACATGGCGTCGCTTTGAAGGCAATTCTCGCCGCTTTTCTACTTCGTACGATCCACAGCCTGCTCCTACTAACGTTCAGGGCCGAAGGTTCAGCCGGTCACTATCACCCCAAGGCCGCCGATCTCTGTCGCCGATGATTTCTCGATCCAAGTCCCCTGCACGACCTGGGCCCTCAACCTCGGGAAACGAGACCATGCAGCTCCCGGAGGTGATGCTACATTAACGACCCGTTCTGCAAATACTCTGTTGACGATTCCTACACGCCGCAATATTTTGGACCTTTTCGTGGATGACGTTACCGTTACAGCCCTCATAGACACTGGCGCACAAATTTCCGTCATGAGCGCTGCTCTCTGTAGTAAACTGCGAAAAGTGATCACGCCTCCTATTAAGTGTGCGGTAATGCTAGCCGATGGGAGCACATCTACAGTTCTCGGCACATGCACCTCTCGCGTGTGTATTGCTGGGCGCCAGACCGTCGTATTGTTCACCGTGCTTGAGCAGTGCCCACATGACGCGATTCTTGGTCTCGACTTTCTCTCTGCGCACTCCACCCTTATCGACTGCTCGACGGGTCTTCTTCAACTGGAACTGCCTTTTGACGCCGCTGTTGCCCGTGATGCTCAAAGTGACCTTTGTGCCACCGAGTTCCTGCATCTTCCGCCGCAAGCCGCGACTTACGTGCAGCTCGTGTGTGATTCGCCTGTGCGCGATGGTGAATATGTCGTTTCGCCTATTACCGACGTTGTGCTAAAGCACTCCAATGCTGTACCGCACACCGTGGTGAGAGTACGCCACAACCAGGCCCATCTGTCTCTTTTAAACTTTGGTTTCATCACGCACGTGCTGCCTGCTGGTATTAAACTAGGCGTCATGTCGTCGTTGCAAGAGTGTGATATTTCTGAACTGTCGGCTCAGCAACCTACTCCGCACGTCAACTTGCTCACTGCTCCCAACCTGTCAAGCATTGACATTGCCAAAATGATAGCGCCAGCCCTTTCGCCCTCCAAAGCACAAGACTTTCACCGTCTGTTGACATCCTATGCGGACATATTCGATCTTGAGAACCGCCCTTCAGGCCAGACATCAGTTGTGACCCATCACATCAACACCGGCGATGCCAACCCAATTCATCGCCGCCCTTGCCGCGTCTCCGCTGCCGAACGCTCTGTCATCCAGAAAGAGGTCGAGAAAATGCTCGCCAAAGGCGTCGTCGAACACTCATCTAGTCCGTGGGCATCCCCGGTCGTGCTTGTCAAGAAGAAGGACAACACATGGCGGTTTTGCGTCGACTATAGACATCTCAACAAAGTCACTAAGAAGGACGTTTACCCCTTACTAAGAATAGATGATGCCCTTGACTACTTTCATAGCGCAAACTTTTTCTCGTCCATTGATCTTCGATCTGGTTATTGGCAGATCGCTGTCGACCCACGGGACCGAGCAAAAACAGATTATACCAATTTAAAGTAATGCCGTTTGGGCTTTTTGATGCGCCGGCCACCTTTGAGCGCATGATGGATTCCCTTCTGCGCGGCTTCAAATGGTCCACTTGCTTATGCTACTTAGATGATAAAATTATTGTTTTACTGACATCCCCAAGCCATCTTGAGCGACTGTCCAGTATTCTCCTAGTATTCCGCAACGCTTGTCTCCAGCTGAACTCCTCCAAATGCCGTTTCGGCCGTCGCGAAATAACTGTACTTGGTCACCTCGTTAACGCATCTGGGGTACAGCCCGATCCGTACAACATTCGCGCATTGACTCCATTTCCCGTGCCCTCTTCTCCTAAGGATGTTAGGAGCTTCCTTGGTTTGTGCTCGTATTTTCGCCGTTTCATCCGGAATTTCGCCGATATTGCACGGCCTCTCACCGAGCTTCTTAAAAAAGATGCCCATTTACTTAGAATTCGCCTCAAAGTGCTGCATTTTCGGCGCTCATTGCAGCCCTCACGACTACGCCAATATTAGCCCACTTCGATCAGACTGCCCCGACAGAAGTTCGTACGGACGCGAGTGGCCACGGAATCGGTGCTGTTTTAGCTCAGCGTCAGCATGGACGTGACTGTGTCATCGCCTACGCCAGCCGCCTTTCATCCCTTGCCGAGAGGAATTATTCCATCACTGAAAGAGAGAGTCTTGCTCTTGTTTGGGCTGTCGCTAAATTTCGCCCGTACCTCTTCGGCCGCAGTTTTACTGTTGTAACGGATCATCATGCACTCTGCTGGCTTTCCTCGCTCCAGGATCCCACGGGACGTCTCAGTCGTTGGTCTCTCCGCCTCCAAGAATACACCTTCTCGGTCGTGTATAATTCTGGTCACCTCCCTGCCTGTCACGGTATCCAGTGGATCCACCAGACGCCACAGAGAGAGCTACAGAGGCTTGCGTCTTATCAATATCAGACTTTCTTGATATCGCTTCTGAGCAACGCCGCGACCCGGATTTACTTCCCATCATAGAAAGCCTGAGTTCCGCTACTCCACCCTCTTTTCTGAACTTGTATTTGCTTCAAGAAGGTGTTCTCTACCGCCACAACATGCGCCCTAATGATCCTGACCGCCTTCTCGTCGTGCCTTCCCATTTGCGTGTAGATGTTCTCCGACAGCTTTACGATGAACCTGCCGCTGGTCACCTGGGAGTCACCCGCACTTATGATCGCGTCCGGCGCCGTTTTTTCTGGCCACGCCTATATCGCTCTGTGCAAAAGTATGTCGCCAGCTGCGACCTTTGTCAACGTCGAAAACGACCAACATCGCTTCGAGCTGGCCTTCTTAACCCTATTGAGATCCCTGCTGAACCATTCTACCGCGTAGGGCTCGACCTTCTCGGGCCATTTCCCACTTCTGCATCCGGGAACAAATGGGTTGCCGTGGCGACCGACTACCCGACACGTTACGCGATCACCCGCGCTCTTCCAACCAGCTGTGCTACCGATGTTGCCGACATTCTACTGCATGACATCATATTGCATCACGACGCTCCTCGACAGCTCGTTACTGACCAAGACCGCTACTTTTTATCTCGCGTCGTCCAGGATATCGTACGTTCGTGTTCCACGAACCACAAGTGCTTGCTTCGTGCTTGCTGCGCTTGGTTGGGCGCTGTTGACTGCTTCGCCTTCTGCGTTCTGCTCTGCAAATAAACCCCGTTACAAGTGGTGGAGTCTGCTGGGTATCGATCACCCTGGAGCTTCGTAATCGCAATTTACGGTCTATCATACATACCGACGCAAGCATCACTTCAACTCCTCTACTAGAACCACCTACTGTCCTCTGCGCCGGTTCTCTGCATCTGCGAGATCCTCCTGTTTTCGCAGGCACAGAAGGCAGGGACGTTGATGACTGGATTTCTATGTATGAGTGAGTGAATACTCTCAACCAATGGTGACACCGCCAAGTTGCCCTACGTCTCCTTCTACCTGTCGGACGTGGCCAAGCTGTGGTTCATAAGCCTTGAAACGGAACTCCCTACGTGGTCTGTCTTCAAAACGAGCCTCACACAAGTTTTTAGACGGCCTGAGGTACGCAAACGTCGTGCTGAACAACACTTGCATACTCGGTCCCAGCAGCTTAGTGAGAGTTTCACAAGGTATATTGAGGATGTTCTAGAACTTTGCAAGCGAGTCAACGAGTCGATGTTCGAAGAGCTTAAGATCAAGCACACCATGAAGGGCATTGAAGACGACGCTTTCCAAATATTGCTTCCTAAGTGTCCTTGCACTGTCGTGGAACTGACCAAGTTATGCCAGAGTTTTGACGAGTTGCGCAAGCAACGTCTTTCCACCTGACATCCCTCGGTGCTCGACGGATCTTTGTTCAGCCTGTCCACCCTTGGCATAGGAGAAGACCAGGCCCCTCTTCTTACCATAATCCAAGAGTTCATCCGCGCTGAGGTCGCTCGTCATTTCCCTTTCATGTTTTGTGTACCCGATCAACCCCGCAGATTTACGTCTACACTACGCGACTTCATTCAAGACCAGGTCACACAAGTTCTTCCTCCCGCCCATGAACCGCTGCCAGTCGCCACATCTCTCAGGTATGCCGAGGCCGTTGGTCGACCTCGACAGCCTGCGTTCCAGCCAGTGCCTATGTATTCGCCGCCGCCCTTCTCGCCGCCGAGATATTCACCACCGCCTATGCTGATACCACCTCTGCCCAGTTTTCTGCCCCCAGCCGCACCTCGGCGTCTACTCCAACCCATGGCGGACCTACGACAACCGTCCAATATGTTTTGCTTGTGGCGGTATTGGCCACGTGGCGCGTTATTATCGTCGTCGCCAGGCTGCTCACAACATTCGACGAATGCCCCCTTTTCAACCCTTAGTTTTTTTGTACTCTTTCAAGCCCTCCGTCTTCTTCCTTTTCTTCTGATAGTCCACTCAGTCCCACTGATCGCTCCCCATCTCCACGTCGACGTTCGCCTTCCCCAACGCATCGCCCTTCGGGACCCACCAACCAGGAAAACTAACGACAGCAGTTCCCGAGGCACGAACTGCGTCGCCGTCGCCATGCACAAGTCCTTGCTCCTGTCCAGGTAACGTCATTGAAGTGTCAGTTGATTGTATTGTCGTCATGGCGCTTGTCGACACCGGAGCTGCTCTATCCGTCCTTTCCGTCGACCTGTACCGCAAACTCCGCAAAGATCTGACGCCATTTTCCGGCCTCACTCTTAGAACAGCTAACGCACAAAGTATAACGGCTCTCGCAGCCTGTACCACACGAGTGGTCATCGAAAGAATTGTGTGTATTGTCGAATTCGTAGTACTGCCCTCGTGTTCCCGTGACATGTTACTCGGCTGGGACTTCCTTGCGAATAATAATGGCGTCATTGACTGTTGTCGCGCTGAACTTGTGCTGTCTGCACTTCCTGATGTAGACGCTGTCGAAGCCCCCCAGTCGTACTATAAACTATCTGTTTCTGACGACACCACCGTAGTACCGCGCTCTTCTCTGCTGGTGACTGTGTCGTGTGACGCTATTTCCGACGGTGATGTTCTATTTACGCCCTCTGCCTTGTTCATTCAACGCGAATGTGCTCCACTACCCGTTGCTCTCCTTATTCTCCACCAAGGCATCACGAAGACGCTCGTGTAAAATACGCTAGAAGGGCCTTTGCTTTTATTACATGGTGATTGTCTCGGTCACGTGCATCCGATCGACGCCCGTCACGTTTTTGACGCTCCGTCTAGTTTACTTTTTACAGACCTCAGCGCACTCAATTCTGACTCTGTTGTTGACCAGTCAGTCTTTGATGCTTTCCACCGTTCTATCGATGTCGCAACGTCTTCGTCAGAATGAAGCCAGTTGGTCAACCTGCTGCAAACGTATCGTACTTCTTTTGACAGCCACGCTTAAGGCCTCAGTCGCACATCGAAAATATCTCACAAGATTGACACAGAAAGCCATACGCCTCTACGGCAGCGTCCCTACAGAGCCTCAGCGTCGGAGCACCGTGTTATTGATGACCAGGTTGCTGACATGCTCCAGCGGGGTATTGTACAGCCTTCTAACAGTCCCTGGGCGTCACTGGTCATTCTTGTTAAGAAGAAAAACGGCTACATTCGGTTTTGTGTGGACTACCGACGTCTAAACAAGATCACCCGTAAGAACGTTTACCCGTTACCACGAATAGACGACACCCTTGACAGTTTGCAGGGAGCAGAATACTTCTCTTCACTGGATTTACGGTCTTGATACTGGCAAGTTCCTATGGAAGCATCTGACCGACCGAATACAGTATTTGTCACACCTGATGAATTATACGAATTTACCATTATGCCTTTCAGCCTTTGAAACGCTCCAGCCACTTTTGAAAGAATGATGGACACTATTTCACGAGGCCTCAATTGGAACACATGTTTATGCTGCCTCGATGACGTAGTTGTCTTTTCCACCGATTTTGACACCCATATAAAGCGCTTCGAGCACGTCCTCACACACCCCACTGACGCCGGCCTTCAACTCAACCTCAAGAAGTGTCGTTTTGGTGCCCAGCAGCTCACCATTCTCGGCCACGTCATATCGCGGGAAAGCATACTTCCCTACCCCACCATACTTCGAGCAGTCGCCTATTTTCCGAAGCCAGAGAACTTAAAGGAACCTATAAGTTTTGTCGGCTTGCCGTTATACTTCCGACGCTTTATTCGAAATTTTGCTTCCATATGTGTGCCGCTTACAGACCTTCTTAGCGGCGACAAGGACCTTTCCACCTGGTCACCAGCATGCGACGATGCGTTCACCAAATTACGCCGCCTGCTAACTTCACCACCCATCCTCCGCCACTACGACCCTGCCGCTCCCACGGAGGTTCATACTGATGCGAGCGGTGTGGGACTTGGCGCTGTGCTCGCGCAACAAAAGGCAGGGTTTGATGATTATGTCGTCGCCTACGCAAGATGAACTCTGACGTACGTCGCCTCTGATCAATCAAATATGGGCAAATTCTCCTGTTCGTCACCTACGCGTATAATACTGCCGTACACGCTACTACTGGGTATTCGCCGAATTTTCTTCTATACGGAGAAGAACCTTCAATTACAGTAGACACTATTCTTCTAAACCTGATGAGTCCGAAAGTATTACTCTGTCCGAAGCTGCCCGACATGGTGAAGAATGCCGCCAGCTTGCCCGCTCTTTTTCTAGCGATTCCGCCAGCCTGGGGACCATTCGGCTCCAACTTTCCGCTGGTGAGCCGTACAACCGCTGGTGAGCCATGGTGAGCCGTACCACTCTTCTTGTGCGTAAGGATTCTAACAAGAACTTTAACGGGTAAAGCGAGAAGACCGCCTATAAACTTCTAAAGGTCGTAGTGTTTCCTAGCCGTGTTTTCTTTCTGTGTGTGCAAATAAATTTTCAGTTTTACGAAAATGAAATGTTCACTTTTTGTACTGTTCCTTAATAACGTTTCTTAGCCTGCCCGACCGGCTTTATTTCCCAAATCTGTCACAGTCCTCTTTCAAGATAAATAAAGTTGAAACTTCAGATTTTCGCTTGGTAGCTTGACACTGTGTGATTGCGAATAATACAAAATACTCACTATCAACAGGTGACGCAAACGTAAGAGTCACGCAAGTTGTTGTAGCCACAAGAACATCGTATTCAGTCCATAAACCAAAAAGATCCTTGTCGACATCTGCTATAGGAACGGCTGGAATAATAGCGCAAGAAAATTTGTGGTATTCATCACAAACATACCTCACTCAAATAAAAAAGAAACATCTAATGTTATTTGCATTCAAAGGCATAACCTTAGAGTATAGTGTAAATAAACGTACGGATAAATGTATTTTATTGCAACACGTACAGCACGCACCGCATTTCAAGTTTGGCTTACAAAGCTTTATCAACTAACCCTTACGCTGCGCAAAGTAAGCTGTTCGTGAAGAGCTGGGGTAAAAAATACGATAAACCTTGACACTTCAAAAAGATTTATAGTAATTGAAAAAAACACTAACAGCTCGCTGTCACACGAATACGAGGAGTTTCCGAGATAAGCAATACGAAACACTATAAAACAAAACAAAAGTAGAGCACTTCAATCCAGGACACAAAAATTTTCACTTCTATATTAAAACCCACATACCACAGATTCGATGTGTACCAAGTTAAAGAAACTACCACAAAGGCGTTTAGATATAGGCACCTGATTGACTGGTTAGTGGATATAGATAGATAGGTAGGCTGATAGGTGGACAGACAAACAGGCAGATTCACAGACAGACAGACAGACAGACAGACAGACAGACAGACAGACAGACAGACAGACAGACAGACAGACAGACAGATAGATAGATAGATAGATACATAGATAGATAGATAGATAGATAGATAGATAGATAGATAGATAGATAGATAGATAGATAGATAGATAGATAGATAGATAGATAGATAGATAGATAGATAGATAGATAGATAGATAGATAGATAGATAGATAGATAGATAAAATTTGTGGGGACCCAGATCGAAAAGGCATAACTGAGTTTCGAGGTGTGGGCTTCTCACTGGCACAGAGTGGTATAGAACTACCAGCCCAGTGATCACGCGTTGTTTCTTTGTTATCTGTACTACAGTGTTCTCTGCTTCTTAGTTCTTAGTACTATGATGACAAATATATATTTTTGTTGTTCTGCTTTCATTACAATACGTTGTACTTGTTTTGGTTGCAAGTTAAACTTTGCCGTACCCAACCATTTATGGTCATGACAGCCAACAGCATTTGAAATAATTAAATAAAAATAAAAAATATGGTGGTAGTAGAGAAAGCTGCTATTACGGGGCTTTTTGCCAAGCAACACCTGAGATGCAAGTTGGCACCCTGGATCATTCGGCTACAAAGGTTCACTTACGATTTAAAGCATGGCGGAGGGATAATCAACCAGATCGCTGACGCACTGTCGCGAAACCCATGCGAGGAAAGCTATGCACAAGTTAAAAAAAAATTGGCAGATCCTATGGTCAGTGGGAATCGTTGATATGCTAAGCACAAATGAGAAAGGTTGATATGCCACTTTAAAATCAGCACAAATTTACAAGGTCGAGGTAAATTATGCCGTAGATGACTTCCGTGTCATTATTATCACATTTGGATGTGCGGTTTACCTTCTTCATCTATTAACGTCACGTGACACCAAATTTAGTATATAAGGAGCTACTTCTTCGTCCATTTACGGTACATAACACTGAATTTAGTATATGTGCAGCTAGAGAAATGGCCACGAGCGCATATAGTACAACGTAACGCTGACACGCGCGAACGCTGGGCACATCGTGCTACGTTAGCAAAACGTGAGCACTCTATATTCTCACGTCAGGCGCGACAAGCGCGAGCAGCGTCCGTCGGCGCGGCCCTACGAAAAACGGCCCGAAATGCCACATGCTGCATTTCGCGCCGATGCGTTACCCACACAGCAATGCGTCGTCCTCTTTTCGTCACGGAGGACCGCCGGACGCACTAAAATGCGCATGCGTCAAAGCGATGCAGTGTGACACGCGCATGCGTGTATATGGCAGGACCGGCGCCTGGCGTGGCAACGCCTACGGGATGCAACGAAACGAACGCCAGCATGCACGTGCGCCTGGTCACACGGAAATGTTTTGGCGCCATGACAGTGGCATGTAGTAATAATGTTTTCAAATGACACGCACCTTATGATTATCATGTTTGCACCAGTCACATACCTTGGTCATCCATTGACGTCACGTAATTATAAATTTGGCATATGTGAAGCTAGCGTAACAGCCGCGAGTGAACCATGATAGTGGCATGTAGTGATGTTGTTACATGACACACAAGTCGTGATTATCATGTTTGGATGAGTCGTGTACCTATGTCGTCTATTGGCGTCACGGAATACCCGAATTTGGTACATGTGAAGCTAGCAAAATGGCCGCTATCGCATCAAGAGCGTAGTATGTAATCTTGTTGTTGTATGACACGCATCTCATGATTATCTTGTTTGCGTCAGTCGCCTACCTTCGGGATTCATTCAGTTACAGTAACACTAAAGTTGGTATATGTGATCATAGCTAAACGGCTGCAAGCGCATCAAGTGCGTGGCATGTTGTTATGTTACATGATGCGCATGCATGTCATGATTTTCATGTTACGCTCTGTCATTTGCGTTCGCCATGAGATTATGTCATACCATACCAGTTTTGCAACACGTCATGTGAACCAAACCACCGCAAACAGCAGCAAGACTATAAAATTTAAATCGTGACATTCATGACATACATGGCATGATTTTCATGTTATGACCAGTCACTTATGCTCGTGATACAGTCATGTCATGTCATACTAAGTTTGGTATCAATACAATTATTGAAAGTGCCAGGATAACTAAAAGTCATAGGTGGCCCGATAGATAGATAGATACGCCCACAGTTGCCGAAGTTCGCTAAGAAATGCTTCGCATTTAGAAGACTGGATTTGGTTCTCACTACATGGTGTTCAAACTCTCCATATGGTGGGGATTTCGCAACAATAATATGATCCCTGGAAGACACACACAATCAAAGTATGCATGTTCTGGAAGAAGAGTGCACTGGACCACTAACCAAGAAAAACGTCACTTCTTAGTCATTGCATCGACTGTGTGTTCTCCACCTACTCACGCCATCCATATTGCCCTGGAAGGGGGACACCTAGGCTGCCGAGCTTCTCTTCGAAAGGCGCAGTAACGTTACTGGTGGTGGAGGATGGGGAGAAGCGATTAATTGTCGCAAGCTGAGAGATGTGCCTAAAGCATAAGCGTTGCTCGGAATGCAAACTTGGGACCGATCACACCCTTTCCACCACCTCGGACACCAATTTTGACGTCGTAAGGATTGATCGCACCCTTTCATAACTAACCGCAGGCAAAAAAAAATCGATACACGACAGTAAAAGAGGACATTTTGTGAAGTTTGGTAGAAGTTTCTTGGAACCCTTCTCGACACTAGCTGGAATATCAAATTTTGCATGAACACTTCAAATGGAAACACGGCCTGCCTATGAACTAAAAAGGCTTTAGGGGCAAAGCTTGTAAAGCTGTGGGTCAATACATAGATATCATTTGTGACTCGTTGTTAACCACATCTTGTTTGACTCACTCAGCAAGTGGTGCTGGTGTGAGTGACAGACAGACAGACAGACAAACAGACAGACAGACAGACAGACAGGCAGGCAGACAGACAGACAGACAGACAGACAGACAGACAGACAGGCAGGCAGGCAGGCAGGCAGGCAGGCAGGCAGGCAGGCAGGCAGGCAGGCAGGGAGGCAGGCGGGCAGGCAGGGAGGCAGGCAGGGAGGCAGGCCGACAAACAGACGTGCGAATGGCCGGACGGAAAGACAGGCAAACAGATGCATTCTAGGACGGGCGCAGGGACAGACGGGCACGCGGACTTATGGACGCAAGAACAAGGATGAACAGAGGAAGGATGAACAAGGCAGAATAAAACAAAACCACGGACGAACGGGCAACGGACGAATGGACGGACAGACGGCTAGAAACACGGACACACAAACAGACGGACGCACGGATGGACACACGGAGAGAGGCACAGACATACGAATGGACCGATGCCCGGATAGATATACGGAAAGAGGCAAAGATGCACGGATGCACGGATGCACGGAAGCAAGAATGAACGGGCGAAAAGAAGCACGGACGGACAGACAGACCGATGTACAGACGGGCGGATTGACGCTTCACCCTACTTATCATCACTCACTCATGGACATGCTGTGATTTTTTTTACTGGGGCTAGTTGTGAAGTTCTATAATTTTTATACCCACATGTTCTGTTAAGATAAATGTAAAATGAAATCAAATAAGATCAAGGTTATTCCTTTTTCAAAAAAGAAAAACTAGAAACTGTCGCAAAAAATGACCACAGTGAATACCTTGACGAGCTGACAGCACCTCCTTGATAGGACAACAGTTGGCACTGATTAGAACAAATAATATCAATATGGAGGAGAATACAAAAGGTAAACAAGAGTTATTGATTTATATTAAAGTAAACTCCATAACGTGGGCATAACAAGATATAACGGAGAAAAAACCCAAGTGTGACATGGTTTTCACTAGATGAAAAAATAGCAATAATAAAGAAAAAACGACAAAATCGGGTGACACATATACCCATCACAAGCCTTCAAAGGTTGTATTCAAATCAGATGTTTAACAATATGAACAATATTTTGTCTCTTTACATATACATATCGTGATAATCTTCAATTGCTGACCTTTCAATTTTGATGCAATTTCTTTTGTTCAACTGGTTTAACAGTGATGGTAGCTAGTAACAGACCATTTGCTTCCCATTGTTTGCGTGACATTGTGCCACTTCAGGCAGCTCTGGGTTACGGGTGTTGTTAGGGAAAATTCAGTCAGTTAGCCGGCGCTTGTCTTCAGGCATCCCCTTGTCTGTGTCTCTGAGTGCGCTGTAAACTAATATGGATCTACCAAGAACGGTCATCTCAGAGAGAGGGACTACACACCGCAGCCGTGTGCTCCGTATGAGTCTGGTTGTACCAGAGACGTACAACCAGGCTCTACAGGCTCGGCTTGTTGCTCACTGTGAGAACAAAATACCGAATTAGGCTGACTGGATGATCACTTGCAAGCAGCCGCATATGCGATTGACCTGACATTTCAAGTTGTAATTGGCTATTCATCTTAGGAGTTGTCTGCGGGCATCTTCCGCTAGCGAGCCGAGTAAAGCTGCTGTGCCTTGCATGAGCTCCGTATTCGGGGAAGTTTTTCTTAAACCAAGACAACTTTGTTGTTGCCATCAGTGGCCTTTGTTCACCTTTATCAACCTGCCGATATGGCTGGTGAGTGCATCAAACATCAATAATTTTGTGGAGCTTTTAAAACTTTGACTCCAGCTAATCGAGGAACGCCGACTCGTTAGCCATAACGCCAGCCCTACCGGTGCCGCGTTTGCGCTTCGACGCGTGTGCACAAGGTCCATTCTTCAGCGCAATGGCATATAAGGTGAGAAGCATGGAACTACCTGCCGTAGAATTCAACCCAGAAAAATAAAGCATAGTCCTAATCGCCTACCCATGCCTGCCACTACAGCAGTCGAAAAAAAAAACCGAAGGAATGCATTCAAGTAAAGCGTCGTCAGCAGATGGGACGAAATGCCAGTGAAACGAAGTCAGTGCCCCGCGTTCTCTTAACGCTCGACGACACAGCTATGGCATGTCCGCGCTTAAAACCACAGCAACGATTGCCAGTCGATGACTTGAAAGTTGTGTTTCACCCTAGCGCGGGCGTCAATCTGGTCAAATACAACGATGGACAGTTAAGGGTGGCAGTCGTCGCTAACAGCGGACTGCAATCTGCTGTTTCCGAAAAGAATCTGGTGTGCACCAACTTGCCCAAGAATATTTTCAATGTCCACATATTGTGCACACCAAGTTGCCAAGTACGCTATTATACGATAGCTCATGCTACGTGGCAAAAAACCGGCATTCCACGCATACATCACTTTCCGGGCGGGCACTCCCAAGAATCATCTCCCGTGCTTGGAATAATGCATAACCTCCAGCGCATTTGCAAATATTGCGTTGAACTAATCCAGGCCTGCCAATATTCCAAGAAAGAGGCGTGGGGTGTACATCACGTTTAGAGCTCAATCGTTTCATGGCGAGGAGCATCTTCCTTCCGAGAAAATGTTTATTATCCTCTCTGCTGTCTTCAACTACCAACCGAAAATAGAAGCATGCCTCAATTGCATACAGGTCGGCCTCATGCTAGATTTATATTCTTTGCCTAATCATCTCATTTGCTCAAGCCGTGGACAAAAACACCGCGAAGACCACCCGTGCTGTCGACAGATCTTTATCTGTGAGAGTGCCCACATGATTGGTGACAGGTCATAGAATCAACACTTCCAATCTAGCTACTGCTGTCACTTTCGTTTACGACAAAGAAATAGAAGCAGAAGTTCCAGCTCGAAAAAGAGTGTTTCCCAGGAATCCAAGAGAGAGAATGGAGCAGCCAAATCCTGTTTGAAACCTTGGCAGTAAAATCACAAATGTTGGACGAAGTGCAAAGTCATCACCTCTGCACCGAATCTCGTAGGGTGAGCAGTGTAAAGCAAACCTCATGCTCCTGTTGTAAGCACTTTGATTCTAAAGAAAATTTGAAAACTCAAGACACAACCAAATGTCTGATCCGAAAGAATCAAAATTTGAAGAAACGGCTAGTTTGGCGCTGGATCACTTAGGTACACTTGCAGCCATTCCGCCTACACACTCTTCACTCCTCTCTCCCCATCCTTCTTGGCGCCGAATATGGCAGTCCATTCGGAAACTAACTTGACAGATTCCTCTCCCAACCACACAAAAATACAAGGACGCAACAGCCAAAAGAACGGAAGCTTCTCTCCAATACAAGAGAACAAAAGTCGGAAATAACTGTGAGAACTCGTGCAAAAGGGTGGTTAAGGCTTTGCGTATATTGTAGAACGATTCTCTAAGGCACAAAACATTCTATACATGTTGGTTGAAGGCACCCCCTTTAGAAGCTCTCGCATAACCCATCCCGCTGCAGCGCCTTCGCAGACATATCCCCCTCCTGCACCCTTGTCTTATCATCACCCCCATCATTCCGCATTTGGGAATGAAACAGCCGAAGAATAAAAAAAACAGAGAAACCTCTGACTACTTTTTTGCAGTCTAGTTGGATTAACCGCCAGGGGGGATTGGCCGCAGGGAGCCGAGGTGTGTAGTCACACCTCACATGTGCTTTTGCTAGTATTGCTATTTTCTGTGCAACCTTGCCTGGACACTGCTCCCATTTGGTGACCTGGGATTCCTCACGTTTCAGGGCATCGTTTGACACCAGACTCATCACAGTGAGTGTATGTTTTACTAGATAATGAACACTAAACATATTGTGCCTGTTCGTTCAGACGCATATTTGCCAAGGAATCCAGAGGCCGCGCTGTATGCGCACGCCGCTGTGGCACGAGGACGGGCCCGCGAAATGAACTGGACGCCACCGGCTCTTAGGTGCACGAGCGCGCTGCTCGCGCAACACACAGACACAGCGTCTGAGGTTAAGAACTAACGCCCTCATGGCGACGAAAATATCTAATCCTCGTCAAGAGGGCCCGAGCACGATGCAAGTGTACACCACGGAGGGTAACTTAAGAACGACATAACACTGGTCGGTTGATGAAAATAGTGGCAAAACGACAGGCAAAGCCCATAATGAGTGGCTACAAGCTGGCCGTAAAGGCAGGTCAGCCAAAGAAGACAAGTCAGCCGAAGAAGGAGCTACACAACCTGTTAAGCCAGACGCCGAATCTCAACCACAGCGTCAACGCAGCACTAGGATGCGGCCATTCCCTACTGATGACTTCAAAATTGTATTCCGCCCGCAACCAGGACTGGATCTTTCAAAGCGAACACTCATCGAGGTTACACATGCCATCGGAAGATCCAGTGGCTTCGCGCAGCAGGAAAATCTTGATTATGTGTGAGTGCAGGTGCAGAAAGTATAGAATGTGATCATCGCAAGCACAGCAAGTACTGAACGAGCTTACAAACTGCAAAGTGCAACTGCCATACAGCTCGGGGGAGTAATATATCAAGTAAATCCGCACATTCGACACCCCGATGATGTGTGCCACGGAGTGATCTACGGCCTCGAACCAGGAACAAGCCCCAAGGAGATTGTTGCAGGACTTCGCGCAAACCCAAGATACCACGTCCTTGGCGCGCGCATGCTGAGATCTTCCACTGCTGCAGTTATCACTTTCGACGGGCAGCGCGTTCTTTTTTACGTAACGTACCTCAGTGGAGACTACCGATGCAAGTCATACTGGAAGTTCATCCAATATTCCCAAACCCGTGCTTCAATAGGTCACCGATAAGACATCTGCCCTCAGCTGAAAGCAAACTTCTGCAACAAATGCGGCCCCGACAAGGACACAGAACCACACGACTGCCAAACAATGTGAATATTTGTCGAGAAGACCATGAGCCTGCTGGAAAGGAATGGAAGAAGAAACCCCGCAGCAACCCCCTCTTTATCAAGAAAGACGCCAACAGCTCGATAACGCCCACGCCCGTGAGAATCGCTGGAATGCCCACACCGATGATTTAAACGGGTCAGTTATTACACCAGAAATTTCACAGGCTCCGTTTTTTCACCAAAAATCTGACCAAAGTCGCTCTCGCTCTAAGAAAAAAAAAGGTTGCTCTGGATCCCGCAGGCCAATACGGTCTCGCTCCGGTAGGGGAATCATTTACGCCGCCGTGGTGACCGGTAGTGATGGGCCCAGTTCTCTAAATACCAGAAGTTCCTCGACAATCTTACCTGCTCAAACAGCGACCATCTTGGCTTTAGAAAGTAAAGTCCAAGATCTACAACGGAGGATACAACAACGCCCACCAGCCGAGTATAGCACATTATAACTTGATGACAGCATACTCAAACATACAGAAGCCAGAATAATGAAGCGGGTAGAAGAAAGGCTGCATGCACATGAAGCGAAGATTCTCGATCTCGTGTAACGACGCCTTGAAGCTTTAGAGGAAGCCCTACCTGCGCAACTCGTCGCATCCCTAGACAAAACTATGGATAAAGTGGTTACTAGAAATATGGAAAAGGTGGACCCACTGTCCCACACTGTAAGCATGCTCGACGCCAAGCTTGGTGGCTTCATTGCCCACCAGCATATCTTCATAACTTATGCATACAGAATTTTCGTTACCCATGAGCAGCTGCTGGAGCAATCAGGAAGAAAGAGGAAAGAGCAAAAGAACTTAGGGGATGATACTGCAAGAAATTCGATCAACAGCACCAAACGACGGGCACCAGAGGGAAATCAACTGCCAGAAAGGCAGCTCTCACACCTATACGGAGCCACTTTCCACTCTTCGAATTTGGCACTGCAATCGTGGATCCTACAGACCTCGTTCTCCAAATTTGCATGAATATGTTAAAACAAATAATCCAGACATGATTGCGTTGCAGAAAACCCAGACAGAAAAAATAAACTCCCTGGCTACAGCACTCTCACATGCTCAATCCGCACCACAATTCAGGTCAAGAAGACTCTAACCGCACAAGCTCATGCAATTGAAGTCTTTGACATCAAACACACCATCATGGAGATAATCCCCACTCGTAAGACTCAACAGAGCTTATGTCTGGACAACATTTACAGCCCTCCGCTGGAGCAGTTACACCAATACGACCATTTCGTCCACGAGCTCCGTCAAAAGGTTAACGGCAACGAACTCGTCTTATTTGGGGACTTCAATGCTCCACACGTGGCCTGGGGGTATCACAGCACCACCAAGAAGGGGGCGCGTCTTCACGACGCTGCACAGCAACACGGTCTGACGCTGTGGATTGACTTGCTCCATCCAACCCGAGTGTGCAACAGCGTGTCGAGGGATACTAATCCTGATTTAATATTCGCTACAGACGTGCAGAACGCAACGTGAACAAAGCTACCGGACACTCTAGGTAGCGACCTCCCTAGAGTGTCCAAATAAAGGTCGAACATCATTCAAATAAAGGTCGAACAGGCTCACCGCTGGCTGAAGACAGGAAAAGCTCGGCTCACGGACTGGACCGCCAACAAGAATGACCTTGATGGTGGCTCAACTATCGAAGACATTGAAGCCTGGTTAAACAGTATTGTAAGTGTTGCTGACGAACATACCGAAATGATACACTTGAACGAGGACAATTCGGCAGTCGATAATCATCGACCTCACCTATGGGAAGCTCGAAGATCGGTTAATAAACGATGACAACGGCAAAAGCTCAACCGCAAGCTGAAGCGCCACATCGGCGTATTCACCACGCAGGTACTTGAGTACGCCGAAAACCTTGCGAGCCAGAAGTGGCGGTTCTTCTGCGACAAACTTCAAGGGACATTGAGCACAAAGAAAACTTGGCCCATTCTTTGAGCCCTGATTGACGACACCCACACTAAAGCTAATCAAACAAATACAATTCAGCGGCTCATGCACAACTATGTGGGCACAGAGCACCAGTTACTCCAAGAACTTCAAGCAAAGCTGCGTGGTTCTGTTAACCAGCAAGCTACCTCCATCAACACTTCGACACCCAGGGAGTACCGAGGAGCACTGAACGAAGCACTAGACCAGCCTTTTACGCAGGCAGAGCTACACGCGGTCCTGGCTAAGCTCACGCGCAACACGAGCCAAGGAAAAGACAGTGACCATTGAGCACCCACGACAGCTACCGCCCTGGGCGTTGATCGTGCTCCTTTGACACTATAATGACTGCTTGACTGCTACCACAAGCC
This sequence comes from Rhipicephalus microplus, assembly GCF_043290135.1. Taxonomy (NCBI): domain Eukaryota; kingdom Metazoa; phylum Arthropoda; class Arachnida; order Ixodida; family Ixodidae; genus Rhipicephalus; species Rhipicephalus microplus. Next base: position 56,705,064 of record NC_134706.1, read on the forward strand.
TGGAGGCACTCGGAGGTGACCATGGTACCCAAGCCAAACAAGCCAATCTCGATTGCAAATCTTCATCACATTTCCCTTACATTTCGCGCTGGGAAACTCTTTGAGCACATGATAAACGAGCGGCTCACCATAGACCTCAAACAGAATGGTCACTACCAGAACACCATGTTCGGCTTCCACCGAATTTTCAGCACACAAGACGTCCTCTTACAGATAAAGGAAGATATTATTCTCCGCTTGAGCAAGCAAAGTAAGCCATCTGTTCTGGCTCAGGACGTAAAGGGTGCATTTGACAATGTTAGTCATGAAGCCATTCTGCGCAGCCTGGAAGATGGCTGCGGAGCCAAAACACGCCTACATGCTGGCTTTCCTCACTAACTGCACAGCCACTGTAGGGATTGCCAATATTCGGAGCGAGCTTTTTCAACTCCGTAATAAAGGCACACCGCAAGGCTTAGTGATATCACCACTGCTTTTCAACATGGCCCTTCTTAAGCTCCTACGTCTCTTGGAAGCTGTCCCTGGGATACATCACGCGTTATACACTGATGATATCACTCTGTGGACAAGAAGTGCAAGCGCGGGTGAACAGGAGGACCGACTTGAAGAGGCGGTTAACATCACTGAAGAATATCTCAAGACCTGCGGCATTCAATGAGCTCCGGAAATGTCGGAACTGTTAGTACTTGCGGCACGCACCCGGGGTAGATCACCAAGCGACGACGCTTTTAACCCAGAAGTCTTTCTACAGGGAGTCCAAATACCACAAGTTGACACGCTTCGAGTCCTTGGGCTACATATACATAACGGTGTGTCTAGCTCCGCTGCCCTACCAGTTCAGCGGCAGTTCGGCGGCAGTGCACGAACCGGACGCAACGTAACAAATCTTCTGCTTTCGCAGACGGACGCGGGTCGCGTCGCCACCACTTTGGCCACCACTCCTGCGCCTGCGCTTGGAGTTTCACGTGACCTGGACGCGAGTGGACCACGCAGTTCAGCGGCAGTGCACGAACCGGACGCAACACGGACGCGGGTCGCGTCGCCACCACTTTGGTCATCATGGTTCTGCGCCTGCTCTTGGAGTTTCACGTGACCTGGACCTGAAAAACGCTTAAAAAGACGGCATCGCCGAGTGGACCACGCAGTTCGGCGGCAGTGCACGAACCGGACGCAACGTAACAAATCTGCTTTCGCAGGTGAGAAACGGTGTTACTCACGTCTAAGTTTGCTCCTGTGCCTGTGCAATGCTGCCAAACACAGAGTGAAGTGTATTTGCTTTGACTGAAGTGTTCTTGCTTTGCTATGGGAAAGGATTCTGCAAAAAGTGCGGGGAAAGACGCGGAAAAGGACGCAGCAGATGTAAAGGATTTAAAAGAGCTGTCGAAGGCATTTCAAAATTTCAAACGCGATTTCAGAAATGAGATTCGGGAAATTAAAAACTTCATAGCCTTTTTCTCTGACACCTGCAGTGAGGTGAAAGATGTAGCCACTGATATTAAAAATATGAGAGCTGAAATGCAAGAGCTCATAAGACAAAACAGGGAATTGAAAGCGGAAAATAAGAGACTGTCACAAAAATGCGATGAGCTCGAACAATATCAGCGCCTAAACAATCTTGAGGTAAAGGGTGCGCCGGTCGGGAATGATCCAGTGGATGTTGTAAGAAAGATAAGCGAAGCTGTCGGCACGGCAGTTGATCTGTCTGATATTGACGCATGGCACTAGATTCCCACTCCTAAGCCTGGTGTGAAGAAAGTAATCGTTCGTTTTGTAAAAAGAACAAAACGTGACGACATACTGGTGAAATGTAGAAAGAAGAGGCTCGATAGTTCTATGCTTGGGGATGACAAAAAACGCCCATTTTTGTAAATGAGCATTTGACGCAGAAGGGCAAGGCATTGCTTGCAGCGGCAATACAAAAAAAGAAAGAAGCCGCATGGAAATTTGTCTGGACATCCGGTGGCAAAATCCTTGCACGCAAAGATGAAGGATCACGAGCAATACACATTGCGGATGAGACAAGCCTGGCTAAAATTAGAAATTAGATGTGACATATGTCATAACCAATTGAAAAACATTCCACTATGACTGATCTTGTAAATAACCAAAAGTATTACAGTGTTGAAGACTTTAATAGGGCATTTCAATCCAGAAAAAGTTTGTTTAAAGCATTGCATATAAATTGTAGAAGCATAAAAAGAAAGGTCGACGACATTGCTAATTTTATATGGTCTATAGCTATCGGATTTGATGTCCTAGATTTCTCTGAGACATGGATTACTTATAAAGAAGATGCGCCGTTCTTTCCAGACTATAGTCATGAACTTCTCTGTCGTAACCAGCAAAAAGGTGGAGGTCTTGCTATTTATTTTAAGGATACGCTTTCGAGTGAACTGCTTGATAAGTATACTGTTATGAACAATGATGTTGAATGCATTACAAAGTGTGTTGGCCCATTCATAGTAATTGGCGTATATAGGCCACCACATGGCCACAAAAAGAAATTTATTGAGTTTCTTAATGTTGTGTTATCGACTGTTCGCGGGAATACTCCTTGCATAGTTATGGGTGACATAAACATTGACCTCTGTTCCAATGATCCTTATGCCAAGGATTTTGAAACGCTCTTACTTACATACGGAAGTACAAATTTTATACGTTCCCCTACTAGGATTACATCAATAACTGCTACGCTCCTTGATATATGTGCCTCAAATTTAAGCTCACAGAATATAAAATCCGGATATTTGCGTATGACATAAGTGATCATATGCCCATCTTCTTTCTTGCACGAGTTACTTCTCAAATTGTTCAGAAAACAGAGACATCTTTCCACCGAATTAAAAACAGCAAAACTCGGGAACATTTTTTTCAGCTAGTTCAGAACATAGATTGGACCACTGCTTATAGACAAGAAAATCCTGATGATGCTTATAACACATTCATGACGTTATTGAGTACTAGCTATGATGCGGCATTTCCACTTCAGAAGCGCTCACGTGGCAGAAATAAGAAATGCAGAAAGCCTTGGATGAATCGTCATCTTTACCGGCGCATAAAAATAAAGAATAAATTGTATCATGATTTCATCCGTTCGCGGAACACAGACGCCTTAGCTGAGTACAGGAAAGACAGAAACGTTTTAAATTCAGAAATACGGAAGGCTAAACAGAACTACTATGAAAAATTATTTGAAAGCATTTACAATGACCAGAGAAAGCTATGGGAGGTCATAAATGGGCTTACGAACAGAAAAAAGGGTTGTAATAGGACACAGGACCTAACAATTATTGGTCAGATTTTCAGTGGTGAAAGGTTGGCCAATGTCATGAATGAACATTTCATAAATGCGGGTTCCTTTATTTTAACGGATGAAAAGCGAGATAATGCTCCCACTCCTGATAAATCTCCTTTGCCGTATTCTATTTTTCTCGCACCCACAGATCCGGTTGAAGTAAAAAGATTAATTAGAAAACCTAAAAACAATGTTGCATCAGGGATTGATGAGATAGGTTCTGTTGAGTTAAAAATGGTGTCACCATTGATATCTAATGTCTTGGCCTATATTATCAACCTTACCCTCACTAGCGGTGTATTTCCAGAGCAGCTAAAAGTAGCAAAAGTCACTGCAGTACATAAAGATGGTGATATCGATACTTTAGCGAACTATCGACCTATATCTGTGCTTCCAACATTATCAAAAATATTTGAAGGGGTTATTTATGATAGACTTGCATCCTTTTTTGATAAGCACCAAATAATAACAAAAAGTCAGTAAGGTTTTCAAAAAAATAAATCAAGAGAACAAGCTCTACTGTATATCAAAGATAAGATAATCGAAAATATGGAAAACAAAAAATATACTCTCGGGCTCTTCCTCGATCTTCAAAAGGCATTTGACTACATACAATTCAAATCATTGATTCATAAATTATCAAGTTATGGGGTGCGTGGAGTTGCACTACAAGTGTTTAAAAGTTACCTAGAAGATCGTTATCAATATGTAAAACTGAATAACACTATTTCTGCAAAGATAAAGTTGAACCAAGGAGTCCCCCAAGGGTCTATACTGGGGCCATTATTGTTACTTGTCTATATAGATGATATTGTCGATATACCTCATTCTCCTGCACTTCTAATGTACGCTGACGATACGAATGTTTTCTTTACATCAGACAATCTAATATCACTTGAGGTCAGTTGAAATAATTATCTAAGCAATCTTTCAAATTGGTTAAGGCAAAATGGACTGCGCTTGAATGCAAAAAAACAACCTATATGATATTCCGACCTATAAACAAACCTATTAGTAACATAGCTGTAAAATTTGAAGGAAATTGCATCGCACATGTTAGGGAACAAAAGTTTCTTGGTGTATGGTTTCAGGAGGAATTAAACTGGAATACACATGTAAATCATCTTATCACCGCATTAGCGCCAATAGTTGGTTGTTTTTTTAGAACAATGCACTTAATCCCATTGAGGTTAAAAATAAGTATGTACTATGCACTCTTCCATTCTAAAGTAAGTTATGGGATGTTAGTCTGGGGAACGACATCACAAGGGAATTACCATAAGTTAATAACTATACAAAAGAAAATATTGCGCTGCTTTGAAAATTACAGGGGGAATCTACAAGACTTGCGCACTGCTCCACTATTCATTAAACATTCCATACTCAGAATTGATCAATTATATCATTTTAAATTACTTCAGTTAATACAAAAGACAAAGCTATATGAAGAAAGTTGCACCGAAAGACCACACTACAGTATGCGAGAACAAAAGAAACGAGCTCCTAGAACAAGAACCAAGTATGGAAAACAAAGTATTGCTTACCAGGTACCTCAGGTTTTAAACACCCTTGCAGATCAATTGAACTTTAGGGCTAGTAGTGCGACTTTCAAGAAACAAATAAAGAACTTATTCATAACCACCGGTCTACACTATCGAAACTACGTAATGGAGTCTCATGCCTCTGCAAATGCTTAAATTGTTCATAAACTTCTATGTCAATTATACGAGTGTATACAGCGGAATTCATTGTATCCGCAAGCATTTTGTGTCTGTTTTCGATGTTGTTTCATTGATATTGTTTAGTTGTGAATTATAACGAGAGTGACCTCTAATTCCTAAAATGTGTTATGTAAACTTCTTATGCTATTTATGTTTGAATTTTGTGTTTACAATTTCAGGTTGCTTGAAACCAATGTATTGAATATATATATTGTTTAAGCTTTGCACTGTCACGGACTGCGGAGGGACAAGGGCCTTTGTCAGGCTGTTCGCCTTTAGCCCTTTGCCCCTGCAGTGAGCTCTGTATCCGGCTTACTGTAAATAAAAATCCTACTACTACTACTACTACCCCGGCTGCAGAACACTGTGACACAGCTCACTCACGTAATCCGAAGGGTCGCCAACAGAGCCGCAGTGGTTTCAAAGAGCATGACACCCTAAAAATGACAGATGCTTTCCTTTACAGCCGCATAACGTACGAAACTTCCTACCTCAACCTGAAGACAGCGGAGAAACAAAAACTTAATTTGCTCAAACGAAAGACTACAAAGCTTGCGCTTAGACTGCCGCGAGCAGCAGCCACTGACCGACTGGTTCACATGGAAGTTCAAAATACGTGGGAAGAACTCACCGAAGCACACCTCATGAACCAGGCTGAGATACTCAAGCTGTCACTTACAGGGCAAGCCATACTTCAACGCACAGGATACGAGACCACCCTAAAACCAAACGAAGAATGCAAAATCAAAATACCATCCCAGCTCCGGTTATGACTTGAAATTCAGCAGATACCTCGGAACATGCATCCTCAGCATCACCGAGCAAGGCGGCTCGCCTGGGTTAACATGATCTGCAAAAACCGTGGCAATGACCCGCAGGTGCGATACGTGGACGCAGCCAAATATCCGGGACGTAACGCCTTCGTGATTACCGTCACAGATTACAAGGGTGCGGTACTGGAATCGGCGACTATCTTAGCCAAACGTGCGGAAACAGCTGAAGAGGCTGCTATAGCACTCGCCACCCATACGAGTGAGCATCCCATTGTGGCCTTTACCGACTCACAAACCGCAGCACAGAACTGCCTGGAAGGCAGGGTCTCCGCGGTGGTGATTAGGCTATTAAAGCGCATAGACAATCCTTCTCCCTACACATGCATCGTGTGGATTCCGGGTCAAGAAGGTTTCAAGCGAAATGAAGCGGCACACGTCGCAGTCCGTGAATACGTCATCCGGGCATTCTCGTACGAGATCCGAGGCATCTCCCACTCAACATTGAAATCAGAGGCAAGAGAACCTGTATCACTAACGTATTATGCATTGCTGCAACATTATGGGCTCAAACGCAGGTCATACCCTCCGCCACATCCAAAACTCACAAGAGGCAAAGGCACTGACTACAGGCGTCTTCAAAGAAACAAGTTGACCCACCGCGTAGTATGGCACAATATGAGGCCAACGTTGCACAGCTACATCTGTCGTCACTGCAATGTGGCAGACACTTTCGCGCACCTCCTACTGCAATGCAAAGCAAGCGTCCCAAGACTACAAGCAGCAGCTCCAGATGCGGACCAAGACCTCCTGAGTGAAGCGTGGGAGGCTGCGATCTCCCAGCCGGACCTGGTCGAGCAGCGTCAACTCTTCGCTCGAGCCCAGCAGGCTGTCGAAGCCAGAGGGTTCCTGGAATAAGGGACCCTTCCACCTTGACTCAGAAGCTTCAATCAATAAATGTTTTTCTATCTCAGGCTAATTGGTTCATACTTCAAAAATCGACTTGCTGCGCAAACTTGAAGGAAAACGAGAAGGGAGACAGGAAAGAGCGCAAACTACCAACTGTTTAGTGTCATTTATGAAGCTAATATATGCATGCAACGCTGCGCTTCCACGATGCGCACAAAACCAAAGATGCCGCAAACAAAGCCATCAGAAAACAAATCAAATGTGACAACTGCAATAATGACAAACGCAAAAAATGGCAAATGACAAAAGTGACATGCGCCACAATCCTCAGACTGTGATTGATTGATTGATATGTGGGGTTTAACGTCCCAAAACCACTATATGATTACGAGAAACGCCGTAGTGGAGGGCAATCCTCAGACTGTGACGGGTGTCACATTGGCTTAGTTTCGTGGTGGCTTTGTTTTCGGCATCTTTGGTTTTCTGCGCATCGTGGAAGCGCAGCGTAGCATGCATAAATTGACTTCATGAAACGACAATAAGCGGTTGGTAGTCTGCACTCTTCCCTGTCTCCCTTCTCGTTTTCGTTCAAGTTTGCACAGCAAGATGATTTTTCTAAAACCTCTCACTTTATATACAGCAGTCTACACCCCACCATGATGTCCTCTCTGCACAGGAGTTTTTAGGAGCTTGCAAATATTTCAGTTATAAAGCTGTACATTCGTGTTTGAGTTCCCCATGGGCCATCACATATATACACATGAATACTTTGTTATAGCACACCATATCTCTGATCTCTTGTCTAACTACATTCTTCTTGTACTTCCGCAGCGTTGTCCAGGTCAAGGAAAATATTTTACCTGAATATTTGTTCTCATCCTGGAAAGGGCCTCACTGCTGTATTCGAAGTAATTGACAAGGCCTTTTAATTAGCCAGCATCGCCTGCCGCAATGGTCAAGTGGCTAAGGTACACGGCTGCTGCCCCGCAGACCACGAAATCAAATCCCGGCTATGGCGGCTGCATTTCCGATGGAGGCGGAAGTGCTGTAGGCCCGTGTGCTGAGATTTGGGTCACGATAAGAACCCCAGGTGGTCGAAATTTCCGGAGCCCTCCACTACACCACTTTCATAATCACGTGGTGGTTTTGGGAAGTTAAACACTTCATATCAATCTACTCTGAATGTAATACCTATGTGTTTCACGTTTTTTCAGGTACCTCTTGGTTCTAAAACTGCTGGTGTTCTTATCTAGTTGATTGATTCTATGAGAGCAATAGTGTCACAACGTTTTTTTCTGTAATGCACGTATTCCTGAAATATCGATTGATCATAAGATGGGCAGTCACAGTATTGTGTATTTCTCAGACGCAAAGTTAATCTCAAATTTAGTTGAAATGTGTCTTTTGTCAGATATTATATTGTTACCACATATGTAATTTAGGTATGTGCACCTGTGTAGCGGGGAACAGGGTGGTGGCCGAAGAAGAGGACGTTTGGTTGGTGCCAAGGGCTCGCATATATCTCAATGAGATGGCGGATGCACTAGCCAAAGTTTCTCTTAGCGGTCCCTTTATCCCGAAATTGCCTGATACGGCTTACGCGATAGCAATAAGGTTTAGAAACCTGTGTTTGCATGAATTCAACTGCTACTCATTCGATAAATTTCACGAGTTCGCACATCTGGGATGCTGCTGGAATAGACAGTGATGCACAACACGGCAATTGGAGGTTACTTATACAAGATTGCGTTGTAGAATTCCGCAACTAAATAATTGTTTGCGTAAAGTTGGTCTAAAGGCGTCACCTTCGTATCAGGTTTGCGAATAAATGGAAACAAAAGATAATTTTTTTATTCTGTCACCGATATTCTTATCAACAGGAAAGATACCTGGTAGCTGCTCTTGAAAAATAAGGATTAGAATTAATTGTGGCAGTAATTTTATCATTTAGCAGCATTAAATTTAGTTATAGCCACAGGGACATCTGCTCCGCAGTATTTGCTACATAATCGAAACAAATTGATTGCCATATTGAAGTGCTTCTGTCAGTCGATATATATATATATATAAATATATATATATATATATATATATATATAATTTTTTTGACCCAAAATTACTTTGTTTGTAAAGTCCTAAGCCTTTTACTTAAAGATCCTGCCACCCGGTTCTTAGCCAATCCTCCTTTGTGGGCATGCGCCAGAGTAACAAGAATCATTGTCATCATCATCATCATCATCGCTGGTGCGCATTCACTGTATACTGTGGAGTCGATGATTACGTCGGCTCTGAATAAACTTCTGTCGTAGACGTAACAGAGTGGTGGAGCTGCAGGGTAGGGCACGACGACGTACCACGGAGCCACAGCCGTTCGGAGTTCGCCGGAACCGTCGTCTCTCCGGTCTGCCACAGACAACAGTTCTCATGGCCCAGAGCGAAGATCAGGAATCAATCATCTTGCTAAGAAGCGCAGCCACTATAACAAAGAACACACAACACAAGCGCTTAACTGGCTGCGCTTCTTAGCAAGATGGATCCTTACCAACTGGCCCGATACAATTGTTTATTGAGGAATCAATCGTCTCAACTTCGCTTAGGTCTATGCTGGCTACACCTAGGCATCACTACATGGAACCACGCCTGCTCGCGGGAATGGCAGGAGAAGATGTGGCCCGCTCACGTGAGCCCACTCACTGACTGAGCCCGCTCATGAACCTTGCCGCTACTATTCGGGCAATGGTGCGTGAAGAGCTGACGCGACCATGAGGTGGGGTTGACAAAACCATTCCTTAGCCACCTACTGGTCCACCCTAATACACGGCGGCGCCATTAGCTCCTTTGCCATTATCGATATGTTTGACAGACATCAGCGAAACTGGAACTCCGTGGCCACGTCATGACACATTCGCGACTGACCAGCGATATGGCCAACGCTTCCGTCACGGCCCCGCCACACAGAGGTGGGCAGCCTCCGCTCAGGAAGCTCGTCACCGACCCTTCACAGCTGAGTGTTCTCAGCGTTGGTTCGGGGAGCGTCCTCTACCAGTCTGCCACAACTGTGGCTTCGAAAGCCACATTGCCAGGTATTGCAACTACCAGCAGCCGCGAAGGTACGACCGATCACCGAGATATAACCATTCTGGCGTTACCCAAGCACCGACATTCCCAGGAAGTGCGTCTTACGAGATCCCAGGACCGCTACAAAACAAATCTCCGGCCTCTGATCGTGGTGAGACACTACCGCCTGCCCCTCGAGTCAACCGATCACCGTCTCCTCGGTGCCACCACTCCTCGCCTCTTACGGAAAACTAGCCGGTGTGGCCGTTGGAGGTGAGGTCACCTGACAGTCTTCAATTTGAACAGATATGCTAGCTTCTATGTTTAGAAATAAGGTTCGAGTGCATATCGATGATGTACCAACAATGGCGTTGATGGATACAGGTGCAACCGTGTCAGTGATGAGTTTTACTTTCACCAGCCCCCTTGGACGAAAAGTTATGCTTCGTTGGGACCGTCCTGATATGTTTCGTGGAGTGTGCGGAGAGGTGTTGCAACCTGTTGGTGTGTGCACTGTGACTGTTAGTTGGGCATGCCAGAACTTTGTTGCAGAGTTCGCTGTTCTCTCTCATACTACGCATGACGTCATTCCGGGACTTGATTTTTTGAAACTATGTGGTGCCACTGTTGATTGCCGCACAGGACAAATTACAGTAGATTCCAATATCCCAGTTGCGTTTATGAAAAACTCGCCCTGTCAGGAAAGTGCTCTTTGCGTGTTCGTGACACAACTGTGCTGCCATTCTCTGAAAAATGTGTCCCTGTTGTCTGTTCACCTGCGAGTGAGAAAACATTTGACGAAACTGTGGAGCCCGTGCATCTCAGTTGCATAAATAAGACAGTTTTAATACCCTACTGCACGCTATAGGTTGCGCAAAGGCATACTGGTTTATGGGTGATTGACTGCTCTGATAAACCTACAGTGCTGCCGGAGGGTCTAAAACTTGCAGAGGTTCGTGAACACCACGTATTCTCGCTTGCCATTCTTGCAGAGAGCAGCGATTCCCCGTATAAGACCCGTTGCAATAATCTGCATGCCAGTGATACCACCGTTATGGCTATCTTTGACAAGTCACTCAGCACCAAGCAACTTAATGACCTGGCGAGTATTCTGCGCAAACATGCCGGTATTCTTGATTTCGCTCAGCACGATTTATTGTCATTTCTTCCTTCTCGTATGAAGCACCGAATCGACACAACATCTCACAGAGCTCTCCGATAGAAACCATATCGTGTATCGCCTTCGGAACGCGCAGTGATCAATGAACAGGTTTGCGTGATGCTCAATAAAAATTTATTTCAAGAATCATGTCCATAGGCTGCTCTAGTAATTTCGGTGAATAAGAAGAATGGAACATGGCGATTTTGTGTTAACTACCGCCGTCTCAACGCCATCAGTGAAAAAGATGAAGTGCCCAGCGTGCCAGCCAACCAGATGGGTCACGAAGATTGATCAACCCACTCCCGCGGATTGATGATGCTATCGACTGTCTATCAGCGGCCTCCTACTTTTCGTCTGTAGATTTGAGTTCAAGCTACTGGCAGATTCCAATGCACGAGGAAGACGAGGAAAAAACGGCATTTGATACAACAGATGGAATATTTGAATTCGATGTGATGCCGTTTGGGCTCTGCAACGCGCCTGCAACTTTTGAGCGCTTTATGGACAACATTCTGCGTGGATTGAAGGGGGAAGTGTGTATGTGTTACTTGGACGACATAGTAATTTTTGGGCGCACCTTTTGTGAGCACAACACATGCCTTGGCCTTGTGCTGGACTGCCTAAGCAAAGCACTCTTGGTGCTCAACTCAAACAAATGTCGTTTAGGAGAACGCCAAACACTCGTCCTTGGACACTTAGTAGACAAAGAAGGCCTATGACAGGATCCCGCCAAGACGGCCGCAGTGGGGGCGTTTTGACCAACCTCACTCGGTGAAAGAACTGCGCAGCTTTTTGGGGCTTTGTTCATACTTTCGCCGATTCATTCCTGGCTTTGCTAATAATGTTACGGGTAACTTATTTAATAAATTAAATACGATGCACCGTGCTCGGCGAACAAGATGGCGACAGTTCATCAACCACCAGCCACCAACGTCGTCTTTCTCTTTCTTCCAGACAGGTGGTGCCGGCTGTTGCGTATCATAACCCCCAGGTGGTAGAAGCAACTCGGAGCAACTCGGATGCGGTAGAAGCAGGGTGATAAGCCTTCAGTCGAGCTATGTGCACGATGTCACTCGAAGGTGACGACGATGACGTTCAATCGGCTGGAACGATCTCGTATGTAACGTCAGTCACCTGGCGAACGACGCGGTATGGTCCAGTGTAGCGTGACAGCAGCTTTTCAGAAATCCCTACACGCCGAGTGGGGGACCAAAGGATGACAAGAGAACCCGGTGAAAAGTGCACGTTTCGATGATGAAAATCGTAGAGCTGTCTTTAGTGCTTCTGTGAAGCCTGCAGTGGCTGCGGGCGAGTTGGCGTGCGTGATCGGCTCGCGCGATGGCTTCGCCGGCATACTCCGTGACCGAGGGCAGCAAGGTGTCAAATGGTAGGGCGGGTTATCGGCCGTATAGAAGATAGAATGGTGAATAGCCGGCAGTGTCGCTACGTGACGAATTATATGCGAACGTCACAAATGGCAAATGAACGTCCTAGTCCTGGTGGTCGGCCGCTACGTATTTAGAAAGCATGTCGGTTATGGTGCGGTTGAGGCGCTCCGTAAGACCGTTCGTTTGCGTATGGTACGAAGTGGCAAACTTGTGCTTGTCAGAGCAAGAGCGCAGGATTTCATCAATGACAGCTGATAGGAAGGTGCCGCCCCGGTCAGTGAGAAGTTGGCGTGGAGCTCCGAGTACTAAAATAATATCATATACCAGAATGTCCGCCACATCACTTGCGCAACTCGTCGGAAGTGCTCGTATGATAGCGTACCGTGTCGCATAGTCAGTGGGGACAGCGATCTATTTGTTGCCTGAGCTGGAGATCAGGAATGGGCCAAGCAGGTCGACGCCAACTCGAAAAAAAGGTTCAATAGGAATGTCGATCGGCAGAAGGAATCCAGCTGGTAGGGAAGATGGCTTTTTGCGGCGCTGGCAGGGTTTACAAGCGGCGACGTAGCGTCGAACAGAGCGTGCAAGACCAGGCCAAAATAAACGACGACGTACATGGTCGTATGTGCGAGAGACGCCCAAGTGGCCCGCCAAAGGAGCGTCATAAAGTTGGTTGAGAACAGTCGCACGAAGATGTGCTGGTATGACAGGGAGCAAGTCATGGCCATACGGATGGAGGTTACGGCGATACAGGATGCCGTCTTTTACCAGGAACATTTGCAGACATGCGTCGCGAGGCCTTGACTCAAGCTTGCCAATGATGGTTCGCAGGGAATCATCCAGGCGTTGTTCGTGGCCAAGGTTGAGTAGCTGCGTTACAGACAGAAGGTCTGGAAGGGTGTCAGTATTGGCAGCCTCTTCCACAGGGTAGCGTGATAAACAATCAGCATCTAGGTGTGACTACCGTGTTTTGTACGTTACGGTGAACGTGCATTCTTGTAATCGTAGGGACCAACGAGCGAGGCGTCCTGTGGGATCCTTGAGTGAAGCCAGCCAGCAGAGCACGTGGTGGTCGGTGACTACCCGGAATGGACGCCCGTATAAGTATGGGCGAAACTTCGCGACTGCCCACACAAGAGCGAGACACTCACGTTCCGTGATGGAATAGTGGCGCTCGGCTGTAGATAGCAGGCGGCTTGCATATGCTATAACACGGTCATGTCCGCGTTGATGTTGCATTAGCATTGCCCTGATGCCATGCCCACTAGCGTCAGTGCGAACTTCGGTTGGAGCTGATGGATCGAAATGGGCTAAAATCGGCGGTGTTGTAAGGAGCGTCGTGAGCTGAGAAAAAGTTGAGGCTTGATGAGCGCCCTATAAAAACAGGGTGTCCTTCTTCAGGAGGTTTGTGAGTGGGCGTGCAATGATGGCGAAGTCCTTAACAAACCGTCGAAAGTAGGAGCACAAGCCCACAAAACTGCGAACGTCCTTTGTTGACTTCGGAACAGGAAAGACCGTGACGGCGCGAATTTTCTCGGGATCCGGGCGGACTCCTGCGGTGTATCAATATCACATACACACATATTCATACTCACATATCATATACTCACATATCACATACTCACATACACACTTATTATCACATATTGCGTATCAATATCACATACCCACTCACGTGTCTGCTTTAGAAAGATGCGCAGTTTGACTGGAACCCGTAATGTGAGTCTGCTTTTTTGCAGGTGAAGTTTCTTTTGAAGTCTCATCCAATTCTTCGACACTTCAATCCCCTGGCTCCCACTGAGCTTTACACAGACGCCAGCGGTATTGGTGTAAGTGCAGTCCTGGTTTAACGCTTGGATAACCAAGAACATGTAGCGTATGCGAGTCTCTCGCTCAGTAATTCCCTCTGCTGGTTGATCAATCTTCTTTACCCATCTGGTCGGCTGGCGCGCTGGGCACTTCGTCTACAATAATATGACTTCACGGTTTCCTATGAAACCAGCTGACGTCACGCTCTCGCAGACTGTCTTTCGCGACTACCGTTTCTAACGACGGAATGTGACACGGACAGCTTCGACACTTACATCACATCACTGGACCAACCATTTCCCGATACCAACACCTTTAAGGATGAGCAACAAAGGGACAGCATCATGCAGCATCTTCTTGCTACCAAACCAAACTCATCGCCTACGCGCTTCTGCATTCGAAACGGGCTAGTTTAGAAAAAGAACTACATGAACACCGGCTCACGATATCTCCCGGTGGTTCCGAAGAGTCTTCGCGTTTATGCCTTCCAGGCTATGGTTCATGACCCAACATCTAGTCATCTAGGCACAGCGAGAACTCTTTGCCGTCTTCAAGAAAGATTCTACAAGCCCAAAATGTGCCAGACGACGGAACGATACGTGTCTAGCTGTAACGAGTGTCAACGTTATAAGCGCCCAACAAGTGCTTCTTCAGGGTGATTACATCCGGTGCCGCCCCCTAGAACTCCGTTCGAGCAAGTCGGAATTGACCTCCTTGGGCCATTTGCCGGTCTGTTGATGGAAATGGCTGGATAGTCGTATGCACCGACCATTTAACACGGTACTGTGAGACAGCTGCCATACCATCGGCAAGTGCAGCCCATATCTATTTCTTCATGCTACGTTTTGTAAATCTTCGACGTGGACCTACCAAAATTGTAATCAGTGACAATGGCCGACAATTCACAGCAGACGTGGTGGAAGAGATACTTCGTGTCTGTGCTTCAAGATTTCGGCACTCTACATCATATCATACGTAAACGAACGGTCTAACTGAACGAACGAACAGAACTCTCTCGAACATGCTGTCTATGTATGTCGCGTCAGATCACAAGGACTGGGACAGTATTCTACCTTTTATCACCTATGCATTCAATCCTGCACAGCATGAAACTATCGGCTACACTCCTTTCTTTCTTCTATATGCTCGACTGCCTCGTCATACCCAGAGTACCATCTTCCCGTGCTTCGATCCCCATGATCCCTGCATATCCGAGATCACCTGAAGGGCAGAAGAAGCTAGGCGCGTTTCTTAATTGAGCACTCTTGCTTCGCAAGACCGCTCGAAGGTACATTTAGACCACCGACGCTGACACGTAACGTAAAATCCTGGTGACCTAGTGTTGCTGTGGACACCAACTAGAAAACGCCGTTTGAGCGAGAAACTGCTAGCGCACTATGCGGGACCTTATCTTGTTGTAGACCGTATCAGCGATTTAGTTTACCGCATAGAGCGTCTCCATTCTAACGGCCGACGGTCTGCAAAAACTGAACTTGCCCATGTTGCGTGTTTGAAGTGCTTTATTTCTCGTGAACTGTTTTACTCGCCCAGTGGGCTTCGTCTGCGCGGAGGGAAATGTTCACACATATGTAATTTAGGTATGTGCACCTGTGTAGCGGGGAAAAGGGTGGTAAGAGAAGAAGAGGACGTTCGGTTGGTGGCAAGAGCTCACTGGTGCGCGTTCACTGTTTACCGTCGAGGCGACCATTACTTCGACTCTGAATAAACCCCTCTCTTAGACGTAACAATACTATCATTTTGAATATATCGTATATTGTGCCAAACACACCATTTTATCAGTAGTTCTTGTAGTGCCTAACGTCTCCGTGGTTACAAACGGTTTGCAATTTTTTTCGTGACTCTCTTGAACAAGTGATCATTGAAGAAGTCGTACTTTTTTGTCAGATTGATGAACATAAAAGTTTTTCAAGCTTTGGTCCAATGGTTTGTTATAGCATTTTCACCACATAATTTTTTTGATGGAGCAGGAGCTTGTTTGTAGAAACTCTGTGAAGGACCTCACCAATAGTTTTCATGAAATCTAAGAGACAATGAGGCGAAGATAAGTATAAGGATTGCTATTCAAAGTATTTCTTTATGTAAAGGTCAAAAAGAAATTTCAACAAAATCTCCATTTTCCACCGGCAGGATGTGAACCTCCGACCTTGGAATAACGCCTCCGACGCTCTACGAGTCAGCTACGGTGCTACTCATCTCTCCGTTCACATTATATCAACACGATAGCGTTTGAGAGCAAGTGTCGCAGAAATTTTGCCGTCGGCATCGGCACCGTTGGTTGTGAGCAGGAAATCGTGTGTTAGCGAATAATCGACAAAGAAGCAAGTAAAATAAAAACAAAACTTTTGGTATTATTGAGCATCAAACCCGGGTCGTTCACGTAGCATGCAGGTGTGCTTCCACTACGTTAATGCCATGAAATGAAAGGGGTCTCTAACGCGTTTTGCTCGACAGGTGTCACGACGAAAACGAGCCCCTTCGGCAATTTGTAGGCGCATTCGGCAGGCCATCAAACTACGTCAAAAAAGGCCGGGATAGTGCAGCCTTCACCGCTAAAAACACACAGGAACTTTCAAACAGCTCTAATAATAGACAACTATGTCCATCTAGCTGAAAACAAATCTTGCCTTTGCAGAGGCGTTCATCGAAAAAACAGCAAACGCTGGATAGTGTGCTGGCATCTCTGAGACATTGTGAGACTCTTTATGGCGCTGAGAATGTGAGTGCGTGGCATGTATCCTGGAGGCCATGCGACTCTTGCTTTAGAACTAAAACCTGTATGCACCATTCACACGCGCGCGCTGGTACAACCTACTGTGTGCGTGCGGGTGCTTGCGCCTGCGTGTGTTTGTGTGACAAAACATATTATTATTATTTATGCATTTGGTTGTTGATGGGTGACGGGTATACTAGATGCTGTACTTCGCTGTCGCGTTCAACTGTTAAAATCAATGCTTAAGGTTCCCCTTCTTCGTGATATATATTTACGACGAAGAATCTCTCGAATAATAGTTCGCAACTTTATCGACTTCAGCACTGCGTTTGTTCATGGTTTACATTTCAAGCTAACCGTCCTTGGCAGCAGCCATCTAACACAATCATTATGTCATTTCTTAGCTATATTCGACACACTCTGTCCTTACTTTACTTTCCTCATATTTATGCGATACAAAAGTGGCTGTGACTGCCTCATTGACTCCTTTGTGAAAATTTGATGTGTTTTTAGGGTTGTGTGCGTTTGTAACGTATGATGTGCCTACTGGCAATGTGCAATGAGACAACAAGGTGCATATGCGTTTAGGTGTGCGACGTTTTGCAATGACGAAATGAATTTAGAAGTGTGGCAGCTTGGGCTAGTTGCTATGGCATGTCGATAGTTATAGCGCGAGAACAAAACGACGACACAGAGACAAGAAGGACATAGCGCTCGTGTCTTTCGTGTCCTTCTTGTCTCTGTATCGTCGTTTTTTTCTCGCTCTATAACCATCGTCAGACGAAATAAAGCTTTATATGAATAATTGAAGGGTAAATATGTAGTAATACACCAAATAGGCTGCGGGAACCGCCTTGTTCTCTTTTTTTTTCAGGGCACGCTCAACTCTCTTGTCTTCTTTGTGTAGTTCTCCAAGTTCTTCACACCATATAGCCACACCTTCTCTCATTTAAGCCTCATTCGTCATGGAATGATACATGAACACGTTTGCAATAGTCGAAACTGCACCACACTGCCCTCTTTTACATGCCCAATCGTCTTAGGAACTCTTTCTGCATTAGCACTTGCGTCCTCGCAATGAGCTCCTATATTCATGTCCTTCGTACCCGGAAGTACTTTCTGGCAAGTACCAAATCTTTCAGCTATACGTGGGGTATCCTTGAATTGAGGGAGTGCTCAAAGTGTATTTTCATATCTGAAATTTTACGCATTTCGCACAATTTAAGATGGTGAGCAATGCGAAGCTGTTTATCAGCAGAAATCAGTGGTGTCGTTTTATATATCGCAAAACACGGGCTACATCAGATGATGACAGTGTGAAACGGGTTTTGCTGAACAACAGCTGTGTCTAAGCACCACTTCCAAGCGCCTTAAAACTTCGATACATTGAATTGCAGTAGTATTATCCGGTATTATTCTAACATCTTGTTAGATTTTCAGCCACGCTGTTTCCCGCAGGATGGTATGCCTTGCAGCATTGCAAAACCACTTCTTGTTGCTTCACCCACTCTTACAAGCGCTTGCATGGAAAAGCGGGTCTAGTGTAGGATATACTGCTTCAGTATCTACACGATCAAAAAGAAAAATCCCCCCATTCACCTCCTCCTCCGGGGCTTGCACTTAATGTTCATGTGCGTTGGTGTATTGCCACTAAGAAAGACTGATTCATTGCTACGCCAGTAGCATTTTTCTTGAC
Organism: Rhipicephalus microplus; assembly: GCF_043290135.1. Lineage (NCBI taxonomy): Eukaryota > Metazoa > Arthropoda > Arachnida > Ixodida > Ixodidae > Rhipicephalus > Rhipicephalus microplus. Next base: position 56,723,602 of record NC_134706.1, read on the forward strand.
ATCTGCGAAATCGACGTGAACAATTTCAAATGGTGTGCTGGAATGTTGATGCAAGACCATCTTGTGCGTTGCCTTGATGAACGTGGCTTTGTAAACTTGCCTTTGGTGGCATCACTGAGCTACTACAGGGAGTCATCTTTCATTCATTTCCACTGGCGAAATTGATAAATTCCCATGAGTCGTCCGAAAACTGTCGTGTCGACCTGAATGGCACGAGTCGTGGTGAAATTCCAATATTCGAGGAAGATGCGATAAGTTGAATGTTCCGTTGAGAACCTTGCTTTCTCCAATTGCCTTACAAAACAAGTTTGCGCTGACGTTCTCGTTATCCAGAATTACGGCGATTCGCGAAAGTACATTGGCAATCTTGAGGTGATCCCCAGGATTTATGATGCGTCACGAATGTAAACTACTGGAAATCAGCCACTCACCCATAAATCTTTTCTATAGGCTCAATGAGATTAACGATGAACATTACGGCTTGATGTCCTATAGAGACCATGAAGCTCGTGCATCCAGGTAAAACATAAAAGAGCGTATGACCATAAGAACTACCAATCTCTCTTTCTGTGTATTTGTGTAGTTGAGTTTAACGTTTGAAGCTTGCGAGTAGTGCCCGACAACCCTTTGCTGCCGGGTTTGTGGAACGTCTGCATCCCTTCGGTGAAGCTGCACATTTTTATCACAATAAGAAGCATCAGTGTTCAGCTCGAAGGACAACTTCAAGTTTCGAATGATGAGAAACCGATAATACGAAATTATAATGACCAAGGGGGCAATAGACGGAAAGACACTCTACTGCCTACTGAAATGGAATATTTTTTTAGTAATCTCTTTGAGGAACGTGGTTTTTTCAGCGTTATCTCAGACAAATAATAGAGAATGCTATGAAAACCACCTAAATACTTGAAATTAGTGTAGTTGTTAGGGCTTCGGCTTATTTTTGATTTGTTGCACTGTGTAATGTAGTAGCTAGGAAAATGCGAGCATAGCAGCTGACAGCGCCACATCACTTGGAAGATGACAAAACTGAAGGGGCATTGAAGTGCGCCCAATGAAGATTTCCTCCTTTGGGTACGAGCCATTTGCACAAGGAAACAACAACAACAACAAAAAAGAAAGAAGAGAAGGCGCTCGCGCACAACGAAGCTGTTCGGACGCCGACAAGACGACGCAAGGGGCCTAGGGCGAACCCGCAACTATGCGCAATGTTCGAAAGGGGCGGGTTCCTGTCCTCGAGCCGTTGAAGTCTTCGGGGCATGGTGTGTGGGCTTGGCCAGGCGAGAGTTCGGCGGGAGTGGTCCTACGGATATTTCCGGTACTGCGAGCGTCCTCGGAACACCAGAGCTACCGACCACGTCCATCGAACCGACGTCGCTCACAGTAAGCGGCTACGCCTATAGGCCTGGCGATGCTTTCTGTGGCGGTACGCTGGCCTGTGCACCCTAAGCAACAACTGCATCTGAGCATGCAACGTGTCCCACTTCAGGCCACCGGGCTACGTCACAGACTGTGAGACTGGTTGCTCTTTTCTTGTGTGTGTTAACCGCGTGCGTGTACGGCCACTGTATTTTTGCAACGGTTTTTTTCTCGTTCAATAAAACTTCATTTTGTTTTCGGCACTGTCTCCATCTTCCTCGCGTCACACGCCTTGCTACGTGACAAACCTAACTACCACACACTGATTCCTGATTTGTGGTATTCATTTTGCCATTTAATACTTGACAAAAGTATTATTTGTAAAAACTAAGTCTTCTTCTTATTATTATTGAGCTCAGCATGACAAAGTGACTGAAGTTCACCAGCAAGATGCTTCAGATGTTCATCATTGTGGCGGGAATATACAAATCGTTCGTAAATGCAATTGTTTAAAGACGCCCGAGAAACGATTGTATAAAAGGGTTCCTTGTCTTCTGATACTAAGAGGGTGAATTTTTTCCATCAGAGTGGGCACCAAGTATATTCTGAGATGTCAAATCACGTTAATCAGCAGTATGAATAAAGTTTTCAAAAAGTGGAACTTTCCAAACACCTTTGCTTAAGTGAATGCGCGAAAACACAGTGCAACCACCGGATTAATCTATGACGGTGGCAATACGTGGCGAAGAAAACTGAAAAACTTTGCCTGCTTGTTTCTATGTCTGTAGTCTGTGTAGTCGCTCTGGACAATGCCAATACATATGTTGATTATTGAATGATCTGTGCATTAAACATCTTTTGTATCGCATTATTAGCAACAATATCGTCTGTCAATCTCGTCTGTCATGACGTAATCTATAGATTTTTTCTCACTATTGCCGGATTATGTAGCTGACATGGCATCTCATACTTTATAGTTAAAAATTATCCTTTAATTATAGTAATTCCGGGCAAGCTTCTGTAAAGTATTCGCGTGATTATGGCGTCCACAGAATGCTTGAAGGTGGAGTTGAAGTGTTGAACCTGTGGAAATTTTCTTTCCAGGTTAACCCACCACCTGTACAGTAGAACATAAGGAGAAGGGCACTGATGGCAGAACGTGAAAGTTGAAATCCATAGAGCACTTCGTCGAGTACCAGTATTTGCGCAGTGACACTATTGCCAATACACGATATGGTAATACAACTCTATTTATTATGCATTGCTCACCTTCCCTTATACCCTTGTAAGTCTTCAGGCCGTATTTGAGTTTCTCATTCTCATTCATAGTTCTATTTTTGACACTAATGCAAGCTTCATTGTCTTCTCACGTGCTCCCTTGCTTTCCATTGAGTGAAACATATATCTCTAGTAGACTTGTATGAGATAGTAAACAGCTTCTCTTATTGTTTCCGGTTGGAAGCCAAGAATATCGATCAATATTTTTTGTCTCGTAGTCTTGCTCTTTATTATTGCCGGAGTATCTCAAGCTGTTCAAAAGACAACGTGTTGCGGTACATTTCCGACCTAAAGCAAGTGTCTTCCCTCAGCTCATGTGATATCTGTATATCTTGCAGTGGGCGCCAAAGAGTGGCGCTGGGTTTCTAAGTCTGTGATGTAAAAGTGTCACATATTGTGCGAAGTTCCTTCAGCTTTCTTGGATCCTATGACTTGTATTTGCTTCTAGAGTCCAAGACTGAAACCATAGATAATGAGGGGAACCACAGATGTTTCCGGAAATAACGAGAAGGCCAGCTCGAGTGACCATCTCTTAATAAAATATGTGAGTATCGATACAGACGTTCGTTTAAATGTGATCGCTTGTCTCAATTTACCTATTTGTCTTTTCAGAATGAGCAGAAAAAACCAAGCGCACAAAGAAATAACAATTTTGCCGTGGGGAATGATCTCAATATGTTGCAATGATAAAATAGCACAGGCAACGACTAACATGAGACAGTGAAGGTTGGCATAGAAACGAAAGGCATAGTGATCCTAGTGTTGATTTCCATTCATAAAGTGACTTGTAGACAGTATGATCTTGTTTTTGTTTGGGGACACATCAATATATAGAATACGTTTCGGGCTGTTCACCTGTGTCTTCCATTTCTACCCGCTGAATACACAAGCGTTAGCCTCCAGCACGGTCGAAGAAGCGCACCACCCCATCGAGCGTGGATTACACCATAGCTGTTCTCTGGTTAGTTGAGACTGTGTCCAAAATAAACAGCGGTAACGTTTTCGCAGATGCATTGCAAGTATGTAGTCACGTAGGATGAAGCACATCACGTATTTATATTCACGTTTCAATCTATAGGGTTGTAAAAACACAGTGAAAAAATGGCTGCTGATAGGAACTTCGAGAGGCATTCACCGTTTTGATATTACCTGGGCGAAGCAGTCGTGCATCCCGCGCATTTCATGAAAAATATCTAGCTCACATATTCCGTAGGGAATGCATGCAAAATACAAATACGTACCTCGCGGAGCAGGCTTGAGATAAACCTTAGTTTTACCTTCCGTGTTCGTGTTCCCTACCGTGAATTCGACTTCCTTTGTTCTGGAAATTCACAATTCATGAATCGGAAAAATGAATTTAGAAATAAAACAATGCAAGTTACGGACGTGAACAGATATGTACTCTAGAATATTTATTATTTCGCTATATTCAATGAATTGCAAATACACGTGAAGCGCTGAATCAACACAACAACCCGAGTGTGCAGCAATCACCAAAGCTAGTGCGTGAGTGTCATAATAAATATATATGAGGTCGCACTTCTCCAAACCACTGTTATATAATGAGGGATGCAAAAGTCAAGGTTCCCGGAAATATCGCCTACCTGGTGCTCTTTAACATGTACCGACATCACTGACGGAACAAAACTTCACCTTCTCGCCTCCCTCTGAATATGACTACCACGGCTGGGATCGAACTCCCAATTTCTGGGCCTGTGGCCGAACATCATGACCATGACAGACTGCGCAAATTATACAGCAGTTGCAAGGAAATGCATTATACTTAACGCTTTCTTATAGTTCTTAAGAAACCATCATAGACTTAATATGTGTATTTAGGTGCTGTTCTACGATCATTCACAGTTTTCATTAGTTGGTGCACTGTAAGACGAAGGTACGGAAAAATGAACGCCATATATAGAATGAAAGTGTTGTGAAAATTTGTAATGCGACGTTAGACTCTACCTCCCATTAAAAATGCCTAAATTCTCACCACCAAGCTCGGAAGGTTTGTAATTCTTATATGATGTGTAGTTTGCTAGTCATATGAGCTTTCGCAGTTAATACGGATCATTTTAATTCATGCGTGTGTACCTCAACATTACAGCTCTCTAACAAATTAACGAGAGACCTAACAAAACATGGGCATCCACCAACTACAAAGCTGAGCAACACTCTTTTACAGCGATAGCTGTGTATGTCTAGCAGAAACAAAAAAAACTTCTCGTCATTGCTGTCATGAGTGGTGTCTACTGGCTGTGCGATTAGTCACATCTGTCTCAGCGTCACACCCAAACACGCGCGCCAGTAGCTTGATTGTGACTGACGCTATTCATTCAGACGCACTCGTGCCGAGCAAGCGCTCATAAGTTTCTACTGAAATCTTAAATATAAGAAAACCACGTACAACTACAGAAGAGTGCCGACAGTAGAAACGCAAAAACTCGCGATCACCGTACCTATGTTGCAGTCCCAAGCGAAGCGTGTGTCTAACCTAACTGAGAAGCACCAACATGTAAGCAATAATCGTGAAAGGATTCAGTGCTGCATTGAGCAGTCACCGCGGTGGGCTAAAGTACTCGGCTGCTGACGCGCAGGTTGCAGGAGTGAATCCTAGCTGTGATGGCTGCATTTTCAATGGAGGCAGAAATTCTTTAGGTCCGTGCGCTAAGATTTGGGTACGCATTAAAGAACCCCAGGTAGTCTAAATTCCTGGAGCCCTCCGCTACGGTGTCTCTCATAATTATATGGTGGTTTCAGGACCTCAAACACCACATATAAAATCAAATTATTTTTACAGCAATACCTGTATTTAGCTAGAAGAACAAAAATTCGTCTGGCCGCGGTTTCACAAGTAGCCTCCATTGACTGTGTTCTCAGTTGCGTCATTAGCAGCGTCGCATATACACAAGCTTGCATGCCAGAGGCTATGTTGTCAGTATGTCGTCGCAGCCGTCGCACCAAGCGCTCTTGCAACAGTTTCGCCTAAAACCTCGAACAAGGGCATGCGCCGGACAACTCTAGAAGAGTGCCGAAAGTGGAAACGTAAGAGAGCTGGCATTCATCATCCGGGGACATAAACAGGCGCGCGAGGCCGAGTGCTGGCAGCAACTGCGTACCGAAGATTATGGAGCCTTCCAAGCCGTACTAAATTATGAACGGGAATGCAAATGCCGGTGGTTGGTGGATCCCACAAACCACGCTGCCGAGTTTGCGCGCGAACCCTTTCAACGTCGTTGCGGCATCAACGTGATAATTTGCGGAGCAGGTTCGCTGAGACAAACGCCCGCATTCGACGGGAGTTCCTCCAGTGACACATTGTCTTCGGCTGAGACGTCTGTAACCACCTGTGATTCGAGAACAACCACTATGTTAACCGCATTGCGAAACGCATTGAACCGCTCATTACGTTCATCCATGACCCTGATCATGCGAAGCACAAGCAGCACGTGAAATAAACACTGTGGTAAACCCAAGCTAAACGTGCGTCTAATCTCATTAAGAAGGACGGAAATGGAAACAATTATCGTGAAAGGCTTCGATGCCATGACAGGTTGAACCCAAAGATAAATTCCCCGACCGCATGTTTTAGTTTTTGCTGGTTAGTCAGTGGAATGGAGTGCTTGAGCAGGCGTATAAAGTATACTGGTGCCAGATGTACACTGAGACTGCCATATTCGTACAGAAACCATAGTCATTTGTCAGCTACAAAACTGAGTTATGTTCTTTAGATGCGAAGCAGCTCTTTGACTAGCCTGCGTAACGCTGTGCCACCGTGCATCTACACGAACGCGCCGCCCTGCTCTTTGATAGCTGTAGGTGTTGGACTGGTACCAAGTAGGTCACACTGCAGCTGGCGCGGCGTCCATTTGCCCATAAAACTTATTACCACCACCAACACTCGCTCAGTTACCGCGACCGCCACGCACTACACCGCCAACTACTCGGGTCGCGCGCAATAAACGAAACGCGCGCCTACCATGCACACTGAAGCATGTATGTACACGTCACCTGCCTCTCGCTTCACAGTCTTCACCACTCGGAACGCTCGAGCGGACATTGACTAGTAACAAAAACAAGGCCGAGGTGATCAAAACGAAACGCGTGCCAGCTCCAGTCCAGCGCCCGTGTTTACTCTGCAGAAACGACCTTACTTACACCAGCCACTGCTTCAAAGGAATCTTCCAGTGCTCACCGCAGTACCGCTCTCAGCGCCGTTCAATCCGCTACGCCACCCGTGCAGCTGCTGCGGTCCACCCCATCAGGGTGTCTCTTGGGAAGATGGTGCGAATTTTCAGGGGGAAGCTCCTTATTCTTGGGTCGTGCGTCTTCTACGTATGTAGTAGTAGTAGTAGTAGTAGTAGTAGTAGTAGTAGTAGTAGTAGTAGTAGTAGTAGTAGTAGTAGTAGTAGTAGTAGTAGTAGTATCACTAAATTATTCATTCAGTAGTAGTTACGGGCGGTGTGTACAAAGGGCAGGGACGCAATCAACGCGAGCTTATGACTCGCGCTTACTGGGAATTCGTCGTTCAAGGGGAACAATTGCAAGCCCCTATCCCAATCACGAAAGAAGTTCCATGGGTTACCCAGTCTTTGCAGACAGGGATAAAGACACGCTGCTTCCTTCAGTGTAGCGTGCGTGCGGTCCCGGACATCTAAGGACATCTAAGTAGTTGGTAGTTACCTCTCGTTTAGCTTTTGGATTATCCACTGGGTGGCGTTAGTTGTGAATGATGAATATATGAAACAAAGGTGTGATATGGTGGTACTTGGAGTGTTCACTAGATTGACGGAAGGTCGTACGGATGGATGAACAGACGGACGCGTGGATGGACGCACGAATTTACGCGCGGACGCACGCACGGACAAACGTACGAACGGGCACACGAACAGAGATGCATGGACAGACACGTGGACGGACGGAGGGACGCACGGACCGATGCACGGACGCATGGGTGGACGCATGGACAGGCGGACGAATGAACGGACGTGCCTTGTATGTTCCACACATTCTCTCATCTGTCCCTTTTGTTCGCGAAGCAGGGCGGTGGTGTCGCCTGTGAGGGCTCAAGTGAAGTAATGCGGCATGACGCAGTTGAAGCGTGGCATCCGAGATTGCGTGCTGGCGCGCAGTTTTTAAGTATGCGGTCAAAGCTTCTTAGAGTAGTGAGAAACCGTGACTGGGTGAGCATCGGAGAGTCGCCAACGCAGTTATGGTTTTGCCTTTCGCTTCGTGTTAGCGCGGGACAACTAATCGTTGAAAAGAAAGAGAGGTTAATAAAAGAAGAAGAGAAAAAAATGACTCAGCATTCTGCCACCCGACACGAGGGTACGGCTAAACATCTTTAGGGTTGGGGGAGGGGGAATTGAGCATGATAGAAAGAGAATGGTGAAAGTCGAGCAGCTTCCTTGCGCACAATGATGTTTCACCATGGACTAGTTTAAGTGTGAGGGCACCGGCTTTTTTCAACAAAACTGCTTCCGCAAGCACTGCAGCAAGGCAATGTCTATTGAGTTTTTTAGATATAGGCTAGTGGGAACTTTGGCGCTTGTGTCTATGGAATCTGCAACGCACGGCGCTTCAGCGAGCATGGGAACGATGGGGAGTACGCCTATTTCTTTTATGTTCGTACTTCTGGCTCCGTGTGTGTTCGGGCGACTTCATGCTGTTTTCTCAAGAAACAAAAACCAGCAAATATCTAGTGGTTGCGCTTCACGTACATATTTTCAGGCTTGCTATTTCAAATAGCGCCCCAAAGTTCAAAACCGTTCGTTCTTTTCTTCTAAACAAAACCGAAACCAGAAAGAAACAAAGACGCAAGTCGGATTCACCACCCGCCAGTACGAAGACTAGGCTATTCCGTGTACTCTCCATCAATCCTATGGTCTATGAACAATCGCAGTGCCACAGTCCCCTCTAGTCATTTTTAGGCAGCTCTATGGCAATGACGTCGACGGCGCGAATGTCGTGCCTTGGTGGAGAGAAACTGAGGCCAGCAAGACGTGGAACGCCAGCGCGTGTTCACCGCTGAAGTACGAACATCTGCGTCTAGCTTTGCTGTAACGCAGTATGCGTGATTCCTGAAGTACGTTTAAGGAGTGCACACCGTACTTCATATCTCCATAACTGACGATCTTTGAAGATGCGCATATCGAGTAGCAGTGTTTGTTGTGTGCTTGTTGACGTCATATTTTTGCGAAATTAAGGATACGATGTGTTCAGGTGTGTGACCGAAACTTGAGCGACCACAATGACTAAATCATGAACATGGGTGATAATCGTTACCCTGGAGACGTGCCACTAGATGTCAGCGTGGCACTTTTCACGTTCAACAGTACTTTGCCTGAAAACGTCAATAGATATCACGCGAGCAGTCACTTACCACTACAAAGAGAGTAATACTTTATGAAGACGCGTTTCGCTTTCGCGTTATATCGTTTTTGTTATGACGGAGGGATCAGCCATGCCTTCTTTCCACTATGGCATAAACAGTGCATAGACAGTGCTGTGATGATTCAAGATTTGTTGTGTCAGCATAGGATGTCCCTACGTGACGTCTTCGTTTGCGTAGAAACGGCCGCGTAGATTCGAAGATCTGAGACTCATGTGGCACAAACAAGGTGTGATTCAAAGTGGCGCTGCCAAAGTGGCACCTTTGAACGCAGGTAAAACTAGTTTCTTGTGTGACGGCTGAACTGCCATAGCTATAATGGCCTCCATGAAACAATGCACCAATGCTGCTAGGCGCCACCGGTGTTGTCTGCATGCAGGCACAAACAGCGTGAAATATTGAGCTTAAGTAGCCGTTCGTCATTTTCATCATGCCGCACTTGTGTTTCGCCAAAGCGATGGGCCCCGTGTTGCTGGGAAACACGATGTGTGCGCAATAAAATGCTAATGTGATCTGACGTACTAGCATTTTAAAGCTACTCTGTCGATACAAAAAAGCACAAAAACAGGTGCTTTCTCGCTTTCATTTTGCGCAGCTAATTTACCGCTCAAAAAAAAAGGTACCAGAATTGCAGCTGCTTTGATGAAAGTTGATGCGCAATGACGTTAGTAAAACGAGCATTCTCAGACACCTCACAGAAAGGAAGTGGTTTTAACATAAATATATCATGTTACTGAAAGCACTCTCACACAAAATGTTCAAACAATTCGGAGCCTATGAACAGCATCAGTAATAAAAAAGCACAAGTGATAAAACTTCGGAAGCTTTGATCCTTCTCGCCACAATTGCCCTCCGAATAAAAAAGCAACTAGTCGGGGGACCTAAGTCTTCCACCAGCTTTTAAATAAACATACACTCTCTCCTTTTTGGCTGATAAAACGGCTTCCGCAACACGCCAGTAGTTTAGATGAGCGAACAGGTGACCTGAAAGGTGCTGGCTGTATGTGAGAATAAATTCTTCAGATGATGATGCTTGACCACATGTGCTCCTCAGGTGCTGTTGCTCGTTTGAACTAAAAGCACTTGCAGATTATTTGCACTTGAACAATATATTTGAAAGGCAGAAACTACAATGGTGACCTACATTGTGGTTCCCATCGGCTCCCACTGTCCAGAATGTCGGATGAATGAAGGAGAGAGTACCGAGCGCAGTTAAGAGCATCCTACTCAGGGTCGGTGGCTCTTCATGATCCTATGTTACTTCTATTGAATCAGATGCGCCCCCGGGGCCCCTCTAAGCCTTCCTTTTGGCGGCATCTCCTCTGTAGCTTCGGGGGTGTCACAATCTGAGGTTCTTGTAGGACTGCTACCGCGGTCTCGTCACGCTGCCGTGGTCGTTGCAAGCTGTATAAACATGGCAAGTGTAAATACCTGTGCCCACTGCCTGTTCCTACAGCAGGGTGGACTACCACACTTTGGTCGGCTAACCCACATGCCCAATGGGTGCTCTAAATTTTCGGAGCTATAAAGTCGACGCATATCTCTCATGAGAGTGCATATAAACGGGTAAATTTAGACGCCGAAGTACAAGCGTCTTCCGCCAAATCTCCGATGGAGAAATCATTGGATGTGACGGCCTGCCTGACACATCTTTTCAAGGTTGTTTCAGCTACGTGCCCTCTGTGGATTGGCAACTGCCTTCAATCTACAAGAGCAGTTGGCTGGAAGGCTTATTGCTTTCGTGGACACCTCAGTTTTCCAAGCCACAGGCTCAGCCACAGCCACTTTAACCTTACTACCCTTTCGCACGATTGCCACAAGTCGTACCAGTCTGAGGCTGGCTCATCCGTCGCTCCCAAGATGGCCAGAAAGATACTGGTCACGGACCCTCCACTCTTCATCGGGATTGTCACATGCCATAGGGGTTCCTGAAATTAACTAGAGGGGACTCTGTCGCTGCGGTCGTTCAGGTACCATGGGAATGATGGGTAGTACACATAAATGCCTAGTCTTCGTACTTGCGGGTGGCGAATCGTACTTGTGGCTTCGTTTATTGTTGTGTTTTGGTTTTGTTTTGAACCTTGTTTTTTTTTAAATTTCGTGACCCAATTCGGAAAGGCAAGTCTGAAAGAATAAGGTACTGAAGGTACACACACGGAGCCAGAAGCAGGCCAGAAGTACGAAGGTTATTCAAATTCGTGTACTACCCATCATTCACATGCTCGCTGAAGAGCCGTGCGTTGCAGCTACCATAGACACTAGCACCAGAGTTCCCTCTAGTGTATATTGGGAAACTCTAAGTCACATGCTACCCAAGAGCCACTCGGCTGGTCGCGTCGAATTCAGAGTAGTTATGCTTCACAACCCAACTGCTTGTTACCAAGCTGCATTTCATCCTTGCCAGATATGTCAATATCTCTCTGCACTGAACCACATCACCTTTATCAAACTAAGCAGGCAGACGCACTGGTGAAAAAAGACGCTTTTTTCACTCATAGTGTCTACCGTGTTGTGGTTACCTGAGAATGATTGAAGCTCACTTTGCGGTGGCTTTCTAAACTTCCACACAAACAACATTTTGTGTCCAGAATGAAACCACCGACCCAGCTGCCTGATCGGAAAGTCACCATGAGTGTACGGTCCTTCCTACTGCATCAACTACTTACGCATCCTTCCTTACGCATCGACTACTACTGGCCTCTAACACGGTGCCATCGGCTTCGCATAGCATCGCCACCTGCGTGCACTGTGGTCGCGGAACACAAGACATTTGAACATCCGTTGAGTTGATGCCCGGCACTTCAGGTAAAATGAGCCCACTTGAACTCCACACTCATTCGCCAGAGCTATTCGTGGCTTAACAGAGTGACATCCTTGACCCATCCCAGTACAACACCGTTGTCTTCAACGCGTTGCTTCCCTATCTTGTGGACACTGTGTAACACAATGGGTCGAAGAAGCCACCAGTGACGTTTTCGCTCATTGACGCTGCACTCTTTTTTTTTCTTCTCTCCTTGTTTCACCACATCATGTCACTTTGCGTTTTCCTGGCTTCATGAGTAACCTACGTATCCTTCAATGTGGTGACATACAAAGTGTTTAGGAGGAGAATATTTTTTTAAAATACTCAACATTGACAAAGGTTGCCTAAACTTATTTTCAATAATTCTTAAAACTGAATCTGAAACATGTGACAACAGTGTGTGGCACGTAAAGCATAAAATAATCAGTTTTAAAAAAGTGGCATAATAATGATTAGTCATTCAAGAGTATTACCACAATTTGTAATAAAAGCTAAATAAAGTCGGATGTACTAACATTTAGCGACGTACGCCATCTTTCAATCTACCCATGTCTCAAAAGTTCTGAAGTTATAAATGAACTGAAAAAATCACCTAGGGTGTATGGAGCTCATACATAAGACAAACGAAGCAACTCGTTTCAGGCAAAGTTGAATTTGCCCTTCAGTATGCAAGTTATTGGATAATACAAACAAAATACCATGAAAATCAAAGGTCACCTTGCGAACCACGCCTTGACTTATCTTAAGAAAAACGAACACTCCATCGCCACCTCTGAAATTGTATGTTCAGACGCATGTAAAGGAAGAAGTCCCTACGTGCCCCGCCGCGGTGGTCTAGTGGCTAAGGTACTCGGCTGATGACCCGCAGGTCGCGGGTTCAAATCCCGGCGGCGGCGGCTGCATTTCCGATGGAGGCGGAAATATTCTAGGCCCATGTGCTCAGATTTGGGTGCACGTTAAAGAACCCCAGGTAGTCGAAATCTTCGGAGCCCTCTACTACGGCGTCTCTCATAATCAAATGGTGGTTTTGAGACGTTAAACCCCACATATCAATCAAATCAGAAGTCCTTACGTATGTGTTTGCATACTCCACCACAGTGCACCAGGCAGTGTTATATACTCCTGCCTAATAAAGGCGGTAGTTTTCCAATATTTTGTGCATCGACGTTTCTTGTGGACTGCGGAAATGTTCTATCTCCAAATACGACAGTGCAGTAAGTGCCATGTATTGCAAAATTTCAGTGCCAATAAAATGGTGAGTGTAATCTAGCTAACTGCCTATCGGTGGTGACGCAGGTGTGAAACGCTCGGGTAAATAACTTTAGTGAATCGGCTATGCGCTGTTTGATTTTACGTACTGGAGTGCCTGATTTTTTTCAGAACAAGTGGATGATGGTTTTGTGCGTCATGATTTGTGGCATTCATAGCACAATCAAGCATAGTATATTCATTCACATGAATGTCTTAGAAATTTAACGTGCCCTTGGTTAGAACAATCATACCCTGTCTGACCTGTGCCCCTTGGAAAGAGTTCCAGTCTTCCAGAACTTTCAAACGCCAATTTGCAGACATATTTTAGAGCATTCAAACAGAATAAAACTCGAAAACGTAATATTGTTTTACTTACATTTTGATCAACTTCTCAGTATCAGCTCTGTAAACAAGTAGTTCAGGATTCAGAAGCGGGGTATTGAAAATTTCATTATTATTCTTAAGCACACTGTTCTCTTCTATTGCAACATGTTGGCTTTTCCCCTTTGATTAGATTTCACCCACTTATGGGCCAAATAAAATTTGGAAGCTAATGATGTAACGTAGAAGCGTGGCTGTTTGAGTTGGCACATCGTAATGGTGTACTGCAGAAATGCACCTTGTCAAAAGTACAGATAAAGACGAAAAGCACGTACGCTCCGCAACCTTGTCGTCATGTGCCTAATTAGTTGTCTGTGTGCAGTGTTGCGGCATCTCGTTGCTTTTCAATTTTTCATACCAACTAGCCCCAATTCAAGATTTATTCGCCTCGTTTTATTTTCTCACCACAAGGGTACATGCATGTAGGTAAAAAAGTAAGTTTCAAGTTGCGCCTAATTTTTTCATTACAGCCTATATTGATTTGTCGTCATACGTTGTCACTTATTTATCAAGGTTCTTTTTGTTCGAAAGACCTTGCTTCCTTTTGATGGCTTACCTTCGATTTCAATAGCGCTTGGCGAGTCAGTGGAGTTAGCATGCCATTTATTCCTTTTATTCCAACATTTCATTCAAGTGCACATAGGTCGTAATCTCGAGAAACATTTGCAGTTCTCTTGTGTTTTTTTATCAGTATGGAGTTTTACTTATTTTTGTTGGCTCACATTGCAAATGTTTTCAGCTTAACAGCATTACCATACGTCATTTATTTCTGGTCACAACATTTTGCCTTACTTACGTACTTCTTTTTAAATGAGCAGATTAATAAACGCGACATTCATGTTGAGGTCCTTATCACTGCGCTGCGAATACGGTTGCAGGATTCAAACCTCCTTTCCCACTACCGGCTTGTAATCACGAATAACACATTAATCTATATGGGTATTTCAGAATAGTCTTATTTGCTCAAGACAACGAAATACCTTTCTAAAGGTCTTACACGTCAGGCAAACAGAACAGCTTTGCGCTGAGTATCGTAGCCTAAAATATATAAAGGTCAGTGTTACCCTAAGATAGCTACTGCGGTAGGGGTCTTTATATTCCACAACCACGACATAATTGTGAAGGGCGCTCTGATAAAAAGTTCTCAGAATTTCATACACCTGATGTATATAAAAGTTCACGTAAGGAAAACTGCACAAACCTATTTTGTTTCCCGTTTATCTGAATCGAGCCCACAAGCATGGATGGCCAGAACGTTTCCACGAGCTTTTGGTCAATTTTCAAGCGCAACAACCACCACAACGTGGGGTGGTGTCGACGCAAGTTGTTTCTGGAGTCGTTCTTTATGATGGCACAAATCAATGAACGTAGCTCCTTCTGAGAAGGTGCGTTTTAATGAAATCTGACAGCCTGCACGCGGTGTAGATAGAGCCCGTCAAAGCGTGCATGAAGGTGCATCAAGCTATTCTTGAAAAGGACATGAAGACAAGTTACGGAGAAGGACGGTGAGGTCACATTAACAGGGATCTCACCAGCTCGATGTCCTGCTGTAATGTTATTTACAGGTTTGTGTCATGGCACAACGTGACATGTTATACATACTGGAGCAAATCTGCAGCGTACCCACAGCCACCATAAAGCGACGAAATTCGAAGAGAAGTAAAAAAGGTGAAAGACAGAGAGACACAATGTCCATTATTCAATTCCCCGGTGTGTTTACAGGAGGTTTAAGAGACTTAGAGTAGAAACAATTTGGCACAGAAGATAATGACGAGTGTCCTAATAACCTTTCATTCGCTGTAGGCATTGCATCGATGAGTAAAAGGCGAGTGCCCTAATGACAGTCTATTCGCTGTTGGCATTGCATCGATGAGTAACTGTAGGAACAAATCGCATCTCGTGATTACCTATTCAGACAAAAAAAGACGAGTGCTAAATCTCTAAATTATATTCTCAAAACTAAAGTAATGAGCAACAGTTTCGGAACATAACAGTGCTTTGTGACAGGAAGTGACGCACAATAAGTAGCACATCTATACGTCTGCTTACAAGATATAGTAACAGAGGAGCCAGGTATATACAATTAAGGATGAAACGAATCACATTCGACAAGCATTTTCAGATAATGGATGGCGCTTTACTACTATCATTCAAGATGAAGGCATACAACAGCTGCCTCTTACCCATACATAGTTATCGAGCGTAATCCTGGAGGCTGATGAAGTGGGTTCCCTATAAACTGAAGATGAACAAACAAACTATGCAAAGGAAATATTTAGCTGTATTATTTTTATAAAATATATTTTCAGTTTCGTTCGCTAGGCGGCGCTGAATTCCGAAAATGGTATGTGGTGTATTGAACGTGAAGGTTAGAAATAATAACCACCGTATGCGAGATAAAAGTGTTGAAGTGCTTTATGACTTGCAGAATGAATCCAACCTGAATAATGTAGTGGAGTACCTCGAGGCAGGTCGCGAAGTTCCTTTTACACATTTTCAGGGAACTAGTCGTGCACGCCTTCATATATTATACATGGCAGGGGAGGCGATAGCAAAATGCAATAGATACACTGTGTTACCTGTTTCATTATCGGATCATTATCTTGTACAACGTAACGTGGGACTTAAACAAAAAGAAAACAAATTTAGTTGGAATTTATGGAAGTTTCATGCTAACCTACTTCACAATGAAAACGCTGTTAACTTTGTGATTGGGGATATTAGGAACTTCAAAGTGATCGGCACCTGTAATATTGGCGAGCATAGGAAACTTTTGAAGCAAAGCGTTAAAGTGAAAGCGATATCTAGATCTAGTGCTTTAAAACATGATGAAAGATTGAAAGAAAATGAAGTCAGAATAACGCTAGAGAAATTGATAGTGCTAGAAAGTAAGAAGCCCGGTGCCTTTAAGAAAGATATTCGAACGATGAAACGACAAATTAGGCTATTTGAGCAGGAACGCTACAGAGGAGCCTTTCTTCGTCTGAGAGCAGAGGCATGGGCTATGGGAGAGACTCCTACCGAGCACGCGCTTAGAATCGAGAAATCACGAACACGTCGTAATCACATCGACGTATTACAGGAAAAACATATTCTGATAAATACTAACAGCACTATCACAGAAGCCTTCTTCCGGTATTGCAAAGGTCTCTTCGCAGCCGTATTAGTCGATGTTACAAAGTTTTAGGACACTTTCCTGAGCCAGATGCCACAAGTTTCCCTCAAAACGACGGAGGCGTTAGAGAACCCTATAACCGGGAACAAAAGAAAAAAGATCCTCGGTGGCTTAGTGGTTAACGCTTCGCGTTCATGACGCGAAGCTCCCACGTTTGGTTA
Source organism: Rhipicephalus microplus (assembly GCF_043290135.1). NCBI lineage: Eukaryota > Metazoa > Arthropoda > Arachnida > Ixodida > Ixodidae > Rhipicephalus > Rhipicephalus microplus. The sequence goes on from NC_134706.1 coordinate 56,740,401, forward strand.
CGCGTGACAGAGTCTTTTTATAGTTTTTTTCTCTCTTGTCTTTTCATGTATCGAAAGGAACGTATACATATACGGTGCATGACATAGACGCCGACAGTAAAATCCCTCTGAGTGTGCCCATATAATTGCTATCGCAAAATATTTTTGGTCGAGGGCATCGTAAAGCACATCCATGTTGTCCCTTGCTTCATCTACAGGCTGGGAAACACTCACATGGGGCCGCTAAAACGTCACCTTAGCAATGAGTGATCAGTGAGCTTAAAAATAAAATTAAGTAGTTACTGCCCCAAGCCTCATTGAATCAAAAGTGTGCCCTGCGAGAGTAATGATACGTTATGGCTGAAAAAAAGTACTGTACTTTAAGAATGAGGCTGTGACGCTCCAGTCTATGTTTGTAATAAAAACTTTCACAGAACATCAGTAAATTCAAGAGTTTTAGAGTATCATCACTCTAAAGCTAATACTCTCTCTTTTCAAAAGTAAGTAAAATGTTATGTTTTAAAAAGGTTGTATCTGAATAACTTCTACATTTGCTGTAGGTCTAGTACTTAGCAGACAACGCAGACGACTGAGCTCATACTCAAGTTTATTAGGCAGTTGCCGGCAGCGTATCGGAACTCTTGTAAAGGAATGCTCGAAAAAAGTGACTGCGCACAACTTGTGTTTTTGCCTTCTTCGTCCTTGCATTGTTTTTGGCCGACCTGCTATATCCATACAAGAATGCACACGCTAAGCACAAGATTTCGCTTTTTTCAGCCTACAGGCAACATGAAGAATATAAGGCGTCCAACAAGACTTGTGTACATTTAGCTCAAGGGATAGCTATAAAGTATACTTACAAGTGTGCTATAGTGTCAGGAACAATGCTGCAATAAAAAGAGTTCCTATTTACGCACTTCCCTAGCATACTGAAACAGCATTTTGTAGTAACATCTTAGCAATATATATCCGCAGCTGATTTAAAACATGAGCTATTGGCACTGGTGATGAAATGCTATTGCAGGTATATGGAAATCGTTCGCGCCGTTCTTTAGTTCAATAAATAACACGCTGGTAAGCCCAGTTCTTGTGAGCCCCAGGTATAATACGTAATGATTACGCAGCCATCAGGGTCAGGAAGGCCTGTACCACGGCTATAGAGAATTCCTCATATGAGAATGCTTTCCTTTTAGATGCGGAGCATCTTATACTCGCGCCTTGTAGTGCGCCGTCCGCGTCGTCCGCGCCGTCCACAGCGCTTCTCGAACATTCGACAGCTGACGCGCGCGCATGCGCCGTCGCGCCGTCGCCCACTCTTCCACCATCTGTGCATCCCTTCCTCCTCTACACACCGCGCGCGCTTCACTCCTCCACCATCTGTGCACCCTTCCTCCTCTACACACCGCGTTCGACATCTACAATTCTCATGATTCTCCAGTGGACGCGCATGTGGCGTCGCGCTTCGAGAACATTCAACAGCTGACAGTGCATGCGCCGTCGTGCTGTATATATACTCAAGGTCGGCGCTCGCTCGCTCAGTTGCCGCTCGTCGGTTGGTTTGTACGGCGCGTCGACGTCCAAGGTTGCGGTGAAATGAATTCCAACGAATCCACAAACACAATGATCAACGTCCCTTCGACCAGCGCCGCCCTTTCGCATACGTGTGTACGTGTTCACTCATTTATTACCCCCTCCTACAACCACGTTAACCAATTTAGCCATCGACCCAAGTAAGTCGCAATTTAACACCCCATTTCACAACCACGTTAACCAATTTAGCCATCGACCCAAGTAAGTCGCACTTTAACACCCCGTTAACCAATTATATGGTCCGCATCCTCCTCAGTGTTCCCCCGAGGGATGCTGCGGGCAATTTTTTTTTATTTACGCGAAGTTGAATCGAATCGTAGTATTGATTGTAGCACAAAATTAGGTAAACCTAAAACGCAACAAGTCTACGTGGAACACGCAACAATGTCATGGCGCCAACTGGAATTTTATTTAGATATTTATTCGCACATACTGCAGCGCAAAGTGCGCTATGGCTGGAGAGGAGATACAAGGATACGCAGAAATATAACTAAAAAGAATGGTAATAGCGCAAACTGGTAACACAATATCGTCGTGTGAACATGCAAGGCTAAAGTAATACAATAATATCGGGAACATTGAGTGAAATAATAAATAGAACAAGCAAGTGGAATTCGCAACTATACTAGTTCATTTAGGTGTAATATAGGTAGGTGTAATATAGTTTATTTCCCATTTTCGCCAACAGTAGCAACTCCACTCCGTGATATACGTTAGGTTTAAGCTCTTGTAATTTAGCCACAGAAACGTATTTGATGCAGTGTATAATTATATTTAAAAACGAAACGTATTTGAACAGTATGTCTCTTTTATTATATATTCTCAAAAATCTATTGCTTTAATTTTCTTTGTGAATAGACGAAGGACATATATTCGATTTTCATCGGGTGAGGTGAGCTCAACTGTCTTGTTACCTCGAACTTTCAGACCTTTATTGTAGTATTAGTGCGACGTCCTCTCATTTCCTCATTTTCTTTTATTGATTCAAGTGTAGCTTCTCAATCACATTTAATTTATTTCTAAAAATAAATTTTAACTTGTTTGTTCCTTTTTTTATTCAGGCAATAGGATGGTTGATCATTGTGGAGTTATTACAAATAGTATTTAACACGTTTTCTCGGGCAAATCAAAGTGGCCATGTGCCAGAGTGTACAGGCCACGAACAAACAAACAAGAGCTGGTTCGAGGTGATTATTATCTGTTTAGGCATAATGCATACCTAAGCCCAACCACGTTACGGTAAAAAACGATGAGGAATAAAGTTAGCGATTGATGGCTGGCTCTATTGCTCAACGGCACAGTGCTAAACCCATTATGACAAACTAAGAACTTTTCAAGAAAAACTGGTATGTGACAGAAAACAGACAGCGATACAGAAAGCCAAACATGAAGGAGTGCATATATCTATACAGTGAAAACGTATACCATGTGCTTACAGCTCCTCATCTAGCACACTAAGTACTCTTAAGAACAAAGATTGCATGTGAAACGAAGTATCAGCAAAGAAACGAAAAAAATGTTATTGTTAGATATACTGACAGCCGTTTCCTCTCAGTATAGCAATCAAGGGTTCGCTCGGCTCCTTTCAGGCCACCTGCCAACCTCTTCGACTTAAGACAGAGACATTGATCACGAACCCAAGATTCTTCCGACATCATCAGTAATTCGAGGAGATCTGAATTTTCTATGAGCTGCAAAATAACAAGAAGGTAATTTTAGTTTTAGGCGTAAAATACGATGCAGCAAACTTATAGATGATATGAACATCATAGATACCGGCATGGAGCCATATTTTTCTGTCAGATGGAGTGACAGAAGTAAATAGGTTGGGGCTTGAGACATGAGGCTTATATATGGTGGCATTGCTCGTATAGTAAACTTGAGGTAAAGCGAAAATTGTGGTTAGCATTCTTTTCCTACTATTAGTCGTTCTTTTTTTCTTTCTATCTTACTATTACATTGCACATTCCTCCCACCTATCCTTCCGACATGCTTGAAATTCGACCTCCTTCTACGTGCTTAAGAAAGCACGACCCTAAAAACAAATGAAGGTTAACATGTGCGTTCGTTGCCTAGTAGGTTTTGTTAATCGCAATGCATAACAGCTCCTGCTAACCGTTTTGTCAATTCATGCCGGAAATCGAATAAGTAAACGCGCGCATAGCAGCGCTACACATAAATTGCTACACGTAACAAAGATTATTCCGCGTCCATAACCAGGTCTGAGTGAAATACCGCAATGGCAGTTCACAAATCACAGCAACCGTATCTAAAGTGCATATATCGAAAACGACACATTGCCGACTATCTCAGGGTATCGGGATATCAACTATTAAAAATTGATGTAGCAGCTGCGAAGGCAGCATTTCAGTACACTCGCCGCTGCTGAGTGTTTCGCGTAAAAGTCCGCACCAACCAATATATATAACTCATAATAACATTCGCTAGAAAAATGGGTAAGGCATGTAAACTGCGCAGATACCTACGATTAAAGTTAATCTAGATTCCACCGTGTTAACGATATTGTTATGTCAGTGGAGCGCCACAAATCTGCGTCCACTGTTACGCAATAAACTTGAATATATCACCATTTGCCAAGTTCTTGCCGCGTATGCTGACAGCTTAGCTAATTTAAGTCCTAGTTCTCTTCAGTTCCCTTCGGGTAATGCGCCAAATATACGCTAGCGAGGGCTATCACTAACATGAAGCGTGTCTTTTGGTGGCATCTCTTTGTAACCTGAAGTAAGCACAAGTGAAACTAAGAACCAGTAGTAGTTGGCCCGAACAACTTTGCCAGTTTTCATGTGTATGCGTGCATTGAGTGCGTTTAGCGAACCCATCGCATTTGCCTTGTACAACTAATCCTTTCAGCAGTTGCTCAAGATAACCACCTCACGTCACTACAAACCTAGCCGCTATATAGTGCCTTGCTTGCCTCACATCGAAGACGGACGTAAATGTACTGTAGGCTTCGAAATGTAATGTTGGCTCTGATGCAAAATTTTAATTCAAAACTAGGCCTACGTAACGCAAACTGTAGATGCTGGAAACAATTGCGTGGTCTTTACATATCCTAAATTTTGCTTGACATTTCGCGAGCGCTGCTCGCACGTGGGTGTTCATGCACTCACTGAAATCTCCAGTACCACTTAGTGCAGTGGCAGGAAAAATAAAGCATCAGCGTCTTCAGAACTCCGGCACAAAGGGAAGCAACGTATCCATGAATGTGGTACAACAACTGTTTAATATTTGCTTTCAACCTTCACTTCACAGCTCTACGATTTCTTTAATTGATTCAAAATGACTCATCAACAGCGCCCATAACATGACTTGTAGCAACCATAACAAGCAACAAAAGTATGAGTAGCTAAGGCACATCACTGGCTAAATCTGTAGTGGAACTCACAGCCCGTTCTTTCCGCTCATAGGAAGGATAGGTGTGAGAATAAAGGACTGTAAAAATGCAGCTTACCCCCTTGTACCCTGATACAAAATATGCGTTCACATGTGAAACATGCTTTGCGCCAATGCCAGGCGTGAAAACTTACGATTGTCGTGGTTTCGCATCGCAAACCATGAAAACATTGCGACGTACGCGATGGTAAAGTGTTCAAAAAAATGTGTTTATTTTGGAATAGTATGCGTAGCATACACTGCAGTACACGGGCTTACAGCGTTACATTCAGATCAAACTGTCGCATAAATAAAACGTAACAAATCAAGGCAATGAAATTCTTTTCGCCTTAGCATTTGTAGATATGTATAACTTGTACACGTGAATAAGGTCGCTTTTATCTGATCCTCAGGTCCTAGTGAACACTCACATCTGCAACAAATGTCTTATCCCCACAGTAACAAAGAGAGGCATATTGATTGATTGATATGTGGGGTTTAACGTCCCAAAACCACCATATGATTATGAGAGACGCCGTAGTGGAGGGCTCCGGAAATTTAGACCACCTGGGGTTCTTTAACGTGCACCCAAATCTGAGCATACGGGCCTACAACATTTCCGCCTCCACCGGAAATGCAGCCGCCACAGCCGGGGTTCGAACCCGCGCCATGCGGGTCAGCAGCCGAGTACCTTAGCCACTAGACCACCGCGGCGGGGCAAGAGAGGCATATTCGAAATTGTGCTTTCCTCTTTTCGCAATTATCTAGATTTCGCACTTTTCCTCGCGCAGCAAAATAGCCCACCCAGCTAATGAGAATGATATGATTTATTTGGAGCTTATTTATTAGAGCACCTTCATGGTATCTGTCTCATTAAAGTTTAACGCGTTTCAACAGAGCCTGCTAATGAAATGCAGCTGAATTTAAATAATGGCAATTCACGACCGTGTCTTCGGCTAAGCTTTCGTTATGGGCCGATAATAGAAAAAAAACTTAGACTATCTTCCGCTTAAAGGAACCATGCGCAATTGCAATGCAGTGGGTGCCAACGCTTATATTGGCGGCGATCTCCAGGCTGGCGCTTATCAGGCGAAAGCCAAGTGAAGACACTCTTGGCTGAATTCCGAACGCGCAATGCAATTCAACGCTCACTGGATAAAAAAAAATTGCAGGTTCGCCGCAACGGCGAAGCAGTGAACGCGATAACAACAAATTAGAAGGTCACGTGCAGAATGGCAAGTTTCTCACGCACAAATGATGCACGAAACGTACTAATGGGTATAAGTGAACGCGAATATGCGTCTCAGTTGTTACTTCGCTGCGTCTGAAAAACGCACACTTTTCGAAAACGGATGCTGTGCAAGGCTTGCAGTGGCTTTTTTGCGCCGCGTAACTACAACAGCATCGTTTCATGCACGTCCAATGCCAGCCAAAACGGTACGATCCTCCCCACCGGGAGGTAAGGGCGTGCAAGAGATCGTCAACTCCCCTGATCACCGCGAGCCAAAGTACGCGTGAATGATGAGAGCCGCCACGCGCTCATTGCGCAATCTTGCTGATAATGATGAAGCCTCCGAGATGATCGCCAACAGCGGTAAGTGGTAGATATAAATGGCTTGCTGTTTAAACTTTGAAGGAGGTACCCTCAGTGGCTCAGTGGCTAACGCTTCGCATTCGCGACGTTAGATTCCACACGCCGGAGTCTATTTCTGGAGTTTTTTTCTTTCTTGCGTTTACAAATATATGAATACGTATACATACGCGGTGCAAGACATCGACGCCCACTTAGAAACCGATGCCGACAGCGGAGGTGAAATCCAGCCGAGAGTGTCCATATAATTTATATCGCAACGAAAACAAGGTGCTGGATGAACACGGGGTGGCCAGTGAACGGTTGGGCAGCGTGAGCAGTCGGTTTTTTACTAGCAGACGTTGCCTGCGTCGACCTTGCGAGGCGAGAGGGGGGAGGGGAGCGACAATTTTGTGCGCGTTTTTCTGGGCCTGGGCTGACACGAGACGCGAGCATGCTCAGTGGGGGTGTACGGAGTGACAGCGTTACAGAAGATAGCCAAAGAGCTGCTTCGCATCAAATAGACGCTGACCCAAGTGGCTCTGTACATTTGCTTAGCGCGCTGAAAATTGTAGGGTGAAGAGCAGTCCACTCCATTCATAGTGTGCGTGTTTTCTACTTGACGTTAAATACATTAGCTGCTTGTGTATAAGTCGGAGGGAAGGACAACGCGCACAGCTGCAACCCTCAGTGTAACCTCACGTCTTGCTAAGTTTTATGGTACGCATCACATCTGGCGCATTGCCAACCACAATTCTCTCTATGGTATTTATCACGTAAAGAAATTAAGCCCCAAGTTGAATCTTGCTAAAGGAGTTGGGATTCTGTTTGGCCGTACACGTTATATATGCTAGGCGACCTAAAATGACTCACCTGCGCAGCAGTTTCGTAATTGCCATCCGCATGAACCATGGTTTTCTGAACAGGCTTTCGTGGACCAGCAGCAGTATTGGTAGGCACGTTCACCGTCTTCTCTGATGGTTTAGGGGTTGCATTCTCGACTATCTTTTTGCGTTTTCCACTTGCTATATCTGGGTGTCCATGTGCATGCGTGTCTACCACAACCACGTAGCACACAAAAGATTTAGAAGCGATATGCCGCTCATTGCACACGTTATTCATACGCATAGAACATTCTTTAACCAACAGTATAACAAGTTCATATGGTTTCTTAGAAGGACTTGACACTATAGTAAAGCAAGAGTGCCACGACAGTATCGTAGTGATAGTTTTGTGTACCTGTGTTTCTGTATTAAAAGACATTTGAAAAGTGTGCTTCTATTTCAGTTGTCAAATAGATTCACGATGTAGTAATTATATCGCAATAATGCGCAGGACGCGCGTAAGCTGTAACGCGTGCCTTTTCCCGGTTGTGTTGTTTTTCTAGGGAAAGGAAGATTTTTTCCTAATCATGGGAAGGCTTGCTACAGGTATACAGCCAGGACGGCAAAGTGTTTCTTTCACGTGCAGAACGAAGGAAGTGGCATTAACACGCCTGAGGGCTCTTACGGCACAATCACGGAGAGAATTACTTTCATCTTCTTCCTACGTAATCTTCTTTCGAAGTATCACACTTCTAATCTTTTTTTCCAGCCATAAGTCGTTCCTCAAAATTGAAAGTACTTCCTAGGCTGAATTGACGCTGAATAAATGGCAGCCTACTTAGAAAATGCTGTTCTTTATGTGTGACTAACAAAAGCTTAGGTCTGGAAGATTTTATTTCTTAAGTACATGCTTTATCCTGATCTACCGGCCGGTTCTCGCTAGTGATTCGAGCGATGCTATTGACTTTCATATATATATATATATATATATATATATATATATATATATATATATATCTATAAACCCTATAAAGTGGCTGGTGGGATAGCCGCCGTGGTAGCTCAGTGCTAGAGCATCGAACGCGTTATTCGAAGGTCGCAGTTTCGGTTCCTGCTCACGGCAAGTTGTCTTTTCACCCACTTTTCTTTCTTCACATTTTTTTTCACAATTGGGTTTACTAATTTCCCCTATACATTTCGTCTCATTATTGTCTGTTATGTCTCATTAATATTGTGTCAAAACACTGAAAACGAGCCCTCTAGTATACAATTCTGTTTCATATATATATATATATATATATATATATATATATATATATATATATATATATATATATATATATATATATATATATATATATATATATATATATAGCTGTAGTGCTGAACTTAGTAAATCGCTAAATATATCCAGATCCTCTTTCACAAACATTCTACGATTTTGCTTGTCACTTCTTTTCTCTCTTAGGCATTCTTGGCAATTTGCAATGAAACTAATGCATTGGAGCCAGTCTATGGCAAGGAATGTACTCGCTAAATGTTACGCTCGCTTTCGCTGTGGTATTAACATGATGCCATTCCTCTAAAAATTTAAATATCTGCTGCCTAATTTTTAACAACTGGAGCTTTTTTGCGTTGAAAAAAAAAACTGATAAAACACCTATAAGTTGTGTTTCAATCTATGCAGAAGTACTTGTCAGGAAATAGTTCAACGCTAAAAGGCCCTGCAGAATGAATACATCGGGCCCTCCATCCCGACAGTGTTTATGTGATAACTTTCCCCTATTTTGATGCGATATTAGGCGCAGACCACAAGCAAATATAAAATGAAAAACGTATATTAGCAAAACGAACACTTCGATTACGTTGTTATGTATATTATTCTTTAGTACATTCACAATATTTAGCCACAAGTTCTAAATTCAACTAACATCCTGTCCTCAAAATGGCAGCAAGCATGATAAATCAAAATTGATGGCATCCTGCCAAGATTTTAAACACGTGCAACCTGTGCCCTACACTCAGAATTTAAGCAAGCTGTCTTCGACAGCCCTCGCAGGAAAAAGTTTAGGCTTTGCAGGAAAAACTAAAACCCAGTTTTCATATTGCTTGTCTTTTAAGGGGTAGTGAGAGTAATATTATTCACGGGTATATCTGGGTCGAAAAACACGAGTTTGTTTCAAAATTACAGATTTTTTTATTTTTGCCTCTTTTTATAAGACAAGTTCCCCTACTGCTATGAAAAAAATAGAGGTCGAGACCTAACTGGAAATGCTTTAAAATTGATTCTAAAGAGCACAAGATGCCTGTTAAAAGGTCCAAAGTGTGCAGTGTTCGAGCACCTTGCCGCCAATAATGCGCCGCCGCTCACCATTCTTGATCGCATGAGCCGAAGAGTCGAGCCTCACTTTCTAAATAAGAACATTTTTCCTCGCTGATGCAGTGCAAGAAATAATAAAAAGAAGCATGCTTCTGCACGTTTTTCGAGCGCCACGACTGGCTTATCACGTGGTATGGATCCGGGGACCGCCATTGGCCGCTGCGCACCTTTATGTGCTGTGAAGCCTATTTGCGGCGTCCATGTCTTGTCGAGCAGAGCAGCTTAACAATGCTTTTCTCGTGTAGTTATTTCCGTTATGAAAGAAAAAAGCCAATGCTCGCAAGTGAAAGCCGTTGTGCGGCGCGCCCTGTAGGAATAGGCTACGAGCAGCTGATCTGATTTGGGGCAGTTGTTGGCTTGCAAAAGCCAATGCATCAAAAGTTATTCACACCCGTCAGCCGGAAAGTTCGTGATGCGGCAATGGATGAGGTCAGCACCAATCTTGTGAGTTCGAAGGAGCTCGCAGTGAGGGAACTTAGCAGGGATGACATTGCCATTATGTACGATGGTATGTGGCACAAACATGGCCGCAAAATGGCATGACACAGGACTTAGCTTAAATTTCGCAGTCCTGTCGAACTTCTTCCTAGCTTGCAGTTGGCACATGGCTCTGCCAGATGGAGCGGAAGTTTGGCAAGCTTTTCATGGCCCTGTCTGTGAGCGAAATGTCTGTGAGGATTTGGCTCGAAAAAGCCGAGAGCGACAAACCTATGGTGCTGGCGTATTTTAGTGGCAGTGGCCACTACAAGAAAGATTGTTCTTTTTTATTGTCAAATTTCATCAGATTTATAGATATCTTTCAAAAATAAAAACTAAATTTAAAACTCAAAAATATAAACTCGTTTTTCTCAGAACACAAGATTTGCCAGATTTTTTCAATTTGCCCCTCCTTTTTCGGCACTTTCTAGTGCTCGGATCTGCATGAAATTTCGCTCAAAGTTTTACCAAAGTGTGACAAGTTTATTTACCTAAATAACTTTTAATAATTTATTGTATAATAAAAATTGTATGTAAACTCTCACAAGGCTTGGTGAAATATGGACTTTTCACGTCTATTATTTTTCACGCCTATTACATATTTTGTATGTGCTTTCTAATTAGTTATTTGCATTCTACACTTCATCTCAAACATTATGAGCTATGAATGGTAAAAAATTACGGAAGTTCAGGGATGAAAAGAGGGGGGGGGGGCAAAAGGGTTAAGGTTTTAATTTCGTCATGTTGCTAAATGCATGCAACTTGCAAGAGAACTAATTATATATTGGAAATCAGCATAAAAAGTTTTATATACAACTAAAGTTTCATTGCTGTGGGGTAAATATTAAAGAAGTGTCTTCGCGCAGCACCTCCCGTTAACAATGTAGCCATGAATACTTTAAGATATTAAAGCTCAATTTGTGCCGATATCTACCTCTGTAGAATTTCAAAGTAAAGTTTAATGCTTACCACAATGCTCCCTTTCTACGCATGTTCCATCGATTGCTCGATAGAGTGATTTGCATGCACATCCCAAAGAACTTCCTCCAAAACATGTGTACTGATGTGAAAAGTTGAAGTTTGGACAATAGTTTTGATATAAAACTAGGCCACCCCAGCGAAACCTAGGTACTTCATTTTCTGAGTCGGTACAGGCTATTTGAAGAGAAAATAAAGATACGTTATACATTTGTATGTTCGCCGCAGTTGGTAACACTAATAAAATGGCCCTTACATCTGTGCAGTTAAACATCACTGTACAGTAAGCATACGTGAATCTATAGCATGACACCTTATTATGCAGAGCAAATATCGCCGTATTCAATTTGAAAGCGCAGTATGAAGCGAGTAGCAATTCAAAACGGTTCGCATCCGAGACTACTTCAACCTATTCATTTTAGACATTTATTCATTTATTTATTTATTTATCAATTCATTAATTAGCAGAATTGCCAGTTTTACTAAGACCATAGAGTCAGTAATGTGGGGGGCCAGCGAAATCCGTTTATGGACGGCAACTAGAAGAAAGAGTAATTGAACACCTTAGTGTCAAATTTGTATTGTTCTAATGTGTTTTAAGACTGTGTCTGGTGTGTCTGAATAAATAACACATAAAATTTAAAATATCTGTTTTAAAATAAAGGTGCAAGAGTTAAAAACTACATTTTCAAAGCGACTGTTTCTCTGGTATTTTCATAGAAGGAAGTGCAGGCATATATAAATTAATTTTTTCGTGGCCGATGAAGTACTGTGACTATTAGGCTCGTCTCAAGTTATGTCAGACGTAAGTGCTAAGGAGGAGGAGGAGGAATAAATGAGGAAGGACAGGGAGGTTAGCCAGTTCTCAGACCGGCTGGCTACCCTGTACTGGGGAAGGGGGTAAGGGGGATAAAGGATGAGAGAAAAGAGACGTTGTAAAAAAAGGAGAAAGAAGGTCATCAGATGATCCACGACGCTGTGTACAGTCTGTCTCTAAGATCACTTTCCCGCAGAAAGCGCAACAACGCTCTCATTTACTTGCGTGCAGAGGACGGTCTCGGCCAGTGTCCTAATACCCTTTCTTCCGACAATTGGCAATTGTCCATTCTATCTAAAGCTTTCGACAGTTCTTTTCTTGTAACGCTGTAGCAAGGACACTCACAGAGGTATAGGAGAAAGTATCTGCGCAGCCATCGTTGTCACATGTCGGGCTGCTGGCCATTCCGATTCGAAACGAATAAGATTTGTAAAGGCCACCCCAATTCACAGACGGCACAAAAGTGTCTTTTCTACTCTGGTTATTCCTGATGGAAGACGGAGCTGTAGGTGTGGGTCCAAATTATGAAGGCGGACGTTGGTGAATGCAGGCGAATTCCACTTAGCGAGTGTCAGTTCTCGTGCAAATGATCCAAGCCTTGCAGCGGCGTCCGTTCTTAATAATGGTATAGCTACACAAGGGGCATCATCATGAGCAGTTCGGGCTGCTTCATCTGCACGGTCGTTTCCATCAATGCTGCAGTGGCCTGGTATCCATTCATACGCTATGTCAGGTTGTTTCTCTATAGCCCGGTGATGAAGCAGTCGTATTTTAGCAATTAGCTGCTGGTTTGGTCCATGACGATTTGGCTAGGCAATGCCCTGGAGAGCTGCTTTGGAGTCGGACAATATTGGCCATGTCTGTTGCGGTTCTTCAACTAGGAACTCCAGAGCGGCACGAATGGCGGCGAGTTCTGCCGTCGTGGATGATGTCAGATGCAAGTTCCTGAACTTTATCGTGATAGATTTCTCCGGAATCACCACTGCGCCTGTTGAGCTTGTTGAAGCGACCGACCCATCCATGTAAATGTGAATGCGTTCACTGTGTTTCTCATGCAGAAACAGTAATGCTGTTTGTTTTAGGGCCAAATTTGACAAATATTTCTTCTTTTGCATTCCGCGGATGGTTATCAGGGCTTCCAATGGATGTAGACACCACAATGGTAACGACGGTCTTGCTGCGTGCGTGAAGTTCGTGGGAATCACCGTGCGATGTGGGGCAATAGTAGAGCAGAACGCAGAGCGTGGCCTGGAAGTTGGAAGGGAGGCGAGGTGATGTGATTAAATCCGGGTGGCATGTCTTATGTGCGTTCTTAAAGCATCGACATGAATGTAGGTTGGGATAGGGTGTTCATGAGCGATTGCGACAGTCGCTGCTGAGGATGCGAATCTCGGCAGCCCGAGGCATATTCTCAGTGCTTGAGATTTTATTGACTGGAGGACGTGTACGTTTGTTATGCGGGCCTTGCCAAGCACAGGTAGGCTGTAGCGCATGAAGCCAAGAAAAAGTGCAGCATACAGTTGAAGCATGGCTCCTACCGACGCACCCCATGATTTTCCCGCAATAAACCTTAGGACGTGGGTGATCATGGTCAGTTTTTTCTTCATGTAAGCGATATGAGGGCTTCAAGACAAATCACGATCTATTATTACTCCCAGGAAACGGTGAGTCTTTTGACAGCTGATCATGTGTCCATTAATTTTGATGCGGTATGGCGTCATTGTCTTGCGCGTAAACGCAACCAGTGAGCATTCCTCAGATGACAGCTCCAGTCCTCATCCTTGAAGGTGTTTGACGTCAGTGTAGCCGCTGTCTGAAGCCTGGCTCGTACGTGTAGACGCGTGACCCCTGATGCCCAGATGCAGATGTCGTCCACGTACATCGACGGATGTACGGAGTGTGGCAGGACGTCAACGAGGCCGATGAGCGCAAGGTTAAAAAGTATGGGGCTTAAGACCCCATCTTGAGGTACACCGCGATAAGTATGATGTTGCCTTGTTGCGCCATATTCTGTCTGAACGAAGAAGGTTCTGTCCTTCAAATAGCTGTAGATCCATTGGTAAACGCGGCCTCCCAATCCAATGCTGCCCAAGGCTTTCAGGATGTACATTAGTACATTACCGTATGCAGCCTTAATATCCAAGAAAAGTGCCGCTGATAATCTCTTTAGGCTTTTCTGCTGTTGTACAGACGTGACAAGATCAAAAACATTGTCTATGGAAGACCGTCCACGTCGAAAGCCGGTCAAAGCATCGGGGTATATATTGTTATGTTCCAAGTACCACTCCAGGCGAGTCAGCACCATTCTCTCTATCACCTTTCCAAAACAGCTGGCAAGCGCGATGGGGCAATAGGAGGCCATGTCCAGAGGCGATTTGCCTGGTTTGAGCAGGGGCACAAGGCGGCTGCACTTCCACGAAGGAGGAACCAAACCGTTGCTCTATGAGTCATTGTATACAGCTAGAAGGGCACGCCGAGCTGTTCCTATTAGGTTAGCAAGGGCCATATAAGTGACTCCATCGGGTCCAGGCAATGACGAGCGCTTGCATGCTGCCGATTCTGCCTGAAGCTCCTCTAGAGAAAACATATTGTCCATTCGAGTGTCTCTAGACACCGGCGCGTTTCGTACGTTGCTCATGTTGATCCTGGACCCCTTGTTTGCAAACATGGCACAGAAGTCTTTCGCTACATCGATTTCACGCCGGCTTTGGTGGAGAGCAAGGAATTTGAACGGACAATGCCGTTGTGGCAATGTTCGTAGGCCGCGGATCATCCTCCATATTTGCGAAAGAGGTTTGTGGGGATCGAGCGACTCGCATGGTGACTTCCATTGTACTGACTGTAGTGCATTGATTCGACGTTGAATCTTCTTTTGTAGACGTATCGCCTTTCTCAAGTCGTAGATAGATTTCGTGCGCCTATAACGTCGTTCGGCGCGACGACGGATTGCTCGAAGTCACTCCAACTCCACCTCATATTTGTAAAAGTCTGGCAAAGGTCCACAATTAAACGTTGCCTCTTGGACAGCGGCCTTCATTACACCTTTTAGGCTTTCAAAGAATCTTCTTGGTTTCTCTCGGATTGCTTCTCTGTGAATGATGCGTATTTTGACCGGTCTATCCGTCAAGCGGGCGCGATTTGCGACTTGCTTAGCCCCTCGATCTTTACATACGTGGGGATGTGGTCACTGCCATGCGTTTCATTGTCCGCAAACCACTGCACCTTGGTACTTAGGCTACTTGACACAAAAGTTAGGTCGAGACAGCTACTATATGTCAGACCCCGTAAAAACGTGGGAGTGCCGTCATTTAAACAATACAGTTGGTGGTCAGATGCAAAGGAGGACAGATTTCTTCCCTGACGGTCCATCTTCTGGCCTCCCCACAGAGGTGATGAGCGTTAAAATCACCGGTAAAAATCCATGGCCCAGGTGTCGCTGATATAATGGCGCTTAATCTTTCTGGGTCGAAGCGGCCTGAAGACGAAATATATACTGCCACTAGCGTGAACTTCACGATTTACGCTTAACTGTCAGGCACATGTATTGGTTGCTGTCGTCCGGTGTTACTGGATGCTCAATATATGTGAGTTTGCACCTGATGTAAACAATGACCTTAGTGGTTTCGTTACGGGTTGCAGATCTGAAAGCCTCGTATTTAGAAAGTCACATAGCATTGCGAAGACGTGGTTCACAAATTACGATAATCGGAAACTGATTCTTGAAAACATAAGGTCGAAAATCCGACATGCGGGGTTTAAGACCTCGGGCATTCCATCGGAAAATTGATGCCTCTTTCACTTGTTTATGGAAGGGCTGCAGAGAAAGAGTTATGGTGCTTCTCTAGATTTGATAGCACCGGATTCAAAGGGTCCAATATTTGAAGAGCGCTGTGGGCAGCCGGAGTCTGAATATTATTCAGGAGTACTCGAATTGTCTTCATAAGGGTCCTAATCAAGTCTATTAATTCGTTATCTTGACTTTCATGACTTTTTCGCTCTGAAGTAGTTTTCAGCGGGCAATGCTGCGGCTCTACTGGCGGTGTCACTGATGGCAGCGCTGGCCACGCGTCAGGGTCAATGTTTCTTGCGTCTTTCTGAGGATGCTTGTTGTTGGCACTTGTCGATGCTTGTGGTGGTGAGTGCGTGATATGCAGTGGCGGTGTATCCCTGGCCTTGGCAGATGATGCTCTAGGAGTTTTTTTATGGCGCGAACACCGACGTCGCACTTTGGCAGCAGCCTCCCTGTGGGTGGAACCGTCTCTGGCCATCTGCCTCAGCACTTGCATCTCCTTCTTCACATTTGGGCACTGCTTTGATGATGCCTAATCAGGACCTTGGCAATAGCCGCATTTGCGATGTTCTGCCTGGCAGGCTTCCGTGTTCTGTGACTCCGAGCTTCGGGAGCACAAAGCAGAACTTGTGCAAACAGCACTCACGTGTCCTATTTTACAGCACTTCCGACACTGAAGAAGTTTCGGCACGAACGGCCATACTGTGTGTCGAAAATAACGAACTCTTACTTGAGTTTGGAGGCTGTAACCCTTGAAAACTAGTTTCACGCATCGTGAGTTCCCGAGACGGCGGGCTTGCAAGATTTTAGTAGCTTCCGTCACTGGTTTGATTAGAGTGGGAAAATCAATATCGCTGATAGAAGTGTCGACGTCGTAGATAACGCCTGCCCTAGAGTCCTTGCCATCTGGTATGAAAGTACGTACGTTGATGTTCCCAAGCACATTCACCTTGGTCAATACGTCGGGAGCAGTACGTCGCGCAACGTCTATCGCCAGAATGTTCTTGCGGCCATTGATTCTCACGTCTGTTATTTGTCCAGGAACGACGCCTCAAGTGACATAGACGTGACCTGGCGATTAAGTCGGTTCATGCTGTCAGCGGCATTCAGCAGGACAAACAAAATAGTGTAAACCGGCGGCTCTTGAATTTGCGTGGTGGCCTTACTTTGGGAAGGAGATGTCGTAAGCAGCCTCCTCTTCGCCTTGTGTCTTGCCACGGGCACAAAATCACTTTCATCGGGGCTCTCATCACTGGCCGTAGAGTATATCAGCGTGTCCTCACTGTCGACGTCACTTGGGTGGCCGGAGCGCTTTCTTAGAGTGGTCACAGACGACGCGGAACGTATGGGTGGAGGCCCTGGTGATTCTACGTCCATTTCCGCAGGCAGAAGAGTGGCGTCTTCGACAAGCACCAAAGAAAACGAGAAAAAATAACAGAGACTGAAACCAGTGTTCCACTCAGAAAAAACTTCGTCTTCTTCACCAAGCATTATAGCTTGGGTACTCTCCTAAGTTATGATCATATCAGATCTGCTGAAAACGGAGAACAGATTGTGTTAGAAAAAATTGTCCCACGCCCCCGAAGAGAATTGTGAGGAAATGTGAAGGCATATCTTGCGCCGAGAGAGGGTGCCATTGCCATCAGACATTCGCATTCACCGACTTCTGCCATCGCCTTAAAGGGCCACCCACCATGTTTGACAATTTTGAGCGGACAAGTGCAATGTGTAGACGAAGCGTTCTTGATCACGTCTGCCGAAATTCGCAATGCTACGCTCCGCGGAAATGGGTCAAATTCCAAAATGAACGCTGCTCCCCCTCCCTTCTGTCGGCGCACGCACTGAAAATGAGGGCATGAAGTGGTCATATGAGTGGCCCTACGTACACGGCATTGCAATGACGTTGATCCTCTACGTAGACGACTCTGCTGTGACGTTGTCAACGGTATACCATGTGACATGGCAAAAATTATTTAACATAACATGCGTAGTTTATGTATTTGTTGCTTCAAGAGATTATTAAAACCTAAAATAACGGCCTTCGTAAAGTACGAGAAGGTATTTGATTCAGTAGAGATATCAGCGGTCATGCAGACACTGCGAAAGAATCGGGGCTTCGAAGAAGCTTTTGTAAACGTGTTAGAAGAAATCTACAGCGAATACACTGCCACGACAGTGCTGAATAAAGAAAGTGGCAAAATACCAATAAAGAAGGGTGTAAGACAAGAAGCTACAATCTCCACAATACGATTTACCATGGCTCACAGTGTTTTTCAGAGGCCTAGATTGGGAACAGTTAGGGAGGGGGTGGTGAGGTAATGAAAAGTACTTCAACTTGGGCTTCTGCGATGACATATTGCTGATTATTGCTGAGTAATTCTTTTTAGAAGACGCGACGGCAACGTTGAGAAGCAGAAATCTTGGCACCGATTGGTCATGGGCGGGCGTCTTGGGGTTGTAAATTTATATGTGGGATTTAACGTCCCCAACCCGCCATATGATTATGAGAGACTCCATAAATGAGGGCTGCAGAAATTTCCACCATTCGACATTTAACGTATACCCAATTCTGAGCACACAGGCCTACAGCATTTTCGCCTCTATCGAAAATACAGGCGCTGCAGCCGGGATTTGATCCTATGAGCTGCTGGTCAGCAGCCGAGTGCTTTAGCCACTAGACCACCACGGCGCGGCTAACGTTCTTAAATCCAAGTGGTTGAAATGCTATATTTATTCCACCAGGAAGTCTGTTTTCGTACAGTCAACCGAGTAATATATACGAACGCGTATGATAAGTAGGCAAAGCGCAAAGAACGACTTTCTTCTGAGACGCCGACGCGAGCGCTGTTACCGTACGCGATCTTTAGTGTTATCGTATCAACGATATTAGGCAGCTGAAAGACTGAACACGTTACGTACAGTTTTCAATCGCACTTTTTCTTCTAAGCCGCTATGGCAATTAGAGTCCCACTTTCACTGATGGAACCACTCGCACAAAACTTCTCCGTGATTGCATGTGTGAGAAACAAAATATTTCACGACGCACCACTATTGCGTCAGTGTCGTCGGAAAGGTGTCATCGAAAGACGATAGATAGTCTTGCTACTGGAGACAGTGAACAAAACGTTTATTTGATGTTCTGCGCAAGAAAATCGGTGAATGGTATTCTGAAAGCGCTGCGTTAGAGTGCCTCAAGCGTGCAGCGGAGGTGAACGAGCGCATCAAGCACGTCTCACGTAAGAGATGAGCGCTATCTGGCAGTTCTTCTGGAAAACAGGGCGTGCGCCGTGCGCGCCCGTCTCTGAGGTGATAAGGCGTAGAATGCAAGGCGAGGGGTAGGTGCCACCACCGTGTCATCTTAGTAAACCGTTGGAAACACTTGCTATTTCGTGCAAGCGTTGCATGGCCAGCGGAGCGTTAAAAAAGCTACAATTCCTAAATTACTTTTGTCTGGCTTTTTTTTAAGAAATATACATAATATGGACGTGTTGTTATGGGGCCTCAGATATGCGCAATAATTGCTTTTTAATTGACAATTGCACAAGTAAGAACGCTTGACCTTCAGCAATATTGGTGGGCGCTGCGGACGGAGTCGGCCGTTTGGAGTATCGTTTGGTCACTTAGGTGCCGTTTAGGGTACCATTAAGGGTGGACAAAGAGACAAATGTACAGGCAAGCAGGTAAGGAGGCAGAGGCAAACCGACCGACCGACCGACCGACCGACCGACCGACCGAAATTTTTGTGCCGAAGGTCCCCAAGAAAGACTATCGTCTTTCAACGGGCGTGCTTGGGCTTCGCCTAGCCTTGGCTGTGCTGCCACAGAAGGTTGTCTCCCGGTATACATAGGACAAGCAGTATACATAGGAAAGTTGTCACCGGTTATACATAGGACCGTGAAGCCGAACCACGAGATTGAAGTAACTAGAAGAATAGAATAAGATGAAGCACATTGAGCAAGCATTTTGAAATTATGACTAGTAGACTGCCATTATTCGTGAAGAGGAAGCCATATGACTGAGGCATCTTACCGATATTTACGTACGGAGCATAAAACCTTGAGGATTACAAAGAGGCTTGCACCACTTAAGTTGAAAGCGACGCAGTGAGCAATGGAAAGAAAAATGATAGGGGTCATTTTTTATAGGGGTCATGTTAGAAAAATAATAGGAACAACCACAGAGGAAAGTGTACCAGAGAACAAACGGGTCTTCAAAACAATAAAGTTGAAATCAAGAAGAAATTTTCATGGGCCGGGAACGTAGAGCGACGGCAAGATGACCGCTGGTGATTGTAAATCATAGACTTGGTTCTAAAAGAAGGCAAGCGGGTGAGGCGGAGACAGATAGTTAGGTGGCAGATGAGATTACGGACTTTTTTTTGGATAAAGTGCCAGGAGCAAGCACAGGACAGAGTTCTATGTCGAGAAATGGGAGAGGCATTTGTCCCGCAGTGGGCGTAGTCAGGCTGATAATGACTCTGCTCAGTTCACTACCATTTGTAGTGTAGCAAAAGTTTGAAGCCTCATGCTTCCTCGCTATCGTTATAAAAGCCGATGTTTGTACATTGATCGTCGTCTGCTAGTCTGAATACCACTCGGAAATAGCACACATTGCTTTTTGATAGAGTGTATACTAATGACAAACTATATGTATAACATGACGATATTTGTAATAACAATATATAACAATTGCACTTCCACTTCGCACTGCCTAAACATTTTAAATGGCGAATATTACCCAAAGAAGCATTTTTGCTTGCGCTACAGTTGTGGTGCCCACGTTCAGGTGAAATGAGCAGGATACGAATAATGAAGTCGACGTGAACGGCGCCCGACTACTCTGTCGCGTTTTACTTGGTTGAGAATGTCAACGCGATGTTGCGAATATATCATTACTTCATAGATTTCTCTGATCACATCGAGCGGAATGGATTCAAGACCAAAGCGCCGACTTGGGTAGTGGGAGGCCACCGCCTGAAAAATTGGAGGGGAACTGGAACAAGCAATGACGCTGTACCCATATTTGGATATCGCGCCGAAGCGGGATTGGTTACCGTCATCACCGCATGAGAGTGTCCGAAATTGGTACATGTGCATCATAGTAAGTGGTACAATGTACCACTTGCCACGAAGGGTGTGTTCTACAATAGGCATATGTGGTCATGTTCTAATCACATCTATGTGCGTTATTTTCATTAACACAATAAATGGGTGAGGCTTCGCCTGCTAAAGAAAGCCCTCAAAATCTCAGAAATAACACGTGACTACATTGTAGCGAGCATCTGGAAACAGCGCCTTCACCCAAAGTTACTAAGTGACAAGTTAATACTAAGCTTCCACCTTTTATGAATGGTTCTATAGTCACGGGTTACTTGTTGACACGACAGTATTTTAAACCGGTGTCCACCAATACTCAGTGACGTATTTGCGTCTAAGATTTGACATTGTAAAATTAAAGCTACGAAACGTAAAAAAAATCATTGACGAAAGCGTTCGACGGGCGCCTAACATCTGACTTCTTGGGAAGCGAGAAGAGCGCCCGGTGCTCTACCGACTGAGATATTCAGGCAACCGCCAGGGTCCGTACAAACAGGCCTTATATCTTGAACACATTCTCTCTCGTTTCGTGGTTTCTGTTAGCGAAGCGGGGCTGTGACTGCTTAAGCCCGCGTTCACACTGAGCATTCCGGCCGCCGAAAGTGCTCCGAATCCGGTTCGGCGGCGGCGAGATCCGCCGAAAGGGCCATCTCCGCGCCGATCGCTCTCGGACCGATTTTTGCGGCGTCTGCCGCCGAATCGGTCACCGCGGACGAATAGGAGCACTAGTCAAGAAATTTCGAAAAATGGCGGCCAAGCCCTACTCGCTTGTTATGCTGCAGTGCACGTAACTGAATATTAAAACCAACGGGAGTTTAACCTACTCTGTGCCTACTTCGCCTCCGTATTTCGTGAAAGAGGTGACCGAGCTTGCTGTTGGCGTGACCGAGCTTGTTGCGGTCTTGCAAAGCAAAGTGAACCCACTGGCGTCGGTAGTTTTTCTGCTCCTCGTGCATTACAAGACAGCCACTTGCCAGCAAAGTAAGCAGTACTGTCTTTTCTTGCTTCTTGCGTACGAGAATCGTCGAAGTATACACCACCGGATAGCGTAGTAGCGTTTGCGAGCCGCAACAACAACCGGGTGACAGCGCATCCATCCCGAGGGGGCGCTGGCGTCGATCGACGGGAGCGGTCGCATACCACGTCGGCTCTGTGAAATATCGCAATTATTTGCGTCACATCAAGTCATTCTCCTGCAAGCCTTCTACCACCGTCTCCAAGAACGTCAGCCGCAACCGAAGACATCACGTCTTGTCAAGGTGGGCCGTCTTTTGACCCTTTTTTGGTCACTTGAAGCTTTCGCCAAACCACCGCGGAGTTAAGCCTAACCGCAGTAAGGGCCGCGCTGGCCCTGCCCGGGGTTTCCCCGGTAATGGCGTCTCCAAATCAAGTCACCGATTACGATCTGGAGTCCCTAGAGATAATACAGATGGATACCGCTCAAACCGAGACACCTCTACCAACCGAGGAAGAGTACCTCAAGGATATGGTCCGCGTCTGGCGCGGAAGGAAGAACACAGTAGTGGCGTCAAGAGACGCCAGGGCTCCTGCAGCCAAACAACAAGTAGCGTCTCGCCCTCAGCAAGCACAGGGCAAGAACGCGCCGAGCGTCGCCTCGCAGCGCGCCAAGCAACTCCAGTGGCGGCCGAAGAACACGCCGCGCATCGAAGAAGACGACATCATAGTGGTGTTGAAACCGCGTGAGACGCTCGACCTCAAGGCCACGTTTGGTCCTGGACAAGCCGGCGCTGCAGTCCGCAGCATCCTTGGAGCCGACGCAAGTGTGGGACTTGCGGTGTGGCCCCTCTGGGATCAGAATGTACTTGTGTGCACGCTCAAATCAGTGGACGCCGCCGAGAGACTCCTCCGGGACATTAAGCTGCCAGTCGGGGGCCGCCAGCTAACATTCCGGGGACATCCCAAACTCTCCGGTGAGTTCTGTCGGGGCATCGTGCATGTCTTCCAAGACGAAACGTCCGAAACTGTGAAAAGCAAGCTCAGTGCTGAGCCAAATATAGTGTCTGTGTGCAAGCTTGGGGACACCCCGGTTGCGGTGATCACCTTCGCGGGGACCAAGGTGCCACGGACGGTGTTATACAACTGCGAGCGGCTCCCTGTTCGCTTGTATAAGAAGACAGTGCCTGCATGCCCACTTTGTGGCACAGTGGGCCATCGAGCAGATACTTGCCCGCGCCCGCAGCCCGGCCGCTGCACAAGCTGCGGCGTTCAGGTACCTGCAGCTACTCCTGACGGCCCTACGGAACACCAGTGCATTCCGAGCTGCCTCCTCTGCGGCGGTGGCCACAAGACTGGAGCTCCCGGTTGTGGTGGACGGTTCCGGCAGCCGGTCAAGTCGGGATCCCCACGCGGATCCAAGCCGAGGACAACGGGGGGGAACAAACAGGCTCCGACTCCCAAGACTGGCCCCAAGAAAGCACCAGCCACCAAGTCGAATAAGCCAAAACTCAAGAAGACCGACACCGGGCACTCCACCAATGTAAAGCCTGGGACCCCGTCGGAGCCTCCTGCCTTGGTCAAGGACTTCCCACCCTTGACACCCGTCCAAGCACAGGTGAGCTGTTGGGGTGGGGCAGTCTCTGGACCTTCCTCTTCTCCCTCCCCTACCGAAACCGCCCTACAGCAGCAGATAGGGGAGCTCAGGCGCCAGAACCAAATTCTTGCGCGCAAAATTCAGGAATTAGAAGCGAAGCAGGTTGGGTCATCCGAGCCAGTGCAGGAAGCCGAGGCAGAGGACGGGGATGACGGCTCTTTCGTCAAATCCCGCCTCACTAACGCCTCGCGGCAGGACGCGGACACGGTAGTTGGGCCAGCTTCCATTACCGGATCCATCGGTCGCATCGAGTCCCTAGAGCATAAAACCGAGCAATTAGAGGCGAGCGTGGCAGCCCTCCCCACTCAAATGATGTCGGCAGTCCGCGAGTCCTTTCAGGACATGTTCACGGCAGCCTTAACGCAAGCACTTCCCGAAATTGTGGCGCAGGTCTCTAACTCAGTCCTTAAAGCCATGCTGCCCTGGGTTATCGCCCAAATTAAAAACACCACTCAGAGCGACTCCCCGCAGGTTAAGCGCAAGCCGGCCTCCCGTCAGGCAGCAGA
The DNA here is from genome assembly GCF_043290135.1 of Rhipicephalus microplus. Taxonomy (NCBI): domain Eukaryota; kingdom Metazoa; phylum Arthropoda; class Arachnida; order Ixodida; family Ixodidae; genus Rhipicephalus; species Rhipicephalus microplus. Next base: position 56,764,412 of record NC_134706.1, read on the forward strand.
AGAAGGCTTTTCGGGGCCGGCTCCAGGTCCGGACCGGTCCTCTGCACCGTAAATAAATACTAAAAGATGGCTAGCCGATCTAATAAACAAGCTAAATATCTACAAAAATTTGAGATTATACAATGGAACTGCAGGGGTTTTAGAGCCTGGAAAAAACGGTCGCACCTCCAGCTCTACTTGCAGTCCCTCGGAAACATGCCCGCCTTGCTTGCTTTACAGGAGCCCGGTTTGAACGTTAAATTCTCTGACTATAGCACTTTCCAGGGGGGGGCCCTCGTCATGCATCCTGGTGAACAAGGCATATACCGCGATTCAGGTCGACTTAAACTTAAGTACTGAACAAGAATACACAATGGTCAGAGTACTGCCTCTCAGACGTCGCGACCAGTCAATACACATCCTAAATATATACAGCCCCCCGCATAAGCCCCGCGTAACTTTTAGCGAAATCTTCCTCCGGGCGATCAAGTTGGCAGACAAGGACCCCTTAGTGATCGTGGGAGACTTCAATGCTCCCAGCTTTAACTGGGGCTATCACTACGAGAAGGCCAGAGGACGTAAGCTGGCGGAGCTTATCTCCACCCTTCGCCTCACGCTGCTCACGGATCCGGCGTACCCCACTCGAGTGGGGAACTCGGTAACCCGTGACACGTGTCCGGACCTCTCTCTCGTAAAAAACGCTAAGGATGCTACCTGGGAGAACTTGGGCGATTCTCTAGGCAGTGATCACTGCCTTCTCCGGGTCACACTCCTGGAAAAGTCAGCTCATAAAAAACGCGGTCAAGCCAAGTTGACCGATTGGACCCAATTTCGCAATCAGACTATCCCTCCCGTACTATTTTCTGGAGGCTATGCAGAATGGGCTCAACACGTAAACAACATTCAGAAAAGACTTAGTACTACCCTCCAAACCAACGAAGAAATCCCCGCAGTTGACAATCACCTCCTACACTTGTGGGAGGCGCGCCGAAGCTTAACAAAACGTTGGAAAAAGCAGAAGACTAATCGCAAATTACGTATCCGCATAGCCCAACTCACGGAACAAGCTGCAGCGTATGCCGCCCAACTCTCAGATTCAAATTGGATAGCCCGCTGCGACGCCGCAGCTCGTCAGATGAGCTCGAAGGGGACATGGCGTCTCTTTCGCAGTCTCATAGACCCCTCTCAAACGAGAGGGAAGGCGCAGAAGCAGCTCCGGCGAGCTCTGCAAGGGTACCAAGGCACTCCGGCACAGCTTGCGGATGCTCTGTGCGATAGGTATCTCTGTCGTACGGAGGACCCGCCTGGGCCGGCGTACACGTACTCTGGTAAGCCTAACCACCAACTCGATGCCCGTTTTGAGTTGCATGACCTTAAAGCGGCTTTAGCTAAAATGCCCAGGGGTACGGCTCCGGGGCTGGACCGCATAACAGTAAAGCTGTTGGCAAACCTCCCTGACACAGCCTACCTCCATTTATTGGAATACATGAACGAGATCTGGGACGGCCGTGCGCTCCCTTCCGAATGGAAAACATCACTTGTGACTTTTATCCCCAAAGCAGGCAAGGCCGTGAATACGGAAAATCTGAGGCCCATATCACTGACCTCGTGCGCGGGCAATCTTATGGAGACGATGGTACGGGATCGCCTCTCCCCATACCTTGAGGGCAAGGGCTTCTTTGCAGACACCATGTTTGGGTTTCGCCCACACATGTCTGCACAGGACGTCCTTCTCCAGCTCCATAGGGCCGTCATACAGCCCATAAGTATGCAACACAATGATAAAGCCATCCTCGCCCTTGATCTGAAGGGGGCTTTCGACAATGTTAAACACAGCAGCATCCTGGCTAACTTGAGCTCCACTGATTGCGGGGCTAAGGCCTTTGCATATGTCAGAGATTTTCTCTCTAAACGCCAGGCACTTCTTCGGATCGAGGACGAGGAATATGGCCCGTACATTATGGGAACACGGGGTACCCCACAGGGAGCAGTGTTATCACCACTCCTTTTCAACATTGCTATGATGCGCCTTCCAAGCGAATTGGCCAGGGTGGAAGGCACACAACACGCAGTATATGCCGACGATATTACAATCTGGACCACTGAAGGGAGCCTTGGTGAAATGCAGGAACGCCTTCAGCAGGCCGCATCCATAGTCGAGGCGTATGCCAACGATTGTGGACTCCAATGTGCTCCAAACAAATAAGAGCTTCTGCACGTTAGAGCGAAGCCAAGAGATAAGTCAGCCATACACATCTCCCTGTCTGGGGTTCCCATCAGAGAGGTGGAGGAGCTCCGGATTCTGGGCCTGTTCATTCACCACAGACTCAGACCGGACTCCACTATAGCGAAACTCAAGAGAATAGGCGAACAGGTAGGGCGCATGATCCACCGCGTTTCCAACAAGCGGGGTGGTCTGCGGGGCAGGGACGCGCTTCGGCTCGCGCATGCCTTCGTGACTAGCCGGATCCTCTACGCCGTCCCATACCTTCGCACTAACAAGCAAGAAGACGAAAGAATAGATGCCATCATTCGGAAGGCTACTAAACGAGCTCTGGATCTCCCGGTGGCCACTTCCAACGCCAAACTGAAGGCGTTAGGTGTGCTCAACTCCTACCAGGAGCTGCGGGAGGCCCACCTTATGAATCAATATACGCGGCTCGTGCAGACGGCTCTCGGGCGCCGCCTGCTAAACCGCTTACATATACAACACACTTGCACTGCAGAGGAGGCGGAGCGTATTCCGGAACTGTGGCGGCATATGCTCTCGGTCGCTCCACTCCCCAGTAACATGGATAAGCACACGCACGAAAGCAGAAGACAGGTGCGGACTCGGACGCTTGAGAGGCAACACGGCTCCCGACCTGGTGTATTCTACGTAGATATAGCAGGGCCTTCGCCCACGGGATTTTACACGGCCTCTGTAGTTCACCGGGAAAAGCATGTCAATGGGCTCTCGTTCCGAGCACAAAATCCTGAGCGCGCTGAGGAAGTCGCGATAGCGCTTGCTGCTGCGGACCCCAACTCGAAAGTTATCATCACGGACTCCAGGAAAGCATGTACTCATTACTTGGTAGGAGAGATATCCCCCCTAGCCAGCCAAATTCTAAAACGGGCTCTCGCTGATCCAGCCCCGAAACGCATCGTATGGGCTCCTGGCCATCAGGGCCTACGAGGTAATGAGGCCGCTGACGCGGCCGCCCGAGCGCTTACCCACCGGGCTCCTCACCTTGGCTCTCATGACTCGGAGGCCAATACACCGCTGCTGCGGTTCAAAGAAATTCTCACCTATTATCGTGACACTCACCGTCTTTACCCGGCTCCTGCAAAGGGGCAGAGTAAGGCGGAAGAGCGAACTCTAAGGCGCCTGCAGACAGGTACTCTACTCTGTCCTGCAATCCTAAAGCATTTCGATGCGAACACAGATGGGCGGTGCCCACACTGTGGGGAGACGTGTGATATCTTCCACATGGTATGGGCATGTACGAAAAATCCCCACCTACCCCCTTCCCCTACCCCTTCCCGAGAGGCATGGGAGACTGCCCTCCTCAACTGCTCATCACTAGAGTCTCAACGGGCTCTGGTGAGACGGGCGCGAGTAGGGGCCTCGTCATGCGGTGTCCCGGACTAAGGACGCCGACCATGTAGCAGGGTCATGCTTTGGCCCCGTACCTCTCTCGTTTGTGATAAATGTTTTTCATCATCATCATCATCCATCCCGCGTTCGCCCCGCAGTAGAGCGCATATTCGGCGGCGCGGGGCGCGTCCAGTGCGAACGATGCTGTGTTTCGGCGGCAGGGGAATTTCGGTCGCTGTAGAAAGCGGATGTTTCAGTGTGAACTAGGCATAAGAGAAGCAATGCGGCATGATGCCGTTATGCGTCCGAGATTTTGCACCGGCGCGCATTTTTAGGGGCGAAGCTCCTTATAGCGGCACCCGTTCGTCTCCTGTAGTATGTAACAAAATATTTTGACCTCCAAGGTGGTGCCGGTGAGAGACTTCTTCTGTGCGTTGTTGAACAATAAAAAATAGTGCTCAATGTACATGTCAATGGCTCCTAATGGGCAATGAGAGACAGGAGCATTCGGCTTTTAGTTAACGCGCAGGCTGCGATCATAGTTAGCAGCCATGGGCATGTACATTGAGCACTATCTGACAAGAAAGGGTTGCTACGTTATACTCGCTGGGTGTTATATACTCGCTGTTACACTCGCTGGGCTGTTATACTCGCTGTTATACTCGCTGTTATACTCGCTTGGCGTTATACCTCCTTAGCTTTAGAAAGGTTTAGCGAGCGTTGAGCCGCAGTGCCATGAATACAATGAACTTGTATGTACCATGAATGAACTCGAGGTGGTTAAAAATGGGAAGTAGATACGAAGCGCAAGCCGTAAGAAATTAAAAGCCGAATTCTCCACCTCTCATTTCCAATAAGCAGCCATTGGCATGTAGATTGAGCACCATCTGACTGAAAAAGTTTGCTACGTTATACTCGCTGGGCGTAACCTCCTTGGTTTTCGAAAGGTTTAGCGAGCGTTGGGCCGCAGTGCCATGAATACAGTGAACTAGTATATACCGTGAACTCGACGTGATTAAAGGTGGGAAGTGGACCGAAGCGCAAGCCGTAAGAAAGTGTGCGTGTGCCACCTCTCATTCCTTCCTTGGAATGTCCGCTGGATGGCGGTGCTTCTATATGGGGAATATATGATGAAAAGATGCAAGATGGTGGTACTTGGAGTGTTGAATAGATGGACGAACGGACACATAGACAGCTGCATGGATGGACACATGAACGGACGCAGGGGCGGCTGCATGGACGAACGCAGGGATGGACGCACGAACAGACGCACGCACGGACGGGCTGATGGACGCATGGACGGTCACACTGATGGACGCATGGACGGACGGAAGCAAGAATCAATGGACGGATGAATTCTTCGCCCCACTGTCCATCATTCACTCCGCGGTTATGCTGCCAATTTTTTTGATTCCATAATAAAGGCTTCTCAATAGCATTGAAAAACTCAGACTGAGCGAGCTTCAGAGAGTCACCAACGAAGATTTGTTCTTACCTTTCACTTCGTGTTAGCGCTTGACAGCTCATTAAGTCATGCCGCTTGCACATGCACCAACGATGTTCCACCACGAACTTCTTCAAGTGCGATATCACTCACTTATATAATAGAACTTCTGGAGTAAATATTGCACCAAAGTGACGACTTCGACGGGTCAGTGTCGTGTCTTGGTGATGCAAAAGTGTGGTCAGTAGGACGAGGAACGCCGGCGCGCGTTCGTGGCTGAGGCTACGCACCACTGCGTCCAGCGTCAATGAAGCGCAGTATGTGTGAGCACTGGCACGGGCTTTTGAGCACACAGAGTGCTGTTTCTCTCCTTAACAGACAAAGACGCGCATATCGAGCAGCAGTGTATGGTGTGTGCTTGTTCATGTCACCTCGGTGTGCGATTAACAACGTGCAGTGTTCAGGTATGTGTTAAAACTTTGGTTAAAACAACGGTTAAATTAGGATCGCAGCTAATAGTAGTCACTATTCAGGAGTTCTACTAGGTGTCAACGTGGCTGTGTCCACATCAAATCGTGCTATAGCTTTCATATATAACAACAAAATGAGCACTACTTGGGTTTAGTGTGGAATATAGAGAAGTTGATTGTTATTTCTGCCGGCCATCAATGCCTCATTGAAATTTTAACGATTAAGTTTGTATTTCAAAAGTTAGACAAACATTTTGATACTAACTTACTAAACCTAAATAACAAGAAATCTGTACTACCTGCTACTATATATACGGAGCAAAATTCACTTGGCGGGCTCCATACAGGGACCCTGCTGCGACGTTTCATTTCCAAGCGCGATGTATTTCATTTCACGCGCTCTTATGCGAGGTTACTGAAAGATCTTGGGAAATGTATTTACTGCAAGAAGTATTTTAAATTTTTTTCCTTCTAGCTTTAACCAATGGAGATTGGATTTCGGCTCGTTTTTATCTGTTTCTAGTCCATAAACACTTATGTTGCCCATACTTTGCCTAGCTTTATCGCTACGACTTGTGTCTGCTGGATATTGTGGCGTTCGAAAAGAGAAATAGAGAGATTACATAGACAAAACGTCACTTCCCGCGGAACGTACAATTCACTGCTGTTACCCATGAAAAGGAGAACAGTATGCAAAATCTGACAGGTATGAGTCATTGGATGCGTTATCAGAATATTCAATATGCTATTTGGACACTATCATACTGTTGCAATTCATATGGAAAGATTCGTAAACACACATACATACTTCTGCTGCAAAGACACCTGGACAGTTTTAAAAGCTGTTTAAAGTCTGAGTCTAGGAATGCAGGCCACTTACCATGAGTGTCATGAGCTAACGTAGAAGAAACAGCCACAGCGATGAAAACCAGCTTCATATCTTCTAAATTCTTTACCACTGCATTCGGAAGAGAAAATACGAGTGAATGAAAAGTGTAGAATTTTAACAAGATACAGACCGTAACATAAGGTTCATACTATCGCAAACACTCACTTCAGCCAGACGATATCACAAGTCTCTTAACTGAGGCTATACCCGTTGGTTAAAAGTAACAAGCGTAGGCAGAGAGCTGCACTGTGGCTCATGTCTTGGCAATATTCCAGAAAATTGTATATATCCACCATTAATAACAACGCCCGCTTAGGAGAGAGAAACTTCCTGCTAAATTGTTGCGGCGGTCGTCACGCGAAGACATGGGCCAGCCATCACTATGGTCGCAGTCGCGTCACCAGCGGCGAGCTGGCGGACAGCCATGTGGCCCAAGGGGCAAGCTGAAGATGTCACCCGGGTCCAGGGCTTCAATCTGTCATCCAAGGCACCGCCAGCATCATTCACCGAAGATGGTACAGGACAGCAATTCATCCCCTATTGACCTCATTCTGCCCTCCCGAAAGAAAATGCCACAGTAAAATTCAAAGAAGTGTATTGTAGGAAGACAAGATACATTGCCCGTTCCTCTTGATGTCAGCTGATCTCGCACACGTTCCCGAGCACTACACTGTTTTCCTTAAAGTCAGAAACGTTGTGAAATTACATGGCCAGCAGCAGAAACGCCATCGAGTGCTTTTTGTGTGTGTGTGTGTGTGTGTGTGTGTGTGTGTTTAGTGTCATACATACAGCAGCTACAGTTTCTCTGATGCTTCACTGTCAAGCCACATGGTTAATTGGGCGCCAACGGACCATTTTTAAAACTGGAAGCCGACCTTTCTTGCCATGTAGTGTTTTTAGCAAATGGTGGCTAGTCACTAATTGTAGACAGCCGGACCAAAAGCAGGTCGCTTATGCTATGGCATGAAAAATGCAGAGTTGGCTCTTTCAATATAAGCACCCATAGTAGATTAGCCCCAGCATATTCAGGTTGGACGACTTCTCCACTTGAAGAATTTCAGGTGTAGCTTAGTCAAATATGCAGCGCAGAGATGAACTCTTGCAAATTATGAATATGGTCTATAGCGGACTAAAACAAGACAAGTTAACTGAATAAAGGCATGGGATCAAAAAAGAAAAAGAAACTTCTAGTTTGACAAAAATTGATCCCCCTTAAACTATTATTGAAATCACTTTGCATTTACACAGATGAATTACAGATGCGAGTAATTATGGGTGTTGTGTTGCGTGTGATGAGAACAAAAATCATATACTTCGTCCTACGCTCGAGTATCTGATCTTCACTAAAGATATTAGTTTCGCCTACTAATAGCCACAGCAAGTGGTGAACATTGCGTTTTATACTTGAGAATACCACATCCTTCGTAGTCATCCTTTCGTTTTGGAGTCTCTGCCTTAAATAAAAAAATGGCAGCATATCTACGGGGTGAATGATGGAGAGTAGGGCGAAGCATCCATCCATCCATTCGTTCTTACTTCCATTCGTCCATGCGTCCATCTGTGTGACTATCCATGCGTCCATCCGCCCGGCCGTGCGTGCGTCTGTTCGGTCATCCGTCCGTGCGTTCGTCCATGCATCCGCCCCTGCGTCCGTCCATGCAGCCATCCGTGCATCCGTCTATGCATCTGTCTGTGTGTCCATTCGTCCATCTAGTCAACACTCAATGTACCACCATATCGCATCTTTTCATCATGTAATCCGCATTAGGGAGCCTTCATGTGCGCGCGTCTCCGTTTTTTAGGGTGGTGTCAGCCTTTGACCCACCACTGGCCACCACCCGCTAAAACACAATGTTGCGAGTCCCGGTTTCCGTGGCAACAGGCGCCATGTTGGTTCTTGCGGCCAGGCGTTCCTGGTCCGTCGCACTGCACCAGCTGCATGTGTGCGCGGGTGTGCAAGCTGCGGTATGAGCTGCATTTGCCATGGACGTAGCTTCCGCTGCGACACCATCCTCGTGCTAACCACAAATAAAATAACCTTGAAGTCTATATGCCACGGTGCTGCGTGCCACAATGCAGAACCATCTGGAGACCTTCCCGCTTCCCGACTTGCTCTAGCCAACGGAAACGCTGGGCTACACAAGTGAAGTGAGACTGCTTGGAGGCGACTACTTCTCGCCGTGTTTGTAGTAGTAGTAGTAGCAGTAGTAGTACTTTTATTTACAGTAAGCCGGATACAGAGCTCACTGCAGGGGCAAAGGGCTAAAGGCGAACAGCCTGACAAAGGCCCTTGTCCCTCCGCAGTCCGTGACAGTGCAAAGCTTAGACATCAGCACTGACAAACAATATATATATTCAATACATTGGTTTCAAGCAACCTGCAATTGTACACACAAAATTCAAACATAAATAGCATAAGAAGTTTACATAACACGTGAGGTGAGTACCCGTTGTATTGCGAGTGGGTGGAGTATATTACCGCACATTTCGTGAAATGGCTGACTTAGCCATGCAACGAAAAGCAGTTTGAGCAAAGTAAGCACGACAACGTGCACAGTATAATAATAAATTAGGCTTCGTTCAGCTACGCTGTGCAAGCGGAAGATGGTTGAGTATGCTTGTTTATCCTTGTAGTCGAAGCGCAGTTCCTCAATCGAATGATATGACTAGTCGAATGTGTAGTCCTGCATGCATTTACTATCTGCACTTTGCCGATTTCCGAAGCCGTCGCTGCATTCCTCGCGGAAAACGCCAAGCCCATAAACCACCTACAGACGCTCCCGTTCGCTTCTTCCTTTTCTGGCAGATGTTAGCATTCCTGCCATTTTACCTCGGTTGCTGATGAAGGGCATTTGGAGAGGTAGACAGCCGAGCCGATGAACGCGTTCCCTGTAGGCGCTTGTCTTGCACAGTTGCAACGCAACTAACTTTTTGTGTGGCTTGCCATGGGGTACGTTCTTCGCTTCAATGACACGCGCAACCACACCGAAACTCGCTCAATAATTGCAAACATGACTTCTCTTTAATGACATAGAATGCGACAGACTTACTGTTCGTGTCCGTCCATCCTTCTGTCTATCTGTCGGTCCTGAACGGAGCAGTATATGTGCACTAAGCAAGTCGGTAGTCAGCCCATAACTCAAATATGCCCTATGTGGTGCATCGTTATTTGTGTCGTCCTTTTGTTTCATAACCTGACACAGGGATGATTTGATATCGTAAACTCTGCTTATATTTAGTGCTTGTAGAGAAAATGTGTATGAACTCCGTATATGTGGTAGGAGCCGTGTATGATTTTTTGTCTTATTACTTTACTCTAGGCCCACTGCGAGGACACAAGCTTCCAGCAAAGGAGGCAGGATGGTTTGCAGACACAAGGCCAGGTGCCATTTTAATGCTGTTTGCAATTTAATCTGACCTGGAAAAACTTAGTTTGTCCCTCGTTGCTCCCCTTTGCTTTTCTTCAAGAACTAAAATACAGGCTTGTGGGCACAGGGGGAGGGCGGGGTAATGTGATTGAACGCCCTACTTTTTCGGGCAATGCTTACAGCTTATAAGGTTTTTAAGCAGTCATTGTACAAATTCGTTCGCAGGAACTAAACTTGTTGTAGGAAATTGTATTAAGGAGAAACGCAAAGTTTAGGGTATGAGAAGCAGGCTACCTGAGCTATTCGGTTTACAGAGAACATCGCGAGCTACCCGGTTGTTTGTTCTGCCTTCCCGGTCGTTATGAGTTCCATCATATATACAGCACGGTTTGGAACCTTGCACTAAGAGGCCTTTGAGGTATTTGCAGTGCTAAGGTGAATATGCTTTATGAATGGCGCGCCGACATTGAAGTCCATTTAAACTGACATCGCGGTTCTCCCCCTCGCAAATATACGCTCGCTAAATAACCTCACTCCGCCAATGCGGTGGGTCTACCAAGTGGGAGAAACGAACTGTTTTAACAGTATTTTATACAAAATCGAGTCACGAACTTGTCTTTCCTGTCCTACCAAACCACGGCTAACTTCAAAAAACAACCCTTCAGCCTTCAGCAATTGCTATACAAAAAAAACCCTCTTCTTGTTAAAACCCACGCTGCCGTCAATTTAAATGAGCGACCACTGAGAACCAACATGGCGGCCCGTCAAGTATTGGGGCCGTTTTACCCAGTTGTAAGCAACCATCATCGGAGCTTCCACTACCCTAAAACACGGAGACGCGCGCACATGAAGGCTCCCCATTCCACATATCAATAGCACCGCCATCCAGCGGACATTCCAAGGACTAAACGAAAAGTGGCGCACGCACACTTTCTTACGGCTTGCGCTTCGTGTCTACTTCCCACCTTTAACCACCTCGAGTTCATGGTATGTACTAGTTCACTGTATTCATAACACTGCGGCCCAAAGCTCGCAAAACCTTTCTAAAACCAAGGAGGTTATGCCCAGCGAGTATAACGTAGCAACCCTTTCTTGTCAAATAGTGCTCAAGTACATGCTAATGGCTGCTAAAGGGGAATGAAAGACAGGATAATTCGGCTTTTAGTTAACTCGCACACTGCCAATTTTTCATTGTTCAACAACGCACAAGAGAAATCTCCCACCAGCAACACCTAGCAGGTCAAAACATTGACTGGTTATGCACTCCTACGAGGCATGAACGGGTGCCGCTTCAACGAGCTTCTCCCCTAATATGTTCGTTTTACCTAACACTTTTTCCAAGAAACGGCACCCTTTGCGCAATTTTCCGCTCATTTTGTTGACGTGATGATTGTGGTAAAACGAAAAAAATCACAGCATACCCATGGAGTGGCGAACGATGAGTGGGGTTAAGCGTCTGTCCATTGTCCATGCGTCCATCCCTCTATGCATGCACCCATGCGTTCTATCGAGTTCGAGATTGCAGACGGCACGTGGGTAACGCAGACGAGACATGAACCAAGGAAGCCGAGTGCAAGCGTCTTCAACATGCCCGCCACCCTGCTTCATCTATACCCCACCACGATCTGCCACATACAGCGACTATCCAGAAGATTTAGAGGTGGCACATGTTCTTCATGTACCCAGGCGCAGCCCACGCAGCAGCCGATCGGAGAGTAGCGGTACAGTGCGATCTAGAATATTCTCACTTACCTGCAGTTTGTATGTACTTCTGTGAGACATTACCGCCTATAATACTGTTCGGGAGATACTGCCTTCATTTTTTATATCTTCTTCTATCGGTTACGCATGACGCATGAGAAGGTTATACTAACAGTAGCTTCGCCCCTAAAAACGTGCTGTTCTCCTCAGACCTTGTGATTATCAATACAGTCGAACGTGTAAAAAATAAACCCAATGTCCTCGCTGCGTTCTCTGTCCCAAAAATGTCACAGCTTTGCTGCAATTGCAAAACAATGAACGCGATAGCTACAAATTGGAAGATCACGTGCAGAATGGCAAGGTGGCAAGCAGATAAAAACCTGCCGCGCGTTTTTCACGCACAAATAACGCACGAAACGTACTCAAATGCGATTCCTATAAGAAAAGAAGAAAAAAGTGAGCCCCGTAACTGTCTGCATCAGAGTGTGACACCTCAACAGTAGCTCACGAGCGATGGGGGTAAAGAGGGATCAAAAGGGTATGATTATAATGTAAATAGACAGAGAAAGGAGAAAGCGAGGATCAGGGACAGTGAACGACAGAAAACGACAGAAATAAGGAGGATATAGGAAAGATGGACACGCTCGCATGAGTCCGAGAACGGGGCACCACTGTGCGAGAGCTCTTGTCGGCGGCAGGAGATGGCGTAGGCGAGCCAGTCGGCCAGAGCTGCGCCATCGTCGAAGATCGCAGGGGCACAACTGGTCGGCATGAAACCCACAAAGCGAGTCTAGGAAACGTACTCACAGATAGAGATAAACGCCAATAAGCATGTCAGTTGTTACTTTGCTGTGCCTGATAGGTGCACTATTTTGGGCAAGTGGAAAGTACGCAATGATTGCAGTGACCTTTGTGCGCCCGGTAACAACAACAGAATTATTTTGGTGGAAGCCACCACAGGCCACCTAAGACGTACTATTCTCCCCACCGCGAGATAAGGGCAAGCGACTGAGCGTCCAGGGATTTTACGTCCACCCTCTATTCTCCGCGAGATCAGTACGCGTGGGAGATAAGAGCGCGCACCATCATGTGACCATTGCGCCATCTTGCTGTTAATGGTAAAAACACGATAGTGCACCCCCCCCCCACCTGTGGGGCTCATCGCCAACGGTAAGTGGAAGATATAAATAGCTTGCCATTTGAGCGTCGACGAACGGGCTCCTCTATCGCTCAGCGGTGAACGCCTCGCAGTTACGTTTCAGAGGTTCTGTGTTCGGGTTCACGTGCGGAAGTCTTCTGGAGTTCTTTTTCTTTTGTTGCATTTTCATATATATATATATATATATATAGATACCTATACATATACGGTGATTGACGGCGACGTCGACGCCGATGACAACGGTGAAATGCAGCCGAAAGTGTCAACATAACTCCTGTCACAATAAAAGCACATTCAGTGTGATTCAAGAAGAACCCCCGGAATAATGGTCAGAACTGAGTAGAGGCATTCGGTATCCTACAAGCACTGCCACTAATGATGATACATATGGTGAGCCACGTCCCAAATACACGATATAAGTTTATGAGAGATGCAATGTTTGAGGGCTTCGGAACTTGTGATCGTCTGGTGTCCTAGGGATTTATGGGATCGGAATCCTTGCCATTGGCAGCTCTGTCATCTTGATAAAAAATTGTGACTAGTCGCTGTAGTCACTGCATCGAATCATCAGAGCCAGCAACTCCTCAGCTAGCTGACATGGCATAGTGGTGGACAGGTGCGCAAGGATGACCACTTGCTTATTACTGGCTTATAATGGTGGCGGCATCCAATAGAAGGAAATATCACGCTTGCGGCAGCCAATGCCAAAAACTTTGACCTCGTGAAGGAATACTTAGGTCCAGATCATTGGTGGTTAACGGGGCTCTGAAGCGCTGGCTTGCAATCACAGAAGACTGCTATTTGTTGCTCAGAAGGTCCTGACCCACACTATCAGGGGCTCAGCGGAGACCTTCTGGCTCTTCCGCGGTGAAGCTTGCCGCGAACGAAAGGCGACATTCTAGACTCTCCACACTCATGGAACAGAGCAGGCTACCGCGGTGGAGCCTTCACTGAGGACTGACCCGTCTGTAAGCATTAAAATCCTTCCTTCTAGCTGTCCGTGGAGGTTGCAGGCAGCAGCCTGTTTCAGAGAAGCAACCGGTGTCTACCATTTGGTCGCACTACAGAGCGACAAGTGGACACTAAGTGGACAGTAAGTGGACAAGTGGACAGTAACCCTACCTCCACCCTGGAGGTAGGGTTACTGTCATATGTGGGTCCATGGTTATCTGTTCATACAGCAGCCAAAGACCTCTGATCCGTGAGGATGACTGGTGGCAGAGTCTAGCCAGCAGGGCTGTTCCACTGAGAGCAAGATCATCGATGTTCCTCAAGGCTCATTCGAGCATCATCAGAGATAGCAGCTTTTCTTCGGCCTCAGCGAGAGTGGCAAAGATCAGTGAGTACTTTTCACTTAAAACTGCTGGCCTTTAAAATCCTAATCCGCCCAAAATTAGAGTATGAGGCCACCTTATGGGATCCGCATCAGAAGTGCCTAATTGATAGGATTGAAGCAATTCAAAACTGCGCCGTTAGATTCACATTCTCGGACTACTCATGATTTACTAGGGGCACAGACCTGAAGTCCCACCTGGCACTTCCTCCCCTCAGCCACCACCGGAAGCTTTCAAGACTGGCATTATTCCACCGGCTTTATCATTCTTTATCACAAACACTTACATCGTGCCGAAACCACATGTATCGAGCCACAGCAAAAATAATTTACAAGTAACATACCCTCGCCCCCGTACACACATTTGCGCAGTCATTTTTTATACGCACTATAAAGGAATGAAACCATGTTCCAGATCAAGTGGTCCAATTAAAAAACTTTGACCAGTTCAGGTCATCGCTTACTGCGCCCGGGATTGTGTGATATGTTGGTGCCGTTTCTTTGTTTGATGCCCCTCGCATTTATGGTTGCTATTTTCCAGCTCATACATTGCGTATTGATACCATTTCCTTGTGTCCGTTGAATTTTAAATTTATGTACAAGTTCTTGACTCGACGTTTGTGCATTTCTTTTGTATCATGGAGATCATGTCACTTTTGTATGCTCATAGCAAAGGTATCTTTTGTACCACCCCTCATGTAATGCCTCCATTGCGGAGGCCCTTGAGTTATTAAAGCAAATAAAATACAGTACTTTCCAACGCACATTTCTCAACAGTCGGCAGCTGCTATACCACAGCTGTGCCTCGCATTCGCTTCTTAACTTCTGAGCTACTTCCTCCTCATCCACAATTTCATTTTCAAGCACCTTTCGATACTATAATATACATTCCTATGTTACGGCCACTCTATGAAAAGGCTGATCCTGTTACATGGCTTAAGTGGCGTCTCGGACAATTTTCCGCGTCTTATTTCTGGTGCTACTACCCAGGAACAGTAGGTGACGCAGAAGTGCTGGCGCAGTAGGGTTGTTACGGCTGACCCAGATGACATTCCGCAGGGCGTGAACGTAAAACGAAAATTGAAGGCAGATCCACGAGGTGAATGATGATGAGATTGGGCGAAGCTCCTGGAAGTAATCATCGGTCAAACCGTGAAATTTCTTCCGTTAATTCGCCCCATAAAAGTGACGTGAAACGATTGATGCTTCGCGATGCTGCCTTGCTGATGCAGCTTTTTGTTCCCGTACGGAAGGATCTTGCCGACGTTGAAGTGCCGCTGCAGCTTCTTGTTCACGTACGGCAGAATCTTGCCGACGCTGCCTTGCTGATGTGGCTTCTTGTTCCCGTAAAGCAGGATTTTGGCAGCGACGTCGCGCAGCTTCCCGGCACGCTTCTGCTTCCCGGGCTCTCACTTCAGGGTCCTGTCTGCGAGCCCGCGCCGCCGGTGCCCTGCGTGCCCGCCTTTCGGCATCTTTATCCATACGAGCACACACCGACGGCAACGAGCATCGTCAACTGGAAATATGTAGCGCGATATGGTTTCTATTATAAAACAATTGCTTTAGAAAACACCTGGCGTCTTTCGTTAAGCAGCTGGCGTCTTTTCTTTTTCCTACTGAAACATGTCATTGGGTGCTAATGGGGAATGAGAACCATTGCTTCAGAAAACATTTGGCGTCTTTCGTTAAGCAGCTGGCATCTTCTCATTTTCCTACTGGAACATACCAATGGCTAGTAAAGGGGAATGATTGATTGATTGATTGATTGATTGATATGTAGGGTTTAACGTCCCAAAACCATCATATGAATATGAGAGATGCCGTAGTGAAGGTCTCCGGAAATTTCAACCACTTGGCGTTCTTTAACGCGCGCCCGAATTTGAGCACACGGGCCTACAACATTTCCACCACCATCATAAATGCAGCCGCCGCAGCGGGGATTCGACCCCGCGACCTGCGGGTCAGCAGCCGAGTGCCTTAACCACTATACCATCGTGGCGGGGTCTATGGGGAATGAGAGACAGGAGAATTCGGCTTTTAATGAACGCGCACGCTGCGAATTTTAGATGCGGAGCATCTAATACTCGAGGCTTGTAGTGCGGCGCCGTCCGCAAGCTTCCTCCTCCTCCTTCCACCATCTGTGCATCCCTTCCTCCTCTACACACCGCGCGCGCTTCACTCCTCCACCATCTGTGCACCCTTCCTCCTCTACACACCGCGTGCGCTTCTCCTCTTCACGAACATTCGCTAGCTGTATAATGTAGCGCGCATGCGCCGTCACGCTTCGAGAACATCGGCAGCTGACGCGCGCGCATGCGCCGTCGCGCTTCGAGAACATTGGCAGCTGACGCGCGCGCATGCGCTGTTGCGCTTCTCCCCCTTCTCGAACATTCGACAGCTGACGCGCGCATGCACCGTCACCCACCATCTGTGCCGCACGCGCTTCTCCCCTTCGAGAACATTCTACAATTCTGATTCTCCAGTGGACGCGCATGCGCCGTCGCGCTTCGAGAACATTCAACAGCTGACAGTGCATGCGCCGTCACGCTGTATATATACTCAAGGTCGGCGCTCGCTCGCTCAGTTGCCGCTCGTCGGTTGGTTTGTACGGCGCGTCGACGTCCAAGGTCGCGGTGAAATGAATGCCAACGAATCCACAAACACAATGATCGACGTCCCTTCGACAAGCGCCGCCCTTTCGCATACGTGTGTACGTGTTCACTCATTTAACACCCCCTCCTACAACCACGTTAACCAATTTAGCCCTCGACCCAAGTAAGTCGCAATTTAGCACCCCATTTCACAACCACGTTAACCAATTTAGCCATCGACCCAAGTAAGTCGCACTTTAACACCCCGTTAACCAATTATATGCTCCGCATCCTCCTCAGTGTTCCCCACAGGGAAGCTGTGGGCAATCTTTTTTATTGTTAAACAACGCACAGGATAAATATCCCACCGGCACCACCTTACAGGTCAAAGCGTTAGGAATGTTCCGCACTACGACGAGGGACGAACGGGTGCCGCTTTAAGAGGCTTCGTCCCTAAAACGAGACATTTGTTAGAGTGTCGTAACTGCAAGCAAATTACAGGAAGTGTTCGAGAAATTAGGATAAGGCGTAAAAGCATTGATAGGCAATCATAGTCCTGTCGATATAACCACTGCATAAACTGTTTCACCTAACAAAAATACTTCGTTGGAAAAATGTTTCACACGTCCGGAAATAAAGAAGAAAGTTTGTCTGCAGAGCCAAGTTGATAATAACACTTGAATAGTGATTATTAGTGGTTGCCCAGGTTCGAATCCCGCATTGGCACTTTTTATCTTTTTATTCTTCTGCTCTGTTGCGCTCCTATACACATCAGCCTTTCTACTCCAAAGAACGTGCTCTCAAGGGTGTCGCGTCACTTGTCTTTTGCCCAAGAAGACGGGGGACGTGCCTTGGGCTCCACTCTTTCACATATGAAGTGCTGACGCTCATGCTTATCTCATGATGTGTGTTCCCACAATAACGTAGAGGTTTTTTTTGAGTGGTGATAACGGATTGGAAAGTTTGCTTGCGTCGAAGCCATGGTCTCAACGGCTGTAACGCCATACGCTTCAGCTCTCGGTGCGAGCGCGTCAACTTCCAGAATTCAAGATGTTCTTCTAGTGGGACACGTTAGAGAAATCAGCGGAAATCGAGACAGGTCATCAAATATCCCGAGGTGGAGCCTCTCTTATAGTCAAGCCCTCCCTAGGTCAAGCACCCCCCCCCCCCCCCCGCCACCTTGCCCTGCACGCCTTTGTTCTAAGTCACCTGCCCTAACATGCGCTTTTATTTGGTGAAAACATCTGCAAAACGTGCTGCGTTCTTCGTTAATGACACCGTTATACTTTACGAAACCAGCTCAGAGCTATCAGTTAAGATTTCAGAGGCTCGCTTCACGGCCCGGGGTGAATTTTCAAGCAGTGTGCAGGGTATCAGAAGCTTCCTACTTATGCTCGAAGCTAAGCTATCGCTCTCACCGTAGTAACCATGCTAGTTTTCCCCGCTCCAGCTAGAGACGCAGCTATGCTCTTCGTCGATTTCGTCGGTGCCAAATAGATGGCGCGCCGCAGCTTAAGCGGCGTTCGCTCGACTCTCGGTGCGTGGTCTAGTTTGATGAGGCCATGCCCATATATAGCGCTGGCTCTTCATGCACATCTCTCTTTCGCAGGACATTGCTCAGTATGCTTCGATACTGCGACCAGCCACAAACATTGACGAAGCCATGGTGGTGGAGCGGAAAGCTCGCAAGACGGCTGCAGCGTGGGCTCCGTCGAATCTATATCGTTTCGGGGGGTGAGGGGTACCCAAAGGATAAAAATATAAGCTAGCAAAAGATAAAAAGCTTGATTATGTATTTTTTGGAAGCCTATAGCAGCTTAGATCACCCCAATCAACCAATTTTCGCTTATATTCTGTGTTTGGTTTTGTTAATTCCTGCTACACATAGATGCGGAATGGCATGGTAGCGGCCTAAGCCCGCTGATGAATTGTTATTCCTAGAAAACAGGGTAGAGTATCATTTCACTAGATTTTATGGACTGATTCAACTAAAACGCCAAAAAACGCCACTAGATGTTAAATTTTCTTTTTTGCCTTTTCTCTCGCTTGCAAACGTCTTCATGATTTGACCAAACTTCAAAAAGTTGTGCCAGTAGCTGCTCACCAAAATGTCGGTTATTGTGATAGACGCAGCTTAATTTTACATCCACAATATGCTTCCTCACGTTTGTGTTTCTTAGGTTCCTATTACAGGTTCACAGAGATAAGAAATCACTGAGGCCACAGATTTCTCCGGCCAGGGAACGCTCTTTCAATTTTTACACGCACAACATATTGGTTCCGAATTTGTTTATCGCAAATTATAATCCTGTCTTTTTTACATATGGCAATTGACGCTACTTGAAAAAATATTATGTTCTCCAGCTTAACTCAATACTTTACTCCTGGTGAAGGTACTAGGAAAATTCAAAGGAATAGCCTCAAATACTTACTCAAGTATGTCTCACAAACGTAGTACAAATGGTGAGACACTTCTTCTGCTATCAGGCATCTAGGTGCGACGAATAGTTTTGCACAAAAACCATACTCAAATTTATACACTTTTGCAAAAATTTTTTGGTGCTATAAAAATGACGATACCACATTTTTGTCATTTAACCAAATAAGCTTGCAACGACCTTGCTATAGGCCATCGTGCACTTTCCTTGTCGATGTGACTTACGATGCCTCAATAATTGTGTCATTTAACTAGACAAAATTTAAGAACAGTGATAATTACTTCCAATAGTGTTCCAATGCGCTGCAAAGTACCCTACCACATTACTGTCGTTTAACTATATAAACTTTCAAGAAGCAATTGATATGTGCTACCATACGCATTCTTTTTTGCTGATAATTACGATACCACAATAATTGTGCCATTTAACTAGACAAATTTTGAAGCAAATCGATAATTACTACCGACGGCGTTACATTGCGCTGTATATCACCCCATCACATTACGGTCATTTCTCTATATAAACTTTTAAGAAACTTGATACACGCCACCATACGCATTCTTTTTTCGCTAATAGTTACGATGGCACAATGATTGCGACATTTAACTAAACAATATTTGAAGTACATTGATAAACACTGCCACACGCGTGGTATTTACAATGACGTATTACAATGCCGTATTACTGTGTTTTAACTGGATAAAGTTTGAAGTACAATATTATACGCCACCCTACGCATTCCTTTGAGCTATAAACCATATGCTGCATTACTCTCATTAAACTAAATAAATTTTTAAGCTCATCAATGAACGCTACGCATGCGCTCCTTGGCGCTGTTAATTATGATGCCGCATCAGTGTCATTTCATTAAATATGTTTTTAGAAACTTGTAAATAGAAACACGTCAAAACACATTTTGAATAAAGCTGGTAAGGATCAATTGTTTGGTAAGGGACTGCGTAAGTTTCATGCATGAAACATCCGCGCAGCTACTTTACACACACAAAAACAACACGGAAGAACTTCTCGGTGTAGTCGATTTTACAGCGAGAGCTGCCAGTGCAACACATGCACTTTGGTAGCAATCACAAAAGCTTACTTTTTTGGCTTACCTTCGCCATATTGAATATTTTGTCCACAAGTCAGCAATCATTTGCCCACAGGTCCATGCAATAGACCCCGCTCAACGTTATTCTTTATTTCATACATTCCTGAGGAGGAAGCGACCAGTGCAAAAGATGCTGTTGAGACACAAACTATTATCAAGAAAAATAACTTGAAGTTGCTTCCTATCGTAAAACTCAGGCGCTTTCAACACTGAAAACTTCCACTTCGTTTGAGAAGGTCAAAATAAACCTCCAATCAACAAAAGTCAGCACTTCTCGAAATATATAGTGTGTTTTTTTCGATCGAGGGGCGCAGCAGTGCCAAGATAGTTGGTGAACCTACAAAATATTTCAAATCAAGAAAAGCGAGAGATTCCCCCCCTCCCTTCTCATTCCTCACGGTTAAAGGTCATCCGACAATAGTTAGAGCTGGAGAGGGAAGGGGGGAGTAAAATTCACGTTCTCACTTTTGTTGAAAAAGCCAGCTCTCACCACTTGGCGCCCGATACGCACCACCTGAGGTGGTATAGCAAAGTGGGAGATGAAACGTGCTGCCGCTATTGCAACAGCGGCGATTGACTTGCTGATCGCTCGAACACAAAGCGGAAATGCTGGCGATGTTCTCGTACGTTGAGTAAAACTTATAATAAATTCACAAGCCGTACAGAAGACAAATAAATACGGACATCAAAGTTCCGTAAGAAAAAAACAAACACTTTGGAAATGAACCGACTTCTTAGAGCGACCATGCGGGATCCGGTAGAGCTGATGGTGCCTAAGCTCGCTTCGGAACACTTGGCGGAACCTCGTGGCCTCTTCTTATCCCCTCGGGGCTCCGCCCTTACACAGCTTTCGGCAAATCGTCGCCTGCTTGTCCACCAATAGGACAGTACACTCAGTTGATGAAAAACCCGCCACAAGGACGCAACCTTCGTGCAATAACACAACAACCAAAATGTAAATAATAAAAAACTAGAAAAAGTCATAAAGGCATGGCCAAGCTCTGCGGCACACAATTATCTAGACTTTGAGCTATAGTACTGGGCTTTGGCAACCATAGAACGGCTGCCCTGTAATACGTCAACTTTCTTACGACGGGGCAACAATCCGCCTGTCCCCTGTGCGCTGTAACAGGAACCGCTTACCGAGCACCCGTCTTACGAGGTCATTTGCAAGAATCAACGCGGGAGCAGTTTAAGACATGGCACTGCGACAATGCGCACCAAATTGTCGACTGGATGCCCGATCATCGCGTCATCAGCCACGCTCTCACGTGTCGCCAACCCACCTGCTTCCGAGAGCTACCGGAGCTAAACCGGGCCGGGACAAAAGGTTGTCAGTTGATGATTTATACGTGGAGTTTAACGTCCCAAAACGACTGCATTATGAGAGACGCTGTAGGGGAGGGCTTTAGAAGTTTCGACCACCTGGGGTTCCTTAACGCGCACCCAAACATGAGCACACGGGCCCACAACATTTCTACTTTCATCAGAAATGCAGTAGCCGCAGCCGCGATTCGATCCCGCAACCTGCAGGTTAGCAGCCGTGTAGCTTAGCCACTAGAAAACCGTGGTGGGGCAGAAGGTTGTCTATGACCTCCGAGTTTTCGCAACGCGCGCTGCCTCGAAACGGCGTTTCGCAGACAGAGCATGCGGCGTCACCACAATTGAACCGGTGTGAGGAGCCACAACGCAACGTTGGGACTCGGAAGAGGCCCATTGATACGCCGGCTGAAAGTGCCGTAAGGCAATTAGGAGGTCGTCACAGTGACGTTTTTAATCCGATTCCTTTTGTTACCCACGTGGGTGAAGGTTTCTTTTTCCCGAGTTAACAGGAACTCAAAACGCTTGGCAGTCTCCGGCGCTGGTGAACTACACTGGATGCCATGCTGGTGCCGTACTGTCGGCGTTCACGGCAAATCTCGTCGAACACGCTTAGACTCAGTGCCACGAAAGCAATACTGCCTGCCAAGGGCTGACAAGCCTACTTAATCTTACGACACAAAGTAAATAAAAATAAACTAACCGCCGTGCAATCGATTCTAAACGCAGTCCTACAGGGCGCTTGTTCGCCCAAGAAGAACAATTCAAAGGGGCGGAGGTAGAGTGACTGA
Organism: Rhipicephalus microplus; assembly: GCF_043290135.1. Lineage (NCBI taxonomy): Eukaryota > Metazoa > Arthropoda > Arachnida > Ixodida > Ixodidae > Rhipicephalus > Rhipicephalus microplus. Next base: position 56,786,580 of record NC_134706.1, read on the forward strand.
AAGTAAAGTATCCCCAACCATCCTTCTTTCGAGAAGCTTTGTTTATTGCACATGCAATCAATGTTTTATGGATGAGACAGGGCGAACAAAATTAGTGAACAAAATTAAAATGGTGAAAAGAGAGGATTGTAAGAGGGAAGGGCATGCTTGGTAACGGGTGCATATTTCAAGTCTCCCAATAAAGACAGCACTTCCTCGAGAATATAGCGCTTCATGGAAGTTTTAGAGTGATCAGCCTTTGCTCTATTGCACGCAACCATTATTATCGCAATATTCAATGCATTCCAAGTGCAAACATTAGTTTGCTTCATTTCGAGGTGTCTGCGCCACTGCAAAAGGCATGCAGAAAGTTTTTCGATGCGTTTGTCAATTTTGGTTGCAGTGAGCATGAATAAATGTGGACATCGCACTTAACAGTTTTCATTGCGATGGATTAAATGTATTTTTCTTCTACTTACAGCAAATAGGCTTGTTCGAGGTCTAGTTTGTTTCGGGACTCATTTGTATAGCGTTGCCCAACACCCACCATTATTGACAACAAAGATACTACCAGATAAACTGGTCCTACCCATAAAAATGCCTCATTTATTCAGCAACCACAGCAGAGACAGATTTGTAACAAGAGCATGGGGTGTACAAACAGACAAAGTACACAATTCTGCACGTGAAGATAAGCTAGCTGACCTTAAAGGGGCTGAAAAGTAAGTTGTGTCTTTTGACCCATAGAACAACTATTGACAATACCTATTGAGACATAGGACAGCGTAGAAACACAATTTCTTCAGTAAATACATGTATGTATGTGAATATAGCAGTATAATTAAGACTTGTGAAAACTTTGTTTCTTTATTTATATGCACTTAGCTTAATTCTCAACATTTTACCTGGTAAGGGCTCCCAAAAAAGTTAGGAAGTCATGAATTATTTGCTGTTTATCTACAAACGTTTTATAAAAAGAGCTTTCATATTCCATAGTTCTTAGTAATAAAGACGAGCAGCATTTCAGCACTAAAGCTACAGAGATATGAACAAGTGCTTGAAAAGAAATGAAAATGCGTAGGTTAAAATTTTACCACTGGTTTATAGTTATCGCAGGCACAATGTTAAAATGTGCCACATGCAAACATGGACATACGAGATATGCGCATGCAAGCTCAAATGTCTTCTTTGTTTTTTGCTGCTGTGCGTTTTTTCAGTTGTTAGTCGGAATTTGCGCGCCTTTATTTCTCTCTGGTGTCCATGTTTGCATGCCCAGTCTCCTAACAGAAAAAACAAGCCAACTAGCTCAGCTCTATTATTGTAGTGCTCATGTCGACTTGTCTCCCCTGGCCCCGCCACGGTGGTCTAGTGGCTAACGTACTCGGCTGCTGACCCACAGGTCACGGGTTGTAATTCCGGCTGCGGCGGCTGCATTTCCGATGGAGGCGTTAATGTTGTATGCCCGTGTACTCAGATTTGGGTGCACGTTAAAGAACCCCAGGTGGTCGAAATTTCCGGAGCCCTCCTCTACGGCATTTCTAATAATCTTAAGGTAGTTTTAGGACGTTAAACCCCACATATCAATCATCATCAAGACTTGTCTCTCCTGAAATAATATTCTCCAATTCATTACAGCTAACACAAATACATAAAATCTGGAAGCATTTTTATTGCATACTGATTTCTCACCATGCCATGGCAATTATAGTGCACCATATTGTCCGTGTAAGATACAAATACCTTTTAAAAAGCATGACATGAGTAATGCATACTTCCATCCCTCCTTCGTGTGTCGCTTAAGACGCTTATTAGTGCAAAGTAATGTCAAACGTATCGTAGAATAATCGATAGATAGCTTACCTGACCTGTTAATCATTTTGGTTCATTTTAAAAAAAGTGTCAGCATTTTTTCTAAAAAATTACAGTAGCATCTGGATAACTTATTACCTACTTTGAGAACAGATGCTTATTTTTTAATAACAGATGGTCATAGGTTACTGAAGCAACTTCAATCATCTTTTGGCATGCATCAAGAAGCTGTTATACGTTCAACAGCACATATTTAATGATGTATTGAACATTTATTAAACAATATTGTGCTAGCAATCTACTTAGTGGTCTAATAAGCTAGCCCGATGAAAAACAAGAAGCAGTATGCAATTGAATAGGAAATTTAATACGAAGAAAAATAGCTGAAAATTTACGTGTCAAAGAGGCAATGGTCAATTTACGTGTCAAAAAGGTAATGGTCGTTTTGCGTTAAGAAATGTATCTGCTGCCATTGGTTTCTAGTTAAGAATTATGTCCTGTTGGGCAAGCAATAATTACATCTGAATGACCAATGTACTTTTTGTTAGACGAGTTTGAAGGAAAAAAATTCTTTTCGGGGAGGGCGTATGAGTTTGCATTGTTATAATAATGTTATTAGTGAACCTTACGCATTGCAATTATTCAGAAGAGCACGCGCTCAAATACCATGACATATGTCGTTCTTTCGACACTGTGAGTCCACGTGGTATGTGCATCATTCATCTGTGTGATTCCTGGAGGATTGAGGTGGAGAGGAAAGGGTACTTGTAAGGGAGGTGCATATTCAGATTTTGCGTACAGCAAACATGTTCCCACTACCGTGTATCACAATCGACATTCCAGGACTTCACAAATTATGGGTACATTCTCCAGGCACATCAATTCTTGAATCGACGACTGCCAATTGTTCACTGTGACGGATGCATTGCAGAACAGTGGATTAACGTATACAATAGCATATATATATATATATATATATATATATATATATATATATATATAAGATCTATCAGACAATGATGCCAAGGACTGTATAGGAGAAGTTATTAAAACCAATGTAATATAAAAAAGAGTTAAGAGACGTTGGCGAAGAAATAACTTGTCGTTTACTGCTCACGGCAAATTAATTCTTCACCCACTTTTCTTAATCACTATCACTATTTACATTACATGGTTCTAATAACTTCCCCTATACACTCTTTGGCATTATTATCTGTTAGATCTCATTATTATTGTGCCAAAACACGGGAAAACGAGCCCTTTTTCGCATTTCTTTTCCATATATATATATATATATATATATATATATATTGTCACGTGATTACAGAACGACCACAACTTCTGTTCACAAGAGCAGCACTGGACGTCGAGCCGAACCGATCGTTAGAGCACGAGCACACCAACCGTCCTCTTCTTCTTTCACACCATGGCACATACTCGCATTGGCATGGCTAAACCTCGTACCATGCCTGGGGCATTACCCCCCCCCCCCTTCGAAAAAAAAAGTACCACCCCGGTGATCAGTGCGGATAAAAGTTAAAGTAATCGCGTACACGCACAAAGACGCATGATGAGGCAGTGTCAGGTGGCTCGGGGGTAGTGTGGCTTCATCCGTGACACATGAACAATGTCGGCCTGCTAGCAACATCGAGATCGCTTAGCTGTGTCTTCAAGCAGAATTTTGTAGTTGACATCTGTGAGGCGCCGTAGTACTCTATAAGGACCGAAGTAGCGGTGAAGTAACTTTTCCGAGCGGCCCTTTTGGTGAACGGGGATCCATAGCCAGACCAGATCACCGGGTTGGTAAATAACACGGCGATGACGGGAGTTGTACCTCTGCGAGTCGATTCGTTGTTGTTTTCGGATCCACTCGAGTGCAAGCTGGCGGGCCGCGTCGGCGAGCCGGATAAAGTCGTTCGCATCAGTAGGAATATCGGTCATGTCAGGCAAGAGCATGGCATCAAGCATTGTAATTGCTTCTCGGCCGTGAAGCAACCGGAAGGGACTGAAACCCGTAGTCTCTTGAACCGCAGTGTTGTGAGCGAACGTTACGTATGGCAAAATTGCATCCCAGTTTTTGTGATCGCGGTCGACGTAGATAGATAGCATGTCAGCGAGCGTCTTGTTTAATCTCTCTGTCAGACCATTGGTTTGTGGATGGTATGTGGTCGTTTTGCGATGAGCTGTTCCGCTAAGTCCCGTGACGTCTTGCATCGATTGGGCTGCAAAGGCTGTTCCACGGTCAGTGATAACAACTGTTGGCGCTCCATGGCGGAGGACGATGTTGTTGATGAAAAAATACGCAATCTCATTTGTGGTGCCTCGTTGTATGGCTTTCGTTTTGCAGTACCTGGTTAAATAGTCAGTAGCGACTACAATCCAGCGGTTGACATCATGTGACTTCGGAAAGGGCCCAAGCATGTCTATGCCGATTCGTTCAAACGGTTGTGACGGGGGTGCAACAGGCTGCAATAAACCAGCAGGGTGCACAGGTGGGGCTTTACGGCGCTGGCAATGATTGCACGTTTTAACGTAATGCTTGACATCCTGGGTGAGCTTTGGCCAGTAGTAGCGAGTCCGAATCCAGGAAAGGGTACGTGCAAATCCTATGTGGCCGGAGGAAGGCTTGTCGTGGCAGGCAGATAAAGTGTCAGCACGTAGCCCTGGTGGAACGACGAGGAGGTATTCAGTCGCATAAGGTTCGTAGTTCTTTTTGTAGACGATGTCATTGCGGAGACAAAATGACCCTGAACGTGCAAATGGCGATGGTGGACTCGAGCAGTGACCTTCAAGGTACTTGACAAGTGTTCGGATCTCTGAATCATTCCGCTATTGTTGGGCCAAGTCAGATTCACTGACTGCACAAAGAAAATGGTCATTGGTATCATCCTCACTCGATGTCGTCGCGAGGGGTGCGCGCGAAAGGCAATCAGCATCAGTGTGCCTTCAGCCCGACTTGTAGACGACTGTAACCTCAAACTCTTGCAGGCGTAAGCTCCACCTCGCGAGGCGCCCTGAAGGGTCCTTGAGATTGGCCAGTCAACAGAGGGCATGATGGTTCGTAACTACTCTGAACGGACGGCCATACAGATACGGTCGCAACTTTGTTATCGCCCAAATAACAGCAAGACATTCCTTCTCCGTGGTCGAGTAGTTAGTTTCCGCAGATGACAGAATGCGACTAGCATAAGCGATGGGACATTCAGCGCCGTCTTGCCACTGAACGAGCACTGCACCAAGACCGATGTTGCTTGCGTCAGTGTGAAGTTTGGTGGCGGCATCTTCATCAAAGTGCGCTAGTAACGGTTCACTCTGAAGGCACTGTTGAAGCTTGGAAAACGCGGCTCTTTGCTCTGGACCCCACACAAAAGGAGTATCCTCCTTCGTTAAACGGGTAGGGGGTTCAGCGATGTTGGCAAAGCTCTGGACAAAGCGCCTGTAGTAGGCGCAGAGACCCAAAAACCGGCGCAAATCCCGTTTGTTCGAAGGTGGAGGAATTGCAGCAACGGCCATGGTCTTTTCTGGGTCTGGTCTAATGCCATCGTGACTGATCAGGTGGCCGAGGAACTTTAGTTCTTCGTAACCGAAATGACACTTCTCCGGTTTTAGCGATAGGCCTGCGGATCGAATAGCGACGAAGACGGACTGAAGTCGTTGTAAATGTTGCTCAAATGTTTTGAAAAAAAGAACGACTTCGTCTAAATACACGAGGCAGGATTCCCACTTCAGACCGGACAGGATGGTGTCCATCATCTTTTGGAACGTTGAAGGTGCAGAACACAATCCAAATGGTAACACTTTGAATTCGTAGAGTTCATCGGGAGTTATGAATGCTGTTTTTTCCCTGTCGCGTTCATCGACCTCGAACTGCCAGTATCCGCTGCGTAAATCTATTGAGGAAAAATATCGGGCATGTCGAAGTCGATCCAGTGAATCATCTATGCGTGGGAGAGGGTAGACGTCTCTCTTTGTCACTTTGTTGAACTTCCGGTAATCGACGCAAAATCGAAGATTGCCGTCTTTCTTTTTAAGAAGTACGATGGGTGACGCCCATGGACTGTTCAAGGGTTGGATGACGTCGTCGTCGAGCATTTCTTTAACTTGACAACGTATTGCCTCTTGTTCTTTTTGCGACATGCGGTAGGCGTGCTGTCGTACAGGCCGTTCGGTAGGGTCCGTAATAATGCGGTGCTTCACGGTTGGTGTCTGCTTGATTTTTGAGGTGGACGCAAAGCAGTCACTATACGTACGTAATATCATGCGTATCTGCTGCTGCTTCGCAGAGGATAGCTGGCAATTCACGTCAACTGTACTGACTAATGCAGTGTTACCTTCGGCAGCAGTGGCGATTGGAGTGATAGTGGAACATTCTTCGTCATCAATGGCTTCAAAGTTCGCGATCGCTGTTCGCTTTGCGAAGTGTTGGTACTGGCCGCCGAAATTCGTGATCAGAAGCTGAGTCCGATGTTTCAGTTGGACGATAGCACGCGCGACACAAATCTGACGAGCCAAGAGCACCGATGGGTTAGTTTCCGCGATGCCACTACTCTTGTTGTCACAGTCGCTCTCCACAGTTACCAACATACTGGCTCGCGGCGGAAGTGCGATGGTGTCGTCAGCGAGTCGAAGTGTTGTGGTCGGCGCAACTGCATCCTTTCAAAGGGCTGTATGGTCGTTAGATAACGTTATGAGCAGGTCGCGAAGGTTAAAAATGGCTCCATGCTCGCGGAGAAAATCCAATACAAGAATCAAGTTTTGGGAGCATTCGCGCAATACAACGAAGGAAACAATGTACGTCGACTCACGAATTCGGAGGCGGGCAGTGCACGTTCCTAGCGGTGTCAATAGGTGACCTCCCGCAGTCCGGAGGTCGGTTACATGTCCCCAAGGTGTCGTTACCTTTCTTAGCTGTGCAGCGAGGTTAGCGCTTATAACAGAATAATCGGCACCCGTATCTACCCGAGTGGTCAGCGGGTGGTTGTCGACAAGGACAGAGATACGAGCGGAGACACGTTTGTCGTCGATGGCACACGTCGGTGAAAGAATGTCGTCGGATGTCGGCAGGCAGATTGGGGGAGGGTCTTGTAACGGTTGATCAACAGCGGCCTCACCCCCAGAGGTCGCTGTTCTTAGTTTCCCCGGCACTGGCTTGTGGATCTAGGCGATCTTCCTGCAAGGACGGCCGTAAAGGTCGATTGTTGGCCAGGTGACGTGGAACGCCGTGGAGACGGTGAGCGGGATTGGCGACGCGGAAGGGTTGAGGATCGTTGGCTTGCCAAGTATTCGGCGATAGCACGGGGCCACTCACCATCTCTGGGTCGACGAGCATCCGGACGAAATCCAGGAAGACCCATGTGTCTGTAGGCGCACTCACGGTAGATGTGACCTGGTTCACCACAGTGATAACATAGAGGCCGGTTGTCGGGAGCACGCCATACACTGGATTTCCGTGTAAGGGGTGGGTTGCCGTACTGCGGTGGTCCCGAGTAGAACGACGGTGCCGTCTGCAGGGTCGACAGATGGGACGGATAGCCAACAGCCGGTGCAGGAGTACGTAGTGCTTCCGCGTACGTTAATAGCGGAGCTTCGGCTGGACGTGGGGCAGTCATGGGTTGGACTACGGCTGCACGCAGAGTCGTCATGGGGTGCACCAGCTGCCGGACCTCTTCGCGAACGACATCCGTTAGAGCAGCAATATGGGGCAGAGAAGACACCACGTGCAGCTTTTGCAGCTCCTCGCGCACAATACTGCACACGAGCTCTGTCAGGTCTTTTACAGTCGTGACGTCAGGTGTTGGCAGGGCCGACGACACTGACGAAAGACTGCCAGGACGCTCTTACTGGTACAAACGCTGCCTTAGCATTCTCTTCATTGTCGTGGCTTCGCGGAGGAAATCGTCTACAGTGCTTGGAGGGTTCCGCACTAGTCCCGCGAACAGCTGCTCTTTCACTCCCCGCATTAGGAGGCGCGCACCTTCTTCTCTTCCGTCATTGAGGAGTCGGCTCGCCTGAACAGCCGCGACATGTCCTCAACGAACATGGCAACGCTCTCATTCGGACGCTGGTTTCGGGAATTGAGGAGCCGTTCCGCTTTCTCTTTTCGGTCAGAGCTTCGGAAGGTATTTCACAACTGGTTGCAAAACTCTGGTTAGGTTGTCATAGTGGCTTCATGGTTTTCGAACCAAGTGCGCGCAGAGTCCTCGAGATAAAAGTAGACATACCGAAGCTTTCACTGTTCGTTCCACTCGTTGACGCTGCCGCAACGGTTGTAGTCAAGCCAGTCGTCGACGTCCTCGTAAGGGTCACCGTGGAACGGCTTCGGAGTTCGCGGGACTATGAAGAACCATGAGGAGGCAGCATTGATGTTTCTTGGGATTGCGCTCCCGCACTAGCCATAGTACTGCCGAGTTGTGGAAATAGTCCGAATTCAGGAGGTAGGCCTAGTTGTCACCTGCTACGCCGTAGGTCAGCTGGTTCTTCCCAGTCGCGACTAGTGTCGGGACCTTCCTGCTGATTGCAGTGCATACAACACTACCCAGCACCTCCACCAGAAAATGTCACGTGATTACAGAACGACCACAACTTCTGTTCACAAGAGCAGCACTGGACGTCGAGCTGAACCGATCGTTAGAGCACGAGCACACCAACTGTCCTCTTCTTTCACACCATGGCACATACTCGCATCGGCATGGCTAAACCTCGTTTCATGCCTGTGGCAATATATATATATATATATATATATATATATATGTATATATATATATATATATATATATATATATATATATATATAGATATAGATACAGAGAACAAGACACAACACCCGAACCTGGGCCAGCTGTTCTTATTCTGACTTCTTCCTTCTCTTCTTTGCTCTAGCTATCCGCGCGCCGGAGCCCCAGTGTCTTTCTTGGTCACGACACTCGGCCATGACTGCGCGCGCGCGGAGCTGGCGGCAAAGTTTCTGGTGGGCAGGCTTGGCTGCATCGTGGTGGTCAGCCCGGATCACAATGCAAGATGGAGCGACGGTCTGGGGAAAGCGTCTCTGGTGGACGGCACTGGCTGCCCCCTTGCGGCCGACGCTCTCGGCCATGCTGCGATTCGGTCTGGGTATCTGCCAGAAGCAGATCTGGTGGTTGATACTGGCTGCATCTCGGAGGTCGTCCTCGACCACGCTGGAACTGGGTGCTGGAGTCTGCCATAAGTCTATCGGAAGGTCGAGACTGGCTGCATCGTTGTGGTTGGTCTCGGCCATGCAGAGACACTCTGTGGAGCTGTCATCGTATTGGCTGCGTCTGTGGGGTCCCTCTCGTGGACGCTATGACTCGCCTTGCGGGGCTGTCGAACACTCTGGTCGGTGACCATGGCTATCTCGTAGCGGTCGCAGCACACTTAGCAGGCCATTCCGTTGGTACAGTTTGGGGCACTGGTCTTCATTGCTGTCGGCGTTCTGGACAGGCTGCGATGCCAATTGCTGAGGTTCGGGGGTAGTCTTGTTGCCTGTTGTCAGACTGGAGGACTGCGATGAGACATCGAGCTGCCGCCCCACTTGAGCTCGATATATGATAGTGGGTGCGTTGACGAATGGTCCAACTACCCTGTGCCTTTCTGCATCGCCCCCCACGAAAGAGGACGGGGTGGCCGATGGCTGACACGAATTTGGTTCTGGTACCAGCGACGAGTCTGGAAGCTCATGTGGAGAACTGGAGTGCTCAGCTGGAGCCTCGAGATGGAACCCTTCTTGAAATCCATCTTCGGTACCGGTTAGGTTGGACAGGGTGGTGGAAGAGAGATTGGAAAGTGTCCGGCCGAAGGCAGCTATGAGCTTGGAGCTCCACTCCACCCAGGACTGCTGCTTGAAGCCTTCATACCGGTGCCACGCCGCTGCACCTTCCCGAAGACGGTCTACAGCCACGGTCCATTTGTGAGATTCCGTCCAGGCCTCGCGCATTGCTATCGCGTTGACGGTTGCCACCCAACTGTCGGCGTCGTTCCGGACCCGTGGAATTCCGGTAGTTCGCAAATGGCTGGTGATTGTGAGGTGGCAGGTGGCAACGCAGAGATCACCGACGCGAAGCTGTTGAGCTAATGTGAGAGCTCGATCAGAGAAGACCGAAGCTTCCTGCGTTGCTCCGGTGTGCTTGCCTCAAGGTCGTATGAGGCAGCTACATCCAACACTGCGTTAATGTCACACAATGCTGGCAACATTGTAGGAGCTCGCTCGGCGATCAACGCTGTCAGTTTGTTAGTCTCGGCGCGGAGCAGTGCGATGGTACGCCGCAGCTCCACGGCACTGTCGCAAGAGGCTTCTGAACCGCTTTGGTTCGCGTCCATGATGTACGTGGTTCTTGTAGTACTCACGGTGGTGACACGCACGTCCAAGGAAGCATGAACAGCGTTTCTTGGCGGCTTTTGTGTTGGAAGAGTACCGGAAAAAGAATGCAGGCCGTGGGAAGCTTGAACAGCATTCCCAAAGGACAGGAGGCCGTGCGTATTACGGCCGCGAAGTGGTAGCATAGTGTCTATTGGGTGATGCCCTGGTACCACAGAGGAGGCATGGACACCGTCCACTGATGGTCCAATGGGCAGCTGACGCGGCGGCCGGGTTGTCGACTCCATCGCCAAAGAAGCGTGAACGGCGTTCCTGGATGGAGAAGCCCGCACTGCCGACGAACTACAAAGACATGTACCGGTGGCTTCCCGCAGAGGGTTCACTTTTCGGCTTGCGCTGCCGGCATAATCCATAGCCAAGTACGCGTGGACGGCGTCCCTTGTGAAATGGTACCGGTAACGTGTACTGCAGCTGCCGAGGAGGCCTTGACGCCGTCCTCAAGCGGTGCTTATCACGGCGGTCCAGGATGACGAAGCCGGGACGTAGGACTTCTTCTTCGTCGATTGCGCCATTGTGATGAGCGAGACAGAGAACAAGAGACAACACCCGATCCTGGGCCAGCTGTTCTTATTCTGACTTCGTCCTTCTCTTCCTTGCTCTAGCTATCCGCGCGCCGGAGCCCCAGTGTCTTTTTGGTCATGACAATATATATATATATATATATATATATATATATATATATATATATATATATATATATATATATATATATATATATATATATATATATATATGTATATATATATATGTGTGTGTGCGTGTGTGTGTGTGTTATAAATGAGATTTATTGAGCAGAAAGGTTGATGCTTGGAAGGCTTGGAAGGCGATGCACCAGCCGCAATTTCCGAGCTCGAGCCGCTGCTGCACGCTGATGATGCTCATAACCTCTGCGCCGGAGTACTTCTTCTTTACAATGGCTCCGCGGAGAAAAAAAGGAGCCAACCTGGTGACTTAGTCCTGTACAGGCGGCTTTGAACCATGGTACTGCTTGAGCCTCTGGACGTGTACAACCTCGCGGTTCCGACGTCGCAAATCTGACGGTGGCGTAAGAGGCTCAATGAGGTAATTTACTCCCGTAGTTTGTTCGAGAATACGATATGGCCCATCGTACTTTGACAGAAGTTTGGAAGACAGCCCAGGTGTGCAATGCGGCACTGACAGCCACACAAGAGCACCCGGAAGAAAAACGGGAGTTGAGCTCTGGGCATCATGAATTGCTTTTTGCCTGTTACGGTGATCGCAGGTAAAGGGACGAGCTAACTGGCGACATTCTTCTGCGTGTCTGGCGGCGTCCAAGATTGGTAGGCACTCGGACGCATCCGGTCGATAGGGCAGAATGGTGTCAACGGTGTGGGAGGGGTGACGGCCGTATAGGAGGTAAAAAGGAGAAAGCCTGTTGTCGCTTGCGTTGCCGTATTAGAGGCTTATGTAATGAATGGGAGGACTAAGTCCCAGTTAGAGTGATCAGGCGTCACATACATAAACAGCAAGTCACCGAGAGTACAATTAAAGTGCTCGGTAGCCCCATTGATTTGAGGGTGGTAAGTGGTACATGTGCGATGTACAATAGCACACTCAGAGAGCAATTTTTCAATGACTTCGGACAAGAAGGCACGGCCACGGTCACTGAGGAGTTCTTGCACGCCTCCATGACACAACACAAAATGACGCTGTAGGAAAGTGGCTAACTCCTGTGCTGTAGCCGTTTGAAGAGCAGCGGTCTCAGCATAGCGCGTTAGGTGGTCGATAGCAACTATTATCCACCTGTTGCCAGTCGGAGTCAATGAAAGTGGTCCATAAATATCTATTCCGACCCATTCGAAGGGTCGGGAAGGGCATGGTAAAGGCTGCAGTTCACCGGTGGAGGCGTGTGGTGGAGATTTTCGGCGCTGACATTCGGCACAAGAGCGGACGAAGTTGCGGACGAAAGTATACATACTACGCCAGTAGTAACGATGTCGAAACCTTTCGTAAGTCTTGAAAACTCCTGCGTGGCCACATTGTGGGTCAGCGTGGAAAGAGGAACAAATCTGCGACTTCAGGGTTTGTGGAACGACGCGCAGCCACTTGCGTCCCTCTGGTGCGTAGTTGCGTCAATAGAGAAGCGTGTCACGTATCGAGAAGTGTGAAACTTGGCGCCGGAGCGTTCGCGTCTTTGGGAGTTCCGAAGTGTCGGAGAGATGATTGAGAAGAGACGCAGTCCACAGGTCATTGCGTTGTTCGATAGCAATGGTGTCAAAGTCAAGAGATGACAATGTGGAATGGCAAGCGGAGTCAGCTATGGCATTCTGGGACAGGGGGGGAACGAGAAAGGGTGTCGGCGTCAGCATGCTTCCGTTCTGATCGATAAACCACGCGTATGTGATAATCTTGAATTTTCAACGCCCAGCAAGCGAGGCAGCCAGATGGGTTTTTTAACGTCGAAAGCCAGCACAGCGCGTGGTGGTCGGTCACGACGTCAAAAGAACGACCATATAGATATAGGCGAAACTTTCCAAGAGCCTACACAATGGCCAAGCACTCCTTTTCTGTGACGCTGTAGTTGCTCTCAGCCTTGGTAAGTGTGCGACCAGCGTACGCCACGACGTATTCCCGATGCTCCGGTTTACGCTGTGCGAGCACAGCACCCAGACCTACACCACAGGCGTCGGTGTGTATTTCAGTTGCAGCTTCAGGATCGAAATGGCGTAGAATGGGTGGCGTCGTGAGAAGCCGTCGCAAGGTGGTGAAGTCTTCGTCGCAGGCAGGGGACCACGATAAATGGTCTTTACAGGTGCTGAGAAGTTGCGTGAGAGGTGATATATTAGACGCGAAGTTTCGGACGAATCGCCGGAAATACGAACACAAGCCGATGAAACTTCGAAGTTCTTTGATGGTGGCAGGTTTAGGAAACGCCGTAACAGCTCGCAATTTCTCGGAATCCGGGAGGATGCCTTCCTTGGAAAAAACGTGGCCCAAAATGTTCAGTTGACGCATGGCAAATTGACATTTTTTGAGGTTTAATTGCAAACCGGCGTTAGTCAAGCAAGTAAGGACGTGCTGAAGGCGACGTAAGTGGGTGTGAAAGTTAGGGGCGAAGACCACAATATCAACGAGGTAACACAAGCATATCTTCCATTTTAGTCCACGCAGGATGTTGTCCATCATTCGTTAGAACGTTGCAGGTGCATTGCAATGTCCGAAGGGCGTGACGGTGAATTGATATAAGCCGTCTGGTGTGATAAAAGCGGTTTTGGGGTGATCGGCCTCCGCCACAGGCACCTGCCAGTAGCCTCACCGCAATTCTAACGAGGTAAAGAACTCGGCACACTGTAAACTGTCCAAAGCATTGTCAATGCGCGGTAGTGGATAGACATCCTTCAGCGTGATCTCGTTCAATCGCCGGAAATCGACACAGAAACGAATAGAACCGTCTTTCTTTTTGACGAGGACCACCGGAGACGCCCATGAGCTCTGTGAAGATCAAATGACGCCTCTGTGAAGCATGTCATCTACTTGGTCAGCAATGACGCGGCGTTCTGTAGCGGACACGCGATATGGTCGTTGTTGCAGCGGTGAGTGGGACCCAGTGTCGATGTGGTGTTCTACTGCTAAGGCACGGTCGAGAGATGTTTGTTCAACGTAGAAAGAATGGCGGTAGCACTCGAAAATGGTGAGGAGTTGTGAACGCTGCGAAGATGTCAAATCTGCAGCAATGAATGGTTGAAATATGTTCGCCGACGTTGAGTCAGCCGCTGAGACGACAGCCAGTTCCCAGACGGAGGTAGAAGGCACCTCATGGGGGACGGATATAATTCTGGTAGAACTGATTGTCTCGACGTGGCCAAGGCACTCGTGGCAAAGTAGTGATATAGACGACGACTCATGATTATAAATTGGCATTGTGGTTGAGCCTTCTACAAGGTCGAGAGCAGCAAAAGGCAGGGGGAGGGCTCTTCGGGCAACAAATATTGGAGATGGTGTGAAGAAGACCGTGCCGTTGGTTATGGCGCTGCATGAAACTGGCACGAAAGCAAAAGAGCATGGAGGGATGTAAATGTCATCGTTAACGACAAGTTTAGCGGCAGACTGGGTGTCGACCGACGCTTGGTCATCCAGTGAGCAAAATTCAACCTCAACCCTAGCACAGTCGATTACGGCGTTATGACGCGACAAAAAGTCCAATCCCAAAATAATAGTATGGGAGCACGATGAAAGAACCATGAACTCTATCGTATACAGAACGTCCTGAATTATCACGCAGGCTATACATACTGCAGTCGGTTGAACAGGTTGAGCACTGGCTGTGCGAAGCAATAATCCGGAGAAAGGCGTCGTAACCTTACGAATTGAGCGGCAAAATCCAGTATCTATAACAGAAACAGCTGCACCGGTATCTACAAGAGCGACAGTAGGGATATTTTCGACGAACACATCAATAACATTGGTAGGTGACAAATGAGGACTTGGGCAAACCGAAACTTGCGCAGTTCTTGCCTCAGGAACTGCGTCGTCTAGTTTTCCTCCTCGTTAGGCGCGGGCCGTCGACGCATAGGAGAAGGCGAGTGGTGGCGTGGGGAGGGCGAGCGAAGACGTCCCGACCGAGGGTGGTGGTCGTCCTGGTAGCGGGCTGGCATTGGAGTGGAGGAACCGTATTGCGCGTTGGAGTCAAGCGGGAAGGAAGGCTCTCGGCGGTTTTCATTGGTGATATGCGTCCGGCGGCGGCAATACCTTGCGACGTGTCCGGGGTATCGACAAGCGTAACATATTGGGCGATTGTCGAGGGTGCGCCACGGGTTGGCGGTGTTAGTGCTGGTCCAGTGAACTGGAGCTGGGGGATGGCTCGCGCGAGACTTGAACGGAGGCGCAGGCGCCTTGCGAGTTGGCATGGCTGCAGCCGCGGCGTAAGCGAGAGGAGCAGCCACAAGATTAGGCTCGTGAGCAGCTGGTAAGGCCTCGGCGACCTCTCCTTGAATGACGCCACACAAAGACGACGGTAAAGCTGTGGTAGGTTCTGGTGTGAAAGGCACCAAGGAAAGCTGTCGTGCGACTTCTTCGCGGACAAATGCTTTTATTTCGGCTATTAGTGACGCTTGGTCATGACCATTGATCACACTAGACAGTGATGCCAAGTCGTGCGCTGGAGGACGTCTTGTCAGAGCTTGCTGCTTCCGCAATTCATCGTAGTGGTCAGGCTTTTCTCCAAGAGCATTTGAAAAGCGTTGTCGTCAATCCCTTTGAAGATGTGCTTACATTTTTTAGCTTCCGTCATTGCAGCGTTCACGCGTCTGCACAAATCGACGACGTCTTCTATGTAACTAGTGAAGGTTTTACCCGTTTCTTGTGCACGTGTGCGTAAACGTTGCTCGGCACGAAGTTTTCAGACGGCAGGTCGATCGAATACTGCTACAATCGACGTTTTAAATTGCGGCCACGTTCGGACGTCTGCCTCGTGGTTTCTAAGCCAAAGGCTGGCTACACCCACTAGGTAGAACGACGCGCGTGTCAACTTGTCCGATTCTGTCCATCTGTTTAAAGCGCTCACCCGTTCGAAAGTCGAGAGCCAATCTTCAACGTCGTTGTCATCTGTTCTGCTGAAGATTAGAGGCTCCCGCTGAGGAACACTGCCTGGACAGGTGGCCGGAAGAGATGGAAGCGTCTGCTGATGGGCGTCCGGCATAGCAGAAGGTAGCCGTCGAGAACGGAGTTCCAGGATGGTAGCGGGAAGGTATATGGGATGGTACCCAGCACGGCTCCACCAGTTATAAAGGAGATTTATTCAGCAGAATGGTTGATGCTTGGAAGGCTTGGAAGGCGATGCACCAGCCGCAATTTCCGAGCTCGAGCCGCTGCTGAACGCTGATGCTGATGACCTCTGTGCCGGAGTACTTCCTCTTCTTTACAATGTACATATATATATATATATATATATATGTATATATATATATACCCGTGTACTAAGATTTGGGTGCACGTTAAGAACCCCAGGTGGTCGAAATTTTTGGAGGCCTCCACGTAATCTTATGGTGGTTTTGGGATGTCAAACCCCACAAATGAATATTTATATTGTGTGACTCTCTATATTGTGTGACTTGCATATATATATATATGCCCATATATAGCCTTTCATGTCGGTTTTGACATTTGTATCTTACTGATATGCACATGTATATAAACAGCACTCGTGCCATAAACTGTATTCTGATGAAGGCCGGACCCACGGCCGAAACGTCAAATAAAATAACTTCGTACGTGCGTCTTCTTTCCTATACGAATATATATATATATATATATATATATATATATATATATATATATATATATATATATATATATATACAACATTTCCGCCTCCATCGGAAATGCAGCCGCCAGTGCCGGGATTTGATCCCACGACCTGAAGGTCAGAAGCCGAGTACCCCTTAGACACTAGAATACCGTGGTGAGGCTATATATATATATATATATATATATATATATATATATATGTGTGTGTGTGTGTGTGTGTGTGTTGTGTGTGTGTGTAACGGAGGATGAGACATGGCGTCAGTCAGAACACCAATTTATTCTGACTCTTCGTCTTTCTCATCTGCCTTTCCCACATTCACCTGTGAAGCGTCACACGTTTCCCCCTCCCCCCGAGACAGCGTCAACTTATTGCGACAATAGTAGCGACGCAGTTTGTGGACGTGCACCATGTCAGTAGTTCTGCCTAATTGAGCTACGCATCGGTCGATCACATAGTTCACAGGATAGAGACTGCGAAGAATTTTTGTAAGGTCCTTCCATGACTGAACTGAGCTTTCCTTTGCTCGGGTGCAAAGGTGTTTCGTAGGGGGCCAATTCACCAGGTTGGATATCTTGTGGTAGGAATTTTTGTCGTATATTATCATGTTCTCCTCATGATAGGCAAGCGTGTTCTTGATTGCACTTTTCTTTGCTTCTTGCACACTTTCCATTGGTGCGTCTAAAATTGTGTGGTATGAAGGAATTCCGTACATGAGGTACGATATTGGATATCGTGTTACTTCATGTGGGGTTCTGTTGTATTCATTGACAACATCCGAAAGGTCTTTAACCCAAGACTTCTGTGGCTGCTCATTCATTTTGCACTTTCGCCGGGTTACAATAGTCTGATTTGTACGTTCGTTCATGCCATTACATTGAGGGTGTTGGGAGGTTGTGAACAATTGGTGGACACCATTGCGTTTTAGAAACTGCTTGAATTTTCCAGCTGTGAAAGCTGGTCCACGATCAGATAGGAACTTCTTGGGTTTTCCTGCTGCAAAGATGGCGGTGATGCACGAAATGTATGCGTCACAAGTTTCGTTCTTGTGGGGAAACGCCCAGACATACCGCGTAGCGTGGTCGATCGCCAAGTGAATAAACTTTTTTGTCGAGCCGTATCCTGAAAAACCACCTATAGTGTCCATTGCTAAAAGATCAAAGGGTTGTTCTGCAGGTGGTAGTGACTCGAGAGATCTGAATCTCTTGGTTTTCGGCTTTTTGCAACGCTGACATATGTCACAGTGGCGGACGTAGGATGAAACGTCTGTGATGATTTCCGGCCAATAGTAGGATGATGACAACAAGCCCAGAGTTTTTTTTTACTCCGACGTGCCCGAACTGACAGTGCACTTTCTGCAGAAGGCCCCGTCGAAGTTCGAAAAAAACGTACACTTTGCAAATTCCCTTCCGTGTCGTGATAGTGACCCCGTTTTTCGTTGTGTACTTGCAGCGAGGGCGGGCATCCTGGTAAGTTTGAAGTTCTTCTAATGAAAGGAGTTGAACCGTAGGGCTTCGCGAAAATGCGTCCGCCTCGATGTTTTCACTGCTTTTTTGATGTCGAATGTTAACGTCATACATCGACAGCTTCAAAGACCACCGAAAGAGCCGGCCGTGTTTTTTTTATGTTCCTGAGCCATTGTAAAGCAGCATGATTGGTGACAACACTGAATGGTCTTCAACGTAGATAGCAGTGCCACTTGTCAACAGCGCCAGTTATAGCGAGCCATTCGAGCTTTGTTATGGCATAACTTAATTCGTGCGTGAGTAGCTTACGCGAGTGATAGGCAACGGGGTGTTCTTTGCCATCATGATCTCGTTGCTTCAGAACTGCGCCTACGCCTACGTTAGGTGGGCCCAATAAAGAATGCGTAGACTGAGACCATCTCAGTCATATTCCTAATTACGTCGTAAGTTCGACGGATGCAACGAAAAATCTTCAGAAGGCTGAAGCATGTATTTTTAACTGGTCTTTTGCGCTCCAATCGCCTGAATTTACGCAATTATCTCGCAGAATTTCTGACATTACATTGACTCTTCGAAAACTAAGTTCTAAGTGATCAAGAGCTATTATTATTTCGGATGCTTTGTCTGTTTGTGCACACTTAACGTCCACAAAACAGTCTCCTCTTAGGATGTTCTAGTCTTTCGCACCGCGTAGCTTATCAGAAGTTCGGTTTCTTTGGGTCCCCGGGCATGCTTGAATTGTACTAAATAAATCTGCTGACTTGCTCACTTTGGCATCTTTAAATTACCTGGTGGTACTAGTAGCTCGTCAGTTTTTTTATTACAACCAAACGATTCAAACGCCGGTTATACTTAAAAATCAACGAAAGATCGCTCCTACAATCTCCAGAATTTCTGCACTTGAAATTCACATACAACGCTGCAAAATGCTTTTCTGGTCAATGTGAGGTGACCCTCACAAGCTTTCGCTGTAAAGTCACTTGGTTAAGTTTTTATCTCCACCAATCAGAATTTTCAATTACTAACCTAAGTGCAGTTTGGAATGAACCGGCAACAATAGATCACTTTCTTCTCACATGCCGCCACTTCGCCTCACTGCGCCGAATCATTCTTGAGAGACCCATCGGTATGCTCGAATTGGCAGTTAATACATCCACCCTTTCATCGTTTGGAGCCAGTCAGTTGGATGCGGGCCGCAGTGCTATTTTGTCAGCGCTACATAAATTCATTCAGGCAACCGGAAGGATACGTTGCTAGGGGTACTGCCTCATATATCCAATTCTTTGTCCCCCTTCATTTTTGCTAATTGGTTTTATATATTCTGGTTTATCGAATTCTTCTACACTTTTCACCATTTTTAAAGGAACATATATTATTGTTTTTATCTAATTTCTGTCGTTTTATCAAGCGTTGTGTAGAAATTTTTATTATAAGGTACAGTGTGGCCAATCTCCCTTATTGGTATGAGCCATGATCTAGGCGACAAGACAAGACAAGGACGGCCCACTAGTTACGCTATTCGCATTGTGCGACGACTGGTTGTTCTTTCGCTGTTATGAAACGCTTTATAAGTCGTATTAACGCGATTGCTTTCCCAGCATTAAGCCTGCCTAAGCCAAGTTTGCCAATAAGTCACAACCACTGGCGGAGCTCAGTGGTAGAATATTGAGCTGACACTATGCGGACCCGGGTTCCAGCCCCACTGTGTCATTGGTTGGTAGGTGGTTCCTCAGAGTCCTGGCGCAACCCACCACGGGGATCGGCCATGAAACGGATGGTGACTCATTTGTGAGGTGAAGTTGTTTTACCAGCCGGAATATTTAGATAACGATGTTTAAACAAAGAACCAATTGGTAAACGATAGATTAGAAATAAAAATAAATGTAGGTAATACAAAGAACGAACAAGCTATTATGGTTTGAAATAAACTGAATTTATGCCTCAGCTTAGAATTCTAATCGCTTTGTTGCCTTTAGAAACTAGCATACGGCCTCGCAAACGTTCCTCTGGCTAAATCCCTTTTCAGTTGCTCTAAAGGAAAGGACCACCGGAAGGGATATATTTAGAGCCAACCTACGGAGAGGTTCTTCCAACAGTCTCTTCCGTTGGTTTGTATATAACCTGCATGTTACGAAGAAATGGTGAAGGGATTCACTCTCGTTGCAGTGGAGGCATAAAGGAGACTGTGCCAGACCAGACCTGTGTAGATGAAAGTTCGGGGGGGGGGGGGGGGAACTCGGCATCTTAGTCTCGTAATCGATATCTCCGCCGTTCTAGAGGAGCACCATCAATTTTTTCAAGGGTACTTAAGATGGGAAAATTCCGATGCTGCGAAACGAGATCTTTCAAACTGATCTGACATGACAAATTGTTCAAAGCATGCCACGTCGATAAATGCTAGCGTCGGCCAATATAAAAAATAAGGGATCATTATGTGAGGCCACTGCGAGTGCGTCTGCATAATCATTGAGGGAGTAAACCTTTGTGCCCTAGTATCCACACCAAGCGAATGAGTCGTAAATGTCATGGGGCAAGGTCGTAAAATACTTTTTAAGCAGTGGACATATTAGGCACCGTTAATGAACTACACACAGACAAGCAGCCTGAAAGAATAATAACATCTGTTACTGATTGAGGTAATTTTCGTAACGCTAAGAGAATCGCCTGTAATTCCGCTTGATAAATAGGTGTGAAATCAGGTAAACGAATCGAAAAACACCAATACAACACTGAAGATGCAATTCGAACTCCTGCCTTCTGTTCACGAACTGAAGCTTCAGTTGCTATTACATTCTTTATGTCTCGTCTCGCCAGGTGGTCTTTCGAAATGGCATTTAGATATCTACTGGGAAGAGTTTTGCAATTATTAGGAAAAGTGTTGTCGAATTCTATTCTCATTGTTTGAATAGGTGCTCTTAGTGCCCGTACTTCAAGAAGGTTAACTTGTAATCTTTCCAAGAGCTTCTGCACGACGATGACTTGTGGACACTCTAACCTGGACCACTGTTGGTTAAAAAAGGACGTCGGCTCAATAATGAAAGCATATTGTGACCTCCTATGTGGGGTTGCGTATATTTTTAGGAAGGTACGGACTGCTATTATTTGGAACGTATCACGAAGAGAAAGCAGGTGCGCTTCCTTATATAAAATAATAATTGTGACAAATTTAGGGAGCCCAAGACATATACATAACGCTTCGCGTTCTAGTAATGCCAGTGGTCTAATTTTGTAGGTGGGTGCTCCAAAAACAAGACACAGCCAAACTCCTATATTGGGCGAATATACATCATCATCATCATCATCATCATCATCATCATCAGCCTGACTACGTCCACTGCAAGACAAAGGCCTCTCCCATGTTCCACGAGTTAACCCGGTCCTGTGCTTGCTGCTGCCAATTTATACCCGCAAACTTCTTAATCTCGACTGCCCACCTACCCTTCTCTCTCCCCCTAACCCGCTTCCTTTCTCTGGGAATCCAGCTAGTTACCCTCAATGACCAGCGGCCATCCCGTCCACGCGCCACATGCCCGGCCCATGTCCATTTCCTCTTTTTTATTTCAACTATGATATCCTTAACCCCCGTTTGTCCCCTAATCCACTCTGCTCTCTTCTTGTCTCTTAAGGTTACACCTGCCATTTTTCTTTCCATTGCTCGCTGCGTCGTCCTCAATTTAAGCTGAACCCTCTTTGTAAGTCTCCAGGTTTTTGCTCCGTAGCTAAGTACCGGCAAGATACAGCTGTTATATACCTTCCTCTTGAGGGATAGTGGCAATCTACCTGTCATAATTTGAGAGTGCTTGCCGAATGTACTCCACCCCATTCTTATTCTTCTAGTTACTTCAATCTCGTGGTTAGGCTCTGCGGTTATTACCTGCCCTAAGTAGACATAGTCTTTTACAACTTCAAGTGCACTATTACCTATCTCGAAGCGCTGCTCCTTTCCGAGGTTGTTGTACATTACTTTCGTTTTCTACAGATTAATTTTAAGACCCACCTTTCTCCTCTCCTTGTCTAACTCCGTAATCATGAGTTGCAATTCGTCCCCTGAGTTACTCAGCAATGCAATGTCATCGGCGAAGCGCAGGTTACTAAGGTATTCTCCATTAACTCTTATCCCTAACTGGTCCCATTCTAGGCTTCTGAAAACCTCCTGTAAGCACGCGGTAAATAGCATTGGGCAGATTGTGTCCCCCTGCCTTACACCCTTCTTGATTGGTATTCTGTTGCTTTCTTTATGAAGCACTATGGTAGCAGTTGATCCCCTGTAGATTTCTTTCAGAATGTTTATATGTACTTCGTCTACGCCCTGATTCCGCAGTGTCTGCATGACGGCAGACACTGCGGAATTATGTGTTTTTTTACGATCGCTTGTAGCTTCGTTAATATTCTACCGGGAAACTGCGGAACCACGTGTTTTTTTTTTTTACGATCGCTTGTAGCTTCGTTATTATTCTACCGGGAAACTTCTTACTTATAAAGTTTAAAGTCCTTAGGGTAGACCTGACGCTACTGAAGTTTGATCAGGCTAGGTTTAATATTTACAGAGTTATTCTGCAATAAAAAGTAAGTCTAATCACTAAAAAGATTAAATTGGTAATATCACCTCGCAAACGCATTTAACTTTTGTCCGCTTAATATAATAATGAATCGCTCCCATAGGCTACCAGGAGGCCCAATTTCGTACACTCTAGGCCCTTAATTAGGGTGGTAATCAGCAAAAAGCTCATTCCATTAAAACAAATTTTCAAAAGGAGCTACAAACGCCACCGAAAAATAGCTATTATCTTCTTTTAGAACACAACAGTCCGGTGTTTTCCGTGTAAAAATAATTCTGACAGCTTAAGCTAACTGGAAGATACAGAGTTGGAAAGAATATAACGAAAACCGCTAATAAACGTGTGGCGCCCGCGTTTTCCCTCGCTCAGAGGAGGAGGGTGGCTCACTGCTCGGGAGAAAGGTACGCCCGTCAGATCAAAGTCTTGAACCACCTGTTTTGTTTTTTTCCCCTTACGATCGCTTTTAACTTTGCTAATAACCTACCGGGAAAATTCTAACTCATACAATGCAAAGCCCTAATTGTAGACCTGTCGCCGCTCAGGTTTCATCAGGACAGGAGTAGCAGTACCGGAACTATTTTGTGACCAAAATTATTCCTAATCACTAAAAAAGAATAATTTGGTAACATCACCTCACAATTGAGTTTAAATTTTGTCCGCTTAATATATCGATAAACAGCACCCCATAGGCTAATCGGAGGCCCAACTCCGTACACTCTAGCCCCTTAATTAAGGGGGTAATCAGCAGAAATCTCATTTGATTAAAACATTTTTATAAAAACAACCACAAACTTGACTGATACACCGCTGAAACCTACATTTAGAACATAACAATCCGTGTGCGGCGATGGCATAGTGTCAATAAAGAAAGAAAAAAAGCGGCGATGGCATAGTGGTTAGAGCATCCGCCTCGCATGCAAGAGGACCGTGGTTCAAATCCCGGTGATTCTGCTTCTGGTCACCGACGCGTGCGGACGCAGGATGGAAAGCTCATCCCGAGCAGCGACAGCGGCCGACGCCGGCCGCGGTACAGCGTCTCCCCTCGTTCCAAAGGACTACAGGATTATTCTGCCTTCGTTGCCATCAGGTGAAGTGATGCGTCGAGCAGTAGCTCTACACTGTGACGTCAGCGGCCGACCGTACCGCATCGACGACTTCAGGAAACCTCTCAAAGATTTAGGCGTCATACAGCAAGTAAGCCGCATCGGAGCATATCAGATGTCGCACGTGTGGCTATTGAACATGAAGACCATGGAAGCAAAGAAAGCGCTGACAGACGCAGGCGTTATCAAAGTTAAAGACCGGGTATGTCTCGTCATTGACCCGACGCGGCAAGAAGTTAAAATTAAATTGCACTGGCTAGCGTTCGATATTACAAAAGACGCTATTCGAGGTGCCCTCTATGAATACGGCGACGTCAAGGAGGTGACTGATGACCGATGGAGAGTCGAGGATTTTGAAGGAGTTGAATTGACCACTCGTGTAATACGCATGCAACTACGAGATGGCGTTTCTGTGGATCAACTGCCCCATCAGGTGCGTATTGGCAGCAGTACGGCACTGGTCGTGGTGCCGGGAAGACCGCCTTTGTGCTTGCGGTGCCGAAGCACGGGGCATATGCGACGCGATTGTAAGGTCCCAAGGTGCAGCGAATGCCACTCTTTCGGTCACGAGCAGGATGAGTGTAACCGTTCATACGCACGAGCTGCAGGGCGACGACCAGAGACTCAACAGAGTGAACTTCTCATGGATGAGGAGGAATCTGAACAAGCGTCTATGCCTGCGATACCACAGAAGCAGACGACATCGGACGACACGCCGGTGCTGGGGAAAAGCAAGCAAGTTTCTTCAGCCCCGGACACGAACGCCGAACGGAAGATGGGAAGTCAAGCGGCCCCAACGACTAGCGAACAGACGCGTCCTGCGCCTGCGATGCACGCCGCGTCGCAGCTGCAAGCAACGCGCCCTGAAACGCCGGCGTCCCAGGCCAACGCTGCTTGGACTCCTATAAACTCGGCTTCACAGCACTCTTTGGCGAACAAAACACACGAAAATGAGGATTTGCCTAGTGATCTGGATACCTTAAACATGGAATTAGAATCGGCGTCT
This sequence comes from Rhipicephalus microplus, assembly GCF_043290135.1. Classification (NCBI taxonomy): domain Eukaryota; kingdom Metazoa; phylum Arthropoda; class Arachnida; order Ixodida; family Ixodidae; genus Rhipicephalus; species Rhipicephalus microplus. Next base: position 56,811,159 of record NC_134706.1, read on the forward strand.
GCAAAACGCCGTCGCGATTCAGACGACGGTGCTCAAGTAGACGAAACGCAAGTAAAGTCGGAAATGCAGTGGAAGGTGGTCAGTGGAGGCAAGAAACGAAACGCTGCCCACCAACGGTCGTCGTCGCTCAAACGCGACGATGGCCGCTCAAACTAAAGGTGAACAACATGGATCCGCCCTGGACGACGAGAGCCCAATACGTGAACGTGCAGGGCTCTCAGCTTGGACCCGCTCACCGATCACGTCGCTGAGCGGGTTCGTGAAAGCAGCGACGCTCAATATACGAGGACTGGCTTCCACGAAGAAACATACTCAGCTCTACAGACTAGCCATGGACCAAGACCTGGACATTATTGCAGTTCAGGAAACCAAAGTGGAGAGCGTGGACGCCACCGAGAGCCTACTGCAACGTTTCACCGGACGCTACACCGCCAGCGTCAGTCATGCAGTTGGTAGGTCGGCAGGGTGTGTGATCTTTGTGCGGAATAGTTTACGTGCCAGTGTTCAACACGTCACGTCTGACTCATCCGGAAGGTTTGTTGTATGTGATTTGACCTTCTTTTCTCTTATTTGGCGAGTGATTTGTTTATATGCACCTCTTAAAGTTGATGAACGGTGTTTAACATTCGACGAAATTCGTACTTATTGTGAATGCGATCGCATAGTCATCCTTATGGGAGATTTTAATTGTGTGATCAGTGCCGATGATAAAACAAGTACATCCAATTTCAACGACTCAAGCACAGTCGCGTTAACGAATCTAATTTCTGACTTAGACCTTGAGGATGTTGCTGAGTGTATTGGTAAAGGACCAACACTGTATACGCATTTCCAAGGCTCCAGTCATGCGCGCCTAGATAGGGCCTACGTATCACTGGATTTAATTCTGATTATCAGTGAGTACAATGTCTTCCCTATTTCATTTAGTGATCATTGCTTAGTATCATTTGTAATAGGTAAAAGGAATAGACGTAGACCAGTATTTAACTTGGACACGTGGAAGCTGAATTCTAATCTCTTGGAAGATGAAAAATTTATGGACAGTGTTCGAGAGGCGTTGGTAAACATAGATAGTGGAGACCAAAAATACGGAGTGAAGTGGGAACAATTTAAACAGAATATAAAGTTGATAGCTATAGAACGCTCATGTGTAATAAAACACGGAAAGAGTGAAGAAGAAAGAACCCTACGTTTAAATCTCAAAGAACTGCTAGCAGAGGACAGCAAAACGCCAGGCTTATTCACAAATGATATAAGGTCAGTAAAGTCCAAATTGGAACAAATTGATGAGGAGAAGTATCGTGGCGCACAAATAAGGGCAAGGGCAGAGAAAATGACCGTAGGAGAGAAACCGACCAAAAGAATGCTTGGTCTCGAAAAACGAAACGCTCAGCGGAATGTTATACATCAGATTGAATACATGGGTAACGTTACAAGTGAACAAAGATATATAGAGGATGCTTTCAACGAGTACTACACCACTTTATTTGATAAGTGTAAAGTAAATGTAGATGAATTCAAGAATGAATTTTTAAAATTAATGCCAAAGATTGAGGACTGCAGGAAAGACAGCCTAGAATGTCCTATTTCTGAACCGGAAGTGACAAAAGCAATCATTGCCCTCCATTTGGGAAAGTCCCCAGGACCTGATGGCTTAACAGCCGCATTTTATAAGGAATTCAAACACGAACTAGCACCGTTCCTGGCAGCGGTTTTTAACGAAGCCTTAGACATAAAGACTTTGCCACCTTCTTTTCTGCTATCTCATACTATTTCAATACCAAAAACTGAGGACGCAGTTAAATTACGTGAAGTGAAGTCGTACAGGCCAATTAGTCTCTCAAATATCGACTACAAGATTTTGATGAAAGTGCTAGCAAGGAGACTGCAGACAGTTATTAATAACATTGTAGGCGACCACCAGACATGTGGGATCAAACGGCGCACTATATTCACAAACATTCACAAGGCACGAAGTGCATTGGAGTGCTGCGATGCCACAAATGATCACATCGCGATGATCCAGATAGATTTAGAAAAAGCATTTGACCGAGTACCGCACGAAATTCTTTTTCTTTTGTTAGACTATGTCAATGTTGGCAAAGTAATTCGAGATACAGTTCGAATGGCATATACTGGATGTAAAACTCGGCTAATCATCAACAAAGTTCTTGGGAAACGAATTAATGTCAGACGTTCTGTACGACAAGGCTGCCCTTTGTCTTCCCTCCTATTTTCAATTTATATAGAGTCATTTTGCCAAAAAGTCTTGAAAAGCAATAACATAGTGGGGTACAAACTACAAGAAGCTGAAGTACGGGTGCTGGCATACGCAGATGATATAGCTGTGTTTTGTAAAGATTATGATAGTATCGCTGAAACCATAAAAATTGTGAACCTTTATTGTAATGCAAGTGGTAGTTTGGTAAACTGGAGCAAGTGCCTGGGTTACTGGCACGGCGAATGGCCTGTGACTCCACAATTTGTGGCTGGTATTTCATGGACCATTACTCCGGTACGATACCTAGGTGTGCCATTAGAATATTATTGTGACAGTGAACCGTACTGGCGGCGTCAGGTCGTGGAGCTACGAGAAAAAGCTGAAAAACTCAATGGTTTCCAGCTATCAATTTTCGCCAGAGCGACATTTTGTAACGTATTTTTAGTCAGTAAGCTCTGGTATGTCCTTCAGGTAATGCATTGTTCACGTGTGAATTTACAGAAGCTTCATCGAATATTTGCTGTTTTCTTGTGGAATTCTTCTTGGGAGCGAACAAGTAGAACTAACTTATTCAGACGGGTTCGCTCTGGAGGACTTGGTCTGTGTCATTTGTACCTTCGTCAGTTAGTTAATCGGTTTATGTTTTTCCGAAATAATCGAGACCCATTCATACGTACTGTTATAAAGCTTAGGCTTGGAAGACGGTTGCCAGAATTTGTGGTAGCATCTGTGCACATGAAAGCAAGTGTTAGAGGTTTCTTAAAAGAGGTTGTTGATTCATGTCTCTTTCTAAAAACGCGTTTTTCATTGGAATACCTCAGTACGGTTTCGCGTAAAAAGTTATACAAAGATTTAGTAGAAACAGTTCTTCCTGTTCCCCTACATAGAGCATTATACTGTGTAGGCCCAGGCCAAAATGTCTTAAGCCGTGTTAAAAAAATGGAGGTAACACCTGGAGCGAAATCCTTTTTCTTTAAGTTGCACACTGGGACCTTGCCCGTGAAAACATGGATGCAAGAAAAAGGCTTATTGGGGTGTTGATTGCCTTCTCTGCAAAAAGCCGGAAACAATTAAACATGTTTTCCTGGATTGCTGGGATGCAGTCTTTTTCTGGGATGTTCTCCAAAAGACTTTGAAAAAGGATCTGCCTCTCGATGCCTATGGCATCAGATTTTTACCAGTATCAAATGAAGAAGGAATACCTTTCGACCTAGTTATGTTACTGGGCCTGCACGGTATATGGCAATCTAAAATGGCGGTGCGCCATGCTGATGTTAATGCACGTCCGGTCAGGCAATATTTCTTTCAATCTGTCTGTTCGTTCGTGGAAGCACAAAAGGTTCAACAAGAGGTGCCCGAATGGCTTCATCAAGTAGAAAGCCTTCTACAGATGAAGGAATTTTAAAAAGCCTGTTAAATATGATGCTTTTTACCTCTTTTTTTGTTTCATGTTTCTACTTTGTTTGATGTATATATGTTTGTGAATGTTGTATGTAAACAGGCAATAAAGAAAGAAAAAAAAAGCGGCGATGGCATAGTGGTTAGAGCATCCGCCTCGCATGCAAGATGTCCGTGGTTCAAATCCCGGTGCCGCGCAGTTCCCAACCGGGAAACGAAAATACATACATTGTATCATTCGTAGCTCATCACGACACAAACCGTTTATTGCTGAGTCATTGGTGCTAGATTTTTTTGTACTTTCACACGGTGTGGTTACGGACGCCAGTGGCGGCGGCGGTGGTGGCTGCGGACGACTGCGTGTGACCCGAGTTGTGATCTCATACTAGTTTTTGCTGTAAAAGCGCACTGCGGGTCTTTGTGTCCGATTGGAGTCTGCTATCTCTCAGTGCCATTAACAGCGATTGGCGTGTTTCAGTAGGAAACACCGGTTCATCACTGCGTGCTGTGCACCTTCCCGGTTTTCTCTCCTGTGAAACGCTGCGGTGAGCTGCAGCGCCAATGGGCGCCGCCCTCGTAAGCGTTAGCGCCCACTGCTTCATATCTACACATGGTTACCGTTAGTCGGAAACGACGTAGTTTCCTGAAGCACTACACGGCAGGCGAAACCCATTCCACGTCCAGAGACACTTCCAGAGACACCAGCTGAGCGATTTCACTTTAAGCCTAATCACAGAGTGCGCAAGGTAATGGTTGAAGCCTTACGAAATTTGCGCGTCCCGGTCACCTTGAGCATCAGCCATGCAAGAGGACCTTTGTTGAGCTCAAGGTCTGCTGAAAAGATGCCTTCGTAGTCGGGAATCAAGCTCCTCACCTTGCAGGCGGCTGAACTCGGAGCGGTAGGCAAAAGCACGGTAACTTCAATCCAGTAGCATTTCAGTGGGGCCACACTGCACTGTGTTTCACGTAGATATGGCGTGATATGACGCGCACTCGAGATCCTGTGTCGACTTTTCATGTGTAGTCCAGCGTCTATCAAAATAAAAGCGCGTTGTATGGGTGCTTGTAGTTATTTTTTTTCTTTTGAGAGATTGCTGTACAAACATGTGCCACGTTGTGCTCTCTATCTGCATGGCTTGCATGGCCAGCGCCTCGTTCATTTTATCAATGCCAGCCACATGCGCCCGATCCAGCTGTTCACCATCTTCTCCTCGGGCCTTTCCCTGCTCTCTCCCATCGTCTACCTTTCGCGAGTGCTTTGCGGTGAGGGGGAGAGAGCCCAATATATCATGACTCACGACGAAAATCCTATGAAGTAATTTTTTGTTCAGTCATGTGCAGATCCGTGGGGCAGCGTTTTGTATTCCTCGTGTTCATAATGCTGGTTGTGATGCTGGCTTTGTAAACGATATGGTGTTTTGAAATAGCCTGCCGCCGTTCATGGTGCTATGTGGGAAACCAATGGGGAAACGTCACTGCAATTCTACAGCATGCGCTGACTTTAAGAGCGCTGTGGTGCAGTGGCGGCATCACTTCGAGCCACAATGAAGGAGCCCGAAGAAACAAATCTGACAGATGTATAATAAAGTAATGGGATACACGCTTCATCGGCGCAAAGCGATCAGCTGCACGTGAGAGCTTAGCTTCATGTCACACCGCATCAGGACCATTCCCTGAACTAGGGTGGTCCGGAGGCTTCCATTGAGAAGCACGTGCTTGCACTGGCGTTGAAAGAAATAAAGGACGTGCTGGCATGGCAGTCAATACGTTTAAAATTTGGACCCGTTTCACACTGTCTTTCTGCAGTCGGCGCCTCTTGGAATATCCTTGCAAAGTGCCCACACCGCCCGCTACGAAAACAGCACCGCCTTAGACCACTGACAGGCGTTATCATAGATCTTCCGCACATTAGTTGTGGCCTTCTGCTACGGTTATCCTGAATTGACCAGTGACAGGCTTGCACTTCAGCAATGTCAGTGATTCTACGCTCATATATTTAGCAGCGCTTTCTGCTACTTCCACTCAGATGGCTATTCGCCTTTTCAGTGGGTTTCAACATAGTGGTTCGTTGAAACCCACTGAAACAACATACAACATACATACATACATACAACTCATGTAGAGTACGTGATTAACAATTCTAATCACATGCTCGGCTACTTGCGACGTAACTTCTCCAAAGCACCCACTTCCTTGAAACTAGTACTCTATAAGTCTCTCATACGCCCCAAACTCGAATATGCATCCGCTATATGGGATCCCAGTCATGCTAATCTTATCACATCTCTTGAACTAGTACAAAATAACTCTGCTAGGTTCATGCTCTCTAACTACGACCGCACTGCAACTATGACTTCAATGAGAAATAATTTATCACTTATTCCATTGGCTCACCGACGAAAAATCGCCCGTCTTTCACTGTTTCATAAGACTTTCTATCACCCTACACTTCATAATGACCTGATACTCCAGCCTCTGTACATCTCAAACCGTGTTGATCATCGCAATATGGTAAGAATCGCAACATGTCACACTAGGTCTTTCTTTCAGTCATTTATTCCCCACACGTCTCATGATTGGAACAGCCTTCCCTCGAATGTCGCAACCATCACTGACTTTAAACTTTTTCACGAAACATTAGCTAACACTGTATAACCAAGAAGATATGTTACCTATGCTTATTGCTTCTGTTTTTGTATATTTGGAAATAACTTTTTTTTATATATTCTGCAGAAATGTTATTATTCTCTGCCTTTTATTGTATTGTTTTATTTGTATTTTTCATGTATTTACCCACTCCCCTCCTTAATGCCTTTTTAGCCTTGAGGGTATTATAAATAAAAATAAATCAATACATACATACATACATACATACATACATACATACATACATACATACATACATACATACATACATACATACATACATACATACATACATACATACATACATACATACATACATACGAATGAATATACAGACAGACAGACGAATGGACGGACGGACGCAGCCAGCAGATGATTCACGGTTTGCCAACAAAACACTTCGCAGCTTCGCCCCCTTATCAACGGTCCTAGCGTGGGGGTCCTAATTTGATCATCCTCCTAACGTGACTCCAAGGCAAAAACCAATTAATAGTTTTTTTCGATCAATTGTACAACTGGCAGAAACATGACAACACTTAGCTAGCCTAAAAAGCCAACCTTTTCTGCAACATCATGCGCTCTATCTTAGGCTATGATGTAGTAAGAGGAAGCGCACAATGCCTCCCGACTATCGTTTGGGCATACGCCAGGTTGCCTTGAAGATCGAGTCATACTTCAAGTAGTCATTGCACAAAAGTATTTAATGTAGCATTCAACTAGGTACTGTGTAGGCACGGTGTGAAGAACTTCAGTTTCCTTCTACAGTAACGCTGTATATGGCTAGCACGCTTTGTTTGCACAAACACCCCCGGTGTCACTTAAGGGGCACTGCAATGAAGAATATCAGAGTCACTTATGTGTAAACAGAATCGATGTTGAAGGCGGTATTTTTTTCTGTACCCCTTATGTTTTAATCCTTCTCCGCCCCCTTCTGAAAGGTTCCAGCCACAAACGTGGTCTAGAAGTCTTGCACCACATCCAGCATCGAAGACATTGTAAGGTTTCTGCACCCCACGTTATTTCACAATGCTTCCACGTTCGGTGCATCACCCTCCCGAAAAATGGCGATATCAGAGGATGACGTCATGACGAGACCGTATTGTGAATAACTTTTTAATGGCGGGACCAGTTGTGAAATTCATGTAGACATCAGGCGCTGATTTTTCACATGTATGCAGTGGGAAACATCAAATGAAATAAAACATATTTCATAAAAAGCATGAAACGCTAGCAATGTGTGCTCAATTTTATAACGTTTATCAACTTGTGGAAAGGAAAAAAACAGACCATATGCAGTATGTAAGATTATAATGGTGGTGATGATGATGATGTTTGGCGTCCTCTGGCGCGCGGTTCATTTGATGGTCAGAGAGCGTCATGTCAAGGAGGAAGTGATCCTGACAACAGTTTATTTATTTATTCATAATACCCTACAGGCCCCGGAGTGCATTGAGTAGGGGGAGGGGGTTACAGAAAATTCACCATAAATAAAACTGCAAAAGGAACTGCAATAAAAATTAACAAGGAGAAAAGAACGAAGAAAAATTATACAATGGAAGAGAAAACAACAAGCGCTCTATGACATTGTAGTAAATCATCTTTCTGCAAAAATCAAGGGAACATATACACTTGCAAATGCTCCCGAAATTTCACAGGGTCTCGTAATGAAACAATCTCATCGGGGAGACTGTTCCAGAGTGCGATGACGCGCGGCAAAGCAAAATTATTGAATGACAATGTGCGACCGAAGATGCGTGTGAAACTGAGATCACTATGAAAACGACGTGATGTACGCGAAGGAATTTCAATAGAGAGACGACTGGTCCAAGATTTGTAGTGGTATTTATGAAAAATGCATAGGAGGGTGACAGAGCGGCGGGAATTTAAGTCAGCGAGGGCAATATTGCGTTTGATTTGGATGATGCTGGTATAGCGATCGTACTTTGAAGTTACGAAACGGGTGGCACAATTTAGGATGTATTCAACTTTATCTGTCAGGTACTGGTATGAGAAGTCCAGATCGATGAAGCGTTTTTCAATTGCGGGTGTACAAAGGTTAGATAGGCCTCGTGCCGTATGAAAGGTGGTCAATGGTGCAGATTCCGGCGCAAAAATTCCAAAGTTCTATTAGCTTTTTTGCATACCTTTGTGATGTGACTAAATCAGGTAAGGTTAGAACAAAGATGAACGCTGAGATGATTGTATAGATGAACAGGGAATTACAGCGGAGCTGACACGGTAAGGAAAATGAAAAACACAGTTTTTACAGTTGAAGAAAAGTATGCAGCACTTAGATGTGTTAAGCGTCATTTGCCATCGGTCACACCACTGGTTAACTATGTCGAAGTCCTGATGCAATACGACATGGCCCTCTTCAGAGGTAATGGTCCTATTCACAGTGCAGTCATCCGCAAAAAGATGAATAGAAGAAGCAATGTTACAAAGGGAATCATTATTATAAATGAGAAAAAGATGAGGGCCTAATGCACTATCCTAGGGTACACCTGATCAGAGAAGTGAAGTAGATGAGCTGAAGGCATGGACAAATGTGTGCTGCTGTTGATTAGATAAGAAATTCCGGGGCCAAGATAATGTTGATTAGTCTTGTCTAAGGGCAATAGTTTAGCTATTAGACGCCATTGGGCAGCTCTGTCGAATGCTTTTGCAAAGTCGAGAAAGATGCAATGAATGATTTTGTTATTATTCATACCGTTATGTATATCCGACGTAAATTTGAATGTTTCAGTATCGCACGATAATGTTTTGCGAAAACCCTGTTGATTCATGAAGAAGAAGTTATTAGACTCAAGATTACTGTAAATATGAGAGGTGATGATGTAATCCGGTAGCTTGCAAGAAATTCTTGTTAGCGAGATGGGGTGATAGTTACCAGGGGAGTGTTTGTTCCTGTATTTAAATATTGGAATGACCTTTGCAGTCTGTCAGTTAGTGGAATGTTGACCAGTGAATAAACACTGTTGAAAAATGTGACATAAAATTTGACTGGACATAGCACACGTTTTTTTGCGTAACTTGGAGTTATTTTCACACCACACAACGTAGACAACTTTAGACCGTTTATAAGTTTATATAGGCCTTCTAGAGCAACACGGATAGGGGAAATGAAGCTGTACTCAAGATCAGAGACGCAGGGAACTGATGAAAAGTCTTCATTTGTGAACATGGAGCAGAGAAATGAATTGAAGGATGAAGCACATTTCGATGCAGACACAGGATTATTATTAGTGTTGTGTAATGTAACCATTTCATGGGCACGATCAGACAAAATGGTACACCAGAATTTTTGGGGTTAGTGTGCAAAAGTTTAGACAGATCAGTGTTAAAATATTTTTTTTCGCTTCACTAACAATACTACAGTGAGATTTTAAGCAGTCTTTATATTCAGACCAGGATTCAAGAGAAGATAACTTTTTCGCGCAAGCATATAACCTTTTCTTTTTATATTTAAGAGATCTAAGCGATCTAATAAACCACGGTTCGGATTTGTCGTTAGCGATATTAATTTGTGGTACATATTTTTCTATGAAGAGCGCGATGATATTTTTAAAAGGAATCCGGCTATCTTGGACAGAACTGTCGGTGCACGAGGGAAGAAATGTATTTTGCAGGAAGACAGCAAGATCATCATTCATTTGATCGTAATTTTTCTTGCTATATTATCTGATTACCTTACGCTGAACACCCGGAAAGGTTAGTGAGATATTGATATACAACTGTAGAAGCTTGTGATCACTAAAGCCGTCTAATTGCAAAACGGGACCTATGGTAAGTGGCTGTGTTGTCAGATTGAGATATCATATATTATTATCATGAGCGGGCTCTGAAACAAGCTCGGTGAAATTGAAGTAGAGACATAGCTCCACGAATTCACATGAGGCACCACACGATGAAGACATGCATGACCAGTTATTGTTATAAAAAGTAAAATCGGCAAAAAATTAGATGTTTCTTGTGGGAAACATGTGAAGAGCGCTAGAAATACTTTTGCGAAGCTCTTGATACAGAAGAAGGTGGGCAATAGCATACGTTCATCAGTATTTATTGCAGATAAGGGGGGACAAGCGACCCAAACTAAATCAAGAGAAGGGTCAGTGTCTACAAGAAAAGAAAGTATAGCTCGTTTGATCACTTACAGCATGCCACAACTCTTTTTGTGTGCCCGGTCATGGCATTAAACGGAGCACTGAGTTGAAGTATGATATAACTCAGAGTCACGAACATCATCGTGTAGCCAAGTCTCGGTTAGTAATAAAACGTTAGATTTACTATCATCAAGATACGAATCAAGCACGACACGTTTAGGTAACAAACTGCGAATGTTAGTACATGATACTGAAAGAGAAGGAGCACATGGAGTAGTTGGCCGCTTAATAACAGCGCTGCGTGCATCGGCAGCTAGATATCTAGTAGGTATGATAGTGTCAGTGCAATTGTCACAGATATATGTAATTTTACCAATACGAAGTTTGTCTACATTCAGTTCGAAAGAACAATTCCGTTCCCTAGCAAATGGAAGCAGTTTCTTGCGCGCTAGCCAAGGAGCCTTGGAAAAATCTTCTATAATGGAGATGACACTATTTCTCAGGTGATGTGCAACGACGACCATTGTCTGCTTGTCTTAAAAAAACGCAAGCTTAGCAATTATTAGTTTGAATTTGTGGACGCAAATTTACCCAGTTGATGCACACGTTCATACTGAGAACTGGTAGTGGTGATCGCTAGCTCATCTGAGCATGCTGTGATAATTTTACTTTTTGAGGTTTCCCAGCTTTCCTTTTTCTCGTCGAGAATTCCAAAGAAAAACAAGTTGCACCGTTGCATTCTTTTTTTCAGCTTCGTCACACCTTGATACAGCTGCTTGAAGCTGATCAGAAATAGAGCTGAATGCGCCATCAGCAAATTTGGAAGGAAAGGCATTAGAAGCAAGCTTAGCTTCCAGAGTTCTCACCCTCCTGGTAAGGCTTTTGATTTCATTATCAGCAGCTTCCTGCTTTTCTCTAAGCCCCTTAATTCCATCAAGTAATGCATTCTGACCAGCCTCAAGCGTAAGCATTGTTTCAAGAACGATTACAAGTGTCTCCTCGACGTTAGGGCCGAGATTGAATTCATTGTCACTTGAAAGGAACAACAACAATGATGCAAACTTCCCGCAGAGGCGTGAGAGAAACATCAATGACGAGACCACTTATCACCCAGGTCATCAGTGAACGACACCGTAACAAGCCTATTGTGGCTACTTTTCAAACAGTGAACTTTTTTTATGTAAGCAACCTGAAAATACAGCAGCGGTAAGTGCCCCATCCTTTCAACGGTGTCGTGCCCAATCGAACTGGTGCTTGGCTGTCTTTTATATCCTACGTCATGCTTATTGTAGGTGTCTGGGAATGGACCACGTTGCCAGCTGCCAGTAGAGGAGGGAATCAAGCTTAATCATCCTTGCACTTTTGGAAACGGAGGTGCTTGATAAAGGTGTGGCCAAGGTTCGAGAACCGTCGAAGGCAGGGCACCGGGGAACAAAACGAAGGTGGTGCCCTCCTTCATGCTGTATTTCGCGTCATACTCTGCGATGATGTCCATAAAAGAACCGTGTCGCAGGTCACCGGTAAACGAAGGAAACAGCCGCGATCATCCTTGCACGATCAGGAGCGGAAGCGGAACTACACGGTCGAGACCATACGGCCCCGCCTCAATGACCCACGACGACAAGGTACTGAGGATTGTAACCTGAAATTACAGCAGTGGTGAGCGTCCCATCCCTTCAACGTTGTCGTTATGATTGTTGACTCTAAAAAGGCCTTAAAATTTTTCGCGGTATTGAGCAAAAATATAGAGCTAATAAAATGAAGAGAGTGACTTAAAATATGGGCAGACAGAGTAAATAGCGAAAGGTCGTGATAATAAAATCATTGTGGGGATGTTGCTACCGCAGACGCGATCTCAATACACAGGTTTCGCTACACATAACCTCGGACAACGTATTGATAATAATGTACATTAATTTAAACGTAAACATCGATTGAAGTTTAAAAAGTAGATTACTAGCGAGAAGCAAGGCACAATGTAGTACTTAGTAGCTGAGCTCAGCGGGTAGTAAAAAGTGCTTTTTTTCTCACAGCATGTAACTCATTGCACTAGACGAGGATTTGAAGAACCGTAAGTGGATCTCCACATCTTTCACACAATGGGGAATCACCACCAGACAAAATGAATGAATGTGTTGAGTGTGTAGATGCTGCTCTTAGCTTTTCCCACGCGCGTTTACTATTTTGATGCCAGGGCTTGTCCAAACAAGTGAGAAGCACAGATGACACCTTTATTTTAGCGCAAGAACGAAACATGGCTGAAATGGCGCCATTGAAAGGACGTAGAATTACGTAGTGTAGACATAACTTCAGGTCATAGGAAAAAAAAGAGTGTTGTTGTCAGCTTCGCGAATGACACGCTCCCATGTTGTTCTTCGGTTGTCGTTTAAACGAGAACACTCGCAATTTGTGTCCCTTTGCCGCGACAATTAGCCAGGTAGCATCACCCTACCGATCGGATTTGCAGGCGAGAAGATTGTGAATATTCAGTGCACGAAACGCAATAAACTTCCACGCTTCAGGTGACGGTCACTGTGAAAGACGGTCTTTTCGAGACGCCAACGAGCACATCTGTGCGCACGCCACGAAAACGTGTTTTGGGCCTAGGAATCCATGGATCCATGCATCTCAAGCGATAAGAGCAAGCGCAGGCACGTCTTTGCCGTGAGCTTCTATAGCAGTTACGCTCCCAGTTTACATATACACTGTGCAGCAAAACACACCGGTGTAAACGGAGTGACGAGATAATGAATTAAAACAACCACGTAAACTTCATTTCGTTCAAACAGATCTTGGCATGCCCTGCAACCACAACGAGCGCACAATTTTCGTGACACTGAAACTAGCTTTGAGTTTCTCGTGCATGCTGATAGCGGCGAACATAGCTTCGGCCAGCAATCAACTAATCTGCTGTGAGGTGCGTCTTAGTGTTCAGCGGCCGAATTCACAAAGCTTTTTCTTGGCTACGCATTTTCTTAGCCAAGAATTCTCTTATCTCGAGGGGTTACTATAACGCGGGTCCAAATTGAACTTATTCGGCACCAAAGAGGGCGAAAAGGACACACAATAGCCGATGAAATGACAAGAAAAGAAAGAAGTGCGTGTGGATAATATCAAGGTAGCACGCAAAGCGTCTAGCATCGAGAGTGTACGATGATAGCCAATAATTTGCTGCATCTAAGTTTCAGTTCCGCAATCGTCTGCTACAGCGCTTACGGGATGCCGCGTACGTTGTAATAGACTCTTCGTGTTCTGTGCAAAGCCAAGCAGTCACCTTCATCAATGACCGTAGCTAAAGAAGAAATTGCTCGATTGCCTTAAGCGATAATTCGCGCACTATCTTGCCAAGTATAAGTAAACAACACTCCAGGTGCACCACATCAATGAAACTGCGCATAAATCGATGCAGGAAATGTTTGAAAATGTGCCTCAAATGTCTTCCCCTGTTTAATGCGACCAGTTACTTTACATTTTAATGAATCTGCGCTGCTACTCTTCTAGTCCGGTGTAATCGAGCACCGTAAAGTGGTGAACGTATGGGTGTTTTCTACCTAGACGTAAAAGGTTGCCTTTCTTACAATATTTTTCTTACAAGACACAGAAGCAACTTTTGTACCTGCGGACGAATTGTGCAGAAGTATAGAACGTCAATAATAAAATTAAATTACGGGCGGAGCTCGCGGGTTTCATGCACCACAGCATTTTTATAAAGCCAGAATGCGAGAACGTGCATACGCTTACGCTTACATATGTGTCTACGTAAAACGAGGGAGACTCGTCGGGAGGTGTTTAAGTGCTAATGCTCTTCACAAAACACGGCGCAAATATTTTGTCCGGCGTTGTTTGAGTGAGCAAGCAAAGCAAGGGACGTGTATACAAGTCTTGAAACCGAGAGAAGTTATCACACATGCGAAAGGGACGAAAAAAGCGAGCAAGAGAGACTCTCGTTTCTTCTCTGCGAAAGCTTGAAATTGATAGATAATAGACATTTTTCTCGCCCAGCAGACGTCAGGGAAAGTTTCCGCAAAGCAGCGTCAGATGATTGGAGAGCATAAAAAAGTGGAGCAGGTGTTTTATGGCAGCGACTGTCACACAGAAAGCGAGAGGAAGTGTGACTGTCTTTAGATGTGAGAGTCAATGCTAATTAGGAGAGCTGTGAGTTAATTAGCAAAATCTTCCTTAAATAATTATAATTTAACCAAATTGAGTATTCATCTAGTGAAAGTGACACTAGTGACAGTGAATTCATAATAGTTGATTGCGTTGTCCTAACCCGATATACATTTATTTTTTTATTTACATTGGGCAAACTATGGGAAGGTAGCGTACGTTAGAGCCGGCTATCCGAACAACAAGACAGTAATGTACAATATAAATAGGGCACGGTTATACAGCCACACGTGGTGGTTTCTATAGTCTAGTAAACTTGGTAAACGCATTCTAATTATTTTTTTTTTCTAATTTTGACCAAGTTTCACCTGACGTTTTTTTGCATTTGCGTCATTCGAAGCATTGACGATATATCAGCAATAGGGTGAATGCCAGCACTGCTACAATGGACGAGTGGTTAAAGCGCTCAGCTACAATCTAGGAAGTACTGAGTTTCATTCGCTTTGTCACGGAGCACTCTTTTAGGAGGTTGCCCGGTTTGAGATTATGCGTGGCAGTGGGTACTAATTTCTTGAGAAGGTGGCTTTCGCGCTGTTTTATTCACTCCCCTTTTGACCCAAAAGCGCTGTGCCGTGCTCCTTCCTATAATACATAGGTCAGGGTTCATAGCTTCCCCCTACATCCTCTGTTATCGCCAAAGTGCCCAGTGCAGAAATACCAAGGATATACCTGGTATATTACTTTTCACGTGTGTGTACATTCGACCAGCGATAAGTCACCATGGTGTTTTAAAGAAAATCTAGACATGCAGTTAGCTAATTGCTAGCGGCCAAGTTGACTGCCTTTGGCGGGGCACGTTTTCGTGCTAATTTGGTGGGCATCATTACATGCAGCAAGGCAAAAGAGCAACGACAGTTAGAGAAGACACAAACAGAGTGATTAGTTTGTGTCTTTCCTCCCGCTGTAGGTTATGTTGCGCGCTTCAGTGTAATGTCGCTGTCAATTATTAAAATAAACTATATTAGCTAATCGACTTCTGCTGAGAGGGTCCCCTATTTTCCAGAGTGGAACAGAACAATGGCAATTGAATTTGCGTCATATAGATACTCCGCTTTCGGTTATGAGAATTTTTTAAACCGAAGTTTAATTTTTATTCACAACAGTTCCAGTACAGACGAAAGGTGCATGAACAAAATCTGTGTATTCAGCTTGACTAGGTTTGTGACCATAATAGTAAATGCCAACCGATATTAAAATATGCATAAATATCACACACATATAAAAACACGGCTGATAGCTTGTTTATTCTGATTAAAATTGGTATAATAAAATCGACATATTCGACCAACGCAATGTGTACAAGATATGCCATGTAGAGTAGCATTGCTCTAAACTAATCTTAGCTGCTTGGTTTCATTTTACCCAATTTCTTGCTCATGACTGTACGTTGGCAAATGAAACAACTTCTTCGAATTCACATATTTTGTGTAAGGTTGCATTTATTTTTATGCAGTGAAAAAACAATTTGAAATGTGTATTGGCTCAGAAGAAAAAGAACTAGAAAGGAATTCACCCAAATCTTTTCGAAACTTACTCAACAATGATAGACAGATTCTTATTTAAAAGATACATACATACATACATACATACATACATACATACATACATACATACATACATACATACATACATACATACATACATACATACATACATACATACATACATACATACATACATACATACATACATACATACATACATACATACATACATACATACATACATACATACATACATACATACATACATACATACATACATACATACATACATACATACATACATACATACATACATACATACATACATACATACATACACTGATGTGTAAATAAATAAAATGAGTAAACCAACACTCACTATTAATATTATGGTCAGTGCCTTGCCGGATGGATCTGCGGTGTCCTGCACAGAACACCACAGGAGCACTCCGAGTTTTGGCTTGCATGCGTGCTGGCTGCATCACACTGATGCTGAAGTAGGCTAGCCACAGAAAGGGAGATGAGGATCCGTGGCTTTGAGGAACACCGAGCATCACCTTTAGAGATCAACACTGCACACTTAGGTCAGGTACGATTTCTAGAAAAAATGTATCACTATGCAATCATGGTCAACGCATTCGGGTGAAATACAACATGCCACATCACTGAGAGAGAAAAAGCTACATCAAGTAAAAGATGGAGTTACCGGCCCTATGTTGTCTGATGCTTGTACAATAGGTCTGTCCCCTTGCAAGTTGTGGACAACCAGGCGATTTTCCCCCTTTTGCTATTTCCTTCCGGAGGCGATTTTCCCCCTTTTGCTATTTCCTTCCGGAGCACTTGATCCACAGAGCGAGTCAAAATCTTGAGAGCTCAATAAGGAATGAAATATTTGAGCACGTTCAAAAGCACGAGCTTTTCAGCCTCAGATGATTGGATTTGCAATAATAAGCTGCATGCTTTCCACTTTCAACATTCCCAATTATCTCACAATTTACTTCTATTATTGTTCAATAAGAATTTTGTGTGAGAATAATACAGCCGTCCACTCCAAGCAGCCATGCTTGGGTTTTCAATTTGTGCACAGTAAGTGGCGTTTACTTAATCATATGTACTTAAAACAAAACGAACCTTGCAACCAGCTGTTAGGCAGTTTTATGCCCTCGAAGCTCCCAGGCGGACCACCGTCCTTCTAGATGAGGCTGCCATGCATGCTTACAGGCAACTTTCATGTCCCCTGAATAATAACAGCCCCAGCAGTGGTATAGGCTAGCACAATTAGGAAGCACGTGTCCTCCACATTCTTGTATGCGAGATCAAAGTCATGAGGAGACTTGATATGCCAGTGCGTGCAACCGATACACCACAGAGCCTTAACAAACTAAACTCTGCGATCACTTAAGGGCCAAAAACAAGATATTTAAAAACAATTATTAAAGGCACTCACTTCTAGTACTTATGTGACAAAGCTAGCTATTACTTTGTCAAAGTGATGAAGTCGGCTATTATCACCTAAACAAACTGAAGCCCCATGTAGGGTTTACATACCGCAATTAATATGTCCTAGTGAAGTATAGTGCTACCATGGCGGTAATTGTCTATAAAACTAATCTTTCAAAATAACATGAATTCCTCAAGTGCCACCTGGCTGCTGGAAAACAAATTCACATCAACTTTCAAACCATTTAACGTGGTAAATAGAGTGGCCCATATTATTAATCCAACAAGAGCTCGCTTATATCAAATCACAAAAAACTGCTGATGTATTTGCCACTCTCTCCTTTTTAAATGTATGTATATAACAGTAGTAGTAAAGTTGTCATGCTGGAACTTCACATCGGAAAACATTACATATACTGGGCTGAAAAACCTGCACATGTTAGAGTACTACGTAAATAGCAACAATTTTATTTCCGCAAGGTCAACTCACCGATGGCAACATTTAGTAGCCGTCAGTGTCATCAGGGACGAAGCGTGCTCTGGGGCCAACAGGCAAAGAACATCTGCAGACTGAAAGCTGCCGTTTACATAGCAATGAAGGCTTGCCAGGCTTGCACGTCCGTTAATAAAGTGTGGGAATTTGTCACGAGCCGCTGTTGCCAAGGCTCTAAAACCGTTCAAAACGATGGCCAGACGAACTTGAAAACTTGTAGTTAGCCGGTCCTGCCCTAAAACTTCATCCAAAGCAAAATACCGGTGAACTATTTGCTCTTTCTGGGGGCCGGAGGGAAGCTTGACGTTCACGGGCTCTCGCTGGCACAGTTATCACCGAAGACCAGTCTAGGCGTGCTGCCAAAGTAACACGATCTTTTCTTGACAACACTGTGGAAGCTATAGAGCCGAATTGCCTGCATGCGCGCGCGCCAGGAAATAGTACCTATTTTATTTTCTGATTCTAATAGCTACTTGACCCGAATAAATAAAGCTTTCTTCATTATAAGGATAGAACAAGTATGGGACGCTGTTCATGGAAAAGAAGTTATCGTGCGCCCTAGTTTTTGTTTTATTTCTTGGATGGCACCACGTTTTCCGCACGCCGGCTGCGTCTGCTGCTTGCTCTTGCAGTAAACATGGCGTCCCCGGTGCCGGCGGTCGGCTGGTAAACAGAAAGTCATGCTACAGCAATGCACACAGGCGCTGATAGCGGCGATCACAGCATCGGCCGTGGAAAAGCTGCTCTTCGTTGGGACGCACCGTCTTTTATACATCACGTATCGAGCTTTCCAGCCCTATCACTGGTGGCCGCGCAAGCTCTGAAATGAGCTTCACTGTTCGGTCTTGCGCGCAATCTTAACAACGATCTACAACAATTGTGAGGCTTCTCGAACACTGAGGCGCAGTGTGCGCCGATCATTGCCGACAGCCTTTGAGGGCGTAAACCGAATACAGCAAAAATAAAACAAGACAGGCCCGTGGCCAGATCGTGCCGCAACCGGCCTTCCATTTCGCCTGTACCAGGGCTCAATACCGTAAACGTTAGCATTCGATCACGTGTGGCGCGTACCCGTATATACTGGGCTGAACACGGAACCTGAACTTCACTGTTATAAAGGCTGAATAATGCTGTGAAAACGTTCTGAACGAAAAATTTTATATGTACCAGTATATAAACAGCACAGTAACTAGCTGCATGTATGCACTCTCATCAAAGTTTAACTCTGAGGTTCCCATTTTGCAAGCATACATTTTGCTAAACACACTAGCGCAGCGAGCAAGCGAAAACCGAAACTGGAACCGAAATCGGCTGCTTGCGTAGTAACACAAATGTGCGGAAGCCCCGTCTCCGTAGCCTTCGCTCCAATGTAAAGAAAAGCTGTCGCCGAGTATAGCATCTCGCAGCTTCGGCTTGCAACGGCACGGCGCTCCGACTATGGTTATCACAAAAAAGGTTAAGTGACGAGTTAACAAACAAAAGCGCCAAGCTCCACCACCACAACTTCGCAGGGCAAGACAGTTATCAACGATGTCTTTCAAGTTTCGGTCACACGAGCACAGATTCTTCACAAGTCTTGGAAACATCCACACAGCACCACTGTTCCCAACGAACATCCGTTCCCTCCCGAACACTACATTACTCACAAGAAAATAGAAGTGTATGAGCTAACCAGTAGCGAAGCAAGAACCAAACACAGCGCGTAGTTCATACGTTTCCGTACGTACTTGGGTTCACTCAAGTAACGTGCCAAAACTCTGTAAATCCGAAATGTCGCAAAGCACTGTTACGCCTGCGACTCCACACCGAACGTCAATTCCTCGGCAAAAGGCAATCTGTGTCAAGGCCAGCAATCGAGCTCGCCTGATGCGACCAACTCAACGATATCATCAAGCGGCGGCGCCGGTTCTTCACGCAACGCACCGTGAGCTCCCTCAGCCCGCGAGCCCGTTGAAGGTATCGGCGCCTTCCAGTCTGGCGAGTCTTACGCAATACGTGGGAACGTCACTCGTCCTTGGCTGCCACCACGCGCAGCAATCCGCGCCTTCGAGTCTGGCGAGTCTTACCCAATGCGTGACAACATCCCTCGTCCTTAGTGCAAACACGCGCAGCGGCAGGCCACATTGGAGGATTCCGACATCAAGGCCAGCGGTACTTCTGGTTGGACATTTGGTTACTCAAAAGATCCACTCGGTGCCTATAGAAAAAGCCGTGTGGCGTGACGCCAGCAGCAGACCTATGTGTCAGAGAAGAGAGCTCGGCTCTTCGAGTCTCCAGGCTGTCGGCCTCAGTGCCGAATGTGTAACTCCTTCATTTCTTTGCTGTACATAAACTTTGCCTTAACTCACCGTCGTCTCGTCCGCTCGTTCATCAGCTCTGCGCAGAAGCAGTCGCAAGCTGAGTAACACACGCTACCAAACGGCTGATGAACGTGTCGGCGGAGTTCGGAGCAGTGGCGCTTTCGGGACCGTGTTGGCGTCGCCGTCTTCGTAACAGCACCCAGCTGTGAGACTGGAAAGTGAAGCGAACGAACAGTTACCAGCTAACAAACACACATTCCAGCTTTCTCGAGGGCTATAGTTGTCGTTGATGCACAGACGCCGATCTCGCTTGATAAACACACCGAAGAACAGGCATTGCTACGCGTCCAGGTACACTAATACACCGTCGCTGGTTCTCACACCACTTAATAGCACCGATAAATCAGCGGTAATCACAACACATCCAGTCGAACGCTGAAGGAATTCGAGTGAGAGGCGTTTGTTAAGATAGGTGATCAGTAAAAGAGCGAGGGATTGTTGGATGCGCCGTCTGCTACCGGCTTCCGGTTCGAGAAGAGTAGGCGACGGCGAACCGGTTTGCCGCAAGCCTCAGATTCTTCGGGATACGCGCGCGTGGTCGCCCGTTTATCTTTGTCCCGATAAACCATGGTCGCTTGTTCAGCCGTTGGCTGCTCCAAATCGAGTGTGAAAGGGAAATGGCGTGTATCGATTCCCATGGAACGAAGAAAGAAAAATGAGGTAGGCCGTGGCTGTGAAGAGAGCCACAGTGACAGGTAGCCTTTGAATACGGAACGTTGAAGCCACAGTGTTCGAAAACCATTTTATCACGCATACGTGTGTATTTCGGACTAAAAAATGCTTATGCATGAATTGGCTGCGAATATTATATTGAGAAATTAATGGTCGGGCAAACGCCTAGCACATTTATTATGGGAACGTGTGGGTGAAATCGACTTGTCATATGAGATGAGCGCCGGCCATTGCACTCATATATGACAAAAAAACGCAAAATCCTCACCTTATAGTAAGTTTATACGAAGCACTGGACGAGTCTATTTGCGTTATCTTGGTCAAACTGTGTGCCAGGACGGCACCGAAAGGAACAAGTGTGTTAAAAAAGCGCAGGGTTTCGATTATTCGGCGCCGTCTACGTCTGACTGTATTGTTCATGTGCCACCGTGCCGCGCAGCTTGATCAAGATCACCGTTTGAATAATCATCTGATTCCGACTAAGAAAAACATCTTATAGCGCACTGAAGGCTAGAAAAAAAAGACATCTGAACGCACTCAATAAGTGCTGCGCTTCATGTCGACTGACTGACAATTTAGGTTGAAGCAGCGAACCCGAAAAGAACTCTGAGCACACTGCTACAGTCATTTAATCTCCTAAGACCTTTAAAGCGGTGATTTTTTATCAGCAGTAACGTATCATACAATGAAAACTGTTTTCTGCATCGACTGATCTGCTAGCCGAACTGACAGTACCCCCGAAGAGCATAAAAACATTGCAGATCATTCTACTTCGATAAAAAAGTTTCCTTGCCGTTCGTGGCTTCCGTAGCTTGTCATCGTCACAATCACGGTTAGCAAAAACAAAAAAACCAACTTCTAAAGCACTGACGTTGCACGGAGAGGTGTTTTTTTTTTTTTCAACGGAGCTGTACAAAAATGTGCGGGTGTCACTGCTAACCCGCGTGGTGCGTCGAACCGGAAGCCGTCGTATCCCACCGCTCCCTGCGAATGCCCACATTGCCGGTCACCTATTCGCACTGACCGATAGGCATTTTTACCACACCATGTTGTTTTCGACAACTGCGCAGCACATAAGACAACTTGGAGTAAGGAAAAACTGTAAAATACCTCTTAGAAAGTACTTTGGCATTTTTCACGGCGTGACTAAATTTGCTCTTATGTGCGAGGGGGATGACATGACGAACGCGACAGGCGTGCCAGATTGAAGAAGTGTTTTGGCAACGTCACGGAGTGAGCTAATGTTGAGGGTATTTTTTTACAACCATTCACAAGCTGCGCCTGTCGGCCAAGTTGTCGTCATCTCGCGTTTGTCGTCTGCTTCGATCAGAGCATGCGACGGGGGATTCGCCTTCGCAACGCAATTATTCAGAGGTCAAGTGGTCACTGCGTCGTACAAAATACATGTCACAGGCTCGCTCTACCTTTGAATGGTATTCGTACGCCAAGATAAACGGCTGGTAATTGTCGCAGGGGCGAATTCAGCCAACGTTTGCTCCATAATCATGAGGGTTTGCCTATTTCCGGTGTCATTTAAAGTTACTAAGCTCATGTTCCCGACTGCTTGCCATATTATCATGGTCATTATCGGTTTCTGAAGAGTGAAGGTGAAAATGCTTGATTTGTTTGTAGTTCCATGCGTAATCACGCACAACCCTTATAGGATTCGGTTTACAAAATACGCGCCATTCCAGATTGTCCCAAAGTGTATCGACAGCAGTAATTCAGAGATCGTCCCCATTGGACAGTTAGAGTCAATCGAAGTACACTATAGCACAAGCTTTATGAACCACTCACTGAAAAGTTCCTCTCATTCTTATTTCCAATAGCGTGCAAGGAATGGGCTCCCATTAACCTCTTTGGTGGTAATTTCCACCAATGAGGCAAGGATCTCGAGTCGTACTTTTAATTGGATGAAATGGAGCACAACACAATAATATAACAAATCAGGTTGATCATATGCCATGCCACGTTCGAATGCACCGACCATTCACGTAGCACATTAGTTTTCATCCAACCACAAGTCTTTACATGCTTAATTTTGCGCCAATGACGCCCAATAGGATACTTCAATTACTGCGACTTCGAACTCATTTGATGACGCTGGTTGTCAATACCATTCATTGCGTATAAGGGAAACAACTCACGAAACTCAAAGTGCCGAAATAAATAAAAACCTACCAGCAGTCATCAGGCAGCCCTACCTGGGCGTGAAATAACCCAAAACTAGCCAGAGCACCAAAGTATACTGCATCGGCGGCAGGTTCTAAGCTGCCACATTGTAAGAGCGCTCCGGACCACTCTTAGGATTTTCTTCTAACCGCGCTGTTTTTACGCAAACATTTGCTTCGTGAATCCACTTACGAGCATTTTTCGGTGACGTAACCAAATATAGCAACTTCATCATCATCACTGATATGTTCCCGAGTAGCCGCAGCATGCTTTATTGCAGCGGCCGATGTGACAACTAGGGCCTCTTACGACGTTTTTTTTTTTTGTTTCGTGAATC
The DNA here is from genome assembly GCF_043290135.1 of Rhipicephalus microplus. Lineage (NCBI taxonomy): Eukaryota > Metazoa > Arthropoda > Arachnida > Ixodida > Ixodidae > Rhipicephalus > Rhipicephalus microplus. Next base: position 56,834,655 of record NC_134706.1, read on the forward strand.
TACTTACGAAACAATTTTTTTTCGCGCAAACTTTTCTTCGTAAGTGAGTTTTGTGAATACGGCCCCAGATATATAAACGAACTTACCCTCTTCATTCTGGAGATCATAATCACTACAGAAACCGTGCAGTCTCACTTAATAATACATAGTAGTTTCAGAGTATTATATAACTGCCCACTTTGCACGAATACGGGATAATAAGATTATACGTGCAGGTGAAGCATTTACATGCGCAAAGTGCTAGACACATAAAAAAGAGGGTGTGTGGTGGGTTAGATAGTAGCTATGACGATTCCCTTGTTTCCAAGAGCCAACGTCAAGAACGGCCCCAGCAAGTCAACACCGATTAGCTGGAATGGTCGGCGAGGGGGTTCCTTGGCCTGCGGAAGTCCCACTGGCCATTTCGGAGGTGTCTTGCGTGGGTATGACTGTGCGACCTTTGGTAGAGTTACTATGCGTTCATGATCCTAATGCCCCCATCAAGTCGTGAACCCAGCCACAGCCACAGAAGACGTCAACGCCAACCTCAATAAGCTTTCGAGCCGCAGGCAACCAAGACTACCTTCGGAGTACGGGGCTCTTCCCGATAAAACTCGCAAGACCACGAACGCCACTGCGAAAACTATGACGGCTACAGTGCCAGCAACCTCCATCGTCGTGATCCAGCAGTTAGGAGAGCCGCCCACTTTACCAGGATTACCCCTCGAAAACGTGAAATGCTGGTTGAAGAGATTCAACTCATTTGCGCTGTGAAATAATTGGGACCTCGGTGAGAAGCCTGGCAACCTATACTTATTCCTTGAAAATGGCGTTAAGACCAAGTTTGAGGGCATAGCGGCCATCCTGACTACCTAAAACATACTTCGCTCTCGAGTTTTGCCCCAAGGCGTGGGGTACCATTCTTTCAAATGTGTATTGGACCGTTGCACAAGCCATGGCTGTACATGGAACGACCCAGATGACGCGACACAGGTTGGTCTACAGAAGAATCCCGGCAACGACGCTCGACACCATGTTACCCTACGTCACTGAAGAAGACAACTTTGATGAGACTGTTTACTTTCAGTGCACCGAAGCAGCCCGACAGTTTGCCGACTTCCGCTTCAATACCCACAGACGCACGATAACCACCGTTAAAATCGTTGACGGCGCTTCGTGGAATTCCATCCAGAATGAGCATTTTTAGGAGTGGACACCGATACGCCGGTGTAGACTAAGCGAAAAACTTCAGCGACGGAGCTTTGGATACTAAAGGGTACTTTACCGTATTGGCGCACTAGACTATCTACGAGGCTTTCTCCGACGGTATTAGTAACTCCCAACGGCACCGTGCGTAACGTGATCTATGTCGTTTTTTTCAAGCCGTTTCATGCTCGTCAAGAAACCTAAGGACTATTTTTTTTGCTCTTGGTACTCTGTTGTTGTATTTTATTACTTGCACTTATTACTCACTGCAGTTTCTTGATTTATTAATACACATTCACGTTCGGTAAAATGAGCGTGATGATGTTTTTTCAGAGGGGCAGTGAAAACCTCAGTCGTTTCTATGTTATATGCTGACGGCGCGGTGCAAGAGTAGATACTGCTCTACTCACTGATATTTGTGTGAGCGCGTAATGGTGTTCTTTCAGTTTCTATTTACAGGCCAGAATTTTAGTAAAAAAAAACAGTTTTATTTCGGACACGCCGTGACCACCTTCGTGAATGTTACGAGCACGTAGATATATTGAGACAGCCTGGGTGATACCGTGATGCGCCATTCACCAAAAGGGCAATTTTCTTTGCTATCATTTTCACAACGTCCAACCAAACTGCCATACTTATCCACGTGGGTGTTCCGTTTAAGTGCAAAATGATTTGAATACTAATTTAACTTGGAATTATGTGCTGACAAACCAAGAACACTATGAAAGATGTTTGTGGAAGTTGGAGATGATTTATCATTGACAACATATCGCGCTAATTAAAAAGATATGATGAAAAAAAATGTCACCGCGCGATCAGTGCCTGTTGCGATATAATTCCCCGTCTTCTTAATGTCGTGCCTTCATCCTATTGAGCCGCTTTACAATGAAGTTAGGTCAACAAGCCCAACTTTTCATGCTTTTGTCACCTAATTCGCCATGTGACTTTACAGTGAAACATTACAAAAATGTAGCTACTGCATGTATTGACGCGACACAAAAAACAAAAAAACCGAACTCATTCCTACAGCTGGCCACGTATTTCACGGCGTTGCTGACTGTAAGAAAGACAGTGCGGCACTCAGATGCGTGGACGCGATCGGTCGACACGAAGAGGAATGGGCATTCTCTCTTGCCTGCCCGCATTGCTTTTTGGTGAGCCTTACTGTGGGGATTTCTTTTGGGTGGAACGGGCGGGGTGCCGCAGAGTAAGGCGCAGAGCGAATGAATATGTCCCGTCCTACCTACCATCAAGGATAATAGCAGTGCCTCAGGCGACGGCTCGAACCCTTGGACCCAGGCGGCATCTTCAGTTTCCCGTTTGGCCCAAATGCTGGTCAGCTAGCTGGATGACCGCCACCGTGGTGCTAGTGGGCCCCGGACTTAGCGCAATGGCAGCAGCACTAATTTAGCAGGGAGTTTTCTCTTTCTGCCATGCGTCGTGATTGGCGGCGGCAAAACTAACTCTCCCGGCACAATGCCCAAAACATGTTTTGCAGTGTGGCTTTCTTTCCCTGCGCGCTGTATTGTGCCCGGCAAGTATAGGCTCGGTTAGCGGAGGTCTGGGATTGCCTGGCTAGGATAACTGTTTGTTAGTAATAACCTCATCTTACGGTCAATCTCTTGTATACTTGACACGTGGCTAAAACACTTCTTTTAGACTTAGTACTTAAGTTACGGGTGGTAGGAATATATTTGTTTCTAATATAATGAATATATTCAGCTTTATTGAGTATCTTTATTGATGGCCAGTTTCTATTATTTCGTATTTTTCTAACTGAGCGCAGAGGTAAAGCAAGCAGAAGATATAAGGCTTCTTTTGATCGCCGTAACTCTCGCTTCATTAGTACCCCATGTCACTCATGGTAAGTGCCTTGCATTCTTACTCACACAAACTAAACAGCCCTTATCCATGCCCACGTGTCTTTACAGCATGAACAACAAAATGTGTCAAAAATATTTGCATATGGTAATCTTCAACCTAATTGAATATCCTCTTAGCGCATCTATAGACATGTAAGCTTTCATATACTAGTCTTCTCTTTATAGACAGCAGCGTGGCGTTTGTTCTGTACAATCTCTTTGTTCTGTACGAAGAGACATAGTGGACAGACCGCTGAAATGGAGGCATCTCAGGCCCAGGCACACAGCGCAGTGAAATGCCTCCATTTTACACTACTTTCTTTTTACCACCACCATTAGGCAAACTATTATCACAAAACTCAGCATAGAATCAGCCATAGCTTGAAATGTTTTAAGTAGGTATCTATAAACGTTGAACTGAAAATTGTGCGCTTTGTACACCATTTAATGGTAAACAATAAATATTAACCAAATAGATAAATATACACAATAAACATATATCTTCACAGAAGATCCAACGCTATAACACAAGGTGCGCACGGCGTCTCCAATATCAAGCAGCAAGGCTTCAATAAAGCAACGTCGCTACATGGTCGCCACAAGAAACCAATCCAGTACAAACTGTTCTCAGTCCACTATAGTAGCCAGTGCTACTATGGTTGAAGCTGCTTAAAGCGTGGGTCGGTCTTCACCGAATGTATGCATGTATGTAGTAACCACCTCACAGCATATGCTTGGAGTGAACGATGATGAGTGGGGTGAAGCTTCAGAGGGTTTTATCAGCAAACCGCAAGTCACCCGCTGGCCGCGTCCGTCCATCGTCTCTCTGTCTGTGTGTTTGACACACGGACGGACGCATGGACGAAGTGACGGATGGACGCACGGCTATAGAGATGAATGCCCAGACGGATGAACGCACGGCCGCATGATCTAACGCACAGACGGATGGACGCAGGCCATACGGACGAACGCAAGGACGGATGGCAGCGAAAACGAACGGACGGTACGGAGGCACGGACGGACTGACGGGCCCTTCGCCCCACTCATTCACACGCTCTGATTTTTTCCCCTGTGATTTGCTGTGATTTTTTTCGCTATTGAGGGTTAGTGAAGTATTCCTGTTAACATTTCGAGCTTAAGAAATATTCAATTATTCGTCAAACTGTGAGTGTTTCATTGAAGTAGTTGTAAGAAACAACTTTGTTAGGAAAGCCGTTGCTTCTAAGCGGAGATGGCTGGTAGGCCGTGCCTGGTCACCACTTTGTTGGCACGTGTGGTGACCCAGAGCGGGCTGTCAATATCTACAGGGAAGGGATTTATTAGGTTTGAAGCCGGCGCCCAGTGATTTACTGAGTTTTGTTTAGTTGCGGCTGCGGAAGTGGTTTTGTTTGCCTTGTTTGCAGTGCTCCGTGATGTCGCGAAAGGTGAGGTGTGGTCCGTTTGCTGTCCAAAGTTTGGCCAGCCATTCGGCGTACGATTGATTTGATTGATTGATACGTGGAGTTTAAGGCCCCAAAACCACCATATAATTATGAGAGATACTGTAGTGGAGGGCTCCGGAAATTTCGACCATCTGGGGTTCTTTAACGTGCAGCCAAATCTGAGCACGAGGGCCTACAGGTGTACGATTGCTCGAGCTTGTCTTTGGGTGGTTTCGTAGCCCACGTTGTCTGCATGTCCTCAGTGTCCTTGAAGTAAAAATGACTATCCTTTAAGCAGCTACCATGAAAAAGTTTAACCTCTAAAACGTTATGCAGTTTTTTTATTTAGTTGTGTTATATTTGATACTACGTTAAATTATTTCTTTTCGAACTTATTGTAGAATGCACTCTCTTTTTTTGGTTTTGAGATTTTCTACTTTGCCTCACCATTAAGATTCGGGTCCTGAGAATTTCATATGCACATAATGTATTGAGTACTTGCTTTCTTTTTTGAATGGGCTGTTAACTTTCAGTGGAGTGGTGCTGTAAGTATATTGACTATGGCCTACACTAGCCTTTTGCTACTGTCCCAACAGTTCTTTACCCAAAAACGCTGTATGAATGAAAAATAAGTAAAATAAATTGGAATAATATGAATTCACTTAGACAATTTGAATGAATCTGGGATCTTCATCATCGATGCTGCTGGCAGTGGTGTTGCCGGGGGATGGGCTTGCTACTTGGGGCAGTTGGTGGGGGATGCGTGCCGCGGTTGTAGAGACCAAGCCACGTGCAAATTAGATGGCAGATTTAGAGTCACTGGTGACTGTTTCATATTCGAAAATTGCAGCAAGGCATCTTCTTCGGCCTAAGTTGGGTCTTTTGTATGCATAGAGCCCGCGAATATTGTGGTGCCCGCTCTACTAAGTCGGGTGCGTTTCGCAGACACATTGATTGCATAGACATGTTTGGAGGCTAACCGTACCGCCTTCTTGAGCTTGAAACTCAGCAGCGAGATCAGGCGCATAATCGCTTGCGCCCTATTTCAAAGATGCCTCTCTCGCCGGTGGCATTTGTACACGGAACAACTGTTAGTTTTTTGTCGAGTATGTGTCTTTCTTGGCGTTTTTTTTGTCTCTGCTTCTCTCATTGCTTTTTTCTCACCCTCCTTCGTGCCGTCACATCTCTACATCACTTTGCGGTGCCCCATTGCTATACACCGTTGCCCCATTGCTATACGCCATTGCTATAGCGGGCGTTCCGGGAACAAAGCAGAAGAAACCGGAGACCAGATGCCGGTTGATAATGACAATTTAAGGTCACCTCATTTTACGCTGAGTAAGATTCACTGTTAATAGAATGTATTAGCAGCGGCTGTTACCCGTGAGATAGGTATTGTAATTAAGATAAGTACGTGAATAACTCACCGTCATGATCATCAAGTGTATTCTTGAACACAATTTGGGCACAGGAGTTCTCTCTTAAGGTGATGAGGTAATGAAACTGCCTAATAGAGGTCCTGCAGATTGGCATACGCGCATACGTTATTAGTATCCCTGCAGATTAGCGTACTTATATTATTAGCGCTGTTAGCATACGCTAGTATTGTTACCGTTAAAGCACTCGAATATTTGTAAACCCTATGCATTTTGGCGCCGTGAGAGGAATGGCAGCACCGAGAAGCCAACGCTTCTGTCATCCAAACGATCACGCACTACGTGCGTACCAGCACAGTGCCGACATAGTTTGCAAGAAAGTGGCACTATTGTTGTCTCGAGGACGTGTATTGGCTGAGTCATCTGACTAATCTTTCAAACGAAGGAGACAGTCACAATAATAAAGACTCCTATAGTAGCGCACGCAAAGCTTTCGTTAGCGTGTGTCGTCGTTGCATATGCGTTAAACGCTATCCTCTTAGAGGCCACCTTTAAGTAACCAAAATAACTAGTGACTGAAATGAACGCTGTTTGATTGCGCTATGCTAACTGTCCCTGATGACTATTATGTACAGGGTTGAAAATCAATCATAAATGCTGTGAATATCATGCACACACTAATTTCGCTTTCTCACTTAAGCGGTAAATCTGAGCCGCTGTTCTTAGCGTTTTTGCTCGCCATACAAACGATTATCAGCATGACGCGTAAAGCGCCTCCGTGCCATGGCAACGGCCTGCGCAAGGCATGATAATGGGAGTTACCCAATAGCCCAGAAGAGAGATTAAGAGAAACAACTTCATTTATCTCAGCCTAATTGAAAAGGGCTTCGAAAAGGCGATGAGGTGTGTTTTGTATTACCTCTGGCCACCTTAGGACACTTTCTTGAGGCACGCCGTTGCAGCTGCATCGGGCAAGTTTGCTAAACAGTAGTGTATGGATCAATAAAATGTAACTGAAACTTATCACATAGCTCAAGAAATCGCGTTCGGGCCCACAACGATATTTCGTTTCTGAAATTGAACTGAACGACGCGGTGAACGTGCTTGCCTGGGTATTGGAGATAGTGTGGTGGTAACAAATGGTTAGGATTAAGTAGGCACTCTGTGACGCCGACGAGTCCTCGAGAACGGTGAAACAATAGTCGTACAGGGGCGATGTCGTTTGATGTGCGTAGACAAGTGAGAAAGGTGAGTAGCCAGGGTTTGTCACGTAGCGACATTCTCCGCGAATGCCACAAATGGCAGGATGGTGTGTTTGGCATTGATAGTTGGTGTGTTCGGGGGTGATGTACTTGAAGATATCATGCAGAGTGCAATAATTAAAGGGTTCTGTGAGGTCTTTACTCTGGCGATGGCAAGTTATCCATGGTGTCACTTGTATGGATAACGTCTTCTAGTTGTTTTAAGAGGAACACCTCACCGTGGTCACCTACAAACCCGTGCGGTGCACCATGCCACAAACCGATACCTTTTACAGAGAAAGTGCCAATGTTCAGCGCTGATCCTGAAGGAGGGACAAGTTGTTGCGGCGTACGTTGTTCTATCTATAAGTAAGTCAGAAACAATACTAGTTCAGTATCATTCTACTGATGACACGGGCAACAGGCTCTTTATTGTTGGATATACAGAAAGAAAACAGGAGTGTACACCAATGAAATAAACAAATATATTGTGCCATTTGGTATGAAATCGTCTTGGGAGGAAGCGTAGCAACTCATACAAGCAACACACGACACCAGCGCTTAACTTAGGCTAAACGTTTCTTGTAAACGTGAGAGCATATAAAGGGGGCGATAGAGAAAAAGTAAGAGACACAACAACAACAAGCACATGTGCAGTGCCGTACTTCGATGACACTTGCTTTTTATATCGGGACAGAGATTTATTTACCTGTTTGATCGTAGAATCAGCAGAAATGGCATGTGATGATTTTGAGTGTGTTAGTGCACCTTATATCTCGCTCACGCGGAAAGAACTCTGTTTTTTGGAAGGGTGTGATTCATAATAATGAATGAGTAGTATACGGTACTGCACGTGGGTTTTTTGTTGATCAGCCTTTAACGTTTTCACCCCCTTTATACACTTTGATGTTTGGAATAAACGTTTAGTTCAAGTTGATTGACTGATTGATTTATTATTACGCAGAGTTTACTGCCTCGAAACCACCATTTATTATGAGAGACGCTGTAGTGGAGGGAGAAACACGAAGAAGTGTGTTTAAATAAGTGCTACTTCTGCTCTGGACTCTGACTCAAGAAATATGAAACGACGTGCTTTTTCCTGAGGCACAACGCTCCTCAATTAGTCCTAAATCAAGAAATAAGAGATATCAGAAGGAAAACCCATCAAAAAAGGATTTTTTGAACGATAGCATCTTAGAGAAAGCAGTGAGTGCTGCTGGTATCTCTTCAAAATAGGAAATTCAAAAGTACTACACTTGAACTGCCGCTCCATTTTTTCAGCAGCCACATACTTACTTCAACATTGCGATAATTAATCTCCCGATATTGTTGCTTTACAAGAAACTTGGCTTGCAGAAAATAAGTATTTTAGGATTAAAAATTACCGCACATTTCGTCTCGACCGCCCATTTCGAGGTGGAGGTTTGCCAATAATTATCTCATCTAAAATCGCCCATAGAGCAAAAATTATTTATCAGTCAATGACTTCAGAAAGCGAGATTTTAGCATTAAGCATTACTATTCCAGATCCCTTCCATTCTAACTTATTAATGCTTATTTTCCTTCGGGTGTTCTAAATTCTTCCGTTTTAGACACAGCAGTTCACAATAGCCAAAAAGATATTGTATTAGTAGGTGACTTCAATTCTCATCATATTTCATGGGGTTTTAAAACTGATCTGAATGGCAAACGTTTATGAGATTGGGTGAACAAGAATAACTTTATATGCATAAACAAAAAAACTTCTACTTTTATGTGTAATCAGTCCTCCTAGGTACTCGATCTAACATTTTCTAACACTAACCTCTTCATCTTATCGTGGTCTGCGATTAACTCGGGAACAAGTAGTGACAATATGCCAATATTGTTCGAGGTGGTATGTCCAATAACCTCCAAGAATAGATCTTCCGTAACACATGTAAACTTTCATACTTTCGAAAAATCGTTAGGAGGCGCTTTATCTAACCAAACGAATGATGCAGAACTAGACGCCACCAGAATTAGCGACATTTTAATAGAGTCGTTAAATAAATCAAAATTCACCATTGAAAACTCTAAACCGTCTACCAACCCTTGGTGTAATGCAGACTGTTCACGGGCTTACAGACTAAGAAAATCTGCATGGAAAAAATTTGTTTTCAACCAGTGTCCCATGGACTGGAGTGATTATAAGTACGCGGCCGCTATTTTTAGGAGAACCATCGCTAATGCGAAGGACGAATTTAACAACGACCGATGTTAGTTCCTGTCAAAGCCGGTCAATAGAAAAGCACTTTTTCGCTTTCTGAGAACTAAGAAAGTTCTTCCGATACAAACAATTATAGAATCTGTAGTATCATCACCAGTTGAACTGAAGGCCCTTCTAGAAGATATAGCTCAGGGCCTAGAAAGTCGCTTTACGACACTTCTCTTATACCAAGCCCAGTCCCCCCATAGGGCTGAAGGTTTTGAAGAGGTTACACCTGCAGAATTAGCAAACGTAGTCAGAACACTACCACCATTCTGCTCCTGGTCCTGATGGCATAACGACGTCGATGATAAAATGAAAACATAAAATATACCCACTTGGCCTACTCGAAATTATTAGTCACTCACTTAGAAGCTCTTGGATGACACCTGATTGGAGACTGACAAAAGTGATTCCATTATAAAAAAATGCAAGGTGTTGGGTTTACCTTAGATAATATCAGGCCCCTTGCACTTACATCAAACCTAGTAAATCTCGTTGAAAGAATTTTATATTGTCGTATAAACCGAGGGATGTCAGAAGATTTGACACTGAGCACATGTCAAATTGGATTCAGACGTGGCTGCTCCATTTGGTGCGCGCATGTGGATCTCGAAAGCAGAATTCAACTTGCTCGATATCAGAAACAATACTCCGCTTTGGTAACCTTAGATATCACAAAAGCCTATGATTGCGTGGAGCATGTGAAACTGCTAGATTCACTTCAGAATTTAGGACTGCCTCAATACTTTGTGGCCTGCATCCATGCTTTCTTAGGTGATAGAGAATTTCACTGCTCGCAATCTGGTGTCAACTCTTCAGTATACAGGCAAGCGGGAGGTATACTGCAAGGGTCAGTTCTATCGCCCTTATTATTTAATGCATTACTATGTACCATTCCCATACAGAAAGATGTACAGGTCTGTGTGTATGCCGATGATATTGCATTTTTTTGCTGCATCGGCGGGCATTCACACACTGTACCTGATTCTGCAGACATATAGAATAGCCTAGAAACGTGGCAGGAGGATATCAACCTATGCCTCAATACAAAGAAAAGTACAGTCATAGTTTTCGCACAAAATGCCCCAGTGCGAATTTCACTGATGTACCAAGAAGACGCCATACCTCAGGTCGAGTCATTTAGGTACTGGGGGGTCACCTACACCGAAACACTTAACTGGAGTCCCCACATAGAAAACATTGCTGCTATAGGAGCACGTGCCGTAGGGATGCTGCGCAGGCTCAGTAAATATCGTGCCAGTTTGCGTAGAGACGTGCTCGTTATTATATATTGCTTGTACAATCGACCAATATTAGAATTCGGCTGTGTTTTGTTTTCTGGCGCTTCGGCCGACAAAGTTCGACCACTGATTCTGCTAGAAAGCAAATCATTACGCGTATGCCCACGGCTACCTAAATATGTTGCCAACAATACACTATACGAAGAATCCCGCCTGCCTTCTCTTATCAAGATTTCATATTCTAACAGTACGTACATTCCTTAAAATCTATGCATCACCTCAGCGGAGGTCACAGTATGTGTTCATTAACCAGCAGACCTCATTCTTCAACCACCAATTGCCTAAATTACGGTGCCCTCAAGTCATATTTATAGAGAAACTTTTGAAGCCCTTAAAAGTTAACCTTTGGGAAACACTTGTGCTCAACACAGTAGATGCAATTAGGATTGAATTGGACGATATATATCCCAAGAATGTAAAAAATTTACCATATCAGTATATGAATGATATTTTGGAAGATCATTTGGCCAATCTAGAAACATCCATTATGATGGCGACTGACGCTTCTGTTTATAAAGAGAACGCTGGCGTAGGAATCGTATCATCCTTTGTAGATTGGGCTTTCTCAATTCAATTAACCGACTTTATACCTATTTACAAAGCTGAACCACTGGCAATAGTCCTAGCATTGCGTAAAGTGCCGCAAGATCTATCAGTGGTGATTGTTCTACCAGACTGTCTCCCGGTCTGTACTGCCTTAAGCTTACCAACTTTTTTGCGTACCTTAGAAACTTTCTGCTCGCTCATTCCTACACATGTGCGACTCGTCTGACTAGTTTGGGTACCAGGCCTTCGAGGTTTAGCTCTGAATGAGCATGCAGATGCACTAGCTGTATCTTCCCTTGATTGTCCTGTTTTACCTATTTTGTCTACTTCAGAATGTATCACTGCAGCACGCTTTGAAAAACACACAAAGGCCAATAACTTCGAAAAATTCCTTTTGTTTGTATCAGACTACCCACAGCTAAAGTTCCCTTGCAAGAACAAGTGGTGTTCATAAAGAAAGGACGAATGCTTAAGAGTCTGCGTTGTCAAGTCCCCTCATTGATCTTTTACCTTCACAGGTCGGGTCTGGCACAGTCGCCTTTGTGCCTTTATTGTAATGAGAGGGAATCTTTGGAGCACTTCTTTTTGTCATGCCAAAAATTCAAAGTTCAAAGGAAAAATCTACTAGAAGAACCCCTACGAAAATTGGGCTTAAACTTGACACTTCCGGTGGTTCTTTCATTTGGTGCAGTCGCATTGGGATTCAGCCACAGGAGCGTTTTTACCGCTGTTACAAATTTCTTACCAGAATCTAAAAGAATGGAATGCTAAAAATAAGTAACTTCAGTTGTTTTATGTATAATTTCTTCCTTTTTTTGTGTGTTCATTATGTTTTCTTTTCAAGGTTTTTTGTTTAGAAATTTAACACATCTTATTATTACCTATATTACCTAATTAATTCAACCCTCTCTTTCAAGAAGTGAAATAATTTAAAAAGCAAGGCACCGTCCCATTCATGGCCTATCCCCTTAGGTTGGTTGCGCCAAGCTGTTGAGGAACCAACCAACCAACCAACTACTTCTGCTAACTCCAGCGTATTTCTGTGGCAATTTAAGTCTGTTGATAGGTTTTCACTCCTTCCTTGGGGTGGATGGCTATAGACCACCCCAGGCGCCTGCCGGAATGAGTGGCGTGAGCGGCGGCAGCCTCCAGGAAGCGGATCGGAAAAGCGAGCGACAGCGACAGGGAAGATACTCATGTCTACTCTCTCAGCAGTAATGACTTTTTAGATGACAGTTTCTCACCTGTGCGGAGCCGCAAAGCGAAGAGAAGTAAAATGAAGACATCCTCATCCTTTAAGTATACAAACTATGAGTGAAACGCCCAAGTCGAACACTTATACTATCCTGTTTCTGCCTGCACATTCTACCTTCAGCATGAAAAGCCTTAACAGACAGTCTGTGTCGAGGTCTCTGGAAGCGCTCGTGTCAAAAGAGCACAGACATAAGGGTGAACGCCAGAAGGAATATATTGGCTGTTGACGTCCTACACAAGTTTTGGTGTTCTGCGCAATGTAACTGACTTCGACGGGAAGCAGGTGTGCTTTCATGTTCCCTTGGGATCTGCTGTAGTAATCAGCATGATCTACGACATAGATGTGACTATTTTAAATAATGACTAACAAGTTTCTGTCAAGTCATCAACTGGTACTCCCATTGTTGATATCACTCGGCTGGGCAAGTCTCACTGTGTGAGGGTTGCGTTTAAGAGCACATCCCTCTCCTATCATGTCAAGGTGGGTACGTCTGACATGCTGTGTGGCCTTTCATTCCAAAGCCTCTCCAGTACCGTAAATGTGTAAAACTTGGACATGTGAGCAGCGTCTGCGAGAATCAGACGGTATGCCACCGCTGCGTCGAGCCCCATGATGCGGATAAGTGCGTCGCTACTGTCGAGAAATGCTCGAATTTCAAAGGATCCCATGAAGCCACATCGAAGAACTGCCCGCGTATTCAGAAGGAAATTGCCATCTTGAAGGCGATGGTGCGCGATCACTAATATCAACGAGAAGCTACAGCTAAAGTCTGAAGGCGTCATTCACGTCGACGTCGGTATTCAAGGACGCCCACTACCTCCTCGACGTGTTTGCCAGCTCCCTCATCATTACTACCTCCTTTACCTCCCAGACCATACGCTGCGGGAAATACTCTAAAAGGAAAGGCCAGTGAGCGTACCCTAGCTGCTATAGACTAACCTGCACTTCAAAGTGAAGCAGCACCAAGAGAACCAAAGTAGTTTCATGACGGCCAGCCCGGGAGCCTGGTTCGAGATCTTTTCAACCAAGACAGGTAAGTGACTGCAATCGTGCAATCTTAAATTGTCATGATTTGAACGCTACTGAGCAGCATACAATCTCCGTCTGCTAAGAGTGCACTGAAAATGCTTGATGCACTGAATTCAGTGCTTGCTAACATTGTATAAGCACAATGGCTCCACGAAATCTCTTCTTCCACACTGAAGTAAAAGTGCGTCGATTTTAAATGGAATGCCAGAGGCATGAATTCCGGATCCCTGACTTTCACCAATTCGTTCGGGCCAATCAATTCCCTATACTTGTCAAATGTGAACCAAACGTATCAATGCCTTATAGGTTGTCGTGATATGAAGTTTTTTCTTCAGCCACTTGCGAAGACGGAATCAAAGTAATTGTTTACATCCGCACAGGCTCGACTTATGTTCCACACGCAGTAAGTTCAAACGACGACAATCAGTACGTGTGTCTTCCAGTAAAGAAGACTGCTGTTTCATTCACACTTTTTGGTGGATATATACCTCCTTTAGCGCGATTTGACTGCGGCAGATTGAAAGACATCCCAATGAGTACCAATGGGCCTTGGATCATTAGCGGTGACTTCAACGCCCATCACATGCTTTGGGGGAGCACAAGGATGAATGCCAGGGGCAGGAATATTGTTACATTCGCTTCCGACTACGACCTTTGCCTCATGAACGTTGGTAACCCAACATATTTACGGGGCGCACGTATGGCAGTTGCCATGACCTGACATTTGTGTATCGGTGCTTCTCTCACAAAGTTAAATGGTTTTGTGACTTGAGACTCATGGGAGTGATCACATACCGACCTACGTAAAGATCAATAGACTCAGAAAAAATTTCCCTTCCGGTGTTGTAATTGGCACTGACTGGTCGATGTTTACATCGCGTATTGAAGACGCTTGCCAAGAAGGCCTTACCTACAGCCTGAAAAATACCATCACGGAAGCTATTCAAACGGCCGAATATAAATTATCATTCTAGTCTAAAATAACGTCATTTGATATTGAACTGAAAAGATTACGAGCAATACGAAGGTGTGCTTAATGACGATACAGACGCACAAAATCAATTTACGACCTGAGGGAAGCACAGTAGCTCCAGAAAAAGAAATTCAACGACGCATTGACAAGCTGGAGAGCGAACGCTGCAAGGCATTTGGCGAATCTCTAGACCCTCATAAGCCGCTGTCAGGTATCTGGAGAACAGTTCATGGTATTCGCTTCTCTCCGCAACAGTTGCACCCTTTTAAAGCTTTGGCGCTCCATCATCCAAAACAGAACTCGAGGTGGCCAAAAAAATTTTGCACTACAGTTGCCGAGAATATTACGAACGAGAGCATCGACGCTGTGATCGTTCCTGAGACTCGATTACCAGAAAGAGACATTCCTTTCACCATGGAAGAACTCGAAGGTGCGTTCGTCGCTTCTAAGCGCACGTCATCGCCAGGTCCTGATGGCGTTACTCATAGTGCGGTGGGACATATTGGACCAAAAGCCAGAAGAGAGCTTTTAACATGCTTCAATACCTCCTGGCTCAGCGGCAGTGTTCCCCGAGAATAGAAAAGAGGTGGATTAATACCTCTTCTGAAACCTGTAAAATCACCATTGAACTTGACAGCGTGTCGCCCTATTGCCCTCGCTGGCTGCGTCGGAAAAGTGGCGGAAAGAGCGGTTTTATTTCGTCTCGAGTGGTACTTAGAACCAAACACCAACTACCTTTCCCGCATGGCAGGCTTTCGTCGGGGCCCCTCCTCTATCGACTGTGTCCTTGAAATATTGATATTTATTCAGCAAGAAAAAAGACGCAAGCGTATATCAGAGGCACTTTTTTGACGCCAAGGGTGCATATTATAATGTTACTCACAATGCCATCCTAACGTCTCTCGAGGCAATGGGCATTGATTGACAAACTTTTCAATGAAAAAAAAATATATATACCTGGCAAGTGCTTTTTGTGCAAACAGATGCAGGTAAAACGACTGAATATTACAGCTACTGCGGAGTACTTCAGTGAGGTGTGTTACTCCCGACCCTATTGAATGTTGCTTTCATTGGTCTTGTGGAAGTTCTGACGAAGTCGGTGTGCCTATCCGTATACGCGGATGATATTTGCCTCTGGAGTGCTGCAGTTACTCGCCCTCAGATGCGTTTGCGAATACAGCGGGCAGCAACCCTCACAACAGCCTAGCTTCAGAAACAAGGCCTGACTGTATCAACTGCGAAGTGCTCCATGATTGCGTTCACACGCAAACCAATGACGCCATGCCCTGTTTCCATCAATGGACAGAGTGTCAAATATGCACGAACGCATCGTTTCTGGGAATAATAATCGACAGAAGTCTTTAGTGGAGCCCGCATTGCGCGTACTTGAAGTAGAGACTGCAATCTATTGTGCGTACAATGAAATTCATTTGCGGGAAAGCATGGTGAACTTCTGTGGCATCCATGATACAGTTGTAAAGAGCCATATTTCTGGGTTTATTGCGCTACAGCTTAACGGTACTGACGAACACTTCCAAATCCAATATTCATTCGTTGGAGAGTTTGCAGGGTCAGGCACTGCGTATCTGCCTAGGACCGCCCCAATGCGCTCCTACCTATGTCACAATCATGCTTGCCAAGGACCATCCGGTCAGGACATAAACAGTTGTGGATTGTCTCAGAGCGCACATTCGACATACCAGCCGTGTCTCCGACCATCACTTGGCCCTTCTACTCTCCGAAAGACCACGTGCTGCATTTTCAGACGTCATAGCTAAGCACCTAAACAGCGTTCCGTCAGAATGAACGCCACCTACGAGAGTTGCATATCCCTTGTGGGGCCTCGATCAGCGGCAAATACGTCTAGAAATTCCGGGTATCAAAAAGAAAAGCAATCACTCCAGAGTAGCATTGAAGCAAGCAACACTAATTTTAATATTTGAGTTGTACTTGGACCGAACTCAGATATACACTGATGGGTTGGCCTCGTCCAGCATCCTATCAGACAATCAAATTTAAGTTGTCGCATAGAACTACGTCTACGGCATCAGAGCTTGCTACTGTAAGAGCCACTTTACAATATGTCGCTCAAGAGCGTCCAGGAAATTGGGTCATGTTCTTCAATTCGAAGCAGCACTTTGGAGTTTTCCCTGCGTAAGAGGAATAGTGAGCAATTGGTTCATGAAATAAAACATTGCGACCATGAAGCTCTCACACGAGGGCATAATATCATATATCAATGGCGGCCTGGACATATCGGTATTACCTGAAGTGAGTGAATCAGTCGATGATACAGCCCACTCAGCCTATGAAGGAAAACGTGTGATCCTGATTCCTCTATCAAGGATTGGTGCAGTAAGACAACTACTTGCTGGCTTGATATCTTACACGCGTGTTCTGGTCGTCTACCAGCTTGTAAAGGTGTAACTTATATGAACTGAATCCTTCAATCAAGATATAGCTACCGTCGCAACTTTCCCGCTCCGATGCGACGCCGTTATGCCGCCTTTGGTTGGCTGTTGCATTCGCAAAGATGTACTCCTTTCGCATCGGTATGGCAGACACACTTCTACATGCCACTCCTGTTCAACTGAAGAAACCATCGAACATGTCCTGTGCAGCCGGGCTTGCTACGACAAGCAGCGATGCCCGCTCCGGATGGTTCTGAACCAACTAGACTTTATACCATTCTCTGTGCAGAAGATTCTGGGACCTTCTGCGTCTGTCTCAATTGCGCAGAAAGTGATGAAAGCACTCCTACATTACTCGAAGACAACAATTCTGAGAGACCACCTGCAGACTGCATGTGCTACCCAAATGTGCTCGTGACTGTGTATACCTTTTTTCTCTCTCTCCAATCTCTTCTCTCCCCTTCATCCCTTCCCCAGTGCAGAGTAGCAAACCGGACGTGCGTCTGGTTAACCTCCCTTCCTGCCTTTCCTGCATCTTTATCTCTATCTCTCTCTCTCTCTCTCTCCCGTAGTGGAGGGCTCCGGAAACGTGCACGCAAGTCTGAGCAAAAGGGCCTACAGCATTTTCGCCTCCCCCGAAAATGCAGCAGCCGCAGTCGGCATTCGATCCGGTGACCTGTGGGTCAGCAGCAGAGTGCCTTAGCCACTAGACCATTATGGGCAGAAACAGCGCACAAACTCACGGGACGAAGAGAAAAGACACAAACAAGCCCAACTTTCAGTCTTGCCCCACTAGACCACCACGACGGGGCGCTTAGTTTAAGTTATGCGCTTGTGTCATGTGTTCCGTGTATGGGTTGCTGTGCTTCTTACTAAAAAAGATACACCAACAAGACAAGTGGAACGTATATGTAAACGGGTAGCGTAACTCCTTAGAAGCCCATGTATTCAGTAGTGTGTTGCTTGTTGCCACCGTTGCCTTCTACGCATAGAGGGGACAACCGAAAGCAAAGAATAAGTAAAGATAAAGTATGAAGTCACAACCTGAAGAGGTAGCGACGTCGTGCATTCGCCCTACATGGAGCGAATCGCACTTTTTTCTAATTGTTGGCCTTTCGCGTGAAGTTACCAGTACATAACGTAATGCGCCATATGGCTCGCTGATTGCTAGCGCGAGAAAAAAGGAAGACCAAGAAGAAATATTGATGAAGCAGGGTTGTTTCATTAGAGTACTTCCAACATACACAGGAACCTATGCAGACGAATAGATTGTGGTATCACGAGCATAACAAGGAAATCCTACGAAAACATACGTTGTATAATCACAAAAAACCGCTGCAGCGAAACAGGAACCTTTACAATATCGCTTTGGCAGCCGTGGGGTACAGCATTGCACTGCTTAGCCTGTCGCATGAACCGTCACCGAAGGCCGCGTCCCAGCGAAGGCAGTCAGCTGCCACAGGAGTGGTTATTTCAAAATTCTGTGAGAGCTAGTTCAGCTATGAAATGTCACACTAGTGAACAGCACACAAGTTGATGAACTATGAAAAGTACGTAAGAAATCACGCGGCAAAAGTGAGCGATGCCTCGCTGAGCCGGCAATGCACGGAACTAAACACAATACCTGATAGCATATTGCTACAGATAGGCTCTCGCCTATTTGAGGCTCTCGACGAAAAATGAGGCAATGAAACATTTAGCCAAGTGTCAGATAAACAGTAAAGTAAATATATAGTTAACTTTCACGTATTACGATTACGATTGTTCAAGAAAAAAATCTGAGCTTTTTTTGGTTATGGTTGTTTGTCCTAAGGAGGATTTAAAAAATTGCTGGAGTGGAAGCTCCCGCAATGCCTTGCTAGCTGAAGTGAAGCCAGCCTTTTCCACTGAAAACGTAGCGGAAGCACGTTCTTTTCTGGTAGTGCCCACTTAAAGATCAAGTAGCTTGGATATGGTAATGTGAATGCTACGTTAGTTCTATAGTAAAAGACAGTTGTTCCCGACGTAATAACACGCAGAAACGAGTATGGGTGATTGAATATTCCGAGAACTTTGCCTAAAGTTAAGGGCTTACTAAGGAAAGTAATCCGCAAAGAAGGGACACCAAGTGGCCTGAAAAAAAGTTTACACTTTAAACTCGTTGTGCATGCGAGAGAAAACGTTCCGTTATGAATCACCGAACAGTGATATTTTTATCATTCCCTTGCGATATGGCCGCCGCAGCCGCCACATTGCCGCAGGCCCGGCTTCATCCTTCCCACTCCAGCATTTCTTTATTCCTCCTTGGTTTGTCCCCTCCTCAGTTTGTAGCACTTCAATCATTGGCGAGCCTTGATGCAAATGACATTATGTTTTCGACGCTTTCGTTGCGAGTTTCGCGATCTACGTCATTCGACCATGACCTGTAAGCCAACAATCCTTCTGCTATACAGCAGCGCTACCCCACACCCGAATGTTGGAGTCTGAAGAAAAAAGCCACAGCTTTGCCTTAAAGGCGAATCAATGAACACAATAGCAACAAATTGGAAGGTCATGCGCAGAAAGGCGAGCAGGTCAAAACGTGCGCCAGGTTTCTCACGCAAAAATAACGATCAAAGCGTACTCACAGGTACGCTTATGGACGTGGATAAGCATCTCAATTGTTACTTCGCTGTGTCTGAAAACCGTGCCCTTTTCGCAAAGGGGGGCTGTGCAATGATTGCAGTGACCTTTTTGCGCCCTGTAACTGCAACAGAATCGTTCCAGTCAAGCCCAACACCAGCCACGACGTACGATCCTCTCCACCGTGAGATAAGGGCACTCGAGAGATAGTCCTCTTCTCTTCTCTCCGATGGCCAATGTACGCGTGAGAGATCAGAGCCGCCCTGCAATCATTGCTACATCGTAATGATATTGCTGAAAACACGATAGACCCCCCCCCCCAAGATGGCCGCCGACAACAGCGGTAAGTGGTAGATATAAACAGCTTGCCGTTCGAACGTTGAAGGAGGAACCCCTTGGTGGCTAAGTAGTTAACACCTCGCAATCACGACGCGGAGGTCCCACGTTCGATTTCAAGCGCCGGAGTCTTTTTCCTGGATTTCTCTTCATTCTTGCGTTTTCATATATATAGATGTGTAGTCATATACGGTGCATGACATCATATGCGGTGCCAGCAGCGAACTGCCGCCGAGAGTGTCCATATCGCAATTTAAAAAAAAAAAAGCTTTGTAAGCAGTGCACTCATGCATTGTATCAATGACCGAATTCTCACACCAGCTGCGTTGGGGCCTCAGTTTTCTCTTGGAATGTGTTGGGTGTAAACAGTTTCAGAAATGTAACAGCTGCCGTAATGGCCACAATTATAGTAAAAAAAAATCAGAATCGTAACCTTGCACATGAAACAGCAGACACATTCCCAAGTGCGTATCTTGTGGGAGTGTCGTAACACCGAGGAGATCGGAATAAATAAGTGCTTTGAACCCTAAGCGGCTTCACGTTTTACACGATAAAATACTGAGGAGCGCATGAGCCTTGGAGTGAAATATTCGCTAACAAGAGTACTTTCATTATTGAGGAGTTCAGAACTAAGAGACAATGATGCCCTGGAATGTAGAGGGGATGTTAACCCATTCCGAATAAGCGTACTTTACAATGCACACTTATTATTCAGTAATAAAAAGATAAAAAATATTTCTATCATGCCTCTTTGTAAGTTCGAAGGCGAAGGGTTACCGCAAGGTAATACTCGGAGGTCTAATCTAAATAACTTGGATCTCATGCAAAAAAGAGCACTTCATTCGTAGCTCAACATACCACGAACATGTATCTTCGCACTTTTCATCATAACACATTCTTTGCATATCTTGAGAGTACAGAAGTGCCTCCCAGTGATTTTCTCGATACCTACACTAACAACGCTCCAAAATACGCTCTAAAGATACCCCTTTTTTGAAATCGAGAACTAAAACTACCTATGGTCAGCAATTTTTATAATGGACAATTGCGTACTAACTAAACACTCATCCCCAAGCATACCAACTTTGACAGTGCATGCTTCCTCAATATCACAATATCACCATTCAGAAAAAAGCCTACTATATACTTCTTTGGGCACATATGCTTATTGAGGGCTTGAGCGCCCTTAATCATGCAACTTCCCATATTTCAGGGCATAAATTGTTGTACATGTACGTATTCTTGTGACAATGTTCAAAAGCCGATGTTCATGCTCCCATATGGAACCCTGTTGTCTGAAGCACTATTGTCCTCTTTATCTCTTTTGTTTATTTGCCTTGAAATGATGCGTGTATGTAATTTAACTCCCTTCCGAAGGGTTGTTGTAATATTTACTTTGTATAAGCTTTATCTTGTAGTTCTCCGCCATGCGATTGTATTCCTAAGTTTCTTTTCTTTTTGCCAATGCAGTCGCTTTGCGTGAAGATTGTACGATGTGGTGGTAGAAGCCTAATCAGGTGACTGATTATTTCGCATTTTGCATCCTGCACTATGACCATCATGTATTGTCAAAGAAGTAAATAAATATTAAAAATAAATATTGCTAACTTGGCATAATTGCTTTGTTCTAGTCTTTATTTGTTGTAAAAGTGCTTTAAACTCTAAGAAAACGAGAGCCCGTCCGACGCACGTTATCAGTGCCCTTCTTCCTATTTTTTGCAGCAAGTTCTACAGTAAATGCGTTGAAAAAACAGATTGCTTGTGCTTAAGCAATAACAAAATAATTCCTGTACAGTGCCAGAAGTGTAAATACTGAATAGTTTTACTGGGAAGTGTAATCAAATCTGGTTGTACTTTTTATAGTAAAAAGAGAATTCTTGGAAGCACACACGAACCTAAGGTTGTCAACCTTGCCGCAAAGATTGAAGAAGCTAGTCTAGCGCAATAGCGTTAAGCAGCTTGTTTCGCAAAAATTTCGGCTTCGGCGTAAATGTCGGTGCCATTGGTTGCAAGGAAAAAATTGAGATTGATGAAAAAATCAAAATAAAGGGTCCTGAATATGAGTGGGAACCGAAGCTATGTGGTATGCGTCAGAGGCGAGCTTCTACCACACAGCCACGTCTCTCAAGACCACCTAGGGCGTGCATGGCAAGTTAAAAAGGGTTTCATGCATTATACGTGTTTGAAGTACACACTAGGAACAGGATGTTCCTATCGCGTTCAACTACTTAATGCGAAGCTATAGGATCCCCTAATTTTTCTTTCCACGAAGGAGGTTTTCTGTTTGCTCGTTTCTTTTACTCTCCTGTATTTCTCAGTACTCGTTATCTAGCCCATCCGTGTTTGTAATGTTATGTTATTAGGATCGTCATGCCGCGTAGCGTGTCACGCTTCGAAGATGGAGCATATCGCGTCTGATTTTAAAAACCATATGACAAATATACTGGGTGACACACACACACACACACACACACACACACACACGCACGCACGCACACACGCACACACACGCGCACACACACAGGCACACACACACGCACACGCACGCACACACGCACAGACGCGCACACACGCACACACACACACTCACACACTCACACACACACACGCACACGCGCACACGCACACACGCACACACGCACACACACGCACACACACACGCACAAACGCACACACACGCACACACACAAACACACCGGCGGGTCAACACCTTGCGAGGCTCACTGTACTGAATGCAGCAGGAAGAATGCAGCCTTCAACCTCGCGCACAGGTTCTCCGACAGCAGCAGGCCGCGTACCTGGTCTCGTAAGGCGAGGAACGATAGACGCACGCTGTCCTGAACACAGGTGCCTCTGATTACGAAGTTCGGTAGCCCTCGTGCCCATTTTGGCTGTGTCCTAAACTGTTTCTGGCTGGCTCGCCCTATTTGCTTCAGGACAGTGATATCGCAAAACATGCATGAACATTGGCGCGTGTGTTCTCTGCTCCAAGCAGAACACGCAAAAAGGATGAACAGACTGGCGGCGGGTTAATAATGATGGTAAACTTTTTTCCGCAATTAGGAGTTGTTTTAGAGCTCAAATGACTCAGTCGTTTCTATATTTTCACCCCGTATGTCTAAAGCACAGAAGCGCTTCACTGCACAGACCCAAGGATAATTTTATTATTTTTACGAACTGCTCGGAAAATGTCGCTTTCTGATCATAGCTTTGCTTTCTCTTTCATTAGCCTGCGCAGACTCGGCAAAAGAAGTTCCTACGTTTTGCTGGGGTGGCTCTATTTTACATCAAGATTATTGCCGAAACGTCAAAAACTTTTCACGATATACATGTTTTGGAGGAAGTTCAGTAGGTTGTGCATGCAGAAAAAGTCTTCATAGAACTATCGACGGAAAATGCGTAAAGAAGGAGGAATGTGGTAAGCAACCTACAGTACATTTGGGTTTGATAGAGCAAGATAGTGACACAAGTTGAGCTTGAATATCCTAAATGATTGACAGTTAGATTGTTAACTAATGAATATACACCTATGCTACTAGCACATCAGCAAAATGGGTACTCGGTTAACCTTTTTTCGGCAAAGCTAAAGGATTGTCAACGGAAGCATTAGAGGACACCTTCTTTGAAGGCTGTGAATAGGGTATGTGATGCACGCATTTATTTCTCATAGAATCAATCAATCAATTTTTAAATAATCAATTCATTGAGCTTCTTTAGATAGAATATAACATAGTGAAGTATTACGTTTGGAGTTCCCACATAAATTCAAGAACTGGTGGGGGGCCTCCTAATACTAGAACATATGTATATTGAAAGTGTCGTGAGCAACATGAGAAAAATATACACGTATAAAATTTACAGAAAAGCAAAAGCAGCTACACAAAAAAATCAAAGCAAGATATGAATGAAAAAGAAAGCAAAAAAGAGCAAAAATCTGATGTAATATACATATTTTTGAACTGTAACATAAACTAAAAAGCACAAACTATGTTAGAAATCTCCATGACACAGACGTCATGAATACATAAAATCAAAGAGAACACATTAAAATTTATCACAAGAGTGGCATATAAAAGATCGAGTACCATACGATGTGAGAAAATTGCGGCTACAAAACAAGAGAAAGAATAATTCATCAAAGAAGAAATAAAATATTTCACAGAAATGATAGAAAACAAAGCTTGCACAATGCGAAAAAAACAAAAAAAGATATCGTGATAAAAAAGAGTTCATGATAAGAAAAAGAAATAAAAATGGCATATCCTTAAATTAGCATGCCTGCTCACATAATTTGTCGAGGTATTTTTTTTTTTGAAGGCTTTGAAATGCATATAAAGATGACGCTGATTTAATTTCGTATGGGATCGAGTTTCAAGCAGATATGCCTAAAAAAAGGGCCGTTAGTTTTCGTAAAGGTCCCAACGCCGGTAAAATCTAGATTGTCGTCATAAGAGAACCTTGTAATGTTAGAGCTGACAAACAATTCATTCGAGTAAGCCAGAATGAAGGTGTCACATCGCTTCAGCCGAAAAATAAGTAGAGGTACTTTTTGTATAAATAGTTCTGTGGTGGAAAAATATTGAGGTTTTTGTAGGGCCGTTTAGAGGGCGTAATGTCATTACTGAAGGTAAATAGTCGTACAGCTTGGTTTTGCAGGCGTCGAAGAATGGAGGTGACTAAAATAAGTATTAGCCCAAGATGATACGCAGTTAGACAGAAGGCTATGAATGGAAGAGTGGTAAAGCGACTGAATATTGAACCTTTCGAAATTGTTACGTGATTTAATGATCACATGTATGCGAAAAGAAACTTTATGCCTTAGTGAATGAAGATGAAGGTTACATTATGGGTGTTCATCTAATTTCACACTCAGAAACCGCGCGCTGTTAGTAACAGGTATTACATTGTCCCCCGTCGTGTGCAAAACGGGTGGCACTTTTCGTAATGAAGAATGAAATAATACAGACGTAGCTTTAGTGCGCTTATTGTGCAGGCAGTTAGCACTGCACTAATCGCTGACATTTTTGAGTCAACACTTAGCTTTTCTAACAGTACGGGTACGCTTTTATGAGATGAATATATGGTTGTATCGTCAGCATATAAAAAGCCGTCAGTATGGCGAAGTGTTAGGGGCAAGTCGTTGATGAATTGGAGAAAGAGCAATTGGCTTGAAATAGATCCTTAAGGACTGCTCTCTACTTTGAGAATGCTCTCTACTTTGACTTTTTGCACTTGCTATATAACTTTCAGATAAGAAGTGATTGCACAAGAAGTTATCTAACAAACATAAAACGCGTGGCTAAAACGTGCGCGTGCGCACAAGAGTAGTATGGTGGATGACAAAATTGAGAAGGACATTCTGGCTTTTTTTTTTACTCATTCACTTGTGCTGTGCGCTGAATGTTGCAGCAAGATAGAAGAAAAAATCATTTCACGGCAGTCGAGAAGCGGTGATTGATGCTTTCATTTTAAATCATTTTAATGTAGAACCAGTCCCCAACAATTAGGTACCTTCCCATAGTGCGCGACGCGGTATGCGCCAAAACGCTCCTGTTCTTGCGGTCGAAACTGAAAAAATCTGGTATGTTTATGGAAAACATATTGTCACTATCTGATTAAACTCAAAATCACCTTATCGCTTGCGAATGACTGCCAACAGTTTTTAGTAAATTGGTGGAATGCCTTATAATGACAAAAAGTGACAAGTCTATAAAAACTTGTACTACGAATATTTAGATGCCTTCTACATTCACTAACGTCAGTCTTGCGTTGCTTTCTTCAGAATTTATTTTTGTCCACGAAGTTCAGTTTAATAAAATTACATGCTGAAGCAGAATAATTGCAGCGCTGTGTTCCTTCTCTGTCCGTTTCTAACCCGTTGCGCTGTAAAATATTTCACGATGAGGATATTAAGAATGATTTCGTTCGTACAGTTGCTTGGGTGCATTGTAGCACAAAAATACAAAAATCTATTTCTGCTTCTGTAGGAGCATAACATAGAGTTCAAAGAGTAGAAAGAATATATGGAAGGCGCACTTCAAAATATTACAGCACAGTCAACTTCAGTAAAGCATTCCAATATATAAAAAAATATCACATATATGTAACAAACTGAGGCGCGAGTGTAGTTACCTCAAAAGATTTTTCAGAATACAGAATGCAAAATACACCTTAAAAAAAGTTAACTATGCGCAACTATAAAAAGTGGTTCCACACTAGAGCAAATAACATCAGTTATTATTATAGTTAGGGCGAAGTGCAAGGAGGCAAGTTTACTTAACATTTTTACTTTTAACCATTTTGGTTATTGTCTTATCAATCTGAGATATCTTGATATGACTAGCTTTCCTTTGAAGAAGGGCTTATTGGCTCAACAGTATTTCGTAATGTATATATCGTGATACCAGTTTCAAAACCTAACGTGCCGATAATACAATATATTTGTGGCCTAGTGGACTCTAATCCCGATTCATATGAAAAACAATTAAAAAAGTAATCACGAATCACCATCAACATCATCATCATCATAATCATCATCAGCCTCATTATGTCCACTGCAGGACAAAGGCCTCTCTCAAAATCTGCCAGTTAACTCGGTCCTGTGCTTGTCGCTGCCAATTTATACCCGCAACTTATTTATCTCATCTGCGCACCTAACCTTATGTCTCCCCCTAACCCGTTTGCCTTTTCTGGGAATCCAGTTAGTTATCCTTAATGACCAGTAGTTATCCTGTCTACGCGCTACATGCCCGGCCCATGTCCATTTCCTCTTCTTGATTTCAACTATGATATCCTTAACCCCCGTTTGTTTTCTAATCCACTCCGCTCTCTTCTTGTCTCTTAAGGTTACACCTACCATTTTTCTTTCCCTTACTCGCTGCATCGTCCTCAATTTAAGCTGAACCCTCTTTGTAAGTCTCCAGGTTCCTGCTCCATAGCTGATTACCGGCACGATACAGCTGTTATATATCTTCCTCGTGAGGGATAGTGGTAATCTACCTGTCGTAATTTGAGAGTGCTTGCCAAATGTGCTCCACCCCATTCTTATTCTTCTAGTTACATTAGTTTCGGGGTTCGGCTGCGCAGTTATTACCTGCCCTAAGTAGACATAGTCTTTCACAACTTGAAGTGCACTATTACCTATCTCGAAACGCTGTTCTTTAGCGAGGTTGTTGTACATTACTTTCGTTTTCTGCACAACAATTTTAAGACCCACTTTTCTGCTCCCCTTGTCTAACTCCGTAATCATGAGTTGCCATTCGTCCCATTGGTTACTCAGCAATTTAATGTCATCGGCGAATACAGTTACATATAGACAGATACTGGAATGCACTTATCGCAACAGACCGGTGCATCAGGAAGAAGCCTAGGTCAAAGTCGGTCAAAGTCGTTTAGACTCAAAGTTCTCACTAAAGGCACCTAAGTACCAACAGCTTCTTAAGCGTGTGGTCATCAGCCAGTATTATTTTGGCTTTATCACAACATTCGCAATCTTAAATGACTTCCTACCGAAAAAAAAGTAGGTCGTAATATTTTATTGAGAAACAAAAGCAGAAGACGACACTAAGTCTTCCGCAATTTTACAATCAGAAGCGTCGAGCATTTTATTACCATATGGGTCGTTCTTCGCATATAAGGTACCTTTTTTGTCCTGGCTGTATCGCCGACTAGTAGGACGCATTGGCCGAGATTAGGACAAAAAATTCCTCCTACCTTTTGGTAATACTCCAGAACGTTTCTGAAAAAGAATTAACAGATTAAGCGTGTCCTTTGCACTATCGCATATTAATTAATGTGCCGTAAAAGAAAATTTCACTACTGTGTTAAAAATAATTTATTAATGCGTTTAGAAACTACTACGACCACTAAGATATACTAGTACTCTTGTAACACTATACTGTGTACTCTTGTTTAGAAACCATAAAACTTTCTTGTGATATTTGTTGCAGGACATTGTTGTACGCGCGTGTTTACATTTACAACACTCCACTGCATACCAAATAGTGGTAGTTAGTTTTTACCCATAATCTGCGTTTTTTTTGGGGGGGGGGGGGGCTGTCGTAGAGTCGCATGGGCCTAAGTACCCTGACATAAGAAGTGGAACACATATGGAGATAGTCGAAGACGGGGTCCTTAAACCATCCGGAGGGGTGGCCGACATACCTACCGACACTGTCAGTGGTCCACTGGAGGGCACTTTTGATGACATGGTTTCAGGGGATGGCACTGGCACAGCTGCAATGCAAGTAAGTCAATGTCTATGTTCTAGTATGGAAAAACTGCACTATTGATAGAAACTACAGCTGTCATACAGCTATTCATCTTGGTGTTTGATATGTTTCCGTGACTGTTGCGATCGACCAGTGTTGTGCACTCTCCTCTACCACAGGAACGGAAGCTCGTTCCTCGTTACTTCCCAGTGGTAGGACAAGTTCCCATTACAATTTTTTTTTTCAATTTAAAACAAACACGTTACAGTTACTGCGTACAGGACCGCGTTACTGGACTACGTAGGACCGATCTCGACGCACCTGAGCTGCAATGTTTGAAGTTTCCGCTATTGAGCTTGGGTACCTCTAAATGTCTTAGCTAAAAGGCAGCTGAAGTAAGTACAAGGGCAAATATTGTTAGATATGCATATCCAAAGTGGCGATTGGGAACGATGGCTGTTTTTTTTTTTGCCAACGCTGAGAGGGAACGCTAGGCCAGAGCTCATATGCTTCTCCCCAATTATGCAGCTATGTGACGATTTGCTGTGTCGGGTTGAACCGACGCAACCAGGCTTATAAACTCTGCACAATCGAATTATTACAACAATTTACTTATGGTTGACAGGTATATGTGCGGAGCATGCATGAGACGGGCGTTTATAGCCGGTACATGTTCCCCAATATATTAGACGATTCGCAATATAAAAAGCATGCTAAAAATCAAAATATTCAGCGTAGAAAACTTTGTTGTCCTAACAGACTTTGCTCACTATTTCAAAGAGAAAAATCAAAATAAAGGCTGGTGCACACCGGCGACTATCAGTGGTCGCGCGACCAGTTGCGAGTGGCAGTAAACAGGCGCGAATGGTCGCAAATGGTCGCAAAGCGACTGCTTTGGCTAGTCACTTTCTGACCAATTTTCCAGTCGCGCGACTGCAGTCGCAAAGCTGCCGGAACCAATCAAAGATGCTTATTTTTTTTCATTGCGTTGGCTTCCTGCCCCCAGATACAAACGATTGCGTTCTTCCGGGTCTCTGGCACCATGGCCACCACGGAATACGTGGCTTGGAGATGGTGGGGCGCAGCAGCTCGAGCAGTGTCGAATTTACATAGCGGCATTCGCAAGAATCTCAACACCATCAAAGTAAAGAGAAAATAAATTGTGCACTATCTTTCCTCCGTATTCAGAATCGTTTTTTGTCGTCAACCTGACTTGCCACCGCCTTCAATGTAGCGCATTTGGAACGCGTTTGTGCTTCATGCCTTGACAACGACTTATAAGACAACGCGTTCAAGACGCGTGTGTGCTACATTGGAGGCTGCGGCAAGCCAAGATAAATTCAAGGGCGTTTCTGAATACGTACGACTCTCGGAAATACTTCTCGTCGTCTCAGTACAGCTCGGGAAGTAGGTGGCTTGCATGGCCGGCCAACTCTCACGATGGAAGGGACGGTCACACCCACTGCCAGCTTTTTTAGGGGCGAAGCTCTTTAAAGCGGCACCCCTTCGTCCCTCGTCGTAGCGCGTACCATGTCTTACGCTTTACCTGCAAGGTAGTACCTGTGGGAGATTTCTCCTGTGCGTTTTTGAACAATAAAAAATTCGCAGCGTGCACGTTCACTGAAAGCCTATATCTCCTGTCTCTCATTCCCCATTAGCTGCTATTGCCATGCACATTGAGCATTATCTGACATGAAAGGCTTGCTACGTTAAACTCGCTGGGTGTAACCTCCTTGGTTTTAGAAAGGTTTAGCGAGCGTTGGGCCGCAGTGCCATGAATACAGTGAACTAGTTTATATCAAGATCTCGAGGTAGTTAAAGGTGGGAAATAGACAGAAGCGCAAGCCGTAAGAAAGTGTGCGTGTGCCACCTTTCGTTTAATCCTTGGAATGTCCGCTGGATGGCGGTGCTTCTATAGGCGGAATATATGATCGAAAGATGCGAGGTGATGACAAGATGAACGAACGGACACACAGACAGATGCATGGACGGAAGCACGGATGGCCACATGGACTCAAGGACAGGCGCAGGAGTGGATGCATGGACGAACGCAGGGACGAACGCACGGATGGACGTGCGGACACACGAAAAGACGCACGCACGGATGGGCGTATATACACACGGATGGTCACACAGACGGATGCATGGACGGATGGAAGCAAGAACGAATGGACGGACGGATGCTTCACCCCACTCTCCGTCATGCACCCCGCGGAGATGCTGCCACTTTTTTTCTTTGGATGCATCTGAGCTACCAGCGTTGACAGCATGGTATAGCGCACAATCTCTTGTTCTTCGCCCTAATCGAAATCCTTGACGCTGCTGAGAACGCTGTGCGAGAACAGACGAAAACAATAAAGCGGCACGCTGGGTTTGCTCAGCTCACTCTGCTGGCGGCGATCAGCAGATCAGCGCCGGTCTCCAGAGTTCTCGCTGATAACGAGATCTGTACGCGATTCTCTGGATTTCCGTCTTCCAGTCGCTCGCATGCCGCCTCTACCGGTGTGAACATCAGTCGCTTTTTGGTCGCCAGTCGCAAATGGTCGCGCGAGCGCTGCTAGTTGCCAGTGTGCACCAGCCTTAACAGTTTGTTCTCATACATTATTTTGCGCTTATCATTCTTTTTCTGCCAAGACATTAGAGGGTAATATGTTCCAGTGCTGGTAGGATAGAATCCAGTGCTACAATCTAATAAACCATTCTGTATGCTACAATACGGACACATTCCGACACACACAATGCAAAAACATGTACGCGCACTGAGAGGAACAGCGCAGTCTCAAGTACGCACCAGTGCACTCCAGGGAAAATTACATTTCCAGCACTTTCCAGCACATACCATACCCGTGCCACAGAGGCCAAACTAGCTTTCCGAGCAGTGCGACTCAGCTTATCCAGTGCGCTCGCCGAAGTGCCAGGGTAATCCCAGCTTGTCGCGGTATACCCATTGTGATCTAGAGCTGTAAAACGGGCTGGTATTACACTGTTCGTGCTGGAACGGGGCTGGTTTTTGCAATAGGAAAGTGTCACTCTTCGTGTTAGATGTAGAAGGAAAGAAGCAGGAGACGTGATGTACAAGTTCCTCACGTCTCTTATGTACATGAAAAAGTTGTACATTTATATTAAGGGCTCACCAACTTCGAATTTTTTACACACCTGAGCAAAAGAGCGTTTTTAATAGTATTTCCAGTGCGATAATCCTTGGCCTTGTGTTCTGCGGTACTGCAACCTGCGTTGTGTGATAACGCCTACTGCGTGACGTTCCACTTCGTCATCAGCTGCGCTGACGCGGCAGCTGATAAACAACCGCATGCAGATAAAAGCATGGCCCAAGAATAAACCAGAGGATTCCTTGTTCTGCAACTGACACTGTTGTTTTTTTGAGTACGGCAGCTCGGCTGCCGAACTCTACTACACTGGCGACGAGGGTGGGACCCGGTCGGCTTTCCACGTGCTTCTGTTGCTGCTGAAGTCAAGACGACGGCTACGTGGGCGTCACTGCAATGGCGAAGGTGGGAAAACTTGACATTTTTGATGAAAAGAGGGATAGCTTCGAGTCCTACCTTGTAAGATTTGAGCTTTACGTCTCGGCAAATGATGTGACGAATGGCAAGAAGCTAGCTGTATTCTTGACAGTTGTAGGCCCTCGAGTGTATAAGGTCCTGAAGAACCTGTTAATACCACACTCGCCAGCCAGAAAACGTTTGACGAGGTGACGACTCTGTTGAAAGGTCACTACAGTCTCCGAAAGGCCGTGATGGCCGAAAAATGTCGATTTAACCGAAGCGTGCAGTTGGAACAAGAGACTGTGGCCGAATTCGTGGTGCAGCTAAAGCAGTTGGCCAGAAGTTGCGACTTTGGAAAGTTTCTAAACGAACCGCTTAGAGACAGAATCGTTGCCGGGCTGCGCTGCACCAATACACAACGCGAGCTGTTCGCAGCTGAAAAACTGACATTTGAAGAGGCGTGTAAAATTGCTTTAAACCGTGAGCTAGCTTCCACACAAACCCGGGCATTGTCATTGGAAGAACACCAAGGTAGTTCACAAAAGCGCTCCGGCCTAGAAGTTGATGCTCTCAGGCAAAGCAATCGTCGCAGGGACAGCTGTTGTGGCAGAACGGAGTGCCCAAAGTGTTTCCGTTGCGGCAAACGCCACACTTCGGAAAGTTGCCGGTATCGCAAGTATAAGTGCCATAATTGCGCGGAGCAAGGTCACTTGCGAACAATGTGTAGGCAGCGCCCTGGCAGAGCAAAGGCACTGAAGGCAATCGATGGTCCGGCAGAGAGTTTGGATGAAGGGCAAGAATTATACAGTATAAAAATCAAAAGTCTGCCTACTTTGTCACTGTCAGGATTGAAGGACGAGCCTTCAAGATACAAATAGATACAGGGGCGTCCGTCACCGTCATGCCGAAATCCGTTTTCCAGCGCGAATTTCCTCAACTGACTATCAAGAAAGCGACTGTTCCTTTAAAGACATACACAGGGGAACTAGTGCCGGTGGTAAGATCAGTGAACGTGCGATTTGAACACGGTGATCAAACTGATTCCCTACCTGTGCTGATGGTAGACGGTGGTGATCGAGAGTTGCCATGTCTGCTTGGTCGCAACTAGCTGAGGAAGCTTAAAATAAACTGGCTAGAAGTTCGAGCCGTAGAGCAAGATCAGAACGTGGATGAATTAATGAAGAATCTCGAGGCAGTGTTTTTGCCGGAGATCGGGTTCATAAGTGGCTATAAAGCGCAAGTTCTCTTGAAACCAAACAGCAAACCAGTATTTTGCAAGGCTCGACCAGTGCCATTTGCGCTGAAGCAAGCTGTGCCTGAGGAACTGGCTTCCTTAGAGCGTGCTGGGATATTGAAAAAGGTCACCAGAAGCGATTGGGCCACTCCTTTAGTGGTGGTACCAAAAGATGAAGGAGCAAAAGTACGGCTGTGTGGCGACTACAAGGTCACAGTGAACCCTGCGCTACTGACTGAGCCCTACCCTCTGCCTCTGCCAGAAAACTTATTCACAACTTTAGCAGGCTCTAAGGTATTCTGCGTTCTTGACCTTGCTTCCGCTTATCAGCAAGTGGAGCTTCACAAAGATGCCAAAGGTGTTTGAACGGTAAACACACACCAAGGCCTATACCAATACCAGCGGCTCCCTTATGACATCACAGGTGCTCCTGCCATATTCCAGTCACCCATGGACATGATTCTCAAGGGCGTCCCTCAAGTAGGAGGTTACATCGGTGATGTCATCATAGGAGGGTCAAGTATTGATGACTGTCGGCTGAAGCTGGAAGAAGTGTTGACCCCGTTACGCAATCACAATGTGACGCTGCGCATGAAAAAATGCAAGCTCTTTTGCAGCGAAGTGCGCTACCTGGGCCACGGAATTTCAGCGGAGGGAATCAGGCCACTTGGGTCAAAAGTAAGGGCGATAAAGAATGCACCCGAGCCCACAAATGCAACGGAGTTAGTCTTTCCTTAGAATAGTAACATTCTACTTAAAGTTCCTGTCCAACTTGGCAACCAGAGCTGCGCCGCTGTATGAGCTTCTCGGGAAAGGAAAGCGTTGGAATTGGGCGGAAAAATGT
Organism: Rhipicephalus microplus; assembly: GCF_043290135.1. Taxonomy (NCBI): domain Eukaryota; kingdom Metazoa; phylum Arthropoda; class Arachnida; order Ixodida; family Ixodidae; genus Rhipicephalus; species Rhipicephalus microplus. Next base: position 56,868,216 of record NC_134706.1, read on the forward strand.
GCTTTCGCGTTTCAAGAAACAAAGAACTTGCTCACGACAAGCTTAGTACTCGGTTTTTACGATCCAAAAAACCCCTTGGCTGTTAGCTGTGAAGCATCGCAGTATGGGCTCGGCGCAGTTCACTACGGCGTCTTTCATAATCAAATGGTGCTTTTGGGACGTTAAACCCCACAAATGAATGAATGAATGAATCGGCGCAGTTCTCTTCCACAGACTTCCAAATGGCACAGAAAAACCCGTCGCTTTTGCCTCCAGAACACTGTCGCAAGCTGAACGTAGCTATGCCCAGATTGAGCGAGAATCGTTGGCGATCATTTTTGCCCTCAAGAAATTTCATCGCTATCTATATGGGTGGACGTTCACGTTGTTCACGGAGCACCAACCGCTGATAGGCATCTTAGGGCCAGGAAAGCAAGTTCCATTTTTAGCGGCCGCTCGCATGCAACGATGGGCTTTAATTTTAGCTTCTTATCGTTACGACTTGAGATATAGAAATGGATCTGAAATGGAAGTTGCAGCTGCCGATGCACTGTCGAGATTGCCTATTTCAAATGGAACCGAGACGGAGGAGACAGATACTGTCGCTGTTTTTGAAACAACGGCGCTGACTGCTAAGGACATTGCTAAAGCAAGCAGGTATGACCGCACGCTTAGCAAGGTTTATCAATATACTTTGGAAGGATGGCCAGCGCAAGTCGAAGATGCAAAGCTCGTACCGTACTACAATAGGCGTTTGGAACTATTGTTGGAAGCAGGTTGTGTCACGTGGGGAAGTCGGGTTATTGTGCCAACAAAGTTGCGAGACGCTGTGTTAGGACTGCTGCACGCAGGACACCCCGGTGCGTCACGCATGAAGATGCTAGCACGTAGTCTGCTATGGTGGCCGGGGCTCGACATAGACATAGAAAGAGCAGTAAAGAGGTGCAGCATTTGTCAAGAGATGCAAAACAACGCTCCTCGTCCCCCGCCTGAGCAATGGCCCTTTCCCGTCCGATGCTGGCAGAGAGTGCATGTGGATTTTTTCGACTTCGAAAAAACATTCCTGTTGTGCATTGACTCATTTTCAAAGCGGATCGAAGTGTTTGCTATGCAATCAACTACAGCCGCGAAGACTATTGACCGCTTGCGGAGCTTGTTTGCTTCTTACGGATTTCCCGAGCAATTGGTTTCTGATAATGGTCCCCAGTTTTCTTCGCAGGAGTACCAAGACTTCCTCGATGCTTGCGGTATCCGGCGCACCTACAGCTCGCCGTACCACCCTGAACCCAATGGGGCTGCTGAAAGAGCAGTGCAAACTGTTAAGAGGAGCCTTCGCAAGCAGCTAATGCACGACAAGGGGAGTAACAGCAGGCCGCTGAGGGAGAGACTGGACGACTTCTTGCTTGCCTATCGGACCACTCCTAACACGGCAACAGGCAAGTGTCCCGCCGAACTGTTTCTGAAGCGAACGCTGCGCACGAAGTTGTCCTTACTGTGGCTATCGTTTCGAGACGACATACAAAGAAAGCAGGAAACTTTGAAACGGTAGCATGACGGACGGAGATCGACTTTTTGTGTATTTAGTGAAGGAGACTGGATATACGTGAAAACTCTCAGGCAAGAGAAGGTATCGTGGACCGAAGGGCAAGTGGTGCAGCCAGTTAGTCCGGTGACCTATCTGGTAGAGACTCGGAACACAGTCCGGCACGTTCATGTTGACCATTTGCGCTCACGCAGTTATTCCAAGTATGCAGGAGCAAACAACGGTACAGAGGCCCTGACACGACCCGCTACCGAGGACTCTGCAGGTCATCGGGAGGCTCCCACCACGCCCCAGCAGGCGCATCCGGAGGCGAACACGGCAGACAATCTTCCCGATGACACAGCAATGGTGGTCCCGCCACCAACAGAGGGGCACAAATTGCCCCTGCCTGTGGCTCACGACGAACTTCCTCAGACGCCAGCGGAAGAGCCTTCTGACTCTCCACCAGCCCTGCGCAGAAGCCAGCGTACACGGAACGAGCCAGACCGATACGTGCCTCACAATTTCCGTCACTGAAGATAAACAATCTTGGGGGAAGGAATGTGATAACGCCTACTGCGTGACGTTCCACTTCATCAGCTGCGCTGACGTGGCAGCGGATAAGCAACCGCATGCCTATGAAAGCGTGGCCCAAGAATAAACCAGAAGATTCCTTGTTCTGCAACTGACACTGTTGTTTCTTTGAGTAAAGCATTTCGGCTGCCTAACTCTACTACAATTGTGGAAGACAATTCTGAAAAATAGGAAAGTACCTCACTCATGAACCAGTTCAAGACCTTCTTAAGGGCCAATGAAAGAGCGGAGGTGCGCGGCTTTAAAATTTCGACAGAGATGCGGTCAACGGTGTGTGTTAGCATCCAACTTTCTCTTGCATGCTATACTTGACGTTGCATTTTATGTGTAGTACAAGCGTGTATGCGCCATTGATGAGTTTTTTAACAAGATGAGGCAGATCGAAGGGTCGAGTAGCGAACATTATTCATGCTTATGTTGCTCCTGTTTGGCCTTGCGTTCTGCGGTACTGCAGCCTCCGATAATGTTAAATTTCTCTTGTCACTGTATAGTTTTCTACGGAGTACTGCATATTTTATCGTATTCAAGCACACCAAACGTGCAACATCTAAGAATTGATACACGAAGATTTATTTTGAGTATTGACCGTATTTTAATCAATAGGAACAAATGACTAAATAACAACTGTAAAATAATCAAGCTTGTGCAATACCTGGATTGAAAGTGAAAGTTGGTTGGGCAGATAAGACTAGCAAGTTTGCAAATATAACGTGGCAGCAGAAGACACATTATCGTGTTGATTTGCGGAACATGGGACTTGTATTTGCCTGCACTAGGCGTCGTCATGCTGCTGCTGCTGTTGCTGCTCCAGCGGATGATGAAGACCACCCAGTTGAATGACCATGCGTTCGCTCCTAGCACTTACATGTGTTATCACTATGATGAAGAAGTAGTGGGTCATGCATAGCTTGGAAAACACATCGTCAGTGCTAAGCACGAGACGCTCACCCCGGACATTGTCACTGCTTTCGCTGGCTAGGCCTACCCTCCTACTTCATCTGAAATAACAGTTCTGACTTTCTCAATTCTTTATTATACTTGGTGGAGTTTGCTGGGTCTCCTCGCAATCCGGGAGTTACGAAGCCGCACTTGACCTGCCGCTATGACCACTGCATCTGCCCGAAGCATTCCGGCTATGGCTCCCCAGGCCATCGCGTGCTCTGGCGCGGTCCGTCAGCGGGACCCCCCATATTCGGTGGCGCTGAAGACCACGACGTAGACGACTGGCTGGCTACCTACGAACTCATGAGTGTCTTAAACAAATGGAACTAAGCCACGAGACTGGCCATCGTCAGCATTTACTTCAGTGGCATTGCCCACTTGTGGCTGCAGAACCACGAGGCCGACGTTCCAACCTGGACAGCATTCAAGACAAAGTTCAGGGAAGTACTCGGTCATCCTGCTGTCCGCAAACTTCGTGCGGAGCAGCGCCTTCAGTCAAGATCTCAACTGCCTGGTAAGAATTTGACCAGTTACATAGAAGACGTCATTGAATTGTGCAAACGCGTTGATGCGAACATGACAGAGGTGGACCGCATCAAGCATATTTTTAAGGGTATTGACGAGGACGCATTTCAGATGCTCATTTCAAAAAGCCCGGCTACTGTCGCTCAAGTTACAGAGCTCTGCCAAAGCTATGATGAGCTCCGCCGGCAACGTCTCGTCACCTGCCGTGCTGTTCCACATCAGGAATCGATGTCCGGCTTAACTTCCTCGCAAGATCCCGTCCTCATCTCGCATATCAAAGATTTTGTGCGCAAAGAAGTTGCCCGCCAACTGTCACTCATCTCCGGCCTTCCGGAGCGCAGTGCGCCGCTTAGCCCTACACTACGGACTATTATACAAGACCAAGTGTCTGAGGTACTTCCTTCGCAGCTGGTGCCACCAGTTAATGCACCATTGACGTATGCCGAAGCAGCAGCACGACCACGGCCACAAACGTTCCGAGCGCCGCCTCCACTGCCTGCTCTTGTTTATGCCGCCCAGCTGCCACGACCTCCAGTCCACCGATTCCCTAATCCACGGCTCACTGCCGATAACCGACCAATCTGCTTTTCGTGTGGTCTACCCGGACACGTCGTACATCTATGCCGCCGCCGCCTACTCCATTCACGTGATAACCCACGTTCGTATGAGTACGACCACACGTTTCTCAACACACCAGACCCCGAATCGCACACTTCTCGACCAAGCCACCGACCTTCTTCTGATCGCCGATCTCCTTCTCTACGTCGTCGCTCGCCCTCCCCGATGCGCCGACGCCCCCTACAATCAACGCGGAAAACTAATTGATGCACTTCCCGAGGCAAGAACTGCGTCCTCGTCGCAAAGCACAAGCCCTCTTCGTTCGCCGCCGAAGGTATTTATTCCCGTTCTTGAAGGTGTACCTGTACTTGCCCTTATTGATACTGGTGCCGCCATTTCTGTAATTGCCGAGAATGTTTGCCGTTCAATTCGTAAAGTTACAACTCCTTATTTGGGTTCGTGTCTTGGTACTGCCACTGCACAGCCTGTGCAGCCTGTGGGTGCGCGTACTGCCAGACTTGTAATTCAAAAAGTGCCCTACACAGTGCAGTTTGTAGTACTCTCGCACTGTTCGCATGACATCATTTTGGGCTGGGTTTTTCTCTCCGATCACCAAGCCGTCATTTATTGCACTCATGCCGAAGTCGTTTTTTGTTCCCTTGGCGATGCCCTACCTGCGGACGATAACCCTTCCTACGCGAAGTTGGTCATTAGTGACGACACCCAAATCCCTCCGCACGCTACTGTCTATACACCTCTGTCGTGTTCCGCCTCCGTCGACGCTACCGCATTCTTCACACATTCCGCTGCTTTCGTTGATCGCCACCTATCACCGCTCCCAACCGCTCTCGTTACTCTTCAAGGTGGTGGGACCAACGTGCCTGTGGGGAATTCATTCCCATTCACAATTACGCTGCTTCGGGGCGAATGCATCGGCTCAATCAAATCATTCGAATTCATTTCTACACTTGACGTTCTTGATGGATCATTAAAAGCCAACGCCCTCTCCTTTAGTTCCGGGAACGGCCCTTCAACTGCCGACATTTTCAACAGTGTCATCGACGAAGGCCTAAACCCACAACAGTGGTGTGAGCTTTCGAACCTTCTTGACAAGTTTCGGACATCTTTTGACAGTAACAGCGCTACCTTAGGTCGAACATCTACTGTATGCCACCAGATCGACGGAGGTAACCACCCACCACTACGGCAGCGACCGTACCGCGTTTCACCGACTGAACGCCGTGTCAACGAGGAACAAGTAGGTGACATGCTAAAGCGCAGCGTCGTTCAACTATCAAACAGTCCTTGGGCGTCGCTGGTTGTTTTAGTTAAAAAGAAGGATGGCACAATACGCTTTTGCATAGACTATCGTCGCCTAAAGAAAATAACACGAAAGGATGTTTATCCTTTGCCTCGGATCGATGACGCCCTCGACTCTTTACAAGGTGCCGAGTTCTTTTCACTTTTGATCTACGCTCCAGGTATTGTCAAGTGCCCACGAATCCGGATGATAGACCAAAAACTGCCTTTGTTACACCAGACGGCTTATACGATTTTAATGTGATTCCATTCGGCCTATGCAATGCGCCGGCAACATTTTAGCGCATGATGGACACTATCCTACAAGGCCTCAAATGGAACACGTGTTTGTGCTACTTAGAAGAAGTGGTGGTGTTCTTGCCCGATTTTCCCACGCACCTTCGTCGCTTGGAACAGGTTCTACGCTGCCTTTCTGCAGCAGGCCTCCAACTAAACTTGAAGAAGTGTCACTTTGGAGCACGCAAGCTGATTATTCTCGGACACGTCGTGTCGAAGGACGGCATTCTCCTTGACCCCTCTAAGCTACGTGCTGTTAGCGAGTTCCCGAGGCCCGCGTCTCTCAACGAGCTGCGAAATTTTATTGGGCTTTGCTCATACTTCCCCCGCTTCGTCCGGGATTTCGCCCAGATCATGGCACCTCTGACGGACCTAATTCAGGGAGACTGCAATCTATCTGCATGGTCTCCAGCTTGCGACAGTGCCTTTGCGAAGCTCCGTGAACTGCTTACATCACCACTCATACTGCGACATTTTGATTCAAGCGCTCCCACAAAAATCCACACGGATGCTAGGGGTGTCGGTCTTGGTGGTATACTCGCCCAACGAAAGCCTGGTTACCAAAAATATGTTGTTGCGTACGCGAGCCACACTCTTACAATAACAGAAGCAAATTATTTGGTAAATGAGAAAGAATGCCTAGCAATCATATGGCCCATTATGAAATTTCGGCCTTATCGATGCGGCCGCCCTTTCGACGTCGTTACCGATCACCACGCGCTCTGCTGGTTATGCTCCCTCAAGGATCTCTCCGGACGCTTGGCACGATGGGCTTTGCAGCTCCGAGAGTACGACATCCGTGTCATTTATCGCTCAGGCCAAAAGCTTGCCAATGCCGATGCTCTTTCGCGTTCGCCCGTTTCTACTGATATTGCGAGTGTCTCCATCCAAGACAACTTACTATCACTATCAGGACCCATTGACATGGCTGCGGAGCAGCGCAAAGATTCGTGAATTGCGTCTCTGATGGATTACCTATCTGAAACACTCGCCCATCCGCCATCTCGAACGCTACACCGACAAGCCTCCCACTTCTCCATCTGTAATAGAATACTTTATCGCCGCAACTACCACCCTGACGGCCGCAAATGGGTACTCGTCATACCCAGGCATCTTCGTGCCAGCATATGTGCTGCTTTTCATGCCGATCTGCAGGGTGCTCACGCTGGTTTGTTTAAAACCTACGCCAGGCTACGTTTTCGGTTTTATTGGCGTGGCATGTGCACATTCATTCAAAAGTACATGTGATCTTGCACAGAGTGCCAACGTCGCAAGCACGATCCTAGCCGTCCTACTGCACCCAATGCAGCTGTTACCGTGCCCAGTGCAACCATTCGACCAGGTTGAAATAGACCTTTGTGGTCCTCTGCCATATAGATCAGCTGGGAATGGCTGGATTATTGTAGCGATCGACCATCTCTAGAGATATGTAGAAACGGCCGCTCTAGCAGCCGCGACAGCACGGGACGTTGAGTCTTTCCTGCTCCAACGTTTTGTTCTTCGTCATGGCACTCCGCGTGAGCATTTGAGCGACCGAGGCCTTGTCTTTCTCGCAGATGTAATTCAAGAACTTCTTGCTGAAGGCCATGTGGTTCACCGCTGTACTACCGCATATCGTCCACAAACGAACGGCTTGACCGAACGTTTCAACCGCACTCTTGGCGACATGCTTTCTATGTATGTCGCCTCCGACTACACCAACTAGGATCTTATCCTTCCCTACGTAACGTACGCTTACAACACAGCGCCTCAAGCCACGACCAGCTTTTCTCTCTTCTTTTTACTCTATGGTCGAGAGCCATCATCTTTAATCGACATCATTCTCCCCTACCGACTCGACTCATCCGAAGGCACACCAGTTTCCGAGGCCGCTCGGTATGCAGAAAAATGTCGGCAATTAGCTCGCACCCTTACAACACAAGAGCAAAGGCCACAGAAATTTCGTCACGACGATGGACGGTACCGCTACCAATTTTCACCCAACTCTCTTGCTTGGCTGTGGATGCCTCCCACTGCTGCTCCTGGTACCTCTAGAAAGTTCGTCAGCAGGTACTACGGGCCTTATGGCTTCATACAGCAAATTTCCGCTGTCAACTACCTAACCCCTCACGCCCACTCCGGACCTGCGTCGCCAAGGCCACGAAATCGTACACGTGGATCGTCTCAAACCGTATCATGAACCACGTGTCCTCACGATACCTTAGAACACCTACTTGGCTCCGTCTTCAGCGAGGGGGAATTATTTATTGAAGAAGGAGTGGGTCATGCATAGCTCGGAAAACACATTGTCAGTGCTAAGCACGAGACGCCCGCCCCGGACATTGTCGCTGCTTTCGCTGGCTAGGCCTAAGCTCCTACCTCGTCTGAAATAACAGTTCTGACTGTCTCAGTTCTTTATTATAGCACCTAGATGTGTCATGTTATGTGTGCAATCTTGCTTTTATATCTTACATGAGAGTGAACGTTACTACTGGAAGCCTAGAGTATATTCACAACAGTGATCTGTAGCAACGTGATGGCCAGGTCTGTCGTGACATGACGCGGCTATCTAAGTAATCCCTCCATTCATTCGCTTCACCATTATCGTCTAAAAAATCTGAACAGCGGCAAGCCTTCACGACGGTGTAGCGCGTGTCATCCAGTTATCACCGTTGACAGGTGCGGGCATCCTGTTCGGCAGCTCTGCGAATATATGCACGCCTTTCCGTGGTGATAAGTGAACGGCGCGCACTATACCATAGCGACGGCTTGCCGCTGTTGGGATATCGTTTGACGCAGATGTACGAGAGAAATACGTTATCGCGTTTTATTGTGTGAGTATTCTAAACGCGTGAAGTGCGCTCTCAGAGTTCGAGCGAACGGCTCATGGCGTTTGATTTCACTTACTTGCGGTTAGCTCAGTATACACAGTGATGTCCCCAACAACACGATCGACGTTCTTTACAGCACTCTCTAATGTTGAATTCCAATGACAGATCCAAATCAAGTTTCTCTGCTATGAGCGAAGCAATCACATTCAAATGGCGGATTGGGAGCGATAATTGCGTGTTCCAAGTGCACATTGTGAGCAACCGCAGATCATAGATTGCTCCGTGGAGATATAAATTTTGCTCCGTTGAAATCAGTGGATTTGACCGGGGAGTTCAGGTGACGTATTCCATGAGCCAGCCTTTCATCTAACTGATAGATGTCCGGAAAATATTTTTCACTCTCTCACACCCTCTCGTGCTGCCTCGCTATATTTCCGCTCACCAACAGCTCCCATCGAGACGCACGTGTTCCAATTGCAGATTTGACGAGAGCAATCCCGCTCGGATCTGCGTGCTCCGTTCGCAATCCCGCCCAGCGCTTGTGACCTGCCATTGGAATTCAACATAACAAACAAGTTGCATATTGCCGGAATTCCAGAGAAAAGAATGAAGCGTAAAAATAGCCAAGTTATTTTAAAGTATCAACAACCAAAAGAGGACCAATAATCATATATTGGAGCTTCTTACGTAATATTAGGCGTACAACTGTGGCCATCCATGTACATAATGCATATTTAACGATTCTGAGTCTAAATCAACTTTATTGCTAGGTAAATGCAATGTTTACATGTGTTGCACCTGCTTTCGAGTGAGGTTTGTTATCAGTTGGACATATTTGTGGCGGCGGTGCTGTACGGGGAACACCCGGCTAAGAGAAGTGTACCGAAATTCAGCCCTTTAGGCAACGCTGGCGTCTTTTGTATTAGTCTGAGCCCTCTTTATTGATTGATGATCTTTCTACCTAGAGATAGCGATCAGCCGCTTTTGATATATGATACGCACTTTATACTCGATCAAGGTGACTTGTCCATTAACGTCGGTAAATTTCACTGTGGTTGGATTACGGGTGCCAGAGCACTTCTGGTTAATGTAGCAACAGAAGTGTAGCGCTGCTTAGCGCGTTGTTGAATATGCGATTCCCTGCACAAAGGAATAAAGGGGTTAGCAAGATGTATCACTCCCTGTGACACACAAAAAGATTCTATGTCAAAAACGGATATGTGAATATTCTCTTGCTGACATTGCTGTGCTTCATTGGGCACGTCGAAGACGGTTATAGGCCTACCATGTCGTAAGAATGCGTTACGTTGGAGCAATTTACACCATGGTAGAAAGAAATATAGAAAGGAAGACAGGAAGAAAGAAATAAAGACAAGTTGTAGTTAGGACAAGCTAACACAGTAATATTTTTTCTCACTTTGTTTTTAGTAAGATTATCTCCTTGTTATTTGCAGCTTATAAAAAGTACAGAGGTCCTCGAATTGCTGATGATGACGGAAGAATCGTGGGTGCAGGACGATTGTATTTGTCTCAAGTTGACGTGGCTGACAGATACCCCTAAAGGATCTGAGCGAACCCTTCACTGCTATGCTGACAGGACACGACTGTCAGTATCTTTACACTGAAATTACTCCGAATTTATTTGCTGATTTATAAATGTACTCATTTTCCTTTTTAAAGACAGAGAATTGAGAAGAAAGGAAGGCAGGAATGTTCTTTTTTAAGTACTCATTCTGCTAGATATGCAGCTGCACGCACCAAAAAATACCTTTCTCATGATTAAAAATAGGTGCTCGACCATTCACGCTTTCTTCATATCATACTTCGCTTCCCTGAACGTGTGCGTGTGAGTTCTTTGATGTAGAATGCAGTAAGTCATGCGTGAACAAACAAATACAAAATAAAAGATATCGAAAAAATTGGTTGGTTTCACGTACAGTGGGAATCAATGATATGCGAAGCACGAAGTAGGAAGGTTGATATGTCACTTTAAAATGAGCACAACGTTACGAGGTGGAGGTGAATTATGCCTTACAGGGTTTTAATTTCATGATTATTATGTTTGGACATGTCGTTTACCTTCGTCATCTATTAATGTCACGTGACACAAAATTTGGTATATCTGGAGCTAGCGAAACGGCCATGGGTGTGATATGAGCGTATACCATGCAAACGAGTTCTACATGACATGCATGTCATAATTATTAGTTTTAGGCCTGACATTTATTATCAGCGTCCGTTCATGTCATGTAATACCGAAGTCAATATCTGTGGAACTAGTGAAACGGCCGCGACAAGCATACTATGATTATCATGTTTGGACGTTTCATATACCTTCGTCGCCTATTCACGTCACGTAATACCAAATTTAATATCTGTGGAACTAGTGAAACGGCCGTGACATTCGTATCAAGGTTGTGATATTTAGACGTGGCATTTACTTTCGTCGTCTATTCACGTCACGTGATACCGAATTTGGTATATTGGAAGCAAGCGAAGGGGCCCTGAGAGCATGATAAGCGTGGTATGTTTTCATGTTCATACAGGACACGCATTCATACATGAGAGCGAAAAATCAGGGTACCCTTAAGCTTCGTCTTTAAGAGTTGAACGCGATAGCGAAATCTGGCCCCTAGTGTGCCCTTCAACCACTAAGTGCATACTTATTATTATGATGTGTTCCATACACACACACGCACACACGCACACACGCACACAGTAGATCGTACCAGGGCGCCCTTTCGTATGCGGGCCCCAACCTAGCCTCCCGTCAAACTTGCTTTCCCCCCTTTCCCCTCCGCTTTCTAAATAATAAAGTTTATTCCTCTTCCTCCTTACGGCTCTAGAAAGGCATGATATGTTTTCCGCTAGATGGACATAGCTCCCTATTTGTAGAGCTGTTTAAACGTTTCTGTGTATTTTTAGCGGCGATGGCTGCACTGTCCCGGCCCTTTTCAGCGTAGATTGAAGCTTGCCAAGTGCGCATAAAATCACCGAAAGGGCTTGTTTTCGTCGTGACACCTAACCAACTAAATGCGTTCAAGAGGCCCTGAAACACTTTTTCAAATAACCATGGAATGAATTCACTAGACGAGCTTATTGTCTCACGAATTCAACACAGCAAAATTTTTAAGAATACGTCCAGTGCAGGTGGAACTACCAAGGTCAGTCGTATGCTGCAATTGCATTATCTCTTTTCTAGTCCCGACAAAACCGATGGAAGCTAAGCAGGGAAGGGTGGCAGGGGCAAAGAAACTACCGAGCCTTGTGGCCTTGAGCACTTTTTTTTTCTTTGAATGCGCGGCAATATCAGTGTGATCACGCGAACACGCGTGGGCAAGTAGCGGCCTCCCGAGGTCATCTGAGTAACTTCAATTTTCGGTCACAGACGCACGGACAATTTTTCCCTCACAACCAACGGGGCCGACGCTGACAGCGGGATTTCTACAACACGAGCTCTCTAACGCTATCACGTTAAAACGTGAGCACTCCGTAGTCTGATGGCAGACACAATTAGCGCAGCCCGGCGGCAACCGGTGCGAAATGAGACATGGTGCCTTTCGCGCCGACAACCTTACTCGTACAGCACTGGCTCTGCCTTAATCGCGATGAAGGGACACCGGGCGTGCTCAAGTGCGCATGCGTCAAAGCAACGCAGCGCGGTGCGCGCCTGCCAGTATATGGCGGGAAGATTGGCGCCTGGGGTGGCATTGCCGGTGTGACGCAACGAAACGAACACCGGCGCACTCGCGCTCCGGGTCATGTCGTAGCCTATTGGTGTGTAGTCATGTTTAACATAACACGCATCTCATAATTATTACGTTTCCACTAGTCACATAACTTGATAACCCATTCAAGTGACGTCATACCAAATTTATCATATATGAAGCTATTGAAACAGCCGCGAGCGCATCATCAGTCTAGCATGTAGTCATGTTGTTACAAGGTACCCATGTCATGATTATAATGTTTGGACGTGTCATTGACCCCTGGCTTCTGTTCGCGTCACGTAATATCGAATTTGGTAAATGTGAAGCTAGTGAAACGGCCGTGAGCGGAGCGTGAGCGCATCATGTAGTCATATTGTTACATGACACACACCTGATGATTATCATATTTTAACCAAGCATATACCTTCGTCGTCCATTCCCGTCACCTAATACCAAATTTGGTACATGCGAAGTTAGGAAAATGGCCGCGAGCGTATCATGAGTTTGGCATGTAGTCATGTTGTTATGTGACATGCATATCACGATTTTCATGTTAGGGCCTGTCGCTTGTGTTCGCCACGCAATCATGTCACACCATACCAGCTCTGCAACGTGTCATGTGAACGAAACGACTGGAAGAGCAGCAAGACAATGAAATGAAAATCTTGACAATCATGATAAACATGTCATGATTTTCATGTTATGACTAGTCACTTATGCTCGTCAGTCATGTTATGCTATACCAATTTTGGTATCTATACCATTATCGAAACGGCCAGGAGAGCTAAAAGTCATAGGTGGCTGGATAGATAGATAGATAGATAGATAGATAGATAGATAGATAGATAGATAGATAGATAGATCCTTGAATACTCTTGCTACACAGCTCCAGAGTTGAGCGTGTCAACTTTAATACATGACAACTCTAGTATTTCCTTTTTATGCTAGTGCTCAACTTGATTGCAGCTCTTATTTGATTTTATTATATGGCTTTATGCCTGTTTACTGCGAATGTTTGTCTTTATTGCCTTTTTTTTCTATCTTCTGAAGCCTTACGTATTTTACTCGTTTTATTTTTATTCTGTTTGCCAATTTGTAAAGTTAAAATTGTGCATCCACTCTGCTAAAACACTATTTGAGGGTTGCAGTATTCATAAATAAATAAGATAGATAGATAGATAGATAGACAGATAGATAGATAGATAGATAGATAGATAGATAGATAGATAGATAGATAGATAGATAGATAGATACGCTGAAAGTCACCGAAGACCCTAAATTGTTTCGCATTGATAAAAAAAGAGAGGGAAATCTCGAGAGAAGACATCTCGGCTCTTCGAGTCCCTAAACTGTCGGCCCCAGTGCCGAATTTGTAATGCCTCTATTTTTATGCTGTCCATAAACCTTGCCTTAACCCATCGTCGTCTCGTCCACTCGTCTATCAGCTCTGCGCAGAAGCAGTCGCGAGCTGAGTAACAGACGCTATAAAACGGCTGGTGACCGTGTCGGCAGAGTTTGAAGCAGTGGCGCCTTCGGGACTGTGTTGGCGTCTCGCCTTCGTAACAGTGGGTACACGTTCAAGAGCTCCAGCCCATCAAAATTTTGTGGAGTCGTCCTCCACAATGTGTGTCAAAATCAAAACTGACTTTTTAAATGCGAAGCCACTCATAGTCAACCCTCACCCTCTCTCCTCTCCTACGCTTCCTATTTTTTGCTTCACAACGCAACGCAGACAGCGTCTTCTAGCATACGCTTGGTGCCCCCCACCCCTTCTTCTCCTGCAATCCCTGGTGTTAACGTCCAATCGCATATCCCCTTTCCGCTCTATTTTCTCCTACTCTTCTCCCTCTCTCACCTTGCAACACCTTTGCAGGTAGCGCTTGGTAGCGAGCTCTTAAAAAACCAACGGCTCGCACTCACGAGCTATCACTGGTAAGCCTGTATAAAAGGCATTGGGTCTTGACCTCCAAGGTAGTGGCAGTAGGGGATTTCTCCTGTGCCTTGTTTAAAAATAAAAATGCAACCATCAACTCCTGAAATGGGGAATGGGTTTGTGCCCACGGTAAATGCCTACGGGATTCTCTGGGCTGGTTGTTTTCGTCATATTATTCTTTGAAATGATAGAGGGTGCAAACAGTTTGAAAATAACATAAATCACCAATTTATTAGCAGTGGCAATGGTTCATGGTTAAGTGCTTTGTACCCACTGCTTATATGTATTTCAAAGCTGGACCATGAATTATTTATTATTTTATGATAGGTCTTAATTTTACAATCTGTTCATTACAGTATTGTTCCTGAAACTATAGCACACTTGTAAGTACACTTTATTGCACTAGCCAAAACTTAATGTATGTCGGTCTTGTTGGACATCATAAATTCTTCAAGATGGTTGTAGACTGAAAGGCTCAATTCTTCTTATGGCCAGTTTGTTCATTCTTGGTTGTATATAGCAGGGCTGCTAAAAAACACGGCCAAAAAATGTACCCTAGAATAGGCGCACAATTTTTTTATCACCTCCTCGTTCTAACTATTGAAGTGGGCTGCTAAAAATGCTAACTTTAAAGAATCGCAAAACACCTTCCTAAACACGAAAATTTACTAATCTATGACAAGATGAAATAATTTCTTTAGAAACGGTAATCCTCTGCCGTTCTTGAATTCATCGCTGGCGTATTACCTTTTCCTAAAATGGCAAAATCAAGTGTTCGTAAAAAAACTTTGCACTCTTACAGTCACGCCTAATCAACATTAGACCGCAGAATTGCAAGAAACCCTTTTGATTTCAAGGGCCTTGAGACAATCAGTCCTAAATATAATTTAAGTAAAGTGATAACCAGTTGGTATGGCAGGGTTTCTGTTGTGGCCTACTTTGCCGCAAATTGGCAACTTTCTGGGTCCTTTTCGCGACAAAAAGTGCTGTTTCACTTCATGGGTACATCCTGGTTATGTTTTGTCTTCTGTTGTGCCGCGTTGGGCAGCACTTTTTTTACAGAAAAAATGCAGTGGTTTTAAACGTTTCTGTCGAGTAAACCAACGCACAGTCACGGTCTCCTCTCTCTATCAGCAGACCGGTGCTGACAAAAGTATCCTGAAGCAGCGTCTAGCGATCCAGAGAAGTGGTGAAGTTGTAGGCATGTAGGCAAACGCGCCAGGGCAATATCGACTACCGGTAATTCTACTGAAAACATTTGTGCTCCTATAAAATTGCATGAAAATGATATTAGTAAATTATTTTGTTAAACACATTTGAGTGGTCGTGACAACATTTATAGTATTCCAGAAAAAAGAGTAAAAGTTGTGAATAATTTATTCATATATAATGTTGAAAACTGGAAAACGACAAATTCTGTTTTAAAGTATTCTACCATCAATTTAATTTTACTGATGTCCCAACTAAAACAATATGTTCAATTTTTGCCATAAATAGGGTTATCCAAGATAAAAAAACATGAAAGATCAGGCTTTCAAATGTTGTGGTCGTTTTCGCTGTGAGAAATTTTTACGTCTTTCATAAATTGACGTAGAACTACTGAAACTTTTTCTACCCATGTGAAGATTTAGTTATTGAAAAACGAGCTTGCAAAATTGACAAAAATGACTTTTTCGGGATATCGCATCTTAAATAGGCATTGGTCATTGCAATAAAACTATGCGAGATAACTCATCTCATGCACCAACGTATTGTCTAGGGGTGAGAAAATTGTTCTTGTAAATTTCGTTCAAAGTGATACAATAACTTTTGATCTCCAAAACCAAATAGCCTGGTAAACGCGGGCAAGGGCAAGCGTTTTCCGCAATATTAAGTAACTTATTCGAATCGGTTATCAACTTTTATGTAGTTTACGTTGTTTCACAACGTGTTAAAATATTTTTAATAATTTTGAGCATCGATAGCCTGGCTTTAGTCATTTATTTAGTGCGGTGGCACCATAAACCTTGAGACAGTAGACGGAAGACAATATGGGTTTCTAATTGGCTACAAAGTTAAAACAAAAAACCCATCTACCACTAAAGAGCACCATGTGTAGATATGAAGCAGCGGGCGCTAATGCTTTTTTTTACTGGTGGCGACGTTGACGCTGCTGATCATCGCGCTGTTTCGCAGGAGAGGAACCTGGGATGGAACAAGGTACACAGTGATTGACCAGCGCTTCCTAGTGGAACATGCAAATCACTGCTAATGGGAAATGAGACAGAACACTTTGATTAGACCCACAGATTTGTAGTAAGCTCTTAGTTAATGCGCACGCTGCAAACTTTTAATGGTAAAGAATGCACAAGAGGCATTTCCCACCAACAGTATCTTGAAGATTAAAATACAGTGTCTTTATACACGGAGTGACAAGTGAACGGTTGTGAAGCGCGAGCAGTCGGTTTTTTTAACCAAGAAGCTTGATAGAAAACGCAACCTGCGCCGACGTTGCGATGCGAAAGAGGGGAGAGCGTAGAGGCAAGGAGAGGGGGAGGCACATGTGCTATGAGAATGTACACACCGCGGGGATAAATGGCTTAGGCGAGAGACTGTAGCTTGTGCATCAGCGTGTCAATTCGAGAGAAGGGAGAAGGGAGGGGAGTATGAAAGGAGAGAGAGGGGAAGCTTGCACGCATGCGCAGTAAGAGTGGTCACCCGGCACACCAAGTCTAGGTCGACGTTTAGCTGCTTCGCATCTAAAACAGCTTCTTGAATATCTTGTACCGTTAGCAGGATCACAATGTAAAAGCATTCTGATACTTCTTTGCCAATTTCCATGGCAAAAGCGCATGTGACTGTGTCAGAGGCCCACTTGGTCGTCAGACGGCCGCAAGGAATTCGCAGAGGCCATAAGGTGGTCAGATGTTTACATCACAGAATTTCCAACAGGACACCAAAAGACACTATAGGAGTACCGATCAATCTTAACTGTAGAACGCATGCTCTAGGTGCTTTTGTGGGCTTCAATGAGGACTCCGTCAGTTGTTCACGTGAACTGTGAGAGTGTGGCTTCGCATTAGTGTATACATATTGGAACTAGTTAAATTTTGTTCCTTGATAACAGCTTTTCTTGACACTTGGGGAAGTAAGGCATTCAATTAGAGCACAGACATAAGCGTTTGGACTTTGTACTCATTCGTTGACTCTGCTTCAATTCCTGCAACATATATGCGTGACTGACTTGCTTGTTTTCTCTTAATTTTATTGATTGATATGTGGGGTTTAACGTCCAAAAACCATCATATGATTATGAGAGACACCGTAGTGAAGGGCTCAGGAAATTTTGACCACCTGGAGTTTTTTAGCGTGCACCCAAATCTGAGCCAACGGGCCTACAGCATTTTCTCCTTCATCGAAAATGCAACCGCTGCAGCAGGGATTCTATGCAGCAACCTACGGGTCAGCAGCCGAGTACCTTAGCCACTAGACCAGCGCTGCGGGGCACTCTGATGTTTTTCACTAAAAAACAACAATTATAGGTTTAGTAGCATTTAAAAGTGGAAGCTGGGGCTTCCAAAGCAATATTTATTGTTGTTTTTGTAGTTCGAGTTTTGGTGTATCATCCTCTGTTCGCATTTTCGACATCCTAGTTATTAGGATCGGAATGGGCTGCCATGTTGTTGGAATCCACTTTATCCTCTGACTTTCAAGGGTGTTCAAAGGCGTAATTCCGTAACAAAAGACGTTCTCATAGTAGGCGGTTTGACGTGATGCAGCTGTCTCTTTAGAGCATCAACATGGCGAATCATTGTGTGAGCAGTGTGGGCGCTCTCTTCTTGAAATGCGGAATTCAGCATACACAATAGTGCAACACCATTTACGTTTATTTTGGTGCAGCTAAACAAATCATATGCCTTCTGAGTCTGACTAACTTACAGCCTAAGCAGACTTGTTGTTGCTGTCAGACTTTGAAGTAGGCCACCGACACAGTTGCACGCACTTTTCATACGTGAGGTGACGAATAACTTTCACTGTGCTTTTGTATTGTGATCCTCCTTGTGGTATAAATTGTTGAACAAGTTTTCGTGTTACTTGTGTATTTATTTGGAAGCACAGCTTGTCGTCCCTCCACTGTCTCTTGTTGCATGGTGAAGTACCACTCAATAGAGGCCCAAAACAAGACTATCAATGCTCAAAAGCAATCAAAATAATCTAACATGTTGTAAAACAACATAAACTATGAACATAACCAATATTCGAATGCAATAGGATGATTGATATTGGGGAAGACGCTTCTGTTGGTCAGCGTCTACCATTGAAATCAGTTGTGCTAATCCAATACATTTTTTCCTTTAAAAATTTCACAAGAAGGAAAAAAATTGGCAGATCTCACGTATAGTGGGAATCGGAGATATGTAGAGCACGAATTCGGGAGATTCATATGTCACTTTATTATCAGCAACACGTTACAAGGTGAAGCTAAATTATGCCGTACAACACTTCCATATCATTATTTTAATGTTTGGACGTGTCGTTCACCTTCGTCATTTATTCACGTCACCTCATACTTATTTTGGTATATGTGGAGCTAGAGGAACGGCCACAAGCGTTATATGAGCGTAGCATGTAGCTATATTTTGCATGACATGCATATCCAAAATACTATGTCTTTTGGACGTGTCATTTACCTGAGTCATCTGTTTACGTCAAGTGATACCAAATTTGGTAAATGTGGAGCTGCCGAAAGGGCCGCGAGCAGGCTATGAGCGTAGAAAGTAGGTATGTTTTACATGACCAGCATATTATGATCACCATGTTTGGACGTGTCATTCATCTTCGACGTCCATTCAAGCCACAGAATACCAACTTCGGTATGTGCTGAGCTTGCGAAGTGGTCGCGAGCACGCTATGAGCGTAGCATGAATTCATGTTTGACATGACACCTATGTAATGATTATCATGTTTGTAAGTGTCATTTACCTTCATCGTCTATTCACGCGGGGATAGCGAAACGACCAGGAGCACACCATGAGCGTGGCGCGTAGTGATGACTTACATAATATGCATGTCATGATTTCTATGTTATGGTCGGTCACTTATGTCCGCCATGCTGTCATGTGGTTCCATACAAGTTTTGCGATATGCCATGTGAGTGAAACCTACCACAAGGGCTGCAAGCCCATGAATTCGAAATCATCACATTCATGACGTATAATGATATTCCTGTTATGACTAGTCACTTGTGCTTGCTATACAGTCATGGCATACCAATTCGCTTAATGATACCACAATCAAAACAGCCAGGAAAGCTAGACGTCATTGGCGGCTAGACAGACAGATAGATAGATAGATAGATGGATAGATAGATAGATGGATAGATGGATAGATAGATAGATGGATAGATAGATAGATAGATGGATAGATAGATGGATAGATAGATAGATACGCTTTATTTTGCCGAAGTTCTCTAAGAAATCTGTTACATTTAAAAATTCCACTTCACGGGAGATGGTGTTGGGGCACTCAATGAACTCTCTCATATATTTTTCTCGTGATGACCTTCATGCCTATTTAATGAGTAAATATCCCCAAAATATTTACGTGTGCTTTTAAAGCATGTGTTTTATAAACAATTGCTTACATTTGAAAATACTTTTAGCACATACTCGATCGGTTAATCGGTAACGATGTAAAAAAAATTTTATGTCTAAAACAACCCTGCCATTTTTACGCAAACAACCCTGGTATTTTACGCAACTTGCGTATTTTGTTGTTTTATATTTGTAAAAATACAAGGTTTTACTTGTGATGCCAGGTAATGTAACTGCAACGTTGTAAGGCTCTAAACAGAATTTGTCATTCTACACAGTTTTAAAGTAGAGTTGGAATAAATTATTTACAAATGACTTTTCTTTTTGCCGCAACAATAAAAGAGTGGTCTGGCGACTGCAAACTTTTTTGAATGAACATAATTCACTTTCACACTAATTCCATCGAGCTCATTTTTTTTACTTGATTTACCGGCAGTCGAAATTCGGGCTGGGACGTATCACTATGAATGGCCAATATTGCCGGCTAGCACTGCTAAATCTGTCCACTCTCTGTGCTGATGGTACGTGCAAGTTTCAGCAATTAAGCATCACACACTTGATTTCAAGTGGCGCACAGTACGCGTATTTCGCTTTTCTCTTGACCTGTGTGCATCTCTGAAGCACAATATTACCTTTCAAAACTCAACTGCTCAATAAATAAATGAACTCTACAATCGATCAAAAATGTCATCACCTGCCAGCCCACAATAAAGTGTACTTAAAATAAAGGTATTGAAGTTTTCACTTGCGCTCTTCTTAATCCTGAAACACTTTTCCAGAGCCGGCACCATGAAATTGATCAAAATGTAAGTAATGAAATATTTCGTTCTCACGTTTTGTTCTCTATGAAATTCCATATAACGGTTGCAGAATATAGCTTTAACAATACAAAACTTAGAAGAAGTGCTGGTTATCCATGCAATGAGTTGTCTTCAACCAAAAGCCTATTTCATTTCTAACCAAACTGTGCTAATGAATACAACCTTGCCTAATTGCGCTGCCGATACCAAATAATATAACACATGACAGTGTGATCTACACGTTCTACGCCCTGTGAAAAAAAAAACAGTGGTTCTTGTGATTGAAATAAAGCAGTGCGTTGCCAATCACTCAAAACGATATACACGCTAGTGCTTCACGTTTGAGTCAGCTCAGATGAATAGTAGGCTAGATCAAATTACCAATGTTATTGTCAGTAAAATTGTGCAGTACACTACATGCACGGAAATTCTGAATTTTTAGCTGAAACAATCACGCAGGAAGGAAGGAAGGAAAAATAGAGGGAAAAGAACGGCAGGGAGGTTAACCTGCTATAGACAGCCGGTTTGCTACCCTGCGCATGGGAGAGGGATGGAGGAGATGAAAGATAGAGAGCAGAGAGGGAAGAGAGAAACACCGCACATTCAGCAGCACACGCGTGCACACTCATATTTCAGTCTAGTCTTTCACGGTGTGTGACATTTCTGTTACAGTCGCTTGTTCAAGTCCGTGTCGTGTAGGAATTTCAACAGAGCTTTTGTCACCTTCTGTTGCAAGTTCTTCTCTCCGGCACTTGACAGAATAGTGTCCACAGACATTTGGCTGTTGTCGATGCGCGCAAAAGCGGACGCCAGTGACTGTCTCTGGATTTCATACAACGGACAGTCACACAGGATGTGGTGTAGCGTCTCTTCGCAATGACAGGCATCGCAGAGGGCGTTGTCGGCCATTCCCATGACAAAGGAATAAGATTTTGTAAATGCCGCTCCTAGCCATAAGCGATGATGAAGGGTGGCTTCTCGTCGGTCGAGCCCAGTGGGAATGCGGAGAGCCATCAAAGAAGACAGGTGATGTTGACGATTCGTCTGGTTGCTTGGTAGGCACCATAGTGAAAACGTGATTTCACGCGCAAGTCGTCGAAGATTACTGGCAGAATTGGTCCGCGAAAGTGGTATGGCTTCTTGTGTTTCTTCAAGGGCTGCCTGCGCGGCAGTATCGGTATGTTCGTTCCCTATGATGCCGCAGTAACTTGGCAGACATTGAAGCGTCACATGATGCCCTTTCTCGTGTGAAGAGTGGAGAAGGCATCGAATTCCGAAAACAACCTGTTCGTATGGCCCGTGACGCAGTGCTGAGAGCACAGATTGTGGGGCAGCCCTTGAGTCGCTGAAAATAGACCATTGTTGCGGTGGTTCCCGATTGACCACACAAAGTGCAGCGCGCAAAGCAGCTAGTTTCGCTGCTGTAGATGCCGTGGAGTGGTCAGTACTAAAGCTGATGGTAACACCTCTTGCTGGGACAACTACTGCCCCTGACGAACACTGGCGGTTCGTGGAACCATCGGTGTATACATGTATGCTGTCTGAATATTTCTCGTGCAAAAGAAGAAGAGACAGTTGTTTCAGCATGGGCGACGAAAGCTCAGATTTCCTCCGGATCCCTGGTACACTAAGATGCACTGTGGGTCGAATAAGACACCAAGGCGATATGGATGGTTTAGATGCAGGAGTAAAGCCCGAGGGAAGTTTATTGTTGTATTTCACAATCATTTTGGCGAACGATGCTTGGCGCCTCTCTGAAGGCAACAGTGCAAAGTGATGACAGGCAGCACGTGCGAAGTGTCTGATGTGCGTTCTCAGGACTTCTACAAAAATGTGAGTTTGTATCAGATAGTCACCAGCAATTGCAATTGTTGCTTCCGTCGACGTACATCTGGGCAGACCGAGGCACACTCTTAGCGCTTGGGCTTGTACTGCCTATAGAACACGAGCATTGGTCTTGCAGGTATTGCTAAGCACAGGCAAGCTATATCTCAGGAAACCGAGAAACAGGGCTCTGTATAGCTCCATCATTGCGTCTACTGACATCACCCACGTCTTTCCTGCCAGGAACTTGAACAGTTGGGAAATAGCGGTCAGGTGCTTCTTCATATAGGTCACATGCGGACTCCAACAGAGGTCCCTATCAATAATACTGCCCAGAAACCGGTGGGTTTTGGCGTAAGAAATCGGTCACCCGAAGATTGAGATGGCATAAGGGGTCATTGCTTTGCGAGTGAAGGCCACCAGCGCGCATTTTTCTGGTAATATGCTGAGACTTTGTTTTAACAAGTAGTTGGCAATCATAGTTGCTGCTTTTTGAAGCAGTGAACGTATGTGAGGGCGTGTGACTGCCGAAGTCCAGACACAGATGTCGTCTGCGTATATTGAGATTTTAATGGTGCTTGGCAAGTATTCAGCAAGGCCAATTAGTGCACGATTGAATAGCGTCGGGCTGAGACCTCCGCCTTGAGGAACACCCCTGGAAGTATAGGGTCGCGTAGTTGGGCCATCTTCTGTTAACACAAAGACTGATCTTGCTGCCAGGTAACTCGAAATCCATCGAAAGACTCGACCACCAAAGCCAACCACCACAAGAGCACCCAAAATGGCTTCATGTAGTACATTATGATAAGCGCCTTTCACATCTAGAAACAAAGCTGCAGATAGTCGCTTACGGGATGTTTCGTGCTGAACGTACGAAACAAATCAACGACATTGTCAATAGAAGAGTGGTCGCGTCGGAAACCAGCCACTGAATTCGGATAAATCTTGTAGTATTCAAGATACTACTCCAGGTGGCCTAGTATCATCCGTTCCATTATCTTCCCTACGCAGCTGGCCAGTGCTATTGGGCGGTATGAGGTGAGTTCGAGTGGGGATTTACCCTGCTTCAAGATGGGTAACCAGCGGCTTACTTTCCAGTCATCAGGAACATTGCCATCCTGCTACGAGATGTTGTAGAGGCTCAACAGTTCTCTCCTTGCACCTTCCCCAAGGTTGCACAAGGCTCGGTACGGAATGCCATCTGGGCCCGGAGAAGTTGAATGCCTGCAGAGAGCGAGTGCCGCCTCAAGATCCTCCATTGTCAAAGGGAGGTCCATGTGGTAGTCACGGGAACGGGGGGCGTCACGTGACCTCTCACTGGAGAATCTGGACAAGTGGCTTGGTTGGCGATCTGCGCACGGAAATCTTCTGCGACATCGATGTCTTGCCTCCTTTGAAATAGCGCGAGCACTTTGAATGGAAAGCGCTGTTTCGTAGAGTGACGCAGTCCTTGCACCGTTTTCCAATTGTGTGAGAGTGGCCTGCGA
The DNA here is from genome assembly GCF_043290135.1 of Rhipicephalus microplus. Taxonomy (NCBI): domain Eukaryota; kingdom Metazoa; phylum Arthropoda; class Arachnida; order Ixodida; family Ixodidae; genus Rhipicephalus; species Rhipicephalus microplus. The sequence goes on from NC_134706.1 coordinate 56,892,069, forward strand.
GGGTCTAGTGACTGGAAAAACGTTGTCCATCGTTCCGACGCTAATCTACCCATGCGACGCCGAATCTTCTTTTGCATCCTCTTGGCTGCCCTAAGATCGTGAATTGATTTTGTACGCCGATACCGACGCTCCGACCGGCGTCACAGTGCTCGGAGTCGCTCCAACTCTATATCGAAGTCGTTTCGTGTGGAAGATATCGTCACCGTGCGAGTGGCGTTTCGCATTGTACTCTTAATTGTATGCTCTAACCCAGATCGTAGGTCATCGCTGCAAGCATCTTCCATGTCAGATTTGAAGTTGGTCCATTGAACTGCTCAAATGATCGTTCATGGACCATAACTAGACAATCCTTTGATGTTAAGGTAGACTGTATTGCGACCACTTCCTCGTGTCTCAACATCTGAAAACCACTTGACGTATCTCGCGAGGGAGTTGGAGACAAAGGCAAGATCGAGACAGCTGCCGTATGTCACCCCTCAAAGAAACGTGGGGCTGCCGTCGTTCAGGAGAGTAAGGCCATAGTTGTAGGCGATGTTTACTAACTTGCGTCCTTTTGCATTTGTCCGCGTACTTCCCCATTCGTGATTGTGCACATTGAAATCACATATGATGACCCATGGTGCAGGACAAACTCTTAAAATATCCGCTAATCTCCTCGAATCGAGATTATTCGAGGGCGATATATAAACGCCTTTGAGAGTAAACATGAGTTTCTTCTTTTTCACAGTGATGCAGACATACTGATTGTCATCGTGAGGTGCAATTGGTTGCACAACATACGTCAGTTCACGACGAACAAAGACGATGATTTTGCTGCACGCACCGTTCGTTGAAGACATGACAGCTTCGTACACCGACAGTCTTATTGGTTTTGACCAATAGGGTTCACAAATGACGATGATTGGAAACACGTTGGTAAACACAAACTGACGAAAATCTAAAAGGCGTGATTTTAGTTCTCTGGCGTTCCATTGGATGACGGATGCAGCCTTGACTTCTTTACGAAAGGATGAGGTATGAGTAGCCATCTTCCTAGTTGATAGATTCAAGCACTGGGCTTAGAGCGTCCAATCGTCCAAGTGTGCTTCGAGCAGATGGTGTCTTCATGTCGACTAATATCGCTCGGATGGCTTCTATGAGGGAACGCAGCACCGAGATCATTTGACGATCAGTTTTAGGCAAATCTTCCATGGCTGGAGACGGCTCTGGTGTGGCTGCAACTTGCTGAGGTTCCTCGGCAGAAGAGCGCGTCGGGAGTGTGGGCCATTCCTCCAGAGAAGGAGGCTTCTCTGTTTTTTTCGTAGAAGTGGTGGGCCCTTTCGCGGTGCTACTAGATGGAACCGCTAAAGAGTGGGTAGGAGCGTCTCGGGAATGTGCCTTCTTTGAAGACTTTCGATGATGCCGACGCCGACGCCGGACCACTTCGGCTGCCTCCCTGTGTGTCGAGTTGTCTCGGGCCATTTGTCTGAGAACCGCGCGCTCCTTTTGGATTTGAGGACAGTCTTTCGACGAGGCAGCATGAGTACCGCTGCAGTTAGCGCACTTCAGAGTAGTCGCCCGGCAGGCGTCTTCAGCATGAGGTTCAGCGCAGCGGGGACACAGTCGTAAGTTGGGGCATACGCTCTTGACGTGTCCTAGCCAGAAGCACTGATGACATTGAAGTGGCTTTTGGATGAATGGTCGAACCGGATGTCTGAAATGTCCAACTTTAACGTGGGACGGTATGAAATCTCCCTTGAAAAACACTTTTACGCAGCGCATGTTTCCAAGGCGCCGCACTTGCGTAATGACAGTTCCCTCGTTTGCAGGCTTTATGAGGGTAGACAAGTCAGCATTAGGAATGGCGATGTCGATGTCATAAATTACATCGGCAATTGATTCATCGTTCACCGGGATAAAGGGGAGCATTTTAATGCCACCTAGCTCAGTCATTTGCTGCAGCTGTCCTAGCGCACTCACATCGTGCACGTCTATGGCGAGAATGTTCTTCTTTGGGTTTACTCGCACTTCTTTAATTTGTTGTGGCACCACACATTCGAGAGCAACAGAAAGGGCTTGCCTGTTCAGAAGCCGTAGATTGCTTGATGGATCTTCGGGCATGAAGATGATGACGTGCGGCCAGCGCGCAGGCCTTGACTGCACAGTCGCTGTGCGTGCAGGAGCTGATGCTGCTGTACTCGCCGTCCTTCTCTTCACCCTCTTACCCCAGACAGGTATAAAGCTGCCATCGGATGTGTCGTCTTCCGACATAGAATAGAAATCGGTGTCCTCAGTGTCACTGGGCGAGCCAGCTCGCTTCCTTGTGGTTGACGGGTGTGAGGACTTGTGACCAGGCGGGCCTCTGGCATGCTCCACGGCCATCACCGCAAGACGGAGAGGCGAGGCACCTCAAAAGACCGATGATTTCACTAAACAAATACAGAGCGCAGAAACAAGAGTTCTTCTAAAAAGACACTTCTTCTTCTTCTCCATCACATCATGCAGAGTTTTTTACAATGTATTAACCACAATAAACTACCAGGCACGAAGAAATGAATGCACTGTTCGCCTCATGAACATGAATATTTTACACTGACCCGTCTTATGAGGTGTGTTCTCCGTGAAAATAGTCAAAGGCACCCTTTTTTATTTTATCCTTTTCAACATGTAAATTTACACTGGACGATGCTGTGTTTTTCCGTCTACTGAAAAGATACGGCACGATCCACTGCCTGACTTTGTGTAATGGTATTCAATTTTGTCACCAATTTACACGCATATTAACGGCCAAAGTCAAGTTTGTGTTAGACGAATTTCATTTGCTTGCGTATGAAAGCAACACACTCTTCAGTGATTTGTCTGAAATTTAGGAACGTTTGAGGCATGCGTTGCTCCATATATTACGTCCGTCACGTAATGATTGTAAAATTGATGTCATTTACCTTTCATTGAAAGTTTGGGAAATATGTGTAACAAAAACATGACACACCGTTCTTAAAAATCTTCAAAAAGGGTTATTTTAGAAATGTTGGTGCCGTATCTTCGTACATTATTGGAAAGGACGTCGAAAGACGACAGCCTTTTGTTTGAAAACTTTGCATATAATATGGACGCCATCTCACAGTAATGCCAAGAAACGGAAGTCTTCTAGAACGCACAGCAGTGGGTAGGTGACAGCACCATGTTTTTTTAGCAAAGATCAAGAAACACAACTCTCTCATTCATCTGGCTTTTGTGATATGAATACACCTTCAGTTTAATATAAAATGGGCCCTTACCACCATCACTGCCACCAGGGTCATGACAGCGGGCATAGGCTGTTATAAAGATAACAGATTCCACCGGTAATATCTGTCTCACAGATTGGCTTGATCGCTTGTGCATTTTAAAATGAAGTAACATAAAAATGATTGATTGATATGTGGGGTTTAACGTCCCAAAACCACTATATGATTATGAGAGACGCCGTAGTGGAGGGCTCCGGAGATTTAGACCACCTGGGGTTCTTTAACGTGCACCCAAATCTGAGCACACGGGCCTACAACATTTCCGCCTCCATCGGAAATGCAGCCGCCGCAGCCGGGATTCGAACCCGCGCCCTGCGGGTCAGCAGCCGAGTACCTTAGCCACTAGACCACCGCGGCGAGATAACATAAAAATGTTTCGTATGTTTTTTTTTAAAACAAAGTAACACGCTACGTACCACTAATGTGTTGGGCCCAAATATGAATAATATTTGCTTTTTGATTGACAATGTTCAATAGCGTGAACACAAATGGGAGTTAGAAATGATGGGTCGCTCCGCAAGAGGTTAAACTTTTGCTCTCGTGGCTGAATCGAGTGACCGACAAAAACAGAAAGACAAACACAGGCATAACGACAGACCAAAATTGCAACATGGACGTATCCCAGGCAACACCATCATCTTTATTTGATAAAGGGTTATTCCGCAGCGGAATTACGACACATTGGGTGAAATCGAAGCACAGAAAGTTATGACGCTCTAGAAGCCAAGGGAGAGATGGTAGCATAAAGAAGGCGCACAATAGTCTCGAGGTTGCGGCTACCTAGAGACAAATAACCTACGATCGCGGACAGCTACCAACCCTGAGTAGAATGCATTTACTTGCGCTCGGGGCTCTCCTCAGCATCCCACCCCAACCTGTTTGACGGTGGCACCACAGGTCATCTGGTTATCAATGCGAAGCAAAAGTTATATCGCCGTAGTAGTGTCTCCCTTTCCGATATTTTCTGGAAAGCACCTTTACTTGCCAGCGAACATATTTTGACCGAACCACAGGGCTAGAAAATCACGCGCTGGTAGACGTCATCGGCCCAACAACTTATTCTTATATACAGAAAGCACATTACAAAGGTGCCTATTTTCTCATCTATGCTGCTGGCCAGTCATGGGAGCCCTTTACTCTGCCGGGGCGTAGGAAGTGTAGTTATATTGTGAAAATAGGCAGAAACTCGCTAAAACTAGTGAATCAAGTTATCCAACAGTTTCATTTTCTGTTCGGAGGGCAGTGATAGCGAAAATGAAAAAAAGCTTCAGTATAGGCGTCACCGATGCTTTGCTCCTGATCGCCTTTTATCATTGTAAGTTGTATCTGGCTTCGCCTTTTTGTGTTAAGGTACTCCAAATTGCACAATATTAGCAATATTAATATCATGACATAATAAGACTGAAATCACATTTGTTACGCTGAAGTCACTAGTGTGGAGCAAGAATTCCAGAAGAGAAACTGCACTGGCTCGGGGTTCCTTGAAAGTCACGAAATCAGGAATAGCACTTACACGCCCTCTGTCGTGCAACTTCGCTAGCGGAGAAGGAAAGATGCGCGCGCCGCTCACACCGCGCACTCGTGCAAGGCCACTGGTCACTTCCATGTAGGCGTGTTTCTGAGCGTCCTCAGCGGCTTAAAATTTTAACGTGACAGCGATAAAAAGTTGGCCCCATATCTGCATGTTACACTGCAAATGCCGTCGAAAGACGATAGTGTTGCGTCAGGAGAGAGTGAACAAAACGTTTATTTGAAGTTCTGCGCAATAAAATCGGTAGATGGTATTGCGGAGGCGCTGCGTTAGAGTGCCTCTAGCGTGCAGCGGAGGCGAACGAGCGCATCAAGTCACGTCCCGCATGAGATATGAGCGCTATCTGGCAGTTAGAAAACAAAGTGTGCGCGCCCTGCATGCTCGTCTCGGAGGTGATAAGGTGTACTACGCAAGGCGACGGGTAGGTGCCACCACCGTGTCGCTTTAGCAAAGCGTTGGAAACACTTGCCTTCTCGTGCAAGCATTGTATGGTCAGCGCAACGTGATAAACTCAATGGTCTTTAGAATTACTTATGTATGCCTTTTCTAGTAAGAGGTACACATAGAGAATATTGACGTGTTGTTATCGTGCCTCAGTTATGTGCAATGATTGCTTTTTATTTGACAATATTACAAGTATAAATGCTGAATCTAGATTAATATTGGTGGGCACTGCGGATGGGGTCAGCCATTTTCAATATCGTTTGGCCACTTTTCTGCTGTTTAGGATACCATTAAATACGTACAAACAGACAAATGTACAGACAGACAAACAAATTTTTTGCGTTGAAGGTCCCCAAGAAAGACTATTGCCTTTTAATATCGTTTCGCAATATCGCCGGAATCGGCGTCCTTACTTGTGAGTGAAAAATATAGTCGGTTTGTGACTGCAAAATCAGGACGCAAATAAAAAGAGCTGGAATGTTTTCCTTGAGCCATTAGAGTATTTGTTTGATGTTACACCGATTGATGTTACGAAATGCTACTCCTTCCACGCAGGCCGGCGTTTTTGTTTTAGTGTGATGAATAAGGCGGCGCGAAATAGCAAACGTAAGAAAATCTAGTTTTTTGAATTGGACATTTTCTGAATAGCATTTAAATGCTAGTACGCCAGCCATCATCACGCTACCGCTTCTTTCCACACACATCGCGTTGCGTCGCAACGATGGCCCCATCTCTTCCGTGAAAAGCAGGTATAGCATGATGAGGAAGACCAACCGCAGCTTAGGGTCAAATGTTCGCTCTACCACTGCCATAGGCACCGTTTCTATGCGTGCAAAAAGCACCGGCGGCGCCACATAACATCTGCGTGTTGTCTAGTGAAGCAAATATAGCTAAGGAAGTTGCTGTTGTCGCTCAAAAAACTAGGTATAACTGCATGAAACCCGGTTATTTTGACCGTACAACTATAAATCGCAAACCTTGTTTTTGGGAAATCAGTGTATGATCTACAAATTTACGTGACCATTTTTCAGCATGTCATGGCCTCACAAATAGACATTAAAAGCCACCGTAGGCATTTTAGAAGCATAAAAATGAAAGGATTCGCGCCGCCTAGGCTGGGGCGATAGAAGCCAATGTAAGAACTGGGGGCCCTGAAGCTTCGTCATTAGGCGCTGAACGCGGTAGCGATATCCTGTTTTTAGTGCGTACTTCAAAAACTTATAAATAGTGCATGAAACCTTCTCGAACTTGCTATGCACCCACTCACGTGTCTTAAGGGAATTGGCGCAGTAGCGTGTGCGCTTTTCCTAGTGGGTGACCGTCTTAAACCATGGAGCCATTCTGACAATCACATGTTCTGACGCCCGCCGGCACTGGGCGCTTGCACCACGTCTTATCACTGCAACATTTCAGGTCGCGTTATGAATCATGTATACCGGACGCATATGTTTGCAAAGCATGAAATCTACTCTCACTGCATTTGCAAGCAGAGGAAGCTCTTTTCGCCCCATTCACAACCAGCTGTGTCGCAGTAAAACTGCCTCTTACAGCGAAAATGACCTGCGTTCAATCCCCGCTCAGACCCCAATGACCCTGGTGCAGTCCCCACTCTGACCTATGCCTTTTTATCATTTATTTTATATGCACAGCACTCGTTTTTTTTTGGTCACGCAAAGGATTATGACTTTTCACTCGCAACCAACGACGCCAACTCCAAAATTTCTGCAAAACGAGGTCTTTATTGCTGTGAAGTTAATATCAAAAAATAGTATTAAAAGGCGAAGCTTTCACTGAACCCACGCAAGAGCTGAAACAGGGTGATAGTAGGTGATAGTAGGTGATAGTAGGTTAGTAGGTGATAGTAGTAGGGAAGCAACTTGTAGCGTGCCAGACATTATCTCTGAAGCGGAGACTCACCGAGGACACGGGGGCACCCGCAGTTGTGCCATGCAGCAAGCAGTTCGTCTCAGGAATCAGCGGTAAACAGAAATCTTTCATTCACGTCTAGGCAAGCAGTCATTTCGCAAGATTTGTTGGTGCCACAACTCAGAGGTGCCACTCGAGATATTTCCTTTGCCGTCACAGCCATGGCAAACTCAGACCATCTATCCAAGAAGCATGCTTCTATCAGTGATACTTCTAATGGACCCACTGCAGCAACTGAATCTTGACGCCTTTAAGTGTAACGGCCATTAGATCACCTCAAGGACAAAAAATTAGCACTTTCAAAGCATGAAGACGTCATCCTTGCAACCAAAAAAGAAGAAATTTAACGAGGAGATTCTCTACGAGGCTTGGCGGGACAAGTTGTGACTTCAAATGTGTGACAGGACAGCCAGAACGCAGGCTCGAGCTATCAAATCAACGTCTAGCTACTCCGAATTTACGAAATTGATCGACACAGCAGGCCCAGGTACTAGAGCAGTATCAGGATTTAATTCAGCTACAAAAGCTGTGAGATACAAATTTTTGATGATAGTCTCCGTGGATGTGAGTCTTTATAGACAATGTCAACGCCACAATCTTCAAAAACAGTGAACTGCCACAAATGTGAAAGCTCAAGGGACTCCTCATTTACTTAATCTACAACACAAAGTGGGCTATCGAGGATATCCGTATAGCCAAACAAACTTCGACTTTGCGATAAAGACACTCACAGACCGCTTTGGACACCGAGATCTGCTCGTGAATAAGCATGCCAATCGCCTTTCCGGGCTAAGCCCATTTGAAAAGCTCATCAGTGATCAGCAACTTTTGTGTGCTCCATGACAAATACGCTTTCATGTCATCCCCTTAGAATGCCTTTAAATTTCACCAGACCAGTACACGGTCTGGTGAAAGCAAATGGGATAGGGGGTTGGTTTACGGAAATGCGCGTGCTTTGAATGCGCTTCCATAAGCCTCATGAACTTCATGGCTTCAATTCAGGCTGGGGGGAGGGGGTGCGCGATGGGCAAGGCGGCTGCTGATATAACTGTATGGACTGCTATTTGGGCCTATTACTGACTTCAGCATGTGTAGGTGGTGCACCTGCATCAAATACATGACGTACAGGAGCGGCCTCGGTGTAACGCAGCACGCCAGCCCCAGTGACTGTTAGGTCGGCCTAGGTTTCTGCGGTGAGGCTGCCTGGAATTTTATTGCGGTGCTTCGTAACGGTGAGCTAAACGCAATCTGCTGGAACGCGCTTATGAAATGTGTCGGGAATGGCGCATTTCAGTAACATATTTACTTGCAGTAAATATTACGCCCAATCTGCGTTTTCAGGATTGTTTCATAGTGCTATCGTTGATTCGTTTTGTCACAGTCGGACTGGATATGCAAACGAGCAAACGTAACAGTCACGCGCCTTTTCAATCTGGCTGTGGTTCTACAGGCCGACGAACATAACATAAAATTCGTCATTTCTATTCAGCTAAAAAGCAGCGCAGAGGTATCTTTTGTAACTGGATTTAAACTGAACAATTCAATTACTCAAAAGCATTGTGCAATGAATAAAAAAAAGAATGAAAAGAGAAGGGATGACCAGTCCTTTTTCCTTCTTGCTACGCAATGATTTTTGCTTTGACACACATTAATTTTGAGTGGACAGTGGTGGTAATTTGTTTGTCGTTCCACTAAGTGCGGAAGTGCACCCATGCAATAAATGTGTCAGAAATATTTCTTGATGATATGTTTTGAAGGCCTGGGATGTTACTATATATTTTGAAGCTGTTACTGTCTACTCTGAAAATCTTTTTTTAGAAAAATCAGCATGGCGGCCTCAGAGATAAGTTCCGGCCGGGCGTGTTACAACATCGTCAACCCGAGGCCACGTGTTAACTATCATGGTCTGCCTATAAATTGTAGCGTGCTGCTAGGTCGGTGCGCACCTTTTTTGTAGTCTTCATTGTCCGCTAGCACCTGACTACGTGGGGCTGGCCAATTAGCTAGTTGGCTGGACGGCATACTTTGAAATTAGGCCCCGACATGCTTTGATCAAGCTAATCTTACCAATCTATGGTAAGGTCGAGACAGTGGCGTAGCCTGGAGCCTACCAGGCTCATGCGCCCCTCCCTCAATTTTTTTTCGCCGTGGCACAGAGAGCGAAATATAACCATTTCAAGAGGGTGCCCCTCCTGAAAGTAAGAAGGTGCCGCCCCCCTCGCAAAAAAATTTCTCGCTACACACCTGGGCTGAGGTCATTACGCCACATCTTGAGAAGACCACGCTATTGAAGCTAGATAAATCTAGCACCGGGCAAACTAAAGCATGCGAGTTAATGAGCTAAATAAACAGCCCCAATTAACGCGACTTCCTTTATGAGCACACTAAGTCATACTATGCTTATTACCTCTGCCAAATATGATGACAATTAGTATCGTCCTGATCGAGATTACGTTTATTAGCTCCCTACTGATCATGGTCTTTGTAAATACACCCACGACAATTTCGCTTTAATTAAAATCTTACCAATGAAGGCATCACTGCTCATTGTATTAGTGGTTAAGCCTTAGTCAATTAGTACAATCAAAGTTAAGACAGAGCTGATGCGTTTTTCACTTCGAAGCCGACCAAGAGCACCAGTAGATGACCAAGGTAAGAAGCTGCGAGGAGCTAGGTTATACCTCCTGCCTTACACAACTCTAATACAAGCTCATCAGATCATTTCATACGGGAAGAAGCTGCCGCTTTGTATTCAACTCATCAAATGCTCGACAGTCACATCGGTACCGTGAAAGCCACGAGTTCAACTGGGGCGTTATCAGAATCAACTAGTATAAATCCGAGTTCACGTGCCAACCAGACTGATTGACAGACGCCCGTAGCAAAGATCGGATACGCCCACCACATTTGCTCTTGCCCAGGAGCAGTACTCACGTCTAGCGGCGCGATCAATCTATCAGCTTCATTGAGTAGACTATGCACACACGCACGCAGAAGTAAAAGTCATACGATGACGCTTTCAATCCCAGTCACGTTCCCACAATGATGCGAGTGCCCCTTGTGCCCACATGTTCTTATATTTATCTGCAATATTTCATAGAAGCGAAGCGAGCAGCGAGAGAGTGCTGCGTGTGTACCCTTGAGAGTGGGAATTTCTATGCTGAAAATTGAAGAAAAGAACCTGTCTGAAAGAGATTAAACGCCCCCGAACATGCCTGCGGGAGGCGTTTGCTGAGTTTGCAAAAAGATGGCGCAACAATCACCCCGACGTCGCTGTACTGTTCAAATGTTGAGTAAGTAGAGGCGCTGACGTGTTTGCAGGTGGTGTTTTTTTATAACCACCGCAAATGGCCCAGATATGTTTCCAACGCCATGCGCATTCTTATAGCCATTTTTATCAAGGCTGCTATACCGTACTCCACACTACCTTCATGCCATAGCCGCCGCAGAGCGAGCTTGGAGTGAACTCGTCTTCCCGAGGAGCTCGGATCATACTGCATAGCACCCCTGGGTAGATTAGCACACACGCGTAAATTTAGGCGCAAAATCGAAATCATCCCTAATTATTGAGGCAAATTTCTACAATATGCTAGTTGGCGTGATATACATTTTATAAATATTTTATGTTTGGTGATTGGCATTTAGCCGTTCGAGATTTTGCCCAAAGTAGGTGGAGTCTTATGCCATATGAGAAAGAATGTCAGGAGTTGGAAATTTAAGAAAACACCATATAACAATGCATTTTCTTCCACCTCAAATTGCGATGCATTGGAGGAGTAGTTAGAGCACTCGGCAGGAGATCCTTTTATCGCGAGTTTGACCGCTGCCACAGTGTTCACATTTCAGTGAAACTAATATAGTAAAGGCTCATGTACTGTTCGACATCCATTCGCATTAAACAACATCAGATGATCTAAATTATTGAAGGCCTTCGCTATGGTGTTCTTCCTTATCATAGGTTGGCTTTGTAAGGAAAACCTTACATAGTATCAATAGATCAGTCGCACTCTTGCATAGGTGATCTAGCGCGCTGAGGTTGTTTCGCTAATTCGGCGGTGCACGTTTGACCTGAAACTCGCTCATTGTTTAGCACAATGGGTTGAAAAATATGCTAGCATAATTATTCGTGCATAGTCGCGATATGCGTTTAAGTTACTTCAAATTGATTTTCGTTTTTTTTTGTACATTGCGAATTTTCAGATCAAGGGAAGTCGAAGTTACGGTGGGGAACTGGAACACGAATGGTAAAACAAAGGTTTACCTCACTCCTGCTAAGCGAGGTACGTATTGATACTGTGCATGTATTATATACCGAATACATAAATTAAGTATTTCTCACGAAATGTGCAAAAAGCACATTTCCTTAGCCCAGGTAATATCAAAGCAATAAGTGTCGCTGAAATATGCTTTGAGCAGCCATATATTTTCCGCATGTGCGTGTTTACAGACTTATAGCTCAAAACGTGAATGTAAATATGTGACGAGCGACATCCCTCGCGCCTCTATATTTCCACTTCCTCTCTATGAACATTATCAATGGTTATTAGGAACGCAGACACGACCGTACAGAAAACACCCATGGTGTAAAAATTTTTCATGTTGCATGGAACGGCACATAGTTTTTAGCATGCTTGAGCCTTAAAAAAGTATCTGGCTTGTACAATTAGGAGACGCAGGTGGAAACCATGCAATCTTTCTTAACTAGTGAAGTACTCTCTCAAAATAAATCAAATCAAAGTTTTCTTTCCGTTATGTAATATAGAATGTTATGGATGTGAAAAAAAGGTGTGTTTTAAAACGGCTGCACTAGTTTACAGCACCTTCAGCGTGAATTCTACTAGACTTGAGAAGTTACCACAAAAGAAAAAGGCCACAGCTTCAGCGCTTGAACTTCACCTTAGAGGATTTCGTGAAAGCCGTCTGTGGCGTGTGGTGCGCGTTCGCATATGCGTCTTTAAAACGTGTGCGGAGAAAAATGAAGAGAAACAGCACAGATTTTGCGTGGCTGCGTAAGCAACTATGACGTTGAAAACGTCAAGTGTGAGAGTGCAAGAACAGGTAACGCGACGTCAACGAGAAAAAAATCAAACACATTCAAAGGTCAAAACACGCAGATTTCATGGGTCAATCACTGGGTAGCGCATGCTATTAACTAGTTAACCACACTATGATATTTTAACAAGAAAGTGCTTTATGCTATGATTCCACTCATTTATTACCGTCACGGATATGTTGTTTTAAAATATTGCTGCGTGTATGAGCCATTGTTGGCGACAACGAAGCAGCGTGAGCATCCTTGGCCGAGGGCAAACGACGAAGAAGTCGTCGTACTTTTGCCGACGTCACCAGGGGCAGGTCCCATAGCCCGCGATGGGGCAACTAGACGCAGCGACCTCGTGGGGGAGGGGGGTTGCCAATAATCGAATTTTAGGACTGCCCATACCATTGCAAGACATTTTTTCTCCGTCGTAGTGTAGTTAGCCTCCGCTCGGGACAGCGTCCTGCTGGCGTAGGCGATCACCTTTTCGTTGTCGCCACCACTGGCACATACGCGCGGCAATATATACGAAGAAATTTCACTGCAAAAATTGTCCCCGCATCTGCATGTTTCACTTCAAATGTCGTCGAAAGACGATAGTCTTGCGTGTGGAGGCAGTGAACAAAACGTTTATGTGATGTTCTGTGCGAGAGAGAAAATCGGAGAATTGTATTCTGAAAGCGCTGCGTTAAAGAGTCTTGATTCGTGCAGCGAAGGCTAACGAGCGTATCGAGGCACGTTATACACGAGCGCTATCTGGCAGTTTTCTTCGAAAACGAAGGAAGGAGGGTGCGCCCGCGGAGAAAGATGCGTGCCTGTCTCGGAGGCTATGAGGAGCATGAAAAGCGACGGGCAGGTGCCATCACAGTGTTGTCTTAGCGAAGCGTTGGAAACACTTGCCTTTTTGGGCATCGCGTTGCACTGTCAGCGCAGCGTGATAAACGCTACGATTATTAGAATTCCTTGTGTGCGCTTTCTAATCTGTAAAGGCACACATACAAAGCATTGACGTGTTGTTATGGTGCATCAGATATGCGCAATATTGCTTTTTAGTTGACAATCACACAATGCATCAACGCGAAACTTGAGCAATATTGGTGGGCGTTGCGGATGGGGTTGGCCGGATTCTTGCTGATAGAATTCGACCTGAAACGTTTTGTGAGAGCAGAGTCATCCTTCTGCTAAAGAGTGGTGGTGAAGCGTCAGACCTAAAGGCATGGAGACCCATTTCTTTACTGAACTCTGACTATAAGATATGAACTGCTATTTTAGCGCATCGCATATCATCCGCCTTACCTGAAATAATCAGTAATGTGAAAACTTATGTTCCAGATCGTAGAATTGTTTCTTCACTTGCTTTGACCCGTGATCTGTTCACCTTTGCTACGAGAACACAAGTGTCTGGTGTTTTTGTCGCCCTCGACCAAGAAAAAGCTTTTGACAGGGTTGAGCACAGTTATCTTTTCGTCGTGTTGAAATGCTTTGGTTTTCCTACTCGTCATGTCGAGGTTCTTCGTCTGCTTTATACTGACTTGGAAGCTTGCTTAGTAGTGAAGGTCCACACCACTGAACCCATCGCTGAGAGTCGCGGTATAGGACAAGGATGCCCTCTCTCTGCGCTTCTTTTTGTACTCTGTATCGAACCTCTGCAGGAACAGATCAACAGATGTAGTTCAATACGCAGATTCCCCCTTCCTGGCCTGATTGAAGTGAAAGTGGCAGCCTATGTTGACGATAGTTCACTTTTTCTCAAGAATATGGATAGCTACAGCTCTTTCTTGCAACTCTTTCACACCTACAGCAGCCTTTCGGGAGCACAAGTCAATCCATATAAGAGTAAAGCAATGCGCTTTCGTAGCTTCGCTGAACAGTTTCCCGATGGAGTCCACTGGGTAGACGGAGTAAAGGTTCTGGGGGTCACCTTCCTTGCATCCGGTGAAGTAGCCTGCACCACCCGGAATGAAATTAAGTGCAAAGTTGATAAATGCATTGAGATTGCGAGGACTTTTTATTTACCTTTTAGTGAACGTGCGTAGCCCCGCCGCGGTGGTCTAGTGGCTAAGGTACTCGGCTGCTGACCCGCAGGTCACGGGTTCGAAACCCGGCTGCGGCGGCTGCATTTCCGATGGATGCGGAAATGTTGTAGGCCCGTGTGCTCAGATTTGGGTGCACGTTAAAGAACACCAGGTGGTCGAAATTTCCGGAGCCCTCCACTACGGCGTCTCTCTTAATCATATGGTGGTTTCGGGACGTTAAACCCCACATATCAACCAAAACTGAACGTGCGTATCTCATCAAGGCAAGCATAGAAGCGTTTCTTTTTTGTATCGAAACTTGCATGGCCACCTCGACGAATTTTGCTAAGAGTAGTAACCACATGTGGCTCCTTTTTTTAGGATTGCCATGCGGAAAGCGTCGCCAGAGCACAAGTCCACCTACCAACAAAAATGGGAGGTTTTCGCATTCCGGACTTCGAAGTTGTGTGTCGTGTGTCGGCCTTGAGAACAACATGGAAACTCATCTCAAATACGACATACAGAGGACGAGAACTCACAAAGTACCTCTAGGGAACTTCCCGTCATTTCTTTAGATTAGTAGACGAGGCGGGACCGGCTGCTGAGCGGCCGCCGCCCTACTATACGTACGTGTTGAAATGTCTGCAATTTTTTTTCAAAATAACTTACTACACGGCGAACTCATGAATATGTCACTCACTGAAATATGTGAATGTATTGCTGTACAAAATTTAAACGATGATCAGCACAAGAAATGCCGCAAAAGTCGACGCTGGTTCATGAAAACCACCACCCTACCCGCTGAAGTCCGAGGCTTCACTTGGTTGAAAGAATGGCATGCGTCGCCAACAGTCGACCGCCTTGTGGCGTGGGGTGTGGCGCCCTCCGCCTCATGTCCGCAGTGTAGCCGGACGGAAACTCTAAATCATGTACTTTATGAATGTCCTATGGCACGTAATTTTTAGAGTTAGGTGACGAGCATGTTTGAAGTCAGGATGCAATGGCAGTCGCGGCACAGAGGCATTTTTGTTGAGTTGATAGCGTGTATTGGTGCTTTTGTATTGTGGAATTGGAGGGGACTAGCATGCGTGCGGGGATGCCCTCAGAGGGCCATGTTTCCTCTTCTACATCTTTTAAGAACGATGATGCTAACACACTTGAACGAACAGTTATTCGTTCTGGGGGAGGGAGCCTTCCTCCTGCGGTGGTCAACAGGATTTATTATTCTCAGAAAGAACAATGTGTCCATGCCTTGCCTTCATTACTGGGAAAGTATACTAGTGCTTGTGATTTCTCTGAACCTACTTCAGTATTGTATAAGTATTTACTTATTCTTATACGCATTTTTAAATACTGTATTTTGTTCCTTTTCATGAATTGTACGTACCCTTGAGCGTAGTTTACTTTATGCACGTTAGAATTTCTGTTTACAGGTACAAACAATTCCTGTTGTGCATTTGAATGTATATTAAGATATATTAGCATGTCGTGAGAACGAACAATGTTACACGTGAATGTTTTCTGTGCATGTATGATTTTTTTCAGAAATAAAATTCTCTAAAACATGCCCATAGAACTGATGGGGACAACTATGATTTTCTATTGAGGAAGTGTCCCCTGGACACTTGGGGACGGCTTTAAGCTCTCCCATAGTAGAGTACCGAGTACTCTAAATTGTTTGCCACTTTTTATAAACACACACACAAACAAATGTACAGACAAACAGACCAAAATTATGGTTTCGATGGCACCTAAGAAAAAACTATCGCCTATATGTCGAAAGACAAACAGACAGGAGAAGTAAGCGCAGGAGGGGAGTGTAGGAGAGGGGAAAGGGCGAGAGTCAAGCATGCACTGTAAGCATGGCCACGTAGCATACCGGATTAAGCTCGACCAGTAGATCGTTCGCACCTGAAAAACCAGAAAAAAAGCTCCTCCGTGCGCGCAGTACCAGCAACGTCTCGCTTGTTAGCGCGCGACGTAAACCACTTTCAAAAATTGGCCCCGTATTTGCATGCTACACTGATAGTCCTGCGTCTATAGAGAGTGAACAAAAGGTTTATTTGATGTTCTCCTTAAGAAAATCGGTGAATGGTATTCTGGAGGCGCTACGTTAGAGTGCCTCGAGCGTGCAGCGGAGGCGAACGGGTGCATCAAGTCACGTCACACGTGAGACAAGAGCGCTATCTGGCAGTTATCTTGAAAAACGAAGCACGCGGCGTGCGCGCCCGTCTCTGAGATGATAAGGGGTAGCACGCAAGGCGGCTGGTAGATGCCACCACCGTGTCATCTTAGCAAAGCGTTCGAAACACTTTCCTTTTCGTGCAAGCGTTGCATGGTCATTGCAGCGTGATAAGCGCTAGGGTCCTTAGAAATATATATGTATGCCTTTTCTTGCAAAAAGACACACATGCAGATTACTGACGTGTTGTTCTGGTGCCTCAGATATTCGCAATAATTGCGGTGGTTTGAGGTATTGTTAGGTGCCATTCAGTGTACCGTTAGGAACAGACAAACGAACAAATGTACAGACAGACAGACAGACAGACAGACAGACAGACAGACAGACAGACCAAATGTTTGCGTCGAAGGTCCCCAAGAAAGACAATCGTCTTTAAATAACCAGTGCGTGCACGTTTCTTACCTTGATAACTGCAAGCCAGCTATATACACTGTGTACAGTTGGCTGTCTTGAGAGCTCAGCAACTTCAGAGCAATTTCAGCATTAGAGCCAAGATTGCGTGAAGGTCATGCGTTCATGCGCACGTGCTATGCAAGTCCAAACCTCAAGCCATCCCACTTCGTTGCAACACAAGCGCGCCTCCACATCACGTGGTCAAAGTCGGTTCCATGTCGTGGTCGCACACACGCGCGTTTTTTATCTTGGTATTCGGCTGCTATGTATTTCTTGTGCTCCCACTGTAAGCTTGCTTTCAAATTAGAATGGATAAAAGGGGAACGAAGGTCACTTTATTCGCTGCCACGGCCGCGTTTACAAAAGGAGAGTGCTCCTCGCACACGAAGTAATAAGTGTGGCAGCTGTTCACGCTCGTTCATGCATATACTATGCGCCTGTTTAGTGCGTCTTTCTTTTTGTTTGTGGAACGTGCTTCACTGTGATAATTTTGTCGACGCTCGTCCTGTGTGTGCTTATTTCGTGCGTGCTTTCTGCTTGGGGTGCCCGCACGAAGTTTCGAGCTACTTGCTGGTCGCGTGACATTGCAATTTGTTGCTATAGCATCCATTCCTTCACCCTTAAATTGTGGCGAAAGAACGTACACAGAACGGTCAAGTACCTCGGTGAAGACAGTTTTTTTTTGTTAAACCTGTTTCCAAAGAGAGGAATCATTTTTTTGTTACCATGGTATCTATAAGTTTAGATGAAATCTACTGAAGTTAAAGTAGGGTGTCTGTCTGTCTGTCTGTCTGTCTGTCTGTCTGTCTGTCTGTCTGTCTGCCTGTCTGTCTGTCTGTGTCTGTCTGTCTGTCTGTCTGTCTGTCTGTCTGTCTGTCTGTCTGTCTGTCTGTCTGTCTGCCTGTCTGTCTGTCTGTCTGGCCGCTAGCCAGCCAGTGATCTGCTTCAGCTAAACGATTTCGTAGTGTTCTTCCTACGTTATTATGCACAGAATTCATGGTATGTCGGTATTCAAACTGCATTGAAAGTTTCGTTAGCTGAAGAGCTGTGCATATTTGTGTGGTAGCAGCATGTATGGGGGCATTATTTAAATAACCACGAATTCTTTTTAAGTTCGCGCTCTTTGGCCACGTTTTTTTGTGTTTGTAAACCCAACTATTCATGAAGTGTCTACTCGGCGCTGCATTTGGGTGCAGCGAAACAAAATAAGCTGAGCATGCTATGCAGTGCATGCTCTACGCCTTGCAATGAAACACATTGCCGCTAATGTTATTCACGCAATAATTTAGGTGATGTCGTTAAAATGAAGTTACTGATAAATTTTACGTGCAAATTACGTGTAAGTGTTAAGAACAACACGAATATTCTTGCGATTCTTCCAGCAAATGGCATATCAGAAGTCGACAAGTCACTTTTTGGTCTATGGAACGAATACAACATTCTTATGGCGAAATCAACTTGTGTGACTCTTACATTTCCATCAACCATAAATGGTGAGTTCTATGATAGCATTCGCAATGCTTATAGATTGTCACGCCGCCAGGTGGAATTCAGGACCGTCCCCCCAAGGAGGGTTCGTGAACTACTAATTGGAAGTACTATGCTGTCGCTGCCTAGATCAGCTGCGGTCACCTCATTGTCAACACACTTCCAAGGATCTAACACAACGACATTGTGAGTTTTCTGCATCTGAGCGCGAACCGCCCTTCCACGAACAGAATAAATCGTATTCGTTGTTGCGAGCCATGAAGTTTTTGTGAAAATGCATCGCAAACTGAACCACGAGTGGTGGCCCACGTGGTATACCTATCAGCTTTCCGAGCGTTTTTAATCCAAGAAGGTGATACTAACATTACCATCTCCACTTTGCATTGAAAACTTTCATAGTTTTATTTTCATATACCATTTGCCATTTTTGTTTGTGGTGCATGAGTTTCATAACACTGTTGTTCGTGAATCCTATAATTTTGGTGCATGAATTCCATAACACCTCTGCAACTTTTGGCGCTTTGCCACGTTCGTGCGGACAGCGATCGCGTTGCGTTCACATTGAGTGTGTGCCTGCTCTCCCCTACTTCAGCAGGAGTACTCCAGTTTCCTCCGTCGAATCAGCAGAAATAGATGCTGCAGACTCCAAAAAATATCTAGTGGATCCGGTCGATTGTTCTTGGTTTACTGCTGCCCGCCGACGCAAGCCCAAGACCACAACTTAAGCTGCACCCGAGGCCTTCCCTACCAAAAATCAAGTGACTACCACGGCCGCCACCCCTACCTCTGGATGACGTAAAGTTGGTCTTAAGACCACAAAGAGGCTTCGCCTGAGTCAAAGGGCACATTACGGGGGGGCACGCACCAACTTCATGACTGCTGGGCTGCCGGTAAAAACGGTCAACATGCTCCTTTTTCGTATACAAGCGGAACGCAGCATAGTGATTGCGAGTACGCCAGACGAAACTATTGCTACAAAGTTACAAGCAATCACTGACCTAATCAAGGATCGCAGAGATATGAATCGCCCTCTTATATAACCGCAACAGACAACTATTTCAAGGGCGTCATCATCGGTCTCGAGAACAATACTTTACCCACCGAACTCCTCGACGACATTGTGCACCCGACGTCGAGTTCTGCACGCCCGGTTGATGGAATCTACAGACATAGCGTTGACAACTTTTGCAGGCCTTCTATTTCTACGCTATGTCTGCTACATACAAATGCTACATTCATCGACCTCCTAAAGGAGTTTACGAAATCTGCCTTGCATTTTAACATCAGACAGATATATGTCCAACTCCGACAAAAAGCCAATGCAAAGCCTGTGGAGTTGAGAAACTAGCACCGGAGCACAGCAGTACAACTTAATGCCTCGACTGCAAGGATGACCACCTAGCTACGCAACGTAAATGTCCTACCAGAGAACAGAAACCTCCAAACAAGCATTACGTGAAGAATGCACTGGAGGTGAAAACACTAGCACAACCACCTGCATCACCAACCAAGGGACACCAGCCCCAGTCCAGTACGAGGCGCAGCTAATCCAAGAGCAGGAGGAAGTCTCAGGACAGACCATTAGAATCCTTAAACAACACGCCAGGAACCACATTCAAAACCAGCACCACAACTCTGAAACTGATTCCCAAAATAACTGAGTTGAAACTGCAGAGAGACAAGAATCGCCACCAGCCAAGAAGCCAGCGGCCGAATGACAGAGGTTAGTTGGGCAGCGGGGCCCCACAGCCTGAAATATTCTTTACGTCATGCCTCCCATTTACCCTCATCACACACACACACACCCGAACATACCTCTCACATCTAACGTGGCCCGCCGCGGTGGTCTAGTGGCTAAGACACTCGTCTGCTGACTCGCCGGTCGCGGTATCAAATCAACAAATCCCGGCGGCGGTGGCTGCAATTCCGATGGAGGCGAAATGCTGTAGCTCCGAGTGCTCACATTTGGGTGCACGTTAAAGAACCCCAGGTGGTCGAAATTTGCGAAGACCTACACTACGGCGTCTCTCATAATCATATGGTGGTTTTGGCAAGTTAAGCGACTCATATATATCACCAATATTATATCTGACGCACATGACTGCGCTAAGCAAGAGCTGCTAGATGCCCTAGCAATACTGAGGGACTTGCTCAAGGCTGAAGTTACCAAGCATGATTACTCAGGCAAATAATGATTTCCGTAAAAAACTTAGGGATATGTTGAAGGCCCAAGGCCAAGCACTTGTAACAGAGCTAAAGCAGCCCATACAAGTAAACTTTAAGTCATTTAGTACAGGGCCCAAAACTCATTCGCAGTAGCTTCCAACACATAAAGTCTGACCAAGCTACCACACCCTTACATCCGTCCACCACATTTAACTCAGGACACAGTCCACAATAAGCAAGATGGGCTGCACGCAACGCCTTAGTCTCACCGTCACAATGTGGCAGTGGAAATTCAGGGGGTTTCAACGAAAGAGGAGCTCATTGTAACAGTACACAGCCACTTAAGCGCGCCCTCCGGGTATTGTGGCTCTGCAGGAGACGCACTGCACAAATACCTTTTCGGGCTTCCATACACACACCGATCACGAAACAGCGTTATATTCACAATACTCCTATTGAAGCACTTGACAGCTATAGAACACTTACTTTCGTCATTCATTTTAAATGTTCGGGTAGAAATTTCTCCTCGAAAACGTAGTCAGCAGAGCTTGTGTATACTGTAGATCTACAGCTCTCCTAAATCTTGGACGGATGATGATTTCGCGTACCTTATAGCTGAAACGTTGAAACTAGGAGAACAAGTTCCAGTGGTCGGTTATTTTAACGCCCCACACACTTCTAGGGATACCTATCGGCCACACGTAAATGTACGAAGTTAAAACGCCTCATCTGCATGCACAGATTTACACTGCTAATAGATGCACAAGCACCAACCAGAATAGGAACCATCACAACCAGAGATACGTGCCCTCGCCTACACTTTGTATGAAGAGTAAGCATTTATAGCCGGTCAACCCTGCATGAAACGTTACGCAGTGATCATTGTATCACTTCCACGACGCAACATATCTCCCACTCCCGTTCTTCAGAGTAGGAGGTCAGTCTCACTAATTGAGAAACATTTTTAAAAAGAATGCGATCAGACAGACAACACTGGGCTACTTTTAAAGTGAATGGCTGCAGTGCCTCAAGCTGAGCCTAATAAACCAACGAAGAGGATAAGCACTGTAACCGCAATCCCAAATGTAGACAGGCGCTTTCTACGCCTGTGGGAAGCACGCAAAAGCCTCATAAAACGCTGGCGTAGGCAGACGCACAATCACAAGCTTATATTGGCCGTAAGAAATATTTGGTTTGCGTGAGGCTCAAACTCACAAAATAGCATAAAAAGAATATATATATATATATATATATATATATATATATATATATATATATATATATATATATATATATATATATATATATATATATATAATATGAAACCACGTCCGGTATGGCAGTAACCAGGTTATCTTTTTAATTCAGACGCACAAGCCAGAAGATGAAGTACATAGTCAGCGCTCATACTATTTTCCCCCCTTCGCGAAAGAGGGCAGCAAGTTAGAAAGGGTTGGGGCGCCGAATATATCGTTGCAGTCGAGAGACGTGGGCGATATCTGTGTGGCGGCGACGGCGATCAGGAGCCGCGTTGACAGGAGCGACGCGATAGTTGACTTCAGATGTTCGTTCCAGGACGGTGTATGGACCGAGATATCGGTGAAGGAATTTTTCGCAGAGCCCAGGTGCACGAACAGGTGTCCACAAAATGACTTCGTCGACTGGGCGGAACACAACAACTCGACGCTTTGCATCAATGTCGATTTTTCTCTTGTCCTGAATGGTAGCAGTGTTGGCGTGGGTAATTTCACGGCAGCGGGCCACGCGAGTGGTGAACTCTTCCGGAAGAGATGAAGATGGATTGGAAGATGTGAACAAAAAGGTGGTGTCCGGAACAAAAGTCAGTACACGGCCATACACGAGAAAAAAAGGGCTGAAATTCGTCGTACGCTGTATGGCAGTATTATATGCCAACGTGATGAAAGGAAGTATTGTGTCCCAGTTTTTGTGATCCGGTTGCACGTACATAGAGATAATGTCGGACAAAGTTTGGTGAAAACGCTTGAACAGACCATTAGTTCCTTGGTGATACGCTGATGTGGTCTTGTGGATGGTGTTAGAGGCCTGTGGGACTTCCCCAAGGACATGTGAAAGAAACGTCTTGCCACGGTCACTAGCACACGTGGCGCGCCAAGTCGTAAAATAATAGCGCGAAGGAAAAAAATTGGATACTTCAGAGGTAGCATCAGACGAAAGAGCTGCCGTCTCCGCGTAGCGAGTATGGTGGTCTACAGCAGTAACAATCTATTGTTGACCGGCTGGCGTAAGCGGAAAAGGTCCCTATAAGTCTGTGCCCACAAATTCAAAGTGAGTGAACGGGCACAGCAGTGGTTGAAATGGCCCCGCCGGAAGAGACGTGGTACGTTTTCGGTGCGGGCATGACGCGCAGGAAGCGACGTACTTGGCGACAGAAGTGGAGAGGCCAGGGCAAAACCAGCGAGTCTTGAGGCGGTCGTAGGTCTTGTGGAACTCTAAGTGGCCAGCTGTCGCATCGTCATGAAACGCTTGTAGAACTTCCAGACGAAGTGAGCGAGGAATGACGGGAAGCCATTGGTTACCGAGAGGATGGTAAATTTGCCGACGTAATTTTCTATCTTGAAGCTTGAAACAGGCAAGTCGTTGTCTTAGGCGGCTGTTTGGAGCACGCGATAAGCCAGTGAGCCGGCCCGTGTGACATACGATGATGATCGCTACAATTGTTTGGTCATACAGATGAAGATGAAGTACATAGTCAGCGCTCACAATATATATATATATATATATATATATATATATATATATAATAATTTTATCACGTGGAAAATAACAGTAGTCAGTCCGCAGCCACAACACAGCTCACTGACAACGTCCACTTCTTTTCTCTCGATCTGGGGCGCCCTTTTTGGTTATGTCTCACGATGCCTTGTTACAGTCAGCTGAAACCACGTAACACAACCCCCGGCGGCAAAAG
Source organism: Rhipicephalus microplus (assembly GCF_043290135.1). Lineage (NCBI taxonomy): Eukaryota > Metazoa > Arthropoda > Arachnida > Ixodida > Ixodidae > Rhipicephalus > Rhipicephalus microplus. Next base: position 56,915,528 of record NC_134706.1, read on the forward strand.
CGCCGACCCGGCGAGCTTATGAGCCACAGCAGGAGCAGTGTGGTAACGCTTGAGCCTTGATACGCGGGTGATGTCCCGGCACAGCAGAGCAGAAGATCATCAGGAACAATTTCATATGTAGGGTCGGTCACTCGTCTGAGCACGAGGTATGGGCCCGTGACACGAGAAAAAAACTTCTCTGAAAGGCCTGCATGTCACCTAGGGGACCAAAGAAGAACAGGGAAGCTGTCGGAAAGTGTTCGTCGCGATGCCGTTCGTCGTAACGATGCTTCTGTGAGTCTTGGGATGCCGTTATTCTGCTGCGAGCAAGATGACGGCAAGGTCAGCTCGGGCAATAGCGTCGCGTGCATATTCAGAAGTAGACTGCGCAGCGGCTGGCAGGAAGGTATGCAACGGCAATGTAGGTTCGCGTTCAAACAGAAAGTAAAATGGGGAGTACCCAGCAGTGTCATGCTGGGAAGAATTCTACGCGAACGTCACACATAATCGGTCCAAATCACGATGGTCGGCCGAGACGTATTTCCATAACATGTCCGTCAGGGTGTGGTTTAAACGTTCTGTAAGCCCGTTTGTCTTGGGGTGGTACGATGTCGTGAGCCTATGTTGGATAGAGCAAAAACGCACGATATCGCCAACCACTTTCGAAAGAAACGTACGGCCTCGATCTGTCAGCAGTTGACGACGGGCTCCATGCACTAAAATAAGATCGCGTAGTAGATAATCAGCGACACCTGTAGCGCAGCTTGTTGGCATGGCTCGTGTAACTGCATAGCGGGTCGCGTAATCTGTAGCAACCGTGACCCACTTCTTTCCGCAAGCGGTTGTTGGGAAGGGACCGAAAAGGTTCCAAACCCACAGGGAAGAATGGCTTTGATGGAATGTCGATGGGCTGAGGATACCCGGCCGTGAGTCCCGACCGCTTCTTGAGGCGCTGGCAAATTTCACAAGCGTTGACATAACGACGTAGAGAGCGTGAAATGCCAGGCCAGTAGAAGCGGCGGCGCACACGGTCATATGTGCGAGAGGCACCAATGTGACCCGTTGTTGGCGTGTCATGGAGCTCGTGGAGGACTGTGCCGTGCAGGTGCTTTGGTATGACCAGAAGTAGGTCGTGACCATTGGGCGATAAATTACGCGTATATAAGGTGTGGTCTTTTAAGGTAAACATGCGAAGGGAAGTGTCTGGCGGTGAAGATTTGAGCTGTTGTAATAAGCGGCTTATATCCAGATCACGATGCTGCTCCTCCCCGAGGTGAAGCAGCTGGGAGATGGAAAGGACGCCACTCACAGAATTATTGCTTGTATGATCGCAGACAAAAATAAAACCAAGGGCCACAGGGTAGCGTGACAGACAACGCACATCTTTATGCAGTTTTCCTTTATGCAGTTTTCCTCATTTACTACGGTGTAAGAATACTCATGGAGGCGGAGTGCCCAGCGGGCGAGACAACCTGTGGGATCTTTGAGGGAGGCGGGCCAGCAAAGAGCGTTGTGATCGGTGAGAACTATAAATGGTCAGCCGTATAAGTAATGGCGAAATTTTGCGACTGCGCAAACCAGCGCAAGGCATTTATGCTCTGTGATGGAATAATTACGCTCCAAGGGGGACAGCAGCCTACTGGCATAAGCTATCACGCGATGCTGCCCACGTTGTCACTGAGCCAACACAGCACCTATTTTGTAACCAATGGCATCGGTATGGACTTCGGTTGGTGCCATAGGGTCGAAGTGAGCCAGAACAGGAGAGGAAGTGAGCAAAGTGGTGAGGTCGCAGAATGCTGCTGCTTGCGAGAGACCCCAGGTAAACGTCTCATCTGGTTTGAGTAAATCTGTTAGGGGCCGAGTAGTTTCCGCGAAGTTCTTGATGAACCGCCAAAAGTACGAGTATAGCCCCACAAAGCTGCGGACATATTTGGTGGTTTTTGGCACAGGAAAATCTTTCACAGCTTGAACTTTCTCCGGGTCCGGTTTTACGCTGTAAGCGTCAACAATATGCCCAAGTATTGTAATGCGGCGGCGACGAAACCGGCACTTGGATGAACTCAGCTGAATGCCGGCGAGACGGAATACATAAAGAATTTTGGACAGTCTCTCAAGGTGCACATCAAAAGTGGGAACAAACACAATTACGTCATCCAGATAACAGACACGTAGACCACTTGAATCCATGGAGCAGGGAGTCCGTCATTCGTTCGAAGGTGGTGGGGGCATTACATAAGCCGAAAGGCGTGACATTGAATTGGTGGAGGCCATAAGGTGTTACAAAAGCCGTCTTCTCTCGGTCCATAGGGCCCACAGCAATCTGCCAATAACGAGAACGAAGATCGACGGAAGAAAAGTAGGTGGCCCCACGGAGGCAATCAAGGGCGTCGTCAATTTGTGGCAGTGGGTATGCGTATTTCTTGGTGATATTGTTAAGGTGATGATAGTGCACACAAAATCACGACAATCCTTCCTTCTTTTTAACTAATACAACTGGGGATTCCCAGGGATTGGAGGATGGTGCAATAATGTCCTTCACTGGCATCTTGTTCACCTCCTTCAGCATGATGCTCCGCTCAAAAGCAGACACTCGGTAGGGACGGTGGTGAACAGGGTTGGCATCACCTTTTTTTATTAAACGTATGTAAGGAGAGGTTGGTGCCAATGCGTGGCGCCAGCTGCCGCTCTCTCTTGCACAAAAGTCAACATCACACATTTTGTAGCAAACACAAGGCTATACATATGTACATAGCACAACACTTACACACTGAGTTCACGTTTTTTCACACTGTGTGTCCACACCACACAGAAATGAGTCCACACTGCGTAGAACTGTGTCCGCACCACACTGGGCTTGTAAAAAAAACCACACAAGTAATCACGCCAATTCAATTGCTCACACAAAAACGTGAAAGTTCATTAAAATGTCTAAGGTGATCTTGTCGTTTTAATACTGACATGTTTTCAGAAAGGTTTTCCCAAAAATGTCGTATTGAAACACGAAAATACTGCTTTGAAATATACCGCGGTGAACATTTGTTTTTGTTTAGTACTTTTGAGCTATTTCTGATTCCTCCAGAAAGTGAACGACTGCACGTGCTGCAGGGGCTTGTAGCTTTCCTTTTGGCCATGGACCCAAGATTTTCGGAATTGATGGAGGTCGCTTATCCAAAAAATTGAGTTTTTGAAAAAGGTTCTTCCGAGGTACGTCATGCTTTTTACAATGCAGAAGAATATGCTACACGTCTTCTTGAGGTTCTCCACATGAGCAAGTCCTTCGTGTGTGCGATGCTGGACAAAGGACGTCTGTCCTAGAGGTCAGTCGCCAAAATCGAAAAGATCCTGATAGGCCTCGAGAAGATGCTGTAGGGCTTCGACGGAGAAGATGCTGAAGGGTTTCCGCGGAGGTGGAAAATCAGTGGCGATCATGTCTACAGTTTGACGGCTGCTCGAATGTGCTGCCAGCGGTGTGCGTTGCGTTGACAAGAGGGTATCTAAAGCAAGCACTTTGGTTTGTGAATGGAGCAACGGACACAGGTGCGCTACAGAAATGCCTTGTGGAAGCACATGATTCATGTAGCCGAAATTAACAAGAGGTAGACAAGTTTTGTTATCTGTGATGCTGAGCACCATATAGGGCACTGCAACATTGTGCGCAAGGAGTACGTTAGTGAGAGGCGTAGCGTAATAGTCACCGTCGGGCACAGCTGGTGAGCACAGGAAATTGATATACGTCACAGTTTCGGAGGGTAGGTGAACAAAGTCACTGCATTGTAATCGGCATGTAGGTTGGTATGGGGCGTCACTGATTTTTGGCAGTTCAAGGCGGAGCACGCCAGCAGAGCAATCAATCAGAGCAGAATTGGCAGCAAAAAAAAGTCGAGGCCTAGTATGAAGTCGGGACGACAGGTGGCTAGGACAGTAAAAAGGGCGACCACTTGATGATTGGCTACGGTAAGTTGAACTGTGCCCATATCGAAGACAGCGGCTGTTGCACCATCTGCGACTTGGACGGCACTGGTAAAGCAGGCCTTGGGACCTTCTTTATGCGACGACGAAAATGCGAACTCACAATGGAGACGTGAGCGCCCGTATGAATCAAAACTTCAACAGGTGTGCCAAAAACATATACTTCAAGGTTGTACCGGTTCAACCGAAAGGGCAACAGAGGATATTTGGGTAAGGTAGATGGGGCAGCTTCACCTCCGGAAGCTGCACAGCCTATTTTCCGAGGACATGCGGCGGTAAAACGTAGCGAGGGAGAGCGGTGACGCGTATTTGAACGAGAAGGGTGGCTTTGAGGTGGCGGCGACGACGGGACAGGGTGGCTGTAATCCTCAGGGGCAGTAAATGCTGTAGACTCAGTGCGGTTCGGATAAATGGTGGTTTGGTGGACGAAATGAGTTACTGTAAGTGAGGTACGAGCCAGAAGGCATAGATGGCCATTGATTGCAGCAGTAACGAGCGATGTGTCCCACGTGACCACTGCGGAAGCAGTTTGGCTTATTATCAGCTGTTCGCCTTTCAGACGGGTTCCTGGTTCGAAGAGTGTACGGACGACGACGTCTCATGTCCACAGAAGCTATCGAGGGATCAGTATTATCCAGGGTGGGTGCAGTGGACAGGATACCTAGGTTAGTGAATTCCTGGCGGACAACAACTTGCATCAAGGAGACAGCTGGCGTTGAAGCGTCGGGCAACGTCGGTTTTTTGGCAGCCTGGTAAGCGACCTCGAGTTCACGTCGGACAATGCGTGTCACGTCTTCTGTTGCAGACGGCTGACAGAGAGTGGCTTCGCAAGACGACGTTGCAGCGGTGTTGGGTAGGCGCTGGAACTGGTGTAAAATGCGTCGACTCTTCGCCTGTTCGAGACGGCGGCACCCTTTGATAACGGCGTCGATGGTCTGTACGTTCGTAAATACAGTCAGGCTGAATGCATTGTCGGCGATTCCTTTTAAAATGTGCGATATCTTGTCAGACTCAGTCATGTTGGGATTGGTCCTTTGACACAACGCTAAGACGTCGTGAATATAAGTCAAGTAGGGCTCGGTGGGCGTCTGTGTACGTACGGCAAATTGCTTTCGGGCATCAAGCTGTTCATTAAACGGGTTACCAAAAAGCTCGCGGAGCTATTGTTTAAACATTTCTCAGCTTGTGATTTCGTGCTCGTGGGTGTCAAACCAGATGAGAGGTGTCTTGTCAAGATAGAATATGACATTCGCCAGCATAACGTTGGGTCCGATCCATATTGCTTGCTGACGGTCTCGTACAAACTAAGCCACTTGTCTACATTCGCGTTGTTCTCTCCCGTAAAGCACCAGAATCACGGGGATGCGTTAGGGCGACGTACCGAGTTTCTGTCGCTGCCGAGGTAGGTGGCGAAAGCGTATTCTCACCCTAAGCCATGGTAGCAGACTTAAGGAAGCGCCCACTGCTTAGCTCTATTGCCATAGGAGCACCTAGCACTTCCACTCAATATTACGTCTAAAATAACAGTAGTCACTCAGCAGCCACAACTCAGCTCACCGAAAACGTCCACTTCTTCACTCTCAGTCTGAGGCGCCCTTTTCGGGTACGTCCTAGTATGCCCTTTTACAGTCAGCCGAAACCACGTAAAAAATATATATATAGTTTACCGGTGCACATCGGTGCCAGCGAGATACAAGACGATCACGTTTGCGCGTCGCGTGCTCGGCCTCCTGTTTTCAGCACTGCAGCTGTCTTGCTTGCCTTCGCACGTCTCTAGCCGAAACTCTTCCGAAGAACACGTTTGTTACATTTGGCGGAGTGATTCGGCTGTTCCCCTTCTCCTCCTGGAGCTCTGCAACCGGACTTTATCGTCTGCCCCCGAAGTTGCCAAGGACGCTGCTCCTTCCATATTTCCACCTACGCCCACGTCAGTCATGTGTGCTGGGATACTACATCAACATGACCCATGACCCTCCGGTGTTCAGCGACACCGAGGAACTTGACGACGAAGACTGGTTTGTGGAATCTGAGCGTGTTAGTGGTCCAGAAAAATTCACTTCAATAGTGCAACTGTCATATTTGAAAACTAGGAGGGAGCACTAGCGCCGAATACCCCCTTCTTACTGCTGCGAAATGAGCAAAACATTCGTGAGGAAGTGGCTCGTCAGCTCTCTATTGTCACATCTGTCATTTAGAGTCCCACAACAAAGAACCACTTGCTCTGTCGTGTCAATCAGTCTCAAGTTACTGAGGCGCTCCCACCTTCTGTACCGCCAACTCAGCTTGCGGTGCCTCTCATTTATGCTAAGGCTGGCACCCATTCCTATAAGAATAAGTAACGGCCTCAGCATAAGGCGATATGCTCGACCAACACCCGCACCATGCGCCTCAGTCACTAACTTCTACTCACCGCCATGCCCTGTTCACCCAGTACGCCCTGTTTCTTCCGAAATGTAGTCCTCTTGCCTCCAGGACTCCCTCACAACCTTTGGTGCACCTTAGACAACAGGCCCACCAGCTACGCCTGCTTTATTCCTGGCCATGTTGCACGTCACTGTCCTTGTCCCCGCAGTCTTTTTTCCAACGACGACATCCCCAACCTCGGCTATATGCCACCGCATCTAGCACACCCTGTTTATGCAACTCGTCCGGCGCTCATTCGTGCCGTGACAGTTCTCCCTCACGTCGATGTCCTTCTCCCCGGCGTCATTGCATTTCTCCATTTCCAACCCAACGCAAGAGGAAAACTAAGTGCCGCAGTTCCTAACGCAAGAGCTGCGCCCTCGTCGAAAACTTTAAGGCATCATCTTTCGCCTCCAAACGATTTATTTTCATGACTAACGTTCTTGTCAACACAGGAGCTGCAATTTCTGATTTAAGGGAAATTTTGTGCTGCAAATTGCAGAAATCGGCAAAACACATTTGTGATGTTTTATTACGGATGGCGAGCTCACAGTAGGTAATGCTTCAGCGACATGCACATTCTGTGTTTTTATTGGAGATCCGCTAGGTGGCGTGAGGCGGTGAGGACGTGCTCACATCACTCTCCGCTTTATGAAACGCTTTCAGGCGAAAATTTCATTCAAGTCTACTTGAAGAGTGCGTCATCTTTTCCGTGAAGTTGCGAGGACTTGAAGGACACCAAAATCTGGGACCTGGACCAGCTTCACGAGAAATTATCAACGTTTGAAGATACGACGTGCACGAACGCAGCTTACCGTATCACCGGCTTCGGTCGGCGGCGCCGGGACGCTAAACCGGGCGCGGTGCGGCGACGGGTGCGTCGACTGGCTCAACACTATTCGACCGACTTTCTCCGACATTTTCTGACCGAGTTGGAAGGCAATGGTGAGTGCCATTTAACCTCCTTTTCGGACTGTGCGTCTTGCGCAGAGGAAAACGGAGGTCGGCCCATTCCCCTGTTTCTACTGAGCATGCATGCATAAGGACGCCTAGAAATTCTTCGTCTACATGGACGTTGACGAAAACCCTCCCGGCGCATCTCCGGTGTCGGAGAATCAACCGAGCGACGCGAACAGCGTCTCGTCAAATGAGGAACCAAGTAACGACGCGCGAGCGCCCAGCGCCGCGTCTCTCGATAACAAGAACGATGACGACGCGGGTCTGGCTCTTACTTGGACGGAGGACGGCTGGCACACCGTCCTTTCACGCAGAAGAAAAAAGAACCTTAAAAAAAGCCAGAAAGAACCCGAAAAGGGACTAGAGAAGAAAAACGAAAAGTCAGCAGGCCATCCGCTTGCCGACGCAGCACGGGACAGCCAAGTCAAGCGCGATTTCCAGCGCAGAAAACGCCGAGGACCGACGCCCCTTCCAAAGGAAGACATAAAGGTTATCCTGAGACCGCACAAGGGCCTCACAGTGAAAAATCTATTTGGATCCGAGCTCTCTGTGGCAGTGATAGAGGCCTGCCGGAACAGCTTTGGAGGAGAAAGTTTTTTGCTGCGGGTCCACCCCGGATCGAACATCATAATATTGTCCACGCCACACGAACAAGTGGCAGGCAGGCTGAGAGAGATCAACCAATTGAAAATGAGAGGACGGATTCACCCCTTCAATGCGTACGTGGCCGACCCAGAAGACGTGCTGCGAGGCATCGTTCACGGACTACCACCCGGAACCACTCAGGCCGACCTGATGGCAAACCTACGAATACGGACACAAGGGGTGAAGATAGAGAGAGCCAGAATGCTGGGCTCTTCGAAGTCAGCAATAATAACTTTTACGGGTGACGTGCTCCCCAGGTGTGTCTATTTTATGGGTGCAGAGGCGATCTGTTATCCATACAAGCCTACCATACAGGTTTGTAAGATTTGTCGATCAACTGGACACCGAACCGACGTGTGCCCGACTCCGAACGCCAACGTGTGCTACAAGTGTGGGACGTGTGATCCTACTCAAGAACATTAATGTGCCCTGAACTGCGCCATATGCGGTGAAGAGCACGCTACAGGAGACAAATCATGCAAAAAGAAACTGAAAAATGTGGCCCCCCGAAAATCACGAGTGGAGACGCCTCGAAGACAAACAGAGTGTACCTATGCCGAGAAGGATTTCCCATCATTTGAGCAACACCAGCAGAAACCTCGTCGTTGGTTCAGCTCAGACCGAGAGGAAGCGACGCTTCAGACGCGGCAGGCATCTAGATCCAGCTCCAGATCACGATCAAGATCGAGATCATCATCAAAGACCCCGCAACAGCGGAATATTAGCAAGCCTGCGGAGGCCCCTGGCAAGCCAAACTTGAAGAAAACACCGAGCAGCAGCTTGGAAACAAGCTCCGCCCATGCCAGGAAAGAAGAAGCAGTAGCAGCAACCACTGGCCTTAGTACGCAGGACGTACAAAACAACCAACCAAACAAGGTGAGCTGGGCGAGTCCAGTGCCTCCCAATGTTCCTGCAACTGATAGCCCACAGTATAGGAAAATTCTAGAGGAGAACAAAAGATTAACACAAGAAATTAAACAGCTTAAAAATCAAATGACTGCGGAGCGGAAAGAGTATAAAATGGCCATCTCGTCAATGGAAATCAAATTAGAAAATGCAATTAAGAAAATACAAACCCCAGGGTCGATAGGCAACCCCACCGTGGGCAATAAAGAGGCGCGAGAGCGTCTAGCCCACATGAAGGATAGTGCAGAAACGAGCGCGGAAACGATAGACGAAGACTCGTTCGCTAATCAATCAGAAAGCAGTGAACTAGTAAAGCGAGTGCAGACGCAGGTTCAAGCAAACAGGGAAAGCATAGCTACTTTACATAAACTTCTAAGTGATTTCATGGCGGAAATGAAAACGTTTGTCGTAGAAGAACTGAAAATTCAGAGGCAGTATGTTAACGATGCTGTGGGAGGCTTGCAGAGGGCACTAAACAAACGCTCCATGTCCGCTCCAGGTATTGACAAACCATCCAAAGCGGGCCGCGACAGCATGGGTACGACCATGCAGCATGGCCAAAAATAATATAAAAAGTGTAGAACATTTAGAGATTTGGCAGTGGAACTGTCGCACTTTTCATAAGCGCGCCGCAGCACTCCAAAATTACATGAACTCGGTACCAATTCAGCCAGACTTAATATGCTTGCAGGAGGTTGGGCCCAAGATGGTCAAACTGCAGGGATATTATTGTTTGCAAGATCCAAATTATCCCCGCGTAGCCTCGCTGGTTAGCAAAAGTATTGCAGCAAAGGTTGAGCACATAGAAAGTCTGCGGATAAATCATCAGATAATCACCCTTCTTCCTCTGAAGAGAGGCAAAGTGAAAACCGTAATATTAAATATATACAGCCCTCCCAAAGAGAAACACGAGGACTTTGGTGCACTGCTTAAAAATGTCGTCGGTATTGCAGGGGCGAAAGATCGACTTGTGGTATTGGGCGACTTTAACGCACCCAGCACCACATGGGGTTATTTGAGAGATTCCCCTAAAGGAACACGTCTCGAACACGCCGTATCCAAACTAGGATTGAGCTTAATTACTCTACCCACAACACCTACGAGGCTGGGTAACAGCGTAAGTCGAGACACGTTCCCAGATCTGACATTCACACGTAATGTTAACGACGCTAACTGGACAAACCTGGAAGAGAATCTTGGCAGCGATCACTACATAATCAGTATTTCCCTCTCAACTCCAAAACTCCGCAGGGTCATAGGAGACGTGGTGATCACTGACTGGGAAAGATACAGACGACGTGATCCCTCACCCGACTCTGTACCGCAGTCGATTGGGGAATGGTCAGAGTACATAATCTCAACTCACAAACAAACATCTAAACGTATCGCAAGAACAGCAGAGACTCCTGCAGTCGACAGGCACCTGCTCCACCTGTGGGAGAGCAGGCGCCGTATGCTGAAAAGGTGGAAAAACCAGCGACTCAACCGGAACCTTCTCCGCAAAATCGCTGCTTTAGGAGAGGAGGCAAATCAATACGCTAACAAAATTGCAACTGAGGGATGGATCCAGTTCTGCAGTTCACTACAGGACACTCTGAGCACTGCGAAAACTTGGGCCATCCTAAGGAACATGCTTGACCCAGAAAAATCAAAATCGGCCTCGAACAGAACACTACAACGAATAATGCATGATTTTCCGGGCACAGAGGAGGGGTTAATACAAGCACTTAAGGACAGATACATAGGAGAGAATACCGATAGTTGCAGTATTGAAATGCAGTACACTGGTGCGAAAAACGAGAGACTCGATGCCCCAATCACCACGGGAGAGGTCTTTGCGGCTGCCCAAGCAGCCAAGAGAAATTCTGCCCCTGGCTCAGATCAAATCACAAATGCAATTATAAGGAACCTCAGCGATAAGGTTATAGAGGCACTGACAAACCATTTTAATGACAACTATTGGCTCAAAGGAAATATACCCGAGGAATGGAAAGTAGCCAAAATTATTATGATACCGAAACCCGGGAAGAAGCCCTCCCTGCAGGCACTCAGGCCCATATCTTTGACGTCATGCATGGGAAAGCTTTTTGAAAGGGTTATTCATAATCGGCTCCAAAACTTTATAGAGGACAACGGCCTTTTTCCAGCCACTATGCTGGGTTTCCGCAATGGCCTCTCTACCCAAGAAGCATTTCTCCTATTACAAGAGGAAGTATTGAGCTGTATACCAACAGGAGGAGAACATCTAATACTAGCCCTTGATTTAAAAGGAGCATTCGACAATATCTCGCATAAGGCCATCCTAACAGAATTAAACAACATGGGATGTGGTACAAACACCTACAATTACATTAAGGCATTCCTCACAGAAAGGCGGGCTTCGATAAGCGTAGCACAAGTCACGTCAGACGCTTTTGAGATGCCAAACAAAGGTACCCCTCAAGGAGCCATCCTCTCTCCCCTGCTCTTTAATATCGCCATGTTAGGACTCACGCGAGCTCTGGATGGAGTTCCGCAGTTAGGATACACTCTCTATGCGGACGATATCACCCTATGGGCAACGCGTGGATCTCTAGCTAACAAAGAGCAGACACTTCAAGAGGCTGCAGCAGCAGTTGAAAACTTTGCGAAGGCAAGCGGGCTCAGCTGTGCCCCAGAAAAATCTGAAATTATCAGGGTACATGGAAAAAGATACAAAAGTAACGGAAGCATTGACATAAACATTGAAGGTGTCAAAGTACGTGAGGTGACCGTCGCACGTATTCTGGGTTACTGGATTCAAAGTAATGGACGAGCGAATCATACAATAAACATATTAAAATCAGTCACGAAACAAGTTGCACGAATGATCCATAGAATAACACATCACAAACAGGGCATGAAGGAAGGAGACACAATTAGATTAGTACAGGCACTTGTACTGAGTAAGGTTACGTATAGTCTTCCTTTCCACGTGTTAAACAAATCAGAAGAAGAAACCATCGAGTCCATAATTAGGGGCGCCTACAAAGTGGCCATAGGGCTACCGGTAAGCACACCAACCCAAAAGCTTTTGGACCTCGGTATATATAATACATACCCTGAGCTAAAGACAGCGGTACTGACTGCGCAGAGAAATCGTCTAAGTCAAACGAAAGCGGGGAGAGAGATACTTTCTAGGGTGGGCTTTCCGCCATACCCCCAGAACATGGACGAGGTTCTTGTAGAAATCCCGGATCCCGTCCGCAGCAAGATCTCGATCTCACCGCTGCCCAAGAACATGGACGTAAAAACAAACAGAAAGCGCAGAGAGGAGAGAGTGCGATGGCTCCGAAAAACATTCAAAAACAAATCAAATGTTTTGTATGTGGACGCTTCAAGGTACAATTTTAAACGGTCAGTTGCATCGGTACTTAGCAACGACAACTGCATGGTGACATGTGCATCACTGTACACGTCCTCGATCGCCAAGGCGGAATGCTTTGCCATTGCCCTTGCAATCAGGGCGCAGGAACAAAGAGATGAACCGCAGACAACTATCATTTCCGACTCGCAGGAAGCGTGCCGTTTATTTTTAAGAGGCCGCCTTCCGTTAAAAATAAGCAAGTTCTTAGGCGGGAGCTTGACGAACAAATACAGACTGATCTGGTGTCCAGGACACGCAGGCCTGGAGGGGAACGAAAGTGCTGACGCTTGTGCTCGAGGGCTCACGAACCGAGCAGAGCTTCAACAGCACATTCAATCCTTTGAAACACTCCAGGAGGAAGCTATCGAGGAGGATAATGACCCATCCAGAATGGCCCCTCGCGAAATTCTTGCTAACCAGCGAGGCATGCGACAAAAATACAGCGCCCCCCACAAATCATTAGAAGGGGAGGACGCAATTGACCTCCGCCGAATTCAAACGGGGGTCTTTCCTAATCTTCAAAGGTTACACAAAATTTTTCCAACGCTGTATGGGCATGCTTGTCCGTGGTGTGGCGGCTCGCCATCGCTCTACCACATTTCGTGGGGATGCCTAAAACGACCACCAAATTTAGATACCTTTTTAGGTCAGTACAAGCTTTGTAATACTTTCGAGCAATGGGAGGCACAGCTCGCCAGCTCTGACCCAGAGGTGCAGCTTGCACTTCTGCGGCACGTCAGACAGACGGCGGCAGCCAGTGGAGCCCTGGACTTGGGGCCCCGCCCATCAAGCTCATGACCCCTGTCCCAAACCCTTGCAAATAAAGTTTTTCCTTCCTTCCTTCCTTCCTTGTGTTTTTATTAGTGACGCATTCTAGGTCTTCGTTGTCGTCCCGCATGCGTCCCATGACGTGATCATCGCTTTGAATTTCTGTTCTCGTAATAATGTTGTCGTTGACTGCGCTGAAGATTGACTCGATTTGTTGTATTTCAGTACCAAAGTCGTCTTGTGCCTAAATTGGTGATCGCTGCTTACGCCACCATACTGCCCTGTTTACACCGTCTGAAGAACGTGCACGCCTGTGGAACCTCATGCTCCTGTTAGCCGTGGTTATTCTTGTGCATGTTGCTAGTGTGGTCTACGCAGACCATACATACCCTTGCTGGTAACTCTGCTACGCTGCAAATATGTTGGACGTTTGGACAGTTTTGATGGCTTCTCCCCTTTGGATACAACATGCGATAAGACACCATTGACGATAAATGCCCTCACTTCCGCCGAGGTTACCACCTCCACCGTCCAAGATGACCTGCTGCCGAGCATCAATAACGCACTTACGCTAGTGCAGCGCACAAAAGTTGTTCAACTGCTTGAATGCTTTTGTGGCTCTTTTGACGTTAGCCAGCCATTAGTGGGGCGCACAACCACAGTGGTTCATCGTACTGACACTTGTCACCGTGCTCCCCTGCGACAGCGTCCCTTCCGAGTGTCACTGGCTGAATGCCGCGTTATAAGCGACCACGTCGATAACACGCTGAAGAGTGGTGGGCTGAAAAGGGTTGAATATATCACTTTGACAGTAATTAGAAAATGTAAATAACGACCTTTGTAATCAGTACAGTTAGTCCGTCTTGTCAAAGGGAGCATTAAATATCTTCAGGCGGAGAACCCATTGCCGCTTTTAGATTTCAGAAAAGCGGCCTCTACTAATAACAGCTCTAAGATATGGAAACTTGTCTCTATCTTCCACAGATACAGATTCGGCTGGCACGCGTGACAGCCAATCAGCATTGCTGTGCTTGCGACTCAACCTGTAGACGACTGCTATGTCATATTTTTGCAAGGCTTCTTCAAGCAGGTCGTCCTGAAGGGTCCTTTAGGCCTAAGAGCCAGCACAGTGAGTGATGGTCACTCACTGCTTGAAACCGTCTATCATACAGATATGGTCAAAATTATCATAAGCTCCATATTACCACTAGACATTCTTTTGCCGTCGCCCCTTTTGTCAGACCACGTTCGTCTTTTTTTCCAAACGGTGACCACGTATCGCGACTCTTCGCAAGCATACTTGACACCCGACGCAAGGCCTTCGACTCTTTCTTGGTGCCTGACTCAGGCTAACATCAGACTATCAATATTTGGCATCCAAAAAAAGCAAATATGTCGCCACCTGCTCTTAAGCAGCTTGTTATACGAGACGTATACCAAGGCTGTATATAAGTATACACGGACGGCTCCGTTTAACCGACCAGCTGAGTGGCATCTGTTATGATACCAGTAAAAGCCACAAAAGAACTTAAGACCCCCCCCCCCTTATTACAAGGACGGCAGCGGTGTTCCCAGCTCTTCGAGCCACACTGCAATTTGTTAGCGATCAACGGCCATAACATGAACTATTTTCAGTGGTTGAAAGGCGGCATTGCAATCCCTTTTATCACCTTACAACCTGGCCCGCACGAACAACTGGTGTATGAGATTGCTGAAGATACTCATCATTTAACTGAAAAAAGCACAAAAAATAGCCTTTTGATAGCTTTAAGGTCATTGTGAAATCATTGGCAATGAATGGGCCGATACAGCTTCCTGTTTCGACCATACTCAGAGCAATGAAATTTCTATTCCGCTCTCCAGAACTGACGCTGCACCGAAACTCCGCATGCTTGCTCGCGAGCGCCCCACACTGCAGTAGAGCGAGCCACATTTCCCGCACGCAGGATTACATACCCTATACCTAACTCTCAATCTTAAAATTCCTCCAGAACCCGGCCAAGGCGACGCTACTATGCTGCGCAGGTTACGGTTGGGTGTCCATATACCAATGCCTCCGTGTTCCGCATCATAGGAGCCCACCCTGCAGCATATGACTATGGCGGCACTGATGAAACATCTTGGCATGTTCCGCGTGAATGCCCACAGTAATGCTTGCAGAGACAGTCACTCTGTAATGCACTAAGCCAACTGGACAATC
This sequence comes from Rhipicephalus microplus, assembly GCF_043290135.1. Classification (NCBI taxonomy): domain Eukaryota; kingdom Metazoa; phylum Arthropoda; class Arachnida; order Ixodida; family Ixodidae; genus Rhipicephalus; species Rhipicephalus microplus. Next base: position 56,930,743 of record NC_134706.1, read on the forward strand.
AGACTCAGAATAAAAAATCCTGTGCTACAGACAAAAGTTTATGCCGCAGAAGAAAGCTGTGAAGGCGCCTGTGCTTCCTGCGTTTAACCGATCTCTCCAGGCGACTGTGTTGAGAACGCAATGCATGTGCGGGCATGAGTTTTTTTTTTCCTAATTCATTTTATATTTCTTTATCTCTTTTATCTTTAGGACCCTTACTTCCCAACTCCTGCACGGGGTAGCAAACTAGTTCTACCGGCTGGGTTAACCTCCTTGTCTCTTCGTTTTATTCTCTTTTTGCGTCGCTTTTTTTTGCGTCGTATGCAACCTAACGGCACTAAGTCTGCCAGTACGAGACCCTCGTACGAGACTTGGTGCCGTTATGTTGCATACGACGGACTATTGGTCAGCTACCAGCTCGTAATAAGTTCGTGGGCTACGTGATGCCACACGGGCTCATAAAAGAGTGTACACACTCGCCGCCATGGCTACAGATGGACCTGACTGCCACTCCCACGTTTAAATTATTTTATAAAACTTAATAAGGTGGATGGAGGGATAGCAGCCGTGATAGCTCAGTCGTAGAGCATCGAAAGCGTTATTCGAAGGACGTAGGTTCGATTCAAGCTCACTGCAAGTCATTTATTCACCCACATTTGTTTCTTCTTATATACATTACATTGGTTTTAATACCTTCCCCTATACCTTCCTTGGCATTATTTTGCGTTAGATCTCATAAGAATAAATAAAGGAGCAGACTTACGAAAATTAGATACTTTCTTACTCTACGTTCTGGCCTTCCTGGAGAAGGCCGAAACAAGGGATGTTTATACATTACATATATATATATATATATATATATATATATATATACTTTTTTTCTTATTCATTAACGAAGGTCTCGTACTGGCAGACTTGGTGTCTTTAGGTTGTATACGAGGGACTACTGGTCAGCTGCCCGCTCGTAATAAGTTCACGAGCTACGTGACGCCACACATGCACATAAAAGGGTGTTTCACACTCGCCGCTTGGCTTATACATGGCGCTGACTGACACTCCTACTTCTAAATTCACACCTAAACACAAAAAAGTGGACGGAGGGAGGGCCGCTGTGATAGCTCAATGGTTAGAGCATGGAACACGTGATTCGAAGGTCGTAGTTTCGATCCCTGCTCACGGCTGGTTACTTTTTCACCCACTTTTCTTTCTTCTTATTTACATTCCATTTGTTCTAATAACTTTCCCTATGTATTCCTTGGCATTACTGTCTGTTAGTTCTCATTATTATTGTGTAAAAACACGGAAAAACGAGCCCTTAGGTATACACTTCTTTTCTTATTCATTAACGAGTGTCTCGTACTGGCAGACTTGGTGTCATTAGGTTGTATACGAGGGACTAATGGTCAGCTGACCGCTCGTAATAAGTTCACGTGCTACGTGACGCCACACATGCGCATAAAAGGGTGTTTCACACTCGCAGCTTGGTTATGGATGGCGCTGACTGACACTCCTACTTCTAAATTCACATCTAAACACAAAAAGTGGACGGAGGGAGGGCCGCTGTGATAGCTCAGTGGTTAGAGCATGGAATGGGTGATTCGAAGGTCGTAGTTTCGATCCCTGCTCACGGCTAGTTACTTTTTCACCCACTTTTCTTTCTTCTTATTTACATTCCATTTGTTCTAATAACTTCCCCTATGTATTCCTTGGCATTACTGTCTGTTAGTTCTCATTAATACTGTGTAAAAACACGGAAAAAGGAGCCCTTAGGTATACACTTATTTTCTTATTCATTAACGAGTGTCTCGTACTGGCAGACTTGGTGTCATTAGGTTGTATACGAGGGACTATTGGTCATCTGCCCGCACGTAATAAGTTCACGTGCTACGTGACACCACACATGCGCATAAAAGGGTGTTTCACACTCGCCGCTTGGCTTATAGATGGAGCTGACTGACACTCCTACTTCTAAATTCACATCTAAACACAAAAAAGTGGACGGAGGGAGGGCCGCTGTGATAGCTCAGTGGTTAGAGCATGGAACGCGTCATTCGAAGGTCGTAGTTTCGATCCCTGCTCACGGCTGGTTACTTTTTCACCCACTTTTCTTTCTTCTTATTTACATTCCATTTGTTCTAATAACTTCCCCTTTGTATTCCTTGGAATTACTGTCTGTTAGTTCTTATTGATATTGTGTAAAACACGGAAAAAAGAGCCCTTAGGTATACACTTCTTTTCTTATTCATTAACGAGTGTCTCATACTGGCAGACTTGGTGTCATTAGGTTGTATACGAGGGACTAATGGTCAGCTGCCCGCTCGTAATAAGTTCACGTGCTACGTGACGCCACACATGCGCATAAAAGGGTGTTTCACACTCGCAGCTTGGTTATGGATGGCGCTGACTGACACTCCTACTTCTAAATTCACATCTAAACACAAAAAGTGGACGGAGGGAGGGCCGCTGTGATAGCTCAGTGGTTAGAGCATGGAATGGGTGATTCGAAGGTCGTAGTTTCGATCCCTGCTCACGGCTAGTTACTTTTCACCCACTTTTCTTTCTTCATATTTACATTCCATTTGTTCTAATAACTTCCCCTATGTATTCCTTGGCATTACTGTCTGTTAGTTCTCATTAATACTAAGTAAAAACACGGAAAAAGGAGCCCTTAGGTATACACTTCTTTTTTTATTCATTAACGAGTGTCTCGTACTGGCAGACTTGGTGTCATTAGGTTGTATACGAGGGACTATTGGTCATCTGCCCGCACGTAATAAGTTCACGTGCTACGTGCCACCACACATGCGCATAAAAGGGTGTTTCACACTCGCCGCTTGGCTTATAGATGGAGCTGACTGACACTCCTACTTCTAAATTCACATCTAAACACAAAAAAGTGGACGGAGGGAGGGCCGCTGTGATAGCTCAGTGGTTAGAGCATGGAACGCGTCATTCGAAGGTCGTAGTTTCGATCCCTGCTCACGGCTGGTTACTTTTTCACCCACTTTTCTTTCTTCTTATTTACATTCCATTTGTTCTAATAACTTCCCCTATGTATTCCTTGGCATTACTGTCTGTTAGTTCTCATTATTATTGTGTAAAAACACGGAAAAACGAGCCCTTAGGTATACACTTCTTTTCTTATTCATTAACGAGTGTCTCGTACTGGCAGACTTGGTGTCATTAGGTTGTATACGAGGGACTATTGGTCAGCTGCCCGCTCGTAATAAGTTCACGTGCTACGTGACGCCACACATGCGCATAAAAGGGTGTTTCACACTCGCCGCTTGGCTTATAGATGGCGCTGACTGACACTCCTACTTCTAAATTCACATCTAAACACAAAAAAGTGGACGGAGGGAGGGCCGCTGTGATAGCTCAGTGGTTAGAGCATGGAACGCGTGATTCGAAGGTCGTAGTTTCGATCCCTGCTCATGGCTGGTTACTTTTTCACACACTTTTCTTTCTTCTTATTTACATTCCATTTGTTCTAGTAACTTCCCCTATGTATTCCTTGGAATTACTGTCTGTTAGTTCTTATTGATATTGTGTAAAAACACGGAAAAAAGAGCCCTTAGGTATACACTTCTTTTCTTATTCATTAACGAGTGTCTCGTACTGGCAGACTTGGTGTAATTAGGTTGTATACGAGAGACTATTGGTCAGCTGCCCGCTCGTAATAAGTTCACGTGCTACGTGACGCCACACATGCGCATAAAAGGGTGTTTCACACTCGCCGCTTGGCTTATGGATGGCGCTGACTGACACTCCTACTTCTAAATTCACATCTAAACACAAAAAAGTGGACGGAGGGAGGGCCGCTGTGATAGCTCAGTGTTTAGAGCATGGAATGGGTGATTCGAAGGTCGTAGTTTTGATCCCTGCTCACGGCTGGTTACTTTTTCACCCACTTTTCTTTCTTCTTATTTACATTCCATTTGTTCTAATAACTTCCCCTATGTATTCCTTGGCATTACTGTCTGTTAGTTCTCATTAATACTGTGTAAAAACACGGAAAAAGGAGCCCTTAGGTATACATTTCTTTTCTTATTCATTAACAAGTGTCTCGTACTGGCAGACTTGGTGTCATTAGGTTGTATACGAGGGACTATTGGTCATCTGCCCGCACGTATTAAGTTCACGTGCTACGTGACACCACACATGCGCATAAAAGGGCGTTTCACACTCGCCGCTTGGCTTATAGATGGTGCTGACTGACACTCCAACTTCTAAATTCACATCTAAACACAAAAAAGTGGACGGAGGGAGGGCCGCTGTGATAGCTCAGTGGTTAGAGCATGGAACGCATGATTCGAAGGTCGTAGTTTCGATCCCTGCTCACGGCTGGTTACTTTTTCACCCACATTTGTTTCTTCTTATTTACATTCCATTTGTTCTATTAACTTCCCCTATGTATTCCTTGGCATTACTGTCTGTTAGTTCTCATTAATACTGTGTAAAAACACGGAAAAAGGAGCCCTTAGGTATACATTTCTTTTCTTATTCATTAACAAGTGTCTCGTACTGGCAGACTTGGTGTCATTAGGTTGTATACGAGGGACTATTGGTCATCTGCCCGCACGTAATAAGTTCACGTGCTACGTGACACCACACATGCGCATAAAAGGGTGTTTCACACTCGCCGCTTGGCTTATAGATGGAGCTAACTGACACTCCTACTTCTAAATTCACATCTAAACACAAAAAAAGTGGACGGAGGGAGGGCCGCTGTGATAGCTCAGTGGTTAGAGCATGGAATGGGTGATTCGAAGGTCGTAGTTTTGATCCCTGCTCACGGCTGGTTACTTTTTCACCCACATTTCTTTCTTCTTATTTACATTCCATTTATTCTAATATTTTCCCCTGTGTATTCCTTGGCATTACTCTCTGTTAGTTCTCATTAATACTGTGTAAAAACACGGAAAAAGGAGCCCTTAGGCATACACTTCTTTTCTTATTCATTAACGAGTGTCTCGTACTGGCAGACTTGGTGTCATTAGGTTGTATACGAGGGACTATTGGTCAGCTGCCCGCTCGTGATAAGTTCACGTGCTACGTGACGCCACACATGCGCATAAAAGGGTGTTTCACACTCGCCGCTTGGCTTATGGATGGCGCTGACTGACACTCCTACTTCTAAATTCACATCTAAACACAAAAAGTGGACGGAGGGAGGGCCGCTGTGATAGCTCAGTGGTTAGAGCATGACATGGGTGATTCGAAGGTCGTAGCTTCAATCCCTGCTCACGGCTGGTTACTTTTTCACCCACTTTTCTTTCTTCTTATTTACATTCCATTTGTTCTAATAACTTCCCCTATGTATTCCTTGGCATTACTGTCTGTTAGTTCTCATTAATACTGTGTAAAAACACGGAAAAAGGAGCCCTTAGGTATACATTTCTTTTCTTATTCATTAACAAGTGTCTCGTACTGGCAGACTTGGTGTCATTAGGTTGTATACGAGGGACTATTGGTCATCTGCCCGCACGTAATAAGTTCACGTGCTACGTGACACAACACATGCGCATAAAAGGGTGTTTCACACTCGCCGCTTGGCTTATAGATGGAGCTGACTGACACTCCTACTTCTAAATTCACATCTAAACACAAAAAAGTGGACGGAGGGAGGGCCGCTGTGATAGCTCAGTGGTTAGAGCATGGAATGGGTGATTCGAAGGTTGTAGTTTTGATCCCTGCTCACGGCTGGTTACTTTTTCACCCACTTTTCTTTCTTCTTATTTACATTCCATTTGTTCTAATAACTTCCCCTATTATGTCTGTTAGTTCTCTATAATACTGTGTAAAAACACGGACAAAGGAGCCCTTAGGTATACACTTCTTTTCTTATTCATTTACGAGTGTCTCGTACTGGCAGACTTGGTGTCATTAGGTTGTATACGAGGGACTATTGGTCAGCTGCCCGCTCGTAATAAGTTCACGTGCTACGTAACGCCACACATGCGCATAAAAGGGTGTTTCACACTCGCCTCTTGGCTTATAGATGGAGCTGACTGACACTCCTACTTCTAAATTCACATCTAAACACAAAAAAGTGAACGGAGGGAGGGCCGCTGTGATGGCTCAGTGGTTAGAGCATGGAATGGGTGATTCGAAGGTCGTAGTTTTGATCCCTGCTCACGGCTGGTTGCATCTTCACCCACTTTTCTTTCTTCTTATTTACATTCCATTTGTTCTAATAACTTCCCCTATGTATTCCTTGGCATTACTGTCTGTTAGTTCTCAATATTACTGTGTAAAAACACGGAAAAAGGAGCCCTTAGGTATACACTTCTGTTCTTATTCATTAACAAGTGTCTCGTACTGGCAGACTTGGTGTCATTAGGTTGTATACGAGGGACTATTGGTCAGCTGCCCGCTCGTAATAAGTCACGTGCAACGTGACGCCACACATGCGCATAAAAGGGTGTTTCACACTCGCCGCTTGGCTTATAGATGGAGCTGACTGACACTCTTACTTCTAAATTGACATCTAAACACAAAAAAGTGGACGGAGGGAGGGCCGCTGTGATAGCTCTGTGGTAAGAGCATGGAATCGGTGATTCGAAGGTCGTAGTTTTGATCCCTGCTCACGGCTGGTTACTTTTTCACCCACATTTTTTTCTTCTTATTTACATTCCATTTGTTCTAATAACTTCCCCTATGTATTCCTTGGCATTACTGTCTGTTAGTTCTCATTATTTCTGTGTAAAAACACGGAAAAAGGAGCCCTTAGGTATACACTTCTTTTCTATTCATTAACGAGTGTCTCGTACTGGCAGACTTGGTGTCATTAGGTTGTATACGAGAAACTATTGGTCATCTGCCCGCACGTAATAAGTTCACGTGCTACGTGACGCCACACATGCGCATAAAAGGGTGTTTCACACTCGCCGCTTGGCTTATAAATGGAGCTGACTGACACTCCTACTTCTAAATTCACATCTAAACACAAAAAAGTGGACGGAGGGAGGGCCGCTGTGATAGCTCAGTGGTTAGAGCATGGAATGGGTGATTCGAAGGTTGTAGTTTTGATCCCTGCTCACGGCTGGTTACTTTTTCACCCACTTTTCTTTCTTCTTATTTACATTCCATTTGTTCTAATAACTTCCCCTATTATGTCTGTTAGTTCTCATTAATACTGTGTAAAAACACAGAAAAAGAAGCCCTTAGGTATACACTTCTTTTCTTATTCATTTACGAGTGTCTCGTACTGGCAGACTTGGTGTCATTAGGTTGTATACGAGGGACTATTGGTCAGCTGCCCGCTCGTAATAAGTTCACGTGCTACGTAACGCCACACATGCGCATAAAAGGGTGTTTCACACTCGCCGCTTGGCTTATAGATGGAGCTGACTGACACTCCTACTTCTAAATTCACATCTAAACACAAAAAAGTGGATGGAGGGAGGGCCGCTGTGATGGCTCAGTGGTTAGAGCATGGAATGGGTGATTCGAAGGTCGTAGTTTTGATCCCTGCTCACGGCTGGTTGCATTTTCACCCACATTTCTTTCTTCTTATTTACATTCCATTTGTTCTAATAACTTCCCCTATGTATTCCTTGGCATTACTGTCTGTTAGTTCTCAATAATACTGTGTAAAAACACGGAAAAAGGAGCCCTGAGGTATACATTTCTTTTCTTGTTCATTAACGAGTGTCTCGTACTGGCAGACTTCGTGTCATTAGGTTGTATACGAGGGACTATTGGTCAGCTGCCCACTCGTAATAAGTCACGTGCTACGTAACGCCACACATGCGCATAAAAGGGTGTTTCACACTCGCCGCTTGGCTTATAGATGGAGCTGACTGACACTCCTACTTCTAAATTCACATCTAAACACAAAAAGTGGATGGAGGGAGGGCCGCTGTGATAGCTCAGTGGTTAGAGCATGGAATGGGTGATTCGAAGGTCGTAGTTTTGATCCCTGCTCACGGCTGGTTGCAGTTTCACCCACTTTTCTTTCTTCTTATTTACATTCCATTTGTTCTAATAACTTCCCCTATGTATTCCTTGGCATTACTGTCTGTTAGTTCTCAATAATACTGTGTAAAAACACGGAAAAAGGAGCCCTTAGGTATACACTTCTTTTCTTATTCATTAACGAGTGTCTCGTACTGGCAGACTTGGTGTCATTAGGTTGTATACGAGGGACTATTGGTCATCTGCCCGCACGTAATAAGTTCACGTGCTACGTGACGCCACACATGCGCATAAAAGGGTGTTTCACACTCGCCGCTTGGCTTATAGATGGAGCTGACTGACACTCCAACTTCTAAATTCACATCTAAACACAAAAAAGTGGAAGGAGGGAGGGCCGCTGTGATAGCTCAGTGGTTAGAGCATGGAATGGGTGATTCGAAGGTCGTAGTTTTGATCCCTGCTCACGGCTGGTTGCACTTTCACCCACTTTTCTTTGTTCTTATTTACATTCCATTTGTTCTAATAACTTCCCCTATGTATTCCTTGGCATTACTGTCTGTTAGTTCTCAATAATACTGTGTAAAAACACGGAAAAAGGAGCCCTTAGGTATACACTTCTTTTCTTATTCATTAACGAGTGTCTCGTACTGGCAGACTTGGTGTTATTAGGTTGTATACGAGGGACTATTGGTCAGCTGCCCGCTCGTAATACGTTCACGTGCTACCTGACGCCACACATGCGCATAAAATGGTGTTTCACACTCGCCGCTTGGCTTATAGATGGAGCTGACTGACACTCCAACTTCTAAATTCACATCTAAACACAAAAAAGTGGACGGAGGGAGGGCCGCTGTGATAGCTCAGTGGTTAGAGCATGGAACGCATGATTCGAAGGTCGTAGTTTCGATCCCTGCTCACGGCTGGTTACTTTTTCACCCACATTTGTTTCTTCTTATTTACATTCCATTTGTTCTATTAACTTCCCCTATGTATTCCTTGGCATTACTGTCTGTTAGTTCTCATTAATACTGTGTAAAAACACGGAAAAAGGAGCCCTTAGGTATACATTTCTTTTCTTATTCATTAACAAGTGTCTCGTACTGGCAGACTTGGTGTCATTAGGTTGTATACGAGGGACTATTGGTCATCTGCCCGCACGTAATAAGTTCACGTGCTACGTGACACCACACATGCGCATAAAAGGGTGTTTCACACTCGCCGCTTGGCTTATAGATGGAGCTAACTGACACTCCTACTTCTAAATTCACATCTAAACACAAAAAAAGTGGACGGAGGGAGGGCCGCTGTGATAGCTCAGTGGTTAGAGCATGGAATGGGTGATTCGAAGGTCGTAGTTTTGATCCCTGCTCACGGCTGGTTACTTTTTCACCCACATTTCTTTCTTCTTATTTACATTCCATTTATTCTAATATTTTCCCCTGTGTATTCCTTGGCATTACTCTCTGTTAGTTCTCATTAATACTGTGTAAAAACACGGAAAAAGGAGCCCTTAGGCATACACTTCTTTTCTTATTCATTAACGAGTGTCTCGTACTGGCAGACTTGGTGTCATTAGGTTGTATACGAGGGACTATTGGTCAGCTGCCCGCTCGTGATAAGTTCACGTGCTACGTGACGCCACACATGCGCATAAAAGGGTGTTTCACACTCGCCGCTTGGCTTATGGATGGCGCTGACTGACACTCCTACTTCTAAATTCACATCTAAACACAAAAAGTGGACGGAGGGAGGGCCGCTGTGATAGCTCAGTGGTTAGAGCATGACATGGGTGATTCGAAGGTCGTAGCTTCAATCCCTGCTCACGGCTGGTTACTTTTTCACCCACTTTTCTTTCTTCTTATTTACATTCCATTTGTTCTAATAACTTCCCCTATGTATTCCTTGGCATTACTGTCTGTTAGTTCTCATTAATACTGTGTAAAAACACGGAAAAAGGAGCCCTTAGGTATACATTTCTTTTCTTATTCATTAACAAGTGTCTCGTACTGGCAGACTTGGTGTCATTAGGTTGTATACGAGGGACTATTGGTCATCTGCCCGCACGTAATAAGTTCACGTGCTACGTGACACAACACATGCGCATAAAAGGGTGTTTCACACTCGCCGCTTGGCTTATAGATGGAGCTGACTGACACTCCTACTTCTAAATTCACATCTAAACACAAAAAAGTGGACGGAGGGAGGGCCGCTGTGATAGCTCAGTGGTTAGAGCATGGAATGGGTGATTCGAAGGTTGTAGTTTTGATCCCTGCTCACGGCTGGTTACTTTTTCACCCACTTTTCTTTCTTCTTATTTACATTCCATTTGTTCTAATAACTTCCCCTATTATGTCTGTTAGTTCTCTATAATACTGTGTAAAAACACGGACAAAGGAGCCCTTAGGTATACACTTCTTTTCTTATTCATTTACGAGTGTCTCGTACTGGCAGACTTGGTGTCATTAGGTTGTATACGAGGGACTATTGGTCAGCTGCCCGCTCGTAATAAGTTCACGTGCTACGTAACGCCACACATGCGCATAAAAGGGTGTTTCACACTCGCCTCTTGGCTTATAGATGGAGCTGACTGACACTCCTACTTCTAAATTCACATCTAAACACAAAAAAGTGAACGGAGGGAGGGCCGCTGTGATGGCTCAGTGGTTAGAGCATGGAATGGGTGATTCGAAGGTCGTAGTTTTGATCCCTGCTCACGGCTGGTTGCATCTTCACCCACTTTTCTTTCTTCTTATTTACATTCCATTTGTTCTAATAACTTCCCCTATGTATTCCTTGGCATTACTGTCTGTTAGTTCTCAATATTACTGTGTAAAAACACGGAAAAAGGAGCCCTTAGGTATACACTTCTGTTCTTATTCATTAACAAGTGTCTCGTACTGGCAGACTTGGTGTCATTAGGTTGTATACGAGGGACTATTGGTCAGCTGCCCGCTCGTAATAAGTCACGTGCAACGTGACGCCACACATGCGCATAAAAGGGTGTTTCACACTCGCCGCTTGGCTTATAGATGGAGCTGACTGACACTCTTACTTCTAAATTGACATCTAAACACAAAAAAGTGGACGGAGGGAGGGCCGCTGTGATAGCTCTGTGGTAAGAGCATGGAATCGGTGATTCGAAGGTCGTAGTTTTGATCCCTGCTCACGGCTGGTTACTTTTTCACCCACATTTTTTTCTTCTTATTTACATTCCATTTGTTCTAATAACTTCCCCTATGTATTCCTTGGCATTACTGTCTGTTAGTTCTCATTATTTCTGTGTAAAAACACGGAAAAAGGAGCCCTTAGGTATACACTTCTTTTCTATTCATTAACGAGTGTCTCGTACTGGCAGACTTGGTGTCATTAGGTTGTATACGAGAAACTATTGGTCATCTGCCCGCACGTAATAAGTTCACGTGCTACGTGACGCCACACATGCGCATAAAAGGGTGTTTCACACTCGCCGCTTGGCTTATAAATGGAGCTGACTGACACTCCTACTTCTAAATTCACATCTAAACACAAAAAAGTGGACGGAGGGAGGGCCGCTGTGATAGCTCAGTGGTTAGAGCATGGAATGGGTGATTCGAAGGTTGTAGTTTTGATCCCTGCTCACGGCTGGTTACTTTTTCACCCACTTTTCTTTCTTCTTATTTACATTCCATTTGTTCTAATAACTTCCCCTATTATGTCTGTTAGTTCTCATTAATACTGTGTAAAAACACGGAAAAAGAAGCCCTTAGGTATACACTTCTTTTCTTATTCATTTACGAGTGTCTCGTACTGGCAGACTTGGTGTCATTAGGTTGTATACGAGGGACTATTGGTCAGCTGCCCGCTCGTAATAAGTTCACGTGCTACGTAACGCCACACATGCGCATAAAAGGGTGTTTCACACTCGCCGCTTGGCTTATAGATGGAGCTGACTGACACTCCTACTTCTAAATTCACATCTAAACACAAAAAAGTGGATGGAGGGAGGGCCGCTGTGATGGCTCAGTGGTTAGAGCATGGAATGGGTGATTCGAAGGTCGTAGTTTTGATCCCTGCTCACGGCTGGTTGCATTTTCACCCACATTTCTTTCTTCTTATTTACATTCCATTTGTTCTAATAACTTCCCCTATGTATTCCTTGGCATTACTGTCTGTTAGTTCTCAATAATACTGTGTAAAAACACGGAAAAAGGAGCCCTGAGGTATACATTTCTTTTCTTGTTCATTAACGAGTGTCTCGTACTGGCAGACTTCGTGTCATTAGGTTGTATACGAGGGACTATTGGTCAGCTGCCCACTCGTAATAAGTCACGTGCTACGTAACGCCACACATGCGCATAAAAGGGTGTTTCACACTCGCCGCTTGGCTTATAGATGGAGCTGACTGACACTCCTACTTCTAAATTCACATCTAAACACAAAAAGTGGATGGAGGGAGGGCCGCTGTGATAGCTCAGTGGTTAGAGCATGGAATGGGTGATTCGAAGGTCGTAGTTTTGATCCCTGCTCACGGCTGGTTGCAGTTTCACCCACTTTTCTTTCTTCTTATTTACATTCCATTTGTTCTAATAACTTCCCCTATGTATTCCTTGGCATTACTGTCTGTTAGTTCTCAATAATACTGTGTAAAAACACGGAAAAAGGAGCCCTTAGGTATACACTTCTTTTCTTATTCATTAACGAGTGTCTCGTACTGGCAGACTTGGTGTCATTAGGTTGTATACGAGGGACTATTGGTCATCTGCCCGCACGTAATAAGTTCACGTGCTACGTGACGCCACACATGCGCATAAAAGGGTGTTTCACACTCGCCGCTTGGCTTATAGATGGAGCTGACTGACACTCCAACTTCTAAATTCACATCTAAACACAAAAAAGTGGAAGGAGGGAGGGCCGCTGTGATAGCTCAGTGGTTAGAGCATGGAATGGGTGATTCGAAGGTCGTAGTTTTGATCCCTGCTCACGGCTGGTTGCACTTTCACCCACTTTTCTTTGTTCTTATTTACATTCCATTTGTTCTAATAACTTCCCCTATGTATTCCTTGGCATTACTGTCTGTTAGTTCTCAATAATACTGTGTAAAAACACGGAAAAAGGAGCCCTTAGGTATACACTTCTTTTCTTATTCATTAACGAGTGTCTCGTACTGGCAGACTTGGTGTTATTAGGTTGTATACGAGGGACTATTGGTCAGCTGCCCGCTCGTAATACGTTCACGTGCTACCTGACGCCACACATGCGCATAAAATGGTGTTTCACACTCGCCGCTTGGCTTATAGATGGAGCTGACTGACACTCCTACTTATAAATTCACATCTAAACACAAAAAGTGGACGGAGAGAGGGCCGCTGTGATAGCTCAGTGGTTAGAGCATGACATGGGTGATTCGAAGGTCGTAGTTTCGATCCCTGCTCACGGCTGGTTACTTTTTCACCCACTTTTCTTTCTTCTTATTTACATTCCATTTGTTCTAATAACTTCCCCTATGTATTCCTTGGCATTACTGTCTCTTAGTTCTCATTATTACTGTGTAAAAACACGGAAAAAGGAGCCCTTAGGTATACATTTCTTTTCTTATTCATTAACAAGTGTCTCGTACTGGCAGACTTGGTGTCATTAGGTTGTATACGAGGGACTATTGGTCATCTGCCCGCACGTAATAAGTTCACGTGCTACGTGACACCACACATGCGCATAAAAGGGTGATTCACACTCGCCGCTTGGCTTATATATGGAGCTGACTGACACTCCAACTTCTAAATTCACATCTAAACACAAAAAAGTGGACGGAGGGAGGGCTGCTGTGATAGCTCAGTGGTTAGAGCATGGAACGCGTGATTCGAAGGTCGTAGTTTTGATCCCTGCTCACGGCTGGTTACTTTTTCACCCACATTTTTTTCTTCTTATTTACATTCCATTTGTTCTAATAACTTTTCCTATTATGTCTGTTAGTTCTCATTAATACTGTGTAAAAACACGGAAAAAGGAGCCCTTAGATATACACTTCTTTTCTTATTCATTTACGAGTGTCTCGTACTGGCAGACTTGGTGTCATTAGGTTGTATATTAGGGACTATTGGTCAGCTGCCCGCTCGTAATAAGTTCACGTGCTACGTAACGCCACACATGCGCATAAAAGGGTGTTTCACACTCGCCGCTTGGCTTATAGATGGAGCTGACTTACACTCCTACTTCTAAATTCACATCTAAACACAAAAAAGTGGACGGAGGGAGGGCCGCTGTGATAGCTCAGTGGTTAGAGCATGGAATGGGTGATTCGAAGGTCGTAGTTTTGATCCCTGCTCACGGTTGGCTACTTTTTCACCCACTTTTCTTTCTTCTTATTTACATTCCAGTTGTTCTAATAACTTCCCCTATTATGTCTGTTAGTTCTCATTAATACTGTGTAAAAACACGGAAAAAGGAGCCCTTAGGTATACACTTCTTTTCTTATTCATTAACGAGTGTCTCGTACTGGCAGACTTGGTGTCATTAGGTTGTATACGAGGGACTATTGGTCAGCTGCCCGCTCGTAATAAGTTCACGTGCTACGTAACGCCACACATGCGCATAAAAGGGTGTTTCACACTCGCCGCTTGGCTTATAGATGGAGCTGACTGACACTCCTACTTCTAAATTCACATCTAAACACAAAAAAGTGGACGGAGGGAGGGCCGCTGTGATAGCTCAGTGGTTAGAGCATGGAATGGGTGATTCGAAGGTCGTAGTTTTGATCCCTGCTCACGGCTGGTTGCACTTTCACCCACTTTTCTTTGTTCTTATTTACATTCCATTTGTTCTAATAACTTCCCCTATGTATTCCTTGGCATTACTGTCTGTTAGTTCTCATTAATACTGTGTAAAAACACGGAAAAAGGAGCCCTTAGGTATACACTTCTTTTCTTATTCATTAACGAGTGTCTCGTACTGGCAGACTTGGTGTCATTAGGTTGTATACGAGGGACTATTGGTCATCTGCCCGCACGTAATAAGTTCACGTGCTACGTGACACCACACATGCGCATAAAAGGGTGATTCACACTCGCCGCTTGGCTTATATATGGAGCTGACTGACACTCCAACTTCTAAATTCACATCTAAACACAAAAAAGTGGACGGAGGGAGGGCTGCTGTGATAGCTCAGTGGTTAGAGCATGGAACGCGTGATTCGAAGGTCGTAGTTTTGATCCCTGCTCACGGCTGGTTACTTTTTCACCCACATTTTTTTCTTCTTATTTACATTCCATTTGTTCTAATAACTTTTCCTATTATGTCTGTTAGTTCTCATTAATACTGTGTAAAAACACGGAAAAAGGAGCCCTTAGATATACACTTCTTTTCTTATTCATTTACGAGTGTCTCGTACTGGCAGACTTGGTGTCATTAGGTTGTATATTAGGGACTATTGGTCAGCTGCCCGCTCGTAATAAGTTCACGTGCTACGTAACGCCACACATGCGCATAAAAGGGTGTTTCACACTCGCCGCTTGGCTTATAGATGGAGCTGACTTACACTCCTACTTCTAAATTCACATCTAAACACAAAAAAGTGGACGGAGGGAGGGCCGCTGTGATAGCTCAGTGGTTAGAGCATGGAATGGGTGATTCGAAGGTCGTAGTTTTGATCCCTGCTCACGGTTGGCTACTTTTTCACCCACTTTTCTTTCTTCTTATTTACATTCCAGTTGTTCTAATAACTTCCCCTATTATGTCTGTTAGTTCTCATTATACTGTGTAAAAACACGGAAAAAGGAGCCCTTAGGTATACACTTCTTTTCTTATTCATTAACGAGTGTCTCGTACTGGCAGACTTGGTGTCATTAGGTTGTATACGAGGGACTATTGGTCAGCTGCCCGCTCGTAATAAGTTCACGTGCTACGTAACGCCACACATGCGCATAAAAGGGTGTTTCAAACTCGCCGCCTTGCTTATAGATGGAGCTGACTGACACTCCTACTTCTAAATTCACATCTAAACACAAAAAAGTGGACGGAGGGAGGGCCGCTGTGATAGCTCAGTGGTTAGAGCATGTAATGGGTGATTCGAAGGTCGTAGTTTTGATCCCTGCTCACGGCTGGTTGCAATTTCACCCACTTTTCTTTGTTCTTATTTACATTCCATTTGTTCTAATAACTTCCCCTATGTATTCCTTGGCATTACTGTCTGTTAGTTCTCAATAATACTGTGTAAAAACACGGAAAAAGGAGCCCTTAGGTATACACTTCTTTTCTTATTCATTAACGAGTGTCTCGTACTGGCAGACTTGGTGTTATTAGGTTGTATACGAGGGACTATTGGTCAGCTGCCCGCTCGTAATAAGTTCACGTGCTACTTGACGCCACACATGCGCATAAAAGGGTGTTTCACACTCGCCGCTTGGCTTATAGATGGAGCTGACTCACACTCCTACTTCTAAATTCACATCTAAACACAAAAAAGTGGACGGAGGGTGGGCCGCTGTGATAGCTCAGTGGTTAGAGCATGGAATGGGTGATTCGAAGGTCGTAGTTTTGATCCCTGCTCACGGCTGGTTACTTTTTCACCCACTTTTCTTTCTTCTTATTTACATTCCATTTGTTCTAATAACTTCCCCTATGTATTCCTTGGCATTACTGTCTGTTGGTTCTCATTAATACTGTGTAAAAACACGGAAAAAGGAGCCCTTAGGCATACACTTCTTTTCTTATTCATTAATGAGTGTCTCGTACTGGCAGACTTGGTGTCATTAGGTTGTATACGAGGGACTATTGGTCAGCTGCCCGCTCGTAATAAGTTCACGTGCTACGTGACACCACACATGCGCATAAAAGGGTGATTCACACTCGCCGCTTGGCTTATATATGGAGCTGACTGACACTCCAACTTCTAAATTCACATCTAAACACAAAAAAGTGGACGGAGGGAGGGCTGCTGTGATAGCTCAGTGGTTAGAGCATGGAACGCGTGATTCGAAGGTCGTAGTTTCGATCCCTGCTCACGGCTGGTTACTTTTTCACCCACTTTTCTTTCTTCTTATTTACATTCCATTTGTTCTAATAACTTCCCCTATGTATTCCTTGGCATTTCTGTCTGTTAGTTCTCATTATTACTGTGTAAAAACACGGAAAAAGGAGCCCTTAGGTATACATTTCTTTTCTTTTTCATTAACAAGTGTCTCGTACTGGCAGACTTGGTGTCATTAGGTTGTATACGAGGGACTATTGGTCATCTGCCCGCACGTAATAAGTTCACGTGCTACGTGACACCACACATGCGCATAAAAGGGTGATTCACACTCGCCGCTTGGCTTATATATGGAGCTGACTGACACTTCAACTTCTAAATTCACATCTAAACACAAAAAAGTGGACGGAGGGAGGGCTGCTGTGATAGCTCAGTGGTTAGAGCATGGAACGCGTGATTCGAAGGTCGTAGTTTTGATCCCTGCTCACGGCTGGTTACTTTTTCACCCACATTTTTTTCTTCTTATTTACATTCCATTTGTTCTAATAACTTTTCCTATTATGTCTGTTAGTTCTCATTAATACTGTGTAAAAACACGGAAAAAGGAGCCCTTAGATATACACTTCTTTTCTTATTCATTTACGAGTGTCTCGTACTGGCAGACTTGGTGTCATTAGGTTGTATATTAGGGACTATTGGTCAGCTGCCCGCTCGTAATAAGTTCACGTGCTACGTAACGCCACACATGCGCATAAAAGGGTGTTTCACACTCGCCGCTTGGCTTATAGATGGAGCTGACTTACACTCCTACTTCTAAATTCACATCTAAACACAAAAAGTGGACGGAGGGAGGGCCGCTGTGATAGCTCAGTGGTTAGAGCATGGAATGGGTGATTCGAAGGTCGTAGTTTTGATCCCTGCTCACGGTTGGCTACTTTTTCACCCACTTTTCTTTCTTCTTATTCACATTCCAGTTGTTCTAATAACTTCCCCTATTATGTCTGTTAGTTCTCATTAATACTGTGTAAAAACACGGAAAAAGGAGCCCTTAGGTATACACTTCTTTTCTTATTCATTAACGAGTGTCTCGTACTGGCAGACTTGGTGTCATTAGGTTGTATACGAGGGACTATTGGTCAGCTGCCCGCTCGTAATAAGTTCACGTGCTACGTGACGCCACACATGCGCATAAAAGGGTGTTTCACACTCGCCGCTTGGCTTATAGATGGAGCTGACTGACACTCCTACTTCTAAATTCACATCTAAACACAAAAAAGTGGACGGAGGGAGGGCCGCTGTGATAGCTCAGTGGTTAGAGCATGGAATGGGTGATTCGAAGGTCGTAGTTTTGATCCCTGCTCACGGCTGGTTACTTTTTCACCCACTTTTCTTTCTTCTTATTTACATTCCATTTGTTCTAATAACTTCCCCTATGTATTCCTTGGCATTACTGTCTGTTGGTTCTCATTAATACTGTGTAAAAACACGGAAAAAGGAGCCCTTAGGCATACACTTCTTTTCTTATTCATTAACGAGTGTCTCGTACTGGCAGACTTGGTGTCATTAGGTTGTATACGAGGGACTATTGGTCAGCTGCCCGCTCGTAATAAGTTCACGTGCTACGTGACGCCACACATGCGCATAAAAGGGTGTTTCACACTCGCCGCTTGGCTTATAGATGGAGCTGACTGACACTCCTACTTCTAAATTCACATCTAAACACAAAAAAGTGGACGGAGGGAGGGGCGCTGTGGAAGCTCAGTGGTTAGAGCATGGAATGGGTGATTCGAAGGTCGTAGTTTTGATCGCTGCTCACGGCTGGTTGCATTTTCACCCACTTTTCTTTCTTCTTACTTACATTCCATTTGTTCTAATAACTTCCC
The DNA here is from genome assembly GCF_043290135.1 of Rhipicephalus microplus. Taxonomy (NCBI): domain Eukaryota; kingdom Metazoa; phylum Arthropoda; class Arachnida; order Ixodida; family Ixodidae; genus Rhipicephalus; species Rhipicephalus microplus. Next base: position 56,949,466 of record NC_134706.1, read on the forward strand.
CTATGTATTCCTTGGTATTACTGTCTGTTAGTTCTCAATAATACTGTGTAAAAACACGGAAAAAGGAGCCCTTAGGTATATACTTCTTTTCTTATTCATTAACAAGTGTCTCGTACTGGCAGACTTGGTGTCATTAGGTTGTATACGAGGGACTATTGGTCAGCTGCCCGCTCGTAATAAGTCACGTGCTACGTGACGCCACACATGCGCATAAAAGGGTGTTTCACACTCGCCGCTTGGCTTATAGATGGAGCTGACTGACACTCCTACTTCTAAATTCACATCTAAACACAAAAAAGTGGACGGAGGGAGGGGCGCTGTGGTAGCTCAGTGGTTAGAGCATGGAATGGGTGATTCGAAGGTCGTAGTTTTGATCCCTGCTCACGGCTGGTTGCATTTTCACCCACTTTTCTTTCTTCTTACTTACATTCCATTTGTTCTAATAACTTCCCCTATGTATTCCTTGGCATTACTGTGTGTTAGTTCTCAATAATACTGTGTAAAAACACGGAAAAAGGAGCCCTTAGGTATATACTTCTTTTCTTATTCATTAACAAGTGTCTCGTACTGGCAGACTTGGTGTCATTAGGTTGTATACGAGGGACTATTGGTCAGCTGCCCGCTCGTAATAAGTCACGTGCTACGTGACGCCACACATGCGCATAAAAGGGTGTTTCACACTCGCCGCTTGGCTTATAGATGGAGCTGACTGGCACTCCTACTTCTAAATTCACATCTAAACACAAAAAAGTGGACGGAGGGAGGGCCGCTGTGATAGCTCTGTGGTTAGAGCATGGAATGGGTGATTCGAAGGTCGTAGTTTTGATCCCTGCTCACGGCTGGTTACTTTTTCACCCACTTTTCTTTCTTCTTATTTACATTCCATTTGTTGTAATAAATTCCCCTTTGTATTCCTTGGCATTACTGTCTGTTAGTTCTCATTAATACTGTGTAAAAACACGGAAAAAGGAGCCCTTAGGCATACACTTCTTTTCTTATTCATTAACGAGTGTCTCGTACTGGCAGACTTGGTGTCATTAGGTTGTATACGAGGGACTATTGGTCAGCTGCCCGCTCGTAATAAGTTCACGTGCTACCTGACGCCACACATGCGCATAAAAGGGTGTTTCACACTCGCCGCTTGGCTTATGGATGGCGCTGACTGACACTCCTACTTATAAATTCACATCTAAACACAAAAAGTGGACGGAGAGAGGGCCGCTGTGATAGCTCAGTGGTTAGAGCATGACATGGGTGATTCGAAGGTCGTAGTTTCGATCCCTGCTCACGGCTGGTTACTTTTTCACCCACTTTTCTTTCTTCTTATTTACATTCCATTTGTTCTAATAACTTCCCCTATGTATTCCTTGGCATTACTGTCTGTTAGTTCTCATTATTACTGTGTAAAAACACGGAAAAAGGAGCCCTTAGGTATACATTTCTTTCCTTATTCATTAACAAGTGTCTCGTACTGGCAGACTTGGTGTCATTAGGTTGTATACGAGGGACTATTGGTCATCTGCCCGCACGTAATAAGTTCACGTGCTACGTGACACCACACATGCGCATAAAAGGGTGATTCACACTCGCCGCTTGGCTTATATATGGAGCTGACTGACACTCCAACTTCTAAATTCACATCTAAACACAAAAAAGTGGACGGAGGGAGGGCTGCTGTGATAGCTCAGTGGTTAGAGCATGGAACGCGTGATTCGAAGGTCGTAGTTTTGATCCCTGCTCACGGCTGGTTACTTTTTCACCCACATTTTTTTCTTCTTATTTACATTCCATTTGTTCTAATAACTTTTCCTATTATGTCTGTTAGTTCTCATTAATACTGTGTAAAAACACGGAAAAAGGAGCCCTTAGATATACACTTCTTTTCTTATTCATTTACGAGTGTCTCGTACTGGCAGACTTGGTGTCATTAGGTTGTATATTAGGGACTATCGGTCAGCTGCCCGCTCGTAATAAGTTCACGTGCTACGTAACGCCACACATGCGCATAAAAGGGTGTTTCACACTCGCCGCTTGGCTTATAGATGGAGCTGACTTACACTCCTACTTCTAAATTCACATCTAAACACAAAAAAGTTGACGGAGGGAGGGCCGCTGTGATGGCTCAGTGGTAGAGCATGGAATGGGTGATTCGAAGGTCGTAGTTTTGATCCCTGCTCACGGCTGGTTGCATTTTCACCCACTTTTCTTTCTTCTTATTTACATTCCATTTGTTCTAATAACTTCCCCTATGTATTCCTTGGCATTACTGTCTGTTAGTTCTCAATAATACTGTGTTAAAACACGGAAAAAGGAGCCCTGAGGTATACATTTCTTTTCTTATTCATTAACGAGTGTCTCGTACTGGCAGACTTTGTGTCATTAGGTTGTATACGAGGGACTATTGGTCAGCTGCCCGCTCGTAATAAATCACGTGCTACGTAAAGCCACACATGCGCATAAAAGGGTGTTTCACACTCGCCGCTTGGCTTATAGATGGAGCTGACTGACACTCCTACTTCTAAATTCACATCTAAACACAAAAAAGTGGACGGAGAGAGGGCCGCTGTGATAGCTCAGTGGTTAGAGCGTGGAATGGGTGATTCGAAGGTCGTAGTTTCGATCCCTGCTCACCGCTGGTTGCAGTTTCACCCACTTTTCTTTCTTCTTATTTACATTCCATTTGTTCTAATAACTTCCCCTATGTATTCCTTGGCATTACTGTCTGTTAGTTCTCAATAATACTGTGTAAAAACACGGAAAAAGGAGCCCTTAGGTATACACTTCTTTTCTTATTCATTAACGAGTGTCTCGTACTGGCAGACTTGGTGTCATTAGGTTGTATACGAGGGACTATTGGTCATCTGGCCGCACGTAATAAGTTCACGTGCTACGTGACGCCACACATGCGCATAAAAGGGTGTTTCACACTTGCCGCTTGGCTTATAGATGGAGCTGACTGACACTCCTACTTCTAAATTCACATCTAAACACAAAAAAGTGGACGGAGGGAGGGCCGCTGTGATAGCTCAGTGGTTAGAGCATGGAATGGGTGATTCGAAGGTCGTAGTTTTGATCCCTGCTCATGGCTGGTTAATTTTTCACCCACTTTTCTTTCTTCTTATTTACATTCCATTTGTTCTAATAACTTCCCCTATTATGTCTGTTAGTTCTCATTAATACTGTGTAAAAACACGGAAAAAGAAGCCCTTAGGTATACACTTCTTTTCTTATTCATTTACGAGTGTCTCGTACTGGCAGACTTGGTGTCATTAGGTTGTATACGAGGGACTATTGGTCAGCTGCCCGCTCGTAATACGTTCACGTGCTACGTAACGCCACACATGCGCATAAAAGGGTGTTTCACACTCGCCGCTTGGCTTATAGATGGAGCTGACTGACACTCCTACTTCTAAATTCACATCTAAACACAAAAAGTGGATGGAGGGAGGGCCGCTGTGATAGCTCAGTGGTTAGAGCATGGAATGGGTGATTCGAAGGTCGTAGTTTTGATCCCTGCTCACGGCTGGTTGCAGTTTCACCCACTTTTCTTTCTTCTTATTTACATTCCATTTGTTCTAATAACTTCCCCTATGTATTCCTTGGCATTACTGTCTGTTAGTTCTCAATAATACTGTGTAAAAACACGGAAAAAGGAGCCCTTAGGTATACACTTCTTTTCTTATTCATTAACGAGTGTCTCGTACTGGCAGACTTGGTGTCATTAGGTTGTATACGAGGGACTATTGGTCATCTGCCCGCACGTAATAAGTTCACGTGCTACGTGACGCCACACATGCGCATAAAAGGGTGTTTCACACTCGCCGCTTGGCTTATAGATGGAGCTGACTGACACTCCAACTTCTAAATTCACATCTAAACACAAAAAAGTGGAAGGAGGGAGGGCCGCTGTGATAGCTTAGTGGTTAGAGCATGGAATGGGTGATTCGAAGGTCGTAGTTTTGATCCCTGCTCACGGTTGGTTACTTTTTCACCCACTTTTCTTTCTTCTTATTTACATTCCAGTTGTTCTAATAACTTCCCCTATTATGTCTGTTAGTTCTCATTAATACTGTGTAAAAACACGGAAAAAGGAGCCCTTAGGTATACACTTCTTTTCTTATTCATTAACGAGTGTCTCGTACTGGCAGACTTGGTGTCATTAGGTTGTATACGAGGGACTATTGGTCAGCTGCCCGCTCGTAATAAGTTCACGTGCTACGTAACGCCACACATGCGCATAAAAGGGTGTTTCACACTCGCCGCTTGGCTTATAGATGGAGCTGACTGACACTCCTACTTCTAAATTCACATCTAAACACAAAAAAGTGGACGGAGGGAGGGCCGCTGTGATAGCTCAGTGGTTAGAGCATGGAATGGGTGATTCGAAGGTCGTAGTTTTGATCCCTGCTCACGGCTGGTTGCACTTTCACCCACTTTTCTTTGTTCTTATTTACATTCCATTTGTTCTAATAACTTCCCCTATGTATTCCTTGGCATTACTGTCTGTTAGTTCTCAATAATACTGTGTAAAAACACGGAAAAAGGAGCCCTTAGGTATACACTCCTTTTCTTATTCATTAACAAGTGTCTCGTACTGGCAGACTTGGTGTTATTAGGTTGTATACGAGGGACTATTGGTCAGCTGCCCGCTCGTAATAAGTTCACGTGCTACTTGACGCCACACATGCGCATAAAAGGGTGTTTCACACTCGCCGCTTGGCTTATACATGGAGCTGACTCACACTCCTACTTCTAAATTCACATCTAAACACAAAAAGTGGACGGAGGGTGGGCCGCTGTGATAGCTCAGTGGTTAGAGCATGGAATGGGTGATTCGAAGGTCGTAGTTTTGATCCCTGCTCACGGCTGGTTACTTTTTCACCCACTTTTCTTTCTTCTTATTTACATTCCATTTGTTCTAATAACTTCCCCTATGTATTCCTTGGCATTACTGTCTGTTGGTTCTCATTAATACTGTGTAAAAACACGGAAAAAGGAGCCCTTAGGCATACACTTCTTTTCTTATTCATTAACGAGTGTCTCGTACTGGCAGACTTGGTGTCATTAGGTTGTATACGAGGGACTATTGGTCAGCTGCCCGCTCGTAATAAGTTCACGTGCTACGTGACGCCACACATGCGCATAAAAGGGTGCTTCACACTCGCCGCTTGGCTTATAGATTGAGCTGACTGACACTCCTACTTCTAAATTCACATCTAAACACAAAAAAGTGGACGGAGGGAGGGGCGCTGTGGTAGCTCAGTGGTTAGAGCATGAAATGGGTGATTCGAAGGTCGTAGTTTTGATCGCTGCTCACGGCTGGTTGCATTTTCACCCACTTTTCTTTCTTCTTACTTACATTCCATTTGTTCTAATAACTTCCCCTATGTATTCCTTGGCATTACTGTCTGTTAGTTCTCAATAATACTGTGTAAAAACACGGAAAAAGGAGCCCTTAGGCATACACTTCTTTTCTTATTCATTAACGAGTGTCTCGTACTGGCAGACTTGGTGTCATTAGGTTGTATACGAGGGACTATTGGTCAGCTGCCCGCTCGTAATAGGTTCACGTGCTACCTGACGCCACACATGCGCATAAAAGGGTGTTTCACACTCGCCGCTTGGCCTATGGATGGCGCTGACTGACACTCCTACTTATAAATTCACATCTAAACACAAAAAGTGGACGGAGGGAGGGCCGCTGTGATAGCTCAGTGGTTAGAGCATGACATGGGTGATTCGAAGGTCGTAGTTTCGATCCCTGCTCACGGCTGGTTACTTTTTCACCCACTTTTCTTTCTTATTTACATTCCATTTGTTCTAATAACTTCCCCTATGTATTCCTTGGCATTACTGTCTGTTAGTTCTCATTATTACTGTGTAAAAACACGGAAAAAGGAGCCCTTAGGTATACATTTCTTTTCTTATTCATTAACAAGTGTCTCGTACTGGCAGACTTGGTGTCATTAGGTTGTATACGAGGGACTATTGGTCATCTGCCCGCACGTAATAAGTTCACGTGCTACGTCACACCACACATGCGCATAAAAGGGTGATTCACACTCGCCGCTTGGCTTATATATGGAGCTGACTGACACTCCAACTTCTAAATTCACATCTAAACACAAAAAAGTGGACGGAGGGAGGGCTGCTGTGATAGCTCAGTGGTTAGAGCATGGAACGCGTGATTCGAAGGTCGTAGTTTTGATCATTGCTCACGGCTGGTTACTTTTTCACCCACATTTTTTTCTTCTTATTTACATTACATTTGTTCTAATAACTTTTCCTATTATGTCTGTTAGTTCTCATTAATACTGTGTAAAAACACGGAAAAAGGAGCCCTTAGATATACACTTCTTTTCTTATTCATTTACGAGTGTCTCGTACTGGCAGACTTGGTGTCATTAGGTTGTATATTAGGGACGATTGGTCAGCTGCCCGCTCGTAATAAGTTCACGTGCTACGTAACGCCACACATGCGCATAAAAGGGTGTTTCACACTCGCCGCTTGGCTTATAGATGGAGCTGACTTACACTCCTACTTCTAAATTCACATCTAAACACAAAAAAGTGGACGGAGGGAGGGCCGCTGTGATGGCTCAGTGGTAGAGCATGGAATGGGTGATTCGAAGGTCGTAGTTTTGATCCCTGCTCACGGCTGGTTGCATTTTCACCCACTTTTCTTTCTTCTTATTTACATTCCATTTGTTCTAATAACTTCCCCTATGTATTCCTTGGCATTACTGTCTGTTAGTTCTCAATAATACTGTGTTAAAACACGGAAAAAGGAGCCCTGAGGTATACATTTCTTTTCTTATTCATTAACGAGTGTCTCGTACTGGCAGATTTTGTGTCATTAGGTTGTATACGAGGGACTATTGGTTAGCTGCCCGCTCGTAATAAGTCACGTGCTACGTAACGCCACACATGCGCATAAAAGGGTGTTTCACACTCGCCGCTTGGCTTATAGATGGAGCTGACTGACACTCCTACTTCTAAATTCACATCTAAACACAAAAAAGTGGACGGAGAGAGGGCCGCTGTGATAGCTCAGTGGTTAGAGCGTGGAATGGGTGATTCGAAGGTCGTAGTTTCGATCCCTGCTCACCACTGGTTGCAGTTTCACCCACTTTTCTTTCTTCTTATTTACATTCCATTTGTTCTAATAACTTCCCCTATATATTCCTTGGCATTACTGTCTGTTAGTTCTCAATAATACTGTGTAAAAACACGGAAAAAGGAGCCCTTAGGTATACACTTCTTTTCTTATTCATTAACGAGTGTCTCGTACTGGCAGACTTGGTGTCATTAGGTTGTATACGAGGGACTATTGGTCATCTGCCCGCACGTAATAAGTTCACGTGCTACGTGACGCCACACATGCGCATAAAAGGGTGTTTCACACTTGCCGCTTGGCTTATAGATGGAGCTGACTGACACTCCTACTTCTAAATTCACATCTAAACACAAAAAAGTGGACGGAGGGAGGGCCGCTGTGATAGCTCAGTGGTTAGAGCATGGAATGGGTGATTCGAAGGTCGTAGTTTTGATCCCTGCTCACGGCTGGTTAATTTTTCACCCACTTTTCTTTCTTCTTATTTACATTCCAGTTGTTCTAATAACTTCACCTATTTTGTCTGTTAGTTCTCATTAATACTGTGTAAAAACACGGAAAAAGGAGCCCTTAGGTATAGACTTCTTTTCTTATTCATTAACGAGTGTCTCGTACTGGCAGACTTGGTGTCATTAGGTTGTATACGAGGGACTATTGGTCAGCTGCCCGCTCGTAATAAGTTCACGTGCTACGTAACGCCACACATGCGCATAAAAGGGTGTTTCACACTCGCCGCTTGGCTTATAGATGGAGCTGACTGACACTCCTACTTTTAAATTCACATCTAAACACAAAAAAGTGGACGGAGGGAGGGCCGCTGTGATAGCTCAGTGGTTAGAGCATGGAATGGGTGATTCGAAGGTCGTAGTTTTGATCCCTGCTCACGGCTGGTTGCATTTTCACCCACTTTTCTTTCTTCTTATTTACATTCCATTTGTTCTAATAAATTCCCCTATGTATTCCTTGGCATTACTGTCTGTTAGTTCTCATTAATACTGTTTAAAAACACGGAAAAAGGAGCCCTTAGGCATACACTTCTTTTCTTATTCATTAACGAGTGTCTCGTACTGGCAGACTTGGTGTCATTAGGTTGTATACGAGGGACTATTGGTCAGCTGCCCGCTCGTAATAAGTTCACGTGCTACGTGACGGCACACATGCACATAAAAGGGTGTTTCACACTCGCCGCTTGGCTTATAGATGGAGCTGACTCACACTCCTACTTCTAAATTCACATCTAAACACAAAAAAGTGGACGGAGGGAGGGCCGCTGTGATAGCTCAGTGGTTAGAGCATGGAATGGGTGATTCGAAGGTCGTAGTTTTGATCCCTGCTCACGGCTGGTTACTTTTTCACCCACTTTTCTTTCTTCTTATTTACATTCCATTTGTTCTAATAAATTTCCCTATGTATTCCTTGGCATTACTGTCTGTTAGTTCTCATTAATACTGTGTAAAAACACGGAAAAAGGAGCCCTTAGGCATACACTTGTTTTCTTATTCATTAACGAGTGTCTCGTACTGGCAGACTTGGTGTCATTAGGTTGTATACGAGGGACTATTGGTCAGCTGCCCGCTCGTAATAAGTTCACGTGCTACGTGACGGCACACATGCGCATAAAAGGGTGTTTCACACTCGCCTCTTGGCTTATAGATGGAGCTGACTGACACTCCTACTTCTAACTTCACATCTAAACACAAAAAAGTGGACGGAGGGAGGGCCGTTGTGATAGCTCAGTGGTTAGAGCATGGAACGCGTGATTCGAAGGTCGTAGTTTCGATCCCTGCTCATGGCTGGTTACTTTTTAACCCACTTTTCTTTCTTCTTATTTACATTCCATTTGTTCTAATAACTTCCCCTATGTATTCCTTTGCATTACTGTCTGTTAGTTCTCATTAATATTGTGTAAAAACACGGAAAAACGAGCCTTTAGGTATACATTTCTTTTCTTATTCATTAACGAGTGTCTGGTACTGGCAGACTTGGTGTCATTAGGTTGTATACGAGGGACTATTGGTCAGCTGCCCGCTCGTAATAAGTTCACGTGCTACGTGACGCCACACATGCGCATAAAATGGTGTTTCACACTCGCCGCTTGCCTTATAGATGGCGCTGACTGACACTCCTACTTCTAAATTCACATCTAAACACAGAAAAGTGGACGGAGGGAGGGCTGCTGTGATAGCTCAGTGGTTAGAGCATGGAACGCGTGATTCGAAGGTCGTAGTTTCGATCCCTGCTCATGGCTGGTTACTTTTTCACCCACTTTTCTTTCTTCTTATTTACATTCCATTTGTTCTAATAACTTCCCCTATGTATTCCTTGGCATTACTGTCTGTTAGTTCTCATTAATATTGTGTAAAAACACAGAAAAAGGAGCCCTTAGGTATACACTTCTTTTTTTATTCATTAACGAGTGTCTTGTACTGGCAGACTTGGTGTCATTAGGTTGTATACGAGGGACTATTGGTCAGCTGCCCGCTCGTAATAAGTTCACGTGCTACGTGACGCCACACATGCGCATAAAAGGGTGTTTCACACTCGCCGCTTGCCTTATAGATGGCGCTGACTGACACTCCTACTTCTAAATTCACATCTAAACACAAAAAAGTGGACGGAGGGAGGGCCGCTGTGATAGCTCAGTGGTTAGAGCATGGGACGCGTGATTCGAAGGTCGTAGTTTCGATCCCTGCTCATGGCTGGTTACTTTTTCACCCACTTTTCTTTCTTCTTATTTACATTCCATTTGTTCTAATAACTTCCCCTATGTATTCCTTGGCATTACTGTCTGTTAGTTCTCATTAATATTGTGTAAAAACACGGAAAAAGGAGCCCTTAGGTATACACTTCTTTTCTTATTCATTAACGAGTGTCTCGTACTGGCAGACTTGGTGTCATTAGGTTGTATACGAGGGACTATTGGTCATCTGCCCGCACGTAATAAGTTCACGTGCTACGTGACGCCACACATGCGCATAAAAGGGTGTTTCACACTCGCCGCTTGGCTTATAAATGGAGCTGACTGACACTCCTACTTCTAAATTCACATCTAAACACAAAAAAGTGGACGGAGGGAGGGCCGCTGTGATAGCTCAGTGGTTAGAGCATGGAATGGGTGATTCGAAGGTTGTAGTTTTGATCCCTGCTCACGGCTGGTTACTTTTTCACCCACTTTTCTTTCTTCTTATTTACATTCCATTTGTTCTAATAACTTCCCCTATTATGTCTGTTGGTTCTCATTATTACTGTGTAAAAACACGGAAAAAGAAGCCCTTAGGTATACACTTCTTTTCTTATTCATTTACGAGTGTCTCGTACTGGCAGACTTGGTGTCATTAGGTTGTATACGAAGGACTATTGGTCAGCTGCCCGCTCGTAATAAGTTCACGTGCTACGTAACGCCACACATGCGCATAAAAGGGTGTTTCACACTCGCCGCTTGGCTTATAGATGGAGCTGACTGACACTCCTACTTCTAAATTCACATCTAAACACAAAAAAGTGGACGGAGGGAGGGCCGCTGTGATGGCTCAGTGGTTAGAGCATGGAATGGGTGATTCGAAGGTCGTAGTTTTGATCCCTGCTCATGGCTGGTTGCATTTTCACCCACTTTTCTTTCTTCTTATTTACATTCCATTTCTTCTAATAACTTCCCCTATGTATTCCTTGGCATTACTGTCTGTTAGTTCTCAATAATACTGTGTAAAAACACGGAAAAAGGAGCCCTGAGGTATACATTTCTTTTCTTGTTCATTAACGAGTGTCTCGTACTGGCAGACTTCGTGTCATTAGGTTGTATACGAGGGACTATTGGTCAGCTGCCCGCTCGTAATAAGTCACGTGCTACGTAACGCCACACATGCGCATAAAAGGGTGTTTCACACTCGCCGCTTGGCTTATAGATGGAGCTGACTGACACTCCTACTTCTAAATTCACATCTAAACACAAAAAAGTGGACGGAGGGAGGGCCGCTGTGATAGCTCAGTGGTTAGAGCATGGAATGGGTGATTCGAAGGTCGTAGTTTTGATCCCTGCTCACGGCTGGTTGCACTTTCACCCACTTTTCTTTGTTCTTATTTACATTCCATTTGTTCTAATAACTTCCCCTATGTATTCCTTGGCATTACTGTCTGTTAGTTCTCAATAATACTGTGTAAAAACACGGAAAAAGGAGCCCTTAGGTATACACTTCTTTTCTTATTCATTAACGAGTGTCTCGTACTGGCAGACTTGGTGTTATTAGGTTGTATACGAGGGACTATTGGTCAGCTGCCCGCTCGTAATAAGTCACGTGCTACGTGACGCCACACATGCGCATAAAAGGGTGTTTCACACTCGCCGCTTGGCTTATAGATGGAGCTGACTGACACTCCTACTTCTAAATTCACATCTAAACACAAAAAAGTGGACGGAGGGAGGGGCGCTGTGGTAGCTCAGTGGTTAGAGCATGGAATGGGTGATTCGAAGGTCGTAGTTTTGATCCCTGCTCACGGCTGGTTGCATTTTCACCCACTTTTCTTTCTTCTTACTTACATTCCATTTGTTCTAATAACTTCCCCTATGTATTCCTTGGCATTACTGTCTGTTAGTTCTCAATAATACTGTGTAAAAACACGGAAAAAGGAGCCCTTAGGTATATACTTCTTTTCTTATTCATTAACAAGTGTCTCGTACTGGCAGACTTGGTGTCATTAGGTTGTATACGAGGGACTATTGGTCAGCTGCCCGCTCGTAATAAGTCACGTGCTACGTGACGCCACACATGCGCATAAAAGGGTGTTTCACACTCGCCGCTTGGCTTATAGATGGAGCTGACTGACACTCCTACTTCTAAATTCACATCTAAACACAAAAAAGTGGACGGAGGGAGGGCCGCTGTGATAGCTCTGTGGTTAGAGCATGGAATGGGTGATTCGAAGGTCGTAGTTTTGATCCCTGCTCACGGCTGGTTACTTTTTCACCAAATTTTCTTTCTTCTTATTTGCATTCCATTTGTTGTAATAAATTCCCCTTTGTATTCCTTGGCATTACTGTCTGTTAGTTCTCATTAATACTGTGTAAAAACACGGAAAAAGGAGCCCTTAGGCATACACTTCTTTTCTTATTCATTAACGAGTGTCTCGTACTGGCAGACTTGGTGTCATTAGGTTGTATACGAGGGACTATTGGTCAGCTGCCCGCTCGTAGTAAGTTCACGTGCTACCTGACGCCACACATGCGCATAAAAGGGTGTTTCACACTCGCCGCTTGGCTTATGGATGGCGCTGACTGACACTCCTACTTATAAATTCACATCTAAACACAAAAAGTGGACGGAGGGAGGGCCGCTGTGATAGCTCAGTGGTTAGAGCATGACATGGGTGATTCGAAGGTCGTAGTTTCGATCCCTGCTCACGGCTGGTTACTTTTTCACCCACTTTTCTTTCTTCTTATTTACATTCCATTTGTTCTAATAACTTCCCCTATGTATTCCTTGGCATTACTGTCTGTTAGTTCTCATTATTACTGTGTAAAAACACGGAAAAAGAAGCCCTTAGGTATACATTTCTTTTCTTATTCATTAACAAGTGTCTCGTACTGGCAGACTTTGTGTCATTAGGTTGTATACGAGGGACTATTGGTCATCTGCCCGCACGTAATAAGTTCACGTGCTACGTGACACCACACATGCGCATAAAAGGGTGATTCACACTCGCCGCTTGGCTTATATATGGAGCTGACTGACACTCCAACTTCTAAATTCACATCTAAACACAAAAAAGTGGACGGAGGGAGGGCTGCTGTGATAGCTCAGTGGTTAGAGCATGGAACGCGTGATTCGAAGGTCGTAGTTTCGATCCCTGCTCACCGCTGGTTGCAGTTTCACCCACTTTTCTTTCTTCTTATTTACATTCCATTTGTCATAATAACTTCCCCTATGTATTCCTTGGCATTACTGTCTGTTAGTTCTCAATAATACTGTGTAAAAACACGGAAAAAGGAGCCCTTAGGTATACACTTCTTTTCTTATTCATTAACGAGTGTCTCGTACTGGCAGACTTGGTGTCATTAGGTTGTATACGAGGGACTATTGGTCATCTGCCCGCACGTAATAAGTTCACGTGCTACGTGACGCCACACATGCGCATAAAAGGGTGTTTCACACTTGCCGCTTGGCTTATAGATGGAGCTGACTGACACTCCTACTTCTAAATTCACATCTAAACACAAAAAAGTGGACGGAGGGAGGGCCGCTGTGATAGCTCAGTGGTTAGAGCATGGAATGGGTGATTCGAAGGTCGTAGTTTTGATCCCTGCTCACGGCTGGTTAATTTTTCACCCACTTTTCTTTCTTCTTATTTACATTCCAGTTGTTCTAATAACTTCACCTATTTTGTCTGTTAGTTCTCATTAATACTGTGTAAAAACACGGAAAAAGGAGCCCTTAGGTATAGACTTCTTTTCTTATTCATTAACGAGTGTCTCGTACTGGCAGACTTGGTGTCATTAGGTTGTATACGAGGGACTATTGGTCAGCTGCCCGCTCGTAATAAGTTCACGTGCTACGTAACGCCACACATGCGCATAAAAGGGTGTTTCACACTCGCCGCTTGGCTTATAGATGGAGCTGACTGACACTCCTACTTTTAAATTCACATCTAAACACAAAACAGTGGACGGAGGGAGGGCTGCTGTGATAGCTCAGTGGTTAGAGCATGGAATGGGTGATTCGAAGGTCGTAGTTTTGATCCCTGCTCACGGCTGGTTGCATTTTCACCCACTTTTCTTTCTTCTTATTTACATTCCATTTGTTCTAATAAATTCCCCTATGTATTCCTTGGCATTACTGTCTGTTAGTTCTCATTAATACTGTGTAAAAACACGGAAAAAGGAGCCCTTAGGCATACACTTCTTTTCTTATTCATTAACGAGTGTCTCGTACTGGCAGACTTGGTGTCATTAGGTTGTATACGAGGGACTATTGGTCAGCTGCCCGCTCGTAATAAGTTCACGTGCTACGTGACGGCACACATGCACATAAAAGGGTGTTTCACACTCGCCGCTTGGCTTATAGATGGAGCTGACTCACACTCCTACTTTTTAATTCACATCTAACACAAAAAAGTGGACGGAGAGAGGGCCGCTGTGATAGCTCAGTGGTTAGAGCATGGAATGGGTGATTCGAAGGTCGTAGTTTTGATCCCTGCTCACGGCTGGTTACTTTTTCACCCACTTTTCTTTCTTCTTATTTACATTCCATTTGTTCTAATAAATTTCCCTATGTATTCCTTGGCATTACTGTCTGTTAGTTCTCATTATACTGTGTAAAAACACGGAAAAAGGAGCCCTTAGGCATACACTTGTTTTCTTATTCATTAACGAGTGTCTCGTACTGGCAGACTTGGTGTCATTAGGTTGTATACGAGGGACTATTGGTCAGCTGCCCGCTCGTAATAAGTTCACGTGCTACGTGACGGCACACATGCGCATAAAAGGGTGTTTCACACTCGCCGCTTGGCTTATAGATGGAGCTGACTGACACTCCTACTTCTAACTTCACATCTAAACACAAAAAAGTGGACGAAGGGAGGGCCGTTGTGATAGCTCAGTGGTTAGAGCATGGAACGCGTGATTCGAAGGTCGTAGTTTCGATCCCTGCTCATGGCTGGTTACTTTTTAACCCACTTTTCTTTCTTCTTATTTACATTCCATTTGTTCTAATAACTTCCCCTATGTATTCCTTTGCATTACTGTCTGTTAGTTCTCATTAATATTGTGTAAAAACACGGAAAAACGAGCCTTTAGGTATACATTTCTTTTCTTATTCATTAACGAGTGTCTGGTACTGGCAGACTTGGTGTCATTAGGTTGTATACGAGGGACTATTGGTCAGCTGCCCGCTCGTAATAAGTTCACGTGCTACGTGACGCCACACATGCGCATAAAATGGTGTTTCACACTCGCCGCTTGCCTTATAGATGGCGCTGACTGACACTCCTACTTCTAAATTCACATCTAAACACAGAAAAGTGGACGGAGGGAGGGCTGCTGTGATAGCTCAGTGGTTAGAGCATGGAACGCGTGATTCGAAGGTCGTAGTTTTGATCCCTGCTCATGGCTGGTTACTTTTTCACCCACTTTTCTTTCTTCTTATTTACATTCCATTTGTTCTAATAACTTCCCCTATGTATTCCTTGGCATTACTGTCTGTTAGTTCTCATTAATATTGTGTAAAAACACAGAAAAAGGAGCCCTTAGGTATACACTTCTTTTTTTATTCATTAACGAGTGTCTCGTACTGGCAGACTTGGTGTCATTAGGTTGTATACGAGGGACTATTGGTCAGCTGCCCGCTCGTAATAAGTTCACGTGCTACGTGACGCCACACATGCGCATAAAAGGGTGTTTCACACTCGCCGCTTGCCTTATAGATGGCGCTGACTGACACTCCTACTTCTAAATTCACATCTAAACACAAAAAAGTGGACGGAGGGAGGGCCGCTGTGATAGCTCAGTGGTTAGAGCATGGGACGCGTGATTCGAAGGTCGTAGTTTCGATCCCTGCTCATGGCTGGTTACTTTTTCACCCACTTTTCTTTCTTCTTATTTACATTCCATTTGTTCTAATAACTTCCCCTATGTATTCCTTGGCATTACTGTCTGTTAGTTCTCATTAATATTGTGTAAAAACACGGAAAAAGGAGCCCTTAGGCATACACTTCTTTTCTTATTCATTAACGAGTGTTTCGTACTGGCAGACTCTGTGTCATTAGGTTGTATACGAGGGACTATTGGTCAGCTGCCCGCTCGTAATATGTTCACGTGCTACGTGACGCCACACATGCGCATAAAAGGGTGTTTCACACTCATCGCTAGGCTTATAGATGGAGCTGACTGACACTCCTACTTCTGAATTCACATCTAAACACAAAAAAGTGGACGGAGGGAAGGCCGCTGTGATAGATCAGTGGTTAGAGCATGGAACGCGTGATTCGAAGGTCGTAGTTTCGATCCCTGCTCACGGCTGGTATGACAACAAGCCGACAAAACTTCTAAGTTCCTTCAAGTTCTTTGGCTTCGGAAAATCGGCGACTGCTCGAAGCTTGGCGGGGTCGGGAAGTATGCCGTTCCGCGATACGACGTGGCCAAGAATGGTGAGATGCCGGGCACCAAAACGACACTTCTTGAGGCTGAGTTGAAGGCCGGTGTCGGTGAGGCGTGTGAGGACGTACTCCAGCCAATTTAAATGGGTGTCGAAATTGGTGGAAAAAACAACTACGTCATTGAGGTAGCATAAACATGTGTTCCACTTAAGGCCTCGTAAAATAGTGACCATCATTCTTTCAAAAGTGGCTGGAGCGTTACAAAGGCCGAAAGGCATAACGGTAATTTCGTGTAATCCTTCGAGTGTGACTAATGCTGTTTTCGGTCGGTCAGATGCCTCCATAAGAACTTGCCAGTATCCACACCGTAAATCCAGCGAAGAGAAGTATTCTTCTCCCTGCAAACAGTCAAGGGCGTCGTCTATTTGCGATAACGGGTAAACGTACTTACGGGTGATCTTGTTTAAGCGTCGGTAGTCGACACAGAACCGAATGGAGCCGTCCTTCTTCTTAACAAGAACGACCAGTGACGCCCAGGAACTGTTTGAAGGCTGTACAATACTTTGCTGAAGCATGTCAGCAACCTGATCGTCAATAACACGGTTCTCCGACGCTGGGACTCGGTAGGGGCGCTGCCGTAGAGGCGTATGGCTTCCTGTGTTAACCTTGTGAGATATGTTCGATGTGCGACTGAGGCCAGAGGCGTGGCTGTCAAAAGAAGTACGAAATTTTGCAGCAGGTTCACCAACTGGCGTCGTTCGGAAGAAGACGTTGCGACATCGATGGAGCGGTGGAAAGCGTCGAGGAGTGACTGGTCAAAATCAGAGTCAGAAATGAGTGCGCTGAGGTCTGTAGAAAGTAAACTAGATGGAGCGTCAAAAATGTGACGGGCATCGATCGGATGCACGTGACCGAGACATTCACCATAGAATAAAGGTAAAGGCCCTTCTAGCGTATTGTACACGAGCGTCTTCGTGACGCCATGGTGGAGAGTAAGGAGAGCAACGGGCAGTGGAGAACATTTGCGTTGAATGAACAGGGCAGAGGGAGTAAATAAAACATCACCGTCGGAAATAGCGTGACACGACACAGTCACCAGCAGAGAAGAGCGCGGTGGTACGGTGGTGTCGTCGGAAACAGACAGTTTATAATACGGCAGGGAGGCTTCGACAGCGTCAACATCAGGAAGTGCAGATAGCTCAAGTTTAGCGCGACAGCAGTCATTGACGGCATTATTATTCGCAAGGAAGTCCCAGCCCAGTATAATGTCATGGGAACACGAGGGCAGCACTATGAATTCGACGATATACACAATCCCTTCGATGACGACTCGTGTAGTACATGCTGCGAGAGGTGTTACACTTTGTGCGTTAGCCGTTCTAAGAGAGAGGCTGGATAATGGCGTCATAACTTTGTGGAGCTTGCGGCACAAGTTGATGGAAAGGACGGATAGAGTGGCTCCGGTGTCGACAAGCGCCATGACGATGATACCATCGACTGACACTTTAATGACGTTAGCTGGATGGGGGCGAGGACTTGTGCAGTCAGCAGCGTGCGGCCAAGCACAGCAAGCATGAACTTATGCTGATGGCGATGCCCCTGAGGCACCAAGAAATGGCGCTGAGGCTCTCTTCTTCACTACAATATATATATATATATATATATATATATATATATATATATATATATATATATATATATATATATATATATATATATATATATATATATATATATATATATATGCGTGTGTGTGTCTGTGTAAAGAAAAACGTGTACGCTTGTCAAAAACTGCTGATTTGTCAATGTGTCAATAGGAGGCAGTTCTTCATGAAGAGGTCTTAATGAACACTGGTCCCCCATCGAAACTTCGGCCAGCGTACACGTTTCCGCTATTTGTATACGGCAACAGAAGACAGCCCTTTCGTAATCTACGTTATGTGTGCGTGTGTACTTGTGTGTGTGTGTGCGTGCGTGCACGTGCGCATCTGTGTGGGACACAGAGGAAGCAGTGGCTCTCGAATGATATGTTAATAATTGTACCCCAACTGCTTCATTTAACACCACCGTTGCACGACCCCGTCCTCAAAAACTCATGTACAGCAATACCAGCATTAAGTGTTCTTCATTAGATTTTTCTTTCACAGGGAAACCACACTGCATGATATGGGGAATACGATCTGGTGAAAAAATTGAAGAGAATGATTGCTACAACAGCTCCTACTCAACCTGCGGTGAGCTCTCTATAGCAATAGAAAACCCAACGACTGATCCCTGCTATTCATACGATGTAAGCGAGGAAATTGCTACAAAACTTGCTTACAAGAAGGAAGGAATTGTAATATAGCCATTATGTGTGGCAACCAGTCCATAAAGGTAACTAAGCTACCATGCCTTGGAGTAATAAACTAGTATTTATAAACCATTGTTGAATACTACCGTTCTTACTCCTTCACTAAAGGGTTAAGCACAAAAAACACTCTATATAATATTCAATAGCGCCGGGTGCTCAGCCTTTTTGCTGAATAATTCATCTGATTTTCACGTTGTGCTGGGGCTGTGAAATCTAGAAGCAAATGTTTGAAATGAAACTTGAACCTATCACTTCGTGAAATTGCGTCCATTTAAATAAATATCACCGCAATGGCTTACCGAAGCCCTGACTCGAACGAACATTGCATTAGGACCATAGAGAGTTTAGAGTTTCAGCAGAAGCACACCCTCCGCCGATGAATTATCACTATAGAGCGCTTTAACTTACCAGACAATAATTGAGACACAAAGCAATATTCAACATACGGATTCAAAGCGTTGATTGATACAATGGTAAATTTTAATCTAGAGAAAGTAGTCAGCCATACAAAGCAATCGCAAGGTACTGCAAACAACAAACACATCAAAAATTGACATTATTGGAAGACTATCCGACCACGGTATCCCGATATTTCAGCTCAATTTTCATGTTCTATTTCGTGAAAGTTCTTTAAAAGCAAAATCATTGACTTTGAGAAACGAAACGACGCTGGCGTTCTTACTTACCTGGTACACGAGTTCACAACATTTTCTGAATGGGCGTCTGATCTGTCGGCAGACATGAATGCCGCCTGTAAGAATTGTAAGGGAGTAAAACATGACTGCGTTACGAAATCGATACCGCGAAAAACTAGGAAACCAAGAAAGTACAACCCATGGGTAAATGGTGAGGTTACGCATGCGAAAAGAAAGCTAAAAGGCTACGCCGCTCACCGAAGCACACAGAAAGCAAATCTGTATAAGATTCTATGGTTTTAAGGGCCAAGCAGGAGCTGAAACACAAGCTGAAACAGTCACGGAAACCATACTTCAACACTATCCTACCGAATTTCCGAAGAATAATCTACTGATATTTCAGATTAAATTTCGTGTACGCAGTAAATCAATCCCAGAACGCACTCACAATGAAAGCATTGTTTAGGCTGATGCATTGAAAAAGTACTCTGAATCTGTATTTGTTACAGAAAACGAACTTGTTCCATCAGCTGGTTCTACGGCTCCAGCATTGAGCCAATTACCATACCCAACTCGGGATTATAAATCCTTTTACTTGGATTAGACGCGAAAAAATCAATCAGCTATGACAACGTTACAAATAAGTTCCTGAAACAATAGGCAAAATGGTGCAGCCAATACCTTGCTGCTATTATCTTTCGCATTTAACTTTCAACTACACGTATGCCAAATCACTGTATTGAAGCGAAGGGGATACATATTCATTAATCAGGTGATACATACTCGCCTTCTAACTATCGGCGCATACCTCTTACCAGTACATAATGTAAGATTTTACCAGTACAAATGCAACCTTGTGTAATGGGTCTGGTATCTTTCGCCTCTCCCCCGTAGACTCTGAGCAATCATGTGATGGCGGTGTGGAACGAGGTCCTGCAGGTGCGAGAAGAATCAACCCGTTGTATCCTAGTCAGAACACGCTGGTAAACACTAGGGCATTCCGGCCTGCCTAAATTATTGTGTAAGAGGCGGTGGCCTCTCCCTTTTACGATCTCTTTCAAATCAAGTGATGACGTCGGGGAACGTGATCTTGCAGACGTGCGATAAAACATTGGACTATCACGTGGCGTGGCAATAAACCCACATGTCGTTCTCCAACAAGAGTTTGGGACGAATGACAGCAACAAAAACTAAAGTGAAGTCATGTTGTGCTCCATTTGCAATGATGCAATAACATCGGGCAAGATGCCCGTGATACACACCTGTGCTTTTTTTGCATGACACTCATGGATTTCTTTAGTGGGAAATGGTGTAATTTCTATGTGTCTATCGAGCCATCCTTGTGCGTGAGCGCCTGAGCCTACAACGTTATCAAAATTTTGATTAGCTGGCCATCATCTTGAAGTACACAAGAGGTAACGAAAGGCACTACGGCATAGGCAAAGACCTCAGAATGACAGGGGCTGAGCTCTAGCTATGGGATTATGTAGAAATCAGAAGGGAACGAGAACAGCGTATTTATTATCTTGAGCTCATGAAAAACCGGCTAAACAAAATCGCGAGAAATTAGGTGACAAAAAAATGAACGCCCAAGGCCAAGATCGAGTTCCTCGAGAAGACTTTTGGTTTTCGAGGCATGTTGTTTTATCCAGATGCGGAACAAGCAGTTACTACGCCGGCTGGTAATGTTTTCAAGCTCCATCAGCTGATTTCGCCATTCAAAAAGTACGATATACTTTAGACTCGTACTTGCAACCCTTCGAACGAGTTTCTACCAGTCAGGAATGACCCTGTATGAAATGCCGCGATCCTGCAGGGTAGGTCTCATAGGAGAAGTCTTACTGGGGATAACGACACTCACTTCAACGCAGCCAGAGGGTATGGCAGCTACACTATGACCAACTTCCGAGTTTCTGTTACACTGCTGAGGCATACCGGGAAATGCTGCGAACTGCGAAACTCGAAGACACCACGACCGCCATGCAGCAGGCCGGAAGAATATCGGGCAGCTTTAACCACTGGTTGAAGCTGCGCCAAAAAGAGAAAAATCTTGATTCTCTTCGAGACGTCATGATTGGTCAGCAATTCTGGAGTCTGTACTTTGCGCCTGTTAAAGTATTGCCTAAAGAAACAGATTAAAAGGCTCTAGTCTTTTTGGCGAGTATTGTCAACTGCTTCATATACGCAAGTACATCACTAATGTGAGCAAGTATGAACGCGATAGCGTAAGAGAGCTCGTGTCGCTGAAACCTCGCCGTCGGCCCCGTAGGCTGTGAGTGATAAATCGTCTTTGCGTCTGTGAGTGAAAAAGCAAGTTACAGAGATCACTGCGGGAGACTGCTACTTGTCCACGCGTGCGCACGCGATCCCAATGGGAAAGCTGCGCATTCATAGAAAAAACTGCTCAAGGTCACTAGGTGCAGTAGTTTCTTTGCGCCTGCCACCCCTCCCTACTTAGGTTCCAGCGCTTTCGTCGGTACGATAGAAGAGATAGTGCAATTGGAACGTGCGACAAAGTTTTAAAACTCCACTCGCACTGAACAAATTGTTAAAATTTTTGTGATGTTCAATTTGTGAGGCAACAAGCTTTTTTAGTGAATTCATTCCATGGTAACTTGAAAAAGTGTTGCGGGGCACCTTTAACGCGTTTTATTCGACAGGTGCTATGGCAAAAACGAGCCCGTTAGGCGATTTGTAGGCGCATTTGGGAAGCCTCAAATTACGTTGAAAAAGGCCGGGATAGTGCAGCCATCACCGCTAAAACACACATGAACTTTCAAACAGCTCTAAAAATGGACAACAACGTACATCTAGCGGAAAGCATATTATGAGTTTCCAGAGGCGTTCATCAAGCAAACAGGAAACGCCCGATAATAGGCTGCTATCTGTGAGGCATTGTGAGACACTTTATGGCCTCCAAGAGGGCGAGTACGCGGCGTGTATCTTAGATGCCATGCGACTCTTGCTTTAGATCAAAAACCTGTATGTACCATTTGCATGCGCGTGTTGGTACGATCTACGGTGTGCGTGTGTATGTATGTAACAAAAACATATTAATAAGTGTGCACTTAGTGGTTGAAGGGCGCACTGTGGGCCTGATTTCGCTATAGCATTCAAGTCTTATAGGCGAAGCATAAGGGTGCCCCAATTTTTAACAACTAAGGAGGTCATGGTGTAGCTGTACCAGCAGTCATATTTCCCAAACAAGACAATGAAGACAGCTGAGTGGTGTTTTCTCGGTGATATAACTTGACATTAGGCTGCCGAGTGCTCGTACCACGTGATGAACATCCTGCATGATATGACTGGTTCCGCAAAAGTGGACGGCGCGATAACCCAAGACAATGAGCGGGAGAAGCACACCCACCATTTGTACTGGTGTCATCGCAAGCAGAACATGCGAACGCAGAACGTTATCGTTCTGTCGAACTAGAATGCCGGGAGACAGTACGAATAGCACTCTAAAAAATATGGACTAAAAAGGGTGTCTTTGTCCCACAACAGTAATCGTCATCAGGCTTGCGTACACTTCCTTTCTTGAAAACTCGGCGCTGGCCACTTTCCTATTGAGATTGCAATGTAACCCTGATAATGGGCATGTCGATCGTGACCGGAATGTACCGGGCGCGGAGCGATAGCGCAAGAATGGAACGCAATACAGATGACGATTATTGTTGTGGGACAAAAAGACACTATTTTTACTCGTTCTTTTTTAGAGTGAGAAAACACTACATTATTGAAACCAATGCTCGATGGTGAAAGCAATAATATGCCAGTTGTAAGAGCACTCCTGGAATCACAGCGTGTCGTTGTCTCACGAGGCACTTCATGCAACACTATGGTCACGCGACACGTCTTCATCTTCAAGTGAGAATGACTGGGACTAAAATAACGGTACTTATTTTCGATTACCCAGTTCACCAATTGCAGGAACTGACAGTGATTTTAAACATTGCCTTCATCACAGCATCCCTCGTGCTGAATGTATATGAGGGATTTTTTACTTGACGGCGTGCTCAGAAATAGTGACGGTGCCTGTCTACATAAACAAACACGCGGCTATTTCTGAAGAAGCTAAGGCTACTGAGATGAATTTCTCAACCATGAGGATGTCACGATTATAATAAATATACCTACCAGACAAAAAGGACCGTGATGTATGTGGCTACAAGTTCAACCTCACGCAAAACAAAAGACCAGGACGTGTCGCGAGCTGACATCATTGCTGTGATAAGAACCACGTCTGCACAATTGCTGCGAACATTGATGGTACTGCAGCCCATGGTCGTCACATAGGTAAAGCGAAGAAAATGGAACGTCTTGCAAGAGCAAAATTCGTTCGTGACGCATTGCTTGAAGAAGATCGACAAAATAGCAATTATGAACGAACACAAAAATAAATATTACTCCTATACTGACACCCTATACACGAAATAAAATATAGCATGTGGTAAACTAGTTGACCAGTTGGTCATAAAAAAAAACTTCGAAAGGCCATAATGATATCACCTCATTAAGAAACCACACTCGTAAGCAAGGATGTAACAAGGACGGTCAGTCGAATAGTTACTGAATTATACCGGGCGCGACTCCAATAAGAGACCAGATTATTCATTAGTTCATGCGACGTGTGTCCAGAAGCAAAGAGTTACATATCGCGCGCTCTCACGGCCCCGATTCTTTAGATACTCAATATTGAAACAAAAAAACCTTTGTTATCAGTGAAGACCTCATAGAAAATTTCCTCCTAGTGCTTCAACGAAAACAAAAAGAACCTGGACTAACGTACTGATCTTCGTCCAATAACTTCTGTTTCATTTGTGCTCCGCGTGACCGACGTCGTATTGCCTTTTCGCTCCTCCTCGACTTTTTTAAAATTGAGGGTAAATGTGAAACGAATTTAGCATGTTATAAAGTCTGTTATGTCTGTCGGTTCACATGAAAGTAGAGACGCCGATGGGCAGATCTCGTAATCGATGGTCGGAAATAGCCCCTCCTGATTGCTCTTTTTGCGGAGTGAATGAGTCACCCCAAAATTACCTCATTTCCTGTATTAGATACTCGGCCTTACGCAAAAACACGTTAGGTGCCGTGTGCTGCCTCCTAAGAATAGACTTAAATGCGCAAAATGTACTTTCTTTTAAGGTTTTGTCTTTTGGCCACAGCGACAAGAAGATTGCTGACGCATCGCAAGAGTTTGTCAGAAGTTCAAAGAGGTTTAAGTGTTGAATTCATTCTTCAGTATATGTTACTACTTTTCCTAATTCATTTTAGTTCAAATGCGCCACTTGGTTGCAATACACTATAATTTATTTACTATTCCACTATGAAGTTTGTCATGTTTTATCTTTCTTTTTCTTTCTCCTATATAGGCCAATCGTAAGTGGTTCATAAAGAAGTCTTTCATCAAAACTATCCGGTTCTTGGCCAATCCCGCAGCGTGGGTGTGTGCCAAATCTTGAAGGAACTTGACTTTGCACTAGCCTGAGCTACCTGGGTGAAACCCACGTTTCAGATAAAGAGAGCGTCACTGTCACCCAAAGCTTGTGGTGCCAGCCGTCTTGGTATCGCCGCCACCTACGGCTCGTGTGACAGGTATTCACGCGGCGTTGGTGCGTTTTGGAGTGGCCGTGCCTTGAGCGTGGTCTGTCTCGTGCTGCGTGACGACCCATACTGACACTGCTAGGACTATGTCCTGTATGTTATCTGGATCTACCACAACAGTATCATCGTGTAGCCGAACGCACCGTCAGTGTGCCATTTCCAAGAGGATAGGTGCTACCGACAAAACGATAGACTTGAGTGTGTTCTTTGTATCTGTGATGGTTCAACATGCGCGTAAGTTTGTCGAGTCTAAGCCCACGTCACACAATTGACATAACGACATAACTGTTCCGGTTAAAAAAGTCATAGCCTTGCCGCAAATGCGAAGAAATGAACGCGATAGCAACAAATTTGAAGGTCACGCACAGAATGGCAAGCATACCGAAACGTGTCTCGCGTTTCTCACGCACTAATGACGCACGAAACGTACTCACAGGTGCAGATGAACACGACTAAACCCCGTATTCACAAACGTTCCTCGACTGGACTTTCACCCTTCACTTGACAGGGTTGAGCGTTGCGTCGCCGCTCGGCTGAAAATGACGCTGCGCTACTTAAAAATCACAGCAGATTATCACTTATATACAGTAACTTGTCGTGACTAGAGATGGCGCTCCCTACGGCTTTCTCAGGTGAAGGTGGAGCGTTGAGTGAAGGGACGTTCTAGAATATGGGGGCAAGTGTCTCAGTTGTTACTTCGCTGCGTCTGAAAAGCGCACAATTTTCGCAAGCAGTTAGTGTGCAACGATTTCAATTACCTTTGTGCGCCCCATGACTACAACAAAATCGTTCCAGCTCAAGCCCTACGCCAGCGAAGACATATGATCCTCACCCCCGGTAGATATGGGTGCGTGAGAAATTGTCCACTCCTCCTCACCACAGGCCAAGGTACGCATGAGAGATGAGAGCCACCGTTAGGGTTCCTCGATGCACGCGCGCCCCTTCGCTGCTTTGGAGGGTGGAGACAAGCGCGTCGTCTGCACCGGAGTCCACCATTACGATGCCCTCTACGCAAGCCGCCTATACACCAGAACACAGCAAGCTCAGTGCTTGCTGCCATATTGAAAAGCGTGTTATGCCATCTGTTGCAAGTGCGGCGAAGCAACATCCTCAACTGCCACGCGAGCAGACGCTCTCCAAATCAAACGCGAAACTTCACAACCTGAGTGTTGCTGTAATCATGTTTCGCGCTGTTCCTGCGCTGGAATTTGATGATGATGTCGTGTGAAACGTCGAAGAGACCTTTCTCAACAGTGCGGAGTGTGTGCAACACGCGCATTGCAGACTGCAGATGCAATTTCATCAGGTATACTTATTATTGGCCTGAAATAAACGCGAACAGCATTTACTGTGGCGTGCCTTTGCTGTGACAAGGCAGACTTTGTGCTGTAAATGCTAGAATCTTGTGCTGTAAATGCTAGAATTGTGCTGTAAATGCTAGGCAGACTTTGTGCTGTGTAGCGCTAGAATCTAGCTACAACTTATGCTTATGCACCACATGTGTATCAATTTCCTGTCCTTCCAAACACTGGGGGGCGGGCAATTGATTTAAAATGCTACGGTTACGCCAGCCGAAACACATGTAGATTCGCCTAGTGACGGTCAAGGCTTGGTGCAGTTCGACCGAGTCGAAAGCCATGTTTCCCGCGCCGTTCACATCTCCTTTCATCGCGATAGTAGGCCGTTATGCGCAGCGCGTGCGTCCACGCGTGAGTCTCAATACGTATATCCTATTATTGACATGCAGCCTGCGAAAGAGTACCGCAATAGTTTTATGCCGCGTACTACAGTCATACTGCACGCAAATAGCGGCTGTAAGATGGAACAGCGTGGAATCACGCTTGGCCTCGCCGCGGTGGTCTAGTGGCTACGGTACTTGGCTGCTGACCCACAGGTCGTGGGATTGAATAGCGGCTGCGTCGGTTGCGTTTCCGAAGAAGGTACAAATGTCGTAGGCAGTGTGCTCAGATTTGGGTGCACGTTAAAGAACGCCAGGTGGTCAAAATTTCCGGAGCCCTCCACTATGGCGTCTCTCATAATCATGTCGTGGTTTTGGGACGTTAAACCCCACAATTCAATCAATCAGTCACGCTTGAATAAACGCAATAAATATACATACTCGTACACTTCATTGGGAAAGTAGTTTTGCTGCTGATTGCGAGTATATCCTATAGGGCGGCGGAGCTCAGCGTTTTTCGTTGTGAACGGAACTCTGTGCAATCGCAAAACACCGCACCAGCACGATTCCCGCGATGCGATGTAAACTTCACAGGCAGTGCTCAGCAATCTCTTTCTCTTGCGCTTGTTTTTGTCGCATCAGATGATAGCGCAGTGGTGCCCAGATGACATCTTATAAGCGGGCGCAGCGTAAACAAACGCTTTTTGGCATTTTAAACTTCCAGAGTGACTGCATTCCATGCTAGCGAGGCGTGCCTTGGCAGTTGCAAACAAATTAAGGCGTCTCTGGGAGCGAGGGTATACCGCCGAAGGCGCCTGGGTGCGAGATAGGCGTGCTCTCGTCTATAGCCACGAAGGCCAGCTAACGAGTGTTGCGTGGCTGCATACAAAGTTTGTTGCATAAAAACGTGTGGTACTCAAACAACATGACAGAAATACAAAGTTTTTTCATCGAGTGTGTGAAGGTCCTAGATATTTACTCCCTAGTCTTCATTCTTAAAGTGACATTAGCAGCTGGAGTTGCTCGCAGCAGAAAAATACCATCGACGCAGGCCGCGTCAACACCTTCAATTAGCGTCTTTTTGAACTAGCCGCTAACTACTTATATGGGTTAAAAGGGGAAACACCTGCACCTAAGTCACATGAGCTTTCAATATGTCTGTGTGTTGTGTGGATTCCACAAAAGTGTAATAAAAGTTTGTCATTTGCCAGCTGGCTGAAAAAAAATTACGTGCTGTCGAGAGAGAAGAGAAAAATCACAGCATATTCACTGAGTGAATGTTGATGTGTCGGACGAAGCGTTTATCCGTGTTTTCGTCCGTGCTTCTGTCCGTGCGTCCGTTCATGCGTCCGTCCGTCCGTGGTCCCTTCATATGTCCGTCCGTCCAGCAAATCTATGGAGCACAGCATAGCACGGACGGAAGAACCCTTCGTTCTAATCATCGTCGTTCATGATGAGTGTGGCTAAGCGTACGTCTGTCCGTCTGTTCTTGCTTCCGTCCGTCCATGAATGTCTGTCTGTCCGTCCATTTGTCTGTCACTCACACTAGTACCACATGCTCAGTAAGTCATACAACTAGGTGGTTACGATCTGGTCATAAACACGCGTGGACAAACCCATGGCTTTAGAAGACTCGCCTCTAAAACTGTGATTGCGTACCATATTTTCATATATTGTTTTTGAATTGTCCAATATCTATCTCACTTACAGATCACACCCTGCAATCCACAGTATATTGCACATTGTTTTCATCTCTTGTACCTTACTGCAAGAACAGATTAGCAAAAAATTGTTGACAGCTAATTATACTATTTGGTGATTTACGTGTAATTTTTATGGCAACAAATCACTGCTCGCACGCTGACAATCACTGTCAAGCCAGATTTAGCGTGTTTTCTATAGGAATATATTGTAAATTATTATTTTTAAAGCATTCATTGATAGCGTTAAAATGAAGCGACCACACGCTTTACAACAATGAGAAAGCAAATTGCATTTATTATGCAGTAGTTTCGGATGCCACGGCTTTATTTGAACGATAACTTTTTTATATTTGAAAAACAAGCGTTTTGAATCCCTGCAAGTTAACCACAGGGCATGCCTTGCTTCCACTTCCACTGGTTCTCGTTGTTTCGAGCAGGCGCCGGTAAATGCGCAGCTTTACTTGTGCATAACTTGATTTCAACTTTTTTTCCCTGAGAACCCCTCTATTGCTGGCATGTCTGCACGCTGCACTTCGCCCTTTTGATTGAATATTCAGTTACAGCTTTGAGAGGGGACATCAGGGTTAACAGGTTGTCTGCTTAGGGTGTGATTAAGTCCTCTTCATAATATAGGAGAGAGCTCATAACCTCACCGCTCGGATAACACAAGTTCTTGCCATCCTGAACACACTCCTTCAGTGCAGTTCAATGCGCGTGTTCATTACTCGCCGAGCCTTTCATTGCAGCCCTGTACTGACCACAATCCCTTTTTTTTCAAGAATCCTTACACAAGAAATCCTTCTATATGGTGCGAAATGCTGCATTTATTGAAGTCAACACTTCAATCAAAATATTTTCTCTGTCATCATTTTCCTCTTTGGCATCTCCACGACACTCTACTTTCCCTTGGGAAATCTTGTCAACAAGGTACTATAAGTCATTATTTTCATAACTAGAGTTCACCGGCATGCGCAAAAACTGGCTGACACACACAAGCTTTAAGGCGCATTTCATGTCTGTGATAATATGGGCAGAAGAGTGAATACGACAAGAAAGAGCGCACGGAATCCGGAAGTGCGTGACAACGTTCGAGGCAGCGAAGCGGGCAAGGACAGACGCTTCTTGGCTGGACGCCCGGTCCGGGCCACTAGGAGACGTCCTCTAGGCGCTGTACTGTCCTCGACTCCGGCTGGGTGACTGGTCCAGAGACAAGGCGATCCGCTTCTGTTCCGGCTGCCGTTCCTGACAGCTGGAGAACCGGTGAACGAGGCCTGGACTCCAGCTGGGTGACTAGCCCAGAGACCAGGCGAGGTTCCGCTGTTCCGGCTGCCGTCCCGAGTGGTTACGAGTTTCCGTTTGCTGTGGGCCATTGGTCCTGCTGCCGTTTCGGGTGGCTGGCACTACCCAGGTGTGCTACTGGGACAAACGCGGCGGCTGAGAGCTGTTGCTCTAGTGCGGAGCTTCTGAGCGACCGCTACCCAACTGCTGCTACTGCGGCAGAAAGCCGTGAGATGGCGTGGGCCAACTCACGTTGAAGACGTCAACGAGACAGACGGCACGTCACGCCGAGCGATCGGCGTCCAAGCCTAAGCAAAAAAACAGCGAGGGACTTCTAATTTAATGAGAGATTTCGTATAGAACTGCATGTGACAGACTGTTCAGAGATGCTCCATTAGTAGTCGCTTTTCCGTGTAAATATATTTTGTGTGTGTGTGTGTGTGTGTGTGTGTGTGTGTGTGTGTGTGTGTGTGTGTGTGTGTGTGTGTGTGTGTGTGTGTGTGTGTGTGTGTGTATGATTGGTTCTTGGCTAGTGGTCCTGGGCCCTAACCTGACACTACATCACAATGTCGTAGCGTAAGGAACAGGCGCATGGGCGGACGCACAGACGAATGCATGGACGGACGAACGCATGGACGTATGGATGGATGCTCGAACTAACTCAGAGACGGACTAACACATGGACGGGCAGATGGACGGACGCACGTAAGCACGAAAGGACTGATGGACCCTTCGCCCCACTCATCATCATTCACTCCGTGGATATGCTGTGGCACCGTTTTAATTAACATGCAATGCAATGCAACTGGCTACTACGACGACACGCAACATACGACCCTCGGCGTAAAGGGCTTTGCCCCTAAAAGAAATAGTTGAAAGCGCCGGCAGCAACAAGTGCACAACGTAGGCGCACATCTTCGCGCAATTGAAGCTTGTGTACAAGAAGCGATTGAGAACAACACACTTTGTGCGATCCAAAATGAACGAGTTAAATGCGCATCTACACAGCATGCAAATGACGTGTATTGTACCCGATGCACTGGTGATCGCAATTAAGCCCAATCGGAATCGAATTTCACAACAGTGATTGGCGCCGTTCGGAATCTGGTGCTAGAGAGTCAATCACATCGAGCTTTATCGCGATTGAAAACGCTCGTGTGGCAGCGCTTTAGGTTACAACTCTCCAAATGCTGAAATGCCCTAAATCACGCTGCACAAAAATGAACGGTCCGTGGGTTGCCACTTCTCGCACGTGATCTTTACAGGGCACAAGAGCCGCCTTTTTGGATATTTCGGGAATCTGAACATCCTTTAGCCATTTCGCGAGCGGTTTGTGCACTGTGTCACGCAACACCCAGGCATTTTGCCCGAGAAAACGACGTGTACGTGTCTCACTCAACCAGCCGCGTCGAGACAGGGGGAGCCGAATGGCGGCCGCCGATCGGAAGGCGGCACTCACCCGTTCAAAGAGTGGCTCCATTCTCCAAGGGGGCGCGCGCATCGAGGAACCCTATCCGCCTTGCGCTCATTGTGCCATCATGATGATAATGCTGAAAACACAATAGTTCCTCCCGAGGCGTCCGCCAACAGCAGTAAGTGGTTGATATAGATAGCTTGCCGTATAATTAACGAAAGAAGTACCCTTCGGTGGCTCAGTGATTAACGCCTTGCATTCATGACGCGAAGATCCTACGTTCAATTTTGTGTGCCAGAGTCTACTTTGTGGATTTTTTATTTCTTGCGTTTTTATATATATAATTACGTATACAAATGCGTGACAACGACACCGGCGGTGAAATCCAGCCGAGGGTGTCCACATAATTGCTATCGCAATAAGAGTGAATTGCTTTAACTTTCTGAATTTGCGACCCAAGCCATGTCTTTAGCCACTGTAAGAAGCTTGCAGCTATGGAGAGAGTGACTGCACCAGCATTGAGCAAATTTTGCATTTGCTTGGTTGTTCAGAACTCGCGACAGTCTTATAAAAACACCCTGTATACGATACAGTTGAAGAACCGATATTTCTAAATATTTTCTTGTGACCAGTGAATGGTTTCATATTCATGGGGGCCAATATTTAGAAATATGTGCAGCATTTTCTGTTAGCCTTAATATTGTGGATGCAGAATAGATGATCATGATCTTGAAACTACCCGTGAGTTCGTGCACACAACAAAAAGAAATGACTACGTATCTCGGTGCTTAGCGGCAAATGTCATCGAAAGAGGATAGCCTGCCAGCCGGCCTTTTATCGTCATTTTTAGCGCTCCACTTGTCATTCCACGTAATATGTAAAATATGCATATTGCTGTTCAAGAACTTAAGGGAAAAAACTATGTTGTTTTTTGAACTTTCCTTGTGGACTATATGCAGAGCCTTCCGACCTTGAGGCAGTATGTCAATTTTAAGAAGGGCGTAAAAAAAGCTTGAATAATTTGTCTTCGTGTTCTATTTCGCATCCTAGCAGCTCAAAACTGCCTTCTTTGCAAGTTCGCCTCAATTATCAAACGGTCATAAGGATGCTAGTTATTCAGATAAGCCAGTTAATCAGCACACACGACGTGCATCACTGCTTCTTTCTTGACAGGATGTGCTTGATATGTTTTGTCTCACTTTATTGGCTCCCTTAGTCAGGGCATATGCGTGTTCGCGTATAGTGTGCAGCGCAGTGAGCTATATAAAGGGCAGCTCTCTGTGGGCTTCGAAAGTAATCAATAAGTATAGAATGTGCTTCAGCTATCCTTCATGAATCAAAGACATATTTAAAGGTTAAAGTAGAATCTTCAAGCTTGAAAAGCTTAAGACCGCGTACGACTGGCGATAAATCACGAAAAATATAAAAATGAAGAGGAATGAAGAATTGGAAGAGGAAGAGAGAAAGCAGAAAGGGTAATAAGAAAAATTTTCGTTTGGACCCTGTATGATTAAAAAAGGGCAGCACAAACATAACGAGACGGAATGAAGGAGATATATAGGCTGTTAGTTAACTACAGTGTACTGGTGTGCACCACAAGATGAATGCGTTTGCACGAGACCATCGTACCTAAAAACTATCTCGTCATATCCACGAAGCGAAAGCTCACGAGAAGGCGAAGTAGTTGGATCCTTTCGAGTTACCCTAAATCACCCGTAACATTTAGCACTCACGTATGTAAATGAGTTCAGGATGGTGTACAGATAGAGACAATCATAATTGGTCATAATTGGTTTGTTGTGCTGAGTTTGCTCTCATTAATACTGCTTTGTGGCATCGCATCTAACCTGAAGTTGGCAAATACGAGGCCTGGGCTTGTTTTCTGGTGGTCGTTCGTCTTTTTGAGTTACACCAAACGTGTTCTCCAATGACGCTTGCCCCGCATGTGGGGATGTATCCACGCTGGCGCACATGCTCTGGGAGTGCAAGGCAATGTACACTAACCCCAACACTACATCGGTCAGGTGGGAGGCGGCTCTACGCAGCTCCCTCCTGGCCGACCAACTTTGAGCCGTCCAGCAGGCGCGCGGAGCGGCCGATAGGCTTGGCCTAATGGCCCCAACGTGGGAGTCGCCCGCTGCGCGCTGACGCGCGCCTTGCAGGACCACAATAAAGTTTCGCAACCTACCAAACTCATTTTAGGCCATATCAAGACGTCATCTATAACACAAGCCAGTCCTTTTTCATGATCATCATCAGCAGCAGCATCATCACAATCATCGTGGCGTATAGTCGGTCCCTCTGTGGGTCCCCTTGCATGTGCTGTGGTAGCACAAACAGAATTCGTGGTCTGGAACGTGCTTCTTCTTCGTCATCGTCATCGTGGTGAGATATTGTGGATACCTTGCATGTGCGGTCCTGTGATGGTGAACAGAATGTGTGATCTTGAAAGCGATTGCTATTCATCGTCATCAGTTCCGTGATCATCATCAGCGGCAGCCACAGCGCGACAGAGGAAGGGATTCATTCATGAGCTGCTTCACATCTGAGAGAAAAAAAAGTGCATGAAAGGCTTTTTGGGCCGACGTGAGATGGGGCTGGTGTTCGGTAGCACCAGAATGGGAAGTGTGCAATCAGCCTATCATCTAAGTGCCTTAGAAATTACCTTCCTCTCTGAGGTGAATCGGAAACTAGAGCGCAGCAAGCGCTCATGTCTTCCTTGGAGCCGCAAACAATGCAAACCGCACTTTCGGTCATTGCGATTGGCGTTGTATACACTTTTTGATATAACGGGCTGAACAAAAGCAACCAATAACATTGGCCCCGTGTCTGCATGTAATCTGCAAATGTCGTCGAAAGACGATAGTCTTGCGTGTGGAGAGAGAGAACAAAACATTTATTTGATGTTCTGCGCAAGAAAATCGGTGAATGGTACTCCGGAGGCGCTCGTTAGAGTATCTCGAGCGTGCATCGGAGGTGAACGAGCGCATCAAGTCACGTCACACGTGAGACATGAGCGCCATCAGGCAGTTTTATTTGGAAAACAAAGCGCGTGGCCCTGACTGAGTCTCAGAGGCGATAAGGTGTAGAATGCAAGGCGACGGTAGGCGCCACCACCGTGTCATCTTAGCAAAGTGTTGGAAACACTCACTTCTTCAGCGCGGTGTGATAAGGGCTACGGTCCTTAGAATACTTAAGTATGCCTTCTCTAGTAAAAAACGAACATGTAGAATATATAGGTGTTGTTATGGCGCCTCAGATATGCGCAATATTGCTTTTTAATTCACAATCGCACACGTATAAACGCTGATTCCTGAGCAACATTGGTGGGTGCTGCGGATGGGGTTGGCCATTTGGGGTATCGGCTGGTGCTGTTTAGAGTACCCGGTTCGCGGTAACGGTGGACAAACAGACAAATGCACAGAGAGACAGACAGACAGACAGACAGACAGACAGACAGACCAAAGTTTTTTCATCAAAGGTCCCCAACAATGACTATCGTCTTCAAAAAAACCATGGTGTAAAAGAGGATGGAGGCAATAACATGGTAGTCACTCATCTTGGAGCGATGGCGTATCTGTTTATGAAGGAGATATGATAGACTACCTCCGAATATGTCAAATTCGCAGAACGTAATGATAAAGCACTAGATACTACACTTGAAAAAATACAGCACATCCACGGAGTGAATGATTATGAATAGGGCGAAGCGTCCGTCAGCTCGTCCGTGCTTCGGTTCGTCCGTTCCTTCTTGCTTCCATCCGTCCGCGCAACTATTCATGCGTCCATCCACCCGTCCGTCCATCTGTCTGTCCATCTGTCCGTGCATTCATCCATGAGTCCAATCATCCGTCTGTCGGTCCGCTAGTGAGTCCATCTGATCATACGTCCACGCATCCGTCCGTCTGTCCGTCCGTGTTCTAGTCTGTCTGTCCATTCGTCCGGGCGTCCATCTACTGAACACTCCAAGTACCGCCATCTCGCATCCTCTGTGACACATACCTGCTCCGCACGTCCATCCATCCCTCCGCCAGTCGGCTACTCTGTCTGCCCGTCTGTCCATGCGTCTGCCCGTGAGTCCATCTAAAAAACACTCCAAGTACCGTCATCTCCCATCTCGCATCACCTTTGCACATACCCGCTCTAGAGCGGGTATAAGCTATCGGTGGCTACGTACAACATCAGAGGATGTACAGACCCACGACTTAAGGAGCTTCGCCCCTAAAATAAAATCAGGTAATGTATTATCCCATGGACAATACGATAGTGAAAGATAATCCAAATTGAATCTCTACGCGCTAGATGTCTCAGCTATTTGGACGGCCACACATTTGAATTTTAAAGAGAAAGCAGTGGCCTAAATCGTGTATGCGAGGATACACGTATACGTGTATCCTCGCTTACATGCTATAGCGTGAGTTACGGGCGGATGCACGGACGGGTGGATGGACAGAGCTGCAGGCACATATACACATAGATGGATGAATGGACGCAGGAACGAAGACATGAATGGACGGGCGCACAAAAGGACAAACAGATAGACGGACGGACTATTGAGCGAGTTCACGCGAATCCAGCGCCAGCCCAATAATCACACGTCACTCTAGAAGCTTCCTAGTTTTCTCCGGCACTCCAGCTGTGCGCCATGTGACGTTACTGCTTCTCTGGCATGCGCTGCACAGGTTTCGATAAGCCAAGCGAAACTACTATGCTTCGGCCAATGTATTTTACGCTAGAAGACATCGCCCAATCACTTCATCCAGATGGTAAAACAGCGAAGCCGAAGCGTGTGGCTACAGGCGGTTGCAGACGTCGCAGTCGAAGGCAAAGTGTCACTCCAGAAACTCCCGCCGAAAGCGGGCGTCGGCCTCAGTGGACGTGGTCCTGCTATTTCCTTGTTGAGTTTGCTGTGCCTGCAATGCCGTTTCCACCCCTTGCCATTGCATTCGGCCCGCAACGCTGCCGGATACTGGGTGAGCAGTTGCTGCTAGCGCTTCGCCACCCAGTCTTGTCTTTACGTCTACATTGCTTCAGTGGTCATTCAAACATGAATTCTCTGACGGATCAGTTGCCCACGCTATTCCTAGAAAGTTGTCGGCGGTTCGGCCGTTACTACGGGCCCATGCCTTCCCCGTGTTGAAGCTCTAAGATAAAAGCGTTGCGCCGCTACTGCGCATGGGCCTCACGGCATGGCTGTGAAGGGGTCACTGACAGCCTTTCCAATGACACACGCTCATGATTGTGACGTATAGAACAACATTGCTGACGAAGCAGCCAATAGAGACCGTTATTGTTACTCGTGGCGTACAAATTTTTCTTTATCCTAGCCTTATGCAGCTTTCGCTGTAAACGATTAGCTCATTTGTTGGCTCGGAAACCTAAAATTCTTCACATATTTTCAAGATATATGTTTTTCGCTCCCATGGGAGCTCATAGACTTTCGCAGATGTTTATACAGGGTTTACTTTTTGAAACTTTGTTTTGAGAGAACCGTTCTTGTTTCAATGCCGAATGTGGTTTACACATACTGCTAAGTCCTTTCTGGAAGATGTTTGTGGCTAAATGATTTTTTGGCACTTTCCTGCATGTTCATTTTGATAAATTGAGCCGCTATCTAGCAAAATATTTGTAGTGATAGAAAACAAAAATACACTATTCTTACAAACTGCGTCTTCCCTATTCTTTCTATGGCAAGACATTGAAATACACGTCAGATGTCATGGCCCAAGCAAACTTTGCTGTTTTTAGGCTGCCCGTATAAATGACTCCTCCACCTGGATATGATAAACTTCAATAAACAAAAGCAAACTTCATCGTTCTGAAGATTCTATACTAATGCTTCATTTGTTAGAATAAAGTTTTGATAAATAAATTCAGTGGGTTTTGGACGACCTGATCAACCAAATGCTTCTTCATTGCAATAAATTAAAAGAACCTAATGAATGAGACTTTAAGGGTCCAAATTACATGAGATATGTTGATAAAATTGACAGATAAAAAAGAAAAAAGTGTGATGACGCTGACAACGGGTAATGACTGCAGGCAGTCAGGAACTTCTGTACTGGAAAAACTGAAAACCGGTCTGTGAGTTAAACTGTCTATTTCATTGTCACTGACAGTGACATTGAAGTATAGCTCTCAGTTCAGATCTGTTGAAGACGGCAAATGAAACAGCCGGGACGAAGTGGGGTTGTTGGTAAAAAAAAAAGACAGGAAAATAAATTCTTCTTTACAAAGGGACTGCCTGAAAGTAAATGGAAAGAAGTGCGACTTGGAAAAAAAGGAAAAAAAACTACCTACGACGAGAGATGGATGGATTCCCGAATGGAGACCGAAAACCTGAAAATTTTTCCCTGCAACCATACTGTTGAAAAAATTGAGGTGCTTGTCAAGACAGTGTTGAGTATGGCGAAAAACATTAGAAGCAAGGCATGTTATGGGAGGGCACCAGAAGTATAAAAAACGAAACGAGAGAAAAGATGTACGGACCAGTCAGGTGAAGTGGAAATTTAAAGCTGAGAGTGTTGGGATGGTAAATGGGACAAAAATAACGAGAAATATTTATTACCGCTTCACAGCATGAAGACACGAAACTGAAAGAAACGCCATGTATGATGCGGCATAGCAACAGCGTAAATATTCCTACCTGTTCGAAAAGCATGCAGTTTTGTGCTTAATCAGAAAGATTCAAGTTCGGTGTCTTTTAGTGGCCGTTTTCACCTTGATTTGTACGCTGGATGGCCCCGATAGATGCATTCCGGTTAGAGCAGAGTAATGTGGTTTTCCAGCGTCAGTAGATGCTGGCGTTGGAAGAGGCAATGAAGTTTCCATTGTCGGAATTGTCTTATAGGTGCTCATATTCTCACAACATGTGACTAAGAGTGGCAACCTCGACCATTGACATGAATCTGTTGCTAGGGTACATGTCTGGATACGTGGTGTGCATGAGCCTGGAGATTCCGTATTGATTTCTTTGCAATTATCTGTTTTGTACCACTTGCGTCCTGGTTAGCCCAGCTTGAGGATATGGGTATATTCGTCTCTTTAACGGGTGGCCCCGCCGTGGTGGTCTTGTGGCCAAGGTACTCGGCTGCTGACCCGCAGGTCGGGGGATCAAATCCTGGCTGCGGCGGCTGCATTTTCGATGGAGGCGAAAATGTTGTAGGTCCGTGTGCTCAGAATTGTGCGCACGGTAAAGAACCCCAGGTGGTCAAAACTTCCGGAGCCCTTTCCTGCGGCGTCTTTCATACACATATGGTGGTTTTGGGACGTTAAATCTTACACTTCAGTCAATCTTTTTAACGAGTGGTCTTTCGTGATATCGCGAAACCTGGTCATACAATCTTCCCACGGCTAGACGTTTGCAGTAGCAATAGAGTCTCTGCTTGATCCGACGTTGCTTGGTGGGTGAGGTACGTGGTTTCGGAGAAAGAAAGCGCGAAGAAGTCTATTCACGATTACTGCTTCCGCTCAAAAATATTCCAAAATCAATACTACTTTTTAGAGTTTGTGGTTACCTAAAACACAAATAAAGCAAAGGGGATGTTGAGGACATGATGGTTATGACGATTGAATTCGTTGCAGAAAACTGCTGCTCAAATTATTGACGTGGAGTGCGCTATTAACACTTTTCGCCTTATGCTTTCTGGTGGCCACTGAGGAGGTCCTACTCTAGCTCCTCGCTGACGTCAAAAGAGTGATTACGTCGGTGAGGCTCTCCCGAAATTTGGGTCAAACAGAGCCAGTGTAGGGCGACGCCCACCGAGGGCGCGCAATCTGTCGTCTCCACTATCAATGAAGACAGCGGGTACGACAGGCGTCCGACAACGACGAGCTCTACTCGGCTCTTCCGCTTGTGATTGCTGTGCGCGGAACTAAGAGCCTAATGGAGACAATGTGGCCTGCTGTAATTGCACATACAAATATAAGAGGCTTATAACTTATCCGGTGGCCATAAAACTCTTTTCTTGTGTTTTCCTTCTTTTCAAATATCTGCGATAGAAAACAGGACCTACGTTTTCGTGCCACGCTGGCCGTCGTTATTTTACAGCCTTACAATAGAGGCGCATACCCACTATGGGGGATTGGCCAAGAATCGAGTGGTTTCAAAAATTACTGTTCAGATTTAAAAAAAAATGGAGGTAAAACAGAAACATTATCGGTAGCCTAGGAAAAGGTGGTGCTTAATGTAATGTGTAAAAATATTTACATAAACGAATTTATTCTTAGAATAGAGCAATAATCAGATTTTTATACGTATATAATTTTGTAGAGATGTTAGGATAAGGAAACAGGTTAATTAGTCAACCTAATCATTACATCAATATAGTCCCGGACGGCCGCGCATACTGTTGCATTAGAGAAACTTGAAATGGAAGCTCCAAAAGACAAAATGAAAGGCACAGATAAGTCCACATCAACACCACGTAAAGGTATTTCTAAAAGGGCTTTTCGTAATGTGTTAAAGCGCCTGCAGGACAAAATGAATTGATCTATTGTTTCCAGTTCATCACAGAACGCACAATGGCGAAGGTGCCTGAGCAGACCTGTGTTTATAGAACTTTGGTACCCGGCAACGGAGCCTTGTGGTAGCTACTTCTTGTTTACGAGTGCGGCAAAAGTCTCTTCGCCAGGGATATAATAAATGGCGATATTCTTTAATGTTTCTTAGTGCTGTACCTCTAAAGACTTCCATAAGCGAACGTCTGCGGAATTGAGCAGCAGTCACATAAACGGATGATGGACAGTGCGGTAGAATCTGTTCGCTGATTGACAACTTAGCTAAGAAATCGGCTATTTCATTTAGAAACAAACCTTTATGTCCAGGCACCCAAACTAATCGTACTTTTCTCAAATGCGCAGGTACTAGTGCAAGGAACGCCTTTGTTACTTGATTATGAGCACGAACAGAAAGTGCCGCACAGAGAGATAAGGAATCTGTTAATATGACAGCTGATGTAATTGCAGTATCTAACTTGCGTAAGGCGAGCACTACTGCTAGACATTCAGCCACAAAAACGGCTATGAAGTCGGGTAGTCGAAGGGAATGAATCCAATCTAAAATCGGGCTCAAAATACCAACTCCTAATTTTTCGTCATATTGCGATGCGTCTGTAGCAATAATAACGTTCATTGTAATACTGCGCAGGTTATCTTGTAGTAAACCATCCAAAATATTATGGGGAAGTAATTTGGCATTATTAGGAAAAATGTTATGAAATTGAATTTCCACAGGGTATGAATTATCACGTCTCGGCATGATGTCGCATATAAGTACGTTCAGAGGCTCCAGTAAATTTTGCACAAATATAATTTGTGGGGTGTGCGATCGCGGCCATCTAGCACCAAAAATGATTCCGGGTTGTAAATAAAGGCTGTTTCTGAAAGTCGTAATGGTGATTCATAAATTCTTAAGGATGTCTGAACCGTCAGAAGGCGAATTCTACAAGAAAGCGGAGGGACCCTCGATTCAAGATACAACACGTTGTTAGCAACTGTTTTGGGAAGGGTAAGGCAAAGCTTCTCTTTCCAGAATAATTAGAGGCCGCAACTTGTAAGCTGGAACTCCAGAGAAAAGAGAAAAGCTGTTATGAGATCACAACTCGGGTCACGCGCAGTTGCATGTTGGCCGCCTCGACCGCTGCTGCCACCGCCGGTGTCCGTAACCACATTATGAGAAAGAAAAAAACTTTCGCCAATGACACAGTAGGACTTTAAACTCGGGTCCGCTGGGCGCCAGCCCAATATTCTACCACTGAGTTATGCCGGCGCTAGTAACATGTCACACTTGCCTTAGGCAGGCATAGCACCAACGGCACAGTGGGGCTCGAACCCAGCACCGCTGCGTACCAGCCTAGTATTCTACCACTGAGCTACTCCGATGCTTGTGACATGTTGTCAAACTTGCCTTAGGCAGGCTTGATTTCGGGAAATCAATCCTGTTAGTAAGACTTATAAAGCGTTTTACATCACCGAAAGAACAACCAGTTGTCGCACAATGCGAATAGCGTTACGAGTGGACCGTCCAATGCTCCAACCCATTACAAATGCTAGTTCTTGTTTCCCTAATAACTCTGGTGCATACCCACTCCAGTCATAATTTCTCATCATCGTCAGCTTCTGCATGCACAATTGGCACAAAATTCCTAGCAAGTGTTTAGAGGATACCACGTTTTTCTGAAGAATGACGAAAAATAGCATAGAAAATGCCGGCCTACTACCGAAATATTTATTAATAATGCCCTTGTGGGTGCCAAGCAAGTGTGCTTGCAATAGTTACCAAATGAGTGTTTTGAAAAGGTTCTGAAAGGCCGTTATTCTAGCTTTTGTTGTGACTCTGCAGCGCCTACCACGCAGGCCTGGCGTTTTTTAGAACAAATTCTTAACTAAAAAGACGCAGACAAGAAATAAGAAAACCCAACCCAAAATACACACTCGGTGTGTTTTCTATGTCGTGTGTGTCTTTTTTGTTGTTACCGGAAGTGGTCTGATGTTTAAAAGCCTTTATCAGTGTCAAAGACGCACCCAGAAAGCCAAAGCAGGAAAAGAATTTGTCTCGCCAGAGTCTGTGACTGATCGTTAATGGACTATATGGAGGAAGCATCATGGAGCACAGTTAATTACGTGCGAATGAATCCCCAAACTTCTCCACGTCTCGCACTGTACACAGCACTAGACAGGGGTTTCCTTTGAAAAGAGATCCCATTCAAGAAACATTCCTTTCTTTGAACTTCGTGTTGTCATGCTAC
This sequence comes from Rhipicephalus microplus, assembly GCF_043290135.1. Taxonomy (NCBI): domain Eukaryota; kingdom Metazoa; phylum Arthropoda; class Arachnida; order Ixodida; family Ixodidae; genus Rhipicephalus; species Rhipicephalus microplus. Next base: position 56,991,077 of record NC_134706.1, read on the forward strand.
CTTTTTTTAAAAGATACGTGAATGTTCTTATCCAAGCATTTATAAGCAAAAACTTATTATTTTTGTTTTGTTTTCTAGACATTTATCAATAGCTTATTGGTGTACAGGCGGCCGCTACTTGGCAATTCACAGAAGTTTTTTTAAAGATTGCACGCACGCATACTTTTTATTCAAATAAGCCACTTGAGAAGCGCACTCGACGTCAGCGCTGCCTCCTCCTCGCTGGGATGTGCTCGATTTGTATTGCCCTGTTTTATTGTTTCACTATTCAGACCATGCGCATTTTCGCCTTCGTTCGCCTAGCCGCTGAGCCATATGAGAAATAATAAAAGAAAACTATCCGTAGGCTCGAAAAAACACCAGAAAAAGTACCGCGATAACCATATTTACAACACAGCGACAAAAATACGTGAAAATCTGTACGATGTTTTGGCTATTGCTATGAATGTGCTTAGATCATTTTTTCTCGAATCAAAGGCGTATTTGTACGTTAAAAAGAAATCTTCAAACACGAAAAACCTATTATTCAGCACAGCTGGAGCTAGTGCGTTCGATCATGCAAAAGAGAGGATAAGAGCGATAGAAGAAGTGAAGCGCAAAGGGTGAAGGCACGGTGCAAAATGAGGAAGATTTCCTGTTATCCACTGAATGATTAGAAAAGGGGAGAAGAGATATAAAAAAAGAAAAATAGAAAAATTGATATTTGGGCAGTAAATTGACCGCAGATAGCGCGCAAAACTTAACAAGGCAGAAGCATTCGCCCATACCCGACGTTCGTAAAAGGCGCAAGAGTGCATTCACTGTCTGATGGGCCTACGAAAGATGGACACCGTTTTCTAGAAGCAGCTCAACGGAAAATGATTGATAACCTGTCGCCTTAGCGCGTTGCAAAGTACTTGTCTATCCGAGGCAGATTGTGGACAATGGTACGGTAATTGCTCTATGTCTTCTTTGGTGTAGCCAACGTCACGAACAGCAGTACCAACCTTGCCGGTTGATGTTTCATATGAAACCACTTGCAGTGATGTAAAGTGACACACTTATATGAGCTTGTATCTACTACACTTAGTGGATTGGAAGAACCGTGTGATCGGGGCTTTTTTGTCTGCTATCTAAGCTTACGTCTTTATTATTCCATGACGAAAATTTCCAACCAAATGAGATATAGATGAAAAGCCCTCCGTTAAATCGATACAGAATATAACTTACGGCCTTGGCTCATCTTGAAATTTCGACGTATCTCTTCGAATGAGATACACAATGGACTGCCTCTAAGTAAGTCATATTCAATGAACACAAAGATAAAATACTATATATTACAATACAAAGAAAAATTAGGCAATACGCCTTTTTGTTCGGGGCGCAGTAATGAACCACCATTAACATGAAAATCTCACCCTGTAAAACGTTTCACTTATTTTGACAAAAATCACAAATGCATTTGAAAAAAAAGTGATGCACAGTTATTGATTTGAAACTGTGAATCGTTAGCATATTTTTAGAGATAAATTTTCGCCTAGGCCAAGACGGCAGCCGGAGCTGAGGGTTCCTGGACTAGGAAACTTTCGCCTTACATTGCCCGAAACGCTGTTTTGAAATAAACGTTTATTTCTCTCTGTCTCGTGAGAGCTTTTTGACTTTACAAGATTTTCCTCTGGTTGATCGTCGTTGAAAAAAAATTAGGTGAGTGGTATTTCTTGTTTCACTATGACACTTTTTTTTTTACATAAAGGCCTCGATGTGAGGTTCTCGAAGCTATTCAAGCTAAATATGGTTTTTGAAAGATTTTTGCGTATGTATCTCAAGAAATTTTAGAGCTACTCGTTACAACACACTCGCAGAAATTGAGAATATAGAGCATTCTTGCGATATTCAAACATCCAAACGTGCATCCTTTTACACGTTTCTTTACGGCGAAAGATTGTAGCAGTAGTCGGTTGCAGCACAAATTGCGCATGTTCATGCAGCCAGGCTAAATGACCCTGCCACCTAGAAGAAGGTATACTGAATTGCTGGAAAGTTTATGATTCCGTAGACGGTCTCATAGTTATCTATTTGTTAGACGAGAGCTTAACCAAATGTGAAGATATGCTTAAAAAAGACATTACAGATCGCATGGCTCTTCGTTGCGATGATACATACATTAAAAAGGTAGAAGTAAATGAGAGATAAAAGGTCTAAATACTCTTTGCATTAAAGAAAAAAACAGCTGAATAAAAAGAATGAACTTGTGGTGCCACCGAAAATCCGTTATGATTACAGCAATCTCGGGCCTTCTGAACTGTAAAAATAGAAACCCGGCCTGCGAAATAAACGATCCATTTCACTGCATCAAACTCAGAGTGGCGTTGGAAATTATGGGCTGCCCACAGTGCAAAGTTTCTTTCAGTTGGCAAGTGGAAGTGCAAAATTGAAGCGCAGCTGCCTTACAAATGATTAGAAAAAACAGAAAAGTTTAGAAAAGATGTGGTACAATTGTGAAATAAACGGGAAGAGAAAGTTTGACTCTAAAGGAGCAAAAAAAAAGGTTCCAGAAAAGAAAGATGGATGGGGTACCGAGAGTAGACCGTCGACTTTAAAATCGTTTTACGGAACCCGGCCACTGTATTTTAAAAAAAAACAAACAAACGTGGAAGTGAAGTGAAGACGTGGTAGGAAAAGTATGAAAAAAAAATGTTCGATGAAAAGCATCTTATGTTAGGGCGCCAAGAATAGAGAGATAAAATGAAACAAAATGCTATCAGGACACGTCACGTGAAATGACAATATGAAGTAGTGATTAATGGAGGCAGGTGGTTATATAAAACACAAAAGAGAACAATTATATATAACCATTTGATTACATACGAATAGAAATTCAAAAAAAAACTATTTACGCAATTAACATTGCGGAATCGTTAGTACCCGTTAAAGATACAATTTATAATTCATACAAACTATTTTGCAAATTTTAAGTACGCGATGCACTCCTAAAAAGATGTGATACCACTGGTTGTAGTCTACTTCAACCTCATCCTTCTAGTTATTTTACTCTCATGGTCTGGCTTCGCGGTTACTACATGTTAGGACATATTTCTTTTCAACTTCCAATGTGTCTCCACCTATCGCAAAGAGCTGTTTTTTCCGAGACTGCGGCACACTACTTTAGTCTTTATGCACATTAATTTTCAGACCTACTCTTTAGCTTTCCGTGCGCAGTTTAGTTCATGAGTTGTTTTTGTACTTTGGGTAACTCCTCAAAGTAATATTATCAGTGGATCGCAGGTTTGTGAAAGACTCTTCGTTAAGTGGGTATGGTAGAATAAATAATTTATGTCAGTTCTAGCGTTAAACGTTAGAAACTGCCCCAAGTATTTTCATCAAACTTTATATGCTCACAGAAAATGCCACTTGCTATCAAATTACACAATTTTTTATGCCTAGCTTACGTATCCTTCCTATGGCCTACTCCCAAGTTTAAAGCGGCGTTTACTTGTTCAAAGTACTGTTCCTCTGCAACTTTCAAAAGGTATATAATATATTCAGCCATGTTACAGTAGAGGCTCATAGGCTAAATCATGACTAATAAATAAAATATAATCTATGAATTTTTGATAAAAATAAAAGTACTGCATGTGCAAGGCCAGGAGGGTGTGCTTTGTTGTGTATCTTTTCGCAGCTCTACTATTTAAGAAATCTGGAATATTTATAGCTCTAGTTGTGTCTATTTTTTGTATCTTACACATACAAAGTTTCATAAAAATCTATTCATTCCTTTTTGAGAAAAGGTACGTTGAGAGAAAACGAGAGAGAGAGAGATGTAGACTTTATTATTTCCGGCATATTGCTTGAATGTACTTCCACCTAGGGACCAACAGAGAGACCGTAGTTGAAAATTTTATTTTAAAATGCAACTTTAGGAAAACGAAGTTTTACGTGCGAATTCCGCTTGTGTGTGGCTCAACATATACATCGCTTGGAGCGGCCGCTTGACGTCGGGATTCCATAGGTTTGTTCGGCAGAGTGCAGTGGATTTTGTGGTTTCAAAATTACAAATTCAATTTTTGGGGGTGTACCTAATTATCCTCAATAATATCCCAAACTATTCCCATTATGGGGCCCTGAAAACCTGTACACACGCGATGAATAGCAATGAAGAGATAATGTCTCCTTGTCTCCATCACCTTGCACCCTCCTTTATTGTGATTCACTCGCTTCTTTTATCTATGGCAATCTACCCCAAACCATCAAGAGCAAGTATGTAACAACACTATATTAGTGAAACTTACCTTTGGCGAAGAAGTCTGCAGGCTCACAAAGAGGGTTTAGCTTTACTTCAGAAAACGCATTGAGCGATGAAAAAGAAACTAGTAGGTGTAACCTTAAGAGCCAAGAAGAGAGCAGAGTGGGTCAGAGAAAAAACCGTGGTTGAGGATGTCATGGTTGAAATTACAAAGAAAAAATAAACGTGGACCGGGTACGTAGCACATAGGCAGGATAACCGGTGGTCATTAAGGGACACTGAGGGGATTCTCAGAGAAGACAACCACACGCAGGGGAGACAGAAAGTTAGGTGGGCCGATGAGAATAAAAAGTTCGCAGGTATAACGTGTCAGCAAAAATCAGAAGAACGGTTTGATTGGCGGATCATGGGAGAGGCTTTTACCATGCAGTGGGCGTAGTCAGGCTGATGATGATGATGAGAATGATGATGAAGTGCCAGATGCACTGCTAAAAGACGTGAAACTGCCCGGCAAGCTACATCTCTGAATTTGCTTATAACTCATGAAAGGCTGCCAGGATATTTTCGATTCATTCTTTCTCATTAAATTAGACATCTGCAGGACTTAAATAAAATTTTTTTCATTCCATTCCATAATCTTTCTTAGCAGCAGTAGTGATCACAATTTTTCTACATTTATTTTCATAGAAGCTAATTCTATGACATTAGTTCCGGAGCGCAAAATCTGAAGTCTGAAAGTTATCTAAGGGTGCGGTGTGTTTTCTCACTTTTTTAACTTTATCAGGCAACTATAATCACCATCTCTGATGCTGGCCGTCCCTTGGTTCAGGGACGCACTCCTAGCATACTTCCTTGTTACGAACTGTCGGCACACTATCGTTTAAAGATAAAGTTCATGGTCAGAAAGTGGTAATTGTGCAATTGCACAAAAAGCAAGCGCGAGTACACCTGATCACGATTAATTTTTTGCTCAAGAACACTCCAAGAACCGTGGTAGTCATTTTTAGCGTGTAATTACGTAAAGCAAAAAGAGATGGAGGGAAAGTGGAGCAGATCACAGTGATGAAGCTCAAGTGCGTTGGAAACAAGTGCTGGAATTATTGCCCTACGCGGAGAGCAATAATGACGCTTCTCGCCTTGTACTAACCGGCCGTCACTCGAGAGGTGCTGCTCTGGGTCAATGCTGACGTCACAAGAGTTGTTGAAGGTACGGCACTCTCTCGGAATCTGGGTCAAATTGAGGAATGTAGGACGACACCCGCCAAGTGCCCGCAGTCTGTCGCCACCACTACCAATAAGGCTACGACAGAACCCAGACCCCAACGCACCCTGCGGGGCTCCTGCAGTTGTGATCACTGTTGCACGGTACTTCGGTCGTGTTGTGGTTTGCGATACGTGGCTCGATTAACAATAAACGCAGGCTGCTCCCGCGGGATAAACGGGTGGTGCGTAGAGAGCCGAGAATGCCTGAAGATGAGGTTGGCATCGCAAAGCAGAAAACATGTGACTCTCCGGCCTCTCTCAATAGAGGGAACAGGGAGAACAGAAGTGTTTATATCGACAATTTCGGCCAGAGTCTAGCCACAAACACATACAACACGCACACACACACACATTATATATATATATATATATATATATATATATATATATATATATATATATATATTTATTTATATATATATATAATGTGTGTGCGTGTGTGTTGTATGAGTTCGTGGCAACACTCTGGCCGAATCGTCGATATAAACACTTCTGTTGTCACTGTTCCCACCACTGAAAGAGGGCGGAGGTTCATATATATATATATATATATATATATATATATATATATATATATATATACATATATATATATATATATATATATATATATATATATATATATATATATATATATATATATATATATATATATATATATATATATATATATATATGCAAAGAAATGTGCACTTAAGGGCTTGTTTTTTCATGTTTAGAAAATATTATTGAGATCAAACAGACTAAAATGCCAATGAATGTATAAGGGGACGTTATTATACCTACTTGTAAAGTAAAATATCAAGAAAGAAAAGGAGCTGGAAAGACAACTTGCCGTGGCCAGGAACCGAACCTGCGCGCTTCGAATAAGGCGCTCGATGCTCTACCAACTGACCCACCACGGCGGCTATCCCCCAGGCACTTTATTGGGTATATATATATGTGAATTAAAAGTGGGAGTGTCAGTCAGCGCCACCACTACTGACAACTGGTTTCTCTGCGTACTGCAAGCACTTTTGATATCTATCTATCTATCTATCTATCTATCTATCATTTTAGTTATTTATTTCTTTATGAATACTACAACCCTCAAACAGGGTTTAAGCCGAGTGTATGCACATTTTTAACTTTACTGATTGCAAACAAGATAAAAATAAAGTGGGTAAAATATGTAAGGCTTCAGGAGATCGAAAAAGGGAAAAACAAGACTATGATTTGGAATAAACAGGCTTATGGTCATATAATGAAATAAAATAAGCGCTGCAATCAACGCGAGCACTACTGTAGAAAATAAATACTACAGTGATTGAAATAAACAGCAACAGCTCTTGTATTAGAGTTGACACACTCAACGCTGGAGCTACATAGCAAGACGATTCAAGAAAATATATATCTAGTTATCTATCTAGCTGCCTACGTCTGGGTGCTCTCGTGATCTCTCCCTTAACTTCAGGTGAACCAAAACTACTATAGTAGTGTATAACTTCGTTTGGAAACTATGACTCACTGGACATTACATCTTGAAGTCCTGTCACGTTCGTCGTGAAAATCTTTACGCATGATGTGTGTCATATACCAAGTGATAGGGTCTACGGGTGTGTGCCACAGGTGATTGCCAGTTTAAATCTGCCAAGGCATGCCGAGAATACACGAGTAATTTTAACGCGTGAACATTAAGAAAACACTGACGTCGGTAGCTTTCACCGGCAAATGTAAAGAATAAATTGGAAGGCCCCAGCAAGAATCTAACTCCACCATTCTGCGCGGAAGTCAAGTAATGTACCGCAGCGCCAGGCTGGGTCTTAGAACTACTTTTCAAATAGACTCTAGTGTTCTTTAAATGCCAAATGTGGTTGCAGTTCTGGCTATCCAATCTAGTAAACATTACATATTAACTCGTATGATACAAACGTCGCGGTGGGTTAACGCCATTTGTAGGTGAAAGCCATTCGCTGAAGCTGTATTCTGTAGCTGTGTCCAGAGCGGCGTTTCTCGCGAGCCCCAGAGCTTCATATTAGTTCAACGTTTCTGGTGTTGCTAATATTTATGCTGGTGTTGGCGCGATCCTAAATAAGTGCTGCTACAAAAGATAGGCAGCTGTGGGAATTATTGAGTGCAAATAATTGGTGCGAATATTTTTACAATTGTACAGATAATAAAATGGACGCGTATTGATGATGACTGTTTTGAGAAGAAGCAATAGTAGTCATTAAAGAAACGCCAGGCCAGTGTGGCAGGTGCAGTACAGTCACAGCGAAACCTAGAAGAGCAGCTTTTCAAAGCCTTTTCAAAACACTCATTTGGTAACTACTGCAAGCACAGTTACTTGGTACCCACTATAGGGCATTACTAATAAACTTTTGAGTAGTAGGCCGTCATTCGCCATGCTATTTTTCGTCATTCTTCTGAGATGCGTGGTATCCGCTAAACACTTGCTGGTATTTTGTACCACTTGTTCATGCAGTTGCTGATGACGATGAGGAATTACGGCCGAAGTGGGTATGCGCCACAGCTAATAGGAAAACAAGAACAAGCTTTTGTATTAAATTGGAGCATGGGACGGCCCATTCGTTACGATAATCCCATTGTGCGACGACTGGTTATTATTTCGCCGTTGTAAAACGCATTATAAGTCGTAATAACGCGATTGCTTTCCCTACATCAAGCCTGCCTAAGGCAAGTTTGACAACAACTCACAAGCACTGGAGTAGCTCAGTTGTAGAATACTGGACTGGCACCCAGCGAACGTGGGCTCGAGCCCCACTGTGCCATTGGTGCTAGGTCATGCCTGTCTTAGGCAAGTTTGACGACAAGTTAAAAGCACCGGCGTACCTCAGTGATAGAATATTGGGCAGGCACCTAGCAAACCCGCGATCAAGCCCTACTGTGTCATTAGAGCAAGGTTGTTTTTTTTTTCTAATTTCGCGCTATGTGGTTACGGACACCGGCTGCGGCGGCGGACAACATGCAACTGCGCGTGACCAGAGTTGTGGTCTCATAACAGCTTTCGCTGTAACAATTGCGGAGAACCAAAACGACGTAGCATCGTGAGACAGACGAAGGTTAATTCAATAGCGGGAAATGGCGGTGTAACACTTTGTAGAGAAATTCAGAAAAAAAAAATGTTTCTCAACACGCTGTACGCCAGAAAATAGTTTGCCAACGCTGAACTAGGAGCGGTCCTTTCATTAGGAACTACGTCGATTCGGCTTCATTCAGTACTAATTGTGTTATTGCTCATACTCGATTCTCATCCACTATAGTCAAATATTATTTTCGCACTTTTCTTGCTTTCAGTGCTCAAGGGCCTCCATAGGAAAATCTAACTAGCGCGCACCAAGAAGAAATGACCCGGGGCTCAGATATTATAATTTTCCTTCCGTACGTCCTCTTGTTTTTTTTTTCACTTTATTCATTCGTCCACAAAGCCACGTATGCCAATCGATGTTTCTCAATGACCTGAGGTTAACACGTGTCTTTAGCCTTGGGCTAAAGAACTCTGTGCTTATTAAAATGCTCAGTACACGAAAGAAATAAAGAAAAAAACCAGCAGCTTCTTCTGACTTCATAACCTAGAGAGAGAGAGATAAAGATGCAAAGAAAAACAGGGAGGTTAACCAGACGCACATTCGGTTTGCTACATAACCTAAGCTGGTAAGGAAGTACGTAAGATGAAAAAGGCAGCAGACAAGTAGACGGTATATAAATGTTGACGCGTGACATTCACAGGGATCACTCCATGGGGCGTCAAACAGAAAGCCGTCACGAGCACCTCAAAACAGTTCCTGTTTTTTAATAGAAAAACTGAAGTGTTCTTGCATCATCTTGAAAATCTGAACGGCTCTGAGAAGTTCTTTCGCATTGTTGGTTCTATGCAGAATTCATTCACTGTCAATCTTATTAAATGTGGAACGTGGTTATAGATAGATAGATAGATAGATAGATAGATAGATAGATAGATAGACAGATAGATAGATAGATAGATAGATAGATAGATAGATAGATAGATAGATAGATAGATAGATAGATAGTGTAATTAAATTATTGTTTAATTAAACAATATAATTGGAGTGAGTGAGTGAGTTTGTGAGTGATCGATTGATTGAGCACTCTGCCAACTACTCTCGATTTAGTTAAATTCAATTGAAAAATTCCACTTACGTATCAGAGTTATTTGTACAAAATGTGCTCGCAAATTTTGCGGGCAAAGTAGTCAAGTTTTTGGTTTTTAAGGGGGAAAATAAATATCATCACACGATCTTATCTCAATGCCTGTGTCACGTCTACAAATAAAAGACGTAGAAAAACACGTGAAAAGTACAGCAAAAGCGCCACACGAATAGAGCATCTCGATTGAGCTCTTTAAAAAATCAATCTTGAAAAAACGTAGAAGTGTAGCTAATAACTGTGTTCTCCGGCCAGCCAATCAAACTGTTGCGCCAATGCGCGAAATTTAGATCCTTTTTTCAGAGCACACAATTCCAAATTCCATGCATGTATTCTCTGTAACATGATAGCCGGTAGTATTCGAGAAATTGGATATCTATTTCCCGCAGAGCCTTGAACGCACCATGAACAGACCGCGTCACATATGCTGTTGTGGTTTCACGTTGAAACAGCACTGCATGGAATCAGAGCCTGCACTGGGAAGAGGCTCTCCCAGGTGTACCAGCACGAATATCGATCCTGAAGGATGTACCAAAAGATGCAACGACAGTTTTTTGTTTCGGTCAGAGTTGTTTGTCCGCACAAACGGGGATGGTGAATTCGGACTGCTATATAGCCTTGGCTGAACAGATCTGCCCAACAAGCTATGGAGCTTCGTTCCGGTCACAGAGCGAAACAGGGAATGACCATGACACCTTTTCTTTCGTCCAGACAGCGACGAGGCCGTTCGGCATGCCAATAGCTCCACAGTGTTCTCGTTCATATACCGAGGACCTGTTTTTCTGATACTTGTCAGGTAAGGTAAGTTATAGGGTGCAAAGAAGCTCGCCGCATAAAATATTGGTGCTCCACTTTCAAAAGTGAATGACGGCAAAATTGGTTCCAGATTAATAACGGGCAGCGTCTTTATTAAACTACCCAAGGTAAAGCTCTAATTGAAAACCCTTTTTATGTACTTTAGCATCGGACCTTTGGGTCAAGGCTGTTTTCTCAATAACATGAACTACAGTAACGTTACAGAAATAGGATTTCAATTTCCCGCATTGTCTTAAAGGTGCCCTGGATAGGCCAAACCTTGTATGCTGTTTGTATTAATCAATATTTTTCTACTCGTCGGGCTAAAACATGTCTGGTAATGTTTGTACTGTATGCTAAGTTTGCATTGGTGATTTCTTAGTTTCATTCTCTATCTTTTCTGTTGCTCTAGCTGTTCCGTTTTTTTTCTCTTCTTGGACGCATGTGATTCTACAGACGAAGAAACGCATATAGAAACAGGAAGAGAGAACAACCACTGTTAACATGAAAAATGAAAAAAAAATTTTTCATTGTACGATGTACCACTTATGCAAGGCATCGCTAGCTATTCGCAAGTTCTGTAGACTGTCACGCCGCCCCACAACCGCCAGCGTAATTTTTTAAAGAGTATCGGAGTGGTGGCAGGGAACTAGTACCATTTGCCCGTGCATGTACGTCTTGGGTGGCGTTGGGCTTTCACTAAAACGTTTCTGTTGTAACTAGCGGGCGCTCAAAGGCCACTGCAATCGTCGCACAGTCTCCGTTTGTCAAAAGGGTGTTCTTTTCAGACACAGCGAGGTAACAACTGAGACATTTATTGGCGTTCATCTGTACTTGTGAGTACGTTTCATGCATCATTTGTACTTGAGAAACGCGGGGCTCGTTTGGATCTGCTTGCTATTCGGCGCGTCACCTTCCGATTTGTTGCTATCACGTTCATTGCTTCACCTTTGCGGCAAATCTGTGACTTTTCTGAAAAATGCGTCAAACATATTGGCATTGTGATAACTTAGCAACATCTCACATTGGTAGGTATCAACTCAAAATTGAGGACGTGAAAGGAAATACAGAAAGCTATAACACTATTAGGGGTTTTGCGTGACAAAACACGTAAGTATGGTGAGGCACGTCTTTAGTTTAGTGCAACGTACATGGACATTGCCCACCACAACTGATGTGTTTGGCATTCAGGACCTCTTCGCCAACGAGGCATCGTATCCGAGTTCTTCAAGGGTCTAGGTAGCGCATAATATGTGACTGCAAAAAAGATTAAAGCCATTGCGTTGCAAAAAAAAAGCACTGCAGTGCAGGGCGCACATGTGCTTAGCGACTCCGATACTCTCTGTGGACGCCATAGTGAACCATCGTGTGAGCCTCTATAGGCAAAGAAACTTGCGAATAGAGGCTCCTCATGCCTGGTCAAGGGTTGTCATTTAGTTTCGCAACGTTCATTCAGAGAGTAGCGTCTCCCACGATGAAGTGTGCATTCGGTGCTCATGTCCGGTGTGAAAGGTAGCGCAGTGCTCAGGAGCGTGCCATGTTATATCTGTCATTGTAGGATTATCTTCACAGCGTGGACATGCCTTGGAATATCTCTCCGGGTAAATGTCGTGAAGCTTATGCAGATCCGGAAATGTCTTCGGACAGCAGCAATCTCGTGCTTCGTGTCTGTAGAGGTCCTTGTGAGGCGGTGGCCCAGTGCGGCGATCAGATTTTTTTTTTGTCAAGAATGACACGTCGTATAACCTAATGTCTCTGGCCTCTTCAGAGGCGTTAAGTCATGACACTTGACTGTCGGATACTCGAACTTCACCTTGAACTAGTTCATTGCCATCCTTGCTTTCTCCGGACAGAAGACTGTCCTATGACTGTTCTGTGATTAATGATGATTGACAGGGTAGCCTTTCGTAACATGCTCGCAGCTTTGAACATCGTGCATCCCATACAATCATACCGTACTTTTCAGAAGTAAACACCTAAAATTATTGTATTTTATTTGAGCAAGCTACTAAATATTGAATTCAAATAGTGTGGCGCTTGTGCTTCTGCAACACAATACTCGTTCTTTTAACAAACACTTTTGTGACCGCGCCTGTCCCTATCGATAATATGTTTTGAAGTTTACAACTTCAATATTTGCCCAGTTTCGAAAGATCTTGGATTCCTTGCGGTACCTAACGTGTAAAAGAAGTACTTTATCAGTTTTGCTTTTGTGTTTCTCTTTTTTTTTCACCATGTGGTAATTTCAAATAGCCTATTCATAGCGCGCGAATGAGCGTGCATAATTTCAATCATGGCGTCGACGTCGCGTGAGACAGCTTCACGAAAATGGTCCATTTCGGTGGATTCTCGTGCGTCTGGGCTGGAATATTCACGTGACAACAGCCCAGACTCAGAAGACGACATCGACACTTTTGATTTCAGCGCGGACGGCGAGAGTTCATCAAACCGCCTCGGAACATCAGCGGTCGTCCACTGGTGAGTTTAGCTTTGTGCTCGGACCACGTTATTGCCGGCGTGTGTCGGTGTAAGTTGATTTAACGGGCTCTGAAGGTTAGGCCTCTTATCTGCACGACGTCCACTTCCTCCGAACGGGACCAGGCGTTTGCTGGCGGCAGCGCACAGAGTGAGTGCAGTTTTGTGCATTGAGGCAGCCGGGAGTAGAACATTGTAGCCGGGAGGAGAACCAATGTAGGACATTGGAACTGCGCTCCTTGGTGCCGCGTGGCGCCCTACGTAACGCGGTGCGTGAGCGCTGCCGACTTTTTGTTTTTTACTGTTCAAGGTATTGGCGGAAATAAATATGCTTGGATGCATATTTTTCAGAAACTGACGTTCACCGACAGAGACGGTCCTTGGTGGTCTCAAAGTCCATCTCGATGCTCCTACTCGAAACGCCCCATATATATATATATATATATATATATATATATATATATATATATATATATATATATATATATATATATATATATATATATATATATATATATATATATATATATATATATATATATATATATATATATATATATATATATATATATATATATAAGCAACTGTCAATTATTCTATGAACAAAAGAAAGTTGAACAGAAAGCAGTTGTTTTCTGTGAAACATGCGTAGCAAACCTGTGTTTTACCGCATCGCAAAACTGCTCCGCACGGTGGCATGAAAGACACTACGTGTAATGTTACTTTAAGTACGCGCGAACTTTTGTATTCACAGCACTTATACTTACAGGAAAATTGTGTGTGCTCCTCGCACAATGCATATTTTGATTTCTTTTTATGCTTAGCCTATTCAGAGCAGTGTTGATGGTTTTATGAAATTTCTTTGTTAGTGTTTACAATGTTTTTCGTTTGATATTTTTTTCGTATTATTCCTAATAAATTTGTGCATTTAAATGTGCCATGTTTGAAAGATAAGTGGTAGCTGTACAATTTGACATTATAAACATTTACATCAGTAACATTAGGTGCCATGAAAAAAATACGATTTCTGGACTACCCAAGACCGGCCCAATTTCTCGTGGTCACGAAAGTGTTCTGGTGACTTCTTATCTGAGACAATGCCTGTTGATGTGCTCTATTTAAGGATGGTTTAGAGCATGATCATGACTATGTGGTACGAAGTATGACAGCTGCGCCAAATACACGGTTCTGGTCGGGCATGTAACCCTCTATTTGGACAGATTTTCATCACGTCACATGCGTTTTTGTTTGAGACTTAGCATCATTCTAGGCAAGAGTTTGATGAGATAAATGAGTTTTTGCCTGATAAACACAAAGGACTTTTAAGCAGCAACTTTGGGAATGCAGACGGTAATATTACTGTATTTTCGAGAGCACACATTCATAAAGTTGCTACTTATTTTCGCAAGAACATGTGCGCCTTCGTGGCTATTTCCGGCATCTCATATATTGAAGAAAACTGGAATAACGACAACTGTATTTCATGATGTACAGGTACCTAAAGGTAAGCACTGAGTAATTTTTCCTAATAAAAATTGCAGACAAAAATGGCCCTGTATCTGCATGTAACCTGCTATTGTCGTTGATAGACGATAGTCTTGCGTGTGGAGAGAGTGAACAAAATATTTATTTGATGTTCTGCGCAAAAAAATCGATCAATGGTACTCCGGAGGCGCTGCGTTAGAGTGCCACGAGCGTGCAGCGGAGGCGAACGAGCGCATCAAGTCACGTCATGAATGGATGGATAGATGAATGGGTGGATATGGCTGTACCCTTTAGATTGGGCGCTGGCTAGCGCCACCAAACCGTAATACTTAATGAACCAAAAACTAGATTTATTTCCTTTAAGTAGTGAGGTTGAGGAATCGTTTATTGCAGTGAAGCGTTTAATTTTCACTCGTGCCTTGACTTTAGCCACCAATCAGATAACCTCCTTCTAGTTACTTCCACCCGCTTAAAGTCTATTTTGCCCTACCTGTCCCTAAACCCCAGTGTTTTGAAGAACTCTGCACCATCATCCTGAACTATAGGGTGAAGCCCTTTACAGAACAATATTTAGTGTTCGGCAGTTTCTTCTTCCTCTCCACACGCACTGCATACCGTGTCTACCCCTTCGTATTTGGCCCGATATGTCTTGGTTCGCAATACTTCCGTCCTGGCCTCAAACAGTAGAGAACTACCCCGAGTGTTATCATAGATTCTTTTCTTGGCAATTTCCTGCTTAATGTTCGACAGATCTCTATACTGCGGACTTCTTAATCATGCCGATTCTGCACTTATTGGTCTCAGCTTCCTTCACCTTCTTCTTAACCGAAAATTCTTTTTGGTTTGGCCCCCTGCTGTTTTCTAAGTATTTACCAGTCAATTTTCTGGTTCTCTTCCTCCATTTTGTATTGACATTCTTCATGTACAAGTAGCTGAATACCTTCCTAGCCCGACGCTCCTCCCCCATTTCTCTCAATCGATTCTCAAATTTTATCTAGCTGCTAGCTTCCCTGTCCTCAAATGATGGCCATCTCATATCACCGTGTGCTCCCTGATGTGGTGTATTCCCGTGATTCCTAAGGCAAGCCTACCTATTCCACGTTGCTTAATTTCTAATCTTGCTTGAACTTGTGATCTCATGCACAAGACCGCATTGCCGAACGTCAGACCAGGAACCATGACCCCTTTCCATATTCCTCGCACAACATCATACCTATTGTAATTCCATAGTGCCGTGTTTTTCATTAACGCTGCAATCCTGTTACCTTTAGTCGACACGTATATTTCGTGTTTCCTTAGGTACTCAGCCCCAATGCTTATTCATACGCCCAGATGTTTGTATTTATCTGTTATCTCTAGCATGACCTCCTGTATTCTAAGCTCATTACCTTCATTGTCAATAAAAATTATGACTGCTGATTTTTCCTCTATGAATCTGAAATCTAACCTATCTCCCTCATTACCGCAGATGTCCACCAATCTCTACAAATCTTCCTTGTTGTCGGCCATTAGCACTATATCATCTGCGTACACGAATGCTGGTAGTACCTGTTCAATGTGTTTTCCTTGTTTGACGAAAGAAAGGTTGAAGCCCTGTCCACTTCCCTCTAGTTCGGCCTCTAATCCTTGTAGGTACATCATGAATAATAAGGGTGACAGGGGACACCCATGCCTAAGCCCCCGTTTTACCTCTGCAGGCTTGGATACCTGCTTTTCCCACTTTATAACTACTTCGTTACCTTTATAGATATCCTTTAAAAAGATAAGTGACTACATCTCCAACGCCTAGTGTGTCTAATAATCCCCACAATTCCTCCTAAACCACGCTATCGTACGCTCCTTTGATATCCAAAAATGCTAGCCACGGGGGCCTGTGTTCCTTTTTTGCTATTTCGATGCACAGCGTCAGTGAGAACAGATAGTCTTTCAACCTCCTGTGTTTCCGAAACCCATTCTGCAGTTCCCCCAGCACCCCGTCATCCTCTATCCATGCATGCAGTCTTTTCTTTGTTATCTGCATCGCCAGCCTGTACACCACTGATGTCACTGTTATAGGACGGTAGTTGTTTATGTCAATTTTGTCCCCTTTCCGTTATGAATCATGCTCATCCTGCTAAGTTTCCATCCATCGGGAACTTCACCTTCGATTATTATTTTGCTCACTGCCTCTCTCAAAGCCTGCTTAGACTTCAGACCTAATGTCTTTATCGGGATAATTGGAATGCCATTTGGGCCTGTTGATGTCCTACTAGGAACCCTTTTCTCAACCCTTTCCCACTCTCGTGTCACCCTTATTCTTATATATTCCATAGCTGTGTCCCCTTCTAGCCTAGCACCTTGAGCTGTAGTTATAGACCTCTGCTCTAGGCTCGTTTCTTTTCTTAGGGAGTTAAGGTGGTTCCAAAAGTTCGCAGCTGGCTTTCTATCTTCTTTATGTACTTCTGCCAGCTACTGAGCTCCCTTTCTTTTAATCTTTTCATTCACCAGAAAGGATGAATTCCTTCTACAGCTTAGAAATATTTCCCATTTTTTTCAGCATCATCTGTCGGTTCATCCTGCTGCTTAGCGTGTCTGTGTTCCCTAGAGGCTTCCTGACGTTTTGCTATTGCTCTCTTAACTTCCTCATCCCACCAACTTTTGGGTTTGTGTCTTCTTTTCCGGGGTGACTTGTCACGTGCCTTTTCAAGCTCTAGCTCAAACAGTCTAAGTAGATTCGTGTATGTCCACACTGTTTTATTATTCTTAGTTATTACTTTCTTAATTTGTTTAGTGGCTATTTCAATTTGCCTTTCTGTATAAAAATGTTCCTCTAGTTGCTCATCTTGTCTCCTTCCCACTTTCTTTGCTCTTCCTTGATACGTTTGTGATCACTTCCCAGACTTCTGGAGCCACCATCATCTATGTGAATTTCCCTGAGCTTATCATACATCCTATGTGACATCAGTGCGTAATCTATCGTCGACTGCAGCCTTCCTACCTCCCATGTTATTTGCCCTTCACACTTCTCGTTATTGTTGCAAATGATCAAATAAAGTCTTTCACACATATCCATGATCATTTTGCCTGTCGGGTCGGTATACCCATCTATATCTTCTATGTGCACATCCATATCTTCTAGTATAACTATATTGCACTTTCCTTCTAACTCCTGAATGTCCTTTGATATACACTCTACCATTGCCTGGTTTTCCTCTCTGGCCTTTGCTCCCGTTCACAAGTACACGAAACCAATCATGTCACACGTGAGACATGAGCGCCACCTGGCAGTTCTTTTTTTTTTTGAGAAAACGAAGCGCGTGGCCCTGAGACGACGGGCATGCGCACCCGTCTCAGAGGTGATAAGGCGTAGAACGCAAGGCGACGTGTAGGTGCCACCACTGTATCCTCTTTGCAAAACGTTGGAAACAGTCGCTTCTTCGTGCAAACTTTGCGTGGTCAACGCAGCGTGATAAACGCTCCGGTCTTTAAAATACCTTATGTATGCCTTTTCTAATAAAAGACGCACATGCTGAATATATAGGTGTTGTTCTGGTGCATCATATATGCACAATAATTCATTTGTAATTGACAATTTCACAAGTATGATCGCTGCAACTTGAGCAACATTGGTGGGCGCTACGGATGAGGTCGGACATTCAGGGCATTATCTGGTGCTGTTTAGAATACCCAGTTTGCGTTAAAGGTGGACAATCAGACAAATTTACAGACAGACAGACCAAAGTTTTTGCGCCGAAGGTCTCCAAGAAAGACTATTGTCTTCAATAAACAGATACGCAGAACCGGAGAAAAATAGAACTGTTGTCAATGATCACATACATTTTTATGTCTCACTTTTCAATCAATTTGCTGGTGAATACCGTTCACAAGAGGAGGAGGAGGACAAAAACAACAAGAAATAAGGCTTGGAAGTTAACCAGGCACATGCTCGGTTTGCTACTATATGCTTGAGGAAGGAGGACCATATACATTATTCATTGGATTGACCGACAGTGCAGAATGCGACGTCGGCGGCACCGATGCAGAGATCAATCATCTGATATGCCGTTGCCCTTGATTTGCCTCTGAAAGACAGAAGCTTTCTGACGCATCGCGGCAATTAGACGATCGGCCACTCTCTATGCAGTTGCTACTGGAGCACCGTTCTCGTCTTTCATCGGCTCAAAAGGAAGTCAAAGCCGTTATGCGCTTTTTGAGGGTATCAGGCCTATGTCAACACCCTTAGCTTTTGTGTATAGTGTCACCGCTGCATATGCGTCAGCCCGTTGACGGACAATTTTTTTTTTGTTTCTCCTCTCTTTCCTCTCTCTTTCATCTTTATGCTCTGTTTATGAGAGAATAATGAACAATGTAATTGGTATACCTATCTATATTTTCGTCGTAACCCATGTTCTCTTTCTGAAAGCTGTCTATAGTGTTTTCATGGACGTATATCTGAATATTAGCAAAATTTTCGGCAGGAAGTCGATTGTTCAAGCCTAAGTAAACAATGTGGTGACTGATTTTAGATAAGTATGTAGCTTCCGTTATTTAGAAATAAAAGTAGTTTAGGGTAAGCTTTTTATCGCTATTTCAACATGACTTAGCAATGAATGTCTTGTTGCTATGATCATCATCTCGGCACGCTTCGCAAATCCATGTAAGTTAAAATTTTATGAATTTGCAAGAGTGGCATGGTAATTTTTTTCAGGAATCATTTTGTAGTGTCCATTAGAAAGGAATAAACAAAAACTGTCCTGTTCTCCTCGAATAGGGTATCTAGAGTCAATAAACCACTTTTACTGACTCGGTTACAATATTGCTGCATCTATGTTCTGCACAATGAATAGTGATCTTGATCAGATCATCGGTTTACTTATTTCATAATCCGGTAGTGCAAAAAGACTTTTATATTCAAATTATTTTTTTTAGTATGGTGAAGTGTATTGTGCGACGTTAGCAAAACTCAGCCCAAGAAGGTCTTCTGACGATTCCTCGCGTCGTCGCTTTATTACGAAGAATTTAGGTAGGCCTAGATGTGGTGTAGGGTTTTTTTTTTCTCTATTGCTAAATGCGAATATGAATAGGCACTCAGTTCACCTGTTTAGAGTCTTAACTCCAGGCCTTATATATTCAGCATTATACATCCGTCTATCTTTACCTTCATGAATATCTCATTGTCGTTGGCAACGATAACTCACGGGGCTTGTTCAATTGTATTTTATTCATTGTTCATTATTATTTACTGTTTAAATTATTCCCTCTTTATCACCTTCAGGTATGGCTTGTCAACTGAGCGAAAGCTTGGCTACTCTTTGATTCATTACTTCATTTTTTCTCGCTAAGCCTCTCTCTCTCTCTCTCTCTCTCTCTCTCTCTCTATATATATATATATATATATATATATATATATATATATATATATATATATATATATATATATATATATATATATAATATATATATATATATATATATATATATATATATATATATATATATATATATATATATATATATAATATATATATATATATATATATATATATATATATATATGTGTGTGTGTGTGTGTGTGTGTGTGTGTGTGTGTGTGTGTGTGTGTGTGTGTGTGTGTGTGTGTGTGTGTGTGTGTGTGTGTGTGTGTGTGTGTGTGTGTGTGTGTGTGTGTGTGTGTGCGATATATTGGCAATTATTGTTTTGTCGCTTAGTCTATTTTATTTCAAATTTTCGTACCTAATTATTCGGCTTGTCCAGGCCAAAGGAGAACATGAAGCGACAGTGTTGCGTCTGTCCTCTTCGTACAGCAATTTGCAAACCTGTCACTCTCTTAGCAGCTATCGCTCCGGCACAACAGGTTATCCTGAGGCAAAACAGAGTGGTGAATGAGTTGGTCCTGATTCATCATGGCATAATAGTTACGAAAAGAAACGACTAGGACAAGAAACTCAATACCTGAAGCACTTGCTCACAACTAGAAGTGACATATATTTTTTTGTTCAAGCAATAAAACATTCAGTCGTGAGTAAGCGCTGGTTGTCTTCGCTTTCTTGTCCCCGTCTTTTAATGGGCTACTTTTACACCTAAATGTTCATTATGGGCTCTATAAGCAGAAAACACTGAAGCCTAGTTGCCCTGACAATGAGCGAGGCTGGCGAAGGTGGCCTTGCCGTACTAACGTCCCTGTAGCACTGCAGCGTCAAGGAATACATAGCCAAGTGATTGCTACAATTGCAGTAAAAAAACACTGTGCGGAAATAATAAGATATCGCTGCACCAATAGCTTCATCTGATTCGCATTGGGCCGGTCGGAAGTGAACGGAAATCATATGTCACTAAAGCTAAACTGCTAATATTAGTTAACACTTATAGAATCCTTTTGTCGACAATACAAACGAATACGGTTGAGAGAATGATGACGCGCAAGGAATGTTTTTTCCTCATAAAACACGTGGAGAATGGAAACAGTTCGACGCCCACTGTGGCTTTCCGATCGACCAAATGATACATCGAAACACTTCACGTTTATCATGTTTTTTTTTTTGCTAAATACCAATGGCACCGGGACATCACGAGACATGGACTCTTTAACGCTGTTGCATTATCACACCAATGAACATTACCTTTGACTTCTCCTTTTTTTTTCAAGTGTTCTGGTGAATTCCCAGCCATTACGAGAGAAAGCCACTGGCTTCGGTGTAAAATAAGTGAATCAAAAACGAATTTATGCTGGTTTGCTCTTCGCACGCTTTCTAAATTATTCGCATCATTGTGGAGTGCCATACACTGTTATTCGAACGCAACATTGCGCTAAGAACAAAACAAAGCTAACTAACTGGTGGTCTATTGCAGTTTTGAAGCCGATTTTAACGCTCCAATGTGTTTGAGGGCATCACCCCGACCAGTGGGACCAGTGGTAACACAGGGTTTTCAAGACAAAACTAAGAAAAGAAAAAGAAGCACCGGGAAGTTTTATGCACTCTCTGTCTTCAATATCATATCTGACATGCGCGGTCCAGCGTTTCATCGTCGGGCGCACGTCCCCGCCCACTCGCTCAGCCCCTCCTTTGCCTGTTCATAACTCTCTTGCATTGCATTTATCTTAAGATTGCGTTCATCGCCAGGTGGTGTGTACGCTCGTCAGTGGCCGAGGTTTCGCGCAACCACGGTGAACACGACCTCTGCCGCGTACCGTGATTCAGAACCGGAGCTTTCGCACTATGGTAAGCTACAGCTCTCGGTGTGCTATGCGTTTCACAAGAAGGGAGAAGCCCTCTCTCGATTCCCTTGCCCTCAATGGTTAGACCGCACGGCTCAACTGCAGCGACGGCAGTGTCCCCGCTATACGTTGTTTCTCGCAGTTTCTCGACTAACCTACGAAAATGTATCGCCGACGCGCTGTACGAGTTCGCAGGCCACGGAGGGGGCGAGACACGTCCTGCCAAACGGAAAAGATTAACTAGGCACCGATGAGAGGACATGTTCCGTAACCCTGCAGCAGTATGCATGGCGTGCTCCGCTTTTGTGGCAGTGGGCCGGGAGGCCGCCGTTTGATGTCACGATGTGTTTCGACAAGTCCTCATAACAACAGAATCAGCAAAACCTATTGGTTCGCCTAGCGTTGAAAGTGGTCCGTGAGTATAACTTCACACTTTCCAAGCAGTGTTCTCACCTTGAGCGCACCATGCGCAGCTAGTTGCCTTACACAGGCTCGGCTTCTGTATGTCGGTTCCGCACTGCGGTTATTTTCGGCGGCCGCTTGAGTTTTAATAAAGCGCTCACTTGTGATGTTCGTTTCGTGGTTCGGATAAGCATCGTTTGTTCAACATATGGTAAAGATTTCCGGTTCAAGGAATCGTGAGCGTTTAAAGACGATGAAAAAAAAAATTATCGCTAGGCCTGCGCGGAAGGCACAGCATATTTAAAGCCTTTTCTAAACACTCATTGAGTAACTGCTGCAGGCACACTTGTTGGGTACTCACTACAGCATTAATAATATTATTACTTTATGGGTAGCAGATCGCAGCATTTGCTTCGACATTCTTGATTGTTCTTCTGAGAACTATGGTATCTTCTAAACACTTGAAAGGAATTGGTGCCAATCGTTCATGCAGTGCCTGGCGCTGACAATGAATTATGCCTGAAGTGGGTAGGCAAAAACAAGCTTTCGTAATGGGTTGGAGCATTAGACGACGCACTCGTCACAATTTTCGCATATATTGCGACTACTTGATGTTCTTTCACTGTTTTAAAGCGCTTTATAAGTCGTATTAACAAGATTGCTTTCCCGACATCAAGCATGTATGCATGCCTAAGTTGAGTTTGCGAACAAGTCCCAAGCAACGGCTTGGCTCAGTAAGAGACTACTGAGTTGGCACGCAGTGGACTCTGGTTGAAGCCCCACTAGGTCCGTTGTACAACTTTTTATTTAATTCCGTGCGGTGTGGTTACGCACAGCGGTGGCGGTAATGTCTGTTACTATAAAAAATGAACTTTAAAATTTCTGTATGCCCAAAACATGACAATCTCATCTGAAGTGGTGAATGTGGTGACATAACGTATAAACGTTGCACTCAGCACACAATACGTAAGTGAACACGCACTGCTAAAGGCTAACGTTCATTTTCACGGATTTCTTGGGATGTTTGCCGATCATTCAGTTTTGGAATCCAGCTCTATTGCCTTTTCCGTCTGGCACAAACAAGAAATAGACAACACTATCAAGACTGCGTTCGACCTGAATCACACTCGCCTTGCAGATTCAAGCAGATTGTTGCACACTGCACCTTACTCTGTTCGAAACGCTCTGCAATAAATTTTCCACATATCCTGCGTCTTTAATTTAATATAAACACGCACGTTGCCAGAGAGGTACACGTTTTTACTTTCATATTTCTCGAAAAATGGTGGTCTATTCGCCATTGTAAGGAAGGGATTCAGACTGCCTTTACCGGGTTATTCGCGAGTCCTCAAATTTTTCTATCGAACATATCACCAGCACCACGCGTTCATTTCACTATGCATTTTTCAAACTGGCAAGCGCGTTCCGGTTACTACAACTGCGACCCTTTCAACCACTCGTGTTTTTTAAAAACAGAGTAACATATATGTTGTTTATGTACTATAGGAACGTATCTCGACATTCGATGTTTTTTTCTGCTTTCAAGCTTTTAAACAAACCTCTGAAGCAATTTCAAAAACTGTGTAATGTTTCAGGTCTAATATATTCTTCGAACACCTCAAGATTAGAGCAGATGAGTCACACCTTGTAATTTTAAGCATAGTTCAACCCGTTGTCTTAGCAACTTTTACAACCTACTCCTGAAATCGGTAACTCCTGGATGGCTTTGGTGGAGTGCTTTAAACACAACCAGGGCTTCAGTCATGCACAAACAGTCTCAATGGCAACGCAGTAGTCGCGTCCGTTGTCTGGCTTTTGTCGTGTGCCTCATTCTTATTAGATGTGGCAAAAACAGATCGCGCGCTCTAGCTCTGAACGGACCTGCTTTGGCCGCGGTTTGAACCCAGATTCTAGAAGAGCCAGCATTACTCTAACCACTTCTTTATATAAACATTGCCCCTCTGCGGTATTTCTGTGCAGTTTACTTGGACGTCGATTGTCAGATCTGTCATTTCCGTTCTCTATTCGAAACTCACAAAAAGTTTGATCTGATAATTTTTTTCCTTTAAACGTTGTGTAGCCCAACATAATGACACAGAGATGATGAAGCGTTGATATTCGCTATCTCCTTCGCTTCAACTGCAATCACACAACACCGGCTTAATTATTTGGGTCGTGTCATATCAGCCTGCTTCTAAAGTAATCGTGTTCAACTGTTGTGCGCTACTTCAATAATTCCTCTCCAGCCAACAATTTGTGCAAAAACACTGCAAGAGTCTCCCACCTTGCGTGACTTGTGTTGTAAAAATTGGGAAAAAAAGTAACGCGCAGATGGAGGATACGAAAAAAGGTAACACCGCACAAGCACTGGTACTCAACTTGGAATTTAATGTGATATTCAAATTTTGGGGGCAAAGCTTCTTCAGGCGTGGCTTGTGTGTCCCTCGTTCTAGTGCGCAACCACCAGTGGCACATACCCAAAAAAGTGGTCCTTAGTATGTCCGCTGGATGGCAGCACTTGTATATGATGAATACACCATGAAAAAATGTTAGATGGCTGTTCTTGGAGTGTTCACTAGATGGACGGACGAACGGATAAATGGACATAGACATGGATGGATGGACTGACAGACGTAGAGAGGAGTGGATGCATGGATGGAGAAACGGACGGACAGAGGGGTTGCCACATGAACAGAGGCATGGACGGACGGACAGACAGACAGTTGTACGAATGAACAGATGGAAGAACTGACTTACGGATGGATGGACGCACCGGCGGTCACGCCGACGGATGGACACACCGACGGACGCATGGAAGGACGGAAGCAAGAGCGATTGGACGGACGGAAGTACAAATGAACTGACGAACGCTTCGCCCAACCAATCATCATTCACTCTGTGGATATGCTGTGGTTTTTTAACATACATCTTTTGAATATTGAGCATGCACAGAGTACTTCTACTGATGTTCTTGATTTATATTTTATGCAAAAATACCAACATTTCACTTACGCGTGACTCTCTTTTTTTTAGTGTGAAATGCTTCTACCAATAAACTTGCCGCCCGATCATTGTTTGTCAAGAGCACCATCGTATCTCTGAAAAATGGCGGGCTTTGGCACAAATGCCCATAAGAAAGCGAATAGGCGGATCGCCGGTCTTCATTTATCAAGAGTGTTCGTTTAGCCTTACATTCAGGCAGCACCCAGCTTGGTCTTCGTACGCTTTATTACAGTTTGAAGGTATACAGTATACACCTAGAGCACAGCACTAGATACCTCCTTCCTATGACTGCATTCTTTAGGCTACCGCCTTCCTTTTCTTATTTTTTGTTTTGGGGGGGGGGGGGGGGGCGGGTCACATATAGGTAAAAGTTGCCTCATTTTTTACTGTTAGTTGAAATAACGTGTATATTCTTGAATGTCCCCAGTTGAGAGTAACTTGTTTAGTGTTACTGTTCCCATCCCCATCAAATTCCGAGCTGTTACTTTGTTTCATAATTCAAGACTAACTCCCCCGATTTTGAGAATTGCGTTATACTTCAATAACGTTCCAAACTGCGTACGTCAAATTAAACTTCTTTTGTAAATTTTTTGTCTCCTATGCTTCTTCTGGAAATCTCGGGCATCCCTGCAGACCCCCACTGCGATGTTGCGTAGGGAGCACAAATCGAATTCTGGGCTTTTTTGTTTCGCCAATTTTATCGCACCTTTTGTTTCTTCAGTTTTGTTCGCAAGCCTCACAACTTTCTCCTGACATTTTTATATTTCTGTTTTCTTCATTTCGCGTTTCACGTCCCTCGTTTGCGAAGAGTTTTACTCCTCCAAGCTGCCCATTTCCTTTAACAGCCGTCCAGTTTTTTTCAAACCTTTACAGGCAGGATTGCTGAAAACAATTTTGCAATCGCTTCCTCCCTCTACTCCCATGTCCATTACCCGTTTTGAGGCCCCTTGCAACCACTTGACCCACATCTCTTATCAGCCTGTATTTTCTGAACTTTCCAAAACCATTTAAATCAACTTAGTTAATTACCCTTCACATCTTCTCATAGTTGCGCAAACCTTTACTTTTCACGCTTGTCACTGGTGACCATGAAGGCCTCAGAAGCCGGTGCCTGGCCTTGTCTCACAAGCGCCACTTCGTGTCTGATGCAATAAAATGGGTCGTTAAACTCACAATTCGGTTTTATTATCTCCCATTTTGTGTGTCTGTTGAAGCCTTTGATATGAACAAGGAGCTTGCTGCGTTATATTTTTAATTATTTTCGTAATGTTTTTTTTCTGCGTCATGTTTGTCGGTCAGTCAACGCTTCTCCCTTTAATTTGCATAAAACACAGCAGCCTTTATAGGCCGGGTACGCTGTTGATATAAATTCCTTTATAGGAATTTGAGCATCGCTTCGTTCTTCTATATTGCTCCAGAATCGATTTCCTTGTATTAGCTTTTTTTGTCCGATTTACTCATATTTCACTGTCACAACTTTTTTCCTTTCTTTCATTATTCTTGGCTCTTGCGTAACGCCTGGGACACCTCCTTTTGTAATGGAGTTTCGCTATATCACACATTTAAGCGAAAAACCTTTCATGCAACAGACACTCATTGTGTACTCGCCAGCTCGAAAAGGTTGTGAATAGCGGCGTGAACAAGTGAGCCATTGTTTGCCGTTTCATTGATCATAAAAAAGGTGCACGTGTTTCGCAAATGAAGAACACACACTATCATCTGTTTTGCTTTCATCAAACAATTGACTGCAGCTTATATTATTAAAGGTTAATGCAACCTACACGCTCTTCATTACACGCTATGAATGACGCTATTGTAGTTTGAGTCAGACATTGAAAGCCACTAATGAAGGTATGCTCAGTCTAAACCAGTCATTTTTAACGCGAGTACTCATCCTTCTCGAAGCCTTAACGATCGCACATCGAAGTGTTGCTTGTCAGGTACGACGGCAGTTTCTGTTTGCAACTTGCGGCTGAACATATTGCTTGCACACGTGCACAAGTGTTATATACTTTCGGTGCAAGCAATAAAGCTTTCAGCTGGGAGTAAGCGCTTGTGATGTGCTCTTTCTTCACCGCGTCTTTTTCGCGCTGCATTTGCGCTTTAATGGATCAATACCAACTCGTTCGCCTCTCCGTTTTGCTTCACCGAGAAGACGTAGCACCGAGCTAGCTGTCCTTCTTACTATTGTCCTCGCCAGTGTTGCCTTGTATTGACGGCATCTTATATTATATACCACGGTCTTTTTGTAAACGCCAACGACAAAGCACCACGTTGCAGCTATTACGTTTCGACAACATGTGTGAGAGAGATATCCTATCTGCATATCACCCTGCAGTGCTGCTCCTCCTCACCACTTGCTTGAAATTGAACGAATAGAAAGAGCAAAAGCTAAGACGGGAAGGCGGGCGCACTCTGGCCCATCTTGCACTTTATGTGTGATTCGACAGCTCTTTGTCGGCATATATATGTAACTGTTTTTTTTTTTTTGCTTTGAAACCGAACTTTGCTCACACAGTGAGCCTACTACGAGAATATGACCTCTCCAGAAGTTTTGTTTTGTATTTCCTTTCATTTTCTTACGTAATGGACATAAGCCCCGTGTCACGCTTCGGACAAGTGCAGCAAGGCTATTTCGGCAGGCTTGACTGAAGTACATGTGCAAACGCCATCCCAACGTACCCGCTCGTAACCACCAACCATGGAATGCCTTACTGTGGGTGTGATCAAAGAGCCCAATACAACAATGGCCACAGAACGCAAGCGGTTATTGTCTCAGTGTAGTGACTGTGCGACTTCATTTGAAAACAACGAGAGAATGACTGATGCGTATACAAGGTACTATCGTAACTGACTGTGTCAGCTGCACCAGACCTTTTTCATAACAGGTGCTACCAATCATTATTGCGTTTCTATGTCCCATAACAACAATATAGGTATGATGAAAGCCATAGTGGAGGGTGATAGAAATTGAGACTATTTCAGGTATTTTTATACCCCTGTCACACGTGGCAACTTAAGTGCACTTTGAGCGAGTTTACTTGCGCTCACAAAGTGTCATTTTGGCGGTTCTCTGCTACACGAAAAAGCGAAGTGTACTTTGTAAGTGATGACAGTGGCAATTGTTGGGTTTGTATAACAATATATATTTGTTTCTTTTGCGCCCGCGTCTCTTCGTCGGACCATGTTGTCTTCGTGGAAGTAGCACCAGTGGCACACGCCACCGTAAACGACTACAGAACGACTCGCCTACACTTGTGCTAATGTGGCTGGAAGTAAACAACGCAACGGACGCGGCCATTGCACCGCGTGTGCTGCCACATTCCCGTAGCGGACGCGGCCGCAAACTGCTTGAGAGAGAGAGCAGCAAGAATATTTGTTGATTCATGACTTGTTTTAGTACATAGCAAAATTCCTTATAACAAAAACATTAGTTTAAAAACAGTATGAGTGCCACTTTAGGCAACAGCGTATTTCTGTGCAAGCCACTGGTACCGAGGCTACACAGTTGGCCGCAGCGAAGTGAGGTTGGGGAACGCACTTGCCGGTAAGTGTACTTTGCAGCCAGTGACACTAAACTTGATCGTGTGACAGCGCTCAGATGACACTCGCGGCTAAGTGTACTCGCTTGCAGTTCACTTAAGTTTCCACGTGTGACAGGGGTATACTGACATGATTTCGCCGCAAATAATACACACACAGAGTAAAGAAACACTCAACGACAAGCAGAAGCGGCACTTTCAACTAAAGTAGACTGGGCGAAAATCCAGACTTAAGTAACAACGACAAGAAACATGGCATGATGTACTGGACATGTGCCCAAAGGCGTTGTTTATGAGATTTCCTTTTCTTGTGACAACTCGTACATCGGGACTACCGGGCGCTGTACTAATGAACGGGTTAGGGAGCATGAATTAAATTTAATGAAACATGGCTTGGCGCATTTGCCTATGCATTGTAAAGCCTGCGGGTGTGTACCACGTTTTAACGAAGTTAAGATTCTAGGTAGAAGTAGGCATAAAACTGCGCGTGAGTTGATGGAAGCATATTACATTAAAAAGAAAGATAAAAATTGTATCAGCGAACCATCGGTGACATTGTACTCATCAGAAGAGATGTTGTTCGATAGCTGGATAGCGTAAAGCTGTGTGAAGACTGCGCATATCTGTATGTTGTTACTTAAGTCTCAATTTTCGCCCGGTCTTCTTTAGTTGGAAGTGCCGCTTGTGCTTGTCGTTGAGTGTTTCTTTACTCTGCTTGGGTATTATTTGCGGCCAAATCTTGTCAGTAAGCAAGTACTAACTAGGCCAACAATCAGTATTGTGACAGGGGTATAACGTGCACCTCAATCTATTTACGTGTGTTGAACGCTAGCACTGCATTTTTCCCAGCCTCCGCAGGGGCAGACGGGATTGTATCCCGTGATGTATGGGTCAGCAGTTGAACAAGGTAAGCACTGGACCAGTAGGCTGGTCTGCCGCACATAGCAAACTCGGGGCACAGGTAAACGTCATGTAGTACCAATGCTGAGTGTCTAGACAAAATTGTATGGAGAGAGTGTTGCCCCACCGTGGCGGTCTAGTGGCTAAAGTACTCGGCTGCTGACCTGCAGGTTACGGGATTGAATCCCGACTGTGGAGGCTGCAATTCCGATGCAGTTGAAAATATTGTAGGCCTGTGTGCTCACCTTTGGAAGCAGGTTAAAGAACCCAAGTTAGTCGAAATTTCCGGAGCCCTCCACTATGGCGTCTCTCATTATCATATGGTCGTTTTGGGATGTTAAACTCCACATATCAATCAATCAACGAAGAGAGTGGTAATCGGTGTCACTACCCCACATTGTTTCGTCTCATGAAACTGTGCGTATGACAGGTATATCTCTACAAAGGCCATTACATAGTCGCACGTAATCCAGGCTGACGGAAGTAACCTTCGTCAGACTTACACTACCTAGCCCACGTTGCATGCAGAAAACCATTCGCAACTATAAGCATTGTCCCTTATTTTCTATAGTGGCGTGCCCAGGCACGATAGTGAACTACTGTATGCACATGCTTGATGTAAATATATAGACTTCACAAGCAAATCAAGAAGCGTGCTGCAGTGGCGTGAAAACTTGGCCCTACCCTCTTTTATGCCAACAAGCATCACCCCATAGTTCTAAGCAACGTGCGTGAGCTAGAGAAACACAGTCGTTGCTTTTTAAATTTGTTGCAGAACCCTTAGCACAGTTGTTTGTGGAATATGGAGTAATTCTGGTAATGAAGTGATTCCTTAAAATTTAGTTTTTTTATTTGCATCTTTTTTAACTTCTCCGTCACGGACAAGTGGTTGAGTTATCATTCACAGGCAACTGCGGCTACGCCTCGGTCTGCATTTTCTGCATGCACTCCTATTACTCCTCATAATTAGCGAGAAACGAATATAGGGTGAAGAAAAAACCAAAATGAGTAATCAGGGCACTATGCAAACTTACGTTAACGTGCTTTAAATGATAGTTAGCGGCACTCGGGTATTTTTTCAGAAAGCTAATCCACTGACACGGAAATTGTACCACGTTTATGAGCGTGCTATAGTGACAGACAGCTGTTCAACCAACATGTAGAGAAAAGCAGATTACTTAAAACGGCACAATTCCTTAGTACTGATGAGGCGTCTTACGCAGGCTGTGCCGATTTACGCTATAACTCAACACCAGCAGCATATTCAAAGCGAGGCCTGACATTCCGCATTGCAATGTGTAGACCACGTCTATTGGCTTCAGTATATTGCGCATTCTTTGTAGCCTCCACGCAAAGAAAAACACTTTATCAGAACCACCTGTTCAATGTCTTTCTCGCTTGCCTTTTTTTTTTAAACAAAAATTATTCCAACAGTTTCTTCCAGACTCCAAGCTACAAGTCATTTTATTTCAGGAGTGAAGGTTGTTTTAGGTACTTTCATCATGTGGTGCGAATTTTGTCTCAGCGTGGACAATTAAGAAGATTTTTCTCAGAGGTGTTATGCTTTGCGGATATTTACAGACTTCGATGGTCGGAGTGCATATAGAATGTAAAATGCACATTTCGTAGACTAACTACTGGTTACGTACATGAACATAGCTGAAGATGATCAAGAAAGAAATGCAAATACAGATCATTTTGCCTCAATTCTTTGGTTGTACATTGCAAAAAAAATGAGCGGCAACACTTTTATAGAAACTCAACCATGTTAAATAAACTTGTTCACTTGCCGTGCAACCAAGCTTGACATAATGCAGGAAGCAATCCACTACAAATATAAAAGTTCTGACAATCAATACTTCGACGAACTTTCGAGAAATTCAAAAGGCTCGCCCATGGTTAAAATTTCTTTTTTTTACCCGTGATATGGAAAATCTTAGCTCTCTATATTCCAAGAAACAGCAAAAAGATTCGTAAGTACACTTTAGGTACTCAATTTAGAATGAAATCGCAGCATTTGCCCTTCTGTTTTGCTCATTGCTGAAACTCAACCACTGGTTTCTAATGCTGCCAAGGGCACGCTATCATTAAAGTCAAAGGTCAACACGTTAATATCGTATTACTTCACTGAAGGCACTCTGAGCATCCACATGTCTGTAGCTAGTAGATTAAGCATAGCTGCTCACCCGTTTCATAGATTCGACGTGAAGCTTCGTTTTACTAAAACATGAGTTGAACCACTTTTGGTGAACTGGTTCAATATAATTTGTTATATATCTCTTTCGTTTACTGTGCAAGCACTGCGTAGCTGGTATTAAATTATCTGAAACAATGAAAGTGTGCAGCATGACGAAATAAACTGATTGGTAAGTAGAAAAAGAAATGCCTCACATTTTGTGCTTACCAATTTTCCTCCCTCCACCACATCGTTTGTACCCGTTTTTGAGAGGGTATATCAAGCCAAATAAGGCACCGTGTAAGCAGAAGTGTAAGAAAATTATAATAGCGCGCATATTCCGCGTCAGCACACAAATAACCATGGCGGGAAAACCAGGTCAAGTTTCCTCAATATGTGGCACACACTTACGCTGGAAAATTGGCAGGGAACCAAATGGCTTTCATAAAAGACTTGTTTAACGAAAAGATAGGATTGGTCCATTCTAAAGAACGGTGAAACAGTTTACTTTGGGTAATGTAATAATAAAATGTATTGAAATAAAAAACAATGAAGTGGCGCGTTTGAATTTAGAAATGAATTTGGAAATGGGAAGAAATGTTAGAGAGAATAATAATTTCAAAACTTGAACCTCTCCGAACCTCTGACGTTCTCCTGCAATGCGCCAGCAATGCGCCAGCAATGCGCCAGCAATGTTCTCGTCAAAGTGGCCAAAAGAAAAATTCCCGGAAGAAAAAGCACGCCGTCCTATTTCTTTATTTTATTTACTGCTTTGTCTTTCATACGACATTCGCTCGCTCTATGCTAGAACCTTTCTCTTCGGAAGTGTGTGTACAGCCTCGTGCCAAACACCGACACGACAATTCTATGCGCAGTATATTTGGAACGAGTTCAAGGCCGTGCTGGAAATAGAAATCCTATTTCACTACCTTTCTGAGATGCTCGCGCAGCTAGTAGGACTAGCAAGGAATTGTTTATTCCTGCACTGCCATCAAAAAACACCAGTCGGTAGCAGGTGACCCTTCTATCATATCATTTCTCAGAATGGCAAAGCTCTCACAATTATGCTTTGTTCTCGGAAGCATAGAGTTGTTTAGGACTGCAGCCCGCTTTCCACGTCTTGCTATTTCTTTTTTTTTTCACTTGTATTTTTGAGCGTAAGTATTTTATGTATCGACGTGGAAGATCTGAACGTAAAAAAAAAAACAATACTACTCGAAGCAAGGACTGCTCCGAAGCATAAAGTGTGCACGAAAAAACATGAAGCTTTACCATCCCGTTTCCATTTTAAGCAGGGCCTGTTGCGATACATAGATTGTGTGTGTTTCCTTGGCATGCATATTCTCAAATTATGTTTCCACGTACTGACCAATTTTCCAGCCCAGTGCCGAACAGCGAACCGAATATAAGCGCTGGATTAAACTTTCTCCCGTCCCCTTTCAGCTGTCTCTGCATGATTGAAGTTGAGCATTACGTTCCTTCTCCGTAGTCTTTTTGTAAGTTATTACCACGAAGATCCGAGGATGTAATGTTATTAGTCTAATAGGTGCATCCAAGTTCCGATAGGTGATCATGAATGACTTCCGCACACTATAGTATATGTCGACCGGGCTATGTGTCAGTTACTGGATCAGTGATGTGGATTTGTGGCTGATCATTACAAGACACGATTGTGGCTTGCACTACTGATGGAACGTTTGTGCTCACACATGGGGAATATTTTTATGGGAATATGACAGGGGCAGTTTGATTATTATTGAGATAGCAATTATATGGACACACTCGACTGGAATTCGCCGCCGGCGTCAGCGTCGACGTCATGCCCCATATATATATATATATATATATATACATATATATATAAGTATCTGTATATATCCGGGGCGCGAAATCGAACGTAGGACCGCCGCGTCGTGAATGCGAGGCATTATCCTCTGAGCCACCGAGAGGTACCTACTTCAACTTTCAAAAGGCAAGCTATTCATATTTAGCACTTACCGCAGCGGGCATCTCGGGGGGGGGGGGGGGGGGCAATAGTGTTTTTAGCATTATCAGCAAGGTGGCGCAGTGAGCGCATGGCGGCTAGAATAAGGAGGTGTACCCTCGATCGCGCGCCCTAATCTTGCAGTGTGGGGAATCTTACGTCTTGGCTAGCCTTTGAGTTTCGTTGGAACAATTCTGTTGTAGTTACTGGGCGCACAAGGGTCATTGCAATCATTGCACAGCCTCCGTTTGCGAAAAGGGCGCGCTTTTCAGGCACAGCGAAGTAACAACTGAGACGGTTATTCGCGTTAATCTGTACCAGTGAGTACGTTTCATCCGTTCTTTGTGCGTAAGAAACGCGGGGCACGCTTCGATCTGTGTGCCGTTTCGCGCGTGACCTTCCACTTTGTTGCTATCGCGTTCATTGCTTCGTCTTTGTGGCAAGGCTGTTTTTTTTGCAGTTTGTACACCACAAATGTTCTATTCTTCATGTCTTAGTCCTATTACATGAAATGTTGCCTGAAGCTGCCTTCTTAACTGCAAGAATCAAAGCTTTTGTAGGAGGAATCATGACTCATTTTTTCGGCTTCACAATTAATTATTCTTTTTTAGGTTACTACCCGATGTTGCTCTACCATGAGTGTAAGTCATTCGCGGATTTTTGCATGCGCTGCTTTTTAAAGCTTCGTCTTTTTGTCCGTCAAAACCCTCAATGGGCGATTGTTATAGCGCGAGAAGAGAACGACGACAAAAAGACAAGGACTCGACGGACACGCGCTCGTTTCCTTCGTGTCCTTCTTGTCTCGTGACAATCATTATGGGACAATCATTACATGACAATCAATATATGTATGTCATGAATGTCATGACTTACATTTCGAGGTCCTGCAGCTCTTGCGGTGCTTCCGTTCACATGGCATGTTACAAAACTGGTATGGTATGACATGATTGCGTAGAAAACACAAGCGACAGAGTCTAACATGAAAATCATGACGTGCGTGTCATGTAAAAGCATGATTACATGCCACGCTCATGATGAGCTCGCGGCCATTTTGCTAGCGTCACATTTACCAAGTCTGGTATTACTGTGATGTGAATGGATGGCGAAGGTATGTGACTAGTGCAAACATGATAATTATGATGCGTGTCATGTAACAACATGACTACATGACACGCTCATCATGCGCTGGTGGCCGTTTCACTAGCTCCTCTTATACCACATTTGGTACTACGGGACATGAATGAAAGACGAAAGTATGATACTAGCATAAAGTGGATAAACATGAGATGGATGTCATGTAACAACTTGACTACAAGCTACGCTCATAATGCGCTCGCGGCCGTGTCGCTAGATTCACATGTACCAAATTTGTTATTACCCAACGCGAACGGACGACATAGGTAAATGATGCATCCAAACATGATAATCATGACATGCGTGTTATGTATTAACATCACTACATGCCACACTCATGAGGCGCTCGCGGCCGTTTCGCTAGCTTCGCATATGCCAAATCTGGTATTACCTGACGTCAATGGATGACGAAGGTATGGGACTGGTGCAAACATGTTAATCATGAGATGCGTGTCATGTGAGAACATGACTACATGCCACAGTGTAGGCTCCAATATATTTCCACGTGACGCGGTGTCCTTGCTCGCCGGCATTTATTTCATTGCGTCACAACGGCGTTGCCACGCGAGGCACCGGTCCTGCCTTGTACTTGCAGGCGCATGCCCCGCTGCGTTGCTTTGACGCATGCGCGTTTCAGTGCGTCCGGCGTCCCTCCGTCACAAAGAGAGAGAGACGCAGCAATGTATGGGTAACACATTGGCCCGAAATGCAGCATGTCGCATTTCGCGCGGGTTGTCGCTGGCCAGGCCGGACGCGCGCGGAGGTGAGCGGTCGCATGTGACTTTGGCTCCTGCAAATTTTCCTCTTGTGGCTGACTGATCACTCCAAACGCCCCGAATACTTTACTGGACCTATATGTGAGTGTTACCGACGCTTCCTGTGATACTTTTTCAATACTGAGACGTTTTTTACGCAAGCCGCAGCCCTTTTAGGGCTGTCGGCTGGCAGTGTCGCTGCTAGGCCTACCTCTCCCTAGCATGAGCGCTGGAACAGGGCGCGACGCAGCCGGCGTCGATGGTGCGCGTTCCTGGCGCGCGATCCACGAGAGCCTCTCAAGACAACGCCAGCATCCTTCGTCACCACCAAGCCATGCAGTGGCTCAGGAGCGCCAATCAAGAGCAGCACCGAAGCCCCCACCACTGCCGCGCAGTGATTACAAAATCATATTAAGAGTCCGTGGAGGTTTAAACTGTGCTGTGATACATCCATGCGTCCTCAGACAAATAATCCTCAAGGCGGCGGGTCTCCCAATCTCTGACCGCACCAGTTCTGACCAAATACGCGTCAACTCCATCAACCATACCGTTCTGATTAGCACACCAGACCTGGATCGTGCCGACCTCTACCATGGCATACGGCTCTTGAATTTCAACGGCACCCCTCATGAAGTCGCCACCCATGTCGCTGATCCCGTCGATACCTGCAGAGGAACCGTTCTCCTGCCTTCCGATTACTCGGAAGACGAAATCATCTCGACCCTCCGCCGATGCAACCCAAAGCTGACTATCGGAGGTGCACGACGCCTAGGCAGCACTGAAACCATTCTAATCATATTTCAAGGCAAAATCGTTCCTTACTACGTCCACTACGAAGGCTGTGCACTTCGATGTCGTCCCTTCAGGCAAAAGGTTGAAGCCTGCACACGGTGCCGTCAGATTGGTCATCGCCAAGACGTCTGCACCAACACCAGTGACACACTTTGTCCCAAATGTGGACTAAAAGATGCACCTATGGACCACGAGTGTGACCATGTTTGTGTTGTGTGCAATGGAAACCATGAAACAGGTTCATCGCTGTGTAGACAACGATTTAAGCCGCGCCCTACACGGTCCATGGAAAAGCAAGACCCACCCATCCACCGATCTCCTAGTCGCGAACAAACTCACGGTTCAAGCCAGCGGAAAAGTCGAAGCAAAAGCAAGGAACGCGGGCGGAAAAGTCGAAGCAAAAGCAAGGAACGCGGGCGACGCTCCAGTGCCAGCAAAAGTAAAGATCGCGGTCGTCGCTCCGATTCAACGACGCAAGACGACGCCTGGCCAGCCCCATCACCAAGCCCTGCTCTCACCAACTCTTCGGTCAACTCACACCAGGTAGGCTGGGCTAAGTCAGCCTCTTCTAGCTGCTCCTCAAATCACACCAGTAACAACGACTCCACCCTCTTTAAAGAAAATGCAACCCTAAAAGCTGAAATTCAGAGGCTTAAATTACAACTCGAGTCTTTTCACTTATCCGCTACTACCACTCAAATTGATTCTCGTCCTCCTTCCGCATCAACCACCCAAGCCCCTCCCTCTCATTCCGCCTCTTCCATGTGCCATTCATCAGCCCCACCTGAACCCTCTGCACATTTGCCCATGGACACTAGCCCCTGTGCTCAACGCGAACCACTTCTCCCTCCCCCCAGCAAACGTAAAACTCCGAGCACTCCACGATCAGAAGAATCCCTGGAGGAGACAGTTTTAAATTATAATGACAGAATAACCGCATTAGAAACTAAATTTCATAATATACTCACCGCAGTTGAAAAACTCAGTGCAGATTACGCAGCCAAACATGAAGCACTCGCCAAATTTATGGACCTTGTGCAAGCTCATATCCAACAAACTACAAGTTGGATAGCTGAAGTTAGTGCCAATAATCCTAGCATAGCACCACTTTCCACCTCAGCACCAGCTTCGCTTAACAATGGCCAATAACCCGACTCGCTCCGAGCTTCAGGTTTGGCAATGGAACTGTAGGGGGTTCCGAAAAAAGAAAGCACATCTGCAACAGTTCCTTGCCTCCCGTTCTAATCTACCCGAAGTCATTGCCCTCCAAGAAACTCACGGGCCAGTCAGCTTCCCAGGTTATAATGTCCACCAAACTAAAAAGCTGTCCCGGCCTGATACGGCAATTCTTACTCAAAAACACCTCACTGCAAATCACTCCCACTTCGACGGCGTCGATATAGAGCATGATTTTTTGGAGATTATTCCTCATAAGAATAACACATCTGCTCTTTACCTTCTGAATGTCTACAGCCGCCCTCGAGACAAACATCACCGCTTTGACTCCCTTTTTACTCAAGCCATTTCCGCTGCCAAAGACCATCCCCTTTTAATTCTTGGTGATTTCAATGCACCCAACCTGTTGTGGGGTCACACTGTTTCTACTCCTAAGGGCAGAGCCCTGTGGATACACATACAAGACCACAGACTCACGCTACATAATGACGTCGATGCACCAACCAGGCTAGGAAACAGCGTATCGAGAGATACCTCTCCCGATCTTACCCTTACACGCAGAATTCAGCACGTTACATGGAGCAACTTGCAAGTTAATCTCGGTAGTGATCACTACATCATTACTACTACAGTACATTTCAAGCACAAACCCTTCGCACCTAAGCCAATCAGTCACACCAATTGGGACAAATTTCGAGAGGCCCGCCAGATATCAGCTCCCAGAAACATCCAAGACATCTCAGAATGGGTGAAGCAACTTCACTCAGATGCTGGGGTGCATACTACAACTTTGCCCCCCGAAACCCCCCTCACCACGGTTGATGCCAAGCTTTTACATATGTGGGAAGCCAAACAGTCTCTCTTGAAGAGATGGAAAAAAGGACGGCACAACCGAAAGCTAAAACTCCGAATAGCCAAGCTTGACCTGCAGATCCAGGAGTACGCCACACAACTGGCCTGCCAGCAATGGGGCCAGGTGTGTGACAGCATGCAAGGAAACCTTGACAGCAAACGCACATGGCAACTACTGCGCCACCTCTTAGACCCTACCACATCACGCACACATCAAAACCAGAGCATAAAGAAACTTGTATATGCTCACAAAAACGATCTAAACGGACTCTTCGACGACCTCCGCGATAAACATCTGCCTCCTGCTCAGAAGTATAACACACCAAAGTACACTGGAAAGCCCAACGAGTTATTGAGCGCCGCTATCACGGAAGCAGAGGTTCGGCATGCTATGGCCACTCTGCGCACAACGTCAGCACCAGGCCCAGACCACATTAACAACAAAGTACTTCGCAATCTGGACGACAACTCCGTCACGGCAATCACAGATTATTTCAATCACTGCTTTGACACTGGCACCCTTCCAAGTTCCTGGAAGGATGCCAGGGTAATTTTCATTCCAAAGCAAAACAAACCAGTGAACACTTCCAATCTCAGGCCTATTTCACTAACCTCTTGTCTTGGTAAAACGCTTGAACACGTTATACTCAACCGTCTGAATAAATACATGGAAGACAACAATGTTTATCCACCAGAAATGGTGGGTTTTCGAAAATCTCTGTCATGTCAAGATGTCATGCTTCGACTGAAGCATGATATCATTACACCCAACAGCAGCCTAGATACGCAAGCAATCTTGAGTCTGGACATCCATGGAGCTTTCAACAACGTTGCTCATTCCGCCATCCTCCGCGAGCTTAATCTCATAGGGGTTGGCGCAAAGACATATAACTATATAGCTACTTTTTTAGCCAACCGTACCGCAACCATACACATAGGCGCAGATCAATCTCAGTCTTACGCTTTGGGAAGTTACGGCACGCCACAAGGGTCTGTGCTGTCACCGTTTCTTTTTAATGTCTCTATGATGCCGTTGGCGCAAGCATTGAGATCTATCCCTGACCTCAAGTTTTCACTCTACGCCGACGAC
The DNA here is from genome assembly GCF_043290135.1 of Rhipicephalus microplus. Taxonomy (NCBI): domain Eukaryota; kingdom Metazoa; phylum Arthropoda; class Arachnida; order Ixodida; family Ixodidae; genus Rhipicephalus; species Rhipicephalus microplus. Next base: position 57,030,485 of record NC_134706.1, read on the forward strand.
ATCACTCTTTGGATGACTGGCGGCTCCGATGGAGAGATTCAAGACACCCTGCAAGCTGCGGCAAATACGGTTGTGGCACTTACAGGGTCTATGAATCTTTCATGTTCCCCACAGAAATCTCAGCTACTTCTCCTACCATCTCACAGAGGGGGCGAAAAACACATATCCAATATACAGGTAATTCTAGATGACGTACCAGTTACTCGAGTGGATAGGATCCGCGTGCTCGGTTTACACATTCAAAGCAATCGGCTCAACACATACACACTAAAGACACTTCACACCACCGTTGATCATACCTTGCGACTTTTGGGTCGGGTCAGTAATAAACATGGCGGACTAAAGGAGGCCGAACTCCTCCGCTTGGTCCAAGCCTTCGTTATCAGTAAAATAACTTTTACAACGCCTTACCTACACTTTCTTAAATCAGAATCCGACCAGATAGACATCCTTTTACGCAAAGCGTATAAGTTCGCTTTAGGGGTGCCTATACGGACCTCCACTGAAAGGCTTATGCGTACTGGCACCTTCAACACCCTTGCTGAACTAGGAGAAGCCCATATTGCATCTCAGTATAACAGACTTTCTAACACCGGGACAGGCCGACACATTCTACAAACCCTTTCTGTCACTCCGGCATCCATCACTAAGGTCAAGTACACCATTCCACACCACATACACGAGAACCTATACATTCCACCACTTCCAAAAAACATGCACCCTGAGCACCAGAAACAGCGCAGGATGCAGCGCGCGAGGGCCCTCAAAAAACAATTCTCCTCCTCCAATGATGTGCTCTATGTTGACGCCGCCGATTACGGAAACAGGCATCATTATGCAATATCGGTAATCAACTCTCACGGCCAGGTCGCTGCGGCCGCCTCCGTTCTTGCTTCTTCTTCGGAGGAAGCGGAAGAGGCGGCCATAGCCCTGGCCCTGACAATACCTAGTTCATTCGTTATTATCAGTGACTCCAAAACAGCTATATATAATTTCGGAGCGGGCAGGGTTTCTAAGCCAGCCCTTCCCCTACTTTTGCATCATCCCCTTGATCGACTTGTAGCACTAATCTGGACTCCCGCGCATGCGGGCCTTGCCGGAAACGAGGCGGCTCACGCGAGTGCCCGAGGATTCACAGTCCGGGCACACGCATCCGATGTGTCGCAATTCGCTACGAATGAGGCGCCATTTACAGCGCGGGATCGCCTTATTTCATTCCACGATATTTGCACACACTACCGTTTAGAGCGATTAACCTTCCCGCCACTCACGCGCAAATCTTCACGCAGGTGCGAAATTCTGTGGCGACAGCTGCAGACTCGCACCTTTCTTTCGCCTTACCTCCTACACCGCATTCATCCATCCTGTTATCCTTCCCCCTCATGTAAATTTTGTGCCTCTTCCACAGCAGACTTGAACCACATCATGTGGCGCTGCCCTAAGCACCCTCTTCCCCCATTCCTGAAACGCCTAATTTCTAGTGAGGAGCAGTGGGAGGCTGCCTTGCGCAGCTCGAGGCCCGCTACCCAGGAGGCCATCCTGGAGTGGGCTGAGAGGGTAGAGGAGGACTACTTCAAGTAGTTCATCCCCACCACACCCTTTCCTGTTGCCCCCTTCCCTTTAACAAGGGATAAATAAAGTTGTTCATTCATTCATTCGCTGGCCACGCTGATAGACGCTGGTCGCGCCGGTCGCGCCGGCCGTCAGACTATAGAGTGCTTGTGTTTCGCTATAGAGTGCTGTGCTTCGCGTCACTGTGCCAAGCGTGCTTGCGCGTCAACGCTACATTGGAGTATATTGGGTCCATGATAATGTTCTCGCAGCCGTTTTGCTAGCTCCACATATACCAAATTTGGTGTTACGTGACGTCAATAGATGACTAAATATATGACTGTGCAAACATAATCCTGACACGCGTGTCATGTAAGAACATGACAACAGACCACGTTCATAGCATGCCCGCGGCCGTTTTGCTACGTCCACATATACTAAAGTTGGTATCACGCGACGTGAATATATCACGAAGGTAAACGACACAACCAAACCTAATAATCATAACATGGAAGTCGTGTACGGCAACACTTACCTCCACCTCGTAACGTTGTGCTTATTTTAAAGTGACATATCAACCTTTCTCATTCATGTTTCGCATATCATCCATTGCCAGTGTATACGTGACATCTGCCAACATTTTTATATATACTCACAATGGTATTCATGTAATTGTAACTTCAGTTTCGTGTTTTCTGCCATATCTCATGCTTACATTATTCGGAAGAAATTATTTTTCATCGCAAATATCCCATATCAAGTGGTCCCTGTAAAAACCAGTGTCCAATGCGCTATTTCAAGGCTGTTTCACTTGCCGCCATTGCAGCGAAAAAAATCGTTCCGTTCGCTCCATTCACTTTGTTCGCAAACGCCGCTAAAGGTGATTTCGTTTCACTTGGACCGCAAACGGTCGGCGATTTTCAATCTGTCACTGGAGTAGCGAGTTGTTGCCACCCTTCTTTGTGACAGACACTGCAGAATTTTTCAAACATAATGTATTGATTTCTGCATTATTAGGGAGTTTTAGCTTGTAGGTATACTTCTTTACGTTACCGTGTTATCGGTTTACGTTTACCGTGTTACCGTGCCCGAGTTTTAGCAGCGTTTTGCTACACATACGGGAACCTTTACGTTCGTACGTAAAAGTTTACGTTCGCCGATGATGATGATCATGGATGCACACATATTCGTTTGCTTTTAAATAAAACTTAACCAGCGCTGCGGCGCAAATATAATAACTTTTAACATGTAAAATTATCAAGTGTTTTGGTGCTATATAATCACCTAAACATTAAAGTTGGCTGCGTGCAGAAGGCTATAAGGAGCCACCGCATAATTCTTTAAGCCTTTCTGGTTGAACAGTCAGCGGCTAGCCGCATTCGCAAAGAAGTGGTCGTCGATATGGCAAAGAGTGTGCTCCAAGATCCATTCCTGGCTCAAAATCTACCGTAGAAGTACACCAATGATCTACTGATTATGGATCTGCTACAGCCGCAGCCGCGGAGGAACCTTCACGAGAACGGCGTGTTGGATATCGACGCCATCTATGGAACCACCTTTTATCGTAACTTCAGGTTCCACAAAGGCGATTTGGACGACCTGATCGTTGGCCTGCTCATTCCCGGCGAAGTGATGAGTGCGCCGCGCATCCGAGTGTCAGATCGCGAGGCTTTGTGTATGACACTGCGGCGCCTCGCTTATCCAAATCGACTTTGTGACCTGGAGACGATATTTAAACGCCACAGCTCCGTGTTCTCAAGTGTGGTGTCCAAAGTATAATGTCTCACATCGAATATTACTTTGGACACCTGCTTGCAGATCTCACGGTTCATGGCTGGATGAACATCCAGAACCTGCAAGTGTTTTCACAGGTAAGCATGAAAGTCGATCGATTTCGTGCGAATATCACTTTTTTGTTTGTACGAAGCAAAGTCGTAACATGTCCAAAAACTGGCAGAATATTCATAGTAGCTGGCGTGAAAGTTGAAACGACAAAATACGCCACGTTTATTTCAATTACTGATTTCGATTTCGTTGCATTCCGAGTCTACTAAATTGGCGATTTTACGGCATAGCAGCAGGACGCTGCAGTAAAAACCTTGGTTCAGGCTGGTGAAATGCATTGAAATGCGTTTGTTCGTTCCTCGAAGTTTGAAATGTTCAGTTCGCGTCGCAGCGAGTTTAAAGACATATTCGCAGACGCTGAGAGAATACATCTGTACTACAATTTTGAGCTCAGACAAACATGGGCACATTCCAGCGATCACATTACATGTAAATGTGGCAGCTTGTGTTGTTTTTGCAGTCTGTTTATTCTTTTGCAACCCTGTTTCTACTGTGCAAGAAGGCAATTACACACAAAAAAAACAACAAACAACAGGTCAATGAGACCACAAGAATGCGGTGCAATGACCTCTTGTGCGAATTCTTTCACCGGAAATCCTTGATAAAGTTGTTCGGATCCATCCATAACGGTATTCCGTGTGATCCATGTATGTAATACACCGGTAACACGTGCTTCAAGAACAAGATTGAAAGTAGAGCACCCCTTATGTGAGATATTGGCATCAAACAGCTGTGACACTGAGAAAGGAAATATTATGCTAGCAGACTCATGTGGCAACACACTGGGACTCATCGAGACTCTGGTCAAGCTGTGCATCTGTGTTGGTTGGTCTCAGCAATAAGTTGGCGAGTTTGATTTCAAGTGAATGCAGTGGAGATAAAGCTTACTCATTTTGAGTCCGAGGAGAAATTTTTGGCGAGTCTGAATCGGAGCAAGTGCCCAGAGCAAAATATATCTTTCGAGTGAGTCTAAGCGAGCTCCAATACTCTGGCTGGCTTCTCATTCTACGTTTACCTTTATATTTGTTACTAAATTGCTGCTGTGCATAATGTTTATGCTTTAAGTACTCCTAATCGTTGGCCTTCTAATGTGACATGAAACATCATTTGTATTTAGTGTCCTTTTAATTAAAGAAGCACAAGTCTAACTGTAAGTTAGGAGAGGCACGTATAATTCACCCTTCAATTATATTGCATATTGCAGTGCGTCTTTGCGAAATGTTAAGTAAAAATATTTGTCTGTAATAGATTCAACACTGACGCACTGGGCACAGCTTGTTATTGAGCACCAAGCTCATGCTGTGTCTGCTTTTATCATTGAGTAAGCTATGAATAAAAATGCTTCTAGTAAACTCATAAGTGTGCTTCACAAAAGCAGCAAGCATCATAAACAATAATTCCTACTGCTTTCTCACATATGGTTACTGCTAAAATAAAAAGACATCATTGTTATATTCGGCACTGTTTACCTTTATGGAATATAGCCTGGTCCAAAAAGGTAAATGTCCATGTTTATGTATCAATCCCCCGTTACTGTAACTGCCACTGTGACCTGCTTTCCTAGACTGCTAAGAACGTCATTTGTTATTTTGAGTTACGTTATTCACTGCCTGGCATGAAATGATTCAACTTTTGATGCCCGTTAGAGTTTTGAAAGAAAGAGTGAAACTCTGCTTTCTGTTATGGCACGTGTAAAAAGCAAAGTGCCCTCCACTGCGGGTGCTCGAGACAGTAGCGTAAAACCAGTACAAGAACAGCTAGAAGGCAAGTGAGAATATTTCGTTTGGTCTCGCTTGTTGTTTGTTCGTGTGTCTCGGCTGTCCATGTCAAATAAAAGAGGAAGGACAATGTTTTTTACTAAGATTATATCTGAAAACTGTACTTGGGCATAAATGCTACTGGGTTCCTGCTGTTGTGATTACTGTTGCGCGGTACTTCGGTCGTGTTGGCTCGCGATACGTGGCTCGATTAACAATAAACGCAGGCTGCTCCCAGGGGATCAAAGGGTGGCGCGTAGAGAGCCGAGAGTGCCTGAAGATGAGGTTGGCATCGCAAAGCAGAAAACATTTGACTCTCCGGCCTCTCTCAGTAGAGGGAACAGGAACAACAGAAGTGTTTATATCGACAATTTCGGCCAGAGTCTAGCCACAAACACATACAAGACGCACACACACACACACGCACACACACACACACACACACACACACACACATATATATATATATATATATATATATATATATATATATATATATATATATATATATATATATATATATATATATAAGGAAAGAAACGTATACCTAAGGGCTTGTTTTTTCATGTTTAGAAGTATTATCGAGATCAAACAGACTAAAAGGCCAATAAATGTATAGGGGGCGTTATTATACCTAATTGTGATGTGTAAAATATCAAGAAAGGAAAGGAGATGGAAAGACAACTTGCTGTGGTCAGGAACCCAACCTGCGCCCTTCGAATAAGGCGCTCGATGCTGTACCAACTGACCTACCACGGTGGCTATCCCCCAGGCATTTTATTGGGTATATATATATATACATACATATACATATACATATATATATAAATATATATATATATATATATATATATATATATATATATATATATATATGTGTGTGTGTGTGTGTGTGTGTGTGTGTGTGAATTAAACCTGGGAGTGTCAGTCAGCGCCACCACTACTGGCAACTGGTTTCTCTGCGTACTACGAGCACTTTTGATATCTATCTATCTATTTATCTATCTATCTATCTATATATCATTTTATTTATTTATTTATTTATGAATACTACAACCCTCAAACAGGGTTTCAGCCGAGTGGACGCACATTTTTAACTTTACTGATTTGCAAACAAGATAAATATAAAGTGGGTAAAATATGTCCTACTTCAGGAGATCGAAAAAGGCAAAAATAAGACGATGATTTGTAATAAACAGGCTTGAGGTCACATAATTAAATCAAATAAGCGCTGCGATCAAGATGAGCACTAGTGTAGAAAATAAATACTACAGTGATATAAATAAACAGCACCAGCTCATGTATTAGAGTTGACACACTCAACGCTGGAGCTGCGTAGCAAGACGATTGAAGGAAATATACATTTATCCATCTAGCCGCCTACGTCTGGGTGCTCTCGTGATCTCTCCCTTAACTTCAGGTGAATCAAAACTACTATAGTAGTGTATAATTTGGTTTGGCAAATATGACTCACTGGACATTACATGTTAAAGCCCGGTCGCGTTCGTCGTGAAAATCTTTCTACATGATGTGTGCCATATAGCAAGTGCTAGGGTCTACGGGTGTGTTCCACAGGTGATTGCCAGTTTAAATCTGCCAAGGCATGCCGAGAATACACGAGTAATTTTAACGCGTGAACTTTAAGAAAACACTTACGTCAATAGCTTTCACCGGCAAATATGAAGAATCGATTGGAAGGCCCCAGCAGTCATCTAACCCCACCATTCTGCGTGGAAATCAAGTATTGTACCGCAGCGCCAGGCTGGGTCTTATAACTACTTTTCAAATAGATTCTACAGTGTTCGTTAAGCGCCAAATGTGGTTGCAGTTCTGGCTATCTAATCTAATAAACATTACATTAACTCGTATGATACAAACGTCGCGGCGAGTTAACGCCATTTGTAGGTAAAGGCCATTCGCTGAAGCTGTATTCTGTAGCTGTGTCCAGGGCGGCGTTTCTCGCGAGCCCCAGAGCTTCATATTAGTTCAACGTTTCTGGTGTTGCTAATATTTATGCTGGTGTTGGCGCAATCCTAAATAAGTGCTGCTACAAAAGATAGGCAGCTGTGGGAATTATTGAGTGCAAATAAATGGTGCGAATATTTTTACAATTGTACAGATATTAATATGGATGCGTATTCATGATGACTGTTTTTGAGAAGAAGAAATAGTAGTCATTAAAACAAACGCCAGGCCTGTGCGGTAGGCACAGTACAGTCACAGCGAAACCTAGAAGAGCAGCTTTCCAAAGCCTTTTGAAAACACTCATTTGGTAACTACTGCAAGCACCGTTGCTTTGTACCCACTATAGGGCAATAATAATAAACTTTTTAGTAGTAGGCCGTCATTCGCTATGCTATTTTTCGGCCTTCTTCTGAGATGCGTGGTATCCGCTAAACACTTGCTAGGTATTTCGTACCACTTGTTCATGCAGTTGCTGATGACGATGTGGAATTACGGCTGAAGTGGGTATGCACCACAGCTAATAGGAAAACAAGAACAAGCTTTTGTATTGAATTGGAGCATTTTACGGCCCATTCGTTACGATAATTCCATTGTGCGACAACTGGTTGTTATTTCGCCGTTGTAAAACGCATTATGAGTAGTAATAACGCAATTGCTTTCCCGACATCAAGCCCGCCTAAGGCAAGTTTGACAACAAGTCACAAGTACCGGAGTAGCTCGGTGGTAGAATACTGGGCTGGCACCCAGCGAACGTGGGCTCGAGCCCCACTGTGCCATTGGTGCTAGGTCATGCCTGTTTTGGGCAAGTTTGACGACAAGTTAAAAGCACCGGCGTACCTCAGTGATAGAATATTGGGCAGGCACCTAGCGGACCCGGGATCAAGCCCTACTGTGTCATTAGTGCAAGGTTGTCTTTTTCTAATTTCGCGCAAAGTAGTTACGGACACTGGCTGTGGCGGTGTACAACATTTAACGGCGCGTGACCCGAGTTGCGGTCTCATAACGGCTTTCGCTGTAACAATTGCGGAAAACCAAAAGAACGTAGCATCATGAGACAGACGAAGGTTAATTCAATAGCGGGAAATGGCGCTGTAACACTTTGTAGAGAAATTCAGAAAAAAATAAATGTTTCTCAACACGCTGTATGCCAGAAAATAGTTTGCCAATGCTGAACTAGTAGTGCTTGTTTCATTAGGAACTTTGTCGATTCGGCTTTATCCAGTACTAGCTGTGTTATTGCTCATACACGATTCTCATTCAATATTGTCAAATATTATTTTCGCACTTTTCTGAAGAGCCTCCATAGGAAAATCCAACTAGCGCACACCAAGAAAAAATTACCCGGGGCTCAGATATTATAATTTTCCTTCCGTACGTCCTCTTGTTTTTACTTTATTCATTCGTCCACAAAGCAACGTATGCCAATCGATGTTTCTCAATGGCCTGAGGTTAACACGTGCCTTTAGCCTTGGGCTAAAAAACTCCGAGGTTATATAGAATTCTCAGTACACAAAAGAAAAAAAAGAAAAACCAGCAGCTTCTTTTGACTTTATAACCTAAGCTGGTAAAGAAGTACGTAAGATGAAAAAGGCAGCAGACAAATACATGGTATATAAATATTGACACGTGACATCCACAAGGATCACTCCATTTTGCGCCAAACAGAAAGCCGTCACGAGCACCTCAAAACAGTTCCTGTTTCTTAATAGAAAAACTGATGTGTTCTTGCATCATCTTGAAAATCTGAACGGCTCTGAGAAGTTCTTTCGCATTGTTGGTTCTATGCAGAATTCATTCACTGTCATTCATACTAAATGTGGAGCATGGTTATAGATAGATAGATAGATAGATAGATAGATAGATAGATAGATAGATAGATAGATAGATAGATAGATAGATAGATAGATAGATAGATAGATAGATAGATAGATAGATAGATAGATAGATAGATAGATAGATAGATACTTAAATTAATATTCAATTAAACAATATAGTTACCGAGTGAGTGAGTGAGTTTGTGAGTGATCGATTGATTGAGCACTCTGCCGACTAATCTCAATTTAGTTAAATTGAAATGAAAAATTCCAGTTATTTATCAGAGTTATTTGTACAAAATATGCTCGCATATGTTGCGGGCAAAGTAGTCAAGTTTTTGGTATTTAAGGGGGAAAATTATTAACATAACACGATCTGATCTCAATGCCTGTGTCACATCTACAAATAGAAGACGTATAAAAACACATAAAAAGTACAGCAAAAGCGCCACACGAATAGAGCATGTCGATTGAGCTCCTTGAAAAATCCATCTTGAGAAAAACGTAGAAGTGTAACTAACGACAGTGTTCGCCGGCCAGCCAATCGAACTGTTGTGCCAATGCGCGAAACTTAGACCCTTTTTCATAGCACATAATTCCAAATTCCATTCATGTATTCTCTGTAACATGACAGCCAGTAGTATTCGAGAAATTGGATATCTATTTCCCGCACAGCCTTGAACTCGCCATGAACAGACCGCGTCACATATGCTGTTGTGGTTTTTCATTGACACAACACTTCATGAAATCAGAGCCTGCACTGAGAAGATGCTCTCCCAGGTGTACCAGCACGAATATCGATCGTGAAGGATGTACCAGAAGATGCAACGACAGTTTTTTGTTTCGGTCAGAGTTGTTTGTCCGCACAAACGACGATGGTGAATTCGGACTGCTATATAGCCTTGGCAGAACAGATCTGCCCAACAAGCTATAAAGCTTCCTTCCGGTCACAGAGCGAAACAGGGAATGACCATGACACCTTTTCTTTCGTCCAGACAGCGACGGGGCCGTTCGGCGTGCCAACAGCTCCACAGTGTTCTCGTTCATATACCGAGGACCTGTTTTTCTGATAGTTGTCAGGTAAGGTAAGTTATAGAGTGCAAAGAAGCTGGCCGGATAAAATATTGGTGCTCCACTTTCAAAAGTAAATGACGGCGAAATTGGTTCCAGATTAATAACGGGCAGCGTCCTTATTAAACTACCCAAGGTAAAGCTCTAATTGAAAACCCTTTTTATGTACTTTAGCATCAGGCCTTTGGGTCAAGGCTGTTTTCTCAATAACAGGACCTACAGTAACGATCCAGAAATAAGATTCCGATTTCTCGCATTGTCCTAAAGGTGCCCTGGATAGGCCACACCTTGTGTACTGTTTGTATTAATCAATATTTTTCTACTCATCGAGCTAAAGACATGTCTGGTAATGTTTGTACTGCATGCTAAGTTTACATTGGTGATTTCTTAGTTTCTTTCTTCATCTTTTCTGTTTCTCCAGCTGTTCCGTTTTTTTTCTCTTCTTGGACGCATGTGATTCTACAGGCGAAGAAACGCACATAGAAAGAGGAAGCGAGAACGACCACTGTAAACAAGAAAATGAAAATTTTTTTTTTCATTGTACGATGGACCATTTATGCAAGGCGTTGCTAGCTATTCGCAAACTCTGTAGACTGTCACGCCACCCCACGACCGCCAGCGTAATTTTTTTAAGAGTATCGAAGTGATGGCAGGGAACCAGTACTAATAGCCCGTGCATGTACGTCTTGGGTGGCGTTGGGCTTTCACTAACACGTTTCTGTTGTAATTACCGGGCGCATAAAGGCCACTGCAATCGTTGCACAGTCTCCGTTTGCGAAAAAGGTGTTCTTTTCGGACACAGAGAGGTAACAACTGAGATGTTTATTCGCATTCATCTGTACTTGTGAGTACGTTTCATGCGTCATTTGTACTTGAGAAACGTGGGGCAGGTTTCGATCTGCTTGCTATTCGACGCGTCACCTTCCGATTTGTTGCCATCACGTTCATTGCTTCACCTTTGCGGCAAAGCTGTGACGTTTTTGAAAAATGCGTCAGACCGATATGCATTGTTATAACTTAGCAACATCTCACATCGGTAAGTATCCCCTGAGAACTGAGGACGTGAAAGGTAATACAGAAAGTTATAACACTATTAGGGGTTTTGCGTGACAAACCACGTAAGGATCTTGAGGCACGTCTTTAGTTGAGGGCAACGTCCAAGGACATCGCATGCCACAACAACTGGGGCCGAATTCACAAAGCTTTCTCTTTGGCTACGCATTTTCTTAGCCAAAAATTCTCTTATCTGGAGGGATTACTATAGCGTGGGTATGAATTTAACTTATTCGGCACTTAATAGGGCAAGGAGGACACACGATAGCCGATGAAACGACAAGGAAAGAAAGAATTGTGTGCCGATAATATCAAGGTAGAACGCAAAGCGTCTAGCATCGAGAGTATACGATGATAGCCAATGATTTGCTGCATCTAAGTTTCAGTTCCGCGAGCGTCTGCTACAGCACTTACGGGATGCCACGTACGTTGTAATAGGCGTTTTGGCAGGCTGTGCAAAGCCAAGCACTCGCCTTTCATCAACGACTGTAGCTAAAAGCGAAATCGCTAAGCAATCCATACACTATCTCGCCAAGTACAAGTAAACAACACTCTAGGTACACCACATATATGAAACCACACATAAATCGATGCATGCAATGTTTGAAAACGTGCCTCGAATATCTTCCCCTATTTAACGCGACCAGTTACATTAGATTTCATTGAAGCTGGGCTGCTACTTAACTAATTCGGTGCAATATAGCACGGTATAGTGGTGAACGTAAGGGTGTTTTGTACCTATAGTCAAAGGTAGCCTTTGTTACAATATTTTTATTACAAGACACATGAGCGACTTTGGTGCCTGCAGACGATAGTGCGGAAATAGATATCAGCAGTAATCAAATGAAATTGTGAGCGCAATTTCGCTGGTTCCATGCACTGCAGCATTTTTATAAATCCGGAATGCGAGAACGTGCATACGGTTACCCTTAACTATGTGCCTACGTAAAATGAGGGAGACTCGTCGGGAGGTGTCTGAGTGCTAATGCTTTTTACAAAACACGGTGCAAATATTCCGTCCAGCGTTGTTTTAGTGCGCAAACAAAGCAAGGGACGTGTATACGAGTCTTGAGGTCAAGAGACGTTATCACACGTGCGAATAGGATGAAAAGAGAGAGAGAGAGCCTCTTGTTTCGGCTTCGCGAAAGCTTGAAATTGATAGACAATAAAGACAATTTTCTGGCCCAGCAGACGTCAGGGAAAGTCTCCGCAAAGCAGCGTCAGATGCTCGGAGAGCATAAAAAAGTGGAGTACGCGTTATATGGGAGTGACAGCCACTCAGAAAGCGAGATGAAGTGTGACTGTCCTTAGATGTGAGACAATGCTAATTAGGAGAGTTGAGTTAATGAGCCAAAACTTTCCTAAATAACGATAATGGAAGCAAACTGAGCATTCATCTAGTGAAAGTGACACTAGTGACAGTGAACTCATGATAGTTGATAAGCGTTGTCACAGGCCGTTATATATTTTTATTTTCTTATTTATATTTGGCAAACTATGAGAAGGTAACCTACGTTAGAGTCGGCTATCCCAACGTCATGACAGTAATGTACAAGAATAAATGACGCACACTTATACAGTCACACGTGGCGGTTTCTATCTTCTAGTAACCTTGGGCAAACGCACTCTAACTATTATTTCTATTTTTGACAAAGTTTCACAGGACGTTTTTGCATTTGGCTTCATTCGAAGGAATGACGATATATCAGCAATAGGGCGAATGCAAGCACTGCTGCAGTGGACGAGCGGTTACAGCGCTCATCTGCAGTCTAGGAGGTACTTGGTTCGATTCGCAGAATCACTGAGCACTTTTTTTTTCAAGAGGTTGCCCGGCCTGACATTATGCGTGGTGGTACTAATTTTTTGAGAAGTAGGCTTTCGCACTTGCTTCCTTCACTCCCCTTTTGACCCAAAAGCGCTGTACTGTGCTCCTTCAAAAATTAAACAATTCAGGGTTCATAATTTTCTCCTCCATCCTCTCTTATCGCAAAAGTGTCCGGTGCTGAAATACCAATATCATACCTGGTATATTACTTTTCACGTGTTTGGATATTCGACCAGCAATCAGTCTTCACGGTGTTTTGAAGAAAATCTACACATACAGTGAACTGTTTGCAGCCAAGTTGACTGCCTTTGTAGGGACACGTTTTCGTGCTAATTTGGTGGCCATCATCACATGCAGCAAGACCAAAGAGCACGGACAGTTAGAGCTGACGCAAAAAGAGTGATTAGTTTGTGTTTTCTCTCCCGCTATTTGTCATGCTACACGCTTCAGTGTAATGTCGCTGTCAATGGTTAAAATTAACTATAGCAGTTAATCGAGTTCTGCTGAGAGGGTCCCCTATTGTCCAGAATGGAACAGAACAATGGCAATTTGATTTGTGTGATAAAGAGATACTCTGCTTTTGGTTACCAGAATAAATTTCTAAACCAAATTTTATTTTTTATTAACAACAGTTCCAGTGCAGATGAAAGGTGCATGGACAAAATCCGTATATTCAGCTTGACTAAGTTTGTGACCTTAACTGTAATTGCGAACCGATATCACAGTATGCATAAATATCACACACATATGCAACCACGGGTGATAGCTTGCTTATTCCGATTAAAATTGAAAGGTTGAAATCGACATATTCAACCAACGCAATGTGTATGAGATATGCCATGTAGAGTAGCTATGCTCTAAACTAATCTTCGCAGGTTCGATCAATTTTACCCAATTTCTTGCCCATCACTGTAGGTTGGTAAATGAAACAACTTCTTCGAACACACATATTCTGTGTAAGGTTACATTTATTTTTATGCAGTACAAAACAAATTGAAATGTATAATGGCTCAAAAGAGAAATAACTAAAAACAAATTCAGCCAAATCATTACCAAACTTACTCAGCAATCATAAACGGATTCTCATATAAAAGATACATACATACATACATACATACATACATACATACATACATACATACATACATACATACATACATACATACATACATACATACATACATACATACATACATACATACATACATACATACATACATACATACATACATACATACATACATACATACATACATACATACATACGTACATACATACGTACATACATACATACATACATACATACATACATACATACATACATACATACATACATACATACATACATACATACATATACGCACACATACATATACATATGTACACCCATACATACATACATACATACACTCAGGTGTAAATATTAAAATGAATGGCTATAAAACAACAATTCTACTACACTCATTTTGAATATACTACAGAAAGTAACTTACGAGAGAAATTCACCGGCACTGTTATGTCTGAGCACGGTGTTTCTCGAACCATCTCGCAAAAGCTTGATGCATAGTTTTCCGCTGCTGCCCAGTGACAAGCAATTTTTATAAAAAACACAAGAATAAAGCCCTTGACAATGTCATGCTAAAGGAAAGGACTGTGCATCAATATGTTGTACATGTCTGCAATATCACTCTGTTTATTTACATAGCTTGGCTCATTCCCAACCCACTAACAAAGCATGTTAGGACACTTGGGCTGAAAGTTGGCACAGCGCGAGTAAATTATAGACAATACATGAATAATACAATTATAAGCTACTAAGCTCCTTGGTGCAAACAGTGTTTATATTGACAGCTGTAGGTGCCATTTTGTTTCTCCAAAACACTTCTCAAAAGTGGAATCAACTTTATTTAGCTAAAAGTTTCTATTCTGGCACGTCGTGGTGGCTCAATGGTGGAAGTGACTTTTTCGGCCAAGAAAGCAACGACCAATTATTTTTCCAGTTCGTGAATTCACCCCATGCTAACATTGAGGCAGCTGGTAGGAGTGCTTTTGGAGAGAAGAAACCACCACATTCCCACCAGTTGTGGCCTTGGGTAGCTACTTCACTTGGACAAAAATGATGAAAAACACTCCTCAAGAACACTTCAAAGTTTGCACATCAACACAGTTCCCATACAGCTGTCTATTAGTCTGCTTGAAAAATATTGAGTTTACTGGTGGGCAAAGACTGTACACTATGTGAGGTGATGCTCCAGTGCACTGCATGTATGTCTTGCTGCTGGCCTCAACTGCGATGTTGTTCAGCACATATGTGTAAAATAACAACTAATACTATGCCACTGCAAAGTAATTATGTGTCATTTGCATGAAACAGGGACCACAATAAAAGAACAGAACTACATTTGCCTTCACAAAGTTCAAAAATTGTAAATAAATTTCCACAAAGTTTTCACAGTTCATCTGGGGATAGTAATATTGGTTGTAAACACATTCTTACTTCCACTAACAAACTATTTTAAGATGCCAGATTCAATATTAGAGTATACCAGCACTTTTGTAGGGCTAAACAATTGTAGAGGCACCTAGAAAAACTCAAGTGAATGCATGCTATAACTACATATAAAAATAAATACTTATATTTTTAGTCTGAGTAGAGCTGCATAGATGATAAGTCACTTGAATTACATTATGAACACACCTATCCAAGCAAAGTATACATTTAAAAAGTTACACTTACACAGTAGATAAGTAGACTGTTGAAGGACGGACAGGCAGTGGGATAATACCCAAGCACTAAAATCTACCATTAAGATATACTAGGAGTAGTGATGATCCTCTTCCTTCCAAATAAGATAATCCACATAGATTCACTTCCCAGAGCTTATTCACTCATGGCATCATTGGTGCCATACAAATGAGTGTACATTGAAGGATTACATCGACTAAGTACATGATTACTGCATCCATGGCTTTACTTCTTGTACTACAAAGAATGCAAACACAGTTACCATTGGCGACCATGGATGCTGTGATTTCTCGCATGTAAATGTAGAGGCACGCAGGCACTTAACAAACATGGTAAAAACTTCAGCTCAAAAATATTTGCCCACTAACACTACAGAAGCCTTTAAATTAGTGTCATAGTTTGGTATCTTCCATGCAAAATTTAAATAATTTCGAATGCAAGCAAATGAACTGCTGAATGATGCACTGCTAAGAAGTTAAGCAGCAGCTGCTCCTGACATCACAATGTGCTCTTTCTGCTGTTGCAAACATTGAGCAGGAGAACAGTCACTGGCAGACCCTTTATACTTGTTGGTCTTCTGTGTTCTGCTCTTGATACACTGTACATGACCGTGGAGCACTGAACCCCTTGTTACTGCTGGAACTTAGAAAAATACAGACCATTGTTACAACCATGCTACATGCAAGAGTGTATAGTTGTCAATTATGTGCTCATATTTACAGATATTCTATTTTCAGAAGTCAATGACAAGCCTCCACACACACACACAAAAAGTGAAGACTGAAAATATATTTAGTATGATACAAGAGCAAAACTACAATGTTATAGATGAAGGCATGAAACTTCTGACAGGCATAAAAAGCCAATAGAGTTTCTTCTATTTCGACTTTACGCTAGGTGCGAGAAGTAGACCACAAATAAGTTCACTAAGAAACACAAGTTAGACTGCATTACAACACAAAAGTCAATGTTCATAACTTTAAGGCTGTCTAACATAGCCAGCTCACCATACCGCATATAGGAGCATATGGGCAGTCTAGAAGACACAAAGAACTTGTGGATTATGAGTGTGCTTGTTGCTGACATCTATTATTCTAAATGAAGAAAACCTTTCAAAAATGCACTTCATCATGGGAAATAATCATACGCAACAAACACAACGGGCTCCTACAGGTGCCACCAACACTCACCATTATTGTTGATACCAGTGTCTTGCCAGATGGATATGCTGCGTCCTGCACAGAACACCAAAAGAGCGCTCAATGACTTGGATTGCATGTGTGCTAGCTGCATCGCTCTGCTGCTGAAATAGGCTAGCCACAGACAGAGAAATGAGAAGCCATGGCTTTGAAACACACTGAACGTCACCTTTAGAGATCAACAATGCATACTTAGGTCAGGTACAATTTGTAGAAAAGTATATATCACTATGCAATCGTGGTGAACATGTTCGGCTGAAACACAAGCAACAGCACTGAGAGAGAAAAAGCTACATTAGGTAAAAGATGCAGTTACTGGCCCTATGTCATCTGAGGATTCTTCAATAGGTCTTTCTCCTTGCAAGTTGTGAACAGCCAGGCGATTTTCACCCACTTGCTATTTCCTTCCAGAGCACTTGATCCACAGAGGAAGTCACAAGCTCGAGAGCTCAATAAGAAATCAAAGTATTTGTGCTCGTTTCAAAGCACAAGCTTTTGAGTCTCAGATTATTGAAGTTTCATTCATAAGCTGCAGGCTTTCAGCTTTCAACATTCTCAATTATCTTGCAATTTAGTTCTATAAATGTTGAATAAGAATTATGTGTAAGAATATTACAGGTATCCACTGAAAGCAACCATGCTTGGGTTTTCAATTTGTGCACAGTAAGTGGTGTTCACGTAATCGTATGAATTAAAGAAAAACTAACCTTGCAGCCAGCCGTTAGGCAGTTTTGTGCCCTTCGAAGCTCCCAAGCAGATCACAGTCCTTCCAGATGAGGCTGCCATGCATGCTTCCACGCCACATCCGCTGAATGATAACAGTCCAAGCAGTGACATAGGCTTGCACAGTTAGGGAGAACGTGTCCTTCCTATTTTCGTACAGGTGCTCCAAGTAATGATGAGGATTGATGTGCCAGAATGTGCAACCGATGCATCACACGACCTTAACAAACCAATCTCTGCGATCTGTGAAGAGCCAAAAACGAGATATTTAAAAACAATCATTGAAACACTCACTTCTGATACTTATTTGAGGAAGCTATTACTTTGTTAAAGTGACCAAAATCTGCTATAATCCCTTTGAAATAAACTGAAGCCTCATGTAAAATTTACGTACCGCAATATATATGTTCTACTGAAGCATAGTACTACCACAGTGGTAATCGTCTATAGAACTAATTTTCCAAAACAACATAAATTTTTTAAGTGCAACCTGGCTCCTGAAAAATAAATTCACATTAACTTTCCAACTATCAAACGTGGTCAATCTACAGGCCCAACCTCATAATCAAACTAGAACTCACTTGTATCAAATCACAAAAAAAAACCTTTTATGTATTTGCTCCATAATATATGTATGTATATAACAGTACTAGTAAATTTTTCATGCTTCAACTTACCATAGGGAAACATTACATATGATGGGCTTAAAAACTTGCACACGTTATAAAACCGCATGAATTATAGTACCGGTGAAATTTAGTTCAGCAAGGTGAACTCACCGATGGCAGGGTTTAGTAGCCGTCGGTGTCATGAGGAACCAAGTACGGCCAACAGGCAAAGGGCATCTGCAGACTGGAAGCTCGCAATGACAGCAATGAAGGGCTGGCCAGGCGTGCACGTCCATTGATAAAGTGTAAGAACTGGCCATGACCGGCTGTTGTCAAGGCTCTAGTGCCGTGCAAAACGATGGCCAGACGAACTCGGAAACCTGTAGTTAGGCGACATTGGCCTACAACTTCATCCAAAGCAAGGCACCGATGAAATCTTTGCTTTTTCTGGGGGCCGGAGGGAAGCTTGACGTTCACGGGCTCTCGCTGCCACATAGAACTCTCAAGTTGTTACCGAAGAACAGTCTAGGCGCGCTTGCAAAGTACCACGATCCACAACAGAATGTAGCATCTCGCAGTTTTGGTTGATCACATCACAGCGCTAGGACTATGGTTATCACAAAAAGGAAAAGTGATGACTTAATAAACAAAAGCGCCAAGCTGCCCCACCACAACTTCGCCTGGCAAAACAGTTATCAACGCTGTCTTTCAATTTTCGGTCACACGAGCACAGCTTGTTCACAAGTCTTGGAACGTCAACAGAGCACCACTGTTCACAACGAACATCGTTTCGCTCCCGAACAGTACATTGCTCTGAAGTAAATAGAAGCGTACGGGCTAACTAGTGGCGAAGCAAGAACCGAGCGCGTAGTTCATACGTTTCCGTACGTACTTGGGGTCACTCAAGTAACTTGTCAAAACGCTGTCAATCCGAAATGTCGCACAGCACCCAACTGAGAGACTGGAAAGTCAAGCGAACGAACTGTTACCGGCACACAAACACACATTGCAGGCTTCTCGAGTGCTAGTTGCCGTCGATACATCGACGCCGATCCCCGCTTGATAACCACACCGACGCACAGGCTTCGCTGCGCTTCACCACACACCATTGCACTGCCACAGCTTTCCGCACTGCTCACACGCACTGAAAGAGCTGCTGTAATCACAACACATCCGGTCAAACGCTGAAGTAACTCGTGCGAGAAGCATTTGCTGAAAGTCGCACCGACCGATATGCTGTTTACGACGCCATGTTGTTTTCGACAACTGCACCGCACGTAAGAGAGCTCTTAGAAAGTACTTGCACTATTTTCACGCCGTGAAAAAAATTTCTCTTATGTGCGAGGGGGGTGATATGACGAACAGGACAGGCGTGCCAGATGAAAGAAGTGTTTTGGCAACGTCACGGAGTGAGCTGATGTAGAGGGTATTGCTTCACAACCAATCACAAGCTGTGCCTGTCGGCCAAGCCGTCGCCTGCTCGCGTTTGTCGTCTGCTTCGATCAGAGCATGCGACAGGGGATTCGCCTTCGCAACGCTATTATTCTCAGGTCAAGTGGCCGCTGCGTCGCACAAAATACATGTCAGTGGCTCGCTCTACCTTTGAATGATGTTCGTGCGCCAAGTTAAATGTCGCACAGCACCCTGGCTGGTAATTGGCTGGTAATTGACGCAGGGATGAATTCCGCCAAGGTTTGCTCCAGAATCGTGAGGGTTTGCATATTTTCGGTGTCATACAAAGTTACTAGGGCCATTTTATTCCGATTGCTTGCCATATTATCATGGTCCATATCGGTGTCTGAACAGTGAGGGTGAAGATGCACGATTTGTTTGTAGTTCCATGCGTAATCACGCGCACCCCTAATAGGCTTTGGTTTACAAAGTACGCTTTGTTCCAGATCGTCCCAAAGTGTATCGACAGCTGTATTTCAGAGATTGCAACCATTGGACAGTTAGAGCCAATGAAAGTACACTAGAGCACAAACTTTATGAACCACTCACTGAAAACTTCCTCTCATTTTTATTTCCAATAGCGTGCAAAGAATGTGCTCCCATTAACCTCTTTGGTGGTAATTTCCACCAATGAGGCAAGGATCTCAAGTCGCACTTTTAATTGGATGAGATGGGGCGCAACACAACAACATAACAAATAAGGTTGATCCTATGTCATGTCGCGTTCGAATGCACCGACCATTCACGTATCACATTGGTTTTCATCCAACCACAAATCTTTACATGCGTAGTTTTATGCCATTGACGCCCAATAGATTTGTTCAATTACTGCGACTTCGAACTTATTGGACGGTGGTGGTTGTCAACACCATCCACTGCGTACAAGGGATACAACACGCAAAGCTCAAAGTGCCGAAAGAAATAAAAACGCACCAGCAGTCATCAGGCAGCCCTTAATGGGCGTGAATTAACTCAAAACCAGCCAGGGCACCAAAGTATACCGCTGCGGCAGCAGGTTCTAAGTAGCCACATTGTTCCTAAGAGTGGTCCGGACCACTCTTGGGATTTTCTCTCAGCCATGCTGTTTTTACGCACAATTTCGCTTCGTGAATCCACTTACGAGCACTTTTCAGTGACGTAAGCAAATATAGCAACTGCATCACCATCGCTGACATGTTCCCGGGCAGTCACAGCGCGCTTTATTTGCAGTGGCCGATGTGACAACTATGGCCTCTTACGACGTTTTTTTCGTTTCGTGAATCGACTTACGCAACAAAATTTCTCTTGCGCAAAAATGTTTTCGTAAGTGAGTTTTGTGAATCCGGGCCCAGGTCAAGTTCTTTGAATATGTGGCGCACACTTAAGCTTGAAGATTGGCCGAGAATCAAATAGTTTTTATGAAAGACTTGTTTAACGAAAAGTTAAAATTGGTCTATTCAAAAGAACGATGAAACAGTTTACTTTGTTAATGTTATAATAAAATGTATTGGTATACAAACAATGAAGCGGTGCGTTTGAATTTGGAAATGAATTTGGATATGGGAAGTAATGTTAGAGAGAAGATCAATTTCAAAACTTGAACCTCTCCAAACCTTTGACATTCTCCTGCAATGCGCCAGCAATGTTCTCGTCAATGTGGCCAAAAGGAAAAATCCCTGGAAGAAAAAGCAGGTCGTCCTATTTCTTTATTTTAACTACTGCTTTGTCTTTCAGACGACATTCGCTCGCTCTATGCTAGAACCTTTCTCTTCGGAAGTGTGTGTACAGTCTCGTGCCAAACACAGACACTGCAATTCTATGTGCGGTCTTTTTGGAACGAGTTCAAGGCCGTGCTGGGAATAGAAATCCTATTTCAGTACCTTTCTGAGATGCTCGCGCAGCTAGTAGGACAAGCAAGGAATCGTTTACTCCTGCGCTGCCATCAAAAAACACCAGTCGGTAGCAGGTGACCCTTCTATCGTATCATTTCTCAGAATGGCAAAGCTCTCACAATTATGCTTTGTTCCCGGAAGCATAGAGTTGTTTAGGACTGCAGCCCGCCTTCCATGTCTTGCTATTTCTTTTTTTCTTTTTATTTCTATTTTTGAGCGTAAGCATTTTATGTATCGACGGGGAAGATCTGAACGTAAAAAAACGACAATATTATTTGAAGCAAGGACTGCTCCGAAGCTTAAAGTGAGCACGAAAAAAACATGAAGCTTTACCATCCCGATTACATTTTAAGCAGGGCCTGTTGCGATACATAGATAGTGCGTGTTTCTTTGGCATGCATATTCTCAAATTATGTTTCCACGTACTGACCAATTTTCCAGCCCAGTGCCGAGCAGCGAACGAAATATAAGCGCCGGATTAAACTTCCTCCGGTCCCCTTTCAGCTGTCTCGGTATGATTGAAGTTGAACATTACGTTCCTTCTCCGTAGTCTTTTTGTAAGTTATTACCACGAAGATCCGAGGACGTAATGTTATTAGTCTAATAAATGCATCCAAATTCCGGTAGGTTATCATGAATGACTTCCCCACACTATAGTATGTGTCGACCGGGCTATGTGTCAGTGACTGGATCAGTGATGTGGATTTGTGGCACATCATTACAAGGCACGATTGCGGCTTGCACTACTGATGGAACGCTTGTGCTCACACATGGGGAATATTTTTCGATAGGATATGACAGGGGCAGTTTGATTAATATTGAGATAGCAATTATATTGACACACTCGACTGGAATTCGCCGCTGGCGTCAGCGTCGACGTCAGCGTCGATGTCAACCACCGTATAAATATACGTATCTATATATATCCGGGGCGCCAAATCGAACGTAGGACCACTGCGTCGTGAATGCGAGGCATTAGCCGCTGAGCCACCGAGAGGTACCTACTTCAACTTTCAAACGGTAAGCTATTCATATTTACCACTTACCGCAGTTGGCGGGCATCTCGGGGGGGGGGGGGGGCATCGTGTTTTTAGCATTATCAGCAAGGTGGCGCAGTGAGCGCACGGCGGCTAGAATAAGGAGGTCTACCCTCGGTCGCGCGCCCTAACCTTGCATTATGGAGAATCTTACGTCTTGGCTAACCTTTGAGTTTCGTTGGAACAATTCTGTGGTAGTTACTGGGCGCCCAAGGGTCATTGCGATCATTGCACAGCCTCCGTTTGGGAAAAGGGCGCGCTTTTCAGACACAGCGAAGTAACAACTGAGACGCTTATTCGCGTTAATCTGTACCAGTGAGTACGTTTCATCCGTTCTTTGTGCGTAAGAAACGCGGGGCACGTTTCGATCTGTGTGCCGTTTCGCGCGTGACCTTCCACTTTGTTGCTATCGCGTTCCTTGCTTTGTCTTTGTGGCAAGGCTGTTTTTTTTTTGCAGTTTGTACACCACAAATGTTCTATTCTTCATGTCTTAGTCCTATTACATGAAATGTTGCCTGAAGCTGCCTTCTTAACTGCAAGAATCAAAGCTTTTGTAGAAGGAATCATGACTCATTTTTTCGGCTTCACAATTAATTATTCTTTTTTAGGTTACTACCCGATGTTGCTCTACCATGAGTGTAAGTCATTCGCGGATTTTTGCATGCGCTGCTTTTAAAGCTTCGTCTTTTTGTCCGTCAAAACCCTCAATGGGCGATTGTTATAGCGCGAGAAGAGAACGACGACAAAAAGACAAGGACTCGACGGACACGCGCTCGTTTCCTTCGTGTCCTTCTTGTCTCGTGACAATCATTATGGGACAATCATTACATGACAATCAATATATGTATGTCATGAATGTCATGACTTACATTTCGAGGTCCTGCAGCTCTTGCGGTGCTTCCGTTCACATGGCATGTTACAAAACTGGTATGGTATGACATGATTGCGTAGAAAACACAAGCGACAGAGTCTAACATGAAAATCATGACGTGCGTGTCATGTAAAAGCATGACTACATGCCACGCTCATGATGTGCTTGCGGCCATTTCGCTAGTGTCACCTACAGCAATTCTGGTATTACTGTAATGTGAATGGATGGCGAAGGTATGTGACTAGTGCAAACATGATAATCATGATGCATGTCATGTAACAACATGACTACATGACACGCTCATCATGCGCTGGCGGCCGTTTCAATAGCTTCTCTTACCACATTTGGTACTACGGGACATGAATGAAAGACGAAAGTATGATACTAGCATAAAGGTGATAAACATGAGATGGATGTCATGTAACAACATGACTACAAGCTATGCTCATAATGCGCTCGCGGCCGTGTCGCTAGCTTCACATGTACCAAACTCCGTATTACGCAACGTGAACGGACGACATAGGTAAATGGCACATCCAAACATGATAATCATGACATGCGAGTTATGTATTAACATCACTACATGCCTCACTCATGAGGCGCTCGCGGCCGTTTCGCTAGCTTCGCATATGCCAAATTTGGTATTACCTGACGTCAATGAATGACAAAGGTATGGGACTGGTGCAAATATGATAATCACGAGATGCATGTCATGTGAGAACATGACTACATGCCACAGTCTAGGCTCCAATATATTTCCACGTGACGCGGTGTGCGTGCTCACCGGCGTTTATTTCATTGCGTCACAACGGCGTTGCCACGCGAGGCACCAGTCCTGCCATGTACTTGCAGGCACGTGCCCCGCTGCGTTGCTTTGACGCATGCGCATTTCAGCGCGTCCGGCATCCCTCCGTCACAAAAAGAGAGAGAAAGACGCAGTGTTGTATGGGTAACACATTGGCCCGAAATGCAGCATGTCACATTTCGCGCCGAGTTGTCGTTGGGCCACGCCGATAGACGCTGGTCGCGCCGGTCGCGCCTGCCGTCAGACTATAGAGTGCTTGTGTCTCGCTATAGAGTGCTGTGTTTCGCGTCACTGTGCCAAGCGTGCGCGCGCGTCAACGCTACATTGTAGTATATTGGGCCCATCATGATGTGCTCGCAGTCGTTTTGCTAGCTCCACATATACCAAATTTGCTGTTATGTGACGTCAATGGATGACTAAATATATGACTGGTGCAAACATGATAATCCTGACACGCGTGACATGTAAGAACATGACAACAGACCACGCTCATAGCATGCCCCCGGCCGTTTCGCTATGTCCACATATACTAAAGTTGGTATCACGTGACGTGAATAGATGACCAAGGTAAACGACACAACCAAACCTAATAATAATGACATGGAAGTCGTGTACGGCAACACTTACCTCCACCTCGTAACGTTGTGCTTATTTTAAAGTGGCATATCAACCTTTCTCATTCGTGTTTCGCATATCATCCATTCCCAGTGTATACGTGACATTTGCCAGTTTTTTTTATAAATACTCACACTGGTATTCATATAAATGTAACTTCAATTTCGTGTTTTCTGCTATATCTCATGCGTACATTATTCGGAGGAAATTATTTTTCGTTGCAAGTATTACATATCAAGTGGTCCTTGTAAAAACCAGTGTCCAATGCGGCGCTATTTCAAGGCTGGTTCACTTGCCGCCATTGCAGCGAAAAAAATCGTTCCGTTCGCTCCATTCACTTTGTTCGCAAATGCCGCTAAAAGTGGTTTCGTTTCACTTGGACCGCAAACGGTTCGCGATTTTTAATCTGTCACTAGAGTAGCAAGTTCTTGCCACCCTTCTTTGTGCCAGACACTGCAGAATTTTTCAAAACGTAATGTGATAATTTCTGCATTATTATATCATTAAGTTTCTGTAAACGGTAAAGAAGAGCCCGCGTGTTTCGACGTTTTGGAACGTTTTCTAATTTAAATTAATTTTAAAATGCACAGCATCGGTCATTACTAAATCAAACACGTCGACGCTATTTCGACGGCTTAGCTGGCCCAGCCCTATTTCAACGGGTCCCGACCAAAAATAGTTTCCACCGCTGCAATGAGAGCGAAAATTTCCAACATGATGGAAGCTCTCCGCGGACTGCTGTGGCGTGAGCAAAGTGGTCTTTTTTCGCTGCGAGTGAATTCGCGCACTGAAAATCGCTACTTTTTGTGTCATATGAAACGGCTTTAACGCAACAGCGTTAATAAGGTGGTAACGCACAAGTAGGAGCATTGGTGTTGGAGTCATTCCCAAGCCGTTTGCGTGTCAAGGAGGTATTGCACCAGAGAGTCACAGCCCTGCAGTAAAATGCTAGGAAAAACGGAAAATTCTCTTACAGTGCCATGTAGTCAAATGGATCTTGTTTACGCATTCAGTGCTGCGTGGCAGAAATCTAGAATGACACCACGAGTGAAAACAAGTGAATAGCGCAATTAGTAGGGCATTTTAGGCTGCCCACCCATTACAAAGTGCGCAACGGAGGAAGAGCTTGTGGCACTTTACGAACGAGTAGGGAGCAGTTCACGACTTAGTAGAAGGAAAACACGTAAAGCAGCCGTACACCCACTGGACGTTACATAATAGCTTGAAACGGCCATTGTTAAGCCGACAAACGTTCTTTTTCTTGAGGCATATTTGAAGGCAATGCGCATGGTGGGCTATTATAATATCACATTATACTCCTCAATGCGCAGCTCGAGTGACATCTACCAGTCATTCTCAAAACTCGTGGAGACTCTGTAAGTAAGAAAATGTTCATATTAGCCACTTCTTAAAAGTGTCAACATCTGGTAACACAGCACAGCGTAAAGAAACATGTTGAGGGAATGAACGAATTCTAGTGTCTCCACGCGAAGTACTAGTATGATTTTGTGGCCTGAAATCATTCAGTGTTAACCGTTAGGTAGTACTACGTTGCCCATTTGAGCTAATCAGCACAAATATGATGGCAAACACAGGACAAGGGCTCCTTAACAATGGAGTTTTCATTCAAACAATGGTGATCAATAACAAAAAACTCCACGCTTGCGCAGGATTATGTCACGTAAAAAAGTTTGCTCAGGGAGCGTAGCTTACACTAAAGCGGTCAAAACAAAAAGAAGAAAGCGTTGAAGATAGATTTCGCTCGTAATTTACCAAAACATAAGTCCCAGAAGTTTTTTTTTACTTTTGCCTGGCCCATTAGTTTAAAGCACGACTGCTTCCAGCACTATAAGTATTACTTACTAAAATATAAAGTTTGTTCAGAGAGACATTGGTTGAAACTACACAGTGTGATGGTATGTTTGCTTACCTTTAGCGATTATGCAAGTGCTGAGAAAATTTGCTAGTCAGACGAATATGCTTCGACGCAATCACTACCACGTTTCTGTAAAGTAATTTAGTCAATTCCAATCTACGAAGCTGACAAAAGTCTAATTAGGAAAGAAATCTCGGAAATAGTTGAGCGCTAAAGAACAGCGCCGTAGCAAATTCGCCGTAGCAAAACTTTTTTCTGTTATTTCCAAAAACATATATTCAAAAACACAAACCGTAATAGTTGAAATCACCCCTATCATGACATTAGGCCTTTCGTGACATTTGCTCCTTATGTGCAAGTCTGTTTACTACATCAGTTTTTTTTGTTTGGTCCTTAGAACGAGTTCAAGTTGGTGTACGTGACTTTCCAGTAGTTTATATACGGGCGCACTGACGCGCAAAATACTGTTGAAAAGAAAAACTCTACGTGAAGCGTTCACTGAATTTCCACTCAGTGCCACGTAGGAGACAGAGTGCGTGGGCTTTCACTTATGATTGTTGGGAAGCGCTGAGTACAAAGGCATTTCACAAACGCCCACAAAAGCGTGTGTCTTGGGCGCTGGTATGAAGGTTCCCTATGGATCTAAGCAACAACAACCATACAGCGAAGATACCGCTTCTGCACGAACGGGCATCGTCAAAAGAATTCACCGAGCGCTGTCCAGCTTCAAGGTTGACGCTTGAATTCAAACCTTCCATTTGTGGGAGATCTATTGTGTTTACACTGAGGTACACGTGGAGCTCCTGGCGCTCTTTGAGGAACTAAAACGCTCTAGAAGAAGTCACTTTTTCAAAGTTGGTACTGTTCTCACCAGTTCCGACATGTCTTTTTGTCTATTTGCGAACCCCCTAGGGCATCGAACGTGCCTCTTTTGTTATTGAATGCGAAACGTTTCTTCTTTATTCGGTCTCTCAATATTTTATGAACTCGCGCCTGCAGCCACGTGTTAACTTTGTGGACTCTAACACAATAAATATTTGATTTTCACAAGTGTGGCAACAGCAAATCAAAAGCGCGTAAAAACAGAGAAAAGTCTTACGGCTTCAAGCGCTGGCTTCTTATACTTCTGGGGAAAGCTGACTGGTCTTTCTATGCGTGCCCCTTAAGCTGGTTGACAAAACGTAAAGCAGTCCGCCTAAATATGCTAGAGCGTGCGAACACAAATGTCCGTAATAACAAACATGGCGACTTCCTTGGGAAAACAATTTTAGTATCCAAGAAAACAATTAGTCGTCGCCGCGTCTTAGTGGTGTGGGCTTTCTGCCCTGTTGCGAACAAAAGAAACGTTCTTTTCTTCAAATGGTTGCTTTCATTGTTTTGAAAGTCGGACGCGCTACCTGAGGAAACTATTGAAAATGAGAGCACTACTTCCTTTGCGTTTTCTTTCACGAGTTTTGTAAAGTATCTATGTTTAACCGTGCTTTATAACAAGGAAATACGTTTACGGCAACACTCTCGATCACCTCAGTGGAATGGTTTTTTTTGGTATAGTTAAAACTAATGCATGAAAACACTTCGTTATATAAAATATCTGTAAGGAAAATGTCAATGAAACTGATAAACTGTGAAATGTCAAAACAGACGTAATGTCGAGAACCGGTAATAAAACATCAAAATAATTGGGTTCTCATGTTCAGTGAACAAGGCTTAGTGAGCATGAATCATAAAAGATTAGGGCACCTATTCTATTTGTTTTGATGAAGCGCGCGTCGTGTTTGTAGTCCTGATCACAACAATGTTGTACGTTCTCTCATGCCTCCAGGAAGCCACTGTGCTCTATCACGTAAGTAAAGTCAATATTACTAATTCACATACTCCAGTTTTCTCCGTCAAAACCAAACGGAAGGCACCACATTCACGCACATTTACCAAACTTTTACGCACATTTACCAAACCATTATCTATATTTATTGACGTTGTGTAAGCGTCAAAGCATGGGTCTTCTTCATTGAAGCAAAGCGTAATTTATCAATGATTTGTCGGTTAGCCGCGTGTACAAACATCCTACTCAGAAAAACCATATGTGCATTTGCACAAAGAGATATTGGCGCACGACAGACGTAATGAATAATTTAACAATTTGCACTCATAGTTGCGCTGAGAGGAACCCTATTAACTTCAGGGCCCCACTGCTCAGTCTAACCTAGCATATCGGCAGTGCCTTATTTGCGTTCATCACTATGGGGCAGCCACTGCTCTGGACGATTGTACGTGAACTTTGTACGTGAAGGCTATTCTACGTGAACGTAACCATAAGCGAGATTGTGCTCATAACTAGACAAAACTAGATCACTACCCGTCCTAGATTATGCTAGGTCACGTTATATTCCTTTCCAAATAAACTGAAGAAACCGCACAGACCCATGACACCGCAGCACCCCAGCACTTATCTCACGCTCGAAGTCCGGCGTTAGAGCTAGGAGTTGTTTGAAATTGCACGTCCCAAAACTACAATTAGTTTATGATGAACGCCGTATCATGCAGGACTCGGTGAGTGTTGACGCTCTGATGTCTTTATACGTGCACCTACAACTATATACTCGAGCCTAGAAGGAGGCTGTGTCACTTCACGCCAACAGAGGCTCTAACCGTCAATTACATCGGTCTAGAGGCAACCCTGCACGTTATGCAGAGTCGGATGTAAAAGTGTGAGTGTGTGAGGTTTTCTAACGCCAGCATGATCTGCAATTAAGGCTGCACAACAAATGTATCTTCAGGCAGCTTCAGCGTTCAAAAGAAAAAAAGATACTAGAAACCAAGCAGTCTAATCACATATCCATCGCACTGGGTCACCCAATATTTCTTGTGTTCCTTGTGTGGTTGTTATCTTGTGAACTCAGCTTTGATTCAATTTGTATCTCAAAAAACGTTCATGTTCAATCACCTCACTTCCAGTTTTTTTTATTTGGTTACCTTGATGCACCTTTTCGTAAGAACGCTTAGATAATACAGTGTTGTTTTGGTCACTTCTTGCGAGAATAGCCTATTCCAAGATTAAATAAATTAAAACCTTCAAAGCTTCCTGAATACCACGCATTAATACTGCTGGTCAAAAAAGAACCCTGTGCTTAATTGAATGTTTCTGAGCTTTTATATGCACTAAGCGTTTCTTTCACGTCGAATTGAGTCTGCACACTATGAGGGTTGTTACTGAATTGCAGTAGTAAGGATAGACGAGTTAGTATGATTGCATAATAAAATATAACGCATTGAACACACAAGGACGAAGATTTGTGAGCCACCTGTGTATTTCAACTCGCATATGCCTATATATATATATATATATATATATATATATATGTATATATATATATATATATATATATATATATATATATATATATATATATATATTTATATATATATATATAAATTTATATATATATATATATATATATATATATATATATATATATATATATATATATATATATATATATATATATATATATATTGTGTAGTACGCATTCGCTCTGAGGTTTGCCCTAAGTGTGAAACAGACCATGCATGCGTGGTTCTGCTTTTTTGCTTTTTTCCTTCATAGAACGTTTTTCCGCCCGTTATCAGTTCACTACAATTTTTATTTTTAGATTAAAT
The DNA here is from genome assembly GCF_043290135.1 of Rhipicephalus microplus. Taxonomy (NCBI): domain Eukaryota; kingdom Metazoa; phylum Arthropoda; class Arachnida; order Ixodida; family Ixodidae; genus Rhipicephalus; species Rhipicephalus microplus. Next base: position 57,060,826 of record NC_134706.1, read on the forward strand.
TGCGGCTGGGACGATCAAGGTCGAACACTTAGCAAAAGGAGATTTGAAGCAATCGCCTTCTCTCCGGAAAATTTTGGTAGTATGAAATATGGACGAAAGTAAAACCGATCGATACAGATCGGCGGCAGTCTCAAATGACAAAGATAAAAGAAAACAGAAATCTATTGCGTTGAATGACACCTTAACACATGGAAGTTTAAAAGGGTCTGTTTGAGCCGCTCACAGCTTGAGCGTGGCATTCCTGAAACAGAAAATTCTGAACGAAAGTGCATGGAACTTCCAGCTCCCCATGTACTCTGTTTCACTGTGTCGACACGAAATTTGTGCGTCTTGAAAGACAAAATTCGCTGAACTAGAAATCCATTTCTTCATGTGTCTACTTGGTCGACTGTGATAGGTAGCTGTATACGTGTAATCTAATGGCATTCTAGTGAATGTCCTACCGCAGTATCAGAAATCTTTTAGTGTGACGCAACCATCCAGCCGCATAATTTCACAGGAATGGCCCCACGCAAAAACTGGGACCATTTTTTATGCTTAGGTGCTTCGAACGGGCTTCTTGAAGCGCGTTGAACGAGATCAGTTGGCATTTGAAGTTACTTGCTTCACACAGCTTGAACTCTATTCACTCATTCTTGATACTTTATTGCAAACTGATGGCCTTCCTCCTGGAAAATAAAACATATTAAAAACAGGCTTGAATCGATCCAGTGAAGGGTATTGGCCGACAAGGCTGTGATACCAAATGATATGGTGGAAAATTGTTTCATAACCCCGAACCAGTGAGCCACATATAATGCAACATGATTTAGAGACAAAGAAAACTCTAGGAACGCAGAACCCAATACCTTCCCAATACACATATAGCAGAAAGTGTTTGCCAACGCTTTATTGGGAGTGCACTGAAGCAGAAAGTAGATAGGGGTTGGCTATGTATTAAGTTTATTATTGTTGATACTTCACTCCCATCAGCTTCTATTGAACGAATATTTATACTTTTTGTTGTTGCGTACGTTGTTTTGTTGAGCCGCGAGGACACATCTGGATATCGAACAACGTTCTTCAAAGGCCTGTGGGTTATCTATAGCGGCCAGGTCTGGGGAAGGGACACGTGACATCCAAAGAGATGACTCATTCTTCGCCAAGTGCAACAATACCAGCACGTGTGCTTCAACATAAGCAAAATACCACTACTACTGCATTTCAAAGCACAGTACTTAAGTCTTTAATTGCCCCAAAAATTTTATGGCCTTTCGGAAGTTCTACAGCAATGTTGGTTGGTTGTTTTAAACATCAATTATCAGTCGTACTGAGCGTGACTTGTTGATTGATTGATGGGCGATCGAGAGATCGCAGGCGGAATGCCCGCTATATACAGCCGATTTGTAACATCTAAGGAGCTCTACTCTGTACAACCACGCAATACTTTTGTGTGGGCGTCCACGATAGGCCTCTCTACACGATCACTTAGAGTAGCCATAGGTGGAACCCTATGCTCACATGGTTCGGAACGGATATTGGAAGCAGTTATTTTTATGGAGGTTCCAAGAAGGCCTTATGAAAGAACAATACATTAGTATAGATGGTCATAAACTCACGGTAACGTTCCGCACACGTGAAAGCTTGGGGTCTCGCGAACGCTATGTAACGCATGGGTGCACAAGTCCCGAAAGAACAGGAGCAAGGAATTCGCCCCATTTTTGACAACAGTAACTCGTTGACTCTTCCACTGCCCTTGTGCGGCTCGTGTTTATCAATATCAATTTCGAGGCCAAACGTATTGTACAACAATAAAAACTGAAGTACCATTTTATTTATTTATTCGAAAATACATGCAGTGCCCGAGGGCATTATTGCAAAAGGGAAATACACAGCGTAGAAATGCTTACACAAAAAGAACACTTAAAAAAACAAGACGAACAGAACAGCAGATCCAGACCAACATGTAGCTATGAGTGCAGCAGCATTTCTCAGAATTGTGCTTCAGTGCGGCATACAGTAATCCCCCGTTAAAGCCGATTTCACTGGGAGATTGTGTGCGGAAAAAGGAAGTATTGATAGACGTTCGTTCTCTAAATCATATCTCCTAATTTTTGAGGGTAGGCCGTTCTAATGAAAAAAGTTGGGAGGTGATAGGTAAGAGTATTTATTTACTTTAGTTATCTCGTAAAATATTTGAAGATCAGTTCTAAGATCAAGTTTTTCTATGTGAAACTAACAAATCCCACCCAAAACTATCCTTAAGTGCAGGCACAGTGACACTGACACAAGAAAGACCGGACCGAAAAGTGTGCTGAAATTCGGTAAAAACGTTACTACTTCCTAGATGTTACACTATGACGCTGTAACGTTCAGTGCTTCATTGTTTCACTACACAGGCTAGTTAGAGAAATCGGCCTGTAGTTTAGGACAGTATTTTTTAAGCCAGCCACCCTTATGTGTTGGAACCACATTTGCAACTTTCCAGTCCCTAGCCTAACATAAAATACACAATGATTTCTCAAAGATTATAACAAGGGAGTGAGATATTACATCACAGCAACTGGTTAACGACGCGTAATAAAGTATACTATCAAAGCCATTTGCAGAAAAAAACTTTATTTTGTCAAGCAACATAAGTATACCATCATGTGTTACCATCAGCTGCGGCATAAGTTTAAATACATTGTCGGCAATACATGGTACATCACTGTTTCAACAGCGCATGCAAGAAGCCTGAAAATAGCGATTAAGAGAAGCTTTATCTGTGTCATAAATGAATATCACACCGCCATTTTTAATGTTCGCGGTGCCATTTGATTTTTTTTTTTGTGATTGAGTTTAAGCACTTCCACAATTCTTTCGGGTTAATTTGTAACATTGGGCCTGATGCTAGGAAAAATTTTTCCTTGACAATTTTGTTTTTCTTGTTTTTATAGCGTTTCAAAGCAACTTTAGGACCATGGTTACACCAGCACTGCGTTGCTTTCTATGAGCATTCAGGAGACTATCTCCCTTCTTCATCATTCGCTTGGATTCCGGAGCAGCCCAAAGCTTATCCCTTGGAACGCTTACGTAATGTTTTGTACAAAAATACATCGGTATAAACGACGCTAGCTTCAATTTGGACATAAAAGTGGCTACTATGTCGCCTTAGTTTGCGATAAAGTGTTCGGGCTACACTCTAAAGCTATTGGGCTTACCATGCTCGCAATTGATGCGGATAGGTTAGTCCAATAATCATTCGTTCAGTGAAAAAATGAAATGTGTCCGACAAACTTAAACTCATGCCTGTGTGGGGTCAACAAATTAAATAGCAAGCAAAAAACAGGCTCAAAATGTTCATAAAAACACTACAAATAAAGGATATTCACTGCACTTTTAAAAAAGTTCATAAATAAAGCATAGAATGGTACTTCTGGCAAAAGACTTGTACGGCTATTCAATTAAAAGAACGCTTCGTCTGTGGGAGCGTAGTCTTCCTTTGCGATGCACACAGATTTAAATGCTGTGCGGGTTTTGTGTAATATGACCTTCATTAGCGTTTCAGAAACAGGATGTCTAGAAATTTAGTTTTCGTATACAGCCTTGAACTCGCCCTGGTTAGACCCTACCACATACTTTGCTGTGGCTCTATCTTTGCACAACGCTGGAATCGAAGACTTCTCGGCGAGAATGCGCCGCTCAGGTGAACAAGCACGAGTATTGATCGAGCTATATATAAAAAAAAATGCACCACAGGTTTTTCCGGTCAGGGTTGTTTGCTCGCACGTACGGGAATGGTGAACTCGGTATGCTATATGCGATAGGCCCGACGGTGTGCCGAATTAACTACAGAGCTCCGTTCGGGTCACAGCATACACGCAGCAATGACCATGACACCTTTTCTTTCATGCACTCAGCGAGGGTATAGAATGTCAACAGCACCATCGTATTCTTATTCATGGGCGAGTGTCCTGGTTTTCCAATATTGCTCCAGGCAATTTATAAGGTGCAATCAAGCGGGCCAGATAAAATATTGGTGCTCCAGATTCAAAAGCGACTGACAGAGTGATTGGGGCCGGGTTAACGACGCCATTCTCGTTGTAAAAGCACCGAAGGCCTAGACCGAATGGAAAACCTTTTTTTACTAGCTGAACATTGTACTTTTGGGTCAAGCATTTCTATTTTCAAGCAATATTTGTCTGTCCATTGTGCAAAGATATATATGGACCATCACTTGTAGCGTATGCCTGCCGTTACATACTTAATTACTTGGCTTATTTCTGTCTTTTATAGCGCAGCTCTTAACGCCCGTTCTTGCGTGAAGTGGCGTCGCTGTTGACGTCGTTGTCAGTGAGGTAAAAAGGCGAACGAGTACGTGCCGCATCAATTGAGCAAGCACCATTACTGTGTGTAGCAGTTACAAACGTCGAAGGAAAACGAAATACGAACCACATGAACAGGGCAAGATGAAGATTTTCATGCGTAGCAATGAGTCGCCCTAGAGTTAGCCACAATCTCTATCGAACAGTGTGGGCAGCCCCATCAAATTATGCCCCCAGACACCCAATCTGAAGAGAATGTTGGCGGATGAGGTTCGTCGGTGGTGGTCTCACAAACTCGAAACTTGCATCGCAAAGTGCGACACTATGATTGCGAAATCTTCATGAGAAGTAACACGCGATGATGCCAACAAAGTTATAGGGGCTATAAATTCAACTCTAATGTGAATGCAAAGAAAACAAAACGCACAAAAACGTAACTTGCCGCCAGCGGGCATGCAATATGCAACCTGTGAATAGCGTGTCCGACGTTCAAATGCTGAACTACGACGGCTGTCATTCATTCGTCCACCTAAAAGATATATATGGGCATTTAAACCCGGACGCGTCAGTCGGCACTGCCTGTAGCCATTAGTTTGAGTGTGAAACATACTTTTTCCTGCATTTCGGCGTCATGTAGCACGTGACATTATTGCGAACTGGCAGGAGGCCGATAATGCGTCATTTACTACAAGACATTAAGTCTACCAGGACGAGACTTTCCCTGTGAATAAAGAAAAACAGGGGAAATTAAAGGGCTCGCTCTCCTTTGCTAGAGGCAATAATACTGATATCTAGCAACCAATGATGCGGAGTACTTCGACTAGATGGTATTACAAGTTTTTTTACAGTAAAAGTGGAGAAAGAAAAGTAGATGGTAATGGTAATAAGGGCTGCAGCGCGAGCAAGAAGGTGCTAGAAGAAACGTGAAACGAAAGGCGAGGCAAGGAAATCAAAGAGGACAACACGAGCGCTGAGAAAAGATGACAACACGAGCACTACACGACAACTAGCCGAAATAGCCGTTCTTCTTAGACGGTAATATTGCTTACCGCCAGCAGGTACCGAACCTGCGATCTTCGAATAATTTGTCCGATTTTTTTTTTCACTTTATAAAGTGGACGGAATCATGATTGATTGATTCGTGGGGTTTAACGTCCCAAAACCACCATTTGATTATGAGAGACGCCGTAGTGGAGGGCTCCGGAAATTTCGACCACCTGGGGTTCTTTAACGTGCACCCAAATCTGAGTACACGGACCTACAACATTTCCGCCTCCATTGGAAATGCAGCCGCCGCAGCCGGGAATTGAACCCGCCACCTGCGGGTAAGCAGCCGAGTACCTTAGCCACTAGACCACCGCGGCGGGGCAAAAAAGTGGACGGAATCACGCCGCAGCCACAGCCCAGTAATAGAGCATCGGTAAAGATTCTTTTCGCTTGAAGCCACGTGGGCTTCTCCTATTATCTCGATGTTGCCGGATATTCGCTTCCACGGCGTGTGATGTGGGTAAAGCCGACAACAGGTGTACGCTTTGAAGAAGCTACCGTTGCTGGTGCCTTGAACCGCGGCGTGTGACTGGTGTCACACAAATCCTGATTTCTACCTATCAGCCTACATAATTTTAATTTCACCCCACGTGCAAGTATGAATACATAATATATTATTTAACTATTCACTCCACTGAGGCACGTTGCCGCGCTAAATGGTTGGGATTCGTCAATATAATATGAATCAAGCGCAGCACGGCAAGGACACAAAAGAGAGAGACACGCACACAGCGCCAACTTGGAACTAATGTTTTTTTCTTTGCGATCATACTTGCTGTTTATGCAATACCAGTATATCAATAACACTAAAAAAACATTTAAGATGCACCAAAGCTCATGCACGCGTCATCACTGAGGACGATGATCTGCACACGCCAGCATCAAAGCGATTATTCGAGATGCCTATTTTGTTTAGCTGACAAGACTATATAGGAAGGCCCACTCGCACAATTTATTGCGACATCAATTATACGGACAGTCTCGGCTGGTTTTTGCCGTCGTCGTCGCTGCTGCCGTTGGGAGCTGCACAACTAGGCTGGGAGGTAGACACTCATTTGAAACACAGCATGCGGTCACTGCTTGTGAAGGCATTCTCCATGGAACGCCTGCGCTCTTGGCTGCAACACAAGCAGTACTCAAAGGGGCCTGGCGTGAGTCTTCACGCCGTGATGGATAGTAAGAAGGAGCATGGCACTTGGATTTCAAATCACAGACCAGTTTTTTTCTTGCTTAATCAGTGTTCAAAGAAATAACTAATAGGGTTCCTAGAAGGTGTTTTCGTTGAGCATCGCCAGCCATACCCATCAATATTATGCGGCCTCACGTCTCATTCAATATTAGCGAAGTGAAATCCGCATATGGTGACGGTAACTTATCACGCTAATGAACAAAAAATGCTTGTTCTTGAGTATTCGTGTCTATAGAAGAGTTTTTTTTTAGGGGGGGGGGTGGAGAAGGATCGGATAGGTACGTACGATGCACTGCAGGACTACTTAACGCAATCAGATGGCGGGTGCTGGTTCATATCTCTAATGAAAACCATGCCACAGCTACATTTTATATCGCACTTAAATAATTGATTCATTGTTAATCGTCGATTCTGGGTCGCATTGAATGTGCTGCCGTAAATCCTGTTCACTAAAGGGAGGGGAAGCCAGACAAAGCCAGTATCAGTGCGGCAAGTAATATTTAAGCATTGTGGCTTTATCCCTTTTCAGGAACAACGACCAAGGCATCATATACGTGGAAGGAGCACTTTTACATGTATAGTGAAAGCTGGATACTTTGAGATTTCAAACTCTGAACGGATAACGCGTTAGCCATAAAAAAAATATAAAATAAAGCGTGCTTTCGTCAGCGGCGTATTTTGCGGAAAGCAACTATCCTAGTGGTTTAGTACCTGTTGCACAAACATCACGTGTTCGGTGCCAAGCAGAAACTGTGATATACTCAGTCCGAATGATAGGTACTGATGCGTTCTGTCAAGTAGTTCTAAGCCTTCAGCAGGCGCATGGCTATTCTACCTACATCAACACTGGAACATGATCCAACTGGTATCCAGCGCCGAATAGTATGGGACGCAGCACTGTTTATTACGCTCCTGTGAATTTCTTGCGTGCCTCCTTCTTTATGTCTGTCTACCTTCTCATACCTTCATTCCATTCTCCCAGCGAAGATTGGTACACCGCATGAGCATCCTGTTTCATTGATATGTCGGCTTTAACGTCCCAAAACCACCATATGATTATGAAAGACGCCGTAATAGAGGGCTCCGGAAGTTTTGACTACCTGAGGTTCTTTAACGTGCACTCGAATCTGAGCACACGGCCCTACAGCATTTTCACCTCCATCGGAAATGCAGCCGCCGCAGCCGGGATTCGATCCCGTGACCTGCGGGTCAGCAGCTGAGTACCTTAGCCACAAGACCCACGGCGGGGCAAGCATCCTGCTTACCTTTCGTCGTTTCTCCTCTTCTTTCTCCTCCATGCATTTACGAACTTATGTCTGGAACTAGCCTAATATGTATGTTGAACCTGCGCTTTGTTTGTAACGCTTACAGGGCAGTAGAAACGTGTTGATATAAAATATTCAGATAATATTGCAAAAAATATGACGGTACTATTTAACAACCATTCGTTTATTTTCATTATCTTTCATACTTTCACATCTGTGTCAGGCCCACGTGGCCCTGTTTCCTACGTATGCCAGCTCGTGATCATGCGTACACGAAGTATGTCATACGCCGCCCCTGTCGAAAAGGGATCACTTTTGGAGGTTGCCGTAGAGTTCATTATAGCCCAGTGACAACATGTGAATGCCCATGGCTACACGAGGTCATTGTGGTGGGTGCTGCGTTAATGCCACGGCCATCCTCCTCCATGGCCACCACCGTAGCCGCCGCCACTACCACCGCTGCCGAAACCTCCACCGCCGCTAGAAAAGCTTGTATAGGATACAACGGGCTTGATGGCATGGGAAACGGTGGCCACCGGCTTTGCCACGTAACTTACTACAGGCTTGGCGACGTAGCCTACGCTCACAACGGGCGTTTTGACGTACGAGATGGAAGCTACGCCAATGTCGTCTCCACCGCCGCCGCCACCACTGCCAAAGCCACCACCGCCAAAGCCACCACCACCGCCGTAACCATGGCCGCCGTCAAGAATAATACCCGCAGAGGCGATCGCCGCCACGGCGAAAACGATGAGGAACTGGAACAAAGAAAGATCGCCGTAGTCGGACTTGGTAATCGAACTTAGGTAGATGAGTTGAACTGGATAAATGTGAAGTAATTGTTACCATATCTCTGAAGCTGATAGGCGCTTTAGTGTGCAGCTAACGTGGTTGTCGTTTTCTTCACAACTAGTTCCAGCAAACTTGAATTCACTGCATTGTACTTATGCTACAAGTGCCACAAAGCGCATGGTATGTATTTGGCTGACTCAAAATTCATTGATTTATAAGGATGACTCCTTGGTGGGAGGTCCTGGAGTCGGAAAATTGATCAGCATGCAGCATTTTTATATACACATAAAGTACCACTTTGATTGTTTTATTCACTGTGTGAAATGAACGGACTTCTTAACTGCTATTGTGGCTGCGGAAATAACGATCGCTAGGGAAAATCTACCGAAGCTACGGTGTTTGAGACAATCCTAGAGAAGCACCACCAGTATTGAATATCATCTGTAATAACGTACACACTATGGCTCCCAGCTAACAGAAGCGATAACTACGGCTGTGAGGTGACGAATCCCAAGCCATCAGTTCTGTAGCCGGGCATTATGCTGCTGAGAAGTGTTCAAGGTGTAGCGCGCGAACATCGCTTCACCGTTCGCGTGCTACCACTGGGCGACTTTCTGCTAAACAAAAGCATAGCCAGCTACCACATCATTGCTACCGGCACCTAGGTTACAGTCTGGACCAAATTTCAAGAGAGGCATCGTTCATTGTGGCGTCTAAGTGTCCGGCTGTTCATGCCACCAAGGCGTTGGCGTTGCTGCCTACTCACCGATGCTTGCATGGCTCCCGAAACGGACGATTACTGACTTGCGAATGGACTTGGCGCTCTTTTATACGGAAGACGTGAAATGTGGGCGGAAGAGGAAAGGAAGGCCGCATAAGCAAATAAAGCATATCTAGGGCTTGACGCCCGTCTATGGTCATTATGAGGCTCACGCGTCGCGTTAGAAACTCCATTTAACTACTTTCCGCATGAGAACGATTCAACGGACTAGTAACCCTCGCGTCGGAATGGATACGTTATACTTTTAAATCACAATGAAGTTCAGCCGGAAGCTTTCCCGGCAATCTTTTCATCGTGGGTCACTTTCACGGCTGCATGCTTGAGCGACCCCTCTTCGAGACCACATGCCGAGGCTTTGAAGCATCGGTTATTCGGTCAAGAAATGAAATGCTCTCCCGGGGCAAACTTGGCAATGCAGTCTCCACTATGCATTGTATTATATCTTTAACGCAGCCCCAGTAGTATAACTTTGAGGTGGTTCTAGTGTTTGCCTGTAAATTATTATTCAATTTCAGTGCCAACTAGGACATAGATTTTAGGCTGACAGCAGTAGATGATAGTTTTATCCATATTTATGTGTATTCACATGTGAAGAGATACTCAAAAAGTCGTGGCCTGCTCTGTCCAAATAATAAAAAAGCCTGTATGCATCAGCCATCAGTCTGCTTCAGTTTTATGCTATTTCAGCTCCTCTAGAAAGTCTTCTAGCCCTTCTTACAAATTGCTCGCTACTTTGTTTAGAGAGTATCTCTCCTGGGCTTACTGGCTAACCTCCCTGTCCTTCCGCTTAAACATTCCTCCTCCTCCTCCTCTCCTGGGCTGAAAGAGCGCCAGACGTGGGTGAATAAACATCATTTATCAAATCCCGTTGCATGTAGACAGGTGATAATATTTAGCCGCCGCCAAAAATGACAGTATCAGAGCAATTTATGTAATAAGTTATGCAACTGCTAGTTCCAAATCCTTATCGTAGAAACAGAGAATTGCCAGAACCATATTAATCGTTTTGGCTATTATAACTTAGCACAACAAAGCAGCTCGTATTAGGAACACGTGCTGCTTGACTACAACAGGCAGAAAAACAGTGCTCCACAATAGCTGTCATGGCTTCTGGGGGCACTGGCTGGCACTCCCATGTTTAAATTCATATATACACACATTTTACAAATCGAACTGAACGATATATATATATATATATATATATATATATATATATATATATATATATATATATATATATATATATATATATATATATATATGAGATGTCACAGACAGTAATGCCGAGGAATGTACGGGGGAAGTTATTACAACCAATGGAATGTAACAAAGAAGAAGGAAAAGTGGATGAAAAAATAACCAGCCGTTTGTTTCCTGCTCACGGCTGGTTATTTTTTCATCCACTTTTCTTTCTTCTTAGTTCCAATTCCATTGGTTCTAATAACTTCCCCCGTACATTCTTTGGCATTACTGTCTGTTATATCTCATTATTATTGTGTTAAAACACGGAAAAACGAGCCCTTCGGTATACACTTCTTTCCCTTATATATATATATATATAATGCAATCAGGCTAATAACACAGAAACACAGGTGGTTCGCTAAGCTTTGTCCTTATGTTTTCATTGCAATATATATATATATATATATATATATATATATATATATATATATATATATATATATATATATATATATATATATATAATGCAATCAGGCTAATAACACAGAAACACAGGTGGTTCGCTAAGCTTTGTCCTTATGTTTTCATTGCAATATATATATATATATATATATATATATATATATATATATATATATATATATATATATATATATATATGTATATATATATATATATATATATATGTATATATATATATATATATATGCACTTGCCGTAGTAGTGCAGTAGGTATAGCATCGGACGCAGGTTTAGACCCCGCCCATTGTAAATGAACTTTTCCTCTACCTGTGTTTCCTCAAACTACATTAAAATTACTTCTAACAACATTCACTATGCTTGCCTTGGCACCATCGTTTGTTAGTTTTTATTTATAATGTGTCTAACGAAGAGAACGAGAATTTAAATAAACATTTCTTGTCTTTATTTATAGCGAGACTATCGTTCTATAGCACACTTCATGCTTTCATGTCACATGCGAGAGATGATTTGTCTGCTGCCAGCCCGTAATAAGATCTTGTGCTGCTTAGAGAAGGAGGGTTAAGAATTCGTCGTCATGGCTACTGATGGCGCTAGGTGACACCACCAACGTTTAAGTGCACATATATACCCTACCAAGTGGACGCCCGTATAGCCGCCTACGTAACTCAGTTGGTAAGAGCATCACACGCGTCTTGAAGGCCGCAGGTCTGGTCGCTGCCCAAGGTACAGGCTTTCGTCCAAATTTAATTGTTCACATTTACTTTAAATTTAGTGCTACGAACATACACTATATTTTTCTTGGCAGTGCCGTCGGTTAGTTCTCATTGTAATAATAATGTCAGGTGGTCACAAGAACACCACGATGCCAATTTCCCGTACACCATGATTTACGTAGGACGCTCAAGGTTGGACCGTGACCGGTTGGCTAGCTTGATGTACTATGAGTGGCAAATTCAACCCGACTAGCGGCAAGGCTTCGGGATGGTATAGTGCATACCGTCCAGTTATCAACAGTAACAACAAGTGCATCCTGTTCGACAGCTCTGCGCACATATGCGTGCATGTCCATGGTAATCGGCTGAAGGCATGCACCATACCATTAGGAAGACTTGCCGATATTCGGGTTTTATTTGAAGCTGATAGTACACCAAAATTGGTACTCCGTGTGGTGACTGCATGAAAAACATGAAATGGGGTGGTCGTGAAAATCATGAGATTCATTTCACGTATGGCATGAGTTACATGCCGTGCACAAGGTGGGCTCATCGCCAGTCAGCAAGCTTTATATTCACGAAAATTAGTAATGCGTGAAGTGACTCCACGACGAACAGGAATAGCAGGTGGTAGCATGAAAACACGACACAAATGACATCGTCTTCATGGTACTATTTTTTATTTTCTTTCGCTTTTTACGCTGTCACTTCGCAAAATACCAATATTGGTGCAGGATAGGCTGTGAGCACACCATGAGCAAGATTTGTGAATCATACTGAACATGAGTTAAGATGTGAAAAGAGCGCGAAAGAGAGACAAAAACTAAAAAATAGACGACGCAGGCTCTGAACTGGCCACTTTTATGAGGCTACTTTAGAGTTGCTACTTTTACATACCAAGCATGAACAACTAACTTGCTCAACTTTCTGTTCTACATACAGCACATGCTGTTTGCTTTCAATGCAGGCCGTTGTTTTTATGTTACATCATGCAGTCGCGCAACACAAGACGATTTTTGTGTATATCCACGGACCAGTATACTTGGGAGCTGAGTATTCTTGTCTTTGTAGGAGATCTTAATTTCGTCTTCCTTTCACTTCACCGTGGCCAACTCGTTTCTCGGCGCAAACTTTGTCAACACGACCTCATGAAGTGTGAGGCCAACGAAACAGGTTTATGCTTTTGCATAGTAGTACTAAGTACTTTGCAGACAGATGTCACGCAGACACTGCGGAATCAGGGCGTAGATGAAGATATATAAACATTCTGGAAGAAATCTACAGGGGATCAACTGCTACCATAGTGCTTCATAAAGAAAGCAACAGAATACCAATCAAGAAAGGTGTAAGGCAGGGGGACACAATCTCTCCAATGCTAATTACCGCGTGCCTACAGGAGGTTTTCAGAAGCCTAGATTGGGAACAGTTAGGGATAAGAGTTAATGGAAAATACCTTAGTAACCTGCGCTTCGCCGATGGCATTGCATTGCTGAGTAACTCGGGGCACGAATTGCAACTCATGTATACGGAGTTAGACAAGGAGAGCAGAAAGGTGGGTCTCAAAATTAATCTGCAGAAAACAAAAGTAATGTACAACAACCTCGGAAAGGAGCAGCGCTTCGAGATAAGTAATAGTGCACTTGAAGTTGCAAAAGACTATGTCTACTTAGGGCAGGTAATAACCGCAGAGCCGAACCACGACATTAAAGTAACTAGAAGAATAAGATTGGGGTGGAGCACATTCGGCAAGCACTCACAAATTATGACAGGTAGATTGCCACTATCCCTCAAGAGGAAGGTATATTACAGCTGTATCTTGCCGGTACTTAGCTACGGAGCAGAAACCTGAAGACTTACAAAAAGGGTTCAGCTTAAATTGAGGACGACGCAGTGAGCAATGGAAAGAAAAATGGTAGGTGTAACCTTAAGAGACAAGAAGAGAGCAGAGTGGATTAGGGGACAAACGGGGGTTAAGCATGTCATAGTTGAAATGAAGAAGAGGAAATGGACATGGGCCGGTCATGTAGGGCGTAGACAGGATAATCGCTGGTCATTAAGGGTAACTAACTGGATTCCCAGAGAAGGGAAGCGGGTTAGGGGGAGACAGAAGGGTAGGTGGGCAGATGAGATTAAGAAGTTTGCGGGTATAAATTGGCAGCAGCAAGAACAGGACCGGGTTAACTGGCGGAACATAGGAGAGGCCTTTGTCCTGCGGTGGACGTAGTCAGGCTGATGATGGTGGTGGTGGTGATGATGATGATGATGATGATGATGATGATGATGATGATGATTATGATGACTAAGTACTTTGAATAGTTAACCACTTCGCCTAAGCACATCCTGATTTTGAACCAGTCCGAGCATCCTATGAGCGTCGTATTCAAATCACACAGTGCTCGATAGGCATGATGTGATTTCCACATTAAACCTGGTATTTATGCTCGCTATAGTTACGTCATGTATCACGGATTTCGGTACATATCAAGCTAGAGAACGGTTTTCGAGCACTCGATGAGCATGGCAGCTAGTAAGTCAGGCCGTAAATGACATGTAACTGATAATTCTTTGGTACCATTTGTCATTTTTGTTTGTCATACAGAGAAATATCTCGTCAGCTTATTTTTGACATATATGTAAATGGCTGTGAGAACGCCGAAACTACGTCGTGTAAATGAGGTTGTTCATGACATTGGTGTCTAGATTTGCACATTAGGAACAGTCAATTATGTTTGTCGTAGAGTTTCGACTAGCCATACCAACTGTGGTATGTTAAAAGAACAAAAATGCCACACGAGGACGACGACAATGTCGAATAATTTATTTGTTTTACCACACGCATGTTATATTTTAATACGCATAGTAATGATAACAAAATTTTTGGCAGCTACATAGATAGATAGATAGATAGATAGATAGATAGATAGATAGATAGATAGATAGATAGATAGATAGATAGATAGATAGATAGATAGATAGATAGATAGATAGATAGATAGATAGATAGATAGATAGATAGATAGATAGATAGATAGATAGAATTGACGACAGCCCAGCGCCCAATTGCCACGCAGTGCATAGACGTGCCCAAAGGCACAGATGTTCGTTCAGAGGGAGGTAGAAACAACTTTATTGAGAGGAAGACGAGTATGAAGATGCGGTGATGATGTGTAAGGCTGACACATTCTTTAAACAATACTTCCCATTCGTGGATGCTGACAGTGAAGTACATAAATCCCGTGCAGAGCGCCTATCTTTATTGTGTTAGCACGTGGGGGCGCCCATGTAGAAAAGCAAGAACTGCCAATATTTCTTCCTTAATAAGGTAAAGAACAATGTTATTGTTCATTTGGGGTTCTAAATGTTGACGCAGTATGTAAAAAAAAAGTGTTGCTCTGCGTTGAATCAAGCGTGCTCCACACGAGCCTCAGCCACTTTACACGAAACACATTGTTCGGCCGGAAGGTTGCGCTATTTTTCCCGTTTCACTCACCCTTAGTACATTGACTTAGAAGCCAAGGAAGAGATCCGGATGGGCCAAAAGTGTAATTTTATGCATGAACTCAGATCATTGCGAAACAAAAGCCTCAATTTTTGCCAAAGTAATCAAGACCACGCAATTACTGGACTACTTCGTTTGAAAGTGTTGATCAAAGGTGAATAATTATATTAATTTATGAATAAGCCAGGAAAGCGTCGCTGAAGACGGGGCACAGGTTCACTGCTTCCAGGATGCGCAGGGATACAGTGTCCTGAAAAAACCCGTGTGTATACAGTTTGAGCAATCAATGAACCAAATTTGCTATTGTTATAATAATAATAATAATAATAATAATAATAATATTATTATTATTATTATTATTATTATTATTATTATTATTATTATTATTATTATTATTATTATTATTATTATTAATAATAATATTATTATTATTATTATTATTATTATTATTATTATTATTATTATTATTATTATTATTATTATTATTATTATTATTATTATTATTATTATTATTATTATTATTATTATTTCAAAACCAAAGCGGAGCGGCGAATAAAAGCTGTCTGTCAAGCTCCGACCCCCCCCCCCCCCCCCCCCCAAGGAGAAGGCCTCAAAGCAGCAAGGCGACAGTCCCGTATGTCATACAATTGCAAGCACGATACAATGTCGGAAGAAGCCCATCAATTCAAGACATCCGTCGATCAGTAAATTACCGCATTAATCGTTTCACCCATGCCTTCAGTTGCTTGAACCTGTTAGAAGTAATCCACGTTTATAAAATAATCTGCCCTCACGGGTGTATGCAAAGCACCCGTGAATTTTTTTATTGATTTACTCTTACATATTGGATAATATTAAACATTAGTAAAAAACAAAACGTTCCTATTTAATGAACCTTCTGCGCCATTTTGCTTCTCCTACAATTTTCCGTTGAATATAACTGTAAAATGTAACTGCCGAATCAGAGGAAGGAATGATGTTTGTGCCCACTGTATGGGAGTTCTCTCGAAACCATAGAACTGGTTCTATCGACGTGGTGGTGTGCGTAATTCGCCGTATCGTTTAGCTTGTGCAATTGTGCAATGTAGCCCGCGGTACGGCTTTTAGCTCTCCCATAGTAGAGTACCAAGTACTCTAAATCGTTAGCCACTTTTTTAAAACACATTCTTTTCAGTCCGCCTCTGACGGATTCGTGGAGTCGTTGTACAGTAAGTGAGGCCTTCGGCACGGCTTTATGCTCTCCTATGCATAGTACAGTTCGTCTTACTCTAAAGCATTACCAGCTTTTTCTAAACACACACACATATCTTTGTCAGGGTGTGAGGCCCACGGGATGGCTTTACGCTCCCATAGTAGAGTACACGTGTACTCAAAGTCATTAAACACGCTTTCTAAACACATGATATACGCCCTACTATAGACAATCCCCGCGCCAAGGGTTGGCTTTTTGGTCTCCCGTAGTAGATTACAAAGTAGTCTAAATCGTTGAACACTCTCTCTAAACACATAATCCACGTGGAAGTGTGAGACCCATGGGAAGAATTATACTCTCCCACAGTAGAGTACCAAGTATTCAAAATTGTTAATCACTTTTTTAAAACACACAAATTTCTCCTCTCTGGCGCTGCCAGTTGATATTCTCAAACCTTGACCTCGTGTCGGAACTGGCGATGCCTAAATATTAGTCAATTTGGCCTCTAGCTCTCCCACAGCAAAGTACGAGGTACTTTAAAAAAATCACAGCATATCCGCGGAGTCAATAATAATGAGTGGGGCGAAGCGTCCATCATCCCGTCCATGCTTCCTTCCATCCGTTCGTTCTTGCTTCCGTCCATCCGCGTGACCATCGGTGCGTCCATACATACGTACGCCCGTTTGTGCATGCATCCATCCGTGAGTCCATTCATCCATCTGTCTGTCTGTTCGCGCGTCCTTCTAGTGAACACACCAAGTACCGCCATCTCCAATCTCGCATCCCCTGTGGCATATACCCGCTCTAGAGTATGTATGTGCCACCGGTGGCTACGTACTACTACATACATACAAGGGATGGACAGACCCATGCCGTAAGAAGCTTGGCCGCTAAAATTAGCCACTTTTACATCGAAAATTGTTTTGAGATCAAAACATCGGTCACGCGCAGTGCCATGGTTGTCCGCCACCACCACCGCCGGTATTCCTACAATGATAGAAAAAAAATATTAGTAAACAAAAACACAAATGCCACAGTGCGATTCGAATCCGGGTTCGCTGCGTACCAGCCCAGTATTCTACCACTGAGCTATGCCACTACTTGGAACTCGTTTCTGAACTTTCCTTAGGCGGGCTTCATGTCGGAAAAAAAGTCGCATTGATATGAGTAATAAAGCGTTTTATAACATCATAACAACAGCCAGGCAACACACAGGGCGAGTAGCGTAACGAGTGGGTCATCCCATGCACCAAAAATTTGTTCTTGATCTCCTAATAACTACGGCACAAACCATTTTAGGCATCTCTTTTCGTCGTCGTCAGCCACTGCTTCAAAAAATTGTGCAGCATTCCTAACAAGTTTGTAGCGCATGCCACTCTTCTCAAAAGAGTGACAAATAATAGCATAATGAATGCTGGCCAACTATACAAAATGTATGATTATTTATGGTGAACCATGTCGGCAGCAGTGTGTTTGTAGCATGTATACCAAGCGGTGTGTAAAAAATACTCTGAAAGGCCGCTCTTGTAGCTTTTGCTGTGACTGTGCAGGCGTGGCGTTTTTTCTAAACACATTGAGTGTATACCGGTTGATTGATTATTATTTAAAATTTGATTATTATTATTTTTTGTTGAATCATACAACACAAAAGATCATCATACTGCTACATTACATCACACATATCGAGACAGCTTAGGGAAGTTCCACGCGCTACCCGCACAGCCGCAACGCATGTGTCGGGACCCCTGCCGCACGCAAGCTGGGGACAAATAAGCCGATTGGTGACGCTCTTTCCCCCTCCGCTTGGGAGCGGCAGGTGTGCGGGTACGTGCGTTGTGGCTGTGCGGGTAGCGCGTAGAACTGCCCTTATGGTTCCTCTATAGTATAATGTGTATATTGCTCTGAAGTGCTCAAAATTTATTCTAAAAACACATTTGTTTTGGAAGCGCACATAATACGCTAACATATGGCTCTATTTATACATTTAACGCCATACCCCTCAGAAAGCCTTTTGAATGTTTCTATATAGAGTAAACAAGGATAGAGTCCTTCCGTCCCTTCCTCTGACCGCAACAATCAAATCACCATAATAAAATAGGTGCAGAACACAAAAAAGATACTCAGAACACAATAATGCTGAGCGCGCTGTTGACCATACCAGGAGAATGCCCAAGAGAACTGATCACGTGGTCGCACACCAGCGCATCTGTCGCCAGGAAGAGGACACAAGCAATCGCGTCTTTCGGTGAAGGTGAGCAGATTAACCACTCGTGTAACCGCGGCTGGTGGGACGCAAGAGGGAAAGCTTAGGCATTTGCGTGGCGAGATTTTTATCCCGCTAGCAGTGTTGAAGAATTCTTCTATTCCACAAGAACATGAGTGCGAGTGGACAGACAGGAGGAGAAGATAGGAGATCAGCTGCAGCGTTTGCCATGAACACCATATTAGTAAAACAGCCTGCTTTGATGTAAATGTTTTCTTCTTCCTCTCAACCGGTGTGGTTTGTTCTTTAACAAGTGGTGAAGGTCCGTCGGGAGTCCTAAGCGCCACGACTCTGCCTATTAGACGACAGCCACTCAAAAGCCAGCGGAGGACATTGCCGGTGATAGAGATGCCAGCGATGCATTGTAAAACAATGCCACTAATTTACGCCGACTCATCAACAAAAGAGACAGCCAGCTTCGTTCTACGAGTGTGGAATTAAAATGACTGAAATCACAACAGAAGGAGAGATCATGAACCATCCTAAACAAAAGTGCAGGTCACGTCAACAAATGACCACGCGCCTCATTGCTGAAGGTGTACAAGAGCGCTTTAAAAAGCGAGAACATTGGCACTAAGTGCCACTATTTGAATATTTTTGCATCATGCCATACGAGCTGTTCATATTCGTGTGTACTTGATATTTTAACAAAATCTTCCGAACTATCCAAGTTCTTATGTTCTTTGAAATGATATTGTTTGAATCAAGAAAGCGTAAAAAATGCATGTATTTCACAACAGACCAATACCTTTTACTACAAGCTCGCCGATTCTGCGTCTTCAGTTTCATTTGAAAAGAATCCTCAACCTTAGACGCCTGCGCAGACTTTCTCATTACTGCCATTTCATTGCACAAAGCACAAACGCACGCAGATACGCTGATATTATACAAACATGACAGTGATACGCATGTACACAAATACACACGAGAGCACTCGACTCAACTATGAAGCCTTGCCGCTGCCGCCGCTGCCCTACACTGCTCGCTTTTGCCCAACCGCAGTGTGCTCGCCTCTTCCATCTGCCCCTCGCTGTTCTGACCCAAAATTTCACCCTGATTTCTAGAGAAGCTTTTGCGTGACGCGTCCATTTGTACAACGATCCTGGCTCAGAATCGGCCTCCAAGTGGTTTATCTCAGACTCACCTTTTGTTGTGGCAGGAAGAGTAATCACCTGCTTTGCTTTATTAGGACACGACCGCCTGTCCTTGGCTGACGCGCTAGTGTTTCACTTCCATCATTCACTAAGAAGAAGTTCTCTTCTAAAAAGAACAGCAATGATTTGTCAATAATTGTACCTGGTCAGGCACAAAGGAAAAAAAAATTGTTTCATCGAGCCCCCCTGCCTTATGATGAACTAGTCGCCTAAATTAACAATACTATTAACCTACTCTTCACAGAAGTCTCACTTTTATCCGTATTATATTTCAGAAAACACATTTACAATTTTATGTTTTTTCGGTCGTGATTTCTAGACTTCCACGGCATTGAGTAGCGTTTATATTCGGGGTCATAGGTAGAAGTTTACGTCTGCCCATGTTACAACATGATCCATAAAAATTGTTCGTTCGCATTGCTTACTGAGATGTCCCCCACACGTCCTTACGGTCCTGTATTTGGTCCTCGGGTAGAACCTTCGGAACAACCTCAGCATTTTGTTCAAGTATAATTCTCAGGTAGTATAAGGAAGTGTCAAACACCTTCCTATTTCAAGTCAGGCAACTCCCCCATTTGACAAACACTTAATTTTCCGTACCCACAAGGGGCGGATCCAGCCACTCACTTAAAAGATGGGGAGGGGGGAGGCCACCTAAAATAACAAAGTAAAGGGGGGCGTAGTCGTGACTTTTTGTTTTAATAGCAGAAAAAACCTTTGTGTTATGAATAATGTTAATGTGCGCTCACAGTGATTTTATTTGGTGACAGAAGGTGGACTACGAACACTGAATTGAGGGAGAGGGGGTACTGACAGAGGCTTTGGGAGAGGGAGCGATTGCCATTACCGACCCCCCTCTGGATTTGCCATTGGTAACTCTAGAGTGTATCAATAACAAAATTCAGAAATGATATGTGATCGATTACTTGGCGCAACCAACACATACATAAACTCACACTTTTTCTCTTCCATGTTAAAGCCGCCTATGCCACTGATGCACTGATGCATGAGGCAACATGTCGTCTTTCATATAACTTGTCATGCTGCATCAGGTAACATGTCATTGTTTTATCTTTAAAAGCATCAGTCAGCAACTGAAATGTTTTCAAGCCTGTCTTACAAACTTTCAGTGGAAATTCGATGTTGAGTTGCTGTTCGGTTTTTACATTAGACATATATCTGGCAGAACACAGTAGCCCGTACTCAGTGAATGACTTAGCACAATCAATTAGCTTGATCTGTGTTAAGCCAAATGTGACCGCAATGATAGAGGACGTGTGTGGAGTGATGTCAAAGAAATAACTGGTAATTACGCTCTTTCTAAACTGCACACTTAGTATCGTTTCTTTGTGTTACTCTGCATTTATGTACACTCTTCATGCTTTGTTTTCAAGCCTGTCTTACAAACTTTCACTGGAAATTTGATGTTGAGTTGCTGTTCGGTTTTTACATTACACATATATCTGGCAGAACACAGTAGCCCGTACTCAGTGAATGACTTAGCACAATCAATTAGCTTGATCCGTGTTAAGCCGAATGTGACCGCAATGATAGAGGACGTGTGTGGAGTGATGTCAAAGAAATAACTGGCAATTACACTCTCTTTCTAAACTACACACTTAGTATTGTTTCTTTGTGTTACTCTTCATATATGTGCACTCTTCGCGCTTACCCTCCACCCTATACCAACAAAAAGGAGGTGTAAGGCGGAGCCATTCACATTTGTGCGCAGTGATCAAACGAATGAAACCAAGTGATACTGTTGCTTTTTCCTATTAGTTTCTTCTGTTTTTTTCCCTTTGTATTCGAAACGGTACCAAACGTAGGATCAACCAGCCCATCAAAAAAAATTCTAAATTTTACGTTTGCTTTGAACTCACTAAGGTGGCTGTGATTTTTCTACCTATAACAGGATGTTTGCCTACTTTTCGGCCAACTATACATCTTTTAATACCATTCCTAATATCGTGCCTTTCTAAGCTGCTTTATCCAACCATCGTATGCTTGTGTAGTTTACTGATAGTTCTCTTTTTCACAATGTTGGCAGGCCTACAGACATTTATTTGTGATTTTGGTTGCTTTATTTTGTGAATAAATTGTAACAGAGCGACTTGTAGTGGGCCGAACTCTATCCTAGAAGAAACTGAGGTATAATCGAAGTCATGGCGGGACGCACACGCGGTCAGGAGCAGTTCGCATTCGGCACCGACAATAAACGGACGTCCCTGTTTTACATCTCACTGACCAGCCATTTCACTACATTGTTATTGTCGAAACCCGCGACTACCCCTTGAGAGACGTCTTCACGTCACTCTCACGGCGAACTCGGACCAGCTGCGCAAGAAGCGTGGAGCAATCATGGCTGGGTTCACGTGAGCCCTAACGTACTTAGCCGATCTTCTACAGCGAAAATATTCCGACCTCTCGGAAGATCACGTGCACCTCGACTACCTGAAGGACAACGAGTCTGCACTGTAAAGACTCGACGACGCAATTCTTCCGCTGAGAGATGAAGACAGTCATGCCCGCGAATTAGAATCGGTGCAGGATTGTAGCCGGAAGATGAGCTGCGACATCGCGCCCGCCAAGCACTGTTTGCTAGGCCGCCAGCCGACAACCAGGTCGCATGCTGTAGGTCTCGAGTACAGACTGAACAACTTCGATCTCCCTAGTTCCGTCGACGCTTTGGAGTTCAGTGCGCAGAGCAGGCGCGCATGGGTGTTGTTGCGATTTGCATTC
The DNA here is from genome assembly GCF_043290135.1 of Rhipicephalus microplus. NCBI lineage: Eukaryota > Metazoa > Arthropoda > Arachnida > Ixodida > Ixodidae > Rhipicephalus > Rhipicephalus microplus. The sequence continues at coordinate 57,083,411 of NC_134706.1, forward strand.
AGCTCAGAAATTGTTGCCTTTGTTTTACTTCAAGGAAACCAGTAATTTCGCTACAATTTTTTCACATTGTGCACTTCACTTGCATATTCGAGCAACTTCTTGGCGCCGGCAATACAACGGTGAATATATCTTTTAGCTTTTGACATTTCGTTTTTAGTTTTGGTAAACTTCAGTCTTCAAAGAAGTCATCGTATTCACTATCTGTTTTAGTGCTGCTCTGTCTACATACACTCGGATGACTTATAAAGTTGTTTCAGGCGGTTCTATGCATTGGCAGGGCTATTCTCAATATCTGCCAGGAGAGCATTTCAGCATTTTTATTGTTTTTTAGCGTGTGCCAATTTACACTTGACGTCCATCCATTATCTGGGCTCAAATGGTAGCGCAGTGGTCAATACGGGCTTAACACAAGATGGACAATCACATAAAACAATGCAAGATAAAACAAAGAGACCGAAGGTACTACAAATCTCAAATTGAGCCCTAATCTGATAGAAATATTAACTTAAGATGTCTAGAAACGCTTCATAAGGATGCAGCTAATAGTCTTCTGATATCGGGCTGGTTCCCGAGCTTGAAGGCTGATATTGATGAACTTAATAGTAAGCGTGCTTGTTGGAGCTAGTTGGTAATTTACTGAACTGCTATATAGCGCGAACTTCAGGCACTAGAAACAAAAGATTCGTTGCATTCTCTCCTTTCGTCCCTGATGTTTGCTCTATACAGCAGTTCAAATATGGATAAGTCAGGAACTTTGAAAATCCATCCTATTTGTCATCTTCCCTCGTAATCTCTTCTCCAGACAGCAGCGATTCCCATTCGCTTAATCTGTTTTGACTCAAAACACAGATCGCCATACCAAACAATGTTTGCTATGATCTTCATTGGGCATCCCTACGACATGCAGTGCAGCTGATTGACTCTGCAACCAGCAGCTACACCTAAGCTGAAATGACCCTCAAGTGTGTTTCAGTTGCTGAGTTCTAATCAATGATAAAATACAGATGTAGCTGTCAGTAAAGTCTGGACAAACCTGCAGATGATACACACGTGCAGAGTGTAACAAGATGCTCGCCACTTCCTCGAGACAACGTCGGTTTGTATAACCGTGTAAATACAAGCATATATATCTCGGGAGTCTGGCACTGCGTTAGTTTTGTTTGAAGACTTGAATGTTCTCCCAACTGACCGAGCACAAATGAAGTGGCCGAGTGTAACTTCATACCCCGGTCGAGAGTGCTCTTGCACTGTACAACGATGGGTTGCATGGTGGCGTTATGAGCAAGAAAGCCGTAATTTCTAAACGACCTTGTGCCGTTGACAACAAAAAAACTGGTTTAAATTTCCCGCATTTGATATGTTTCTCTTTCCAGTTATTTTGAAAACACCACAATAGTAATAGAACCCAGTGGTCTCTGCTCAAAATAGGGTTTGGCTTTTTTTTTCATCCATATCTCTCCCGTAAGCTGACAAAGGCCATCGCCAATTTTACCCGCCTTATTTCTGTTTCATTAAAGTGAAAAAGACCTGGCATCAAGTTCAATCTACAGTAGGGTGACAAGCAAAGAGTTTTAATATGACACGGTGTATTTTACTTTGTGAAGTGAGAATATCCGCTTGGTTTCTGTTCCCAAAACAGTCAAAATGTTCAAACAAACTTTCTCCCAATGCCACGTTTCGGCAAATTGGTGGTTACGTAATCCAGCAATAATTAAGTGACATCATGGGTTTGTTGAGACTTTTACACAGTCTTGATAGAATCCACGTCTTTGTGTGCGTTTATTTGTTCATATACTTCACTCCACTTTATAAAATCTCTCTCAATAAGAAAAACTAAAGCATATTCACCTTCCATTTGCATCCTTCGCCTAACATAGATTCCCAAGCTACGTGAGATCTGCCGATAAATAAAAAAACAAATATATATATATATATATCATCATCATCATCATCATCATCATCAGCCTGACTACGTCCACTGCAGGACAAAGGCCTCTCCCATGTTCCGCCAGTTAACCCGGTCCTGTGCTTGCTGCTGCCAATTTATACCCGCAAACTTCTTAATCTCATCTGCCCACCTAACCTTCTGTCTCCTCCTAACCCGCTTCCCTTCTCTGGGAATCCAGTCAGTTACCCTTAATGACCAGCGGTTATCCTGTCTACGCGCTACATGCCCTGTCCATGTCCATTTCTTCTTCTTGATTTCAGCTATGATATCCTTAATCCCCGTTTGTTCCCTAATCCACTCTGCTCTCTTCTTGTCTTTTAAGGTTACACCTACCATTTTTCTTTCCATTGCTCGCTGCGTCGTCCTCAATTTAAGCTGAACCCTCTTTGTAAGTCTCCAGGTTTCTGCTCCGTAGCTAAGTACCGGCAAGATACAGCTGTTATATACCTTCCTCTTGAGGGATAGTGGCAATCTACCTGTCATAATTTGAGAGTGCTTGCCGAATGTGCGCCACCCCATTCTTATTCTTCTAGTTACTTCAATCTCGTGGTTCGGCTCTGCGGTTATTACCTTCCCTAAGGAGACATAGTCTTTTACAACTTCAAGTGCGCTATTACCTATCTCAAAGCGCTGCTCCTTGCCGAGGTTGTTGTACATTACTTTCGTTTTCTGCAGAATAATTTTAAGACCCACCTTTCTGCTCTCCTTGTCTAACTCCGTCATCATGAGTTGCAATTCGTCCCCCGAGTTACTCAGCAATGCAATGTCATCGGCGAAGCGCAGGTTACTAAGGTATTCTCCATTGACTCTTATCCCTAACTGTTCCCATTCTAGGCTTCTGAAAACCTCCTGTAAGCACGCGGTAAATAGCATTGGGGAAATTGTGTCCCCCTGCCTTACACCCTTCTTGATTGGTATTCTGTTGCTTTCTTTATGAAGCACTATGGTAGCAGTTGATCCCCTGTAGATTTCTTCCAGAATGTTTACATATACTTCATCCACGCCCTGATTCCGCAGTGCTTGCATGACGGATGATATTTCTACTGAATCAAACGCCTTCTCGTAATCTATGAAGGCTATGTATAGTGGTTGGTTATACTCTGAGCATTTCTCTATTACCTGATTGATAGTATGATTGTGGTCAATTGTTGAGTAGCCTGTTCGAAATCCTGCTTGTTCCTTTGGTTGATTGAATTCTAATGTTTTCTTTACTCTGTTAGCAATTACCTTTGTAAATAGCTTGTATACTACAAAGAGCAAGCTGATCGGCCTGTAATTCTTCAACTCCTTGTCATCTCCTTTCTTATGTATTAAGATGATGTTAGCGTTCTTCCAAGACTCTGGTACTCTTCCCGTCAGGAGATCCCTCGTAAACAGGGTGGCTAGTTTTTCTAACACAATCTGTCCTCCATCTTTCAGCAGAGCTGATGTTACCTGATCCTCACCAGCAGCTTTGCCCTTTGCATGCTCTCCAAAGCTTTTCTGACTTCTTCTATCATTACAGGTGGGGTGTAATCTGGGTTACTGCTAGTTCTTATAGTACTAAGGTCGTGGTTGTCTCGGCTACTGTACAGATCTCTGTAAAAATCCTCCGCTATTTTAACTATCCTATCCATATTGGTAGTTATTTTGCCTTCTTTGTCCCTTACTGCATACATCCGACTTTTGCCTACCCCAAATTTCCTCTTCAATGCTTTGACACTTCCTCCGTTTTTCAGAGCGTGTTCAATTCTCTCCGTGTTATACCTTCTTACATCGCATACCTTACGTCTATTAATCAACTTCGAAAGCTCTGCCAGTTCTGTTTTGTCTGTTGTACTTGACACTTTCATGATTTGACGCTTCCTAATTAGGTTCTTCGTTTCCTGGGAAAGCTTGCCAGTGTCCTGTCTAACTACCCTGCCTCCAACTTCCACTGCACACTCCGTAATGATACTCGTCAGATTATCATTCATTGTATCTACGCTAAAATTGGTTTCCTCACTAAGAGCCGAGTACCTGTTCTGCAGCGACACACTGCATTCCTGTACTTTCCCTCTCAGTGCTAGCTGATTGATTGGCTTCTTGCGTATCAGTTTCTGTCGTTCTTTCTTCAAGTCTAGGCGAATTCGAGACCGTACCATTCTATGGTCACTGCATCGTACCTTGCCAATCACTTCCACATCCTGCACGATTCCAGGGTGTGAACTCATTATAAAGTCTATTTCGTTCTTATTTTCGCCATTAGGGCTCCTCTAAGTCCACTTGCGGTTTTCTCGTTTTCGGTAGAAGGTATTCAAAATCCGTAAATTATTGCGTTCTGCGAATTCTACTAGCAGCTCTCCTCTGGCGTTTCTAGTGTCAATGCCATAATATCCTACTGCCTGGTCTCCAGCCTGCTTCTTCCCTGCCTTTGCATTAAAGTCGACCATCACTATAGTATACTGTGTTTTTACCTTACTCATTGCCGATTCCACGTCTTCATAGAAGCTTTCAACTGAAGCGTCATCATGGCTGGATGTAGGCGCGTAAGCCTGTACTACCTTCATTTTGTATCTTTTATTCAGTTTAATTACGATACCTACCACCCTTTCATTAATGCTATAGTATTCCTCTATGTTGCCAGCTATGTTTCTGTGAATTAGGAACCCCACTCCCCGTTCTCTTCTGTCTGCCAAGCCCCTGTAGCAAAGGACGTGCCCATTCTCTAGCACCGTATAGGCCTCATCTGTCCTCCTAACCTCACTGAGCCCTATTATATCCCATTTAACACCCTCTAGCTCCTCAAATAGTACACCTAGACTTCCCTCACTAGATAAGGTTCTAGCGTTAAACGTTGCCAAGTTCAGGTTCCAATGGCGGCCTGTCCGGATCCAGAGATTCTTAGCACCCTCTGCTGCGTTGCAGATCTGACCGCCGCCGTGGTCAGTTGCTTCGCAGCTGCTGGGGACTGAGGGCCGTGAGTTATTTGACGTAAGCATGTGGGAGGTAGTGGCCAGATACTGCACCAGGGTGGCCAATCCTTCTCTGGTGAGGGAGTGCATTCTCGGCGGTGTTTTGCCGGTGAGGCCGCACCCCAGGCCTCTTAATGCAGTTCCATCAACACGCGTATTTTTTTTTTAATCCGGTTGGGAACGGCGCGGTACCGGGATTTGAACCACGGACCTCTTGCATGCGAGGCGGATGCTCTAACCACTACGCCATCGCCGCATATATATATATATATATATATATATATATATATATATATATATATATATATATATATATATATATATATATATATATTGTAGCATTGATATTTGGCACAGGCCGGAACGCCAGCTGAAGAAGAGAAGGAAGAGTGTTGTTGCTGCTCGCGCTCGCTCCGCTTGACAGCTGGTCGGTTCTACCGCTACGTTTTCCACAAAGTAAACGTCTCTTCTGCTCACCACTAAAGGTGTACTATCAAGTGGTGGAGAGTGCTGGGTACCTTTTTCCATCCTGGAACTCCGCAACCGAACTCTACCTTCGCCATCAACAATGTCCATCGACGCTGCACAGCAGACGGCTCCTACATCTCCACCTGTCCACTGTCCCGGCGTCCCGAGAGAGCGAGATCCAGACATCTTCAACGGCACCGATGAGCAGGACGTCGAGGACTGGCTCTCTTCGTTCGAACGAGTAAGCGTCAACAACAGGTGGGACGAAAACGACAAACTGGGCCGCGTCCACTTTTACCTCAGAGGAGTAGCAGAGCTCTGGCTCAACAACCACGAAGCCGAGCTTACCGACTGGGCCACTTTCAAGACCACCTTCGCGGACGTGTTTGGCCGACCGACAGTGCGCAAGCTCCGTGCAGAACAGCGCTTGCGGGATCGCGCCCAACTGTCGGGAGAGGGTTTCACGTCCTACATTGAGGACGTCGTAGGCCTCTGCCGTCGCTTTGATCCTGACATGTCGGAAACCGCCAAGGTAAAACACATTATGAAGGGCATCGAGGACGATGCCTTCCACATGCTGGTGGCTAAAGACCCGCAAACAGTTTCGGAAGTCATCCAACACTGCCAAAGTTTCGATGAGTTGCGAAAACAGCGCATTTCAACGCGACGGCCTACTTTCGACATGACCAGCACGCCAGCATTGACCGTTGGTGCAATATCTCCAGAACAGACTGTATTGACCCCGCAAATCCAGCAATTTATCCGAGAGGAAGTGGCACGCCAGTTGTCCCTTGCCCCCTTGCTTCCCAGCAATACGCATGGGCTGACCTCGTCACTGCGCCAAACCATCGAAGAGCAAGTCTGCGAGGCACTTCCCCCCACGTACCAGCCACCACCTGTGTCCGCTCCCCTGACTTACGCTGACGTCGCGCGAAGGCAGGTACATGCGCCGTCAAACGTCGTCGACCCTGCCCACCAAGCGAACGCCTTCTACGCAACACACGTACCGGCAGGCTCGCATGTTCCCATTTACCGCCGTCCTTCAACGCTTCCCAACAACCCTTGGCGTACATCGGATAACAGACCTATCTGTTATTACTGTCGTCAGCCTGGCCATGTTGAGCGGTTCTGTCGCCGGCGCGTCCCTCACTCAGGCATTATTGATGGCACCTACGGCTACGCCCCCACAGAACCACCACAGACGCTGCCGTTCCATGCAGCTTCGGACACTTCTCCGCCGAGCCGCCGCGCCTTCAACCCACGCCGATCGCCTTCCCCGCGCCGACGTTCGCCTTCACCAATGCTTCGGCGTGCACCACCTGCCCAAACGGAAAACTGACCATCGCAGTTCCGGAGGCAAGAACTGCGCCACCGTCGAACTCCACAAGGCCTCGTTCTCTACCGAATAATGAAATAACTGTCTTGATTGAAGGTATCCCCGTTCAAGCATTAATAGATACCGGAGCTGCCGTGTCTGTATTGAGTGAAGCATTGTGTCGCAAGTTAAGAAAAGTTACGATTCCGCTTTCTGGTCTCTCCCTTCGTACGGCAACAGCGCATCACGTGAACCCTTCTATGACGTGCACGGCTCGGTTAATCATCCAGGGCGTTCTGTACGTGGTTGAATTTATCGTGTTTCCGCACTGCTCACACGACGTCATATTAGGCTGGGACTTCCTTTCCACACATCATGCCGTTGTTGATTGTGCCCGGGCCGAACTAGAATTGTCATCGCTCTCCGACGACGATTATAATAAGCCTTCTATTTCTCGTGTTGTCGTCGCCGCGGAGACTGATATTCCACCTATGTCTTCTGTTATTGTGCCGATCTCGTGCGACCATGCCGCTTTTTCGGACGTCATGTTCACGCCGTCAGAAGACTTCACTTCTCGAAAAAACGTTCTTCTGCCTTTTGCTCTTCTGACGGTCGAAGCCACTTGCGCAAACATTTATGCCACGAATCTCCTTTCTGTACCAGTCACCCTATTCCGTGGCGAATGCATCGGCCGCCTTGAGGACATCGATTGTGTTTGCACCAGTCAACTGCCCTATCAAGCAAAAAGCCTTGAGATCGCCAGTGTTACTTCCGCTCTCACATCCGCCACCTCTTCCCTCGACGTCTTCCTTCCATCGATTGATCCTGACCTTCCTGTTGACCAACGAACTCAACTCTTGACACTTCTCGACCACTTCCGCTCATCGTTCGACTTCAAACAAACCAGTCTGGGCCGAACATCTGCAATTGTCCATCGTATTGACACTGGCACCCACGCACCATTGCGTCAGCGTCCATACCGGGTCTCCCACGCCGAACGCCAAGTTATAGACGATCAAGTGTCTGATATGCTCAATCGTGGCGTTATACAGCCGTCTAACAGTCCGTGGGCCTCCCCGGTGGTACTGGTCAAAAAGAAGGACGGGGGCATCCGATTCTGTGTGGATTACAGGCGCCTTAACAAGATCACGCGCAAAGATGTTTATCCGCTCCCCAGAATTGACGACGCTCTCGACTGTTTGCAAGGTGCAGAATTCTTTTCTTCGCTGGATCTTCGATCGGGATACTGGCAGGTACCCATGGATGAAGCTGACCGCGCCAAGACTGCGTTTGTAACTCCGGACGGCTTGTACGAGTTTAACGTGATGCCGTTCGGCCTTTGTAACGCCCCAGCCACCTTCGAGCGTCTGATGGACAACATACTTCGAGGCCTTAAATGGCAGACGTGTCTTTGCTATTTGGACGACGTCGTCGTTTTTTCAAAAGACTTCGATACCCATCTTCTGCGCCTCGCAAGTGTCCTGCATTGCCTTACACATGCTGGGCTCCAACTAAATTTGAAAAAGTGCCATTTTGCCGCCCGGAAGCTCACCATCTTAGGGCATGTTGTCAGCAAGGACGGCGTTCTACCTGATCCTGGAAAACTCCGTGCTGTCGCCCAGTTTCCGAAGCCATCGACACTTAAGGAACTCCGGAGCTTTATCGGCTTATGTTCATACTTTCGCCGATTTGTCCGTAATTTTGCATCTGTCATGGCCCCTTTAACACGGCTACTTTCTGACACCGAGGGCATTTCGGCGTGGTCTTCCAATTGCGATAAGGCATTCGCGAAACTACGTCAATTGCTGACATCTCCACCGATTCTCCGTCACTTTGATCCTGATGCCCCTACAGAAATACACACCGACGCAAGTGGAGTCGGACTTGGCGCTATTCTTGCTCAACGCAAGTCTGGATACGACGAGTACGTCGTTTCTTATGCCAGTCGCACTCTTACTAGGGCTGAACAGAATTATTCAGTCACAGAAAAAGAATGTCTAGCCATCGTCTGGGCAATCACAAAATTTCGACCCTACGTCTATGGCCGTCCATTTGACGTCGTGACTGATCACCACGCCCTCTGCTGGTTATCGTCACTAAAAGACCCATCTGGCCGTCTCGCTCGTTGGGCGTTACGCCTCCAAGACTATGATATCCGTGTCATCTACAGGTCAGGCCGCAAACATTCAGATGCCGACGCTCTCTCCCGCTCTCCACTTCCCCATGAACACGGAAGTACTTCTGTATCCAGCCTCGATGCTGTGGCACTTTCGTACGCGGACATGCCCTATGAACAGCGCCAAGACGCTTGGATAGCCTCTATGATAGAGTTACTGTCTCGGCCGTCCCAAGTTACGCCCAATCGTTCACTGCAGCGCACAGCTCGACACTTTACCATCCGCGATGGACTCCTGTACCGTCGCAACTACCTTTCTGACGGCCGCAAGTGGTTGCTTGTGATTCCTCGCCACCTACGTGCCGACATTTGCGACTCTTTTCACGCGGATCCTCAATGCGGCCACGCCGGTGTGATAAAAACGTATGCACGTCTCCGGCTGCGGTACTATTGGCGCGGAATGTACCGCTTTGTCCGACAGTACGTGCGTTCGTGCTCCAAATGTCAACGCCGAAAAAGCCCACCACACATAGCCAATGGACAACTGCAGCCGTTGCCTTGCCCCTCCCGCCCTTTCGACCGCATCGGAATTGACTTGTACGGTCCCCTTCCCTATACGCCTAACGGGAACCGCTGGGTGATTGTCGCCATTGATCACTTGACACGCTATGCTGAAACTGCTGCGCTGCCAGAGGCCACATCACGTGAAGTTGGCTTATTTATCCTTCACAATCTCATTCTACGCCATGGCGCGCCTCGTGAGCTACTCAGTGACCGCGGCCGTACGTTCCTCTCCGAAGCGGTACAAGCCCTTCTTCGCGAATGCAACGTTGTGCATCGGACAACCAGCGCATACCATCCGCAAACGAATGGAATGACCGAACGGTTTAACCGCTCACTGGGCGACATGCTATCCATGTACGTGTCCGCTGATCACACCAACTGGGACCGCATACTACCCTTTGTAACTTACGCTTACAACAGCGCCACTCAGTCTACGACAGGATTCTCTCCGTTCTTCCTCCTTTACGGGCGCGAACCTTCCTCATTCATGGACACCATTCTCTTGTATCATCCAGACGCTTCGGAATCCACAACTCTATCTGAAGTCGCCACCTATGCAGAAGAATGCAGGCAACTCGCGCGTTCCTTAACCGCCCAAGATCAAGCGTACCAGAAGAACCGTCACGACGAAAACCTGTCTTCGCAGTCATACTCGCCTGGCGCCTTGGTATGGCTTCGGGTTCCCTCATCTGTTCCTGGTCTTTCCACCAAGCTACTGCCGAAGTACGAAGGCCCCTACCGAGTCCTACGTCAGGCCTCACCGGTTAACTATATTGTTGAGCCGGTTCAACCATCAACAGACCGACGGCATCGAGGCCGCGAGACTGTTCACGTAGATCGATTGAAGCCGCACTACGACCCACCCGTCGTACCCGTTCCATAGGTCGCCAGGATGGCTCCTTTTCTGAGGGGGGAGTGATTTGTAGCATTGATATTTGGCACAGGCCGGAACGCCAGCTGAAGAAGAGAAGGAAGAGTGTTGTTGCTGCTCGCGCTCGCTCCGCTTGACAGCTGGTCGGTTCTACCGCTACGTTTTCCACAAAGTAAACGTCTCTTCTGCTCACCACTAAAGGTGTACTATCAATATATATATATATATATATATATATATATATATATATATATATATATATACATGTATATATATGTATATATACATAGATATACACTACTCACGTTGAGCAACTGGCGAAGATCTCGTCATCAAACCAGCAGACAAGGGAGGCGCGATTGTTGTTCTGAATATATCGGACTACATCGAGGAAGGCAAGCGACAACTAAATAACAAACAATTCTACAAACACCTCGACATTGACCCTACCACGGAGCACAAAAAAATCATTGTAACAACCCTAGAGAATCTCACACGTGAAGGCGCCATTAATTCAAAGCTTAAAAAGGCACTTATTACGGTACATTCGGCGCCTGGTCGTTTTTACATGCTGCCGAAGATTCATAAAGAGAATAACCCTGGCAGACCCATTATATCAGGCACGGGAACGTTAACGAAACCCATTTCCAGTTATATTGATTCTTTAATCAAAGACATACCACCCACACATGAGTCCTTCTTGCGAGACACAAACCACTTCCTTCGGGAAATAGCAGATGTGAAAATTCTAGACGGTGCATTTCTCGTAACATTGGATGTTCGCTCACTCTACACAAATATCCCACATGACGATGGTGTAAGGGCACTTGTTGAATCGTACGGCACACACAACCCTGTCGCTTATCCAAGCAAAAAAGTAATTGAAATCTTCACAAGACTTGTACTCGATTTGAACAGCTTTGAATTTAACAACCAGTACTATCTTCAAATCAGCGGTACGGCAATGGGTACAAGAATGGCCCCAAACTACGCCAACATATTCATGCACCACATAGAGTCCAATTTTCTTTCATCTTGTAATATCAAACCATTACTCTATAAACGGTACCTAGATGATATTGCCACGTTCCATTTCCCAAGTTTTTGTTATCGTCCCAAAACACCACACGATTCTCAGCGCAAAACGCGCCTGCAGTTTTCTAGAGGGTTCCGGACTGTAGTAGATCATTTCGATAAGATCACGCCCACTGTGCGAATGGTACAGATTGTTCTGGAACGCACGCCGCCGCCAGCGATAGCGCTAGAACATTCGACGGCGGGAGTATAAATGCCGACGCGCTTCGCCGCTTGTCAGTTGTTGAACAAAGGCCGACGCTCCGTTCGCCGCTATCAGTCCGAGACTGCTATCTGTGCAAGACTGCTGCTGTAATCGGACTTTCCGTTTACTGGGCACAGGTTCGCCCAAATAAACAGTTAAATCTGAATACGAAGTTTCCTGTCTTTGGCCAAGTCACGACCCCGTGACATCTGGTGGAGGTGCTGCTTCGTTCATGTACCGCACGCCCCCGTCAAGCCGTGAACCCAGCCCACGTCGCGGAGAAGACACCGACGCCAACCAGGAGCAGCGAACAAGCCGCCGACAGCAAGGGCTACCACCGGAGTACGGGATTCTAGAAGACAAGGCGCGGAAGACCAAGGCCATGACCGCGACTGCAGCGACAATGACAACCGCCGCATCCCTGCCCACGATGGTCATGCATCAACCCAGGGAACCACCAATTTTCCATGGGTCATCGTTCGAAGACCCGGAGTCCTGGTTAGAAACATACGACCGTGTGGCCGCCCTCAACCACTGGGACAACGAAGAAAAGCTCCGGCGTGTGTACTTCTACCTGGAAGACACCGCAAGGACCTGGCTAGAGAATCGTGAGTCCACGCTCCAAACGTGGGATGTCTTCTGCGGCGCATTTCTGCAAACGTTCGCGAGCGTCGCTCGCAAAGAAAGGGCCGCTGCTCAACTAGAGACCCGGGTTCAGCTACCGAATGAGAAGGTTGGAATTTTCACAGAGGAGATGACCCGCCTATTTCGTCACGCTGACCCAGACATGCCCGAGGAGAAGAAAGTTCGTTTCCTCATGCGAGGGGTCAAACAGGAGCTCTTCGCGGGACTAATGAGGAATCCACCGAACACCGTCCAAGAATTTGTATCCGAGGCAACCACCATCGAAAAAACTCTTGACATGCGCACCAGACAGTATAATCGTCACCTGACTCCAGAATGCGCTGCTGCTCAAACCAGTGACTCCGAAAACCTGCGTGAAACAATCCGAGCGATCGTGCGGGAAGAGCTGCGCAAACTGTTGCCTTCGGCGCAACCTCAAGCGGATTCGATCGCCGACATTGTGCGAGAAGAAGTTCGGCAATCACTTCGAATTCCCCATACACCGCTGCCCGAGCCAGAAACTATGAGCTACGCCGCTGCAGTGCGCCACAACGCTCCTCCCCGTCCACGCCAAAACGCCGCCCCGTCGCACTTCCGTCGCCAGACACCACCGCCGCCACCACCCCCACCGACGACCTACCGTCCACCAGCGGGCCAGCGCAGTGCGCCGAGGAAAACCGACGTCTGGCGCACCCCTGACCATCGCCCGCTCTGCTACCACTGCGGCGAGGCCGGACACACATACCGCCGTTGCCAGTACCGACAGATGGGATTGCGTGGCTTCGCCGTCAATGCACCGCGCCCACAGCCAGGAGAACGACCACGTGACATCGCCGACTACCTGACAGGAACTCGGTGGACACCACGAAGCCCTTCGCGTTCGCCGTCGCCCAGCCGCCGCACGTCACCGCACCACCGACAGTACTCTGGCCCAACGCGGGGCCGGTCTCCTAGCCCGTATCCGGGAAACTAAGGGCAGCAACCGGTGGAGGTGCGGTTGCTGTGCGACGAACTACCGAAGATCCTCCGACGACGACGACGCCGCGACGGAGCTTTCCGAACACAACGCCAACCAGGCAAAGCCCTGACGGCGAAAGCTCACTTACCGAAGGTGGCCTGACGACGCAACATGGAAGCAGCGGAACAAGTCAACGCAGCCGTGACCCGACGCCACGCCCTAACTGTAATGCGAGACGGCGAATTAGCGACCTCGACGTTCTTATCGACGGCCACAGTGTGACCGCTCTCGTCGATACTGGAGCCGACTATTCTGTCATCAGTGGGTCGTTCGCCGCGAAGTTAAAGAAAGTTAGGACAGCTTGGAAAGGCCCTGAAATCCGCACAGCCGGAGGTCATCTCGTAACGCCTGCAGGAATCTGCACAGCGAGAGTCACCATTAACGGCCGTATTTATCCTACAGACTTCGTAGTCCTACAGCGTTGCTCGAGAGATGTCATCCTTGGCATGGACTTCTTATGCCTCCATGGTGCTGTCATCAACCTAAAAACAAAGTCGATAACGTTATCCACAGAAGAAGCACTACCGCCGCGTACGCCGTCTAGACACCATGCCTTGAATGTGCTGGAAGAACAAGTCACCATTCCGCCTCGCTCAAGCGTCATTATTTCAGTCGGCGCTCCTGAATCACCTGACTTCGAAGGCGTCGTTGAAGGCAGTCAGCATCTGTTGGTCACCCGAAATATTTGCGTCGCAAGAGGAATTCCAGAGTTGCGGGGAGGCAAAGCAACGGTTATGCTCACAAATTTCAGCAATGAGTACAAACATGTGAACAAAGGAACAACGGTCGCATACATCGAAGAAATTGTCGAAGCCACCAGTGCTTTCGCCCTCGCCGATTCTGCGGAACCTGTTCAGAGGAACCAAGCCCCTCCCATCGCTTTCGACGTCAATCCCAGACTTCCGAACGATAAGCAAGAACAGCTCAAGGCCCTGCTCCTGCAATACGAAGATTGCTTTTCGTCGTCATCGAAAATTCGGCAGACCCCAATCACGAAACATCGCATCATAACCGAAGAAAATGCCAGACCACTCCGTCAGAGTCCGTACAGGGTTTCGACGCGAGAACGTGAGGCCATCAAGAGACAAGTTGATGAAATGCTGCGGGATGATATTATCCAGCCGTCCAACAGCCCATGGGCATCCCCCGTGGTGTTAGTGAAGAAAAAGGATGGGACCCTACGTTTCTGCGTCGATTATCGCCGCCTGAACAAAATCACAAGAAAGGACGTGTATCCTCTCCCACGAATAGACGACGCACTTGATCGGCTCCATAACGCCAAGTACTTTTCGTCAATGGACCTCAAGACTGGCTATTGGCAAATCGAAGTCGACGAAAGAGACCGAGAGAAGACGGCGTTTATAACACCGGATGGCCTCTTCGAATTTAAGGTGATGCCCTTCGGCCTTTGCTCAGCGCCTGCAACTTTTCAACGCGTTATGGATACAGTACTGGCAGGATTGAAGTGGCAGACTTGCCTTGTGTACTTGGACGACGTCGTCGTGTTTTCCTCGAGTTTCGACGAGCATCTTCGGCGCCTTGAAGCTGTACTTCAAGCCATCAAGACTTCCGGACTCACACTGAAGCCAGAAAAGTGCAGATTTGCGTATGAAGAGCTCTTGTTTCTGGGGCACGTTATCAGCAAGTCTGGAGTTCGTCCTGATCCACGGAAAACAGCCGCCATCGCCGACTTCCCGCCGCCCACTGACAAGAAGGCCGTGCGCCGATTTTTGGGCCTGTGCGCCTATTATAGGCGGTTCGTGAAAAACTTCGCCCGCATCGCCGATCCTCTCACTAACCTTACCAAGGCCGACGTGGAGTTCAAGTGGGAAACGCCACAGGAACACGCTTTCCAGGAGCTTAAACATCGCCTCCAGACGCCTCCGTTACTTGCCCATTTCGACGAATTCGCCGAGACAGAAATACATACGGACGCAAGCAGTGTAGGTCTTGGCGCCGTTCTTGTGCAGAGGGCTGACGGACTTGAAAGGGTTATTAGTTACGCCAGCCGATCGTTATCCAAGGCAGAAGCAAATTATTCCACAACAGAAAAGGAGTGCCTCGCCATCATCTGGGCTACGTCGAAATTTCGCCCATACCTCTATGGCAGGCCCTTCAAAGTTGTGAGCGACCACCACGCCTTGTGTTGGCTAGCCACTTTGAAGGACCCTTCAGGTCGCCTCGCACGATGGAGCCTGAGACTTCAAGAATATGACATTACTGTCATTTACAAGTCCGGCAAAAAACACTCCGACGCCGACTGTCTCTCTCGTGCGCCTGTCGACCAACCGCTACCCGACGACCCGGATGACGACTACTTCTTGGGAACGATAACTACCGACGACTTCGCTGAACGACAGCGGGCCGACCCGGAACTTAAGGCCCTAATAGAATACCTCGAAGGCAGGACCGCCGAAGTCCCGAAGGTATTCAAGCGCGCACTTGCGTCGTTTTTTCTACGAAACGGTCTTCTACAAAAGAAAAACTTTTCACCGCTTCGGGCTAAGTATCTCCTTGTGGTGCCGTCCGCTCTGCGACCAGAACTCCTGCAGGCCCTGCACGACGATCCGACGGCAGGGCACCTCGGTGTTTCTCGCACGCTCGCGAGGATACAAGAAAGGTACTACTGGCCGCGTCTTACAACCGACGTCACTCGTTATGTGAGGACATGCCGGGACTGTCAGCGACGCAAGACACCGCCGACAAGGCCAGCGGGACTTCTGCAGCCAATTAATCCACCTTGCCGACCTTTTCAGCAGATTGGTATGGACCTATTGGGGCCGTTCCCGACGTCGGCTTTCGGAAACAAGTGGATCGTGGTAGCCACCGACTACCTCACCCGCTACGCCGAGACAAAAGCCCTGCCAAAAGGCAGTGCATCCGAGGTAGCTAAGTTCTTCGTCGAAAATATCGTCCTACGTCACGGCGCCCCGGAGGTTCTTATCACCGACAGAGGAACGGCATTCACTGCCGACTTAACTCAAGCGATCTTGGCATACAGCCAAACAAACCACCGCCGGACGACAGCGTACCACCCACAGACCAACGGCCTCACCGAGCGGCTTAACAAGACGATCGCCGACATGCTGTCAATGTACGTCGATGTCGAACACAAGACGTGGGATGCCATTCTTCCGTATGTGACCTTCGCATACAACACGGCGGTGCAGGAGACGACGCAGATATCCCCATACAAATTGGTCTACGGAAGGAGCCCGGCAACGACGCTCGATGCCATGTTACCCAACGTCACCGACGAAGAAAACCTCGATGTGAGCGAGTACCTTCATCGCGCCGAAAAAGCCCGACAACTTGCGCGGCTCCGTATCAAGAATCAACAGACGACCGACAGCCACCGTTACAACCTTCGACGACGCTTCGTGGAATACCAGCCCGGTGAACGTGTTTGGGTGTGGACGCCGATACGCCGACGTGGACTAAGTGAAAAGCTTCTGCGACGGTACTTCGGACCGTACAGGGTGGTTCGACGTCTCGGCCCACTTGATTACGAGGTTGTCCCCGACGGCATCACGAACTCTCAACGACGCCGATCACGACCTGACGTCGTCCATGTCGCACGCCTCAAGCCGTTTCATGCGCGTTAACAAACTGAAACAGTGTTTTTTTTGTATTATTGTTGTATCGTAATTTATTTATTGTACTTTCTTGCATTATTATTGTACCTTCATCTTTAGTTGAAGCATCGAGACGATGCCTTTTTCAGAGGGGGGCAATGCCACGTTCCATTTCCCAAGTTTTTGTTATCGTCCCAAAACACCACACGATTCTCAGCGCAAAACGCGCCTGCAGTTTTCTAGAGGGTTCCGGACTGTAGTAGATCATTTCGATAAGATCACGCCCACTGTGCGAATGGTACAGATTGTTCTGGAACGCACGCCGCCGCCAGCGATAGCGCTAGAACATTCGACGGCGGGAGTATAAATGCCGACGCGCTTCGCCGCTTGTCAGTTGTTGAACAAAGGCCGACGCTCCGTTCGCCGCTATCAGTCCGAGACTGCTATCTGTGCAAGACTGCTGCTGTAATCGGACTTTCCGTTTACTGGGCACAGGTTCGCCCAAATAAACAGTTAAATCTGAATACGAAGTTTCCTGTCTTTGGCCAAGTCACGACCCCGTGACAATATATTCATAATTTGGACACATTCGGAAAACGAGCTCCTCAAATTCATACAGGCATTCAACCAGGTACACCCCAGCATTTATTTTACACACACCTACTCTAACACTGAAATAAACTTTCTTGATGTACTCATTCGGGTTGACGATGGTGCGTTGGTAACTAACGTATACAGAAAACCTACAGACAGGCAACAATACCTGCACTTCAAAAGCTGCCACCCGCGACATTGCAAGACCAGCATTCCCTATTCCCAAGCACACAGATTTCGACGAATCTGCTCCCGCACCGAGGACTTCCACAAAAACAGCACACATATGCCCGAAGTACTCCTTAATCAAGAATACCCACCAGCTATCATCGATGACGCCATCAAAAAAGCTGAAAATCTGGACCGCCAGATTCTTCTCAACCACCAGAGAAACGCCGACCAACACCGCAACAAAAACTTGCTATTAACTTTCACGAGCAACCCACCGAACATAAACAAGGTCCTAAGAAAACACTTTAACATAATGGAACAGAGCGTGCGACTATCCAAAATTTTCACTTCTCCTCCTTGTGTTGTATACAGAAGGCCGAAAAATATAAAGGATCATTTAATAAATTCAAAGATAGGTGTGAAACCTCGAATTGGGTGTCACCCTTGCGGAAAAAGCAGATGCAGGGTATGCAAACACATGCAGACAACGACAGTGGCGAAAAGCACCCACTCGGATTTTAAGCACAGGATAAGAGGTGCACTAGACTGTGACTCAGACAATGTCATATACCTTCTGGAATGTGGGGTACGTAACAAGCAATACGTGGGCCAGACAGACACTCCGTTTAGAATTAGATTCAACAACCATCGGGCACATGTACGATCTCTTCCAGGCCTTCCACTTTCAAAACACTCCACATTAAAAGACCACAGCTTTGATGACATCAGGGTTACACTACTAGAAAACAACTTTCGAACAATCAGAGAACGGGAACAACGGGAATCTTATTTTATCTACAAATTTAACACGATAAAATACGGAATAAATGAACACCCAGGCACTCTGTCTGCGTTACGACCGCTAAAAGACGCAAACGCTTCTCTCTAATCAGTCCGGTTTCATTACGACAATAATATTACCCGCTAACAAAGCTTTTGGCCTATGCACCTGACAACATAGAAATGATTTGCCTCATCAAGCACAGCCGGAACGCACAGATAAGTGGTCCCAGAAGTCGTACGGTTCCCCCCCCCCCGCCTTTTTTTGCTTTTTTCCTTCTTTTTTTTTTCTTCGTCAAGCTTCAACGCACATTCTGTTCCTTCACTGACAAGGAGCTGACAGCTAGGTGGTTTCGTTAACTTTTTCCTACATGCGCGCATATCTTCCCATTGCGCCGCAACTGTGTGGTGACTGTCCCGGAGTGGTACAGTCTCCCCCCCCCCCCCCTGTTCTTCTTCTTTTTTTTTTCCTTCGTTAATCCTTTAACGCACATTCTGTTCCTTCACTGACAAGGAGCCAATGCATATAATGAATATCGATGGCCGTGCCTCATTCACCGGCTTTTTCGCTCCTCCCGATGCCACCAGCATGCACTTAAAGCGCTAAGCCCTCCCCATTAACTTGTCATACACTTCAAAGAGGAACGAGCCGCCAGCGGACTACACGGAAAGGTGAAATACAAAAACGGCGGCTCCCTGCCCACTTGGGGAAGTGTGGGTGCGGGGGAGGTATTGTTGACAATGATGACATTCCTCATCTACCTCTGCCCTACTCTGTTGAAATGCTGCCCCTTTCTAATTACGCCATGTCGGTCTTGCTTCTTCTCCTAGATTTTTTATATTTTATTTAATGTTTGTCCTCCCGTTTTGCAGTTTCTTCTTTTTTTTTTCTCTCTCTCTCTCTCAGTTGACCCCTCCCCTCCTGTCTCGACAGGATATAAAAAGGCACGGAACATATGTAAATAGTATTATGCCTTGAAAAAGACAGGGTTCCTGTCGAAACGTCGGCACAATAAACAGTTGTTATGTGAAAGCGCATCTACTTTCATATATATATATATATATATATATATATATATATTGTCACGGGGTTTATTTGTTTATTTGGGCGAACCTGTGCCCGGTAAAAGGAAAGTCCAATTACAGCAGCAGTCTCGCACAGATAGCAGTCTCGGACTGATAGCGGCGAACAGAGCGTCGGCCTTCGATCAACAACTACTACAAGTGGCGAAGCGCGTCGGCATTTATACTCTTGCCATCGAATGTTCTAGCGTTATCGCTGGCGGTGGCGTAGGTTCCAGAACAATCTGTACCGTTCGCACAGTGGGCGTGATCTTATCGAAATGATCTACTACAGTCCGGAACCTTCTGGAAAACTGCAGGCGCGGTTTGCGCTGAGAATCGTGTGGTGTTTTGGGACGATAACGAAAACTTGGGAAATGGAATGTGGCATTGCCCCCCTCTGAAAAAAAAGCATCGTCCCGATGCTTTAACTAAAGGTGAAGGTACAATAATAATGCAAGAAAGTACAATGAATAAATTACGATGAAACAGTAATACAAAAAAAAACACTGTTTCAGTTTGTTAACGCGCATGAAACGGCTTGAGGCGCGCAACATGCACGACTTCAGGTCGCGATCGGCGTCGTTGAGAGTTCGTGATGCCGTCAGGGACAACCTCGTAATCAAGTGGGCCGAGACGTCGAACCACCCTGTATGGTCCGAAGTGGCGTCGCAGAAGCTTTTCACTTAGTCCACGTCGGCGTATCGGCGTCCACACCCAAACACGTTCACCGGGCTGGTATTCCACGAAGCGTCGTCGAAGGTTGTAACGGTGGCTGTCTATCGTCTGTTGATTCTTGATACGGAGACGCGCAAGTTGTCGGGCTTCTTCGGCACGTTGAAGGTACTCGCTCACATCGAGGCTTTCTTCGTCGGTGACGTTGGGTAACATGGCATCGAGCGTCGTTGCCGGGCTCCTTCCGTAGACCAATTTGTATGGAGATATCTGCGTCGTCTCCTGCACCGCCGTGTTGTATGCGAAGGTCACATACGGAAGAATGGCGTCCCATGTCTTGTGTTCGACATCGACGTACATTGACAGCATGTCGGCGATTGTCTTGTTAAGCCGCTCGGTGAGGCCGTTGGTCTGTGGGTGGTACGCTGTCGTCCGGCGGTGGTTTGTTTGGCTGTATGCCAAAATCGCTTGAGTTAAGTCGGCAGTGAATGCTGTTCCTCTGTCGGTGATAAGGACCTCCGGAGCGCCGTGACGTAGGACGATATTTTCGACGAAGAACTTAGCTACCTCGGATGCACTGCCTTTTGGCACGGCTTTTGTCTCGGCGTAGCGGGTGAGGTAGTCGGTAGCTACCACGATCCACTTGTTTCCGAAAGCCGACGTCGGGAACGGCCCTAGTAGGTCCATACCAATCTGCTGGAAAGGTCGACAATGCGGATCAATTGGCTGCAGAAGTCCCGCTGGCCTTGTCGGCGGTGTCTTACGTCGCTGACAGTACCGGCACGTCCTCACATAACGAGTGACGTCGGTGGTGAGACGTGGCCAGTAGTACCTTTCTTGTATCCTCGCGAGCGTGCGAGAAACACCGAGGTGCCCTGCCGTCGGATCGTCGTGTAGGGCCTGCAGGAGTTCTGGTCGCAGAGCTGAAGGCACCAAAAGGAGGTACCTATCTCGAAGCGGTGAAAAGTTTTTCTTTTGTAGAAGACCGTTTCGTAGGAAGAACGACGCAAGTGCGCGCTTGAATACCTTCGGGACTTCGGCGGTTATGCCTTCGAGGTATTCTATTAGGGCCTTAAGTTCCGGGTCGGCCCGCTGTCGTTCAGCGAAGTCGTCTGTAGTTATCCTTCCCAAGAAGTAGTCGTCATCCGGGTCGTCAGGTAGCGGTTGGTCGACAGGCGCACGAGAGAGACAGTCGGCGTCGGAGTGTTTTTTGCCGGACTTGTGAATGACAGTAATGTCATATTCTTGAAGTCTCAGGCTCCATCGTGCGAGGCGACCTGAAGGGTCCTTCAAGGTGGCTAGCCAACGCAAGGCGTGGTGGTCGCTCACAACTTTAAAGGGCCTGCCGTAGAGGTAGGGGCGAAATTTCGACGTAGCCCAGATGATGGCGAAGCACTCCTTTTCTGTTGTGGAATAATTTGCTTCTGCTTTGGATAGCGATCGGCTGGCGTAACCAATAACCCTTTCAAGTCCGTCAGCCTTCTGCACAAGAACGGCGCCAAGACCTACGCTGCTTGCGTCAGTATGTATTTCTGTCTCGGCGAATTCGTCGAAATGGGCAAGTAACGGAGGCGTCTGGAGGCGATGTTTAAGCTCCTGGAAAGCGTGTTCCTGGGGCGTTTCCCACTTGAATTCCACGTCGGCCTTGGTAAGGTTAGTGAGAGGATCGGCGATGCGGGCGAAGTTTTTCACGAACCGCCTATAATAGGCACACAGACCCAGAAATCGGCGCACGGCCTTCTTGTCAGTGGGTGGCGGGAAGTTGGCGATGGCGGCTGTTTTCCGCGGATCGGGACGAACTCCAGACTTGCTGATAACGTGCCCCAGAAACAAGAGCTCTTCATACGCAAATCTGCACTTTTCTGGCTTCAGTGTGAGTCCGGACGTCTTGATGGCTTGAAGTACAGCTTCAAGGCGCCGAAGATGCTCGTCGAAACTCGAGGAAAACACGACGACGTCGTCCAAGTACACAAGGCAAGTCTGCCACTTCAATCCTGCCAGTACTGTATCCATAACGCGTTGAAAAGTTGCAGGCGCTGAGCAAAGGCCGAAGGGCATCACCTTAAACTCGAAGAGGCCGTCCGGTGTTATAAACGCCGTCTTCTCTCGGTCTCTTTCGTCGACTTCGATTTGCCATTAGCCAGCCTTGAGGTCCATTGACGAAAAGTACTTGGCGTTATGGAGCCGATCAAGTGTGTCGTCTATTCGTGGGAGAGGGTACACGTCCTTTCCTGTGATTTTGTTCAGGCGGCGATAATCGACGCAGAAACGTAGGGTCCCATCCTTTTTCTTCACTAACACCACGGGGGACGCCCATGGGCTCTTGGACGGCTGGATAATGTCATCCCACAGCATTTCATCAACCTGTCTCTTCATGGCCTCACGTTCTCGCGTCGAAACCCTGTACGGACTCTGACGGAGTGGTCTGGCATTTTCTTCGGTTATGATGCGATGTTTCGTGATTGGGGTCTGCCGAATTTTCGATGACGACGAAAAGCAATCTTCGTATTGCAGGAGCAGGGCCTTGAGCTGTGCTTGCTTATCGTTCGGAAGTCTGGGATTGACGTCGAAAGCTATGGGAGGGGCTTGGTTCCTCTGAGCAGGTTCCGCAGAATCGGCGAGGGCGAAAGCACTGGTGGCTTCGACAATTTCTTCGATGTATGCGACCGTTGTTCCTTTGTTCACATGTTTGTACTCATTGCTGAAATTCGTGAGCATAACCGTTGCTTTGCCTCCCCGCAGCTCTGCAATTCCTCTTGCGACGCAAATATTTCGGGTGACCAACAGATGCTGACTGCCTTCAACGACGCCTTCCAAGCCAGGAGTCAGGTGCGCCGACTGAAATAATGACGCTTGAGCGAGGCGGAATGGTGACTTGTTCTTCCAGCACATTCAAGGCATGGTGTCCTGACGGCGTGCGCGGCGTTAGTGCTTCTTCTGTGGATAACGTTATCGACTTTGTTTTTAGGTTGATGACAGCACCATGGAGACATAAGAAGTCCATGCCAAGGATGACATCTCTCGAGCAACGCTGTAGGACTACGAAGTCTGTAGGATAAATACGGTCGTTAACGGTGACTCTCGTTGTGCAGATTCCTGCAGGCGTTACGAGATGACCTCCAGCTGTGCGGATTTCAGGGCCTTTCCAAGCTGTCCTAACTTTCTTTAACTTCGTGGCGAACGACCCACTAATGACATAATAGTCAGCTCCAGTATCGACGAGAGCAGTCACACTGTGACCGTCGATAAGAACGTCGAGGTCGCTAGTTCGCCGTCTCGCATACAGTTAGGGCGTGGCGTCGGGTCACGGCTGCGTCGGCTTGTTCCGCTGCTTTCATGTTGCGTCGTCACGCCACCTTCGGTAAGTGAGCTTTCGCCGTCAGGTCTTTGCCTGGTTGGCGTTGTGTTCGGAAAGCTCCGTCGCGGCGTCGTCGTCGTCGGAGGATCTTCGGTAGTTCGTCGCACAGCAACCGCACCTCCACCGGTTGCTGCCCTTAGTTTCCCGGATACGGGCTAGGAGACCGGCCCCGCGTTGGGCCGGAGTACTGCCGGGGGTGCGGTGACATGCGGCGGCTGGGCGACGGCGAATGGGAAGGACTTCGTGGTCTCCATTGAGTTTCTCTCAGGTAGTCGGCGATGTCACGTGGCCGTTCCCCTGGCTGCGGACGTGGTGCATCGACGGCGAAGCCACGCAGTCCCATCTGTCGGTACTGGCAACGGCGGTAAGTGTGCCCGGCCTCGCCGCATTGGTAGCACAGTGGGCGGTGGTCAGGGGTGCGCCAGACGTCGGTTTTCCTCGGCGCACTGCGCTGGCCCGCTGGCGAACGGTAGGTCGTCGGTGGGGGTGGTGGCGGCGGTGGTGTCTGGCGACGGAAGTGCGACGGGGCAGCGTTTCGGCGTGGACGGGGAGGAGCGTTGTGGCGCACTGCAGCGGCGTAGCTCATAGTTTCTGGCTCGGGCAGTGGTGTTTGGGGAATTCGAAGCGATTGCCGAACTTCTTCTCGCACAATGTCGGCGATCGAATCCACTTGAGGTTGCGCCGAAGGCAACAGTTTGCGCAGCTCTTCCCGCACGATCGCTCGGATCGTTTCACGCAGGTTGTCGGAATCACTGGCTTGAGCAGCAGCGCATTCTGGAGTCAGGCGACGATTATACTGTCTGGTGCGCATGTCCAGGGTTTTTTCGATGGTGGTCGCTTCGGCTACAAATTCTTGGACGGTTTTCGGTGGGTTTCTCATCAGTCCCGCAAAGAGCTCCTGTTTGACCCCTCGCATAAGGAAACGAACTTTTTTCTCCTCAGGCATGTCTGGGTCAGCGTGACGGAATAGTTGGGTCATTTCTTCTGGGAAAATGGCGACATTTCTTCTGTGAAAATGGTGAAAATGGCGAGAGGTACTGGGATCGTTACCCAGCACCTCCACCAGATGTCACGGGGTCGTGACGTGGCCGAAGACAGGAGACTTCGTGTTGGGATTTAACTGTTTATTTGGGCGAACCTGTGCCCGGTAAAAGGAAAGTCCAATTACAGCAGCAGTCTCGCACAGATAGCAGTCTCGGACTGATAGCGGCGAACAGAGCGTCGGCCTTCGATCAACAACTACTACAAGTGGCGAAGCGCGTCGGCATTTATACTCTTGCCATCGAATGTTCTAGCGTTATCGCTGGCGGTGGCGTAGGTTCCAGAACAATCTGTACCGTTCGCACAGTGGGCGTGATCTTATCGAAATGATCTACTACAGTAAGGAACCTTCTGGAAAACTACAGGCGCGGTTTGCGCTGAGAATCGTGTGGTGTTTTGGGACGATAACGAAAACTTGGGAAATGGAATGTGGCAATATATATATATATATATATATATATATATATATATATATATATATATATATATATATA
Source organism: Rhipicephalus microplus (assembly GCF_043290135.1). Classification (NCBI taxonomy): domain Eukaryota; kingdom Metazoa; phylum Arthropoda; class Arachnida; order Ixodida; family Ixodidae; genus Rhipicephalus; species Rhipicephalus microplus. The sequence goes on from NC_134706.1 coordinate 57,108,297, forward strand.
TATATATATATATATATATATATATATATATATATGTGTGTGTGTGTGTATGTGTGTGTGTGTGTGTGTGTTTCTCATAAGGCTTTTGTTGTGCAGCAAGAAATGACGTTGTGTCTTGGTGTCTTGTGGAGTATCATATAATCAATCTAGGGCCTCAGTTCGTCGTCCGACAGGAGCAAAGGGCGTCTTGCAATGGGTGAAAGAATTGTTGTGATTGAAACACTTGTAACCTTCAGATTATTTGGTGTCCGTCTACTTCAAGCACTTGCACGGAGCGGTCTAGACCTACCTCAGTTCCCCATTGAGATGACATCCGAGATAATGGCCAACCCGTCGCGAAGCAACCAAGGCATGATTTCCTCAGCTTGAGTAAGATGAACGTAAGTCAGTTCACATTGCGTATAAATCAATTACGTGTGCGTGGGTGTTCTCTCGAAAGTAAATTAGTCGAGCTTGCGCACTTGTACTTGACCTTCACCTTCGTCTTTAATGAGTGTTCAGCCACTTTTATTTATTGTAGCATCATGGCCCTTCAGCGAAGCCTTAGTACGTGGACCTTACACACGTTCGCGTTCCCGTGCTAATAGTTCGAGAGCTTTGAGGGTATTGAAGCTCTATCTACGGTTTTTTTTCTTTTTTGTTCGGAGCGCAAACGTGGTACGACAAGCCTGTAACGTAGATATCTGATTACAGAGACGCTTTCAATTTTCCAGTGACCATTGTAACGCCATACTTCGAGCACGCCTTTCTTGCTGAAACAACGGTGACCTTACGGCTTCACATGTACCAAGCACCTTATGCACGCCTTGTTAGTTTGAAGATGACGCACGCAAGTTTAAAGACTACCTACGCAGAAAGCCTGTAACTGCCGCTTTCGACGCTCATTTTGTCAAGCGTTTGTGAGTAATCTGCTTGTGTACTATTGTGAAGATGCACCCAAGCTAAATTTTGTGAGGCCGTAGTAATATTTCCCTATGTTTCTGTCAGAGTTCCTATACATTTGTTATTGCCTTGCATTTCTCTAGGAGCCATAAGGAAACATGAGCTTTTGTTGGAACACAGTACAAAACTTTAGAACAGGCATGCATGTTTGGCATTGCTTTACTATTTAGGTTGATCGAATGAATATCCTTTTTGGTGTGGAAATAAGAATTCCGCCCCATTTTCGGCTCAGTTGCTTTGCTCAACTTGCGCATTTTCGCAGTAAATAAAAAGTCCATCACCTTAATTCTGCTCTATGAACATTGTAGACATCAGCCTGCTCCTTTAAACAGATCATTTAGTTGCGCATGCCAAATGACAATGCAATTACCTACAACGTTCTCGTTCTATTGACGTAAGTTGAAGGTGAGAATACGACTATTCTATAACTTTGCCTTAAACCAGTTGAAGCTTGCGTAGCAACGGTAAAGTAAAACTAACAGAAGATTGCTGAGGCAACGCTTAATAATAATCTGCAGAGTGTTTTAATACCATTGTTTACTGCTAACAACATGCTCATTATAAAAAAAGTTTCGTATCTGCTGTGAACGTTTGAATGCTGCCACCACACCCCAAAAACAAAACTCTGAAAAGAACGCTCCTTCTGAAGGAATAATATGAATACTTTATTCTAAGTATTTATCTCTATATAGCACGCATAGCGCGAACCGTACGCTTTCCATATCATCCTATTAGTTAAAAACGTGTTCTCAATCCAGCTGACAACTTACAGTTCTAGGTAGCTCTTTGTCTCCCTAAGCAGCAAGTGGTATATCTGCTTTAAAGTATTCATTGACACGATCCTATTAGAGAAAAACACTACCAGGCATTCATTACCACATCACGTGGTAATAAAAACGCCGAAGAACACAAAGGAGACGACCGCAGAGAGATGTGGGGAGCAAAGCTGTCTAGCCCGGCCCTTGAGGACCAGCGGAGGCTTGTCAGAAGGGCTCAAAGGATGGTGAGAACCAGTGGTGCCTTGACTTGACCACGCGGCGTCACTCTGTTTCAGCAGCAACAAAACCTTTTTTCGCAAATACAGAGTTGTTCTTCTTCCTCAGCATAACAGCGTCGTTTCTTTTTGACCACCAGAAAGGGAATACAAATAGCAGGTACAGTGATGAGGACACGCTGTTAACGTGCCCATGTTACGCGTTTCACGACAAGTACTGCGTAGAAGTATAGTTCTTGCTACGAATACGATTCATGCATAAACAAGGCTCGTACGCAGGCAGTGAAGCCCGGGAGCAGCGAATGCGCTAAGCGTCGCCACGCACACGATGGTGGTAACAGGTGACGGGGCATTTACAGGTGATGATTGAGCAGGCTTTTAACGCTGCAGTCTGATTATTCCCATTACCTTAGTTCTCGTCGAAAGTTGCTATCGTACAAGCCTCTCACGCAGCCTGTTTGCATCTTTTTCATTTCGTACGTATTTAGTTCTCAATGTGTGCGGCGCAAGTAGAGCGAAAATAAATGGAAAGAAGCTGTCACATAAAACTCCAACTGCGATGCTTTCAATGATCTGGTTAACTTGCGTGAAAGAGAAAATGTTGCTGAGTAGTATTGAAAACTATAGCCAAGTTGGCAACGATTAATAGCTGGTCCAGGTAAACGCCGCAATCAACGAAGACCGAGTAAAGGACAGATACAAGACGAGCGCTCGTCTTGTCTCCTCCCTCATTCTGTCTTCTTTTTAAATGCGAAGCATTTCTTAGCAAACTTCGGCGACGTTGAGCATATCTATCTATCTATCTATCTATCTATCTATCTATCTATCTATCTATCTATCTATCTATCTATCTATCTATCTATCTATCTATCTATCTATCTATCTATCTATCTATCTATCTATCTAGCTAGCTAGCTAGCTATCTATCTATCTGTCTATCTAGCCGCCTACGACTTTTAGCTCTCCGGGCCATTTGGATAATGGTATCAATACAAAACTTGGTCAGGCATAACATGACTATATGAAGAGCATATTTGACTAGTCTTAACATGAAAATCATTACACGTGTGCCATGAATGTCACGATTTACATTTCATGATCTTGCTGCTCTCGCGTTGGTTTCGTTTCCATGACATGTTGGAAAAATGGAATGGTATGACATGATTGCATGGCGAACACAAGCGATAAACCATAACGTGAAAATCACGACATGCATGCCATGTAACAACATTACTTCATTCCATGCTCATGATGCGCTCTCAGCCATTTCACTAGCTTCACACATACCAAATATGGTATTACGGTACGTGAATGAATGAGGAAGGTGCAAACATGATAATCATAAGATCCGAGTCATGTAGCACCATGACTACATGCACGCTCATGATGCGCTCGCCGCCGTTTTGTTAGCTTCACAGATACCAAATATGGTATTACGCGATGAGAACGGATGACAAAGGTAAATGACACATCCAAACATGATAATCACGACATGCGTGTCATGTCACAACGTGGCTACATGCCACACTCATGATGCGCTCGCGGCCGTTTCGTTAGCTTCACATTTGCCAAGTTTGGTATTACGTGACGCCAATGGATGACGAAGGTACGCGACTGGTGCAAACATGATAATCATAAGATGCGTGTCATGTGAGAAAATGACTGCATGCCACAATCAAGGCACCAATACACTTCGACGTGACACGGGGCGCATGCACGCCGGCGTTCTTTTTCTCGCGTCACACCGACGTTGCCACACCAGGCGCAGCCGGTCCTGCCATATACTCGCAGGCGTGCGCCGCGCTGAGTTGCTTTGACGCATGCACGTTTCAGCGCGTCCAGCGTCCCTCCGTCTCGAAAAGATGTAAATGCAGTGCTCTCATGGTAACGCATCGGCGCCAAATGCAGCATGTCGCATTTCATGCCGGTTGCCGTCGGGCCGTGCCGACAGACGCTGGTCGCGCCGGTCGCGCCTGGCGTCAGAGTATAGAGTGCTCGCGTTTTGTTAACGTAGCGACGCTGTTTCCAGCGTGCGCGCGCATTAACGTTACGTTGCAGTATACTGGGCCCTTCATGATGCACTCGAGGCCGTTTCGCTTGCTTCAAATATACCAAATTTGATGTTACAAGATCTCAATGGATGACGGAGGTATATGACTGGTGCAAACATGATAATCATGAGACGCGTGTCATGTAAGAACATGACAACATACCACTCTCATAGCGCGCTCGCGACCGTTAAACTAGCTCCGCATATACTAAATTTGGCATCGCGTGACGTAAGTAGATGACGAAAGTGAACGACACATCCAAACGTGATAATCATGACGCGGAAGTTGTGTACGGCATAATTTACCTACACCTCGTAACGTTGTGGGGATTTGAAAGATATATATGAACCTTCCTTATTCGTGCTTCGCATATAATCGATTCCCACCGTACTTGGGATCTGCCAATTTTTTTTTCCCTGTTTCCTCAACGAGCTATCAGGAAATGTTGCATACACGAAAGTTTGACTGGCACATTTCTTTTGTAGCTTGTCACAGAAACGTGCCACTTGGCTTTTCTGCCCTTCTAAATGCGAAGCATTTCTAAGGTGCACGATGTAGTGGATCTAGCATCAGCGGTGCCGTCCACACCCCCACTGCGCATGCTCGTGTGTCACGTCTTCTGCCGCATGCTTGCGTCTCGTGCCAACTGTAGTTCACCTTTCTTCTCTCACCTGGCAAGGTCGACGTAGGTGGCGTCTGCTAGTAAAACTGGACTGCTCGCACAGGGGCCACCCTGTAGGTACCGAAACCCACGTTCGGAATTCAGTCAAGCTCGTCTTTACTTGGCGTTTGCTTAATTGACGTGATGCCTTGCTTGAATTGTGACAAGGCGAAGTGAAGCAACAGTACCTTCCCCCAGTAGTGAGGCAAAATCTATCAGCGTTCCGCCACTCGTTGAAGGCAATAATTTTCTTTCATTCAATTAGTAAGAGTAATAAAGACAAAATAACAATTAGGCATTCCTAAAGCATACCCAATTACGCAAAAATTACGCGATGCTCCCACCAATCACTCTGCGATGCATTTACTCAAGTTTCCTTCGTGTGTATGTGCGGGCGGCTCGTTAAGGCAAATAATAAAAAAGATTTGCTGGAAGAGTTTTAACCATCATCAACCTGACTCTCCACGTAGTCGTATATTTATTACATGTTTGCCAATGGTGTCATCAGTAATATTTTTCCAATAAACTAAAGTGTTAGAGGAGAAATTGCCCTTCTGCATTGTTGTGAAGCCGATTTCAATCAATCCATTAGCAAGGAAACAAAGATACACGCATGGCGGTTATTGTTTTTCTAGTAAGATATATTTTTGTTCATATTACATGCAGTTAGAAAAATTTGCAACATAATTAATACTAAATATTTTGACCGAAACGGGATGAGAGTAATAAAAAACGCACCATAAACCGCAGGTAATCATAAGCTTGACTGTTGGTCCAATACAAATTTTGTTGCAGCTTTCCGCATTGGGAATCTACTGTTAAGAAATATCGGCACATTTCACTGGCTGATGCCATACTTTGTTTCAAACTTCCAGTACGGCTTGGAAATTTTGGCTTCGCAAACACGGAGATGCTGTACAGAATATAATTGCTGGTGTTCTTTCCGTTCCAAGGACTGTGCGAAATCTGTAGCTGTAACTTTGTGAGTCAGCAACGGTGTTCTTCCGTTTTGTTGACATAAGCCTCTTATTCCTGAATCCACTGCAAATCCACTCTCAAAGGCCTCGCACGATCGTATCGCGTTCAATTCATAATATATACCAATCCTAGCTGCCTTTACGAAGACGATTCGTTACAAACCAGACAATCCTCGAATTGACCCAGAAAGGCCGCGTTGGTGAGAAAAGGATTGAAAACGCCGTCAATACGGCGAGGTTGTTCTGTTGTGGGACACTAAACAAAACGAAATGTTGCAGAGCCTTCAACAGAATGCCGGAACCCAGCTCCAAGGGGACCTGGCTGGTTCCAAATTTCAACAATTTACTCAGCCAAAAAAGCGCAGATGGGCAACCAAATAAAACACATTAAGCAGAGGAAGGAAAGAGAAGGAAAAGAAAGGCAAGGAGGTTGACCAGCCTATAGGCAGCCGGTTTGCTACCCTGCGCATGGGAGAGGGATGGGGGAGATGAGAATATGTTCTTTACAGCCCACGTCAGATTGAGTGCTTCCGGTGTGGTTCTGCTAGTCTGTGCAGTTACTAGTGCAAGACTCGATTGTGAGTGCTTTATGCATTTACTTTGAAAATGCCAACTGCGAAAATATAGTATAAAAAGCTCTAAGGAGGGACTTAGCCTGAAATTGCTTTTGGTGGAATGGGTTTGTCGTCTTGAGTGTATTTTTATACTGGTACGCGTTCTACGCGCATGCAAAATTGAAAAAAAAAATCCAGGTTTGTTTGCATTTCCGTGCCCCATCTCACCTCTTCCACTGGATGTGCGGGTGGGCGTAAAATATGCACGTTCTTCGTGCCTAGGCTATTTCAAAAATGAATGTGCCAAATTTCTGGCATATCACAAATTTAGTTTTGCCCATAACTTCGAGTAAGGAAAGCAGTCCATGATACGAGCCCACGGAATGTCTGTCACATCAGCTGTAATGGCTTCAAGGCTGTGACGTCCAGCTGCAAAGCGAAAATACGATGCATAGGTTATCTTACTAGAGGAGCAAGACTTTGATGGTAGAAAATATACATGTATGAAATGCAGTAGCTTATTTCGGCAGTGCCAAGATATACGTAGCGCGATATAGGCTCAGCTGATTATTCTTAGCTTTTCCGGTTGCCTAGGATTAACTCATCGTACTCACTGCTGGAAAGATGGGCGCACAGACGCACAGATGGACGCACAGACAGAAGAACAGCGAGGCGGATGGAGTACCAAGTGAGGTCACCTGGCTCACATAACTCCAGCACACATCACTCCAGGAGCTTTAATGCCTTACCGTGCGTGGTAACTGTGAGTGGTGTGATGCGATTGCTCCTCGCGCGTGCACGAGACGGCTTTCTATAAGACACGAGGAACGGCTCAAGATTAGCCGTCGTAGCTTACACCACGAAAATCAGAATTGTTGAATGGTTTTACGACAGCAAAATCTTTACTGTGTAGCAAAACGGGGCTCTTAAGGTAATACCGTCATTTTTGGTGTGCAAATGAATGTACTTTTGACATTTATTGGAAGAAGTACAATTCGACGCAACATTTATGACATGATCGAAAGCAAGCTGTGCACGACATGGCTCATGGAAGAAAAAGAGGAGTAAAAGAACGGCAGGGAGGTTAACCAGCCATGGAATTTCCTTGACACCTATGAAACTAGTGGAAAAAGTACAAAACACACACTCAGAAAGAAGTGCAGTTCCTGCACAACCTAATTAACTTTTCAGAAGGATTAGGCCATGAGAGTATAGCCAGGATACAACACTTCGGAACACTACATCATTCAAGTTTTAAAGACGATAGTCTTTCTTAGGTACCATCGACGCCAAAATTTTGGAATGTCTGTGTGTACGTTTGTCTGTTTGTCTGTTGTAACGATACCTGCAATTGCACTAAACTTTCCACACGTAGGGCTATCATCTTTCAACGACATTTGCAGTTCAAAAAGCAGATAAGGGGCCAATTTTGTTCAAAAATATGCTGCAGATGTACCTGCAATGTCGATTACTTTAGCCGACGTGGTTCATTCTGCTATGTTTACGCGGGAACATTAGGCGGGCTTGTGCACGTGGCATCATTTCCGTAATGTGCGAAAGAGACTTTGCCCTGTCTGCGACGATCAAGTTGTTTCGACTGTAGTATCGTCGAGTGAATGCATAAGAAATATGCGAAAGAGTCCTTTCCGTGACCGTGTTTGGAGCATTTTGTGAATGGAAATGCAACGCAAATGCTTCTGACTGTGTGCGTCACGTTGTCGGCCTGAAACCACATTTGTGGGCTTCTATTCGTTTGTTTCATTTGTGTGCCGCGAGTTCCGAGTGACATTGTCTCGTGTTTTCCTTCCAAGCACTCACGATTTTCTGCATTATTCAGAACGCATATTCTCAAATTAGGTTTGCTGCAAATAATTATGTCAGTTGACTTCGAGTCTTGTTTAGACCATGTAATATGCCAGATCTACGCTTGCAATAAATAAAGGTCTATTAACTGTCAGAATAATTAGTAAATACCATTGAAGGCGGTCAATTTAACGAGCATGTTGTTTATTTGTGAGCAACGGTAATCGCTTTGACATATTCTGAATTTTTGTTTAAACGAAGGGCTTATTTATATCCTATTTCTTCACCAAATCTGTGCTTCGCTTTGTTAGTGCCCTTAAATACGATGCTAACCAGAGCAGTGTACCGAGAAACATGAGCGCTGACCTGCGAGTGCCGTGACCACACTAAATATAGGAGTACGGTCGCCTGAAATATATTTTCTTGCATTTGTTATTTGTTAAAATTTGGCGACGCTCGAACAAGTGCTCTTATTGAGTTCGATCTTGACAGTCTGTCACGACTGCCATAATTTTAGTGATATTCTGTAGAAATATATTGCTTTTCACCACCAAACACACGTACTATGAAGTGCAGATCTCAACTAAGTTTCATTTCATTACAGAGTTTCTTATTTTACTTTTATAAGTTTAACTGAATATTTTGTCTTAGGTCTGGCGTTATTTTTAATGACTGCGCGTGCTCGCCCCCCATTAGCAACAAATTATACACTGAAATCTAGTCCTTCGTTTTGTGTCTCCTTTTAATCCGCCCTTCAGTGATGTAGCCCCCCTTATTGTCAATGAAATGCTGGCTTCGCAAACAGGCACGCTCTGCGCAAAATCTCGCCAACGGCGTTCTATCACTACCACGGTCAGCTGGAAAACCGAAGCTCCTACATTGCCCTTCGAAATCGACTTTCCTTCGTTCGATATTCTAATCCTCTCGTCCCGGCATCAGCTTTAAATCCCCTCTGAAAGACCTCGTGCCAACGCATCGCGTTAAATCTATAATCTCTTCCAAGACACGGCCTTTTCCAAAACGGCTCGTTTCAAAGACGACAATGCTCGCATTGACCCAGGAAAGGGCACGTTTGCTAAAATCAGATTTGTCATACCGGGCCTACAATGATATTGCGCAATGTGAGTGCCTTACCAAGACAAACATGTCGCACAAGCCTATAAACTGTGGTAAACCTACTCGAAACGAAGCAAGCGGAGATTTTATTTCATATGTGGGGTTTAACGTCCGATAACCACCTTATGAATATGAGAGATGCCGTAGTAGAGTGCTCCGGAAATTTCGACCACCTGGAGATCTATAACGGGCACACACATCTGAGCAAAAGAGCCTACAGTATTTTTTCCTCCATCTGAAATACAGCCGCCAAAGCCGGAATTCGATCCCACGACCTGCGGCGGGTCAGCAGCCGAGTACTTTAGCTACTGGACCACCAGGGCGGGGCACAGGAGGAGGACAAGTTTTAATGAATGAGTGTATAAAAAGTGCGCACATTCTCAAAGAAAGGAAGCACTTTGATTTGAAAATATTTATTTTGCCAAGAGCCTGGGATTAATTGCGCCATGGCGCTGCCAGCATACGTAGTAATTACTGCAAAAAGCGATGGTGAGCTATTCGGGAAGTAGCTTTGTAAATAGTATATTGAAGTATATGTTGGAATACAGGGTGTTGTGTGCTCAATTGGGCTTAGTGGGCAAATAAATAAAACGTAGGCAAATAGTAGACAAATAATTGAACCGCGCTTAGAACGGGGCTGTAACAAGGCACAGACGCGACGCTGCCAACGCCAACAAAACAGACAAAACAGAATATTAACTGGCGGGTAGATATTTATTACAAAAACTATGTATAGATATAGTCATGTATAGTTATGTATAGGCCAATAATTGAAACGCGCTTAGCACGGAGCTGTAACAAGGCACAGACGCGACGCTGCCAGTGCCTGGCCTTTTACACCGGGACTGTTACTGCCGTGGTGAGCCACGAGTTTCGCATCCCTCTTCGGCTCACAGAGAGAAAAAATTGGTGCCGTATCTGCATGTAATCTGCAAATGTCGTCGAAAGACGATAGCCTTGCGTGTAGAGAGAGTGAACAATTAATTTTATGTCTGCGCAAGAAAATCGGTGAATGGTATTTTGGAGGCGCTGCGTTAGTGCCTCGAGCGCGCAGCGGAGGCGAACGAGCGCATCAAGTCACGTCACACGTGAGACATAAGCGCCAGCTGACAGTCTTCCTGCAAAACGAAGTGCATGGCTCTGAGACGGGTGTTCATGCCCGTCTCAGAGGTGATAAGGTGAAGAACGCAAGGCGACGGGAAGGTGCCACCACCATCGCGTCTTAATAAAGCGTTGGAAACACTCACCTTGTCGTGCAAGCGTTGCATGGTCAGCGCAGCGTGATAAGCGCTACGGTCCCTAAATTTACTTATGTATTCATTTTCTAGTAAAAGATGCACATGCAGAATATATATGTGTTGTTATGGTGTCCAAGACAAGCGCAATAATTGCTTATTAATTGCCAATTGCACAAGCATGAACGCTAAAACGTGAACAGCAATTTAGGGTGCTGCGGATGTCGTCCACCGTTTCAGGTACCCGGTGCCGTTAAGAGTGTACAAACAGACAAATGTACAGACAGACAGACAGACAGACAGACAGGCAGGCAGGCAGGCAGGCAGGCAGGCAGGCAGGCAGACCGAAGTTTTTGCGTCGAAGGTCCCCAAGAAAGACTATCGTCTTTAAAACATGGCAGCATATCCACGGGGTGAATAATGGAGAGTGGGGCGAAGCATCCATTCGTCCATGCGTTCTTGCTTCCGTCTATCCTCGCGTCCATCTGTGTGACCGTCCGTGCGTCCATCCGCCCGTACGTGCGTGCGTCTGTTCGCGTGTCCGCACGTCCATTCGTGCGTCCACCCCTGCGTTCGTCCATGCATCAACCCCTGCGTCCATCAATGCGTTCATCCGTCCGTGCAGCCATTTGTGCGTCCGTCCATGTATCTGTCTGCGTGTCCGTTCGTCTATCTGCGCATAAAAAGCAAATATACGTTAAGGAGCACCTGACGTCTTATAATAAGTGGCTGTTTTCTAAAGCATTTGCTCTCAAGAAACAAACGAAGTGGGCTTTTCTTTGGACTGACAATTGTGTTATCAAGGCAAGACAAACTGTTCATAGTGTGGTGCACAGAATTGTCAGTTGTGTTGATCTGCATGTGTTCAACGCATAGGCGTGAAATAACGTTAAGCTTGGAAAAAAGAAAACATAGTGACTTATTTTCTTCCGGGTGACTTTAATAACATTTCTTCGCAGAACTGGGGTTTTTCTTGGATCCATTTCTATGCTCGTAGCCTTCCTAAGAATTATGACAGTATAACCGCTCTACTAGCTTCCCCTATTTATCAGTTCTCGGCTATCTATTGCTCCGAAAATCGGCTATCACCTGGTCATTTTGACTTGTATGGCTCTCCCGGTTATCTAAGCGAATATTTTCGCCGAACTGATGATCGTCATGGTGGCTCTGTTATTATTATATAAATTACATTCTGTACAAATAATGAAAATGATTTAAATTTAAAAGTGGCGAAACGTGATTCCCTTTGGCTGGAAATTTATCGGCCGCGTCTGTGTCAGAATCAACGTAAAACAGTTCTTGCTACTGTCTATCAATCCGCTTCCAGTAACCCTTCTGGTTTTTGAAATTCGTTTCATCACTTGCTTGATAAACTTATTGCTGAGCGCAAGCATATAGTAATTATGGGCAATATGAACTTTGATTTACTAGATTCCTCTAACCATTCTGCTGCCGAGTATAGGACTTGTTTTCATAGTTTTGGGTTCGAATCGCGAATATCTGTACCATCACGCTGTTCTGATAACGGCTCACAGTCATCAATCAATCACATTCTCACAAACATTGGTGACGTCAGTGATGCTGGTGTCATTGAAAGTAACATTACAGATCACTTTCCCGTATTCCTATATTTTGAACAGGTCATCACTGGTAGCAACGCAATACGTCAAAAGTATCGCTTTGATTCAGACAAGTACTGCATGCTCGTTGCCGATGAAGATTGGTCCAGCGTATATGCCGTGAATGATCCTGAAGAGGCCTTGACCATGTTCTACGACGCTGTTTGTTCAGCAGTTGAACTACATTGCAATCGTCTAACAGGCGCTACTTTGCTCCACGGTGCCTTTGATTATCAGATTCCCTGATACAATCTCTTCGCAAGAAGGAGAACTTATATAAAAAGACAAAACATCAGCCTATTATTTTGCGCTTGAAATCACGCTAAAATTTTACTGCAGCGCCTTATACAGTTTTAAGAAAGGTGAAACAAAGGTATTATAAGTGGGAACTACAGAATTGGGGACATAACTCAGGAAAAAATGGCAGTTTTTAAAAGAATTTTGAAATTCCACCCAGCCGCGCAGAAAAGTGACGTCTATTTGTGTCGACAAACGTCACCCTCATTGCGGCCAGTGACGTGGCCAACGTCTTTAATGTACACTTTTTTACTAGCCTTGCAGTCCCCTCCCCCTCAGGCTATGTACCTCCGTTTTCTCATGGTCCTCTGTCGATGTTTCTTTTTCCTTCTTGTGCCTTCAAAATTTCCTCAATTATTTCAAGATTAGAAGCTACCGGAGCTGGCTTAGACCACAACCTCTAAAAGCACATTAAACTCGTAAGATCTCTTGTAGCGCCTATATTAAGCCACAGGGTTAATTTCCTCTTAAAAGGAAAAGTCCCCAGATTAGGACCATCGCGTGCCCGACTGAACTGTAAAATGTAGCCGTAAGTTCTTTGGAGAATGAAACTACCAGATTTGTTGAAGGTAACTTTGCATTGCGTTGTTTTTTTTAACGGTTTGAAACAGGTATCTTACGTGACGAGAGGTTTTTTTAGTAACAAGTTTTGAATTTTCTTTTTTTTTAGTGTTTAGGTACGTCGTGTTACCGAAGAGTGGTGACATGGTGAAAGGCTTTTAGTGAAAAGTCGGCCGTTTGTTGGTTACAGCGGTTCAAGAGTGTTGAACACGCTGCCATGCAACGTAGAGGCACAGGTAGCGCTTGATTGAGCTAGAGGGCTTGGCGCTGTTTTTTGTTTGACGGCAATGAACCCCAGCAAAGCTTTTTGTTCCGCCACGGACGCATCGAAAAGGGCAATTAGAGGTTGCCTCTCTCAAACGATAGGTGAATGTGAACGATCAGTCACATCCTTCAGTAAGAGGCCATGCCAGTCGCAACAGGAGGCACCCACGGCTGAGTTAGAGGCAAATGTGAAACAAAAACTGTTCGTAATTAGGGCACTCTGGTGAGGCTGCAATAAACCGTCGTTTCACCGGACTACGCCTCTTCCTTCTCGCTGCCACCGTGCACTCGAGTCATCGTGGGAACCCATTCCGAACCTAAACATTTTTCCTCCTTTGCTAGCGTAAAAGCCAGTTGAAGAGGAGGAAATTCACTCACATTTTTCACCGCTGTTTGAAGAACGTTGTTTTCCCAGAAAATAAATGTTGCGAAGTTAGTGCCAGTGTTTAAAAAGAGTATCCTCTCAGCATGTGCAATTACAGGCCCATATCTGTTCTTCCCTTCCTGGTAAAATTTTTGGAAAAACTAAACGAAATAAGAATGTCTAAGTATTTAGGTGAATTTAACATACTTTCTCTATGTCAGTTTGGTTTTAGGGCTGGTCTTTCCCCTGATATTGCAGTTGGATGTTTAAATGAAAAATCATATCATTCACTGATAATGGTAACATCGCAGGATCCGTCTTCGTCGACTTTACAAAATCATTTGAAAGTATTGATTATTTCATCATATTTAGTAAACTTGAGTACTATGGCATAACTGGTTCAGCATTAACGCCATCACAGAGCTTTCTCCTTAATAGGTTTCAGGTGGTCTCGGTCAAAACATTTATATCCAGTCCCAACCCCATTACCAGAGGTGTACCGGAAGGTTCAATTTTGGCTCCATTATTACTTTTAGTATTCATAAATGATTTACCATGTTGCCTTAATTATTATTCTTGTTTACTTTACGCTGATGACAAGACTCTCTTTACGCTGAGACAAGACTCTCCAGACTCCAAGCTGACCATAATTCTCTTGTTGACTGGTGCAACTATAATACGTCATCAATTATTCCTTCCAAAACCTGTTTATAGCTTTTTTCTTTCAACAAACAAAAAGTAGTATTCATTCCTCACCTTTTTCGAACTCAGTAGTTATTTCTTTAAGTGATCATACGTCATTTTAACGAGTTTGAAAATTATCATGTGCCTGTCATGTAACAACATGACTGCAAGCCACGCTCATGATGTGCTCGCGGCCATTTCACTAGCATCACATACGCCAAATTTGGTATTGCGGTATGTGATTGAATGACGAAGGTATGCGAATAGCGAAAACAAGATAATCATGTGATGCGGTGCTTGTAACAACATGAACACATGCTGCACTCATGATGCGCTGGCAGCCGTTTCGCTAGGTACACTTATAACAAAATTGGTATAACGGGCTGTCAATGGATGACGAAGGTATGATACTGCTACAAGGATGATATACATGAGATGCGTGTCATGTAACAACATGACTACATGCTACGGTCATGATGCGCTCGAGGCCATTTCGCTAGCTTCACATGTACCAAACTCGGTATTACGTGACGCGAACGGACGACAAAGGTAAATGACACATCCAAACATGATAATGATGACATGCTTGTCATGTAACGACATGACTGCATGCCACACTCCTGATGCGCTCGCGGCCGTTTCGCTAGCTCCACATATGCCAAACTTGGTATTACGTGACGTCAATGGCTGATGAAGGTGTGTGACTGGTGAAAACATGATAATCATTAGATGAATGTCATGTGAGAACAAGACTACATGCCACAGTAAGGCGCCGATACATTTTGACATGACCCGGTGCGCGTGCTCACTGGCGTTCATTTCGTCGGGTTATGCCGGCGTTGCAACGCCAGGCGCCGGTCATGCCAAATACTCGCAGCTGTGCGGCGCGTTGCGTCGATTTTAGGCATGCGCGTTTCAGCGCGTGCGGCGTCCCTCCATGACGAAAAGAGGGAGACGCACTGTTGTCTGGGTAACGCACCGGTGCGAAATGCAGCATGTCGAATTTCGCGCTGGTTGCCGTCGGGCTGTGCCGACGGACAAAGGTCGTGCCGGTCGTGCCTGGCGTCGGGCTATAGGGTGCTCACGTTTTTCTGACGCAGCGTCGCTGTGCCCAGTGTGCGTGCGCGTCAACGCTACATTGGAGTAACTGAATTCAGGAACAACGCAACCTACAAGTAGCTACTTCGTAACTACGTAACTACGGTTGCGCTGTTCCTGAATTCAGTTAGGTCCTACCAACTTGCCCAAGCTTCCACGCTTCATACATTGGAGTATATTGGGCCCTTCATGATGCACTCGCGGCCGTTTTTCTAGCTCCACATATACCAACTTTGGTGTCACGTGACGTCAATAGATGACGAAAGTATATGACTGGTGCAAACGTGATAATCCTGACTCGAGTGCCATGCAAGAACATGACCACATTCCACTCTCTCACGGCCGTTTAGCTAGCTCTACATATACTAAATTTGGTATCACGTGACGTGAACAGGTGACGAAGGTAAACGACACATCCAAACATGGTAATTATGACAGGTAAGTCATGTCAGCATCATTTATCTCCACCACATAACGTTCTGCTGACTTTAAAGTGACATTTAAACAATTCTTGTTTGTGCTTCGCATATCATCGATTTCCACTGTGTGTGACATCTGCCATTTTTTTAGATACGTTATTATTCGTCGTGTTCTTCTCTAATTGCTCTCTCATTTAACAAGCATTGTATAAAAATGTACGTTATAAGGTACAGTGTGGCCACTCCCCCTTGTCGGTATAATCCAAGATCTTCTAGGTGACAAAACAAAACAAAACATTATCTCAGCGATACAGTCTGATTTGACGTGAATACACTCCTTATCCCTCTCAAATTGTGTAGTTTAATTTTTTAACAAGTGGAGCTGAAGACCCATAGAGAGCTTTACGTGTCAAGACTCTGCCTCAGAAAGCGAGCGTGGGACATTGCCGGTGACAGAGATGTCAGCGATGCAACGGAAAACGATGTAACTAATTTACGCCCACACATCAACGAAAGTGACAGCCAGCTTAGTTGTGCGAATGTGAACTTGAAATGACTGAAATCACTACTGAAAGAGGAATCATGAACCGTCCTAAAGAAAAGTGCAGGTCACGTCAACAAATGACCACGCGCCTCATTGCTGAAGGTGTACAAGAGCGCTTTAGAAAGCGAGGACATTGGCACTAAGCGTCACTTTTCTGAAAATTTAGCGTCTTGCTGTACCCGCTGTGTATAGTCATGTGTACTTGATATTTTAACAAATGATCCAAGCTATCCAAGTTCTATGTTCTTTGAACTGAAACTGTTTGATAATGTAACTGTAAATATGCATTGTAATTCACAAGACATCAACACTTTTCGCTACAAGTGCATTTAAAAATAATCCCTATCTTTAGACACCTGCGCAGACTTTCTCACTACAGCCGCGCCATTGCAAAGAAGCACAGACGCACACACATTTCCTTACGTTTGTCGCTTGTGTTCCCCATGCAGTCATATCACACCATACCAGATTTGCAGCATGTCATGTGAACGAAAGCACCGCAAGAGCAGGAAAATCATCAAATGTAAATCATGACATAAATGACGTACATGTCATAATTTTTATGCAATGACTAGTCAGTTGCTTTTGTAATACAGTCATGTTATGTCATACCAAGTTTGGTGTTTATACCGCTATCCAAACGGCCAGGACAGCAAAAAGCCGTAAGCGGCTAGATAGAAAGATAGATAGATAGATAGATAGATAGATAGATAGATAGATAGATAGATAGATAGATAGATAGATAGATAGATAGATAGATAGATAGATAGATAGATAGATAGATAGAAATGCTTCGCATTTATTATTCATTTAATATGTCGAGAAATGCTTCTGAAGGATGCAGCTAATAGTCTTCTGATATCGGGCTGATATACCCGAGCTTGAAGACTTATATTAATGAACTCAGGAGTAAGCAAGGTGCTTGTTGGAGCTATTTGGTAATTCACTGAACTGCTATATAGCGCGAACTTCAGGCACAATAAAAAAAGATATTTCCGCATTCTCTCTTCCCGTTCCTGATTTTTGCTCTATACAGCAGCTCAAAGAAAGGTGAGTAATGAACTTTGAAAATCCACCCTATTTTTTTTTTATTTTCCTTCCTTATCTCGACTCCAGGCATCAGCGATTCACGTTCGCTTAATCTGTTTTGACGCAGAACACATTGCTTATTACAAAGGATCGTTTGATATGGCTTTGCTTCAGTGCCCACACGACATGAAGTGAGGCCGATTCACTCAGCAAACAGCAGCTACAACTAAGCTTAAAAGACCCACAAGTGAGTTTCAGTTGCTGAATTGTAAGCAATGGTGAAATACAGATGCAGCTGTCAGTGAAGTCTGGACGAACCTGCGGATGATACGCACGTGCCGAGTGTAACAACATCTTGCTGCTTCTTCGAGACGACGTCGACTTGTATAACTAAATCCGCAAGAACCGTGTAAATACAAACATTTACATCTCGGTGTTCTGGCACTGTGTAAGTTTTGTTTGAACACTTGAATGCTCTGCCAATTGACCGAGCACAAATCAAGCGGCCAAGTGTAACTTCATACTCCTATCGAGAGTGCTTTTGCACTGGGCCGCGATGGGTTGCATGGTGGCGACGTGAGCTAGAAAGCCGTTATTTCTAAACGACCTTGTCCCGTCGCCACCGAAAAGACCGGTTTAAATTTCCCGCATTTGATATGTTTCTCTTTCCAGTTATTGTGAAAGCACCAGAGTAGCAATATAATCTAGTGGTCTCTGCTCAAGTTAGGGTTTGGCTTTTCTTTCTTTCATATCTCTCCCATAAGCCGACAAAGGCCATTTCCAATTTTACGCGCCCTATTTCTGCTTCATTGGAGTGAAAAAGTTTTGGCATCAATTTCAATATACATTACAGTGGCCAGCAAAGAGTTTTACAATGTCATGATGTACTTTACTTTGTGAAGTGAGAACATCCACCTGGTTTCTGTTCCCAAAACAGTGAAAATGTTCCAACAAACTTCTTCGCAATGCCACGTGTCGGAATAGGCGTTTACGTAATCCAAACACCAAATAAGGGGCATCATGGGTTTTGTAGTGCCTTTTACGCTGTCTCGATAGAATTGACGTCTTTGTGTACGCGTATCTGTACATATATTCTGCTCCACTTCATAAGATCTCTCTCAATAAAAAAAACTATAGCACATTTACCTTCAATCCACAGGCTTCGCCCAACATAGATTTCCAAGCTACGTGGGATCGGGATCAGCTGAACTTTCTTTTATTGAGATGAGGCTAGCCCTTAAGACATAACGTATGTACTTGAAGATATATATATACATACATATATATATATATATATATATATATATATATATATATATATATATATATATATCTATATATATATATATATATATATATATATATATATATTGTAGCGAAGCCTCCGAACTATGAAATGGGTCGAACTCTTGAGTACCTTCTAGTGGGGCTACCCAACAAGGACGCCGCTCGCACTGAGAGCCCGTGCTTGGCCGTTACTGTCGCCATTGTGCTTGCTCGCTGTGGACCGGCTATTAAACGCCTTAACATTTTGGTGGAGAGTGCTGTGCCCTTCAAAAATCTTCGGTTCACATTCGATGCCCTTGGAGCTTAGATCCCGTACCGTGCCTTCAACCATGCAACAAGACGCCGCCCAGCAAACGCTTCCTCCTGCGCCGACGCCATGTTCCGGTGTCCCCCGCATCCGCGACCCACCTGTCTTCACCGGCGCGGATGGCACCGACGTCGAGGACTGGCTCGTCATGTACGAACGCGTCAGCGTCCCCAATCATTGGGACGAGGCAGGTAAACTCGGCAACCTGGTTTTCTACCTCGCGGGTGTGGCCGGCATGTGGTATAACAACCACGCGTCTGATTTCGCAACCTGGCCCGATTTTAAGACCGCTATCACCAACGTTTTTGGCCGCCCTGCCGTTCGTAAGCTGCAAGCCGAGCAGCGCTTACGCGAACGCGCTCAGCAGGTCGGTGAATCCTTCACCAGCTACATTGAAGACGTCTTGGACCTATGCAAGAAATGCAACGACAGCATGTCCGAATCAGACAAGATCCGGAACGTCATGAAGGGCATTGCCGATGATGCCTTCACGATGCTGCTGGCCAAAAACCCAGGCACAGTAGCTGAGGTCATCACGCTGTGCCAGAGCTACGAGGAGCTCCGCCGGCAGCGTTCGATGACCCGTCGCTCCACACCACGAGATGCAGGGCTTGCAGGCTTGGAGGCGAGCTGTGACCAGGTGGCACTGCTGGCAGACCTCAAGTCCTTCATACGTGAGGAAATCGCACGGCAGTTCTCTCTCCTGCCCTTCGCCCACCCACCGGCTGCTCAACAATCGGCCACTACCATTTCCCCCCCCATCCGCCGAGCGATTGAGCAGGAAATAGCGGAGGTTATGCCTGCGTACCACCCACAACAGCTTCCGGCTCCTGTACCCCCAAGTTACGCCCAAGTGGTCGCCAGGCCGCCTCCAGTCGTTCAAGCGCCCGCCCCACTGACTTACGCCGAAGCTGCCGCACGACCTCCATCCTTTGCAGCGGGTATGCCGGCTACGTATGTTGACGTGACCTCTCAGACTCAGCTCCAGCACCCCCTGCAGCCTTTCCAGCCACCGTTCCGTCCATCGGCTCTTGCGTCATGGACAAGACCTACCCCGGCGAACCGATGGCGCACATCCGACAACCGGCCCATTTGCTTTGCCTGCGGTTACGCCGGCCACGTAGCACGTTACTGCACTCGCGTACAGACGCCCCATATCTCGTCGCCTGTTGCTGGCCAGATTAGGCGTACCTATCACGAGGAAACGCCGTCTATGCCACCGCCAACTCGCCTAGCTTCATCTTCTCGTAGGTCACCGTCTCCACGACGTCGTTCCCCGTCCCCCATGCGGCCAAGTTCAGCTGCGCACGAGCGGGAAAACTAGTCGTCGCAGTCCCCGAGGCAAGGACTGCGATGCTATCGCATTGTGAAAGCCCTCAGAGCCGCCCATCTAATGTCATTGACGTGCTTGTGGACGGTGTTCACGCATCTGCTCTTATTGACACAGGAGCTGCAGTATCTGTTATGGACGAAAAATTTTGCCGCTTGCTTCGTAAAGTGACGACGCCAATTTCTGGATTGTCCCTTCGTACCGCCGGTTTGCATCGTATCCATCCTACAGCAGGGTGTACAGCTCGCGTTGTCGTTCAGGACGTTCTGTATGTCGCCCAATTCATCATCATTCCCGCATGCTCTCATGACGTCATCCTGGGGTGGGATTTTCTCTCCCGCAACGACGCCGTCATCCATTGTGCCGCCGCCGAAATTGAACTCTCCCCCTTCTCGCATTTGACGCCGGAAGACAGTTCTTCGAAAGTGAGCAAGATTCTCGTGAAAGACGATACCATAGTGCCTCCAAGCTCCACGATGGGTGTATCTGTCTACTGCGCTGGACTCTCCGACACAATTGCACTCGTTTCGCCATCCGACCATGCTTGCCGAAGGAAAGGGTTGCTAGTACCTTTCGCGACCGTGCAAATCACCCAGGGCAACGCCTCTATTTTCGTGACCAACCCATCCCCGTACACTGTTACCTTGGTTCGAGGGGAATGTCTCGGCAGAGTGGAACCAGTGGATAACGCACAAGTCCTGGACGTACCTGATGACTCGCGTTGTCCCAATTTGCGTACCATCAGTGCTGTTTCCACTTCTGATTCGTCATCTCCTGATGTATTTGGCCCTTGCATTGATGACAACCTCACGTCGGTACAGCGTTCCCAGCTTCTGAACCTGTTGCGAGAATATCGTTCTTCTTTCGATGTCGGGCGAAGTTCTCTCGGTCGTGCGTCCACTGTTACGCATCGTATCGACACTGGTGCCCATCCACCATTACGGCAACGTCCCTACCGCGTGTCGCCTGCTGAACGTCGGGAAATTAACGAGCAGGTTGATGATATGCTCAGACGCGACGTTATTCGGCCCTCGGACAGTCCATGGGCGTCTCCTGTTGTTCTTGTTGCGAAGAAAGATGGTTCTGCGCGGTTCTGTGTAGACTACAGACGGCTCAATAAGATCACTTGCAAGGATGTTTACCCACTGCCGCGCATCGATGACGCAATTGACAGCCTTCACGGAGCCGAATTTTTTTCTTCTCTCGATCTGCGCTCGGGGTACTGGCAAGTACCCATGGCTGATGACGCTCGACCGAAGACTGCGTTCATCACACCCGACGGCTTGTACGAATTCAACGTCATGCCGTTTGGTCTATGTAATGCACCTGCGACCTTTGAGCGCATGATGGACATCGTTCTGCGCAACTTGAAATGGCACACGTGCTTGTGTTACCTCGATGACGTTGTGGTGTTCGCTCCAGATTTCTCTACGCACCTCCAACGTCTGAAAGAAGTTTTTGCACGTGTCAGCAATGCCGGCTTGCAACTAAATCTGAAGAAGTGCCGCTTTGCAGCACGGCAACTCACCATCCTTGGGTACGTCGTGTCCAAGGATGGCATTCTTCCTGACCCAGCCAAGCTTCGGGCCGTGGCCGAATTCCCCAAACCTGCGTCCGTCAAAGAACTGCGTAGTTTCGTGGGCCTGTGCTCGTACTTCCGACGCTTCATACGAAACTTTGCCACGATCATATCACCGCTGACGAAGCTCCTTGGAAGTAACGGGTCCCTCAATTCGTGGTCGTCTGAGTGCGACGACGCGTTCACGAAGCTCCGCCATGTGTTGACATCTCCTCCCATTCTACGCCACTACGACCCTACGGCCCCGACGGAGGTGCACACAGACGCCAGCGGTGTAGGCCTCGGCGCTGTCCTGGCGCAGCGCAAACCCGGATTCCCTGAATATGTCGTAGCATATGCAAGCCGTACGCTCACGAGAGCTGAGACAAACTACACCGTCACGGAGAAAGAGTGCCTGGCGATCGTCTGGGCTCTTACAAAGTTTCGACCGTATTTGTATGGTCGCCCATTCGATGTCGTCACCGACCATCATGCACTATGCTGGCTTTCATCATTGAAGGATCCCTCAGGCCGTCTCGCCCGTTGGGCTCTTCGTTTACAAGACTACGACATCCGCGTGCTGTACCGCAATGGACGCCAGCATGCTGATGCCGACGCCCTCTCGCGCTCCCCTCTGCCTGAAGGTGATGTGCTCTGCTCAGTATCCTCGGCTGCTGTTTCTGCCATTGACGTTGACATAATCGCTACCGAACAGCGAAAGGATAATTGGATCGGCCCGCTGATCGACTTGCTCTCTGATCCATCCGCAACGCCATCCACGCGTGCATTGCGTCGTCAAGCTCGCCATTTCGCCATTCGTGACGGCCTTCTACACCGACGCAATTACGACGCCGACGGCCGGCAGTGGTTACTCGTGATACCCCGCGGTCTGCGGTCAGAGATATGTGAATCCTTCCGTTCTGATCCGCAATGCGCGCACTCTGGGGTATTCAAAACCTACCATCGCATTCGACAACGCTACTTCTGGCGCGGGATGTACCGCTATGTGCAGCAGTTCGTTCGCTCTTGCCTCACTTGCCAACGCCGTAAACCGTCAGCTCACATGTCGCACGCCAGTCTACAACCGTTACCTTGCCCTGACCGTCCCTTTGGGCGCGTAGGTATCGATTTGTATGGACCACTTCCTCTGACGTCGGCTGGTAACCGCTGGGCCATCGTTGCCGTTGACCATTTAACGCGATACGCCGAACACGCCGCTCTCCCTGCGGCTGCTGCGCGCGATGTTGCGTCCTTCCTGCTGCATCGATTTATACTGCGCCACGGACCACCCCAAGAGCTTCTCAGCGATCGAGGCCGTGTCTTCTTGTCGGAAGTCGTCGAAGCCATTCTGACGGAGTGCCATTCTGTCCACCGCAAAACTACTGCTTACCACCCACAGACGAATGGCCTCACCGAACGCTTTAACCGCACCCTCGGCGACATGCTTTCTATGTACGTCGCTGCCAACCACACTAATTGGGATAATATACTGCCCTTCGTCACCTACGCCTACAACACCGCCCCTCAGAGCACGACTGGTTTTTCACTTTTCTACTTGCTGTACGGAAGGCACCCGTCGCACACCATGGACACGATACTCCCGTACACGCCGGATCCATCTGAGTGTACACCTATTTCCGAGACAGCCAGGCTTGCTGAAGAGTGTCGCGAGCTTGCAAAGACTTTTACGATGCAAGATCAAGAGCGGCAGAAGAGTATCCGTGATGCCAGCACCACTTCTGAGCCCACGTTCCTTCCTGGTGCGCTTGTATGGCTCTCGATCCCGACCTCTGCCGCTGGCCTCTCTTCCAAACTACGTCCCAAATACGAAGGCCCCTACCGTGTCATCGAGCGCACCTCACCCGTCAACTATCTGATCGAACCCGTTGAACAATCTTCGGACATGCGCCGCCATGGGCGAGACATCGTCAACGTGGAGCGCCTGAAGGCTTATTATGACCCGCTCATAATAACAAGCTGTTAGGTCGCCAGGCGGCTCCCTCTTCGACCCCGGGGTAATTGTAGCGAAGCCTCCGAACTATGAAATGGGTCGAACTCTTGAGTACCTTCTAGTGGGGCTACCCAACAAGGACGCCGCTCGCACTGAGAGCCCGTGCTTGGCCGTTACTGTCGCCATTGTGCTTGCTCGCTGTGGACCGGCTATTAAACGCCTTAACAATATATATATATATATATATATATATATATATATATATATATATATATATATATATATATATATGCGTGTGTGTGTGTGTGTGCGTGTGTTTTCGATAGTGCTTCTGTTGTGCATGAAATGTCGTACTGTCTTGTGGAGTATCATATATTCAGTGGCCGTAGTACAACTTCTTCTGACAGCAGCAAAGGCCGGCTTGATTGTTTGGTGTCCATCTACTTCCAGAACTTGGACGGAGTGTTCAAGACTTCTCCCCCAGTTCCCCGTTAAGATGACATCCGAGATAAGGACCAACCCGTCGAGAAGCAACCGAGGCATGATTTCTTCAGCTTGAGTAAGATGAGTGTAAGTCAGTTCACATTCGGTATATATCAATTACCTTTCAGTGAGTGTTCTCTCGCAACTAAATCTCTCGACATTGTGCACTTGTACTTGATCTTCGCCTTCGTCTTTATCCCGTGTTCAGCCACTTTCCTTTATTGTAGCATCATGGCTCTTCAGCGAAGCCTTCTCTCATCCTTTATCCTCGTTACCCCCCTTCCCCAGTACAGGGTAGCCAGCCGGTCTGAGAACTGGCTAACCTCCCTGTCTTTCCTCATTTATTGCTCCTCCTTAGTAGGTAGACCTTACACACGTTCGCGTTGCCGTGCTAATAGTTCGAGAGCTCGGAAGGTAATAAAACTGTGGCTACGGTTTCGCTTGCTCGCAGCGTGAACGCGGTATGACAAGAATTCACAGTTAAAATCTGATTAGAGAGACCATTTTAAATTTTTCAGTGAACATTGTGACGCCGCATTTAAAGTACACCTTTCTTGCTGTATCAACGGTGACCATATACTGCCTCACATGTACCAAGCACATTATGCACGTCTTGTTAGTTTGAAGATGCTGCACGCAAGTTTGAAGATTACGCACGCAGAAAGCGTGTGACTGCCACTTTCGGCGCTCATTTTGTCGAGCGTTTTTGAGTAATGTGCTTGTTTGCTATTGTGCAGATGCGCCCTTGCTAAATGTTGTCTGGCCATAGTAATATTTCTATATGTTTCTGTTAGAGTCATTATACATTTGTTATTGCCATATATTTTTATAAGAACCTTAAGAAAACATAATCTTTGTTGGAATTCAATACAAAACCTGATAGCTGGGATGCATGTTTCGCATTGCTTCACCTCTTAAAATGGACCAATAAATGTCCTTTTCGGTGTGGAAATAAGGATATCTCCGTATTTGCGGCTCAGTTTCTTATTGAACTTGTGCATTTTGGCCTTAAATAAAAGGCCCGTCCTTTTCATTCTGCTCTATGAACATTGTAGACATCAGCCTGTTCCTCTAAACAGATCATTTAGTTGCGCATGCCTAATGACAATTATGTTGCCTACAACGTTTCCGTTCTTTTGATGCAAGTTGAAGGTGAGAATAGGACTATTCTATAGCTTTGTCTTAAACCAGTTGAAGGTTGTGTAGCAACGCTAAAGTAAAACCAACGGAAGAGTGTTGAGACAACGCTTCGTAGTATTCTGCAGAGTTTTTTTATTACCATTGTTTACTGCTAACAACATGCTCAGTAGAAGGACAGTTTCGCAACTCCTTTCAACGTTCTAATGCTGCCACCACATCCCTAAAATGAAACTATAAAAAGGTCATTCCTTATGAATAATAACATGAATATTTTATTGTAAGTATCCATCTCTATATAGCATGCATAGCGTGAACAGTGCGCTTTAATCGTAACCGTATAAGTTAGAAACGTGTTCTCTATGTAGCTGACAACATACACTTCCAGGTAGCTATTTTTCTCCCTAAACAGCAAGTGGTATATCTGCCTTATAATATGCATTGACACGATACTATACAGAAAAAAAAAAACATTAACAGGCTTTTATTACCACATCATGTGGTCATGAAACTACCGAATCAACAAAGGCGGATAACAGCGGAGAGATGCGGGAGGCAATTGGATAAGGGAGGAGGGATGTGGGAAGCGCTGGCGCTTTTCAAAAGAAGTTTTTTGTACATAAAACATGCAGTTATGAAATTTTGCAACACGTTTATTACTCAATATTACGAGCGAAGCGGGAACAAAGTGAAAAAAAACGCACCATGATTTACTTCGTGTTTTCGCACGAGTATTTTAGCTAACCGCGTGTAATCCTATGCTTGACTATTTTTGCAAAACAAATTTTGTTGCAGCTTTTTCCATAGGGATTTGACTGTTTAGGAAGATCACCTCTTTTCACTGGCTGATGCCTTATATTGTTTCTAATTTCCACTGCGGCTTAGAAATTCTGGTTTCACAAACACGAAGATGCTGTACAAAATATTATTGCTGGTGTTCTGTTAGTTCCATGAACTTAGCGAAATCTGCAGCTGCAACTTCGTCAGTCAGCAACGCTGTTCTTGCGTTTTGTTGACAAAAGCCTCTTATCCCTGAAGCCACTCCAGATCTCCTCTCAACGACCTCAGGCCATCGCATCGCGTTAAATCCTTAATATATGCCAATCCTCGCCGCCTTTAGGAAGACGATTAGTTCCAAACCAGACAATCCTCGAATTGACCCAGAAAAGACCGCGTTAGCGAGAAGCGGATTCAGCACGCTGTCTCTACGACGAGGTTGCTCTATAGTGGGTCACTAAGCAAAACGAACATGTTTCAGAGCCTTCAACATAATGCCAGAACCGAGCTCCAAGGGAACCTGGCTGGTACCAAGTATCAACGAATTAGTCAACCGAAAAAGCGCAGATGGGCCACAAAATCAGAAACTTTAAGCTGAAAATATGTTCTTTACCGCACACGTTAGATTGAGTGTCTTCCGGTGTGGTTTTGGTGCAGTTACTGGTGCAGTTACTGGTGCAAGACTTGATGCAGAGCTTTTATGCATTTACTTAGTATATAAAAGTAAAATATAGTATATAAAAGCCGTAAGCTAAAACGTAGTCTGAAATCGTTTTGGCCGAATGGGTTTATCTTTGTGAGTGCATTTTTATACTTGTAGTGTTATACGCGCATGCAAAATCGAAAAAAATTCCAGGTTTGTTTGGAGTTCGTACCCCTTTTCACCTATGCTACTGGATGTGCTTGTTGTAAAAAATACACGTTCTTCGTGCCTACTAAGCTATTTAAGAATGAATGTTCCAATATTCGGGAATATCACAATTTAAGTTCACCATAGCTTTGTCTGAGAAAAGCAGTCCTTGATACGAGCACACGGAATCTCTGTCACATCAGCTGTAATGGCTTCAGAGCTGTGACGTCCAGCTGCAAAGCAAGAATACGCTCTAACAGTTATCTTAACAGAGAAGCAAGACTTTGATGGTAGAAAATATTTAGAAAATGCCGTGGCTCATTTCGGCTCTCCCAGTATATACGTAGCCCGAGCTAAGGTTCAGCTTATTATTCTTATATTTTCTGGTTGTCTAATTAGCTTATCATACTCACTGCTGGAAACATGGAGACAGACCCACAGATGGACGTACAGACAGAAGAACAGCGAGACGGATGGAGTACCAAGTGAGATCAGGTGGCTCAGATAACTCCAGCACGCATCACTCCAGGAGCTTTCATTCCTTACCGTCCGTGGCAACTGTGAGTGGTGTGATGCAATTGCTCCTTGCGCGTGCACCAGTCGGATTTCGATAAAACATGCGGAACGGCTCAAATGTAGCCGGTGTAGCTTACACTACGAAAATCAGAATTGTTGAATTGTTTTACCACAGCAGAATATTTATATTGTAGAAAAATGGGGCACGTAAGGTAACAGCGTCATTTTTGGTGTGCAAATGAATGTACTTTTGACATTTATGAAAACAAGTATAGTTGGATGCAACATTTATGACATGATCGAGAGCAAGCTGTGCACGATATGGTTCATAGAACTTCTTATACACCTATGACGGTAGTGTAAAAAGTAGCTAAAACGCACTCAGAAAGAAATGCAGTTCCTACACAACCTAATTAACTCTTTAGAAGAATTAGGCCATGATAGTATAACCAGGATACTACACTTCGGAACACTACATCATTCAAGTTAAGTTTTAGAGACGATAGTCTTTTTTTTTTTTGGGTACCTCTGACGATAAAACTTTGGTATGCATGTCTGTACGTTTGTCTGTTCGTCCGTAGTAACAATACCTCAAACGGCACTAAACTCTCCACATGCAAGACTGTCGTCTTTCGATGACATTTGCAGTTAAAGAAGCAGATATGGGGCCATTTTTTAATATGTAAGCTGCAAATGTACATAAAAAGTCGATTACTTTAGCCGACATTGTTCATTCTGCTATGTTTACGCGGGAACGTTGAGCTTCTTGTGCACGTGGCATCATTTCGGTAATATGCGAAAGAGACTCTGCCCTGTCCACCACGATGAAATTGTTCCGAATGTAGTATCTTCGAGTGAATGCATAAGAAATATGCGAAAGAGTCCTTTCAGTTACCGTGTTTGGCGCATTTTGTCAATGGAAATGCAATGCAAGTGCTTCTGACTGTGTCGTCACGTTGTCGGCTTGAAAGCACATTTGTGGGCTTCTATTCGTTTGTTTCCTTTGTGTGCCGCGAGTTCCGAGTGGCCATCTCTCGTGTTTTTCTTCCAAGCACTCACTATTTTCTGAATTATTCAGAACGCATATTCTCAAATTAGGTTTGCTGCAAATAATTATGTCAGTTGACTTCGAGTCTTGTTTAGACCATGTAATATGCTGGATATAAGCTTGCAATAAATATATGTCTATCAGCTGTCAGATTTATTAGTAAAAACCATTAAAGGGAGTTACTTCAAAGAGCAGATTTTTTTGTGAGCATGTGTGGTCGCTTGACATTTAGTGAAGCATATTTAAACGTCGGGCTTTTTTCTATGATATTTCTACGCGAAATGTGTGGTTCGCTTTTTTTTAGTAGGGTTGAGAGCTGGGCTAGTTGGTGAGACATCATTTAACCATATGGTGTAGTAGCGCAAATTTGACGCGAGTGTCGTGTTTTCTTGTCCTCTTCGTCCCCGTCAAATTTGCGCTACTACACCATATGGTTAAATGATGGTGCTTCGCTTTGTTAGTGCCCCAAAATGCGATGCTAACCAAAGCAGTGCACCAAAGAACACCAGCGCTGACTTCCGAGTACCGTGACCAGACTCAAAATAGGAGTAAGTTCGCCTGAAATATACATTATTTTGCATTTTTGGTTTCTCACGATTTGACAATGCTCAAACTAGTGCCAGTACTTAGAGAAGATCGCATTGGGGATGGGTACCGCGACTGCCGCCGCAGTGACATGCGCTTCTGTGAGAGGTAATCTTCAATAGCTCTCGGTCTTTCGCGGAATCTTGGCCGTGCCCCGCCGCAGTGGTCTAGTGGCTAAGGTACTCGGCCGCTGACCCGCAGGGCGCGGGTTCGAATCCCGACTGCGGCGGCTGCATTTCCGATGGAGGCGGAAATGTCGTAGGCCCGTGTGCTCAGATTTGGGTGCACGTTAAAGAACCCCAGGTGGTCAAAATTTTCGGAGCCCTCCACTACGGCGTCTCTCATAATCATATCGTGGTTTTGGGACGTTAAACTCCACAAATCAATCAATCTCGGCCGTGGTGCGTCGACGGCGAAACCCTGTAGTCCGAGGCGACGAGAGGCACATTCCTGGTAGACATGTCCAGCTTCACCACAGTGGTAATACAGTGGTCGCCTGTCCGGTGTGCGCCATACGTCAGATTTTCTGGGAGGCTGATTTTCTGGGAGTGCGTTGGAGGCTGCAGCGCCTGCCCTAGCGTTCGGTGCTGTGGCAGACGTCATCTCGGGAAGAGCTGCACGCTCAAGAGGTAGTCCTCGGAGTCTTCGGCTTGAGCAGTGAACATGTGTTGCCACTGCAGGTACAGGGTTACCTGGAGGCGCTTGGAAAATCGGCTGGGGGTTACCCAGCAGCTCCACCAGTTGTCACGTGCTACAAAAGGTCTTCAACTTGGAAGAACTGAGCCGGCGGGGAGACGCACCGAAAACAGGCAAGATGGCTGCTCCAATAATTTACAACTAGCCAGAGCACGCGCTGCCCCAGAACATCGTCTTTCATTCTAGCGAGCAGCCATGGCTTGCGCTCACCGTAACTAGCGGCCCATTGGCAATATATATATATATATATATATATATGTACAGTGCAAGCTTTTAGGTACAGCGACAATAACTTCTTTCTGCATGCAGTAATATTCATACGTACAATGCAGGAATTGTACAACAAGGACGGGCCGTTCATAAACTTCGAGATGATGATACTTACATAAACATTAAAGGGTTTGTGTACAACCAAAGAAGTCTTTCACAATATCAGGTGATGTTTTTGCATCCACCTATGAGTAAATTTGCTTTCATGCTCAAAAACAATAATTTTTAAACAATAGGTGTGGCAGCTGTGGGTGATGAGATGAATTTGCTCCTCGGACGTGAACCAGACGGCTTTCGATAAGACACGTGGAACTGCTCAAAGTGAGCCGGTGTAGCTTACACTACGAAAATCAGAATTTTGTCACCACAGCAAAATTACTATTTTGTTGCACAATGGGGCACGTAAGCTAACAGCGTCTTTTTATGTGAACAAATGAATGTTCTTTAGTAAATTATTTAAGGAAGTGCGAATGAACAGAGCACAACATTTATGTCACAATCGAGAACAATCCGTGGCCCCACATGATTCACGTCATCTCATTTACACTTATGACAGTAGTGGAAAAAGTAGAAAACACACACTCAGAAAGAAATGCAGTCCCTACACAACCTGAATAACACTTCAGAACAAATAGGCCTTGAGAGTGTAGCCAGAAGGCAACACCTCTCAACACTACGTCATTCAAGTTTTTCAAAAATAAACGGCTGATATTCAAAAATTTTTGATTACGATAGCCCACGCTGTTTTTTGTGCTGTGTTTACGCGGCAGTATTCAACATGCTTGTACACGTGGCATCGATTCTGTCATATGCAAAAGACACTGCCCTGTTGAAAGTGGTCTTCAAATAAATGCATAAGAAATATGCGAAAGAGTTCTTTCAGCGACCGTGTTTGGAGCATTTCGTCGGTGGAAATGCAATGCAAATGCTTCTGAGCGTGTGCGTCACGTTGTCGGCGTGCAAGCGCCAGTGTTAGCTTCTATTCGTTTGTTTGCTTTGTGGGCCACGAGTTCCGAGTGGCCATCTCTGTCGTTTTGCTTCCTAGCGCTCACACTTTTCTAGAATATTCAGAACACATATTCTCAAACTAAATTTGCTGAAAATCAATCATGACGGTTCACTTCGTGTTCTTTTGAGATGGTGTTATATCAAGGCATACGCTTGCGTTAAAGAAATGTCTATTAGCTCTCAGAATAATTAGTAAAAAACCATTGAAGGGAGTCTATTTAAAGAGACGATTGCTTATTTATGAGCAAGTGTGATATCTTTGACAATTAGTTTGGTTTGGTTTGGGAAAACTTGATTGTGAAAGTCCGAAGGCGTGCGCCCTAGCACACGGTGGGCCACTCCCACGATGGGACAGTGAGGCCGAGACCTAGCGCCATATCGTGGGCCATCTGGACAGCCCAAAGTTGGGATGTTATGTACAGACTCCGAAGAGCGGAGTTTCACTTGCTGGACGCTGATGTATAGATAGGTCTCGCATACCGAAGGGCACTTCCAAAGCATGTGGTGTAAGGTGGCTAAACCACGACATTTTGTACACGAGTTGGTTGAATAAACATCAGGGTAAAGCTTGTGGAGAAAGGCAGGGTTAGGGTACGTTTCTGTTTGAAGTAATCGCAATATAAGTGCCTGCGCTCTATTTAGCTTCCTATGTGGAGGCGAAAGATTCTGCTATCCACAGCGAAATGGTGGGCAATTTTGTTGTGAAGCATATTTAAACGACAGGCTTATTTCTCACCTATTTCTACACAAAATCCGCACTTCACTCTGTTAGTGCCCCAAAATACGATGCTAACCAAAGCAGTGCACCGAAGAACATGAGTACTGACATGCGTGTGGCGCGACCAGACTCAAAATAGGAGTATGGTCGCCTGCAATATATATATATATATATATATATATATATATATATATATATATATATATATATATATATATATATATATATATATATATATATATATATATATATATATATATATATATATATATATATATATATATATATATATATATATATGCACTTGTAATTTTTTGTGATTTGACAACGCTCAAACTATTCTTTTCATTGAGTTCGATCATGACAGTCTGTTACAACTGCCATGAACGAACTTTAGTAATATCCTGAAGAAAGAGATGGCTTTCGAAAACCAAACACATGCACTATGAAGTGCAGATTTCAATATTTTTCATTTCATTACATAATTTCTCTTTATACTTTTATAAGTTTAACTGAATATTTTGTCTCAGGTGTAGCGTTATTTTTAGTGACGGCGCTTGCTCACCCCTCATTGGCTACAAATTATATACTGAAATCCAGTTCTTGTTTTGGGCCTCTTCTTAATCTGCCTTTGAGTAATGTAACCGTACTTATTGACAATGAAATGCTGGCTTCGCTAACAGGCACGCTCTGTGCGAAATCTCGCCAACGGTGTTCTATCACTACCAAGGTCAGCTCGATATCCGCAACTCCTACTATGTTCTTCGAGGTCGATTTTCCTCCGTTCGATATTTTAATCCTCTTGTCCCAGCATCAGCTTTAAATATCATCTGAAAGACCTCGTGCCATGGCATCGCGTTAAATCTAAAATCTCTTCCAAGCCATGGCCTTTTCAAAAACGGCTCGTTTCAAAGGCGACACTGCTCGAATTGACCCAGAAAAGGGCGCATTCGCTAAAACCGAATTTATCATACTGTGCCTACAACGATGTTGCGCTATGTGGGTGCCTAACCGAGACTAACTTGTCGCAGAGGCCTATAGAGACTGTGGTATACCTACTCGAATAGAAGCAGGCGCCGAACAAGTTTTAATGAATGAGTGTATGAAAAGCATGCAGATTCTCAAACTAAGGAAGCACTTTGAGTTGTAAATATTTATTTTGCCAGCAGCCTGGGATTCATTGCGTCATGGCGTTGCCAGCATACGTAGTATTTACTGCAAAAAGCGGGAAGTAGCTTTGTAATAATTAGTATATTAAAGTACATGTTGGAATACAGGATGTAGTGTGCTCAAATGGGCCCATAAGTAGGCCAATAATTAAAACGCGGGTAGAATCAGACTGTAACAAGGCACAAACGCAACGCTGCCAGCACCTTGTCTGTTACACCAGACTGCCACTGCCGTGGTGAGTCAAAAATCTGGCATCACGCTGCGGCTCACAGGCAACATTTTGAGAACACTCATACAAACACAAGCACACAAACCCACAAACACATTCCATTAGCGTGTTTTATTATTGCTCTAAAGTTTATACTATTCGGGCAATAAGTTACAAGAACTACTCATGGGGTGTCAAATAACTATTGCAGTGTCATGTGCTGCTGTGAATGGTGTCTTAACTGAGGTGTCTACGCAGAGTAATAACGTCAAAGCACCACCGACGACGACCTAGGGCCATCAGTTCTTGTTTGTTATTTCTCCATGAGTGCGCGCCTACGAGAAGGGCAAGCAGCGGTCAGCTTGTAATTTCACTCATTACTGCAGTGCACACCCTTGCAAATTTTTGCTGACGTGACAGTGGAGAGTGAGCTTTTCAGATCAAGATGATCAGACCAGATGAAGAGTACTTTAATGCACTTTTTCTAACTGCGAAGCATTTTTAGTTTAAATTAGGCAATGTACTAAGTACTGTGTTTAGAGAAATCAATTTTCACAGGTAATGGACATAAAGAACATTTTAACACTTCAACAAAACAGAATATGAACTGGCAGGTAAATATCCATTACAAAAGATATGCATAGATATGTACATTATATGGTGAGCTATGTGCGTTTAGAAGAGCCGTTTCAGGACTGACAAAACTTGGCACCTCACTGCGAAAGAGCAAAAAGCCGTGCCTCTGGTGGAATAATTAGTTAATAGTGAATGATCTGAAAGACATCACAAGTGCTCTATCCTGTTTAGAAAAAGTTTACTTACACTATGTACCGAAAACAAAACTTGCGTAACATTCCTGTAACAAGGGCACATAGACATTGCCACATCTATGTGCAACAACAAACATCCCAACGCTGCAGTGAAGACATCATTGATCTAATATTCATGACAATGTTGGCGTACATCTACAAAATGAATCCAAAGCGATATGATGATATGGTGGTATTTCCACTTTCCTTCCTCCAGTTTTGTTATCGCCCTGTCTCACTGTACGTAAATTTCAGAGCAAACCACGCCTACAGTGTTCGAGAGGCTTCTGGATTGTGCTGTAGAAGATTTCGTGAAGAATACGCCCGATTCGCGAACAATACTGATTATTCTGGAGCGATAAGATAGATGCAATGAAACACAATGGCGCACAAACAAAAACGCCAGGAACGACTCAACGGGCGCTGTTTGCACTACATTGGTCGAAACATCC
The DNA here is from genome assembly GCF_043290135.1 of Rhipicephalus microplus. Classification (NCBI taxonomy): domain Eukaryota; kingdom Metazoa; phylum Arthropoda; class Arachnida; order Ixodida; family Ixodidae; genus Rhipicephalus; species Rhipicephalus microplus. Next base: position 57,142,669 of record NC_134706.1, read on the forward strand.
CCGTTTGCATTCAGTCCTCACGAAGGGGCACACTCAATACCGCCAAAGCTCGTGCTCCCCGAGGAAGAAAAGTAGCTCCTCACAGAAGAACGCGAGCTCCTCTCGTCTCATTCACTCTTGTATCAGCCACAAAGCACGCCGGCGGCAATCCCCAGCAACGGCCTCGCATAGGTTTCACCAAAGGCTATACAGCCCCGTAACAAGTTAAAGAGCGGAAAGGTGCCTACGCGGAAATCGGCCGTTGGACACGAATGTTTGCACTACCTGTCTCCAAAAACCGGCGTAGACCACACGCCAAAAATGTCCGGAGACCACACATTCAATCATCGCATGTCGATTGGTCTCAACCACGATACGTTTGGGGTAAGTGAAGTTGCGTACCACTTGCCACTGCTGCAACTGATCTCGACAAGAGGAGCAAGCCCCAGCCTAGCCGCCAGACAAATTCCCGAAGATGGCCTGGCAACACTACTGCTGTTATTAGTTTGCATAGGCAGTTAATCATAGGATAACAATGCTGGGGCACCAAGGGCTGCCGTAGAAGGGTAAGGGTGGTCATTGTGTTTACCACTTTAGACTCGGTGACGTCGATTTCTGTGCACGTATCCTTCAAAGGCCGGTGAAATGCCAGAAGAGCTCAATAGAATGATGGTAATGCAGTTGATCGGGGACCAAGGTTGATTTGGCTAGCCAGCAGTACAACAGGTAGTAATGGCCCCAAGTGATAGCGAGCCAGTGTCTGAGCGGGCGTACCGTCATTGCTTAATATTTGAAATATTGTGCGCAGGCATAAGGTAGAAGCCATGACGGAAGCGTCGGGGAATGCAAAACCACCTTGATGTCGCGGTTGAGGCAGCACCAGACGAGATAACGATTCCGTGCAACCAAACCAGAAAAATGAACTGATGCAGCTATGCACTTTCTGCAAACGTGGAGCGGGAGCTTTGCAAAATGAAAAACGTACCAAATTTTTCCGAGGTAAACAGTTAGAGATAAGTATCAGTGTTCAAAGAGCGGGAAGCCAAAGTGTCTGGCAGCTTTTAGATCGCTTTGAAGAGATCGTACAATGGATTACAAAATTCTGTCATGTACACCAAAGGCAGTAAAAGTGACGCCCAGTATTGTAATGTTAGGAGATCACTGTAAAGGTGACGTGTTGATGGTATGTCCAGCGGAGTTGGAGTGTATAAAGATACACTGCATTAAAAAAAACTTAACCATCCACCAGAGATAATGCGGAAGTTATGAAATATATTAGGAGCATGCTGCAGCGATTCGTATTTATGTACATAATAAATCATTTTTTTTGCATTTTCAGTGACCTTTACTTTAGTTGAACCGAAAGGCAAGCGAGTTAGAACGTATTTCCAGCGGGCAGTGCACAAACAAGACGAGAACAGGACAAGCGCTCGTCTAAAACTGAAAATTTATCTGAAAAAAAGCATTTTTATATATATATATATATATATATATATATATATATATATATATATATATATATATGTGTGTGTGTGTGTGTGTGTGTGTGTGTGTGTGTGTGTGTTTGTGTGTGTGTGTGTGTGTGTGTGTGTAAAATGGTGGGCCACGCAAAACTACAACAAATCAATGAAACCAAATTTTTGCTCTCATGAAGCAACGGATAGCTGGCTAATGCTATTGAAAACACACTTCGCCATGTGGGAAACTTGAAGAATTTCCCATGTTCGTAAGTTAGGATGGTCATCGATAATTGAGGTCTGCTCAAATAAAGAAGTGCAACCGCAATCACGGCAATGGCAGACGAGGTCAGACGAAACAGTACCCTTCAAAGATATGTCATGCTTGTCGTCAATTTTTTTTATTTATATATATACTTTTATAAAAATTTGCGTTTGTTTTGTTTCCTTCTTTTGTGTGTCTTGTTGTTGTGCCCTGCCCACTTGAACATTTACGTGAGTGTTATCAGGTAGGGGTAAGCCTTGAATCTGCGGAGTCACGTTTTACGGACCTTAAGAAGGGTTGTAATGCAAAGAAAAATAGAACACGAAAGGAGGGACCTTTAGGCGGACCACACGCGTTATCTTGAAAGCGGTGATTCTCGAGCGAATTCGCGGAAAGGGTACTTGCCAAATTAGTATACATCGTGTTAGTGAAGTGAATGAACTTATCTGGGAGTCTAAATGCGTGTAGCACATTTAGCAAGTTGTTAATAATTTGGAGTACTAGGTACTCTACTGTGTGTTCAGAGAAAGTGGGTAACAATTTTGAGTGCTAGCTACTCCTATTACGGGAGAGCATGCCGGCCCTTGGCCCTCACACTTGATGAGATTTGATGAGAAGTGACCACGCGAATGAAGCTCTGGTTTGAAAAAATGTTTTCCGATTTTTAGTACTTCGTAGTCAACAACACAAAACGTGAAGCCACCAAAAGAGAGAGTACCATTGACACAAAGACTTCTAAGCCAGCATGTCTTTGTGCATGATTGATCATCTGTACAATTAACTAAACCAGTCCGTCAGGTTAAAATTTAAACTATATCAAAAGCGTTATCAGATGCCTAATCGCTATCCACTCAGTTCTCATTGTGATGGGTTACGTTCCTCAACGCATCTGACTTCTAACCTACATCTACTAGCAGATCACTGGTGTAACCAATAGACAATGCAAGATCACATAGAGTACAAAGACAAGACGGTGCTTACTGTCATGTAAAATGCACTAGAAATCCTTCCTTACGAGTAGTTACCGCCATTTTCGCGTTCACTGTGAACTCCCGGGTTCATCAGACACTCTAAGCAGGTTGCTGCTAGCTTACCGCTTCCTTTTACCGCCCCTCAAAGAGCACTAAAGCCCTGCCCGAGATATGCTACTCAAATTGATGGTCATGTTGCACATTTTATTCTACATTTATTAGACCATCGAGCCTGCTAACAGTGTGTCGCTATAGTGCTTAAACACTGATTACTACACGTGATGTTTGATGCGATAAGATAATGTGACATGACAACCTTGGTCGTTTCAAGATTTTTCTCCACGACCGAAATCTTCTCGGGCATTAACCACTATGACGTCGGGCATTTACCAAGTAATGCACATTCACAATGGTCTTTCACCATTTTAAACATTTGAAAGGGCACTTGGCACACTTTAACTTTAGCAGCTTCATGAGCAATGTCTTCTTTAGACATGTATTCTTGCCTCTGACATTAACAGCATGGTTATGCAGCTGTTACATTATTAAGTTCTGTCATATGAGTTCAAGGCAGCATTGCTGCGGCCTCGCTCTAAGTTCTTCACAACAAAATAGAGACGTTCAGAGTCACGTCATAGTACGTTCACTACAAGCCTCTAGAGGTTAAGAATTACACCTTGTGATAAACATCATTGTTCTCGATAACAACTTTGAGACCTTTCAATAGACCAACTATTTCACCGGATAAGCCACTGTGTATAACCACCGTTCAGTCGAGTTTTCCAGTCTGACTGCAGCACAAGAATACATAGCCTTGCAGATAAAAAAATTCATGACGTCACTCCTCTGGAAAACTTTCCCGATTGTCTAGAATTAGCTTGATTATCATGCTTACAGTTCTTCCAATGACACACACACGGTATACGTATTAAGTGGCACATGTATATATATTTTGCTGGGCAACTACTTCGGGATCCGATGAGTTCAGCTTCTCCGCTCTACTGCACCGTTGAGCAGCATTTGCACTCTCCTTCTCCATGGCTATACCACAGCGGCAAACGCCAGTCAGAGGCGCTATCAAGCGGCTCCAGCGCAGTGTCAGATGGCGACTGCACAGGAAGGCGCGCACGTCGGCGTTTATATATCTACCAAGGCTATAACGGCACTCCTCTGGAAAGCACACACCGGCGGTGGCGAGTCGCGCGCGGCCGCGGCCGAGTGCGAGGGAGGTGCCGGCTCCGGTGCATGGCATCACTGATCGTCTGCGCAGCGCATCGAATTGCGCGCACACCGGCGGCGAGCCGCGCGCGGCGGTGGCGGAGTATTATTGCGCATGCGCAGACAAGTGCCACGCGAAATCGGCTCAGCGAGGCCACTGTAGCTAACGCTACAAAAGCAACCTTGAGACGGCGTCGGTGAAAATGGAAAGCGACGCGCGCACACCGCGCCCTGCTTCCGTCAGTGGATTGTGGCGGGGATACATGAAGGACGCGCGCACGCGTCAATTTTCTGCGTGCCCCAAACGGCGAATGTCAGAGACTTTGAGACGGGGCAGTGTGAGCGGCGCAGCTTCCTCTGGTCAGTGTGTGGGGCCTACACTGCTGAATGTACGCTTTGTTAAGCACCTGCTTAGCTACAATCCACGAAGTGCCACTCTAAGCAACGCCTGCAGTGTTTAAGCTATTAGAGAGTTTTAGTATTGCGTACGCTGCGTACGTGGCGGCGTTGCGTACGTATGGACGCAACGTTCTGCGTAGTGCGCAGGCGCATATCGTAACGCGCACGTATCGCGTTACGTACGCAGCCGCTACGTACGCACGCATGACATGCTTGCGTTCGTACGTATGAGGTGATTGCGCCGCTCTCGAACAAGTTCGCGACAGCGCGAGACTTCGTTTTGCAAAATGGCAGCATCGAAGACAAGCACCGACCGGCTCTGTGGCTTAAAATATGGCCATAATCTGGCTATAACACTTGGATTGGCTCACATTGGCTGTCAACAACACGTGCTTCTATTTTGATCTACCAGATGACGCAACACGCTTCATGCTCGCTACGTACGCGGGTACTACGACGTACTAAAAGCCGATTAGTGGCAAAGGACGCCACGTCACGCAAGGCGCTTGCGTGATGCGTACGTAGCACCATTCCGCAGTACTAAAACTCTCTATTGAGCACTTAAAATGTGTTGCCTGTTAGTCCGAACACTGGCTGCTGACAAACTACTGACACTACTAAACATGCTATGCACTTCACAGAATGCAGCCATATGCTACAGCTTCACTGACAAAAGCCACTTTGTAATTTATCGATCACTACGTAAGAATTCACATTTGAAACGTCTCGGGAAGCATAGTATAATAAATAAGCATGCACTAAGTGGTCGAAGCACGCTCTAGAAACAGGACAACGCTATCGCGTGTAACTCTTAAAAGGGAAACATGGGTGTTTCCTAATTTTTTTAACTAGGTTTTCTTCCCACTGTACTCAAAGTGTGAACATAGTTCTAGGTTTCTGTCACGTGCTCGCCCACGATATTTTCGCCTCCGTCTTTCTTGCAGGACGTACGTGACAGCACCTCCACCAGTGTCGCGACGTGAAGAGGTCGCATTTGAAGAAGCTGAGGATGCAACAGTGGGTTGGTATTTTTATTTACCATGCGCCACAGAGTTCCTCGTCTTTTTCGTTGTTGCTTTCTGCATAAAAGCTTGCAGATGCACGTATGCACTGCCGCCTTCATCTTTCTCGCAGGGCTCACGTGACAGTATTGTGATGGTTTCACAGCCACTCCGCCACGTGGCTCATTGGTGATGTGAAAGCGGCCATCTTAATTTCTTTGCTGATGCACAAACAGTCATTTTGAAGTTTTTGGAGCCTGTTATCTTCACAAATCAGCAAACTGCTGCTCGAGGACTTCAAAGATAGTACTCCAGCCTGATGTCAAGCTTGGGTCGATTTCAAGAGATACAACACAGAAAAATCGACTATACTATATTAATATAAAGCACTTGCCAACACTTACTAAGCAAAACGCTTGCTCTGTATACGGGAGCAATGTATGGTAGTGGAAACACAACTTCAAAAAAATTCGGCAGATCCCACGTGCCTGAGAATCCACGTTATGCGAAGCATGTGGAACAAAGGTGATTTTGTTGCATTTTGTTTTTGAGCAACACGTCATGAAATACACTAAATTAATCTACAAATGTCGCACACACAAATATATGTTTAAATGTTGCAGGTCTTTATATAACCAGTTGTTTGCACTTGCGCAACGATGCCAGCTGGAACATGCGTATTACCAACACCAGAAGCTGATATGAAACACTGATGCTTGCGAAGATGCTTGCCCTGGACACTGCTACATAAATCAACTTCAGCGCATGGCAACTAACCACATCTGACGTTAGCCCGACGTGACGGCTGTGTCAAAATAGTACATATGTAATGTTTATAAAATTGGGTAGACTTCACTGAAACCACTAATACCGTTTCACGAAGATTAGCGTCTATTTGAAAAGTACTTCAGAGACCGAGCGTCGTTGGTACCCAGAATGCTTCGTTGGTACCCAGAATGCTTGGGTTCTATTCCAGCTGGGACTCGTCGGGCCGACGCTACCGCGGTCGGGTATTTCTTAACACTCGCGCGTTAAAATTGCCCATGTCTGTTCTCGTCGTTCCTGAGCAGATACCAAGTGTCAATCACCTGTGGAACATACCTGCATACCAGCGGCACATGCTCGCCCAGGAGCATGTGCCACTGTCTAACGGGAAGCGTTTGACAATATACGCGACGGGATTGTGACATTATCATGTCTTGACAAGTGCGTCGTAGTCGTCAAACCATATTACACTCACGTTCTAATTTTGATTCACGCCAACTAAATGGGATGACCACGAGAGCACCCAAACGTAATCGGCTAGATAGATAGATCCATAGATAGATACGCTTAAAGTCGCCGAAGTTCGCTAAGAAATGCTTCGCATTTAAAAACGCTGCTGGTACCCCTTTCTCAGCGACATATACCAGTGGAGCCCTACAAGTATTATCACTGTTAAATGAAACCAGAATAATTTGATTGATACGTTGGGTTTAACGTCCCAAAACCACCATATGATTATGAGGGACGCCGTAGTGGAGGGCTCCGGAAATTTCGACCACCTAGGGTGAAACCAGAATAGCGGCAATTCTTAGTGGTGGTATAGTGCGTGTCATCCACTTATTACCATGGTCAGGGACGCATATGTGTGCAGAACTGTGGAACAGAATGCGCGCGCCTTACAGTGGTGATGTCTGGATGGTGGGCACTAGGTCATCGGGAAAGCTTGCCGCTGTTCGCGTTTCGTTTGTCGTTGATAGTACAGTGACCTTTCTGTGACTATTGCAACAAATCAGTGAAAAAAAACGCAAATTCTACGTACACTGAGGATCAATGATATGCGAAGCACGAATGAGAATTGTTGATATGTCACTTTAATATCAGAACAACGTTACGAGCTGGAGGTAAATAATGACGTACATGTCTTCCGTGCCATGATTATCATGGTTAGACGTATCGTTTACCTTCGTCATCTATTCAGGTCACGTGAACCAAATTTAGTATATGTGGAGCTAGCGAAGCGGCCGCGAGCATGCTATGAGCGTGCTATGTTGACATGTTCTTACATGACAGGCGTGTGAGGATTATCATGTTAGCACCAGTCATATATTTTGTTGTCCATTGACGTCACGTAACACCAAATTTGGTATATGTGGAGCTCTAACAAAACGGCCACGAGCGCATCATGAAAGGTCCAATGATCTCCAATGTAGCGTAGACGCGCGCGCACGCTGGCCACAGCGACGCTACATTAGCAAAACGCGAACACACTATAGTCTGACGCCAGACGCGACCGGCGCGACCAGCGTCCGTTGGCGTGGCCCGATGGCAACCGGCGTGAATTGCGACATGCTGCATTTCGTGTTAATGCGTTACCCAGACAACACTGCGCCTCCCTTTTTTCGTGAAGGAGGGACGCCAGGTGGGCCGAAACCCACATGCGTCCAAGCAGCACAGTGCGGCGCGCGCCTTGAAGTGTATGACAGAACTGGCGCCTGGCGTGGCAACGTCGGCGTGACGCAACGAAATGAACGCCGACGAGCACGCACACCACGTCACCTCCAAATGTATTGGCGCCTTGACTCTGGCATGTACTCATATTCTCATATGACACGCATTTCATGATTATCATGTTTGCACCAGTCATATACCTTCGTCATCCACTGACGTATACCCGATTTGGCTTATGCATGTGAAGCAAGTGGAACGGCCGCGAGCGCATCATGAGTGTGGCATGTAGTCATGTTGTTACATGACACGCATGTCATGATTATCTTGTATGGATCTGTCATTTATCTATGTCATCCATTCACGTCACGTAATACCTAGTTTGGTACATGTGAAGCTAGCGAAATGGCCATGAGCACATCGTGAGCGTAGCATGTAGTCGTGTTGTTACATGACACGCATCTCATGTTTATCATGTTTACACCAGTATCATACCTTCGTCATCCATTCACGTCCCATAATACCAAATTTGGTATAAGTGAAGCTATAGCGAAAGGGCCGCCAGCGCATCTTGAGCGTGACATGTAGTCATGTAGTTACATGACACGCATCTCATGATTATCACGTTTGCACCAGTCACAAACCTTCGTCATCCATTCAGGTACCGTAATACCAAAATAGGTATATATGACGGTTGTGAAACGGCCGCGAGCGCATCGTGAGCGTGGTGTGTAATCATGTTTTTGCATTACACGCACGTCGTGATTTTCATGTTAGGGTGTCTCGCTTGTGTTCGCCATGCATTCACGTCATACCATACCGGTTTTGCAACATGTCATGTGAACGAGACCGCCACAAGAGCTGCAGCACTATGAAATATAAATCACGGCATTCATGACATACATGTCATGATTTTCATGTTATGGCTAGTCAAATATGTTCTTCATGCACTCATGTTATGTCATGCCAGGTTTGGTATTGATACCAATATCGAAACGGCCAGGAGAGCTAAAATTCGTAGGCTGATAGATAGATAGATAGATAGATAGATAGATAGATAGATAGATAGATAGATAGATAGATAGATAGATAGATAGATAGATAGATAGATAGATAGATAGATAGATAGATAGATAGATAGATAGATAGATAGATAGATGATACGCTCAAAGTCGACGAAGTTCGCCAAGAAATGCGTCGCATTTAAAAGGCGGTCGTGTTTAATTAAAACATCGAGCGGGTGGATATTAATACCCAAGCCGGGCAAAAAGCCGCTCATCGGAAATCTCAGGCCCATTTCATTGACGTCCTGCATTGGAAAGCTCATGGAAAAAGTAATTTTAACGCGTCTCGTCAGATACATGGACGACAACGAGCTATACCCACACACCATGATCGGCTTTCGACCAAGACTCTCGACGCAAGACGTCATGTTGCAGCTAAAGAATCAAATCATAGACGCCGAAACGCACACCCTGGATACAAAAGCCATTCTGGGCCTTGACCTGCAGAAGGCATTTGATAACGTCACCCACGAGGCCATATTGCGCAACTTGCAAAACCTACACGTAGGTCGGAGAGTGTACGATTACATAAAAGATTTTCTCACCAACCGTAAAGCTACAATCATGGCCGGGGAAGCGGAATCCGAAGAATTCGTTCTAGGCAACAAGGGAACACCACAAGGTTCGGTGCTTTCCCCTTTCCTATTCAACGTGGCGATGCTTGGTTTACCCTCAGAGCTGGAACGCGTCGAAGGGCTTCAGCACAGTATCTATGCGGATGACATCACCCTATGGGTGACGGGCGGGAGCGACGGTCACATAGAAGAGATTTTACAACAAGCAGTAAATACGGTAGAGCGATACGTGGAGAACAATGGCCTAAAATGCTCTCCTCAAAAATCGGAGTTATTACTCTACAGACCTACAAGCAGAGGTCGCAAGCGCATTCACGAACGACACAACATCACAATCTTAGCAGGAGGTTACCCAATACCTCAGGTACAACACATAAGAGTTCTGGGACTCCGAATATCCGAGAACGGACATAACGGGGAAGCAATAAAGTTCCTGGATAACAACACCCAACAAACCATTCGAATGATTCGAAGAATCGCCAACAGAAACTACGGCGTGAAAGAACACAACTTAGTGCAGCTCATCCAAGCCTTCGTCGTCAGCCGCATAGTGTATGTGACCCCATACCTCAAGTTGCAAGTGGCGGAAAAACAAAAGATAGAATGCATAATTAAAAAGCATATAAGCAAGCCCTCGGATTACCGATCACCACGTCTAACGAAAAGTTCGAAGCGTTAGGAATGCATAACACGCTAGACGAACTTATTGAGGCTCATATGATAGCGCAATATGAACGACTCGCGCAAAGCAACATGGGAAGACACATCCAGCACAAACTTGCAATAACGTACGCTGGCCAAAGCGGCAACAAATACGATATCCCAAAAGAAACCAGAGAGCGCATCATAATACCTCCGTTACCCAGAAACATGCACCCCGAACATCACCGGGAGCGGAGGAATGCAAGAGCGAGAGCACTGCACAAGAAGTTTCAACATGACGCGGACGTGGTATATGTAGATGCAGCCGAATATACAGACGGTCGACACATGGCAATAGTCGCTTCAAATCAAGCGGGCCACCTGCTTGCTAGCGGCACCATTAAAACAGGAAATTCGGAAATCGCTGAAGAAACGGCCATAGCGCTGACGCTTGCGTCCACAAGGGCCAGCGTCGTAATCAGTGATTCTAAAACCGCGATTCATAACTTCGCTAACGGAAGGGTCTCGAAAGAGGCGTTAAGAATCTTTAACTTTCGCGGAGAGCGCGACGTTTATGTTATATGGACGCCCGCCCACTCCTCCCTCCCGGGCAATGAAACCGCACACACCCTAGCTCGAGAGTTAGTGAGCCGAGCAGGGGCAGGAATGACGCGGAGCCCGCGTGCGGAGAGAGACCGCATGTTCAGTTACAACGAAATTACCAAGCACTACAGATTAGGGAGGCAGCATTACCCGCCACCACACTCCTCATTAAATAAGCAGCAGGCGACAGCGTGGCGCCTATTACAAACAAACACGTTCCCAAGCCCAATCGCTTATAATCATTGTTACCCGGACCTCTACTCAGACAGATGTAAACACTGCAATCAGCGGGCGGACCTCCAACACATTATCTGGGCTTGCCCCAACATCGTGAAGGGGCCAAACACATACATGAATGCGGAGCAGTGGGAGACCGCGCTGCTAAGCTCAAGCATCGAGGACCAACTACAGGTCATCAGGCAAGCCGAAGATGCCGCTAGGGCCCAAGGACTCCTAGCTGCCATCTAAGGGAGGGGAGTCAACTCCTCTAACACTTGCCGTTTCAATAAAAGTTGTTTCTCTCTCTCTCTCGAGCGGGTGGGTTTGGTGACACAGCATAATAACAAACTGGCTTTATTCATCGGGGGCTGTAAAACAAAAGCTTTGAAGCATGAAAATTTTTGAAGGCAAAACCTTGCTACGCACTTGTTTATGTCAAACAATATAATTTACCGTAATGCTAGCAAAAAAGATCCTGCCATAGCGAGAGAAATACACACTGAACTATCTTGACGTTCTCAGTCTATTGTATTGTTAACCCTCGCCGTACAAATCTCTCTGATCCTCCTACGTGTTCAGCCAACCTGTGATTATGCCATGATGGAGATGGTGATGATTTTATGTTATGACCACATGAATATTGAGCATTTTACAACGTTTTGCTGATATCAAATACCGTGAAAGCACGAAAATATCAGAACGCTAATTGATTGATCTGTGGTGTTTAACATCCCAACACCATCATATTGTAACGTCATGCGTCGGCATCTTCTTGGTGACTGGTGTTTATGCAAGCTAGCTGACGAGCTTCTTCGGCGTATTGAGTGTATTGCTCAGCGTCTTGAGCAAGTTCATTGCTTTGGTCGCACGGAAGCATAGCGTGGAGCATGGTTCGCACGTTGCGTCCGTAAACAAGTCGGAAAGGTGGAAATCGCGTTGTTTCTTGCGTTGCCGTATTGTAAGCAAACGTGATGTATGGAAGAATCTCGTCCCAGGTTTTGTCTTGTACGTCCACGTACATTGACAGCATGTCCGCTATGGTCTTGTTAAGCCTGTCTGTCAGTCCATTTGATTACGGGTGATAAGCCGTTGTTTTTTGATGACTTGTGCAGCTCAATTTAAAAATGTCCTCCATCAATCGTGCTGTAAACGACGTCCCTCTGTCCGTAATCACGCATGACGGGGCACCACATCGTAGGACGATTTGTTGCACGAATAACTGCGCGACTTCAGAAGCCGTGCCACGGGGTAACGCTTTTGTTTCAGCATAACCAGTGAGATAATCTGTCGCAACTATATTCCATTTGTTCCCAGAGGACGACAAAGGGAAGGGCCGGAGAAGGCCCATTCCCACAAGGTCAAACGGTGTCCGTGGTGGTGTAATCGGCTGGAGCAGGCCCGCGGGTCTCACAGGCGGAGTCTTGCGGCGCTGGCACTCACGGCAGCCTTTCACATATCGATGTACACTAGTTGATACTCGCGGCCAGTAATACTGTTGGCGTACTCAGGCGAGAGTTCGCGAATAGCCCAAATGTCCTGACGTGGGCTCGTCGTGGCACGCAAGGAGGATCTCATCACGCATGTCGGTTGGAACAACGAGTAGGAAGCCTTTGTCGCTAACACGGGCGTTTTTCTTGTAAAGAATGACTCTTCTTAGACAAAAAGAGGACAGTTCGCGAGCAATCTGTTGAGGGACGTTGAGTTGCGGCCTTCCAGGGAATCAATGACTGGGCGTAATTCGTCGTCTGCCCGCTGTTTTGACATAAATTTGAAATTGATTGATTGATTTGTGGGGTTTAACTATAAATTCGAAATCGCTAACTGCTCCGAGAAAGGCATGTTCATCGTCGGAGCCCCTGACAGCGTGGCCCGCAGGCACTCGAGAAAGCGCGTCGGCGTCTTCGTGTTTTCGCCCTGACCTGTACACAATCGTAATATCGAACTCGTGCAAGCGCAAACTTCACTGAGCGAGACGGCCGGATGGATCTCTCAGATTTGCCAGCCAGCAGAGCGTGTGGTGGTCAGTCACCACTTTGAAGGGACGGCCGTAGAGGTAAGGCCGGAATTCGGTCGTCGCCCACACGACTGCGAGGCATTCTTTTTCTGACGTAGAATAGTTGATCTCGGCTCGAGATAGAGTACGACTGGCGTAAGCTATCACATGCTCAAGTCGTCGTGTCGTTGTACAAGGACAGCGCAAAGTCCGACGTTGCTGGCATCTGTATGAATTTCTGTAGCAGCGTCCTTATCAAAATGGGCAAGAACAGGGGCAGTTTGCATTCTCTGTCGTAGCTCTGTGAACGCTGTATCTTGTTCTGCGCCCCAAGTAAAGGGCACGTCGTCTTGGGTGAGTCCCGTAAGAGGTCAACCTATCTTCGAGAAGTTGGCGATAAATCGACGATAATACGCGCACAAGCCGAGGAAACGGCGTACTGCTCTTTTATCTGATGCAACAGGGAAGGCGGCGACAGCAGCAGTTCTGTCTGGATCAGATCCCACTCCTTCCGCACTAATGCGATTTACCAGAAATTTCAGCTACTCGTAGCCGAAATGGCATTTTTGGGGTTTCAGCGTGAGTTGAACGTCTCACGATCCACCCGATACCCAACACCTCCACCAGTCTTTTCACGTTTCGCACGACAAACTTGATACAGTGGGCTCGTTGAGTCGACTAGCCAAGCAGCAGCTGAGATAGATCATCTTTGTTCTCTTTCACTCATCGATCTCACCCAAGCAAACCATGTGGCAATATGATTATGAAAGACACCGTAGTGGAGGGCTCCGGAAACTTTGACCACGCGGGGTTCTTTAACGTGCACCTAAATCTGAGCACACAGGCATACAGCAATTTCGCCTCCATCGGAAATGCAGCCGCTGCGGCCGATATTCGATTCCACCACCTCTGGGTCAGCAACCGAGTACCTTAGCCACTAAAACACCATGGCGGGGCAAATCACAGCGATAGGTCACGTGATGTTTTATTACAACTAATTGATCTCCAAGTTTTGTGCAATGGGTCAAGCAAAAAGACAAATGAGGCTTTCACCCATATTTTCGCTGCTATGCATTCCTAGACAGAACGATGGCACTTTACTAAGTGAGAGCAAAAAGCTGGTCGTACGAATAAAACTATGTGTTTAGAGAAGGTGGTTAACGGATTCAAGTACTTAATGCTCTACGAAGGTGCGTAAGGCCGCCCCGTGGGCCTCAAACTTGATGAGGCCGTAATTAGAGTGAGTTCACATTGGCCAAAGTGCAAAAATTGATCTTTTCAAAGCTGGCACTTCTTTGTACGTAACTCATCTTTGTAACAACTAGCAGGAACAACCAACCAGGTTGCAAGTTAACATAGGCCAGAAGCGTTTTTCAAGATCTTAACCGCTACCCTCAAGGTTGTCGTATGGATGTGTCATATGACTCAATGCGTCGGCATTCTAACCTAAATATACCGGTACGTCAGGGTGTGGGGCAAACAGCTTATGCAAAGCTGCAAAGTGTACAAAGGCAAGGCTCTATTGCCCGTCGTATTGGGCGCTCGGATGTTTCTTTTCACCCCCCCCCCCCCCCCCAGTAATGAACATCAAAGTTTTCCAGGCTCTACCATGGCCGCCGCCCTTCATGTGCCACTCGTCGCACGCTCAAAGAGCTGTTGAAACGTTCCCGCCCTGCCCAAGTAGTGCTACTAGATTCGATTGGGAAATTGCGGATTTCGCTCCACCTTATTTAGCTCGTCCAGCATGCTAGCAGTGGTCTGTCGAATGCTTATGGATTGATTATTCCATAAGATTATAGAAGCGATAAGATTACATATTTACCATATGTAACAGCGCCCATAACTAAGAAAAACGTCCCGAGAGAGAGGAAAGAGTGCTGTAGCTCATTGACCACCTAGCTCATTGGCAAAATTTCTTCTTCGGTGGAACGTGATATGCCTGAAGTCCTGCGTTCACTGCTATCGAACGCAGCCGTCTAGTTTGGGCTAGCATGTTTTTAAAGGGCCACTCACCAGGCCTCATGAGGTGACGTGCACTTGACGTGCCCAAACAAGTCCAACCCCCGAGCACGCGAACAGCGTTGCTTTGTTGACCAGCGTTATTTTGCGGTCTTCTGCCTGTTTCTGCGGGACGGTTTAGAAACGCTGGCTTAGACGCGGTAAAGTGGATGAGCACAATGAGTGCGCGAATGCGTAGGAGTGTTCCACGGCGGTCGACTGCTCATTGCGCCGACCGCGGGGACACGAATGCATGTGAAACGCTGGCATATTAGCCCCGCATCTCGTAGCATTTCACGGTAAAAAAAATGAAAGAAAAACGCGCACATTTTTTGTTATTGCGTCTCAATACTTATGTCAAGTTTTATTAATCTCTTACAGCAACAAGTACATAACCTACGCATGTTGTGCTAAATAATCTTTGCCATGTCATGTGGTATACTGTTAACAACGTCATAGCAGACTCGTCTACGTAGAGGACCAACGTCACTGCATTGCCGAGTACGTTGGGCCATTCCTACGCCTACGTCATGCCCTCATTCTCTACGTGTGCGGCGGCAAAAGGGAGGGGGAGCAGCTTTCATCTTAAAATTCGACCCATTTCCGCGGCAAGTAGCGTTGCAAATTTCGGCAGACGTGATCACGAACGCCTCATCTACGCATTGCGCTTGTCAGCTCAAAATTGTGAAACCTGGTGAGTAGCCCTTTAATGACGATAGTCTTTCTTGAGGACCTTCAACGCAAAACTTTTGGTCTGTCTGTCTGTCTGTCTGTCTGTCTGTCTGTCTGTCTGTCTGTCTGTCTATTCGTCTGCTTGTCCACTCATAACGGCATCGGGTACTTGAAACGGTCGACCCCATCCGCAGCCCCCCCCCCCCCCCTATGTTGCTCAACGTTGAGCGTTCATGCTTGTTCAATAGTCAATTAAAAAGCATTTATTGCGTATGTCTGGAGCACTATAACAACACGTATATATTGTGCATGTGCGTCTTTTACTAGAAAAGGCATACATTAGTAACATTAAGCAACGTAGCGCTTATCACGCTGCGCTGACCATGAAACGCTTGCACGGAACGGGGAGTGTTTCCAACGCTTTGCTAAGACGAGATGGTGGTGGAACCTACCCGTCGCCTTGCTTTCTACCCCTTATCACCTCTGAGATGAGCGCGCACACCCGTTTCAGAGCCACGCGTTTTGTTTCCTATGAAAACTGCCAGATGGCGCTTATGTCTGACGTGTGATGTGACTTGATGCGCTCGTTCGCTTCTGCTGCACGCTCGAGGCGCTCTAAAGCAGCGCCTCCAGTGTGCCACTCACCAATTTTCTTGAGCAGAACATCAAATAAATGTCTTGTTCACTCTCTCCACACGCAAGACTATCGTCTTTCGATGACATTTGCAGAAACATGCAGATACGGCGTCATTTTTTTTTCTTTCTATCTCTCTCTTCGTCCCTAAACCGCGCTCCACCGGTGTAGGAAAGCAAACGAGATGCTCACCTGGTTGACCTTCCTGCCCTTCCTTCCTCTACTTCCTCCTCCACCTTGTTTTTCCAACGCACATAGGGTTAGAGGTCATCCGAATCTACGTGGGACATTTATTAAATATCGTATATTCGAAAAACTTGTCTCACCAAGTCAAGAAATCTACAGCTCACTTGGCAAATCAGAAGATTAGCAGCTTTCGGGGCAGTGTCTTTTCGTACACATTTTGGCAGCCTAATCGTTGTCTGTGATAATAAAAACATAGTTATTAGCAGGGTCTTCGTAAACTTGGGGCTCGAGAGTTCAAGGACAAGATTGCTGTGCCCTGGGCCTTCGTTTTTCACATCAAAACGAGGGCGTCTGGAAGCACGCCTCCTGTGCGCTCACCATTGCTCTCTAGACCTTGTAAATGGTCGTCCTTAGAACAAGCCTAACGCCGGCAAACACTTTCATGAACTTTTAAGAATGCCACCAGCTAATTAGTCAGAAACGCTGCTGTTCCACAACTTCACATTTTTCTATGCACCCGCTTAGCTAAGACCCTCGCAATGTCACACCAATGACCGAAGCGTATCTGATATTACGAACTACATGAGAGCTTGTTGGTCTCATGGCGTGAAAGCTGGTCGCCGACAAACTACTGACGCAACTCCAAGGTAACAATTGTCTTCATTGTCGTCAAAGATAGCAGCAGTTACAGCCTTACACTTAGGGGCAAAGCTCGCTAGGTCCGAACCCTGTTTGCCTCCGTCATGCTCCACAATACCTAAATCAATACCAAACACCTGCACAACGAAAACCAAAAGCACAGCATTTTCACGAAGTAAATGATGATGAATGGCCGAAACACATCGAGATCATGCGTTCGGGCATTCGGGAATCCACCCTACGCTACCCACTCGAACATAGAATTGACTGACGCCATATATATACGGTATACTGTTGTTTTATTCGTCGTATATAGTATTGAGGTGATAACCTGATTTTTCCCTTATTAAGACTGCCTTGTTATCAGTAAAATGAAGATCCAAAGGTAATTGGATGAAACGCCGTCTCAAGTTCCAAAGACGAGGTCTATACATGTACGCCTTGTTGTTGTTTGATATATATAGCCATATAAAATACATCTGAGAGAAGGTTGCTATATAATATGCCGCACATGCCAGTTGCCCTTCCTGATATCTACAATAATGTCACCGGCAAAAATGAATGGGTTGCTCTTGTGTTTTGTATGATAGCCTCACATCGCCATGTCGATGTAGTTCGCTAGGCCGTCTCTAGAGAGATTTGGAGCAAGATACTATCCCATTAGAATGGTTTCAATTGATAGTTTTATGGCAGCAAGTTCGTCGTTGTAACTTTGACTGGCCGTTGGAAGCATCAAATCTATGGTGCCCTCGCCCGTTTGCATGTTCGAGTGGAGAAAGTACACATAATGCCTCACAAGTGTGTATTGGGCACCTTGCTTCAGCTTCATCGGAGCAGCAATCGTCGAGATTTTTCGGAGCAGCACTTTTACTTTACACTACGAATCGTTATAGCAGGAGAAAAAGTAGAAGTACATCGGTTTGGTTATTCCACATGAAACACATGGAGTGTAATAAACCACGAATGAATACGTCATTGGCACTTTCCCTAATTGTATACACCTGATCTGGGCAAAAGCAGGCCGGTTGTTTCTTCACCGGCCGAGCGATGAACCTTTTATCCATAAGAGTTTCACTTGCACTGTTAGTCGTAATTCTCGCTATTTTCCTGTGGCCGTTCGAAGGCGAGATATTTGTTCACAGCCAGTTTATTGAAAAAAGAGTATGTAGTGCTAATATCCAAAAAGCGAAAATTTCTACTTCTAGAAAATACCCAAGAGCTGACGCGTGGCTCGATCGATCTGTGAAACTTGCTTTAGGTTGTACATGTTCGCAGGACTGACTCGCCTACTTACTCAAGGAAGTATGTTGTACTTTTTGAGGCAATAAAACTCAGAAAATTAGGTCAACGCTGCGCAACTGTTAATTTTTGAATGCCCCAACGTCGCTATGCCTCCGTGGGCAAGGCGCCATGTTGCTGAGCTGTAGATATTAGGTTCCATGACCGGTCAAGGGAACTACACTTTTTTTTGGAGAGAAACAGCAACGACACTGAATGACCTGAAAATATTTGCACAGAGGGGCCGAAATTGAATGTGAACCCCGCACCCTTTGGCGTGCATGTATTTACATCACAACAAATGCTTCTTGAAACTCGAGTCTTCATTATTCTTCTTCGAGTTGCAATAGTGGAAATATGTCAGTGAATAAATACACTAAAAATTACACCTTCCGCGAAGCATGTAAACTTGCCACAGCGCAGTCGGTGGCGGTCACTATGATCTTTCTTCTGGGATCGCACGATTATCATAATGGTTTTTTTTTGTGAGAAAGTAGTGTACAGTTACGCCTAAATTTACTCAAGTGATTCCTATGTCTTTGATCCCAATAGGAGAAATCAGTGCTGCTTACCAATGATACAAGGTGCAACTGTAATTACAGAGTTGTGATGTTTGCAAATTGATACCTATTTTTATATTTGCAATATTTATCGCATCAAGTGTGATATACCGATTACAAACAAAGTTTTAAAAATTGTGCTCATTCATATTTTAAAATTTTCTCTCTTGATAGAACAGCCACGATGATAAAAGTACGACTTCTCGACAATGATAGTATTTTCTACTGGTGAATCCTATTATGGGATCTTCTAAAGTTGTTCTTGAATTTTTTTCGTAGGATGTCGCGAGCCGAACAATTTGTACACAAAGCTGTAAACGTCTGTATTACCAAGCTGATTACAGTACACGTTTTCTGGGGCGGTGTCGTTGGCTCCGGTCTGGCAGACACTAGCCTAAACGTGGGGTTGTGTAAACAACCCAATATTCAGGTTCGTCTAACACAACCTTCAAATTAACGACTCCCAGCGCCCTACACTATACTTTAGGAAACAGAGCTCACGCTAAACTACTCAAGTAAACAGAACGTCGAATGGTGCCCCTGCGAGCAATGTTATTGCGGTGCATCGCAAAACACGATAAAAAGACATACGGAGACAGAACAATACACACTTTATGATTACCGTGTAGAGGCAGAGAACAGTATGATAAAAAAAACAACCATAAACCAAAAGTGATTGTTCAAGCCACTGACCACGCCTTGCGTTGCTAATAGCGGTGGTATCGCGCTTCCGCTAGAATTACCGCAAAAGAAAATCCAGCCCCATCCCCGGAGCCAGATGGATAACGAATGCTTCCCCGCTTGGCGAAAGACGCGTGTAAATGAACGATGCCACTTCCCGTTAGTTGCCATGGAAACACTTCCCGGAAGACACGACAACCTCTTCGCGCAACTGGGCCAGACGACGCTGTGGAGACGGAGTGTGCGCTCTGCTTGTTCTATCGTCTTCTCTTGTATGAATGATGGTACAAATGAAGCAAGGGGAACGAACGAAGAAGAAAATTGATCTAGTAGTGCATAATAAGAACCGTTTTTTTATATGTACGTAGAAGGTAGTGATCTGCGCAGACGCGGAATACGCTCGCGTTAATGGAGTACTGAATTACCACCCAGAAAAATGTATCAATTATTGCTAGGCTTCAAACTGTTAGTTAATGGTTGAAAAACTGACGTCTTATTGAATTTTGCTTGTTGCTCGTTCTAGGACATCAATACGCACATGGGCAACTGGATTACAGCTAGTAAATAAGGCTGACATTATCTCGAATGCAAAGCGATAAAAGATGCTTCCTTTCGATCACTAATAACAGACAAGCTAGAATATCTGCGGATAACCGTATACACTCGAATCTTACATTACCTGCATAAAATTGCTATACAATTGCCTGTTTTATTCTAAGCTGTGCTATGGTGCTCTGGTGTGGGCAACAACAACAAAAAATAACAAGATACTTGTACTTCTACAAAAAAGGGTTCTCCGCATATACTGCAAAAACACCAAGGAAATTACGCAAACTTGAGGACAACACCTTTATTTCAAAGATATCATATGCTTCGTGTCGATCAAGTCTATTATATGAAAATATTGCAAATCATATACAGCAGAAAACTGTATGATTCCAACGAAGGAGCTAGACAACACACTTATCCTATCCGCCAAATCTTACGCCGTCCACAACGAACAAGAACAAATTATGTTAAACAAACTTTTACCCATCAAACAACTTGCATTATAAACAAATTAGAACATAAGCTTAATTTTTACTGTACAGAAAAAGCATTTAAGCTACAAGTTAAAGAAGTGCTAATGCAGGAAAACATTCTTTTTGATGGATCCTAAAAAATACTGATGTTAGCAATGGTAACAAAAGCTGTTTTTTATTATTTTTTTTTGATGTACGAACTGTGTACAAGGGTGTTGGGTCCTCTGTCAGGCTATATGCCTTTAGCCCCAACATCCTTTTGTTTCTTGTGTCTTGTACAAGAAAACAATAAAACAAAATTTGAAAATTGAAAAAAATTGAAATTTGAAAAATGTAAGTATGTCATATTCTTTCCCAAGCAGTCAGAGGTTCATGCAACACATTTTTTTTTTCGGCAACGAATTTCAATCCCATTGTGTGGTTGGCTTTATCGCTATATTTATGCCATACTTTTGTTGGCGATAGCATAGATTGCATACTTCATTATAAATATTGCATTGGTAGCATGGTTAAATAACAAGACATTTCCATATGTGTGGTTTATTTATTATGAGATGTTAATTTTGCAGTGTACTGCAGAGTGACCTTTATTGAATTCATATAATGAAGTCGTGCCAGTACTACTAGAATTCTTGTGAGCATTGTTTTACTCTAAACATATCAAGTTCATAATGTTGATTGCGGTCGTTGCCGTTTCTCTGTGTTGTTTATGTTTTTTTCTGGTTTCCTTCCCCTCTATAAACCCAACAGGGATTTCGTTTTGTATCATGAACTTGTTGTGCCAGCCTGTGGAATAATTATAACTAGTCTTAAACAAACAATAAATAAAGTTATGATCCTACGTTGCTCCTTTCTGTATTTCAACGACAAACAACCTTGACCGGAAAACCAGCCGCCAATTTTTTTATATATATTGTGCATTCTCGATTCGCACACTCCCTTGCATCGATAAAGAATATTTGCAGTAGAAAGCATGTCCCCTGTCTTCTGAGTACAAGATATTGCGCCTGTCTCTATATAGGACGAGTTCAGGGCCGTTCAGTGAATGCATCTATTTTTCAACGGGTTGTTCAATCTCACCACGCCGGTAGTGTGCCCATACAGGAGTGCCGCCTGGTGTCTGGACGAATATAAGAACAAAAAGCAGGCCGTCCGTTTCCGTAGCAAGGAGAGAAAGGAACTGTCAGCTTCATTCGCACGCTTGGAAAACAACGCGGTTGCTCGGAATACCAATGAACGTGCCCTACATATTTTGACACTCTTGACATACGTTTTTTGGTATATTGATTCTGCAGCTGTATGAAACTCATTCTGTTCAGAACGCGCAGCATATCCCGGTACGAATGCGACTTTCCAAGCTGGTTGAAAAACAAAAGAAAAACTAAACAAGATATGCTCAATCATTCCTTGACTTTGATTTTAACTAAAATAAGTGCAGTCGTACTCACTTCACTTACTTTCAAACTATGTTCTTCCTTATTGTCGCCATTGCTGTGTAACTAACGTCGACTTAGATAAGCCAGTGTTTCTCTTAGCATCACCTCCGTTGATAGTGGAGCTGTTGTGTGCTTGTTTCGAGGGCATACTACTCAGCGCGTAGATCAGTAAAAAACCGCAACTGTCGTTGCGCCATCAGTCACTCTGTCGGCACGCTTGTTGTGGCTGCTGTTTGTGGCTGTAGCTTGGTATACATGTGCTGGGAAAAGAAGGACGATTCGTGAGCTTTCTATCAAGGGTAGCACGTGATGGCGTTTCGGGTCTACGTCCAAAATACTTTCACCCATGCAGCAAGAACTTTACCGTTTGTCTGGGTAAAATTAGCCATTTTAAGCCCTCGTAGAATGCTTGTTGCAAGTAGTTCTGAAATGTCCACTACATGATAATGATTCATTTTGCTAATTTTGTAAGCACCAATTATGAGTCCATAAGGTATCATGCGCACCGGCGCAGTGCCACTCTGTGTGATGTGTGGGAAGGCTTCAACCCCCAACTCGTTGCTAACTTCACCTGTTTTGACGCTCAGTGCGATTCTACGATTCTACCACTCATATTTACATGCGTTTAAATGGCTCCTAACACAAGGTATTCTTACAGCTCATTTTTACGATGTAGTTGCAGTCACTGGCGAAGCTCTATGTTTCACGACCGGCTTCCAGCACAGCAGGCCTAGGTTCAAATCACACGCAGACCAAATATCTTTGTTGCTTAATATTTCCACGTATACCGCGTTTCCCTTAATTAAAAACGCCACTTTTAGCTTATAGTTGAAGAAGCCATCACCGACTCCGACACCTGCATATTGGTCAGTTTAATGCTACAGGCTTAAAATTCATCAATCAATGCAACCTGTAAAGTTGGTATTGAGAAATTACAAGGTATCATGTGTTTTTGCGTTTGCACATGCTCATGTTCCTGACAATGGAAGCTCAGTTCATGCATGTAGAGAGACAGATGAAGAGGAAGGCTGGGAGGTTAACAAGACATTAGCATCCGGTTTGCTACCCCGCCCCGGGGCGTGAAACATAGGGTGCAGGGATAGAAATTGAGAATAGAAAACAAGAAAACACACGCACACACACACACACGCGCGCGCGCACGCACGCACGCAATAGCGCTTGCAAGGCCTTTCGATAATAAGTTGCATTCTGACGGTAAGTAATATTGTTTCCTCCGACAGAGATTGGTTATCTATTTTTTCGAGCACATTGCAAAGGTGTAGTCGCATTCCACTGTATTCTGTAGGCGGTCACAAAAGATATGTCGAATAGTTTTTTGTTGACACAGTGGTCACAGGCTGTAGGATCGGGGATCCCAATGCGGAAAGTGTAGGCGATGGAAAGCGCAACACCCAACCACAGCCTACACAAAAGGCTAGCGTCTGCTCGGTGATGCTTGGACGGGGCTTCATGACTAAGCGTAGAGTCAAACGTGTGCAGTCGAGCATGCTTGAAGTGCAGCTGATTACATTTTGACTTGGCTCGTTGGCGGGCAAGAGAGTGCAGCTTCAGTGCAGAATTAGTCCAAGAAAGCGGTAGTAGTATTTCATGGTCTTCTGCGTGAGCTGAGCGGGCAGATTGATTGGCCACTTCGTTACCGATGACTCCGCAGTGATTGGTTAATCCCTGAAACCTGATTTGGTGCCGTTTCTCAGTTAGGTCACGTGTAAACTCAGCTGTCTCTAGTACCACCTGCTCGTGCTGTCCACGGCTCAAAATTGACAGTAGAGACTGCAGTGCAAACCTTCGAGTCGCGGAAACCAGTTCGTTTCTTTGTTGACTGGGTAATGACGGATTCGATGCGCTGCCCTTTCTGCTGCCGTTGATGTTGTGCAGGCTGTCCTGAACTTAGTGGCGGGGACCAATCTTCATACCACGACGGCGCCTGTTGAGCTGTTTGGCAGAACAGATGCGTTAGTGTAGACATAAATGAAGTCTCGGTATATTTCGCACAATAGAAAGACTGAGAGCTGCTTAAATGCTGGCGATGACAAGAGGATATTTTTGTGGACGCCAGGTGCGGTAATTGATGTTTGGTTGAGCGAGACACCATGAAGGAGTGAGAGGTCTAGCGGCAGGAGAGGAGAAAGTTGGCATCATCTCACAATGCGTGCTCGCTGTTTTGCAGTAAGGCGGGCATTGTTAGTTAACAGGTATAAACCCTAAGATTAGTACGTATTTTGTGAACTCAGTGGTATCTTTTATTGCGACAGCTATTATATGGACACTCTCGGCTGGATGTTGCAGCCACCTAGGAGCACTTCTTCCAATGTTCAAACGGGCACAATTCATGTCTACCACTTACCGCTGCTGACGGGCATCTCGGGGAGAACTATCAAGTTTTCACCATCCTTAGCAAGATGGCGCAATGAGTGCACGTCGCCACATCGTCACAAAGGCGGCGGCGCGTGCTTTTATTTCCCACGCGTACTTTGTGACGGGGAGAGGAATGGGGCGACGCTCACCCGCGCGCTCCCAAATCGTGGTGGGGAGGATCGTACGTCTTGGATGGCCTTCGATCTGTTATACTTACCGGGCGCAGAAAGCTCCCTGTAATCGTTGCAGTCTCCGTTTCCGTAAAGGACGTGCTTTTCAGACACAGCGAAGTAACAACTGAGACGCTTATTCGCGTACGTGTGTACCTGTGAGTACGCCTTGTGCGTCATTTGTGCGTGAGAAACGCGTGGCATGTTTTTATGTGCTTCTCATTCTGCGCGTGACTTTTCAATTTGTTGCTATGGCGTTTATTGCTTCGCCTTTGCAGCAAAGTTGTGACCTTTTTCTCCTGTGTTCGCAAGCGTGTAACCGTTAAGCGGGTGTAGTGTAACCCTGCGTCCTGATCTTTGCTAACGTATACGCTACAGCCAGTTAATTTCCACAAAATGTACTAAACTGTACAAAACAACGAAAAAATCGAGTAGTTTGTCCTATGAGTCTTCAAACAAATTTTTGTTTGTGTTAGTATAACTTAACTTTGTTGTTTACAATGGACTCATTGTATTTCATCGTGTCGCCATCGATTGACACAGCAGCACAAAGCAAGAAAATTTTTTTGATGAACTCCGAAAGTTCTTTAGCTCAAATAGTTTAGCAACTTAAGAAGGTATTTTGTTCTTTTGATATTGCCAAAGCCTGACCAAATTTTATGTGACTTCTTTCAATCAGGGTTTCGGAAGTAGATTTATTTTATTGAACTGTAGTTTTAATGAATAACATACCAATGCTGGTCACAGTTTTTCGTAATTTAAAACCGCTGCTACAGTGACTTACTTTTCAGCTGCTGCCATGACCCGTTCTGTTTATATATTATCGACAGTCCCAATGCTAAAGCCATTCTTGAACATGACGCATAGCTACACCGACAAGCAGCAGCCTTAACAAGCGTGTCGACAAAGCGGCTGATGGCGTGACGACTTTCGTGGTTTTGTTTACCTACAATCTCAGTAATGCAATATAGTAAGATATATGCCTTCAAAGCAAGCATGTATGACTTCCACTCTGGATGGAGGTGATGGTATGAGAAACACCAACTTATCTACCTCCAAATTGGCTGTACGGCAATCGTGGAAATAAGAAAGATATTATTTGAAAAGTAAGTAAAGCAAATGCGAATGCCCCTATTTAAATTAAAATTTTTGCGCAAGAATGAGTGTGCATATCCCAATTTGCTCAAACTGCTTTGAAATGTCCGATCTATACCAGTATCTGTTGCGCGCTTTGAACTCAATGACCGTCACACAACGACAGAAGCGAAATGCCAACAAAACGTATTTCAAGAGTCTGAAAATAAGTAGGGCGCGTTCATTGGTATATCGAGAAACCGCGCTGTTTGCCAAGCGTGCGAATGAAGCTGACATCTACTTTTCCTCTTTGCTATTGAAACAGACAGCCTGCTTTCCATTTGTTCTTATAATCGTCTGGACACCGGGCTGCTCTCATGCATAGACAGACTACTAGCGTAGTGATATTGAACAACGCGTCCGAAATAGGTGCATTCACTGAACGTCCCTGAACTCGTGCTATATAGAGGCAGACAATACATCTTGTTTTCAAAAGACAGGGGGCACACTTTCCACTGCAAATATTTTTTCTCGGTGGAAGCAAGGGAGTGTGCGCGTCAACGAAGCAATGAGTATCAACAAATTCGACGGCTGGTTTTTCGGTCAAGGACGTTTGTCTCTGAAATACAGAAACGAGGAACGTGGGATACTAAGTTTAGTCATTGTCTATTTAGGAACAGTTGGAATATTTCCACAAGCCCGCATGATAAGTTCATGATTCGTAGAGAAATCACTGTGAAGGTTAATAGAGGTGAAGGAAACCAGCAAATATGCAAAAACATAAAGAACACTGAGAAGTGGTAACTTTTGCAATGAACATGACGAACTTGATTTGCTTAGAGTAAATAAATTATGCTCACAAGAGATCTAGTAGTACCGGCATAAAATCATATAATTGAATAAATAAATATCGCTCCAATGTAGACTGCACTAATACCCTCCCATAAAAAAACATACATATACGAATGTGTTGTTGTCGCTAAGTTATGCATGTCATTGGCGGAATATGCGTCCTCATTAGGTAATCAGCTACGAAAGTATAATACAAATTTAGCAATATACCATCTAGAGAATGGGTTTCAACATTGTTGTCGAAAATTTGTTTTTTACAAACTTATTCATCTGCTAGGGAATGAACGTGACATACCTACATCATATTAATGCAGTATTCAAGTGTATACAGCTCTTTGTAGATAATATTGGCTGTGTTTTGTCAGACTTCCAGATGATGACCCAGACTTCCAGATGATGTGAGACATACTTGCAAGCTCCAATCAAGTTGCCCAAGTTCAGTTCAGTTTAGTTCAGTTCAGTTTATTCAATCATTCAAAATACAAAATTCGTAGAGTCTAGTATGCAGACGAGGGTCCCAAAGTCAAGCGACTGCAGGGGGACCCTCCATATCGGTGTGCTTGATGCGGCAAGAAACAAAAGGCAATTAAAAACCTGTTGTTCAACAAGAATAAATTAATATTTGACAGACCAAGGCCCTGTACAAATTGAAAAATATTCGGAGTAATTCAGCATTCAATAAACACGACTGTATTTTGAGTTCGCGCGACTCACCATCAGCAAAGTACCTAATAATAAACGTTTTTTTTTCATTTGCATTACTAAATCTAGTTTCTCTCTTTGTTACCCTGTTTTATTTGTATTTTAATCATTGAAGAGATAAATGAGCAATGTAACAAGTTGCACATGCAGTGTCCTTGTACTGTTTAGGAGCCCTTATTTTTGTCGATACGGCTTCAACAAGTGTTAGGCCTACGGGACGGCTTTCGTATAGTAGTGTACCTTGTGCTCTACATTGTTACCCACTTTTTTTAGACACACGGACGATGGCTCAAGCAAGGGACACTCTCCGTCGCTACGGCGTCGCCTGGCCGAGTTGCATAAGGAGGTGGCGTTTTCCGGGAGGTGTTTCCATGGCAACTAATGGGATGTGGCATCGTTAATTTTTACGCGTCGGTCGCCATGCTGGGAAGCATTCATTATCTATCTGCCTTCAGGGATGTGGTTGAATTTTCTTTAGCGTTATATCTAGGCGAAGCTTGATACAACCACAATAGACTAGCAACGCGCGGCGTGGTCAGTGGCTTGAACGTTCACTATTTGTATTTCACGGCTTTTTCAAACTTTATCTGCCTCTACTATGATAAATATTAAGTAGCTATCGTTATATCTTTGTGTGCCTTTTTACCGTGTTTTTAGATGCACCACAAAAGTTTTATTCGGAGGGGCACCATTCGAGGTTCTCTTTACTTGAGTAGTTAAGCGTGACTTCGGTTTGCTAACTGTAATGCTGGGCGCTGGGAACCGTTAATTTAAAGGTTGCGTTAGCAGAGCCTTAAAAATGGGTTGTTTACAAACGCCACGCTTAGGCTGGCGTTCACCAGTTTGGACCAGACGACGCCAGCCCAGGCATCGTGCACTATAATCTGCATGTTAATGCAGACATTTCCCTGCTCATTTAATAATCACTTTGGCCTGTGACAACCAACGGGAAAAATTAAGAAGTTTTATAAACTGTGATAAAGTTATTCACCAATAGCGAGTAATATATTACGCGAGAAGTCATCCTTTTATCATCGTGACTTTTGATTTTATAGATGTTTTAGAAGAATACGTGTAAACATTAGGCTGCTTTAATTTTGGCTTGTAATCAGGAATCGACCCGGAGGGCAATAAAAATTGCAAACAGAAAAAATGTTACCACTTTGCTTACATCGCGAATCTCTGATTACGGTTGCGCCTTGGAATATTGAAAGGCTGCACTTATTTCAGTTATTCGGCTCATACTTACAGGGTTCACTTTGCACGCCTTGACTGTTTAGTCAAGAACAAAAATATACTGGTGGATCAAAGCACTGTCTCAGCATTACTCTCTTGTTTTTTTTTTTCGAATAGACGTTTTTTTTATTCCATTCAAATACTGACACCACGTGAGCAGCTGAGCGTTGGGTTTTCTATTTGTAGGTATAGGTAGAGCAGTCAGAAAAAGTATTGTCATCCTACACAATTTTGCAAAAATTGATTTGTGTTTAATAACAGTAAATGAAATAATACTTTATCATATCTCCAAATGTGCATGAGCGTTCAACTTTCACTATGTCTATTGGCACAAACTATCGTACGAATTTCCTCAGGGCTGTGGTACAATTGTGCTTAGTTGCTGGGCACGCAACTATGAGAATAGCTGCACATATAACTGATTGACGCATCGGGAAAGACTCTACGTGCTGTTATAGGCTAGGCATTAGTATATGTATTTTTTCGATAGTACGGTTATCTCAGTGCTGCGCTTAGTGTGGTGGTCCATGTGCTAGATTATACGGCAATAGGAAAAAGCTCCTTAGTTCCCCGAATCCAAAATTGACCTACATACCCTTCAGGCGAGAAATCAGAAGCACTGCCTGGAAATTTGTTAAGTCTATCTGTCATGATTTCAAGACACTCAGCGTGACATTTCAAGAAAGAAAGTGAAGGATTGTGTAGTTTTCTGTTAGGTTAAGCATTAATAAAATTAATGTGTAAGTGCATAATTATTTACTCTGTAAAATTTATTTGTTAAGCAATAATGAATAAATATATTGCCGTACAAATTTTTTCATCATATCTTCACAGTTTGTTCTTCGTTGAAGTTGTTTGTTTCAATGAAAGAAAAAAAGCCTGGATGTCAGTTCTGGTTGCCTGCGAACAGCAAGTTATCTTTCCATTCACTTTTCTTCTTTCTCATTTACACAAAACTATTTCTGATAACACTCCTTGTACTCCACTTGGCATCATTTGGTATTAGTTCTCATAAATATTGTTTCTAAAAGAAAATACAGGCTATTAATCTTAAGCTTTACTTCATACAGACCTAGAGTGGTTAGCCTGCATAAGTAAATGCGTTTTACTAGATAGCAGGCTCGATTAAGTGAACGTATGGTCGCAGTCTTCCGAAAGTAACAATATTAACAGATGTATCGCGCCTGGTGATGGGAACACGTGCTTTTTAGCATGTTAAAACAGCTGAATTATTTAGTAATATTATTAGTTTTATTTAAAAAATGTTCATGTACTACAAGTGTATTTATTACTTCAAAATTACATCTAGTTAAGTTAGCAATTCACTGTACAAACACGCTTATATCTTTATTACTAAGCTTTTATTGATATGTTTATGGCCCACTGCATGGATGGTGGCCAATCGCATAGTGCACAGTCATCGTCATAGCAACCCATCTTAAATCAGGCTGTTCGAAAAACACACGTTCCAGCTAGCCACCAGCACACGCGCATCAGCAGACCAACTATAACGGTTTATTATCGGTACAGTACTTGAACATTCGTTCTAAATACTTGCTCATAGGTCTGCTGACACAGGCTTCATGAGAATCTATAACAGTTGATTTACAGACCAGTGTTTGGTCTTCTGTCTTGTTTTGTCAGTGAGCTGTGAGTCTACGGCCATAAACCTCAACTATATAGCAGCCTGTTGATATAATTATGAACAGTCTGTGATTAAGTCACCTATACGTAGATATTCGTTGCCAAATTCATTTTCGGTCCGCAAATGACATCGGTTTTGTATATATTGTAAGTCCGCTTATAGCCTATTAAGCTATGCCATGCCGCCGAGATTGCATCCGCTATATATTATCGTTGAGAATGTGGACATTATGCTCCGACAAAAAGTTGGTTGTAGATGCCTTACGATAACATAGCATGCTATTAGGTCCACCAACTTTTTTCTCGTTTGAGGGCAAAAGTGTACAGACTTTCTCGTCAATTGTATCAGAGCGTTGAGTGAAAGTAGCAGACACGAAGCAGCTTAGCTTAACATATATTCGAACAAGGCACATTGTATCTGTTACCCCCTTTTTAGAATAACTATATTGGTGCATCAAGGCAAACCGCGCAACAAATAGAAGAGGAATGCTAGTGAGTAATTGATGTAGATCCCGGTCACCTTTTTCTGCAAGAATGAATGTCATAAAAACAAGACAAAAATATTCCCGACCCGGTCATAAATTTTATCGTGAGTTGCTTTGTCAGAACAGCATCTAATTTATTTCATGAGTAGGGACCTTATATAAACGTGCAGATGCTTCCAGCATATTTATAACGTTCGCCAATTCCAAGCCCATGGCTTATTCCCCACCATATCTGTACGGCCATGTGGCGAGGGCTCCTTCCCTGTTCAGTATTCCCACTAGGCACTGCCCGTATATAGAGCGGCCGTGGTTAACACCTGACTGCGGGTAAAGGTCAGTGCCTTTATGAACGTATACTGCCCAGAGCATCTCAGAGAATTCGCAGCCGGCGTATGTCTAAACGCTGGTATGAGCGAGCCTCGCAGTGTTTGTGTTAACACTGCTATTATTTTGTAAGAAAGAGAGATAGACAGAACAACCACAGAAAGTGAAATAAGTGATTCATGGTTGTTAGATAAACGAACAACAAAATTCTATCATGCAACATTCTTCTTATAGCGTAAATATTTATTCTACAAATTTCGTCGAATGCGATTCAACTTTTTCAATTCAGTTGTCTGATCTATTACAGACTACTTTCCATGAATATATCGTAATGATTGTTGTGAAGCTTTTCTAATAAAAAACGACTGTGATTTCAGTCCTAAATAAGAATTTGGTTCCATAAATCTGCTTCGCCTGATTTGATATTCATTCTTTGTAGTAAAGTTTATGCCTCTGGAAATACACGTGCTTATTGGTGAACTTCCTGACGTGGCTGTGTTTCGATATTGAAAGCTCAAAGCAACACTAAGCTTAAAGCGGTATTTGTGCCAGAATTAAAACAAGGACAAGTTTGTTCACGTCTTCACTGCTCCTTCGTGGTTAATGATAGCTAGTGACATTGAGGAACTGGAATACGAGAAGGATCAAAATTCAGTTAGCGTCGATGCTTAGGCACCACTTAACCTTAGAAAACAATAAATATCGTTGTGGTTTGAAATGCTATTCGTCTTACAGCATAAAGTTCAAGAATTTAATTCGAAGCCCACTTGCCAATTTAGCAGACGTGTTCAAGTTTTTTTTTTTGCGACACATGACCTCTAAAGTGCCTGGTTTCAAGAAGACCTAGCACATAGCAAAGTTAAAGTCAGAACTAAGTAAAAGTATTGGCTGCTTATACAGATTAAATTCTCTCATACCACTGTGGCTAAAAAACATCCTTTATTATACTCTCTTCTACTCACGACTTTCTTACTGCGCTCTTGTGTGGGAGACTACAACACTAACAAACTATTCTAAATTCATTATTCTACAGAAGAGCGTTCTGAGAATCTTTGAAGACTTTCGTGGCCCTATACGTGACTTGCGGACAGAACCACTATTTTCGAAATATCGCATGCTCAAAGCAAGCCAGATTTACTATTTTAAGTTATTTCAGTACATAAAACGCAATAGACTCTATCATTCACTGGATTCTCGTGGTTCTCTGTACGATTTTCGTACTTACGCTAGAAGGACTCCGAATACTCGAACAATCTACGGACGACAACACTCATCTTTTCAGATACCCACGTTTTTAAACAAAATCGACAGCGTCCTAGATATAAATTGTTCAGTTTCAAAGCATACAATCAGGATGGTACTGATGGAGAACAAAATTGAATTTTCTTGACTATCGTTCTGTGTGTCCTCTTTGCCTAAGTTGTATCTGATGCTTTTTATGTGTGTGTTCTTTTCCTATGCTTCCCTGTGTATATTGTTATTTTTGTATATCTCTTGCAATAACGATGAGAAATCGCAACTTATATCTATTGGTATTTCAAACATTAGGATGGTTATGTATATTTCCTTTTACTATAAATCACACTTTATTACTGTTGTATGTGTTACAGTATTTGCACATGTACCTTATGTATTTTTGCATATTTTTGTATTTTTTCTGTATCCTGCAAAATTCTTATGTCAGCCTGTCTGCCTCACTGTATTTAGAGCAGAGCCCTTTGTCAGGCTTTCAGCCTTTTGCCTTCGCTCCATTTTCTGTACTGGCACAGAAAGAAACAAACAAATAAATAAATAAATAAAGAAAAAAAAGAAAGAAAGAAAGAAAGAAAGTTTGAAGATGAGTACAGGATAACTTCTGAGGCGAAGAACGTTAAATCAGACACGCCATGAATAGTAATCAGCCTATAAAAACAGGAAGAAAGAGTAGGGGGTCATTAGTATTGGTACTTACGCTAAAAGGGAAACAACAATTGATAGCTTGCATGAGACGTCATTGGCCGGCATCATAGCCCCTAACAACGCATTTGAGCTTATGTCCAGAGATTACAAGCGCGCAGCGAATGGTTGCTCAATGTGATGACGACATCGCTAGAAAATTATCGAACATCTTCGCATGAAAAACCAGAAAACCCACACCTGAAATACTGGCAACACCTGACATTACAAATATCGCATGTCTCCAGGCTAGCGCTCCAACCGGGCTGTCTCAGAGGCGTTAGAGCAAGCCATTTGCGGAAATAGCTTGCACGAACGTCACTCATAAATGTATTACAGATCTGTAATGCGTCAGTAATTTTGCCCATTCGCATTGCCTAACCCCCATATTCACAAACGCTCCTCTAATCGACTTTCACCTTTCACTTGACAGAGTTGCGCACTGCGCCGCTGCTCAGCTGAAAATGACGCTGCGCTACTAAAGAATCACAGCAGATTATCGCTGATATGCAGTGACTTTCCCGGCCTAGAAACGGCGCTCCCATCAGGCTTCTCAAGTGAAGGTGAAGCGTTGAGAGGAGGGACGTTCTAGAATACGGGGGTAAGTCTTGCATTAGCAAGGGAAGTGCGGGGTGCTGAAGCTTTTAATGAAGTGGTACGCCCGTCATTAGTTAGCACGAATAACTTTGCGTAAGCAGATTTCTCATTGATGTGGCATATTGGACTGAACTTCAAGTCATTTGCCATTGGTGTGCGATGCAAAGTTGGTCGATGACCCTAAACTTCGTTTGATTCAAAACCGCCCAATGTCATCAACCTGTGTTAATACATACTTCGTTTCTGTAACGTTTGACTAATTGTGCCACAAATAGAATAAAGGTAAGTAAAGACAAAAGAAAAAAAGGAAGCTTGATTGCGTCCGCTACTTGCTATGTTTCATTTTCATTGCATTAACACAATATTGCATGGCAACGAATTTACACAACTGTATAGATTGGTTGACATGAATTGTCAGGCATTGTTGTCATGCAACTCGTGATAATACGAACTTCATTTGTTTATTTTGCTGCAAATAGAAAAAAATTAATTAAAAAAAAACTTGAAGCTCGATCGCGTTCGATAATTCCCTAGTTTCACTTTCTTTTGATTAACGCTTTTGATGCATGACAACGAATCTAGACAACCGCAAGCAGTTGTGTAGTCATCGCAAGCTGCAGCTCGCGATGACTCCTTTGGTTTTATTATTTGATCGATGTGTACTGCTTTCTATAGGAAAAACCTGTGTTGATAACAATTTCTCTTCATGTGTGTTTTTTTCTTGACTAGCTTTCTTAGTTGCTTGAGGTGTGCTTTATTTACGACAATCAAGTTGCGATCGCCCGAGAGCTAAAAAAAAATTGCCCGCAGCTTCCCTCGGGGGAACACTGAGGAGGATGCGGACCATATAGTTGGTTAACGGGGTGTTAAAGTGCGACTTACTTGGGTCGATGGCTAAATTAGTTAACGTGGTTGTGAAATGGGGTGTTAAATTGCGACTTACTTAGGTCGATGGCTAAATTGGTTAACGTGGTTGTAGGAGGGGGTGTTAAATGAGTGAACACGTACACACGTATGTGAAAGGGCGGCGCTGGTCGAAGGGACGTCGATCATTGTGTTTGTGGATTCATTGGAATTCATTTCACCGCGACCTTGGACGTCGACGCGCCGTACAAACCAACCGACGAGCGGCAACTGAGCGAGCGAGCGCCGACCTTGAGTATATATACAGCACGACGGCGCATGCACTGTCAGCTGTTGAATGTTCTCGAAGCGCGACGCCACATGCGCGTCCACTGGAGAATCAGGAGAATTGTAGATGTCGAACGCTGTGTAGAGGAGGAAGGGTGCACAGATGGTGGAGGAGTGAAGCGCGCGCGGTGTGTAGAGGAGGAAGGGATGCACAGATGGTGGAAGAGTGGGCGACGGCGCGACGGCGCATGCGCGCGCGTCAGCTGTCGAATGTTCGAGAAGCGGTGCGGACGGCGTGGACGGCGCGGACGGCGCACTACAAGACGCGAGTATAAGATGCTCCGCATCTAAAAGAAGTCGCCGCCCATGATCTTTAACCAACGAAACTGCAGCGGATGTTCCTGAGGATTATCACTCACTTAACGCAGATGGTTCATAGCAACTTTTTCAATTATTGGCTACGTCTGTCCTGAAATCTACACATGCGTTTGCTACATATGTGTTGTGTTCGTTTTCCATTTTTTATCAATCGATAATGAGCCGTACAACTCTGAAGAAGACAGCTCTAAAAAATTGCAGCTGTCTTTTTTCGGCCTCTAAACATAATAGTTGCACCAACAAACCATCTAGTTCTTAGTGAAAATCAAATAAACACATATTATTTTCAGTCACTTGGTGTAGTATTCGATTTGTCAGTGAAGTCCTGAAGAAATTGCACCAGACAGTTGGTGTTCTTTCCAGACGTCGTTTTTATTTTCTGACCTGCTTTAAGCTAACCATCTATTGTGCCGTGTTTCAATCGTACATAAATAATTGCCATTCGGCTTGGGGCACAACATTAAAAAGTAACCTCGACACGCTACATGTAATACAAAAGAAAGCCGTAAGGCGTATGGTCGGCATCGGTTACAGAGCACACACTAGAAAGTTCTCTCGTAAATATAATATTATCTGTATTACGACTATTTATGAACATTCGCTATAGCACAAAACGCAGTCAAAGTTGTCTTGTGCTTTTTGAGGACTTCAGGCCTACGTGACCACCTTTAACTTTCGTGTAGTGCCACCGCTGCATACGCGCCAGCCCATTGACTGAATATCCTCTTTTTTTTCTATCTTACTTTTCTATGTCCTCTCTCTGTCATCTTTATGCCCCTTTCACATTCTCCCAGCGTAGGGTAGCAAACCGGGCATGTGCCTGGTTAACCCCCTGCCTTCTTTCTTGTTGTTCATCTCCCCCCCCCCCCGCTCACTATAGCACTATTCTGAATTTTCACCACCTGTTGAAATAGAGTTGTTGATATCTTTAGCAAACTTATCCTTGAAAGACGAAGCTGTCTGTCCTAGGAGGGCCGAAAAGTGGATTCTTCCCTACACGAGGACTGGATACGGAAATCAAACCCTCCGATTTGTCTTACGAATAGTTTTAAACAAATATATCAATGATTTTAAACATATGATGAAAAGATGATTGTCGCCTACTCACACTAAAACCTAGAGAAAAGAAATAATATTTTCTAAGGTACAGCGTTGAGGTATTTTGTTGTGTGTGTATGATTACTAGTAGAGTACCTCCTTTTTTGTTGCCATGTGTAAAGTTCTATTCCTTTATTTATGTATTTTATGTGACGTGACATCTGTATGTGGTATGAATTTAGATTTTAGTGACGACTAAGATTTAGTTTTATCTCCCGTAAATTATCGATGAATGTATTTATGCTGGGCCTCCGGATCACTGAAGCTACATATCTGAAGCTTTGATGCGGGGTCCTTTCCCCCTTTTCTAAGTGATAAATAAACCCACTTATATCAGCATATTTTTCTTATTTCAACACATATGCCGGTAAAATTTTGCATACGAAGAATGGAGAAATTTCGTTTTTGCCTAGCAATGTACATCCGGCACTGTGAAGTGAATTCTATTGGTGAGTTCGTGTACATCGCAGTCAATCAATGACTGATACCATCTCGATAAACAGAAACGACAACTGCTGCGAGAAAATGCACTGAACTTCATTTTTATTCAGCTTTGTTAATTGCTCAATACCAGCACCGAAAGCATAGAAGACGCAATCTCATTTGCAAAAAAGGTTTTTTTAGCAGAGCTCTGTTGCGCACGCGTGCAGCTCACTTGCTTGGATAGCCTGAATTAGCCTTTGAAATTGAACCATTCGCAGTCATTCAACGTAGACAGAGCCGTCGCTACTTAATTTATATATTCAAACGCCACGTGCACAGCGTCATTTTTCACACGTCGAGACTAAGGAGCTCGGGTACAAGCGAACAAGTCTAACATATAAGCTTGAAACTCTCGATATTGATTACTTTTTTGCTGTTTCACTATTTTTTGTGACTTCTGGTGGCTTCTTATGTGCCAGTGTTCTTTTAGATGAATCATGCACAATAAGTTTCAGAAGAAGTCCACGTGTCCGGAGACTTATGCAGTTTCAGGAACATTGTGAAGTAGTTCGACGAAACAATAGCCTTGGCTTGCGTGTAAAAACAAACGAGTCTACTATGTCTAATCTATACACCGTAAAGTTTTCAAATACCTTCTTTGTGCAATACGTAAAACAATGAAGTAGAAAATAGCATGAATGTAGAAGAAATCAGGCATGTAATTAATTTTTATGTTTAAAGATACCAAAGTGTCTGTGCGTGCGAAAAAGAAAAGACACTTGACCATAGCCAATGGTTTGAGATTACTAGTCGTGAGAACAAAGAAAGCCAGTGAACGCGAGATTTCTCCTGTAACTATAAGGTTAACGTTTAGTTCGACAAGCAAAATAGACATTTTCACATGAGCACCTTTTTTCTAAATATTTCTTTTTTGTAAGTTTATCGGTGCAGCTAGACGCAGTAACACCTACGCATGTGTTCTAATTGGCAGGATAGATTCTTAGGTGCTAGAGAATAATTGAATATAACTAAAATTATCGAAGGTTTCATAATATTTTGTCAGCCCCGTCATTGTGAAAATACTTTGTATGCGCGTCAGAGACGTGTAATATTATTTGGTATCGCCACTCAGTCCATGTCGAAAGGACAATGAAGCAGGTTGATATCTCCATCCTATTTTATGAGAAAGAAGCAAATCTTACAGTTGCTCCTTTGACTCACGAGTACCATCTCCAATAAAATAACTACCCCATCGCAAATGCCAACTAATTATTCACTAATACCAAGTTCTACTAGAGAAAAAAAATGGCAGCATATTCACGGAGTGAATGATGGATAGTGGGGAGAAGCATCTGTCCGTCCATTCGTTCTTGCTTCCGTCTATCCATGCGTGCGTCTGTGTGGCAGCCCGTGCGTCAATCCGCCCGTCCGTGCGTGCGTCTGTTCGTGCGTCCGCACGTTCATCTGTACGACTGTCCCTGCTTTCGTCCATGCATCCGCTCGTGCGTCCGTCCATGCGTCCATACGTCCGTGCAGCCATCCGTGCGTTCGTCCAGGCATCTGTCTGTGTGTCCGTTCGTCCACCTATTCAACACTCCAAGTACCGCCATCTCGCATCTTTTCATCATATATTCTTCATATAGAAGCACCGCCATCCAGCGGACATGCCAAGGACTGAACGAGAGGAGGCCCACGCACACTTTCTTACGGCTTGCGCTTCGTGTCTACTTCCCACCTTTAACCACCTCGAGTTCATGGTATATACTAGTTCGCTGTATTCATGGCACTGCAGCCCAAGGCTCGCTAAAGCTTTCTAAAACCTAGGAGGTTACGCCCAGTGACTATAACGTAGCAACCCTTTCTTGTCTTCTGTGCGTTGTTGAACAATAATAAGCTTGCAGCGTGCACGTTAACTAAAAGCCGAATTCTCCTGTCTCTCATTCCCTTTTAGCAGCCATCATCGGCATGTACATTTGGCACTATCTTTTATTGTTCAACAACGCACAGAAGAAATCTCTCACTGGCACCACCTAGGGTGCCGGTGAGAGATTACTACAAAGGCTACGAGGGACGAACGGTGAGAGATACTGCAAAGGCTACGAGGGACGAACTAGTGGCGCTATAGAGAGCTTTGCCCCTAAAAAGGAAGTTCGTATTTTCTCAAGGCTGGCTGAACGCTGAAGGCAGAAGGTAATATAACATATAATTATAAGACAATGAAAATTGAATTTCTTGGCTCTCTTTTTTCTATAACATTTAAAATGCGAAAAAATCGCGCCATATCCACGGAATGAATAATGTTGACTGGGGCGAAGCGTCCGTGCTTCCATCCGTCCGTGCGTGCACCCCCGCTCGTGCCCCGTTCATGCGTCCCTTCATGCGTCCGTCCATGCGTTCGTGTGTGCGTGCGTCATTGCGCCTATTCGTTCGTCCGTCCGTCCGTGTTTCTGTCTGTCTGTCCATCTGCTTGTCTGCCTGTGAGTCCATGCGTCCATCCGTCCACCTAGTGAACACTCCAAGTACCGCCGTCTCGCTTTTTTATCGTAAATTCGTCATTAGAGTCTGTATATGCTACCTTTAGGTAGCACAGTTGCGTCACTGTTTTCCTGGAACCACTCGCTCCACCTGCAGGAGTTCTGTGCCCCTATTCGCCGAGCGCTGTCACGTGGTCTTACGTGGTTTATTTGCACTGTGGAGAAGCCAACACTACGCAGACGACGCTGATGCTTCGAAGATTCCGAGCAATGCAAGCGTGGTTGACATCGGCTGTTGCTGTTATTCTCGCCACGCTTTTTCGGCGTAGAAGCCATGTTGCCTGTTCATCGCGAGAAATGTGGAAGCAAGTGCATTCTGTGTTGAATTGTATAACGTGCAGTACATGTAATTAGATGCGGGTGCAACAGTTGTTGCTATAGAAGGATTAGTGTTCAGTGAGGAATAAATGAACGTTTGGATTCTTTTATATGCCCACCGCACTGCAAAACTAGCTCTATTTGTATTACCCATGAATGCACTCAATACGTTGTACATGCAGACTTCGTCCACGTGTGTCGGCTGCGTATACGTCCAAATTAGTCTGGCTGGTAAAACGCTATATATTGAGGAAGAAGTTGAACTAGAACCATTCGAATCGGCAAGGTGTTACAGCTAGCGCGTCAACCTAGCAGCCTTCGAACCTCAAGTGAAAGGAATGTTGGACGCATCAGGACTGTTGAACAGTGCTCTTTCTCGTCTCTTCTATCCCCTCTTTTTGTTTGCGCTGTTAAGCACTCTTGATTCAGATCAGCTGTCGTGAGCCGCGATCACAATACGATCGTAACACGAGAGGCACACGTAACATGAGTGTCGCACGGGCACTCTCGATTGCTATCCAGGTTGCTTCAGTTGACGACTATAAAACTTTAACTGGCTTCCTCACACAGTTAAAAAATGAGCCAGACGCTACGAAAAAAATCCATTCTGAACTGGCTCGATCGCGATCAAA
The DNA here is from genome assembly GCF_043290135.1 of Rhipicephalus microplus. NCBI lineage: Eukaryota > Metazoa > Arthropoda > Arachnida > Ixodida > Ixodidae > Rhipicephalus > Rhipicephalus microplus. The sequence goes on from NC_134706.1 coordinate 57,182,500, forward strand.
AGTTCAAAAATAATTTCATATCTGTAAGTGGTAAAAATAGCGGAAAAGAAGATGAAGCTAATGTGTGACTAATTATACATATTAATTTCACTGAAGCCGACACACATTGTTTCATTATTACACACCAGCAACTGAAGCATAAAATCAAGGCTTCCAGACGTGGCCGAAGCAACCGAGTATTGCTCATACTTTAATAAAAACAGAAAGGAAGCGAAAACTATAAATAAAGCAACGCTGGTATTCTGAAGTGTAGGTGCTGCTCCTACGCGGGTGTTGAGTGTCTTTCCCGCAAAACATTTTAACTCAAGGTGGTGTACCTTGGCGCTACACTGCTACCTAAAGATCGCATATACAGTAACTCAATTCATCATTTTGCAAATACCACGATCCTATGGACAATCCAAGGACTGAACGAGAGTACGTACCACATTTCTGCTGTCAGCGCTTTGTTAACACCAAGAGCGTGATAGCGACGCCATGCTACCTTTTTCGTAACATGTGGACATGCGGATATGTGCCACTGGTATGCGGGTATGTGCCAAAGGTTACGCAATGCGACAACGGGAAACGCACAATCCAAGCCGTAAGGAGCTTCGCCCCAAAAAAACCTTATGAACTTATGCAACAGCATGGATATCGAAGCTTCTGTGCATACATGATGAATCTTTTGAGAGAAAACGTCGAAGGGGCCAGCATCGCCACAAGTTGTTTTGGTTCTACTCAAAGGCAACAGTCAGCCTTGATCTCCTATCTATGCCAACTGCTGGCAACAACTTATGTTCAGATAATTTTTCGATCCCTCCATCCATCTTTCCCTTAAACACGGCCTCGTTTGTTTATGGGCATCAATGTAAAATGACTCCCGAATTTTTCCGTACTTCGGTCAATTGAATGAGCCCACGCAGGACCATCTCTGTGTGACACATTGGGTACTTACGTATGCTCAATATCACCATACCGCCGGAAATTCGAGAGCCCCAACAGCCCTATTTCTGCTGTCATCAATATGAGCTTCAGATGAAATGGCTTTTCTCGAGTATTGGGCCCACTTAGTCTATCAAGCAAGACCTTAGGATCATAAATGCTGATCATCAACCTGACTACGCTCTTCCACATGAAGGAATTTGTTTGAAAACGTGAACTCGGAGATTACTTGACTGGACAGAAAATGAGGCATGTTGCTGATTTCCACGTTTTTATGTGCATAGGGAGTGCTATGACGCTAAACACAAAATTACAGCATATCCAGGAAGTCAGTGACGTTGAGTGGGTGAAGCTCTGGGGAATCATTAACCTTCTTTGTTTGTTTGTTTCTTTTTTTTTCTTTCTTCGTGTGCTTCTCCCTTTCCTTCTTACCTCCCTTTCGTCTTTCCTTCTTTATTTATTGCTTTCTTTTTTCCTTTTTTCTTCTGTGCCTTTCTTTCTTCCCTTTTTCTTCTTTCTTAACAAAGTTCACTTCACGACCAGCGAGCGCGTTTGCAACGTACGAAGCCGCGATCATCGTTCCCCTCTTCTACCTATGATCGGCGTGCTCGCGGCTGGCGCTCCCAGCGCGTACTAGCCAGGACAAGCGACATCAAAGGGACAAGGCTCGACCCTAATGTGTTTCGCCCCTAATAGTTAAGGGAAGCTTAACCTTCGCCTTGAAGAGTTGAACACGATAGCGATAACTTGTTCGTAGTGCATGCTCCCACCACTTGTTGAATACTTTTTATCGCATAATGTTTCTCGAGAATTTTAAACTGCGGACTACTGCAATGTATTCGATTAAGTTGAAAGTGTCCTGTGCCAGCGAAGCTTTAGCATACGACTGCATTCTCTGTAATGGGCAGCATAGTTTTAGCTGCGAGTGATTATGTACAGGAAATGCTCCCGTATTTGCTATGCACCCCCTACGTGGTTTCAAGGGAATGCGCGCAGTAACAAGTGCACTTTTTGTCATGGGTGGATGGCCTGAAATCATAAAGTCATTATAATAATTGCATCTTCTGACGCCCCACGGCACTGTATGTTTTAATAACGCAGTTTAATTGCGGTATTCCCTATACTGGAAGATTCTGTAGAGGACGCATTTCCTTGTAATCATCATCAGTGGGTTTCCAAGCCCAGCAAGTTACTTTCACTGTAAATTGACGCAGATGCCTGAGAATTTCTGAGAAACGTGTTCCTGATACTGCTAAGTTAAAAAAAACGTTGCTGATCCCCCTATCTAGGAATTCGTATAACACGAAAGTGAAACGTGTCTTCATGTCTTCACAGAAGTAGTTGAACGCTTCTTGTACACTTGGTCAGCAACAGCCAGGAATCGCAAATTCACGTGAACAACGAGAAGTAGCTCCAAACTTGCAGCGCACACCTTCAGCAAAAAGCACGTAAAAAAACTAGAATACACAGTAGTGTATTCACATGTAGTGTTGCAAACTGGAATGGTATGACATGACTACATGGCCAGACATGTGGCATGCCCTAACGGGAAAATCATAACATGTATGTTGGTAATTTATTTCAGTAGGTCATTACTACATGCCACGCTCATTGTGCGTTCACCGTCGTTTCGCTAGCTGCACGTATACCGACTTGGTATTACGTAAGGTGAATGAATGACGAAGGTATATGATTCATGCAAACATGATAATCACCACATGCGGGTCATGTAAGAAGATGACTACATGCTACGTTTGTAGTGTGCTCGCGGCCATTTGGCTGTATTCAAATATACTGAATTTCGTATCACATGACGTGAATAGATGACGAAGATATATGACTGCTGAAAACTCAATGCTCACGACCTGCGTGTCATGTAAGAACATGACTACATACCATACTTATGATGCACTGGTGGCAGTTTCGCTAGCTTCCATTTACAAAAGTAGGTGTGACGGGACGGGAATAGATGACAAAGCTATATGACTGGTGTGAACATAATAACCATGACATGCGTGTCATGTAAGAACATGATTACATACCGCGCTCATGATGCGCTCGAGGCCGCTTCACTGGCTTCACATTAACAAATTTGGTATTACGGGTCGTGAATGGACGAAAAAGGTAAATGACACGTTCAAACATGATAATCAAGATACGCGTGTCATGTAAAAAATGACAAATTCTATGCTTATAGCTCTCTCTCAGCCGTTTCGCTAGCTTCGCGTATACCAAATTTTGTATTACGTGACGTGAATAGATGACGAACACAAATGTCAAGCGCAAACTTCATGATGATAAAATAGAAGTAAGACACGGCTTGATTTACGTTTTCCTCGTAACGTTGTGTTGACTTTAAAGTGACAACACAACCTTCCTCATTCGTGCTGCGCATATCATAGTTTGCCACTGTACGTGGGATCTGTCAATTTGTTTCTTAGGAGTCTGTTGATATATAATTTCCAACGTCATATCCCTGACAGAAATACATCAACGGAGCCATAGTAGACGCCAGCATAAGACACTTTCGTTTAAAATATCAAAATGAACTCTTATTCTTCAAGAGGAAACCACAAGGTAATCATATGAGTGTTTTGGCATACGTATTAATAGATTTGAAAGCAAAAATAGTAAAATAAAAACTAAACATGGTAGATTTTTTTTTGTTATTGCAACCGAACAAAGGAGAGCAGTAAGCCTCTTGGCTATGACCTAGTTTTGTGTTACTGAATAATCAAAGTACTGGAATCTTTATTGCTTCGAACTTCGAACTTCCAGCCACCTTTTTCTGAGATAAAATAAATGTCAAAATGAGAAGCGATGGTCAAAACAAAGAAGTAAAGTGATATAAAGTTAATGGCAATACTTCGAGGCTGTTTGTGTTCAATATTCTATTCAGGCTTTGTTTTTCCGTATTAAGCCGAGTTTCATCACTGTTTGCGTTGTTATAGCCTGTAGTGAATGCTTTACTGTAAGCATGACCACGTCATATGAAATGTATAATTGAGGACAAGCCACGCCCCTGAAGTGCTTCCCACCTAAATGTTTATTCTGGGTGTAAGCATAGCGTCTGAAAAATCAGGATGACACGGTTTTTAGCAAGCGTTGCTGTTACAAGATAAATGGCTTAGTGATAAATCGAGCTTCAAAACAAAGAAAACACGTGGCACATTCGTTTCGAGAAAACATTCAAATTTCTTTTTCCGTCCATGTGCATCGGTTTTTATGAAATACTGTCACAAACAATCACTTATGTGAAATCCTATTGCAAAGGAAAGAAAAATATATAATTTAAAGTTAAGCTCAGGGCCCGCGCAAGGTCACCGCTGCTTCTGAAAAGGTGTCTCCGGAAATGAAATGGCCCGACGTGATTTGAAGATGAAGCTAGGACATATACTCAGATGCAGGCACTATACACTTTCGAAGATGAATCCGAGCGCCCGGCAACTGCCCAGACAGAGTAACCTATAAAATGAAAAGGAAACACCAGCCAGCTGTTATCCAGGTAAAGACGTACACGAAGGAAAATAAAGTTGCGAGGGCGGTTGGTGGTACAAGAAAAAAAACATTCGAAGAAAGCTGAAATACGGAATATGCGGGAAAGTCAATCCCCTGACGACAGGCACGCTCGGTTCAGGTCTCGCGATAAGAACGAAAGTAAAAAAAAAAAATGAGCGGATGTCTTTCTGCGTATCCCCTCCTAATGAACAGATGGGCTTTGGCGTTACGGTAGATACGACTGTTTCTTCGACTCTAAGAGCTGCAGAAAAAGAAACGAAAAACAATGTTCGAAGAAAATTACAGATAATGATAAAACGTTTGCGACAGCTTGTCAAGGCGCACTTTTGTACTAGATGTTTCATGTTTGTAGAAAAAACAGTGCCAGTGAAAACAATGAACCAGCTGAAACAGAGAAAAAACTTTGTTTTTGTCTTCGCTGGCATTAAGGAACCGAAGGACACGTACAAAAAGCGCATCGTCCTCGTCTACTCAGTTCATCTCGCTGGCAATGTTTTACAGCAAGTGGTGACAGCATATGTTCTTCTGATGGGCAACATTATTCAATCGGGCAAGCTTTTTGCGGCTTTAAAATACAGTTTGAAATAACCAGAATAGTGCCGCACTAAGAGATTTTTCATGACAGTAGTTGTAAAATTTGCTATTCAAACAGAAAAAAGAGCATAACAGCAATCAAGTTTCACGTTTCAAGGAAAAAACTTCTGTTTCTTAGAAAGCAAGTTATATATAAATATATATCTCTCTATATATAAATATCTCTAATATAAATTGACCAGGATTATTGACCAGGTAATCAGGGATAACTGACTAGATTCCCAAAGAGGGCAAGCGCGTTAAGGGGAAACAGAAAGTTAGGTGGCCAGATGAGATTAAGAAGTTCGTGTGTATAAAGGAGCAGTAGCAAACACAAGACTGAGCTGACTGGTGGATCATGGGAGAGGTCTTTGTCCTGCACTGGACATAGTCAGACTGATGATGACGAGGATTATGATTTATATAGTTTGCTTTCCAAGAAAAGGAAGCGTACACCTGTAGCAGTCTCAAAGAGGATTTAAAGTTTTTTTTAATCCTCCTTGAGCAGTGCAGTCCTCAACAAAAAGAACGCCCTTCAGAGCAGATTTCAGAGTCTGGACGAACGCGTAGCCACGTCTGTCAAAGATATGGCATGACTTTTCATGCATGCGGATCGAAATATGACGGAAGGGAAAAAATGGCAGCTTATCTACGGAGTGAATGATGGAGAGTGGGGCGAAGCATCCGTCCGTTCATTCTTTCTTGCTTCCGTCCGTCCATTCGTCCATCTGTGTGACCATCCGTGCGTCCATTCGCCCGTCCGTGCGTGCGTATGTTCGTGCGTCCACACGTCCATCTGTGCGTCCGTCCCTGTGTTTGTTCATGCATCCACCCCTGCGTCCGTCCATGCATCCATCCGTTGGTGCAGCAATCCTTGAGCCCGTCCTTGCATCTGTCTGTGTGTTCGTTCCTTCATCTATTCAACACTCGAAGTACCACCATCTCGCATCTTTTCATCATATATTCCGCATATGCACCGCCATCCAGCGAACATCCCAAGGACTATACGAGAGGTGGCACACGCACACTTTCTTACGGCTTGCGCTTCTTGTCTACTTCCCAGCTTTAACCACCTCGAATTCATGGTATATACTAGTTCACTGAATTCATGGCACTGCGGCCCAACGCTCCCTAAACCTTTCTAAAACCAAGGAGGTTACGCCCACTGAGTATAACGTAGCAATCCTTTCTTGTCAGATAGTGCTCAATGTACATGCCAATGGCTGCTAAGGGGGAACGATAGACAGGAGAATTCGGCTTTTAGTTAATACCCATGCTGCGAATTTTTATTGTTCAACAATGCATAAAAGACATCTCCCACCGGCACCATTTTTGAGGTCAAAACGTAAGACTGGTCACACACTACTATTTCGACTACGAGGGACGAACGGGTGCCGCTATAAGGAGCTTCACCCCTGAAACGTTACACGAACGCTGGTAGCACAAACGCTACAAACAAGTTTCAAACCTTTCAATCGTACTGCAATGACGTGGTGCCAAGTCACATTCAAGTCAAGGAGATGGGGGCTCCGGTTGATAGAGGCCAGGATAAGCGCGCGCGCCCGCAGCTGCTTCTGACAGCTGCCGACGCCCAAGCATGACATGGTGGGGGCTCTAGTTGATAAGGGCGTGCACGCCCACAGGAGAGGGTAGCGAACGAATCGCAATTGATGATTTATTGGTATGTGTTTAACGTCGCAAAAGCCCCATATGGTTATGAGAGATGCCGTAGTGGAGACTCCGGAAATTTCGTCCACCTGGGGTTCTCTAACGTGCACCCAAATCTGAGCACACGGGCCTACAACATTTCCGCCTCCATCGGAAATGCAGCCGCCACAGCCGGAATTCCATCCCGCGACCTGCGGGTCAGCAGCCAAATTCCTTAGCCACTAAAACACCGTGGTGGGGCGAACTAATTCGCGATGGACGTCTGATATAGCCCTTCTAAGAGCTGCCTTCGCTTTTAAAAGGTGAGGCAATCGTTCGGTTCACTTAAGCGAATTCGTCACGCTGGAGTAGTTCAGGTCATCAGAGAAACAACATCTATGGAGCGAGCCCTTCTGTAGTGGTTCACAGTGTATGACCACCACACATCTCTGGAATCATCATCGACTGCAGCGTTATACCGTGGGACGCCGATGCCCTTCAAGTACTTCAGCGCAGTGTTGTTTGTAGGAATCTCGCACACCTTCAGGGAACTCACTTTCAGCCACCCGTAATGTGCCTCGCAGATATTGTCCGCGAAGAAGTTCGCCAGGTGGCACAGTCAATTGTGCCAGCGAGAAAGTAGCCCCCGTGTTGAATTACGGTGCGAGCACCGTGCCTACCAGCGCAACACATAAACAACAGTTACCCTACCATTCTCAGAAAAAAAAAACTGAGTCAGTTACAGAAACACCCTTCGTCTACACGTACGCACGAGCCTACCAAGGAGCCCACAAGCTTCCGACTGAATACGGGACAGCCAAGCTTGTGGCATATATCAAAACGGGGAGGCCAAATATTTGGCTCTGATACGTCAGGACGTAAAAATAGCGCTAAAAAGAGAGAGAGAGATGAGGATAAGTAAGGGACCACAACCACTTACTCCAAATGAAAGCCCTATTGCTTGAACTAAAAATATATAACATGTAAAACTGACAATCGAATAAATCCTGCGCATGCGCATCACGGGTGAGGTAAACGGCAACACACCTCCTGCAGCCTCCCGCCCTCCCACCCTAGTGGACTCGAGGAGGCTTACAAAAATTGCTGGAGTAAAAATATTGCCCACAAGTGAAGCCGTACCCACGGTAAGATGGTGACTGCGGAAGCCCTCTTCCTAGGGGCATGATGAGCTTTCGGCGTTCGGCGATTAAGAAGCAGTCTTTTCCTCGCATGCCCAGTGAGTGTCCCGTGGCAACGTTTTCTGGTCAGATAGTACTCAGAGTGCGTCCGTGTGTAACTAGTTTTCTTTAGTAATTCTCGAATTTTATTGAAGAATAAGTCACGGATACTGATCTTGGTGGGTTCTTTCACCAGAAACAACAATCTTTCAATTTACAATAAACGTAGCCTTTAGACTAACACGTCAAAGCCTCTAGATGTCCAAATGGGCACCACCAAAAAATAGCATGGTTCTGAGATCTTTGGAGAGCAAAAGCTGGCTTCCCTGTTGCTCGCAAAGCACTGCGGGAGCTTTCACTGCAGCATTTCTTTAAAATACCCTTAAAAGGATTACACTGTTTCCTTGAGTTCGATCACTCCCTTTCCCAATAAGGCCGAAGAAGAACTGCTGGCACATATAATTAGATTGATTGATGTGCAGGGTTTTAACGTCCCAAGACCACCATGTGATAGTTACAGACGCCGTAATGGAGGGCTCCGGAAATTTCGACCACCTGAGGTTTTTTAACGTGCACAGAAATCTGAGCACACGGGCCTACAGCAGTTTCGCCTCCATAGAAATTGCAACCGCTGCCGCCGGGTTTCAATCCCGCGACCTGCGGGTCAACAGCCGAGTTCCTTGGCCACTAGACTGCGGTGGGGCTCCCCTGAGTTGCTTATGAAAAACTGATCATGAACGGACAAAGCATCCAAGAGCTTCTGCAAAAAAACTGAACTTGGAAGTTGCCATTAGCCACGCTCAGAAATTGTAGAGAGAAATGGAACTTCAGGGGTGTTCGTTTTAGCTGCGAAAAATAACGTCAATCACAACTGCGTTGATGGTTTAATTCCAGGGTCAAGTTTTCAAGTTATATATTTTCTGTTCAAGCAATAAAGCTTTAAGTTGTTCGTCTGATAGGTCTGAAAACCAACTAGCTTGCTTCCACTGCGTGCGTGCGTGTATGTGTGTGTGTGTGTGTGTGTGTGTGTGTGTGTGTGTGTGTGTGTGTGTGTGTGTGTGTGTGTGTGTGTGTGTGTGTGTGTGCGTGCGTGACCATCTTCAGTCGGACGTAAAAAATAGCTGGTTTATATTTTACGCGGTTATGTTATTGCATTTAGACTTTGGGCAGTAAGATGAGTAAAAAGTACTTTATCCCTCTTCCCCTGCCTGGATCTCGAAATGATTTCAAGAAACTACATTACGCCAAAAGGCCTATTCTGCTGAATGTGCTGGGGGAAATAGAAGGGTATGTAAATGATTTTGCAAGTATAGCTCAATATTCGTCGTCGTTCACTACTCATAGAAGTTGTCTAATTGTTATGGCATTGGAGTGCTCACCTCAACATTACGAGGTTGAATCATGACCTCGCTGCCCCTTTTTATTTGGTCGTGAAAATTCTTCATTTCTGTGTGCTTAGACTTCGGTGCATGTTAGACAGCCGCAGATAAAAGAAACTACTGGACCCACCACTACCGCCTCTCTCGCAACCATAAGGTTGTTTTACGTTAAATCTCAGCAGCTATTGTATGTTTGTTACCCAGTCGATGCATCTTCTGACGCAAACTCTGCCTCGGTATTATTCAGCCCGGCGTAACATGGCTGCCCTCTTCAATACATCCTGGCCCCACCGCGATAGTGAAATGGCTAAGGTACTCGGCCGCTGACCCGCAGCTAGCGTGATCGAATCTCGGCTGCGGTGGCTGCACTTTCAATAGAGAAGAAAGTGCTGTAGACTCGTGTGCCCAGATTTGGGTACACGTTAAAAAAACACCATGCGGTCGAATTTCCGGAGCCCTAAACCACGGCGTCTCTCGTAATCATATGGTGGTTTTCGAACGTTAATCCCCACATATCGATGTATTCGCTACATTTTTAATAAATGTAGCGTCAACTGAGGTAACTGTTTCTGGCGGTGACCACAAAAACAAAAAATATTATTTCTTGGATACCCAAACCACCAGGAGGAAATGAACAAGCTGATTAAGGCCCAGGACCTGACCTCTCAAATCTTAGCCGTCTTTAGGGCCCACTTGAGTGCCCTAAGGTTTAACCTGATTGTCCCCGAGTGAGCCTAATCATGTGACGGTAACTCGCCTCTGTTGTAGACCTGATAAAGTTGTTTCACTCACTCAGTCATTCAGACCACCATTGTTGCGCTGGGTCGTCCACCCCTTCGACTATGCGAATACATAGTTATTTATGTTATGGTCTTGGGCATTTTTTTTCCTCCGCAGACTCGACATTTCACAATTACATGCGTCCTTTGAAGGCTTAGTACTGCAAAAGCACTTTTGTGTGTGTGGCCTAACTGTGTGTAGAGCAACGCCCCGGGCTCAAATGGGGATATGACGTGTAAGGTGGAGACAGTATGGTAAATTATTTTTGCTGTGAAATACCGGATCCAGTGTCTTCATCATTGGTCAAAGTTTTACATGAATGCTTCTTTGCGAAGAAGAACAAAAAAATTATATATGTAGCAAGGGTCACCGTCCAGTACAAAAAAAACGTTTAAATGTTTTATTTCGTTAATGTCGCGGCGAAACATGCCTAATAAACCCACCTTCAATTAAACCAATGAAGTAATCTGAAGGCCTTGAATTTCAGACTTCAATTCCAATTATGAACTGTGGTTTGCAAGAAGATGTAAGTCCAATCGAAAACGGGTATTAAACATATTAGCAGCTACTGCATTATCGGGAGCAGCAGAACTTTTCCTTACCTAGGCTACTTCATTACCTAGAACAACAAAGCTTCTTTTCTTGAAGCAAAAATAAACTCATGAGTTGCTGTCACCATTACTTGGCGATGGCTACCCCTTTCCGCGGAATTGTATGGAAAGAAATTTAAAAAAAATAAGATTGGATATATACTTATATACAGTCCTGCAAAGGCGAGTCCAAAAACTCTCAATCGGACAGAACAAGCACATAGCCACCACGCTCACTTTCAATCTAGTCAACGCAGTAGCGACAACTTGTTGGGCGGGGAGGAAAACACTCCGTTTCTAGAACGGTACGGCTTATGCTCGCTCATAGTAGACTACCTGGTACTCTAAATCATTAATACCTTTTTCTAAACACACAACTTTGCGTGTCATCGGGAAAAAATTGGTGCACCGCTTTCATCACTTCGCGTATATCCTAGACGGCCATGGGCCTAGAATTTGCGCCAACGTAGACGTTCGCTAGGAATCTTGCGTATGTATTTCCTGTTGGAGTGACCGTCTGTGGGTGTCGGGTTTCGGACAGTCGAGCAACAGGTGACATACATCTTCGTCATCGTGGCCGCAAAAACATGCTGAAGATGTTTGAGGCTGAGTGTTAAGTAAGGAGTGCTCTGTGTAAAACGTTCCGAGTGTTAGGCGATGAAGGGGAGTGTATACGTGCCGTGAAAGCTAAGGGTCCGATTAGCTCCGAAGATTAGTTCCAACAGCTTATATACGATCGATCTTTTTCTTTTGTCTGAAAACCACGTAGACAAGCACAATTCACGTACCGTTGTTCCCAAAATTTTGTTCAAATCACATAGGGATGGAATAATCACGCGGATTTGCGTACAGTGATGAGGGTTTAATCCAACTCATCTGCCATTTCTTTTTCCTTGATTCCGCAGTAACTAGAAACCCATCGAAATGGGTTTCCAGTAACTGCAGAATCAAGGGAAATAAAATAGAAAAGCTTTCACGAGCTACTGTAGCTTCCGAAAGCTCTTTTATTATCACGTATGCTATTCGCACAATGATATGCCTTGAAGAAGCATTTTTCACACATGCAAGCGCCTCTAGAGAGTCTGTAGTTACGACCCACTTTCTCGGTGACATTGGGTGTTTAATAAAGATTATGGCTAGCAAAGTTCCTATGAACTTCAATGTTGTTGAAGAGGAGGGATAAGGTTGGTTCACACCAGCGACTAGCTGCAGTCGCGGGACCATTTACGACTGCCGACCAAAAAGTGACTGGTGTTCGCATCGGCACAGGCTGCGTCGCAAAGCCGGAGAGTCACGTACGGATGTCGTTAACAGCAAGAACACTGGAGACCGGCGCCCATCAGCTGATCGAAAGATCGCCGCCAGCTAAGTGAGCATAGCGACGTGAGTGCGCCACATTTCTTGTTTTCGTCAGCTCTCACGTGGCTTTCCCAGCAGCGTCATGGAGTTCAATTCAAGCGAAGAACAAGAGAATATCACCGCGCTGATGCGCTATTCTATGGTGTCAACGCTGGCAGAACAGAAGCCTCCAAAGAAAAAAAATGGCCCCGTATCTGCATGTTCCATTGCGAACGTCGTCGAAAGACGATAGTCTTGCGTGTGGAGGGAGTGAACAAAACGTTTATTTGATGTTCTGCTCGAGAAAATCGGGGAATCGTATTCTGGAAGCACTGCGTTAGAGAGTCCCGATCCGTGCAGCGAAGGCGAACGAGCGCATAGAGGCACGTCAGACACGAGCGCCAACTGGCAGTTATCTTCGAAAACAAAGGAAAGCGGGCGCGTTTATGGAGAACGATGCGCACCTGTCTCGGAGGTGATAAGGTGTAGAACGCAAAGCGAGGGGCAGGTGCCACCACCGTGTTGTCTTAGCAAAGCGTTGGAGACACTTTCCTTCTTGAGCATCGCGCTGCACTGTTAGGGCAGCGTGATAAACGATATTGTCCCTCGAATTACTTATGTGTGCCTTCTCTAGTATAAACGCACACATAAAAATTATTGACGTGTTTTCATGGTGCCTACACTGTAAACCAAATTACACCCATATAGGTGTTTTATAGTGTCTATAACTCACACCCCAACACCCCACTTAATGGGTGTATCAAGCAGGACTACACCTATTACCGTGGGCGGATTTCCGAATTAACACCCTATGGCACAAACATTTTTTGGGGTGTAAAAGCAAATGTACGCCCAACTGGCCTTAAGGGAGTGAGGGTGTAAAAGCGAATGCACACCCAAATAATCATAAGGACGTAAGGGTGTAATATTGCTGACACCCTAACACCCTTAAAAAAACAAAAGTAGTGTAAGGGTGTAATTCTCCCAAACAGCAAAAAGGGTGTGGGGGTGTTCATGCTGAATAATGCCCCAACACCCATGCGAAAAATACCATGATTCGAGTGTTACCCCTTTCCAGTAGGCCCCTGTGGAAGCACGTGAAAGCTTACCCTTTACCATTCATGTGCAGATGTCCTATTGTAGTGGCTCCTGCCACAGTGTGGTAATCCTGGCCCTAGCACAGCTTTTATGGTGCATATATGAAGCACGGCATATAAGGCTCTCACATATAGCATGTAATCCTAGCTGAACGCGAAGGCATCACTCAAAATGAGCTGTCACACATAACAGAACGTTCACAAAGTCATGCCATAATGCAAAATGAAATCAAGCTTTATTTTATTAGACACAGAGCACATACAGGCTTCAGAGACAAATTGTACCTTAATCAAAAGCCTTTTTCAATTGTGCAGAACAGAATGCCATTTGCTACAAAAGACCAAAAATAAGACAATGGTACGGCATGGAGCTCTAACTACTGATGCATGCATATCAAAGTACAAGAGAAGAGCCTTTATTTGCACTTGAAAAAGAACTAATTTTAACACGCTTCAACGCAGCACAAAAGCACAGTGCAGTGAAGCATACAAACAGCAAGAAGAGTAGTGCAATGCAGCATGCCTTATTCCTCCAATATACTGAAATAATATATCAATGCACACTACAATTGCCTCATTGATATGCCACAGTTTGCATGTGTTGTGGCATGCCTTATGCATATTATGCAAGGCTAGTGATATTCTAATGAATGTATTGGCAAAACAGTCTTAAAATGGCATTTTCATTTCACAATAACCCTTGTGTGTTCAGACATTCATAATACTGGAGAAACAATAATACAGGAGTGAAAACAATAGGCAAAGTTACAATAGCTTAACAGTGTCACTAGATATTAACCATGCAGAATAATTGATTTAAAGATGTAAAATATCAAGCGCATCACATATGTCTCCCTGAAACAATGCAACATCAAAGAACATAAAATGGACACACAAAAGCAAAGTGAAAGAGTAACCACTTACAGCTAGCAGAGGTGGAGCAGCCAAGCTATCATCTGGAGCAATATTTTGGAGCATCATATCTTGCTTTTCCAGGGAGAAAATTTAAATTTGGAGCAGGTTTCAGGAAAAACAGACGCAGCATTTTTGAGCCTAATATTCAATATTTACAGCATTGATATGTGCAGTTTAGCATCCCAAAACCACCATATGGTTATGAGAAACGTCGTAGTGGAGGGCTCCAGAAATTTCGACCACCTGGGGTTCTTTAACATGCACCCAAATCTGAGCACACGGGCCTACAGCGTTTCTGCCTCCATCGGAAGTGCAGCCACCGCAGCTGTGATTCGATTCCGCGACCTGGGGGTCAGGCAGCCTAGTACCATAGCCCCTAGACCACCCCAGTGGGGCTCCAAATTTACAGTAGTACAACAAATTAGACTGACTCACACAAAAGGAAAAATATATGTAGAACTTATTTGACCTCCGCTAATTCATTCAAAATATACGAGAGCGCAGCTATTCCAATAAAAGCACTCTTTAACTGTCCCACAGTGCAAACAATGCTAACCGCCCTATTTACGAACGCTCCTCGACTAAATCTCGTCCTTATTTGGAGAAGCTGAGCACAGCGCCACCGCTTGTCTAAAAATGATGCTGCGTTTCTCGAGAATCGCTGCAGATTATCCCTGATATTGAGTGAATTACTCTGCCTAGAAACTGTGCTGGAATCAATTTTCTCAAGTCAAGGCGAAGCATTTAGTGAAGGGACGTTCTAAAATACGGGGGTAAAACTCACAGTAGTATTTGCCGAGCTTGTCAAACTGTTGGACAGGCGACCCAGAAATTCCAGATATTCGTAAAGGAGGAGCTCAAGGGGGTGGTGAAAAGAAAAAAAGTCGCATACGATTTTCTTTATTGTCGCTTAAGGCTGCAAAAACCTCATAAATCACTCTGAAAGACGGCCAGCACTCATACTAGTACTCGTTATTGATTGGCATCTGCATGGCAGAGTAATATAGGGAAAAAATATTTTGTGCCCTGTGACAGCGAGTATTAGTAGCCACTTCCAAATCATAAAACACTTTTCCGCACAGCGAAAGCGTACTCTGGCAAAAGCGACTTAAAAAGTGTTTTGGACGTCATAGAAAAGGAGAGAGAATTTTCTTTTAAATTGTTCTACTCTTTTCTTTTGCTGTGAGGTTAGAATATAGTCAATTAAAAGTTATAATTGCAGTTGGCACATCTGTATTAGATTGGATGATGATGAATCCGCCTCGATGGTTTAGTTGCCAAGGTACTCAGCTGCAGTTTTCATGCAGGCGAAAATGCTGTAGGCCCATTTGCTTAGATATGGGTGCACAAGAACCCCAGGCGGCCGAAATTTCTGGAGCCCTCCCTTAAGGCGTCTCATAATCAAATGGTGGCTTTAGGACATTAAACTGCACACATCAATCAATTGGATGGTGATGCACAAACTTACGTTGGATTTTATGGATTTTATGTTTCTTGATAAAATTAACAATACTGAGAAATAATTGAAGCTGGTTGGGCATTTCATAATGGTTTTGTGCAAAATTAGGAAATTGTATCCAATTGACACAAATTCTCTTGAACATGCAAATAGAATACGAAAATAGCATGTAATATTGTGCTACAGACATTAAACATGTGCTGTAAATAGACATGAATGCCTGAATTGAATAGTCAATTTCGTGAGGAAACGACCACACAAAGAAAACATATGGGCAGGACGGGTGCTCACTAGCAGCTGTTTGTAGCATATATTTAAAATATAGCATATATTCATACACACAACCTTAAAAAGGTGGCGAGTCGGCATGAAGTAGTGATGGAGTTCGTGCCCCTAACGAACTAGCAAAGTTGCGCCGGTGCATCGCTGAAAATCATGCGGAGCAGCTGAAAGGCTGTAAAAAGAAACATGCGTGGCCATTCACGAAGCATGCCACTGAAGTGGTTTACGAGATACCCTTATCCTGCAGAAAGAGACGTGTTAGCCAGACGACGAGGCGCTGCGTCAATGATCGAGCGAGGGAACACGCCCTTACGGCAAAGAATAACGACGGTGCCCGTTCAAGAGCGCATGTCACTTCATGTGGATTCACACCTAGAGCCATTTCGATGGGCTTTCACAAAAGAAAAGGGGTATCAATCGCGTTAGCAAAACTTCACTCATCATGTATGAGCTGGAAGCACGGTATCTAGCGATCATGTGTCCTATAGCGTGATTAGGTAAGGGACGGCCCGAGCAGGTTGCACAAGCGTTGACGAAAAGTGGGTTTATATCAGCTTGTTTCCTCAAGAAATCAACAATTGCAAATGAGTGCCCATTCCGTTTATGTGTTTTCTTCGTTTGTGTGGTCGTCATTTTGGCGCAAAATTGACTAATATTTATTGCAAACTTGCACCAACTATCCCAACAGCGAGTTCTACTACATATTAATGCTGCTGCTGTACATGTAAACAACAATAGCACGTGCAGTTGCCTTAGAACTGTGAAAAAAAGCAGCACTATACAGTGCCTCGGAGGAGGCACTTTCAGTATATTTTTTGGTAAATAAAGGGCTTAATAAGCATAGGACCTTTATCTGTGTTCATGACACGCTGTTAGGGTGATTTCACGCCAAGTGCCCAGCCATTTTGGCGACCATCTCAAATGCATCTGAAAAATATTGTGCTGATTAATTGTGTTGAAAGCCGTGAAACGGTAGGATATTTCGGAGAGAAAAAAATGTTTGGTCACGTGGTTGCCTTCGAAACTTTCCGGGATGTCGTTTAGGTGTGTGTGAAAAAATTTATTTTAAAAGTACGTTCTATACCAAACTTGGTCTACATGTTGAGTAAAGGTTCTTGTGTAAGGTGTTTGAAGCTCAGTAATATTATTGCAACTATACTGGCACATATGCTTCTAAGAATTTATCCAAAATGTGTTATGTTTGCAATTTCTTTATTGCAATACTGCAGTTTGTATGAATATCTGTGTAGTGAATACCTACTCCATGCAAGGTACATTTTGAGAAAAAAATATTTTAGACTTATCAAGCTGGGAAACTTTATGAGAAAAAAATCATAAATTCTACAAAATCATAATTTTTGTTCATATTCAGATGCGATTTATGCCATGTGGTGGCTCAACTAAAAATTACCTTTATACATAAATTGAAAGCTAATGAACACTACTTTTCATATACCATCATTGAATTTTTTGTTTTAAGGAAGAAAATATTTTTTTACATTCCCATTGGTGCCTATCTTCCCATTTGGTCATACGACAGCTGCCACCTTGAAATTTCCTATTTTCCTCAATGGGAAAGTTGAAAACTTATTTTCTTCCTTACAACAAAGAAATGTAATGATAACAAGTGGCACATGAAAATACCTTTTTTTTCCTTTCGATTTAGGTTTGAAAGTCATATTCATTTGGACCACTCCACAGTGCAAATCGTGTCTCGATATAAACGAAAATGACGATTCTGCAAAATTCGTAATTTTTTCTCGTAATGTTTAGCAGCTTAAGAAGTCTCATAATATTATTTCCTCAAAATATACCTTTTGTGTAGTTAGTATTCATTAGTCAGACATTCATAGAAAGTGTAGTATTACAATAGAAAAAATACAAAAATAACACATGTTGGCTAAGTTCTTGAAGGCGTAGTAGACAAAGAAAGTGCCTAGCAGCACAAATGACAAGAAAGAAGAGCAGAGACGAGAACAGAGACCTGAACAAACAAGCAAAGTTTATTGCAAACCAACTGCAATATACAGAAAACAGAATCTGCGCATAACCACGCACCATAAGCAGAATTGCACATACATGCACCATACGGCCTACCTTATCAACAACCGGTCATATAAGTGGACCCCAGATAACTAACTTCACAGCAGTTAAAAAAATTGAGGGTGCGTCAACACAGGAAGCACCAAGTTGTTGAATATAGAAAGCTTCACTAATCTCGTGCTCGCGCCGATTTTTATATCCCCCGTGATCAAACACTTGTCAACAATTGGCTGTCAACAAGACTTATTACAATGGTCTACCAAGTGGCTGGGAAGGAAACCTTTTAGAGAGTTAGCCTGCTCCCTCAACCGATCATTGAGGCATCGCCCTGTTTGGCCAATGCCCACAAGTAAATAATATCTTGTAGAGAATCGCTAAAACACATTCAACATGGTGCATAGCGAGTTTTTTAGTGCATGCTTCTTTCTTAGGTCCTTCGCTGTTGACTCTGCGACATAGGCCAGCGAGCTTGTTGCGTGCGCAGAACGCAACTCTTACACCTATTTTTCCAGCGACCTGCTTTAGCCTATGGGAAACTTCGTGTACGTAGAGAATAACGGCCTTGCTAGAATGAGGCTTGTTGAGTTAGCTCTTGCTTTGTGTCTTATCAGGCAATCTTAGTGACGTTAGTAGAGTCTCGGCAATAGAAGTTAGCAGGGAATTAGAAAAGCCTGCTTGTTGAAGGCAGTGAACTTAGAACGAGAAGCTGCACTCTATCTGGCGGTGACAAGAGTCAGTTAAAATTGCCTTTAGGCAGGAAAAAGCGATGCTTCGCTTGACTAGCTTAGAATTGGTGAACGTAAAAAGAAGGCTGTTCCTTGAGCAAAGTTCGTACCGCGAATATACATGGTCAACCAAAAAAGCATTTCCAAGTCTAGGCATCGTAACTAGTCGTCATGAATTAAACTCCGACTTTAATTCCAGTTGCATCATTTCATGCCAAAAAATGTCAAATGTCTCACCGGTGCACATATGTGCAATGGCTCAAGTTTAGCACCGGTTCTTTGTGACTTTTTACTCGCGCTGTATGAAAGAAGTCTCATGGCTAACTTTGATCACACGAGTACAGTTAAAGTGTTCGACTGCGTTGACGACTTTTTAGTGTTTTACCGCATCGATCAATCTGACTCTCGGCGAACCACCGATGAGATATTTGATGTTTTCGGGTGTAAAATGAAGAAACTAGAAATAATGTCAGAGTTTATTTCTGACGACAAGCTACGATGTCTAGAATTAAAAATGCTTTTTTTTGTTCATCATGTATGTTGGCGGTACGAGTCATGCTCAAGAAAGAACCTCCTTTTTATGTCCGCCCATTCTAAGCAGGTCAAGTGAAGCATCGCTTTTTCCTGCCTAAAGGCAATTTTAACTGGCTCTTGTCACCGCCAGATAGAGTGCAGTTTCTCGCTCTAAACTCACTGCCTTCAACAAGGAGGCTTTTCTAATCCCGAGCTAACTTCCATTGCCGAGACTCTCCTAACGTCACTAAGAGTGTCTGATAAGAGACAAAGCAACAGCTAACTGAACAAGCCTCATTCTAGCAAGGCTGTTATTCCCTACATACACGAAGTTTCCCAAAGGCTAAAGAAGGTCACTGGCAAAATAGATGTAAAAGTTGTGTTCTGCGCATGCGATAAACTCGCTGGGCTATGTCACAGGGTCAACAGTGAAGGACCTAAGAAAGAAGAATGCACTAAGAAACACGCTACGTGCCATCTTGAATGTGTTTTAACGATTCTCTACAAGATATTTTTTTACTTTTGGGCATGGTTACATTGGCCAAACAGGGCGATGCATGAATGATCGGTTGAGGGAGTACGCTAACTCTCTAAAAGGTTTCCTTCCCAGCCACTTGGCAGACCATTGTAATAAGTCCTGTTGTCAGCCAATTCTTGACAAGTGTTTGATCACGGGGGATATAAAAGTCGGCGCGAGCACGAGATTAGTGAAGCTTTCTATATTCAACAACTTGGTGCTTCCTGTGTTAGCGTACCCTCAATTTTTCTTAACTGCTGTGAAGTTAGTTATCTTGGGTCCATTTACATGACCGGTTGTTGATAAGGTAGGCCGTATGGTGCATGTATGTGCGATTCTGCTTATGGTGCGTGGTTATGCGCAGATTCTGTTTTCTATATATTGCAGTTGGTTTGCAATGAACTTTGATTGTTTGTTCCGGGCTCTTTTCTCATTTCTTCTTTCCCTTGTCCTTTGCACTGTTAAGCACTTTCTTTGTCTACCATACAGCACCAACAAGTCGTATCAAGCACATTGTTAGTCCTGGAGCGTATGTGCCAGTGAAACTGCACTAATATTACTGCGCTTCAAACACTTTACACATGAACTTGTACTTAACATGTAGACAAATTTTGGTATCGAAGCAATGAGCAGTACTTTTAAACTACCTTCCCACAAACCACACAGAAACAACGTTCCAGTAAGTTAAGAAGGCAACTACGTGACCGAAAATTTTTTTCTTTCTAAATTATTTTACTGTTTAACTGTTTTCAATGCAGTAAATCATCACAATTTTTTTAATACATTTGAGATGGTCGCTAAAATAGCTGGGATGTTTGGCATGAATTGACCCATTAGTGGATCAACCTTTTAAGCTGGAGACATCTAGGCCATCTCCAGTTTATCATACAACTCTAACATTATGCATTGTACACAGTTTTCTACACGTACTGCTGTTGATCTGATGGCAAACTGATACTTATATTGGAAATATAAATAGGTATATAAGACACATAGCTTGAGATGAAGCCTTTCCCATCAGAGGAATGTTCCTAAAATGTACAAGATATTTGGTGCACCCTATGAGTAGCGTCCACCACTGCTGCGACCCTTTGAGTGAGGTCGTGAGCCCAGAACAGCTGCCTTCAGGTTGCGATGAGTGCACTGCATTGTCAGCACCCAGTCCATCGTAGAAGACATAGTGAGCTTTCCTTTCAACATTCTGCATGTAAGAGATGCACAACATTCAACTAAGCATTTAAAAAATACTGGAAACAATCAGAACCTCATTATAATGTGTCATATAATAAAAAGCTCCTGCTTCCCCACAAGCGTGTGTCTCTGACACATCTGAACATCGATCGCTTTCACTCAGCCGATCTGCTCTGATGATGTCGACCGTACACAGTCGTCGGTGCTCCCGCTGCCACGTTCGCACGGTTGAGCGCTGCCTGTTCTAAATTGCCGCTTTTCGGTGGCTATGGGTGTACAATCGGCAACTTTCTCCTGTAGGTTCCCACTTTCAGCTTTGCCACTATTCACTTTTATGTTTACAAGCATCTGTGCATATTAGTGTACGAATGCAAGTGCTTCTCTCTTGAATCATGCACCTACCAAGAAGCTTGAAATATACTGGGAAGCTCAAATTTCAGCGTTTATACAAAGTTTTCTTGCTAAGCTAGAATACCCTAACCAATAGGCCACTACAATGGGTGATACAAAAAATTATATAAACCCATTCAGACAGAAAAGTAGCAACATTTATCATTTACTTTGAAGGATCGTTGTATAGACATGTACACATCACAGATGTACAATCTACTGTGTGAAAATAGTGTAAAACATCGAGCATTCCCCAATATAGAAGGATCAACAGCACTTACAATATGACAACTGCTGCTGGAAACACAGCACTGTGTATTTGTGGAAGCTCACCTCTAAATTTCTTCTCCAGTTACATAAATTTGGTGTACTCAATAATTTTATGTCTTTCACAGGTTGCTTATTGGTCAACAAAATGATTACTTTAGGCCACGAGTAAAACTGACTACTCTCAAAAATAAATAAGACGTGCTAATCCTATTCTTCGAGTGCATGCATAAGCAGCTCATTCGCAGTTGAATTTTTTTAATTCATAAAAACAGCCATGCAACAGATAATGTATCATAAGTAAGTTAAATATATGCTCAATAAGCTCTGAACTGTTGGACCATAAATATGTGTAATTTAAAAAATGCACGACATATTGGAGAAGTAGCTAACAGAAATATATGCATGGAGGGCTTATTAGTTGGATCAGTGTGTTTACATTCGTAAGGATGAAACCTGCACAGACAAAATGCATGAAACAGACAAGAGCTGTTAGGTCTGCCTGCTTTCATTTACAGCCACCTGTGTCGCCATCCTCATTTGTTTTTTGCGAGCGTGTTCTGTAGTGGCTAACTATGCCTACACCATTATCATCTGTGCTGTATCAGTCTAACTGAAAGTTTTGTGTGCGTGTTTGTTGGTACACTTTGGCTAAGCTTTCATATGTAACCACAGCGCAAAACCCTACACCAAAATATACAGAAATATTTCATTCTACAATATTCTATGTGCCGCAGTACAATGGTTCAAAAATGCAAAAAGATTTGTGCAATTGAGTGTGGCTGTTCAATCCCTTATTAAAGCAGATCAATATTTCTATATCCTAATTATTTACGATATACTAGTATAAATATAAACAAACCTAGCAAGGCATAAAAAGCGCGAATCACTGATTAAACAAGGTACATATAAATTCTTTGGTTAGCTGCACGATTTTTAACAAAACACGTCACCCCGCTGCAAAGCGAAGGCATCAAAGGGGTACTGATACAAAGTTTAAGTATTTTTCAATTGTTGCTTTCAATAGCGTATTTACTCGCATTAAAAACACACCCCTATCTTCAGTCATTGAAATCTGGATTTTTTTTTCTTCCGCGTAATAAACGCGCCCCATTTGTCCACTGCAGTCCCGCTAACTGACAACTGGCGCCTCTTTTACCGTTGATCTGCTTCGTTATTATTATTATGCCATTTCTTTCGCCCACCTCGGCTCGCTCAGCCCCCCCCCCCCCTTGTTTTTTCACCCACTGCCGAATGCCGTAAGGTTATCTGCGCGGGGCACATCCCCCCCGTTTTCTTTAACCATGCCCCAAAGCGAGGTTCACGAACACTGCGACTGTTGAGACATCGCAGCTGATAAGCACACAGCGAGCGAAGGTCACGAAGCTACCGGCGCCATGAGACGGCCGCTTCCTGCAATTACGAGTATCGCGGCAGATCGGGAGTTGGCAGGCAGGCACGCACTTCTGCACTTCGTTGTTCGCATGCACGAAAGCTTACCTTTTCAGCAATAGCAGGAAATCCAAAAGCGTTCTCCATGTAGCTCCCAGCGTACAGTCCGTTGATTGCTTGATCGAAAACACTCTGCTTGTGGCGTGCACAAGCTTCAACGAAAGCCGTTGACAGAGGACACACACTCCGCCGCACCGAAGTAGTTCTGTACTTGCCGACACGCCACAGATTGCTGTGACACGTACTGTATCTACTGTAAGCGTGAGTTAAACTGTGCAAGCCGTATAAGTACGCGTCCCTGACAAAGCAAGTGAATAGTAAAATAATAAACCACCGTCAGCCTGCAGCAAACACGCACACGACATGTTACCACCCGATTCAAAGTCTGACTGTTGACGATGGCGATGCGCAGTTGCCCCGAGACCTCAAAACCGAAACCGAAACACATAGCAGTACCGTTTTATGATATAATTTTCAAGCTATGTCAAGCCTCCAAGATATAGTGTAATATTTCATGCTTGACAACATATTTATTTGCTAGCAGCGCTTCAAAGTCTTTTTTTTTTTTGCCACTAACGTGTGCAGGCGGCAAATGCGTAGCCTTCGTAATATACATTTTTTTTCCCGGGTGAGGCGTTATTGCGGCGTTGTTTAGACATTTCGGAGTCAAAATTTGTTACTTGCGGAACATAGATATAAATAAAAAGTTAGGGAAGGGTGGCAAGGAGGTTGTTCTATACTTGACACATCTCCCACCCTTTTTTATGTTCGTTTGAGGAGATTTTTTAAATTCAAAATGGGGTTAATCTAGAACCGAAACAAGCTCAACTAACGCTGCCTTGACATATACATAATATCAACGTTCTTCTAGAACAGTAATATTTATAAATAATGTTTTATATTACTGTTTTAGAGGAAACGTGAACGTATGTATGAGCCAATTGAGTGTCATTTGAGCTACTTTCGGGTCAGGATTTGGCCCATTTCGCAAAAAAAGAAAGAAAGCTTGCGATTCGGATCCGCACGTATGCAACTACAGGCAAAAATGTACATACAAATTGCGTCAGGCCCCCTTTTTTCCTCTTTCTGTTCCCTTGCACGCATAAATCCTAGCAACACCCCTGCTGTGCTATTAGCTTCTTTTAAATAAAACTTTGCCACTCAGCAAGAACCGGGGGCTATGCTTTTTTTGCCGACAAAGTATGAAGGACGCTTGCTTTTATTTCAAGTCTTAAATTTTGTGTGACCATACTAATGTGCGATTATCAGTGCATTGTAACGCGACAGTAACAACTGTCAATCACAATGCTGCAATTAGTCAACTACTCTCCATCTTTGTGGCACGGGTACATTGCGCTAGTGTTGTCTACGATCATTCACGTGTATATTATACGACGCGCAAGCATGCATATCAAGTAAATATAAAAAGAGCACTAAGTGCCCACAGAGTGGTGCGACCCATTGGAAGAGTTCACCCGTGCTTAGCGTATGTGCGCCAAGCTTGTCCTGCGGCGCAGCATGCGTGCACAGCAGCTGCATCAGAGTAAGCTTAGCCTGTTAATTGTAAACATGCCTAGTTCAGTGGCAATGTGAATACTACAAACATTCAATTTAAACGGATCCATGTTCATAGATCTAAATATAACTCACTGAATAAATCAGGGACCTGTGTATTGATGCGAAATAGTTAGGTGTGAGGAAATATATGGACCCCCATTGTATAAAATTGGCCCCGTATCTCCATGTTTCTGCAAATGTTGTCAAAAGACGATAGTCTTGCGTGTGGAGAGAGTGAACAGGACATTTATTTGGTGTTCTGCGCGAGAAAGTCGGTGAGTGGTATTCTGTAGGCACTGCGTTTGAGTGCCTCGAGCGTACAGCGAAGGCGAAAAAAGAACATCAAATCATGTCGCCCGTGAGACATGAGTGCCATCTGGTAGTCTTCCTACAAAACAAAGCGTGTGGCTTTGAGAGGGGTGTGCGCGCCCATCTCAGAGGTGATAAAGCACAGAACGCAAGGCGACGGGTAGATTCCACCACCTTAGCAAAGCGCTAGAAACACTCCCTGTTCCGTGCAAGCATTGCATGGTCAGCGCAGCGTGATAAGCGCTACGGCCCTTATTATTACTAATGTATGCTTTTCTAGTAAAAGACGCACATGCAGAATATATACGTGTTGTTATGGTGCCACAGACATGCGCAATCATGACTTTTTAATTGACGATTGCACAAGCATGAACGCTCAATCTTGAGCAACACTGGTGGGCGCTGCGGATGAGGTTAACCATTTCAAGTACCAGATGCCGTATAGAGTGGACAAACAGACAAATGTACGGACAGACAGACAGACAGACAGACAGACAGACAGACAGACCAAAATTTTTGCGTTGAAGGTCCCCAAAAAGGACTATCGTCTTTAATAAATCAGCACCTCTGGAACAAAAAACTTAGTGTGATTTCAAATGAGAAAGCGCGCACGATAGCCTGTCGAAAACCGTGTGTAATCGTTTCATGTTATGTTTAAGTGCAACATCATCTCTCTTACTGATGTCTCTGTGAGAATTAGGGAAGAATGGAGATAAGCGGCAGCAAAATATTTTTAGTAGGAATCCCAAAAAGTTAACCCATGAATTAAGTCATTGAACATGTGAGGAATCTTCTGAATATAGTAAATAGGGGTGGTTTAATAAATATAATACATAGCACATTTAGCATAGCATATTTTGGCGAATGAATTATGGGAAATGAAAACGAATGCCGCAACATCGATCATTTCACCAGACTTTTGGCGTGCGGTTTGATTGCATCCGTTGAGATGTGATATGTATTGATGCTCTAAACTATATACAAATATGATAGGTGTAACGTTCAGGGAAACACCCTTGGGTGTAATTTGCTAACATATACCTATAGTACACCTAAAAATGACAAAAGGGTGTACAAAAGGTGGAATTGCAGAACTTACACCCGTGCGGATAAGTTTGGCAGAAATAATAGGTGTAAGATGGGTGATTTATTGAAACATCCACCCTTAAGGGTGTGAAATGATTTGCAGTGTAAGATATGCGCAATAATTGCTTTCTGAGTGAAAATCGGACAAGTATGAACGCTGAAACTTGAGCATTAAAGGT
Source organism: Rhipicephalus microplus (assembly GCF_043290135.1). Classification (NCBI taxonomy): domain Eukaryota; kingdom Metazoa; phylum Arthropoda; class Arachnida; order Ixodida; family Ixodidae; genus Rhipicephalus; species Rhipicephalus microplus. The sequence goes on from NC_134706.1 coordinate 57,208,410, forward strand.
GGGTGCTGCGAAGGGGGTTTGAAATATCGCTTTGTGACATTTGGGGTACCGTTACTACAAATAAACAGACAAATGTACAGACAGACAGGCGGAAAGATACAGACAGATGAAATTTTGGCGTCTAAGGTCACCAAGAAAGACTGTTGTCTTTAAAAAAACAGAAAGCCGTTGACAAGTTTGGCCGTCCCTTCGATCACGAGAGTCGGCCGGCCATGCAAGCCGCCTGCCTCCCGAGTTGCGCTATAGTGCCTATAATAGTTGCGCTCACACGACTAGGAATATTTGCGACAGTGACGTATTTAGAAACGCTCCTTTAAGGTAGCGCAAATGCGTTCCGAACGCGCTGCATTGAAGGCAGCGGCAAGTCTAGTTCAATCACAGGATATCCATGAAGTGCATGATGATGATGAGGGGGGTTGAGGCGTACCGTCAGTCGGTCCGCGCTTCCGTTCGTCCGTTCTTTCTTGCTTCCGTCCGTCCCTACGTCCATTCTCGCGTCCATCCGTGCGTCCATTCGTCCGTCCTTGCGTCCATGCATTCGTTCATCCGTCTGTCCGACTGTGCTTCTATCATCTGTCCATGGGTCTATCCACGCGTCCGTCCGTCCCTGCGTTCGTGTGTGTATCTATCCATTCGTCGATGCGTCTGTCTGTCTGTTCATCCATCCGTCCATCTAGTGAACACTCTACTTACCACCCTCTCACATCTTTTCTTCATATATTCATCATACCAAAGTACCACCATCAAGCGGACATTCCAAGGACTAAACGAGACGTGGCAATGCAAGCCTAGAGGAGCGGCACACGCGCACTTTCTTACGGCCTGCGCTTCGTGTCTAGTTCCCATCTTTCACCGCCGCTAGTTCATATCAGTGCGGCACAACCTCGCTAAACCTTGCTAAAACCAAGGTAGTTACGTCCCGAGAGTTTAACGTGGCAATTTTTACTGGTAAGATAGTGCTTTTGTTTTTAGTAGGCATTAAGGTCAAGGCAAATGTGACTGAAGACCAAGTCGCCCATACTTGTCTCTATAGGTTATTTCATCAGAAACAAATCTCTTATTTTTATGATTAACGTTCGCGGGTTTCCTCCTGAATTCAAAAGAGTGCGCGCGTGCCGCTCCTCTAGTCCAGCCGTAGAGGTGGCTAACTACTACTACTACTACTCCTCCTCCTCCTCCTCCTACTACTACTACTACTACTACTACTACTACTACTACTACTACTACTACTACTACTACTACTACTACTACTACTACTACTACTACTACTACTACTACTACATATATGGCGGACGCACGACCCATGGCTTGAGAAGCTTCGCACCTAAAACGATTCTGAATACGGGAAAAAATAGTGCACAATTATTTTTTTTCATTATACGTAAATTCGACACTTTGCTTGAGCTGCTGCGCCCCGCCATCTCCAAGCCAAGTAATCCGTGGTGGCCATGGTGGCACAGACACAGAGGAGCACACTCGTTTGTATATGATGGCAAGGGGCCAGCCAGCGCCTGGATATGAGGAGCCTTAATATATAGAAATGCCAGCGTCACTTCTGGGCATCGCTAATTGGTTCCAGCCGCTTTGCGAGTGAAGTCGCGCGACTCCAAAATCGGTCAGGAAGCGACTATCCAGAGCAGTAGCTTTCCGACCATTTGCAACCGTTCGCGAGAGTATTCTGACCATTCGAAAATGGTCGCGCAACCGCTGCTAGTCGCCGGTGTGAACCAACCAATAGTCTAATAGACATGTTTATCCTTGACGTGACTCTGGAATGATAAATGCTTATGTGGAAGTCTCTTTTGTGACAGAGCCACCAGTGTACACGTGAGTGCAGCCTTGGTATCTGTCAAACTGGCGATGTGAGACCAACCGCAGTGCAGCAACGACTGGTGTTTTATGTTTGTTGCGAAGTCGTTTTATTGACGTTATAACAGTTCGTAGCTCAAGCAGCCTTCACTGGTAGTTTAGGTCCAGATGCCGATGCGCTACAGCAGGAAGCCGTAAAGTGTACATTTGGGTACACATAGTATATTTGCGCACCGGCATGGTTTCCGATTTTTGATATACGTTTACGCGAAGCATGTGATATACAGAACTTCTAATCGGTGTTCTAGTCCAATATAAAGCCGTGCAGCTTGCTCAATAAAAACCTCAATAATTGAACCCCAATGAATGTTAGCAGAAAAAAAGAATGGTCTTTTCACTTGTACTGATAGCGGGTACATAATTTTTTATTATCGTGTTCCTGCGGTATTCTTACATACCCCAAGCATTAGTAGACGCAACAATCGTATTGAGTGTACGTACGATGCGTCCATCAGCATGTGCAACCGTTCCTGTTAACTAGATCTCGCGGTCAGTTAATATCTATTTTGAAGCACTAAGTCAAATCAACCTGGCTCCAAATATTCATCTTGCCCAATTTCTGCAAAATCTATGTTAAAGTTGCTGTTTTATTATTCTAGTCACATTGCAACAATGTATTGCAGCTAGTGAAAATTCGCATGACCTCTCTTCGCATAGCTTTGCTCTCACACAGAGGCTTCCATACAAGATCTCTAGAACTAATATCCTTGGATAACTATATGTGGCGACAAATCACACGAAATCACTAAGACCACATTCACTGCTTCTTGTCTCCTTACCTCTAGTAGTGAATGAAGGGGGCTCAATGAACTTTAGTGCTATTCGATGTTGTAAGAAACGTGCGCTATATATGGAATGCAATCTTATGTCACGCTCATCCCGGAGCTCTTTCGTCAACTGATGTGCAGTGGTACTATTGCGCACCGAGTAATGTGGTCGAAGTGAATCCGGACGCCCCTGTATCTAGCAATAACGCAGAGTGGTAACCAGCAGGCACTGCAGTAGCTAGTTGCTCATTTTCTTGACTCATTTCAAGTGATCTGTCCGTGCTGTCTTTCCCATCTACATGCATTGGGCAATAAGCGAGCGTTCGTCCTTCGAACTTCATTGCATGGCGCTTGTAGTTCCAGAACAGTGACAGCTATAGCTGGCTGACTGGAATGGGGATTGCCTAATGTCGACTTGCTATCAAAAGTGAACCAATCTCTGACATATGCACTGTGGAGTTTTGTTTTTCTGTCTCCCGCGAATGACGACCACAGGCTGGCATGCAGGTCGTGATCGACTCGGAATCTGTCATGACATCTTTTATATATACTTTGCGGTAGACTTGCACAATACTGCACCGCGAGGGACAGATTGACCTTCTAAGCACTAAGCACAAATGAAGATATCGTTGAAGGGCGGTGGTATTGAAATTGCGTCTGCGGTGGCATCACATCATTCCTATACTTTTTTGTTAGTCGAGAGCACCATCGCTCTATATTGGGAACGCTCCTAGTGCACACTGCTTCACTGCTTATTGAATTGTTCATGTGTGCAGCTTTTGGGACGCGCAAATATTTTGTGTGGACTTGCGTAAAACTAACGTTTCACAGCGTAAAAACTTCAGTTAGTGGTGATGAACTGAACCACTTTGAGCTATTCGAAAATAAAAATGAGAGAAATCGTCCTCTGCATCACTTGTACGCTTTTCATCTGCAGAAATTAGTAAACATGTAAACATAGCTACGTGCTGGATATGTAAACTACACTTTCTGCGACAGAAAATACATCAAGGTACAAAAATGTCAGCGTTAGACAATAATTTAGGCGTAAGTCTCCTTCGGTAGCCTGATGTGTAATAACAAACCAATTCCAGCTTGAGTTTGAAATTATTTAGTTTCTTTGAGTTGTACAAATGGGCAGAAACCGTATGAGGATGAGTCATGGGAAAAGTGATGAGGTAATAACGTTTTCGTTGACGCAGGAGCATGTAGTAGGAGTCAGACTAACATGGCACCCTCTGCCAAATTGCATCGTGTAGAAGCCGACTTTTCAGTCCGGTTTCAAGTTTCTTGAATTTCCCCGTTGAGGGGTGCGTGAATGAGTGTGGTTGCCACAAAGTCTGAGTCTGTTGCGTCTCTAATTTAGGCAAAAACATTCGTTTAAGACTACCAAGATTTCGCGCTTGAAAACTATTCAATGCTTGTGCATTGTGCATTTCTTCCTGATTATGTCTATTTGCGTGGTTTCATTTCCTAATACGACTGACATAATATTGCACATAACATATATCTGCCCAGGGATACAATTCAGTGTATACTCAAGTCACATAACACAATAAATATAGGATGCTTGAGCTTTGCCTTTAAGAGTAGGTCGCGACAGCCTAATCGGGTCTTGTATGCGTCACCTCCCGAACGAGTGGCCTGCTACCATTTTCGATGCATAGCTCAGTTGTGCCGTAAGGAAACGAACAACTGTGCGCGTAGCATGCGTCGTTTCAAAGCATTTGTTTCATCTTTTAGCTCTGGTAAATCTATCCTCATCATTACCATTGAATGCCAACTGCATATAACTGCAGTTGTTAGGTGCCCACTACAGCGCAATCATTTCTTTCGCGAGTGAGCGAGGCGCTAGCAAGGCGTACCTAGGTCAACACAGTATATAGCTTACAGTATATATCTTGTGGCCAGTAATCGCATGTTTACTCGGCAGCATCTGGTAACACTGCTCTAGGCCGTCAAAAACAATTTGGTACTTGATGTCCCTGATCGTACGACTTCACTTTAAGGCCTGAAGTTCCTCATCGAGTTTTCGGTGAATCTATGACAAATAATATTGGCTCGAAGACACGCATTGTTAAGCACGTTGTATGCGCCTGGTCTACGCCAGAGATTGCAGTGTCTCACGCCATGGTTCTGTTCGGTGATTCGAAGCCAGGCAAGTTTTCAAGCTTCTTCGGCTCTCGGCGTGAATTCATCACTGTTCGACCCACAAGCATCATCAAGAAGTTTCCAAATAGCGTGCGTAAATTTCTCCGTTGGCTCTGCGCATGCGTCGTAGGCTAAGCTCTTGCGGGCTCCTTTTGGGTGACGACCGCTAATGCTACGCCCGCAACACCCGTTAACATAATTTATGCTCTTCGAGAAGTCCATGTTTTTTTGAGGGAGCAGTGCTTTTGAATTTGTGTATTCTTCATGCTGTCCACAATAGCGAAAAATTTGGAGGTTTCGAATTTTCGCTTTTAGGAGTTGATTGCGATAGCAATGCCCTGTTCCTTGTGCGTACTTCAACCACAGTGCATGAAACCTTTTCGAAATTGCTATGCACACCCTACGTAACCTTAGGGAAAGTTCGATCACCAATCTTACCAAGGATACCAACGCCGACAACGAAGCTGACGTCGACGCCAAATTTCTGTGAACCAAGCTTTTAAAGGGCCACTCACCAGGCCCCTAACAAATTTTAGTTAGGCTGTGGAAGTTGTGTGTCCAATGAGCGGAATTAGGCCACAAAAATTGTTAATGCGACGCGTTTCTCAGCGAACTTCGGCGTCTTTGAGCGTATCTATCTATCTATCTATCTATCTATCTATCTATCTATCTATCTATCTATCTATCTATCTATCTATCTATCTATCTATCTATCTATCTATCTATCTATCTATCTATCTATCTATCTAACTATCTATCTATCTATCTATCTATCCATCTATCTATTTATCTATCTATCTAGCCGCCTACAACCGTTAGCTCTCCTGGCCATAGAGTTAATATACTGACGCTAGAGGCAAGCAGGGCCGGAAAAGTTATAACCACCATAGCGCTGACATCTTGGAACGTTGTCAATGTTGCCATCACAATACTTTACGAAAGCTCTAATTTACACGTTGGAAACACTTGAGTTTTCACAATACAAATCGTAAACAAGCGTGTTAATGTATTATAAAGGACCGCGAGTGGGATCACGTCCATATTATTCACTTTTAGTAAACTACAATGGCTATTTATGTAACTTACTGCGCGTGTAAAGAAGCGTCCGCAGGTTAGTTCAGTAGATAGCACCACCATTCTTGAAACGTTGAGAGCGAGACTACCGTGGCGGTGAGGCGTTCGGCGCCGATTACGCCGGCTTGCTTGCGGGCCGGGCAAACTGCCATGAGCAATCAGCTTTAATTCAAGTGACAGTCTCTTACTGCTATGTAATGGAGACGCACGAAGCAGAAACATGGCAGTGGTTATAGCAGCACACAGCGGTGAAGGCGAGTGAACGTAACGCGAAAGATAAGTGTCGTTTCATCATGGCGTCACCCGAACATTCATACGTTTTGATTCTGCTTGTGCGAATAGTGAATTTTCGGCTCGAAGCGAATTCGAAGCAAATCGGGATTTTAGACGAATATTTACGAATATAATTTGAATAGTATGTGTGACATATAAAGAGAAATGGGCACATTTATCAGGATCTCGCTAACCAGCACAATAATTTTTAAAAATTGAAATAGGGCCTCTATGCCAGTGTCATTTCTTTTTTTCGTTCATAGGAAGTCGATACAACTTTGAATTGGAGCAGGATTCCGCTTTCAGCATGATGGGAGTCATAATCCTTAAATTACGTAACATCTTAAAATTTGTTACACTGAGAGCATATAAGCTATCTAACAAGCTTTTAAGCCTAATAGGATGAATTGATTTGAGGGTAATATTTTTATTTAAAGGGGCCATCCGACTTTCAAGTAGCCATGGATTGTATTTACTAAAAAAGTTTGTTGCCTCAAAAATGCACCGCCGCAAAAATATTTAGAGTCAACCCAGTACACGCGAAGTTGCAAAGATATCTCGCGCGCTGCAAGTGCATTGTCTTTTCTCGTCCCGACGAAAGCGCTGGGCGCTAAGCAGGGAGGGATGGTACAGGGAAAGAAAATACCTCATACGTGCTTTCTGAGCTTGTGGAGTCATTTGCTTAGACAAGAGAGCATTATACAGCTGACCTTGAGAATTTATTGTGAATCGCACGCCATGTGCTGCACTGTAATATTGAGCTTGCATGTCCTCGGTAGCCTGGACTACCGATCGGCAGCGTTTTCTGACAATGCTCAAATAGTGTTGCAGGGCACCTTTAAATTTGTAGGGGGGCTTTGCGGCAGAGCACACTATCTTGAGTAGGTGCTTTCATGGTTTGGTATAACTACGCTGCAGTGAAACCACCCTTACAGGCGTTAATTTCGTATTAATATGGATGTAATCGTTCCTCGCGAATACTTCGAAATTTTCAATATTTAAATTCGAATCGAGGTGAATTCGAATACGCTCCCATTCATTCAAACATTCGAAGCATTCGAATATTTGCACAAGCGTAGTTTTATTGTATGGGCCCTATAGAGAGCTTTTCCTCTATAGTCTGTATATTAACTCCATGCTCCTGGCGATTTCGATAATGATATCGATACAAAAATTGGTATGGCGCAACATGACTGTATGACGAGAATAAGTGACATGTTATAACATGAAAATCATATGTATGCCATAAATGCCATGGTTTAGATATAATCGTATGGCTGCTCTTGTGGTAATCTTGTTCAAATGACGTGTTGCAAAACTGGTATGGTATGACATGACTGCATGTTGACGAAGGTGAATGACAAGTCCAAACATAATTATCAAGGCATGTGTGTCGTGTAAAACTTGCGTACAAGGTACGCTCATAGCACGCTCGTTGCAATCTTGCTAGCTACACTTATACCAAATTTCGTATCAGGGGACGTTAATAAAAAACGAAGGTAAATTACACGACCAAACATGATAATCGTGACATGGAACTCATGTACGGCACAATTTACTTCCGCCTCGTAAATTTGTGCTCATTTTAAAGTCACATATCAGCTTCATACGATTTTTAAAACAGAAAGAAAAATAAAAGTCCGCCCGTAACTGCCTGAATCATAGTGCGACATCTCAACAGTAGCTCTACAGGGAAGGGGGTAAGGAGGGATTAAAAGAATAGGAATAAAGGTATAGATATAGAGAGGGGGAAGGAGAGAGCGTAGCGAAAGGACAGCGACACCCAGAAGCAAGTATAACATAGAAAATATGGACACGGTCGCAGGAGTCCGAGGACGGGGCACCACTCAGCTAGAGCTCTTGTCGGTGGAAGGACCGGTCGGCACGAAATCCAGAGAGCGAGTCCACATTGCCTCATTCATGCTTCACTTATGATCGGTTTCCACTGTACGTGGGATCCGCCAATTTTCTTCAATCGGTTCATTACAAGCTGAGAAAACTGCTTATTTCTTTAAAAGCGGGGCTAAACGATGATGAGAGTGGGCGACCTGGAAGCCCTTGTCACTTCCCCGCGTATTCTTCGCAAGCCAAATCTCTTTTCTACTTTCTACGGCATCCTTCCAAGAGGTTACGTGCGCATGAAATGCCCGAACAAGCCCAATCACTGAGCACGCAAACGGTGTTTTTTTTTTTGTTTTAACCAGCGTGATTTTGTTGTCTACCGCCTGTTGGTGCGGGATGGTTTGGAAGAGCTGGCTGAGATGCGGTAGAATAGATGGGCACAATGAGTGCGCGAGCGCGTAGGACCGTTAAATTCGCATCCACGGCTGTCGTCTGCTCGATGCGCTGACCGCAGGGACACAAACGCATGCGAAACAGCGGCAAATTAGCCCCCCCACCCCATCTCATTGCAATTCACGAAGAAATAAAGAAAAAAAGACTCGCACATTCTCTTATTGCATCTCATTGTTTGTCTCTTGATGCCCCACGGGACTTCCGTGTCATGATTATCATGTTTAAATGTGTCGTTTACCTAGTCATCTGTTGACGTCACGTAATACAAAATTTAGTATATCTGGAGCTAGCAAAATGGCCACGAGCACACTATGAGCGTAGTATGTTGTCGTGTTCTTACATGACACGCGTGTCAGAATTATCATATTTGCACCAGTCACATACTTTCGTCATTCATTGACGTCACGTAACATCAAATTTGGTATATGTGGAGCTAGCAAAACAGCCGCGAACACATGATGAAGGGCCCGATTTACTCCAATGTAGCGTCGCCGTGCGCGCACGCTGCGCACAGCGACGATACGTCAGCAAAACGCGAGCGCTCTATAGTCCTCGCCAGACGCGACCAGCGCAGTTAGCGTCCGTCGGCGCGGCCCGACGGCAACCGGCGCGGAATGGGACATGCCGAATTTCGCGCCGATGCGTTACCCAGACAGCACTGCGTCTCCCGCTTTTCATGACGAGGGACACCGGACGCTCTGAAACGCCCATGCGTCGAGGGAACGCAGCGTGATGCGCGCCTGCGAATATATGGCAGGACCGGCGCCCGGCGTTGCAACGCTGGCGTGACGCGACGAAATGGTGCCGGCGAGCACGCGCACCACGTAACGTCGAAACGTATTGGCACCTTGACTGTGGCATGTAGTCATGTTCTCACATGACACGCATCTCGTGATTATCATGCGCGCACCACACACATACCTTCATCATTCATTGACGTCATTAATACTAAATTTGGCATATTTGAAGCTTGCGAAACGGCTGCGAGCGCATTATGAGCGTAGCATGCAGTTATGTTGATACATGACACGCACTTCATGATTATCATGTTTGCACTAGTATCATACCTTCGTCATCTATTCACGTCCTGCACTACCAAATTTGGTATAAGTGAAGCTAGCAAAACAGCCGCCAGCGCACCATGAACGTGGCATGTAGTCATGTTGTTACATGACACGCATGTCAAGATTTTCATGTTAGGGTTTTGCCTGTGTTCATCATGTAATCATGTCATACCATACCGGTTTTGCAACAAGCCATGTGAACGAAACCACTGCAAGAGCTGCAGGACCATGACATCTAAATTGTGACATTCATGACAAAAATGTCATGATTTTTATGCTATGACTAGTTTAATATGTTCTTCATACAGTCATGGTATATCATACTAAGTTTGATATTAATACCGTCATCGAAACGACCAGGATAACTGAAAGTCGTAGATAGATAGATAGATAGATAGATAGATAGATAGATAGATAGATAGATAGATAGATAGATAGATAGATAGATAGATAGATAGATACGCTCAATGTCGCCAAAGTTTGCTAATTGGATTGGACAAACTTTTATTTGGTCCTCCAAAACACAGATCACTGTGTTGCGGGCAGCTCCCACGTGGGGACTGAGATGCCAAGCTCCTCAGCCGCCTCGCGGGCTTGGTGGACAGCCAAGAGCTGATCTGCCAAGGACGAGCTGCGGATTGCCGCCTCCCATCTGGCAGAGGTGATGTGCGATAAATGAGCGAGTTCGGTGCACTGCCAGAGCATGTGTTCTAATGAAGCTATTTCCCCACAATGTGGACAAAGATTACTTGGGTATAGGTCAGGGTACATGATGTGTAACGTTTTCAAAGTAGGGTACATCCGCGTTTGCAAAAGCCTTAATGTAAGTGCTTGGGGCCGGGTTACATTTTTGTGAGGTGGAGGGAAAATCCTTCTAGACAGGTAGAAATGTTTAGTGAGCTCGTTATATGTTGTAAGAATTTCCCGGTTATCCCCTTCACCGGTAGAACGCATCCCCGGAGAGGCGCGGTTGGAAAGTTCTCGCGCCGCCTCGTGTGCTGCTTCGTTGAGATTGGGAGGGGAATCGTTGATTTGTCCAAGGTGAGCTGGGAACCAACTCAGAAGATGATGTGTTATGTTCTTGCCTTGCAGTATTATGAGCGTTTGTTCACAGACCGTCCCCTTGGCGAACGCCTGTAGTGCTGCCATAGAATCACTGTAGACGACTTCAATGTTATCCATCTTGAGTGCTAAGGCGATGGCCACTTGTTCTGCAATGATTGGGTCTTTCGTCCTGACCATCGCTGAGTTGACGACACGGCCAGCCCCATCGACTACCACTGCCACAAACGCTTTCCCATTGGCGTAGGAAGCCGCGTCAACAAATACGACCCCTCGTTCCTTGTTTGAGACTTGACGAAGTATAGTCCTGGCCTTCGCTACTCTTCTTCCGACGTTGTGTTCTGGATGCATGTTTCTCGGTATAGGAGATACCGTGATAGTCTCCCTGATGTTGTCAGAGATATCATATTTATTACGTCTGATTGCTATTGGGTGTTGGCCCAGCTCCTGCAGGATCATTCTCCTCGACCTTGTTGTAGACAACCTTGCAAACTGTGCTCTCTCTTGGGCTTCTGCTATTTCTTCGAGCGTGTTGTGTATGCCAAGCTCAAGCAGACGCTCGGTGCTGGTATGTATGGGTAGGCCCAGGACCTTCTTGATAACTTTTCTGAGGAGCACATTCAGTGTCTCGGACTCTGCTCTTGACCAGTTGTGCATTGCTGCCTCGTATGTGAAGTGACTTAGAACAAACGCATGCATCAACCTGATGAGGTTGTCTTCCTTGATCCCATTTCTTTTGTTGGCCACTCTGCGTATGAGGTGCACCACACTGTCTGTTTTCCGAGTTAACTTGCCTATAGATTTGCTGTTGGCGCCGGTAGACTCTATCAGCATTCCCAGGACTTTGATGGAGTCGACCCTCTGGAGTAGTCGACCCTCTGGATGGCATTCCCTTGATTTGTACGGAGGTGGATGTCTATCTGGTTTAACGGCTTCCATCCCCTGGGCTTCGGTCACCGCCGTGCAATCCGATAAAGCAAAAGTTCTGACTTACTCGAGGAGCACTTGAGCCCGGAATGGCGAAGGTAGTCTTCTACAGTGTCAATCACCTCTTGCAGAGCGCTCTCAATCTGCCCCTCGCTTCCACCTGTGCACCAGATGGTAATGTCATCTGCGTAGATGCTGTGCTTCAATCCTTCAATGCTCGATAATTTCTTTGACAGTCCAATCATGGCAATGTTGAACAGCATTGGTGAAATCACTGCCCCTTGTGGCGTGCCCCTTGCTTCTAGTTCGATTGCTGCGGTCTCGATATCTGCAATCTTCATCACGGCTTTACGATCTGTAAGAAAGGACCATACGTAGTCATAGAAGGCTTTCCCTAGACCAAGCTTGGAAATTGCTTCGAGTATGAATGAGTGCTAAGAAATGCTTCGCATTTATTAACTTTCGCCATGTCATGTGCCACTGTTTGCAATGTCAGAGCAGTGTCGTCTACGTAGAGGACCAACGTCACTGCATGTCCATGTATTCAGGGCCATTCATCCGCGCACGTTACGCCCTCATTTTCAGTGCGCGCGCCGGATAATAGAAGGGGGAGCAGCGTTCATCTTGAAATTTGACCCGTTTCCGAGGCGCATAGCGTTTCAAATTTTGGCAGGCGTGATTGCGAACGCGGCAGCTAGGCGTTGCGCTTGTCAGTTCAAAATGGTCAAACGTAGTGAGTGGCCCGTTAGCGCTTTCGAGTTAAAAATGTCAAGCAGCTGGGTTCAGAAGATCCTCTTCCTCGAGACAAGGTTAATAATATCCACGGGAGAGGATATACCAACTATTTAGTGAATGTTGCCTTAGGCTGCTCCATTATCATCGCTACAACAATATACGCGCGACATTATGACATTTTGAGCTAGAGCCTTCAATTCGCTACCAACAACCGGCCACGAGCAGGTGACGAGCGTGAATTATATGGGCACCGTTCAGTCAAGTTTCCTAGTCTGACTGCAGCACGACCTAGTGGATAAAAAAAGCAACCTTAAGCCTGCCTCAATGAATATGGAACGCGACGCGCGCGTCTACTTTTTGCGAGCCCTTAACGGCGAATGTCAAAGACTTTGAGACGGGACAGTGCGAGTAACGGAGCTCCATCTGGTCAGCGTGCGGTGCCTGTAGAAGTCGAGAAAGACGACCACGTGCGGCTGAGCCTTATTTCTCCGGATATTGGTTTGAAAAAGTTATTTCACTTTTGCAGAAGAGTGAGGCATGCCACCCAAAGCTCGAAACCGTCGTCGAGGTGGAGTGAGGACCTACGATGCGGCGATCGTCACCGCGCAGGGACACGGAGCCGGTGATTCTCAACGGCATCGTTGGAAGGCGCAGTTGCAACTCACCGAAGGTGGCACATTAGCTGGTACAAATGACCTGTCTGACATAGACCACCGCCTGCTGCAGTTGGCTAAATACACGACAACGCCGATGCCAGCGTTACCCGCAGTTAGCGGCACCGTGCCAGCTACGGCGAGCATAGACCAACGCTTGTGGCAGACGGCCATGCCCGCGGTTCCGGTGAACGCGTCAAGCGTTGCCGCTGCGTTGCCTTCGTCCACGGTGCAGAACCAGTTCAGCGAGCCGTCCCCTGTGAGACCGCTTCCACAAGAACCCTCAGGTGAGGAACGTAGGCCTTACCCGATGTACTCTTCGGAACGGAGCCTCCAAGATGGTCTTGTGGCGCATGCATACGCAACGCACAGAACACCGCCCACCCGCGGAAAGCGTTCACATGCGCCTACCATCGGTGAACAGCGGATCGGTTACGCGCACTCGTGGCCACGCCTGAGGGATTTCGTCGCGACGCGATTTGAAAGGCCCCGTGGAGCGCCACCCGCTTGCGAAAACCGTCCTTATTGGTGTTCCATCGGTGAACTACCCTATGGTCGAGCGTATGCTTCCAAGCACTACTTCCGAGAGCAGGCTGTGGTGGCACGGCCTGACGCCGCCTGCAAAGCCTCTCCTGCTATGCGCCGGCTGCCACAAGAGCATTTCGTCCACGAACCACAGGACAGACTCTGGAATTCTCCCTGGTCACGCCCGCAAAAGGGGTTCATGGCGAGGGAGTCGCACCAATACGGAACACCACCCTTCACTCAGCGTTCCTCACACGGCTATTTCGGATATTATCAACGAGTTGGCAACGTCAACACCCCCTGGTAATGCCTGCAGTAGGGTACCATGGCCCAGCTCTCCCGCCCTACATTTTCAAAAACAGTGTGGTTCGCTTCGTCAGGATAACTGCTAATTCGTTTCACAGTGTTGTTGGGTGTCTTTGTTGTTGAAGAATGCACCGTACTCATCATATCTTACTGAACATTGCCCGCGTTGGCTACAGCGCGGGTGTTGTCAAAGGTTGCGATAATTAGTTACCGCTTATTTCGCTTAAATTTCTTCGTAGCCGGGTGGGAACAATGTGTTCAGTTTATGCAGCACCAGAGAAGATGATACATTTCGGATTTCAAGCTGTGATAAAGAGAGCCTCGAAAAGAAAAAAAGAATGCGTATTTGTTTGTCTCGTTTATTTGGTGAGTACGCACAAAGCCTGCGTTCAAAGCAGTAGAAAAATATGTCTGGAGTGCGCGCAACTGCTTTTTCGACTCCACAACAAACGATGGATCTGAAAAAAAAAATAGCTAAGCCACTCACTTCTTGGTTTACTTGAAATGCGGTGAGTCGTATGTTAGATATAAGATAAATATGGCACATTTTTGTTCAAAAAGGGGAATTAACCCTTGTTCTTGGCACCTGTTGCACATACAAACAGATAACGAACTTTGTTTTGTTCCTGAGGGGCGACTTGGAAAGTCCCCTTATGAGGGAGTAGCCGCCGCGGGCAGCTCCTACGTCGGGGGCCCGCTAGGCGGCTCGTTGCTGAGCGGTAAGGTCGGAGGTTTTGAGCGTCTCATACCACTCTGCTTTCATGGTGAGACGATCGTTGTGCTGTAACGAGGGACGCCGCCAGAGTACAAGCTCGAAATGAGGAAGGAATTCAACAAGAACACCGATATTAGCAACATCACAAGCCCTGAGCTGATATGAAGCACTGCAGTGTTTGCACTGGGGCTCACGGGGATGGCAGCTCTAACACTGCTACAGAAATCAACCCCAGCGGACGCCACCTAACTACAATTGACGTTGATCTGACATGACGGCTGTATCATAGCTGTATATATATATAATGTTTATAGCATTCGATAGCCAGTACTGCAAAAAGAATTGTTGTTTGATGAACCTTTGGGTTCACCTCCACGGTTATTGCCTGCCCTAAGTAGACATGGTCTTTTACAACTTGACGTGCACTACTACCTATCTTGAAGCGCTGCTCTTTACGCGGTTGTTAGGTGAATTCTGTTTTCTTTGTTTTGTATTTTCTCTTTTTTGTCAGATACTGCCCAAGTATATATTGTGCGGTTCTAGCAAATCAATCTTGTTGTAAGTCAGTGCCACTGTCTGTTTCCTTCTTTTCTTGTCCCTCGTCATTGCCGCTGTTTTTTGTATGAATCATGTCATACCAACTCACCCAAGCAACCACGCTAGCTCTTTTCCGAGGTTGTTGTACATTACTTTCGTTTTCTGCAGAATAAGTTTAAGACCCACCTTTCTGCGAGATTGTAGTAACTAGAAGAATGAGAATGGGGTGGAGCACATTTGGCAAGCACTCTCAAATTATGACAGATAGATTGCCACTATCCCTCAAGAGGAAGGTATATAACAGTGGTATCTTGCCAGCACCTTTGTAACAGAACGAGCGCTCAAAAAGGGCGCGGCGCCAAATTCTCGCGACGAACCGCCGGAATGACGCCGCGAGGTCAACGAAAAAGAAAGAAAAAGAAAACAAACATCTAAAGGCTCCCCGGGCGCGC
The DNA here is from genome assembly GCF_043290135.1 of Rhipicephalus microplus. Classification (NCBI taxonomy): domain Eukaryota; kingdom Metazoa; phylum Arthropoda; class Arachnida; order Ixodida; family Ixodidae; genus Rhipicephalus; species Rhipicephalus microplus. The sequence goes on from NC_134706.1 coordinate 57,223,815, forward strand.
GAGCCGCTCCTCTCGGAAGCGTGGCTTCGCCGATGAACCTCCTCACCCCACAGCGGCGGCCGGGCAAGCACTGGAAAGTTCCAGAAGGAAAGGGGCATGTATGCCGGGTTGAGTTATCTGTCGGGGACGGCCCCCGTACAGTCTCGCGCCTCTCCCCAGCCTTCGCTGCGTATCGCGCCGACGAAATGACGACAACTTTCTGGAATGTCGTGCGGAAGGTATTTAATCGAGCGGCCGAGACGAGAGAGCAGGAGAAGACGGAAGTTAGCGCCAGAGCGCGTAGGGATTCCGCTGTGTAGTCGGCGAAGGTTTTGTCCGTAGCGACAAAGCAGGAGAAGAAGAAGAGGATTTCTACCTGAGGGTTGAAGGCTCAAGCTACAGGCAAGAGCGTGTGTTTACCGCTATCGAGCGAAGACGCGTGGCAACAGCTGCGTGTGTGAAGCCGACGTGTTTCCGGCGAAGAAGTTAAAGCTTGAAGAGTGGCCAATTGAAGACGCGAGGTTTCCTGGAAGAGAAACTTCAGGGGGCAGCGGAACGACAACAACGCTGGACTTTGAGTGAGTGATTCTCGGAAGAGTATCATTCAGACTTTTGTTCCAAGGACTTTGGACTGAATAGGTTTTCTATCTCTTTAGTCTTTAAGTGTCTTGGTTGTTAAATGCATGCGACTGCATTGTAGTGTGAATTGTTGTCTGTGTCCGTTGTTTTGAGTGTGGCTGATTGTACTGTGTAGTACGTTGGTTGATTGGTGACATATTGTACTCAACTATTGTGGAGTGTGCATACTCGTGTATTGTTTTAGATCTGCCATTATTCAGAATATAATTTTGTTTGTTTATCAACTCTCGGCTCTGACTTGTTCTTTGGGCCACAGCCGGCGTCTGCTGGCGCGCCAATAAGGACCAATTCTAAATTGTCCACGCTTTCGAGGTGCGGTTCGGGGGGCCGATACATCGGCTCTTGGAATTAGCCCGGCGATCGCCTCCCTAATTACCGGGACCTGTGTGACAACTTTGCTATGAAGCAGAAACCTGGAGACTTACTAAAAGGGTTCAGCTTAAATTGAGGACGACGCAGCGAGCAATGTAATGAAAAATGGTAGGTGTAACCTTGATGATTTGTGGGGTTTAACGTCCCAAAACCACCATATGTTTATGAGAGACGCCGTAGAGGAGGGCTCCGGAAATTTCGACCACCTGGGGTTCTTTAACGTGCACCCAAATCTGAGCACACGGGCCTACGACATTTCCGCCTCCATCGGAAATGCAGCCGCCGCAGCCGGGATTTGAACCCGCGACCTGCGGGTCAGCAGCCGAGTACCTTAGCCACTAGACCACCGCGGCGGGGCGGTAGGTGTAACCTTACGAGACAAGAAAAGAGCAGAGTGGATTAGGGAACAAACGGGGGTTAAGGATATCATAGATGAAATCAAGAAGAGGAAATGGACATGGGCCGGGCATGTAGCGCGTAGACAGGATAACCGCTGGTCATTAAGGGTAACTAGCTGGATTCCCAGAGAAGGCAAGTGGGTTAGGGGGAGGCAGAAAGCTAGGTGGGCAGATGAGATTAAGAAGTTTGCGGCTATGAATTGGCAGCAGCAAGCCCAGGACCGGGTTAACTGGCGGAACATGGGAGAGACCTTTGTCTTGAAGTAGACGTAGTCAGGCTGATGATGATGATTATGATGAACCTTTGGATATATTCGCCAAGTATTCTCAGACCTGGAATGATTGAGTGGTAGAATAATTGATTTGCAACACAGGATGCTGGGGTTCGATACCTACTGGGCCAACGACATTTATTCTTCGCATTCGTCTGGTCAACGCTATCAACGTCAGCATTTCCCTGATGCACAAGCGTTAAAATTATCGAAACGTGCACTCTTCGTTCTTAAGTAGATAAAAAATTTTATCACGCAGCTGTGGAAAATCTAACGGGCCCACGACGTGGCGTACAGGTTAGGCCTATCTGTCGTGACGTGGGAGCAGCCCGCTATGGGCTAGTTCATGCCCTGACGGGCCTAAATAAAGTTTTCCATAGCATACCATGCCTGTGACACACATTCGCATACCAGTGGTGCATACCCTACACGAGTATGTGCTGCTAAAAAATGCGAAGCATTTCTCAGCGAACTTCAGCGACTTTGATCGCATTTATCTATCTATCTATCTATCTATCTATCTATCTATCTATCTATCTATCTATCTATCTGTCTGTCTATCTATCTTTCTATCTATCTATCTATCTATCTATCTATCTGTCTATCTGTCTGTCTGTCTATCTATCTATCTATCTATCTATCTATCTATCTATCTATCTATCTATCTATCTATCTATCTATCTATCTATCTATCTATCTAGGAACCAACGAATTTTAGCTCTTCTGGCCGTTTCGATAACGGTATCGATACCAGTCTTTGTATGGGATACTGTATGAAGAACATATTTGACTAGTCAGAACATAAAAATCATGACATGTGTCATGGATGTCTTGATCTACATTTTATGGTCCTGCAGCTCTTTCAGTAGTTTCCTTCACATGGCTTGTTGCAAAACTGGAACGGTATCACACGATTGTATGGCAAATACAAGCGACATACTCTAACACAAAACTCATGGCATGCGTGTCATGTAACAACATGACTACATGCCACGCTCATGATGCGCTCGCGGTCGTTTCGTTTGCATCACATATATAGAGTTCGGTATTACGATACGTGAATAGATGACGAAGGTATGTGATTGGTGCAAGCATGACAATCATGAGATGCGTGTCATGTAACAACATGACTACATGCTACGCTCATGATGCGCTCACGGCCATTTCGCTAGCTTCACATGTACCAAACTTGGTATTACATGACGTCAATTGATGACGACGGTATGTGACTGGTGCAAACACGATAATCATAAGATGCCTGTCATGTGAGAACATAAGTACATGCTACAGTGAATTCGCCAATACATCTGGACGTGACGCGGTGCACGTGCTCGCCGGCGTTCGTTTTGTCGTGACACGCCCGCGTTGCCACGCCAGGCGCTGGTCCTGCCATATACTCGCAAGCGCACACCCCCTGCGTTGCTTTGACGCATGCGTGTTTCAGTGCATCTGGCGTCCCTCCGTCACGAAAGGAGGGAGACGGTGAGCACTTTCTCACTGATCACTTGTATTATGTATAGGAGTGGGAGATGTTTCTACGCAGCCCCTTTCTCACTGATCAGCCGCGAGATCAGTTATAGTCACTACTCAGAAGTGCGTTGTATGACGAGTGTGCTAAAAATTGAAGGTTTTCTTCCAGATACCGCTCATGAATCTCGTCTCTGAGTTTGACGTTACGAATAATGGTGCTTTATTTACAGATTATTGCTTGAGTGAATGATGGTTCGTCGTGGAAGGTGTTGTTAGAAGCGATGACTCACAACTTAGTTTATCGTTCCACTCTTCTACCACTTCACATCGTTGAAATGCTTCAGTGCTGTCATGCGCTCACTTTCGATGCGTGACAGCCCAGCGTGCGTGCTCGTCAACTCCACATTGGAGTATATTGGGCCCGTCATGATGGGCTCGTGGCCGTTTAAGAAGCTCCACATATACCGAATTCGGTGCTGCAGGGCGTCAATTAATGACAAAATATATGACTGGTGCAAACATGATAATCCCGACACAAGTGTCATGTAAGAACATGACAACGTACCACGCTCGTAGCATGCTTGCGTCCATTTCGCCAGCTCCACATATACTAAATTTGATGTTACGTGACGTGAATTGATGATTAGGTGAACAGCACATCTAAACATGATAATAATGACGCGGAAGTTATGTACGGCCTCATTTACCTCCACCTCGTAACGCTGTGCTGATTTTAAAGTGACGTATAAACATTTCCATTCATGCTTCGCATATCATCAATTCGCACTCTCCGTGAGATCTTGCACTTTCTTCTTAAACATACAATAACGATTATTATAAAACCGACTTCATTTACATCAACACGGATATGAGATGACGTGGAAAGAACATGTACATTCGAGTTTTATGTTAGAAAAAATGTATTGTCACAAACGTCAATGACACTGAACAGAACATTTCCTTTTTAGACATACTCTAACGATGATGACAAAATAGACGTCATTTACATGAACGTGGATATGAGATGACGTGGAAAGAACATGTACATTCGATAGTTCACATGAACACAACCACAAAAAATATTTCAAGATAAACAAGACACACAAATAAAACATGAATATGTACATTTTGCATATTTACATGTTGGCAAGCCATTTCTTCCGGTGCATCGACACATCAGCCTTACAATACCAGGCTGGCCGAAAGACAAGTTTCACTCTTCCATTACAGACCAACACAAAAGGGCAAGACCAGTGCCGAAGAAATTCCTCTTCACCAAGGAAGAAAAGCTCCTTCGACAAAACAGACAGCAGCTCCAAGTACAATCGCTCTAGGATCGGGTAGAGCACGTGGCGGTGGCGGCGCGCTGCAACCACCGCGCAGCGGTTGCGCCAGAGGCAGAAAGAGCCGGCAACAATGAGAAGACAAGCGAAGTGGCCTCGAAAGCAACAGCCAGAAGAAATGAAGTGGTTTACTCTGAGGCAGCAGAATCCGGCATGTACGGCTCTCCAAAAAACGCGAGCAATGTGACAATGCACCAGAAAATGCTGATTTGTTTCCCGAAGGAAGCAGTTCGGACATGTTGCTGACTAGACCATTCTCCACCTTTCGTGGCGGTCGAGAGTGGGAAGCGCATCTCATCCCAGGCACCATATGAAGTCCCTGAGGTGTCCAGGCAGAAAAGAAGCCGTTAAGGTGCTCCAAGACACCCGTCTAGAGTGAGCACGGCGGGCTGGGGGACCAACGGAAGCAACAAAGCAGCAGTTGTCTCAACTATGTGGTTGTTCAAAACATTTATGCTAGGACAGGTCGACTGGACATGGCGGAAAAAATGCAACAGTTTTTGTATAAAACGCTGGAGGTGGTATTCACTGTAGGCCCTTTTAAGGAGCGCATTAGGCATCAAATGCCGAAGGTGAGTACCCAGAAAGTAATTTGCAAGCGTTCTTGCGGGAGATTCCTCCCCTTGCACTACTCGCAAAAGGAAGCACAGTGCCAGCAGCCGACAGCGTACGGACACTGAAGGGAAAGCAAAGCCTCCCTGAGAACACTGCTGTCCCAGTGCCGCACGAGAGACCAACTCAGTGCCGCCTGACCAAAAAAAGAAACACAAATCAGACTGCAGTGATCGCGAAATACGTAAAGATGGTTGCACGACTTGAGAAAGGTACCAAATGCGACTGAAAAAATAACAATCTGCGCAAGGTACCTCCACTCAAGAAGTGGGAAGTCGAAATCCCGTGCGTCCTGCATTTTCTGTCTTACTTCTTCGAGAGCGTTTAACCAAACGGATTCGCTAATGCCGTAGTGGTTGTATAAAATACCCAAAATACGAAGGGACGTGGCCGGCTGACTAGGAAAATCGGTGATTAGCCTGCAGTTTGGAGAGCCAATGAAGAAATACTGAGATTCGGAGATGTTCAACGCTGCACCCGAAATGCCGCTTTACTGGGATAATATAAGCAGGTTGCGTGAAAGGCTATCTTCATCCGAAAGATACAAGGTTATATCATCAGCAAAAGCTGCGACTTTGATGATACCAGGAAGCGCAAGACCCCAGACACGTGAATCCATGTCAAGAGCACGCAAATATGGCTCAAGGCTTAGGACAAATAGCACAGGAGACAATGGACATTGATGACGGACCCCACGTGTTATGGAAAAGGCAGCACTTTCCCAGCCATCCAGAACGAGTGTGCTTTTCAGACCAGTGTAGGTATTTCTAATCATTTCCGCAAACGAATGAAAAAATCCGAAGGCTGTGAGCACATTAAAATTATACGCGTGCTCTAGTCTGTCAAACGCTTTTTCCTGGTCCAAAGACACAAGGATACCACGCGCAGATTGCGACAGAGTATAGGCTATGATATCACGTGTGGTATATGACAAGCTGTGTATTTCTCGTCCAAGCACTGATGAAGTCTGGTGTTGACCTACCAGGGTGTTCAACAGACCCCTCAAACGTTGAACGGCTACCGCCGCGAATGTCTTATAGTCAACGTCGAGGAGCGTGATAGGTCTCCAATCTTCAGGATCAACAGTGGAAGCTTCACCTTTTGGAATAAGCACAATGTGTCCATCTTGGAAACTGGATAGAAAGACACCATCCATGTAGCATTGCCGGATAACCGTGGTAAAGGTAGCACCAATCTCATTCCGAAATGTGAAGTAAAACTCAACAGGAAAACGGTCTGGCCCAGGGGCCGTTCCACGTTTCATAGATTTCAGTGCCGCCTTTACCTCTTCAGCCGACGGAGGGATGTGCAGGCAATTCGCAGCTTCTTGAGGAATGCGGAGCCAACGCCCCGCCGCGGTGGTGTAGTGGCTAAGGTACTCGGCTGCTGACCCGCAGGCCGCGGGTTCGAATTCCGGCTGCGGCGGCTGCATTTCCGATGGAGGCAGAAATGGTGTAGGCCCGTGTGCTCAGATTTGGGTGCACGTTAAAGAACCCCAGGTGGTTGAAATTTCCGGAGCCCTCCACTATGGCGTCTCTCATATTCATATGGTGGTTTTGGGACGTTAAACCCCACATATCAATCAATCAATGCGGAGCCAACGTCTAAGCATGGGCGGTGTTTTATCACAGTTAGTCCGCATGGCCGAACTCGCCATTGCTTCAAAATGCGCTAAGATAACAGATCAATGACGCGTAGGAATTGGCTGCGCAGGTGGTATTTGTGCTGTCATAGAGGCACATGACTGTGATTGCCCAAAAAACGAATGTCTCGCGTAGCGCAGCACCTCGAGATGTGCACATGGGTTGTGTCTACAGCGCAATGCTGCTGCCGCCAGCGACGAAGCAGCAGTCAAGCGCTGAAAGCGTTCACGAAGTTCACGCTGCCAAGCTCGCATCAGAGGAGAGTGCGTTTCGGCACGCAAAGCAATGCGTTACTTCATCGCAGTATCAGCGAGCTCTTCAGAAACGCGTCGACGAAGTGAACGCCCCACTACTGCGCAGTGCCGGCACCCCTGTGTTTTAAGCGCATCCCAATCTTCAGGACTAGACGCCGTGAGCGACACACGTATTGTGCGTGACAAATCTGATCTTGAGCGCGCGTCCTGTAGAACGTGAATGTCAAGACGCCATGGCTTTGCCGAAAAAGAAAATGGAACTTCGAGCTTCAAGACAATAGGCCGATGATCAGATATGTACACAGGAGAACGTGGGAAGGACGGAACGCATAAATCGGAGACAAACGCCTCTAACGCACGTGGGATATAAGCCCGGTCAAGCCCGCTGGAAGATCGTCCGCGTCCCCATGTCCAAAGAAAGGTATTTCCGTGCACTGCATTGTGTGTGTCCAGTAATGAAAAGTGGTGTACAAGGCGTCGCAGCTCGCGTGAATTCGAGGCAGACTGGCCCCAGCCAGGACTTTGTACATCGGTTTGCGTATTTAAAACGCAGTTGAAGTCGCCAATCAGAATGACATCACGACCGTCAAGAAGAAACACATCCAGGTGTCTAAAAAAGTCATTAGGCTGTCCAGCTTGTGATGGCCCATACACACACAGTATCCAAGGGGAGATGCGGGTCAAAAAACGCAATTTTTTTTCAAAATTGCCGATTTTTGTTTTTGCCTGTTTTGATAAGATTATTACCTCTACTGTCATGAAAAAAAAATACAGGTCGAGACCTAACTGGAATTTTTTTAAATTGCACCTAAAGAGCACAAGGCGCCTGTTAAAAGGTCAAAAGTCTTCGAGCACCTTGCCGCTGATAATGCGCCACCGCTCACCATTGTTGATCACATTAGTCGAAGAGTCGAGCCTCACTCTTCAAATAACAACAGTTTCTCTAGCTAATGTAGCGCAAGGAATAATAAAAAGTAGCACGCTTCTGCGCGTTTTTCGAGCGCCGCGACTGGCTTTTCCCGTGATACGGATCGGTGACCGCCATTGGCCTCTGCGCGCTTGTATGTGCTGTGAATCCTATTTGCGGGCTTCATGTCTTGTCGAGCAGCGCAGCTGGACAATGCTTTTCTCGTGTAATTATCTCCGTTATGAATGAAAATTGGCATTGCTCGCAAGTGAAAGCCGTTGTGCAGAGCGCTCTGTAGAACAGGCTATAAGCAGCTGGTGCGATTTGCGGCAAATGTTGGCTTGCAAAATCCCATGCATCAAAACTCATTCACACCCGACAGCCGGAAAGTTCGTGATGCGGCAATGGATGACGTCAGCGTCAATCTTGTGAGGTCGAAAGAGTTCGTAATGAGAGAACTTAGCAGGGACGACATTGCCATTATGTACGACGGTATGTGGCACAAACATGGCCGTAACATGGCATGACACTGGACTTAGTCTGGATTTTGGAGTCCTGTCAAACTTCTTCCTAGCCTGCAGTTGGCACAAAGCTCTGCCAGATGGAGCGGAAGTTTGGCAAGCGTTTCAAGGCCCTGTCTGTGAGCGAAATGTCTGAGAGGAGTCGGCTAGAAAAAACTGACAGGGACGAACTCATGGTGCTGGCGTATTTTAGTCGCAGTGGCCACTACAAGAAGGTTTGTTCTCTTTCGTGTGCAAATTTCATCATTTTTAATTATATCTTTCGTAAATAAAAACTCAATTTCAACTTTAAAACTCGTTTTTCTCAAAAATCATATTCAGCCATATTTTCCTATGTGCCCCTCCTTTTTCGGGCCTTTCTAGTGCTCAGATCAGCGTGAAATTTTGCGCAATGTTTTTCCAAAGTATGAAAAATGCCAATATTTAGTTTGAATTTCAATATTTTTTGTATAATAAATAACTTGTATGTAAACTTTTACGAGGGTAGGTGAAGTATGGACTTCTTACGTCTATTATTTTTCACGCGAATTACATATTTTGTATGTGCTTCCTAATTAGTGATTTGCCTTCTACACTTTATTTGAAACATTATGAACTATAAGTGATAACAAATTAGAGAAGTTTAGGGATAAAAAGTGGGGGGGGCAAAAGGGTTAGGGTTTTGTCTTTGTCATGTTGCAGAGCTAAATGTGTGCAACTTGCAAAAAAAAAACAATTCTATATTTCAAATCAGCATAAACGTTCCTGAAACTGCTCAAGGTTCACTGTTCTAGGGTGAATATTAAAAAAAGTGTTTTCGAGTAGCGTCTCCCATTAATTTGAAAGAAAGGTAGCTACAGTCTAAAGCAAAACCCTGCCCACACCATCGTAAAAAGCATGATGATCCCGTAATAAAGCCCCATTATAATAATAATAATACCTACTCCCGTAAAACAATATGTAGCGAAAGAGAAATAACAATCTAGGTTGAACTTTCGTTTAAAAGCAAGCATGTCGGATAGCGAGAAGAAATTTTTGGCCTGGAGGCACAAAACAAGAAAATTTGCAGTACGGGCAATACTAATCACTTCAGCCTGCTTTGCCGGATCGCGAAAACCCGAAACGTTCAATGAAATAATATGCAGTGTAGTAGCCATGCTTAAAAGTATAGACTAACCTGGACGCATAGTGCTAGACGGTGTCCTGGAAAGTGTCTAGGGGGCACTTCCTCAACCAAATCGCAACGCACTCTTCGACCCTCCAGATGAGGGTCGAGGTTTTTGGGCCGTTGGGATTTACCACGGCCATCACTGTGTTCATCGGAGCAAGAGCTGGAAGTGTGCCCTCGCTTGGTTTCACGTGGAGCTCCCATGTCGACGTCAAAATCGGCAAGGCTAGACAGTCTGATGCTACAGCTGAATCCGCCTTCCGAAGACGTGTCCTGTGGATGTAGGGACTGAGCCACCAGCAAGCTTGAATCTAAATCCTTGATGCTGGCAGCACTGTCCACGTCTCGGTAGGCCGGTGTAGGCACCCTTTGTATGGGCGATTTTTTACGTGTACGACGCGATGTGGAAGTGCTCGGAGCGGCAGCAACAGAAGAGGCTGTGGTATTTTCGGCACTGTTTTCCGAAATAACAGGGGTCGTAGGATCAACTTCTACAACGGCAGCCTGAGAACTGGGGTCATTTGCACACTGAACATCAAGTGGCGTCAGAGAAGAGACGCCGACGCCGTTCGCAGGGCAGTGCATGGCGTCTTTCAAAGCGCACGGTTCCTGCACCAGCGGGTAGGCTGACGTGCAGAGAGTCGCATCGGCAATCGCGCTTTCGTTGTGCGCTTCGTTTGAAGGAACTTGTAGAGGTGAGGCCAGCACAGCGTCGGTGACCTCCTCCGCATCCCTCGAGTCGGTAGTTGTTTTCGTTGCCGGTGTCATTGGTGGAGAGGCACCAGCGGCAGCGTCTGAGTAAGAGCGGCGGACAGGGCAAACCACAGTTGGGTGGCCGTCCCCACAGCATTTACACGGGCGGTCACATCCTTCACTAACGTGACCGCGCACACCGCAGCGACAACAATACGGTGTTGTGCACTGGGCTCGTAGATAGTCCGGTGAGTCGCATCTTCGACATACACACTGGATACCACGGTAGTCGAACGTGGCACGGTGACCGGAGATGCCCAGGTAGTTCGGCACAGGATTAACGGTGTTATTCTTCATTCGAACAAACGACCGTTCCAGTTAGTACGCCGCATCGCCCACTGATCAAACCACTGGTGACAGTGAGTACCTTGCCATATGGGGATAATGCTTGTTTCAGACGATTGAAAGCTTTGTTTGAGACGAACGACGGCAGGAACAGGAAGGTGACGTTTTTCACTTGCGGGCCAATGAGGACGACTTGAACACGCTCACCGCCAATCACCAGGCAGCCAGCATTGACGATTAGAGACATGGAGGCCATGCTCTTCACGGTGACTTGAAGTTTTGAGCTCCCTGATGCTGCACGCATTATACCTCTTAGAGGGCGACTATTGAGGCCATTGCATCAACGACGGTCTCGGCACTAGTCGCCGTAGGGACAACAACGTCGAAGACAAGCGTCTAAAACGCGACGGGCACCATGACTCCTACTGACGGACACCCCTAACGTAAAACGCACAGGGGCGTCCTTAGCACTTGCAAATTGGAGCCAGGAGCCGACATGAAGCGCATCTGCACTCATCGGCGCTCGCAGGTATTCGAGTTTCCTGTTTAGAAAAAATTCATTTACAGTATGTACAGAACACAAAAGTTTCATACCAATCCAGTAACAGAGCACATACTCTTCGGCACATCTATGTATCCCGACCAACATCACTACGCTACAGTGAAGACATTTTCTCGAATATACATGACAATGTTGGCATACATGTGCCCAAGAACTCACTGCGATATCATGATACATCGGTATAAGGATACAATAGATGCAATGAAACACGATTTGTAACAAGTGAAATCATATATAACAACTCAACGGGAGCTGCTTAACACCAAGTCGGTCGAAAAATGAGCTGTATCCTTTCGTGTTCCACCTTGACGAAAGCGCACGACCATTGCCACAGAAACTCGTGCTCCCCGAGGAAGAAAAGCTCCTCAAAGAGGACCGTGAGGATCTCTCATCTCATTCTTCCCAGTATAGGCCACAAAGCACGCCGGCGGCAATTGGCGGCTAGGGCCTCACATCGGTTTCTCTAAAGGCTGAACAGCCCCGCAACTATTAACAAAGCGGAGAAGCGGCCACGCGGAAATCGGCCGTTGGGCACGAAAGTTCGCACACCCTTTCCCCGAAAACCAGCATTACCCGCACGCCGAAAAAGATGGAAAACCACACATTCAATAGTCGCATGTCAATTGGCCTCTACCATGACGCAGTATGGCAGTATGGCAAGTGGAAGAGCGAACCACCTGCCATCGCTGCAACCAATCTCGCGTGGGGAGCAAGCCCCAGCCCAACCTTCAGACTAAGTCTCTGAAATACCCTGGCAACACTGCGGCAGTTATTACAAGCGCGGTTGAATACAGATTGACGATGCTGGGGCACCAAGGGCCGTAGAAGGGCGGCCATTGTGTCCACCACTTTAGAATCGGCAACCTCTATCTCTGGGCACGTAGCTTCCAAACAACGGTGAAATGTCAGAAGGACTCGATACAAAGATGGTAATTCAGTTGATTGGGGACCTTGGTTTATTTGGATATCCGGCAAGAAGACACGTAGTGATGGCCCCAGATGGTAGCGAGCCAGTGTCTGAGCGGGCATGCCATCATTGCTTAGTATTCGCAATAGAGTGCGGAGGCACAATGTAAAAGCCGTGACGGAAACGTCGGGGAATGCAAAACCGCCTTGATCTCGCGGTTGAGCTAACGCTGGACGAGATAACAATTCTGTGCCACCAGGCCAGAAAAAAGAACTTATGCAGCTTTGCACTTTCCTGCAGACGTGAAGCGGTGGTTTAACAGAATGGCTAAAGTAGAAAAATTTTTCTAGGTACACCGTTTGAGTTAAGTATCGGCGTTCCAAGAGGGGGCATTAGAAGTACCTGGCTGCTTTGATTTCACCTTAAAGAGTTTGTACAACGAATGACCCGATGCTATCCTGTACACCAAATGCAGTGAAAGTAACTCACAGTATGGCAATCTCAGGAGACCACTGTAAAAGCGACGTGATGGTGATACGACCGCTGGGGTTGCCAATGAAAAAATACTGTCTTTTAGAAAAGTTTAACCTTGCGCCAGAGATAATGCCGAAATCATGGGAAGTTTCAAGAGCTTGCTGCAGCGACTGTTCATTGTGTACATATAAAGTAATGTCATCTGCATTTGCAGTGACCTTGAGTGTTACCGGGTAGAGGTAAGCCACGAATCTGCGGGTGACGTTCAACAGCCTTTAGGAAGGGTTCTAATGCAAGGATAAATAACACTGGGGAAAGGAACACCCTTGACGGACCCCACACGTGACTCTAAATGCGTGACTCTCACGGGAATCTAAGTAAAGGGTACTTTTTGAATTAGTGTACATCGCGTGGATGAGGTCAATGAACTTATCCGGGAGTCCGAATGCATGTAAACATTTAGTGTGTAGCCATAATCTATAACATCAAAAGCTTTCTTTTGATCTAAGAAAATCAACAGTCCTTGTGCACATCGGCTAGTGGTGTATTGAATGATGTCACGCGTTAACAACGTATGGGTGTGTATTTCTCGGCCCGGGACAGAACAGACCTGGTGGGGAGCAAATAATGTTGCAATAGATGGACTGATTCGGCGCACCAAGTTGTTGGCCAAGAGCTTGTAATCTACATTGAGCAGGGTGATAGGACGATAATCTTCTGGTTGTGGGAACATTGGGTCTTTCTTGGGAACTAGTGTTATACTGCCTTTGTGGAAAAAAGTTGGAAGCGTAATATCTCGGAAACACTTGCCAATGACGCGTGGCATAGTTGTACCAATGAAAGGCCAGAACTGTACATAAAACTCTGCAGAGAGTCTGTCAGGCCCTGAGACCAATCCCTTTTTCATTGCGTCTAATGCGCCTTTTCTTTCGCCATCGGATGGCGGTGATAGCAGAAGGTCTTGTGTCATGTTGGAATTGTGAAGTAAATCTTTTAGCAGTGGATGTGGTGAAACAGATCCTGGGTAACATACATTAGCAACAGATTGAGCCATTGAGTGAAAGTGTTGAGTGAATGCCTGAAAGTCGCGCGTACCCGCAGCAGCTGGCGCGGGAGAGGTCAGCGAGTGGGCAGGTGAGCCTGGTGGACAAAGAAGAGCTCTGCGTGGGGGGGGGGGGGGGGGACATATCCGGGCGATGGTGGCTAATGCACACTGGTGTCGCTGGCAATGACATTACCATGCTGTCGTGAACGTAGGTAATGCGACCGGGGGATGCATACACGCGATAAATCGGCTGCTCGACGCTGCTCAACGCCAAGTATAGGCATAATTGCTGCCATGCACACTTTCATGTATGTCACTCAATGCCAATTGATGCACTAGACGTTCGAGTTGTCTAGCATTCCAGTTTGACCGGCCATCACCCGGACCTTGAACGTCTGCGTGTGAGTCTAACACACAATTGAAATCCGCTAAAATTACCACATGTTGGGAATTTAAAAGAACGCATCAAGAGTTTGAAAGACCGCATTAGAGTTCGTGAGTGCGGCTGGGACATACACGCAAACAAATCTTATTCTTAACAAAAAAAGGTGCAGTTGAACGTCAGCACCCTTCCGAAGAAAGATATTGTTTCGGTAACGTTTGAGTGGCAATCTGAGATTGTATAAGTGGGTGCAGGATTTTCTTGGAATCCCCCATTTTGTCATAAGTTCACCAGCGCTTACTGTATTCTATCCAAACAAAAATAGGCGTACATAATACATATTCCATGAAAATTCGTACATACTACATTGTCTTTAGTTAAGAGGCCCAAACCTCCTTGACACACCTTGGCAAGAAGATCTGGCTAGCTCATAACTAGAAGACAATGTTTGGGACATCCAGCAGGCCTGAAAAGCTGGGGAAAGACGAAAATTTGCCGTGACCACGTGGGTGGCCTAGTCCATGCCGCCAATCTGTAGGCGTTAAATACCTTTTGTACAATTAACTCTATACACGAGGGCTACGCACACTATTTTATGCAATGCAGGCGTCACAAACGATCAAAAAAATTGCCCGCAGCTTCCCTCGGGCGAACACTGAGGAGGATGCGGACCATATAATTGGTTAACGGGGTGTTAAAGTGCGACTTACTTGGGTCGATGGCTAAATTGGTTAACGTGGTTGTGAAATGGGGTGTTAAATTGCAACTTACTTGGGTCGATGGCTAAATTGGTTAACGTGGTTGTAGGAGGGGGTGTTAAATGAGTGAACACATACACACGTACGCGAAAGGGCGGCGCTGGTCGAAGAGACGTCGATCATTGTGTTTGTGGATTCGTTGGAATTCATTTCACCGCGACCTTGGACGTCGACGCGCCGTACAAACCAACTGACGAGCGGCAACTGAGCGAGCGAGCGCCGACCTTGAGTATATATACAGCACGACGGCGCATGCACTGTCAGCTGTTGAATGTTCTCGAAGCGCGACGCCACATGCGCGTCCACTGGAGAATCAGGAGAATTGTAGATGTCGAACGCGGTGTGTAGAGGAGGAAGGGTGCACAGATGGTGGAGGAGTGAAGCGCGCGCGGTGTGTAGAGGAGGAAGGGATGCACAGATGGTGGAAGAGTGGGCGACGGCGCGACGGCGCATGCGCGCGCGTCAGCTGTCGAATGTTCGAGAAGCGGTGCGGACGGCGCGGACGGCGCACTACAAGGCGCGAGTATAAGATGCTCCGCATCTTATAGTGTCAAAAGTGAAGACAGCCTCTGTGAACGTGGCAGATGTACATGCGCGTAAGTTCCGACAAATTGGCCAACGCGCCTGACCGAAATATAAAGCAAGGCGAGATGCCAGTGACTTGTGGTATCGATAGACCCCACGTTTCTATTCTTTCACCCTTTGTCGGTTCCTCAGTTACGTCATTGACGTCCGCCAACTATGACGATGGCACACAACAAAGAAACGTGCGCCTAAAAGCCGCACTCTGAGAAGGAGATGGGGAATATTGACCATGCGAGGCTCATGCTGCTCACGCACGCCCGGCGGGTTATAGGCCACTGAAATAATGCCACCGGGTTCGTCAGAGGCTGAACTTCTTCGAACGCACAACTTTCTTTTTTATTATGTTGCGAAGCGCTCACTAAAAAAAAATTGCCGGCGTGCAAAAACACGCCGCAACCTTTAGCAAAGGTAAAACGTCAAGTTTCTTGAAATAGAGGAAGAGCCATGGACCAAGAATATTATTTGTACGGATGTTATTAGTACTCTAAGTAACTGGATTCCTAGGGAAGACAGAAAGCTAGCTGGGCCTATGAGATTAAAAAAGTCCGCAGGGATAACGTGGCCGAAGAGAGCACATAACTGGGTTCATTTGTGGATCATGGCAGAGGCGTTTTCTCTGCAGTGGCCGTCGTTAAGTTGATGGTGTTGACGTTAATTTTATAACATGAGAATGACATTCGCGTAGAGGAAAGCATGAAGAATATGCGTAACGAGCGAAGAGATACAATGCTGCAAGCGTTCTTTATGCATGAGGCAGAGAAGTACGCGATCCGGGCAACTGTCACTTGAGTGAAATTCGAGAAACGCGAAGAAATGGTTCACCTAAATAAAAGTTCAGTAAGCTGAAGGTTGCATTTGAGCCTGTCTTTGAGACATCAGATATCGAGTCAATAGTGTTGAACGCAGTTTATTTCCAAAATTTTTCTGTAATTTTTATTATGGCTGGCGCCCTGAAAGTGTCAGAAATTAGCAAAATGTATGTTTAATCAATGTTTGTGTGCACTGTCTGTGACACAAGTCGTTGCTGCATGACGAAGTCTAGGATTCCCTAAGTTCTATAGCCTCGTCTACAAACTGAAGATATTTATGAGACTTTTCAATTTGTGTCTTGTTCGTCGCTCGCTTCCTTTTCTTTTGGTTATGGACAAACACGAGAAACAATATTCAAATGTGATATTTTCGAGAAAGCACTGAAGCGCGCGTAGCTGGTGGCCTCCGAGGTTAGCCGGCGACACAACGTAGCTGCCGGCTCATCTCGAAGGTCACGCGTGGCTCGTTTTTGTTTCCCGCATGACCGCTTTGCATTGAAGGCGCTGTGCGCTTAAGCGATGTGGCTCTGCCACGGATGAATTGGTATTTTGAAGGTGACACACATCGGCTACGCCAGTGATGAAGAGCGCAAAAAGTCAATAAACTGATCTCAAAAATAAGGCACGGTGTGGAGATCCATTGCTTTAACTTAAATATTCGCTGGTGTGAAATTTTTTCACTCGAATTCTTTCGCACAGAAGTCATAAAAAAGCAACAGACGATTTCCAAAATATTTGATATTTTGAAAAAAAAAGGTTAATTCATCGTTCCGGCAAGTCAATGTGTACTGTATAAATATAAAACCAATTTGCTTGATTAGATCAACGTTTAACTCAAATGAGTAGTTTTATTGCGATAGATAAGGGCACTCTCGCCTTGATTTTGCCGGTGGTGTCAGTGTGCGCGTCGCCGTGACTCCCCGTAGATGTATACGTATTGATATATATATATGAAAATGCAAGAAAGAAAAAAAATCCAGAAAAAGACTCCGGCACGCGAAATCGAACTTATGTTGTCTGAATCGTGAGTGCGAGGCGTTAACCATTGAGCCACCAAGGAGAACCGGCTTGATCGTTCAAATGACAAGCTATCCATGGCTATCACTTACCGCTGCTGACGACATCTCGGGGGTAGGGGGGGAGACTATCGTGTTTTCTGCATTACCAGCAAGATGGCGCAATGAGCACAGGTAGCAACATTGTCACGATGCGGTGGCCGCGCTCTCATCTCATCCCCCACGCACACTTTGCCCCGCAAAGAGCAGGGGGTCGACACTCACTCGCACCCCCTTCATTCTCGGTAGGGAGGATTGTACGTTTTGGCCGGCGTTCTGCCTTTCCGGTACAAGTCTGTTTTAGTGACCTGGCGCACAAAGGCCACTGCAATCGTTGCACAGCCTACGTTTGTGAAAAGAGCGCGCTTTTCGGACACAACGAGGTAACAACTGTGCCCCGCCACGGTGGTCCAGTGGCTATAAGGTACTCGGTTGCTAACCCGCACGTCGCGGGATTGAATTGTGGCGGTGGCTGCATTTTTGATGCAGGCGAAAATGTTGCAGGCCTGTGTGCTCAGATTTGGGAGCAGGTTAAAAAACCCCACATAGTTGAAATTTGCGAAGCACTCTACTACGGCGTCTCTCATAATCATATGGTGGTTTTGGGACGTTAAACCCAGTATATCAATTAGGTAACAATTGAGACGCTTATTTGCGTTCATCTGTACATGAGAGTACGTTTCATGCGTAACTCGTGCGTGCGAAACGCGGGGCACGTTTTGATCTGCTGAATATTCTCCACATTAACTTCCAATTTGCTGATATCGCGTTCATTGCTTCGCCTTGATGGCAAAGCTGCGACTTTTTTTATAGAATACCACTTATTTAGAGAATGGAACTTTATAGAACTTTTTGTTAGGGTAGGCTGAGTTGCATGAAGCTTAAAATGAGGGATTTTCACAGATGTTTTGAAGACAAACAAAAATAAACGTCTCCGTCAAAATAGTTCACAAAAGCGGAATATAAATTATATGTATTTTCTCTCAGCTTTTCACATTGTCGCGTTTTACAAACAAAAGTATTTGAATACAATTATTGGTGCCGAATGGTCTGGGATAACTCGAAAATATTAGCATCAAGGTTGCTGATCGACAAACTCGGAAATGCGAGGATGTGTTTACGGATTAGACGGGAAAGAGGAAAGAAAGTAACTTTACTTTGGTCATGCGGAATGTGACTGTGTCACGCATCCGGCTCAGTCCCACGTACGTGCAGGCAAACCGAGCCTGCCGGCCACCTCGCGGGACCACTGGACAGCCGCGAGCTGATCAGTGAGAATGGGGCTGCGTAGAAACATCTCCCACTCCTCTGGTGTGCAGCTTGAATCTATGTCTTGACACGGGCTGAGTATATGCTCCAATGTGGCTATCTGACCAAATGATGAGCACAGGCCTTTCGAGACGGGAATTAAAATTTCACTTCCTGACCATCATACTGGTTAAAGTTCGTTCGCAGTCTTCTGGAGAATTTATAAGCGGGGTCTGATGCCCCAAAGCACCATGTCATTATGAACGACGCCGTAGTGGAGGGCTCCGAAAATGTCAACCACTCGGGATTCTTTAACGTGCACGCAAATCTGAGCACACGGGCCTTCAGAAGTTCCGCCTCCATGCAAAATGCAGCCGCCGCAGCCGGGATTCGATCCTGCGACCTGCGGGTCAGCAGCCGAGTACCTTACCAACTGAACCACCATGGTGAGGTTGCAGACTTTTGGAATCTGTAACACTATTATGAAGGCCGCTTAATTTTCTAGTTTCTTCAAACTTGAAAACTTTGTGAATGTGACGCCAGTATAAAACTTCGCAGTGTCTTTTGCTCAAAGTTTGTTCTTGAGCTAATCGAATGTCTACAAATATTCCAGGCAACAACTGGCAGATCATCATCATCATCATCATCATCATCATCATCATCATCATCATCATCAGCCTGATTACGTCCACTGCAAGACAAAGACCTCTCCCATGTTCCGCCAGTTAACCCGGTCCTGTGCTTGCTGCTGCCAATTTATACCCGCAAACTTCTTAATCTCATCTGCCCACCTAACCTTCTGTCTCCCCCTAACACGCTTGCCTTCTCTGGGAATCCAGTTAGTTACCCTTAACGACCAGCGGTTATCCTGTCTACGCGCTACTTGCCCGGCCCATGTCCATTTCTTCTTCGTGATTTCAGATATGATATCCTTAACCCCCGTTTGTTCCCTTATCCACTCTGCTATCTTCTTGTCTCTTAAGGTTACACCCATCATTTTTCTTTCCCTTGCTCGCTGCGTCGTCCTCAATTTAAGCTAAACCCTCTTTGTAAGTCTCCAGGTTTCTGCTCCGTAGCTAAGTACCGGCAAGATACAGCTGTTATATACTTTTCTCTTGAGGGATAGTGGCAATCTACCTGTCATAATTTGAGAGTGCTTGCCAAATGTGCTCCAACCCATTCTTATTCTTCTAGTTACTTCAACCTCGCGGTTCGGCTCCGCGGTTATTACCTGCCCGAAGTAGACATAGTCTTTCACAACTTGAAGTGCACTATTACCTATCTCGAAGCGCTGCTCTTTTCCGAGGTTGTTGTAAATTACTTTCGTTTTCTGCAGATTCATTTTAAGACCCACCTTTCTGCTCTCCTTGTCTAGCTCCGTAATCATGAGTTGCAATTCGTCCCCTGAGTTACTCAGCAATGCAATGTCATCGGCGAAGCGCAGGTTACTAAGGTACTCTCCATTAACTCTTATTCTTAACTGTTCCCATTCTAGGCTTCTGAAAACCTCCTGTAAGCACGTGGTAAATAGCATTGGGGAGATTGTGTCTCCCTGCCTTACACCCTTTTTGACTGGTATTCTGTTGCTTTCTTTAAGAAGCAGTATGGTAGCAGTTCATCCCCTGTAGATTTCTTCCAGGATGTTTATATATACTTCATCGACGCCCTGATTCCACAGTGTTTGCATGACGGCTGATATTTCTACTGAATCAAACGCCTTCTCGTAATCTATGAAGGCTACATATAGTGCTTGGTTATACTCTGAGCATTTCTCTATTACCTGATTGATAGTATGAATGTGGTCGATTGTTGAGTAGCCTGTTCGAAATCGTGCTTGTTCCTTTGGTTGATTGAATTCTAATTTTTTATTTACTTT
This sequence comes from Rhipicephalus microplus, assembly GCF_043290135.1. Taxonomy (NCBI): domain Eukaryota; kingdom Metazoa; phylum Arthropoda; class Arachnida; order Ixodida; family Ixodidae; genus Rhipicephalus; species Rhipicephalus microplus. Next base: position 57,244,111 of record NC_134706.1, read on the forward strand.
GTTAGAAATTACCGTTGTAAATAGCTTGTATACTACAGAGAGCAAGCTGATCGGCCTGTAATTCTTCAAGTTCTTGTCATCTCCTTTCTTATGTATTAAGATGATGTTAGCGTTCTTCCAAGACTCTGGCACCCTTCCCGTTAGGAGACACCTCGTAAACAGGGTGGCTAGCTTTTCTAACACAATCTGTCCTCCATCTTTCAGCAGATCTGATGTTACCTGATCCTCACCAGCAGCTTTGCCTCTTTGCATGCTCTCCAAAGCTTTTCTGACTTCTTCTATCAATACTGGTGGGGTGTCATCTGGGTTACTGCTAGTTCTTATAGTATTAAAGTCGTGGTTGTCTCGGCTACTGTACAGATTTCTGTAAAACTCCTCCGCTATTTTAACTATCCTACCCATATTGGTAGTTATTTTGCCTTCTTTGTCCCTTAGTGCATACATCCGATTTTTGCCTATCCCAAGTTTCCTCTTCATTGCTTTGACGCTTCCTCCATTTTTCAGAGCGTGTTCAATTCTCTCCATGTTATACCTTGTTAATTCTCTCATGTTATACCTAGTTTTGCAGTAACAAAATTTAAACCTCATTGAAACGTTTTGTGATACCGAAGGTACTGCATTGGATCGGCATATCTACAGTGTGTTTCCAAGAGCTGTTCAGCAAACTATTCGTGAACATGTGGAAAGCACATTAAGTTTAACAACATTGTCGTCATGAACATTTCTCGCAAAGGCGATTCACTCTTACTCGCTTCGTTGCACTGCTGTTTGCTATATACTTCACACTCTCGTTTTCCGGACAAGTTGCGCGAAACGAACGAAATAAAAACAAGTTGCTGTACTTCACAATGCCCCTCACCCGAAATTCTTCGCCCTAAAATTACCTCTCAAGGGCTGTTTCAACACGCCCGGTTATGCAAGGGAAGTATGAAGTGCCAATAAAGGAACAAACAAGTAAAATAACGTATGTAAAAAGTATGTAGGGTGTGAAAATTGATCTTCATCATCTAGCGAACTCTTTGGCAAACACAGCAGCACACTTGCAAACATCCTCTATGGCTTCCTTTTTGCGTGCGTAAATAGGCCGAAGAAAATTGGTGGCGGCTCTCGAAGACTGATGAAAAAATCACAGTAAAAAGAACACGCGCACGTAATCTTTATTACCATTCCAGCCAAGGCAAGTGCAATTGTGTACACGAACAACGATAACAATGTGCTTTTTTTAGCCAGCTACTCAGCGATTCTATCCAAAAGGTCTCAAGGAATTGTTTATTCAGCGTTTATAAATTCGATAAGGAAGATCCAAGAAAGGGGAAGTGTCCTGTATTATCAAGGGAAAAGGTCAGGAAACATTTTTGAAGGCTTGTCTTTCTCTCACATAACCACAGTTTTTATTTGTTATTTTGAGGGGCAAAATGTCAGCGGTGATGTGGTTCTAGGATGGCACAAAACTGAAGAGACAGGATAGCTGACATGTAGAGAAGTAATTCATAAAGGAAATGTGTTTTGTGTGACCTGTGCACCTAACGATCAAGATTTGCTGAATCTGTGTGAAACTAATCGCTTTGTTCTGTGATCATGCAATTTACGAAACTTCACAGAGCCTCAACTGCTCAAACCAGTTTGTTAGAGGACTTCGACCACAACAAGAAGTACCTTTCAAATAAGTGCGCACTTTTTATGAAGCATTGATCCGTATATTGGTATGAAACTTTACACGGTGAAAGAAACGCGTAAGTCGCTCGAGCGAAGGCTTTGTAGGTGCAGGTGTTGTGCACTGTACCTTATATCCCACCGCACCGACAAACACTCACGGCAGAGTTACTGTTGATTGCTTTTTATAAACCGTTCTTAGAAGGCTAAGAATAAACACATGGTAATATTATACATATTAGACGACGCCAACCTGTAAACTTGTTCAAAATTCAATCATTTAAATAATGCATCTCATCCCGTCAAATTACTAGCTTATAAAACACTAATCCTACCAAACTAGAGTACGTTTGTTCTGTCTGGGATACCCCTCAACGCGTTCTTACCGATCTAATAAAATCAGTTCAAAAGCGAGTGATGAGATTTCTTTATTCTTATTTTTCTTACACGGCTAGTGTACCTAACCTGAAGGAAAAGGCAGGTCTAACTGCTCTTCAGACAAGGCGCAAAATTGCAAGGCTTTCAATCTTTCATAGGTTTTTTCGTGTCCGACGTAACTGTTCTCCAATGAATTCAACTCATCGCATCTCTCAACGCATCAGTCATGATAAAGTCCTATAGCCTTCCTGTACCCGGACTGCAACGCATCTGCAGTCAATCTTTGTCAATACTGCCATAGACTGGAACCATTTTCCCCCAAACATCGCCTTTCACAACAACCATGCTCATTTCAAGAACTCCGTTGAGTCACACTTTGTAAATATTAACTAACTTGTTTGTTTCTCCCCCCCTCATGTGAAACCCTGTGATGTGTACAGGGCCCTTGAGGTATTTTCAATAAATGAATAAATAAATAAATAAATGATTTTCACTAAGCCTCATATGAATTGTGACCGAATTCGGGGGTTCTAGTACAACCAACAAGAGAAGTGCCTCATGCTTGGCATTTGTTTTGCGATGCGCTTGACATTGACAAGTGCCTCATGATGGCATTTGTTTTGCAACTGCTCAATTAGCAGTTGTTATGCCTGCATCTGGAGATAAGGCTAGAAACTATCTATGGAAACTGTTGTATAGCAAACGTGGTTCCTATAAACATTGATTGTTATGTCTAACCAGTCAAAATAAGCTGTAGTGATCAGCATGATGGTGCTGTTGAAAAAAAAGAAGTTCTTGTTAACGAGAAAAAAAATTGTGTTACACGTTTTAGTGCAGAGTACAGCCTCTTTGAAATACATGTTTAGTAAATGCCAACAAAGAGAATGTATGAGGTGTAATTTTGAAATGTTCTTTTGATCTTTGACGTGGTAACAACATCGTATGGATACTCTATGTCCATCGTAACTTGCTACGGTAACGCTAATTATGCGTGATAACTTCTGTCCAAATAAAGAAATGACTAAATGTTGAAGTTTGCGCAAAAAGCCTTTTTCGTCTGAGCTATTGTGCGCGTATTTTCTCACCGACATATAATGGGCACCAATGTTTCTGTGCAGACTAGTTTGTTCCCACTGAAATATAGACGTCCTGAAACAGCGGAAATAAAAAAAGATTACAGCCATAATAGTGTGTATGATCCTGCCTGGCTTCATTCTTCTGTCTGTCTTTGCAGCAATTCTACAATTCAGGCGTTGTGTGTATTTTTCTCTTTCGTAACATGTGTGTCATCTGTGGTGTAGTCTATACTTCACAACTTTATTTTTCAGTTGATGCCCTCCAGTAAATCAGAATGTAAACAATAAAGACCGTTTGGACTCTGCTCCTCGGTTTACTTTAGTTTATAAATGCGGCCCCATAAAAGATACTGCTTAGAAAATCCTCAAAGAAGCGACCTTCTTCTATGAACGAGTCCCACAAAAAATTAACGACATATCGGGACAGTCTTGCCAGCGCAGAATTGCATGGCAGAAAGCCGGCAAAGTTATCGAAATGCTGCTCTTACTTGATGTTGCAACAACTGTTTGACCTATATATGCCAAGGCAATCAAGAACTGAAGCTCAAATTTCTACAGGTACTTTGCTGTTTTCTTTGAATGACAAGTATCTTAGAGAAAAGATAAACTGTAGAATTCCTCGTGCTTTTTTTTCTCTTACACTGCTTTTGCTGCCGACATCAAGAGTTCAGCGTCGAATAAAGTAGAAAAGAGTACCATGCGCATTCAAGCAAAATGTTAATGTTAAATTCATATAGTGTTATTTTCGCTGCACTGCAGTTTTTGTAAAAGCCATGCGACTGCTTAATGGAAGGCTGGCTGCATTTAAAACGAACCTTTGTGCAAAGCGAATCCAGACGAAGAATTTTGCTTCTTCAAAACAAGCTGTTTGTTGCATTTCGGAACGGTTTCGTAAGGCTGTGAATCCATTAAGGTCATCGACCTAGTTTCCATGGCGTGAAATACAATTCTTTCTGGGTAAAAAAAAGGAAAAGTGAGCTCGGAACAACTGCCCCGGTAATCAGTGCGAAAAGACAAGCGTATGATTACTCGGAACGGCGTCTCGTCAGACAACGCAAAAGAAGCAAGCAGTTTCCAATACATAAAAAATATTAGAAATAAAAAATAAACATATGATGAGGGCATTTCCGGTTGACATCCCTCATATATTTTCTGAGAAATACCAGAAACAGGAGATGAACACAAAAATTAATACGTTGTACTTCTCTACTGACTCAAAATGCATATACATAATACAAGTTATATACGCAGGAACATTCACAACCATATCGGGGGCTGTTTAAAAATGAAAGAAACCGAATGATGCTTGTGCTCCTTGACTCTTCTGGGCGATATTCCAAGCCGCCAAATGAAGTTCCGTACATGAAACCATCATTCTTTTACGAGAGTAAATATTGGTGGCGGTGTTTGTGAAGGAGGAGAATGTAAACAGAGTCATAATAAAATACATCGCGAGTGTTTTTGGAGGAGCGTCTGAACGGACAGACATTTTCTAGTAATACCTGAATTTAATTTTGAATGAATGTTGAGATACTATGGAGGCGGGTGTAGTCGGAACGTATTTTCATCGCAAGCCCAAGAGCGAAAATGAAGCAGCCTTTCGTGGCGCTACCATCTTTAAAAATGGCATTGTAGACATTCTGAGTAAAGATATTTATGTGTGGAATATCAATATGGCCTGTAAAGAAGCATTTTGTTTTGTCTGTATCAATGAGACTATGATACTTATATATGCTACAGGGTAAAAAAAACGGAACAACTGACCTCAATCGCCTCCTTATTAGCATATTCATATATGGTCCTTTTCTGTGTTTAGGTCGTTAAGGTCTAGCACTTGTGGTGTGAATGATAAGTTGAAGTGTTGACGCAGCTATAGGAACATCTGGAACCGCTGACGCTACTTCACAATTGGCTCTCGCTGCACAGAGCTCGATCGGTGAATCTATTAGCCAAAAGTGTTTGTATAAACAGAACATTTGAAACATCTGCATGTAGCAACAAGCCGTATGTTGTAAGAGAAAGGAAAAGGAAAATTAAACTTTGTAGCGCGCATGTATGAATCTAGGACTTGCGGAGACTGCTCATACAGAATGCAAACGATTACACGACACACGAAAGGAGCCTATATATTTGTGCGTCAATTTAACAGTGAAGCTGAACCTTGGTTGGCGTGTTCATGTGATTCCGTGCAATTGAAAATTGAAGCTGCAGAACTTTGCAATATAGAACAAAACAGAAAGGTTTGTATACATGGCTGCAGTACTAACGTAAAAAAATAGACAAAAAATTACGTCAATCCTTGCTTGAAAGTGGTCTTAATCGTGCGCAAGCGTGCAGATTTGAGGTAGATTGTAAGCTTTCCTCGATAACTTTTCTGCAAAGTAGGCATGGTACCTTCTATTGCTTTTTTTGTGTGTTCATCATCTGCCGGAGCAGCACTATATGTAAGGCGACAAACATCAATGATAAAACTCGTGTTGGGCATAAAATTTGCATAATTTCAACGTGCGTTTCATAATATTTCTTTTGTTTCATCGGGTATCTGCTCACAAAGCCTGTCAAGAATGTTCAGTGAAAACTCCACCACATAGTTTGAGAAGGTTCACGAATATTGTAGATTTTACCGCTAAGGCCGCACGCATGGCGCAAACTTTCCAGATTGTTCCAGAGCTTGGGCGACAACCAGTTTATCAGCTGGAATATTCAACGCTACATGTATAAATGCCAGCGCATTATGCCGCTTCTCAGTCGATCGACGGCTGACGCTGTGTTGGCTGCTATCAGTGCCCGCGTGTTTTTGTAATCTGACCTTTTGTCACCTGACCACATCTTCATGCAAATTTACAGTTTCATCGTCAACATACAGTCTGCTGCTTCCACGTACGTCAAGATCACGATGCAATATATCAGATTTTCCAGGTGCGTACAATACACGACTACCTGCACATGTTGTCTTAAAGACAGCTTTTTTTCCTCCACTACAAGATTTAACAAAGCCTTCATAGGTAGTGCTTTGTTTTACACTTACTTTTCACCGCGGAAACCACCCAATCACACCGACCGACAACACTCACTGCATAGATGACCTGCCGTAGTAGTAACACACGGTTGGGATGAGTGGGTGGATAGCATTGGTGATGGCTACGATAGTGCAAGTGAAAGGCTGACAGATTCTGTGAAGAATCAAATGAAATCGCTTAAGGTTACAAAAATGTGGGCGGCAATACAGTATACGTTCTGATGTTTATATCACTGTCTTTTGGTCACACTTTTTCAAAATCTAGAGTGAGAAACCCATAAAGAAAGTCACACAGATTGAATGTCTTCATTGCGTTTTTTTTTTCGCTTGAGGCTGCATTGAACCCAGACACAATGCACAAATCGGAAATTTTGTGCTCAGAGGTTCATCAAGCGAACGATCTTCACTTCCAAAAACCAAACGTGAAATTACGTGTACCTGACGACAACAGCGCAATGGTATCACTTGGACGTGTAGCAAGGCGCTGAGATATAGAGACGAAAATCTTAAATACCTAGCCCTTAAAAAATATTATTATTCAGCTGTGTATCGTTATGCAATTATAGCCTGTGCGGTGTTGGCCACTGGCCGAGTTAAGAGAATAGAAAATCACGTAGCAATCAACGAGGAAAGTTGGAATGAAATCTTTTTAGTGAAGGAAAGATAACACTGTTCGAATGACTGGTGAAGGGTCTTCGTGGTGCAGTCAAACGAAAGGCTGCGAAGAAAAACTTAAAGGCTGGCGCGCGTCAGTGCATGCAGCATCGTCTGGAGTGGACGAGTCGCACCAGAGCTCCTCTTGAAATCTGGGTCAAAAACTGGGTCGCACATGGGAGTAGTAGATGGAAGTGGCACGTCGTCAGTGTTTCGGCGAAGGCAAACACATTCCCGAATAGAAAATTTTTCTTATTATAGCTGTCATGAAGCTCACTATAAAAAGAAAGCCACACACACACACACACACACACACACACACACACACACACACACATATATATATATATATATATATATATATATATATATATATATATATATATATATATTGTAACGACGAGAAATAAGAGACAACGCCTTTGCTGCAGGCCGGCTGTTCTTATTCTGCTTCGTCTTCGTCCTCTTCCTCCTAGCATGCGAGTCTGTGCCAGAGAGAGTTCCAGTTTCGGTTTTCGTCATTACACTCGGCCATGACTGCTAGCGCGCAAAGGGCAATTTTCTCTGGAGGGCGGCACTGGGAGTGCCGTGGTAGTCTGTCATGTGCACGCCTCGAGCTGTCCTGTGGAACTGTCCTGTACTCTGGTGGACGACCCTGGCTGTGTCGAGGTGGTCGTTGCAGGTCGCGTCCGCGCGGCAAGTTAATGTAGTCACCTGGAGAATGTAAACCCAGCAGGTGATACTGGCTGGTGCGGAGTGATCGCATTGGTGGCGGACCATCGCGATGACTACCCCTTCGCTGCTTGGATGACATTGCAGGGACACCAGTATGCAGTACTGCGGCCCACACTGAGCGGGGACGCCTGCGTTGTTCAGAGCGAGGGAAGGTACGATGGGCTATATCGATAGATATCAGCGACATCGCTGTGTAGACTTTGCGCGTAGACTTGCGACGCAAGTCGTGCTCTAGCGTCTTCGCTGATGCACTGCTGGTCGAAGTGGAGGTTTTTGCCAATCCGTCACGTGCGTTCATGTCGACATGGCCAGTTGCCTCGCCATCCGGAGCAACCGTGAACTGCACCGGAATGACTTCGATGGCATCCTCCTCAGGTGGAGTAGGCACTTGTGGCTCGTTAGGGGAGACGGCATTTGGCAAGTTACGAGCGTCCACGCACTCGGCCAATGACGGCAAAGGTGGCAGGGGATGGTGCGGCTCCTTACTATGGGTCAAACTGGCCGTTGTGACGTGTGCTTGGTCTCCGGCTGGTTGTGAAAGAGCCGCCGTCGTCACGCAGCAGGTCAATGGATCCAGGCCATTTGGGGCTGACCAGCTTGGAGGCTGGCTCACTGGCTTCTGTGCTTTATAGGCGGTCCTAAGTTGGGTCAAGGGTAATTGTGTGTCAGGTGTCGACGCGGAGTCAGAGATTTGCCCGGAGGAGTACACCGTCCAGCTTGTCTCGATGATTGCCGCAGGGTACTCTGGGAAGCTGTCCGGGGAGGGGGCACGCGGCACAGCTGTAGGGGGGCGCGGCGCCTCGTGAGGTTGATCTCCGAGGTAGGGCAGGTTGGCAGAGGGTGCAGCTGCCTCGTCGTTGTGCTTCTCAATAGCCCCTTGCTCGGTAGTGGCGAGGGTAGAATGAGAGGTAGCAGTGAGGTCAGACTCATTTCTTCCAAACGCAGCAATGAGCTTGGCGCTCCAGTCCGCCCAGGACTGCTGCCGCACGCCTTCGTACCTGTGCCACGCAGCAGCAGGATTTTGAAGGCGGTCTAAGGCCACGCACCACTTCTGATTGTCGCTCCATCCCTTGCGAGCTCCGAGAGCATTGATGGTAGCCACCCAATCGACGGCATCGTCCTGGAAGCCGCGAAACTCGGGTAGCTCGGAGGCAGCCGGTGGTGGTGTCACGGCAGGCGAAGCTCCAGAAAATAGCGACGCCACACAGCCAAGTTGGTGTGAAAGAGCCGCGAGAGTATACTGGAGCTTGCTGCGGCTCTCGGGGGAAGTTGTTGAATGGTCTTGCGAGGCGGCCGCGGCCAACGCCTCATCGATAATGTGAAGTCCCGGCAAGGCAGCAGGGAATATCGCAGAACTCGACGCTGTCAGGGCGCCGACCTCGAGGCGGAGTCGCGCAATGGTGCGCGAAAGCTCGGTGGCACTCTCGGGCGGCCCACATGCGGAGCCAGTGGGGACGTGTTCCCCGATCAGCGTACTCACTGCTGTGGTACCCTCGGCCGAGGGAGCTTGAACAGCACCCCTGAGCGGCTGAGGTGCCGATGAAGCACTGAGCAGGACGTTGTCGCAGTGGGAAGCGTGAACGGCATTCCCGGTCAACGACAGGCCATGTACTGTCGTGGTGGGGCCGGGGCAAGCCTGCCCAGGAGCCATCGAGAAGGCCTGGACGCCGTCCCCGAATGGCGGCACAGGTGCTCCCGGCTGCAGGAGGGCTGTCGGCTCCATGATCGAGGAAGCGTGAACAGCGTTTTTACGATGAGAGAACCACGCTGCCGATGATCCACGAGGGTACGGACAGGTGGCTTGTGCCGCAGGGTTCACTTGTCGACCTGTGCTCACGGCACAATCCGTGGCGAAGGACGCGTAGACGGTGTCCCTTTTCATGAAGAAATACCGGTGATGGGTATACTAGAGCCGCCGAGGAGGCCTTGGCGCCATCCCCGAACGGTGGTGGCAGTGGCGGCAGGTGAACAGCTGCTGAGGAGGCCTTGACGCCGTCCCCGAGCGACGCTTACCGCATCTGCACGTCGGCGGGCGTCCTGGATGACGAAGCCGGGACGTATGACGTCTTCTTCATCGACTGCGCCATTGTAACGACGAGAAATAAGAGACAACGCCTTTGCTGCAGGCCGGCTGTTCTTATTCTGCTTCGTCTTCGTCCTCTTCCTCCTAGCATGCGAGTCTGTGCCAGAGAGAGTTCCAGTTTCGGTTTTCGTCATTACAATATATATATATATATATATATATATATATATATATATATATATATATATATATATATATATATATATATATAGAGTCCAGTAGATCCTCCGTGAGTGGTCACAACGTGGTTTATTTCGACGTTTCGGCCTAGAGTCTGGCCTTCATCAGGATTAAAGATAGTTTGTTGGTGCTCAGCTTAATAGAATCTCAAATCAGAGGGCAAAGAAAGAGGAAAAAAAGACAGAAAAAAGAAAAAAAGAAAAGGAAAGAAAAAAAAGAAAAAAGAGAAAAATAATATACGGTGGACGCCCCTCGGGTGCCCCCCTTCCACTCTTCCTTCCACTTCCCCCCTCATCTTTCTCTCCCCTCTCCCCTTCACCTTTCTGATGTCAGCGGTCTGTGTATGTTTCCGTTCCCTAACACATTCCTCCCGATCAGACGGCCCCTCCTGGCACTGGTGGTTCGGTGTGGGACAAAAAGAGCTTTTTTAGGAAGTCCTAAGCCTTTAACTACTCGAGGTCCCGTAAACAATTCGTCGTAAAGGACGGGGCCCACGTATTGTGGCAGAGGCTGGTAAGCGGGCATTTTAGGAAGTTCTAAGCCTTTAACTACTCCGCGCCCTGTCAACATTTCGTCGTAAAAATAGGGGTGCCCCGTATTGCGGTAGGCTGTGCAAGCGGGTGCAATGCGAATTCCTTGCCCGCTTCTAAATTACGCGTGTAGTGGTGGCCTCCCGGCTGTGCACAGGGTTGCTGTTGGGCATGTCGTGCATGGCACAATTGATTGGGTAGTAAAATAAAACAAAAACAGACGACAGCTGCACTTAGGAAGAGTAGTTACACTTGGAATTGTTTTGGGTGGTCCAGTGCCCTTCGCAGCTGCAGTGCCGTGAACTCAGTTACTATTTTCATTGTTGCCGTCATTGTTTTCTTATGCTTTAATTGCTGCAAGTGTACCAGGATTCTCATTTATTCCTCTATCGAGGGTGTTAAATCGGTGGATAAGGTATTACTCTCGTTGTTCACGTTCTCGATTTGATTTAAATCCCGTCTCTAAGAGCGTTACTGATAGTTTGTCGAATGCATGGTCTTGAAGATTGAGATGTTTTGATAGAGGTAGACTTGGGGCTGATTTCGCAAGGGCTCTGTGATTATTGAAGCGAATCCTAAACGGTGTTTCTGTTTGTCCGTAGTACTGCATACCACACACGTTGCATTCGAGTAGGTACACCACATTAGAGGAATCGCATGTTAGGTTTCCTCGTATGTTAATCGAAAACTTGGATTGCGTGCTGGTTGCTTTGTCTGTTTCTCGCATCGCCTTACATACAAGACATCGTGGCTTTAAGCAAGGGCGGCATGAATTATTGGGGGGTGGTGTGTTAATTTGGGAATGGACAAAGGTGTCTTTGAGGTTACATGGTTGTCGGTAAACGACGCCTGGAGCGGATGGGAATGCGCGTTTCAGACGTTCACTTTGTTCCAGAATGTTGTAATGTCGTTTAAGGATTTTGTTTACATTGGGGAAGTTTGTGCTGTAAGTCAAGCAGAGGTTTGTTCGTTGTGTGTCTTCTCGTGGTGGTCGCTTCATAAGTAAGTTTTCACGCTTTAGTTATCTCGCTTTTTGAACAGCTTCATTAATTACATGTGGGGGGTATTTTTGTTTCTCGAGCATAAGTTTTAGCCTCTGTGAGCATGTGTCAAAGTCAGCGTCTCTAGAGCAGATTCGCTCAAACCAGTGAGCCTGGCTGTATGGAATACTGTTTTTACAGTGGCGTGGGTGATCGCTTTGGTAATGAAGGTATTGTTGTCGATCCGTTGGTTTGCGTTTGTTTGCGTTGGTTTGCAAACCAACGGATCGACAACACAGGAAGAGTGGAAGGGGGCACCCGAGGGGCGTCCACCGTATATTATTTTTCTCTTTTTTCTTTTTTTTCTTTCCTTTTTCTTTTTTTCTTTTTTTTCTGTCTTTTTTTCCTCTTTCCTTTCCCTCTGATTTGAGATTGTATAAAGCTGAGCACTAGCAAACTGTATCTTTAATTCTGATGAAGGCCAGACTCTAGGCCGAAACGTCAAAATAAACCACGTTGTGACCGCTCACGGAGGATCTACTGGACTATATGCAACGCTACGGCCTCTCAACCACCTTGCCTGCATATATATATATATATATATATATATATATATATAGGCTATGCCACAACGGGAGCGTTCTCAACAAGGATAAATATATTTATTTCCCAACAGTTTCGGGAGGAGTCAATCCTTCGTCAGGGGATGAGTTATAATAACTTAGACGTTTAAACTTCGTTGCTGCCGCGTCCCTCTCACCTTGAAAGATGTTCGTGAGAGTGAGAGACAACTAAAAAAATGGCCCCATATCTGCATGTAATCTGCAAATGTCGTCCAAAGACGATAGTCTCGAGTGTGTAGGGAGTGAACAAAACCTTTATTTGATGTTCTGCGGAAGAAAGTCGGTGAAGGGTATTCTGGAGGCGCTGCGTTAGAGGGCCTCGAGCGTGCAGCGGAGGCGAACGAGCGCAAGTCACGTCACACGTGAGACATGAGCGCCATCTGGCAGTTTTTTTTTTGGAAAAGAAAACGCGTGGCCCTGTGACGGTTGTGCGCGCCCGTCTCAGAGGTGATAAAGTGTAAAACGCAAGGCGACGGGCAGGTGCCACCACCGTGTCGTCTTAGCAAAGCGCTGGAAACACTCGCGTCTTCGTGCAAGCGTTGCATGGTCAGCGCAGCGTGATGAGCGCTACGGTCCTTAGCATTACTTATGTATGCCTTTTCTAGTATAATAGACGAACATGCAGAATATATACGTGTTGTTATGGTGCCTCAGATATGCGCGATATTTTTTTTTAATTGACAATCGCACACGTATGAACGCTGATCACTGAGCAACATCGGTGGGCGCTGGGAATGGGGTTGGCCAATCGGTATATCGGCTGATCCTGTTTCAAGTACCCGGTTTGCGGTAACAATGGACAAACAGACAAACATACAGACAGACAGACAGACGAAAGTTTTTGCGTCGAAGGTTCCCAAGAAAGACCATCGTCTTTAAAAAAAGCTGTGAACGCGGAGCACGAAACCAGCCTGTGCACATCCAAATGTCGATGTAAGTCCACATCCGGTTCACATCGTGTGCGGGCCAGTTCTCGACGTGTGTCGGTCCACCGAAGATTGTCGCCGTGGTGGCGGGAGGTGTCCCTGACGGCGTGCGTAAGGAAAGAGTTTCCCCTTAATTGGCCGGTCGGCTCTTTACCTTTGATCTTCGCCTGTTTCCCCTCAATGGCAGTCGAGTGGTAGGCGAGCGTAAACACTTTGTATGTAAACGTGAGAAAAACTATATATAACAAAAAAGAAAAGAAGGATAGTGTACACGTACGAGTCAGTCAGAAAAAAACAAGCATGGTCTCCAGCTATGAATCTTTGTCACCAATTTCCTCCTGGCTTACCCCTCGGAGGCTGGACAGTCTTCCGGGGTCGTCGCTGATGCTGGCTAGTATTGTTCGAAATTTGAAACTAAAATATGCCTCACGCTCTTCGCGCTCGCGCCTTTTTGAGAAACCGGACTGCAAAAGAGTTACGCTTATATTTTCAAAACTGTGGTTTGGCAGGCGCAGATGTCTAGATAAAATTGTTAGTGCTGCATCCATTGTGCTGTACGCTGACGATACAAGTTTGTTTGTCTCTGGCCATGAACTTGATGATCTGTTGCAGAAATCTCGCAATATTCTTTCTAATCTGTCGGCGTGGTCTCGTAATAATGCTCTAACAATTAACAGCTCAAAATCGAAAGCCATATTGTTCAGGGCGAGAGGCAGCCAGTCTTGTTTCAATCAAGAAATATTCTTAGACGGTGCTCCCATTGAAATTTTGAGGAAATACAAAGTGTTAGGCGTTACGTTTTCAGAACACATGAATTGGACCGATCACGTTGAACTAATATCAAGATCGTTGTTATCTGCCGCTGGTGTGCTGTCTCGCTGTCGGCATTTTTTTCCTGAGAAGGTGAAGTGGCAAATATATTACGCCTTGTTTGCATCGCATCTTCACTATTGTGCGCTTGTATGGGCAACTACCACGAAAGCTAATATTCGTACACTTGTTTAACTTCAAAAACGCGCGCTTCGACAAATAGCCAATGTACCCTATTTTCATCCTAGCGCTCAACTTTTTCAAAAACATAATATAGTACGTGCAACAAATCTTTACGAATACCGACTTTTATATTCATTTTGTTTCGGCTCCGACAATATCAAATCCTTCCTAAAACATACGTCACGACTCGAATACAAAAAAAGTGACTCGCGCACTCGTAGCCAAGACAGGTGGTTAGTACCATTCAGACGCACAAATTATCTTATGCAGTCACTACGACATAGCCTACCTTCGTTCTTAAATAAAGTGCAAGGGGAAACATTTAATTCGAATACTTTGACTCGCAAACAAATTAGACAATACTTTTGTAAATCGGAATGAACTTATAAAAGACATCGTTATTACATTTTCGCATTTTCTGTTATATTATCTACTTCGCGCTCAGTGTTTCAATATACAAAGTATCATCATATTGTGCATCCTAGTCATATTTAGAGCAGTACTTTTCTTAGTGTTGTAAATACTATTGTTTCTTATGTATCACAATGTACAGTCACATCTCTTCTCACATATGTATTACATTTCTATGTTATTTTTAAGTACCATGTGTTCGTGGGAAATCACTAGTGTTATTGAACATGTTGCAAGTTCCTACTTTCAATTAAAATGGTGTATTATATTTGGATATATGCTAAACATCTGTATTTATGTTGGTTTTAGTGTTACTGCTGCCATGTGAGGGCCTTCAGGCACATTCAAGTTGTACTATGCAGCTTTTCGCCTGAAGGACCCCGAACAATTTCGTTGGACAATAAAATCATTTCTGATTCTGATTCTGATAAAGGTAGCTTCGGCAGTGACGTGGCTTCGTACCGGTGATTATTGAACCGCAGCTGAACTGGCGTGTCTGTTTGGCCAATATATTCTTGTCCGCAGATGTTGCAATGTAGCATGTATATTACGTTACTGGAGTCACAATTAAGGCTTTCAGTTATGCAGAATTTGAAATCCGAGAAATTCGCGTTTGATTCATGTGTCGTGACCATCTGTGGGTATACCTTGCATCGAGCTCTTCTGCAGGGATGGCACCCTGATTGAATTTTGAAGGGGTTTGGTTTTGCTCTGACAGGAATGTCCTTCAGGTTTTTATCCCTGTGGTGCACTACGTGAGGTGGCTTCGTGAAAATTGAAGTTAGTCGTTTGCTTTGCCGGGTTATGTTGAAATGGCGGGAAATATGTTGTTGATTCGTGGCACTGATGAGGACAAATTTCGTTTGGGAAGTCGTTTTAGATACTCTGTTTGGTACCCTAATTATATCATTCCGGTTCACGTTGCGAGCACGTAGTGTGGCATCGTCAATATTCAGGATAATTTTGTTTCAATAAGCAATGCTTTAGGTGTTCTGCGTGTCTGTCAAATTCCTGCATATCGGTGCATATTCTTCGGTATCGGTAGGTCTGAGAATATGACATACGCGTTTTGCAACGCTTTGGATGGCTGCTGTTGAAATGTAGGTACATTTGACGGTCTGTAGGCTTTTTGTAAAGGTTTGTTGACAAGCGGTCATTTTTGAACGTGACAGTGACGTCCAAGAAGTTAATGCTACTTTTGGAAATTTCGTGCATGAATTTATATGATGGGTGGTACTTGTTAAGATCCTGTATGAAGCAGAAAAGACTTCCCTCGTCTTGGTTCCAAATCATAGAAATATTGTCTAGGTATCTTCTGTAGTCGAAAGGTTTCAAGGTGCGTCCCTCAATGAATGGGATGTCAAGCGAAACCATATAAGGTGCTCGCAAAGTTTGGGGCCGTTTTGTGCCCATTGCAGTGCCACTGACCTGAAAGAAGTGCTTGCCATTGAACTCAAAATCGTTATAATTTAGAACAAGTTCAAGAAGTGTAAACAGTACTTCGCCACTTACACCAGTTGATTAGTCAGATTTCACATATTCAGAAACCATAGCCGTTATTCCGTCATGGAGGGGTATGTTGGTTTACAGTGAGCAGACGTCCATGGTCACCAAAAAACTACCGCCTGGGATGTTGAGACTTAAAGTTTCGCAGATGAAGGGTTTTGTGTCCTTTAGGTAATAGGGAAAATTTGGGGGGATGGCTTTTATTAAGGAATTGATGAATTCTGATATATTTTCTGTTGATTTGCTGTTACTGCATACTATCGGACGTCCCGGATCGCCTCCCTTGTGTATTTTGGGGAGCATATAGAATCGACCGGGAACTGAATGGGCCCGTAACATCGTTTTTTACAGTTTGCCGGTAATTTTTTCGTCCCGGCGGAGATTACTTAGGGTTCCTTTTATCTCACTTTCAAATTCGGGGGTCGGCTCCGTTGGAAGTTCTTTGTAGAATTTTGTGTCTGATAGTTGTCACTCCCCTTCCTTTAAGTAGTCTGACGTGTTTAGAATTACTATGCAGCTCCTTTGTCGGCCGGTTTGATGGTAATTTCAGCGTTTTTTCGCAGTTAATTGAGTGGCTTTCGTTCTGAGTTTGATAGGTTGTTTCGAAATGGCCAAGTTTTTTCATACACTCTGATGATATCTTTTTGAACTGCTGATATATACATATCGATGTGTTCGTCCATCTGCTCATCTGGACACCATGATTTGTCACCACCAATCAATCTATTCTCGTCCGCACAGTCCTTCCGATCATGAAAGTATTTACGGAGGCGGAGATTACGCGCAAAGTTATCGAGGTTTTGGTACAGTTAAAATACATTGACTCTACCGGATAATGCACAAAAGGTTAAAGCCTCTCGACAAAAATTGTAGCTGAGCGGGTGTGAGCGTTGGGTTGGACAGATTGAGGACATTTGTCTCATAAGTTTTTGGCTGCTCTCGGCTATCACGTGGCATGGGAGTGTCAGCGTCATATTTGAGAATAAGGCTGTTTTGATTAGGATTACACTGTAGTTTCGAGTTCCCATTTTTCTCCTCAAAGTTAAGTTGTGGAACGGGTGGTCACTGGCGTTCTTGTAGGGTCTCATTCCTATTTTCCCGTTGCAGAGCAGTGGATCTTCTGCAGTCCCGATAGAATTTTCAATTTTTTCTATTGAAATTTCGCCCTCTATTTTAGTTCATATCTTTCCAGTTCTCTTGCCTCATGCTCTCCGACATTAGATACTAATTTCTGCGTGGCCTCCGCGACAATGTATTCGGCGGCCTTACGCTCACTATGGTGCGCAATGACCCGAGTCAGTTGCGCACCATAGTAATATATTTTCCACTCCCCTCCTTCTGCTTCACTTAGTGTAGACATTGAGGGGTCGCAGGCTAGGCGGAGGCCCTTAGGTGCAATTTGGTGAGATAGATATTTGGTTAGTTGTTACGCATGTTTTTCGTATTGCACCCGTTTTTCAATGATTTTCCTAATCGATAGAAATGACTGGGACGATGCGTGTTTGAGACTGCCCGTACCTTTTGTTTCCCCGTGTCAATTGGAAGCCGCCGCCTTAATCTTCGCCGCGTTCGTCCGCCTGGTGTTGTAAGGCATCGCTGGTGGGAGTGGCGACGTCGTCACTGCTGGGGCCCTGGATGGCTCTGTGTGTACCTCGGCTGCCTCTTGTTGAGTGGGATTGGCACTGGAGTTTGCCGTGCAAGCGATTGCCGCCGATCTCGATGTCGTTGACGTCCATCGCAGTTGTACCCTCGTGTGCTGTGCCAGCAGCACGACTCCCTCGAAGCTCGCATGTAAGCCGTCAGCAGCCATGAAGCGGCACAGCGGGAGCGTAGAGATACAATGTTCTACGTAATAGACGCCTGCTCCCAAAAACCCACAGAGGCGAAGACGGCGGGCCTCTCTGCTGAATCCTCTCTGTTGAATCCCACACCTTCAGGAAGACTAAATATATATATATATATATATATATATATATAGGTAGGCATGGTGGTTGAGTGGCCGTAGCGTTGCATATAGTCAAGTAGATCCTCATTGAGTGGTCACAACGTGGTTTATTTCGACGTTTCGGCCTAGTCTGGCCTTCATCAAGATTGAAGGTACAGTTTGTTGGTGCTCAGATTTATACAATTTCAAATCAGAGGGAAAGAGGGGAAAAATTACAGAAAAAGAAAAAAAAGGAATATATATATATATATATATATATATATATATATATATATATATATATATATATATATATATTGACAATTTTGTTCACTTTGGGATAAATAGCCACAGAATCGCGATATGAAACCAGATACAAAACAGCAAGTCAATTAGTGTTTTAGCCGTGCAGCGGTATAATTTATTGGGTTAAACAAAGAGCATGAACCATCGGAATCCAAAATCTTTGTGTACGTTGTCTGCGTTCACCATAACCTTTATTTTCAGGCGCTTCTATCTCGGTAATGCTAAATAAAGTAAAAAAATCACAAGGGTAGGGTGCCCTTCACTGCAAAGACGATCGTCTGTCAGCAAAAAAGTACACAAGGCTAAGAAGGTGCGGAATATCCCTCACAGCGAACGCAATTTTCGGGTTAGTTTACGTTAGCGTTAAAATTTATGACACCGTTGAACTGCAAGCACCAATACCCTCTCAGGTAAACGCGTTTCTGACCACATTTTTCTCTTGTACTTTTCGAAGTCTAATTGCTGAAATAATTTGAAAACCAGGAAGAACAATGACACTGATTGTCACTTTTTTTGTAAAGATTAAATTTACAGTATAACATTTTCTGACTTTTTGGAATTCTTTTGCACATCTCTACATTTACCCTTCTGAAAGCTAAACGACCTATTCACTTCGCTTGAAAGACAAGTGCTTAGCTTCTTCACTGCAGAGGTCGCTGACCCCGTCCCTGCTATGTTTGTGTTGGTTCTCAAAGAATCCGCTACGCTCTGACAAAAGCTGTCATAGACTTGAATCCCGCAGAAGGGTACAGATCACAAAGTGGGCGACACTTAAAGGCTTAGTTAGACGTCTGCCTTTAAGAACATATCGGTGTTGTTTTTGTTTTTTGTCGATTTCCTCTCAAAGGAACCTTAAGGTGTCGTCATTGTCGGAATCCTCACCCAATTTTTTTCTCCCAGTGAGCCTAAAAAAATGGAACAAAAATTGTGTATAGGTATGGGAACAATTGTACTGCATGCAAACGATGTATTTAAATTGCGAGTGATGAATCCAACTTTAGGCACTGTTAAACGCTTTCTCCTAAAATGTCAGTTAAATTAGCCTGTTAGCTTAAGGGGCGGGTGGGTGGACACCCTTTCAGGAGTTCGGATAATGTGAAGCGTGGCACAAGAAGTACCTTTTATAAAAGCTTGTGCGAAATCAATTACTCATGTTTCACCGCATGTTTCACTGTATGACCATGCTTGACCTTGTTTGACCATGACCATGTTTCACTGCAAGAATTGCGCAAATAATGTTTCAATAAACTTGAAATGGGCTTCAGTTAGTCGGGAAATAAAGCCACGTTTTTGTGAATTATAGCCCAGCGCCACGGAAAAATGAAACACAGAAGAGCTGCATAACTATGGTCTAACTACAAACATACCGGCCCGCCATTGTCTGTTTCTCATTTTCTCTTTGTTTGTCGAGTGATTGTGAGTGCCGTTTACAAGTGCCAGCAATTTACGCAGAAAACAAATTAGAATGCCAACGCTGCTGTCTCTAAGCCCCACCATTTGGTGGCACACGTTCTTACTGTATCGGTACCAAAGACTACTTCTTCCGGCAAGATATCTTGGCAAAAAAAAAAAAAAAAGCTGGGTGCAGTTCTGCCACTTTCAAGCATTTCTATTTCAACGTTAAAAATAGGCCTCAGCCAGTGTGCATTGTTGTCTAAACGATACCACCTTCTATTTACAGTGTTGTAATTACAAATCTCATTACCTAATAGTTCAGCATTGCGTTTTGTTCTAATTTTGTAGGCCGTTACATGTTGGAGGGTGATGAATGGCAAACTGTTGTATAAGCTAAGTACTCTCCGCTGTAAATATTTTTTGTTCGCCCAACTGTGAACTTGATTATGCACTAGTTTGCAGAAGTCTCTTATTGTTTTTGTTCACTCAAAGCTGCGTTTCAGCTTGCTGTGTATCGCTCCGTCGCACGTTTATTTGTATAAAAAACATTCACAACCCAACTCCACAGCCCCACAGCACGAGTTGTCTGGAAAATTCATTTCCACACGTGTGCCCTATTCTGGGCCAATTGTAGAGATATAGAATTCGTCGACAAACTCTTCTAGAAAAACTTCTGGGCCTTGGTGGACATTGTAGATTTATCGAGATGGAATGCTGGGGCCGTTTTTTTTTTTTTTTGGTGATCTACTTAGAATGTTGCAACGAGAGGATTAAGTAGACGAAGGGGAAGAGATCATGTTCATTGATGAGAGTGAGCCTCTCAAACAGTGAGGATGTTGATGGAAATTTTGTGCGCAGGCCAGTGCTTTGCAAACCAGATTTCGATTGTAAATACCGAAGTTAGAAAGAATGCGCTCAGTCAGCCTGTGATTCGTTGGTCAAGCAATCGCATTTTATTAAGCAGAGAAGTGAGAGTGAGCCCTATTGGAAATACATTTTGTTTCATACCCTCGCTGCTTGTGAATCTTCTATAGTAATAATGAATATGATTTGGAGTGTAAAAAGTACTTGTATGAAGGAATAGGAGCAAATTGAGAATTATTGTCTTCATTTGTATGCTCTTGAGCCAGACTTGTAAGTGTATTCGCATGTTTAGTAAATGCCGAGCTATAGTTAACATACAACGGGAGAATATTTGAACACCTCTAAATTCATGTATTTTTAAACATTGTAATATTGTTTCAATACTTTTATGGTTAAAAAAAAACGACCAAAGACATTGCGCTTTACCTACGCATGCATTATTGGCTTATTTGCGTTTTTTAACAACTTTAGTATGTGAAACTGTAGCGCCTGTGGGGGGAGAGGGCAGTCTTTTATTAGCACTAAGTAATGATCCAATATTGGTAGATTACTACCACTGGAAATTTGGACGGGTAAGTAACAGTTTTAAAACAATGTTCTACTTTAACCAACACATTTTACATGTTCTTTGATTCGCTCTAATTGTGCGAGCTTTTCTTTTCCAGCAACCTCTAAGGAACGCAATTAGTTATTATTAGGAAATGGTTGCTGAGCGAAATGAGAGCACTGCAAGGGCTGATTTTTCCCGCCCAGCAAACGTCATGCTTCGGGCCGCCCGTACCCGGCGCGGGACCAAGCAGCTTGGACCCAGCCTAGCCCATTTTAAGCCAAATATACTTTGAGCATAAACTAGGCACTGTCCACATTCATCGAAAATGTGGCCGCCGTTGCCGAGAATCTGTTCCGTTACCTTTTGGTCAGCGGTCAAATACCATAGACCACGGTGGCGAGGTATTTATTCTGGTAAGGTACACCACAGTAACACACAAGCGTCGAGTGGTCCCCGAAGCGTAAAGTGAACTCTACGGCCGATCTCTATCTTTAGAAAGAAATAAGTCAAATGTGCACTAATATTATCAACTGTCACTTGTGTGCCCACGTGGATATCACAAAAAAGACAAAGCTGACACGTGCAGAGCCCACTAAGATCCTTCACTATTGCACTGTTTTGAAATAAATGGAAAGATAAACAGATGGAGGGACACGGAATCTGATCCGCTGAGTGGCGACAGGACGTGTCTCTTACGAGAGACAAACGGCTTTCTTGCGCAAGATTTTATCTCTCGGGACAGTGGAAGAGCTCCCTGGAGAAGTGTATTGGGTGACACCGGGGCATTTCAATTTGCGCGTCGTCACTTGAGAGGCCTTTGAAGTCCTGAAACACAGATGTCACATTGCCGGTCAACCTGGCAGCACGTGGCGTGTGTATTTACACAATTTTGTGCCTTTAAATTTTTCCCCAACAAAATCTCAGCGAAGCGAGGCAGATCTCTTTACGTTCGGCACGTGTGTATTGGCTGCAGGTCTATCTGAACTTGGCTGACACGTGTACTTGTACCATTGAACGCACTGTTATGGTATCAATGTACACGTATCAACGGCTCTTGTTACGCGGACATCAAACCAAGTTGTTTCTTTGTTAAGTATGGCACCTACCACGCAGTGCTATTGCTTTGCGTAAATACTGCTTTAATTAAAACACTTCATTTATTAGTCAGCACTCGTGTGTTTAGTTATTCGTTTACGGTTAGCACATGTCCGTTATTTGAAATGGAAGAAACACCAACTAGTCATAACTGTTACGCTGTTCAAGTTTCTATGTGCTTGCAATATATAAAAAGATACTCGCTTAGCCCCCCGTTAAGCTTGGACGTAGCTGCTGGCTGTTACGTCGATGAGCCTCAAGGCCGCAGTAGCAAGCGTGCGCCGACTGAAATCAAGCGCACAAAGCGTTGTATGATGAAGCCTTAGCTTTCGAGCAAGAGAGACTCGGCATGCTCTGCAGAAAGCAGCGTGAATAATGTTGGCACGCAAGCACCTTGAAAGCATATTTCCAAGAGTATTGTTTATATAGTTGTATGTAATTCAATTGTTAAGATATAACTGCTTCCGTGCGCAAACCGCATCCTTGTGTACTGCAATCTTCTTGATTAAGTTACATTCTTCTTGCAAGACTGTTTGTCGTTCGAACAACAATAAAGTTTTTTCTGCAAATCACGCAGTTGCCAGCAAATTTAGGTGCCATACGTATGAAATCCGTACAAGCACTAAACAAATAATCGATGACCGCTGACAGTGTTTGCCAAATTCAGTTAGTATAGAGCGTGTATTCTTCTTTCCATAATTTTCACTTCTCTGCGCCCAAATTTGTCCGAATAAAGAGCTCCATCGTGAACACGCCAACTGCCACCTTCTTCAAAGTAGAAACCGCCTGATCATATACTTACGCAAATGTACCGTGAAATCTCGACCAGCTACCGCGACTCCCGACTCGCTGTTAAGCAAGTCGAAAGTGCTTGCAGTGAGAAAGAAACGAGGGGGGCGGGTGCGTTGTCTGGATCGACATCAAAATTAGTGAAGGCGTCAGCAAAATATGATTGTCAGTAACAAAAACAAGAACGCCTGTCACAGTTTTCTGGTGGTTAAGGCAGAGGACTATGCTGGCTTGAAGGTCGCGGGAATAAATCGGTGGGCGTTGCGGCCGCATTTTAAATGGAGGTGAAAATGCCAAGGCTCTGTACTTCACCATGATGTGTGGAAGCCTTCCTGGTCGTGACCAGTTTGCGCGCTAGCTTCACATTGCAAATGCTGAGGGAATTCCACATCTCATTATTATGCTAAAAATTAGCACGCCAAAGTGTGCAGTAACACGACACTTTATGCTATTTACTCTTCGAAGACAACTTTGGGGCGAAATAATTGTTATCATTTCGCGTCTCATTGAGCTGCGTCTCACTTGATTATATTGATTCTTGCCACTACCGCGGAAGCTTTCTTTACGAAGCGTAGTTTTCCTACAGCTGAATGATCGGGGGTATGGCAGCTTTTGCCAGCTCACTTGATTGCGTGGCACCACCTCTGGTATGGGCCCACGTTTAACTAAATAACTGCTGTGTGAGGACGCCAAAATGATGTCCACACAGGAAGTAGTTTTTTCGGTAAAAGGTGCCCCCATCTCGGAGGCAGTGGTTAAAAACGGCGCAAGGAGGAGTAGGCTGCGGTGCCTCCAAAACTTAAGGCACGCCACGATGAAGTTAATAATAATGATAAGTTAGTAGAATAATGGGCAAAGGAAGGAGAGAAGGAAAATCGGAGGAAAAATTAGCAATCGAGAAATGAGCGCTCAACAGCTGGTGTCCGTATGCACCGGCTAAAAGGAGGTGCATAAAAGAACAATCCTCTTCATACCTCACCACCTAAAACTTCTCGATTCCCTGCTTCGATTTATGCGGATGCTAACGTGCAACAACAAACGAACCTAATTCATAGACTGTAGTTTGAAAAGGCTAGCGCCATTCGTTCTAAACATTAGGCTCAATAATTCACAAGATACTTCAAAAGGTATGGTAAGGTGAACTGGCTGTCCTAGTTTAAGCTTTTTTGTCTTATGAAGTGTACCGTTTTCAATTGCGAAATTTTGCGTAGTCAGAAAGAGAACTTGAGGCCTTCATTCTGCGGCATGTTTACTATGTGGCATGCATGTCTCACTTGCTTATGGTTGATTACTGAATATCAAAATAGGCACAAAACTAAATACCCTTTCTGTGACAAACCAAAACCTGTATGTGAAATCTGTCACTTCTCTTGCCCATAAAAATGCTACAGATTCAATCCTAAAAAAAATTTTACACCTATACCAAAAGAAAGATCGGTTACTGTCTGTACCTGTCGCGTGCCGTAACTAACTTTCTTTTCTTTTCTATGACTTCAATAGCTTCAGTTCGTGTTTGTTTTTATTTCTCCAGTACAACCTTCGAGAACGTTCAGCAGCGCATGCAGTCGGCTCCCGGGTCTTTCCAGTTGATGTTATGGCAACAAGGTTTCCAGAAGAAAGATGAAGGGCTCTGCGAAGGAACGACATCAATATAAAAAACCTGGAGCAGGAATAGATGGCATAGCATGCCCTCAGAAGAGCTTCCTCTTTGTCCGCTCAAATATTGCCCAATTGAAAACGCGTATTTGTACCGGGCAATGGTTCTTTGCTGTCGCTGTTATTCTGTTTAATTTTTTCTAGCGTTGTAGAAACAAGACTTCACAAGCAGGGATCACGGGTAGTGGTACAACAAGTGCTTGTGCACACAAAGAAGCGAAAACATATTAATTTCCTAGTCGTGATAAATGCTAACATGGCGATGTCGCTGAGCAAAAAGATTTACTGATTCTTAAAAAACATTCGTAATGTCTTTTTTTATGGTAAAAACGCTTTGATGCCTCAGTACATTCTGGCCTCTAACAGTAATTAGAGTCCTTTGCATCTTTCTGGGAATCTTGGCTTGCTTCAAATTCGACTCGCATTAAGAGGCATCCTAACTTTCTTAGGCAGTCTATACATTCTGTACGGAGAGTCGCCTGACACACAAGAGAGTTGACATGACTGTATGGATAGCGTCTTACATGTGGCAAGCTGGTACTACACGAGAAGAGATAAACATGCTTTTATCGTTTTTTTAGAGTGAAGTGTATATTTTGGAAAGCGTTATCAAGCTCTAATTGTTGCATCAACACTGTGCTGTTGGGCATGTCAGGTTAGGTTGGGAATGGGCGTTCAGGTAAAGGTTCTCATATTTTTGTTAGGATGCAGTGAAACTTTCTTTTAAAGTTACTTTATTCTAACGTGAATGCTAACACATAAGAATGGCGTGAGGTTCAGTGTGCTCGTAGTAATTTTTATTCTAAGACATTGCATGATGAGTGTATACGTAAGATAGCGTCTATGTACCTGTAATATTTACCTGTGAAAACATATATCTTTTACAAATGAAATGTTTAATATATGTGTGCTATATGTAAGCGATGAGCAAAGATATAATTTACTGATGTGTTTTTGTGAATGCTGCGTCTGATTAAGTGTGTACTTGTTGTTATGACTGAAGAACTCGTCACGCTTTTTAATTTTTAGTCATGCCTTCCACAGAGATATTTTGCATTTCTTTCCTGCAAACAAACAAAATAAAACAATCTCCAATATACTGCTACGAATATAAGACCGAATTAAAAAAAATTCACAGCATATCTATGAAGACAAAGGTGATAAGGGGGGTGAAACGTTTGTCCATCTATCCGTCCATCTGTCTGTCTGTCTGTCTGTCTGTCTGTCTGTCTGTCTGTCTGTCTGTCTGTTGTGTCTGTCTGTCTGTCTGTCTGTCCGTCCATCCGTCTATCCGTCCGTCCGTCCGTCAACTATACGAAAACCACTAATGCCATCAGATGTATACAGTGATATTATTTCCGAGAATACATGCACACAACGCTATCTAGTCAACAATTATTAAAACTAAGTAGACGCGGCTACATACTACTACTACTTCTACTACTACTACGACTATACTACTGCAGAAAAGATAACAACCCACACCGTAAGGAACTTCATCCCTAAAATAAGAAGAACGCTGTAAAAATGTGTTCTAGTGTTTTCAATCGCTTTCATGAGCTGAGACGTCTCTGAAACTGCGAATGGGAAACCGATAGAGAAGGTCACGTGCTCCTGGTTTATTCTTTTTTTTTTTGAAGCTCAAACTTGAACAAAAAAAAATAGACGTTTTTGTACTCGGCACATCATTCTATAGGTGGTGAAACGGCCACTATGCTAACAATTCAACGTAAAACCGCGTGCTCTTGACGACGCTAGCACAATATTTTTTGGACGAATAACACAGTAGAGACATACTGACCATGTGAAAGATCACATACTGAACGCTTCAAACAAATGAGTCAGCTTGCCGTCTTGTACCTGTGTGCAGCTAGCGACGTACCAACAGCGCGTGTTGAATCATTACTGCGGAAGAAAATGACAGAAAAACATTCAGCATTGAAGGAGAGCAGCAAAATAAATATCCACTTAGAGAAGGGCAGATAACGCTGCAGTTCAAGTGATGAATGGCTGGCGAAAGTCTTCATTCTGCAATCAAATCAAAGGCTGTGAAGAACAACTTTGAGGCTGGAGATGGTCAGTGGCTGTGGCATCTCAGAGTAGATTAATCGCAGCAGGGCCTCTCTTGGAAACTGGGTCAAAAAGCGGGTCACATGCGGGTGTGGTAGATGGAAATGGTGGGCTGTGTGCGGTTGGAAGAGAGCCAACAACGTAGCACAGCTATGAGAGTAGCACGACCGATGGTCTGCTTCTCGGCTGTATGAGTATGTATCTGTGACATGTATCTGTGACGAGTGTCTGTGACATTCATTTGGCAAGTGAGCCCGCGTCGTGGAATGTCACGGCTACGGAGCGCGGTGTCTGCGGTCCCCCCTTGGAGAAGATTCGTTCCGAGAGCAAATAACGAGGAAGGTGTGAAGCAGAGAGATGTCGAAGTTCAACGTAATCGCAGTGTTTCGCGCAGTGCTGTGCAGCTTACTCTTCAAAAAATCCAAGAACAATGTTAAAATCTCTCAAACGACAATTTTACACCATAAACACAAAACGGTTACAACGAGGATAATTCAGAATTATTTGGTAAAGTCACAAGCACCCAAAAACAAAGACGTAATTTGGTTCACTATCTAATGGTCAGTGCTAAGAACTTAAACATAAATGATTTGATAATGATTTGAGACTGATAAAAGTTATTTGAATAGACATACATGTTCACTGGTCAAAGTCATTATTGATGATAGACACACAGACACACAGAAAATTCATTAGAATGAATTTAATTTTTATTATTGGACTTGTTTGAAAGACGGCTAAGTGCATTAGTGAATGCGGCAATCAGTTTTTCTAGTAAAAAATTAAACTAGTAAACTCAATATATATAAAAGAGCTCACAAAAGACGTTTGCAAGGCACAGGATTACAGTATTCGGGTAGCTAAATGAAGGAAAGGTGCAAAAAATTAGCACACATTCTCTCTAATAGGTAAACGTAACCGAAGTATTAATACTCTCATCTGAAATCTCTCTGTTTAAATGTCACTTTAATAAAGTTTGTACGACTAGTCTCCGTTGAACAAAATACTTTCAAGTAAGCATTACAAGAATGAACAGTAAAACAACTATGGTGTTCCTGAAGCAAGGTGGCATTAAAAGGTAGAAAAAAGAAGTTAACTGAAAATACAAAACTATGCCTCTGGGAGTTCTTTTAGTGGTTCGTTCGGACTTTTATTTGCGCCTAAACGTTATCCAACGTTTTTCGCACACAGGCGCAACGATACCACATTGCTATCACTATTTATAGTGCCAAACATAGAAGTGGTGTGTGTCAGGAGAAAGCGATAAAATAAAGAAGGCATCCCGTCTTCCACACCACCATCTTCGGCATCTCTAACGCACATCATGACGTCACCAAAATAATCTGGTTATGTCTATACGAGTGAGAAATGTCTTGACAGTCTGCAGATACGCGTGCTTCCTCACAGCGATGCCAGCTCCGGATGATTTTGAATCAACTTGACTCTAGACCATTCGGTGAGCAGAAGATTCTGGGACCTTGGGTATCTGCCTCAGTTGCGCAGAAAGCGACTAAAGCACTCCTCCTTTATTTAAAGACAACAAACCAGATTGACCAGCTGAAGACTATGTGTGCTCCCACGAGTGTGCTCGTGATTGTGTGTACCTTCTTATCTCTCTGCAATCTCTTTTCTCCCCTTCATCATTTCCCCAGTGCAGGGTAGCAAACCGAATGTGCGTCTATATAACCTCCCTGCCTTTTCTTGCATCAGTATTTCTCTCTCTCTCTCTGTCCAACCTTCTCCCCCCCCCCCCCCCCCCGCGGAGACCACTCTGCCAGGAGGACGGATGAACCGTGGAGTAGAGCGTGGCAAAGTAAATAGCAAAGCGACTGAGAACCAGTTTTCTGATTGAAACAAATGTAACTCCACTGTTTTGGCAGCATTTTAAAAAGTTCTCCGGGTCACGTCTTCATTGTCCACCCATGCACAATTCGAACACCACCGCTACATTTCGACCTCGGGGTTGTTCAGGGAGACTTCAAACAACACATTTTGTTCAGGGAAAACGCGATTTTATAAAAAAGCACATTATCCCATTCAGAGTGCTTTTAGTAAACTGAGTTTCCTCTCCCATATTTCTCGATCACTCCTCCAATTCTATCTCGCTGCTAGCTACCCTGCACTCAAACGATGTCCATCCCATGTCTCCTTGTACCCCTGATTTGGAGTATTCCCGTGTGCTCCTGAAGCAAGTCTACATATGCCACGTTGTTTAATTTCCAATCTTGCTTGAACTTCTGATTTCATGCGCAAGACCGCATTGCCGAACGTCAACCCCGGGACCACGACACCTTTCCATGTCCGTCTCACAACGTCATACCAAGTGTAGTTCCACAGTGCCCTATTTTTCATTACAGCCGCATTCCTGGTGCCCTTAATCATCACGTATTTTTAGTAAAATAGAGTAGTATCTGATAGTAGCTCTACAGCGCCATCTAGGATATCCTCACTCAAATGCAGTTTGTACGAACTTTTATGAGACAGCGCCACCTATTCTACTGTTTGAGAGATACTGCTTTCCTTTTTTTGTTTTTTTTTCTTCTCTCAGTCACGCCTGACACAGAACAAGGGTATACTAAGAGAATGTTCGCCCCTAAAAAACAGACGTATGAGACTGCGTAGCCTGCCTCCAGTTTACTCATTGTTTCTGTGGTGCTTATTTGCTCACTGTTCAAGTATGAACGAACGTTCACAAAAATCACAGCTATCCATGGAGTGAATAATGATCAGTGGGGCGAAGCTTCGGAGGGTTTTATCGGCAAGCCGTGAATGATCCGCTGGCTGCGCCTGTCCGTCCGTCTGTCAGTCAGCCCGTCCGTTCATTTGTCTGTCTGTCTGTCTGTCTGTATGTCTGTCTGTCTGTCTGTCTGTCTGTCCGTTCGCCTGTCTGTTCGTCTGTCCGTCTGTCCATCGGTAGTCTGTCCGTCTGTCTGTGCGCATGTCTATCGATCCATCCGTCCCTGTATCTAGTGAACACTCCAAATACAACCATCTCAGATCTTTTCGTCACATATTCATCACATATAAGTACCGCCTTCTAGCGGACATTTCAAGGACTAAAATGAGAGGTTGTCACTACGTGCAGGAGACGCACAACCCACGCCTTAAGAAGTTTCGCCCCTAAAGACAAAATCTCGGCATCTCAGTTTATAAGCCACGGCTACTTAGCATTATACTTATTCATCTTACGGGTATCACTGACGGCTTCTTTTGGAAGAATTTCACAAATAGAAATTCGCTGCCTGCGATCCTGAAAATATTGAGCATTCTATTTTCAACGTTGGAATAAGTGTTGATGGCAGTGTACATTTGTATATAGAGATTTGTATATAAAGCTACTGTATGCGACAATCAAAAAGTTTGTTTCCAAATTGTTCAACATCGTCTTTCGCTCTAACTTGTGTATTAGTTGCGGCGTATTGAAGGGTAATAATATAAACCTGTTGCGTGCACAAATATTTCGCAGCGAAAAACACTTGAAGATGGTTAAAGACGTCATTTGGGTAAGTAGTTATGAAGGCCGTGAGCGAGTATTCCAATTTCATAAATTTGGGGGATTTTAGACCTATTACTTTTCTGTTTTCTATGTTTCCAGTTTCGCATAGGTTAAACAGTTTTCGACAGGCCTTCCTGTTGGATTCACCTACGTCATTTTGTCTGCACTTGTCATCACTGGACATTGCACTAACAGAATTTAATACACTCGAGATCACACAAAAGCAACGTTGTGTGAAGTTATACGAAAGAACAAGACAACTGGCTAATGCGAATAGCTTGGCGATGGTGTTAATGTTCCGCACCATTCATCATATGCGAAGTCACTGCAATCAATTTCCACGCTCGAACGGGCACAAACGACAGTCACGCATTGACTGTTTCCATATGCATTACTTTCGGCATGCGATAGTACTGCAGACGCGAACGGCGTTCGTAAAGAATGCCAGTACAAACTGTTTGCAGTTACGCGCGGAAATAGAGGGTGCGGCCGGCGTGTTCTGATTGCTGCCTCTGGTAATAACATAATCCCTTGCGAAATCTTCGCATCACTGCAGCTTGTTAACCTTTATACATGTAGCATTGCGTCCATACATTCAATAAAGCTGAGATGCCAGTTAGTGTGCGGGTACACAAAGAGCTACCCGGAAGCACGTGTTGCCATAGTACTCCAGAAATCGTTGCTTTAGAATAGCAAAGGAACCTCCTGTGCTTTAAAGCAAGGCAAGTTATTAACTGAATGAGCCACCCTTGTTGCAGGGCAAATTTCTAATTTCTAAACATGATCAGGATAAACCAAATTCATTTCCACTGGGAATTCGGTAAGTGGAGAACACTTGCCGGAACGAGTATAATCTGTACATTGAGATATCTCAGCTTTCGCCTCCTCATTCCTTGTTGAGCATTCACACAGAAGTTGCAACTGGTTACAAAAGAAAGCCATAGTTGTGGTGTGGCTGAGTATAACGTCCCTCAAAAAAAGTACAACAAAATATTAGGGGAATTTTCATTTACAGGAGGGTCAATTGTACGCATTTTTAAAAGGGAGTTCAGTTTTAGTGCTTTTATGTGGCCAGGAGGGGGTGGGAGGTGTTGGCTAAGAGTGAAGGTAGGTGTGAACGAAGCATATGTCTAGAGCTACAGAGTGAATGAAACAAATTATTACTTTCGCAGTTTTTTTTAGTTGTGAATTGCCCATTAACATTGCAACTATATACGAAAACAAACTCAACCTAAAAAGCACAATTGTTAAAAAAAGGCGTGTGATGTCAATGCGTATTAATGTTATAAAAAGAAACGGTATTAGTTCGGTATGCACTTTCTCAGATTTTTTTGTGTTTGTTATGAAGCCGCTCTAAGCTAGATGATAATAAAAGCTACTATATGCACCGAAAAACCTTTCTAGCGCTTGAAGTTGTTACAAAAGTCCGAGTGTGATAAAAACAGCAGGAAAAGTTGTTCGCATTTCTTTCTACCTCCCCATTACGTACTTCAAGACGATTCAATAGCGCATGAAATTGGGTCCCGGGCATCCCCGGGCGGTGTCATGGCAACCGTGCTCTCAGGCGAACGATGAAAGGTTTTGCAAAGAAATGACATAACCGAAATCGCGGATGCTGAGGCTGCAGACCAAAAGGAAGTACATGAATGCACAAAAGCAAGCTCTTTGTCGGCTCACAAACGACCACATTGAAAGCGCCTGTTTGAACAGTACATTTACCTAATGATGCCTTACTATCGGGATTATATTTGTTCCCTTTTTCTTTAGCTTTCTCCGCACAAGTCCACGCAAGCATGGCTTGTGGCTGGTGGTAAGATTTGTGCTTAAACACACGCGAAAACTACCACTGATGTTTTCCTGCCTAGTGGCCATAAATACAAACTTTGCGACGTCTCTGTGGAAAAAAAACATTTTTTCCCAATTTAGTGAGGAAAAACCAATTTGTGCATTTTTAATTAGAAAGAAAACTTTTGTGGCTTAATAAACTGCTGTGTACATGTGCATAGGTTCATTCCGCGTTAAGCGTTGGAACACTGGTGCAAAATTGTTTGGTTAATTATGTCCTCTTATGTTAAGGTATAGCACATCAGCGACTTTACCGTTTACATTTTGGATACCGGTGAAGCTCTTCATACAGTAACTAAACATTCAGGTGAGTGTGTTAGCTGATTAATAATAATTTCTAAAGTGATGCCTCGATTGAGACTGTGCTTGTGGTAGTTTATTCTAGGATATTGTATGGAAAGAGTATACCAGGAGATTCATATGCACAAAAATGTTTCGTTCGTCGGGAGTTTGCTCTTTTTGCTCGTGGCTGTCGGTGGGTGGCGTGTACACCAGTGTTGCCTGTACGCTTCTGCAGTCTCGTTCGAGGCCGCCTATTTGGTGATTAGAACGATGCTCCCTAGATAGCGTGCCGCTACCCAAAGCGTCGGTTACGGGTAGCCCGAGCGCTGGCCTCCACGAAGTGGATTTGAAAGAAAAGGAAGAGAAGAGAAAAGCGTGTCGTTGTAACTGTTTCTCACTGAGGAGGTCGCCACAACAACGTCACACGGGGGATCGATAACGGGGGAGAAAAATAAATGTGAAAATGAGATGAAAAGAGTAGTCGGGTGTCAGTGGTGTTTAGTCTGGTCGCGTTTGATCACTGCCACCGAGCAGCCAGAAGATAAAAAAAATCACAGAATATCCATGGAGTGAATCATGATAAGCGCGGCGAAGAGTACGTCCAATCGTACGTCCATCAGTGCGTCTGTCTGTCTTTCGGTCTGTCCATTCGTCCGTCCATCCGTGCCTCCATCCACCTGTCTGTCTGTTTGTCTGTCCATTCGTCCTTCCGTACGTCCGTTTGTCCGTCAGTCTATGTAGTGAACACTCCAAGTACCACCATCTTGCATTTTCTCATTATACATTCATCATTTAGAAGTACGGCCATCCACCAGACATTCCAAGGACTAAAACTAGAAGTGACTACTACATAAAGAAGACGCACGACCCACGCCCTAACAAGCCTCGCCCCTGAAAGAAACTTATTGGATGCGAAATGTAAGCAGGTTGAAAAGAACAAGATATTTGCGTTCTAAAGCGGAGTCATCTGTGGGCATCGAGGGCATTCATGGGGTCAGGGTGACTACCCGCAAATCACACTTGTAGCATAGCTGAGGCACTGCCGTTAGACATTCATCATCATCATCATCATCATCATCGTCGTCATCATCATCATCATCATCATCATCATCATCATCATCAGCCTGACTACAGCCACTGCAGGACAAAGGACTCTCTCATGTTCCACCAGTCAACTCGATTCTGTGCTTGCTGCTGCCAATTTATACCCGCAAACTTCTTAATCTAATCCGCCCACCTAACCTTCTGTCTCCTCCTAACCCGCTTGTTGCCTTCTCTAGGTGTCCAGTTAGTTACCCTTAATGACCAGCGATTATCCTGTCTACGTGCTACGTGCCCGGCCCATGCCCATTTACCCTTCTTGATTTCAACTATCATATCCTTTACCCCGGTTTGTTCCCTATTCCACGCTGCTCTCTCTTTGGCTCTTAAAGTTACACCTACGATTTTTCTTTCGATTGCTTGCTGCGTCGTCCTCAATTTAAGCAGAACCCTTTTGTAAATCTCAAGGTTTCCGCTCCGTGGTTAAGTTCCGGCAAGATGCAACGGTTATATACCTTCCTCTTGAGGGATAGTGGCAATCTACCTCTCATGATTTGAGAGTGCTTGCCAAATGTGCTCCATCCCATTCTTATTTTTTAGTTACATCAGTCTCGTGGTTCGGCTACGTGGTTATTACCTGTCCTAAGTAGACGTAGTCTTTCACAATTTTAAGTGCGCTACTATCCACCTCGAAGCGCTGTTCTCTTCTGAGGTTGGTGTACATTACTTTCAATTTCTGTAGAAAACCTACTTTTCTGCTCTTCTTGTCTAACTCCATAATCATGGGTTGCACTTCGTCCCCTAGGTTCCTCAGCAATGCTATGTCATCTGCGAAGCGCAGGTTACTAAGGTATTCTCTATTACCTCTTATGCCTAACTGTTCCCATTCTATAGGCCTCTGAAAACTTCCTGTAAGCACGCGGCGAATAGCATTGGCGAGATTATATCCCCCTGTCTTACACCCTTCTTGATTGGTATTCTGTTGCTTTCTTTATGATTGTTGCTTTCTTTATGCTTTCTTTATGTTGCTTTTTTTGGGCATTCAGGAGAGGCTACACGTGATTTTCTAGCTATGCTAGAGGTACGACTTACGACGACTTCAACCTATATTTTAACTCTCTCGACTCGAGAAAATGACGCTTTGCTGACTGTGTCAGCTCGTTGTCACTTTATTGATATCATTTGCCTTCCGAATCAGCGTGAAAGACATTTGTGTTTGCAAACACTGCAGCAGCGAAGAAACAATAGAGCATGGTCCTTGTTGTTGTGCTCCATACAGATCGCACAGACTCGCAGCTGCCTTGATGGCCCGCCTTAAAAAGAGATCCCGGTCGGAAGTGCCTGTGCGAGAATTTCGACTCACTCGTCGCACAGAAAATCACCTTAGTCAACTCTTGGTTCATTGAATTTTTGGATAGCCTTGGTGGTCGCGATGGTTACCTAGCGATTCCACAGAATATAACTTCTGCCCATTATGCCGATCCGAAGTACACGAAGCATGTAGTCAATGATAAGTTCAACTGGTGGAGCTTTTATGCAGTGATTCTTTAGGAAGGACCTTCCGTAATGAAACCGACGTTATATACAGGCTTGCGAGTAAGCTGTTAAAAAAACTGCAGAAGAAAAAAAAACTGGTAAAGAAAAAACTGTAATAAAGCCAAGGAGGCTTTATTACAGTTGTGTGGGTGTTTATGGAGGCAGAAAGTAAATGGCCAGCCTCAAGCAGGTTTATGGCCGAACTGCAGCAATGAAGGCACATTTCAGATACATGTGCCAATATTTGACCTAAATTAAAAAGTACTTTGTGACGTGAGTGCATCGTAACGTTGCTACTGACTCTGTGAAAGCGCTATGTGATGTAAGCTAAGAACTTGTGGTCGTTGTGAAGATTCGTTCTTTGCATTGGTTCTCCAGAATTTGTT
This sequence comes from Rhipicephalus microplus, assembly GCF_043290135.1. Classification (NCBI taxonomy): domain Eukaryota; kingdom Metazoa; phylum Arthropoda; class Arachnida; order Ixodida; family Ixodidae; genus Rhipicephalus; species Rhipicephalus microplus. Next base: position 57,279,093 of record NC_134706.1, read on the forward strand.
TTATTTACCCTTTCCTTTTAGTAACAAGCAGTAGCTACTCGCTGTATGGTTGGTATTAGCGGTCGTCAATATATTAAAATAATTTAATATATAGCACGTAGATAAGGACAAAAATAAAACAGTCACAATAAGTGGCTTGAAAGCCATCACACCACGCTGCTGAACGGTAGCCTGGGAGCAGCAATTGACCTAATTAAAGGGATGACAGATTTTTGCGGCACGGAATGTAAGTCCAGTCCTCAGCAATAATTTGGGGAAGTATACAGACGAAGCGAATTGGCGAAAGGCAGACGTACGTTGTCCAGATGAAGGATGGTGAGTCGAGCCTCATCTTATTGCGGTCGATTGGGATGCTGCGAAAAGCCAAGTCGGGGCTGGGTCAGTCCCTGCATAATAACCTGGGTGGACAAATCACACCAAAACTCTCTCGGAATCTGGGTCAAAAACCAGGTCACAACAGGGAGTAACAGATGGATGTGGCTCTTCGTCCGCGGTTGGGCCCAAGTCAACAAAGTAGGATAGCGGCGACCGTAGCAATACTGTGTACTCGTGTGCTGTGTTCTTGCGTGTAGGGTATGTATGTGGGGCTGTATGTGCGCGCAAAGTTTTTTAGGTCAGCAATTTTGTGTGTGCGCGCCTATGGAATCTCACGGCTGAGAAGAGGCAGTCTCGGCAGGCAGTTAGACAGAAAGTTGTTTCTGGGCGCGAAAAAAGAGGTTTGAGGGGAAGGGTTCCTTGTTAATTCGTTGATTTCAGGATATATAATGAATTTCGCACTTTTAGAGTTCCAGCTGCAATACTACATGAAATACATCAAAGAGAAACAATGTGGAAAATATAATTATTAGAATAATGAATAAAACCACAAGTGCACACTGATGTAAAATCGTAATATGGTAATAACTGGTGTCTAAGAATACCACCGTAAATCGTGGTGCAATTTCTTGGGATAAAGGCGAATCGTCTTGTATTTGTGTGCACCGTGAAGTGTCAAATTATAGATGCAGGTTGAGAGAGGAAACTGTGAAATCCTGAATATTAAAGAAGGGGCGGAGAGTGGTGTGCTAGAAAAAAAAAGGCTCGTTAAAATGAGTTTAATTTTGACAATCAAGTTATAAGAGTGTTTGATTGCACCAGGCAGTGCCTACTAAAATTGTCATCACCACGAACCTATATCTCCTGCTTTGTTTCCTGATACGTGATTTAGATTAATCTGGCAGACAATGCAGGGAATATATATGCTAATATGGTCATCACACGTGGTGTCTTGTGCAACAGCTGAACTATTCAATACTCCTGTATGAAACAAAGCTTAGGAACATGGTAGCAAGACGGTAGAAACTGGCTGACATTCAGTGATTCACAGGTTGCATTAAAATTGTGCTAAAGTACAAACACGATAGTAATCAGTGATTGCATAACTTGTACGATTAAAATGCCTTGTTTCAGAAAAGTTTAATGAGTTGTGATGTATACCATAATGATTCGCTTATTAAATTCAAAATCACCCTGCATTAGTTGGAACTACGGCAACACTTATTTATTGGTTGAGGCTAGGCACTGCTTGAACAAACCATTTCTTTCACAGATTAGGCACAACCTAAACTCTAGAATTCGAATGAAAATAAGTGGAATTACATGTAAGTCAGCCTCTTGTGGAGTGCCCAATTAAATATACACTAAGACGCGTTATTAAATCAGAATTCATGACATTACATCCCAGACTTTCAATATCAAGAAACTTCTGGGCCAGTGACCAAACGCTAGTTTGCAGACATGCACTTTAAAAGAGTCAAAACGCTTTGAAGAACACAGCGGTATAGCTGCCAATGCTCAAGAAATAAGGAACTTATATTCGCATCACACGTGTATTGCTCCCTATTATATAGCACGCATTGTATGTGTATGCTGAAGTGCATGATACGTCATCTGTTATGTTCTCATGAACCAATATCCCCATAAGGAGTAGACCTGTTGGTGTTATATTGTGCCGCTTGAAAATAATGCCAGAGACAGTCTAAAATGGATTATTCCTTGCTTTTTTTTTGGACATTTCCGTTTTGACGGCGGTTTGATTGATTGATATGTGGGGTTTAACGTCCCAAAACCACTATATGATTATGAGAGACGCCGTAGTGGAGGGCTCCGGAAATTTAGACCACCTGGGGTTCTTTAACGTGCACCCAAATCTGAGCACACGGGCCTACAACATTTCCGCCTCCATCGGAAATGCAGCCGCCGCAGCCGGGATTCGAACCCGCGCCATGCGGGTCAGCAGCCGAGTACCTTAGCCACTAGACCACCGCGGCGGGGATGTTTTGACGGCGGTGTTTGATATGTGTATGCTTGTATGTTTTATTTTGCATATGAAGATTTGAGTGTTGCTTGTGTCATAATTTATAAAGTATATTCTCTCAAAAACTACGCCTTACTGATGCGTCAACATCTCTTTTTATATCATCCCTATAACAAAAAAAATGAAATTGCAGCATATCCATGGGGTGAATGATGGAGAGTGGGGAGAAGCATCCGTCCGTCCATTCGTTCTTGGTTCCGTCCGTACATGTGTCCGTCTGTGTGTCTGTCCATGCGTCCATCCCCTGTCCGTGCGTGCGTCTGTTCGTGGGCCCGCACGTCCATCTGTGCGTCTGTCCCTGCCATCGTCCATGCATCTGTCTGTGTGTCTGTTCGTCCATCTGTTGTCAACACTCCAAGTACCACCATCTCGCATCTTTTCATCACATATTCCGCATATAGGAGCACCGCCATCCAGCGGACATTCCAAGAACTAAACGAGAAGTGGCACACGCACACTTTCTTACGGCTTGCGCTTCGTGTCTACTTCCCACCTTTAACCACCTCGAGTTCATGGTATATACTCGTTCACTGTACTTAAGGCACTGTGGCCCAACGCTTGCTAAACCTTTCTGAAACCAAGGAGGCAGCGAGTATAACGTAGCAACCCTTTCTTGTCAGATAGTGCTCAATGTACATGCTGATGGCTGCTAATGGGGAATGAGAGGCAGGAGAATTCGGCTTTTAGTTAACGCGCACGCTGTAAATATTTTATTGTTCAACAACGGACAGGAGAAATCTCCCACCGGCACCCACTTGCAGGTCAAAGCGTAAGGCATGGTACGTACTACGACGAGGGACGAACGAGTGCCGCTTTGAGGAGCTTCGCCCCTAAAACCAGCGCCACTGAGTACCAGCGTCCAGCGACATGCCTGATTATTGGCCCAGTATTGCGCTGGTACTGGGACGCTGCAGTGGCAGCGTCCGAGTACTGTGGGCAAAATGGCTTCACATGGTTAAAAAGGGGGTGCCCATTCGCCATATACAAACAAATAAATAAATATATAAAAAATAATGCGCATTTACACCAAAAATTTAAAAAATAAACAAAAAATTGGCAAAAAAAGCCTGCTGACGGTATTCAAACTCGTCACCTTCCAATTTGAAACTGTGTACACTACTAACTACGCCACGCCAGAACATACTGGTTGGGTTGTAAAAGGACTATTTATACGAAGAACACGCCGTTTAACTTCCTGTTTATACAAGTCGCAAAGTCAAGATTGACGTGATATTCCTTTCTAAATAACAATTCCGTCTTGATTAGACAGCAACGAACGGCTTCCGGGCACCAAATGACGTGCAGATATTAGCAAGAGCACAAAGTTTTTTGAAGCATCTACATCCTAACTCTGAAAAATCTCATATTGACTGGAGGAGCAGCCCCAGATTGTCAGCTGTTGCTGCCGATAGTTTTTTCCTTTGATAGTCGGTGCTCGCACTTGCTACTGGCGAACACGTACAGACGATATAAAGTGGCTTGTACTGTACATATGCGTGTACAGGAGTGAATATTAAGCTTTTTTTTTCACGCAAGCGACGACATAGCAGTATACATCAGGTGTTCCAGATTACATATTTGCAGTTATATCAATACCTGCAACTTAGAAACCGCCGAAGAAATTACTAATGCAAATCTACTGAAAAAGTATGCAAGTCAGTTAGTTCACACAGGTGTACCACATTACTAATTGAAAATTGCGTGTTCTTAGACACAAGTCAGAGAAGTACCGGCTACTGCGCTCAAAAGGAAGCTTTTGGTGACAGCCTGTGTTGCTGAAAGCATGACACATCGATCGGCATCGCTCCTTATGCGGGCAGCGCACACGCAAAGAAGTGGTTGATTTAGGTTCAGGGATGTCTAAACTGTACTTTACAGACATTCTTACACTTGGAATTGTGCCTACTTAAAGTAAAAAGCACCGGCAGCATGTTCACCGATGCGGCTGGCACGATAGGCCTCGCTGGGACGGGGCGCTGGGTAAGGCTGCTCTCGAAGCAGCTGAATTGCGATGCTTGAAGTTTCTGCATTTGATATTCGCAACATTTCGAACTTTTACTAAACGGTACTTGAAGCAAGTAGAAAGTCAATCATTACCAGACATGCATCTCTGGAGCGGCGATATTGAGTGACAGTCGTTTATATGGCCTCTACTGGCAGTATACAGCGGGCGTGCCAGTGTACAGATTTGCAGTTATATCAATACCAACAACTGGAAAACCGCCCAAAGAATTATTAGTGCCATCCACAGAAAATGTGTCAGAGTGTGAGTTCACAAAGCCGTGACGAATCACCGACTGGAGATTACGTGTTGTTACATATAAGTCAGAGAAGTACTGGCTAAGTTCGGCCAGCAGCTTTCGGTGACAGCCTGCGTAGCTGAAAACACGATGCATCAATCGTTAGCGCTCCTTGGACGAACTTCGACACAAGGCAAAACAGGTGATTTAGCTTCATGGATGTCTAAACTATACTTTACAGTTATTCTCACACTTTAAAATTGTGTGTACACAAAGCAAGAAACGCCGGTAACATATACACCGACGTGGCTGGCACGATAGGCTTAATGCTAACTGGGCCTGGCACTGGGTAAGACCGCTCTCGAGGCGGTGAGTTGGGCTGGTTGAAGTTTTTAAATTTGAGCTTCGGAACATTTCTAATTCTTACCTGAAGTAAGAAGTAGAAGGATAAGCACGACCAGACATACATTTATGCGGTGTGGCGGAATCGAACGACTGCTTTTTCTCTCGCCTTTGCTGGGAAATATTGCGCAGCGATTGAGAGAGCTCAATCACGTTTCATGAACTTGGTGGCAAAAACAATTTTCTGTTTCTGTTAAGTGCGGCGTCCAGCTCCAGGCTTATAAACAATGCAAGATAGAATCGTTACAGCAATACACGGCTGATGAGAGTATGGCCTGTATATGCGGGGGTATGCGAAAAAGGTGCCTTATAATTGCTGCGATACGTACGTGTGCCGCAAAATTACGTATGTTCGGTATCTGTTAGGGCAGCATCTCCACGCTGTCGAATCAAGCGTTTTTTATTCAACGACACTGTAACATTCCATAGCAGACGCTACATTATTGTACACGCTGCGCTGGTTGAAACAGAGCGTGCTGCAGTATTCACCGGCGCTAGCCACTGACAATTGCAGTGCTTCCGGCACTTCGCAGTGTGCACCAACATGCCAGTGGTTAAGCCAGCTCCCTGTGACACAGCTTTTTCGCAGGGCGCCCAGCGAAGTGCCAGTAAACACCAGCGTGTACCAGTGCCAAGAAACGTACTGGCATATATACGTGTACACACACACACACACACACACACACACACACACACACACACACACACACACACACACACACACACACACACACACACACACACACACACAAAATCAAGCGCACTAAAGCTAAATTAGCGAGTGTGAGTGCCATTGTACTTCAATAACATCCAAATAAATTTGCTTTCACTGCAGCTTGGCTTATATAAAAGCAAGAAAAAACAATCAATTGACACTATACGAGTATAAAACAAGAAAAATGCCATCGAATTCGTGGAATCGCCCTAATGTCGAAACTGCAATTTTTTGGGAAAAGAAGTTTATTGAAAAGGTAAGTTTTGCCGCTATATTTCCTAACGTTGAGTTATTGCTGCCCCCACATTGAATTCACATTGCTGGAAGCACCGGCTTAAGGATTTGCCACGCGAGCTCTGCGAGGCGCGTTCACGCATTTTAGGTGGCTTGCATGGGGCCGTCAGGCCTCGGAAAGTATTAGGCTTCAACCAATGCCGGAAGTGGCGAAAACAATGTCCCATGCAGTCAAATAAAAAAAAGTAGAGTGACCCTTCTCAATTGCTGCCTTCGTGAATGCTGAAAAATCCGCATAAGATTTTGTATCAAGTGCAGGATTTAAAGCAAAGAGAACCACCTTTTTTACAAAATAAAAATGCTCTTTCCTACACAACTACACAACTGCAAGGTAATGATTTAATTCTGCGTTGTTGGGTAGTATACTTATCAGCACTAAATATGTTTAGCGATAGCAATACCATAATATTCATCACACGTTCACAAACTAGAAATCATCAACCTGACATGTGACTACTATTCTGGATTGATTTATTGGTAACGAAAAGGATATTCAGTGCCATTGCTGTTCGGCGGTGGAAGCTGACACGCTTATGGACGCAAGTTTTCATACGATGGTAGTCGGGACCCTCCGCCTTGCGTTAATTCTTCAAGAATACTTCTTCATTCGCATGTGTTTGTCATTGCAGTTGTCGTTGGTAGTTGCTGTACTGCTGTTCGGCCCCGCATAAGCCACCACACCGGTGAAGACGTTCACTTCTCCAACTTCCGCGGCGATGACATGTAGATTCGTTTTGCTATTGCGCGCATGTTTGTTCTTTTTTTGCAGGTGATTTCACTCTGAGGCCTTGTTGCCGCACTGAGTGTTGTGTATTTATGTACTACGTACATTTACACTGATCCTACACGTGAAGGCGCTTCTTTGGATTTTAAGTGCAACTTGAATTCCTAGCGAAAAACCCCACCCCCTCTTGTGCACAGCTTGACCACAGTATCTCGTAATAATAATGAAAACTGCGGTGTTATGCAATGCTCGGCGAAATCAAGAACAGGAATTTGAAACTTTAACCGAAGCAGCCTATATGCGCCTTTTCAGACTGTTTTCTGGAGATGGTACCTGCAAGCGAGACACACCTCTCTGTTCATTTTGCCTCGGAAGACGAAGGCGCGCCGTTGGCAAAATCTCAATAATGGCGCGAACCTGTTGTATTTTTTTTCATTCATCATTGCTCGTTTCTGGTAAATTAGGATTATTCTTGTCCGCACTCACTCGCGAATCGTTTTTACTCAATAAGCAATTCTATCAGGCCAGTTGGTATGAATCCATCTTGGTGGGAAGCGCAGAAACTATTACACGGAAGGCACGGCACAAGCGCTTGTGTTGTGTGTTCGGTGTAATACTAGCTGCGATTCCTGCTAAGAAAGAAGTTGTTTTTACTTCTTCCGGTTTACTCTTTCCGTTTTCATGTAACGTTTTAACGCGCAGGTACTGCATTACGAAGAGTGACTTAGCGTGATGTTGGGCGTAGCGATGCTCTTATAACAAGCGGGTGAAAGATCACGAGACACCCGCAGAATCGTGCATTCTTTGCTTCTTTCTTCGACTTCTGTTTAAAATGTATAGCCATAAAAAGAAGAACAAGTCGAGGCACCCCCGTATGCGTCCATGCACGCCCAGTACAGAATAAAAAGGGCAGTCATTTTTTTGTTTAAAAAAACAACAACATTGCTTTGCGCTTACTGTTTGAGGATCGCCATCTCGATGCCCTCAGTAGTTTCATGAGCAACCACTGCTTATCTTTTTTACTGTTGTCCAAGCAAGCTTCCCTTCTCTAAACGCGTTCTTTCATCTATGGCATCGCCACTTCATTCCTTTGACTTTTATTATTGTTTCCTAATCGCTGAACGGTGGCACTCATGTGGGCGTGTTGTGCGCGCTGGCCGCTTGGCTTTGTTCTCGACGCTGGACGTGCACGGTGTTTTCCGACGGTGATATAACTGTCCGTATACCGTGAGCGCATTTGTTTTGTAACGGTCTTGTGCCTCGAGTGAACCTACCAAGCAAAGTGACGCGCACGCTGTGCGTTCGGCACCATCCGGAACACAAGTGGTAAGCAATGCTTCTTTGTCTTATTACGTTTGCTTTCCGTCTGCTCGTCCATTTTATCCCAGGGGTGCTTCCAGGTATTGTTTTGCACTGCGTCGCAAGACAGGTACAAGAAAAAACCGAAAGGAAGGGGACCTTACGAGCACATAGCGACAGCGTCATGTGACTTACGTGCATGTGAAGACTACTGCGAGGCCAGTTGCTCGAGAACGCTTGTTAGGGACATTTTGTGCAATATGATTGCTTTTGATCAAGCACAAATGCAACGACGTGTTTTGATGAAATACTGAAGGGGAATGGGTCACCTAACGTGGCGTCGTTACGTCATACGGGCACCGAGCCGATGTCTCTTTTCATTTTACTCTCTTCCCATACTTAATTTCTTTGTGTTATGGCTCAACGTTGACTCGTTGTCGTTATTAAAACGTGTGGCATAAACATGCACCCATGATTTCCACAGTTCATGGTGAATACAGAAGTGAAATACTCTGAACTTGCTTTCTCCGCAGGCGAAATATTTCGATGCTTGAAATATTTCGGCATAAAACATGTTTTATAAATCAAAGACCGACACTGCCAACAAGCCATCATATTTTGTTGTTCACTGCCATTTTATTTTATTTCTATTTTCGACAAAAGTTCTCAGTGAAAGAAGTCGAGCCAGATTTTCCCGTGTACCATTCAATCTGATTAATGCGGAAATTCTAGTACACTTATTTCAATTATTATTATTTTGAGAGAGACACTTTTGTCTATACAGGAAGCGTTATTGACCATGCTGTTTTCAAGAGGGCATATGATGGAAACATTTTGGAGTGCCTTACGGCACCATTTATGCAGGATGGCATACATCTCCCGGCATTTCGGCAAACACTGGGACTAGTTCTTTTATAAGACCTGCCAAAGAATGACCAATATATTAACCAATTTACTAAAAAATGTGTTCATTGTTTCAATTAGCCGTGTGCTTACTAGACGACAAAGTGTACAGTCGTATCATTGTACTCTGCTCTCACTAATTTGCTCTATGTTTACTAGGAGACAAACTGGACAAATGTTAAAACAATGGGCTAATAGGTACCTCGAGAAAGCACAAGCCCGAAGGTGACAAAGTTAGGCAATGCCTATTATTTGCAGTTTTGAAAAGAAATGATTATCAACTTTCTTGTGTCAACTTGTTCTTATGAAGTTTAAAAAATAAAATTCACACCTGAATTGTTTCCGAGAAATACGATGCGGTAACAACTTCGATGTCAATTTGTCATAAGTTTTGCTTCTGAGCTGTTAGAATTATTTTGAAACTGACAGAATGATTATCCATAATAACTAGAACCTCACATATTTAGTATACTGTTTGTTGCCTCTCCGTTGTTCGCTCAGCCAGGTGTCATGAGTCTTGTTTAAGGGTCATCAGGACAGTTCATGCGTGGTTCTTTTTTGCTGACGAAACTGGAACTAGGAATATGCAGATGGGCAATTAAAACTGTCAGACCCATTAAATATGACCGGGTCGTGATTCCTGCATCAAACTTGGGGTGTTTTTACAATAGGCACAAGGGCGGCGCCGCGCAGTTTTCTGGTGGTGAGGTGTAACACTGCAGGCGTGAAACGGAACTTCAACCAAATCGCGCATGCTGTTCTCTTCATAATAGTTCTTTAGCTTGGCGCTACCTCAAAAAGAGTCTCAACATGACTGACCCGTGAGTTTGAATACTCGCAGAAAAAAAAATGGAATGTATGCGAGGAGTGGGCACACAAATGGCACACCGATGTTAGTGAGTCATTGATGGGGTCCATAATGAAGACATGGGGAAGGTATGTCTGTATCTGCAATTTTATACTTAAATGTTGTAGGCCCGTGTACTCAGATTTGGGTGCCCGTTAAAGAACCCCAGGTGGTCTAAATTTCCGGAGCCCTCCACTAAGGCGTCTCTCATAATCATATGGTGGTTTGGGGACGTTAAACACCACAAATCAATCAATCAGCAATTCCATACTTGCGTAAGCATTGTTGACCTTTCCTTACGCTCAGCGTTACACAATTCAGAAACAGCTTGAAACAGCGGATTTTGCCAGTATATTCTCAATTAGTAATAGGTTTCCAGAATGATGTATATTTTACACACTCATGGCAAGCATTGATTTTTATTGATATAGTGCGTACTATTACAAGGAATGGCAGAGGTTTCTACCTTTCGTGAGACCGATTGTCATCTCCGTTCAAGATTTTATTATTACGACGTTAGGCAGCTTCACTATTATGAACGTGTACAGTAGTTCTTTGTCTGTTATCCCTTGTAAACGTGTTTATCTTCATGATGTCAAACTTCACTGTTTGTTTCGTCGTGACCTTAGATGTTCAGTTTCCACGAGCTCCGGTAGAAACAAACAATCAATGATTGGCAGTGTTGACGAGCATGTGTCGCAAATACAAGTTAAAGATAACGAGACACTAGCGACACGTCAAATGCACCTACGAAACCGCACAGCTGTTCCTCTTGAGAAGCGTCTTGTCCTTGATGCTCGGACTTGTAGGATAGACGGGCAACGAGCGACGTCTCTTGTTAACGGCGGTGGGACTCAGGTCATACGGGATCTTGGCCTGTACTAGGAGTTCTTTGAAAATGGCAAAAACGTTGACGTTGTCTTTGGCCGAAGACTCTACGAAGCCGTTCTCCCAGTCGATGGAGATGATGGTCTCTGCTACCTCTCGTCGCACGCGGCGCATAGCGGCCGGCAGGTCGCACTTGTTGCCCACCACGACTACGGGAGCTTTGGCCGATTGGAGCTCTACGATCTGTTCGTGGATTCGACGAGCCTCTTCGAATGACTCCTGGTCATCAATAGCGTAGACGAGCACGATTGCGTCGGCAGTGGTAATGGCCAGACGCCTCATGGCAGGAAATGGGTAGCTGCCACTCGTGTCCACAATGTCAAGGGTGAGGGAGGCACCGTTGATCTCGTACTCACCAGTGTGGAACTGTGTCAGGAAGAAAAAAGAACGAAGGAACAGTTTAGCATGGGTCGAGAAACTGTTGATTGCTTTCGCAAGCACTAGCTTTGCTGCACACTAGGCATTTTGTTTCCCGCTTACCACTCCTGACACGCTCAACATGCCAGAAGTGATAGACGGTGTCCTGGCTTCACATCTTTCATCGCACGGCAGCCGAAGTAACGAGTATCGGTTTGTATTGTCTAGTCTTTCACAAACCTGAAGCTACATTCTATTTTCAGGCAAACGACCAAAAATACCAGCTAGGAGAGTCTATCTATCTATCTATCTATCTGTCTATCTATCTATCTATCTATCTATCTATCTATCTATCTATCTATCTATCTATCTATCTATCTATCTATCTCTCTATCTATCTATCTATTTATCTATCTACTAATAAACGCACACGAGGAAGCTTTGAGGATGTCGCAATTTATTTTGACTCACTTCTTCCACTGTAGGGACGTAGTCGACTGGAAACTCGTCGTACAGGAACTGCCGTACGATGGCCGTCTTGCCCACCCGTGCTGCACCGAGAACAACGACGCGGTACTGGTCCCTGGCCGGATGATGATGAGTGTTGTGCGCGTCCTCGTGGGGAGGCTGCAGCATCGACAGCAATGGTATCTGGCTCGTGCTCGGCATGGTGACCGGTGGCAGTTATTGAGAATGAGGACGTGGTAAATGCCAGATCGTGTATAGTGGTTAGTTGTACAGCTGCTCTCACGCAGACTTTGGTACCCTGTAAAGAATGGCAGTGAGAGAAAAGCAAAGGGGGCAGGAAAGTCGATTAGAAGGAGCGTTCGAGTATTCGAAAACTCGAATAACGATTCGCATAGAGTTCTACTTAATTCTATACTGCGATGTACCAACGCATAATATATATACTGAATGTTTTTTTTTTCGATACTAGGCCCCAATTTACCTATATTAGGCCCCAATAAAAGAAAAATAAGAAGAACGAAAATGAGAAACAAGAAGAGGTAGGTTCCAAGCTTATTTAACAAATTTCCAATATGTCTGGAGCTCGATGTTTCAAGGGACCAGAGACAGTATATATCTATATATATATATATATATATATATATATATATATATATATATATATATAACTCATATATAGGGTGTAATGGTTATTAATTACATTTATTTAGAAGGTGCTGGCAAAGCCTTGAATGCCATAGTGGTTCCAGCATTTCAGCCTCCAGTCACAATATATCTGGAAGGCTCAAGTAACTGCTTTATACCAGGTTATCATGAGTTTCCACTACGCTGCTTTGTTTCGGTTAATATAAGTCACAGTAGTTGTTAAGGAGGGTTATCACATCGTTTATATAGCACGCATCAAACTAGACAGCTAGAGGAAGAGAAGAACGAAGGTCAGATAAAAAACAGCTGGCCCAGACGTGCGACCTTCGTCTACTTTGCGTGAGTCTGTGCTTCTCAATATAAGAGTTTCAAAGTTTCTTTCGTAGATCCTGCGTTACTCAATTGCGTACGCTATTTACAAAAATTAAATAATGTGGGTACCGGGGAGGTAAGCGTGTGACGCATGTGAAGTGGCAAGAAACGCAAGCTCGATGCCATATGCACTCACTTCTGCACGTAATTTTCCTTCACAAATTTTGTTTTTTGAAGAGGTTCTAAACGAGTGAGTTGATTTAGGTCGACAAAGTTGTTACGCAAAAACTTGAATTCAGTTTATTTCAAAAAGATTTTAATTGTTATGAGAAAAAACAAGCAACGAATTCACATGATGGCCCTGAAACTGCAGTGCTGTCGGTCATCCCGGAATCACAGCGTTACGGAGAATAAAATACGAGAAACGGCGCAGTCGAACATCCACGCACAACACGCACGCGTGACACACAATTTTGTCTGACGCAAGCAAATATTACTTCGTGCAAGGTAGCCTACTTATTCTAACATAAAAAAGGAGCATCGGTTCTGGCCTGTATTGTGTCTTCAAAGAGAACCTTTGGATAACTTCTGCGGAGCTTCATCATCTGACAATAATCCTTCAACGTGTTGTTTCATGTCATCGCTTCAGGCACGGTCGCCTAAACACATATATGCCCAAATCTCTATCTAGGTTTACGTTTTCGGTTCTGCCATTACTTATTGGAACGTATCTGAAAACTGGTAGGAATATACGGTAGTCAAGTCTTTAGAGTATGTATTAGACGCAATAACAGAGCCTCGGTTCAACTATTTCGCAATCCGTAGGGGGCGCTCAATAGACTTCCTCTTTTTAAATTTTCTCCTTAGGGCATCACAGCTAGAAGGTCACTAGGCATCAATGTTTTCAGTTCATCAAACTATTGCACGTCAAAGCTGACAAGCAAAAATCCAAGATATCATGGCTAGGAAGGTCACTTGGAATTAATGTCTTCATTTTATGAAAATATTACGTATCATAGCTGATACGTGTCTTCTCGGGAGATCACAGCTAGGAGGTCACTTAAAATCAATGTATTCATTTTATCAAATTTTAGCTTATCAAAGCTGTGTCGTATCGTCTGAGGTGATCACAGATAAAACGTCAATTGGAACGAATGTGTTCAGTTTATATAACTATTGGGTGTCAAAACCGACACGTATAGTCTCGGGAGACGTGCAAAGCATTCCAAATAGTTCGTCCTGTTCACCGCAATAATGAAATTATGACAGCAGCCTTCTCGTAAGGGGAATCGTTCAGAGACGGCAAAATAATAAAAAAACTGCACAGGCAATTACTATACCTTATTTTTATGCGAGGGCTATTTCAAGTGCGGTCGTATGAATGAAAGTATCACTATAAATACTAAATGGGCGTGCCATACGCCACGAGATTGTCAAATTGCTGCGACAGGCCGAACACAACGAAACCACACTTATCTTGAAAGTATGACTTCTTTCGCTCGAGGCCATTATTACTCGAGGCCATTCTCTCAGGTTTCGTCGAAGGAACGATTCTAAACTATTATACTCGTCACACGTAGGACACCGATAATTTCGTCTTTTCTCCGTGCGAATGTCATCATCCCGAGACATATCAAGGCCCCTGTACAACTGTTTTAGAATTTTAAGGGTGACTCAAACTTCAAAATATTACAGATCACGCCAACATTTGCGACTGTAATTCAAGGAGCCACTTAAGGTGACCTATGTTTACACCGGCTGGTTATAAAACACCTGTCGCCTCACATACCGGGTATCCTTGTACTGTTATTCGCTCTTAAAAGAATATTTATGCAGCTTTGCATTAGTCTTGACAAGGCTCATATGTGGAGCTGGGCAGTCTATTTTTTTTGTGTTTCTCTGTCATTCTCTGTTACTTTCTTCCTGTCCGCTCTTCTCTACTTCTTTCTGTTTCTAGCACTTCCTTAAATTTCAGCAGATCTTTTCTTTCTATCTTCACGTTTTTATTGCACGCTTGCTTCCTGTATATTTTATATTTTGGCGACAGTCCCAGCTACTAAAGTGTTCCGCCCCTGTCATCACCCAGCCGCCCGAAAAACAAGACCAGGACTACTTCTTGGTGCGGGAGCACACTCAGTATGCTTCAGATGATCATGTTTTTTGTGGTTTCACCTGCGTTGCCGCAATCTAAGCATATGACAGCCCGACCTCCTAAAGTGCCTCGCAATAAATGCGCTTACCTCCTGTTGCTGCACATATGATTGGTCCAGAAGCAAGGGACTGCAGTTGCGCGCGACTATACAAAGTCGATCAGTGACCGACAGAGCCAAAGAGGCCTCTATTCGTCTAAATTCACTCCTTGCAATCCGCTTAGATGCGGAACTTGTTCCGGTTGAAGGTGTCAAACAACCTTTGGAAGAACAGCTCACCAGTGGCATAGCCAACACCATCCACAGAAGTTTCTTCACTGCCTGGTATGATTTCGCAATCTTGTTTTTCCACCTCTATTACTTCCGAGACTTACGAGCAAGTACTCTCGTAATATACCTATGTTCATCCTCTCGAGATAACATCAATGCAACAATCTAGGCTCGGCTCTCCTTTAAGTCCTGCTTGCTGGTGATGTCGTCACCACTGGAGTCCGACGAGTCCACGCGGCAGCGAGTAACCGGAAAAGCAATTGAGAAAGGAATGGGCGCAGTTACAATAGAAACACAGACGTGAGTCGTGCGCAGTAGAGCCGCAGCAAAACGCTATAGCTGTGATCGTACTGTCTATGCAATCAATATTTAAGGATTATTACTTGCTGTGCTTCCGCTGCTGATAGTACCATTGCGAACTTGTTTTATCAAAGTTTTATATCTGACTGAGGCAAACGCACCGAGGCAAAACATCGTCATTGAACGACCATGTCGTTCCAGATATAAATATGTCCATGTAGACACGCGTCCACGAATGTTGCAGTCAGTCTGGCAGCGCTCGAAAGCTATTTCGCCAGACTTCACCCCCCCCCCAATAGCGCCAGTATTAGCAATTTATGTTTAGTTAAAACCCATGCGCCTGTCACCAGCTTGTTAAACGCCGCGAAAAATGCACAATTGCCAGTGCTAGGTAAAACACAGTAGTACGAGTGTTTTGTTAAGATCATGCAGTTTCCAAATACATGCAATTTGTACATTATGTATGAGCAGCATCATTACACAAAGAAATCTTTCAAGTCGACATGTTTATCTCGACTTGAGAGCTCGTACAAATCGACCTTGCGTTCTGCCCGAGTCACTACACACGAGCACACCTACTATCTTAGTGACCACCGCTCAGTGCTAGAATATTCGAGTACCGTTTAAACAGCTTTGTGTTATTGGCAAAATCAAACGATCAAATATAGATCTTCGACATATCCGCAGACATCAGTGAAGCTAGAGCGTTACCACTAGAGATGATTTTTTTTTTACCAGTAGAGATAACTTTAAGCCAGTACAGAACGAATACCTTCCAGTCGCCTATGATTATACAGTAAGATCTCCTGAGCTGCCCAGTGAATTCGTTTTAAATCATTACAGAAAATTTGCTTGAATGCCGCCGTGCAAGAAGCTTATATTGTGATGTGTAGAGGAGCTTTGCTTCAGAAATTTTAATCTATTATCTGCTTCTCGCGCAATGATCAGTTCGCCACAGTGACGTGTCGCGGAAACAGGCACCCGAGAAACCTGTTTAGGCAGTTTGAATATAAAACTACGACTGTGAATTGCTGCTTACCGGCTGAAGTTATCTGTGAGGATCCCCCTTCAGGCCATCGTCGCCGCTGATGAAGTTTTTGTAGTTGCAAAGTGACGCGCTGTCAGTCCAGTACAAGTCGTTTCCAACAACGTTTTAACGCCCAGCCGGGAACAATCACCCAAGCGGTGCAGACAGAGATGACGAAAGGAGCTGCCAGAAAGCGACTACGTCTCATCCGCCTATCCGTAGGCAACCGTGTAAGAAGAAGCCAACGACAACGACATTGCACGGTTGGGTGCAACTGCGTACTTTTCCTAAGCTCCGAGGTTGAAGAAAGCAGCGTCCCGATGAGCACGCGGTTTGAGAGCACACCGCGACCGTTTCGCGTCTAAGAACGATATAGAGTCCCTCGTCCCGGCGTCAGCGTTTTTCTATCAGCGGCCATCCGCTCCCGGGTGTCCCTGGGAAACCCCTTGGGAGAGTGAGTTGTCTGGGGATTTAGTGAAGGAGAGAAAAGGAGACGACGCGGCCGGAGAGCGATGGTGAGATCAGAGAAGGCACTGAAGGAAAACGGGAATGAAGCCCCGAGCTATCCGAAAGGATGAGGAGGAGGATGCGGCTGGTAGGCAAGACACGGCGGAGAGCAAGTCGAGTTCGGGAGCGAAACCGATTCCAACGCCATCGCGCGGGTATCAGGCGACGCAGCGACGTGTTTCTTTTTTTTTTTCAATATTCCGTTGTTCCACCGGTGCAGGACATCTCCGTTCTCTTTCCTCCCGATATAAATGTCGCAGAGAGAGTCAGCCTTCGCGTTTCGCCAATTCTCGTGTACACAACGCCTCTCCCTTGTCGATATATATTGGACGCATATTCGGGCTCTGTAAATGCGCACCTTTCGTATAAGCGGTAGGTGGCTCTCTAAGTGAAACCTGAAAATATAGTAAAACCGTGTTCTGAATAAATAAATATAGAAAATATAGTAAAAACGTGCTTAAGGACAGAGTGGTTGTGCCCAATAAGCGATGAATTCACGGCGAGCCTGAGTACCTGACTCGTGGATCTCCGTGTTTTTCGAGTTTTCTTTTTTGTCCTAATATTCTGAGTGTTTTTTGGCGTTTCTTATGCTCAGAGATATCTGTCGTTTAGCGGAGCTAATTTACAGAAGGCATCCAAATATGTGAAATGTGGGGTTTAGTTTTGCATTTGAAGTGGTCCAAGTGTATTCTTATTTCCTTTTTTTTTTTTGCAATCAATATGTGTTGTGTTGTTGCTGTTACTTTTCTGCTTCTACTCTTTCCTATCTGTCAACTGCATTTGTGATATATTATTGTTGATTATTTAGAAATATTTTGAAGAACACAGACAAGTTATAGAATAATGTTACCAATATGTAAATAAAACTGGGGCCAGTACAACATACTTCATGGCAGCGGCAACGCTGAAGGGAGCAAGGTAGAAGAACAACGCTATCCGATCATGCCAGTGAACGAAGAAAATTTGCACTCGTCTATAAAACTGTTTACTTTGTGAATGTTTGTCCCACACAAAGTGGCTGAAACATAAATTCGGTCCAGCTAGGCTCGACACCAGTTATGCTTTCTTGAAATATGCTTTCTTTAACGAGGAAAAAAATGCTATAAGCTCGTCAGCTTACTGCATTGATGTTTTTCTTTAGTCCGGACGTCTATAGCTGTAATAATATAAACGGCATGTCCTCCAGCCACACGTCTACTGAAAAGTGGAAATAAAGATGCGTTCTTCCCCAACCGTATATATATATATATATATATATATATATATATATATATATATATATATATATATATATATATATATATATATATATATATATATATATATATATATATATATTCATTCCACTCATAAGAGTTGTTGAAATCACGATTGCAACATGCGTCCTCTCAAAGACTTGTTCAAACAATCGAAGTCATATTATATCATTATTTCGGAGCCCACACTATAGCCTTGCCCAACCCTAGTTATGAGTTTTTTTCATATTTGTGAAGAAACCACATCATTTTGAACTAATGATGTCACCTTACCACAACGGAGCTTAATTGGCGTAGGAAACTTTGTGCGCGTAAAAAACTTGGACTCTATGAAAAAAAAAATTAGGTGAGGTATGCCAGGATATACACAGCCTTAACTACGGATGGACGGATGGATGAACGAACAGGCGTATGATGGTTGGACGAACGGATCGACGAACCATGCACGGATGATCATGGATAGACATACAGATGAATAAACCATGGATGGATGGACATGCAAACACGGATGGGTGAACGGATTGGTGGGTGATGGGACCGACTAGCTAGTGAATAGTCTCACGTGTGTCAATTTCAAGCGCCTGCCTACCAGTGACACGTGAAGCTTCCACATCTTTGGCGCGCCAACTGTGCGTGTAGAGACATCACTGCTTCCCACGCTCGCGCACAACTGCCCCCCGTAAATCCCGCCGAAAAGCTGAACCTTTGCTAGTGTAGCTGAAACGAAGAAAACATTACGTTCAGAAATTTCAAGCACTTTCATACTACGTACGAAAAAGATTTTTAAAAAAGTTTTCTAAAACGGTGACACAAAGAAATTTAGAAACGCTGCTGAGATAACAGAATCACTATTGTAGAAGGTAATTTGTGTCAGTATAGCATTTATTCGTGCTGTATTGCGCATACCGTGAAGCGAAAAAATATACTTTGATTTGTAGCTATGCCAATGTGAAACATTGATGCAAACAAGCGCGCACTCGCGTCTCCATACTGGCAGAGACGGTAGCACTTCGTCCCGGTGCTGCAATACAGCGTAAACAAAACAGTTCAACGAAGTAAAATAAAGTCGCATCTTTTCCGAAAAGCGAAGCATTGAACACGGTAGCAACAAATTGAAAGATCACGCGCAGAAAGGAAAGCAGATCAAAACGTGTCCCGTGTTTCTCACGCACAAATGACGCAGGAAACGTACTCACAGGTACAGATGAACGCTAATAAGCCTCTCAGTTGTTACTTTGCTGTGTCTGAAAAGTGCGCCGTTCTCGTGAATGGAGACTGCATTAAATGCAGTTACCTTTGTGCGCCCTGTAACTACAGCAGAATCGTACCAGCTAAAGCCCGAGGCCAGCCAAGACGTACGATCCTCCCCTCGTCGCCACCGCGAGATAAGGGCACGTGAAGGAGCGCAGCAGGAGAAAGTATTTGTGGGAGATTAGAGCGGGTGCCACCGCGACATGTGGCGACGCGCGCTCATTGCGCCATGTGGCTGGTAATGCTCAAAACACAATTCTCCCCGAGATGCCCATCAGCAGCGGTAAGTGGTAGATATAAAAGAGTAGCAAATTTGCCGCGAAGTCGAAGCAATGAACGTGATAGCAACAGATTTCAAGGGCAAGCGCAGAATGGCAAGCAGATCCAAACTTGCCCAACGTTTCTCACGCGCAAAGGACGCATGAAACGTACTCACAGGTACAGATTAACGCGAATAAGCGTCCGAGTTGTTACTGCGCTGTGTCTGAAAGTGCACCCTATTCGGAAACGGAGGCTGTGCAACGATTGAAGTGACCTTTGTGCGCCCGGTAACTACAACAGATTCGTTCCGATGAAACTCAAAGGCTAGGCAAGACGTACGATTCTCCACACTGCAATAGAAGGGCGCGCGATCGAGCGTACAGCCCTTTATTCTCCCACGCCGACGCCGGCGGCGAAATTCAGCTGAGAGTGTCCATATAATTGCTATCGCAATAATAGCTTGCCGTTCGAACGTTAAAAAACATGCTTTTCGGCGGCGCTGGTGTTCATTCCTTGCATTGGGGACCCCCACGCCGACGTCAGTGCCGACGCCGGCGGCGAAATTCAGCCGATAGTGTCCATACAGTGGCTGTAGCAATAAAATTGAAAGCTTGCCTTCAGAGTAGTGGTGCAAAATTTGCCCGTATTCACTCTTAAATCATACTATCAAAAAGCAGAGAACATTCATCATGGCGGTGAATGAACAGAGGCACTTGATTGATCGCGACGAGTAAAACGTGCTGAATGGAAAGAACGTCATCTTCGAATGAGTCCACCAGGCTTATTTGTCCGTTTTTTTCTCGGATTCTCAACCACAAAGCAACATATACCTTTGAAATAAACTATACAAGTGGGTTTACTGTAAAAGAAGGCTTGGAAAATGCAGCAGTTGCAGCGTGGTGCTGTGGCGAAGAATGAGCGCGCATTATATTGTGATCTGGGTCTAACAGACATCAGCTGTCGCTTTATGTAAAGCAATCTTTAAGCAGTTGGAATTACTTTTGGAAACTTCAGCACCTTTTGCTCCCTCAAAAAATTATGTTGTGCAATTTCTTTTCGAATAGCTAATGCTTGAAATAGATTTGAAGCCGTGAACTGTTTTCATATTCAACCACGAAATGCAATTTTTTGCTCGAAATTATTTTTATTCGGCAACATTAATTTGTTTACAGTTGAGAATAGGAAATGTACATCCTAAAGTGCCGTTTTCATCTAAAAAACAGGTTGGGAACCCAATATTGAGCAGGTTATATGCAATTATTTGCACGTGGAATATAATAATAAATTCATACCATATTTCCGCTCGTCATGACAGGCGCACCTATGCTAACGGCTGGTGCTGAGAAACGTTTCATTCGTAGCAATTTACTCACCATTGCAGATCTTCAATGTTTTTGTAAATAAAAAGCAGCATATAAAGTGAATAATTGGTCTCAGCTGCCTTGCGAGTTGAATTTAAGTGATCATTTATAACGCCTGGTGTTAGACCACGTAATATAGTAGTTCCCGAGCCTAAGATGAACTCCTCAATACAATAAAACGATCCGAACCCTTGAGAGCAATAGAACGCCCCTAGACCTAGGAACGAATAACCGAGGTGGGCCCCACTGCCAACGTGAAGAAACTAAAGCCCCTAGGGGCTTTAGAAGAAACAGCGTTGTCGCTCCACCTTTCGCAGACATGAAGAAGCTGAATTAATAGCTTACTGCCCAAATCAATAGGTGTAGCGGCGGACAGTGTGGCTAGCTGAGGTTGATGCCGGCAGCTTCATTTTAGAGTCGCTTACGTATAGTGTATTTTATAAAGTATACTTTAAAAGAATATCGAGTAAAAAGGGTGTCTTCTTGTCCCGCAACAATAATCGTCATCAGGCTTGCGTGCGCTTCCTTTCCTGATAACTCGGCGCTGCCCACTTTCCTATCAAGAATGCAATGTTACCCTGATAATGGGCATGTCGATCGTGAGCGGAAGGTACCGGGCGCGGGGCGATAGCGCAAAGATGGAATGCAATATAGATGACGAGTATTGTTGTGGGACAAAAAGACACCCTTTTTACTCGCTCTTTTTTTTTTTTTAGAGTGATAGATTACTTTTAATGCAGTTGAACAGTTGTTAAAGATATCATTGGTGAAACTGCAGATGTGGCATCTCTGTTAATGAATTACTACGTTTCTTTTTCGCTCTGCAACGAGAACAAGTTACGACTTTACACAGAAAATTAAAACTCCCCAGTTTTGATGATTCCGAAGCTCTGCACTAGTGCAGACGAATAGCGCACAAGTACAGCTGCGAAATAAATTACAGGCATTCAGTCATTTCCTTCACGGATTATCCTGTGTAATCGGACGTGCACCTCTTGAGCAGTCACACGAAGTATAGTAGCATGCTGAATGTAAAAGCAGCACATCCTCCTCAGGTGTTAAATGTTCCTGCCGAAAATATTCTGCGTAGCTGGCTTTGCTCTATTGTCGTGCAGTAGTTACCAACCATATCTGGTGCAAACGAAATGAATCTTCTCCAATCGGTCTTGATTTAACCTGCTGTGTATAAATCATAGTCATCGCTTTTGTGATGATACTGCAAATATTGATAGATTGTTCGGCATGACGCTTTCAAAGAGCGTCAATAGAAGTATAATTTTGTATTTACTCCAGATGGATAGAACTAACTCGAAGTGTGCATATTTTGTTCGTAAATATCGATACTTTTTTCGTAATCTTAGTAGTTGAATATGAGTGGTTACTAAATGATGTATGTGAATAGGCCACGTAATCTAGCGTTACTAGAGCCTCACGAAAACCTTCAATTCAAGAAAAAGACAAATATGAGTGAAAGAGAAAATGCCTGAATCAGGTAATAAATCGGCGAATTCGATATCACTGCTGGTGAAAAGAAAGCACTCTGGGGCTCCATCTCGAGCCAACATAGAGAAACTGACTGGATACGTCCCTGCCCCGATCAATAGGTGTAGTGGCGGAGAGACTCGTCGACACAGTTGGTGCTGGCGGCTTAGTTTAAATTGCACCTGTGCGCTGCGTATTTCATATGATTCCTTACTTGATTGAAGATAACTTAAACAATCGCAAGAGATACCACGGCTCCAAATATAAAAGACCATCTTACTGAGTGGTGTCCGATATTTTTTCACTACTAGGGAACTGTAATTAAGTTGCATTGTTATACAGTAAATATGCGTTCAGTTTTGCTTATTGTGTGGCGCAATACAAAAGAACACGAAGAACCCACAAGTATGGTTCTGGAGTAAATTACATGGTAGGAGTCATTTAACTCGCCGGTGGTCCAGTGTAATAGGACATGCAGGTTTTCAGCGTTTCTCTTTGTCGCGAACTACAGTAGCATGTAATACGTAAATATGTAATCTCAAACTCATTACAAATCGTTAAATTTGCACTAGACAACATAGGACAGCATTTTATGTCCTTTAATTTGCCATCCAGCGCTTTGAAATTATCTCACGTGAATGCGAAACATTTTCAGATAGGGCGTTAACACAGGCCTTAAGGGGATATTCATGCTATCTTCGACGGCACTCGATGACCCTGCATATTTTACGGGAAGTCCTTGCGAGGCGCTGCGTAATTGCAACTGCACCTTTGCCTGTTTAAGAGTGCTGCAAGGACATAGCTGATTTTTAATCCTGATAAAAAACTATATCGAAGCTGCGTAATAGTTAAGAATTGAGTGATCATGGGGCACACAACTTTTCTTCTAGCTTAGAACACTGTCAAAGGGCTTGATTCGTTTCTTTAAAGCAATCGCCATAAAGATTCATGTATTCCAAGCATGTCACCTGGCATCGTGAGTCAAAAGAGAATCATTGAATCAAGAGAATGAAACAATATCAAAAAGTAATAATTGAGTAACTATACTTTCTTCAAAGCTCAGCGACAGACGACTTGAGGGCATTTCCTGTATTTCATGTTCAGTAAAGGCTATGCAAAAGACGACTTTTTTTTTGTTCTGGGTAATAGCCCCCCTCCCTCCCCACGCAGCCGAAAAAACATGAAATTGTTCAGCTCTACAGAAGGAGCGGTACCCTGAACTGACGAAGTTGTTCAGCAGGAAGGAAATGAGTATACTTTAATTGTACCATACATGCGATACTGAAGGAAGTTCTTAAAAGCTTTGCATATGACTTCACCAGAATCTATATACGTCCACTTGTTGTTTCAGTTGCCCTGTGACCCCCTCTGGGGGCGATGCATGTGAACTACTTTTATAGGTTAGCGTTCCCGTCGATAGGTAGGGCGACACGACTGTAATTCAGAACTGCATGGGTAGCAGAGGTAATTTGAATACCAATGAACATAAGGGCCCGAATTCGTTGCAGAATCACTTGCCTTGATTCTTCAACGTCTAAAACACATTGTTAATCCAACATTGGTATTAAAATGCAACCGATTTGTCTTCTATTTCACGCTTGAAGTTTTCTGTTGTATGTGGTGCATTGCTACCGTGGCCATTCGTCAATGAACCAAGACGCATTTGTTTTAAATGTAGTCGTCCATAGTGATACTGTGTTTATGTTGCTCGGCTGCAGACTGGATGGTGGCGGGGTTATTTCTACGCATGGTTATGCCATTTCGATCAAGGTGAAATGTTTGTAGCCATTCACGTTTTCAGTGGCGTCAGGCGATGTTTGAGGGAGTTGAAGCCTCCCTCAAAAATCATGAATTTTTTTTGCGTGTGCGTGTAAACGCGAACGACACAAACGAGCTCAGGAACATACATGAATTTTGATTGTAGTCTCACGCATCTCATCGAAAATGTTTCTGGCTGCGCTACTGTCTGAAGGCCTGTACAATTGTCAGTGTCAGTGCACATCAAAGGACGGCAGCTAGTAGCAATTTTCGAAAGTCGCCACTATGGAGGCCCTCATAATCATATCTCAGTTTTTTGGCACCTGACACCTCAGAAATAATTACTACTCAATTGCACCGCATGTGGCTTCAACCATTAGTTCTCTAAACCCGAAGAAACTAATCGCGGTGGCTATACGTCAAACGTAACGAGGAAGGCAACATCGTGGGACGTCCTCTTCCCTCACCCAACACGGTCACCACACACACTTAGGTGATGTCATCACAGGGCATATAAATGAGAACAACGTTTTGAACTTTGGTTCTTTTGAGCGGAAGCCCAATATTTTAACACATCAGCGCATGCCTCATCAGGTGAATAGTACGCATTCTTAGGGCATGCTTTGTAGCAGGAAGTACATATAGACACTTGCTGCATTTTGAACAACCTATTTCCACAATGGTTTCTGGTCTTCCCAGACAAGCTTAGCTCAGTTACCCTGTATCACCCCTTCAGCGGTTCTATAGGGTGATTGTGTATGACATTGTCCTCGATAAATTGTCAGAGCTGTTGCTCGTTGGCTTATCATTGTTCATAATTATCTGAAAATTTAATCTTTTTATGTCTCGATATGCCCTAGCGCATGGCATCTAATCTAATAATGTGCCAAGAAAACACTGGTGCAACTGAAGAGTGCTGCTTCTGGACGGCAAACCCGAACATCTATGATTACATTTGTTTTCCTATGTGTTTATGCGTGTTTTCTGAGTAGGGGTTTTAGAGTCTGGTTCCGCATGTTCGTATGCGTCAAGCTTCCAAATAGTCAAAATGAAGAGCTAATGGAGAGTACACCTATTCACACTTCACAAGCAATGATACTCACCAAAACTTGTGGTCGGCCTAATGGTACATAACTTCGATCAATGGTTTTGGACCCCTGAGCACCACCTGAATAAATTCTAAGCACAAGAAATGTGTATGGTTATTCTCGTCGTGCTTACGGGTACAAAGTGTTTTCTTGAAGAAATGAGACTGAGTGAAATTGTGCAATAAACACCACCAGATGGTTCTAGAGGTTCGTGCTTTTTCTTGTAGTTCAGTGTTTCAGCGCATATATCAGGGATAATAAAACACGCTTCGAATCTATTTACTAAAAGAATACAAGTAACACCATGCACGTTAACTTCCAAAAAATATCCATATTTCATAGTCTCACTGTGCTTCCTACTGAAAGGGACACCAGCGGCGATGAAGGCTGTCACCACCGAAATGGAGTGCTATGGTTAGCAAGTTAATGCATATGACTTAAGACGTTAGCCCATACATAGCGGTTGACTACTTTTTACGCGAAAGTGTTTCATTCTGCAATCCGCTAAGTCTTTAGTACTCTATTCCCATCACGAAAATGACGCTCAAAGATGCATGCAGAAAGAAGGCAGATCCCACGTGTCTTGGGAACCGACATTATGCGAAGCATAAGGTGGGAAGGTAATTGTGTTGTATTTTGTTTTAAGAGCGACGCTCCTCAGGATCTCACGATGTATTTGGATGCTGTTGTCATAGCTTGCCGTCAGGCCAAACCCGAGGCGTTAGATATACTGTGTACACAGCATTCGCAGTGCTCATATACGCTTAAAATAAACCACCGTGTGTCTACAGCCAGTTCCTCCACACATTCACACACGTCTCACTATAAAGCATCTCCCTAGAAACACTCACGTTGCATACCAGTCTGCCTGCCACAAGGCCCGTGCAATAGCTCTTAAAAAATACAATGGTTCTGAGGAAGATGTCGTATGGGTGAATGCAGCTTGCACGGGCGATGACGCGGCAGTTGAAGTCGTTGATTGCTCACTCCAGCCCATCGCAACTCTTCACCTAACTCCTGAATCCAACTCGGATTCCTCGGAAGAACCGGCCATCACACTTGCCCTCACTTGCATCGATGCCCGGCACGTCCTTTAGAATTCAAAAACCGCAATTGTAAATTTTGTGCGAGGTCGAGTACATAAGACCGCTTTCGGCGTACTCAGCTCACCCCCCAAACATCCGGCCCGCCATGAGTAGCTGATCTAGGTGCCTGCTCACTCTGTTAATCCTTGCAACGAAGCCGCCAATGACCACGCCCGAGGTCTCATCAAACGGGTGGCGGCGGACTGCTAGTCGGGCTTTTTCAGGAAGCGCATGCATTCCTTCAGTGAAATGACTGAGGCATACCGCGTGGAATCGCGGAATTGAAGGCATACCGCGTGGATGGTTCTTAACTACAATGGTGTTAACCCATCATGACGTCTGTATCATGAAAGTTCATTTGTAACGTTTTCGAATTCGTGTAGCCAGCATTGCAATCATAAATGCAGTTTCACCAACATTACACTGGAATAGCATCTCTTTCTAAAGCAGTACCGAGACCAGGCCAAGCTATATGCTAGAACACTTCATTGCCACTCAAGTTGCTTTAGTTTGATTCAAACTGAGCCCTCATAATCTTTCTTTGCTTTTGTCGGGTCAGCGTTGCCGATGTAAACTTTTTAAGGGCGAATCTCGTACAGCCGTGGGTCATGCGTCCACGATGTATGTATTAGTAGTCGTTGTCGTAGTAGTCGTACATATAGGTAGCCACCTCCACGGCCGGATTAGAGGAGTGGCACGCGCGCACTTCTTTGAATTGAGGATGAAACCCACGCACGTTAATCATAAATAAGAAGATAATTGTTTCTGATGGAACAACCTACGAAGATGAGTATCGGTGACTGGAATAAGTATTGCCTTGATTTCGCTGCTCACTGAAAAAATCAACATATCTATGGAGTGCATGATGATGAGGGGGGCGAAGCGTCCATTAATCCATCCGTGCCTCCATCCGTGCGTTCGTTTTTGCTTCCGCCCGTCTGTGCGTCCATCTGTAGGACCACCTGTGCGTCGATCCCTCAGTCCATGTGTCCATCCATGTGTCCATCGGTCTGTGCGTCTGTCCGCGCGTCTATTCGTCTGTCCGTTTGTGAATCCGTTCATGCGTCCGTCCCTGCGTTCGTCCGTCCGTCTGTGCGGCTGTCCATCCATGCGTCCCCCCATCCTTTCCTGCACCTGTCTGTCTGTTTGTCCGTGTATCTGTTGGTCTGTCCATCCGTGCATCTACTGAACAGTCCAGGTTACCCTTATTCCCATCGAAGTATCCACTTCCAACAGGCACCACTCAGTCGAGCTTTCCAGTCTGACTGCAGCGCCAAAATACATAACCTAGCGGATAAAAAAAATCTACCTTGAGACAGCGTTGGTGAAAACAGAACGCGACGCAAGCAGATTTCGCTCTGGGTCTGTCTACGAATTGTGGCTGGGACTCGAGCTGGGATACAAGGGGGACGAGTGCTCGCGTATATTTTCTGTGTGCCCCAATGGCAAGTGTCGTAGACTTTAAGACGGGGCAGTGTGAGCAACGCAGCTCCCTCTGGTGAGTGTGCGGTGCCTAACTTCCCCTGTCGCGGAAACGCAGCGTCGTTCGCCCTGGACGTGCCCTGCGCCGCTAAATAGTTCATCTGCCATGGGGCGAACGCGGGATGAATGCGCTGTCACCCGATTCTTGTCGCGGCTTGCAAACGCCACTACGGTATGCAGTGGTCTTTAATTCAATGCTTCTCGTATGCAAGAAGCAAGAAGACGCAATACTGCTTACTTTGCTGGCAAGACTTTGTCTTGTAATGCATGAGGAGCAGAAAAACCACCGATGCCAGCGGTGTTGGCGAGTTAGTCTTGCTCGGCACGACCTCGACAAGCTCGGTCACCTCTTCAACGAAATAGGGATGCGAAGTAGGAACAGAGTGGTTAAACTCCCCTCCCGTTGGTTACAACATTCAGTTACGTGCCTTGCGACATAACAAGTAGATAGGGCTTGGCTACCATTCTTTAAAATTCGTTGAACAGCAGTCCTCTTGGTCTACGGTGACCAATTCGGCGGCAGACACCGCGAAAATCGGTCGGAAAGCGATCGGCGCGGAGAGGGCCCTTTCGTTGGATCTAGCCGCCGCTGAATCAGATTCAGAGCATTTCCGGCGCCCGGAATACTCAATGTGAAAGCGGTCTGGCGGCCTCCGCATCGTGTCTAGTTCTGAGCTTCCATAGATTCTGAGATTCTCATATGAATGAATGAAAAGATAAAGACATCATACAATATTCAGCTGTACCCAACAATTGCGTGTTTTTTAATCAACATAAATAGCTTCAGCGTAAAGATCAGTGATGGTGATTGTTAGGCGCGGTAGGCTTTTGTGTACGAGACTTAGGTGCGAAGCATCTTTCATATTTCATTTCATTTCATCTTTATTTTAATAATTTCTTACTTCACAGAGCAGAGGGCTTGGGAAGGAAAGCTCGACAGAGATCGAATAGGCTTCCCAGTCGGTTACAGTCCAGCGTCATGCAGTCGCAGTACACACATTTTGTGGACTAAAATTAAATAAAAAACATTCATTACATGCAGAGAGTCACCAGCAATTGAAACAAAATTAGCACTCGGAATACTTCATGAAGGCCACTCCACATTTAAACGACCAGATATAGCATTCATTAGAAAAACGCTAGAACCTCAGACCTACAACATACATCAATGTCAAAGTACCCTTCGAGCTGAAACATTTCAAACAGAGAGTAAAGTAATTCTTAACATTTGCGCACCATAATTCTTGCGAGAAGACTTTACCTTAAATCAGCCTTAAAGGGTATATAAGAACGTATTGGGCTAGTTTTGCCATTTCGTTGATCATCGCTATATTTTGTTTTATTTTTCATGTTTATATAGGAGAACTAGGCACAATTCACAGAGACCAACTAATTTTAGAATTGCAGTGGTATGGAAGAGCTGCGTGGAAGGGTAAGCACCGGTAAAAGCGTAAATGAGGCGTAAAGCTTTTTTTGTAGAATATAAACCTTTTTATATTTGTGAACGTGGTAGTGCCCCATACAAGCTGGCAATAATTAACCTGTCACATTAACAAAAATGACAAAAATAAAAGTTTGATTTTCGTAGAAAGGAAATGATAATTACGGTATAAAAGACCAATAAAGCAGGAGGCTGCTATGCATATGTGAATAACGTGAGCATCCCACAGCAACTTTTCATTAAACCGAACACCAAGGGTTTGAAAGCTGACACAATTTTTATGTTTTTGGATCTATGGCGAGACCACCAGGTGGCGCCGAGGAGTGCACACGCGTTCAAATCGGCTCCGTCAATCATCGTACCTAGCAGCGGTTAAAATCATGTGACTACCGGTGAAACTACGGGAATTGTGCAGCAAGACGTCAGGTACACGCTGACACCACCTTTTTGGACAAGCGATCGCGGTTTCCTCTGGGAAGTGAAGACCTTCGGCAGAGCATGCCAACCCGCCACGCTAAGCCTCGTGGCGAAGCGGAACGCGGAGTCCTGGCAGCCTGCTCTCGGCCGACGCGTTGCGCTGCACCTGCCCGAACCCCAACAGACAACAACCCGGAACTAGCCCAGGCACTTATGGACATGGATGACCAAGACATCGAAACCCAAGTGAGCTCTGCGGTGGACGCCAACGAAGATTTCCTTTCACCTGACGAGGTGCTACAAGGGGAATCTACTAGCGACGCCGAGAACAAGGAAAAAGACTCTGCGGAGGAACGCGATTACGAAGCCAAGAATGGTCAGTGGCAGGTTTCTATGTCATTGCGACAGCGAAAACGCATCAGAAAACAAGAACGCGCCGCGAGTGATGACAGCGTTGCTCGAGGCGAAACTGAGAGCAACAGCTCCGGCGCTAGAACGCTTGCAGAAGAGCAACGCGGAAGAGCATCTGAAAGGGGCCGGCGACGAACGCGCGCGGCGCCGCTGCCCAAAAACGATATGAAGATTATCATGCGGCCCAGACCAGGGTTAGTTGTGAAGGAACTGAAAGCATACCAGGTTGCGCGAGCGATAGAACTTGCGAGCGGTGACCCGGAGGCCTGTGACAGCCACAAATTTCTGCTTCGCCTTTGCAACGGATCAAACATAATTATTGCAAGCACTCCGTACGAAGATGTAGCAGAAAGAATCTTGAAGATAAAGACACTGGAGCTCAATGGCATTAACTATCCCGTGAACACCTACATATCCACTCCTGCTGGATACCTGAAAGGAGTGGTACACGGATTAGAACGCGAAACGCCAGAAGCTGAACTCCTGAGCCATCTCCGAGTGCGCACTCAAGGAGTGACAATTGTTCAAGCCCGCATGCTCGGACAGTCACAAACTGCAGTGATCACGTTCGATGGACCAATACTGCCGCGCTTCGTGTATTATTACGGTGACGAAATGCCGTGCGTGCCTTATCAACTCACACAGCAGTACTGTAAACTCTGCAAGAGCCAGGGACATACGACAGATGTTTGTCCCACACCAATGACAAAGGCGTGCAGTAACTGTCGCCTAAGAGACCCACCTGAGGACCACACTTGCGATCCGGAATGTGCCCTGTGCGGCGGACGCCATCCCACGGCGGCATCGGAGTGCACCAAGAAACTCAAACGCGTCCCTCAAAAGGGCCAGTCGCTGCTGTCGCACCAACACAGCACACCAAAAACCACTGGCATACTCAAGAGACGCTGGATCAGCACGGACCGCGAGGACTCTGCACTGCCAGGCAGGGCCCGTTCCAGTTCCCGATCCAGATCTCGATCTACATCCCGATCCAGGTCCGGCTCTCGAGACTGCTCCAACTCCAGGAACGGTGGCCACAAGCAGGCCCAAGCAAAGCAACAACAGCACAAGGGCAAGAAGGCGCAGAAAAAGGAAGCGAAGAACCAGGTGAGCTGGGCAGCAAAATCCTCCCAACACTCACACCAAACACCACAACTCACGCGCTTAGAACGTGAGTTAGAGATAATGCGGGTGAGAATAGGTGACCTAGAACGCGAAAATAGGGAACTAAAAAAGCAACAAACGCAGCACCCGCAACAAAACTCTATACCCACCCAGAGTGGCCAGAAATCGCAGACGCAACTGAATGCAGGAGGTGACTCAATGATTACGTCGTCGATACTGAAAGAAACATTAAAGGAAGTTATACCGACAGTTATAAAGCAAGTAATGATAAATGTAGATAGAAAGCTCGAGATTATGGACAACAAAATCTAGGCACAACACGTCGAATTCACGAAAGCCTTGCGAAAGCATGCCATAGGCATCAACATCAGAGAAAAAGCTGAGAAAATTTACAACAGGCCCGGATTGTCGGCCATGAACCAGGAGACGCATAATGGCTAATCATCAAACGCAGCGGTCAGAAAAGTGCGAAATATGGCAGTGGAACTGCCGTGGTTTCCGACAGAAAAGAGGGCAACTGTTGCAGCTGGTGGCGTCGCAACAAAAGCCACCTGCTGTCATAGCAGTCCAGGAAGCCGGAAAACAACCAAAATTACGGGGCTACGAAACCTATAGTAACGGGGACGCAGAATGGAAAGTTGCTACATTAGTCGATAACTCAATTACAGCAATATGTCATCAGCTCATTGAAGAGGCGGATATCCCGCATATCATAACAGAAATAACCTACAAAGGAAGCCATGGAAAGAGCGCCTTCATACTTAATATCTATAGTCCCCCAAGACAAAAGAGAGCAACGTTCGACAAGCTATTTCAAGAGACAGCAAAACTGGCGAAAGGGAATCCATTAATCATAGTTGGGGACTTTAATGCCAGGCATGCAAGCTGGGGATATAAGATGCAAGACACCAGAGGCAAGAATATCGCAAGACAAATAGAGAAACTGGAAATGACTCTGTTATATGACCCTGCAATGCCAACGAGGATAGGAAACAGCGTATCCATGGACACAAGTCCGGACTTGACGATAGTACAAAACTGCCACAGCGTGGACTGGTACAACACCCTTGAAAACCTGGGCAGTGATCATTACATACTAAGCACCACAATCCGCACCAGCCGAATCCGCAAACACATCGGCACAGCCAAAATTACAGACTTGCACGCATATAGAAAAGCGCTAAAAGCGCACGTGACCGCCGTAGACGACTTGGACGAGTGGTGCAAAGTAATTCAAAATGAAAAGCAAATGTACACCAAAACTGTCGCCAGAACAGATGATACCCCTGAAGTAGACGCTCACCTTCTCCACCTGTGGGAAGCAAGAAGAAACCTCACTAAAAGAGGGAAAAGGCAAAAGCGAAATAAGAAACTCAAAGCGAAAATTGAAGAAATAACGCAGCAAGCCGAACAGTACGCTAATCAACTCGCGACAGCCAACTGGGAACAATTTTGCGATTCACTAAATGGAACCCTAGGAACAGCAAAGACATGGAATATCTTAAGAGTCATGATTGACCCTCTAAAAACTAAACGTGAAGGACTAAAATCTCTAGAAAGATTATTGCACACATATCCAGGCACAAGAGATGACCTGCTTCAAGACATCTATATTAAGTGTTTCGGCGCCCGAGCCATCACAGCCCCTTACCAGGCCAAATACACTGGGCTCCCAAACTCAGAACTGGATGCACCTTTCACGCATGCCGAGGTCAGAGCGGCAATCGTCAGCATGAAACGCAACACAGCGCCTGGGGCGGACCAAATCACCAATGCCATGATTCGCAACATGAATGACGAAGCCATAACAGCGCTTCTAAACTTCATTAACAAACACTGGGTGAATGGCACTATACCACAGCAATGGAAGCATGCTGTAATAATTATGATACCCAAACCAGGAAAGAAATAGACCGATCCCACAGGCCAGTTTCGCGACGCCACCGCTGCCGCGGCAGCCGCGGTGCATGCCGGTACTTGTAGTCGTCC
Organism: Rhipicephalus microplus; assembly: GCF_043290135.1. NCBI lineage: Eukaryota > Metazoa > Arthropoda > Arachnida > Ixodida > Ixodidae > Rhipicephalus > Rhipicephalus microplus. The sequence continues at coordinate 57,312,204 of NC_134706.1, forward strand.
GGGCGCACCAGCCAGCCGAAGTGCCTGAGCGTTCCCTTTTCGATAGATTTTTCGGTCGTGTGGAGCCGTCTTACGATGGGAGGATTTACGTGCTGTGTTCCTGGATGCTACAGCAACAGCACAAGGGATAAAGGCTTGGGTTTCTACGTCTTTCCTAAAGAGCAAAAGCTTCGGGAGACGTGGATTCAGCGTATCAACAGGGCTGGACGGGGCGGCAGGTAAGACATCTTATTAAATGTATAGTGCCGCTTTCAAACTAAATAAGCGTATTGCGGTGGTTTTTTTTATGTGAATGTTTAATCATGAAGCTTAGCATACCAAAGAATATGATCTTTGCTCACTCTGCCTGCGTATACTCTTACCGGATAGCTCAGCCGCGGTTCGCGGTTGTGCATGCCGGTCATTTTTTAGCGCATCTTCCTTATTCTAGCGTTTTTTGTTACCGCTGCGTACTAATATTATTATTATTACGAGTTGTAGTGCTGAGGTCTTTTAGTTTTCCATGTTGCGCAAGTGCAGCACCGCGTACGCGGCTTGCGTTTTTTTTTTACAACGCAAGTGGCAAGCATGCAGGCATAAGGGGAAGGCAAGCTCATTGACGAGGCTCTCCTAATAGCTCTACCGTACATCGAGACCTTACTTTTTAGAAACGACGTAACGTACTTCACGGCACGCTTGCAACAACTTACCCAGAACTCGTTGTGCCAAACGGCGATTAGCTTTCGCGGATCACCCTCGATGCAAACGGTGCCTCTGTAATCTCGTCCTTTCCGTAAAATAGTTATCTGGTGCATGCACGCGGCCGATTTCGCTGCACCTATGCAGATGAGTGGCACAAACAGCTGTATAATTTACCTGTGTGTGGCGTTGTCGAGTGAGGCTGAAAATTAAAATTACATTTGTCATTTGCCCTTGACTGATATGGAACTTTTTGTACGTTAATCAAGAGAAAGTGATACTGTTGTTTTGCAGTGGTAGCATGCAGACTGGACATTTAAAAGGAACCTGAAAACGCAGTAGGTGATGTTCAGTGTCATATGAAACAATGCTGGAACTTTTTGTGCTCAGGTTCTCCAAGTTTACGCCTACCACGGGACACCGAGTATGCGGTGCCCACTTCGAAGGAGGAAAAAAGACTTACATGAACAGAGTGCCCACAATCTTCCCGCTGAGACCGCAAAAGGTGGAAAGGAGGCGACCACTCATAAGGACACAGGTAATTTGAGCGCAAGCAATGCAGAGAAATAGCATTACGTTGTTGCATATGCACCACTGAATATTTTGTTATGGCTTAATGCAGGCAATGGCTACTTAAGGGTTGCGCTACTGCGTAAAAAAAGCAATGATGCCGAGTAAACTTAAACTCGTGTGAAGGTATAAAATGCAGTATTGGAAATCTCACCTGCAGCTGCACAGTGTGTTGTAAAAATCACTGAAACACATGGCTTTCTTTTTTCATTTTCCCCTGACAGCCGGAACTTCCCAACAGTCCAACTGTGGCACCCCAGCACGACCCAGAAGTCTCAGGCTCTGCCATCACTAGTAGCAGCAGCGACAGTGAAGACACCGCACAGCAAAGCACTCTACTCATGGACCATGCCTACAGCAGCCAAGAGTCAAGCTATGACCAGCTTGCCAAGAAAGTTGCTTGCCAAAATAATATAATAACTGAGCTAGCAGAAAAGGCTGAAGCTGCTTACGCGCATGTTGAAGAGCTCAACCGCCAGCTAAAACGCTCTCAACAGGACCACGCTGAAGCAAAAAAGCTATGTGACCGCCTTCAGCAGAAGAATAGGTGCTTGCGGCTTGAGCTATCCTGTATGCAGAAGAAAGTCAAGAGGTGCAAGGCTGAAGCTACACAAAAGATTGACATCACGTATGAAGCCCTTGTAGAAGATGAAAAGAAGCTGCGGTACTACACTGGCTTTACATCCAGAAAGTCCTTCGACAGTTTTTGGTCCCTACTTGAACCAGATGCGAAAAAGCTGCGGTTCTGGCAGATGAAGGAAATGAAGAACGAGGACCGGAACTTCATCCTGCCTTTGAAGACACAGCTTGTGCTCGTCCTGATGAGGCTACGGCTGGGCCTTGACGGCCTTGACCTTGCGTACAGGTACGCTGCCAACGTTGAAGTGTTTTTTTTTTGCATCAGTACTCATTTTTGCCTTTGCATAAGGTCCAAGTGGAGTGACTAATGAAACTCTGTTACCATGCCAATACATTTACGCGGGCATACTGTGTATAATGTTATTTATGAATATGCTGTGAGGGAAACAAGCATAACCCAATCAGCCCGAAAGGGGCCATGAAGACAAAATACGAGTTTGCTTTATTCAAAAGATTTGGTATTTTGTAATACCCTTAGTGCTTGTCCGGGAGCAAACGAACTTTCATTCGCTGAGAAATTCAAGTTTAAGCCAAATTTCAGTGTTCCTGCTGAGCGTAGCTGGTTTTGTTAGTTACTTTGTGCATAGGGGGAATGCAGCATGCTGTGTATTCGTACGTTCCTCAAAATATCAGCAATGGTATGCAGCACTTTTTCACTTATCGTTTATAATGAAAATGACTGGAAGTAACAAGGTGCTTACACAAAAGGAATTCAGTACCGTTTAAGCATCTTCTGCAATGATATCTTCATTGCAACCGTAGGTTCTTTTGTTTGTGCTGCAGAAAATTACTGATGCGCATTTTTTGCAAATTTGTTTTTCGTACAGGTTTGGCGTTTCTACGTCAACCGTTTCGAGGATATGGGTAACATGGCTGGATTTTTTGGACAACAGGCTTCGCCAGGTATGTCAGCACCAGTTATCTTTTTTTATTGCCTTTTGTTTGTGGTCTCTGTGATGGCCGCGACAAATTGCAACATTTATGGGAAGGGAGAAAGGGGACTGGATGGAATTTTAGGTATAAAAGGCCAACTGTACATGATCAGTCGCGTAGCCAGGGTTCTATTTCAAGGGGTGTTTGTCAGCCTTCCCCTCATGGCCAGATATATTAGCCCCCACTACTGCCTTTCTGTCTGTCAAGATACCTGCTAAGAACGTACAGGTAATTTAATTCCCCGAAGCATGCTTTTTTAAGCTTTCTGCAAGATTGCTCAGCTTGAACACCTTGTGTTTGCATTCTAAGATGGATCGATTGAATTAAAGTAAATTTCAGTAAAACTACTCGTTAGGCAGTTGGTGCACGCTTGTAAAACCCAGAGCGCAAAAATACAACACAGGCGAAGCACAATGGGACAAGCACTCACTCTCAGCTAAAAATTATTGGAAGCAACGTCACATGTCACCTCACCTTAAATGTACTCATTTCACTTTTTTTATTCTGCGGGTTGCTACATGGCTCAGTGCCCGCGGCGTTGTGCTGCCCAAGGATGCGGGTTCGATTCTCGGCCGTGGCTTCCGCTTTTCTTACGCAGGCAAAAAGCGAAAATGCTCGCATGTTCGAGATTAAGGTGCTCGGTAAAGGTTCCCATCTGATCAAATTAAACTGAAGCCCTCCACTACAGTGCACCTTATAACTTATGTAGTGCCTGTGCATTATAACTCAATAAATCAATCGATGAACCTTCTGGGTCTTACAGCACATGCCCAATGCAGTAAATGATTTTATTTATATGTAACGATGCTTCCAAAAAAGTTTTGTTGAGAGAATGCTTATCCCAGCATGCTTCTCGTGTGCCCGTGTGTTTTTTGCTAATTTTTAGAGCATTTGTAGATTCATTTGACAGTGTTACAAGCTGTGATGACTCATCTTGCGGTCTCTACTGCAGAGCAGTGCCAGTACTTGTGGCAAAAATCAAAGGTGGAGAAGGTGACTTTTTAAATCGTACATTAAGAGCAATGGGGAGATTCATGTGCATTGAGAATGCAGTCTTAGATCCTTCGCATAGATCCACCACTCTAAGACCACTCCCCCCGCCCGTTCCTAAGCCACTGATGATATTAATGTAAAAAATATGAAAACCCACTTTTCCTTCTTTTTTTCAGGTCCCAACTTGGATGCCTCCCCACCTGTGCGACAAGTACAGGCCACAAGCTTTCACTGACAAGGGCTACACCACTGTTGACGGCATCCTCGACTGCACCGAAATTTTCATCGAAACCCCCTCGTCATTCCGTGTACAGAGTGAGACCTATTCCTCGTACAAAAAGCACAATACTGCAAAAGGGTTAGTTGTGTGCAGCCCGAACGGCTTTGTTATGTTCGTGTCCGATCTTTCTCCTGGGAGGCTGTCTGACAAGGCCCTAACAAAGGCTTCCGGTGTGTTGGAAAAGTTCTCACCAGGGCGAAGTTTGATGGCTGATAGGGGGTTCACCATCGAAGAAGAGTGCAAGGAACTTTCACTGCACTTGAACATTCCGCCATTCATGGAAGGACGGCCTCAACTGTCTGAAGCAGATGAAACTGAGACAAGGCTTATTGCCAGTGTGCGCATACATGTGGAAAGGGTCATTCGGAGGATAAATACCTACAGAATACTCTCACAGGTGTTTCCAAACAGCATGTCTGGACAACTGAACAAGGTGTGGCATGTTTGCGCACGCTTGACAAACTTTGTGGGTGAGCCATTGCTGTGAGCAGATGTGAGTGAAGTCTGCATGTCTGCTGATAGGCTGCGCCAGTTCGCTTGCACTACATTTGACTACTTTTTTGGCCATGCAACACAGCCAGAAATGGGAAGGATATAGGCCATTGTGCCTGTTCTAGGAACTGCTCACCGTCTCTCCAAGCTTTTTTATTCACCTTAGCCCAAAACAAGGAACAACCCAATCCCTTCAGGAGGGCACGTACGAAGAGCCGTATTTTTCCCGTGCACATTCAAGCATCATAAGAAATGTCCCTGCCTAGGTTTTGTATTCAGTTTATTTGCTTTGTTTACTTGGTCATTCCCTTATTCTCTAAATTTCTTGAGAACTACGTTTACTTGCACGAAAAGATCTGTTGTCTGCATTGACCCCCCTTTTCTTTTTTGTTGTCATAACACATTGCTACCTGTACTGTCATGAACGTGCATTATGCAATAGCCATACTCTCTTCATCTCTGTCACCATTTCAAACAGCGGCACGTTTTGATGCTTTCCATTAAAATCGAAGTGAACCCATGCCTGGCGGTGTCAATGAATAGGTACATACATTTATTTCGATAGGGTAAAAGCTCGTGATCGTGGCCATAGCTGCCCATTGAGAAGCATACTTGTATGGGCTATCACCATATTGTCCCCTTGTGTCCAGCCATCCAGTCTGCTGTGGTTTAACATAAACATGAAAGGTTAATTAACAGGCTGACGTAGCCTTTTAATGCGTGACAGCATTCATTGATAAACTGAAGGTATGTTGAGTGTATCATTTCCTGCATAGAAACCAGGTGCAGGAGGATAATGGAGCTGTGAAGAAACGGCGTTACACAGTGCTCGAGTAAATTTCAAGAAGCCTGCAACCGCCTGTTTTGCAAGAAACAGTTGTCTAAAAATATTTTCCACATAGGGCTCCAGTACAGTGGTTTATTTGACATTGTTTTCGTGCTTCCCGTAAACTGTGTAGGGCCTTCAGGAAAACAAAAAAAAAAACAGGCCAGAAGGCACATGATAGTACAGGCCTACACACTAGCAGTGGTGGGTAAAAAGTAGGGCCATAAAAGAAGCGGGTCACAACACATCATAGCACAGGCCTACACATTAGCAGTGGTGGGATAAAAGTTCGAATAGCTCATGCCAAGTGACACGTGAGCAGGTGCCTCGCTGTCCCACAAAACACTGATTCATGGAAAGCTGTGGCATGTGTTACCGGTCTGCTTGTTTAATTCACCTTGAATTAATTCAAAATGAAGGCGAAAAGAGAAGTACAGACAATGCAGCAGTAAAAGAGCCCGTCAATGTAACATTACATTGAACAAAGTGGCAATGAAGACAGACACAAATAACACAAATACCCTATCAGTAAAGAAGCAGTTAATAAGTATCACCAGGCTTTTTACCTCCACAGTACGTAAGCAAGCTTAGGTGCCCCGAGAATTTTTTTAAATTCCACATAAGTTGCTGTTTTGGAGCAAGGCTGGCCCTTACAGTAGCACGCAAGCCATAATGGTGTGAATATTAGTAGCAACAATAACGCCAGTGGTGCAGTTTCGTGTGCTTCATGGCATAAATAAGCAAGCCTATGCCTCCGCGAAATTAGCATGAAGCACACAGACGCTTCACACTGGAGGGCCTCACGCTCATTTGTACTATTTTTCCCCAGCGTGGTCAAGTTATGCACGTGAATGATGTGCAAAGAAAGAGGGTAGACTGTTCTTGTTAACGCAGAACAAAAATGCACAAACCTCATACATAAACATCTTTGTTGTAGAAAAGGCAATTTACAGGCACAGAAGCAAAACTCTGGTGGGCTACTTCTACTGGCTTGAAGTATTTATGGTATGACAGAACACACGCACAAGCTTGAAAACATTTTCTAGCTTTACTTTACCAGTTACTGGAAATGTAGGGAAGCAAGTAGCTGGAAGTAAAAAATTTGCAACGTTCTATGAATTCCGTGAAGAAACTCTGGTCAAATGGCACGGAGATTTGTCGGCACTCTTCCTTGCTGTAAACAAACAGCACGCAGGTGTTCAGACCAGTCACACCCATCTGCACTTGCACCTGAGTATAATAGCCACTACTTTTTTTTAGTTCCCCAGCACGCAACTGCCTTTTGGCAAAATCTTGAATTTTTCGGGACACTTTGATCTCAAGCAGCCGTGGTGCGCAACATTTACACTTCACGAGCCCATCTGGGCTTGCACCTAGAAAAGCGTGATGACGAGAGAGGAAGAGGCCAGTTTCAGTCACCTCAAGCTCCACGTGGCTGTCATTTTTGTCCTGAAAGGCTTTCCTGGCTTCAGGCTCACACAGCAGGCCTCTCTTCATGGCAAATGTTGCCCTGCCTTTCTTTTTTCCAACCACTGCTGCGATGAGACGTCGGGGATCATGCGGCCCCATTTTGGTTTGGCACGTCCTGACCCATGTGTAAACTCTATGCGCTACAGATGCAGTGATCAGACCCTCCCTATACATATGCCAAAGGAGGCAAGCACTTTGCAGTCGTGTGGCTGCCTCTACGGCTGTAACTTCCTCGTCTGTGTATGACAGCAAAGCATTCCCCTGTTTGGCTCGCTCCAGCCACCTTAAAGGTAGCCTAGCCACATCTTCGGTAGCGGGGCTCTCAACTTTTCTTTGTTTTTCGGGAAGAAAGTCATTTGCTTCAAGTACGTCTGCGAAGCAATCGAGCCCACATTCTTTGAAGTTTCCATGCAAGTTTATGAGGCTCAGTGTTGACAGATTCGAGTCTTGTGTTCTCAAGCATGAGTAGGCTGCTCGTTTTTTGTGAAGCCTTGGTGCATCACTGATTTTTTCAGTGGTGTCCTTGGAGAATACAATCTTTTGAAATTGCTCAGTCACTTTTTTTGGATCCCGCGGGTTGTACCACTGCCGTTCACCTTCAGTGCATGCAATGGCATTTGGTACTTCAGTGAGATCATGTTGCGCAATGTGCATCAGCCCGTACAAAACGCAGCAAACATGTTTGCAGACACCACCTTTCCCAGCAACACATGAGCAGCTGCCACTGACAAGCTCCCCATCACACTTAAGCAACTTCACCCCAACACTGTACACTGTCCGTGTTGCCATGGATGCCAGAACTTGTGCCTTCACCACGGTCTCTGCGGTGTCTTCAGTTGAAAACACCAACTTTTGCAGGTGGCCTGATGTGAAAAGCCGCAGGCCAGCATCTCGATGTTTTCTAGCGCCTTTACTTTCAGTGTACCTGCATGAAGAATAAACGTTCACGTTTACATGCTGTGCAGGACTTTTTCCTTCCAGAATATACATTTACACATTCCACCCTTTAGTTAACTGTTGCATAATAAAAATAATCCCACTTTCAGGCCTGCAGAAACAGCTGAAGAAATTTTTGTAATTGTACTTGGCTAGAACAGTTGGCATGAGTACATTCCTGTGCATAAACACCTTTTCATTCCCTACACAAATTTGCACACTCCCACTTTTTGTCCATTGTGCAAGTTCTGAAGATATAGAACTAAAACTAAATTTAAGAAGACTGTCTACTGCAATCAGATATGTAAAAAACTTCATTTTAAAGTGACCTCAAATTGTAACAGCAAAATGGTTGGGAGCTGCGCTAGTTGGCACGTATTCGGATGGGAATCAGTGGAACTTTGTCGGAAACACACGGCACACTGTTGACTTTGTGATTGGGAGCGACGGAAGTAATAGCCGGCGAGAACAAACTTTCAGGAAGATGGGGACGATCGAGTAAAGTCGGGCTCGACTCGATCTGGGCGCTTTGTTACGTGGTCTGAAACTTCACGAAATAATGTGAGGGGAATGGAGGAGAGAAATGCCAGCTTTAATTATTCATTCCTCAGCAATCAAGAGTTGTTGGTCATTGAATAAAAGCTGAGAAAGCTACAAATGGCGTTATTTTCCAGCTAAACACAAAGTTACTCAGACCCGCCGCGGTTGCTCAGTGCCTAAGGCGTTGTGCTGCTGAGGGAGAGAATGCAGGTTCGATTGTCGGCCGCGGCGGCCGCTTTTCTGATGGAGGTGAAAAGCAATAACGCCTGTGTTTTCAATATTCCGGCGCACGATAAAATCCCCAGGTGGTCAAAATTAATACGGAGCCCTCTACTACGGCGCGCCTCATGCCTGCATTGCATCGGCGGATTAAACCACACAATCAACAAAGTTACTGAGCCTGTAGCGTACCACTTTAATAAAGAGAAGAATTTTCGCATACTACAGAGCCTACAAGATGGGTAGAGCTTTGTGGCACTAGGAATAGTTCAAGAAACGTTACACTTTCTGAAACATTTGGGTGTCAGCATGCTCTTTTTTTCCCAAATAGCCCTCATCAGTTTTAGAGAATCACGACTGCCGAGTTAAGTTTGCATACCTGACAATGTGCTCCTTTCCAAAGTATAGGTTCAGGGAGCTTGTTTTGCAGGTCCACCCTTGACTGTTGTGGTTGTGTAATACAGATGCCATGGCACAGCATTACACGGAGCTGCAAAAAAAAAAACAGAGCCTGAAGGTTAGTTTAATCTGAACATAGCCAGCTAAACTTTCTGCTAAGCCAATACACTTTCTTAGATTACATATTTTTATCAGGGCGTTACCCTCTATTGGTGGAACATACAAACATCTGCATGCTGCGTACTCTATAAAAGAACCCCGAGCAGTGTCAGACAGTCGGTGCCCGTTGTCCACGCAGAAGCCAGGCCAATGAACCAGCTGCACGTATTAATAACATAATATGCCTCCACTGCATGATGCTCGTACCCGATGAGTAGTAGTAACGACGTGTGGACTAGTTGGTGTGGTAGCATCATGCAAAAAAGCACAAAAAACAATGAAACGCAGCAGTAGTTCTCATGAGAAGAAAAGAGAAGAAATCGCTCGCCCTGTTTTCAGGACCTTACCAGTACCAAATCTTTAGTCACATGATAGTAATCCCATGACAGGGACTGCACTTTACTAGTGCTGAGATAATCTTCACTGTTGCACATACTGCACACAGTAAATACTCTTAAGAGAAAAAAGCTTAGCGAAGTAGAAATTACAAAGACCATAAACAACAGGGCTATAACAACGAAAAAAAATAACTGCAATGAAATAACGCAGGACCACGACAAAAGCCATAATAAAAACGCAATCCATGAAAAGAATATTGATTATTTAAAAATGCAGCCAATGCATTACTGTACCGCAAGAATGCAGTTTTCTAGGCGATGCCGTCCTCCAACCACACGAACCTGCAGCTCTCTGGTAACTGCATGTACAGAGGTAAATACTGTTAACAACGCACGAACGCGTGGCTTTCGATACGTGCAGCACAGCCTGCTGATAGCCACTGGCGTAACCAGCGATATTAGGTGACGGCGCTGCGGCGGCTTGGCATGCGAAAGCTATTGCCCATGCTTCCTTTTTTTTTTGGGGGGGGGGGGGGAGGCAGGGAGAGATTCGACACCAGAAGTCCCTCACCACGACCGTCGCCAACACATAAAATAAACGATATCTGACGCTGATAACCAGCGAAGTCTGGATCATTTTCGCCTTTGGTATGGTTACTACGTTCCCCTTTCTTTATTTCGGAACTATATACCAAAGGCAATAAAAAGACAGCACTAGTTATCAGGGTAAGATAACGTCCCTTGTTGGCTCCGTATCCTTACATGCGGCTCAACCGACAAGTGCGAATGACTGATGAATGCGTATCACAGCTGCTAATGGAGAGCGGCGCGTTTGCATATTCACGTGCGCGAAACTAGGGATGCTACAATGTCAAGAGTTTTCAAAATATAGCGACCGCGTCGTTCGGTGGACTAAAATCAGAACGCCACCCAAATTAAGAATTTCAAATATTATTACTACCAAATGCTGTATGTTGAACGCGACACTCGTGCACGTAAGTGCCGTAAGACACGAAAGGTTCGGCGCCGCATATAAAGCCTGTCCCCAACAGCACGTCACTGTGCAAACAAACGTTGCAATCCCCGAGATGCACATGCAAAAAAAACAGTCGCGCAGAACAACCGCTTACATACATCACTCAAATGAAAACGGTACTCAACAGGCAATGAACGGGTGGCTGTCCTAAGTCCCGCCGAATCGAAGGAGTAGCAGGCACTTATGACCGAAATTCGCGCCGCCTGCTCCCATTAACAGACAATGTAGGTATTGAAAATACTCACATGACGACTTTTTCTTGCTGGTGAAATCGGAGAGACGTCCGCGAAGCTCCGGCGCAGTACTGAAAAAGCGGCGGCCACTGCGTAGTCGCTGTAGTCTGGTTGACCGATTGACTACAACTAAGATGGCGGCGGGGCAACTCCGGAAAACCGGCGCATGCGCTGATCGGCTGGTGGGATCGGTCTATTGGCAATAGAAAACCTCAGGCCAATCTCTCTTACCTCGTACTTAGGCAAAGTGTTTGAGAGATTATTAAATGCCAGAGTTCAACGGCACTTTGAACAAAATAACTTGTTGCCAAACACCATGTTTGGTTTCCGTTCGAACCTTTCGACACAGGACATCCTTCTGCTTTTAAAGGAGGAATAACCAACAAATGTTCCAAAAGCAGGAGAAAACATTGTCATGGCCATCGACATAAAAGGCGCTTTTGACAACGTAAGCCATAAGGCCATATTAGATGGGCTAGCAGGGACAAACTGCGGTCAAAGGACGTACAAATATGTACAGAACTTCGTTACTAAAAGAACCGCTGTTATCAAATTAGGAGAACACGAATCCAATGTCTTCCACCCACCGAGCAAAGGCACACCACAAGGCGCTGTGATCTCGCCTACGCTTTTCAACATAGCCATGATTGGTCTAGCCAAAAAACTGGAAGGTATTCCCGACATCCGACACTCCTTTTATGCGGATGACATCACTGTATGGACAACCAAGGGTAGCTTGGCGGAAAAAGAGAAGCGGCTTCAACTGGCAGCTAAAACCATCGAAGATTACACTAAAGAAAGGGGGCTTCAGTGCTCAGCAGACAAATCGGAACTCATTCGGTTCTCCAAGAATAAAAAACAAAGGACAGACCCGAGCCTCCGCCTTGAGGTCAAGCTAGACGGCAATATTATACCAGAGAAAACAACTGTTCGGATCTTAGAGATGTGGTAACAGTCCAATCAGCGATGTCTCCACACACTGAATATGCTTAAACGAACAGCTCAATAAATTGTTCGTATGATAGTTCGAATAACGAACAATCATGCTGGACTGAAAGAACAAGACGTGCTTCGTTTGGTAAAGAGCTTAGTCATCAGCACACTAACATACTCGCTACCCTACCACAACATGAATAGAGAGGAGAAAGAAAAAGCAGACAAAATAATAAGGATGGCATATAAAGCGGCTCTGCGACTACCACAAAGCACTTCAACTGCGAAGCTATTAGCGCTCGGACTTCACAATACATTTGATGAGTTGGCTGAGGCACAAGTAACCACCCATATTAACCGCCTGCTACAGACGACAACCGGTAGAAAACTTCTTCAGAGGATCGGCCTCGGCGAACAAGTACAGGCACATGGAAGAGCTAAGGAATTGTCGTGCTCAGTCAGAGCCTAGTACAAAATATGCCCCCTACCGAAGAACATGGACCCAGTTTTACATGCTGGAAGACGTAAAGCAAGAGCGGTTTACATAGATAAACAGACAAAATATCTGAATACGGCGAGATTTACTGACGCTGCACCATATCAGGCAAATGCAAAGAACATGGTGGCCGTAGTCACAGACCGAAAAGGAAACGTCACAAGTTGTGCCTCCATAGCCCAAGCTTCTATCACAGAAGCGGAGGAGATAGCGATCGCGCTGGCAATCAAGGAGGGCAGGGAGCGAAAAGCCCCAATGACAATAATCACAGACTCGAAGGCTGCATGTAGAAATTACGAAAAAGGTAGAATATGTATGAAGGCTTTCCAAATTCTAACCAAAGCTCACAAGTACTTCCCAATTGAATACACCCAAACCATTATCTGGGCGCCAGGGCACGAGGGCGTCACCGGGAACCAGTTTCCGGATGAGGCGGCTCGAGGCTTCACAAATTACCGAGCTTCCTTGCACACTGCAATAGAGGATCCAACGCCCCTAGACCCTAACTTTGGTGCAATTCTTCAGTATTACAGGGACAATAGAAAAGTGTATCCAGCACCGCATAAGAAACTTACACCAATGGAATTGGTGGCATTACGCAGAATTCAAACAAACACATACACGAACTTACACAGGCTGCATGTATTCTACCCCACAGCATACAAAGATATATGTCCGTGGTGTGGGGCCACACCAACTCTGTTTCACATCACGTGGGAGTGTACGCATCACAATGAAGAACACCACAACACGAACAACACAGAGCAACAATGGGAGGCGCTGCTGTCCAGCTCGGCCATTGTTGATCAGCGCTGGCTGGTTCAACGGGTAGAGATGATGGCTAGGGCCAGTGGAGCCCTGGAATAGGGGCCCGACCATTTGGAATGCTCCGCGTTATGCGCAAATAAAGTTTTCTCTCTCTCTCTCTCTCTCTGGATCCATGGCCCAAACATTGAGAGCATGGCACGGCTTTACCTTTTGGACAAAAAATCATTGCTTTTATAATAGTCGCATTACATTGCAAAGCGTTTAAAGTTGACCATCGATCGAGGATGCGAAGCATTTCTTTCGCGTTCCCCAGTAATTCGTTTGCATCTTTGCCGTTAGAGAAAACACTCGTGTAATCGATAAATATAACAAATGATGCCTCGGAGTGAATGCAGACAAAATCAATAATATATAGAATAAACAAAAATGGTCCTAGGACACTTACCTGTGGCACACCTGACGTAAGGTACAGTGTTTGGTAGGTCTACTCATTGGCACTAACAGACTGGCGTCTATGAGACAAAGAAGATTTGATCAATTCAAGATCATGCCCTCTAATTGCATAACTTTGAAGCTTGGCAAAAAGTATTTCTTTATTAAGGCTGTCGAAAGCTTTCTTGAAGTCTACAAAAAGGGGTAATACTAGCTGTTTTCCTCAAAAGTTAAAAGTTTCAAGAAAAAAATTCTTTTCGGGCGAGTAGTGCTGCTTCAGTGGACTGTTTTTTTTATGAAACGATGCTGTAATGGCGTAATTGAATTATGTCGTTCGATTAAACGGGGAAGACGAGTTAAAATGAATTTTTCTAAGCCCTTCGAAAAAAAAACAGGAAGGAGAGATATCGGCCTATAATTGGCAACATTTTTTTCTTCAATTTCCGTTTTGAAAAATAACAGTGACCTTAGCGATTTGCACTTGAAGTGGAAATGTAGCATTTGTGAGGCACAGGTTAAAAATATGAACCAGCGAAGGTGCAATCAGGTCAACACCAAGTATAACTGGCCGAATTTGTAAGTCGTGCGCATCCAAAAAAGTACTCTTTTTAGACTATAGAAACATTCAGATTACTTCCAGTTTATCGACAGGAGAAAGATAAACACTGCCATGGTTTGCTCCATGAAACAAATTCTAAAGTCTCGAAACTACCACCAGACTGCGACTGAACTAGGAAAGACTTGTTAACGAAATCTGTTAGTGATGTACCAGATTTTTCAGCCCTGTCGACAGTCATTTAATCAGGCATTTCATTTGTACCTGCAGGATTGAGAACAGTAGATAGGTGCCTCCAGATAACATAACAACGACTATTGCTACGTTGGAAAATATTTGCGTAATATTGTGTCTTAGCCGTCCTGATGTTCTTGTTTACTTCTATATGTTTTATATTGCGCTAAAGTTAATAGGTCTCTCGTCCTAACAAAACTCTTATAAATTTGATCAATAACGTTAATGCGATAAAGCGCGCAATGGCTAATGCACGGCTTCCTAATATTCCTGCGCCACGAAACTTTCTTTCTTCGGGAAGTGCTCGAAATATAAGGTATTAAAATGACGTATGAATTCCCCATACGCAGTATCTGCTCCAGTTGCGCGGTATACATCATCTCATGACAAGTTTCTTATCACAGCACAAAACGCTTTAAGACCATTAATATTATTATTTATAGACTGATATTGTTGATAAAATTTTGATGGATATTTAGTGATTCGTTTCAATGCGCATAGAAATATTCCCACGTGATCACTCAAGTCACTGCAAACAACACTCGATCTTGTCAGAGACAGTTCAAAGTTTGTTATAAATGTCTCGAGAAGTGTCGCAGACTGCTGCGTGATACGACTAGGAATATTAATCAAATGTGAGCATCCATAGGACGACACAGTAATATCAAAGTCAAGTCGATGTGCACTTTGACCGAGTATATCAACGTTGAAATTTTCGCCACAGAAAACGGTGCAAATAATTTCAGTGACGTACTGAAGGAGGCGCTCATTCATTAAACGAATTTTGATGCAACGCCATATGGTAAATGGTATAAAATAGAAAATACAGTGCTGTTTGTTAGCAGATACAGTACTTCACAAGTATCCGGACGGCAGAAAATTCAGGAATTGATTGGCATTCAGTATTAGAGAGTACAAGCAGTGACAAACCTGCCCCTCGACGTCCACTTCAGTGGTTAAAAGGCCACTCACCAGGTTTGACAATTTTGAGCTGACAAGCGCGATGCGTAGACGAGGCGTTCATAATCACGTCTGCCAAAATTTTCATCGCTACTCACAGTGGAAATTGGTCGAATTTCAAGATAAACGCTGCTCCCCCTCCCTTTTACCGGCACGCGCCCGGAGAATGAGGGCATAACGTGTGCGTATGAATGGCCCTAAGTACGCGGCAATGCAGTGACGTTGGTCCTCTGCGTAGATGACTCTGCTCTGACGTTGCAAACGGTGGCACTTGACATAGAGAAAAATATTTAACAAGGCATGCGTATTTTATGTAATTTCTTGCTTGAAGAGATTAATAAAGCTCTAGATGAATAATCAGACGTAATATGGGAATATGAGCGTCTTTTTCCATTTTTCTCCCGTGAATTGCAACAAAATGTGAGGGTAATGTGTCGGCGTTTCACATTCTTTCGTGCACCCGCGGTCAGCGCATTGAGCAGGCGGCCATCGGGGAACGCTCCTACGCGTTCGCACACTCAATATGCTCATCTATTCTACCACGTCTAAGCCAGCGGTTCCGAACCATCCCGCAGAAACAGGCAGAAGACCACAAAATAACGTTTGTCAACAAAGCAACGCCACTCGCGTGCTCGGGGGCTGGACTTGTTTGGGCACGTCACCTCTTGGTCGGATGCCTGAGAGGGTTGGGAAAAGATTTGGCTTACGAAGGCTACGGTGGAGGATCGGCAAGGGTTTCGAGCTCACCTCCCCTCATCCTCATTCCGCGCCACTTTAAAAACAAAAAAACGTTTTCTCCGTTTGTGATGAACCGATTCAAAAATTGTTTGTGACAAAATGTTCCGCATCAGACACCCAACAACTTCCACTCTTTAACTAAAATTTGGTGTGGGGCCTGGCGAGTGGCCCTTCAATAAAATACTTCTGATACATTGGTAGGATAAACACGTTGTCATCTGTGTACTATGTTTCAGTCACCATTATTACATATTGAGCAGCCGAATCAGTTTATCAATACTGCAAACTCATCCAATTGGTACATTGAGTGAGCATTGATATGAAAGAACCGCGTGGTGTGGCAAGATAAGAATTGAGAATGAACATGATTTTTCAACTGCTCAGTATTCAAGCAGACATCAGTGTGCAGAAAAAGAATCTCTGAGAGAAACTGCGCAAACTTCTGCCGTAAGAAAGAATTCACGCATGTACGCATGTACTTCATTTTCCTTAGTTTCTGTGATAGTACTTGCAGAGGATCTACATCAGGCATCGATAAAAGGCGCATTACTTGCATCGAATAATCTCCTCGACGCGCAAGTTGAAGTTGAAGTTTGGTCACAATCGAAAATATACATTATTAATATATGAGCGAATGGATGGCAAGGGGTGATGAAAAGTACTTTGCCGTTGCTTCTCCAGACATAGTTTCAGCCAATAACTCTATTGCGACCAATAGCAGCACCCAGCAATTGCTTGTTCCGGCACGTGAAGTGTTCATACACGAACACAGATCCCGATGGACCCTCATACTCAAGGGAGTGAGTAGTAAGCCGCGCCCTTCTTCTCACCTTTTACCACCCCTATAGTTCATGGCCCTGCGGCCCAACCTCGCTAACCCTTGCTAAAACCAAGGAGGTTATGGCCCCCGACTTTAACGTGGCAACCTTTTCTGGTCGGATAGTTTTTAAAGTGCGTCCTTCTGTCACAAATTTTTTAGGTAAGCATCAAATTGAAGGCAAATTCTATTGTAGATTAAGGCACCAATACTCGTCTTTGTAGGTTAGTTCACCAGAAACAACTACAATTTTAATTTACGTTCAACGTGCGCGGGTTTGTGCGCACGTTGAAAGAATATGCGCGGGCTAGTCTGGTCGAGCCATGGACCTCTTGTTTAGTCCTTGGAAATGTGCGCTGGATAGTGATACTTCTATATGATGAACGTATAATGAAAAGATGCGAGATGATGGTACTTGGAGCGTTCACTAGATGGACGGACGGATTATTAGGCGCGCGGATGCACGGGCGCATGGACAAATGGCCGAACGCAGGGACGGACGCGTGAACGAAGGCAGGAACGAACAGATGCACGCACGGACGGATGCACGCACGGAAGGATGCACGAATGGACGCACGGATGGACGATTGGACAGACAGACGCATGGACGGACGCATGGATGAATGGACGCGAGAACGAACGCATGGATGTAGGCGCGAACGTAATGACGGATGCTCTGCCCTATTCATAATCATGCACCCCGTGGATATACTACGACTTTTTTAAGTGTGAATACACTTTATAAGCGACCCCAAACCATCCACCGCCGTCAGCGGCGTCCGCAGTCTTCTCTCTATCTTTAAAAGAAAGAGGACTTGGCGGGCCGCAGCGCGACGCTCTACCGAATAAGCCACGGACGCGACGCTGATATGCCCCTTCGCTCGCTCCTCCACTCTCCTCGCTCGCTGCAGCTGCGCGCGCACCCCTCTCTCTCGCGCGCCCGCCTTCTCTCTCAGTCTCCCGTCGAGAGCGGGTCGTGCGATGGATGTCCCGGAGGCAACGCTACCATCAACAGCGAATGCAGTACAACCAAATGCCAGCACTGCACCTGTCGTTGGAGGTGACGGTACCGCGGTGGTTTCGCCGACGTTGGAAGACAATGCGGCGCTGCGAAGGGCTCGTGAAACCGAACGTGAGTGGGCGAAGCGTGCAGCGGATGCCGAACTGCGTGCTCGCGAGGCCAAGTGCAAGCGGGCGAAGCGTGCGGCGGATGCCGAACTGCGTGCTCGCGAGGCCGAGGACAAGCAGGCGAAGCGTGCAGCGGATGGTGAACTGCGCGCTCGCGAGGCCGAGATGAGGTGTCAGCATCGAGCCGCGAACGCGGCCCAAGAAGCGGAACGACAACGCAAGCGTCAGGCGGAGAAGGGCGATGAAAGTCGGTGTCAAGACGCCGCTCGCAATCGTCAACGGTGAGTGGACGTTCCCGAAGCCGTTCGAGCCAGTGGACGTGCCGCGCGGGAGAGGGTACAAGTCCTGGACTTTGCTCGTCCGGGGCTCGCATGCTATGAGGGGGAGAAAAGTTAAAATCCGTTGGTATTCGCCAGTGAGTTAACGTAAACTCCCCCGTGTGATCAAATTGCGATTCTCAGAAACCATTACACCATAAAGGCACCATAGTGTGATAAATAAATATAATAGTGCGAATTAATAAATACCCCTCATAGCATCACCACGTGCATTCACACTTAACCATGTTCACCCTCGGGGAAATGCTTGGGAGTTTTTTAAAAGATCTCGCGTTAAGGCTATACAGTTCACGTTCAGTTTATATCACGTGGGTAACAAACTAGGACCTCATTGCCAAACACCAAAGAATGTGTCATAAATATTGGACAGATGACACTACTCTAAAATTGTCAAGTAACAGGTTGAGAAATAAACAACAGACATGTTGATTCATGGCTCCTCAAGTTCTTGTGGAAAACGTCAAGCGCTTACGATAAGTTTCTGAGTAGGATGCATGTCATGGAACAGTGCAAATTCTTCTCAAATAAGAGAGAGAGAGATAAAGATACAAGGAAAAATAAAACAAAAAATAAAGAGCGTACGGCAAACTCAATGAGAATTTTCTCTGGAAGGAAGCGCGAGCGGCACACACAGGTCTAGAGAACTAAAATAGGTACTTGCGCTCCTGTATTGCTCTCTTTCCTGGTTTTGTACACTAATGTGTCGTACTTGCACCGACTACCCTACTAAATGATTATTTAGAACCTTGCCAACTAGCAAATGAGGTGTGTTTAGAAAAATTTGTTAACAATTTAGAGCACTTCGTACTCTACTATGCGAGAGCTTGTGTTAAGAAAAAAGTTGTTAAAGATTTAGAGTGCGATGTACTCAACTATAGGAGAGCAGAGAGCCTCAATGGAATGCAATGTCATACAATCATTTAGCCATGTCTATATAGCCTGACCTAGCATTTCGGCAAGACCCTACTAACAAGCCCGCTTAGCAAAAAGGTGATTCTAGCGCCACTCTTTCAACAACTATTTCTTATCAGTTCAAAAGGCTATTGTCGCATTTACTTCTTCTTTTGAATGTTCTTTTTAAACAAAACATCAATGTTGTGCACAGAGAGTATCCGCAGCCTTTGGTAACTATTGATAAATCCCGTTCTCACCACTCTCCGAAGCATGCTACACCCTGAAAGTCCAAAGCAGCCCGTGCTTTCCACGCTTACCCCGACATGTCTCTTTACTTGCTACGCAACAATTTATTGACTGAACGAAGTCTCTTTCTCAACTTTTCATTATTTATTAACAAGTATACCGAATACTATGCTGCTGCTTTGAGACAGCCAGTCTGAAACAGCGCCTTTTACATGGAAGAGTAGGGCCCGAGTTTCCACGTGTTGTTTTGCACGGCTCCTAGATCGCAACAGAGTTCCGCACTGTATTATGTATTTTGTCATTGCACTCACATCTCAGGGACAATGAGCAGAATGTGTGCACTAACGCTTAGGCACTCTGTACAGACAAGGGTTACTGGAGGGTTTATGAGGAGCCATTCGTAACAGCGCTGATGGAGTGCTGCTGTGCAAGGCCCTGCTGACAGTTGCAGCAAATTTACGATTTTAGAAAGAAAGCCCCTGGTCACTGCGAGCATTTCACCTGCAATACACACATCCTGTTCAAGAGAGCAACATCGGGTTACCGGTAATATATTGACTGTCACTTCTTATCAAGCCAGTACAGGAGTTCTTGAACCACTGTACTTTTGTTCAACGTTTAATTTCATGAATTCATACAGTTTATCGTACGAAAAATATATTGAGGGAAAAATATATTGATGGTCAAAACGTTCTAGGATTCTATTATGTGTAATGTTATGCAGAGAACCCTCAGATTTGACACACCCCCGATCGGCACATTCGCTAAACACAGTAGTTTAAATGTTCTTAAATTTGTACTTAGGAAGCACTGGGACGTGTGCCCATGGTGAATTTCTGTCGGCTTTTCTAGTTAAAAATACGCCATTTGCGCCCACTTGAAAGATAGAAATATGTTTTATCAGTAACGCCTGTTTGGCTACGAAGTGCGCGCTTCAAAAAACTAAGGATGAAATCACCAACAAAAACTTGAAAAAAAAGGAGCATGACTCGCGATCAAGTTATTTCTTGAGAGACCGTAGCCCTATGTGTAAACTTATTACACAAGAAAAATACAATGCAGCCTGCAGAAAAAAAAATTTATGTGAAAATGCAAAAAGAAACATAGACAAAAAGAAGCGTGTGCAAAAGTGATAGCGGAATATAAACCACAAAAATATTGAAAGTCAATGAAAAATCCTGTTGCATATTGCAACTATATGTGAAAGGATTGCTGAAAGACGAATAAGAAAATAGTATTTATATATTGAGCGAAGTTACGTTAATACAGTGCAAAACTCGGATGAAAACAATGTCTTCGAACTATCTATAAATATTAAAGATAAAAAATTCGGCATTATCGACACTGTATTCCATGAATCGTAGGGTGCTGGACCAAGCAATCCGTTACACGTAACGGTCCGCTCTCTGGGATTATGTTACCTGGTGTTTCAAAATGTGAGTGTCATTGAAAGGCACCGCATAAAAATAAACTACGTCCCAATATCAAGCCCGTCACTGCATGAGTTTACTTGGCACTATTCTACCGTTTGAATGCTGCTTTGATAGAGCTATTTATATTTGCTCTGGCAATACTTGCCTCCCAAAAAATTTGTTTCTGAAATCTAATAAAAGCACATTTCGCATGTCGACTACGCGTCGTAAGAAAAATTTTGTCAGTATTTTTCCTTCCACTCGCATTGACGCAAACTTTAAATGTACCTGCTCATCTCTCTGCAAAGTTGCATACTACTCACCAGATTCATTAAAAAACAGTACCAGACATACAAAGGAAGGAAGGAAAACAGGGGGAAAATAACGGCAGGGAGGTTAACCAGCCTATAGGCAGCCGGTTTGCTACCCTGCGCATGGGAGAGGGATGGGGAAGATGAAAGATAGAAAGCAGAGAGGGAAGAGAGAAACACAGCACATTCGGCAGCACACGCGTGCACACTCAGTCATAGTCCAGTTTTGTCTTTCGCGGTGTGTGACGTTGCTGTTACAGTCGCTTGTTCAAGTCCGTGTCACGTAGGAATTTCAACAGAGCTTTCGTCACCTTCTGTTGCAATGTCTTCTCTCGGGCACTTGACAGAATAGTGTCCACAGGCATTTGGCTGTTGTCGACGCGCGCAAAAGCGGACGCCAGTGAGTGTCTCTGGATTTCATACAACGGACAGTCACGTAGGATGTGGTGTAGCGTCTCTTCACAATGACAGGCATCGCAGAGAGCGTTGTCGGCCATTTCTATGACAAAGAAATAAGATTTTGTAAATGCCACTTCTAGCCATAAACGATGAAGAAGGGTGGCTTCTCTTCGGTCGAGTCCAGTGGGCATGCGTAGAGCCATCAAAGAGGACAGGTGGTGTTGACGATTCGTATCGATGCTTGGTGGGCACCATAGTGAAAACGTGATTTCACGCGCAAGTCGTCGAAGATTACTGGCAGCATCGGTCCTCAAAAGTGGTATGGCTTCTTCTCGTTTTCCTTCAAGGGCTGCCCGCGCGGCAGTATCGGCATTTTCATTCTCTATGATGCCGCAGTGACTTGGCAGCCAAATAGCACTAGAAGGCATAACTAGTATCTGTCTTGACAAAGAACCTCACATTGTTGAGACTTCTTTCTATGCTTAGAAAAAGCCTGATTAAACAAAATGTGTCACAAATCACAAAAAAATAAGGAAAAAAAACTTTCATTCAATGATGCCATGGCGACACGTTGCTCGAGAAAGAAAGGACAGAGCGACCTGTTAAGGCTGTTCTGTTGACACAACTTAATTTAGTGCGTCCGGAATGCTTCGCATCTGTATAGATTTTGTCAAATATTGTTGCTCATCCACTGACAACAAAGGATCATCTTGTGAGTCAGCTGCTGCTTCACATTTCCTGATTTTTCTCGCGCATTTGCCTTTTTCTTTCATCTTCTAATCTTGTGTTGCGATGAACTCGTGTCAAAACAATTCACAAAAAAATTAGATGACAGTAGCTAATGTGACTGAAAAGGTTCTGACAGTTATGTGAAACATTCTGGAACTTATTTGCCATGAATACAATGAACTAGCATATACCATGAACTCGAGGTGGCTAAAGGTGGAAAATAGATACGAAGCGCAAGCCGCAAGAAAGTAAAAGCCAAATTCTTCTGTCTCTCATTTCCCATTACCAGCCATTGGCATATACATTGGCATATACTATCCGCCAGGACAAGATTGCTACGTTATACTCGCTGGGCGTAACCTCCTTGGTTTTAGAAAGGTTTAGCGAGCGTTGGGCCGCAGTGCCATGAATACAGTGAACTAGTATATAGCGTGAAATCGAGGTTGTTGAAGGTGGGAAGTAGACCCGAAGCGCAAGCCGTAAGAAAGTGTGCGTGTGCCACCTCTCGTTTAGTCCATGGAATGTCCGCTGTATGGCGGTGTTTCTATATGGGGAATATATGATGAAAAGATGCGAGATGGCGGTACTTGGAGTGTTGAATAGATGGACGAACGGACACACAGACAGATGCATGAATGGACGCATGAAAGGACGCAGGGGCAGATGCATGGATGAACGCAGGGATGGACGCATGAACAGACGAACTCACGGACGGGCGGATGGAAGCATGAATGGTCACACAGACGGACGCATGGACGGACACATGGATGGACGGAAGCAAAAACAATTGGACAGACGAATGCTTCGCCCCTCTCTCCATCATTCATTCCATGGATAAGCTGCCATTTTTTTTACCTCTCTGGAAAGATATTTTATTGTTAGCGAGCTGAGAAAATAGAAACGACGTACGTAGAACCTCTCGCAGTCGGCCACAGCCTCTGAGCTTGCTTTTCTAAAGCACTTTGCTTATTATGTAACAAATAACCCCCAAAAATCAATTTTACAGTGACCCTTCTGGGCAATCATTATTCCTTATGTGACATTTATATAGAGGTTGAATATTGTTGCTTTTAGTTTTGCATTTTGAAAGTCCAAGAGGTCAAGCTAAGTATATCTGCGTGGTTATTAGTATAGTTTTATTTAACTTTAAAAAAAACTATCTTTTTTCAACAATCGCCTGTATTGTGTATGAAGCTAACCATTATTTTACTAGCTTAGTTACTAATGCTAATATTTTTTTTTTGTTGTGATGGGTAATGTGCCACCTCTCAAATAATGTTCTGGATAACTACCTGACGCACAAGGCAGAAGTTTCTGCCTGGGGGTCATTTGACCTGCAGTTGTGCCTGTTAGTAGAGTTTTTTTTTTTTGAAAAAGTGTTTAGTATATCCATTTTATTTTCTCTACAAATAATAACCTTGACAATCATTTACGTTCTGTTTTTCTTTCTTTTGAACTCTGTTCAATCTGTGTGGCACGTGCACAAGGTACGTACTACAGATTTAGAGCGTAAGTTTAAAGGCAGTCCAACATACTGCATGACGTTCTGATGAAATCCCACTATCCTAAAAGTGTGGTAAATTGATTGAAATAGAATGAATGAGCGTTGTTTTTGTCTTGTAGGACGCTCTTAGCGTGTAGCGGCCGTCTCTCCCGTAGGGACCGACTGAGAAAACATGGCGGTCGCTTCTTAAGTCATCGGGTATGTTCTGTCGGTCTCTTTGTCTGCTTGTATTCCCCGACTGACAATTTTCATCTGGCATACCAGGTTAAAAAAAAGTTCTTTTTCAGTCATTACTGTAACTCAGAATTCTCACGAGCATTTTTAGAAATGTATTCATCAAATAAATCGAAAATTTTACCTCCTTATTTTCAGCACGCTTGACAGAGGCTCTCATTGGCGCTTTCGTATAAACAGTCTGTGGCCAATCCTCTGGCCCGTGCATGTGCCTAGATAAACGCGCTCCTCAGTTCTCACTGATATGCTTGTTGAAATTTCAGTTCACACAGAAACTTCAACGTCTTCATGATGCCTCATGGTGGCTTTTTTAGGTGATGCATTTTGGCGTCATTTGTATTTTCACCGATGGAGCGTGACGAAGGCCACTACAGTGGAGTTTTATATTTCACGTGACATTGTAGGCTTTCACCTGAAACAAATTACCGTAAAATTATGAAAATATCCTGTATATGATTGCCCGGTGCGTACGTAAATGAGAGATAAAATATAAATATTACAAAATAATTTAAATGAAGGAAAAATAATTTTACAGCGTATCCACGGGGTGAATGATGATGAATGGGCGAAGCTTCTGAGGGGAAATCTTCGGTAAAACCATGACTGTTCAGTGAAAGTTCGCCCACTACATCATCAAGGAAAACGTGAGAAACACTGTGTGCGTATATGTACGGCAGGGCCCTCGCGCCGTTGCAGTGACGCTTGGGCCTCTCGTTGTCGAACGCTGGGATCTTGACGGCGGCGTCGAGCAGCCAGACGACACGCTTCGGCCACCCGCTCTCGTACGGCAGGATCTTGGCGGCGGCGTCGCGCAGCTTCACGGAGCGCTTCTGCCTCGCGGTCTCGCACATCGGGATTCTGTCTGCGAGCACCCGCTGCCACCGCTCTGTGGCCTTATCTACCGGGCGACTCCGAGCGCGCACCAACAGCAAACGGATTTTATTACAACGCTCCCCGCCATCTAGTAAACAATTGAAGAACTAAGCTAGAGGTAGCCACGACATCTAGTAAACAATGCAAGAACTAAACTAGAGGTGTCTACATACATACGCCGAGGATGGACAAACCCACGCCTTAAGGAGCTTCGCCCCTGAAAGTACCCAAAGGAAAAGCTGCTTATCGAGGAACTTAAGGGTGGACTACCCTATGCTGGATAAATCGAAAATGGTAAATGAAAAATGAAATATTTAGCGAAAGAACAAAACTTGCGCATGCATAATAACAGAACTGCTCAGTGGTCTTTGTTTCTAGAAGTCAGTTGTCTTTAACAAGCACAAAAATCTTTTGTTTCTCATGACAAATAAATGCGGAGATGGTGTCCAGGACAAAATATTACGAAGAAACAAAAAGTACATCTCTGCTCTGGCTGCCCCGGCGTCAGAGATGTGCCACGAGAAAGCAGTTCCTCCAAACCACTTCCTTCAATTTCGGATTCTGTATAGTCTTTCATACGTGTATATTGTTACACTGTGGCCCGAGCACTGTCTTTCCTGTCTCGCATCTGTGTACACTATTGTCCGTCAGCATTCTTCCGCCCAGCAAGTATTGCATACACCAAACACTCTCTTTTTTCTTTCGTGCATCACTGGTTACTTCCGGTCCTGCCCAGTCTTTTCCGTTCGGTCTCAGGTTTCTCGCATTAAAACGTTGACCTTATCCGTGGTCAAGGCATGATTTCGTGACAGCTTCTCTTCTGGTGTTTCTGGGCATCTCGATCAATATGACCACAAACATAATCGATGGCTTCTGTTTGGCGAAGGCTATGTACATCGATTTCTTGAGTATAAGCCAACATTTCTTGTAACGTTTAAACGATTGTTTCTGCAAAAGAATGTGCAAACCGTGAAGACATCGATAGTTCTAAGGCTGTAAACAAGCCATAATGTTTCAGCTGCCTTCATCAGCGCACATATCAGAATAACTTCTCTTAGATAGAGCAAGCCTATAAATGGTATATCATCTTTCACGTAATCTACAGTGGCAATGCTACATTTATAATAGAGAAAAGGTGGTAAAATATATAAAATCAATAGTGGGAAAAAACGTATTCAATCACTCAGGAAGTTTTTTTCTTTCAAAACACTACAACGTATAATATATACACCGGAAAGTTTCAAATTTTTAGAATAGAACAGAATCCTCGACGTGCTGACATGTTTATTTGAAACGTGAAGAACAAAATACTATATAAGAATTCAAGCGAAAACAAACATAAAAATTAATGGAAACATGAAATCAAAAATGATTTGCTCAGAAATCCTGCCGAATGCGTGCCTTATTTCACCTTTCATGCTGAATTAACATTGCACTCGTGCATCTTGATCATTTTGGGTAAAAAAGCATTTAAAGATGAATTAACGCTTACAACAGGTTCAACATTTCATCTTGTAGGTGACTAGTGATATTTTATACAGGAGTTATTGATCAAACTTAAATAGCTGTCTAACGCTGCCTGAGCTCTTAAATGTCTGTGCGAAACCCCGTATACTTCTAAGCTCTCACGATACGCTCGTTATGGTGGGTCCTCTTCTTTGAATGTCTCAGATAGACAGAAACGTGAGAAATGCTCCTTGTATCCTTTTAGTGTATCGACTATGCCAACCACAGGATATTTATATTAGGACGAAACTATTCTATGCACCATGCAACAAGAAAAGTGACCATCATAGGCGGAATTAACACGATTGATACAACAAAGCATCGCGTGAAAACACAACAATAGGACGTCATTAGTCTTATTACGTTGTCACAGATTTAAAATTTCTACAATGACAGCATCAATATCAGGTGCCGTAACATAATGTTATAAAATAATGTCGACACAACTAATCGTTGCTGGGTCTTAGGAGGAATGATCTCGAAGGCCTAGAAAAAAACACATGACGTACAAAGCTTACAATGTAACCGACGCTGAACGCGGTGCAAAACAACATTAGTTGCCGCAGGATTTGGCACAGGGGTCAGTGACTGAATTGACTGAGTTGAAAGTAAATGCAGAGTAACTTAGTAACCTGCACTTTCTTGATGTCATAGCGCTGATGAGTAGATGAGTAACTATGGGGCGATTTACAAAGCAAAATCACTGAGCTAGACACGGGAAGAAGAGAACATCTGAAAACATGTGCATAAAGCTAAGTCAATGTTAATCAAAACATCATAAATTCCCGAACCTTATGACCTCGATGAACGTCACTTGGTGACATCATCAAAATAAATGATTTTGTGGTGCAAGGTCTGCCGATCTCGAAAGCAGTGCAGTTCGAGGAGGAGTGGCGAAAGCCTGCAGTGAATCCAACAGTGTAGTGAGTCTGGAACCACGTTATGCGCAGAAATCTTGCACAGTATAGTGTGCAAGGTTCAATACGACGCCCTGAAGAAACAGGTGTATTTGAGTAAATCAGAAGGCTATTGACGGTTTCTTTTCTGAAAAAAAAAAAACGTGAATTCGAGATGCAATACTCTGAGCTCTTCGTAGTAGTAGTAATAGACTTTTATTCAGCCAAATTTACAGGCCGAGCATTTCGACCGCCTGTGCGATCAGTCGACGCTGTTCTTCTTCCCCTTCGGCGCCGATCCAGTCGAGCCAGGAGGTGATGGAAAGGGATGGGAGAGGGTAATAGCTGGATTGCTGAGCAGTTGGGCAGTAAAACAGGCAGTGTGACAGGTCAGCGTATGGGGAGGGACAATTAGGACAGCAGGGGTTAGACCTATATTTATAAAGGAAAAGGCGAGAAGGGGTTATCAAGCAGTTCATTTGGATGTGCCGTAGAGTTCGAGCCTCGAGCGCCGTGAGTGATGGATGAGGGGGAGGGTAAAGACGCTTGTCGAGCCGGAGCTGGAGATATACCTCCTTGATAGTGTGACGCAAGGAGATCTGCCCATCGTTATTCGCGGAGTTCTCACTGTCTTCCGAAGGTGTGGGCCAGGGAATGAACGGTGCCCGGTGCAATATATCGCGGGCAAGCTTATGAGCTAGCTCATTGCCGTTAATACCCGAATGCCCAGGAACCCAGCGGAGGAAGACAGTGGAGGGTTGAAGAGCAGAGGCCGCTCGCTCGACCTCCTGTTGAAGAGCAGGGGGCAACGTGTTGTTCTGTATGTGACGGATGGCGGCGTGAGAGTCGCAGTAAATCGTGTACTCGGGGAGAGAAGGGAGGGAGGAAAATGACTGCATGGCGTGGACCATGGAAAGGACCTCGAGCGAAAGTACATTTGGCGGGTGTAAGTATGGCCCGCTGGTGTGCGTGTCAGGTGCCGAAAGGTGTGGATGGTAGATAACGTAGCCACACGAGCCCCAAGGAGCCATGTATGAGGCATCTGTGTAGGCAACTCCCTGTGTAGAGAGAGGAGGAGAATGATGCTGTGCTGCCGCATGACGCCGGCCGGCGTGAAGAACGGGAGACATATTGGATGGGAGGGGAAGGATGCGAAGGTTAGAAGCAGCGGTGCTAGCGGCAGAAGGCAAGGTGGGAACGGAAACGGGAATGTGAGGGATACCAGCTTGGGTTAATAGCCATTGGCCTTGACGAGTGAGAGAAAGACGAGCAATCTGAGAGTCGTGGTGCAGAGAAATAAGAGAACGTAATGGATGGAAGAGGCCTGTTGCAAAGAGCTTAGTGGTAGAGGTAGTGAGAGGGAGGTTTAGAGCTGCCTTGTAAAGGCCTAATAGAGCTCTTTCGAGTGTGTTGAGTTGCGTTTCGGTGAAATGAACGTAGGGTACAAAGTACAAGAACTTGTTAAGGGCAAGCGCATGTGCAACCCGAGCTCTTTGCAAAAGTAACACGAATCACACACACACACACACACACACACACACACACACACATATATATATATATATATATATATATATATATATATATATATAATATATATATATATATATATATATATATATATATATATATATATATATATATATATATATATATATATATATATATATATATATATATATATATATGGAGTGGAGGCTCATTTGGAACAGATCGAGCTTGTTTCTTTTGAAGGAGTTTTTGAAATGCTTCTGCGATTAGATCCTAAGTGCACTACTGGCCCGGATGAAATCCCGAACGCCTTTCTGCGTCGCTATGCAGAATCTTTAGCTCGGTTTTTGACAGTCATTTTTTGTGAATCTTTTCGGACGTCCGTGCTGCCCCATGATTGGCTTATGGCTAGGGTAATTCCAGTTTTTAAAAAAGGAGACCGTTTCCATGTTGACAATTATCGACCAATTTCCTTAACGTGCTGTTGTTGCAAGATGATAGAACATATTGTAGCTAACCATATTCTTAATGTACTGGAAAAAAATAAAACATTGAGTCCCTTCCAACATGGTTTTAGAAGGGGATTTTCTACCGTTACGCAGTTGGTCACCGCCGTTCATAGTTTTAGTTCAATCTTAGATCACTCCGGGCAAATTGATGTTTTGTTTTTAGACTTAAGCAAGGCATTCGACAGGGTTCCTCACGGTAGCCTTCTTTTAAAACTTAAACAAGCAGGAATTCCTTCTACACTTGTAAATTGGATAAATTCATATTTGAAAGATCGAACGCAATTTGTAGACATCGATGGTACTTGTTCCTCTTCTCTAACAGTGACATCAGGTGTGCCCCAGGGAAGTGTGCTGGGGCCCCTGCTTTTTTTGTTGTATGTTAATGATTTAGTGTCTGTGGTTGGTGATACTGTGAATATTGGAATGTTCGCGGATGATATCATGATTTATACTGAAGTGCAGTCTGCTTCTGATCAACATCGGCTAGATAGGGCTTTATGTGACATATCATCTTGGTGCGACAAATGGGGCATGAAAATTAGCACTACAAAAACAGTTCTTTTACGTATAACCAGGAAACGAAACCCCATAACTTTCCGGTACAAAATCAAAAACACCTTAATCGAGGAGGTTAGTAAGTTTAAATACCTAGGTATTGTATTGAACTCCAGATTAGATTGGAACGACCACGTTCAGCAGGTAACTTCTTCAGCGCTAAAAAAACTTGGTCTTTTACGGCATAAACTTCGAGGTACACCTAGTAACGTTAAGCTTTTAGCGTATAATTCCATAATTAGGCCTAAACTGGAGTATGCAGCGGTTGTTTGGGACCCGTACACGAACAAAAACATTAACAAATTGGAGAAGGTGCAGAGGAGGGCTGTTCGTTATATTTATAATAAATATAAAAGAAGTGATTCTCCGTCAGGTATCATGACACTCAATAAAATCCAACCACTACATATTAGACGCCAAATTGCCCGCTTAGCTTTTATGGAATCCCTAATTAAGTGTAAGACTGGATTATCACCCACTCCATTCATTAGTCCGTCCACCACGAGGAAAACACGACACACACATAGCCACAGTTTATCCCCATTCTTTGCCCGAACAAATACCTTTAAGTTTTCATATTTTCCACGCACGGTAGATGATTGGAATAAATTGCCAGAAAGAATTTTTAGTGGAAATTTTATGACAGCCCTACACGATCACTTTAGAAACTTTTAATTACTGACAATCGGGTTTTTAGCAATGTCGATCGGGTTTTTAGCAATGTTTCTTGAAATTGTGCGTGATTTTCTAGTTTTATTTGGATTGGAAAACCCTGCTATGTTTGTGCGAAAAGTCGGTTTCACCGTGGCCTGTTTATTTTGTAGATCTAAGTGAATTCTGCGTTTTGTAGCTTAATTGTTTTTTTTTGCATTGCATTGTATGTGCGTGAACATTCTTTTTTCTGCCCGTCCTGCTTGGACCATTAAATTGGTCTGCAGTATTGTATAAATAAATAAATAAATATGTATATATATATATATATATATATATGTGTGTGTGTGTGTTTGTGTGTGTGTGTGGATTTACTGTGAGGACAATGCATAATAATAATCCTCTCACCTGTAAATACTCATCATTACCGCTTATATTGAATAGAAAGGCTGTGGCTCTAAAGAAAGAAGGATTTTGAGGCCTGAACTTTGTCTCACAAGTCACAAAGCCATGTGACAAGACGGCAATATCACAATACAAGGGCTCC
The DNA here is from genome assembly GCF_043290135.1 of Rhipicephalus microplus. Lineage (NCBI taxonomy): Eukaryota > Metazoa > Arthropoda > Arachnida > Ixodida > Ixodidae > Rhipicephalus > Rhipicephalus microplus. The sequence goes on from NC_134706.1 coordinate 57,343,102, forward strand.
CCCACTGGAGTGTCCATTATGTCTGCCCCGATGGGACCTCCTTCCTGCTCAGTCACCACACCGCAGATTGATCCACCTGTGTTCGCCGTCTTTCGTGGGTGGGGACGACATCGACGACTAGTTGGAGGAGGACGACCTGACGAGTGCTTTCAACGCCTGGGGTGTCTCTGGGAAGCTCACTCGCGTCTCCTTCTACCTTACAACGGTCGTGAAGTATCTGTTCTTCAATCACAAACTGGCCTTCCTGAATTGGGCCTCATTTAAACACGAGCTTTGGCCGATTTTTCCGAGCCCTTTTGCCCGCTCAGAAATCGCGCAGAAGAATTTGTGGGAGCGTGTGCAGCAAAACGGCGAGCCATACACTACCTACATTGAAGATGTACTCACCTTTTGTCGCCAAGGGAAAAACTCAATGATGGAGGCCGACAGGGTGCACCACAGGCTCAAAAGCATTGGTTCTGCGGTATTCAAAGCAGTTGCGGTAAAAAAAAGCACTACTGCTTGACAATTTGCCGAAAGACGTCAGTGCCTTGATTTACTTCATCTGCTCTATATGCAGCCTGACACGCGTCACCTGAGCGCATCCTCTGACATGGAGCTACGTGCATATATTCACGTGATCATACGAGAGGAACTCCTGGCACAAGCTGTGTGTTGCTCTCTTGAGTTCCACACGTCGTCTCCTGGTGGCAGCCTCCGCAACATAGCCAGGGAAGAGCTAAAGTGGTAGCTGCAAAACATAACCGAGTTTACTGCAGGAACATGGGATGCCTTCGCCTTGCAGTGAGCGTACTCAAGCTGATGATGATGATGATGATGATGAAATGAGATCGCACACAAAGATGCATAACCTATTCCACGAACTTACGAAGCCGTTGACTGCCTCTGGAGTGCTGAATTTTTCTCAAGCCTTGATCTCCATTCAGGATACTGCCGAATACCTAAGCACGAAGCGCACAAGAATGAGACAGCCTTTGCAATACCTAATGGCCTCTGTGAGTCCAATCTAAAAATATTCGGTTCATGCAGCTCTTCGGCAACGTTTGAGCGTATGATGGACTCCGTTATTCAAGGCTTAATTGAAAAACCCACTTAAGTTAATTGGATGATATTGTAATTTCTTCATCCACATTACGGCAGCATCTTGAACTGCTAGACGAAGTTGTGACGTGTCTTTTAGACGCTGGGCTGCCATTCAGTACCGAAAAAAACGCCAAGCCTGCGTGGAAGGCGCAGCGCAATCACAGTAGAAGCTAGAAGAGCGGCCTTTCAGAGTTTTATCTAAACACCTATTGGGTAACTGCTGCAAGCACACTTGATAGGTATCCACTACGGCATTATTAAGAATAATTTCTGGGTAGTAGGCCGGCATTCGCAATGCTATTTTTTGTCATTCTTCTAAAAAAGCGTGGATTTCACTAAACACTTGCAAAGAAATTTGGGGCAATTTTTCATGCACTGGCTGACGACGATGAGGAATTATGCCTGAATTTGATATGCGCCAATGTTAATAGGTGGTGGATAACAAGGTTTTGTAACGGCTTGAAGCATTGGACGACCCAATCATTACGCTATTCGCATTGTGTGACGCCTGGATCTTTCTTTGCGGTTATAAAATGCTTTATGACCCATAATAATGAGATTCTTTTCCCGACATGAAGCCGCGAGAGAGTGACGTCACCGCGCACTACGAGGTAAAGCTGACCTACTTTGCACTACCCCAACACCTGCGGCGAGCGGAGCGTGGGGCAGTGCGCTGGCACAAAGACACGGAAGGACAGCGTTACACAGGCTAGTCAAAGAGCTGCTTCGCATCTAAAAACGCCAACTATGGTGGAGATTTAAATGGGGAATGTAAAGAAGCTAACTTTCAAGGTGGCCAGCGCCCGGATAGAAGGATATTTAAAATGAATACAGCATAACATACGGCTTTAGTAGACTTCATTCCGGAAACTGTCAGCTGTTGCTCTACAAGATAGGATGAATAACTTCAAAAACAGGCCAATCAGCGCAGACATGCAGTTATACGGATATGTATGAAATACATGCCTAATACGCGCCTGACTCACGCCCAACCCGAGCCCGAAGCTCGCGGGCCAGAGCCCGGCCCGGGCCCCATCGAACAACCTGTTACCCAGCCGAACCCGCCATGTGGACCGGGCTGGTGCAGTGCTTTAACTCGCAAGTATTCCAAAGCTGAGTCATTCATACACCATTTGAATATTTTTTAACAAAGACACGAATCGCGCAGAGCATCGCTTCGAAATCCTCCCTCCACCAACTATTTCACCTAAGTTACATATAAATATATGCTATGCTGGCATCTTTTCCAAGAAAACTGACCTTATTGGTTCACAAGACCTCAGAGCTCGTTTTTGAATATACCGTGAAAAGACGCCAAGAAGAGCCCTGATTACGTGAGATATAAAGGATATTGACACCATTGTAGAAGAAGCTATTTTAGGGCTAATGGACTCATGAGTACACTGACTCGGACGAACTCCGTCTCAGATGAAGCCGTGAGCCATGGTGATTAGTGTTTTGGTGAGGTTGTGTCCGACGAAGCCCTGTAGAGAAATTTCAGTGAGTGTGAATCGGAGTGAGTGCACCTCAGCGAAGTTTTCGTGAGCTTGAGTCCAAGTGAAAGCGCGTAACATACTTTATCAGTAGGTCTGAGATAGCGAAACAAGTTTCTGACCTTTGATGATGACTCCTGCAATTTTTTCCCAGTTTTCACTACACATCAGTGGCTATGTGATGGAACTCTCGAGTAGAATGCAAAAGGCATGCGTTAGAGTTCGACTGGACCATGGCTTTTTGAAAGCTTCGACAGACCTTCCCATGGCGGTGCACAATATCGCCACGAAAACCGGCTGTTCCTGAAAGCTCACAACAGCCAACGCTGTAAAGCACCAAACTATTTCTTTAATGCAATGGCTGTAATGCATATACCACTGTAGCTTTCCCAGCTTTCCACGTTACGTATAAAATGGCACGTACAGATGGCCACCAAAGAACAACGGTGATTGCATCTGGTAAGAAGTATACGGGACGTGGTTATGGTCATTTCGAATTAAACACATAATAAGCCATCAACTTCGCAAAATATCCCAACCAAGCACGTACACACGTGCTGCCTAACGGTTTGTGCTTCGGTTTCAAGCCGTTGTCTGGGATGCCTTTTACGACGTCATTGTGCGCCAAAAGAGTTTCTCGTGACGTTCACTGGGCCTTAACACTGGTGCGACTGACGCAATAACAGGGCGTATTTTCAGAATTCTCATTCTCCGTATACAAAAACAAACTTTTACTGGTACTTACTGTGTGCCATTTGCTGAGAAACGAAACGGCATTCTTAGCGAGAAATGCCCTATAAGGTTGTGCCGACTACAAGAAAAAAATAAATGTTATTTGCCTCATAGTTCTTATAGCCCTCATTTCCCGCACCTTAAAGGGCAGGAAACTTTAGCCTTTTTAACCTGATTCGTAAAAAAGAACTCCTGGTTAGCAGACTCTCAAACATTATTGTAATAGTTTTTCTTTTAAAACTCAAGTAATATTCTCGACCATGTGAAGGGTTATGTATACTGCAGCGTTCAAACGATTCCGCCTTATGCATGAGCATGTTTGCTAACTTCTGTATTGGTTGATTTCCCTGCATTCAGTTTACGAATAATGGCGTGTGCACGGCTGGGATTTCACTTTACCCTCATAGCGCGCTTGGTCTGCTGTGAAGGTAAAGGAGGAGCTATAGCGATAAAACTACTATAACGATCAACATAAAGTGCAGCAATTGCAATGAGTGCACTTATTTTCACTGAGAATCGTTCTATTTTCTACATATATTTTGGTGCTTACAGAAGATTACGGGAGGCTTGCTTTAAAACTACATCAAGTGGATGACAACCAGTTAGATCGATGCCCAGTTTTTTTTTTTACTTAAAGCACTTTGTTTGTGAACAATGAAGATTGAAGCCGTTACCACAAACTCAAAAAATAAAAATAATGAAACGGATTCGGTGGAAGACGTGGAAATCATGTCAAGTTTATATGGCCACATAGGAAACACGCGGTGTTTGCACACTTAAGTTACGATCTGTCCACTCGTTGAGAAAAGACAAATTTACCTTTAGCGAAGAACCTACTACATTGTAGCGTAACTTCTGAAATAGAATAATTAGCGAAGTGGAGTATCAACGCCTTCAGTTCAGCAAATGAAACACTGTGTACTGCAGTTGAAGACACGGTAGTAAGATTACCGAAATGTGCGTTCTAAAATGACACTTTCAAGACTTCTTTTGCACTTGAATATCGGAACCACTCCGCAAAAGACCGAGTAGAAGACATAAGCCAAAAAGAATTAGGCTGGCCAATGAAAGATCCCATCCTTATTTGTGAGGCAAGAAAATAACTTTTCTTCACTACGGCCTCTTGTTCTGACAACAAAAGGAAATAACAAGAGTCGGAAGAGAGCGTCTGACAAATTCCGAAAACATGCAGTCGTGGTCACATACCTCAAAAGTTAACGGACGGATTCCCTGCTCACTGTGAAACACCATCGCTTTCGCGGTGACTTTGGAAGAGTAAAATCTTACGAGAAAATTTACTGTTAATTATTAGTAACAATAAAATCAGCACTTAAAATTATCCTTAGTTCCTTAACTAAAAAAAGGAACTTCTGACTTGGAGATAGACTCTGGCGAAACTTTGTTAAGTACGAATGTACAACATGCAAGCAACAAAATAATCTTCCCTTACTCTAGTTTACCCTTACCCTTGCTGTTATGTTCACAAAAAATTCGTTGCAACAGATGACTTCTTGCCAGCAGCTGTGCGCTTGCGCCATAACGGCTGTTCATTCTGTAGCAAGCAGCACTCGTTTATGAGGGCGAATTTTGCACACCAACACGCACACCACGTGTACACACACAACACAAACACACACAGTCGCGGTATTTACAGTCACGTCAGTACAGCGCGCATCTACTTCGTTTAGACATTGAGTTAAATGTTGCAATTTCCCAGTTTGAACTACGGACCTATACTACTAAGTATTACTATGTTGACCACAACACCTTAGGCACGTGCCTAAACAGGTGACATAGGCCATCTTTAAGGAAGGCACGCATGCAAAAGGGCGTATTGGCACAAAAAGTCTTGAAGCGGCATTCACGAAGTGTCTTAATTGTACAGGGCGTTTTTGTCTATTGACAGTCAAATTCGGATAAGTATGTGCACTTCAATGGCCACTAAATGAATGCCAACGTTAAACAAAAGGACTGTAGCATTAGTTTTTTGGCGGGTTCAGCTTCGCCTTCGTTCCATTCAACCGGATTATTTCGTAACCTACGTTTCCACGTCTTCTGCACGTTCTACAGTATGCGATAACAGCCGAAAACTGCGCAGCGACTCTTTGAAGGCTCTAAGCACCTCCCTGAGCATCTCTTTTGGAAAAAACTCGGCAGCCGAATAAATGGGTATGTGAATTCACGTAACAGACGTCCTTGAAGACATCATGTGTAAGTCAGTGTGTTACCTCATCACACGCGACAGAAGTTGCAGGAATGTGTTACGTTAGTGTGAAGTCACACTAAGCCATCATCACACAGCATCGCCTTTTGTTCGAAGGTCGACCAATCCCCGAGGGAGTGCGGCACAGCATGAGGTGATTGGAGCTCCCGGTGCAATATAGGAACGTAATTGTCAGAAAATGCGAATGTAATTCAAAAAGCCCTTGCCACACAGTGATATCTTTTGTCTTCAAAATCTCTGTCCCGGATTTTACAGCTTATGCGTGATCAGGTGTGCACGACGCCTTTCATTTGAAAACTTCCAGATAGTGCAGCGTGCCGTCTTTTCAAATTTGAATATATGTTAAAACAATGACTACTGTCTGCATCCGCACGAACTGAAATGGCTAACTAAGCTTTTACGCACCGCACAAAGACCACTTGGATTGCTCGGCCAATAAACTTTGTCTCAAAAAAGTCCAAAGGAGTAAAAAACTATACAAGTGCACAATTCACCACCTGTTCATTCCTCGGCGTTGGCATCTCTCAAATGAACAGCCACCTATCGCCTAAATGCGAAGGCCCTGGCCAACAGCGCGATGCCTTTCACCGACTTCGATTTGCCGCTCCACGTGGCACAAGCCTGACAGCAACACACTACGAAGTCGTTCGGCTAGTAGATTGTAATTGCATGAATTACTACTAGAACGAGAATCTTCAAGTGCAGTAACTACTCTTTGGAACTTTGTTGTTCACCGCTCATGTACTGACTTCACAAATCTCCATGTTCTAATATAAAAAAGAACTGTAACAAGAAAAAAATTGCTAACGAGTGAGCTGGTACAGCAGCATACAGACCAAATATTGCACTTTTTTCATTTTGATATGCACGCTAAAGCAAACATTCCATGATTTGCCAGCAAGATCCCATTTTAGAGGGCAAGAGAGAGAAACAACTTTTATTGAAACGGCAAGTGTTAGAGGAGTTGACTCCCCTCCCTTAGATGGCAGCTAGGAGTCCTTGGGCCCTAGCGGCATCTTCGGCTTGCCTGATGACCTGTAGTTGGTCCTCGATGCTTGAGCTTAGCAGCGCGGTCTCCCACTGCTCCGTATTCATGTATGTGTTTGGCCCCTTCACGATGTTGGGGCAAGCCCAGATAATGTGTTTGAGGTCCGCCCGCTGATTGCAGTGTTTACATCTGTCTGAGTAGAGGTCCGGGTAACAATGATTATAAGCGATTGGGTTTGGGAACGTGTTTGTTTGTAATAGGCGCCACGCTGTCGCCTGCTGCTTATTTAATGAGGAGTGTGGTGGCGGGTAGTGCTGCCTCCATAATCTGTAGTGCTTGGTAATTTCGTTGTAACTGAACATGCGGTCTCTCTCCGCACGCGGACTCCGCGTCATTCCTGCCCCTGCTCGGCTCGCTAACTCTCGAGCTAGGGTGTGTGCGGTTTCATTGCCCGGGAGGGAGGAGTGGGCGGGCGTCCATATAACATAAACGTCGCGCTCTCCGCGAAAGTTATTTAAGATTCTTAACGCCTCTTTCGAGACCCTTCCGTTAGCGAAGTTATGAATCGCGGTTTTAGAATCACTGATTACGACGCTGGCCCTTGTGGACGCAAGCGTCAGCGCTATGGCCGTTTCTTCAGCGATTTCCGAATTTCCTGTTTTAATGGTGCCGCTAGCAAGCAGGTGGCCCGCTTGATTTGAAGCGACTATTGCCATGTGTCGACCGTCTGTATATTCGGCTGCATCTACATATACCACGTCCGCGTCATGTTGAAACTTCTTGTGCAGTGCTCTCGCTCTTGCATTCCTCCGCTCCCGGTGATGTTCGGGGTGCATGTTTCTGGGTAACGGAGGTATTATGATGCGCTCTCTGGTTTCTTTTGGGATATCGTATTTATTGCCGCTTTGGCCAGCGTACGTTATTGCAAGTTTGTGCAGGATGTGTCTTCCCGTGTTGCTTTGCGCGAGTCGTTCATATTGCGCTATCATATGAGTCCTACTAGAAATTCTCCCGTCTCGAAAAAAGGAGGGAAGCTTGTTTGTGCTGAACGTGTACAGTCCACCACGACAAAAGGTAAAGTTTGGCTCGCTTTAGAGGGCAAGAAAAAAAAAAGAAAAAAGGGAGGAATGGACACTCAGGGTGCATTATTGCGTGAGAAGGAGGCCTTCAGACACTGATTGTTTTCGTGGAAAACGATGAATATAAATAAAACTTTTTTTATACGTCATAGTCTTCTACGCCAGTGTCCACCAAGACTTCACAGAAACAGAGTCTCCTGTCACAGAAAAGACGACGTCTCCTGTCACAGAAAAGACGACAAAAAATCCACTTGATCAGACGGCAAAAAAAAAAAAAAAATGGGCAGCATATCCACGGAGTGAATGATGGAGAGTGGGGCGAAGTATCCGTCCAACCAATCTACCTTGCTTCCGTCCGTCCATGCGTCCGTCCGTAAGACTATTCATGTGTCCATCCGCCCGTCCATGCGTGCGTCTGTTCGTGCGCCCGCACGTCTATCTGTGCGTCCGTCCCTGCGTTCATTCATGCGTCCACCCCAGCGTCCGTACATGCATCCATCCGTCCGTGCAGCCATCCGTGCGTCCGTCCATGCATCTGTCTGTGTGTCCGTTTGTCTATCTATTATATACTACAAGTAGCACCATCTAGCATCTTTTCATCATATATTCCCCATATAGAAGCACCGCCATCCAGCGGACATTCCTAGGACTAAACGAGAGCTGGCACACGCACACTTTCTTACGGCTTGCGCTTCGTGTCGACTTCCCACCTTTAATCACTTCGAGTTCATGGTATATGCTAGTTCACTGTATTCATGGCACTGCGGCCCAACGCTCGCTAAACCTTTCTAAAACCAAGGAGGTTACTCCCAGCGAGTATAACCTAGCAACACTGTCTTGTCAAATAGTGCTCAACGTACATGCCAATGGCTGCTAATAGAAAATGAGAGACAGGAGAATTCGGCTTTTACTTTCTTACGGCTTGCGCTTAGTATCTACTTCCCAACTTCAACCACCTCGAGTTCATGGTAAGTACTAGTTCACTGTATTCATGACACTGCGTCTCAACGCTCGCTAAACTTTCCTAAAAGCAAGGAGGTTAGGCCCAGCGAGTCTAACGTAGCAACCCTTTCTTGTCAGATAGGGCTCAATGTACATGCAAGTGGGTGCTAATGGGGAATAAGAGACAGGAGAATTCGGTTTTTGGTACGCGGAAACTTTTTATTGTTCAAGGACGCACAGGAGAAATCTCCCACCGGCACCGCCGTGCAGGTCAAAACGTAAGACTGGGTACACACTACGACTACGACTACGACTACTACAAGGGACGAACAAGTGCCGCTTTAAGGAGCTTCGCCCCTAAAAATCGGCAGGTCCCACGTACAATGGAAATCGATGATATGCGAATTACGAATGAGAAAGGTTGATATGTCACTTTAAAATTATCACAACGTTACGAGGTGGAACTAAATGATGCCATGCATCACTTCCGTGTCATGATTATCATCTCTGGATGTGTATTTTACATTCGCCATCCATTCACGTCACGTGATACCCGATTTGGTATGTGTGGAGCTAGCGAAACGGCCGCTAGCATGCTATGAGCGTGTTATAATGTTATGTTCTTACATGACAAGCGTGTGAGGATTATCATGTTTGCATCAGTAATAAGATTCCTCATCCTTTCACATCACGTAACACCAAATTTGGTATATGTGGAGCTAGCGGAATGGCCGCGAGAGCATCATGAAGAGCCCTATATACTCCAATGTAGCATTAACGGGCGCGCACGCTGGGTACAGTCACAATACGTTAGCAAAACGCGAGCGCTCTAAAGTAGGACGACTAGGTGCGACCAGCTTGACCAGCGTCCGTCGGCGCAGCCCGACGGCGACCCGCACGAAATGCGACATGCTGCATTTCGCGCCGGTGCGTGACCCCGACCGCACTGCGTCTCCCTCGTTTCGTGACGGGGGGACGCCAGACGCGCTGAAACGCACATGCGTCAAAGCAACGCATTACGGCGCGCGTCTGCGAGTATATGGCAGGACCGGCGCCTGGCGTGGCAATGCCGGCGCTTCGACGAAATGAATGCTACGGGTGCTGCGTCACCTAGAAATGTATTGGCGCCTTCACTGTTGCATGTAGTCATGTTCTCACATGACATGCGTCTCATGATTATCATGTTTTCACCACTCACATACCTTCATCATCCATTGACGTCACGTAATACCAAACTTGGCATATGTGAAGCTAGCGAAACGGCCGAGAAGGCATCATGAGTCTGGAATGTAGTTATGTTGTTACAAGAGATGCATGTCGTGATTATCACGTTTCGATGTGTTATTTACCTATTTCATCTGCTCGAGTCGCATAATACCGAGTTTTGTACCTGTGAAGCTAGCGGAACGGCCGCGAGCGCATCACTTCGTAGCATGTAGTCGTGTGGTTACATGAAACGCATCTCATGCTTTTCATGTTTTTTGCACCAGTATCCTACCTTCGTCATCCATTCACGTCCCGTAATACCAAATTTGGTATAAGTGATGCTAGCGAAATGGCCACCAACGCATCATAAGCGTGACATGTAGTCATGTTGTTACATGGCACGCATTTCATGATTATCATGTTTCCACCAGTCACATACCTTCGTCATCCATTCATGTCCCGTAATAACAAATTTGGTATAAGTGAAGCTAGCGAAACGACCACCAACGCATCATAAGCATGACATGTAGTCATGTTGTTACATGACACGCATTTCATGATTATCATGCTTGCACCAGTAACATACCTTCATCATCCATTCACGTACCGTAATACCAAATTTGGTATATGTGACGCTAGCGAAACGGCGGCGAGTACATCAAGAGCGTGGCATGTAGTCATGTCAATACATGGCACGCATGTGATGATTTTCATGTCAGGGTCTGTCGCTTGTGTTTGCCATGCAATCATGTCATACCATACCAGTTTTGCAACATGCCATGTGAACGAATCCACCGTAGGAACTGCAAAACAATGAATTGCACATTATGACGTTCATGACATAAATGTCTTCATGACCAGTGAAATATGTTTTTCATGCAGTGATTTTATGCCATACCAAGTTTGGTATCAATATTATTTTCGAAACGGCCAGGAGAGCTAAAAGTCATAGGTGGCTAGATAGATAGATAGATAGATAGATAGATAGATAGATAGATAGATAGATAGATAGATAGATAGATAGATAGATAGATAGATAGATAGATAGATAGATAGATAGATAGATAGATAGATAGATACGCTCATAGTCGCCGAAGTTTGCTAAGAAATGCTTCGCATTCAAAAAGTCCGTTCTGTCAGTGGCCGTGGAAGCCCCAATCACTTGGTCCATAACAATTGTTTCCGGGCACGCCTCCCCTACACTGCGCTTACATGCGCTGATAGGTTAACAAGCGTGCCTCGTATCTCACACGATTTACTCTCACAGTGTTCCTGGTCGACAGAGGGGGCCGTGGCCGAGCCAGGAGATGGCACGCCGTGTCCGTGCACCACGCAATATTTCTTTTCTGCCATGCATACAGGGCAAATATTTGCCATCTTTAGAGGGTGCCCTCTCCGAAATCAAGAAAGTGACCCGCCGCCCCCCCCAAAAATAGTTTCTTGCTGCGCCTGTGGAGGAGGAGGGAGGTGCTGCCTCCTCTTGCAGCGGTAAAGTAAAGTAGCGCATGATTACCGCGACATGGCCTCACCAATTTGCTCCTGCAACGCGTCATTTGCAGGGCCATTGCTATGCGTACATTGAACTCGGTCCATTTTGATTGATTGCTTTGTGGGGCTTAACGTCCCAAAACCACCATATGATCATGAGAGACGCCGTAGTGGAGAGCTCCGGAAGTTTCGACCACCTGGGGTTCTTTAACGTGCACCCAAATCTGAGTACACGGGCCTACAACATTTCCGCCTCCATCGGAAATGCAGCCACTGCAGCCGGGATTTGAACCCGCGACTCGGTGCATTTTCAATAGAAGTGCAAATTTGGCAACGCCTTAACATAACGTGCTGTAGCGACTTCAGGTCGAGAGTCGGCCAGCATCCTTCCATAGCAAAAATAGGTAACCGACGAACGCCTGCCCCATCTGCATGGATGTTCGCCTAGCTGTAACTTTGTTTTCGAGCAATAAGACCGTGAGAATCGTGCTGTGTGGTTTTTAGTGTAACAATAGGTGCTTTTTTGCTGCTAAAGAAAATACTAAGCTCATTAAAATTTACAAAATCGTCTTTCCTACACAAAACGCAACATTTTCTTTAGCAGCAGTGTCGGAATTGTTTCCGCAGTTAACTATGAAGCATTCCTAGACCAGCCCCGCCGCGGTGGTCAAGTGAATAAGGTACTCGGCTGCTGACCCGCAGGTCGGGGGATCGAATTCTGGCTGCGTCAGCTGCATTTCCGATGGAGGCAGAAATGTTGTAGGCTCGTGGGTTCAGATTTAGGTGCACGTAAAAGAAACCCAGGTGGTCGAAATTTCCGGAGCCTTTCCCTAAAGGGGGGGGGGGGGGTAAACAACAAGAGGGAAAGCAGGGAGGTTAACCAGGCACATGCCCGGTTTGCTACCCTACGCTAGGAGAATAGGAAAAAGCATAAAGATGAGAGAGAGAGGAAAGAGAAGAGAAAGAAAGAAAGAGAGAGAGAGAGAGAAAGAGGATTGTCAGTCAATCGGCTGGCGCGTATGCAGCGGTGGCACTACACAAAAGTTAAAGGTGGTCACATAGGCTTGTAGTCCTCAAAAAGCACAAGACAGCTTTGACTGCTTTTTGAGCCGACGAAAGGCAATGACGGTGTTCCAGTAGCATCTGCACAGAGAGTGGCCGATCGTCCAATCGTCGCAATGCGTCCGAAAGCTTCTGTCTTTCAGAGGCAAATCGAGGGCAATTACATAACAGATGGTCGATGTCTTCTTTGGTGCAGCAGACGTCGCATTCCGCATTGTCGGTCAATCCGATGAGGGTTCTGTATGCTTATGTGAAGGCAACCCCCAAACATAGGCGACAAAAAAGGGAAGCGTCACGTCGACGAACTCTGGATGGAGGTCGAAGTTCCAGTCGAGGGTTTATTTGGTATTGTCTCGTATGTCTTATGCTTGGGGTGTTCCACTCCAGCAGACTCAGACTACGTGCCAGGTGACGAAGTTGATTTGCAGCGTCAGTACTTGACAAAGGAATCGGAAGGGTGTGTTCTTCTTGGTGCGATGTACGAGCCGCGTTGTCTGCGGAATCATTGCCACTGATCCCACAATGGCCAGGAAGCCACTGAAACTTGACCTCGTGGCCTGTTTCTGTGACGTGGTGAACAAGCTTGACAACTTCGTAAGTTAATGGTTCATGGCAACCTCGTCGAAGGACTGACTGCATGCTCTGTAGGGCTGGTTTTGAGTCGGAAAAGACAGCCCATTTACTAGGTCTTTGGGATTTCATGTACTCTATGGCGCCACGCAAAGCCGCAAGTTCTGCCGCTGTGGACGTAGTGACATGTGACAGTTTGATTCGCAGAGTGATTCCTCTAGCTGAAATCACCACCGCACCACCAGAACCAGACGCTGTGGTTGAACCATCGGTGTATGTGTGCACGTGGTTGTTGTACATTTCGTGCAGATGGCTCAAGCTCAATTATTTTAGGGCTGATGAAGGCAAATTTGATTTTTTCCAAAAAAAAAACCTTCCCTACAGAGTCTCTCATAATCATATGGTCGTTTTGGACGTTAAACCACACATATCAATCAATCAGTTTTTCTAGACCGAGAACCATGCAGCTGCACGAGTAGTCGCTGAACTAAAGTCTGTCCGAATCCCGACACACATCGAAGGCGATTAGAACAAGAACTGCGTAAGTTAGATCCCGAGCGGCCATTTTCGTTGAATAATACATTAGGTCCATGGCCACCTAAAACAAACGGCAAAGCAATCAAGGTTCTGCAACACTTCTTTAAAGAAACGAAGATTTGTAAGGAGTACTGAGCAGACAAATGTTAAAAGTGAACGTGGCATCTACGTGTTTGTTCTACCCATAAGAGAACATTTGCTCTCCCCTACGTAGGACTGAACAATAACTATATATGCTCCTCATTTCTTTTCTTTTTTTATTTGTACCATTCAAGTGTTAATAGGTAGCCGTCTCCAAGTAACGGTGAGAAAAACTCCTTCGCTTATTTTCGATGTCAGTAAAAAAATAAAGTACTCGCAAGATGATTGACGTCGTGGAAGCGAGTTATTGCAAGTGGTTCTTATGTCTGGTCAAATTTCCCCTCGTGGGACAGAACCAGCTGTGGGTAGAGCTAACAAATAAACTCGAGTTGTACTCGCTCGGCTTTAGGTGAGGCTGTGATCATTGAAACAAAATTTCGTATTCTGAAATTGAATAATGCATAAATGTCGCAGAGAAAGCCAGTGAGAGTTTCTGGACATCTGGTGTAATCTATTGTGTACTTTGAAAGAAGTTATTTTGACGTCCTAATTGATAAAACATCACTATAAGCATTAATAAATACCTTTTTTTTCTGGTTTTTCTGGCGAAATTCATTGAAACTGGTTTTGTAAACAAGCTTTCGTAGGTAATTTTCTTAATATACGAACATCATAATGTCTCAGAAACTACACAAAAATATTATGTTGTTTTACTTTTCTATTTTACTTCAATTTTCTTTCGTGTATAAGACACAAACTGCAATAGCGCAGGCTCACGTCAAACATGAGGATGTATGAATACTGGTCTTTACGGCACCAGCATTCGGCCTAACATATGTAATGATGATCCTTTTAAAATGCTGGAACGTTTTTTTTATGAGCCCATGAATATTGACGCCTACTAACAACGCTAATAAAACGATAAATATTCTGCGAATTCTACCCTTCTGGGCAGATATATGTTCGGCTGACGAAACCAAACCAAATTCAACTGCAGCTACTTGATCTCAATCTGGCTTGTTTTGCTGCTTTAGGAACAAAACAGTAGTCTTCGCATGAACTTTCAATTTCTGTTTTCATTTCGGGTGTTCGTTGCCGCCATAACAGTCAAGTTCAGAGCCAACATCCCGTTCTTTTTTCTACCCTGCGATAGGAATATCGTAGACCATATTCGTCACGCGGAGATGTCTGTGCGTACTCACGCAAGTGCTCTAAGAAATTGCCTCGTGTCGGCATAATATTATTGATGCCAAGCATGCCCCTCCGAGTTGTATACGGCAGGTATTCACACTATTCTTATTGATGCTCTTGTTCCTAGCTCTCGCGTTCTCTCGCATAGCGATAACTTTAATCTCGCGTTTCTCTCGTCTTGCTTGCCGTGTTTTCCACATCAATTACATTTCATCGCTCATCTTGCTTTTGTCTGCGCGTCTAAAAAAACAATTTATTCCACCTCTTTTCCTTCTCTGGCTCCAGTGACTGCGCGATGCGGCAGCGGGGCCTTTCCTATCGAGGCGAAATATGATGCAACGTATGGAAGGAGGAAGTAACAAAAGGAGGAAGGCAGGGAGGTTAACCAGAAAGACATCCGGTTGGCTACCTTACACTCACGTCTTCAATTCGATGCTTCGCGCTGGAACTGTCAAAGTATTTATTTCTGTTTTGTAAGAATTTTGTATGTAAATATTTTTTCTTATTGATATGATGTATAAGGAGATGTTGGCGCACCATTATGGCGCCGGCTACTCCTTAACCGTTGATTGAAACATGAACACGTCTCTTGAAGCAAAACATACAAAGCAGTGCATGGAAAATAGAAAACTCGGGCACAGATATGCAAAGACACACTTATACGCACATATCACAATGGTAAGTAAATGTTCGAAAGCCAATGTAAGAAGTCTCTGGAAATGTCCCTCGTTATTATTCGGTCCACCAGCGCAAAACAGCAAAGCACACGTTTGGTCCTCATAAAGATGCGTTCACTTGTATGTACATAATAGTTGACACGTCATTCATTTCACAACACACACGTGATGGGTGTCACATGATACTGTAAATAATAAGTACATGTGTTACAAATGAAGGTTTGTTCTTTGTTAATACTTGTCAGCAATCCCGCTGTCTTGTAAAAAAACGTGTTAATGCTTTTAAGGCGTGGGACTGTAAAACTCCAGTTGGCCACAGGCCCAGAAGTTTTTTCATGCTAAATGGTCTGCGGTCCAATGCGAACAGTTCGCACTTAAGACGGCGTCTCGGCGTGTCATGATGTGGACAGTCTATGAGAAGGTGACAGACGTCTTCATCTATAAATCCACATTCGCATTCGGGAGTTTCAGCTCTGCCGATTCTGTGCAAAAAATGTCTTGTGTATGCGGTGCTTAGCCTCAATCGGTGAATTAGAGTTTCCATCCTTCTATCTAATGCCAGCGTAATTTTGGATTCAATACATAGATCGATGTGATATAAATCGCAGCTCTTTGTACTTTGGTCAAACCAAGCAGTTTTGCTCATTCTGAAAGTTGTATTTTTTATAATACTGCGCAATTCATTTTTCGAAATTTGTAAAGAAACAGTAACGTCTTTACGATGTGCTTGTCGTGGTGCTTCATCGGCAGCTGTCTTTCCAGGAATGTTGCAGTGGCCAGGTGTCCACTGGAATTTGATCTCATGTTGCGCCTTCTTTGCTTTAGTGAGCTCCTTCAGCGTTTCGTATGTCATACTATTACTTATTACTGTCCTGTTTGTACTGGAGAGTGATCTTAATGCGGCCTGGGAGTCACTGAAAAGTACCCATTTTCTAGCGTCTGCTACCGAGTTTATAAACTTTAGAGCATACAGAATAGCGAAGAGCTCAGATGTAGTAGATGACGTCATGTGACATAATTTAAACGATTCCTGACTATTGAGCTGTGGTATGATAAATGCCGATGTTGAAGACGTTGTAGTACTTGAGCCATCTTTGTAAATATGTATGTACCCTGGATACCGCATGTGTATCTGATAAAGCACTAGTTGTTGAGCAGCTTGGATGAACATGTCTCTCTTTCTGATAATGCCATCCACTGAGAATTCAATGCTTGGTATTACAAGCAGCCATGGAGGATAGTCCATTTCAGCTCCAAAATTCATTTCTGGGTAATATATGTACATTACTCTGTACATCGTTATGAGCAGTGCTTTTATCTCTTAGTAAAATCTCCTGTGCCAATGGGTGGTCCCTGTGTTGCGCCTGTAAGCGAAAAAAATGGCGGCATGTTTTAATTGTTCTCATTACTGGAAAGGGTGGTTGTCGAGTCTCTGCTATGACAAGGCTGCTGGAAGTCGCTCGTGGAACACCTATGCAGACGCGCAGTCCCCTAGCTAATAGTCTTTGAAGTCGCTCATCTGTAGTGCGGGAAAGGCCGTGTAAGACTGCTGCAGAATATGCAACTTTTTGTCGTATTAAAGCATTGTGAACAGCGAGCATGGATGATACAGATCCACCCCATGATGTCCCAGCAATTCTGCGGAGTATATTCACTAGCGTATTTACCTCGTTTTCGAGTTTCTTTATGTGAGGTGCCCATGGTAGCTGCCTATCCAGTATTACTCAGAGAAACCGATGCTGTGTCACAATCATTAGTGGTTCTTCTTCTGAATTGAGATTGAAGTTCTTTAACTTCTTACGGGTGAAGGGCAATACAGCTGTCTTTGCGTGCGATAGAATCATTCCTCTTTCTTTTAAAAAGTTGTTGATAATATTTATTCCGTTCTGCAATGCAATTTGAATTAACCGTATGTGCTTGCCAGATGCCCAAATGCACACATCATCTGCATATAAGGAGTATTTCAACCTGGAAGGCAGTCTTTTAGCTAAATCAGCCATAACACAGTTGAAAAGAAAAGGGCTGAGTACGCTTCCTTGTGGCACTCCCTGTCTGATGTCGTGTTGTGAACTTTTTCCTTCGCTCGTCTGAATGAATAATTTACGACCGGATAAAAATTTGGATACCCACCGCAAAGACCTGCCGGCCAGTCCATGTTCCAACATACTCAGCAGAACATGAGTGAGAATGACTGTGTTAAATGCCCTTTTTATATCGAAGAACACTGCGACCGTCAAACTACTACAGGCGCGTTCATGCTCCACATACGTTACTAAGTCCAGTATTGCATCCATTGTGCATCTCTGTTTCCTAAAACCTGTCAAGTAGTTGGAGAATACACCAGTTCTGTTGCACCACCATTGAAGTCGCGCATCAATAATTTTTTTCATTACCTTACATAAACAGCTTGTCAGACTGATTGGACGGAAGGATTCAAGGTTCAAGGGCGTCTTAGCCGGTTTTAAGATCGGAATGATGCGAGCGGACTTCCAAGACTCGGGTAAAATTTCTTGCGTCCATAGATTATTGTAAATATCTAACAGAATGGGCCCAAGGTTCTTTAGCATATTGTACGTAATGCTGTTCGGTCCAGAGGCTGATTTTCGACGACATGATACTATAGCACAATGCAGCTTCCTTAACGTAAATACAGAGTCTAGTTGAGGATGCTGGGCCCAAAAGCTAGCATTAATTTTCTGGCTGGATAATGCGACAGAATTATCAAATAATGCACATTGTGATGCGGTGGGCCTACTGATAAGTTGACAAAATTCATCTGCTACCACAGCTTCCGGTTTGTCCAAGGCTACAGCAAGAGCACGAAATGGGAAGCTCTGTGAAACAGGGCCATTAAGTGCTTGAATTACAAGCAAAATTCTTAGGACAGGTGTGTGGGGAGAGAGCGTGCCACAGAAATCACGCCAGCGTCGTTTACCTGAATTTTCTAGCCGTCTGCGCATTACACTGTGGATTTTCTGTGCATTTTTGTATGCTTCTAAACTTCCGCTGCGTCAATATGCCCTTTCTGAACGTCGTCTGATGGCTCTTAGATGTTCATACTCTCCATCAACTGCAGCATAGTCTTTTAGAATTGGGACTTTCTTTGTACATTTATTCGCATTATCTTGCAGAAATTCAGTAAAGCTTTCAACTGTCGTGAGGTCACTATTTTGGTTTGTTAGGTGGTACCGAAAAGCTTTCCAGCTCGTCAGTTTGCTGTAGCGTCTGGTGTCGTCTTTTCGCAAGTAGGGGTGATTTATTAGAATGGGAAAATGGTCACTTCCACGTGTTTCTACATCCGTTGTCCATACCACACCATTCACTAGATCTTGAGAGCACAAGGTTACATCGATGCAACTAGAGTAATTATGCCCTCGGACAAAAGTTGGGGAGCCGTCATTTAAAATTGTCAAATTGAATTTGTCTGCGGCACACTCAACAATGTTCCCACGTGCATCACATCGA
This sequence comes from Rhipicephalus microplus, assembly GCF_043290135.1. Taxonomy (NCBI): domain Eukaryota; kingdom Metazoa; phylum Arthropoda; class Arachnida; order Ixodida; family Ixodidae; genus Rhipicephalus; species Rhipicephalus microplus. The sequence continues at coordinate 57,361,920 of NC_134706.1, forward strand.
TCACTACCCCAGATTATGTTGGGCGCATTAAAGTCTCCGCATATAAACGTATATGAATTAGAAATGTTGAAGATATTTGTTAGCTCTTCTACCGAAATGCGGCTTGAAGGTTGTAGGTAAACATTGATCACTGTAACGCACTGCTCACCAAAAGATACTTTGCAAGCGACAAATTCCGGGAAGTCCGAATCACTTGAGTGAACTTGATGAGAAGGTATGTGCTTTCTGACGCACAAATATACTCTGCTAGGACCACTTCGACGATATGACTTATATATCACGTAGTTGGAGAGGCGGAAATCATCATTCATTCCTGCTTCTTGGATGAAAAGTATCGGGAAAAAATACTGCAGAAGGAGTTTACGGAAGTCAGCACACTTCCTTCGAAGACCATTGGCATTCCACTGGTATATGGAGACATCTTTGTAGCGCTTATTCATATGTTACTTGTCGCAGGTTTGACCCGGACTGTTGACACAATAGTGCTTCCAGAGGCAGCAGGGCTTTTACTTCTGGCAGGTTGTTTGCTTCCGGTAGAGCAGGCAGGATTGCCTTAAGTGCTGCGAAAAGCATTGACAGAATCAACTGCATAACTGGTGCAGAGGCACGGTCTCCATTGAATGGTTGATTTTCTGAGGCCTGTTGAGAATGACGTGACGTTTCGATGTAGTTGGGGCGAACACTGGCACTGTCGGTTTTGCTACTTTCCGGCAGAGGTCCCGTGGGCGTTCGCAGCTTTGACGCGTAGGTTGGGTTACTTGAAAGGTACTTCTCGTGAGTGGTCTCTTGAGTGTGCTCTTGGCGGCTCTCTTGGCGGTTCTTTTGGCGTGCTTGTCGACTGTTGCAGTGGCCGCTGAGGTGGATCACGTACAGGATGAACAATCTCAAGGTTTGGAGATGGTTCATTGGGGCGCGGTTTTCTTCCATGAATGAGCTCATGCCGACGCATTTTTGCAGCAGCTTCACTTTGCCGGCAGCCTGAATATGAGACAGCGTGATTACCTTCACAGTTTGCACACTTAGGCTGAAGAACAGACTTATGATGGTGTTCTTCTGAGCAGATCTTACACCGGCGTGTGTTACGGCAACTTTTCGCCATGTGTCCGAATCGCTGGCAGTTATAGCACCGAAGTGCTGGACCAAGATATTCTTCTACTGGGTGACTGGTGAATCCTAAGTAGATTCTTCTTGGAATCAGGCGGTCATCTCAAAAAGTCAGGATCACTGAGTGAAGTGGACGCGTCGTTACTCCTCCATCTTCATGGCGGTAGTATTTTATTTGCCGTCGCGCCAATATAACCCCTGCATCTCTCAAGTACTCTAGGAGTTGTTCATCTGAATACTGCAGAGGAACATGTTTTACTTTCCCAACGTTCCGAGTGTATGACTCTGGGATGAAAGGCTTAACTTCCAAGCCACCTACATTTGAAAATATCAGAAGACGCTTGGCTGAACTTAAGGAAGCAACGCTGACACTGAAGCTTCCATCTCTGGTCTTTCTGAATGACTGCACTTTTTTTTTAGCAGCGGAAACTACTTCAGCTGACACTCGATCGGGGTTCACTTTCCAGAAGCTAGCACCTTCAGCTGTTGGACGAAAGACGACTGGGATACCCTCTGCTCGTTTCTTTTTATAAGTTCCAACGTGAATGGTTCATCTTCGCCCATGTCTTCTTCATCACTTAGGTAATAAGTTGACGTTTTATCGTCGAGAGGATTCTCTTCTAAGCGAGGCTTCTTGCTCTCAGCTTCATCGTCTTCTATTGCTGCTGTGCTCGCTGGAGCCATTTCGCGGTTGTGAATTTGCAAACGTGCCGGCTTTATGATGCTTGGACGCACCTGTAAGCGCCCAGGCTTTTCATTGTGTCCTGCAGTATCACTCATGTGGTTTAACGCACTTGGACGAGCTTAAAGCTCGTGGCGATGGCTCCCAACCACCGTAGTGGTCGCGTACTAGCCAAGTCTTTGATAACGGAACCTCCTACCTGTAGGGCGCCGAGCCCTCGAAGTCTTCACCCGGCGTCTTGTTGGCACACCGCGAAGAAATGGATGTCAGCGTAATAGTCCAAGAAAAGAACAGAAATCGAAGAGTGCACAGAAACAGCGACTGAACTTCTTCCATGTAAATATTTTGTTAGGTTAACAGTTGCAGGATTTTTCCGCAAATGAAGACGGCAATATAAGTCGTGAAAAGGAGTTGGAATCACGCGATTTATTAGGTAAGCTTCATAGGATGCAAGCTCGTTTTCACATATGATATATGTATGCAAGCTCGTTTTTACACAAAGTATATATGTATGTAAGCCTTTTATTGTTTGTGTAGTAGTTGTGCGATTACTCTCGCTGGGTGAAGGATCCCTATCGCAAAGGCAAATGTTCCAGTTTAAATACGCTTAATAATAAATACTATGGAAAAAAAACGCGTGGCCTTCTGCAAAGAACATCCGATTGCCACGAATATGAGACCCAAAGGACCTTGATGTAGTTCCCAGTCTGACTCAGGGTTTCTTATAGTTTTTTTTTTCATTTGTGTTGCTCTCAATCTTGGTCACACATAAGATGACGATTTAGCGCTCACAACCAACGACGATGACACCGACGCCGCAGCCGCAATTTCTGCAAAATGAGCTTAGTGCTATTGCATTAAATGTACTTGACCAGAGGTATACAGCCCAAGTTTTTCTGTTGAATATAATAAATGGCGCGTTGCCGATTTCTTACACGTTCGTCATTTAACAACACACCTTTGCGGCTCAACATGTTGGCAAACTGAATCACCAGCGAGGGCAAATTTTTCTCATCACGCTTTGTATATCTAATTGCAGTTTTAGGTGTTTTATACTTCTTTTTTGGGTATTAAACCAACACAGACGTTATAGGTGGAAACAAAACCAGAGGTTACAGGTGTTGCAGCGCCCACCAGAAGGCAACCGATCTACAGTGTTTGTAAGGTAATGACAGTACTGCAGGCCCGTCTTTCATTTACATATTCTCTCAAATAACATCTCTGATAGCATTTTGACTTGGGGCATTTTTTACGCATGTTACAATTTGCTTCATAAATAAAGCAACATAATACCAATCAGGAATGATGTAAGGCAGGGAAATACAGTCTCCCTAATGCTATTTACCACGTGCTTACAGGTGGTCTTCAGAGGCTTAGAAGGTAAGAGTTAGAAATAAAAGCTGTTGGAGAATACCTTGACAATCTGCGCTTAACCAATGACATTGCATTGCTGAGTAACTTAGAGGACAAATTGCAACTCATGATTACGGAGTTAGACAAGGAGAGCACAAACGTGTCCTAAATTATTCTGCAGAAAACTAATGAAAGGGACAACAACCTCAGAAGAGAACAGCACTTCAAGATAGGTAATAGTGCGCTAGAAGTTGTGAAAGACTATATGTCTACTTAGGACAGGTAATAACATCAGAGCCGAACCACGATATTGAAGTAACTAGAAGAATAAGAATGGGATGAAGCACAGTTGGCAAGCACTCTTAAATTTTGACAGGCAGATGGCGAATATCTCTCAAGAGGAAATTATATAACGGCTGCATCTTGCCAGCACCTAGCTATAGAGCAGAGACCTGGATACTTACAAAGAGGGTTCAGTTTAAATTGAGGATGATGCAGTGAGCAACGGAAAGGAAAATGGTAGTTGTAACTTTAAAAGACAAGAGAGCAGAGTGGATCAGGGAACAAACCGGAGTGAAGGATATTGTGGCTGAAATCAGGAAGAGGAAATGGACATGTGCCGAGCATATAGCGCGTAGACAGGATAACCACTGGTCATTAGGGGAAATAATTGGATTCCCAGAGAAGGCAAACGGGTTAGGGGAAGACAGAAAGCTAAATGAGCTGATGAGATTAAGACGTTTATGGGTATAAAATGGCTGCAGCAAGCACAGAACCGAATTGACTGGCGGAAAATGGAAGAGGCATTTGTCCTGCAGTAGACTCCGTCAGGCTGATGCTTTTGCTGCTGATGATGATGATGAAATACAGGAGCCGCAAAGTAATGGCTTGCAGTCTGCGATATTCACAACTATTAAAGACGATAGTCTTTCTTGGAGACGTCCGACGGTAAAATTGCGGTCTGTCTGCCTGTCTGTCTGTCTGTCTGTACATTTGTTTGTTTGTCCGTTTATAACAGTACCTCAAACGGCCAACTCCATCAGCAGCGCCAACCACTATTGCTCAAGGTTTAGCGTTCCTACTTGTGCGATTGTCAACTAAAAAGCAATTTTTGCGCATATCTGAGGTACCAGAATAATACGTCGTTGTTTTGTAGGTGTGCCTTTATTCTAGAGGAGGAACACACAAGTAATTCTGAGGAAATTAGCGCTAAACACGCTGCGCTGGCAGTGCATTGCGATGCTCAAAAAGGCAAGTGTTACCAACGCTTTGCTACAACGACATGGTGGTGGCCCTGTCCGTCGCTTTGCGTTGTACATCTATCGCCTCCGAGAATGGCACCCATCTTTCTTCGCAGGCGCGCATGCCTTCCTGCGTTTTCGAAGATAAATGCCAGATGGCGCTCGTGTATAACGTGCCTCGATGGGCTCGTTCACCTTCGCTGCACCCTCGAGGCACTCAAACACAGCGCCTTCAGAATACCATTCACCGGTTTTATTGCGCAGAACATCAAATAAATGTTTTGCTCGCTCTTAACGGACGCAAGATTATCGTCTTTCGACGACATTTGCAGATTACATGCAGATCCGGGGCCAATATTTTGTTTATGATGTTGTGCATAGGGTCCTTAGCCTCGTCTTCTTGCTCCAAGAAGGACTACGGAAATCGCTATAGTAATGGTTCTCATCATTTTGCCTATAACACTTTCGAACTTATCTGCTGTAGTTTTATTCAAGACTAAACAGAAACGGCATGATCGGCTCGTCGGTACGTTATGCATTTTTAGAGATCTTAACTCTATGTATTCCGTTTATTTATTCATGTTGGTGTGTGCCTACATTCTTTATTTGATCTACCGTTACATAGAAAAATGTTTATTTTGGTGATGTTCTTTCATAAAATAATAGTACTTCTTTGATGGGCGGAAAAATTTCTCGTTCAGACCAGTCATGCACATAAAGACACATGCATGTCACGATTGCGCCTCTCTGATCAGTGAACAATATGCTAAATTCAACTTCAATTGCGTTATGGGTAACTCAACGGCGGGACCACCTTTGAACACGGCTATTTTGAGTGTCAAAAAAAGCTGTGAGATCAGGCAATAAAATATCTAAAATATATATATTACCTAACGGTTTTGCGACGTCTGGTTTCAACAATTGAACCACTCATTCTAAAGCAACGCAACGTCATATTAAGTGAAAACTACTGCGTGAAATTAAAGAAAATATCGCAAAATGTGAAAAACAGTAACTAAATTATCACAAGCACATTTAACTGGAATAAAGATATCAAATTTAAGGCGCCGAGAAAAGAAATTCTCAGCAAGCGACGATATAGGCTGCGTTGAATCGGAAATTTGCTTCGCTTTATTTAAGAGCTCATTAGGAGCCTGACGGTAAACAGAATGTTGACTTCGAGCTACATCTTTCCAGTCATTACTTTCTGACTCGGAAGTTTTCTCTTTGGAGTAAGTAGAAGCAAAAAGCCCCGCATCTCACCGTGAACCTTATTATTGCACTGTAACCCCTGCCATAGAGTTGGGAATTGCTAGTTTTCCAACGCCTCATGACGGCACGTAGCATGTACCTCGTATTCTTTTTTCACTCTTTCTCGTTTATTCGGATAATCTATCAAGGGGGATTTCCTGCACCGTTCTGCTGATATGGTTTTATCCTGAGAGCTGCCAATTAAGGCTTCCTTTTCTGACCGGTACGTGACAGTCAGATTACAGGCGCGAAGATTTCGGAACTCATCGTACATTGATTTAGTTTTTTTTCATCAGAAGGGGGCACCATTTTTGTCACAGTCGCTCGATTATTCTCCAGAAAAGGTCACGCTCACTTTACTTAGTTACTTTCACGCAGGAAATGAGAGGTTGCTGGGTCAATCTTATTACCGAGATTACGAAGAATTTCAGAGATGCTGCGTCGCAAAGGTCAAAGGGAACCGTAAACGAGCGCAATATCACTCTCTTTTAATGGTGAATAAGCCTTTCCTTGAAGTATAACTTAGGCACTTGAGTCGATAGGCCGTTCGAAGGAATTGATCACCTGTTTTCATAGGAGTTATAGTGCTTGTGTAATTGATCATTTTCTTTGGATACTCCCACTACGTTATCAGACAAAGCTCTCTTGATTACGTTTCCTTCACTCATTTTTTTTATATTTTGGTAGAATTGTGCTGTTTATTATTAGGCTATTGATTTTTGTGCAGCAAAATGAAAACTTTTTTATTTTCTCTTGATCATACCCGAAAGAGACTCCTAATATTATCGTTTGTTGCAAAAAAAATGCAACACTACTTCATGTAGGTACTGCAAAAATAATTTGCATTTGAAATTTATCAGATGTACTTTGGTAGGAAAGAAAACGATATGAGTAACAATGTAAAAAAGATGACATTGACCGAATTGAAATTTTAAATAAATGCTTAAATCGATGAAATCAAGAAGAAAATGTTCTCTGTAAGTGGAGATTGGCTTTTTCATTATATACGCTCTCGATCTACTGGGGAGATGAGTGTTTTACTTTTCTTCCCATATTTCCTATTTGAGACCATGCAAGGTTACTCTGTAGCAATACTTTAATTGCGCTATAGGCGGGCCTGTCCCTGCTGGCGTGCCAGTGCACTGGTGAATTGTAGCTTAACAGATATGGAAACACTGAAAAGTGTTGCACCAAACCGTACATATGGTGCATGCACGTCTAGTAGGGCTACTTGACAACAGATATGCTCGAATGAGTGGGTGGTTTATAATACGTGAAGCAACCAAGCGCAGACTAAAACAAGAACGAGTACGCGGAGGTAAAGCCAAGGGCTTAAGGTGGAATAAACGCAGAAATTAATTTATATGTAATCAAGAAGACTTAGAGCGACTGATGCGATAAAAAAGTGAATGTCATGAAGTTGTTTATATTTAATTTTTCTCTCTCATTGCGCGCGAACGACTTCATTGCCGTTAGCTGTTATGCGTAATTACAAATTTCGTGACAGTTCTTCTGCAATGTCCTCGTGAAGCATTGGATCTGTAGCTAATATATAGAGTCCGTTGCTGCTTCACATGGCAACGGCCTACACGGTTACACTAAAAAAAAAAGATGAAATGTGCTTTTCGCAAATTTTCCATCATGAAAAAAATCACGTTGCTCCGATCAAATCTTCGAAACGAACACACTACCCAAAGGTTTTTTTGTTTCTTTGTTTGTTATCACCTTATCATTATGCAAAGCTGTTTCATTCCTGTTAGCAGGCGGTGCAAAATACCTCAAAAAAGCACTGCATGGTTCAAAAGTCAGAATCATCGTTCCAAAATATTATTTGAAGAGTGCCAAAATCTCAGTTTTCATTCTTTATAATACCATTAGAACAAAAGCAGGTGCCTAAACTTGTAAAAGCGATTAAAATTTAGCACAGTATTTCGTTGGTATTCGTATAAGCTCCTCACTGCTTTTCAAGGACTTACCTTCATATCTGAACACCTTTTCTGTAGTAAACGAGATTGTTATTTATTTCCTAAGCTCGCCTCCTATGATAAAGTAAAACTGTGAACCAGGCTTTTGTTGCACACGCAAAACAGGTCTTCTTGAACATTTTTTAGCAAAAGAACAAAATTCACATTTCGCAGTCGTGGCATGAATGTCTTAATCTAGGCGCCTATGCCGTGTGTGATTATCTTTATTCGAGCAGAGAAGTCGCAACGAGGTTGCAACGAAAAATGGCCGTACGACAAGTCTGGCAAAGGCGGCACACGTTCTCGCGCAATAAGGGCATGGGGTTTTTCGTTATCTTCTGAAGGCGCATACGCGTTAGTGCGTATGCTCCACTACAATACCCCCGGAGTGAAGAATAGCCATCCTGGTGACTCAGGGAATAGGCACAATGAGGGGGTCGTAGAAGGGTTTGAGACGGTTGACGTGCACGGTCTCGCGTCCTCGACGGCGCAAATCTGCTGATTGTGTTAGTGGCTTGATGATGTAATTCACCGGAGAGGTCGCGTCAATGACACGGTACGGACCATAGTACCAGGCCAGAAGTTTAGAAGACAGGCCAGGAACGTGCGGGGGCACCCAAAAACACACGAGGGAGCCAGCACGAAACGTAGGAGCCATGTGGTGAACGTCGTCATGCCGAGTATTTTGTAGACCTTGAGCCTCACTTGTCAGAGACCGGGCCAACTGACGGCAGTCTTCCGCGTATCTGGTGACTTCCGAAAGCGTGGAGCACTCAGATGCATCAGGGCGGTAGGGGAGTATAGTGCCGACTGGATGGGAAGGTTCGCGGCCGTGCAACAGAAAGAACGGGGAAAAACCGGTAGTCGCTTGCGTTGCGTCGCGGTGTTATAAGCGAAGGTAACAAAAGGTAATACAGCGTCCAAGTTAGTGTGGTTGGAGAAGGTGTACATCCTGAGCATGTCGCCAAGTGTGCGGTTGAAGCGCTCAGTGAGACCATTTGTCTGTGGATGGTATGTGGTAGAGTTCCGGTGGATGATGTTGCATTCAGTGAGGATAGCTTGGATGACATCCGACAGGAACACTCGACCCCTATCGCTGAGTAATTCCCGCGGAGAACCATGGCGTAGAGTGAAGCTGCGGAGGATGAAGAGTGCAACTTCGTGGGCGGTCGCTGCCGGTAGAGCTGCAGTCTCAGCGTAGCGTGTCAGATGATCGACGCGTACAATTATCCACCGGTTTTTCGAGCCACTATATGGGAGGAGGCCATAGAGGTCAATACCCACGCGGTCGAATGAGCGCGCTGGGCACGGGAGCGGTTGTAACATGCCAGTAAGGTTCCGTGGAGGTGTCTTGTTCTGGTGGCAAGTGGTGCAAGACTGAACGTATTTCTGCACAAAGCGATACATTCCTCGCCAGTAATATCGTTGGTGCAGCCTTTCGTAGGTTTTCAGGACGCCTGCGTGAGCACTTTAGGGATCTGCATGGAAATTTATGCAGATGTCAGAGCACATATGAGTTCGGATAGCAAGGAGCCATTTCCTACCACCAGGCTTGTAGTTGCGGTGGTACAGAATGTTGTCTCGTAAGAAAAAGTGAGCTGCTTGCCGGCGTAGCGCTCTCGTGGAAGCGACAGCAGATGGATCAGTAAGATAGTCGACTAACAAGGCAAGGTATGAGTCTTTACGCTGCTCCGAAAGCATGTCAGTGCTGTCGAGTGGTGACAAGAAGGTAAAAGGGGTGACAGAGACGCCACATCTGGTGTTAATGGCGATTGAGAAAGTGCATCGGCATCCGCATGCTTGCGACCGGAACGATATACGACACAGATATCGTATTCCTGAAATCGAAGCGCCCAACGCCCCAGGCGTCCGGACGGGTCTTTCAAGGTGGACAGCCAACATAGAGCGTGGTGGTCTGTGACCACGTCGAAAGGACGGCCGTAAAGGTACGGGCGAAACTTCGTCAGTGCCCAGATTATGGCAAAACACTCCTTCTCTGTCACGGAGTAATTCAATTCAGCCTTCTTGAGAGCGCGACTTGCATAAGCGACTACGTATTCGGTTTGGGTGCCTTTCTGTTGTGCCAAAACTGCACCAAGACCAACGCCACTTGCATCGGTGTGAATTTCTGTGGCAGCAGTGGAGTCGTAGTGGCGAAGAATAGGTGGTGTGGTCAGCAGGCGGTGCAGCTGGCGAAATGCGTCGTCACATGCAGGTGACCAAGCAGATATACCTCTGCTGTTGGAAAGCAGACTCGTGAGAGGTGCGAAGATGGATGCGAAGTTGTGCATGAAGCGACGAAAGTAGGAGCAGAGACCAATGAAGCTTCTCAGGGCTTTCAGTGATGTGGGCATTGGGAAGTCAGCGACCGCTCGAAGCTTATCGGGGTCCGGAGGAACACCATCTCTTGTGATAACAAGTCCCAAGATGGTTAGTTTTCGTGCTGCGAAGTGGCACTTCTTGGTGTTAAGTTGTAGGCCTGCAGAAGTTAGACACGTCAAAATCTCGTGGAGACGACCAAGATGTGTCGGAAAATTAACTGAAAAGACTACAATGTCATCCAGGTAACACAAGCATGTTTTCCACTTGTGGGCACGCAAGATGGTACCAATCATGCGCTCAAATGACGCAGGCGCGGTGCAGAGCCCAAATGGCATAACTTTAAACTCATACAGGTCATCCGGCGTTACAAAGGCGGTTTTAGGGCGATCACATTCTGCCATTGGCACCTGCCAATACCCAGAACGCAGATCCAATGATGATGTAGCGGCGAGAGAAGAGAGACGTGAGACGGCGTCGAAGGCGGCCGACGGGGCCGTGCTGATCTCGCCACTTTATTCCACGCCTGAGGAGGAGCCGCGGTGGCTGTCCACGTCCGACGCGCCAGGTTCGTGAGCTCGTTCTAATCCTCGCGCAGCTCGAGCTAGCATCAGCTGCGCGAGAGGCGCGGCGCGGTGATTGAGAAATGATGATGGTGATGATGGCACTACAGGGCTGCCCCCCTAGCGCTTTGCGCGATTTGAAGGCATATGAAAAAAAAGAAAGATAGTGACAAAAGCTGTATACATGAACGACAATCCATAAAGTGTTCATTTGGAAAGCCCAGGTTGTCAACGTTAATGGCATGATTTGGCCGCAAAAGAGACACACACAAGAAAAGGAACACTCAAACGACAGCACAGGCGGCACTTCCAACTAAAGCAGACTAGGTGCAGACCCAGACTTAAGTACGAAAATATAGACATGCGCAGTCTTCATACAGCCTTACGCTATCCAACAATCAAACAATCTTGTCTCCGAAGCATACAACGTCACCGACGGTTCGCTGATACACCTTTCACCTTTCTTTTTAATGTAATAGGCTTCCATCAGCTCACGCGCAGTTTTGTACCTGCTTCTACCCAGAATCTTAAACTCATTAAAACGTGGTACACACCCACAGGCTTTACAGTGCATAGGCAAATGCGCCAAGCCATCGTTCATTAAATTTAATTCGTGCTCCCTAACTCGTTCATTGATGCAGCGCCCGGTAATCCCGATGTACGAGTTGCCACACGAAAAGGGAATCTCATAAACAACGCCTTTTGCACATCTCCCGTACATCGTGGCGTGTTTTTTGCCGCACCCTTGACGGCTCGCCTCCACCTCCCGAGCAGTTCTCGGGCACAGCTGAGCCAGCTTTATGGGCGCAGAGAAGGCGACAGGTACCCCATACCGGCCTGCTACCTTTTTCAGGTTGTGGGAGACCTTATGAACATAAGGAATCACTGCAGGTCTTACGGTTTCGGTTCTTTGTTCCCCCGTGGCAGCTCTAGTAACATCACCCTTAGCTTTCCGCAAAAGCGCTTCGGAGACAGCTGTCAATAGCGAGTCAGGGAAATTCGCAGCTAAAAGACGCTGGATCTGGTTTCCGAATGATGCCTGCGTCATGTGCGTGCACGATTTCTCGAGAGTAGATCCCAGGCAGAGCGTAGCTATACCACGCTTAACTATTTTCGATTGGCAAGAGTCATACGGCATTACACCTTTCTTGGCGCGAGGAAAATATTGCCAACACGTTTGCCCGTCATGGAAAGTTAAGCGGAGATCTAAAAATTGCAGGGTGTTACTTTGCGGCAGTTCTTGTGTAAAAACGAGTCCTTTTCCGTGAAGCCTAAAAATATTTAAAATGTCATCGCAGCGCGTCAAGGAGCCTTGTCTGTTAAAAAGAATTAAAAAGTCATCCATATACCTAAAAACTTTGGCAACGTTCAAGGCGCTGCATCAATGAACGAGTTAGGGAGCACGAATTAAATTTAATGAACGATGGCTTGGCGCATTTGCCTATGCACTGTAAAGCCTGTGGGTGTGTACCACGTTTTAATGAGTTTAAGATTCTGGGTAGAAGCAGGTACAAAACTGCGCGTGAGCTGATGGAAGCCTATTACATTAAAAAGAAAGGTGAAAGGTGTATCAGCGAACCGTCGGTGACGTTGTATGCTTCGGAGACAAGATTGTTTGATTGTTGGATAGCGTAAGGCTGTATGAAGACTGCGCATGTCTATATTTTCGTACTTAAGTCTGGGTCTGCACCTAGTCTGCTTTAGTTGGAAGTGCCGCCTGTGCTGTCGTTTGAGTGTTCCTTTTCTTGTGTGTGTCTCTTTTGCGGCCAAATCATGCCATTAAGTAAATACCAACTAGGCCAACAATCAGTATTATTACAATATATTGTCAACGTTGATGGGCCATCGGTAAGCAGCGGGTCTCTGGCGGGCGACACTGGGAATGGCGCAGCGGACGAGGGTGGCTATGCAGGCACGCTGTTGGAAGGAGCGGGCGAGGGTCGTGATGAAGGGGCACTTTTGTTGATAGCGAGTACCAACGACAAGGCGAAAAATGGTCACGGGCCGAGAACACACACGGGCCGTTTCGGTGCGGTCGATTGTCGCGCGCACTCGGACACTGATGCTTAAAAGATGGACTGTAGCATGAGTGTAGTACGGCCAGTCCAGAGGGTCTAGTGTTACTTCCTTGTTGGAGCTGATGGGAACGTCAACGGGGAGTGCGGTCAACCCTGGTAGTGTGTTTACCGTGCTGGTACCGTCACTTCCGGTGGCACATTACCGGCTGCGGCGGCCTCCTGGTCGGCCGAGTAGGGTGCAGATAAGTTGGAAACGGTGCGCTTTGGACCGATGAAGTGCGACATGGCTTACAGCGATAAGAAGCCGGCTCAGAGGGCACTGATAGATTGCTTTTGCCGGCCTTTGACGACGTGTAACGCGCAGGCGTACGCCGATGCGTCGTCGCGTTGTTCGAGCTAGAACCGACGTTTGGTGATGCGAGATCGAGCGGCGGGTATGTGGCGTCACAGTTGTCATGGGCCGTCGACGGCGTTGAAATGCTCAAGCACGCGTACGTAGTGGTAGGCGGATGGTTTAACTGCGCATCTGTTGGGGCATGCACGGTGTGCTCCATCTGTGGTGAGCCAGGCGTGCGGCCCTCGGGATTTCCTGACATCGTCACAGCATCATGCACGTTCAGCTGTGCATGCTCAGGGGCTTGAACTTCTGTAGGATACGTCGAGGATGATGTTAGTAGGTGCTGGCAGTCCACGAGGTTTTGAGCAGCAGGCACCGGTGTGCAGGGGAAACTGATGGCGTGCAGCGTCGCAGCGGGCTCTGGGTCCTTAGTGTGAGTGGTGTCGCGGGTCTCCACAGATGCCGGTACAGGCGGGGAGTCTGCAGGATGGTCAGCTGGCCCAGTGGAGGTCGTCGAATCGCCCGGGACAGACAGTTCAGCCGACCAAGTCTCCGCAGTGAATGCGACGGTGTACGGGGCAGCGGCCGGTGTCGAATCTATGTGGCCAGTTGCTGGCAGGGGAATGATCTGGACTGGCTGTGGGGCGAGAGGCGTCCTGGAAGGTGATGAGCCAGGTGCAGTTGTGTCATTTTTGGGAGGAGGAGCATGTTTAAGGCCGTAAAACTTGAGCACGGCATCTCGCAAGTGATCGTACGGGCGAGGGCTCCAGGAGAAGTATGTGAGCTGGTGTTTGAGGTCATGTGGAAGATGGTATTCCAATGCCTCGTACATGAGCTCTTGGATCCAGATGCCGTTGTGATACAAGGCCGCCGCAAACTCCTCGAACCACGACTCTAGGCGAGAGGTCCGGAACGGGGGCAGTGGCGGGTCGAATTGAGGCTGCCAGGTTTGTGCTGACTGGAACATGGCCGCGTAGCTCGGTGGCGAAAGGTCACCTGTGCCAGACTCCGATGTGGGCGGCAAGGTGGTCGTCATGGAGTCTGGTGGGGCCACGGTGTCGCGTGCCGTCGCTTTCGTGGAAAACATGGAGGTAGCAAGCATGCCAGAAGGACCATCGGCCGAGGACTTCGAAAAAACGCACTTCGTGGTGGACAGGTTGTCGGCAGCAGGAACGACTTCAAGAACCTCGTCGGATATGTGACCGGGTGCGAGACTCACTGCGCTATAGTGGCCGGACCCAAGGTGGAGGGAGACGTTGTCGGGGAAGTTAGGTTGCGGTCAGATGAGAGCTTCGAGCCGGAGGGTCCAGCACGCTGCGACGCAGGGAAAACCTGAGAGTCGCGGGTAAACGGCAGCGGGTGGTAGGTGAGGCCATAGCTGGCAAGCACCGCAGAGCAGAGGTCATCGTAAGGCTGCTGGCTGGAGGTTGAAGTGGCAGAGAGATGACGCAACTCTACCGGAAGGGCGTCATGAAGAATGGCGTGCATCAGCGGCTGGTTCGTGACGCCATTCAACGCAAGAACGGCGTCGAGCTGCATGAACCATACCTTGGGGTAGGAAGATTGGAACGGCGGCACTGGCGGGCAGAGTTGCGGGAACATGGCAGCGGGCCGCTCGGTGAAGGGCGTGTTCTCCGGGTCACCAATGTAGCGGCGAGAGAAGAGAGACGTGAGACGGCGTCGAAGGCGGCCGACGGGGCCGTGCTGATCTCGCCACTTTATTCCACGCCTGAAGAGGAGCCGCGGTGGTTGTCCACGTCCGACGCGCCAGGTGCGTGAGCTCGTTCTAATCCTCGCGCAGCTCGAGCTAGCATCAGCTGCGCGAGAGGCGCGGCGCGGTGATTGAGAAATGATGATGGTGATGATGGCACTACAACGTAAAGTACTCGGAGCCTTGTAAACAGTCAAGAGCATCGTCTATTCGTGGTAGCGGGCAGACATCTTTCTTCGTATTCTTGTTTAAGTGGCGATATTCCATGCAAAATCGAACGGTGCCATCTTTTTTCTTTACCAGAACCACAGGTGATGACCAAGTGCTTTGAGAAGGCTGTATGACTCCATGTTTAAGCATGTCACCTACTTGCTCCATACTGACGCGGCGCTCTTCGGCGGAAACGCGGTAAGGACGCTGTCGCAGAGGCGAATGTGAGCCGGTGTCAATAGTATGAGGGACAGTCGTGGTGCGGCCCAGAGCAGGTTCTTAAAAGTCGAACGAAAGAGGAGCGAAACTTGTTAAGGAGAGCAACAAGCTGGCGGCGATACGAGGGGGGAAGGTCTGCGTCAATAGCATTGTCAAAGGCTAACGAACTTGATGCCTCAGACGCACGAGTGATTGCGACAATGTGACATGGGGTTTCGTCGGGGAGAATAATATCATTGATATGTTCGACAGGTTGTACATATCCCAACGTTTCACCACGGAGTAAGCCAATGGCGTAGTTGCAGTGGTTGGTAACTAACATTATGGTTAAACCAGACGCAATTGTAAGAACGGCGAATGGGAGAACGATGGCCTTGCGTTCAGTGAAAACCGGAGATGGCGTGAACACCACCGTGGCGTCAGGTTGCGCTACACATGAAAGGCTAATAGGGACTGAAGCTTCCGGAGGCAAGGTGATGTCATCTTCAGCGATGAGTTTGCAGGGCAGAGAACGGTCGGGCGATTGAAATTCACACATTGCCACAAGGGATACTTCCGCACGGGAACAATCGATGATAGCTTCATGACGTGATAAGAAATCCCAACCCTGGATGAGGTCATGAGAGCAAGATGGTAGAACAAAAAATTGGACGATGTACAAAACATCTTGGATGATGACGCGCGCCGTACACACAGACGAGGGATGAATGCGTTGCGCGCTAGCCGTGAACAACACCATGCCATAAAGAGATGTGGTCGCTTTCTTTAGTTTGTGACAAAGTTTTGCGTTCATCACAGAAATGGCAGCCCCAGTATCAATCAACGCTAGTGCGGCGACTCCCTCAACATCGACATCAACAACATTTTGCGGTGAAAATGGAGGCCTTGGTAATTGCGCAGAAGTTGCAGTTCTTGTCTCCGGAACTGCACTGATTAGTTTCCCTCCTCAAGAGGTGGTCGACGACGCACAGACGATGGCGATCGGCGACGAGGAGATGGAAAACGAGCAGTTGATAGGCGGAAATCCGAGTCGGAGTGCCTCTGTTCATATGCAGACGTGGTGGCCTGCTGCGGCGCGTAGTTAGGTGTTCCGAAGGAGGCGTACGCAGGTGTGGAACGGTGGCAGCAGAAGCGTGCAACGTGGCCAGCGATGCCACACGCGAAGCAGATAAAACGGTTTTCATGGGTGCGCCACTGATTAGATGGATGTAAAAAGCGAGGTGAGGGTCTGTATACCGGAGGCGAGGCCGGAAGAGGTGTAGCCGGTAAGGGGACTGGCTGCCGTGGGGGTCGCACGACCACAGCTGCGTAGCTGAGAGGTGAAGGTGGCGTAGGTGGTGCGTAGCCTATGGTTGAGAGATCAGGTGCTACTGAAGCGCATGGGTAAGGGGCTGGCACTGTAGGGAAGACAACGCGAATTTCAGTGCGTATGGCCTACTGACCTGTCAAAGGCAGTCTTGTGGTGGGCGCGTCGCTATGCGGCAGCAGGGAGAGCTGTCGGGTGACTTCCTCTCTAATGAAGTCTCTGATATGGTTGGACAGACTTTCTTGGCGAACGTTGACATTTTCGAGTGCGACGGCCGAGATCGAATCTGGTGGTGGGACACTCTGTCGGGCGATAGAATGCTGACGGCGCAATTCATCGAAGCTCTGGCACAGGCTTAAGAGGATTGCCACCGTGGTCGGGCTTTTTGCTAGCAACATCTGGAATGCGCCATCCTCGATGCCCTTGAGAATCTGCCGAATTTTCTCTTCTTCAGACAAAGATAGGTTAACACGCCTGCAGAGGTCGAGCACATCCTCAATGTAACTAGTAAACGTCTCGCCAGGCTGCTGGGCTCGGTGGCGTAGACGCTGGTCAGCGTGGAGCTTGCAGACCTCTGGTCAGCCGAACGCGTCTTTCACGAGGGTCTTGAAGGAGGACCACTTGGTGATGGCGGTTTTGCGGTTGGTATACCAAAGCTTAGCTACGTATACCAAGTAAAAGATAAGGTACGCGAGCTTAGAGTTGTCGTCCCACTTGTTGCTGGCACTTACGCGTTCGTACAAGGAGAGCCAGTCTTCGATATCTTGTTCACCACTGCCGCTGAAGTTTGGCGGGTCCCGTTGGCAGGTAGCGCCGGGACAGGTAGACGGGGCAGCCAATGGTACTGGTTGGGCTTGGATGGGCTGGTTGGCGACTGCGTCAGTCATGTTCCGCGGTAGTCGCTCGGCCAACTTGCGAGAGCGGAGCTCCAGGTCTGCTGGGGATCTCAGCAGCCTCCACTAAATGTTATGATGTCCATTCGAGCAGAGAAGTCGCAACGAGGTTGCAACGACAGATAGCCGTACGCAAAGTCTGGAAAAGGCGGCAGAGGCTCTTGCGCATTCATAGCACGGGGCTTTTTTGTTATCTTCCGAAGGCGCATACGCGTTGGTGCGTATGCTCCACTACACGTGAAACACTTTCCAAAAAGAAATCGCAGCATATCCACAGAATGCATGATGATGAGTGGGGCGAAGCGTCTGTCAATACGTCCGTGGTTCCGTTCGTTTGTCAGTCCACACGTCCCTGCACCCGTTCGTCCACCCGTTC
The DNA here is from genome assembly GCF_043290135.1 of Rhipicephalus microplus. Classification (NCBI taxonomy): domain Eukaryota; kingdom Metazoa; phylum Arthropoda; class Arachnida; order Ixodida; family Ixodidae; genus Rhipicephalus; species Rhipicephalus microplus. The sequence goes on from NC_134706.1 coordinate 57,379,467, forward strand.
GTGCGTCCGTTCGTACGTCCGTCTGTGCGTTTGTCTCTGCGTACGTCCATGCATTTGTTCGTCCGTCCGTTGGTCGGCGTGTCTGTTTGTTTGACCGTCTGTGCGCCTAACCATTGGTGCGTCCGTTCATTTAGTGAACACTTCAAGTACTGCCATCTCGCTTTTATTATTGATCTGTTTGTCTGTCTGTCCATACATTTGTCTGTTTGTCCACCCTTAACGATACCTCAAACGGCCAACCACATCCGCAGCACCCACCAATATCGCTCAAGATTCAGCGTTCATACTTGTGGAATTGTCAAATAAAAAAGCAAACATTGCACATAACTGAGGCACCATAACAACACGTTAATATTCTGTATGTGTATCTTTTACAAGAAAAGGCATACATAAGTAATTCTAAGGACCGTAGCGTTTATCACACTGTGCTAACAATGCAACGCTTGCACGAAAAGGCATGCCAAGACTACGTGGTGGTGGCACCTACCCATCGCCTTGGGTGCGCCGCACGCTTCATTTTCCAAGATAACTGCCAGATAGCGCTCACGTCTCACGTGTGATGTGACTTGATGCGCTCGTTCGCCTCCGCTGCATGCTCGAGGCACTCTAACGCAGTGCCTCCAGAATACCATTCAACAATTTTCTCGCGCATAACATCAAATAAACGTTTTGTTCACTCTCTACAGTCGGAAGACTAACGTCTTTCGACGATTTTTGCTGTTTAATGTGTAGATACGTGGCCAATTTTGTATCATATATTCATCATATGCAAGTACCGCCATCCAGCGCACAATCCAACAACTAAACGAGAGTATTTACCACGTTTCTGGTGTCAGCGCTTTGTCAACATTGAGAGCATAATAAAGACGCTGTGCAACGTCTTCCGTAACATGTGAACATGCAAATATGTGCCCGAGGGTGGGTATGTGCCACTGGCATGAGGGTATGTGCCACAGGTTACGCACTACGGGGACGCACGAGCCATGCCATAAGAGGCTTCGCCCCTAAAAACAGTGGCACATACCCGGGTACGGGTACGTAACGCTGGTATGCGGGTGCCACAGGTGATGGACATTAAATCTCTACTCACGAACGGCGAGGACAAATATGGTTAATTTTAATGCTTGGGCGTTAAAGAAAGCTGACATAGGCAGCGCTGACCGGATGATTGCAAATAATCAATTTCATTGTTCTAGCAGGCCAAGTCTGAGCTATTGCTACACAGACCCACGAGGAGGGGCCACGAAACCGTCCTTCCCGGTGGAGGGAGATCAGAAATTACAGTAATAACGACGAACGGTCCTCCCTTACAGAGCGTAAAGAACATAAGGGTGTTGGGACTACATCTGCAGGCCAACGGTCACAACGGTAAGACAATACGAAGACTTAAACGTTCGGTAGACGACATGATTCATTCGACTCTTGCGCCGCATAACGAACAGACGCAGTTGCATGCGGGAAAGCTGCGCGATCCGCCTCGTACAAGCGTACGCGATCAGTCGCCTCACGTTCGTCACCCTTTATCTAAAGTGACTGGTGTCCGAACGGAACAAGGTCGATTGCATGATTCGCAAGGCGTTCAAGAGGGCGGTTGGCATACCTGTCAACACGAGCACCGACATGTTCTTCGAGCTGTGCCTGCACAACACCGTGGGTCAACTGATCGAGGTGCACAACATTGCACTATATGAGCAATTATCCAAGTCGAAGACGGGCAGGCGCATACTCAAACCTCTAGGCATAACCTACCACACGCAATTCGGGGAGAAGACGGTGGTTCCTATCGCGGTACGTGATCATCTCATCGTCCCACTGCTTCCTAGGAACATGCATCCGACACACTACGTCAGGCGCCGCAACAAAAGAGCGAGTGATCTCCAAAGAATTAATGGCAACAGCGACGAGTCGGTGTACGCGGACGCCGCGCGATATCCAGAGGGAAGGCATGCTCACGTGATCGCCGTTGTAAATCGCACGGGCAAATGCATCGCGAGCGTCACGGTGCGTACAGGACACACAGAGACAGCCGAGGAGGCGGTGAATGCTCTAGCAATGGTCCCGGCACCGGAGACTGCGGTCGGGATCAGCGACTCGCAAGCTGCCGTCCATGGCTTTGCGCGCGGACGCATCTTGTGTCTGGCGGCCCGGATACTACAATCAGGTAATGCCAACAAGGACGGCGGTGAGCTTCGAGGAGCGATGGCCTCGGCGTCGTCATCCTCGTATCTCAAAACTTAATATGCAAATGTCTTCCTTCTGTGAACCCCGGCTCACACCAGCGTCCCGCTCGCAGGCAAACACGTGGCCCACACCGCGGCTCGAGATCTCATTCCCCGAGCCACGGCCGATTCGGCGGCCGCCTTCACCTCCATGACATTATCGACACTACAGCAAAGACCGGAATGGTCGTGGGTTGATCGCCTGACTACATTCAACGGCATTACACAACGTTACAAACTAAACAGACGCAAATAGCCACCACCACACAACACATTCCACCAAAGACACGCCGTAACTCTGAGGTCATTACAGACATATACGTACCCCTGCCCGGTGATCCTACGCCTGTGTTATTCAGACCTCCACTCGACAGACGCGTCCAAAGCGTGCGGTAAAGGGCCACACTGTGGCACATGCTTTGGGAGTGTGCCGGAAAAGTTAATGTCAGTGCCACCGCTCCCTCCACGATGCATGTTAGACAGGGACGAAGTCCGAGGTCACTTGCTGCTGCTCCGAAGTTAATTGCTGCTAAATGGTGGCATCAGCTGCGCTGCCGCTGGGAGGCGACACTCACAAGCGACGAGCTAGCCTACCAGCTTTGGGCTGTCCGGCAAGCTGAAGATGCCGCCCGGGTCCAAGGACTTCGAGCAGTCACGTGGGGCACCGCCATCATAATAGATGGAGGGTGGGAAGGGACAGTGGTTAATTGCCCCTTTCCCCACATTGCTCGGTGAAAACATGCGGACTTCAACTAAGGTTTATTCATTCATTCATTGCAGCAGGAAGGCAACTTTAGCATTCTGCGCGGTAATTCAGTATTCTACCAAAAAGCCATACACACTCTTGGAAATACTTTGCAAATAGACCCTAGTGTTCATGAATCGAAAATGCTGGGTCTTTACTGGCTATCAAACTTTATAAGCATTACATATATTCTCCTCTGATACAGCCGTCATCTCGGCATAATGTCAATTGTAGTTAGGCGCAATCCGCTGAGGTTGACTTGTGTACCAGTGTTGAGGGCTACTATCCCTGTGAGCCCCAGCGCGAACACTAGCGCCTCATATGAGCTGACCGCTTCTGCTGTGGCTAATATTCATTATGCTAATGGAATCATTACGCAACTTCAAATAACTTCTTTTATGAAATAAATGTGGTTGTTTAACGTATGTGTGTGTGTGGATTTTTACATATATTGAGCGCCCCTTCATCACGTTCCACTCAATAAAAATTAAAACACAGTCACCTTGCATGACTTCGCATAACATCGATTCCCAAAGTACGGGGAACCTGCCGAATTTCAGACGTGAAGCATATTAAGCCGTGGGTTTGTCCCTCCTAGCTCATCGTGGTTCATGACCGCCTAGTTCGATGACTCACCCATCAGGTGCGAATGGTCGGACGGGTGGACAGACAAGCACAGACGGATAGATGGACGGACGGATGAACGCACGCACGCACGGACGGACAGGTGGGTGGAAGCACGGAAGCAAGGATGGACGGAAACACGGAAGCAAGAACGTCTGGACAGACAGAGGCATGGACGAACGGACGCACCCACAGATGGCTGGATGAGCGCTTCGCCCCACTCATCATTACTCACCCTGTGGATACGTTGTGATTTTTTTTAATCCATACCTCTCTCAGCACCCCTTACTGAATTCTTCATTGCTTGTTGTTCGAAAAATTTGTCACGCTTTTTAAGTTCCTCTGAAACAGTGTTAAACCCCACAGGCATGTCACTAAAGGCGTTGAATAAAGCAGTCCTGCTGTCGTTATCACTGGTATTACCTCTGCTCATGTTCAAACTTACACCGGACTTTTCCCACAGAGGAAGAATAATTACAGGAAGCACAGGCTTAAATGTCGCCCCCGGCTCTGCGAGTTCAAATGCAAGAATCACAGCTGAAACTAGCACGAATAATTCGTGAATGAGTACCAGCCCATACATTTATATGTTTACTTGTTTTCCCAATCACAGTGTAGGGTAGCATACCAGATACAAGCATCTGGTTAACCTCCCTGCCTTCCTTTTTTCTTGTTTCTTTCTGTCTCTGCTTTACATAAATACATGATCAAATTCACAAGGGTGGCCGGAATATAATTGTACAGCATTATAATGGTTTTAAAAAGTTAAATACGTTCAGTTTCTTTAATACCTGTTTTAAACACTTGGTTGCGTGAGCTGTATCACATCTGTAGGATTAACAAAACGGGTTGTTGTGAAAACTTCAACATAGAATAAAAGCAGTAATGCAAAGAAAATAAAGTAAGGAAAATGGTGTGCCAAGTTCTCACTACAGTGCAATAAAAAATAGAAACTAAAAGCCCTTCAGGAATGCCACTCCACCCTCTTTCTTTTTTCTGAGCAAGCAACTCGGTGATGATATATATTCGTATGAATACGTCTGTCGAATTAACAAGCAGTGTTCAGAGCACATCAGATAACGTGGCAGACCGACAATGCCAGTGGCCATATGCGGCAATTGTTTAGCCATTTTGTTGTAAATACGTTCTTAGATACTAAGAAACTAAAACAAGTTTACCAAGCCTGCTTGCATGGCGTTAAATACTCGCCATAAGCCCCACCGCGGTGGTCTAGTGGCTAAGGTAGTTGGCTGCTGACCCGCAGGTCGCGAGATCAAATCATGGCTGCGGTGGCTGCATTTCCGATGGAGGCGGAAATTTCGTAGGCCCGTGTGCTCAGATTTGGGTGCACGTTAAAGAATCCCAGAAGGTAGAACTTTTAGGAGCCCTCCACTACGGCGTCTCTCATAATCATTTGGTGGTTTAGGGACGTTAAATCCGACATATCAGTCAATCAATGAATACTCGCCATAAACACGCAAACTGCGCTTATGGTGTTGGGCACACGTGCCTTATCCAGTGCTCTGCTGGATCCTGGTTGGCGCTCCTGGGCGGAGCAGGCATGGCATGCTACATTGAATGCAGGCCGTGACCGCAGAAGCGCGGCAATCTTCCAGCAGGCTAATGCGTACTTGAAATCAGACGTTTCCACACTTTCTTCAATAATTTTTGCTTCCCCGCTTAATATACGCGGCTTTTCGTCTGCCCGCGTGACACTGAGGATATATAAGCATTTGTCTCCACGATGTGGATGCAGGATAAATTTCTCGTAGGTCTGACTTGTATTGCCAACGTTGCTGAGGACATGGTAGCTAGATATATTACACTTTGTAAAAGCAGCCAAGGAACGATTGCTTCCATCATTTGAAGAAGTTCCCGCATGATAGACCTATGTTTACAATTGCAGAGTTCTCCACGGTGTTGTGCTGGTTACTTTGCTATAGGCTATAGGCTTGAAGGTTGTTTGCTAAAATCTCGGCCATGTCAGGCGCATTTTGATAGAGCCGAAAGGCTCTATCAAAATGCGACTGACATGGCCTGTGTAATGTGACTGACATGGCCTATCAAATGCGACTGACACGGCCTGTGTAATGCGTGGTATCACTGCTTGGTAACATATTCCCACGTAATTGAAATTACCAAATCTACAGGGTGGCTCCTAAAAATTGTGTTTTAGCACACAAAAAAATGCCAGGTAATTTAAGGAAAATCCTGAGATGTTGTATCATTTGACAAGACAGACCGTCCGCGTTAACACCACATGCATCAACGCAATATTAAAAAAAACTCATGTCCCAGCTAGGCCATCATATGAGGACATGGTTTCGTCACAGATGAACAATATTTGTCGCATCATTATGACGGGATCCCACGTCATCGCTTGGTCAAAGGCTGGCCCAACGCGTCCTATATTTCATTCGATGCGAGTGAAAACGCGCGCTTCTCAACGGGAGCCGTCGGTCCGCCTTAGTTCAGAGAATGTCGGAATTAGATGCCCCGTAGGGGCTAAAGCTGCTCACGTCACACTAACACCCAATCGCTTTCACACATACATGCCATGGACATGTTTTCCGGTACATTTATCCTATAGGTCTGCAAGATTTGTTCCTTCGTGGTCCTTCGTTATGGATCGAAGTAAAACCACCGCCGCTTAACGGCGCTCTTAAATTACGCTGACGTCGCAGTGACACTTCCCCATTGGTTGCACACTTAGCGCCACGAACGGCGACAAGCTAACTCAAAACACCTCATCTCTTAGAGCCAGCGTGACCGCTAAGATTGTGTACTCGAGAAATGCAGACGTCATCTACAAATTTATACGCAACTGAACAAGAAACTACTGTATATGAGTTCTGTCATGAGGCCACACATAATGGGCTCTTTCCCCCTTGACCACCAAGCACACGTGAAGGCTAGGCGATGGGCGAGAGCAGAAAAAGGCTAGAGGGAAGGGTGAACAGCTTAGATCGAGCGAATACGGCTGCCATTAAAAAAATAGAGAATGCTGGTTGGCCGTTCATAGATGGATAGATGGATGAATAGATGCTTAAAATGCCTGCAGTACCCAAAGAAATGCTTCGCATTTAAAGCAAGGCGACTTTCCCGTTCAAGTGGTAATACTAGTCAAGGTCTTAGGCGAATGCATGAGATGCTCTTTGAGTCCGTTATGTATTTGCATAATAATAATTGATGGCGAATGCTAGTGCGAAGTTTTGCTTGAGAAAGCCTTGCATCAGCAATCAACTGATTATTCTTGTCTCCTGCTTGGTCCAAGCCATCCCTTCACTCGTTAAGCATGACGTCAGGTAGACACGTTTCGAAGCTGTTATGAGATCACAACTCGGGTTGCGCGTTGTTGTCCACCGTCGCCGCCAGTGTCCATAACCACATCGCGCGAAATTGGAATAAAAAACCTAGCATCGATGACACAGTGGAACTGCATCCCGGGTGTAAGCCCAGTATTCTACCACTGAGTTACGCTGGTGCTTGTAACTTGTTGTCAAACTTGCTTTAGGCAGGCTTTATATCTGGAAAGCAGTCACGTAAATACGACCTATAAAGCAGTTTAAAACAGCGAAAAAACAACCAGCCCTCGCACAATGCGAATAGTGTAACGAGTGGGCCGTCCAACGCTCCAACCCATTACAAAAGCTTGTTCTTGTTCCCCTATTAACTATGGCGCAACCCACTTCAGCCATAATTTCTCATCGTCGTGATCCACTGCATCGACAACTGGTACAAAATTCGTTGCAAGTGTGTAGCGGATACCGTGGTTCTCAAAAGAATGACTAAACATAGCAATAAATAAAAATAAGAAGGCCTACTATCCAAATACATTTACTAATATAATGACCTAGTGGGTATGAAGCAAGTGTGCTTGCAGTAGTTACCCAATGAGTGTTTCGAAAATGCTCTGAAAGCAGCTCTTTGAGCTTTCGCTGTGTCTGTGCTGCGCCTTCCGTACAGGCTTGATTGATACGTGGGGTTTAACGTCCCAAAACCACCATATGATTATGAGAGACGCCGTAGTGGAGGGCTCCGGAAATTTCGACCACCTGGGGTTCTTTAACGTGCACCCAAATCTGAGCACACGGGCCTACAACATTTCCGCCTCCATCGGAAATGCAGCCGCCACAGCCGGGATTTGATCCCGCCACCTGCGGGTTAGCAGCCGAGTACCTTAGCCACTAGACCACCGTGGCGGGGCTTCCGTACAGGCTTGGCGTTTTTTTTTTATTAGACCACCACTGGAGCAAATCATTGGCACCAGAGTTCTATCGAAACACCCATTAATAATGAAGCTACGAGTACAAACTAAGTACCTCTTTCTCCGCTTCACTTTCACCCTCAACTGCCTTCAACTCTTCCTTCGAGCGCTCGGGGTTAAGCTACGCCTTCACGGTGCCTGCTTCACTATGTGGCTTGAGACCACATCCGCGCAATTTCCACCGCCGACCCGATACCGGCACTCTGTGCTGCGCGTTCCACAGCCGCTCAGATGAGCTGGAAACGATGACGTCAGTGGGGCAGAGTGTGTCGCTTGGCGTATGGGCGGTTGAAAAGCTTTTGGCTGATTCGCAGCGATGTGCAGCCATCTGTAGCGATTCGCAGATTTAAAGCGTTGTAAGACATTGCACAGTTTACGCAGAGAGCTCCAATCGGTTTCTAAATTACTCTTGGGACTTGGTATACCGGCCCAATGTGTTTGTAAAATATCATGAGACCGTTTCAGGGTCTCTTTAAGCACGATTGTGTCTACCAGCCTACATTTAGGGACTGTTTAATGTATGGCTTATCCAAAATCATTACGAAGAAAAAATATAATAATTTCACCAGTTATTGTTTTTTTTCGCTCACTTCATTACAGAATGGAGGTGACACTGGCCCAATAATGAAATAGATAAAATGCCATAAATATACCAGATTCTGATAAAGAGAGAAGAACAAGAGGTATAATTTTATTACCTCCGTAAAATTGGTCGATAATCTTTCATGTGTCTTCATATTTATAGGAGGGGTTTTATTTGCTTATACGCACGAAAAAAAAACAAATTCACATTAACATACACTAGAAAATTTCACTTTCAGCAATGAACACAGAGCACATTCTTTCACAGACTGTACAGAGTTTTTTTTTCCTTTTTTGTATATTATGGATAATGATGCAAATATATAAAAGCACCAACTCTCGTATAAACGTACTGTTTAGAAACTGAATGAAAAATGGTTGCAGCGCAGCATCGGTGTGCCCCATGGACGAATTAGTGAGTTCCCGATAAAATGAATGCTTTATTGCTTGAGTGTCACTGGAAGAACGGTTTCAGATAGGCAACTTTGCCTTCGTAGGCTAGATGTTGCGATCTGCAAAACTCACTCGCTCCCCACCAACATGAGTAAGTGGAAAAGGAGTACAGCCTGCTTCGAAACAATTACGCTTAGCGACGAGGAAAAAGGTGAGAGACGGTATTACACAAGAGTAACGGTGCCTACGGATGAGTTTCCACTGCCATACTGTCAACATTATGTTCATTCAATTTACACTAAATCGTTAACTATAGCTGATATGTGTTTTTTTCTTCTTACACACTGCGCATACGCGTGCACATTCAATCGACGCAAGCGCATGCAAATGAGTTGGCTGAAGTGGTTGAGCGAGATTACTTCTTTTTCAGACTCACGCTGAGAGGCAAGTGCTGCTTTTTTATTCACGCGCGAAACTCCACTCTGTGCCCTAATTACGACATGCTACTCTCAGCTGCTTCAAAGAACTTGGTGATTTTCTTTCTTAAATGAACACAGGCTCGCTGCTATTGTGATGAGAATCTCTGCCGTACGGGATGAACAACGCTGCTTTTTACTCGAAAACTCACTACTCATGTATAGCTTGCGTGTTTCTTTTTTCGTAAGAAACTATTTCGGAGTTTGGGGTGCCATGATTACACGGCAAAGATATTTTTTTTCGAAAAGAAGTTCTGGGTGTTGTACTGAAAGCCGAAACTCAAGTTGCAGTAAAGCAATCTTAAGGCTCTAGACATCATATAAATACGACAAAAAGTTTCTTCTGAACCACAATTAATGTTGAAGTTGGGAACGCAGGTGTTACACGAGCAAGTACTGCAAAGTTCTCCTACTTGAGGAACTACTAATACTTTAAGTGATTCCAGATATCACTAATGAGACTGAAACCCGACCTAATCAAATTTAGCTTCAAGTCCCGAATCGAGAGGCAGGATTAGTGGTCGCTGCTGGAGCTCTGGCTCCGTTTTTGTTCTTTCTCACCACTCTAAGAAGCGAGGAGTACCTATCAATGCTTAGCTGCGGCGAATAAGATAGTTGCATTTCGTGTGGGAGTGTAGTAACTGCATTTAGATCTCACGTGCAATTAGCTACGCACCTTTGCGCCATATAAAGGCACAAGACAAGAGATGGCAGAATGGTTAGCAAAAACTTGGAAGCAGAAGGAACACGGCAATTATCTTACAAAGTCTTGAGGCAGTCAGCACCTCTGATTACTATAGCTTGAATTGTTGATCATATGGAAAGTTTAACAAACCAAAACCACCGTATGGTTCTGAGAGATGCCTTAGTTGAGGGCTCAGGATATTTCGACCACCTGGGGCTTTTTAAGGTGCACCCAAGTCTGAGCACCAGGTCCTACAGCATTTTTCCTCCATCAAAAATGCAGCCGCCACCATAGTGTGAACTGTGGCATCTTGTAAACAATGCTGCAATGTTGTTACAGTACTGAATATGTGAAGTTGTTGCTGGTTGTAGAGAATGGGGCCTCGAGTGAAACTGTGGTTTTTATTCCGGGTGCGTCCTGTCAGAATTATATTTCGGTTTTCGAAGTATTTTAATATAATCCTACAAAATGTTTACTCCAGTTTAGCACAGTGCTAGATCCTCAGAAGCAGTAGACCTCCGGTCCTGCTATGTTTTCTTTCTGATTTTCGCTGCTGGTTAGTCATTTTTCTCTTATAGTCCTACAGTACCTTTTGCATATTAAATGCTGACTACGGTGACTTTTTGAGGTCAATGGATCTCAATGAAAATCCCGAGGTACGCTCATTTACGCGTATGTGCCATTTATGCCTAATCGCAGGCTTAAGAGTTTCGCAGATTCTTTTCAAACAAATTTTATAGCTCTCCTCCAAACGATCGCCTCATTTTCCAGAGAAATGGCAACATTGTGTGTGGGGCGCTGAGTTCTGCTTGGCGGAAGTGACGGGACTGATGTGCCGCTGCAGCGTCTGCTTGTTCGCCATGGATTGCGTGGGTTCGACCAAGCCTTCCTTAATTGAGTGTGCGATTTCCTTCTCCGTGTTGGTGAACGTGCGATAGGTGCCAAGTGCTGTTGTGCTGCTGGCCGCATACAATTCGCCCTATATTCCCCACAACAACGTAATTGTATCAGCCGATCGCTGCAGGCACGAACTTGAACGGCATGGATGGGTAGTGTCATCTAGCGGGCATTATGCGCAATCAGGCATGTTTTGGGCAAAGGCTTACGTCACACGTGGAAGTGCACTCGGTTGGGTTTCCGTTTCCGTATTGCGTTTCTTTTTGACAATTAAAAATTACTCACCAATTCGCCGACAATTTTAGCTATCGGGTGTTTGACAAGAATGTCTCTAAACACAGAAGCACTATTATTCTTACATGGTTAAAAAATTGCCGGAGTTGGCCTTTAAAGCAAACACTGTAGATGGGTAACTGTATCTGTTTATAAAAAATAGTATTTTCAGCCCTCATTTATTAAGCTATGTTCCTTCTCGATATTTCACTGTTTGCATGCATGATCTTATCATACTGGATCCGTTCGCCTTTTTGAGCCCGACCTTCGCTCACGACAACACTCACACAGTTGTTTCGGGGGTATGGAAAAGAAATAACTTTTCATTTTAAACCCTCACAACTGCTTTCTCCCTGCAATAACCATTCCTTAAGACAACGATCAATTAGTGGAAGCAGGTTGCTGTGAATTCTTTCTTTGCAAAAACTTCGAACGTACAGGAACCCTTAGATGTGAGAGCTAACTTGCGTAGCAATTCTTTAGGCAAGCGTATTTTCGTGGCTTTGAATTGAGCACCTAATACGAGTAGCATCATTTCTGGAAGTACGTAACCAGCATATTCGGTATTCAAGCAGCCATAGTTTTTTTTTTTGCAACTCCAAAGTTTTCTGTGCTTTCTGATGAGTTTAGAAAGATCTGTAACGATCTATAAAGCCGGCCTCGTTTAGGAATAGTTGGCATATGCTACGCTTTCTTTATTTATCATTGCTCATAATTCTTCCTTGATGCAATCTTCATTTTATGATGTATGATAAGCTGTAGTTTACCCAGCAATATTCTAGGCAGTGCGCAATACAAGCGAGGGCTGCGTAACGTATTGCAATCGTTCGAAACGTGTAAGATTTTCGGAATAAAAAACACACTTGAAGGTAATTTAGTTCGCCGTACACTATTTCTAAATATCTGACCATGTACCATAAATGAAAAAATAGATTGCTTTCAGGTTTTTTTGCTTCAGTTTTTGTATGTTGTTTCTTGCTCCTAATTTTACTCTCACGTCACGTTTTTCACACTTGCTACAATCGTCCGAACTTTCGTTGACTATATCTCAACAGACAAAAAGTTTTAATATACATGGTGAAGTTAACAGCTGAGCATTGCATGGCTGAAATATTTTATTTCTGTACTTCACACACCAATGGGCCTCCTTTAGGATTAGTTCGGTAAGCTACGCTTTTTATGGATCATTGCTGATGATTCTTCCTCGACGCAATCAATTTATTACGTACGCTAAGCTGCCTTTTTCCGAGAAATATTCCAGGCAGTGTACAGTACAGATGAGGCACAAGTGTACGACTTCACAGACAGCACAGGCTTAGCCGCTAAAAAGGCAGCCTTGCGATGCAATTTGTCCCTACATACATTCGATAGTGCTTTTGTGTTCCGCAGCGGGGGCCAAAATAGATAAAAACACTGTTAAAGGTGGTGCATAACAACGAAGCTGCGTCGTATCAGATAAAGTAAACTTACTAGATGCCTGGATATGCCTTCTTAAGGCAAGTTTGACAAGTCACAAGCACCGGCATAACTTGCGTGTTAAAATACTGGGCTGGCACCCACCGGACCCGGGTTCCAGCTACACTGTGTCGTTGGTGCTAGAACTTCACTGCCTGAGGCAAGTTTGACTCCAAATTACAAGTAACCCAGTGGTAGAATATTAAGCTGGCACTTAGCGGACCCGGGATCAAGCCCCACTGTGTCATTGGTGCAAGGTTTCTTTTTTCTAGTTTTGCGCGATGTGGTTACGGACACCGGCGGTGGTGGAGCACAACAACTGCATGTGACCCGAAAAGTGAGCTCATAACAGCTTTCGCTGCAAAAACAAACCTGATATTCTAGATTGTGTGCCAGAATTTCGAAAGGTCATTAGTGAAGGCGAACAAATTGCGCTTATGTCGTAAGAAATGCAGATGAAATTTCAAAGGACACCACTCACAGACATCATTTATTCCCCCAATATAACCGCCTGTAAAGTCGTCTACGGAAAAAGTACCTGAGATTCTCGTATTTTCTTTCAACGGTCTCCTTAGATATCTTGTGTTTAGACGAAGTGTTCAACGATACAGAGCACTTGGCACTCAACAGTGGGAGAGTGGAAAGACGTCCCAGCTTAACTGTGTGTTAAGAAAAAATGGCAGATTCCACGTACAGTGGGAATCGATGATATGCGAAGTACGAATGAGAAATGTTGATGTTTCACTTTAAAATCCGCACAATATTACGACGTGGAGGTAATTGATGCCGCACATGACTTCCGTGTCATGATCATCATGTTTGGATGTGTCGTTTACTTGCATCACCCTTTATGTCACGTGATACCAAATTTAGTATATGTGGAGCAAGAGAAACGCCCGCGAGCAAACTATGAGCGTGGTATGTTGTCATGTTCTTACATGAAACGCGTGTCAGAATTATCATGTTTGCACTAGTCATATATTTCGTCATCCATTCGCGTCACGTGACACCACATTTGGTATATCTGGAGCTAGCAAAACGGCCGCGAGCGGATCATGAAGGGCCCAATATACTTCAATGTAGCGTCGACGCGCGCACGCTGGGCACAGCGACGCTACGGTAGCAAAACATGAGCACTCTATAGTCTGACGCCGGGCGCGATCAGCATCTGTCGGCGCAGCCCAACGGCCACCGGCGCAAAATGCGACCTGCTGCATTTCGTGCCATGCGTTACCCAGACAACACTGCATCTCCCTCTTTTATCTGACGGAGGGACACCGGACGCGCTGAAACGCACATGCGTCAAAGCAACGCAGCGCGGCGCGTGCCTGCGAGTATATGTCAGGACCAGCGCCTGGCGTATCGCGACGAAATGAACGCCGGCGAGCACGCGCACCGCGTCACGTGTATATGTATTGGTGCCTTGACTGTGGCACGTAGTCATGTCCTCACAAGACGCGCATCTTATGATTATCATGTTTGCACCTGTATCATACCTTCATCATCCATTCACGTCCATTAACACCAAATTTGGTGTAAGTGAAGCTAGCGAAACGGCCGCCAGTGCACCATGAGCTTTCTATGTGGTCATATTGTTACATAAAAGCATTTCATGATTATCATGTTTGCACCAGTCACATACTTCATCATCAATTCACGCTCTGTAATACCAAATTTAATATATGTGACGCTAGCGAAACAGCCGTGAGTGCACCACGTGCGTGGTATGTAGTCATGTTGTTACATGACTCGCATGTCATGATTTTCATGTTGGGGTCTGTCGCTTGTCTTCACCATGCAATCATGTCATACCATACCAGTTTTTGATTGATTGATTTGTGGGGTTCAACGTCCCAAAACCACCATATGATTATGAGAGACGCCGTAGTGGAGGGCTCCGAAAATTTTGACCACCTGGGGTTCTTCAACGTGCACCCAAATCTAAGCACACGGGCCTACAACATTTCCGCCTCCATCGGAAATGCTGCCGCCGCAGCCGGGATTTGATCCCGCGACGGGCGGGTAAGCAGCCGAGTACCTTAGCCATTAGACCACCGTGGCGGGGACCATACCAGTTTTGCAATATACCATGTAAACGAAACCATCGCAAGAGCTGCAAGACCGTGAAATGTAAATCATTCATTCATTCATTCATTCATTCATTCATTCATTCATTCATTCATTCATTCATGCATTCATTCATTCATTCATGCATTCATTCATTTATTATTTCCAACAAGTCTTTCACAACCAATTCGTGGGTCCCTCAGGTGAAAAGCGGTTGAAAAACAACTTGAGAGTGCCTGAGGCCCTACGTACATGGCAGCAGTTTCGAAATTAAAGCTCCTAAAATGTTTGCTGTAATGTAAGTAGGGAATTAGAACAAAAGATTAGACGAATATTTTACATATACATCAGTAGAACAAACACACACAGAGCAAACTAATAATTATATATCTGCACTCATGAATGCACTGAATAGTATCAAAATAAACATGACAGAGACTGAAAAAAATGCGATACATTGAGTAATGATAACGTAGCATGATAAAAAGAAAGATACTAGGCCAGGGTGAAGAAATATTCTCGCATTTCTCTTTTTGTGAACATTAAAAGTTGGGCTCATCATTTATATATTTATTAAGTAGGGATGGTAATGTATATCTAAGAGACTGTAGAAAATAATTCGTGCGAGAACGAGGAACGAGACACCTGTCTATGCTTTGCTTTCGTGAATTCGTGTGTGGAGAAGTGACTGAAAAGTCTATAAGAAATGTTCGGAAATGTTCTTTCGAAAGAAGTAGTCTTTAATGAGTCGAAAATTGTACAAGGGTTGCATGCTGATTATTTTGTAGCGCTGGAACAAAGTACCAGCGGAAATAATCTGTGGGACATTTGCAATTTAGCGCAGTGCCCTTTTTTGCAATAAGTGAATAGTTTTTACGTTGCCTAAGGTTGTCGTGCCCCACACAAGAAGGCAGTAGTTTATGTGCAAAAAAAACAAAGCATTGTTGATGTGCACTTCAGCTCTATCCGGAAGAAAGTGCTGACCTCGTGACAATACGCCAGCAGAACGCGATAATGATTGAGTGAATGATTCCACATGATATGACCATATCATATGAACGGAAAAAGTTACACTTAGAACTTTATGTTTCTCCACTACTTCTACGGGTTTTCCCTCAAGCGTTAACAATTGGTGACGATTAGTTTGTTTAGAAAAAGTGGCTAACGATTTAGAGTACTTAGTACTCTACTATGGGAGAGCTGAAAGCCGTCCCGCGTGAACTTGTACGATTGCTACTTGTTTAGAAAAAGTTTATTTACAGCATGTACAGAACACAAAGGCTTCATACCATTCCAGTAACAGGGCACATACACATCGGCACATCTATATTTCACGACTAACATCACTACGTTACAGTGAAGACATTTGCTCTAATATACATGATTATGTTGGCATACATGTACACAAATATTCTCCTTGTTTAGAAAAAGTTTATTTACAGCATGTACAGAACACAAAGGCTTCATACCATTCCAGCAACAGGGCACATACACTTCTGCACATCTATATTTCACGACTAACATCACTACGTCACAGTGAAGACATTTGCTCTAATATACATGATTATGTTCGCATACATGTACACAAAAATTCAATGTGATATCACGATACATGGGTATAACGATACAATAGATCCAAATAAAACACAATTTGTAACAAATGAAATCGTATATAACAACTCAACGGGCGCTGCTTAGCACCAAGTCGGTCGAAAAATGAGTTGTATCCTTTCGTGTTCCACCTTGACGAAAGGGCACGACCAATGCCGCAGAAACTCTTGCTCCCCGAGGAAGAAAAGCTCTTCGGAGAGGAACGCGAGGATCTCTCGTCTCATTCTCCCCAGTATCGGCCACAAAGCACGCCGGCGGCAATTGGCAGCTACGGCCTCACATCGGTTTCTCCAAAGGCTGAAAAGCCCCGCAACTATTAAGAGAGCGGAGAAGCGGCTACGCGGAAATCGGCCGTTGGACACGAAAGTTCGCACACCCTGTCCCCGAAAACCAGCATTAACCGCACGCCAAAAAAGGCGGGAAACCACACATTCAAACGTCGCATGTCGATTGGTCTCTACCATGACGCAGTTGGGGCAAGTGGAAGTGCGAACCACCTGCCATCGCTGCAACCGATCTCGCGTGGGGAGCAAGCCCCAGCCCAGCCTCCAGACAAAGTCTCTGAGATGCCCTGGCAACACTGCGGCAGTTATTGGTTTCCAAGCGCGGTTCAATACAGATTGACGATGCTGGGGCACCAGGGGCCGTAGAAGGGCGGCCATTGTGTCCACCACTTTAGAATCGGCCACCTCTATCTCTGGGCACGTAGCTTCCAAACGTCGGTGAAATGCCAGAAGGGCTCGATACAAAGGTGGTAATTCAGTTGATTGGGGACCTTTGTTTCTTTGGCTATCCGGCAAGAAGACACGTAGTGATGGCCCCAGATGGTAGCGAGCCAGTGTCTGAGCGGGTATGTCATCATTGCTTAGTATTCGCAATAGAGTGCGGAGGCACAATGTAGAAGCCGCGACGGAAACGTCGGGGAATGCAAAACCGCCTTGATCTCGCGGTTGAGCTAACGCTGGACGCGATAACAATTCTGTGCCACCAGACCAAAAAAATGAACTGATGCAGCTTTGCACTTTCCTGCAGACGTGGAGCGGTGGTTTAACAGAATGGCAAAGGTACCAAAATTTTCCTAGGTACACCGTTTGAGTTAAGTATCGGCGTTCCAAGAGGGGGAATTCGAAGTGCCTGGCTGCTTTGATATCATTTAGAAGAGTTTGTACAACGGATGACCAGATGCTATCCTGTATACCAAATACAGTGAAAGTAACTCCGAGTATTGAAATCTCAGGAGACCACTGTAAAGGCGACGTGATGTTGATGCGACCGCTGGGGTTGCCAATGAAAAAATACTGGCTTTTAGAAAAGTTTAACCTTGCACCGGAGATAATACCGAAATCATGGAATGTATCAAGAGCATGCTGCAGCGACTGTTCATTATGTACATATAGAGTGATATCATCTGCATATGCAGCGATTTTTACTTGAGTGTTACCGGGTAGAGGTAAGCCACGAATCTGCGGGTGATGTTCAACGGCCCTTAAGAAGGGCTCTAATGCAAGGATAAATAACACTGGGGAAAGGGGACACCCTTGACGGACCCCACGCGTGACTCTAAATGCGTGACTCTCACGGGAATCTAAGTAAAGGGTACTTTCTAAATTAGTGTACATCGCGTTGATAAGGTCAATGAACTTATCCGGGAATCCGTATGCATGTAAAACATTTAGTATGTAGCCATGTTCTATGAAATCAAAAGCTTTCTCTTGATCTAATGAAACCAACAGTCCTTGCGCACATCGGCTAATGGTGTATTGAATGATGTCGCGCGTTAACCACGTATGGGCGTGTATTTCTCGGCCCGGAACAGAACAGACATGGTGGGGAGCGATTAATGTTGCAAGAAATGGACTGATTCGGCGCACCAAAATGTTAGCCAAGAGCTTGTAATCTACATTGAGCAGGGTAATAGGACGCCAATCTTCTGGTCGCGTAGACATTGGGTCTTTCTTGGGAACTAGTGTTATACGGCCTTTGTGGAAAGAAGTTGGAAGTGTAATATCTTGGAAACACTTGCGAATGACGCGTGACATAGTTGGACCAATGATAGGCCAGAACTGTACATAAAACTCTGCAGGTAGTCCGTCAGGCCCTGGGGCCGATCCCTTTTTCATTGCGTCTAATGCACCTTTGATTTCGTCATCGGATGGCGGTGATAGGAGGACGTCATTTGACATGTTGGAATCATGAGGTAAATCTGTTAGCAGAGGATGCGAAGAAACGGATCCTGGGTAACAGACATTAGCACCAGATTTAGCTATTGACTCAAAGTGTTGAGTGAATTCCTGAAAGTCGCGCGTTCCCGCAGCAGCTGGGGTGATAGAGTTCAGCGAGTGGGCAGGCGAGCCTGGTGGACGAAGCAGAGCTCTGCGTGCATACCTTAGCACCTCAGGGTGCGCACAGGGTGCACGTCTACAGCGCCAAGCGGCAGCCGAGAGTGAAGAAGCGCGCATAATACGCTGGTACCGTTCAACGAGCTCCTCTTGCCATGCCCGCATTACAGTGGAAGGACTGGGATCTCGATTGGCAGTGCGTATCTTCTGGATTAACAATGACGCATCTTTCGACATACGGGTGCAAAGTCCTCTGCCCGACGCACTGCAATGATGCCGCCACTGTTCTTTGAGGCGATCCCAATCAGCTACATCGGCCCCAATAAGCGATGCGCGTAACGCTCGGGATAATTTCTCCGTAGCCTGAGAGTCCTGGAGGACGCGGCAATCGAGACGCCATGGTCTGTGAACCGTCGGCGTCTCCGCTGGCAGGCGGAGAGATAACATGACCGGCCGATGGTCGCTAATGTACACCGGTGTCGGTGGCAATGACATTACCCCGGTGACCCCGGTGACTTACTTCCGTGACCCTGGATCTGATAAAGACAGCTATCGCATTTTCTTTTCGCATTATTTCGCAGGCCATTAGTAGTAAACCACCGCAGTACATCTGATAATACGCTTTGAGCTTTGACAATAATCGCAGCTGAATTTTTTCCCGAAACAAAAAGACTGGTTTCATCCACGTACAGTAGAAATTCAGCATCGTTATTTAAGTCAACAATATCATTTATGTAGATATTGAAGAGCATTGGCCCTAAGATGCTTCCTTGAGAAACACCGCAAGAAATGGTTTTATAGTAAGAAAAACAGCAAGCGATTGAAACAAACTGTTTCCTCTCGGACAAATATGAACAAAATAGGGAATTAGCTACACCACGTACCCCATAGGCGTCTAACTTGCCAAAATGTGGTGATTAAGAGTATCTAATACCTTGCTATAGTCAATGAAGACACCCAGCGTAAACTTTATTTCTTCGATATTTTAAATGCGAAGCATTTCTTAGCGAACATCGGCGACATTAAGCGTATCTATCTATCTATCTATCTATCTATCTGTCTATCTATCTATCTATCTATCTATCTATCTATCTATCTATCTATCTATCTATCTATCTATCTATCTATCTATCTATCTATCTATTTATCTATCTATCTATCTGTCTATCTATCTAGCCGCCTACGACATTTTGCTCTCCTTGCCGTTTCGATGATGGTATCAATACCACACTTGGTATGACCTAACATGACTGTATGAAGAACACATTTAACTTGTTGTAACATGAAAACCATGACATGGGCGTCATGAATGTCATGGTTTACATTCCAAAGTCCTGCGGTTCTTGCGGTGGTTTTGTTCACATGCTATGTTGCAAAACTAGTATGGTATGACATGATTGCATGGCGAACACAAGCGACAGACCCTAACATGAAAATCACGACATACGTGTCATGTAACAACATGACTACATCCCACACTCATGATGTGCTCGTGGCCGTTTCGCTAGCTTCACACACATCAAATTTGGTATTACGTGACGTCAATGAATGACGAAGGTATGTGACTGGTGCAAACATGATAATCAAGAGATGTGTGTCATGTGAAAACAGGACTATTGCCACAGTCAGGGCGCCAATACATTTCGACGTGACGCGGTGTGCGTGCTAACCGGCGTTCATTTCGAGGCATCACGCCGGCGTTGTGATGCCAGGCGCTGGTCCTGTCATATACTCGCAGGTGCGCGCCGCACTGCGTTCCTTTGACGCATGCGCGTCTCAGCGCGTTCGGCGTTCCTTTGTCACGACAAGAGGGAAACGCAGTGTTGTCTGGGTAACGCACCGGCGCGAAGCGCAGCATGTTGCATTTCGCACCGGTTGCCGTCGGGCCGTGCCACCAGACGATATTTATACTCGCGTCAGTCACGCCTAGCGTCAGACTATAGAGTGCTCACGTTTTGCTAACGTAGCGTCGCTGTGCCCAGCGTGGGCGTGCGTCAACGCCACATAGGAGTAAATCGGGCCCTTCATCATGCACTCGTGGCCATTTTGCTTGCTCCTCATATACCAAATTTTGTGTTAAGTGATGTCACTGGATGGCGAAAGTACATGACTGGTGCAAACATGGTAATCCCGACACGCATGTCATGTAAAAACATGACAACATACCACGTTCATAGCGTGCTCGTGGTCGTTTCGGTAGCTCCACATATACTAAATTTGGTATCACGTGACGTGAATTGATGGCGAAGGTAACTCACACATCCAAACATGATAATTATGGCACAGAAGTTATGTAGAGCGTTATTTACCTCCACCTCGTATTGTTATGCTGAATTCAAGATGACATATCAACCTTTCTTATTTGTGCTTCGCATATCATCGATTTCCACTGTAAGCGGGATCTGCCAATTTTCTTTGATTATCAATTCATTTTTGGTTAGCAACGCCGTCTGTGTGGATTTGCCACGCTTAAAAGCATGCTGTATTTTTGAAAATGTGTTGTGCTTGTTAAAAAAGCTATTCAGGCAGCAGAAAATTATTTTATTTAATGCCTTCAAAAATACAGGTACAATTGAAATTGGTTGGTAAATAATAGCATCAATAACATCTCAACTTTTTATATGACGAACACTTTTGACATTTTCATGAGATTTGGGAAGCATCCAGACTGGAGAACTATATAAAACACGTAAGTTAAGCAAGGAGCGAGGAGGTCGTTTACGTGCCTTAACGCTTCGTGACTTACATGTCATGATTTTCATGTTATGACTAGTCAAATAGGTAGTATAAATATAGATAGATAGATAGATAGATAGATAGATAGATAGATAGATAGATAGATAGATAGATAGATAGATAGATAGATAGATAGATAGATAGATACGCTCAAAGTCACCAAAGTTCGCTAAGAAATGCTTCGCATTTAAAAGTGGTTGACAATTTAAAGTCCTAGGTACTCTAGTATGGGAGAGCATAAAGCCGTCCCGTAGGCCTTTTGAGCTGCCTCCTGAACCTCTACGTTTTTTGGCTCTAGGAGGGCTGCTGACTCTACGACAAACGATTTCAAGCCGTGCTACAAAGTATGAAGTATTTGACATATTCCCACCTAGGTGCACAGTTCAAGTTTGTATGAGATAATACAAATGAAATTCAGTGTCATATGCCACTTTTCTAGATAACTTTTACCTCAACCTTCTTATTTTGTCTACGGATGCTGATCCTCATAAAGAAGATACATGCCGCCTTCCTTATGCTATATAGTCGGGACCCCACTGAAGTGTTTCAGAGGTATTGAATGATACTGTTTTTCAGGGAAAACGTTATGACAACGAATACATATAATACCTAGCATTTCGCGTCCCGAATTCACGACTGGGAGAGGACTTCCTGCATAGCTCGAAAGTTGCGAAATTTTGAAGTGTGCGACATCCTGCATTTCATAACACAAAGACTATTAGTAAGTAAGCACCCTCAAGCTGTGCACTTGAGGACGCGTCATCGAAAGCCTATGTAAGCTGCTAACAAAATGTGCTCATTTTACTGTTTCCTTTTCAGTTAAAATTTTGCCAGCGATGAAATATTATCCCAGTGTTTAGCTTTATTTTCTCACGCTTCTAATATGCTCGGCATGTAATCTAGCCAAGTGTTTAATTCGGAATGAGACACGCTCGGTGTGCATTCAAAGCTAATATTTATTGGTGCCACCGACCTCATGTTCGACATGGTTTATTTTGTCTTACAAGCGGGAAATCGCTATAGACAGCTTTTACTCGGACTGATGCATCTCTAGCTCAAGCATAGGCAGCCCTGGTTCATGGTTTTCCACTTTTCCGACGACGCGCTAGGCACCATATTGTTGGGGCTTTACACTACATGTAACGTTTTCTTAATTCCGGTGTATTTCCACCATGAAATATTAGCGTGACCTTTGGAGCCTTGTTTTATAGCGAGGCTGCTTACGCCGACCATGTGCGATATCAGCATTGTCAATGAGTCAGAAGAGGGAAGGTCAAGTGCCCAGGTTGGAGAGGAGGGTCTCCTAAGAGGACGAGTGGAAAAGAGGTTACGCAGGGGAAGTTCATGCAAGGTGAGTGCATTAAAAGGTACACCACAAAGCCAAATAATGAAGCCTAAGTAAGGTATGTGATTCATTAGTTCATCGAGAGGTTTACCTAGTTACCATATTAACACCTAGACAAAACTATTGAACCGCAATTCAGCTGTCAATGAAATAGAAGAAAGTACGTTGAGAATTACAGCAAAACACTCCAGAAAGAATACAGGCTAGCCCAGGCCGCTCATAATCCTACACTGGAACCGAAGAGCTTACTTAGTTTGAACAAAAAATAACTTAGAAGTTATGAAGCAACACGAAACAACAGAATTGAACATGCTTAATGAAAGCGAAGAGCCGCTTTGCGTGTTGGTGGTTTTAACGGCGTAGAACTGGCTAGATGTTTTCTTCTTTACCACATCTGAAAATACTTCCTTTGGTGTACGCCACCGTATTCATTTAATTCTCCTGCAGACACATGCCACGTCGCGAGTCGTCTTATACCACTGTTTCGCAATGTAACCGCGCTGCATCTTGACAGAGTGTCTCACTCCGTACAAAGAATAGATATTCAAACAACGCATTCTTCTCCAGATGCCTTTGTCTCGTCGCCTGCCAGTATTTCTCGGACAGCGAGTTCCGACAGCGCCGAATTCTTTGCTCCCTTCCGTGCCACGTCACGTTAGTGACTTGTAGGATCGTTGAGGCGACGCTCGGCATACACTTGAATGGCGCAGCTGTCAGTCCCTAGACAGGGATGCGAAGCCTAATAGCGACGGCTTTGGTGACAGGGTGACACTGGGCTAACAAAATCAGGCATCGTGAGCTTACTTGCCGAAGTGCTGCCGTGTCACCAGTTCTCACAGTGGTTGTTTAAGAGATATGGAAGTCTGGTGCAGATGGCGCCACCATCGTGGAGCGTATTTCTCGGCTAGCGTAGTGCTGCGGGACAGTGTGCCCTAGATATTACTTTAAGTTGGTGTGCCCATCTAGCAATATATATATATATATATATATATATATATATATATATATATATATATATATATATATATATATATATATATATATATATATATATATATGTGAAAACTTGGGGGGATTTTATTTCTGTTCTATGTAGTATTACAGCTGTTAACGTGAGTCCTCGCCCCACATGACGCTTGTATTTGGTCTTTATGTGAATAAAGTTCGAACAGAGCTGTGGCAGTATAGTAAAATACTCGATCGCGACACAAAGTAATACGGTTAAAAAACTTTGATTGTTCTTCCTCATTTTCGGTGGCAGCTTTGCAACAACATAGAACAATATTGAGAATACAGAACCATTTAATATTACGTGCTCCCACTAAACATAAGTCATCAGTCAAGCACATTCGCAAATCCTGACAGCATACTCTTCATTACTAGTTAGTCTCCCAGGCTGTGATGCGCCAGAAGACAAAGAAACGTCTGCTACCGCAGCAGTGCGACTATCCATGAGCAGCCCATTTATATTGCAACGAATTGAAATGTTCTGAACATCGTGCGTGTTTTAGTGGCGACGATACCTAAGTCTAACCGTGTAACTAGTCATGCGTAACCGAGAGCAGAAGATACGAGAAAGAAAAGAAGGCAAAAGAAGTGGATTAGCGTTTCTCGTCTCATTTCTTAGCGTTACTCTGCCGCTTCTCTCCGAAGTGCCACTACTCTCCGATTGACTGCTTCGCGTGCTTTTCGAAGGAGTGCCTCTCTCAATCTCTTGGATAGTCGCCGTACGTGGTGGATTGTTGGTGGGCCGTGGACTGAGCAGAGCGACGGGCGCATTGAAGACATTTGTGCTTGGCTTCCTTAACTCGCGTCTCGTCGGCGGTACCCGCGTGCCGTCTGCATTTTCGAACACGATCGAACGCATGCACTGACGCATCAACGGACCAATGGACACACGGAGGGATGAACGGATTGACTCATCGCCCTACTTTTCATCATTCACTCCATACATATGCTGTGATGTTTAAAGAAGATAGTCTTTCCTGGAGTACTTTGACGCAAAGATTTTGGTCTGTCTGTCTCTTTGTGCACTTGTCTGTTTGTCCGCCGTAACGATACGTAAAACTACCAACCCCATCCGCAGCGCCCACCAATGTTGCTCAAGTTTCAGCGTTCATACGTGTGCTATTGTCAGTTAAAAAGCAAATATTCCGCACATCTGAGGCACCATAAAAACGCCTCAATATTTTGTATGTGTATCTTTATACTGGTGAAGACACACATAGGTAAATATAAGGACTGTAGCGTTTATCACGCTGCGCTGACAGTGCAATGCGATGCTCGAAAAGGCAAGTATTTCCAACGCTTTTACAACGACACGGTGGTGGAACCTGCCTGTCGCTTTGCGTTCTACACCTTATCGCCTCCGAGACAGCACGAATCTTTCTCCGTGGGCGCACACGCTTTCCTTCGTTTCTGAAGATAACTGCCACATAGCGTTCGTGTCTAACGTGCCTCGTTGCGCTCGTTCGCCTTCGCTGCCCGAATCGAGACTCCCTAACGCAGCATTTCCAGAATACAATTCACCAATTTTCTCGCGTAGAACATCAAATAAACGTTTTGTTCACTCTCTCACGACATTTGCGGTGAAGCATGCATATAGATGGCCATTTTTGTTCCTGGGGCTTCTTACTTTGCCATTTATGCTCTTCTGCCATGCAACACAGTAACATGAAATTTCAGCGTTTAAATATTTTCACATTATCCGGAAAGCATGCATATTTTCCTTCGTTTTGCAGTGTTCAGACAGAGGCAGTTGCGTAGCCACAAGTTTGTTTCTAAACGTGATTGACTCCATACGAGGGCTATATACGGAGGTTGGTGTGGTTGAGCGTCATTCTGCGATGCGTATCTCATGCCAGAAAGAAATTTCCAAAAGGGTAGGCATCGAGTGTGAACTACCATAGCCATGCCTTCTTCGGACGTAAGGAAACTCGGCTCTTTTATTTTTAATTTACGATGGTACTACTGCATTTGCTTATTCGCCATGGTGTCATGACTACGTCGATTGTGTTTACACAGATGACACTATGCTCTAAGCAAACTCCTTAACATCAATCTCCTTTTCAAGTCCACAAATTTCCTTTAATGAAATTGTGCTTACTTTAGCCAATTTACTCACCTGAGACTACAAGTTTTCTTTGTGTTTGCAACGCCCCAAAAATTTTACAATTCTTCTTTATTCCTTTCAATGCGATGAATTCTTTTCAAAGTATTTCTTATATGCACTGTCCTGATTTATTATTGTACTAGTAAACAAGTAAAAAAAATCTAACAAAAAGATTGGCAGCATCATGGCTTCACCATCGGCGAGATTTTCGGTGCATGGAACCAGGCATACAAGTTAATGCAACGAATGTGCTCAAATGATTCAGAAACAGGTCTGACTCACCGTCTGCGATGTTAAGCACATGACTGCCGTTTTGTCCATGGCATGAGTGACATTTCTCTCCTTATCTCTCTCTCTTCAACTTTTATTCCCCTTACCTTCTCTCCAGTGCAAGGTAGCCTACCAGGCTCAGCCATGGTTAACCCTGCCTTTCTTTGATCCTTATTCTCTCTCTCTTTAACAAAAAGACAAAAATGAATGCAAAGATACCACACTGTGTACCGTGAACGTACGGCCGAACCACAACAGGAATCCACGCACGTTCTCTATCTATTTGTGAAGAAAGGTATGAAACCAAGTCAGGTCCCGGGTAAAGCATAAAGTCTGGTCTCTTCCTTATGCTGAAATATTTGCGTAAAAAGAAACTGCTTTTCGCTTTCATCAGACACACACTGTTGCAAAGCACGGCTGTTTCAAGAAACACACGCGCACGCGCATGCGCATAGAAACACTCACACACACCCGCAAACACAAACACGCACACGTGCACATAGACAGATGGAGGCACAAACATGCGTGAACACGAAACAATTCAAGCAGAGAAAGCTAGGAAACCACCTACCTTAAGAACCTTCTCTGTGCGATATGCGGTCACTGGTTTTTACGTCTGCAAGCGACTGCCTTATCCGTTAAAAAAAAAAAAACTTTGATAGAACGGAGGCCGACAAGAAAACCACATCGCTGGCTTTCGTAATTAGTTTATTATTTACCTCTTCTTTATATTGGTGATTAATGCGTCTTTCTTCAGCCTCTTACCGCTTTCTGTCATTTAAGTTTTAGGCCACAGTGTGTTTTATATTGCATGGTCATTTTGGTAATAACTGTATAACTTAGGCATTTTTCTCAACCCATTTTCAGCAGACGTTCTCAAGCTAGTCAGCAGCAGTGTGTCAAGCACAGCAAGTAAGTCCTAATTCTTTTTGTATATATGATATCATGTGAACAGAGATGAAGGCTCTTCTCCGCCTTTTGGTCACCGCGCTCGCTCAGGATATTTTTTTCCCCATAGTCTGTCCGGATTTACATTGCGTCACTATCAGCTTCTTTTTTGTGGTCGGCATTTACAGCGCTTTGGGTGATATGAAAATGATTGATTGTTTGATATGTGGGGTTTAACGTCCCAAAACCACTTCATGATTATGAGAGAAGCCGTAGTGGAGGGTTCCGGAAATTTCGACCACCTGGGGTTCTTTAACGTGCACCCAAATCTGAGCACACGGGCCTACAACATTTCCGCCTCCATTGGAAATGCAGCCGCCGCAGCCGGGATTCGAACCCGTGACCTGTGGGTCAGCAGCCGAGTGCCTTAGCCACTAGACCACCGCCGCGGGGCACGAAAATGAATAAGAACCAAAAACTTCAGCAAGACGCCATTTACTCGAACAAAATGTCATGACCCTCAATCAATAAGTGTTGGTCACTCTCGGGCCAGTTGTGACGCAGTTCTGGGCACTTCTAGCAAGATATAAGATATGCACATATTTATGCGCCTGAAGAAATACAAAAAAGTTACTTTTATTCGTGTGTTGTGTGTTCACTGTATGCCTCCCGGTCATAGCACGGCAGTTAGCCGCAGGCGAACAATATAGCTTCTCAGTTAGCGAAACAGGACCAGGAGGATTTTTTTTTCCTGCCCTGTCTCATATTCACGAGTGAAAGCGCTGACCATTACTTGGTCAGCAGGCCCGCATGACCACTCCGTGTGCGAGTCATGCGGAGGTTACAGTAAGCGAGTGGTAATAGAAGAAGCTCATAAGTGGGATCCTTACTTGCAGCTTCGTGCCACAGGAGCATCATTAGGTCGGCTCTTGAAAGCGCTATGTCATTAACCATGGCAATATTGGATAACAATATCAGGTATGGTTGCCCGAGGAAGTTAGATATTTTGATGATTCGCGTGCAGAAGGTACTGACAAGCGCCACGCTGCTCGTATTTCATTCATCGCTTTTCTTATTGATAAATTCGATCTTGCCCGCCTACAAAGGGACACAAAAGAGCGAAATTATTTACCCCACATAAGTAAACTGCAATTTCACAATACCACTATCACCACTTTTGCCGCAAAAATTATGCTTGGTTAGCTGAGTGAAGCTCAAAAAGAAAAGAGGGGCGCCGACATCACGTTGTGTTTTCATATAATGCGACGTCGTCTTTTATGTCCTAAGTACCTACAAATGAGTAAAGATCCATTGTATTGTCCTCTTTGGATGCCATGTTTTTAACCATTCAAATGTCAGAATGTTTTGTTGAGCGAATTTTCCCCAAGTTCTGAAAACACGCTTTAAAATCCGCGACATCGTGCGTGCAGAATCCGCCACGAAGTTCTAAAAGAGAAACTTTGTCCTGATGTATTCCTTGTAGTAATGAACCTGTGCTGGTGAAATTCACCACATTATAGTTCTTAGAATGCGAGTGATAATATACTAAATTGACTCGTTGTTTCACTTTAGTGTCCCACCGTTATGTTCTAGTGGCTAAGGCACTCGGCTGCCAACCCGAAGGTGGCGGGATTGAATCCCGGTTGTGACGGCAGCATTTTCCATGGAAGCGAAAATGTTTCAGGCCCGTATACTCAGATTTAAGTGCACTTTAACAAACTCCAGATGGTCGAAATTTCCAGGGTACTCCACTACAGCGTCTTTCATAATCATATGGTGGTTTGGGACGCTCAACTCTGAATAATAATAATAATAATAATAATAATAATAATAATAATAATAATAATAATAATAATAATAATAATAATAATAATAATAATAATAATAATAATAATAATAATAATAATAATAATATATTATTATTATTATTATTATTATTATTATTATTATTATTATTATTATTATTATTATTATTATTATTATTATTATTATTATTATTATTATTATTATTATTATTATTATTATTCACTTTGGTGTCCCTTGAGATCTACTGGGGCACAAACACGCACGCACTTTCTCCCTCTGCCGTCGAACTAATGCCCGATCCTCTAAGTTCGTTGCAGTTTAGGTCGCCGGCTTGTCGCCCTTCTGTTTATCCAATGTGACGTGACCACGCTCACTATCGAGTGGTCAAGTGGCTAAAGCAAGGATGGCTTTGCAAAGAACTCTTCTGAAATAAATGAACAAGATCAGAAATGATATCATTCAGGCAACCAAATAGCCAGGTTGTGGTGGTCTATTGTTTATGGCACTCGGCTGCTAAACCGAAGGTATACGGGATGAAATTCCTGCTAGCGACAGCTGCATTTTCGATGGCGAAAACTTTTCAGGCTCGTTAGGTTAGATTGAGGTACACGTTAAAGAACTCCAGGCGGAACAAATTACCGGAGCACTCCGCTACGGCCTCTCTAACATTCATATTGTCACGGGGTCGTGACGTGCCGAAGACAGGAGACTTCGTGTCGGGATTTAACTGTTTATTTGGGCGAACCTGTGCCCGGTAAACGGAAAGTCCAATTACAGCAGCAGTCTTGCACAGATAGCAGTCTCGGACTGATAGCGGCGAATGGAGCGTCGGCCTTCGATCAACAACAACTGGCAAGCGGCGAAGCGCGTCGGCATTTATACTCTTGCCATCGAATGTTCTAGCGTTATCGCTGGCGGTGGCGTAGGTTCCAGAACAATCTGTACTGTTCCCACAGTGGGCGTGATCTTATCGAAATGATCCACTACAGTCCGGAACCTCCTGGAAAACTGCAGGCGCGGTTTGCGCTGAGAATCGTGTGGTGTTTTGAAACAATAACGAAAACTTGGGAAATGGAACGTGGCATTGCCCCCCTCTGAAAAAAAGGCATCGTCCCGATGCTTTAACTAAAGATAAAGGTACAATAATAATGCAAGAAAGTACAATGAATAAATTACGATGAAACAGTAATACAAAAAAAAAACACTGTTTCAGTTTGTTAACGCGCATGAAACGGCTTGAGGCGCGCGACATGCACGACTTCAGGTCGCGATGGGCGTCGTTTAGAGTTCGTGATGCCATCGGGGACAACCTCATAATCAAGTGGGCCGAGACGTCAAACCACCCTGTACGGTCCGAAGTAGCGTCGCAGAAGCTTTTCACTTAGTCCACGTCGGCGTATCGGCGTCCACACCCAAACACGTTCACCGGGCTGGTATTCCACGAAACGTCGTCGAAGGTTGTAACGGTGGCTGTCTGTCGTCTGTTGATTCTTGATACGGAGACGCGCAAGTTGTCGGGCTTCTTCGGCACGTTAAAGGTACTCGCTCACATCGAGGCTTTCTTCATCGGTGACGTTGGGTAACATGGCATCGAGCGTCGTTGCCGGGCTCCTTCCGTAGACCAATTTGTATGGAGATATCTGCGTCGTCTCCTGCACCGCCGTGTTGTATGCGAAGGTCACATACGGAAGAATGGCGTCCCACGTCTTGTGTTCGACATCGACGTACATTGACAGCATGTCGGCGATCGTCTTGTTAAGCCGCTCGGTGAGGCCGTTGGTCTGTGGGTGGTACGCTGTCGTCCGGCGGTGGTTTGTTTGGCTGTGTGCCAAGATCGCTTGAGTTAAGTCGGCAGCGAATGCCGTTCCTCTGTCGGTGATAAGAACCTCCGGAGCGCCGTGACGTAGGACGATATTTTCGACGAAGAACTTAGCTACCTCGGATGCACTGCCTTTTGGCAGGGCTTTTGTCTCGGCGTAGCGGGTGAGGTAGTCGGTAGCTACCACGATCTACTTGTTTCCGAAAGCCGACGTCGGGAACGGCCCTAGTATGTCCATACCAATCTGCTGGAAAGGTCGACAAGGTGGATCAATTGGCTGCAGAAGTCCCGCTGGCCTTGTCGGCAGTGTCTTGCGTCGCTGACAGTCCCGGCATGTCCTCACATAACGAGTGACGTCGGTGGTAAGACGTGGCCAGTAGTATTTTTCTTGTATCCTCGCGAGCGTGCGAGAAACACCGAGGTGCCCTGCCGTCGGATCGTCGTGCAGGGCCTGCAGGAGTTCTGGTCGCAGAGGTGAAGGCACCACAAGGAGGTACTTAGCTCGAAGCGGTGAAAAGTTTTTCTTTTGTAGAAGACCGTTTCGTAGGAAGAACGACGCAAGTGCGCGCTTGAATACCTTCGGGACTTCGGCGGTCCTGCCTTCGAGGTATTCTATTAGGGCCTTAAGTTCCGGGTCGGCCCTCTGTCGTTCAGCGAAGTCGTCGGTAGTTATCGTTCCTAAGAAGTAGTCGTCATCCGGGTCATCCGGTAGCGGTTGGTCGACAGGCGCACGAGAGACAGTCGGCATTGGAGTGTTTTATGCTGGACTTGTAAAT